>NW_028274817.1:95033215-97533215 GCF_037043125.1 Eumetopias jubatus
TAAAGAGAAAATCTTGAAAGCAGCTCAGGACAACAGGTTCTTAACTGACAAGGGTAGACACATAAGGCTGGCAGCCAACTTGTCCACAGAGACCGGGCAGGCCAGAAAGGACTGGAATGATACATTCAATGTGCTAAATGGGAAGAATATGCAGCCAAGAATACTTTATCCAGCAAGGCTGTCATTCAGAATAGGAGAGATAAAGAGTTTCCAGGACAAACAAAAACTAAAGGATTATAACAATTCTTTTTTTAAAAAAGATTTATTTATTTATTTTAGAGAAAGAGTGCATGCACATGAGTGGGGCGAGGGGCAGAGGGAGAGGAAGAGGGAGAGAAGCAGACTCCCTGCGAAGTGTGGAGCCCGCCCTTAAGATTATAACAATTATCAGTAATTAACTAAACAAGAAGGTAGAAAATTAGTAAATATATATAAGACCTGATCAAATCTATCAACAAATTTGACCTAATTGACATTTATAGGCTACTCCCCCCCAATAGCAGAATGCATATTCTTTTCCAATGTGCCTGGAACATTCACTAAGATAGACTATATGCTAATGCATGAAAGGAATCTCAATTAATTTTGAAAAATATTAAATCATACACATATTCTCTGACTACAATGGAATTAAACTGAAGTCAACAACAAAAAGCTATCTGCAGTCCTCCAGAATTGGAAAGTTAAATAGCACACTTATAAATAAGCCATGGCTCAGAGAAAAATTTGCAGGGAAATTAGAAACTCTTTTGAACTCAATGACCAGCAACACACAAATATAAAAAATAATGTATAAAAATCTGTGGGGCACAACTAAAGCAGTGTTTAGAGGGAAATTTATAGCTATAAACAATAAAGAAAAGTAATGAAACAAAACACTGGTTCTTTTAAAAATCAATCAAATTGATAAATCTCTAGATTAGACTGTTCAAGTAAAAGAGGAAAAAAACAGAAATTATCAATATCAGGAATGAGAGATAGTATTATTACAGACCATATACTCTTTTACTGTATAATCAGGGAATATTACAATTCTATGCCAAAATATTTTATAAATTTAGATGAAATGGATAAATTCCTTGAAAGACAAAATTACTCAAACACAAGAAATATAAAATCTGAATAGATGTATATCGAATTTGTTATTAAATTCCTTTCCACTAAGAAAATGCCAAGGATAATTTTCTTCACTGATGAATCCTATCACACATTTAAATAAGAATAATAATTCTGTGCAAAGTCATTCAGAAAATATAGGAAATGCGACCACTTCCTAATTCACTTTATGAGTCCCACATTACCATGGTACTAAAACCAAGCAAAGTCATTATAGGAAGGAAAAATACTACAGAAAAAATCCCTCATGGACATTCAAGGAAAAATCCTTAACACTGTACATCAAATCCATCAATATATAACAAAGAATAATACAGTATGAACATTTATGGTTTAACCCAGGAATGCTAGATTGATAGAACATTCAATAATCAATCAGATTAATTCAGGATAATAACAGAGTAATGGAGAAAAATGAGACCATCTCAATAGATACATAAAAGCATTTCACATAATTTAATATATATTTACAATAAAAACTTTCAGCAAACAGAAAATAGAAGGCACCACCATAAACTTGGTAAACAGCTACACAAGCTAACATTATTATTATTTTTTTTTTTAAATTGCTACCAAGTTTACTATGTTTTTCACAATATAGTGCTTCAGGACTTTTTAATGTAAATAAATATTTTTGGTTAACTAATTTTCCAAAATAATGATACAAATTTAGCATTCTTCTTGGAATGGAAAATTTGCTTTGAGATTACTTCATTCTTTTTCTCTTTTTCAAAAATGCATCTCATAGTGCCAGCTGCTTTTCTCGGAAGGAACCCTTGTTTTTTGACCGGACATTATGGCTATATCGCATCATCATAAAGTTCTTCTGTTTTTTCTTCTCTTTATTTGTGGAACTGGAAAATGGGTTCATTTTGGTTTTCTTCCTCACAAATTCTTTCCGGTCTGTCTTTCTGGCCATTGCCGTTGCTAGTCTTGTCTCCTTGTCAGACTTTGGCTTCTTAAGAAGGCGTTCAATGTCCCGAAGAGAAAGTAACTCACCCCTGGGATCCTCATCACTATCGATTTCAATATATTTCCTCTTTTGGGCTTTCCCTGGGGCAGCGTCGAGTTCTTTCGTCATTTGGCCCATGCAGTCTGGAGTCTTCCTGAGTTAAAACTCGGCTCATGCTAATGGCTGCAGCTTTGGCTTTCCGCTCCTCCATGGGCATGCTGTTGAGCTTCTTGGATATTTCTTGGCTGTTCTTCATCTGAAGAGTGGCGCACATTAACCCACTCACCATCGGCATCTGCCTCCTCACTGAGACTGGTACTTTCCCACCCATCTTCATCGTTTTCAGCATCCTCTTCTTTTTCAAATGGAATGTAATCTTTAGCATCTAATTCTCCATATTCTTGCACTCTTGCTTCTATGGAGGCCTCTGTAGGCTTACCCCAGAATTTCTTCTGCAACGTCTTAGGATTCAGTGTTTGGAAGAGCTGAATCAAAGTTCTAGCAGACATCATCACATTCTTATCTCTGTGTGTTTTATACTGAGCCAGGTCTTGGAGAAGTTCTTCAGTCATGGCTAGAGGACATCGAGCTGTTAGCTCTTTTATAGCATTGATTCCTACTGTCATGACCTCCCCAGAGTTCTTGTTGGTGACAAAATTGTTGGCCACAGTCATGAGCACTGACTGAATGATCTCTGGGGGTTCTAAGTGATGAGATGTTTGGGCAGCAAACAGAAGGATCTTTGTTACTTCTCTTTGGTGGGGCTGCAGAAACCTTTGCACAAATGGATAGAAGTTAAAGAGAGAAAGCTCGTGAATTCCCACTAATCTGGAGATGAGGTTCATGAGCATCATTTTCACCTCCAACCTCTCTGTAGAGCTCTCTAGCTGCTTTAGTAGATTTTCTGCAAAATCTTGGGGATCATGAATCAAATGAATAACTGAAAAGTTAAAGACCTCTGGTTTTTTCTTCTTTTTTTGTTTCTTGAGCACTTTCATAGCCTTTTCCAACCTTTTCTTGTGTTTGGAGCTTTTCTTCCCTGTGGCATATTGCACTAGCAGGTCTCTTGCTGTTGGTCCTTTATCCTCAGATTCTGAGTCGCTGTCCTGTTTCTCCTCTTCATCTTTCCCAAGGAAAAATGTCAAAGCAGCAACTAATATCTTGGTAACCTTGGAGAAACATGCAGTTGTGATCCCATTGACAGTTTTGGCATCATTCCAGATGTTTCTTCTGTAGAGTTCAATCATCACATCCAAAGATACCTTGGCTGCAGTTGCATTGCTGTCTCTTAACATGGTGTACATGAAATTCTGCAACACTATATTCACTTTATTGTTCTTGTGTTTTGCATTTATATTCTTGATAACAGTGACAATATGTGTGTATAAAGTCTTTCGCAGAAGCTTATCACGGCAACACAGAAGTTCAAAGAAGAGTTCTAGCAAATTTGATGGATTGATGAGATTCTTATTTCTCAGCAAGATCAAAGTTTTGCAAAATGTCATTCGAAGATCTGGATCCAAGACAGCGTGATTGTAGGAGAGAAGATCTTTCAGCTCTTGAGGAAAAATACTTAAATGTTCTGGATAGCAGTGACCAATCTGTGCCATAAACATCACCAGCTCTGCCAGTTCTCTGCTAGGTTTGTTTGGTTGTAATTTGAAAATCTCCACATTGGATTTGTAGTGATTATACTGCTGTAGAAACTCCTCGACGTAGGCTGGCAGATCCCACTTGATCAGATTCTGTAACTGCGGCAGGTTGCTGGGCAGCTTGTTATTGTTTCTGTTAGACATGTTGGCTGCTGACTGGCTCCGCAGGGAACAGTTTTAAGAAACCCCACACCGCCGGCAACCACCAACCGTGTCGGCTGCGTGTGTTAACATTATTTTTAACGGTGAAATATTGGGTACTTTCCCCCTAAGACCAGAAACAAGGAAAGCAAGCCTGCTCTCATCACTTCTAATCTATATTTTTAGGAGATACTAACCAGCTAAACAAGGTAGCAGAAAGGGGGAAAAGATATCCAGATTGGAAAGAAAGAAGTTAAACTCTCTTTATTGACAGACAACATGATTTATGTATAATGCTAAGGAATTAGTTCTAATAGCTACTAAATTATATCTACAAACAAAAGATTTCAGTATACGAGATCAATACACAAAATCAATTGTATTCTATGCTAGTAAACAATGAACAGTTGGAAAATTAAAAAATGGAAAAGTTATCACTTAAAATTGTATTAAGAATATTAAATAATTTGGGATAAATTTTACAAAGTATATATAAGTCCTATATACTAAAAATTATAAAACTCTGCTTAGTGAAATTAAAGAAGACTAAATAGATGGAGAGATATAGGATAAACAGATTGGAAGACTAAATATTATTTAAATGACAATCCTTCCTAAATTGGTCTATATATTCAACATAGTTTCAATCAAAATCTCAGCAGGACTTTCCAAAGAAATTGATAACTTAATTCTAATATTTATATGGAAATTCAAAGGTCTCAGGGTAGCCAAAACAATTTTGAAAAAAAAAAAAAAGCAAAGATGGAGGACCCACACTGCTTTACTTCAATACTTGCATGAAAGGAAAATGAAAGCAACAATAATCAAAACATTGTAGTATTTGATGGTGTAAGAATATACATTTAGATGAATGGAACAGGCTAGACCCACATACATATGGTTGGTTGGGTTTCAATGTCAATTCAGTGGGGAAAGGATAATCTTTTCATCAAAAGTTCTAGAACAATTGTCTATCAATATCAATAAAGATGAACCTCAACCCTTAACTCATCATATAAACAAAAATTAACTAAAAGTAGATTTTAAAACTACTCATAAAATGTAAGCTATAAAACTTCTAGAAGAAAGTATAGCAGAAAATCTTTGCAAACATGGAGTAAACAAAAATTTCTTACATAGGACACAAAACCCACAAACAGTAAAAGAAAATTTGACAGTTGGTCAAATGGATTTTAATTAAATTAAAAGACAAGTTACAGACCGGAAAAGAATATTTATAATACATATATAGGACAAAGGACTTATGTGATGGTTAATTTTGTGTCGACTCGATAGGGCCAAGGAGCACCCAAGTATTTGGTCAAACATTCTGAATGTGTTTGTGAGGGTACTTCTGGATAAGCTGAACATTGACAGACCAAGTAAAGCAGGTTCCTGCTCCCCCTCCTCCCCGCCAATGTGGGTAAGCTTCACCCATTCAGTTGAAAGCCTGAATAGAACAAAAGGGCTGACCCTACGTTGAGTAAGGGTGAAGTTTTCTTGCTTTTGAATTCAAACTGAAACATTGGCTCTTCCTGGACATTAAGCCTGCTGGCCCTCTGACTGGAACTATATCATTGGCTCTCCTGGGTCTCCAGTTTGCCAACTGCAGACCTTGGGACTTGCCAGTCTCCATAATTTCATGAGCCAAACGTTACAATAACTAAATAAATATAAATACAAATACAAATATAAGTATACATACAGACATACCTCATTTTATTGTGCTTTGTTTTATTGTGCTTCACAGATAATTGTGTTTTTTACAACTGGAAGTTTGTGGCAATCCTTCATGGAGCAAGTCTATTGGTACCATTTTTTCCAATAGCATTTGCTCATTTTGTGTCTCCATGTCACATTTTTGGTAATTCTCATATTTCAAACTTGTTCATTACTGTTGAATTTGTTATGGTGATCTGTGGTCAGTGATCTTTGATGTTACTGTTGTAATTGTTTTGGGGCACCATGAACGATATAAGATGGAGAACTTAATCAATAAATGTGTGTTCTGACTGCTCCACGGACTGGCAGTTCTCCCATCTCTCTTCTTCTCCATGGCCTCCCTATTCCCTAAGACACAATAGCATTGAAATTGGGCCAAATATAAAAAAGAATGAAATCTTTCCATTTGCAACGATGCGGATGGAGCTGGAGAGTATTATGCTAAAGTGAAAGTCAGAGAAAGACAAATTTAACTCATGATTTTACTCATGTGGAATTTAAGAAACAAAACAAACAAACATTAGAGGGAAAAAAAGAGAGGAAAACCAAAAACCAGGATCTTAACTGTAGAGAACAAACTGATGGTTACCAGAGGGGAGGTAGGTGGGGATATGGGTTAAATAGGTGATGGGGATTAAGGAGTGCACTTGTTGTGATAAGCACCAAGTGTTTTATGTATAAGTGATGAATCACTAAATTCTACACCTGAAACTAATATTACACTGTATGTTAACTAACTGGAATTTAAGTAAAAACTCGGAAGAAAAAAAGGAAATTGGGCCAATTAATAACCCTACAATAGCCATTAAGTGTTCAACTGAAGGAAGAGTCATACATTTCTCTCTCTAAACCAAAAGCTAGAAATAATGATTAAGTTTAGTGAGGAAGGCCTGCCAAAAGCCAAGACAGGCCAAAAGCTAGGCCTTTTGTGCCAAACAGTTAGTCAAGATGTGAATGCAAAGGGAAAATGCTTGAAAAATTAAAAGTGCTCCTCCAGTGAATACATGAATAAGAAAGTGAAACAGCCTTCTTGCTGATACGGAGAAAGTTTTAGTGGTCTGAATAGAAGATCAAACCAGCCATAACATTCCCTTAAGCCAAAGCCTAATCCAGAGCAAGTCCCTAACTCTCTTCAGTTCTATGAAGGCTGAGAGGTGAGGAAGCTGCAGAAGAAAAGTTGGAAGCTAGCAGAGGTTGGTTCATGAGGTTTAAGGAAAGAAGTCATCTCCATAGCACAAAAGTACAAGGTGAAGCAGCAAGTGCTGATGGAGAAGCTGCAGCAAGTTATCCAGAAGATCTTGTTAAAATAATTAGAAAAGGTGGCTACACTAAACAACAGATTTTCAATATATAAAAAACAACCTTATATTGGAAGAAGATGCCATCTAGGACTTTCATAGCTAGAGAGGAGAAGTCAATGCCTGGCTTCAAAGCTTTAAAAGACAGGCTACCTTGTTAGGGGCTAACTTAGTCACCAGTTGGTGACTAAGTTGAAGCCAGTGCTCATTTACCATTCCAAAAATCCTAGAGCCCTTAAGAATTATGCCAACTCTACTCTGCATGTGCTCTATAAATGGAACAAAACACAGATGACAGCATATGTGTTTACAACATGGTTTACCGAATAAGCCCACTGTTGATACCTACTGCTCAGAAAAAAAAGATTCCTTTCAAAGTATTACTTCTTACTGATAATGCACTTGGTCACCCAAGAGCTCTGATGGAGATGTATAAGATTAATGTTTTCTCATGCCTGCTGACACAACATCCATTCTGCGGTCCATGGATCAAGGAGCAATTTTGACTTTCAAGCCTTATTATTTAAGAAATACATTTTGTAAGGCTATTATTTGCCATAAGATTATGATTCTTCTATTGGATTTTGGCAAAGTAAATCTTTTGTAAAGAATTTACCATTCTTAGAAACAACATTTGTGATTCATGGGAAGAGGTCAAATATCATCACTAACAGGAGTTTGGAAGAAGCTGATTCCAACCTTCATGGATGATTTTGAGGGGTTCAAGACTTCGGTGCAGGAAGTAACTGCAGATGTGGTAGAAAGAGCAAGAGAACTAGAAAGTGGAGCCTGAAGATGGGACTGAATTGCTGTAATCTCATGATGAAACTTTAATGGATGAAGGAGTTGCCTTTTTTTTTTTTTTCTTAAGTAGGCTCCATGCCCTGCATGAAGCCCAATATGGGGCTTGAATTCATGACCCTGAGATCAAGACTCAGACACTCAACCCACTGAGCCACCCAGGCACCCCGAGGACTTGCTTCTCTTGGATGAGCAAAGAAAGTGGTTTCTTGAGATGGAATCAAATCCTGGTGAAGATGCTGTGAAGATTGTTGAAATGAAAAAAAAAATTAGAATATTACATAAATTTAGTTGATAAAACAGAAGCAGAGTTTGAGAGGAATGACGCCAATTTTGAAATAACTTCTACCATGGGTAAAATGCTATCAAATAGCATCATATGCTACAGAGAAATCATTCATGAAAGGAAGATGAGGCAAACTTCACTGTCTCATTTTTAAGAAATTGCCACACCAACCCATCTTTGAGCAGCCACCACCCTGATCAGTCAGCAGCTATCAATATCGAGGACTAGCAAAAAGATAATAACTCAGTGAAAGCTCAGATGATGGTTAGCAATTTTTTGCAAAAAAGTATTTTTATTTTTATTTTTTTAGCAATAAAGTGTTTTATTTTTTTAAAGATTTTTATTTATTTATTTGACAGAGAGAGAGACAGCAAGAGAGGGAACACAAGCAGGGGGAGTGGGAGAGGGAGAAGCAGGCTTCCCGTGGAGCAGGGAGCCCGATGCAGGGCTCGATCCCAGGACCCTGGGATCATGACCTGAGCCGAAGGCAGACGCTTAACGAATTGAGCCACCCAGGTGCTCAGCAATAAAGTATTTTAAAATTAAGGTATATATATCATTTTTTTAGACATAATGCTGTTGCACACTTTATAGACTATAGTATAATGTAAACATAAACGTTTACATGCACTGGGAAGCCAAAAAAATCATTCAACTCCATTTATTGCATACTTGCTTTATTGTAATGGTCTGGAACTGAACCTACAATATCTCTGAGGTATGCCTGTATACCACATTTTATTTCTCCATTCATCCATTAATAGATACTTAGGTTATTTCCATGTGTTGGCTATCATAAATAATAGCAACAGGCTGGATCATATGGTAGTTTTATTTTTAATTTTTAGAGGAACCTCCATACTGTTTTCCATAGCAGCTGCACAATTTATATTCCTACCAACATTGAACAAATGTTCCCTTTTCTTTATACCTTCACCAACACCTGTTATTTCTTGTCTTTTTGATTCTAGCCATTGTAACAGGTGCTAAGTGATACCTCATTGTGGTTTTGATTTGCATTTCCCTGATGATGAGTGATGCTGAGCATCTTTTCACGTATCTGTTGGCCATCTGCATGTCGTTTTGGAAAAATGTCTATTCAGACTCTCCTGCCTTAATTTTTGTGAAGGATATAAACCTCATGTGGTGTGGTTAACACACCACAATATTACACAGAGTATTCAGAATCTGCGTACATGATTACTTTTACCAGTGTGTTGTGTATTTTCATACATTTTCATGTAACTAATTAGCATCTTTTCATATCAACTTGAAAAACTCCTTTTAGCATTTCCTGTAAGGCAGGCTGAGTGGTGATAACTCCTTCAGCTTTTGTTTGTTTTGGGAAGTCTTTATCTCACTTTGGTTTCTGAAGGACAACTTTGCCATGTAAAGTATTCTTGGTTGGATATTTCTTTCTTTCAGCACTTTGAATATATTTCCCATTCTCTCCCTACCTGAAAGATTTCTGATGAAAACTCTGCTGATAGCCTTCTAAGTGGTTCCCTTATATGAGAATTTTTTTTTTCTCTTGCTGCTTTAAAAATTCTCTTTTGCCTTTGATTTTAGACAACTGTATTATAATATTTCTTAGAGAAAACAATTTTGGATTGAAATTTTGGGGTTGACCCATTAGTTGCATGAAATTGGATATCTAAATCTCTCCCTAGTTTTGAAAGTTCTTAGGCATTATTTCTTCAAATAAGCTTTCTGCTCCTTTCTCTTTCTCTTCTCCTTCTGGAATTTCAATGATGCATACATTGTTTCTCTTAATGGGATCCCGTAAGTCCTGTCTTCATTCCTTTTTATTCTCTTTTCCTTTTTGTTCTCTGACTGTATAATTTCAAATACTCTGTTTTTGAGTTCACTGATTCCTTCTTCTGTTTAATACAGTCTGATGTGGAAGCTCTCTAGTAAATTCTTGAGTTCAGTCATTGTATTCTTCAGCCCCCAAATTTCTGTTTCTTTTTTATGTTTTCTCTCAGTGAAACTTCTCATTTTGTTTTTGTATTATTTTCCTGATTTTCTTAAACTGTTTATGTGTGTCCTTTTGTAGATCTCTGAGCTCTCCCAGAACTATTTTTTTCATGGATAGCTATATAATTGCTGATTTTTGTGAGAGGAGAGAGACTAGGGTCTCCTACTCCACCATCTTGGTGACATCACTTCTCCAAGTCATCTTTCAAATAACACTATACCACTTCATGGGTAGTGTGAGTATCTTATAACACAATAATCCTATTTCTTTCCTCCCGTCCTCTGTATCTTTGATGTCATTCCTTTCATTTATATATAAACACACATAAACATGTATATGTTGGCTGACACACACACACACACACACACACACACACACACACACACGTAAGCACCCACAACTGAATACATTGTTGTTATTATTTTAAACAGTTATCTGTTAGAGCAATTAAGAATAAAATAAAAGTTTTTATTTTACCTTCCCTTATTCCTTCTTCAATGCTCTTCCTTTAAATAGATCCAAGTTTCTAACCCATATTATTTTCTCTTTCTAAAGAATTTCTTTTACTATTTTTTGAAAGGCAGGTCTGTCTACTGGCAACAAATTCTCTCAATTTTTGTCTAGGAAAGTTTTTATTTCTCCTTCTCTTTTGAAGGATAATTTCACAGGGTTTTTGTTTGTTGTTGTTTTTTTTTTTTTCCTCTTTCAACATTTTATTTCTCTACATTTTCTTCTTTGCATGGTCTCTAAGAAGTCTGATGTGATTATTATCTTTGTTCCACTATAGGCAGGGAGCTATTTTCCTTTGGCTTCTTTCAGGAATTTTTTTTTTCTTAGATTTTCTGTAATTTGAAAATGATATGCCTAGGTATACTTTTTCTTGGCATTAAGCTGCTTAGAGTCTTCTGAGCTCTCTGGATCTGTGGTTTAGTGTCAGACTTTAATATGGGGCAAATTCTCAGTCATTATTGCTTCAAATATTTCTTTAGCTCCTTTCTCTTTTTCTTTTCCTTCTGGTATTCCTATTATACATGTTACAACTTTTGTAATTGTCCTTGTTCCTTGGATATTCTGACCTGTTTTTTTGTTTTGTTTTGTTTTCGGTCTTTTTTCTCTTTGCTTTCAGTTTTCTTTTTCTTTTTTTGTCTTTGTTCTCTTTGCTTTTCAGTTTCATTTTTCAGCTAAGAGATTCTTTTTTCTGCAATGTTCAATGTAGTAATAAACCTTCCAAAGGCACTTTTCATTTCTGTTGCAATGTTTTTCATTGCTACCATTACTTTTTGGTTCTGTCTTAAGATTTTCACCTCTTTGCTTACATTACCCATCTGTTGTTGCATGCTGTCTACTTTACCCATTAGAGCCCTTAGCATATTAATCGTGGTTGTTTTAAATTCCTTGTCTGATAATTCCAACTCACCTGCCATTACTGGTTCTGATGCCTTCTTTGTCTCTTCAAATTGTGTTTTTTGTCTTTTAGTATACTTTGCAATTTTTTGATTGCCTGACATGATATACTGGATAAAAAGAACTGCTATAAAGAGGCCTTCAGTAATACAGTGCTAAGGGGGGTGGGTAGGGGAAGCATTCTATAGTCTTACGATTAGGTCTCAAAATCTTTTAGTGAGACTACGCCTCTGGACTGTAAAGTTCACAAGTGTTCCTTAGTTTTTTCTATCCCCTTAGGTGGCACAGGATCTCTACAGTGAGCTGGAGCTTAGTATTTCCCTTCTCCCACATGTCAGAAGATGTACATTCTCTCCAAGATGGCAAGTCAGTTGGTAGGTATTTGGCAAAGAGAAACTCTCAAGTGCACATGGACACAAGGCACTTCCTACTAGGATATACATGGCAAAATATTTCTGTAATAGCAAAATACGACAACAATAACAACAACAAATAATACCCAAACAAGAGAAATCCATAAAAAAATAGATGGTAAAACAGGCATACAATTACTTTGTATAAAGGGTCAAGATATTTAAGTAAGGGCTATACATACCTACATGGGTAAATTTTATAGCTCCAAAAGAGCAAGTTGCACAAATAACATCAAAACAACTTCTGTAAATATTAAACACACCGCAAACAATACCAACTACACAGATGGAAAAAGTGTGAAAACACAGACAGGAAACAAAAACTACACTTTAAGGTAATGGTTACCTCTTTGGAGGAAGAAGTTAGAGAATGCCATTGAGGGGGCATGCAAAAGAAGCTTCTGACCCAAAAATATTTAATTTCTTTAAAAAAGAAAATGAACTGAAGCAAGCATGACAAAATGTTAACATTGAATGCATCTGGGCAGGGGATAGATGGGCAATTTTTATATTATTATCTATATTGCTTTTGCACATTAGAAGCAGTGCATAGAAAGACAAGAGAAGTCACATCATCCTTGCTCTGGAAGTGTGTCAGTTATGGTCTGTACTATGAGGTGCTGTAAATGTCAAAGTGGAGTCTATTTTATTGATAATTCCCCAAAATACTTGACCTTGGGGTTATGTTTTCAAGGAAGGTCTTGTGGGATGACAACTATCAGAACACATTTGAGAAGCACTGCCTTATTATTAGATGGCAGATACCATCAGGAAACATTGAATGTCATTATTAGTCACAACACACAAATGAAGACACAGACGTAAGCTTCTAAAGTTGGGACTGTCATACCCATCCTTGAGGCTTCCCCTTTACCCACTTTCTCCTCGCTTGACGGTTGAAATCAGGCAATTTAGATCTGTAAGTAGTTCAAAGTCAGGAGTGTCAGGGATCCTCAATACCACCACTAATGTCAGAGGTTCATTAGAAGGACTCATGCAAAAAAAACTCATAGAACTCAGTATATAGTTGTACTCAGGACTAAGATTTATCACAGCAGTGCAATAAGGATACAGGGCCAGAACTTAAAGGGAAAAGACACAGGTGGAGTCTGGAGGAATCCATGTGCAGGCCTTCTTCTGCTCTCTGCCTCCCATGAAGGCTCACACAGAGCATCCTCTTCCCCTCAGCAATGAAAATGCAGCAACATGTGCGATGTTTCTGCCCAGGGAAGCCCTGTGAGACTCATTTTAGGATTTTTACTGGAGGCTTGTCACAAAGGCACCCTCTGCCTATCAAGTAGCGAAAGTCCAGACTTGCAGAAGGAAGAGAGGTACTCAGAATAAAACATACTGTGCAAACAGTCCAAGCATAATAGACACCCTTATCAATTAGGGAGTGTTAAGAACTCTCCTGACTCTGGCTCAAGGCAAGACTGAAGCAGTAACAGTATCTGTTGAAGAATTTAGTAATACATGGAGAAGCATAATCTACACTAAAACTCAGCAGACAGTCTTCTTACACAATATTTATAACAATAAATACGCTCATATAAATCCATGCTTTCCTTGGATAGTTCTTAGTTTTCAATGTTTAATTTTGCTTGACATAATTCAAAGAACCAGGGCCAAGGATAAGAAAAGGCTTTTTTGGTTATTTTTCTAGGTGGAAACAGATACATATTAGAGAACTTCAGGAACAACTAATGTATTTCAGTCACAGAGCCCAAACATGATTACATTTGTTCATCCTAAAATTTCACATTTTAGTGAGTAGCTTTCTTTATTTAATTTTAATTTTAAAACTTTCCAAATTAAACTTTACATACTATCGTCTTAAAAGGAAAATTCAGCATTGTTAAAATTCAACTTTATTTTTCTTCTTTCAGTTGTAGATTAAATTTCAAACAAATTGGCTTTCTTGCTTCTAGGGTTGTCTTTCTACCAGCTTATTAAAAAATAAAAATTGTAGTTTATTTCAACATTGTATATTATACTAATCACAAAGATATTGATATGGGAATATAATGAATGATTAAGTACTGACTTGATAGAAGGGTAATTACCTTTAAATTATACCATAATCCCAAGAGATTATAAAAAATGAAACCATAAAAATCTAGAGGTAGCTCTTCTTTTCCTCTTCCTTTTCCCTTCTTTTCCAGAACAACTCAGTCATAAAGCCATTAGGCAGAGACAACCAGGAGAGGCATTTGCTCCAGGATAGGGAAAGCCATGGTGGCTCAGAGTGGGCTAAGATAAGCATCTGCATAGAAGGAAGGTCTACCAAGGGTGATGGAGATTAAACAGGGTGAATGGGTGCCCAGACATGAGGGTGGACTGGCTCAGGGTGTCAGAGACTGGGTAGGATGAAAAGGGAGTCCACATAGTGGCATCCAGCTGCAGCAGCCCTATAGTCCCAGTGGAGTGAGGAAGTAGCTGTAGAAGAGGTGCTGGTGATGGCAAAGGGAAATTGGTGCATATAAGGAAATGATCAAATGAGTGAAAGTATTAAGGATAATGAGATCCAGGAAGAAAATGAGATGAACATTGTAGTGATGGATTGAAAGTGGAGATGTCAGTGTGAAGTAATGGTTTTCAGTATTATAGATATACATGGATAAAACACACATATAAATGTATATGTGTATATGTGTGTGTATGTATCTGTGTGTATGTGTGTGTACAAATATTGTCTACCTCTATCCAAACAGAGGGAATGAGAGGAGCAATACCATAATACTAATAATTGCATGAAGCATGCAGATCTTGGTTTCCAAATACTATTCTCCCCTAAGGGAATCAGGGTTTCTTGGAGAAATGGCTGATTCTAAAACTAGGAAAGAGAAAGTGCAAATGGGCTTGGGACATCTTATCATAGCATTAATAAGTACTCAAAGAACAATGAATGACATGTCAAAAGGACAGAGAAGCTCACTTACAGGGACTCAAGCCTCAAAGTACCTCCCTAAGAAATACAATTATAGGGACTCAAGCCTCAAAGTACCTCGCTAAGAAATACAATTCCTATCTTTTGCCTAATTTTCTATCAGGTTGTATATGAGTTTATCATATAGTTGTTTCAGATTCTTTACCTACTCTGTAAACTAATCCTTTCTGGGATATATGTGTGGAAAATGAATCTCCTCATTTGTGGCTTATCTGGCCATTGTCTTTAAGCCATCTTTTGTCTTTTGGGTTTTTTTTTAAAATTTTTATTTAAATTCCCATTAGTTAGCATACAATGTAATATTAGTTTCAGGTGTACAATATAGTGGTATGTGTGGAAAATGTCTTTTCCTCATTTGTGGCTTATCTGGTCACTGTCTTTAAGGTATCTTTTGATAAACAGTCATTATTAATTTTAATAGAGCTGAATTTGTCATTTTTTTCCTTTATGCTATGTGCTTTGTGGGCCTTGTTTTATAATGTTTTTTTACTCCACATTATAAAGATTGTGTGCTATATTGTCTTCAAAAGATTAAAAGCTTTACCTTTTACAATTGGTCTTTAATCCACATACTATGTTTGTTTATGTATGGGGTGATACAGAGAGACAATTCCTTTATTTGCCTAAGGGTAACCAGTCATCCCGTCACCATTTACTATCCTAAGGAATAGTCATTTCTTTTCCCACCTGAGTATTCTAACCCAACACCAGTACCACACTGCCATAATTACTATAACCTTATGATAAATCTTAATATCTGGTAAAGAAAAAAAGAACTCTCCTGAAACTCCAACTCCCAGACACTAGCCAAGGGCCAAGTTTAAAAGCAGGCCTTCCTAAGGATACCAGTCTCAGATCTACTATGCTAACTCTTCTCTGCAGAGGACAATTGGCAGAGACCTCAGATAATGGAATCAGGTATTAAACAATCTGATGGGAGAGAATGATGAGGTGAAGCCAACAAGCTGAAACCTACTAGGGAAAATGAGAGCTTTGCATTAAAGTCCATAAGACTGATTACTAGAGAAGACTCAGCTTGACAGCAATTAATGTGGAAAAAATCCACAAAAGTTTGCTCCTTAATATGAATTAACAGTGTTAACTGAGCCATTGGAAAAACTAATGGAATCTTATTATAAATTAATGGGAGTGTCATGTCCAAATTAATGGACAGAGAACTCCCATGGTATTCTGAAATGATCAGACATCATTTGGAAAATGAGTGCATTTCTAAGGTTCTTATTATAATACAAATATGAATAAATAAGAGCAGTACAGTGGGTAGTGTGGGTTGCTAGGGTGACACTGATATGTGAGCAGTCTTAACATTTTTGAAATGAGGTTTTGAAAATTTTTAAATGAGTCATAGTTATTTTCTTTTGCTCCGTTTGGCAGAATTGAGAAAAACAGTGGCAGCTTTAGGAAAGCAGATGCAGTGACAATATAAAAAGGAATTAGAAGAGCCCAACTCTGGAATTAGCCGACTCAGGCAAGAATGAGTTTCCCAATAATGGAAGCATTCACATAGCTGAAGGAACATGTATCTCTATACTAGATAAGACACTGAACTGGAAGACCTATAGAGTCTCTTTCCACTCTAAAATTCTTGACCCTATGATTTTATTGATTTAGACATTTTTCACTGTGCCTATGGCTTAGATTCTGCTGAACTGAAAGCCAAAGTAAAAGCAAGCGTGATCTTTGCCCAGTGTCTCTGAATTTGACTCTGAGTGTTGCAGCAAGAACCATGGCTACACTCACAAGCACTGAGGGCTCATTTCATAACATTTCCTCATAGACACAAGGCCCAAAATATGGAGACAAAAATGTCATTGGCAATATTCAAGCTTAAAATTTCTACCTATAGAATTTTTTTTTTCTTAGAGAGAGAGAGAAAGCTCATGAGCTGGGGAGGGGGAAGGGAAGGTGTAGAGTGAAAGGGAGAGAGAGAGGATCTTAAGTAGGCTCTAGGCCCCTAGTGCAGAGCCCAACACAGGGCTCAATCCCATGATACTGAGATCATGACCTGAGCCAAAATCAAGAGTCAGATGCTTAATTGAATGAGCCACCCAGGTACCCCTTCACCTACAGAATTAATTTTCAAGGATTATATGAGAAACATCAAAACACTACTTCAATGACGGAACCTATTAGATTTTAGATATGATTTCAATAAACATCAGGAAATGCCGTAGTACTAACTGGCCAGAATCCCTCACATTTCACCATTAAAAATTAATTTTTCTGCATCTTAAAAATGTTTTCATAAAACCCCTAGTAAAAAGAAACATCCAGGACTTCCAGGGAAGACAGTGGAGTAGGAGGATCCTAGGCTCACCTTGTCCCACGGTTACACCTAGATAACATCCATATCAGAGTAAATAAACTCAATAAATAAACTCAAGTAAATAAACTCAAATAAATGACCCAAAGACTGGCAGAATAGACTTTCCACAGCTAAATGTAAAGAAGTGGTCACATAGAAGAGGGTAGGAAGGTCAGAAGAAGAGACGTGGTCAAGAGCCAAACTTGTGGGACTATCAGTGGGAGGGAGGGAAACCACAGGTGCAGAGAGGAGAGAGGAAATCCCACACCAGGCACACCAGGCACAGGGACCTAAACTGGAAAGGCAAATCTCCATAATATTTGGCTTTGAAAACCAGAGGGGCCTAATTTTGTGAGTTCCTATAATCAGTGGAGCTTAACAGCAGAAACTTTAAAAATCAGTGGCTGTGCTCTGGGAGAACCAGAGGGCAACAGGAAACTGATTTGCCACTCTTACAGAGAAAGCACAACAAACAGTCTTGCTGAGATAAAGCACAGAAGCAGCAGTTTGAAAAATGCCTGGGATACAGGGGAAGGAAATTTATTTAGCAATTTCAGAGCATGTGCTAGAGGGGCAGGGATTGTTGGAAGACATCTCCAAGAACAAAAGTGCTGGAGGGTACCATTTCCCTCCCCTGCCCCCCAGCCTAGATACACAGACACCAGCTAGGACCAACACAGCGCCAACACTTTCCACATATCTTGCTAACAACTGTTCCCTGCCCTCACGTGCTTCTGCAGATCTGCCTCCTCTGAATCTCTCTGCCTCAGCAGTTTTCCCAAGTGGCTGCAGGTAAGCTCCCACAGCAGACCAGCATGGAACTTGCTGCCATGACACGACCCACCCCCATGTTCTCCTGGAGACCTGCCCCCTCTAATATACCCTTGGACAGAGCCCAATCAAAGCAGTCCCACAGGCCTGACAGGGTGCAAGCAGCCCCAAAAGGGGCAAGCAGCACTCCAAGTAACTCCTGCTCAAGGGAGAGGAGATGATAACCTCACAAATCAGTCCAACTGCAGCCCTACCGATGGGCTTGGAACAGACATCTTGCTTAACTGTAGGCTCTATCCACCAGCACAAGCTTCTCAGGGAACAACACAGAGAGAACACCCTGTAGTTCTGTGATACTAGAGCTCTGGCAAACACCTGTTCTAACTCAACTCAAGCCTGAGGTGGTCCCAGACTGGCCCACTAACAGTACAGGGACCAAACCCTGCCTGCAACAGGTAAAGAGAGCCATTTCAGATGAATGGACTGAAGAAAAACACAGCTCAGCCACAACAGTAGGGTACACACAACACATGTAGAAGACACTCCTGAGGAACCATGGTTTGGTGAAGAGGACACATTGCACTGCAGGGCACTACAGGACCACTTCTTCATAAGAACACAATTTTCAAGAGCAGGAGACATAGCTCACTTCCCTAACATATAGAAGCAGACACAGTAAGTTAGACAAAATGAGAAGATAGAGGAATATGTCCCACATGAAAGAACAGGGCAAAATCACAGCATGAGAGCTAAACAAAATGGAGATAAGAAGAGAGCAAGAGAAGAAACAGAAGAACTAGAAGAAAAACCATACAATAAGTAACAAAATGGCAATAAGTACACACTTATCAATAATTACTTTGATGAAAATGGACTAAGCGCTCCAGTCAAAGGACATAGGGTGATAGAATAGATAAAAAAAATCAAGACCCATTTGTATGCTGCCTACAAGAGACTCATTTCAGACTGAAAAACACAGGCAGATTGAAAGTAAAGGGGTGCAAAACCATTTATTATGCAAATGGATGTGAAAAGAAAGCCAAGGTAGAAATACTTACATCAGACAAAACTCTAATAAGAGATGAAGAAAGACCTATATAATCATAAAGGGAGCAATTAAACAAGAAGATATAACAGCTATAAATATTTATGCAGCCAACATGGAGCACCAAAATTCATAAAGCCACTAATAACAAATATAAAGGAAGTAATCAATAGTAATACAATAATAGTAGGGGACATTAACATCTCACTTATATCAATGGATAGATCATCCAAACAGAAAATTAACAAGTAAACAGTGACTATGAATGATACATTGGACCAGATGGATCTAACAGATATATTGAGAACATTCCATACTAAAACAGTGAAATACACATTCTTTTCAAGTGCATATGGAATATTCTCCAGAACAGATCACATGTTAGGCCACAAAACAAATCTCAACAAATTCAAAAAGATTGAAGTCATACCATGCATCTTTTCAGACCACAACACTATGAACTAGAAATCAACCACAAGAAAAAAATCTGGAAAGAACAGAAATACATATAGGTTAAATAACATGCTACTAAACAATGAATGGGTCAACCAAGAAATCAAAGATGAAAACAAAAAAATACATGGAGACAAATGAAAATAAATACACAATGGTCCAAAATCACTGGGATGCAGCAAAAAGCAGTTCCAGAGGGAAGTTTGTAGCAATACAGGCCTACCTCAAGAAGCAAGAAAAATTTCAAATAAACAACTTAACCTTACACCTAAAGGAGTTAGAAAAACAAGAACAAACAATACCCAAAAGAGTAGAAGGAAGAAAATAATAAAAATCAGAGCAGAAATAAATGAAATAGGAACTAAAACAACAAGAGAACAGATCAATGAAACCAGGAGCTGGTTCTGTGAAAAGATCAACAAAACTGGTAAACCTTTAGCTAGACTAATAAAAAAAAAAAAAGAGAGACTCAAAATGAGAAGTGAAAAGGGAGAAATGACAACTGACATAACAAAAATACGAAGGATTATAAGAAAATATTATGAAAAATTATATGCCAACAAACTGGACAATATAGAAGAAAATTCATAGAAACATATAACCTCCCAAAATTGAAACAGGAAGAAATAGAAAATTTGAACAGACCAATTACCAGCAATGAAATTGAATCAGTAATCAAAAAACTCCCAAAAGAACAAAAGTCCAGGACTAGATGCCTTCACAGGTGAATTCTACCAAACATTTAAAGAAGAGTTAATACCTATTCTTCTCAAACTATCCCCAAAACAGAAGAGGATGGAAATCTTCTAAATTCATTCCAGAAGGCCAGCATTACCCTGATACCAAAACCTGACAAAGACATTATCAAAAAAGAGAACTTTGCCCCAATGATGAACATAGATGTAAAAATCCTCAACAAAATATTAGTAAACGAAATCCAACAATAAATTAATAAAGTCACTCATCACAATCAAGTGGGACTCATTCCTGGGATGCAAGGGTGGTTCAATATTTGCAAATCAATCAATGTGATACATCACATCAAGAGAAAGGATAAAAACCATATGATCATTTCAATAGATGCAGAAAAAAGCATTTGACAAAGTACAACATCCATTCATGATAAAAACCCTCAAAAAAGCAGGTTTAGAGGGAACCTACCTAAACATAATAAAGTTCATATATGAAAAACCCACAGTAAACATCATATTCAATGGTGAAAAACTGAGAGCTTTTCCCCTAAGGTCAGGCACAAGACAAGGATGTCCACTCTCACTACTTTTATTCAACATAGTACTGGAAGTCTTAGCCACAGCAATCGGACAACAAAAAGGAATAAAAGGAATCCAAATTAGCATGGAAGAAGTAAAATTTTCACTATTTGCAGATGACCTGATACTATATATAGAAAACCTGAAAGACGCCACCAAAAATCTACTAGAACAGATAAATGAATTCAGTAAGGTCACAGGATACAAAATCAATGTACAGAAATCCATTGCATTGCTATACATTAATAATGAAGCAACAGAAAGAGAAATTAAGAAAACAATCCCATTTACAACTTCACCAAAGGTAATAAAGTACCTAGGAATAAACTTAACCAAGGAGGTAAAAGACCTGTACTCTGAGTACTATAAAACATCAATGAAAGAAATTGAAGACAACACAAACAAATGGTAAGACATTCTATGATCATGGATTTGGAGAACAAGTATTGTCAAAGTATCCTTGCTACCCACAGCAATCTACAGATTTAATGCAATCCCTATCAAAATACCAATAGCATTTTTCACAGAACTAGAACAAACAATACTAAAATTTGTATGGAACCACAAAAGACCCCGAATAGCCAAAGAAATCTTGAAAAGGAAGAACAAAACTGGAGGTATCACAATCCCAGATTTCAAGATATACTACAAAGGTGTTAACAATCAAAACAGTATGGTACTGGCACAAAAATAGACATATAAATCAATGAAACAGAATAAAGAGCCCAGAAATACACCCATGATTATATGGTCAATTAATCTTCAGCAAAGGAAGCAAGAATAAGCAATGGGAAAGTCTCTTAAACTAATGGTGTTGGGAAAACTGGACAGCTACATGCAAAAGAACAAAACTCTACCACTTTCTTACACTATATGTGAAAGTAAACTAAAAAATGGATTAAAGACCTAAATATGAGACCTGAAACCATAAAAATTGTAGAAGAGAGTACAGGCAGTAATTTCTGACATCAATGGTAGCAACATTTTTCTAGATAGGTCTCCTGAGGCAAGGGAAATAAAAACAAAAATAAACTATTTGACTACATTAAAATAAAAAGCTTCTGCATAGCAAAGGAAACAATCAACAAGACTAAAAAGGTAACCTACCGAATGGGAGAATATATTTGCAAATGATATATATGATAAAGGATTAGTATCCAGAATATACAAAGACCTGATACAACTCAACACTAAGAAAACAAATAATCCAATTAAACATGGGCAGAAGACATGAAAAGACATTTTTCCAAAGAAGACAACCAGATGGCCAACAGACACATGAAAAGATGCTCATCACTTATCATCAGGGAAATGCAAATCAAAACCACAATGAGATATTACCTCACACCTGTTAGAATGGCTAAAATAAAAAATACAAGAAATAACTAGTGTTGGTGAGGATGTGGAAAAAAAGGAACCCTCTTACACTGCTAGTGGGAATGCAAACTGGTACAGATACTATGGAAAACAGTATGGAGGTTCCTTAAAAATTAAAAACAGAATTAAATACTGGGAATTTACACAAATAATATGAAAACACTACTTCAAAAAGATATAGGCACCCCTATGTTTATTGAAGCATTATTTACAATAGCCAAATTATGGAAGCAACCCAAGTGTTCATCAATAGATGAATGGATAAAGAAGATATGGAGTGTGTGTGGAATATTACTCAGCCATAAAAAGAATGATCTCATACCATTTGCAACAACATGGATAGATCTAGAGGGTAAAATGCTGTGAAATGTCAGAGAAAGACAAGCACCATATGATTTCACTCATATGTGGAATTCAAGAAATAAAAAAAATGAACAAAGAAAAAAACAAAAAAAAAACCCCAGAATTTTTACTTAAACATAGAGAATAAACTGATGGTTACCAGAGGGGAGGTTGGTGGGGAGGACGGTGAAACAGGTGAAGGGGTTTAAAAAATAAATAAATAAAATAAATGTCTGTATAGTGGCCCATTGTATGATATATTACAATCTATTTACCAAGCCTGTATTATTTGACACTTAATTCTATATATTAACACATGAAATTTGGCCTATCCCAAAAATCAAGGTTACATGGATAACATTTGTGTTTTGTTTCATGCTTTGCTTTATCTCAGAGACATTAGTGGTAAATTTTCAGTTAAAGGAGGACATAATTTTTAAAGCCAGTAATCCCAGGCAAAGAGCATATGACTCTCCAGAATAACTCATCAGGTCCACTTCTGTTCAGTCTAGTTTAATGAAAGGGCTTAGAAAATTGATTCAAGTGACTGACTAGTGGAAATAAGCTTAGGAAATGTTAAGCATCTACGATTTCTTCATTTAAACAAAAGCCTTCGTTGGACTCCAGAGGGAAAGCAAGTCATCTTTTGAAATGTAGCTGATGTAAAGAAGTAAAGAAATGTTATAATAAAATACCTGCATTTGTTGGCCTTAGTTGAGTTCGAAGGATCAAGCAATTGACCCATGTGAATGGGACAGAGATCCCATTGTCTTTACTAGTACCAGCATAGACACGTGTTGTAACAATGGTTTTCACATTTAATAAGGTAATGTACAAAAAAATTAGCTTTACAGGGTTCTCTAAACTTTTTGTCTCATGTAAAAAAAATACTGAGTTGCATAAGAAAATACTGAGTTTGTATCAATAAGAAAAAAATTAGTTATATCCCCATCATGTATATGTACATTTTATTTATATTCTTAACTCCCTTGACTTATTCTTATTCAAACTACTTCCTTGAAAAAACTAAAACCCTAGTCACTACCAGCTCTCTACCTTCTCTGCAGCTGTGCCCTGCTAATGCATTTGGCTTGAATAAAACCCACAGCCATGCAGATGGGTTTCTGTTTAAATTCAAGTTGCAAACCTCATGTGGGCCCTTAATGCAGCTGGGCCATTAGACTCTTCTTCCCTAATCTAGTCATTCCCCTTCAAGTGTATCTCAAACCTTAGTGTGAGATCACCTGGGCATCTCGACAAACACATTTTTTGATCTTGCCATGTAGCATGAAAGCCTGTGTTTCTAACAAGCTTCCAGGTAAGGTACAACACTGGTGACCTTTGGATAGCCAGGTTCTGGATGACTATTTTGTACCATAATATCTCTCTTCACACTTGTAACACCTCCTCCCCTACTTCCAGCTAGTGGCTTGCTTTCCACTGCACTGAAAGTCATAGGGATTGGAAGAGGATTTCACAGACTCCACTACCTTATCTACCCATCTGCCAGCATCTGGACCTTCTCACCTGCTAGACGTCTCAAATATAACTTGCTTAAAAATGAACTTCCTTATTTTTTAATTTTATTTTCAAAAATATTTTATTTTAATTTATGTCATTTTCATGTGGTATGAACTCTTAACATGAGACCTACCCTCTTAATAGATTTTTAAGTATACAATGCAATAGTTATCTATATGCACAATGTTGTACAGCATATCTCTAGAAATTATTCATCTTGCATAACTGAAATTTTATACCCCTTAATTGCCAACTCTCCATTTTCCCCTCCTCCTAGCCCCTAGCAACTGTCATTCTATTCTTTGATTCTAAAAGTTTTACCATTTTATTTTTTATTTTTTTTTAAGATTTTATTTATTTATTTGACAGAGAGAGACACAGCGAGAGAGGGAACACAAGCAGGGAGAGTGAGAGAGGGAGAAGCAGGCTTCCCGCGGAGCAGGGAGCCCGATGCGGGGCTCGATCCCAGGACCCTGGGATCATGACTGGAGCCGAAGGCAGATGCTTAACAACTGAGCCACCCAGGCGCCCCAAGTTTAACCATTTTAGATACCCTATACAAGTAAAATAATGCAGTAGATGTCCTCCTATGCCTGGCTTATTTTACATAGCATAATGTCCTCAAGGTTTATCCCTGCTGTCCAATATTGCTGGATTTCCTACTTCTTAAGGCTGAATAGTATTCTATGGTAGGTATGTAACACATTTCTAAAAATATATTCATCTGTAGATGGACATTTATGTTTTTTTTACATCTTCATTACTGTGAATAGTTCTGTAAAGAACATAAAAATGCTAATATCTCCTCCAGTTCCTGATTTCAATTCTTTTGAATAAATACACAGAATTTGGATTGCTATATCATATGGTAGTTCTATTTTGAATGTTTTGAGGAACCTCCATATTATTTTCCATAGAAGCTGTACCACTTTCCATTCCCACCAAGTATATAAGGGTTGCAATTTATCCACGTCCTTGTCAACATTGTAGTCTTTTAAAAAAATTTTAATTATCACTGATGATTAGTGACATTGAGCATTTTTTCATACTATTGGCTATTTGTATATATTAATTGGGGAAATGTCTATTCAAATCTTCCCATTTTAATTAAATCTTCCAATTTATTTCCCATCTTGAATTGTAGGAGTTCCATACATATTTAGGAATAATTACTTAACTGATATATGGTTTGCAAATGTTTTCTCCCATTCTGCAGATTACCTGTTCATTCTGTTGATTGTTTCTTTTGTTGTATGGGGTTTTCAGTTTGATATAGTCCCACTTGTCTATCTTTGCTTTTATTGCTTATGCTTTTGTTGTTACATCCATGAATTTGAGGCTGAATTTGTTGCCAAGAGCAATGCCATAAAGCTTTTCCCCTATCTTTTCTTTTAGTTTTACAGTTTTGGAAATAGACAACCTGAACAGATCTATAACTGGTGGGAAGGTTGAAACAGTAATCAAAAATCTCTAAAGAAAGAAAAGCCCAGGGCTGGAGGGCTTTGCTGATAAATTCAACCACACATACAAAGAAGATATAACACCAATTCTTATCAATTGCTTACAATGAATTGCAGATGATAGAATATGTCTAAACTCATTTTATGAAGCTAGCATCACCCTGATAAATCCAGAAAAAGATGCCAGAACAAAGAAAAACTGGAGACTAATATCCTTGATGTATATGGATGTAAAAATCATGAACAAAATCTAGCAAACTGAATTTAATAGCATATTAAAAGGATCATACACCCTGAACAAGTGGGATTTTTTTCCTGGAATACAAGGATGGTTCCACATATGAAAAACATTTAAAGAGGTGATTAAGTTAAAATGAGGATGTTAGAGTGGGTCTAATCTAATGTTACTGGTTTTCTTAGAAGAAGAGGAAATTTGGATACATATAGACATCAGGGATAGGCATGCATAGAGGAAACACCATGTGAGGACATGGCAAGAAGGTAGTCATCTGCAATCCAAGGAGTGAAGCCTCAAAAGAAACCAACCCTGCCAACACCTTGATCTTGTA
This sequence comes from Eumetopias jubatus, assembly GCF_037043125.1. Taxonomy (NCBI): domain Eukaryota; kingdom Metazoa; phylum Chordata; class Mammalia; order Carnivora; family Otariidae; genus Eumetopias; species Eumetopias jubatus. The sequence goes on from NW_028274817.1 coordinate 95,059,061, forward strand.
CTTCTAGGCTCCACAACTGAGAGAAAATAAATTTCTATTGTTTAAGCCATCCAGCTTACAGTGTTTTGTTATGGCAGTCCTTACAAACAAATACACTTCCCGTTTTGCTTGTCCACAACATCTATTTAACCTCTTCATGATTATGCAAAACATCTGAAGCTATTCTGTATAGAAAAAATGAAGGAACTGGGGCCATCTCCTACTGTTTCATAGTGCTGCCAGCAATGATTTAGGCTTAGCAATCAGTTTGAAACCAAAGATATTGCATTTAATAATCAAATTGCTTTTCTAAGGTGTGTGTATGAGGAGAAAGGTGAGAGATGTAGATTAAGGCTGTCCATTCATTGTTGCAAACTGCAACGAATCAGGAACATCAAACACAGAAAGCCAATAGCCATGAGACATACCTGAGAGGGGTCAAGTGTTAATTCTGTCAAAAGTGGGCAGAAGCTGTAACATATGTCCTCTCTCAACTTGCAGCTTTCAGCAGGAATCACAAGTTAGGAATGCAATAGTCTCTGCAGAAATACAGAGCTGGTCAGCATCTCGATTTCATGGTCCAATCAGAGAACAAGCCCTTTCCCATAAGCATGTATATGTGAACCAGAGAACGCAGCAGCATCCATAATGTTTTTATAGCTTAGGGCCTCACTGATGAGTATTCCAAATCTGCAACAAAGACCCAGAATCTGATTTTGGTTCACTGAGTAAAGCAACTTTGCAGATTTTCGTTCCACACAGCTAGTGCTGAGGCTTAAATAGCCCATGGTAGACAGTATCAGCTTTTAGTCAGGTCCAGGCAATCAGGATCTATGAATTCAGTATTCTTAAAAAAGCTTAGATGTTGCAGGGCCAGACCGTCAGCTTTGTTCCAAATCCAGGTGACAATCAAGGCTTGCCTAAGCCCTGTCAGTCTTGGAGTTGAACTTGACCCACTACAAAACATACAGGCTGGAAAATCATCAGCTTCTAAGGGTCAGACATCTGATTTCGTAAGAGCTCACTAACAAGTAAAACTGCATTCTAAAAGTCCAAAAATGTATCTCCATTTGGAGATTGCTTCTCTTTCATGTTGTCTCTCTTTTTCCAGAGACCCCAATAGGCAAAACTCATAATAATTTATTGTTTTCAATCTTCAAAGGACTCAAATTCCAATCAGCCCACCAGTGGCTAAAAGTAAGAATGTTGTGTTTGACTAACCCATTTTTTTAAGCTTTCCCTGAGTAGGATGATTGCTGCAGCATTTATATAGTTACAAGCATACAGTGATGCAATAGCCATGAACACATTTTTAAAAACTGTTTCTTTTTCTCATTGCAAATTCACTCAACCTCCTAACAAGAAATTCAGATTTACAGGTTTAACATTGCAGATCCCTGAGATACAGACTAGAATGTGGTGTGGGGAAGAGTAGCAGTTAGCTGCTGTTTTGGTAGCAGCTAACCCAAAGAAATGGCTAGAGTGTTCCTCTCTCTCCTTTTTTCCTCAAAGTTTATCTAAAGCTTTGCTCCAGTCCTGGGAACTGAATTTAACCATTTTTCTCCCACTTGGAGGAAAGAAAAATACAGGCTTTTAACATTTTTGGCTGGCCCAAGCTTACCTTTGGAAATGAGGGGGTGCTTTTTCCTGCAGTCTGGAGCAAGTACAAAAACCAAAGGCTTTTTACACATTTTTTTCAGTTACCCTTCATGGCCAAATTAGTAAGAGGACCCAGCAGGTCAACTCTCCTGGTGTTGGATCTATCACAACAGAGAATAGCTCAACTGCTATTTTCATACTAGGGATGACTCCATAGCCACCCAGGCACCAAAGGGTTGTCATCTCCCACTCCTTCATTCTTCCATTTCCCAAACCACGCTTTTGCTGTATTTCAGTGAGTCAGGGTCGTTAGAGGATATCTTACTGCTGCCACCACTATGGTGGGGGTCTCCGGGATCACTGCCAGGTTTGATGATTCACAAGGAGGACTCACGGGACACCATAAATAGTCAAACTTAAGGCTTTAACTTATTGTAAGGAAAAGCTACAATGAAAAATAAGCAAGGGGAAGACACATGGCACAAAGCCAGGAGGAAACCAGGTGGAAGTTTACAAAAGTCCTCTTCCAATGGATTCACAGAGATCACATTTAATTCCTCCAGCAACAAGGTGAGACAACAGATGTGAAATGCTGTCTACCAGAAAAGCTCTTTAGACACTCAGTGCTCAAAGTTTGTATTGGGATCTGGACATGTAGGCACCCTCTGCTTAGCAAATACCTAGATTCCATACAAACAGAAAGATCACATGTGTGAAACAATATTGTTTTCATACTTTTGGCACAACGAGGCATTTTTATCAGTTAAGGAAAGGTGGGAACACTCCCAAAACTGAAGTTCCCAGACACTAGTCAAGGTCTAACATTGCAAGGAGGTCTGATATAACTCATTTATGCACAGTAGGGATAACTTACTCAAACAGGGCACTTAACCTCTACCCACTAGTAGAATAAGCCCGATACAATAACATCTGTATTTAAAGTACATAAGCAGCAACTAACAGGCTTTCTGTAGGTTAACAGACAATAGTTTCAACTCACATAATAAAAATCATACTTCCAACCATGTCAAAAGACTTGAAGTAGCCAAAACGTCATATTAGGAATTTATTTTTCAATAACATTAGAGAGGAATTACATTTTTAATTTTTAAAAATCTTTATTGAAATATAATTCAAAAAGCATAAAGTCTGCCCATTTAAAGTAAAAAATTCAGTGGTTTTTAGTATACTCACAGAATTATGAAACCGTCACCAAAATCCAATTTTAGACCATTTTCATCACCTCAAAAAGCAACCCATTAGTAGCCGTTCCCCATTCTCCCTGACCCCAGCACTAGGCAACCCCTAATCTATACTCTGTCTCTATAGATTTGCCTATTTTGGAAATTTCATACAAATGTGGTTTCTTCAGGCTGGCTTCTTTCAGTTTTGCTTAATTTTCAAAGTTCATCCATGTTTCAGTATATAGCAGTACTTCATTCCTTTTTATTGCCAAGTTTTCTATTACATGGATAAATCATATTTTGTTCATGTATTCATCAGTTGATGGCATTAGGTTTCTTTCAAATTTTTTATTATTATTGATGCTGCTATAAACATTTATGTAATTTTCATGTGGAAGTATGCTTTTATTTCTCTTAGGTAGATATCTAGAAGTGGAATTGCTGGGTAATATGTTAACAATATGTTTAGCATTTTGAGAAATTGCCAAAATGTTTTCCAAAGTGGCTATATTATTTTGTATTCTCACCAGCAATGTACAAGTGTTTCAATTATTCCATGTTTTTACTCACACTTTTTCTTTTCTTTTTTTTATTATAGTCATCTAGTGTATGTAAAGGTGTATCGCATTATAGCTTTGATTTTAAATTCCCTTGTGACTAATGATGCTGAGCATCTTTTTATGTAGTTACTGGCCATTTGTAGATCTTCTTTGTTGAATTTCATTTGCCTATTCAAATCCTTTGTCCATTTTAAAATGGAGTAATTTATCTTTTCATTATTGAGTTGTAAAAAGTTATTTTTTAATATATTTTGGATATAAGTCCTTATCAGATGCATTTTTTTAAAGATTTTATTTATTTATTTGACAGAGAGAGATAGCGAGAGCCGGAACACAAGCCGGGGGAGTGGGAGAGGGAGAAGGAGGCCTCCTGCTGAGCAGGGAGCCTGATGCGGGGCTTGATCCCGAGACCCTGGGATCATGACCTGAGCCGAAGGCAGACGCTTAATGACTGAGCCACCCAAGTGCCCCTCAGATACATGTTTTGTGATATTTTCTACCATTGTGTAGATTATCTTTGACTTTCTTAATGGTATTATTTATAGCACAAAAGTTTCTAGTTTTGATGAATTTATATTGCTTTGTTGCTTGTGCTTTTGCTATCATATCTAAGAAGTCATTTCTTAACCCAAGGTTATGATGATTTACTCCTATGTTTTCTTCTAAGAGTTTAATAGTTTTAGTTCTTATATTTTGGTTTATGATCCCCTTTGAGTTAATTTTGTGTGAAGTGTGAGGTATGGATCCAACTTCATTCATTCATAGGTGGATATCCAGTACTCTTAGCAATATTTTTTGAAAAGACTCTTCTTCCCCAATCAAACTGTTGGTACTGTTGCTTAAAATCGATTCCAGGGCCGCCTGGGTGGCTCAGTCGTTAAGCATCTGCCTTCGGTTCAGGTCATGATCCCAGGGTCCTGGGATCAAGTCCCACATCGGGTTCCACACTCGGTGGGAAGCCTGCTTCTCCCTCTCCCACTCTCCCTGCTTGTGTTCCTGCTCTTGCTATCTCTCTCTCTGTCAAATAAATAAAATCTTTAAAAAAAATCAATTGACCATAAAAGTAAGGTTTATTTCTGGACTCTCAATACTATTAATTTGATCTAGATGAGTATCTTTAGGCCAGCACCACACTGTCTTGATTACTGAAGCTTTTTACTAAGTACTGAAATTTCAAGATTGTTTTGTGCATTCTGAGTTCCTTGCATTTCTATATGAGTTTTAGAATTAGGATACATCTTGATTCCTACAAAAAGGCAGCTGAGATATTGACAGGGATTGCATTGAATCTGTAGATTAATTTGGGGAGGACTGCAACTTAATATTAAGTCTTTAAAGATTTTATTTATTTATTTGTCAGAGAGAGAGAGAGACAGAAAGAGCACAAGCAGGGGGAGTGGCAGGCAGAGGGAGAAGCAGGCTCCCCGCTGAGCAGGGAGCCCGATGTGGGACTCGATCCCAGGACCCTGGGGTCATGACCTGAGCCGAAGGCAGACGCTTAACCGACTGAGCCACCCAGGTGTCCCAATACTAAGTCTTTATATCCATGAACATGTGACATCTCTACATTTACTTAGGTATTCTTTAATGACTTTTGACAATGTTTTATAGTTTTTAGTGTATAATTTTACACTTCTTTTGTTAAATTTATTTCTAGGTATTATTTTTGATGCTACTGTAATTGAAATTTTAACATTCCTTTTTCAGATTGCTTATTACTAGAGTATGGAAATACAATTGATTTTGGTAGATTAATCTTGAATACTGCAGCCTTGCTGAAATCACTTATTATTTTTAATAGGTTTTAGTAGATTCCTTGGGAATGTCTATGTACATGATTATGTCATTCACAGAGATAGGTTTATTTCTTCCTTTCCAAATGTGATGTCTTTTTTTTTTTCTTTCTTGCCTAATTACTTTGTCAAGACCCTCTTGTAAAATGCTGAATGGAAGGGGGAGAGGAGAGATCCTTCTCTTGTTTCTGATCTTAAGGGAGAAGCATCCAGTCTTCCTCCATGAAGCATGATGTCATCTGTGGGTTTTTCTTAGATGCACCCTTTACCAGGTTAAAGAAGTTCCTTTGTATGCTTAGTTTGTTGAGTGTTTGTTTTGCTTTTGTTTTTGTTTTATAATGAAAGATTGTTGCATTTTGCCCCTCCCATATAGTGAGAAAATCACAAATATTTTGTCCTTTATTCAACAAATATGGTGTATTACACTGGTTGATTTTCTGATGTCAATCCAACTTTGCATTCCTGGGATTAATCCCAAATGATCATGAAGTATAATTCTTTTTCTATGTTGCTGGATTCAGTTTGCTGGGATTTTGTTGAAGATTTTTTTCATCTATATTCATAAACAATAATGATTTGTAGTTTCCCTTTCTTGTGATGTCTTTTTCTAATTCTGGCACTGTAGCATTTAAAATTTTCCCGCTTTATGTAGGTCACTCTATTAATTTCCATCTTCTTCAATATCACTCCATTTCTTGTATCTCTAGGTACAGAAACGAGAGAGAGAGAGAAGGAGGGAGGGAGAAACTGATAGTGAAGGAAAGAGAATGAAAATCAAGGAAAGAAAGGTAATATATAGTCCCAGATATGCCAGGCATATTCCTATATATCTCTAAGTAATTTTTACTAGTTAAATTCAATTTTGTGTCCTTATCAACAGTTCTTTTACCAGTGACTTAAGCTCTCCAGAACTCTCTGAATTCCATTTCTTCAAAAGAGAAAAGGTTGACCATAGCCTATTCTCTCTCTTTTACACAGCTCTATCTCTAGCCCATGTGTGCATGCTCCCAAAACAACACAATGACCACCACTATCACCACCACTCCTCCCTCAAACCTCAAATTCAAACTGTGCAGAATTTTGCCTGAGGCGAAACTTGAGCACCTCTGGAGAGCAACAGGACATGTCTATCTTTTTCCAATTTGTAGTATAAACATATAAACCCTCCCTAGTGAAGGGGCAAGTGCAGGGCCTGGTAAAATCACTCTGAGGATTTTGACACAGATCCAATCAAATTAAAAGAAACATTAAGACAAGTTAGAAAGGAAAAATTATGTTACTCAAGGACAATCTTAGCCTGAAGGATGAATTTCTATATCTTCCCTAGGGCCAAGTGGTTGGGAAGGTAATCGGCAAGAACATTTGATTTTTATTTGGCTGTATTGTATAACCACCTGGTCCTAGCCATGCAGAAACAGACCTCTCAAAGGCCCAAAACTTGGGTAGTTGGTTCAATACATTCTGGTCCAGAGCCTACCAGGAAAACTTGTTCTAAACCATGTTTTTGATGTGCTTTGGCAAAATAGAGTGGAAACAGAATTCCACATAAACCTCTATTTCAAATGACTGGCCCAGCCATGGTTCTTAAGCTGACCCACTGGCCTTTCTCTGGGATCAATCCTCAATAGGAGTAGATTTCCTTCACTATGCTTTAGAGTCCTCAACTTCTTAAGCTTTGTCATAAAGTAAATCATAAAACACATCCTGACTTTCTACAGAACCCAGCAGCTTCTGATATTTTTCATTTCTCTGTTTGTAGTACCTTGCAGTTGATATAAGTTTCTTCTTTGCCAGTGCTCACTTTTTAGCTTGTCTCCTCTAACCCAATTCCAAGGTACTGCCTGGGCCATGTTTGCCTCTGTAATTGCTCTGTCCAATACCATAGGCACTAGCCACATGTGTCAAGTGAGTCCTTGAAAAGTGACTAGTCCAAACTACAACACACTGCAATGTAAAGTATAGATTAGATTTCAAAGACTTAGTTTAAAAAGGAACATGCAACGTATTTCATTAATTTTTAAATTAATTACATCTTGAAATTTTAATGTTTTAGATTTAGGTTACATAAAATATATTATTAAAATTAATTATACCAATTTCTCTTTACCTTTTGTAATGTGGCTACTAGAAAATCAAAAATTAAGTAAATGGCTTGCATTTGTGGCTATTATATTTCTAGTGGACAGTGCTGTTCTAGACTCTTTTAGTTCTAATAACTAGACACTCCCTTCAGAAATTGTATCTTTCAGTGACAAAGTAATTTTGCATTAGATAGACTTGGATTTACTTCCTAGTTCTGCCATTAGCTATATAACTTTAGGCAATTTAGTTATCTTGGGTCTTGGTCTCTTTACTTGTAAAATGGAACTATTAATACTTACCAATTTTACCTGTATATATGGTTCCATTAATAGATTTGCTGTTTTAAAGTTCAAAAGATAAGTCTGTGTACAGCTCAGTGCTTGTCAAGTGGTAGGTAGGCAGGTTCTCAACATCTCTTCCCATCCTAAGTCTATATAGTTAACAAATGGAATTTTCAAATCTTAAGTCTCCTTACTGCTTGATTTGTCCATAAATCTTGTGCAGTTCCTAGTCTCTGATCTGGTCTTTTTGCACAAGGCTGTTCTCTAAAATGCTCTACAGGTTCTCCATAAAACAACTTCCTATAAAGAGTACTATATATTTAGGAGACTCATGCAAATGAAAGTAATTTGCATGATAGACAATTTCTTTTAGGTTAATTTCTGTTTAGCCCATATGCCACTCCAGAATTTCACAAAATGCTGCAGGTACTAGTGATTTAATTATCTTCGGGTTTTAGCTTTGCACAGTGGCAGTATCGTAGCCAATGAGGTTTATCCGAGGCACGTTTATTGCTAATAGAAAACTTTTCCTAATTATCTTCGGGTTTTATTTTATGCTACAGATTTTTTTCCCGACCCAGAAAAAATATTAACTCATTTTTTCTACACAGGCAGGGTGAAACATAAATACATAAATATTATAATCTCTTTTCCAAAAGGGAAAAACAATCGTCAAATTCCCCTATCATTCCCTACCGACAGTGAGGATAAGGCCAAAAGATTACACAAAAGTGATCAAAATAGAAAATATGCATTAATCACTGTTTCTTTTTTGCTAGAAGTTAATACTTTAATATAAGTCACCAAATTTCAAAAGGTCAACATGTATTACTTTTAAAAAGTACAAGTATATTCTGAAAGTATTTTTTATCCACATTTTGATGTGGAATATGTTAGGCTTTTCAGTCTGTATCACATAACACTTTTATCCAGAAACTAGGGAAAAATTAAACCATCTACCAAGAGTTTTCAACAGAGTTAAGATTTTTGTTACAAGAAGTACTTATCATTGGTTTAGTATCTTTCAAGGGCATCTGTAGATGCCATTCATATTACCACACATGAATGTGTACTTATTTGAATATTTCTTTGTAAATGTTTTTAGGTTATATATGTGACTGTGTGTATGTGTGTATGTACCTGTATACACGTGTTGCCGTTTCCCTGGCTAAAATCCTAGTTTCTTCTCTTCCGTACCTATGACTTAGTTGATTTTTTAAATTAAGGTATAATTTACACACAATGAAATCTACATTTTTTTATGTATAGTTCTGAGAGTTTTGACAAAAGCATACAATTGTGTAACTACCATCCATCACTCCCACAAATCTCCCATCTTGTGTTCCCTTGTAGTAAACCTCTCCTCCTATCTAGAGAAAACTCATCTGTTTCCTGGGCCTATAGTTTGCCTTTTCCAGAATGTCATATAAATGAAACCGTATAGTATATAGCCTTTTGAGTCTTCCTTCTTTCACTTAGCATAATGCAGTAGAGATTCATCCACAGTGTTGCCTGGGTTAGTAATTCATTCCTTTTTATTGTTGACTAGAATTCCACTACATGGAAACAACACAGTTTGTTTATCCATCTGTCAGTTGAAGGATATTTGCTTTTTATAGGTTTTGGCAATTACAAAAAAGCAGATCTAAACAGCCACAAAGAGGTTTTAGTGTAAAGATATATTTCCATTTCAGGTGAATAAATACTTAGGACTAGGATTGCTGAGTCAGATGGTAAGTGTATGCGGAACTTTATAAGAAACTGCCAAACCATATTCCAATATGGCTGTCCCATTTTTCACTCCCATCAGCTATATATGAAAGTTCGAGGTGGTCTACATCCTTATTGATGGTGTTTCAATTTTAGACATCCTAATAATGGTGCAGTGATATCTCACCGTGGTTTTAATTTGAAATTCTCTACTGTCTGATAATGTCTATCTTTTCATATGCTTATTTGTCATCCATATCTTTTTTTTTTTTTGTAAAATGTATGTTCAAATCTCTCACCTACTTCACCCACCCCTTTTTGTCTTATCATTGAGTTCTATATATGCTCTGGATACAAAGTTCTTTATCAGATATGTGATTTGTAAATATTTTCTCCCAATCTGTGCACTGCCCTTCATTCTCTTAAAGAGAACCTTTAACATAAGTTCTTAATTTTAATGAAGTCCAATTTATCATTTTCTTCTTTTATGGACCATGCTTTGGTTCTGCATCTAAGAAATTTTTGTCTCACCCAAGATCTCAAAGATTGCCTCCTATGCTTGCTCAAGAAATTTTATAGTTTCATGTTGTGCATTTAGGTGTATGATCCACACTGAGTTTATTTTTATATGCTGAAAGAAATGAATTAAGTTTCTTTAATTTTTATTTTTTGCATATAGATGTTCACTTGTTATGGTACCACTTGCTGAAAAGACTGTCTTTCTTTATTGAATGGCCTTTTCATTTCTGTCAAAAATTAAATGGCCATATAGATATGAGTCTGTTTCTATTCTATTCATCTATACTTCTGTTCCATTCATCTCTGTATACTTTTGTCAGTATCACACTGTTTTGATTATGGTAGTTTTATAGTATGGCTTGAAATCAGACAGTGTGTCTTCACACTTTGTTCTTTTAAAAAATTGTTTCAAGGGGCACCTGGGTGGCTTACTTGGTTAAGCCACCAACTCTTTATCTCAGCTCAGGTCTTGATCTCAGGGTCATGAGTTCAAGCCCCACGTTGGGCTCCACAGAGCTTACTTAAAAAAAATTCTTTCAGTTATTCTAGTTTCATTGCCAATCCACAGTAATTTAATACTTTGTCTATTTCTACAAAAAGTCCTGCTTACGTTTTTTTGGAATTATGTTGAATACACAGATCAGTTTTTGGGGAAACTGACAACAATATTAAGTATTCTAATTTGTAAATACAGTGTATCTCTCCTCTTGTTTAGGTAGTATTTGATTTTCTTCATCAGTGTTTTGTTGTTTTCAATGTATAAATACTAATACATTTTCTACGATTTATAACTAAGCATTTCATGTGGGCCTTCTGGGTGCAATTTAAACAGAACTTTAATTTTTTTTCCTCTTTAATTGTTTATCGCTAGTATACAAAAATAAGATGGATTTTTGTATATTGGCCTTATATCCTGAGATCGTATTAAACTCATTTATTAGTCTCAGTAGCTTCTTTGTACACACTTCAAGATTTTCTATGTAGACAGTTAAGTTATCTGCAAGTAGAGCCAGTTTTATTTCTTCATTTCCAATTTGTGTGCCTTTTATTTCCTTTTCTGGCCTTATTTCACAAGCTAGGACCTCCAGCTCAATGTTAATTAGGAGTGATGAGAATGGACATCCTTGTTTTGCTGCTGACCTTAGGGTGGAAGTCATTCAATCTTCCACCACTAAATATGATGTTAGGTGTAGGTTTTTCAAAGAAGCCCTATATCAGGTTGAGAAAGTTTCTCCTATTCCTAGTATGCTAAGATTTTTTTTTAAAGATTTTATTTATTTATTTGAGAGAGAGAGAATGAGAGATAGAGAGCACGAGAGGGAAGAGGGTCAGAGGGAGAAGCAGACTCCCTGCTGAGCAGGGAGCCCGATGTGGGACTTGATCCCAGGACTCCAGGATCATGACCTGAGCTGAAGGCAGTCGCTTAACCAACTGAGCCACCCAGGCACCCTAAGATTTTTTTTTTAAAGCAGAAATGGATATTTGAATTTGTCAAATGCTTTTTATGAATCTATTGAGATGCTTATATGACATTTCTTCTTTAGTCCATTGATATGATAAATTACATTGATTGTTTTTTTAAAGTTGACCTAGCCCTGCATTCCTGAGATAAAACTCACTTGGTCATATTATGCCATTATTTTGTAATTATTGGATTCAATTTTCTAACACATTAAGAATATTTGTGACTATATATATATTTTTAAAGACTTTATTTATTTGTCAGAGAGAGAGAGAGAGAGAGAGAGCATGTACAAGCAGGGGAAGTGGCAGGCAGAGAGAGAGGGAGAAGCAGGCTCCGCACTAAGCAGAGAACTCAAGGTGGGACTCCATCCCAGGACCCTGGGATCATGACCTGACCCGAAGGCAGATGCTTAACTGACTGAGCCACCCAGGTGCCCTATTTGTGCCTATATTTATGAAGGAAACTGGTCTGTACCATTCTTGTAATTTTTTTTGTCTGGTTATCATATCAGGGTAGTGCTGGCCTTAGAAGATATACTAGGAAGTATTCCTTCCTCTTTAATTTTCTAGAAGAGCTTGTATGATTTACCTGCTTCTTATTTAAATATTTAGCAGAATTCATCAGTAAAGCCAGTGGGTCTGAAGTCTTCTCTGTGGGAATATTTTAACTAAAAATTCAATTTAATTAAAGATAGAGGGCTATTTAGGGTATATATTTCCTGTTGAATGAACATTAGTACCTACATGTATACAACATGGTCACTGTGGATTTGTTTTGGTAACTTTTGTATATAAGATTTTTGTATCTCTGTTCATACATAGATTAGCATGTAGCTTAGTTTCATCTATGTTGTTAAATTTATTGGTATAAAGTTGGTCATTATTAAAGAGAATACTTCTGACAACAAATATGTGGAGGTTTTCCCCATACCAACCAATTCTCCAACTTTTCCAAAAACCAATTAGCTGTCCTAAAATTCAATTAGGACACTAACTACCTGGAATCGGCACAGATCCCACAGGTTAAGGACTCAATCCCACAAGACTGCCCCCCAATCAACCACTTCAGGCACTAATTGCAAATCTAAGCTGGAGGTTCCCATGATTTCCTCTTCAGCTTTGATAATTTTCTACAATGTTTCAAAGAATTCAGGAAAGCAGTTTACTTACTAGATTACCATTTATTATAAAAAGATACAACTCAGAATCAGCCAGATGGAAGAGATGCATAGGGCAAGGAATAAGGGGAAGGGGCATGGAAACTCTCTAGGTTTTTTACCTTCCCAGGACCTCCATGTGTTCACCAACTTGGAAGCTTTCTGAATCTCTTCAGTTAGGGTTTTTATGGGGGCCTTATTACCTAGGCATATTAAATAAATCAGTTGATTAACCTCTAGTCCTTCTCCCCTCGAGTCAGGAGGAAGGGCTGAAATAACACGGTTAGTTCCTCTGGCAAACAGTCCTCCATCCCTAGGGGCTTTCCAAAAGTCACATCATTATAATAAATTCAGGTGTGGTTGAAAGGAGTTTGTTATGAATAACAAAAGATGCTCCTTTCATCTTTATCACTCCAGAGTTGTTTCAGGAGCTAGGGGAAAAAAACAATTATTATAACAAAGATGATTCTACTGCTCTTATCGCTTAGAAAAGTACAAAGGTTTTAGAACCTCTGGTGAGGAACTAGGGATGAAAAATCAAAATATATATCTATATAGCAATTATATTCCCTCATCATCCTTTGAATGAGTATATGATCTGTAGTAATAGCTCCTCTCTCTTTCCTGAAACTGGTAATTTGTGTCTTCGCTCTCTCTTTTTTTCCTGATTAGTCTGTCTAGAGGTTTATTTTTTTGTTTGTTTAATTTTCTCAAAGAACCTGCTTTGATTTCATTGATATGACCTATTGTTTTTATTTTTGTTCTGTTTTCTATTTCACTATTTTCTTCTCATATCTTTTTGTTGTTGTTCAGACAGCTTTATTAATATGACAAAAATCACATTTCTACAACATGAAAGAGCTAAAATTTAAAATCATTTCTACCTGTCTCTGAATCTGAAATGATTAAATATCTTCATCTTGAGGAGTTTTCCCTAGACCCAGACTCCTGTTTTACCTGCTACCTCTGGTCAGTGACCAGTGATTTCTCCCTCTTTTCACAACCTTATTCTTTCAACCTCTTTATAAAATTACTCCTTATGCTCAGGTCCTCTTACTTTGGGGAATCTCCAGTACACTGAGCAACCTTCCTAAACATTAGTACCCAATTTTCCTCAATTTACTGAACCAGTTTTACTCATAACTTACTCATTTTAACATATGTATAAAAACAAACTCTGCTCATATCTTTATAATTTCCTTCCTTCCACTTGACTTGGGTTTATTTTGGTCTTCTTTTTCTCCTTTTTAAGGTAGAAGGTTAAATAATGGATTTGAGACCTTTCTTTTTTTTCTAATATAAGAATTTTTTAAAGCTTTCAAAAGTTAGCATGCAAACACTGCTTTAGCTACATGTCACAAATGTTGATATGTTGTGTTTTCTTTTTACTCAAGTCCAAATAATTTCTAATTTCCCTTTGACCTCTTCTTTGACCTTTAGGTTGTTCGGAAATGTATTATCAACTTTTGAATATTTAAATGTTTTTCAGATATCTTTATGTTAATAAGTTCTAATCCAGTTTTGTTGTGATCAGAGAACATACTGTTCATGATATGAGTAATTTTATATTTATTGAGATCTGTGTTGTGGACTAGAACATGGTCTGTCTTAGTAAATGGTCTATGTACACTTAAAAAATGTGCTATGGAATATGTTTCTAAAGTTTCTTAACTCTGACTCTATGATTTTTCTTACGATAAGTATGATTTCTTCTTTTTCATTCTTTTTCTCCTACTGATTATCACAAATAGCACCAATGGTTGCCTGCAGAGGAAACTCTGTGGTTTTTGAACTGTGTAGAAACACCACTTATTCAGAAAGTAGAGTTTCATTTTTAAATGGCTTTTGAAGAATATAATTGAATCATGGTGGTGAACTAAACACAAAAATTATCTACACACAGACACACTAGAAAGGGTGCCATTAGGAGATCAAAAATTGTGAGGAATTCCGGAAAAACAGGAGAAGAGGCTATTAGATTGGCTAATTCAGAGAAGTTGCAACACCTGCAGTAGAAAACCTGGTCATATTCAGAGAAACTCTAATGCCAGAGTAAATGAAATTGCAGCAGCGCAGAGGCTCCAGGGTCAGCTGTGAGATGAAAGAGCTATTCTATGAAGAGCAGACCTATTTTTCCTGTCCTGCTCTGACCCTCCCCCACTCTTACTTACAATGAGAAGTAAGCACCTGTCTCATCTGACACCTTTAATCTCCCAAAACTACACTCCCAAGACAGCGAATGAGCTTAAGACAACTACAGATCTTCACAGGAGAGAAACAACAGGGCATATCTACCCAGAAGGAAAAAACATTACTCTTCCAATGGCAAAAATATATTTTGGTAACAGGGAGAGTCCCTATCCAAGCTCCATGCTTTATACCCACGAAGGAGAAAACCATTGAGTAACTGACACACCCTGCCCTTTCATTCTGAAGAGAAGCATATTGGTGAAATAAACATCACAACTACAGATCAGATCTTTGCTAATTACCTAGGCTGATTAAACAAGCCATTTATTCCTAAATATAAGTAAACAAAGGTCTGGCAGATATTTGACAAAATTAAAAGTGAAAATCATCATGAGCAAATGAAATATTTGTAGGGGGAAAACAGAGATAATACAGGAAACATAAGAGAACTTTACCAAAAAATTTAAATTCATATTCTCAAAAAAATTTTTTTTAAGATTTTTTATTTATTTGACAGAGAGAGAGAGAGAGACAGCTAGAGAGGGAACACAAGCAGGGGGAGTGGGAGAGGGAGAAGCAGCCTCCCGGCTGAGCAAGGAGCCCAACACGGGGCTTGATCCCAGGACCCTGGGATCATGACCTGAGCCAAAGGCAGATGCCTAACGACTGAGCCACCCAGGTGCTCCCATAGTCTCAAAATTTTAAGGGAAGAAAATTAGTTTATAAAATAAGAAAATGTTGCTATAGAACAATTAAGAATAAGATAAACTTCTTGCAAACTAGAAAACTTAATGCAAAATTAAAAACGCATAAGAAGCCAGGCACTCAGCACAGTTTCCCTCTCTTACGCAGGCTCTGACGTAACCTGAACTCAGTGCTTGTGGCCCACCCCCTTCTTTCATCCTTCACTTCCTTCTCCCCCTCCCCCACATAACAGATCCTCCCTCCCCCTCTCCCTCCCCCACCACTTCCAGGTAACGGTTTCCAACTACTGGCCCCATCTCAGAGCTGTTGCCACCAGGCACGGAGCCTGTCTGCCTCCGGCCTCTCTCTTCATTCACACTGGGAAACCTCCGAGGCCGCCACCGCCTTCGGCCCCGCCGCTGCCCGCTGCGCAGCCCTCGCTCCCGCGGCACCTTCACCTTCCCCTTCCCCTTGGTGCCCGGACCACCAGCCATGGCCACCGCACCGCTCTCACAAGTGCGCCAGAACTACCACCCCGACTGCGAGGCCGCCATCAACAGCCAGATCAACCTGGAGCTCTACGCCTCCTACGTGTACCTGTCCATGGCCTTCTACTTCGACCGCGACGACGTGGCCTTGAAGAACTTCGCCCAGTTCTTCCTGCGCCAGTCCCGCGAGGAGACCGAGCATGCCGAGAAGCTGATGCAGCTGCAGAACCAGCGCGGGGGCCGCATCCGCCTCCGCGACATCAAGAAGCCAGACCGCGACGACTGGGAGAGCGGCCTGAAGGCCATGGAGTGCGCCCTGCACCTGGAGAAGAGCGTGAACCAGAGCCTGCTCGACCTGCACCAGCTGGCCACCGACAAGAGCGACGCCCACCTGTGCGACTTCCTCGAGAGCCACTACCTGCACGAGCAAGTCAAGTCCATCAAAGAGCTGGGGGCCTATGTCACCAACCTGAGCAAGATGGGGGCCCCGGAAGCCGGCATGGCAGAGTACCTCTTTGACAAGCTCACCCTGGGCGACAGCGACAAAAAGAACTGAGTTGGGACTGTTTCCCCTCTAGCCACAGGGTGCATGGTGACTTTCCCTGATCACCATGCCGAGCATGCATATTGCAGTATTGCCTTTGCAAAACGTTCCAGTTTTTCTTTTCTTCTTCCAGTTTTGCCATAAATAAATAAAGTTATTTGGTTTCAATAAAGTTATTTGGTTCTTAAATTAAAAAAAGGTGTCTGGTTGATTCGTGTGCCAATCTTTCGCCTTTTAGGTTTTAAAACAGGTATCCAGGAGTCTCTATCCACCCAACCCCATCCACATGCAGCTCAGGATCTCGGGAGATGGAGGGAGAAGGTATTCCATGGGACCCTGGAAAACACAAATCAATCTTCCCTTTATAAACGATGTGGGGGCAGGGGGGTGGTGGGGTGAGGTGAGGTGGGTGGTCTGGGGCCCTGGGTGTCAGTGAGTGTATATGTATGGTAAAAGTATAAAAGAACATGGTCTAGAATTCACAACAGTGGTTGTCCCTATGGAAAAAGTGAAGAATGGGATTAGGCTGGTATTAAAGGGAGTCTTCAACTTCACTTGAAAACTTTTAGTTTACTAAAATATGCAAATGTTAACAATTGTTGCTTCTGGGTAGCAACATAGAGGTCTTAGAAGCAGGAATGGCAGAGTATTTCTTTGACAAGCTTGCCCTGGGCAACAGTAACAGTGTAACTGAGCCTTAGGCTGGCTTCCCATAGACAGGGGAGTGACTTCCTGGTCACCATGCTCGACATGCATATTGCCCTTACAAAATATCCAAATACTGAGCCTGGGTGGCTCAGTCGTTAAGCGGCTGCCTTTGGCTCAGGTCATGATCCCAGGGTCCTGTGATCATTGGGCTCCCTGCTCCGCGGGAAGCCTGCTTCTCCCTCTCCCACTCCCCCTGCTTGTGTTCCCTCTCTCGCTGTGTCTCTGTCAAATAAATAAATAAAATTAAAAAAAAATATATCCAAATACAATTTTCTCCCTCAATTGTACCCTTTCTTCCATTAATGTAGCAGGAGTATCCAAAACCCCAAACTACATTATTAGAACGGCTGAAAAATACAAGGTCAAGGTTGAAGCTCAAATTTGTGATACTGAATATGAAGTAGAATAAATCCCCCTGAATGTTAAGCCACTGAGTCTGACTGCTTTGTCAAATGTAGCCGGTGGGCAAGAGTTGAAGCTGGGAGGCCAATCAGGAGATACTGTAGCAGATCCAATGAGAGACTTTGGTGGCTGAACTGGAGTGAAAGCTAAAGAAAAGGTGACAACAAAATTCTAGCTGGATTTGGATGAATCAACAAGATTTGCTCATGCACCACAGGTGAAGAAGGAGAAATGAGGAAAATAATTTAGGTGTTTGTACTTGAATACCTGAGTTGATGGCAATGCTTAGTTATTAATTTGAGGATGTTTGCAGGGGGATAGGAGGGGTGGGGAAGGCATGTCATGTAAAATCTGAGATGCCTATTAGATATGCAAGTGGAACTGTCATGCAGGCAGTCAGAAAAATGAATCTGGAGCTCAAGTGGGATGTCAGGTTTGGAAATAAACATATGAGAGACATCAGTCACAGATGGTGTTGAGGTCATGGGACTGGATAAGCTCACCAGAGAGTTTAGAGTGTGGCACAGTCAGCCCCATGCCCAGGCAGCTACTATCAGAGGATGGGTTGAGGTGTTAAAACACCCAGAGGGCTACTGGCCCCACCTTGACCATCACCTCATTCCAGACTGTGACCATGTATACCCATACCCAGTGTCCCCAAATCAGCCTGTTCCTGATATAAGTGTGGTTTCAGGTTGCTCCTTCAAGATGCAGAGAGGAGTTAGCCTATCACCTTGTCTTCATGGCTATGGGTAGAAAGAAATTATTTCTTAGTAAAAAGATTTCCCAAGGAAATGATAGATGCTTCTCTATGTTTTTTTTTTTTTTTCTGCTTACCTTTAAAAACTCGTCCCCTCTCTCAGTCCACTCTCTGACCAGATGAAATCTGTACCCATGTAAGTCTTTAAAGCTGTTCATGTCTGGGAAAAATTACTCAAAACATTTTGTTCCTTCTGCACCATGTGTAGTTTACAAAGATCAAAATTTAAAATTTATGGATTTTGTATCTTATATTCAAAGACACATGGGTAGCTTGATCTCTTTAAAGCTAACAGATTGCTTTGAAGTATTTAGTAAAATATGAACTTTAGCTAAGCAGTAATCTGCTTTTACATTTTCCCATGACTGTGCTTTAATACTTTTTAAAAATGAGGATTATGGCCCTTTAAGTTTAGTTTCCAGAAAATGTTATTACCCTTTATTCTTCCTAGTCAAACTTGGTCTTTTCACTATTTCTTTCTCTGCCTACTTTGAGGACTTCTCCTCTCTCCGGGTTTGTCTCAGATTTTACATATTTATTTATATATTTTAATATGTACCCCTCCCATAGATATGAGGAAGCACAGGGCAAGCATCTATTTGTGTGTTTAAAACTATCAGTTCACTGAGGATCTTTCTTACTTTCCTGTTTTGGAGAGGTATTTTGCTGTAATGGTTTCTTAACCTCAGATTGCCTGGGTTCACATCCCAGTTTAGCCACTCATCTTGGGTGAATCTGGATACATTATTTAATTTAGCTAACTATGTCACCTTGCATACTGAGAAGGGAAGAAAACAATCTTCTGTGGCTTCTTTGGTCTTCGGGCATGACCAGCTCAGGGCCAGAAGTGAGTTTTACTGTGGACAACTTTCTGTGGTAATCCTCCTATTTTGTCTAAACCAGCTTTCCTTTTAAATGGCCTCCTAGAACATGTTTTGCTTATTCTTCCCAAATCCAGTTTACCTGATACTTCTCTTTCCATCTTGAACTACTTTTTACTCCTCAGAGATGGATAAGAGCAAAAGGATAAAGACCTCACTCTGATTCTCACCATACATATGGATGTTTTGACATGAAGAGGTGTAGAATGGGGTGAGAAATAGAAAAAAGACTCATATTAGAGCTACTGATAATATAAAAATTAAAATTTATAAAAACACCATGAACTTTAGCAGAGGTTCTTAAGCTTTTCTGCCATTAGAGTCACCTATGGAGCTTTTAAAAATCTTGAGGCACAGGCCACATCTCAGAACATGTATACTAGAATCTCTTGGGGCAGGATCTAGACATCCCAGGCTTGGAAACCAGTGTGAGTGCCTTGCTACTCAAAATGTGGTCTATGAACCAGAAGTGTCAGCCTCATCTGAGCATGTGATACAAATGCAAAATTTGAAACCCCATTCTACAACTACTGAATTAGAATCCACATTTTTAACAAGGTCCTAGGTGATAAATATGCACACTGAAGTTTGAAAAGCACTGGTTTAATTAACATCCTGGTACTCAAACATAGCTGCCCTGTGGAATTACCTGGGGAGCTGGAAAATAATAATGCCTCAATCTACACAAATCACTAAGTCATATAATCATGCAAGTACTGGAAAAATGACACAAAAAATTTACTCTAACTTCAATAAGAGTTATTGAATCAAGAATTACTGATCATGGGGTGCCTGGGTGGCTCAGTCATTAAGCATCTGCCTTCGGCTCAGGTCATGATCCCAGGGTCCTGGGATCGAGCTCTGCGTCGTGCTCCCTGCTTGGTGGGGAGTCTGCTTCTCCCTCTCCCACTCCCCCTGCTTGTGTTCCCTCTCTCTCTCTCTCTCTCTGTCAAATAGATAAATAAAATCTTTAAAGAAAAAAAAGAATTACTGATCCCACACCTATACATACACACTTTTACCCATTTTGCTGTTTTATCACAAACTGGTTTGTTTTATAGCATGGATTGTCAAACTATGGCCCACAAGCCAAATCCAGATTTTTGCATAAAGGATATTCGTCTGTAGTTTTCTTGTGATACCTCTGTGTGCTTCTGGTCTCATGATAACATTGGCCTCAATGAATGTGGAGATATTCCCTCTTATATTTTTCAGAAGAGTTTGTGAAGAATAGGTATTAATTCTTTAAATATCTGATGGAGTTCACCAGTGAAATCAAAAGCCTGGGCTTTTGACTGTAAAACATTTTTAAATTACTAATTTAATCACTTTGTTCCTTATATAGGTCTAGTCACATCTTCTAGTTCTTCTTGAGTCTTTTTGAGTCAGTTTCTGAAGTTTGTATCTTCCTAGGAAGTTGTACGTTTCATCTAGGTGGCATATCTAGTTCTGGTTCACAGTATTCCCTTTTTGCTTCGATAAATGACTCAGTCATGTCCTTCTTACATTCCTGATTTTAATAATCTGTCTTTTCCTTTTTTTCTTGGTCAGTCTAGCTACACATTGTCAATTTCGTTGATTTTTATTTTTATTATTTTTTTAAAAGACTTCATTTATTTATTTGAGAGAGAGAGAGAGAGAATGAGCAGGGGGAGGGGCAGAAGCAGGCTCCATGCTGAGCAGGACCCTGGGATCATGACCTGAGCCAAAAGCAGCCCCTTAACTGACTGAGAAACCCAGGTGCCTCCAATTTTGTTGATTTTTAAAAGAACCCCACTTTTTTTTTCTCTATTGTTTTTCTGTCCTACATTGCTTTTACTTCTGCTCTAATCTTTAACATCCCCTTACTTCTGCCTGCTATGGGTTTATTTGGCTCTGAATTTTCTCTTTTTTAAATTTAGAATGTTAAGTTATATGAGATTTTTTTTAATGTATACCATTTGCAGCTACACATTTTTCTCTCATCATTGCATTTGGTGCATCCCATAATTCTTGGTATGCTGTGTTTCTTTCTCATTCATCTCAAAGTATTTTCTAATTTCCCAGGTGATCTCTTCTTTGATCCACTGGCTATTTAGAAGTATGTTGTTTAATTTCTACATATTTGTGAATTTCCCAAGTTGTCTTCTGTTACAGATTTCTAATTTTGTTGCATTTTAGTCAAAAAACATTCTTTGTATGACTTCAGTCCTTTTAAATTTATTGAGGCTCATCTTAGAGTATACTGTATCCTGAAGAATATGTCATGAGTGCTTGGGAAGAACTATACAGCTGTTGTTGGGTGGAATGTTCTATAGATTTTTGCTAGGCCCACACGGTTGATAGTTTTAGTCAAGTCTTTTACTTCTTTGTTGCTTTGCTATCCATTATCAAGAGTGGGAATTGTCATCTCCAACTATTATTCTGACTTACTATTTCATCCTTTAATTCTGTCGGTTTTGTTTCATGTATTTGAGGCTTTCTGGTTTATATACATGTACATTTATAATGTTATCTCTTCCTGATGATTTGAACTTTTTATCACTACAAAATGTCCCTCTTTGGGGCACCTGGGTGGCTCGGTCAGTTAAGCATCTGCCTTTGGCTCAGGTCATGATCTCGGGGGCCTGGGATCGAGCCGGGCATGGGGCTCCCTGCCTGGTGGGGAGCCTGCGTCTCCCTTTCCTTCTGCCATTCCCCCCGGCTTGTGCTCTCTGGCTCTATCTCTCTGTCAAATAAATAAATAAAATCTTTAAAAAAATAAAAATAAAATGTCCCTCTTTACCTCCAGTAAGAGTTTTTGTCTTCGTGTACATTTTTTTCTGAAATTAGTATAGCCACTCCCACTCTCCTTTGGTCACTGTTTGCATAATGTAACTTCTCTCTTTTTACTTTTAAGCTATTCATGTCTTTTAATATAATGTGTATCTCTTGTAGACAGTATATAGTTGGATATTTTTTTTAAAGATTTTATTTATTTATTTGAGAGAAAGAATGAGAGAGAGAGAGAGCACATGAGAGGGGAGAGGGTCAGAGGGCGAAGCAGACTCCCTGCCGAGCAGGGAGCCCGATGCGGGACTCGATCCCGGGACTCCAGGATCATGACCTGAGCCGAAGGCAGTGGCTTAACCAACTGAGCCACCCAGGCACCCTGGATATTTTTTTTTTTATTTATTGTGACAGTATCTTTTTTTTTTAACATTTTATTTATTTATTTGACAGAGAGAGACACAGTGAGAGAGGGAACACAAGCAGGGGGAGTGGGAGAGGGAGAAGCAGGCTTCCCACCGAGCAGGGAGCCCAATGCGGGGCTCAATCCCAGGACCCTGGGATCATAACTTGAGCTGAAGGCAGACACCCAATGACTGAGCCACCCAGGCACCCCAATATCTGTCTTTTGGTAGTTTAATCTATTTATTTTAATGTTATTATTGATATGGTTGATTTATATCTGCCATATTACTATATGTTTCCTATATATCTCCTGTCTTTTGTGTTTCCCTCTTCTTCCTCTACTCCCTTCATTTGTATGAAATAGATATTCTCCATGATACCATTTTAATTCATCTGTTGGTTTTCTTTCTTAAGTTTTTAAGTTAGTTTTTAGTGATTTCTCTAGGAATCACAATATGTATTTTATCACAATCTACTTCACCTTAATACTAATACATTCCAGGAGCACCTGGCTGGCTCAGTGGGTAGAGCATGTGACTCTTAATCTTAGGGTCATGAGTTCAAGCCCCATATTGGGCCTAGAGACTACTTAAGGAAATAAAAAAATAAAGAAAATACGAATACATTCCAGTAAAACATAGAAACTGTTCCAATATAGCTCCATTCTTTGTATCCTCCATTGTGCTATTATTGCAATATACATCTGTATGTTATAAATCCAACAATACAATGGTTTATTTTAATTATTGCTTTAGGCAGTTCTCTTTAAAAAACAATTGCTTTGTGTGTATTCTAGTAACTGCCTGGTATTATTTCCTTTCAGATATAAGAACTGTTTTAGATTTTTTTATAAGGCAAGGCTGTTAGCAATGATTTTTATCAGTCTTCATTTATTTAGGAACATCTTTATTTTGCCTTCATTTTTATATGATAATTTTGCTTAATATATTAGTGTTCTTGGTTGACTTTTTTTCTGGCAGCAATTTGAATATCCCACTGCCTTCTGGCCTCCATTATTTATTTATTTTTAAAGATTTTCTATTTATTTGAGAGAGAGAGAGCACAAGAGACAGAGCATGAGTGGGGGAGAGGTGAAGGGAGAGGGAGAAGTAAACTCCCTGCTGAGCAGAGAGCCTGACTTGAGGCTCCATACCAGGACCCCAGGATCATGACCTGAGCAGAAGGCAGGCAACCAACTGAACCACCCAGGTGCCACTGGCTTCCATTATTTTTGATGAGGAGTCAGCTTAAGTTCTTACTGTGGTTCCTTTCTATGTGTTGAATATTTTCTTGCTGTTTTCAAGATTTTCTCATTGTCTCTGTCTTCCAGAAATTTAACAATGATATATCTAGGGGTAGATTTCTATGTTTTTCCTAATTGGATTTGGCTGATCAGTTTGAATTATAGGTATTTATCCTGAAATTTGGGAAATTTATGGGGTGCCTAGGTGGTTCAGTCAGTTAAGCATCTGCCTTCTGCTAAGGTCATGATCCCGGGGTCTTGGGATGGAGCCCTGCATCAGGCTCCCTGCTCAGTGGGGAGTCTGCTTCTCCCTCTCCCTCTGTCTCTGAGCCCCACTCGTGCTCTCTCTCTCTCTCTCTCTGTCTCAAACAAATAAATAAATAAAATCCTTTAAAAAATTGGGAAATTTATATACATTATTTCTTCAAATACTTTTTCTGCCCCTTTATTCTTTTTCCTCTCATTTTGGGACTCCAATTATGCATATGTTGGTGAGCTTGGTGGTGTTCTACTGGTCTTTGAGTCTTGGTTCATTTTTCATTCTATTTTTCTTCTGTGATTAAGATTATATAATCTCTAATGATTTACTTTCAATTTCATGGATTCTTTCTTTGCCAGCTTGCCTCTGCTGTAAAGACTTGCTGGGGAATCTTTTCATTTCAATTATTGTACTTTAGTAGTTTAAAACTTCAAATTTATTCTTTTTTATATTTTCTATATTTTCCTTCTTTGACAAATCATTGTATTCAAACTTTCCTTTTAATCTTTGAATACTGTTTCCTTTATTTCTGAATATATTTATAAGAGCTCCTTTCACATCTGTGCCATCTGAGTCTACTATTTAAGCTCCTTCAAAAAGTTTCTACTTATTGCTTGTGTATTAGTCAAAATTTCTTATCTCTTTGCACATCTTACAATTGTTTTTGAAAAGTGGACATTTTAGATACTATACTACAGCATCTTCAGATTCTGTCTGGATTTCTTCTGTAGAATCTCCCTTGAAGTGTGTGGCTGTTGATGTCTCTGCTCATTTTTTTTATTCTTATTTTTATTTTTAAACCTGGCTACCTACAGGTCATTTGTGTCACCACAGCTTAGTGCTCAGCATTTGAATGGTCAGATTTTGTGCTTAAACACCCTGTCTTAGTTAGGTTGGACTGTGATAACAAAATACCATCAACTGATGGCTTAAACAAAGCCATCATTCTGGAGCAGTCACAGTTCTGAGGACTGGGAAGTCCAAGATCAAGGTATTGGCAAGGTAAGTTTCATTGAGGTCTCTTCTCTTGGCTTATAGATGACAGACTTTTTCCTGTGTCTTCATGTGGTAGAGAGGTGTCTCTTCTAGTAAGAGCACTAATCCTATATAATTGGGCTTCACACTTATGATTTCATTTAACCTTAATTACCTCCATAAAGGTCTTATCTCCAAATACAGTCACATTGGGGATTGGGGCCTTAACATATGAATTTTGGGGGGAACACATTCAGTCCATAACATAACCTGAGCCAGTAAGACTTTCAGCCTTTGCTGATGGATCTGCATACATAAAATGGGGCATGCACTCAAAGTTCAGGAAATTTACAAGTCTGCCATGTCTTTTACTTCCTTGGTATGCAAGGCCTCACATTCAGCCATAGACAACTGGGGCCTTTTCTTGTCTTTCTGGAGAATGTACACACCCTTGCAGCCTTGCAGATGCACATAGCCTTCCAAAATAGCTGGGCTATGTGGTAGCTTATTAAAGTCTATGATGGCTGCCTTGTTGCCAGACCTCTCTGTTAAATTTTTGGCTGATTTTCCTATCTGTAATTCACACCAATCCATACTGCAGCCCTAGGTTAGCTGTGATACTTTTCTTCCTCAACTGTTTGCCATGGAGTTAGCTCTTGTTTTTAATATTACCACTGAGCATAGATTTTTCCATGCTGTATGTCAAATCAACCCTCTCCATCATCCAGACCATTGGTCCTCATGGCCTGCTGTTTACTAGAAGAACTACTATACCACAGCACAGGGGACAGGGAGGCAGAATAAGAGCAGTTCAGGCTACAAATGCCACAAATTCCCAGGTTTTTTTTTTGAATACACATTCTCAATTTGTTTGCTTTTTGTCAATTTCCATAGTACTAAAATAGTTATTTTTGACAATTTTGTCCAGTTTAGCATTGCTTTTTGGGAAGAGAATTTGTTAGATCCCTTGCTCAGCCATTCTCAAAGTCTGTTTTCTAGATGGATGGAAACAGTCACTGTGGGCCTACGATTGGTTACCATGTTCGAGTGCCATCTAGTTGATTCTAATTTGGATACTTAAAAAATACTAGGTGAGAGGCGCCTGGGTGGCTCAGACGGTTAAGCATCTGACTCTTGATTTTGGCTCAGGTCATGATCTCAGGGTCATGAGACTGAGCCCTACATTAGGCTCTGCCCTGGGCATGGAACCCGCTTAAGATTCTCTCTCCTGGGACGCCTGGGTGGCTCAGTTGTTAAGCGTCTGCCTTTGGCTCAGGTCATGGTCCCAGGGTCCTGGGATCGAGCCCCACGTTGGGCTCCCTGCCAGGCGGGAAGCCTCCTTCTCCCTCTCCCACTCCCCGTGCTTGTGCTCCATCTCTCACTGTGTCTCTGTCAAATAAATAAAATCTTAAAAAAAAAAAAAAGATTCTCTCTCCTCTTCTCCCTCTGCCCCTCCCCACCCCCTCTAAAAAAAATACTAAGTGAGAAATCTACACTTTCTATTATATGAAATACACCATTCTATAGTGAAGTAAAATTTAAATTCATTGCTATCCTAGTCATTTTTTTTAAAAAGCACTCACTTTTTGTTTTTCATTTATTTCAAAATGTTCTTTGGAAAAAGAATACTTTTAAAAATTCTTTGGAAAATATAGACTTAAAAAAAAGTCTTGAAATGTCTGTAATGTGCCTTTTCTAATCTTAGAAGTTATAAGGATTATATAAGGATATATAAAAATTTTATATATAAATCCTTATATAAGATTAAGAAATTTTCTAAGCTCATTGCACTAAGAGGGACTAAATTCTGGTGGTATTATATAAATGCCTCCAAACTAGGAAGAATTTTTATTATTTTTATTTATTTTTTTAAAAATTTATTTGAGAGAGATAGAGAGCAGAGCAGGAGGGAGGGGCAGAGAGAGAAGCAGGCTCCCCGCTGAGCAGGGAGACCCATGTGATTCGGGGCTCCATCCGGGGAACCTGGAATCATGACCTGAGCTGAAGGCAGACGCTTAGCTGAATGAGCCATCCAGGCACCCCAGGAAGAATATTTAGAAATATGTAATTGAATTGTAGCTTACATTTACTTGTATGGAAAAATAAAAAGAATTCCCCATAAGCATGTGTGTGTGTAGCTATTGCCCCCCCCCCCCTTTTTTAAAGGTTTATTTTAGAGAGATAAAGCAGGGGCAGGGGGAGAGGGAGAGGGAGAAACCCTAGCAGACTCACTGCTGAGCACAGAGCCCAATGTGGGCTCGATCTCACAATCCTGAGATCATGATCTGAGCTGAAACGAAGAGTCAGACGCTTAACTAACTGAGCCACCCAGGCACCCCTAGCTATTGCCTTTTTATTGTATAGGATGTCTTGGGTGTGCAGTGATTGTATGTAATATCTCTATATATCATGAAGAATCATTTCCTTTTTCAGGAGAGTGGAATGAGGTTAGATGTGTTAAAGTGTCACAGTATATTTAACTTGACTACATTCAGAACAAAATTATTTTTAGTATTCCTTGGAATGAATTATGGCTAAATTCACCTTAATTTCTTGATATTGTTTTGTCAGCTCTTCTTTTCATACAAGTAAGGGTTCCCTGGGTTTATATTACTAGGTCAGTTGGAGCTTTATTTATTTTTATTCAGGGGGACAAAGACTGGTAGTCTGGAGACTGGATTTTGATTTGGTTGCTGGTGTCCAACAGCAGGATGCCTGGAGGCATCCACTTATAACACCAAATATAAGGGGGCACCTGAGTGGTTCAGTTGGTTAAGCATCTGCCTTTCACTCAGGTCTTGATCCCAGGGTCCTGGGACTGAGCCCCACATTGGGCTTCCCTGCTCAGCAGGGAGTCTGCTTCTCCCTCTCCCTCTGCCCTTCCCCCACACTCATGTGCTCCCTCTCTCTCTAATAAATAAAATCTTAAAAAAAAAAAACCAACGAGTATAGGTAGTGGATCACTATCACTATATTTAAACACCGATGGTTGGCAGGAATGTGCTAAAGTCTGAATCTAACCAGAAATTATGTCCCTGTCCCTGCCCAGGGCAACTGCTACTGAAAAGACATGCTTATCTGAGGAGGAAGACAGCAGAGGTGGTGGTTTGGAGCTAAATGTTACTTCATTGCTGACTCAGGGGAAGAAGTTTAGAATGTTGGCTATGTTTTCTAAAGAGCACCTAGCAGTTTTCACCTTGTGTATTAACCTTCTGCATGTTTTTCAAATTATAATTTTATGCTTATGATTTTATCTTTTCCTAGTTTTCCTCACAGGAGAAAAAGCCAATTCAGTATTGAAACGCTACCAAAGAGCGAATGGACTTTTTGAAGAAATAAGACAGGGCAACACTGGTTGTGAATGCAAAGAAAAAATCTGCACATCTGAAGAAGCAAGAGAAGCGTTTGAAAATACTGAGAAAACTCTAAGTACACTGGCAATTTTTAAGAAACGTTCATAGCTTTGCCTACCTTTTGGATGTATGTTTGTAATCTGCATTCCCAAATTGTGTGCATTGCTATCAGTTACAAATGGATCACAAATTACGTTTGTGAAGAACTCTGGAAGTGGCATCTAACTAAGAATACTCTGTGGATAGGAGAGCCACCTTCACTTCCCCGTCTTTGAGGGCCCTGTTTCCACAGGACTGTGCTGCGCAGAGATTGATCATCCTAGCAAGGGGGAAGCGCTTGTTTCACACGAGGCTCTGATGGGGAAAGTTATAAATATCATCACCTTACTCTGCCTTATCAGTGAGAAAGTGTGGAGGAACCTAATAGATATTGACACTGTTTTAAAATCGTTTACTTCTTGTACAAAAGAAAAGACATATCCATATTTGAACTCTCCTCCCCACTCTAAGAATACTCCTTAACCTCTCTTTACTCTAGATGGCAAGCCATTCAAGGAGAGCAGGGTTGGGAAAGCAAAAGGCAGCGGTATAAATTCTGTGGAATTGCTCCGCAGTTGGAGATGACATTACCAGGGGTAGCCATTATAGAAAGATCCATTTCTGTGCACCGACCATGAAAATAACACTAGGTGTTAAACAAGTGATGTCAGATGTTCTACAAGACAATCAAATACATCTTGTATGTCACTCTTGTATTGCTTCACGTGATTTTGAGTGTACAGGTCAATGTGTGTGTTTTAACACAACTGGCTTTGTCTTAAAGTAGCCATATTCCTAGACCAATCCTAAGCTATTTTGTATTCTAAAGAGAAAAAAGTGCCATTTTTAAGTGTGACCTAAATGTTATTTAGAACCTTTACTATCTACACCAAATATCATGAAATGTTTTAAAGTACAATATGGCTCATGTTTTTAAAACATACACAAAATCTGGTTCTTCATATTGTGTGGGTTTTTTTTTAAAGATTTTATTTATTTGACAGAGAGAGAGAGAGAGAGACAGCGAGAGAGGGAACACAAACAGGGGGAGTGGGAGAGGGAGAAGCAGCCTTCCCGCCGAGCAGGGAGCTGATGCGGGGCTCCATCCCATGCCCTGGGATCATGACCTGAGCGGAAGGCAGAGGCTCAATGACTGAGCCACCCAGGCACCCCTTCATATTGTGTTTTTTCAATGAATATAAGTTTTAGATATTCTATAGTTTTCATAAAACTAGTAACTTTTCCTCCTAATTTCCTTTAAAGGAAAGACAAGTACTTGTTCAAAATGCATTGTGTGAATACTTTCACACAGTGAACAATATTACTTTGAACTTAAAAATGTAAATAATTTAAAATGTTTACAAGAAGGTTTAAGAATACAAAAATGCTGTTTATTCATATTTGCCAATTACATTTTGCCACATTTGCTTTATGTTTTCTCTCCCTTCCCCACACTTTTTCTAGTAAGCTGCATATATCATGCCTGTCTACTCCTGAAAACTTCACTCTGTATTTCCTAAAAAAAAAAAAAAAAAAAAAAAAAAAAAAAAAAAAAAATTACTTAACCACTATTGATCAAGTCAGGAAAATTAACACTGATGCAATATTATTTAATATCCTCATTTGCACTCAACAATCATTCTAGTCCTTTATAGCACTTTTGTTTCCATTCCAAGATCTAATTCAAGAATCAATTCTGTCTTAGGAGCTCTCACAGTAGAGATCTGTTTGCAGCTTTTAGTGTTGGCTGAATAAACTATAAAGTTCCAGGCTTTTGTAAGTAGTTCTTGAAGAGAAAGAAAAATCTGGAGGAGAGAGAAGATATTTGGAGAGGGAGAGAAAGAAGGGCAACTCACAACCAAGGACGTGTCACCAAAAAAGTAAAGGAAATTACGCCTGTCTCTGTTCCAACTCTCCAGATCCCTCAAAAATTTAAGGAAATAAAACCTAAACCAAAACTCCCTGGGGAAAACCGAGACAAAGTGGAGTAGAGCAGGCAGAAACGTGGGCACCAAGAGGTAAACTCAGGCAAATTCCTCCTTGAGAGAGGAGGGAGAAGAGAGTGGGGAAGACCGAGCAGAGAACCCAGGACGTCTTGGTGCAGTTGGGGCGGTTTTGCCTGTCTCTTTTTTAACGTGAGTGGGGAAGGCGTTGCATTTTTAACACAGCCCCACGGTTCTCGCCTCAAAGGATATCAGTTACCCCAAACAGCATACGTGTTACTCCAGAGCCCGAGGAATGGCCACGGGAGGACGGAGAGGGCGCGGGACGTCGCATTGGGTTTGGCGACCAGGACCGGGGAGAGACGAGGGCTGGCTATCAGGGAGGCGGCTGTAGCCCCAGGGTCCGCGAAGGGCCAGGATGGAGCGGGGCGGACGAGGGTAGGGGACACAGAAGGTGGGGAGAGAGGCGGTGGCCGTCCGGGCAGCCACGCACCGGGCAGTCCGGGGTGGGGGGCAGGGGTCGTGGCTCCCCGGGCCCTCACCGCTGCTGAGCGTGGAATCGCAGTGCCAGCTGTCCAAGCTGGCGGGTTTCCGGCAGGACTCCCACAGGGACAGGTAGTACTGGTGGTCGGCCGTGACCCAGGCCGGGCTCAGCACGGCCCCCAGGTCCAGACACAGCGCCAGGAAGATGCACACCAGCCCGACCAGCTTCAGCGGGGTCAGCACCGACACGCGCACCTCCTCCATGCCGCTGCCCGCCGAAGCCATGCCCCGGGCGCCGCAGCCGCCCGCCCCGCCGGAGGCGAGGTCGCCAGGCGGGTCCGGAGAGCAGGGAACCGGACCTCCTTTGGAGGGAAGCAGCGGAGCCGCCGCGGGCCGCAAAGGTAGGTCTGCGGGGACTACCGGCCGGGGTGGCGGGAGCGGGGGGCGGGGGGGGCGCGATCTTCAGCAGCCGCAGCTACGCCTATCCCGCCGCGGACCTTCGCTGCCAGCCCCGCGCCGCACTCTGCCGGAGCCCGCTCTGCCCCGCCCAGCCGCTCCCGGGGCAGCAGGAGGCCGGAGGGCTAGGACCCAGCGGGGAGGGACAGTGGTTTGCACCCCACAGGTGGCCTGAGGCTCTAGTTCCAGGCGCGAAAGGCTGGTGCGTGCTCGCCCCTGCCCGCCCAGTTCCCTTCTCTGAACCCGGAGGCTGGTGCGCTCAGAGCAGGTGCCCCCATGCCCAGGCTGGCGCTGGAAAAATGGGTCCTGCCTCTCATGTATCTCATGCAAGTGTAATCATATATATTTGTCTTTGTGTCTGGCTTATTTCACTTAGCATAATGTTTTTAAGTTCTTCCATGTTATAGCATGTATTAGAATTCCATTCCTTTTTAATACTGAAAAATATTCCATTGTAGAGGAGTCCTCCCTTAGGTGCGGGGTGGATCCGTCCAAGACCCTTGAAAACAGGGTTAGTACAAAACCCTATATATACCATGCTTTTTCCTATACATACCTACCTAAGATAAAGTTTAATTTATAAATTTGGCACAGTAAGAGATTAAAAATAGAACAATTATAATATACTGTAATAAAAGTTATGTGAATGTGGTCTCTCAAAATATCTTATTACCCTGTACTCACCCATCTTCTTGCGATGATGTGAGATGATAAAATGCCTTCCTGATGAGATGAAGAGAAGCGAATAGCATGGGCACTGAGACATAGCTTTAGGCTACTACTGGCCTGCCGATTTCTCAAGAGGACCATCTGTTTCCCAGGCTTTCGTTGACCACAGGTAACTGAAAAGGTGGAAAGTGAAACTGCTGATAAAGGGGGACTACTGCATATATATATACTACATTTTGTTTAACCACTCACCTGTCCATGGAATGTGGGTTGTTTCCACCTTTTGGCTATTGTGAATCTTGCTGCTTTGAACATGGGCATACAAATAACTGTTCAAATCTCTACTTTTAATTATTTTGGGTATAAATCCAGAAGTGGGATTGATGGATCATATGCTAATTCCATTTTTAGTTTTTTTGAGGAACTACTATACTATTTTCCACAGCAACTCACCATTTTACTTTCAAACCGGCAGTGCACAAGGGTTCCAATTTCTCCACATCCTCACCAACACTTACTTTCTATTTTGTTTTTTATAATAACCATTCTAATGGATGGGAAGTGGTATCTCACTGTAGTTTTGATTTGCATTTCCCTAATGATTAGTGATACTGAGTAGTTCTTTATGTATTTATTGGCCATTTTTCATCTTCTTTTGTGAAATGTCTTTTCAAGTTCTTTGTCCATTTTTTAAAGATTTTTTTTTATTTATTTATTCATGACAGACAGAGAGAGAGAGAAGCAGAGGGAGAAGCAGGCTCCCCGCTGAGCAGGTAGCCTGATGCGGGACTCGATCCCAGGACTCTGGGATCATGACCTGAGCCAAAGGCAGACGCTTAACCATCTGAGCCACCCAGGCACCCTGTCCATTTTTAAGTTACATTGTTTGTGTTGCTGTTGAGTTTTAGGGGTTCTTTATATATTCTGGATATTAATCCCTTATTATATTATTTGCAAATATTTTCTCCCATTCTATTGGTTGCTTTTTCACTCTCTTGATGGTGTCCTTTGATGCACAAAAGCTTTTAGTTTTGATGAAGGCCAATTTATATATTTTTGCTTTTGTTGCCTGAGCTTTTGGTGTCCCATCTAAGAAATCCAATGTCATGAAGCTTTCCTTTATGTTTTCTACTGAGTTTTATAGTTTTAGCACTTACGTTTAGGTCTTTGATTCATTTTTATTCTTTTTCATGATGCAAGGTATGGGTCTAATTTCATTCTTTTCATGTGGATATCTACTTTTCCCACTACCATTTGATGAAAAGACTGCCCCCCCCAGAACTATATGGTTTTGAATTATTAACCTTTTGGACTACTTGAGAAGTCACAAGTAAGCGGTGCTACACTACGAAGAGTAAAGCCCTCCATGTCCCACCTGCCTCATCAGATCCGCATCTACCCCACATCTCTGTCGGTCCCATCCCTCCCTCTTCTCTCCATCTGTGCATTCAGTAGATTCCATCCCCAGTGCTCTCAATCCTTGCTACTCAAAGTGTGGTCCAAGGATGCCACCAGGGCTGGAGTCACCGGGGAGTTCACTAGAAACACAGAGCCCTGACCTCTCCCCAAACCTACTGAATCAGAGTCTGTAGTTTAACGGGATCCATAGTGATTTGTGCACAAGTTCAAGTTTGAGAAACATCAGCTACATCATCTTCTCAGGTCTCTCAGGGCTCAACTTCTACTACAAGTAGTGGTATCAAAGCAGCTGCTTAGCAAATGAAAATTCACCACTTTATGCCCTACCCTTCAACACATTACCTGCTGCCCAGGTGAATGGTATTTCTTTCATGTCCCTTTCATGTCCACTTCTCGCACTTCTGAGAGCTATGCATCTCATGCATCTGGTGATATGTTAATTGATGGATGAAGATAAATAATGATGCCTTACCAGGGGTATCTCAAATAACCATCTTTCAGATTCTGAGGGAGGTGGAACTTCCAGAATGGTGGTAGAAGTTTGGGGAAATCTTACCCCTGGAGAGACATCTCTTAAGCTGGTAAAACTGGCATACACAATCACTCAAAGTCTCTAGAGATCCATCAAAGGACTCACAGCAAACTGAGAAGCATTTATTTAACTAAATCTATGGGAACTAAGTAAGAATTGTGGGAGACCATGGCATTTAAGCTAGAGATGGCAAATATGACTTCACAGTTCCACCTTGCACAAGAGCTGTTCCCAGGTTCTCAGCATCTTAGGGTAGCGCTCATCTCCCCAGCTTTTTGGGTAGAAGAGCCATTCTGAATGGAATCCAGATAACTGGGTAATGGAGAGAGAATTAAAGTGAAAGACAAGTAAAGTTTACTTTAAACTAAAATTATAAAAGCTCAATTTTTATAAATAACTGGTAGGTCATGTAAAAAGTAAACAAGAGGGGTGCCCAGATGGTTTAGTCAGTTAAGCGCCTGACTCTTTATCTCGGCTCAGGTCTTGATCTCACGGTTGTGAGTTCAAGCCCCGCAATGGGGTGTGGAGCCTACTTAAAAAAAAGTAAAAGAGAAATAAAACTTATTATTAAAGTTGACTATTAAGACTGAGAGACAAGGTGGTAACCCTTGCAGGGAACAATTTTTCATGGTTGGCATAGACTCAGGGTGATCAACACCAGAGTTCCATTTTTGGACTACTGCCTTGGAGTGAAGTAAGTGAAAGTGTGATTTCTGATAATGCTTTATTATTACTTGACAAGATATCACAAATTTTAATAAAGCAAGAAAGATATAGCAGAATCATAAACATATACAGATATGTATATTTCCTTTGATATATTCTTCTCTTCAGTGTCTACTGAAACATTTTGTTAATGGTTTGAATGTTTTACCAATTCACTGTCACTTTCATTCCAATCTTTGAACACTCTTTTGGTCACATGTTTTAATATTTTGTGTGTGCCTCGATGGGGGGCACATCATTTTCTATAAACTCAATTAATGTGCATTGCTTATGCTCATGATTGTCATGGAATACCTTTATTTTTTAGAGACAGGCTTCATTTTAAGAGAAGCAAGTTGATGTTTTGAGTGAAGACATCTGGCATGTCGGACTTTTTAAAAATTTATTTTTGTTATAATCAGTTTAAAAAACGTCATTATTCGTGGCCATCTGCTGTGTTGTAAAAATAATCCTGTTTTACAGAAGTTGCCTTTTAATTTGCATTGATTAAAATAAGGACCTTAGACTTGTGTAGTCTAAAGATAATATTCTATTACATAATGGATGCAAAGCTCTTTACATGGACTATAAATGTGTTTTCCTCTCCCTTTTCCTTTACCATCCCCCACGGAATCCCAAGTGATTCCCTAGTCTAGAACATTTCTTCAGTGGGTATGGTTGTTATCACTACTGTACAAGGAAATAAACTGAAGTCCTAGAAGATTAAGTGAGAGAGAATAAATGTCAGGCCACCTGTGCTTTCTAGTTCAGATGTCTTTTGTACCACAATACTTCATATGTTCTTTAATAAATCAGGAGCTCATTTAACAAATCTATGTCTACTCAACCAATTCACCAAATTAACCAGTGCTCTCCAAAGTCTCTGTAAAGCAAGCCAAATGATGCTCAGGGCATACTCAAGACTCAAGAGTTCGTAGGCTACTGTAGGCCCACTCCATGGAGAGATGACTGTTTACCAAGAATGATCTGTGTTTGTTATGATACCTGTTTATAGTATTGCACATGTTCTGATAATTGTATAATTTAATTACTATTTAAAAGCAATACAGGGGAGCCTGGGTGGCTCAGTCAGTTAAACATCTGCCTTTGGCTCAGGTCATGATCTCAGGGTCTTGGGATCGAGTCCCATGTCCAGCTGCCTGCTCAGCAGGGAGTCTGCTTCTCCCTCTCTCTCTGCTCTGGCCCCTGCTCTCTCTCATATAAATAAATAAAATCTTTTTAAAAAGCAATACAAACAATATAAGAGAGAGTAGCTTATATGAAAACTAGGTTGAATACTTTGGTGTGATTCCATAAAGGTGAGACAATTAAAAAAAAAAAAAACCTGTCAAATGTGGGAAAAGCAATAACACAACTTATAAATAATCTGAAAAAATCTAGATAGAGTCTAAATCCAATGTCACTCCTCAGTATCTGAGTTCTTTTTCTATTTAAAAATAATGGAATAGACAACCCCAATAGGCCTATATCTTTTAAAGAAATTGAATCAATAATTAATAACCTTCCAAGACAGAAAGTCCCAGATCCAAATGGGGCTACCAAACATTTTATGAATAAATTATATCAATTCTCCACAATCTCTTCCAGAAGATAGAAGCAGAGGGAACACTTCTTAACTTATGAATTATCCTAATACCAAAATCTGACAAAGACATTACAAGAAAACAGACTAAAATTTCTCATGAACATAGATGCAAACATCCTCAACAAATATCAGTAAATCAAATTCAACAGTGTATAAAAAAATTATGCATTAAAACCAAGTTGGTATAGATAGGTCCTTAGAGAGTGTTATATCCAAATCACCATAAATATTGTAAATGATTTCCACCACTCTAGAGAAGCAAGTCCACATCTGACAGAGTCTGCGTCTGAGCAAACTGCCAAGCCTAAAATCATTTTGCTTCACAATCACATTTTTTATTTTGAAAAATAGCATACTTACAAAAAGGGGTACATCAATTTAATGAGTAATAGTTACGTAAATGGTTGTGTTCCCAACACCAAATTTAGAGTAAAATATTATCAGTACCTCACAACCCCCTGTATGCTCCTCACTGATCTCCCCTTCCTCTCTTCAATTTAGATATACTCATAGTTCAAAAGTTTATATTACTTATCCTGTTGTTTTTTATTATTTTTATTACATAAACATTTGCTATTTAGTTTTACCTCATTTAGTGCTATATGAATATAATCCTAGAGCATGTCTTTTTTTTAAGATTTTATTTATTTATTTGAAAGAGAGAGTGAGAGAGAGAGAGAGAGAACACAAGCAGGGGGAGAGGCAGAGGGACAAGCAGAGTCCCCACTGAGCTGGGAGCCTACAAGGGGTTGGATCCCACGACCCTGAGATCATGACCTGAGCGGAAACCAAGAGTCTGACAATTAACCAACAGTTGCCCCAATATGTCTTTTTATGTGACTTTTTTGAACTTCATCCATATTGATGCATGCAGCTGCTGTTCATTCATTTTTTCTATTCTATAATATTCCAGTGCTTATTCATACAATGAATGAATATCAGTCCATTCTCCTATGGAAGGCCATTTGGGCTGATTCCATTTTTTTGCCTTTAAGAACAATGCTGCTAAGAACATTCTTTAAGCATTGCTTAGTGCATATGTGTTAAGTGTTATGTACTAAGGAGTGGAATTGTGGATCATAAAGTATGCTCCTGTTTACTTTTATTGGAAAATACCAAACTGTTTCCCAACTTATACTTCCACCAGCACTGTGTGAAATAGAGTTTTGATTGCTCCAGCTCTTCATAAATGCTTGGTTATTTCCAAATGTTTACTTTGTATAGTGGTTTTTTTTTTTTTTTTTTTTTTTAGTGTTTAGCACTTATTCTGGTATATTGGGGCTAGCAGACTAAAATAACAATGATTTTCTAAAGTCACCCTATTCTCTTTACTAAGGAGAGCCACGACTGTGGCTTCATTCTGGTTTTATAGCACTCCATACAACCTAAAGAATGTTGGCTAACAATTCTGTGTGGAAATACCAAATTATCTCTTGCTACCAGAGCCTGTTAATTTGAATATTACTAGCTTAAGGGACCACTGCCAGAAGATGGCCTAAATACACTAAGTCGTAACATATTCAAATAAATATTTAAAGACACTTTCCTGGCTAAGAATCGTAGAGAGTGCTTTAAAATTTTAGTGTACAAACCAACTTTAATTTTTTTCTACCTCATTTATATTCTCACAGAGCTCTTTCTGTACTCTAGAGGCTGGATATCATAAAATTCAAACATGTTCTTTTCATCTAGATTCATACTTACAAGTAGAATGTTTATTTTTTTATTATTTAATTTTATTTTTTTTACAAGTAGAATTTTTAAAAGGTAAAAATTTAACTACTTTAGTCTGGAGTCAAGAATCTATTAAAATTCTTATTTCAATGGACTTTTTTCAATATTAAACACCTATTTATATGCTATATTAATATAAAGAAACATTGATAAATATGCTATTAATAGTCAATGAATAACAGCATTGCCTTTTCTGTATAAAGTGTTTTTAATCACATTCAGGAGACATGTAAATAATTTTTTGCAGTGCCATTTTATAAATGTCTTATAACAGATTGATACCACATTATTAAGAACCTGTTTCAAACATGAAAGAGGTAAAAAAGCAAGCCTCCCAATCACTGACTTAGATTTAGAAACCTATGCTCTCATTATGCAAGTTTTTTATATCATTTCTAAATGTTACCTTAAATTAAAATACAACTGCCATTTCTTATTCAGTTTTGCTTTCACATAAAAACAGAACAAATCTACAGCACTCAAGCTGGAACGAGTGCCATGGCAGAGAACTGTTAGGCACAGTGGTAGCAAAAGTTCCAGAGCATTACTTGTTATCAAAGCTGAGAATATTCTGTTATTAATTTTAGACAGATTTTTAGTAAGGGATATAGTACAAGTTTATGATAAATTTGTTTAGATAAACCTTTCGAACTAACTTACTGACACTAAAACTTGCATATAGAAATGAATGTCACCTATCATTGGAAAACTGGAAATTTCTAACCACATATGTGACATTTTTCTCCCCCTGGTCTCTTGATGGAAATTTCATCTAAATTCTGCAATTTCAGATCCATGGTACATAATAACTGCTTCCAGAAAGTGCGCTGAGGACAAAAATTCTCACTTTTCTGTAAGTAAGGAGTCAAACAGGCTTAGCTCTTTGGGGCGGGTGGGGTGAGGGAAGAACAGGGTGTGCAGAAGAATTCTTTAGAGGTTGATACTTCCTTAGCCACTGGTCAGAAATTAGATGTAAGGAATTTAAGAATGTATTTTTAATTGTAGATCTTCTTTATGCCTATCATCTGCTGTTTTTCAGGGATCACTGGCTAAATTCTTGAACACGTACAATCAGAAATACAGTATTCAGATAAAATAGAAAAATACATCTTATATACATCCAGGTAAAATAAATAAACCAGGGGCGCCTGGGTAGCTCAGTCGTTAAGCGTCTGCCTTTGGCTCAGGTCATGATCCCAGCGTCTTGGGATCGAGCCCCGCATCGGGCTCCCTGCTCTGCAGGAAGCCTGCTTCTCCCTTTCACACTCCCCCTGCTTGTGTTCCCTCTCTTGCTGTGTCTCTCTCTGTCAAAAAAAAAAAAAAACAAAAAAAAAAAACTTAAAATAAATAAATAAATAAGTAAATAAATAAATAAATAAACCAAAATAAATTTAAGAAAGTAATTATGAAACTCCTAGAGGGCTATAGCAAACACTAGTCCAAAACAGTAATTCCACATGTTAAAAGGTCCATTTAATCCATAGTTGTTGTTTTGTACATAGGAGAGAGTTGTCCAGCTAATGTCTTCACACCTTGTGTGTTCCCACTTGGTTATCTCTTGTACCCCTAATTTTTTTAAAAAAGATTTTATTTGTTTATTTGACAGAAAGAGAGAGAGAGCACAAGCAGGGGGAGCAGCAGATAGAGAGGGAGAAGCAGACCCCCCGCTGAGCAGGGAGCCCTGATGTGGGACTTGACCCCAGGGCCCAGGGATCATGACCCGAGCTGAAGGCAGACGCCCAACCGACTGAGCCACCCAGGCGCCCTGCCCCTAATCTTCTCTTGTCACCAGCACCCTCCCTGCTCAGACTTGCTCTCCCTGCGTCCTGCTCCTTTCCTCTCCACATTATCTTACACGGGATTCCTTGTCCTAAATTAACACTGGTCATACCACCCCTTCAGGGACTTGTCCTTCTTTACATTAGCATTTCTCACCCAAGATCCTCAGAACACATACGTCCCTGGACATGTTACATGGTGTCTGATGGAAAAAAAAAATAGGAACCTGTGATCAAATACACTTGAGAAATAGAATGGAAAAGAGTAAAGTCAGTTTCTCTACTTATAACCTTTGGTGTCCCAAAAATTCAGTGAGAATTTTCAAATTAGAAGTGTTTCCCAAACTTACTTGTCCCACAACATTTTCTCAAGAGTTGCTTTTTTGTGTTCTGCATGAGTTACTTTTCTTCCTGTGCACTGCAGTGTTATGAGATTATGCACCATTTTACTCTTGATTTCCCTTTCAAAAGACTGATTAGTGCAATCAGTCACTGGAAAGCAATTTTCATCACCATAAAGCAGCTTCAGTTTTCTCTTGATTAATAGCCCTGCTACAAGTTACTCAGCAGAAATAAATAATCTGTAAGAACACAGACATTGTATGTTCTCTGTTGTTACATGATAACATATATAACATAGTATCTATGTTATACTAGACAAACATTCTGATATCCCAGGTAGACAAATGATCAATGAAGCCATACTGCCCCGTATTTCTGTGATACTCCTCTTTTATTTGGAGAACTGGGCCCTTAGCACTTGTTTTTGTTTTTTCTCATTTCTATATGAACCTTTGAGTTTTTGAGAAAACACATTTGCCTAAGATCTGTTTGAAGAGAGAAAATGCTTATTACATATCAGTATCACAAACCAATGATTCCTTATTTCTTTTTTTTTTGATTTTTTTTGATTCCTTATTTCTATATGTATGTTCTGTCACTCACACTAAAAGCAGTGTCTATCTGAAGCAACAAAGTTGCAAAAAATAGCAGAGTTCCTGTATACTCTTCACTCAGCTTCTTCTAATGTTAACCTCTTACATAACCATAATGCAAATTATCAAAACCAGAACATTAATGTTAACACAGTGCCATTAACTAAACCACACACCTTATTTGAATTTTGCTAGTCTTCTCAATAATGTCTTTTTGAGTCCACCATCCAACATAGCTCCCCATACTGCATTCAGTGTTCATGTCTCCTTAGTTTATATCAGTTCCTTATTCTTTCCACACCTTTCATGATACTGACACTTTCAAAAAGCACTGCTCAGTACTTTGTAGAATGTTCCTCACTTTGGGTTTATCTGTTTTTTCCTTATGATTAAAATGAGGTTATGTATTTTTGGCAAGAATACCAAAGAAATAATTTGTCCTCAGTGAATCATATCACAGGATTCATGATGTTGAAGTATCTTATTGCAGGTGATGTTAAATGTGATTCCTTGATAAGGTGATGTCTGT
This sequence comes from Eumetopias jubatus, assembly GCF_037043125.1. NCBI lineage: Eukaryota > Metazoa > Chordata > Mammalia > Carnivora > Otariidae > Eumetopias > Eumetopias jubatus. The sequence goes on from NW_028274817.1 coordinate 95,099,857, forward strand.
TATATTTCTTTAAATAAAAACAAAAAGTTGCTGTTTTTTCCTTTTGTGGGTAATAAATATCTTGTGAGGACAGGCTTTTGAGACTATGCAAATATCTTGTTTCTCACCATACTTTCCCACTAATTTTAGCATCAATCAACAGTTCTTGCCTGTACCAATTCTTACTGTGATGATTGCCTAAAGGTGATTTTCTATTTCCCTCATTCCTTCTTCACTTATTAATTAGAATTATTCTGTAAAGAAGAGCTGCACTTTCTCATTTCTTAATGCAATTACTTATATTAGTATTCACTCTTTTTATCTTGGAGCATCTTGTGAGTCAACTATTCTATAACCTGAACTTTGTGAAATCTTGACCCAGTCAATGAAATAACAATAAAAATATGTTGACAACCACGAGGAATGGGCTAGCAAAGTAATTGGAGCCTTAAATTCTGACTACATTTAAGCCTTTACTAAGCATCATGACTTTTTCACTCTCAATGTACATTAGGCATAAATACTCATCATTTTGTAGGACCTACATGGCTTTGTAGTATAAGTCATTAACACTGCTGCTTAAATATAGTAATTACCTCCAGTTCTTCTGTTTTGTACTATATATGCTTCAGAAAATTACTTACCTTTTTATTTTTTTAAAGATTTATTTATTTGAGAGTGCCAGGGTGAGGGGCAGAGGGAGAAGGAGAGAAAGTCTTAAGCAGACTCTGTGCTGAGCACAGAGCCTGATGTGGGGCTGAATCTCATGACCCTGAGATCATGACTAGAGCCAAAAATAAGAGTTTGATGCTTAGCCGAATATGTCATCTAGGCATCCCACATTTTTCTTTAATAATTGGTATTTTGTAGTATTTCTGATAAATAGGAGGAAAAATATACTACTTTCTTTTTTTTTTAAAAAAGTATTTATTGAGAGAGAGTGCGTGCATGGAGGGAGGGGCAGACAGAGAGGGAGAGAGAATGAGAAAGAGAATCTCCAGCAGACTCCCTGCTGAGCTCAGAGCCCCACCCAGGGCTGGATCTCATGACCATGAGATCATCACCTGAGCTGAAATCAACAGTTGGCTCCTCAACCGACTGAGTCATGCAGGTGCCCCACTACTTTCTTAATATAATGACAAAATGTTTTCCCCAGGTAATTTTTAGGGACTGATATTTATAAATTCAATTAAGTTGGGGTTTGAAATGAAGATTATGTAGCCTAACCCACCACTGAGCCATTGTTTCAAGCCATGCCTCCTGAATTCCCCTATGAGCAGGCCAGTAATATCTTCTATGCAAAAGGTCTGGGACAATAAAATGATTTAATGAACACATATACCTCTGTCTATTTTTCTTTCTCTCATCTATTTACCTATCTTTAAGTTTCTCTAAAGATTGTGATTTCTAGGAAAGTTTAAGAATCTTTTTGTTTAAGAAATATAGCAATACAGGATTTTGCCTGATAATTCTAATACATGATAACTGAATATGTGATTTTGCCTGTTTATGTTCCAAATTTCTTGTGTTCCCAAACTTTGTTACATTTGTTTATTTATTGTATTTCTTCCAAAAACCTATGATGGTTTAAACTTTCTTCCTTTTTAAACTCCCTGATGAAATTTAGACATAAAGCATGAGATTTGATACTATATAAATCAAATACAGCTTATGACCTGAAAGAGGTTTAAAAATACCAGTAACCATTATTATAGGAAACCTGTGTAATGTTACTAGAAGGGTGCATTTGAGGTATTGTAGGAGCTTAAAGAAGAAATGCTTTATGAAAATAGAGGCTTTTGACAGGATTAAAGAAGAGACACACTTTAGATATGTGGATATGGTAAGAAGCAAGGCATACCAAGTATGTGGATAAGGTAAGCAGCAGAATGGAGGTAAGAGATTCCATCACCAAGGTGGACTCAAGGTCAAATTTATATAGACATTGAGTGACGGAGAAATCTAAGCTAGTATCTGGAACAAAGAGACGCTGGTGACCAGAAGATCACTTAGGGGTAGGTAAGAGGTAATGATAATTTGAACTAGAAGCAATGAAAACTGAAAGAAAGAACAATCAAGCCAGACTCTGAACTCCTGGTACCCTAACCATTGCTTGTGTTTGAGGGGTAAGGAAAAGACAGAGGTGGAAAATGAATACTGTTGACCAGTGTGGCTGGGATGAGGACAGGAGACTGGCAGTACCATTCACATTCATAGGAAGAAGTCAAGAAAAAAGCCTATAGAGGGGTATGTGGTTGTGTGAAATATACCGGAGATTAGCTCCTGGCAGAACCCTGGGACTTCAAAATTCAGCAGTCTACACCCAGATTTTAAGAAGATAAACTAAGCTGGAGGCCACAGAGAAGTTTAGAAATGAGTGATGCTGTTAAACATTTAATTAATTTGATTATATATGAAAAATTGCACTATTACTGCATTATTAATAAAGGAGGTGTATCTTGTTGACTCATGTGCTAAAATACATAAATACATATTTGCTTTGACAGTGCAAGTCATTTAAATATTGTTTTATTTATATTCACAATCTTTATCATCTGGAATCATGAAGAAAAAATGACAAAAACTGAATGTCAAAAAATTCTCCAATGTGGATCAAGAAACTGGTTAGCTTATTCATGGAGTAAAGGTCTACTGAACATTAATTATGTTTGGCACTGAAACAGTTATGGTGGAAGATGCAAGAAAATGTAGGTTTATTCCTTCTCTTTAGTGACATAATCTTGATGAGGTCAAATATTATTCTCTTCTGAATCCTGACTAGACTATTGTATTTTCATTTGTTACATCATCTTAGATTCTGTCACCAAGACTGGACCATAAGCTCCTTGAAGTAATATGTCTTCTACTTTCTTTTAGCAGTAATAAATACTGTCGACTATTTCTTCAAATTATTAATGACACACAATGAAGTCCACATATTCCTTTCCTGAAAATCAGTCTTCAGATATGATTTATAAATAACAATGGCTTGAAAGATTTTACAGAGACCCTTTATAAAAATGGGTAAAATATTACTGTGTGGTAACTAACATAAATAAGTTAAACTTAATAGTCTGTGCCTCCTTTTTGGAAACTTTGTTGAAAATGGGTTAACTTGAGTTCAGTAGCTGACACCAACACAAGTGAATCTTTTTGTTTCAGAACTTAACATATATTGACAATTATTTCCTATAATGAGGTGGGGAATAATGCATAAACATCAACCATTAATTACTAGTTGAAACACTTCAGAAATCCCATATGATGCACTAAAATTAATTAATAGGACCTTCCATACTTAAAGGAGGTGTAGGGGTAGAGAAAATGGTGCCCAAATCAAGAGGGCAGATGCCAAAACTTTCAAACCAACCAAATTATCATGACCTGCTTAAATGTCAACTGTGTAAAATATACTATGCTAGGTGCCTGATAAATAAGATGTAATGTTCCCTGTCCTCAAAGATCTTACAACTAAATTGAAAGTAAACCACACACCTCCAATAAGAACACAATAAAACACACACAGAGTATAAAAGAGAACTCCATTATAATAGTTTTTGACAAGTTATATGAAGTGTAAAGCAAAGTCCTTATAATGAAATTGCCTGACACAAAAGATGAAAATAATAGTTTATACCTATTAAAGGCTCACAATATGCAAGGTAGGCAGATGAGGAAACTGGCACAAAAAGATGAAGTAACTTGTCCAAGGCCATACAATTGGTATCAGTGGTATTCAAAACCAGGTCAAAAATATTCCAATGGTCCAGGACTTTCTGTATGTCATGCTACCACCCCCCTATGGACTGAACTGTGTTCCACCCCCGCCCCCCCAAATTCATATGTTGAAGTCCTAATCCCAAGTGTGACTATATTTGGAGACTGGACCTTTAAGGACATAATTAAGGTTAAATAAGGTCATAAGAGTGGGGCTCTCATCCAGTAGGAGTGGTGTCTCTGTAAGAAGAGGAAGAGATACCAGAGCATGCTCTTTGCCTCTCTCTTTCTCTGTCCATGCATGGAGGGAAGACCATGCCTCACCAGAAACCAACCCTAATAGCATCTTGATCTTGGACTTCTAGCTTCCAAAACTGTGAGAAAATAAATTCAAGTTGTTTAAGCCACCCAGCCTGTGGTATTTTGTTATGGTAGCCCTAGTAGACTAAGACACTTCCTGCAAAAGAACAGACATGAATCTTATCTTTTACCAACAATGGAGCAACCTTAGTATTCTTACATAGTTTAGAACTCTTTTCTTTAGCCTATTCCCAAGTTCTCTGCACATATGTGTGTGTGTGTGTGCACATGTCTGTGTGTGTGCATCACACACACATTTTCTATAAGTAGTGATGTTTACTTAATTATGCACACACTTTCCAATAGTTAATTGTAGATTATCTCACGAAGCCCAGAGGGGCTTCGTACTCGCATACTCCCATATGCCATTAAAAAAAAACTTATTTTTCTTTGAGAGAGAGAGAGAAGGGTGGGAAGGGGCAGAGGGAGAGAATCTTAAGCAGGCTCCACACCCAGCATGGAGCCTGATGCAGGACTTGATCTAAAAAAAACTGAATACGTGGGCCACCTGGGTGGCTCAGTTGGTTAAGCGACTGCCTTCGGCTCAGGTCATGGTCCTGGAGTCCCAGGCTCGAGTCCCAGGATCGAGTCCTGCATCGAGCTCCCTGCTCGGTGGGGAGTCTGCTTCTCCCTCTGACCCTCCCCCCCCTCATGCTCTCTCTATCTCATTCTCTCTCTCAAATAAATAAAATCTTAAAAAAAAACTAAATACGTAAGTTCACTAGGAAATTTCTTATAAGTGTCTTTCATACACACAATCAGTTTGTCAGTTAACTGTCTATGGCAAACTTTAATGTTTTAATAAACTAGGTATCTTGTAGGTCAATGCCAGTATAAACCATACTAAACAGTTTAGAAAATCAGTAACATATTAAACAAAGATTAGTACTTCTGGAACAAGTTAGTAAATAGTTGTTTTCTGACAGGTTGTGACTGATTCTTTTGCTTTTTGGAAGGTATGCTCATTTATAGATCTACAGATTAGGCGGGAGGCAGGGAAAGGGAGGTGGCCAGAATCCAGGTCTGATGATCATTTCCTTTGCTTTCTCCACGCACAAACCCATTTATTGACATCGGATAATTAGACAAAATGCAGGGGGTAGGGTGACATATTAGGCAGTTTTCTTTAAACGGGAGTTTGCTGTGCCACAGTCAGGAGTGGTGCTGATCGGGTCCAAGTACTCTTGCTATCTACCTAACAGCACTGCTTGCACAAAAGCAGCCAGTTGGAGAAATGCAGATTCACAGAAGACTCAGCGGCAACACTTCCCAAGGCAAGACTGTCTGTGTTCTGTCAGAATATACTCCTCTACCTGAGCTTCTGGAGAGTCAAGTTGGAGAATAACCGGGAAATGTATGTGAGGGCAATAAGTGAAAACAGCATCATGCTGACTAATCCTTCTTGAAAGGAGTTCACAGCCTCTATGAAATGTGTGCTGTTGTCGTCAGAACCCCACACACCACACTCCAAGTCCCTTCAATAGGCCTATCTCTATAGGTTTTATCATTTCTGTGAAAAACCTCATTTCATGTTTACTTTCCCCTCTTCCCTACTATGTGTTCTACGGCAAAAAGTTATTGACATGAATACTATCTTATTAATACACCAGAGGGGCAAAGCTACTGTAAATGATTTGTAAAGGATCAAGGAGATACTGTGTAATGTAGAATGAAGAACATTCAACTGGGAAACGGGAAATCTGTGTTCCTCTTCCGAGCTCGTGATTAACTATTGGGTAACCAAGAGGAAGTGACAACATCCTTGGATGTAAAGTTTCTCACGTGGACAACAAAGGATTGGATGAGATCTTACCTGGGTCCCTCCCAGTGTAACATTCTATTCCAGTGATTACTGCACAATTTCTATGTGTAGTCACCATGCTGAGCACTTTCCCATTTCCTTTGATTGTCACAACACCCTTGGGAGGTAGGTGCCATCACCCCCATTTTGCTGCTGGAGAGCCACGTCTAAGGAACGTGCCATAGACACAGTCTGCAAGGAGCTTAGCTGGTTTTCTGTATCCTAATAACTATGCTGTGCTCCTCACCTGGACTAAAAGGTTATTAATGGGAAAAACTACATTTTGTTATCGAACTACCAGTGGATTATTAGCCACTTCCCTGAGCTGCCAGACCTCCTCATTATTGCCCTAGACATCTCCCCCCACTACCATATGATCCATTCGGCAACTAAGGGGGCATGCCTGGCACAGCCTTCTAGAATCCTTTCTAGAATTAGGGCAATTTTCCATAAACAGAGTCATGGTGTCACTCTCCAGTGCAATAACAGACATGTGAACAAGAGGGTACTCATCCATAAGGCAAGATGAGGAGAGATGCAGCTAGAGTCCAAATAGCTCTTTCAGAGTGTTATTGCCAATCAAAAGTCTAGATGTGGCATATGAGGGGTATAGGCAACAGTGTTTCCTGACTTGAAAACCTGCAGGGTAAGCCATTTATGAAGTGCTTCTTGAGATCTGGTGATGTCAACTTAGGTCCCGAGGTCAGATACATTCTCACGGTATCAAGCTCTTGGGGAGAATTAGTCTGGGTGGTGGAAGACCACTAAGGTCCCTGACCTTGCCCTTCTAAAAAATGACAAAAGTTACCATGTGGTCAGCAGACAAATGAAGGTCTCTATCAACATATAGAACTATTAGCCCACATGGGGTCATGGATTAACAACCATTCAAATCCAAAGCATACATGATTTCATTGATTACTGACACAGTAACTAATGTGGTATGGAGAGAAGACGACAGAAAGCAATCAGAATGGGAAGGCAGGATATTTTACCACAGCCTCAGGGTAGCCAAAGAAGAATAAGGCACTTTACCCTCAAGGGTTGGGTGGGATGTGGAGATACAGGACAGAGAAGCTTTGACAGGACGAGTCTCCCTGAAACTCCATTGGGCCCAGCTCTTCCCTGGTAACTCAGAGGAAGACAATCCAGCAATGGAGTCTCTCTGAAACAGAGCCAGGGAAAGGCAAACGTGCCCCATTCAAGCTCATCTCTAAGTCAGTCACCTGTCTGGGGTCCTTAGCCCCCTGCTCTTTAATGTCCCTTGATTTTGCTTCACTTGTGTTCTTTTGTGATGAGAGTCTTCCCTCTCCCCTCAGGAGATATTTGGGGATGAACAAACTGGAGGTCTATGAGGGTCACGTAAGAGGTAATTATCTCATTGAAGTTGCTAAGTGTTGGCATACTGTCCCTTAGTGACATATGTAATTCTTGAGTTATTTATTTATAAAACAAAAGTTACCAATTTCCAATTTAGTATCTGGATTTATAGATCTCTGACTCTTCATTAACTTCTTGATTTATAAACAGTATAAACAAAAATATCCTACTGGATAAATGCAAAATCTTCTGCTGGATTTATGCACTCTAACCAAGAGCCCTGCTATGAATCATTGTCACATTTCCAAATATTCCCATTAGTTATTGTTTTGGCTGTCTGATTTGAAAACACCTTCTATCTTCACTATTAAATTCTGATTTGTCATTTTAATATACAACTCATTCTGATAATTTGTTACTACCAAGCGCTGATTTATAAGAACACTAATAAATCTTATAACATAAATTTTAAAGGCTTTGGGTTAGATATGCTGTATTTTTGAAAGCTTTAAGGTTGAAAAACAAGTCTCAGAAGCAAGAAGTAAATTTTTCAACCAACATCCTACAAAACAAACAATGGAGTATTGGCCGTATGAATGTTTGCCTTTTCTTTCTATACTCTCTCCCTACCCACTGCGTTAAGAATTTACCTTAAAAAAAAAAAAAGATTTTCCTTTTTAAACAATTGTATACAGTTGTTGGCTGGACCTAAGGAGACTTCCAAGGGCAGAAGGTATTAGTGTTTGACCTTAACAGATTGATATGATTACTGGGTACTAAGCGTCTTGTTGAATTTTGGGGGCCTGCATGCTTTTATCTTGGTTCTCTCTTTCATCTGTGCTTTTCATCTGCTGAGAACACACTGGTGCATATTTGGACTTAAATCCCTGCTTGGGGAGCTCAGAACACTGGCTGGGCAGCCTGTTCATTACATATCTGTTGAATTTATTTATTGTTTCCCTGGCTAAGGGCGAGGAATTTTTTATCAGTTTTATGCCTTTGCCTACTGGTGACTGAACTAGTGCCCACTGTCTGAGAGAACTGTCGCTATGGGGGATTAGGGCAAGGCCTGAGAACACTGAGTAAGGATTAGCATTTTAGAGTGATGCTATTCTCGGAAGTGTTATGCATAATAAAGGAAATGGATGATTTTCCTTTTGATTATATCAAATCTAGTAGATCTGTGTTCCTTAGGTTCATGTCATTCACATTTGTACCTTTCTCTCCCTCAAGGTGGTATATATTGTCACATGGTGACATTAACTACAAAGGGTTTATCTTATTGCAGTTCCAAGAGCTGAAAGTTATTTGAATGGACAATTAAAGGTACAGATATTATTTTGGATGATGACAAACAACAGACAGAAATTGTTACCCTGTAGTCTCTACTTAGCCCTGAGATTTATAGGAAATCTGGAAAATGGTGGGTGGCAATTTCCTGTATAGCAGTTGAGATTCACCATAAAGCATTTTTTCCTTGAAATATATTTTTTTAAGATTTCATTTATCCATATGACAGAGAGATAGAGCCAGAGAGCACAAGCAGAGGAAATGGCAGAGGGAGAGGGAGAAGCAGGCTCTGCACTGAGCAGGGAGCCCGATGCGGAATTCGATCCCAGGACCCTGGGATCATGACCTGAGCTGAAGGCAGACGCTCAACCATCTGAACCACCCAGGCGCCCATCCTTGAAATATTTTTTAATGACAAAATTTTTAGAATAAAGTAGTCCATACACCCAGGCGCCCATCCTTTAAATATTTTTTAATGACAACATTTTTAGAACAAAGTAGTCCATACATTAAAGATCTCTTTTGGGACTATCCCTGCATATTGGGATTGGAGTTAGGCATATGGAGAAACTAACACAATATTCTAAGAGTACAATACATGGTCTGTGTCCTCAAGGGCAAATCAAAGTAGCGAGGAAAGACTGAAATCCAATGTAGCAAACTAACGAAACAATATTTTTACTGGAAGCTCCAGGAATTCAGCTAGGTTTCCCTCCTGAGTAGCTGTGTGAGTCACTGCAAGTCACACCAATCTTCCCCGGCCTTCATTTCTTTACCTTAAAGAGATGAGCTGATGAACAAACATTTGTTGCGCAGCTATCATTTTCCAGGTACTGTCAAAACTACTGGGGAATGAGGGATCATTGAAGCCACAGTCCAACTTTATGGAACTAAAGTCCAGAAGAGAAGGCAGCATTTTTATAACTAACAAAAAGAGATACATGTTAGAAAAGTTTGTTTTGAGCAAATACTGTAGAAGAGGAGGAAAATTCCTCAATGTCCCTTTCAGCTTTGCAATACCAGTAGTTCTGAGCGTTGCTTGTAGGTACCAGAGGGGGCAATACAAATTTTGTTTTACATAGAATTGGAGTTTTGTCCTGTCTGATGGCTCTCTGAAGGCTCAGTTCCAAGGGCTTGCTTTTGTTTTGCAAACATGAAACTTTCTTACAACTGGATAGCCTCCCAGTGGGCATTTATCAAAAGCATTTAATGGCAAATATATCAGCCCCAGCCATCTGAGACAAGAAATAACAGATTAGAAAAATACTTTGAGATAAAGAAAGAAAAGCCAACATACCAAAACATATGGGATACACTGAAAGTAGAGCTGAGAGTAAAATTTATAGCTGTAAATGCTTGCATTAAAAAAAGAATAAAGACTTCAAAACAATAATGTAACTTGCTACCATCATAAACTAGAAAAAAAAAAGACTAAACTAAATCCAAAGCAAGCAGGAGGGATGATAAAAATTAGGGTGGAGATAAATGAAATAGAGAATAGAAAATGATAGAGAAAATCAATAAAACGAAAGTTTGGTCTTTGAACATATCAAGAAAAAAGGAAAAACCATTTGATAGATTAAGAAAAAAAGAGAAGACTTGGATTTCTAGTATCAGTAATTAAAATGGGCACTACTCCTGGCCTCACAGAAATAAAAAGGATCATAAGAGAATATTATGAGCCACTGTATGCCAACAAATTATGTAACCTAAATGGGAAGGCCAAATTCCTATAAATACAAACTATCAAACCTGACTCATGATGTAACAAAACCTGAACAAACCCATAACAAGTGGAGAGATTTATGTTGATCATTATAAATATAACAACAACAACAATAAAAAACAAAACCCAGGACCAGATGGCTTTACTGGTGAATTCTAGAAGACATTTAATAACACCAATTGCTCTCAAACTCTTCCAAAGTAGAAGAGAAGGGAACACTTCTAACTTATTCCACAATGTCAGCATTACCTAATACCAAAGCCAAAGACATCGCAAGAAAACTATAGAAAAATAGCTCTTATGACTACAGATGTTAAATCACTCACCAAAATACTAACAAACTGAATCTAGCAGCATGTTATAAGGATCAGACACCTTGGTCAAATGGGATTTATCCCAGAAGTGTAAGGTGGTTCTACATATGAAAATCAATCAATATTATATACCATATTAATAGAAGAAGGAAAAAATCTCTACATGATTACCTCAATGTATACAGAAAAAGCATTTGACAAAATCCACACTCTTTCATGATAAAAACATACCACAAACAAGGAATGGAAGGGAACTTCCTCAACCTGACAAAGGGCATCTATGAAAAATCTACAACTAACATAACATTAATGGTGAAAGACCGAATACCCCTAAAATTAGAAACAAGACAAAGATGTCTTCTGTCACCATTTTTTTTTAAGATCTTATTTATTTATTTTAGAGAGAGAGAGAGTGCACATGTGAGCAGCGTGGAGGAGCAGAGGGGGAGGAGAGGGGTGGGAGGGGAAAAGAATCTTAAGCAGACTCTGCTGAGCATGGAGCCTGATATGGGGCTTCATCTCACAAACTTGAGATCATGACCTGAGCTGAAACCAAGAGTTGGTCGCTCAACCGACTGAGCCACCCAGGCACCCCATTGTCACCACTTCTATTTAACACTGTGCTAGAAGTTCTACCCAAGGTTATCAGGAAAGAATAAAAAATAAAATGCATCCAGATTTGAAAGGAAGCAGTAAAACTTTGTGTTCGTAGAAGACATGATCTTATATACGGAAGTCTTAGATAATCCACAAAAATTATTAGAGCTAATGAGTTCAGCATAGTTGCAGCATTCAAGATCAATATATAAATATCTATTTTATTTCTATACACTTGCAATGAAAAATCCAAAAAATGATATTAAGAATACAATTCCATTTACAACAGCATCAAACAGAATATACTTAGTAATAAATTTAACCAAGTAAGTGCAGGACTTGTACACTGAAATTTACAATGCACTGTTGAAAGAACTTAAAGACGATGTAAATAAACAGAAAGGTATCCTGTGTTCATGCATTGGAAAATTTAGTTTTGGTACAATGGCAATACTAACCAAATTGATCTACAGATTCAATAAAGTAACCATCATAATTCCAAATGTGTTTCTTGCAGAAATTGATAAACTGATCTGAAAATTCATATAGAAAACCTACGGGCGAATTTGCAAATTATATATCTGACAAGGGCCTAGAAACTAGAATATATAAATACCTCTCATCACTCAATGACAAAAAAAAAAAACAACAGCCCAATTGAGGTGCATATATATTTCTTCAAAGAAGACATACAAAGGGCCCATCAGCACAAGCAAGATGCTTGACATCATTAATCAATAAGGAGATGTAAATCGAAACCACAATGAGGTACTGCCTCACACCTACTAGAATAATATGATAAAAAAAAAAGATAAGAAGTATTTGTGAGGATGTGGAGAAACTAGACCCTTCACACATTGCCAGTGTGAGTGACACGACTTGTGTAGAAAACATTTTGTCAGTTCCTTAAAAAAATGTAATCATAGAGTTACCATATGACCCAGTGATTCTACTTCTCAGTATATACCCAAGAGAATTGAAAACATATGTTCACACAAAAACTTGGACATAAATATTCATAGCAACATTATTCATAATGGCCAAAACCTGGAAACAATCTAAATGTCCACCAACTGAAGAATGGGTAAAGAAAACTGTGTGTGTGTGTGTGTGTGTGTGTGTGTGTGTGTGTGTGTGTGTGTGTGTAATGAAATATTATTAAACCATAAAAAGAATGAAGTACTAATACATTCTACAACATGGATGAACCTTGAAAACATTATGTTAATTAAAAAGCCAGTTTCAAAAGGCCACTTGTTGCATAATTCCATTTATGTGAAATGTTCATAACAGATAAATCCATAGAGACAGAAAGTAAATTAGTGGTTGCCAGGGAGAGAATAATGGAGTGAGCGCTTAATGGGTACAGGCTCTCCTTTTGGGGTGAGGAAAATGTTCTTGAATTATTTATCGATGATAGTTGCACAACATTGTGAATATAATAAAACCACTGAATTGTACATTTTTAAGCGATTAAAATGGTGAATACTGTTAAGCGAATTGTATCTCAATTAAAAAAATTGCCAAAATTATAAAAATATAATAGGCAGATGACTTCTTTGAAAAAAGGAACAATATCAGTAAATCAACCTGCCAAGTGAATGTGAAAAATGTCCTGAAAATCTAAGAAGAGAATGCGCATTTTTAATTATTCATGACGCTGATGCTCAGGAAAAAAATAAATGAAAGGGACCTCATTTTATAAGAATTTAATTCAATTTATACGCAGTCCTTCTAGACTATCTTTCCCATGAGGCCAGTTTAAATACAGATTTGAATGAAAAGTTGCAGCTTTGTCCCTTACATTTTTTTTCTGCCACAATCATCTCCTATACCTCATGCCTGGGCTAGTGACATCAGAACCATTTCAATTCTGGGCCATGGCTCTTCTGATAAAAGTTGAGACAGACATACATAGAATGATGTCCACCTTCAGAAAAGATGCTTATGGTACACATATGTGCTTATGTTTGTATATATCATATTCAACATTTTAATAAACGAGTTGAATGATTTCACAGAACGTATGTTTTTAAATGCATGGATGATGCATGGAAGAGTCAGCTTATATAATAGATGACAGAATCAGTGTCAAGATCTTGACAAGTGGATGTATGAGCTATAATTACCAAGGTGATATGTTTATATCCTCTAAGGATACATATAAATTTCTTTACTCAGGATTACAAAAAATCCATTGCATATATAAATGGGTTGGGAAAACCTGACTAAGTGGTCATTTATGTTAAAACTATAGCAACAGTAGCAGCAGCAAACAAACAAACAAAACTAGAGTTTTAGTTGACTTCAAGCTCAATATGAGTCCCTGGCTGCAAGTCTACCGCCGTGAAACTCAATTTTGGAAAATGTGATGAAGCTATATAGCAAACTTGCCTTTGGGGGATGAAATACATTCTAGAAATGCTCCAGTAGGAAGTTCTTGCATTCTTTTTGATGTATGACCTCCTGGACTGCGCATAGCTTATTTGTGTCAGGGGAAGCCAGCAGCACCGAATACAAAATATAAGAAATTAGCAACGGAAGTTCTGATTACATCTCTCTTTTCCATAGCTTCATTTATTGAAATGCCTCACTTGGTTTACCTAAAATTAGAACTAATAAGAGCCAGCTTCCAGCATTTTTGTAGGGATAAATTTGATATAAGGGGAAAATTATATTAAATTCAAAAGTACTATGCAATGTTAATTTTAAATCATATCTTTCTATAGATTTATCCTTAGTGGGGTCGTAAGTATGTGAGCACTCTTTGGAAAACAGGCCTCTGAAACTAGGCTTCAAATTTCTCAATGTACATGTTTTAATCAAGAAATTCCATTTCTATTAATTTTTCCTACAGAAATACTCAAATCTACTTACAAAGCTCTAAGTAGAAAGGATGTTTACTCCAGTATTTTTTTTTTTTTTTGTAACAAGATACTGGAGAAAAAAATTTAAAAGGGCATTAATAGGGAAATACTTCAGAATTATTAATTAATTATGGTATGCCAATACTGTCTTAGTTACCTTGGGCACTATAACAAAATACCATAAACTGGGTGGTTTAAAAAACAGATAGGGGCGCCTGGGTGGCTCAGTTGTTAAGCGTCTGCCTTCGGCTCAGGTCATGATCCCAGGGTCCTGGGATCGAGCCCCGCATCAGGCTCCCTGCTCCGCGGGAAGCCTGCTTCTCCCTCTCCCACTCGCCCTGCTTGTGTTCCCTCTCTCACTGTGTCTCTGTCAGATAAATAAATAAAATCTTCCAAAAAATAAAAATAAAAAACATATTTATTTCTCACAATTCTGGAGGCAAGAAAGGCCAAGATCAAGATGCCAGCAGATTTTTGCTTCTGGTGATGGCCCTCTTCCTGGCTTGCAGAAGGCCACCTTGTTGCTGTATTCTCACATGGCAGAACAGAAAGTTCTGGTGTTTCTTCCTCTTCTTATAAAAACACTAATTCCATCATGAAGACTCCACCCTCATGACTTCTTCTAAACCTAATTACCTCCTCCTTTTTGGTTCCCAGACCCCATTCTAATGTTTGTGTGTGCAGGGCAGGGGTCTCCCACAGCACCAAGCAATTCTTAGACACCAGCAGGGTGTCTGCCCTACCTCCCCCACTTCAGATACCAGCCACAATAAAGACTGTTTCTTTCTAGGGCAAAGGTTGGACAGAGTTGCTAGCAGCCCCCTTTAAAAGACTGTGGTTTCCTAAAGTCAGGGTTCTTCAAGCTTTCAGATGTTTCCTTTTTCTGCCTCTGTGTGGATGTGTATAGTGAGGGAATAGCAATCAACTTTTTCATTTGAGGTGATAAAGGGTAAATCCTGCAACACCAGCAACTTCATGCAAAACTATGTACATCCAGAGGGCAGACCTAGAAGCAATCACTGAGAAAAAGTTACAAGGGAAATAGAAGTAAAATTTTGATCAATAAAAGAAAAAGTTTCCAAATATTAAAACAAATGAATAGGCAACTTCCCCATTAGTAAATCTCTATTGGTCCCTATGACCTTATTATTCTTTTTTCAATAAAGAGTTATGATGAAGGCAAAAAATGTGTATACCCAATGTGCAAGGGTCCTCATCTGGTGAGTCAATCCTTGATTAGATTTAGTGCTAAGTGCCCTTTAGGGCCTTCTCAAATGAACTTGATCTTTCTCTCCCTTCCCCATGTTCTCTCTTCCTTTTCACCCACATGGGTTGGCCTCATATGAGCAGCTCTATCCTTTTACACCATTGACGAGTCTTTTCTTGTTCACAGAAGTGGGGTCTAAGGGCCAGGACTTAACATGAAAATTGGGTGTAGCCTTTGTCTAGTTGAAATAAACAAAAATTTTTCATTGTGGGTCTATGGAAGTCAGAAAGAAGACCACTCAACCTGCTTTGAGTCTGAGCTCTAAGTATCTCTCCTTCAGAATATAGGATTATGGACCTAGATCATCTTGTAGTGCTCTATGTGCACCATGGACTAATAAAGTACCTCTTTATCTTCTGTGCCTTTCATGTATGTTCCTTGGGAAGGTGACAGGAAAGATCCCTCAGGGCTAGGTAGGACTGAAGTAATTCTGCGTCCTTGGCTCAGAGGCATTGTTAACACCATTCTGCAAAGGGACCCTAATCATTTCTGTTTCCCAAAAAGCACTGAAGGAATACTGATGAGGAGTATCTTCCACTGGGCCAGAGGAGGTTAGAGTAGAGGCCTTGTATGAAGTTTCTATAAAGTATTCCATTCATATAAGGATTGCTTTTTGTATGAATTTCACATATCACAGGATTTAGTAAATTAAGGCTGATAATGGAGGGAGATCTAAAACTTTAAATGCTTACCTGCAAAAACATTCATCTTAAAATGTATTTTATTATGTCTCACTGTTTTACAAACCAAACTACAAATGAATTCTGTACGTCAGGGAAGTTTGAGAAGATAGATACCAGACAAATCTCAAGTGTGTTTCAAAATCATTCTGTCACAGCGTAGCAGCCTAATGTCCATGGCAGTAAACAATACATTAATTCATCTCCCTCCTGCAATTTTCCATTCTTCCCTTTTCACATGTCAAAAGCAACCAGAATGCCTGCATGTTTCTTAGAATAATTTTATTGTTTTCTAACCTTTACTATTGGCAACTTTATCTTCCTTTTGGGCCTATTTTCATTTTATAGAGACATCATTCTATCAAACTCTCCAGACAGGAAATATGGGGACTGTCCTGTCCTACTCAAGCAATGCTAATAGAAGTTTCATCCCTTTTGTTACCCCTTTGGAAATTCCAAGCAATAATTAACAACTCCTCACCATGTAGGGCTTTTGTAAAAAAGTTAGCCAGATGGTGTGAAACACTCCTTAACAGTGCAATGCAGGATGAAGGGCTATACATTGCAGGAATGTCTTGGAGGCTTTGTGCACTCAGGACAAGGCAAGAACTATCCATGAAGAAAGAAATAAAGAAAAAAATAATGGAGCTGAAACTTAAAGCCTGTACCATAGAATCCTTGAGAGCAAAGCTCGAAAAAAGAATCATATCCCGTATTTATGTAAAGTGATGTTTAATTATAACTGAATAAATAATACAATATATGTGCTAAAGAAACTAGAAATAGGGCTATACATACATATACACGCATATAAACACATATATTATATATTCTAAGTATAATATATGCATGTGTTCTTTCTTTCCTGGGGTGTTTTTCAAAACCCAGTATGTTTTAGAACAGGGTCAGCAAACCTTCTGTAAAGGGCCAGATAGTAAATACTTTAGGCTTTGTGGGCCACACAGAGTTATAATTACTCAGCTCTTTCATTGTAGCTCTAAAGCAACCACACACAACAGGTAAACAAATGGACATAGTTGTGCTCCAATTAAATTTTATTTATGGACACTGAAATTTCATATAATTTTCATATGCCACAAAATATTATTCTTCCTTTTAAGTTCTTCAACTATGTAAACATGAAAAAACCATTGTTAGCTTATGCAATGTATAAAAACAGATGGCAGGCTAAATATGGCCCATAGACCACAGTTTGCTGACCTTTGTTTTAGAGGATCGAGATCCATGAGATGAAATAAAATTTGATGCTGTCTAAAAACTGAATATATTTTAGATTTGTGGAACATCTCCTGAACACAATTCATATATACTATTTAATGACTATTTTGAAGTGCAAAAAAAAAAATCACTAGGTGGCTCTATACTCTTTGTTTCCTCTGTACTTGTAACAGCATTTCACCCATCCTCTGCCATGCATTCAGCACTAGATGGCACCAACAACTGACAATGTGCTTTGTTTATCTTTTGAATTTAATATTCCTAAATATAGAAATTATTTCTCATTTTCCCCGTATTACAGGAAATATACCATCAATCTCAGTTCTTATTATCAGAATGCTAAATAACTGCTGTAATGTCAGCTTAGAAAGTAGAACTTACCTATTCACCCTATCAAAAGGAGCATTTTTGTATATAGATTCAAATAATGCCTTTGGCCAATAGAAGCAGAGGGAAGCAGAATACATCATTTTGGTATGTGGGTTATTCTGAGCTGAAGGCAATCAAGACCCAGCAGACTCAAGAAAAACTTTTACCTCTCTCTTAACTACCTAAAAGAATTTAGAGTAGGGGGCCTGGCTCAGACACAGAGTTATTACCAGAGATAACTTTTATCTGAATGACTCATCCGTATGGCAGGGCAAACATCTAATTACCAAACACCTGCTGTTCTGTCCTGTGAATTACCTTCCCCCTCTCTGAAGTCCCAGGCCCCTATCCCATTTGTTAATTCAGGATGGCATACAAATCCCAAACGCCTGACTTGCTATTGGGTCTCATATTTTTATGGGGCTCCTGTACTTATGAAATTAAATTTGTTTTTCTCGGGGCGCCTGGGTGGCTCAGTCGGTTAAGTGGCTGCCTTCAGCTCAGGTCATGATCCCAGGGTCCTGCGATCGAGACCCACGTCAGGCTCCCTGCTCAAGTGGGGAGTCCGCTTCTCCCTCTCCCTCCCCTCTGCTTGTGCTCTCTCTCACTCTCAAATAATAAAATCTTTAAAAAAATTTTTGTTTTTCTCCTGTTGTCTTATGTTTGTTAATTATTAGACCAGCCAAAGAACCTAGAAGGGTAAAAGGGAAAATTTTCCTACTCAACAGAAACTATACACATTGAAGAGCTACGGAAAACTAACTTGACATGTTAAAGTAGTTCCCAAGTATCTAATTCTAAATAATATTTGTAAAATATGTAGACATGAAATCATTTAGTAAATCAAAAATAAAGGTGACTTCACTGCTTTTGTGTTTACAGTGAAATAAATCTATTATTTCTGAAGTCCAAAGAAATGACATATTAATACACCCTCAGTGAAGCAGAATCAACCCTACAGGTCATTGACTCCCTGGGTTAAAGTTACTTTCAAAATATTATTATTAGCACTGTTGCACTGGAGGCTTCTAAATCTATTACAGTAGAGGCAGGATTGCATTTCTTATAACAGTTTGCTAGCACTTCAAGTAGACTTGATTTTCCTAAATTGAAAAAGACTGAGCTCATTGTCGGTAACTTGCCACAAAGGCAAACTTCCAAAATTTACAAGTTAAAGAAACGTGCTAAAGTAATATGTAGATAAATAAATCACTGGCACATTTAAAAATGAAATGTTTTTGAAATAGTTGGCTTTACTTATAATGGGCTCATTTTACCTTCTTTACCACCTTCTTAAATTTAGGTCTCCCTCAAGCTGGAGAAGAATAGATGAGGGAATCCACTTCTGTCATTTTATTTTACTGCCAAATCCATACTCTAATTTCTTTTCCACATGCTGTTTTCCAAATGTCATGAGATTAGAATGCTGTGTGTTTTTATTCAACTTTAAGTGGTTCTGTATATGAGAAATGAATTGCATCATGTGTGTGCATACCCAGTGCATCTCCAAGAGAAAGAACATTAAAAATAGTTCATCAATCAACAGGCTTAAAATCTAATAAAAATGCTTTCAATGTGGTACAATTCATTGCAGCAAGGTTGAGCAAAGCATATGTAGTTATCTCGGTTTCTTCATTCCTTTTCATTTCCATATGAAAAATGAGTTTTGCAATGATTTCTTTTTATTCACATGTACATTAAATCAAGAAACTACATGACACATACATTTCAGGAACTGATAGAATGCTGTTATCAACTGAAAACAATGTCTATTTATTGTCATAACTATGTATCAATGGAGTAATAAAGGTTATATATTATTCTAGAGATGAAGTAGCATCTCTGATGATGGTAGCTTTGTTTTGCATTGAACATAATTTCATCTCTCCTTATCATTCGTTAACTAACCCATATTCCTTTGAATAAGAGATCCGAACACATTTTTATTAGTCAGGACATTTTGTTCCATTAAAGAAACTAACTCTGCTCTTTCTCTGAGATTTTCAGCTGACATTTTGGGAAGAGTATATTAAAAACAAAAACAAGGAAGGATGTCTGTGGTTTAAATTTCACTTTCTTGGTTTATTTATATTCCTCTAATGGAAATTCACATTTAAATTGCATCTCTACAGGATAAAGTTTGAAATGTAGTTGACAATTATCTGGTAGATTTAGCTTTAAGAAATAAGTCTAAAAGTAAAATTCATATCTCAGGGCAGGGTGGCTCAGTTGTGTAAGGGTCTGACTCTTGATTTCAGCTCAGGTCATGGTCTCAGGGTCGTGAGATCAAGCTCCATGCTGATGGAGCCTGCTTAAGATTCTTTCCCTCCCTCTCCCTCTGCTCCTCTCCCACCTTTCTCCAAAAAAAAAAAAAAAAAAAAAAATTCATATATCAATGATTAACCCATTTTCAAAAAATTTCCCTTAATATCATTAAACTGCTGTTTTTTAACCACATGCAACTGACAGACCAACTGATAAACCAACTCAACATGCTTCTGTCTTCCTTCTTACATCTGGTATAGCACAATGTAGTGAAATAGCATAATCCTGTTGACAGCTGTCAATATAAATTTATGTTCCACTGCTGAATTTTCTCTTTAGTTCTAATACTTTGTTAGTTGATTATCTTGAATTGTTCATAAATGATCATACTGTCTGCAAATATTTTTTCATCTTCTCTTTTACAACCATACTCCGTATTTTTTTTTTCTCGTTTTATTGGAATGGGTAGGACGTTGAGCACAATGCCATAGGGGTCACAATTTCATTCCTGACTTTAATGTAAATTATTCTAGAACTATGTATCTTATATCATACATATGTTTGTTATAGGTGTCTGGTAGATACACTTATGAAAGCTAACCTTGCCAAAAATATTTATCATGAATAGTTGCTGCATTTTATTCAATGGTATATTAAGACTTTTATTAATGAAATATTTCATTTAATTTGTTATTTTAGTGAATTACTTTGATAAATTTTCTAATATGGTGCTATTCTTGCAGTCTTGAGATCAGCCCTTGGTTGTGATGTAATTTTTATAGTAAACTCTTGATTGTATAGGCTTGCTGACAATCTATTTAGAACTTTTGCTTTTATGTTTATAGGTATGATTAACCTACAATTTTATTTTTTTGGAATTTTCTGTCTTTAGGCTCACAGTCATTACTAACCTCATAAGATCTGTCATTTTAAGTAGTTTCCCATCTTATTTTCTGTGTTTTGGAACAGCTTTTATACAATTGCCATTAGCTGCTTTTTTAACAATAAGTCCATGTGGGACTGATACCTGTTTTGTTGAAGAAATTTAACTACTCTCTCATTTACTATACAGCCTGCTTTTTCTTATTAACCAACCACCTTGTTAATTTATATTTTCCTAAGAAAATTTTCCATGCTGCTTAGCTTCTCATATAACTATAAACTATAAACTTGTTCAAAGTATATTGTTTTTAGATTTATTTTTTAAAATCTTAAATTATATTTCCATTTTTCACTACTGATGTTTATTCCTAGCCCCTCTTTAAAAAACAAAATAATACATGACAGAATGTCCTGTTTCATTTTTCTTGCCAAAAATGAAAAAAATTTAATTTATTGATCAATTCCTTGTGCTTTTTTTTTGGATTTTGAATTATATTAATTTTTACTGTCATCCTATTTTGGGTGTTTTTTTTGTTCGTTTTTTGCCTTCTTTAGTTGAAAATTTTTTTCTTTCAGGCTTTCTAGTTTTCTAGTAGGTGTAATTACTAAGCATCTCATCTTCATTACTGCTTTTAGATGCAAAACTCAGGTTTGAAATATGGTGATTTTCTTTTACAAAAATTTTGTGATTCACCAACAAATTATTCAGAATGCATACCTAATTTTGAGATATTTGGATTAGTGTTTGGTGGCTGTTACCTTTTTTGTCATTGATTTTTCCAATTTTATTTTGCCATATTTTGTTTTGTGAGTTCTTATACAATAGCTTTAGGAAATCTGAAATTTTATTTGTACTTTTATTTATGTTTTTGTAATATCGTATGAATGCTTGTCCTGCTTTCAGCTTCTTCTTGTAGTTCTACTAAATTTAACCTGATTAAACTTACAATGAAAAGTTCACTTGGAGTTGCCTCTGCCAACACAGAGTGCACCAAATTCATACAACCTTAGCATAAATATAGTTACTATTTTGTCTAGCCTTCTAGAGAGTGTTAAAGAAATTGTTACTCCCTTCATCTCTCTACTGAGCCATAAATTTGCTGTACTTAGATATTTTGCCACAATCAATGGTTGTTTTACCTCGATAGTGCCTAGAACCTCAAATACTTAGCCTCTCAGATTTCATAAATGCAAGGCATTTCTCAGACTCAGATTGTGACCACCCATCCATATCTCAATTGTCTGCATTGTCCATGTCCAAATTCTGAAAAGTATCTCCTTTTTCAATTGCTGTTTCACTTAGATATAGGGGGAATATAATTCCCCATGGCTGTATATGGGTATCTAATCTTCAGATTAATTAGAAGGTGTTTCCTACTCCAAGTGGGGTTACCCTTGGCTGGGGGTGAGGAGAGGAAAGTTGTATCAAATGCACCTCACATGTCACTTCAAATTCTCCTGACCTTGTAAGTCTCAGCCCTTTGCCAATTTTTGTGGCCCAGCTGCTATTGTGACAACCATCTTGGCATAGATTCTGACGAACTTCACAGAAGTGCAAACCAATAGCAATTCTCCTGTCACTTTTCTCTAGGGCATCCCTGTTTGACTCTCAGACCTGCAATATTGCAGTATCCGCTTAGTTCCAATGCAAATGCCATCCAGAAGAGCAGTGAAGTAACTCTTGCAACAATGAGAACAGTGGACAATGGGAAATGGGAGCCAGCAGGTTGTTTCCTACCCTTCCTCTGGATGGACTGTACTGAAATACAGTTGTTCATATGGCATCTTGGAAGTTGGTCCCAAGATATGGATCAACCAATAGTGCTTGATAACAAGCATTTGGTCAGTCAGAAATGCTATGTTGTATTAATTTGTATTGATTTATGTTCCTCCTTTACCTCGTCATGCCCTCCTCCCTCCTGCGTCTAAGGTTGCACTCCCTAATAAAGTAGTAGCACCTAAACTTTTGTGACATGTATTACTTTATTTAAAATCCACACTAAGAAAAAGGTGAAGAAATACATTGTAGAGTTCTATTTTCTTCTCTCTTTAGCTTTTAGGGTTATGGTATATTTCACACAAAAATGATATCTAAGCTAATACCCTACAGATACTTCCAGCCCTGAACTGCACATATCCACACGGACAGTGTAGTTCACAAGCTTGCTTACATTGATCTTGTATAGTTCATTGTACAACCTAGTTACTGCCTTAAATGATGCTAAAAGGGTGAGAGAGAAACACTTAACTCTTGTATAGGACTGTTATGCAATGTAAACTCAGGTTCACAAGATGGGAGTGACCTCAAAGATCCTTTTCATCTCACTGGATTTTGTCTTTCCTGACTAGGGAAAGTTACTGAACTGATTCTGTTCAGTTCCACCCATGTCCATATGTGAAAGATTTTTCCTTTCAAATTCACTTCTCAAGATGGCTGAGGTCCCCACCCTACATCTCAGGGTGTATGAGTGTTTTTAGACATTGAAAATGAGGCCTATCCTGACAGGTTAAGTTAAATGGGAATTGGGAAAATCTGGAGCTCAGACTGACATCACACTGCTGGACAGTCAACAGGAAACAAACTGTTACCAAAGGGATATTTTTTTCTTTTAATCTTCACCATTTACCAACAGTAGACAACAAAATTGCCCCTTAAGTTGACGGTCTCTATTAGTCTCTGTTCCTGTCCATCGTTCATTCCAGGATAGGTCCTTTCATTCTAAATTCTTCCCCCTCCCCCAGATTTATTGAGATATAATTGACACCTGACATACAACATTGTGTAAGTTTAAGGTATACAATGTGATGATTGGGTACATGTATATATTGTGAAACGATTATCACAATAAAGTTAGCTAATACCTCCAACACTTTATAGAATTACCATTTCTGTTTTGTGGTAAGAACATTTAAGACCTACTCTCTTGCCAACTTTCAAGTATATAATACAGTATTGTTAACTATACTCACCATGCTGTACATTAGATCCTCAGGACTTATTCATCTTATAACTGGAATCTTCTACGCTTTGATCAACATCTTCCTACTTCCCTCACCCCTCAGTCCCTGGCAACCATCATTCTACTCTCTAAGAGTTCAGCTTTTGTAGACTCCACATATAAGTGAGATAATGCAGTATTTGTCTTTCTCTGACTTACTTCATTTAGTATAGTGCCTTCAAGGTCCATGCACTGTGTTGTAAATGGCTGAATATTCCATTATATATATATATATATATATATATATATATATATATATATATATATATATGGATGAAGAAAACATGATATATATAATATATATGTGATAAATATATATATCACATTTTCTTCATCCATTCATCCCTCAGTGGACACTTCAGTTGTTTCCATCACTTGGCTATTGTGAATAATGCTGCAATGAACACGGAAGTGCAGATATCTCTTCAAGGTATCGATTTCATTTCCTTTGAATGAATATATACCCAGAAGTGGGGCTGATGGATCATATGGTAGTTCTATTTTCAATTTTTTGAGGAACCTCCATACTATTTTCCATAATGGCCACACTAATTTATGTTCCTACCAACAGTGCATAAGGGTTCTCTTTTTTCCACATCTTTGTCAACACTTATTATCTCTTATCATTTTGATAATAGCCATTCTAACAGATACGAGATGATATCTCATTGGGGTTTTGATTTGCATTTCCCTAAGGAATAGTGATGTTAAGCACCACTTCATGTGCCCATTGGCCATCTGTATGTCTATTTGGATAAAATATCAATTGAGGTCCTCTACCCATTCTTTCTTTCTTTAAGATTTTATTTGTTTATTTGACAGAGAGAGACAGCGAGAGAAGGAACACAAGCAGGGGAGTGAAAGAGGGAGAGGCGGGCTTCCCGCCAAGCAGAGAGCCCGATGTGGGGTTCGATCCCAGGACCCCAGGATCATGACCCGAGCCAAAAGCACACACCCAACGACTGAGCCACCCAGGCGCCCCACTCTGCCCATTCTTTAATTGGATTGGGGCTTTTTTTTTTTTTGCTCCTGAATTACGTGAGTTGTGAGTTTTTTATATATTTTGGATGTTAATGTCTTAGCAGATAAATGCTTTGCAAACATTTTCTACCATTCCATTGGTTGCCATTACATTTTATTGTTTGCTTTCCTAGGCATAAGATTTTAGTTTGATATAGTCCCACTTGTTTATTTTCACTTTTGTTGTTTGTGCTTTTGGCATCATATACAGAAAATTGCTGCCAAGACCAATGTCAAGGAGCTTTTTCCCTAAAATTCTTGTAGGAATTTTATGGTTTCAGGTCTTATGTTTAAATCTTTAATCCATTTGGAGTTAATATCTGTGAGGGGTATAAGAGTCCAACTTCACACTTTTGCATTTGATTGTCCAGCTTTTCCAACACTATTTATTGAAGAGACTTATCTTTTCCCCATGAGTATTTTTAGCTCCCTTGTTAAATATTAGTTGACTGTATATGTGAGGGTTTCTATCTGGGCTTTTGATTCCATTCCATTGATCCATGTGTTTGTTTTTATCCCAGTATCATATGTTTTTGTTACTATAGCTTTGTAACATAGTTTGAAATCAGGATGTGATGCTCTGGTTCTGTTTTTTTCTCAGGATTACTTTGGCTGTTCAGAATCTTTTTGTGGTTCCATAAGAATTTTAGGATTGTTTTTCCCATTTCTGTCAAAAATACCATTGGAATTTTGATAGTGATTGCATTGAATCTATAGATGGTTGTGGGTAGTACAGGCATTTTAACAATATTTATTCTTTGGACCCACAAATATAGGATATTGTTCTATTTTTTAAAAAGATTTATTTATTTATTTTACAAAGAGAGAGAGAGCTAGAGAGTGCATGAGCAGCAGAAGGGGAAGAGGGAGAGACAGAATCTCAAGCAGACTCCCCACTGAGCACAGAGCCTAATAAGGGGTTTGATCTCATGATCCTGAGATCATGACCTGAGCCAAAATCATGAGTCGGATACTTAACAGACTGAGCCACCCAAATGTCCCAGGATATTGTTCCATTTATTTGTATCTCCTTCAATTTCTTTCATCAAAGTCTTGAAATTTTCAGTGTACAGCTCTTTCACTATCTTGGTTAAATTTATTCCCAAGTATTGTATTGTTTTAGATGCTACTATAAATAGAATTATTTTCCTTATTTTTCAAATATTTTGTTCTTGGTGTATAGAAATGCAACTGGTTTCTGTACGTTGATTTTGATTCTTGCAACTTTATTGAATTTGTGGATTAGTTCTAATAGTTTTTTTGGTGGAATCTTTAGGATTTTCTATATATAACATCATGTCATCTGCAAAGAAAGCTAATTTTACTCCTTCCTTTCTGATTTGGATGCCTTTTATTTCTTTGTCTTGCCTAGTTATGAGAGTAGGCATTTAGTTAGACATGAGCAGTAGGGAAGGATAGTGATGAATAGGTTACACATTAGAAGCCGGGAGGCACAACATCCTGGCCTTGTGGCTTCCAAGACCCTGGGGCTAACAGACCAAGAACCACGGGTGCAGAACATGTGCTCTCTTCTACCACTGCCCCAGGGTAACCCCTAGACTCATTATAATGCATTTGCACTGCAGTTATAGCCACCCCCATGGGGAAAAGCTGCCATGATGGTTCCAGTACAAGCCTTATGAGGTCAAATACTCCCCCTCCCAACCTGTGGGAGGAGTCCCCCAAATTACTGGAAGCAGCCTCCATTAGAGACCACCCTGTCCATGACTCAAGTCACCCCCCCACCCCCACATGCACACACACACATAAAAGTAAAGGATCCCTGTAGCTGAAGGGCAGTTGCCACTTGTGGGCCTGCCCACTCTCCCTTCTTGAAAATATACTGTCCTTAATAAACTGCTCTGTGGGGAGCCTGGGTGGCTCAGATGGTTAAGCAACTGCCTTCGGCTCAGGTCATGATCCCGGAGTCCTGGGATCGAGTCCCGCATCGGGCTCCCTGCTCAGCGGGGAGTCTGCTTCTCCCTCTGACCCTCTTCCCTCTCATGCTCTCTATCTCTCATTCTCTCTCTCTCAAATAAATAAATAAAATCTCAAAAAAAATAAAAATAAACTGCTTTGTGCTTGCTACTTTCCTTCTGGCTATCTTTATTTGAGCACAGATTCTCATGTAAATCTTTCATGGGAAATTTAAGAAATGAGACCGCCATTCACACGAGGCAGACTCTCCCACCACGGACAGTTACTCTGGCTAGAACTTCCAGTACTATGCTGAGTAAGAGTAGTTAAGAGTGGGCACCCTTGTCTTGTTCCTGATCTTAGAGGAAAGGTTTCAACCTTTCACCTTTAAGTATGATGTTAGTTGTGGCTTGTCAGGTATGTCCTTTATTATGTTGAGGTACATTCCATCTATATCCAATTTGTCGAGTTTTTATCATGAATGGATGTTAAATTTTGTCAAATGATCTTTTTGCATCTATTCAGATAATCATGATTTTTTATCTTTCATTTTATCAATGTGCAACAATTTATGGATCTGTTTATGTTGACTAATCTTTGAACCCCAGAAATAAATCCTATTTGATCATGGTGTGTGGTCCTTTTCATGTGGTGGTTAGTTTGCTTGTATTTTGTTGAGAATTTTTGAATCTATATTCATCAGAGATATTGACCTGCAAATTCTTTTCCTGTGCTGTGTTTTTCTGCCTTTGGTATCAAGGTAATGCTGGACTCATAAAGTGAGTTTGGGAGTATTACTTCCTCTTCAATTTTTTTGGGAAGAATTTGAGGATTGTCTTTAATTCTTTAAATGTTTCATAGACTTCACCAAGGAAACTATCTGGTCCTGGCTTTTCTTTATTGGGAGGACTGTGATTACTAATTCAGTGTCCTTACGTGTTATTGGTCTGTTCGGACTTTCTGTTTCTTCATGATTCAGTCTTGGTAGGCTGCATGTTTCTAAGAATTTATCCATTTCTTCTAGGTTATTCAATTTGCTAGTGTATATAATCATTCATAATAGTATCTTACAATCTTTTGTATTATTTGTGGTATCAGTTATATCTCCCCTTTCATTTCTAATTTTGTTTGATTCTTTTTTTTCTTAGTCTAGCTACAGTTTGTCCATTTTGATTATTTTTCCACAAACCAGCTCTCAGTTTTGTCAATCTTTTCTACTGTTTGCTGAGCTCTATTTCGTTTATTTCTGTCCTGATCACTGTTATTTCTTTCCTTTTGCTAACATTGGGCTTAGTTTTTAAATTTTCTTTCTAGGGGTGCCTGGATGGCTCAGATGGTTGAGCGTCTGCCTTCGGCTCAGGTCATGATCCCAGGCCAGGGTCCTGGGATCAAGCCCCGCATCAGGCTCCCTGCTCAGCGGGGAGCCTGCTTCTCCCTCTCCCTCTGCTGTCCCCCTGCTTGTGCTCTCTCACTCGCTCGCTCTCTGTCAAATAAATAAAATCTTTTTTTTTAAGATTTTATTTATTTATTTGACACACAGAGAGAGCGAGAGAGAGAGAGGGAGAGAGCATGAGCAGGGGGACCAGCAGGCAGAGGGAGAAGCAGGCTTCCTGCATGAGCAGGGAGCCCGACGTGGGGCTCGATCCCAGGACCCTGGGATCATGACCTGAGCTGACGGCAGCGGTTTAACCAACTGAGCCACCCAGGTGCCCCTAAATAAAATCTTTTAAAAAAATTCTCTTTCTAGTTCCTTCAGATGTAAGGATGTTAGGTTGTTTATTTGAGATTTTTCTTTTTTCTTACTGTAAGCATATGTTGCTCTCAGCTTCCCTTTTAAAACTGCTCTTGTTGCATCCATACATTTTGCTGGCTCGATTTTCATTTTCATCTGTTTCAAGATTCTTTTAAATTTTTTAAATTTCTTTTGTGACAAATTCATTGTTTAGGATTGTATTGTTAATTCCATGTATTTATGAAATTTCCAGCTTTCCTCTTATTTC
This sequence comes from Eumetopias jubatus, assembly GCF_037043125.1. Lineage (NCBI taxonomy): Eukaryota > Metazoa > Chordata > Mammalia > Carnivora > Otariidae > Eumetopias > Eumetopias jubatus. Next base: position 95,128,466 of record NW_028274817.1, read on the forward strand.
TTGGAGCTGTATCCAGGTCTATAGCCAGGACAATGGTCAGCAAGTTAGCTGACTGAATGGAGGCCTCTTTTCTCAAAACAGCTCTCCTCATTCTTGGACTGTACTGGGATTTTACAACCTTCTACCTGGATCTCACAGCTCCCACAAAGGCACTTTTGTTCATGGTTACATGTCAAATTGTTGTTGTAGGAGGAATATAAACAAGGGACTTCTTATTTGACCATCTTGCTGACGTCACTCCCTTTCATCCTAAATTCTAAACCCACACACAGACTTTTATTACTTTTCACACTTCTGTTATTAACTTGAATCACAAATCAAGGAATCTTTTTTCTAGTTATCAAAACTTCTTATAAATATATTATCTCTGAATACAAATTATTCCTATTCTTTTGATCCTAGATGTTTGAAATTCAAAAGCCAAAGCTGATTCATGCCAATGGCTATTCAGCTGAATAAATGAGATTCAAAGGGCAGAAAAAAATATCCCAAAGAGGGTAAATTTGTTTAGTTCTTCGTAGACATGATCCTGCCACATTCCTGGTGCTGACTGTACTCCCATTTCTTTTACATGACCTGCCCTTCCCTTCACTTTTACCTTCTGCCAAACCTGCAAAATCAGACATTTCAAGAAGGAAAACACTTTTTGGCCTTTAGAAAGATGAAGATACACCACTTCATCACTGAGCGGAAGAAACTGTAAAACGGAACTTTTACTATTTTTAAGCTATTTAGGATACAGTTTTCATAAATTATTTTCTATCATTTTGTAAAGATTCATATGACCCCGGAGAACTTGAAATGACAGCCATGGAAGACATGGAGGAGGAAGGAAGACATGGAGGAGTAACTTATAATTATGTATTTAATTGACTTTGAAGGAAAATAAGTTGCATAACTGATAGTGATCACAATTACATAAAGATTAAAATATATTATTATCCAAACAAGTTACCTAAGCTATTTTATGGTATTATTAGAATCACATAAGGTCTAAACTCTAGATTATTTTGGCAGTGTTAAGACAACCACCATCCTGCTTTAGAGCAAAAGGAATGGAAAGTAGTTAGGAAATAAAATAAAGCATACCTTCCATCAGTGTTTTAGTATTTTATTTTCACACATCACTTCGAATTGTCAGATTTATAGTTAATAGAGTTAAAATGTATAATTTAAGGTGGCTTATTGAAATTGTACAATGTATTGCAATTTTTTGTTGGAAAAGATTATATAAAGTCTCTATAAAAATAGTATTGTAGGAAGTGTTATGTCTCTAAGTATTTGTTACCTTTCAAATAATCCCAGACTGAACAAACTGCAAATTATACCATTACTTGTGAAAAGTAAAACATTACTTAATTACATACATGCACACATGCACAGATTGTCAATGTTATGATTATTCTGACAAAAATAAATTTTGAATTCTCATATATTAATGAAGTACTGAATTTTAGATTTTGAGCTTTTCTAACTAAATAAAAAACACTTAGTTTTAATTATTTATACATTTATTATATTTAAATATTTATATGATATGTAATTATGTCTATCTCCTTAAAAAATATTGTGGTCATAAATTATATAAAATAAAATTCCCTAAATAACAATGTGTATAGATGAAGCAAATTGGAGATGGTAATATACTGTAGGACCATTTTATGAATAAAAAGGGTCATTTTATCTACAACTTAGCTTAAATGAAAAATATTTATATATGTTTTATTTTGCTTGAAAATATAATTATTTTTTTCATTTCTTAACTGCTTGCATTATATTATTAATCCTCATGAAGCAGTATAATTTTTACATATTCAGACATGTGTATTTAACTCACATTTCATTTGTAACCAGAAAACTTGGGAATCAGATAAAAACAGATTTTTTAATGTTCTCATCCTGTATTTGAAGGTATTAAGGTATTCAGACATTGGAACTCTTGCATAGCATGTTGGTGGCAGAATCCTTTTCATATGTTTAATAATTCAGTAGTCCTATTGTTCATATAAATATTATTTTCATACCAGCCATGAAATAGTAAAGGCCATACATGCTTCTGAAGCAAAATACTGAGCACATAAATAGCTGTTCTCTTTGATACTGCTCTTTGACACTGGTATCAAAATAGTATTTTCCAGGTTAATAACATGAGAAATAACTAAATGATGGTAGTTATGTATCCTCTAAGGGACCAAAAAAAAATAAACACTCCATGGAAATAAAGTTTGCTGCAGCCGTCTGGCTCCCCCCACTCCCTGCCCTGCTCCCATCATTTCCTCTAGTGAGTTTAAATATAGACTCCATGGCAACAATACTTCAAGGCTCATGACACTACTAGTTAACTGCAAACTGAGTATACTTACAGGAAAAAAATGCCCCCCTCCCTCAGTTTTCTGGTAGATACCATTTATGTTATTTACAACCTTGTAAAATCAGTAAGTTTTCTACATGTGTTTAACTTTGGATAGAGCTAAGAGAACTGTTGTTTTAAAGAATGACTAAGTTTGTATTTTCTAAAAGCAACTGTCCTAATAGCTCTTTCAGACATCCTTTAGAAGACCAAAAACAGATATAAAAAGAAACATATTGGCTCATATAAAAGTAGAATTCAACTGAGATACTGTGTATAAGGGGAAATAGAGAAATTTTTAGAAGTTTTAAAGTAAGAAACAATTGCTGTTTAATATAGAGAAAGCCAAGGTACTTTCTGAAACCCAGAAAATAGATCAGACAGTCATCTGACATGATTGGCAGTGATTTGGGGTGAAAATAGAGAGCTCTAAGGGCACATGAGAACTATGAATTATTAGAACTGCAGCTCAGCTATTTATAAATACATTTCTGTTTAGAAATTTGTTCACTGCAATGATGACTCTCAGAATATAAGCCACAAAACATCTGGCAATGCTTAATGCCAGAGGCTATCTGCCTCCATCTTGGGCTGCATTAAAAGAAGTAGTGTCCAGTTTACACAAGGGAAGAGTCCCATTCTACTGATCAGAAACCACTTTTCTGAAACCATCCTAAGTGTAGCCTGAAGGAAATAACCCAAAGTAATGACATAAGGAGTGGTAACAGTATTCTTTTTTTTTTTTTAGTGTTCTGTCGGGAGCCATGAGCAACGAAGGGGTTAATCGGGTAGAGCAAAGGCTCCCTGATCCCTTTGAACCATGGCCACCTGACTGCCCCCATACAAGAACATGTGGTACTGGCTAGCCCGAGTTGTATTTAGGCTAAGAAAACCACAGTGTTATTGATAAGCCCTGAAAAATAGCGCACCGGGCCCTTTGAAGGCATGGGAAGAAACTATGCGCTTGAGGAACCTGGCCTTGAACCAGAAACTCGGGACGGAGCCAGGAGAGGGCAGGGAGGAACCTGTGGAACTTGTTTATGTCCTATTGTTATATAACCTGAACTTATATAAAGTGTGTAAGTAAGAATAAAGTTGTTGCTCGCGGCATCCCCGTGGGCAACCCTCCTGTTCCCATACTTTTATGTTTCATTCTCTTACCCTCATCCCTGTTCGACCTTGCACGCGGGCCGTGACAGTGTTCCTACAGGTTTTTTTTATTATATTACGTTAATCACCATACATTACATCATTAGTTTTTGATGTAGTGTTCCATGATTCATTGTTTGTGTATAACACCCAGAGCTCCATGCATAATGTGCCCTCTTTAATACCCATCACCAGGCTAACCCATCCCCCCACACCCGTCCCCTCTAGAATGCTCAGTTTGTTTCTCAGAGTCCATAGTCTCTCATGGTTTGTCTCCTCCTTCGATTCCCCCCCTTCATTTTTCCCTTCCTGCTATCTTCTTTTATTTTTAATATATAATGTATTATTTGTTTCAGAGGTACACGTCTGTGATTCAACAGTCTTACACAATTTACAGCACTCTCCTTAGCACACACCCTCCCCAATGTCTGTCACCCAGCCACCCCATCCCTCCCACCCCCCTACCACTCCAGCAACCCTCAGTTTGTTTCCTGAGATTAAGAATTCCTCATATCAGTGAGGTCATATGATACATGTCTTTCTCTGATTGACTTATTTCGCTCAGCATAATACCCTCCAGTTCTATCCACATCGCTGCAAATGGCAAGAGTTCATTCCTTTTGATGGCTGCATAATATTCCATTGTTATATATACACCACATCTTCTTTATCCATTCATCTGTCGATGGACATCTTGGCTCTTTCCATAGTTTGGCTATTGTGGACATTGCTGCTATAAACATCGGGGTGCACGTACCCCTTCGGATCCCTACATTTGTATCTTTGGGGTAAATACCCAGTAGCGCAATTGCTGGGTCGTATGGTAGCTCTATTTTCAACTTTTTGAGGAACCTCCATACTGTTTTCCAGAGTGGCCGCACCAGCTTGCATTCCCACCAACAGTGTAGGAGGGTTCCCCTTTCTGCACATTCCTGCCAACATCTGTCGTTTCCCGACTTGTTAATTTTAGCCATTCTGACTAGTGTGAGGTGGTATCTCACTGAGGTTTTGATTTGGATTTCCCTGATGCCGAGCGATGTTGAGCACTTTTTCATGTGTCTGTTGGCCATTTGGATGTCTTCTTTGGAAAAATGTCTGTTCATGTCTTCTGCCGATTTCTTGATTGGATTATTTGTTCTTTGGGTGTTGAGTTTGATAAGTTCTTTATAGATTTTGGATACTAGCCCTTTATCTGATATGTCATTTGCAAATATCTTCTCCCATTCTGTCAGTTGTCTTTTGGTTTTGTTGACTGTTTCTTTTGCTGTGCAAAAGGTTCTATACATCAACAACAAGACAGAAGAGAAATTAAGGAGTCGATCCCATTTATAATTGCACCCAAAACCATAAGATACCTAGGAATAAATCTAACCAAAGAGGCAAAGGATCTGTACTCAGGAAACTATAAAATACTCATGAAAGAAATCGAGGAAGACACAAAGAAATGGAAAAACGTTCCATGCTCATGGATTGGAAGAACAAATATTGTGAAGATGTCAATGCTACCTAGAGCAATCTACACATTCAATGCAATCCCTATCAAAATACCATCAGCTTTTTTCAAGGAAATGGAACAAATAATCCTAAAATTTGTATGGAACCAGAAAAGACCCCAAATAGCCAGAGGAATGTTGAAAAAGAAAAGCAAAGCCTGCGGCATCACAATTCCGGACTTCAAGCTCTATTACAAAGCTGTCATCATCAAGACAGTATGGTACTGGCACAAAAACAGACACATAGATCAATGGAACAGAATAGAGAGCCCAGAAATGGACCCTCAACTCTACAGTCAACTAATCTTTGACAAAGCAGGAAAGAATGTCCAATGGAAAAAAGTCTCTTCAATAAATGGTGTTGGGAAAATTGGACAGCCACATGCAGAAGAATGAAACTGGACCATTTCCTTACACCACACACAAAAATAGACTTAAAATGGTTGAAAGACCTAAATGTGAAACAGGAGTCTATCAAAATCCTAAAGGAGAAATAGGCAGCAACCTCTTCGACCTCAGCTGCAACAACTTCTTCCTAGAAACATCGCCAAAGGCAAGGGAAGCAAGGGCAAAAATGAACTATTGGGACTTCATGAAGAACAGTATTCTTTTATATTTTTTTGTCAAGTGTGAAGAAGATTCCTGGGAGCACCATTTAATTCTTCTAAAGACTCTTAGAGTTCTTATGGAGAAAATAATTTGATTTAGATTTTTTAAAAGATTTATTTATTTTAGAGAGAGAGAGAGAGCACATGCAGGGGAGGGGCAAAGGGAGAGGGAGAGAGAATCAAGCAGACAGCACAGAGCCCGACTTGGGGTTTGATCCCACGATCCCCAGATCACAACCTCGGCCGAAACCAAGAGTCAGACGCTTAACTGACTGAGCCACCCAGGTGCCCCTCGAATTGTTTTGTTTTATTAAAAAGCAATAAAGACTTTAGCTTATTAGATAAATGGTCCAGTGGCATAATAAGATTTCATACCTACATTACAAACTCTGCGGTAGCATGGTAGATAATCAAGGACTGATTTACCTATGGATGTTTGAATAATTTTGAATTCCCCAGACACTAGAAATACAACATTGCATAAAAGAGGAAGAACGCATAAAGCTTGTCTTCTATATAGTGGAAAGAAATAGTGCTCTCATTAGTGCAGGAAAGAATAAGGACATAATTCCCTCTTCCCAATACAGAGCAGGAAGAGGAAAAGTAGCTGTGCCTGATGCAAATAGCACCACACTGAAGAGCTTGACAGCCAATCTGAAACTTCCTTTTTTTTTAGCATCAACAAGGAGGAAGACACTGAACATGAGATGTAGGATACTGGACAAGAAACTATGAGTACAAAGAATATGAAATAGTTACTGGAGGTGGAACTTCTGCAATGATGGTGTAAGAAGCATGGCAAAACCCCTGCCTATCAAAACAATTTAACCAGTAAAAATTACAAAATGAAAAAATACTTTAAAGTTTCTGGAAATTTTCCCCAAACTGTACTGCATAAGAGAAACATTTATTTTTTTAAAAATCTACTGAATCATGGTAAGAACGGTGAGAATCCATGGCATTTGAGCCACAACCTAGTCCATTACCCACCCACTCACACTACTGTGTTACAGAAGTTCTACTCCAGGCATATGCAGCAAAGAATATTCTGGATCCCGGTCATCCCAGCTTCCAGTCTGAGGCTATATTTTCATCACAGGAGGGGCACAGTGCTGGCTTTTTTCACTTTTCTCACTCCCAAAGTATAGAACCTCTATTCTGAGTGGGGAAAAGAGAGGACTGGTCTCCCTTCTCACATCCAGTTCCCACTCATTGAGTGAAAGCTCTACCTCAGTTCCTGCAGGCCAAGAATACTGGCCCCAACTGTCAGAGCCCCAGCTCACTGACAGAGTTGAAGTTTCACGTCTGGAAGGCAAGCTGAGAAAATCAAGCATAATTCTTCAATCTGTCAGTGTCCATTGTTAGAAAGGGATTGTTACTCTAGAGAAATGGGTCCTCACCATGAGCTTCAGTGTAGTGACAAAGGGGTTCTTTCCAAGAATAAAGATAAGCTTTATGGGCCAAGAACTCCTCAGCTCTGACTGAGGGGATAGATGGACATTATTTGTAACAGTGAGTGGAGAACTCATGCCTAAGGGTGTTGTTGAAAACAATGGAGACCTTGGTGGACTGAAGGTGGTAGTTCTGATTTAAACAACTTGGCAGAACAGCCAGAACTTTAATAGTGAGAACCAAGGAATGGGCCATGAAGAGCCCTCTTGGGATCACAGCCAAGCCCAGAGTTGATGAAGTCTGTGCATATGCATTATACTGCATCCATCAGAAGCAATTAGAGCAGGACATGAGGCAGAGCCACACATAGATCCATTAATATAGGGCAGAAGTCTAACTGGCACAAGGGGATTAACTAAAACCTCTGACAAAACACTGTCCAGTGAAGTACTCTAACCCAGGTACTAAGAAGAAAGGCTTAAAAATAATATCACAGTCATCTCTGGCAGTCTGGAAGACGTATACATACCCAAAGCTGTACTCTATCTAGAGTTATCAGAGAGGGAAACTTCAAGCTACTAATGCCTAGCTGAATATAAGGCAAGAAATATAAATTTCCTGAACTCAAATAGCAGTCTCTAAGCCACATAAACATCCAATAGTAAAGAGTAAAAATACAACTGGCTAGGAGGACTTAAACACAACCTTGACCAATAAGTGCCTTGTAACAACACAAGGGAACTCTCTTTAGCCAGACTGAAAGACAAAAATAAGGGAAAAATAACTGAAGGGAAATACACTTCATAGAAACAGTTGAGCCAAATCACAAAACAAACAAAAAACAACCACAATCACCTCTAGAGAAAGGTCAGTATCCAGAGTTGCTTCAGTAAATTATCTAAGATACCCAGCTTTTTTTTTTTTTTTTTTTTTTTTTTTAAGTATGAGACATGCAAAGAAACAGAAAAGTGTGACCTATACATGGGGGGGAAAGATGGCAGTAGAACCTGTCTATAAAGCAACTGTAACAGTGGATTTATTAGATTAAAGATTTCAAAGCAGCTATGTATGTATGTTCAAAAACTAAAGGAACTTGTATTTAAAGAACTAAAGAAAGGTATGATGATGGTGTTGCATTCAATAAGGAATATAACTAAAGATGCAGAAGTTATTAAAAAGAACAAATGTTGAAAAGTATAACTAACATTTAAAGTTCAATAGAGGGGCTAACAGTTTGAACTGGCAGGAAGAAGATTCAGTGAACTAAAATATAGACTGATAGAGATTATATGATCTGAAGAAGAGAGGAGAAAAATGAAGAAAAACAAAGACCCAGAGAAATGTAGGAAACCATTAATCACACTAATATACATGTAATGAGAACCCCAGAAGGAAAGAAGAGAAAGCGACAGAAAAATATCTGAAAAATAATAGCTAGAAAAAAACCACTAATGTACAAATCCAAAAAGCTCAACAAACTCCAAGAACTATAATGCAAAGAGATCCATACCCAAACACACTGTAGTCAAAATGTTGAAAGCCAAAGAGAATTTTGAACACAGCAGGAGAAAAAAAATGACTCATCACGTTTGAAGGAACCCCATAAGATTAACAGATGACATCTTATCAGAAGTAATAGAGGTCAGTGATATCAGTAAGATGGCAGACTAGGAGGGCCTGATGCTCATCTCCTCAAACAAAAACAATAAATTCAATGAAAAAAACAGCTACTTTCTGATGATAATAGCCCTCTCTGGAAAAGTTCCAAAGTGAAAGAAGGAGTCTTCAGAAACGCTGTAGAACACACAAAAAACCCCAGGATTACCGCATAGAAGACATAGAAAGCACCTTTCCTGCATTAACTCATCCTCCATTTTGACAGAACTCAGCATCCAGAGGAATCTGCTCACCTGCAATCATAACCCATGTGGGAAAAAGAGAATGAGAAGACTCCAGTGACCCTTGTCATCACCACAGACACCTGCAGTGTTTGCCACTGAGGAGCAGTGCAGTCTTCACTGATGCTAAGCCCAGCTGACAGAGTAGCTTGTAGCCCACACTGCCACATCCCCACCAAAAAAGAACCAACACTGTGCTCCATCCAGTAAGGGTGTCACCATCACCATGCTCCCTGCAGAAGGAGCTACTGCTGTGCACTGCCAACTGCCGAAGGTTGGGGCTGCCACTGTACTTTTGCCCACCCGGCCCCTGAGGGTTGGAGCCAGAGCTTGCAATGCTGTCCCACCTTTCCTCCCCTGCCCCAGGACCAGGAGCTGCTGCTGAGTGTTACCCTCCCTGAGAATGAGCCACTGCTATGCCCTCATCAGGAAGTATCACACTTCCTTATTTCAAAATATATTACAAAACTACAGTATGACACTAGCATAAACACATATATACAGGCCACTGGAACAGAACAGAGAGCGTAGAAATAAATCCACACATCTACAGTCAACTGACCTTTGACAGGGGTGCCAAGAACACACAATGTGAAAAGAATAGTCTCTTCAGTAAACTGTATTGGAAAACTGTACATCCATATGTAGCAGAATGAAATTGATCCCTTATCTCATACCAAATACAAAAATCAATTAACATGAATTAGAGAATTAAATGTAAGACCTGAGACCATAACACTCCCAGAAGAAGACATAGGGGAAAAAGCCTCTTGACATTTATTTGGGCAATGATTTTTTTGGATATGATACCAGATGCACAGGCAAAAAAAACAAAAATAAACAAGTGAGACTACATCAAACTAAAACCCAAAAAGTTTCTACACAGCAAAGGAAACAATCAATAGAGTGAAAAGGCAACATACAGCACAAGAAAAAATATCAGAAAAAATTATCAGTTAAGGGGCTAATATCCAAAATATATAAAGAATTCATATAACTCAAAAGCAAACAAAAACAAAAACACACACAAAAAACCCTTAATTAATTAATTAACCTTAGTAAAAATGGGCAAGTGATCTGAATAGATATTTCTCAAAAGAACACACAGAGCCAACAAGTACATGAAAACTGCTAGATGTCACTACTTATCAGGGAAACACAAATCAAAACCACAATGAGATACTATCTAACACCTGTTAGAATTGATCGTTATCAAAAAGACAAAAGATATCAATATTGGAGAGGATATGGAGAAGAGGTAACCCTTGTACACTGCTGAGAATGTAAACTGGTCCTGCCAGTATGGAAAAGAGTATGGAGATTCCTCAAAAAATTAAAAATAAAACTACTATATGATCCAGTAATATATAATATCTATATAATATATAATCCATTTCTGGTACATATCCAAAGAAAATGAAATCAGTATCTCAAAGAGATGTATGCACTCCCATGTTCACTGCAAAAGCTTTCACAATAGCCAAAGTAAGATAACAACCTAAGTGTACATTGACAGATTAATGGATAAAGAAAATGTGGTATATATAGATATACAATGAAATTTTATTCAGCCTTCAAAAAAAAGGAAATCCTACCATTTGCAACAAACACAGATGAACCTGGAGGATGCTATGCTAAGGGAAATAAGCCAGACACAGAAAGACAAATGCTGCATGATCTCACTTATATGTGGTATGTAAAAATGTCAAACTTATACAAGCAGAGAGTGGAATGGTGGTACTCAGAAGCTGGGGGGTAGAAGAAATGGAAAGATTTTGGCCAAAAGATACAAAGTTTCATTTATGCAGGATTAGTAAATTCTGGAGATTTAATATAGAGCATGGTAACTATGGTTAATAATACTGTATTATATACTTGAAATTTGCTGAGTTGATCTTAAGTGTACACAAAAAAAGGTAACAATGTGAGGTGATGTATATGTTAATTAGCTTCATCGTAATAATTTCATATAAACATACATGAAAACATCACATTGTATACCTTAAATATATATAATTTTTACTTGTTAACTATAACCCTATTAAAGCTAGAAACAGAAATATAGATGTCAAAAGGCAGTGAGATGACATATTCAAAGTGCTGAAAGTAAAAAAAAAAAAACCTTAATTTTTATATTCAGCAAAATTCCCTCTTAAAATGTCAGGTGGAAATTTAACCGTATCAATAATAACATTAAATATGAATAAACAATCCAATCAAAACCAGATATAGTCAGATTGCACAAAAGAACAATAGCCATCTCTATGATATCTACAGGAGACATATTTTAGTTTCAAAGATACAAATAGATTGAAAGTAAAAAGGATGGAAAACAGTGAGCCAACATAAACAACAACCATAAAAGAGCTGCAGTGGCTTTAATAACATCAGACAAATTAGACTATAAAAAATAAGTTACTAGAGATAAAGAATAATATTTCATAATATTAAAAGAGTCAATCTATCAGGAAGATATGACAACTCTAAATATATATGCACCTAGCAAAAGAGCCTGCATATACATGAAGCAAAAAAATGGAGGAACTGAAGTAAAAATAATTAAACACTAACACACAAAGATTTCTCTTTGTTACTGGCTTTCTGTGGTTTGAATATTTTATGCCTGGTAGATTTTTAAAAATTTTTTTCCTGCTTGGTTTTCTTTGAGCTTCCTTGATCTATATTTCATGTCTGTCACTTATTTTGGAAAGTTCTCAATCACTGTGATTTCAAACATTTCTCAACCTCTGTTCTATCTTTTTTCTTCTGATATTCTGATTATACCTTTTGAAATTGCCCCCACAGTTACTATATTCCTGTTCTGTTTTTTAAATGCTTTTTTTCTCTTTGCCATTAATTTGGGAAGTTTCTATAGACCTATCTTCAAGCTCACTGATTCCTTCATTAGCTGTGTCCAGTCTACTGATGTGCCCAGCAATTGCATTCATGTCTGTCAAAATGTTTTTGTTATCTAGCATTTCCTCTTGATTCTTTGTTAGAGTTCCCATCTCTCTGCTTTTTTTTTTTAAAAAGATTCATTTATTTATTGGGAGGGGAGGGGCAGAGGGAGAGAGAGTCTTAAGCAGGCTCCACACTGAGCATGAAGCCTGATGCAGGGCTCGATCTCACAACCTCGAGATAATGACCTGAGCTGAAACCAACAGATGCCTAACCAACTGGGTTACCCAGGTGCCCCCCATCTCTCTGCTTCTATTACTCATTTTGTGCCCTACACATTGTCTTCTTTTTCTATTAGATGTCTTAATATACGAATCATAGTTATTTTAAATTCCAAATCTGATACTTCCAAAACTTGTGTCATGTCTGAGTCTGGTTCTGATGCTTGCTTTGTCTCTTAAGACTATGATTTTCTGTTATCGTTGTTTGCTTTTGTTTTGCCTTTTAGCATGCCTTGTAATTTTTAGTTAAAATCTGGAAATACAGTATTAAGTAACAGGAACTGAAGTAAATAGGCCTGTAGGGTACGGTTTTGTTAACCTCACTCAGAATTGAGCTGTTTTAAATGGTTGTTATAGTTGTGGGTCCCAGAGTCTTCAAATTCCTCCAGTGTCATTGTTTTTGTCTCTGTTGTCTTCGGGCTCTCCCAAAACTCCTCCTTAGATAGAGTCTGGATCTTGCAGCAACTTCTGCTGCAACTCACTATAATTATACCAAAGCTTTATGGGCATGGTGGTAAAGGGGGTGGTGGTGGTGGTGGTGGTGGTAATAACTGGTCTATAATCCTATGATTAAAATTCATTAAAACTCAGTCTTTTAGTAGGTTTGTGCCCTTGGTTTGTGATCTTCACAAGTGTTTCTTAAATCCCATACCTTCTATATAAGAAAGGAAAGCTGGAGAAGGCTAAAGTCAGAGAAATTCTCTTCCCCCAAGTGGGATAAGGCTCTGGTAGAGTGCTCCTTTGTTATGAGGAATACTCTGGGGATATTTGACCATGGTTACTTTTCTCCTCTTGACAGAGTCATGAAGGGATCCTTCCTTATTCTTCACTGTGAGAACTTGGAGGGATTCTTGTAGTTAAGATCCAAGAAAGGAGGGGACTAAGACAGTAGTTCCCAGGTGTTTTTCATTCTCAAACTAGACCACACTCAGCCTCTAGCAATTCTCCAAAATTATAATATAAGTCTTCCTACAAGTTGCTGGCTCTAGTGTCTTTGCTCCAAGCAAACAAACCTTAGTTGTTACTCTCTGGATTAACACATCTCTCCAGATTTCAATGTGGCACTCTGCCCTGTGACCTTAATTCTCTGATGAGTTCAAGTATTGTCATAAATTTTCAATTTATTCAGCTTTTTCATATATTTAAGAACAGGAATGATGAGGTCAAGTTCTTTACATGTTGGAGCTGAAACTGGAAGTCTCCCTCAAAGTATGAATTTTTACTTTGAATACCCGATCACCTCTTCACTTTCACAGATTTACTGAATTCCAACATTTGTTGAACATTTGTGCCATTTTTTCTAGATGTCATTTAAATGATGTACACTTCCTTATCTTTAAAAATGTAATATATACTCTAAATTACTGTGCAGTCAAAGTCAGTCAGGCTGCTTGGTGTCATAAATGTCTGAATAGAAATTCAACTTTTTTCCATTTGTTAAGAATTGGATCTCAATATTCACAAACTATTGAAGAAAAATGAAATGGTTCTTGCTCCTGTATACTTAGAGCCCCATATGCTTTGTAATAGTGTGCTGCAAGAAGAACTGGTGATTACCTTCCTTATCTCACATGCACTCATTCCTCTAATGCACTATGAATGGTAGAAAGAAAAATATAAATTTGTGTGTGATGCCATTTCAATGTACTTGATCATAATTAAAGGATGTATTAGCTGAAAACACAAAGTCCTGTAATTATGTCATGTGGATTACTTAATATTATGAAAGGGTATACTAGTGTCCAATGTTGCTATGGACTGAACTGTGTTCCTCCAAAATTCATTAAGTTGAAGTCCTAACCACCACTGGTGACTACATGTGAAAACAGGGCTTTTAGTAGGTAAAGTTCAATGAGATCATAAGGGTGAGGTTCTAATCTGATAGTTTGGTGGCCTTATAAGAAGAGAAAGAAAGAGATTCTATCCCCTCCACTACTCTTTCCACATGCACACACCAAGGAAAGGTCATGTGATGACACAGCAAGGTTGCCATCTGCAATCCAAGGAGAGAACTTCTGCCAGAATCCATTTCTTTGGAAACTTGATCTTGGACTTCTAGTCTCCAGAACTGAAAAATAAATTCCTATTGTTTAAGTCATCCAGTCTATGGTGTTTTGTTATGGCACCCTGTGCTAATACAAGTGTATACGACTTTGAAACCCTGTGCAATTCTAGCTCTGCCTTCAGGCTTTCACCTCAAGTGAAAGATACCAGGATGAGAAAGACCAGATGTTATCCATGGCTTCTGAGCAGTGTGGATACTTCCTGAATACGTCTAAATAATTTTGGTCCAGAAATGATAGTGTCCACAAAATCAGAACTCAGCGTAAAATTAAACTTCTCAGTATAAATTAGCTTCAAATTAATTTTTCCTTCTTTTGTTCCAGTTCACATCTTTGTAAGATGCAATTTCTATTTATTGAAAACAGTAGTTCTTCAAGAAAATCAGGAAGGACTTTGGAAATCAAGGAATACTGCATTCTATCACCAACCCTGACATTGAGGAGCTCAAGTACTTCTGGAAGATTGTTCAAACACTCTGAGCCCCAGACTGGTTGTTTTATGATGAAGATTAAAGGCCAGTTATGATATACATAAAATAATGTAATTGTATGTAATTTGTCTAAGTTATATAATATAGGGGCACGCGTGGCCCAGTCAGTTAAGCGTCCGACTCCTGGTTTCCACTCTGCGCTCAACAGGGAGTCTGCTAGAGGATTCTCTCCCTCTTCCTCTGCCCCTCCCCACCACTCGTTCTCTGTCTCTAAAATAAATAATTTTTTTAAAAAAGTTATGTAATATAGATACATATAGACATAAATATATGTATATATTTACATTCATGCCATATAACAAAATAGAAATATGTATAATTAAATAATAATATAAAAATAACATATGTATTAAACCGAATAGTATATATAGTATATTCATAGTAGGTTGAATAATAGCCCCTAAAGGGATCTAGGTCTCAATCCCTAGAACCTGGGAAAGTTAGTTTATATGGCAAAAAGAACTTTGCAAGTGTAATTAAGTTAAGGATCTGGATATGGGAGTTTATCCTGGGTCCTAAATGTAATCACAAGTGTTATATAAAGGGAGATAGAGGGAAATTTGACTATTAAAGAGGAGAAGAGGTTGTGCTGATGGAAGCAGAGATGGAATGATGCGCACTGAAATGGCAGCAGGGGCCACAAGCCAAGAAATGCAGATGGCCACTACAGCTGAAAAAGGCAAGGAAACAGATGAACTCCTCAAGGCCTCCAGAAAAAACCAGCCCTGCAGACACCTTGACTTTGGTCCAGTGAAAGTGATTTCAGACTTTGGACCTCCAAAATTGTAAGAGACAGAATTTGTTTTGTTTAAGCCACTAAGTTTACCGTAATTTGTTACAGAAGCAATAGGAAACTTTATATATATATATAAACTAAATTCTTAAGTGTCAGTTCCATACGTATAAATCTATGTATTTAGTAATATCTGCCATATAATAGGTGTTTATTAAATGTTACCTTCCACACTTTGGTTTTAAACCACACAAATGTATAACATTGAAACTACAGTTATTATATGGTTTATGTTTGGACTGTAGTGCACTAATTACAAATTTATAAAGATTTTGACAGATTGATAGGTACAAATCATCATGGTGGACAACATATGTACCCTGATATAATATCTTAGGACTTCAACATGTGCAATATGTTCAAAGTATCTTCTTTGTTTCTATGTTTATCTTTAACTCAGCATTTTTGTCAAGTTTTGGAGAAAAGATTAGAGATTTCCTTTTATTTTAATATATTACTGCGATGTAGATCATATTTATCTTTTCATGTTAACATTACAGGTCAGATTTCCACTTTCAAGTGGAATGGAAAATATGTTCATATTCAGTGCAATTTATAAATCAAGGTCTTTATGCTTGGTCCACATTAAACCACGACAGGATGTACTGCTACATGCACAATAGGAAATGCACTTAAGTATTTTAATCTTGGAATATTAAAATCTGCAGGAAATGTGGCAAGCCATTTTGTGGGATTAGAGTTTGGCTTCCGAATTTAAAACAAATTGGTTTTAAATCCCAGTTTTTCTAACTTGTCCTCTCTGTGGCAAGTTAAGCAAATTACTTACCCTTCCTGGACTCAGTTACTCCATCTGACACTGAGATAATGGCAGCAATGAGCCCTCCAATTTGTTCTCCTGAGTCATTATAGCTCTAGGACATGGCGCTGAGCCTGGCCCTTGGCAGCTCTTAGTAAGTGATACCTACTCTTAGAACTGTGGAGAAAAGTTTGGAAATCAAACTTTAGAACCAAGAGTTTTATAACCAAGCAACTCACTTTGGAATATCTCCTTTCTCCTGGAAATCATATGGAGAAAAAAGAGAGAAATTAAAAACTTTATATTTTCAGTGAAACTAGGAGACAGAGAAAACTCACAGACTTCCAGTTGCATAAGGATTACAGCAAAGGTGACACTACACAGAAGCTGGTGACTGTAAGGACTGAGGGGAGGTCAGAGTGGGGAAAGGGGTTCTGAGGGCTGGTATATCTCAGACTTCTCCAGCAGATAGTTGCTTCCCAAATGAGTGAGGACTACTGTGAGTATAACTGAGATTGAGCACCTCAAGAGCATTGGGGAAGAGAGAGACAGGTTTGGAAAGTGTCCAAGAGGCCAGAGGTGGCAGATAGCAGATATGCCAGCAAGAGATAGTGTCTGAAAGTGCATCATGGTGAAAGAAAGGGCTATGGAGGGGACTAGGAAATCCAGAGCTGGTAGGAGAAGGTCACCAGAACCAGGCTGGGCTCTGAGAGTCAGAGCAGTGTTGGCTATAGGAATTAACATATTATAAAACACACACTGTAGTGACAGAGGAGGGAGATGTGAACTATGAAACTTGGAATGATGTCCTGTCACATCCCTGTATCCCCTGCTTTATCTCCTACTAGAAGTCTAGGAAAATCCACCCCATGTAAATGCAAGTTACAGAAAATGAGGAAGCTCTACCCGCACACAAGGATACCACAGAATAAATGATGAATGAAAGCAACATTGATTCCTATAAATAATAGCAAAACTCACCTAAAAATAATTTTGACAATAAGAACTAAAGAAGGGAAAGAGAAAACAAATAAAAACAAAAGCTTGAAAAAGCAATTATGGTTAGGCAGGAACATCACAGAGTATAAATACAAGAACTCAAAAAAAAAAAGGTGATCAGAAAACAGGTAGTGATAGCCTGAAAATAAGATGCCACGAGTGTGAAGCAAGAGAATTCAGAAAACAAATAGAAAAATATTTTAAATAAAGATGAAATTACAAGGAACATAGAATAACTGCTACAGAAAGCACAGCAAAAAATAGAGAGGAAATAAATGAAAAGCAAGGTCTATAAAGACAGAAGTAAAAAAAAGATTTAAAACAATAAAATCAAGTCTCCTTATAGAAATGGGTGATTACACACTTGGGAGATAAAAAAGTAGAAAGTGAGCCCGAAACATCTGTTCATACTAGAAAACAAGAAGATTATTAAATAATATATAAATCATGTCAAACCAATTAGAGAAGAATCAGACTTTGTCAAAAATGGGACATTTTGAGCATAAATAACAATAATTACTACAATGAATGGAAAACAAATAAGTTTTAAAACATGTTTAGATCCATGAGTACTTTCTAACACACACACACACACACACACACACACACACACACACACACACACACACACACCCCTCTTCACATTCACTGGTCAACTTTGGGGAATGTAAAGGAATAAATTCATCACTTAGAAAATAAATAAAAGTATTAAGCATTAGTCTTGCCTTTCCAGAACTCACTGTAACTTTAGGACCTCTTTATAAAAGCATTCTAGCTAATACATGAAAAAAGAATAACTGAATTAGAACACCATCATTTTGCAATCCTTAATGAAATAATGAACAAGGCAAAGCCCATCAATGGCTGTTATTATGACAGAGTACTACATATTCTGTGCTTTCTAACAACAGCACATCATCCCATTTATGAAGCTGTTTTGCTAAAAATGCAAATCAGACTCTAATGAAAGTTCTAGATTTAATCAAGAATTTACATAAAATACAAGAGACAAGGGAGCATGTTAAACTACACTATAGGGATTCAATTAGCAAAATCCAGATTGTGTGAAACAGTATAGAAGAAACCCTTCAGTTCCCCCCCGACCAAAAAAATAAAATAAAATAAAATAAACGGCAAGAAAATAAAGGAAAGAGGCATTCTATCAATAGAAAGAGTCAGGGACATAACCTATTGCAATGTATAGGCTAGATAATGTATAATATCAAGATATTCTACTTACTATGTAGGGGTGATAATATTCTTGTTTTTAGAGTCTTTTTTTAAAAAATTTTATTTATTTTATTTATTTATTTGACAGAGAGAGAGAGAGAGTGAGAGAGGGAACACAAGTAGGGGGAGTGGGAGAGGGAGAAGCAGGCTCCCCGCTGAGCAGGGAGCCAGACGCAGGGCTCGATCCCAGGACTCTGGGATCATGACCTGAGCCGAAGGCAGCTGCTTAACTGACTGAGCCACCCAGGCGCCCCTAGAGTCTTTTTTATGTAGAGGTATATTCAGAAATATCCACAGATGGAATAACATGATGGCTGGGATCTGCTTCAAAATAATCCCAAAAGGGTGAGGTGGGGGATGCGTTGGATGTTAAGAAAGTGGGTAGAAGTATAGATGAAACAATACTGAGGTCCATTATACTGTTTTCTCTATTTTATTATTAAAATTAATATTAAAATATTAATATTTATTATTAAAATTTTCTGTAATAAAACATGAAAATATTTCTACACTAACTAATAAAAAGAACACTGATGAATGATATTTCTTTTAGGAATTTTATAGAAATTTTCTTTAGGTTAGGGAGACTCCCTTATATTCTTAGTTGACCCTGTTTTTATCATAAAATTATGTCGAGCTTTGTAAAAAGATTTTTCTGCTTCTGTAAAGATGTTAATATTTTGCTCTTCCAAGCCACTGATGTGAATTTATAGATTCATATGTCTTTTATATATCTTCCAAAGTTGAGTTATCTTTGACTTCTGAGAGAAATTCTCTTCAAATCCAATACAAAAAACCTCACAAAACTATAAAAATTAGGCAGAAAAAAAGTACAATATGTACATGAGTTGAGTCCTCAAAGAAGACTGAAACAATGCAGCAAATACTCAAAACTATTATTTAAGAAAATACTCCTGAAATTAAAAAGATTTTAATATACATCTGAATGGAAATACCATGTACCTGTTGAAAAATGATTCAGGACTATAAATCTCAAGACATTTCCTGGTAAAATCATGAAGTATTAAGATGAGGAAATAATTCTTTGGCCATCTGGGTAAAATGTAAAGGTAAAGAAAACTGGGTTGGTATCGTGTTTTTCAGCAGCACTGTTAAATGATAGAAGACACTGAACTAAGACTATGACATACATCTAAAGGAAAGTTTGAGTCAATACTTTTGTATCCAGACAAGCTGTCCCTCAAATATAAAGATTATAGAGAAAGAGTTTTATACATTCAATGAGCTAGGTGACATAATTTCTATAAGCCTTTCCTGAGGAGGAATAACCTAGAGGATAAGCTTCAGCCAACTAGTGATGATTAGGAAAACGTCAGAAAAAGGCTTGATAAATTCGTGTAGTTGTATATCTAAGATTAAAACAATGCTTTGAAAAAGCATGCCAAAATAAGATTTAACTGTATTTTCTGAATTTATATTTATTACAATTAACAAAATTTGAAATAGAGAGGGGGGAAGATGGTGGGAAGTAGAAAAAGCTTACAGATGACCTGTACAAAGGATGAGCTGTACAAAGGACACATTATGTTGACAAATCAAATAAAGTATATGTAACCTCAGGAGAATCAGAATTCTATAGAACAGCTGGTAGGAACTAATATATTAAAGGAATTAGTTAATTGGACATTTACCAATGTGGTTTTTGAAAAATACAAATGTGAAGAAGTGATTTTTTAAATTTAAAAAAAGAAGACACAGAAATTGAATCGATAATCAAAAAACTACCAACAAACAGAAGTCCAGGACCAGATGGCTTCACAGGTGAATTCTACCAAACATTTAAAGAAGGGTTAATACCTATTCTACTCAAATTCTTACAAAAAATAGGAGAGGAAAGAAAACTTTTAAATTCATTCTATGAAATCAGCATTACTCTGATACCAAAACCAAAGACCAAAGTTATAAACCAAAGTTTATAAAAACAAACAAACAACAAACTATAGGCCAATATCCATGATGAACATAGATGCAAAAATCCTCAACACAATATTAGCAAACCACATTCAACAATAAATTAAAAGGATCATTCACCACAATCAAGTGGGGTTTATTATAGGTATATAAGGGTGGTTCAGTATTTGAAAACCAATCAATATGATTCATCATAGTAGCAAAAGGAAAGATGAAACCATATGATCATCTCAATAAATGCACAGAAAGCATTTGACAAAATACAAATGATGTTCTCACTTGTATCCCATTCATGATAAAAACCCTCAACAAAATGGGTTTAGAAGGAACATACCTCAGCATAATAAAGGCCATAAATGACAAACACACAAACCCCTAAGTGGCATCATACTCAATGGTGAAAAACTGAAAGCTTTTCCTCCACATCAGGAACAAGAAAAGATGTCTACTCTCACCACTTTTATTCAAAATAGTACTAGAAATTCTAGCTACAGCAATCGGACAAGAAACTGAAGGCATCCAAATTGGTAAGAAAGTAGTAAAACTGGGACGCCTGGGTGGCTCAATTGGTTAAGCGTCTGCCTTCGGCTCAGGTCATGATCCCAGGATCCTGGGATTGAGACGCGCATAGGGCTCCCTGCTCAGTGGGGAGCCTGCTTCTCCCTCTGCCTGCTGCTCCCCCTGCTTGTGCTCACTCGCTCACTCTCTCTGACAAATAAATAAATAAAATCTTTAAAAAGAATAAAAAGGAGTAAAACTGTCATTATTTGCTGTATTTGGATGATACTATATTTGGAAAACCCTAAAGACTTTCGCCAAAAAACCTATTAGAATAAATGAATTCAGTAAAGCTGAAAGATATAAAATCAATATGCAGAAATCTCCTGCATTCTTATACACTAATAACAAATTAGCAGAAAGAGAAATTAAGAAAACTATTCCATTTACAATTGCACCAAAAAGAATAAAAACCTAAGAATAAACAGCGGTGAAAGACGTATAGTCTAGGCATTGATGAGAGATATTGAAGATGATACAAATGGAAAGGTATGCCATGCTCATAGATTGGAAGAATATTATTAAAACGTTCATACTACCAAAAGCAATCTAGAGTCAATGCAATCCCTATCAAAATACCAATAGCATTTTCCACAGAAATATAACAAATAATTCTAAAATTTGTATGGAACCACAAAAAATCCTGAACAGCCAAAGCAATCTTGAGAAAAAAAGATCAAAGCTGGAGGCATCACAATCCCAGATGTCAAGAGATATTACAGTGCTATGGTAATCTACACAGTATGGTAATGGCATAAGAAGAGACATATAGATCATTGGAACAAGACAGAGATCCCATTAATAAACCCAGAGTTATTTAGTCAATTAATTTATGACAAAGGAGGCAAGAATATACAATGGGAAAAAGACAGTCTCTTCAATAAATAGTGTTGGGAAAATTGGGTAGCCACATGCAAAAGAATAAAACTTGGACCACTATCTTACAGTATATACAAAAATTAACTCAAAGTGGATTAAAGACTTGAATGTGAGACCCCAAACCATAAAATTCCTAAAAGAAAACACAGGTAATAATCTCTTGGACATTGGCCTTACAACGTAATTAAAAAACTATTGGGACTACATCAAAATAAAAAGCTTTTGGGGGCACTTGGCTGGCTCAGTCAGGAGAGTATGTGACTCTTGGTCTTGGGGTCATGAGTTTGAGCCCCACTGCCAACAAAATGAAAAGGCAACCTATCAAATGGGAGAATATATTTGCAGATGATTAATCTGATAAGGGGTTAGTATCCAAAATATATAAAGAATTTATATAACTCAACAACAGAAGAAAAACAAACAATCCAATTAAAAAAAATGGGCAGAGAAACTGTGGAAAGAGCCGAGATGCCCTTCAACAGATGAATGGATAAAGAAGATGTGGTCCATATATACAATGGAATATTACTCAGCCATCAGAGAGGATGAATACCCAACTTTTACATCAACATGGATGGGACTGGAGGAGATTATGCTAAGTGAAATAAGTCAAGCAGAGAAAGTCAATTATCATATGGTTTCACTTCTTTGTGGAACATAAGGAACAGCATGGAGGACATTAGGAGAAGGAAGGGAAAAATGAAGGGGGGGAATCGGAGGGAGAGATAGATCATGAGAGACTATGGACTCTGAGAAACAAACTGAGGGTTTTAGAGGGGAGGCGGGTGGGGGGATGGGTTAGCCTGGTGATGGGTATTAAGGAGGGTACGTATTGCATGGAGCACTGGGTGTTATATGCAAACAATGAATCATGGAACACTACATCAAAAACTAATGTACTGTATGGTGATTAACATAATAAAATAAAATTTTTTAAAAATGGGCAGAGGACCTAAATAGACATTTTCCTAAAGAAGGCACAGAGATGGCCAACAGACACATGAAAAGATGCTCAACATTACTAATCATTAAGGAAATGAACATCAAAACTGCAATGAGACATTACCTCACACAAGTCAGAATGGCTAGTATAAAAAAGATGAGAAATACCAAGTGTTGGGAAGGATGTAGAGAAAAGGGAACCCTCATGTGCTACTGGTGGGAATGTAAATCAGTGCAACCACTGTGGAAAACAATATGGAAGTTTCTCAAAAATTTAAAAACAGAAATACTATATGATCCAGTATTTCCACTGCTGGGTATTTACCCAAAGAAAATGAAAACACTAAATCAAAAAGATGTATGTAGCCCTATGTTTATTGTAGCACTATTTACAATAGCCAAGATATAGAAACAACCCAAGTATCCAACGACAGATGAATGGATAAAGAAGATGTGGTATGTATGTATGTGTGTGTTTGTGTGTGTATATATATCCCTCAATTGGGATTTGTCTGATGTTTTTCCCATGATTACACAAGGGGCAGGAGTTCTGGGGAGGAAGATCATAGAGGTGAAGTGTCTTTCTCACCCATCCCTCCAGGGTACATGCTATCAGCATGATTTATCACTGTTGATGTTGACCTTGATCACCTGGCTGATGTAGTGTTTGTTACATTTCTCCAATGTAAAGTTACTCTTTCTCCTCTTTCCATCACAGTACTTTTGAGACGGAAGTCACCATGAGCAGCCCACACTTAAGAAATGGGAGTGATGCTCCACTTCCCTGAGGGTGGAGTATCTACTTAAAATAATTTGGAATTTTTCTCCATGGGAGATTTGTCTCTTTTTCCCAATTTATTTAGTCAATCATTTATTTATTTTAGTATAGACTCATAGATATTTGTTTTATATATTGGGTTATAATCCAATACTACTTTGTTATGGGTTATGCCATTTGTTGTGAAAACATTTTAGTAATAGAATATCATGGACCTGACTTAGGAGTTTGGCTTGAGGAGTACATTGGAAACATGAGTGAAAATTTGGGAGTAGGCAGGACAGAAAGAAGGGCAATCACATCTTGCTAGGGTGGCAAGCCCACTCAGGTAACTGTTATTTGCTATTTTCATAATGTCACTCACCCTCACTATGGCCTATCTTGCTCTACCACTTGCGCTCCTGTTCAAAATGTGTGACACTCTTGGTCTCCAGCAAGAGAGTGTGTTTGCCAGTTAGTCAGGCTCACGTTACTCATGAGACTGGATTTATGGAGGGCAAATATATCATGATTGTAACACTGCCACTTCACTCTGTCCAACTATCTTACCTCATTCCATTCATTAGATTAAAATAAAACAGAGACATTTATTTGGGCAAAAGAGAATCTTCCTGTGCCTCTCTCACAATAACCCACCTGCATGCTACAGTGCTGTATATGTGTCTGACTGAAGGGAGCCAATAAACACCCCGGGCACCTGTGTTTTCACAGTAGTGAGAGAGGAGAATGTCACTGTTTCCTAAGGGAAGAGAATAAAGGCAAACATGGCACCTGCTCAGACTCCAAGCAACGTTAGGTCCAGGAAAGGAGGCTTTGAGGACTGTGCAGAGACTAATTTCCAAGTCCTCTCATTTGAGATCACAGAAGTCCTCTCATTCCAGTTCACAGTGATCTCTGTGACAGAAGTTTCTCGGCATTGTGGCAGTTTAGGGCACAATCAGCCAGACAGTATGGGAGTGCTCATGATGAGATGTCCGCTGCTTACAGAACGCCCAGCTGTGATTTTATTTCCCTGTGTTTGGATAATACAATTTGTTCTTACTACATTCACTGAAATAGACTGCTGGAGAAATGGCCAGTTTGAAAGAACACACTAAAAAATCAACATTCCCGACGCATCTTGAGATCATGGTAGCAAGAGGAACACATTTCCGAACAGCCAGACTGAAACAGCAGTAAGTCGGGGAGAGGATCTGGTCTCTCCAGAGGACTGTGGCATCATCTCGCATGAACACGGGACTGTGGGGAGGAGGGCGGGAATGAGACTTGCACTGCAAAATCACAGATGTCTTGGAAAGATCCATTGTCAAGCACGATCTACTCCCCATTGCACCCACCAATTTTTCAATAACTTCCAATTATTCCTATTTTTGTTTTACTCCTCTGTTCGTTTTCTGCTTGCACAAAATAAAAAGAAGCCAGAATGCTTTAACTTTTAAATCCTAATATTAGTCAATGTATATGCCCCTCAGGAAATGGGTTTGGCTCATAAATAAAGAGCTTTGCTCATTTTCCCTCTTGTTATGAATGTGATTACTCAAAATGCAGAGAGTTCCTATTGTCATATTTCTGACAAAACTGTTAGTGATTACTACACAGTTGATTTTTGCAACAGAGTTTTCTTCCTTTTTTAACATTTCACTTCTGGCAGACAAACTTTTCAGTAGAGAGGAGTCTGTGCAGAATTTAGGTTGAGAGAGGGATGAAAAATTCAGTTTGCAATGATAATTCACCTCATGGATTTCATCTACTTCCAAAGTATACCCAATAGCATTAATGTAGGGAATTTCTAGACAAAAACCTGGTTACTATATCTTATCTTTAATACAACCAAAATGATGGAAGAGCCTGAGCTTAGATACCCTTCCACCATTCCTTTTTTTTTTTTTTTTGGCATGAATTTCTCAACTCCCTCCCCACCATTTTTCATGTTTCAAACATATTTTTCTAGATAAGACATAACTTTTAATTGTTCAACATATGGCAACAGTGTTACACTTTTCCACCACAGAAAACCTTCCCTGATTTTTCTTATGGAAAAAAACTTGGAAAAAAATAAATGTGAACAGTAAGCAGAAACATTTACAATCTCTATGCTGCCTCTCAAATAGTTTCTCATTTATCCTTAGCTAACTCTGTATTTCAAGTTATCTGCCAGGAAGTTGTTCATTTCCCACATAAACAAAAAGCTAGAAAAGCAGTTTAGAATTTCACTAAGCTGAATTCTTTAAACAGGTATATTGAGGTAGAATTGATATACAAAAAACTGCACATATTCAATGTATACAATTTGAGGAGTTTGGACATATGCAAGCATCTCTGATACCATAACCACAATCAAGGTAACAAACATCCATCACAAGTTTCCTTGTGTATCTCTCTTTTTATGTGTGATAAGAACACTTAACATGAGATCTACCCTCTTAAATTTTTAAGTATATAATACGGTATTGTTGACTATAGGCACTACACTGCACAGGATATACCTAGAACTAATTCTCCTTGCATAACTGAAACTTTATAACAACTAACAACAACTGCCCATGTGCCCTTCCCCTAGCTCCTCCTAACTACCATTCTATAATCTGTCTCTATGGATTTAACTATTTCAAGTACCACATAAGAGGAATCATGAAGTATTTGTCCTTCTGTGACTGGCTTATTTCATCTAGCATAATGTCCTACAGGTTCATTTATGTTGTCACAAATGACAAGTTTTCTTCTCTTCTTAAAGCCAAATAATATTCCATTGTATGTATATACCACATTTTCCTTTTCCATTCATCTGTTAATGGTCATCTGAGTTATTTCCATATGTTGGCTATTGTGAATACTGCAGAATTTGAAAATCTAGAATTTACATTTATGAGTAGACAAAATCTACCTACAATGGAGCTGGTTAATGGGTTCATTGAAAGCAAAATATAACATGTAAAGGAATTGTACTGTGATTTACTTGTTACTTTTTTTTAAGTAAACTCTACCCCCAATGTGGGGCTTGAACATGCAACCCCAAGATCAAGTGTCCCATGCTCTACTGACTGAGCCAGCCAGGTGCCCCAACGTCTTACGTTTTTGAAGTATGATTAAATATGGCTAAGGATGAAGATAAACGTGTGACAGATACAGGACCATCTCTTCTCTTACAGCAACACTGAGCACTTACTGGGCAGTTACAGATCACACTTGGCTCACTGCACCCTTGTCATTTAAGCAGTGGGGGCAGACAGGGGGCCAGGAGGAGGAAGGCTTCTATTGAAGGGATCTCAGACAAGCATCAGTTTATTTGAGTCTAACCTAAATTCCTTCTTTTCTAAAACACCTAGAAAATTTAGCACAGTGGCATTTAAAAATCATTAAATCCATTTTTTTAATTTCTGGAAAAATTTTTATCTTAATTTTTAAATTATTTAATCATTTTTTTTCATCACGATAAGTGTACTCTTTAATCCCCATCCCCTATTTCACCCATCCCCAACCCACCTCCCCTCTGGTAACCACCAGTTTCTTCTCTGTACTTATGTCTGTTTCTTGGTTTTCTCCCCTTCTCTTTTTCCCCCCTTTTGCTCGTTGTTTTGTTTCTTAAATTCCACATATGAGTGAGATCAATGGTATTTGTCTTTATCTGACTGACTTATTTTACATAGCATTATACTCTCTAGTTCTATCCATGTTGTTGCAGGATGGCAAGATTTCATTCCTTTTTACAGCTGAATAATATTCCATTGTATATATCAAACTAAACAGCTTCTATACAGCAAAGGAAACCGTTCTAAACAGAATGAAAACCAACCTACTAAATGGGAGAAAATATTTGCAAATCACATCTCTGATCAGAGACTTAATATCTAAAATATATGAAGAACTCATATAACTCAATAGCAAAAAAACAATCTAAAACTGGGCAGAGGATCTCAATAGACATTTTTAAAGAAGACATACAGATGGCCAGAGGTACATGAAAAAGTGTTCAACATCATTAATCATCAGGGAGATGCAAATCTCAGGGAAATGCACAAGATATCACCTCACACCTGTTAGAGTGGCTATTATCAAAAAGACAAAAAAGACAAGTGTTGGCAAAGATGTGGAGAAAAGGGAATGATCATGCACTGTTGGTAGGAATGTAAATTAGTGTAGTCACTATAGAAAATAGTATTGAGGTTTAACAAAAAAAACTGATAATAAAACTACCATACGATCCAGCAATTCCACTTCTGGGTATTTATCCAAAGAAAATGAAAACACTAACTTAAAAAGATATATGCACCCCCATGTTCATTTACAGAATTATTTACAATAGCCAAGACATAGTGACAGCCTAAGTGTCCACTAACAGATGAGTGGATAAAGAAATTGTGGTAAAATGTATAAAAACTACATATATGTATATGTATCATATATATATATATAACATATATATATTACATATATATATCACAATCTCTTTATATATGTACGCATACACACATACATACACAACGGAATATTATTCAGCCATAAAAAAGAAGGAAATCTTGCCATTTGTGACAAAACGGATGGACCCTGAGGGCTCCATGCAAAGTGAAATAAGTGAGACAAAGAAAGACAAATACCATGTGATCTCACTTACAGGTACAATCTAAAACAAACAAACCAAAAAATAAAAAATAAACTGAGCTCATTAGATACAGAGAACATATTGGTGGCTGCCAGATGCAGCAGTAGGTAGGGATGTGGGTAAAATGGGTGAAGGGACTCAAAAGGTACAAATTTCCAGTTATAAAATAAATAATAGGGATGTAATGTACAGCATGGTGACTATAGTTAATGATACTATTGCTTATTTGAAAGTTACTAAGAGAGTAGATCTTAAAAGTTCTTATCAGAAAAAAAAATTGTATTAATTCTTCTTTAAATGTTTGGTAGAATTCCCCTGGGAAGCCATCTGGCCCTGGGCTTTTGTTTGTTGGGAGATTTTTGATGACTGTTTCAATTTCCTTAGTGGTTATAGGTCTGTTCAGGTTTTCTATTTCTTCCTGGTTCAGTTTTGGTAGTTGATACATCTCTAGAAATGCATCCATTTCTTCCAGATTATCTAATTTGCTGGCATATAGTTGCTCATAATATGTTCTTGTAATTGTTTGTATTTCTTTGGTGTTGGTTGTGATCTCTCCTCTTTCTATTCTTCTGAAACTGTTCCAAAAAATAGAAATGGAAGGAAAACTTCCAAACTTGTTTTATGAGGCCACCATTACTTTGATCCCAAAACCAGACAAAGACCCCATCAGAAAGGAGAATTACACACCAATATCCTTGATGAACATGGATGCAAAAATTCTCACCAAAATACTAGCCAATAGGATCCAACAGTACATTAAAAGGATTCTTCACCACGACCAAATGGGATTTATCCCTGGGCTGCAAGGTTGGTTCAACATCCGCAAATCAATCAATGTGATACAATACATTAACAAAAGAAAGAACAAGAACCATATGATCCTCTCAAAAGATGCAGAAAGAGCATCTGACAAAGTACAGCATACTTTCTTGATCAAAACTCTTCAGAGTATAGGGATAGAGGGTACATACCTCAATATCATAAAAGCCATCTATGAAAAACCCACAGCGAATATCATTCTCAATGGGGAAAATCTGAGCGCTCTCCCCCTAAGGTGAGGAACACGGCAGGGATGTCCACTATCACCACTGCTGTTCAACATAGTATTAGAAGTCCTAGCCACAGCAATTAGACAACAAAAAGAAATCAAAGGCACCTGAATCAGCAAAGAAGAAGTCAAACTTTCACTCTTTGCAGATGATATGATACTTTATGTGGAAAACCCAAAGGACTCCATCCCAAAACTGCTAGAATTCATACAGGAATTCAGTCAAGTGGCAGGATATAAAATCAATGCACAGAAATCAGTGGCATTCCTATACGCCAACAACAAGACAGAAGAGAGAGAAATTAAGGAGTCTATCCCATTTACAAGTGCACCCAAAACCATAAGATACCTGGGAATAAACCTAACCAAAGAGGCAAAGAATCCGTACTCAGGAAACTATAAAATACTCATGAAAGAAATCGAGGAAGACACAAAGAAATGGAAAAACGTTCTAGAACAAATATTGTGAAGATGTCAATGCTACCTAGAGCAATCTACACATTCAATGCAATCCCTATCAAAATACCATCAGCTTTTTTCAAGAAATGGAACAAATAATCCTAAAATTTGTATGGAACCAGAAAAGACCCCGAATAGCCAGAGGAAGGTTGAAAAAGAAAAGCAAAGCTGGTGGCATCACAATTCTGGACTTCCAGCTCTATTACAAAGCTGTCATCATCAAGACAGTATGGTACTGGCACAAAAACAGACACATAGATCAATGGAACAGAACAGAGAGCCCAGAAATGGACCCTCAACTCTATGGTCAACTCATCTTTGACAAAGCAGGAAAGAATGTCCAATGGAAAAAAGACAGTCTCTTCAACAAATGGTGTCGGGAAAATTGGACAGCCACGTGCAGAAGAATGAAACTGGACCATTTCCTTACACCACACACAAAAATAGACTGAACATGGTTCAAAGACCTAAATGTGAGACAGGAGTCCATCAAAATCCTGAAGGAGAACACAGGCAGCAACCTCTTCGACCTCAGCCACAGCAACTTCTTCCTAGAAACATCGCCAAAGGCAAGGGAAGCAAGGGCAAAAATGAACTATTGGGACTTCATCAAGATAAAAAGCTTTTGCACAGCAAAAGAAACAGTCAGCAAAACCAAAAGACAACCGACAGAATGGGAGAAGATATTTATTTGTAAATGACATTATCAGATAAAGGGCTAGTATCCAAATTCTATAAGGAATTCTATAAGGAACTTATTAAACTCAACACCCAAAGAACAAATGATCCAATCAAGAACTGGGCAGAAGACATGAACAGATATTTTTCTAAAGAAGACATACAAATGGCCAAGACACACGAAAAAGTGCTCAACATCACTCGGCATCAGGGAAATGCAAATCAAAACCTCAATGAGATACCACCTCACACCAATCAGAATGACTAAAATTAACAAGTCAGGAAACGACAGATGTTGGCGGGGAGGCAGAGAAAGGGGAACCCTCCTACACTGTTGGTGGGAATGCAAGCTGGTGCAGCCACTCTGGAAAACAGTATGGAGGTACCTCAAAAAGTTGAAAATAGAGCTACCATACGACCCAGCAATTGCACTACTGGGTATTTACCCCAAAGATACAAATGTAGGGATCCGAAGGGGTACGTGCACCCCGATGTTTATAGCAGCAATGTCCACAATAGCCAAACTGTGGAAAGAGCCAAGATGTCCATTGACAGATGAATGGATGAAGAAGATGTGGTGTATATATATACAATGGAATATTATGCAGCCATCAAAAGGAATGAAATCTTGCCATTTGCAACGACATGGATGGAACTGGAGGGTATTGCGCTGAGCGAAATAAGTCAATCAGAGAAAGACATATATCATATGACCTCACTGATATGAGGAATTCTTAATCTCAGGAAACAAACTGAGGGTTGCTGGAGTGGTGGGGGGTGGGAGGGATGGGGTGGCTGGGTGACAGACATTGGGGAGGGTATGTGCTATGGTGAACACTGTGAATTGTGTAAGACTGTTGAATCACAGACCTGTACCTCTGAAACAAATAATACATTATATGTTAAAAAAAAAATGAAGAAGATAGCAGGAGGGGAAGAATGAAGGGGGGTGAAATCGGAGGGGGAGATGAACCATGAGAGACGATGGACTCTGAAAAACTGAGGGTTCTAGAGGGGAGGGGGGGTGAGGGGATGGGTTAGCCTGGTGATGAGTATTAAAGAGGGCACATTTTGCATGGAGCACTGGGTGTTATACGCAAACAATGAATCATGGAACACTACATCAAAAACTAATGATGTAATGTATGGTGATTAACATAACATAATAATAATAAAGAAAAAGAAGAAAAGAAAAAAATTGTAACTATGCATGGTGATGGATGTTAACTAGACTTATTATGGTGATCATTTCACAATATATATAAATATTGAATCATTACATTGGATACCCAAAACTAATGTTATATGTAAATTAAACTTCAATTAAAAAAAAACCTACTAACCCTCAGTGATTGTTTTTGTTTGATTATTATTACTACAAATGTTCCTTTCCATACCTCATTTCTTTTCCTTTGGTAAGAAGTTTTGAAATATTAATCTTAAAGGATAATTCATCTACAATTCTATGTCACTGGAACATGTGTTCATTTGTCCATGCCTTCTATTTTCCCATTCCAACCAAAGAAAGTATAGACCTGCACTGTCCTAAAATGTGGCCACTGACATGTGGGTATTGTGCGCTTAAATGATGGCTAATTTAAATTGAGATCTGCTGTATGTATAAACTGCACAGTAACTTTTAAAGACTTAGTATGGAAATAGAAGAGTGTAAAAATCTCATAAATAATTCTAAAATGATTGTTGAAATGTTAATATTTTAGATATACTGGGTTAAATAAATTGTATTATTAAAATTAATTTCACCTGTTTTTTTTCCCCCTTTTTTAATGGACTACTAGAAAGTTTTAAACTACATATGAGGCTCATATTATGTTTCTATTGGACAGGGCTACTACAGACTATTAACTACAGTCATTCTTCTAGATAGCTGCTTTGCAATGAGAAGGGCAGTTCATGCTAAATCATGTAACTTTGGAGGATTACTAGTTGGTAAATCCAATAACCTCTTCTCAGTCCCAGCACAACAGTTTTTTCTTTTAGCCTGTTTGCAACAGTAGAAATGGAGCATTCATTCAAGCATGATGTATTGGGCAACCACTATTTGGGAAGCACTGCATCAGATACTATGAAAAAGATACCTTCATTCAATGGACCATGGAACTTAATATCTAGCAGAGGTGGCAAATAATTGTATCAATTATTTTCCAATTACAGCTGTAAAAAGAGCTACAAAGGAAATAAATGCACAGGATTATGCCAGTGCAGGACTTAACCTATTATAGGTGGACAGGTGGCTGGAGGGAAGAGCCAACTATTTTTTTTCCAGGTAAAGTGATATTTAAGCAGCATGGTATAGATATTCATATGATAGTTAATGTTGGAGATGTGTATTTTGGATTCCAGTCTTGCTCCTGACATTTTTAAGCAACATGTTCCTAGGAAATTTACTTACAAACCCTCAAGAGTTTCAGTTTTCTCATCTATAAAACAGGGATAATTAAATCTACCTTTTAGGCCTAATGCAAGGGGAAAATGAGATATATTAAATACCTTGTATGGTGCCTGGTACATTAGGCACTCATCAAATTTAACTGTCATTTCTCATCTTCTGGCTCTGTACCTCCTTTCTTACTTTACACAATCTCCTTGTCAACTATGACAACACTCATCTTTATGTTGATGAATCCTAATTCAACATCTCCAAGTCCATCTGTATTTCAATCAACATTCCAAAAGTCTGACAGACACAGCCATATAAAGGTATAACATTGCACATGTATTTATTGTGGTACAGATCCACTGGTGATTAAGTATTTCAGCTTTTGTACACCTGAAAGAAGTCTTTATTTTGCCTTCACTTTTGGAAAGGTATTTCTTCTGGTAATAGAATTTCAGGTTTAAAGTTTTTCTTTCTCAGTGCTGTCTTCTCACTTGTATGGCTTCCAACATGATATTTGCTGTCATCCATACACTTATTACTCTTTATATAACATGTCTTTTTTTTCTCTGGCTGCTTTTAAGATTTTCTCTTTATCACTGGTATTGAGCAATTTGATTATGATGTATGTTTGTATAGTATTCTTTATGTCTCTTTTACTTGGATTTTGAGTTTCTTGAATCTATGCATTTATAGTTTTCACCAAATTTGGAAGAGTTTTAGACATTATGTCAATAAAAGTAAATAATTTGTACAGAATTTCTTGTTTGATAAAAGGAATATTTCAAATCAAGTGGTAATACTGGTGGCAAGATGAAAATGATTACCTTTTAATTTATGATTTCCTATTTTCTTAAATAAAAAGGTATCACATAATTTAAGCCAAAAGAAAGAAAAACAAAAGAAAGACAGAAAACAAAATGAAATATATACTCTGGACTTTGTTAACATAGTAAATCAAAAGACGTTCATTATAGTGCATGTCTTACTTTTTGACAATCCCCTCAAGAAAAAATGTCACATTTTTGTAGTTCAAGGAGGATGCGCTCTTGAGCAATTATTTGATTGGCTTTGGTAAGCCTTTTGAATTATATAATTGTCTAAACTTAATACTGTATCTAGAACATTAGAAATTTGTGGCCCACACATGTTAAGTCATAACTGAGTACATTCTAGCCATTCCTGGGCATCCTTTGTCCTTACCCTAAATTTTGTTTTCCCTTGGCACAATTTTTCCTAAACTCATTTATTTTCTGATCTTACATATTCTTTTTAGTTTCCTCAAATCCTTTTTTAGAACAACATGGAGTATAAGCATACAGATTAATATACAAAATGTGACTAAGTGGTTAGTTCTATAATAGTATTATATATGGATATACCCTACCTACTGGAAGACTATACCTGTCAGGTGCTTAGAATATTAATGATAAATGGTGAAGTTACACTCTCATGAATGGAATAATTCTTACTCTTTAACTCTCCATTTCTTAAATTTCAATGAATCATTTTCCTCCATATTATGGAAGCAATACACAAAACAGATGTCCATTATTCTCAATCTCACATTCTTTTACATGAATTACATCTCATTGTCTCTGATGGGATGGAGACCTGAAATTGGCCTTAATCCTTGGATAACAGGGGAACATGCTAGCTTCAGCAGGAATGTCTCACAAGTCATCTCTAAAAGCTACTACCCCTTTATACATCACATTCTTTCAATTCTCTCTTCCTCATTAACAATGTGATCTGTAGTTAGTGGTGGTAAACAGAGTAATAGTTTTTTATTATTATTCCATTACAGTTCTAGGGGTTGACTTGAGCTCAGCTTGGCAGAGATTCACTTGGAATCTCTCATGATGTAGCACCTGAATGATGGCTGAAGCTGGAACCATCTCAAAGCCTTCCTTACATGTCTGGTGGTTGATACTGGTTGTTAATTGGGATCAGCAGGGGCAAACAACAGAAAAACCTACACATGGTCTCTCTATGTGGATTAGGTTTCCATATACTGTAGCAGCTTTGTTCCAAAAGGCAAGCATCCTAAGAAAGCCAGTGGGAAGTTGTACAACCTTTTCTAATCTAGCCTCAAAAGTTATACATCACTCCAGGTACATTCTGTTTATTAGATGTTGTTAACTAAGGCCCTTCTATATTCAAAAGGGAGTGAGGTGGGAAATTAGACTTCACCTCTTGTTGAGCAGTGTCAAAGAATTTTCAGATGTATTTTAAAACCATACACTCATCTTATCTCTGTGATATTAAGACTTATTAGTCCAGTTTAGGATATCTACCTTTCCCTTGCTAGGCTTCCGACATGCAGTGGGATGCCTTCTTCAGAGTCTGTGTCCTTCATGACTACATCACCACAGCATACAACATATTGACCTGCAACTCCACATCTATTGCCATTGTGTTTTATTCTAAGACAACATTGCTGGAGTTTGTCCTGTTTCTGTACTTCAGGAGACAACGGGTTATGTCCAGATTAATAAGATATTTTACTCTAAGTTGTTGATGGTAGGGATTTGGTAGGGCTAAAGGTTTCTTTGGATTTGTTGGTTTCTGAAATCGATTCAGGTATCTAGAAGACAGTCATGATTCCATTGTTTTTAGTCCTGCAGTCCCACCCTTGACTGATACACAAAGGCAAGAAGACTCACTGAAGATGTGCACTGTTATGCTGACAGAACTAAGTTGATTTCAAATTCAATTCAACTGTCAATCTGTCTGGTTGAGTAGGTTCTGATTAAAAGACCAATTTATTCATGGCATGGTTCCAAGGATCAAAAAATTTGAGTGTCACTGTAGGCATGTGAGATGATTAGAGAGTCAATGCACTGACTTTTATAATTACTGCCCCTTTATGACCATGATTCCGAGGAATTACTGCCTGGAATAGTATTGTCTGCTGTTTGAAATCTGAAACCTTGAAAACGTTCTATAATATAAACTTGCCATTGTAAAGGCCAGACCCCAAATATTTCTATAGTTAGAGAAGTAAGGAGAATTATGGAAGTGGTAATACTTGCAGCATTTTTAAGACAGATACAGTAAATATTTTGTGGTCTATGTACATGTGTATGTAAGCTAAATGAAATGAAATACATTTGCTAAAGCAATAATACTCTACGGTTTGCATGTATAAATAAGTCATCTCCAAATGAATGTAACTTGATCATTCAATTGATACAAGGTGATTAACCTATTTGTTAACCTAATTTAATGTGTTATTTAAAACAATACTTATTTTTAACCATTAAACTACAAGTTTTAAATCAGGCTGACATCCTACAGTATGGAATTTAATTTGCTTTAGTTAACATCATAAATAAAATTAAAGTCACAGATAAATGGAAAGACATCTCATGTTCATGGATTAGAAGAATTAATATTATTAAAATATCCATACTACCAAAAGTGATCTACAAATTTAAATCAACGCAATTTCTATCCAAATCCCAATGGCATTCTTAACAGGAATAGAAAAAACAATACTAAAATTCACAGGGAATTACAAAAGGCCCAAAAAGCCAAAAGAATCTTGAACAAGAAGAATAAAGATGGAGGCATCACACTTACTGATTTTGAAATACATTATAAAGCTATATGGTACTAGCCTAAAGATAGACACATAGATCACTGGACAGAATAGGGCCCAGAAATAAATCTATGCATCTATAGTCAATTACTATACAACAAGGGTGCCATGAACAGAAAATAAGGAAAGGATAGTCTCTTCAATAAATTGTGTTGGGAAAAGTGGATATACACATAAAGAGGAATGAAACTGAACCCTTAATTCACACCATATACAAAACACAACTTAAAATGGATTAAAGACTTAAATATAAGACCCGAAACTGTAATACTACTAGAAGAAAACATAAGGAAAAAGCTTCTTGACATTGCTCTGGGCAATGATTATTTGGATATGACATTGAAAGCACAGGCAACACAAGAAAAAATAGCAAGCGGGATTATATCAGATTAAAAAGCTTCTGCACAGCCAAGGAAACAAATGACAGAGTGAAAAGGTAACCTACAGAATGGGAGAGAATATTAGCAGACCATATACCAGATAAGCGGTTAATATCCAAAACATATAAGTAACTCAAACAACTCAATAGCAGAAAAGCAAATAACCCGATTAAAAAATTACCAGGTAAAGGATCTGAATAAATACTCCTCAAAAGGAAACATACAAATAACCAATAGGTATATGAAAAGGTGCTCAATTTCACTAATGATCAGGAAAAGAGAAAGGGAAATCAAAACTACGAGATATCACCTAACACCTGCTAGAATGCTATTAGCAAAAAGACAAAAAATAACAAGTGCTGGCCAGAATGTGGAGCAAAGGGAACCCTTGTACACTATTTGTGGGAATGTAAATTGTTACAACCATTATACGGAGTACAGTATATGAAAGTTCCTCAAAAAATTAAAAATAGAACCATCTTATGAACCAGCAATGCCACTTCTGGGTATATATCCAAAAGAAATGAAATCAGTATCTCAAAGAGGTTGTTTGCACTCCCATTTTCATCGCAGCACTGTTCACAATAGCCAAGATATGGAAGAAACCTAAATTTCTATTGGCAGATGAATGGATAAAGAAATGTGGTAAATATAATATTCCTCTGTGTGTATTAAGAAGGAAATCCTGCAACTTGTGAAAATAGCATAATATGCAAGATACAAAAAGACAAATACTGCATAATCTCATTTATATGTGGAAAGAAATAAACTCACAGAGAGTAGAATGGTGGTTGCCAGGGACTAGGGGGAAGGAAAAATGGGGAGGTGATGGTCAAGGGGTACAAATTTTCAGTTATGCAAAATAAATACGTTTTAGAGATCTAAATTTACAGCAAAGTGAATAGAGTTAACAATACTGTATTATATACTTGAAATTTACTAACTGGGTAGATCTTTAGTGTTCTTTTACCACACACACAAAAACAAAACAAGAAAATGATAACTATGTGAGGTGATGGATATGTTAATTAGCCTAACTGTGGCAATTATTTCACAATATATAAGCCTATGAAAACATCAAGTTGTGTATTTACATAAAAATTTTTAAAAATATATAAATTTTTATTTGTTAATTATATCTCAGTAAAACTGGAAGAAATTAATATGTTCGATTTGAAAGACAACTAAAATTCATTTGCTTAGCACAACTATATGTGATTTCCAACAGAGGAGCAATTTCCCACTGTGTAAAATTTTGAAATGTTTTAAAGAGGATAAAAAAAATACCAGCACTTTATAGCCACTTGCTGGTGAAAACTGCCTCTGAAATAATTTATGAAGTGTGAAAAATGAGATTTTAATAACATGGACTATAAAACAGTTTCTGGTAAGATCTAGCATTTGTACAACATTAGGGGATATTTAGTGTGTAAATATGTTAAATAGTATACTTTGTGTTATGTTAGCATTTTTATTAAAGACCCTAGAGCATTTTAAATAGGCTTATGAGAATTTTCAATTTTCTCTTCTGATTAGGGCAATGCTCAAATCTTACACCTGGTATTTCCCTCATGGTTCTATAATAGTTGCAAGAGAGAATTACAGGGCAAGTGAATCTGACTGTTGACTGGAAAAATAGAGTTATTTATTATGAATGACCATAGACTAGAAATTTTTAATAAATCCAAAAATATACATATAAATATATTATTACCATCTGTTTGTTTGACTCTAAAAGATAAATCAAGTTTCTAGGGATGGAAAGCCTTTGTATAGTGCTGTCTCTCTCAGAGTTAACAGTCAAATGTCCTACTACCAATGAAAACAATCAGAGGACCTTTACCACCACCCCAAACACTCGGATTCAATAGAACATGTTAAGGTACACAATTTCAGAAATCACAGTGCTCTTCTAGTTGCTGTTTTGCTTTCACAATTGACACCACTATCACAATTTCTTGATCAATCAGTTCTCCCCGAACTAACAGGTTAGTCTCTTTATGGCTTCCACTGTAAACCATGATTAATTTAATTTTTGCTATGCATATCTGTCTGAGAGGTGATTGCAACTAGTTATGGAAGACCTAGGTAATATTCATTAATTTTCTAATTGGCTTATGACACTAGATGGCAGTCTTGTGAGTCTTGTAGTGTGTTTAGAAAGTATTTTTCAAATCTTAAGACTATGAAGCGCCAACCATATGAAGCAAATTTATAGTTATTCCTTAACCCACCTTGAATGATGTCAGGCTTTCAAGTTTACTTCTCAATGGTAAAAGGAAAATAGGGGAAGTTTAGGGAAATAATGTCCTTTTTTCTGGCTAGGAAATGATGGAAGGAAGAGGAAAAGGAAAGAAAGAGGGAAAGAAGGAAGCAGTCACCAATTTCCCCACTTGTGACTGCAGGATATTGAAAGGAGGTAACTTTTTGTAAATAAGGATAACATTAAAGGCTGAGAAGAGGGCTAATACTTTCACTCTCCATTGAGAGTCAAGAAAAGGTCACATCTTGGGCTACCTCTCCCTTCAACCTTGAACAGGACTCTAGGAACTTGGCCTTATAATGGGATCTGACAGAGGGAAGCCCTTAAGTTTTCCTTTGCTGAGCCAACCCCAATTTCCATATGGCACAGACTGAGATCTGACTGGCTTGATAAGAGGGGCTCACTGTAGCTGTCAAGCCAGCAGATGCCATGGGGGATCAGTTGCAATCAGTAACCTGTCACCAGTGGAGACCAAGTTGAGGTTCAATTGTTCTGACCAAATTAAAAGATAACTAACTGAACCAATCAGAGACTTCAACCATGACTGTCAGCAGGGTTAATCACACCCAATGTTTACAAGGAATCTTATTCTAGAGACTAGAAGAACAGAGGGTATCAAATCTGAGGACCTTGTCACATCAGGGAAATAGTTAAAACCCTTCTCTCCCTATACCTTGGCACTACCCTATGGAGGGAAGCAAGGGGAAGGGAAGGCTCTCTGAAAGATTAAATATTTTATTCAAAATCTGATGATCTGCATTATCTGCATATCCAAATGATGCCCCTCAATATTTTTGGATCACACTAAGTTCACACCAAGTTGAATATTTAGTGGTATTTTTCTCCACTGACAAGTTGGTGGGGAAGGGTGATCTTTGAATGAGAAAACAAATAAATTCCATTTTATTTTGAGTGACTTTGCCATGCCAAAAGAGTAGAGAAAGTGCTTCCCAAAGTTTCTCTCTTTGGCAATGGTTCTTCCTATTTTCTTCCCTATTAGGTCAGTGAGAAGGAGAACATTACAGGATCCTTGTGTTTCTGATATACTTTGTGAGGCAGAGTTGATGTGCAAAAAGGTCTACTTATCTTGAGATAAAAGATTAAGAGAAGCAGCTCTAAGCTCCATCTTCAAAATGCAAATTAGTTTTTTTAAGATTTTATTTATTTATTTATTTATTTATTTATTTATTTATTTGAGAGAGGGAGAGAGAGAATGAGTAGAGGGGAGGGGCAGAGGGAGGAGAAGCAGACTCCCTGATGAGCAGGGAGCTCAAAGTAGGGCTCCATCCCAGGACCCTGGGATCATGACCTGAGCTGAAGGCAGATGCTTGACTGAGCCACCCAGGCATCCCACAAATTAGTTTTTAATCAGAGTACAGTCTACTGAGTGTAAGATGTTGTGCTTACAGCTGTAAATAATAAGTATTAGTACAAGATGTCATCATCCGTGTGAAATCTGTCCTCTCATGGTCCCTGTCCAGTCTCTCACACATTAAACCAGATCTCTGTCATTATTCTAAGTGCTATCTCTCTGGCTTTCATGTCTATCATTCTATCAGATCCTTTTTGGTTTCACTAGTGACTTCCTGGCTTGGACCCCACAAGCAGCTGTGTTAATGATGAAAGTCAAATTTTGCACCCTATGTTGACATCCTCCACAGAGGGAAAATCAAGTACACCTATAGTCAACAAAGTTAAGTTTATTGTTGCAACATGGGAGACTAAATCAGGAGGAACAGTGAGATAAGGAGTTTGGGGATTTTTCTAGGATTTGGATTTATGCTGATTTAGGGGGACCCTCAAAAAGTGAATGTCTGTTCTGGAGTGCATTCAGAAAGCAAGAATAACTTGAGGATTGGGTCATTACAATCTTCTAGGTGGCAGGAGGAAAGGAGTAAGACTAAAGTCATCACTGGGCAGGACGCAATAATTACTTATGTTAGCTAAAAATAATTACTTATGTTCCCCCAACTAGAAATTAGTTTGTGGTTGCATGATTCCAGAATTCTTGTCTTTGTTCTTGCCTTGTTCAATCACAGTCATGGAGAACCCTTATCTGATGATGATATTCTGTGGTTTTATCTTCAGCAGAGGAGTATCATGGTCTAGCTAGAAACAACTACATCAACTACTAGCTGTCATCTCTCATTGGTTCTTATTTTCTTTTTCACATGGCAACTATCATGCTCTGAACTACCAGGTCTGTCATGCCAATTACCAAGCTTTGCTGTCAAGAGTTGATCAGAAGAAAATTATGATCATTGACTTTGAAAATCCACTACAAATTAATGTTTTCTAACCTCAAGTGCTCCTTCACTGCTCCTCGACAATAAAAAAATTTACACTTCTTGTTGAATTTCTGTTATAATGACCATGGAAACCATTTCAAACTCTTCATGCACTCCTCAGGGTATAATTTAATCACAGCATCTCTTACTCTTGATAAATGAATACATTTACAAAATAGTTGAAAGACTGAGACCATGTAATTTAAAAATCCTCTAATTACCTCCTCTTCTTATTGCCTCTAAATGTCTCTGTGAATTCTAGTTCTTCTTCCTCTCTATATAAGAGGAGGATTCCCACATTCCTGTCAGATCAACTAAAGCATCTAATCACTTGTGTGACAGTGTCCAATCAGTGATTTCCTCTGTGTCCACCACCTTCTTTTTGTTCTTTTATTTTCATATACTTATTATGGACTAAATGGTTTTGTGTCCCCTTCCCCCAAATTCATATGTTGAAGCCTAACCTCCAATGTTACTATTTGGAGATAGGGACTTTGTAAAAGTAATTAAAGTTAAATGAGGCCATAAAGGTAGGGCCCTAATCCAATGGGATTTGTATTCTTGTAAGAGGGAAAGGAGAAACCAGAGCTCTCTCCAATCAACATCAAGAACACAGCAATAAAGCAGTCTTCTGTAAACTAGGAGGAGAGTTCTTACCAGAACCCAATAATAATGGTACCATGATCTTGAACTTCTAGCCTCCAAAATTTGGGAAAATAAATTTCTGTGTATAAACCACCCAGTCTGTGGTATTTTGTTATGCAGCCTGAAGTAAAACATACTAAATAACAGTTTCCCTTTATACGCGTATATTCTCATCTTTCCCCCAACTAGAAATCAGCTAACCTATTCTTCCTTGTGTTCTCATTTTAATCTCAAAGACTCATTTACTCTCCTTGCCTTCATTTATTGTCTTTATTTTGAAAAATTTTTTAAAAATCAGAAAATAAAGAAAAAATAGAACACCTGTGTTTTTACCACCAGGAATTAATAAGTATTTATGTTCTATATGTTAAAGATATTTTCAACAACAACAAAAAATCTGCTCCTGGAATTGACACTTCGTTGTCTTACAGACATTGCCAGAATTATCCTGTATACCTATATACCTATATAATAAGATAAAAGCAACCAAGTTCTTTTTGGAAATTTCATTTTTCTTTTATAATTATTTAGATCACTAAGTCACTATAGTCTGAAATTCTGTTTCTTCTCTCCAGACAAGTCCTTTAAATCCTAATGATTTTCTCTTTTCAATCTCTCACAGTGGTACTGTCTTTCTATGGAAAATGTAAACATCCAAGCCTTACTCTTATTATTTCATGCAGAAATTTTTCTTATTAGCCTTCAAAATCTAATTCCAAGTCATTTTTATGTGAAATTCACATAACACAAAATTAACCATTTTAAAGTGAAAAACTAAATATGATTTAGTACATTCACAATGCTGTGCAACCACCACTTCTACTTAGTTCCAAAACATTTTTACCACCCTAAAAGAAAACAAAGAACCATTAAACAATTCTTTCCATTCTCCCTTCCCCCTAGATTCTGGCAACCACCACCAGTCTGTTTTAATGACTTTATCTATTCTGGATATTTCATGTATATGGAATCTCACAATATGTGATCTTTTCTTTCTGGCTTCTTCAACTTAGCATAGCATTTCAGAGGTTCACTCATGTATCTATGTAATCAGTACTTCAGTCTTGGCATGGCTGAAATAAATACATTTATTATATACATAATATAATAAATATACATTTCACTATTTATGTGCTCACCTGTTGATGGATGACTTCAATAATGTGTCTGAGGGTATATATTTTTGAGATTAGACTACCTGGTTTTTGTTGAGCTTCTTGGATGGGTAGAGTCATGGCTTTCTTCAAATTTGGGAAGTTATCAGCTATTATTTATTCAAGTGTTCTTTCTGCCATTTTCCTTCTCTCTTCTTCATGGACTCTCATAATGTATTGTGCTATCCTTGATGGTATCCCACAGGTGCCTTAGGCTCTGTTCATTTTTCTTAATTCTTTTTTTTTTCTGTTCTTCAAACTGGTTAATTTCAATTGCCCTCTCTTCAAGTTTGCTCATTTTTTTCTTCTACTTCCTCAGATCTGCTACTGAAATCCTCTATGAATTTTTCATCTTGGGGATTGTATTTTCAGCTCCAGAATTTGTTTGTTTCCTCTTTATACTTTATATCTCTTTATTTTTAAACTCTTGTCCATGGTTTCCTTTAGCTCTTTGAGCATAGTTCAGATAGTTGATTCAAAGTCTTTGTCTAGTTTGTCCATATATGGCATTCCTCAGGGATGTTTTTATCAATCTCTTTTTTCCTGTGAACATACCATACTTTCCCATTTCTTTGTATACTGTGTAATTTTTTTTTGAAAATGGTATTTCAAATATTTGGATGTAATAGTTCTGGAAATCAGATCCTCTTTCTTCTTCAGGGTTTACTGCTATTGACTGCTGTGGCTGGCACTGACCATTTGTTTAGTGATTTTTCCAAATGATTTTTTCAAAGATTTAATTCTCAGGGCAC
This sequence comes from Eumetopias jubatus, assembly GCF_037043125.1. Classification (NCBI taxonomy): domain Eukaryota; kingdom Metazoa; phylum Chordata; class Mammalia; order Carnivora; family Otariidae; genus Eumetopias; species Eumetopias jubatus. The sequence goes on from NW_028274817.1 coordinate 95,172,226, forward strand.
CTGGGTGGCTCAGTTGGTTAAGCATCTGCCCTTGGCTCAGGTCTTGATCCCAGGGTCCTGGGATTGAGCCCCATGTTGGGCTCCCTGCTTGGCAGGGGGAGCCTGCTTCTCCCTCTCCCTCTGCCTGCCACTCCCCCTGGTTGTGCTCTCTCTGTCAAATAAATAAATAAGATCTTAAAAAAAACAACAACACAAAGATTGATTTCTCTGTTATGTGTTAGGTAAACTGAAGTCTCTGTCCTATTATCCTAGTGGTCAGCCAGTGATCTAACGGGAAATCCTTAAGTGCCCGGATATTTAAAAAAAAAAAAAAAATACTCTCCTGGTGTTTTCCTATTGGTTCTGAGTTGAGATACTCTTTCAACATTAAGCCAGGCTACCTACAACTCTGTCTCAGCCTGCTTGTACAAAGTCCACAAACTGGACAGAGGTACAAAATCTGGGGTCCTCTTAGGTCTTTACTAAGCATGTGTCCTGTCCTGGGCATGAGCTAAACATTCCAGCTTCCTTGGTATATTTGAAAGCCCTACAAAGCCCTTATTCCCCTAAATATCTTCCTTCTGACTCCTCCTTCCCAGACTTTTGGGTCTGTCCGTGATGTCTCTTGTCCTTTATCCCTTGCTTTAGGTTGATACTGGTAGTGTAAATCTTCAAATGATTTCAACAGATGCTGCCAACCAGAAAGCCATTCCAGTTAAAGGTGGGCAAAGCAAAGGTCTGCCTCTTTCTTAGTCTCTCAGAGAACACCAGACAGAAAAAACATACAACCACAATTTTTTTTTAGAACAAGGTCTATTCTGGCACCAGAAAGCCACACCAGGATCATGGGCTGCCATCTCTATGGCCTGCTAATACCCAGGGGGATGGGAGATGGTTGGCTGGTAACACTGCAACACTTTCTTGGCAAAACTTAGCAGCCTGTTTCTTCATTAAACATTCCCTTGGCAGCTGCAAGTTCTTTTTATTACATTTAAGAGTTCCAAAAATTTTAATACTCAACTTTTTATAATTTAATTGTTGCTTCAGTGAAGGGACTGAATCTTTTGAGCCCCCATTCTGCCATTTTTTCTTCAACTCATTTCTTACACATCCAGATATGCCTTCTTGAAATACTTCAGTGAGAATATCTCTTGTCTGTTAGAGCAACAATCAATGTACAACTCACAAAATGTATTCATATTCTTTCATGTGACCATCAGATTTTACCAACTGCAAAAGAGAATTTCATCCTGCTACTCTAGTGAAAGAACTCTGTAATCCAGCCAGACTCACATACTCACCACTCTCCAATGACACATTGTTTTTACTGCATTACTTTGTGTTTTCATGTTTTTTAACCTTTTATAGAATTCAATAACCATCCTTAAGACCACTTGGTCTCTTCTACCTTGTTGACTTATCTGCATACCCCAGGTCTTGTTAATATACAACTTAGTATGTGCCATTTTGAAAGTCTTGTCACATACTATCATACATAGTCAATTTCCTTTCTTTATATCTGATCATACTGTTGGAGAAGACTGATCGTGGCAACAAAAAGAGCTAAAATCTCTATTCTTCTAAGTATCACAGTTAACACTCAGAATTCCTTGGCTCAAAATTAGTCCTTAATTTTCTCATCTAAATTTATGATTAATATCATACTCATTTAAGGGACTCAATATTTTGAATAAGTGGTTCTCTCATTAAGGAAAAAAAGGATATATACTATATGCTCCTTATAGTACTAAAATCATTGAGTCAACTATTTAGAATTTTCTCTCAAAACATTTTTGATATTGGGAGAAATGTAAGAAAGTTGGAGAATCTTCAAATGTAGAACAGATTCCACACTCCTCAATGTTTGGATGGTATTAAGGACCAAGAAATTCAAAATGTCTTCTTGATGGTCAGTAATCATTAATTATCAAACAACCTATTAAGTTCAGAAGTACTGTATCTTGGAGGGACATTAGTAAGGTGGTAGAATAGAAACTACCAAGATATATTCCCACTCAGAAACACCAATAAAATAATGATACTTGGACAAAATATTTTTATGAGAACCCCAGAATTCAGTTAAGAATTTACAACACTTCAGAGGAGTGCAAAACCGAGAAAAATACTTCAAAACATGTAAAAATTACTCTGTGTTAGCCCTTTCCCCAGGACACCACAACTCAGTACCAAGTGAGATTCACTCAGCCTGTGATTTCTCCTTCAGTGAAAAGAGTGAGTGAAGTGTCCATTCAATATCCCTGGTCTTAATAGAACCTACTTTTGAGACCTACTAGAGACTACTTTTGTCTCATCTCATCAGAGTGCTGAGACAACTAACAGAATGATAAGAGTGCAACTAAAAACAAAGAAAGTGGACAGGCACTCTCAGCAGCCTTCTGGGAAGTGTGGGCCTGACAGAAGGTGCACAAACCTGATACCCGTCAGGAAGAAGGGAGAGAAATGGAGCTACAACTAGCTACTCAGCAGTCCAGTGTACTTTCTGAGGGAAAAGGGGCAAGAGGCTCTCAGCAACTTGAGCAGTTCTGTGGGACTGAGAGAAAGTGTACAATATTGAGACTTTTCCTTCAGGAAGTAGAAAGAGAAGTGGAGCTTGCACCCAGTCTCCCAGCATTTCAGTGAAGTACCTTAAAGAAAAGGGGAGGGTGGCTTATGGCATCCAATATGTCCTGGTGAGAGTGGGAGAAGGTTCACAACCCTGAAACCTCTTCATCAGGAGGGAAAAAGAAGAGTAGAGCATGCACATCCACAGAGAACCTTTGAGAAGCTCCTAGAATCTCTACCCAGGCTCACTGGTGAAGGTATTTCCTTACTGAAACCAGCCTATAAAGACTAGAAGAGGTAGCTGCTTCTTCAAATTTTACAGACACCAATGCAAAGCTACAAGAAACACAAAAAAGTCAGAGAAATAGAACATCACCAAGGGAACAAAATAAATCTCCAGCAAATGACCCCAAATAAATAAAAACCTATGAACTGCCTGACAACTCAAAATCTTAAAAGAAACTCAGTGAACTATAAGAGAACACAGAAAGACAACTACAGGAAATAAGGAAAGTGATACAGGAGCAAAATTTTAATATCAACAAAGAGAAATCATTAAAACAAACAAACAAACATAAACAATGAAGAAATTCTGGAGCTGAAGAATATAGCAACTGAATGGAAAAATTCAATAGAGAGTTTCAACAAGAGTGATCAAGCAGAACACAGAATCATATCAGTGAACACAAAGATAAGTCACTTGAAATTATTCTGTCAGAGGAACAAAGAAGGAAAAGAAAGGAAATGAAGAAAGCCTATGGTATTTATGAGAGATCATCAAGCAAATTAATGTATTATGGGAGTCCCAAAAAGAGAACACAGAGAAAGAGGGGCAGAAAATTTATTTAAAGAAATAATTCGTGAAAAAATTCTCAAAACTAGGAGGGAAGTAGAATCCAGATTTGTGAAATTGAAAAACTTCTAATGAGGATGAACCCAAAGCGTGTACGCTGAGACATACCATCATTATATTGTGAAAAGTCATATAGACTTTTGAAAGCATCAAGAGAAAAAATGATTTATCATGTACAAGGGAACCCATATAAGACTATAAGTGAATTTCTCAGCAAAAACTTTGCAGGGCAGAAGGAAGTGAAGTGGAATGATATATTCAAAATGCCGAAAGAAAAAACCCTACCAACCAATAATACTATATCTGGCAAAACTCTCCTTCATAAATGAAGAAAAGATGAAGACTTTTCCAGACAAAGAAAAGGTAAGTGAGTTCATTACTATTAGACCTGCCTTACACGAAATGCTGAAGACAGTTATTCAAGTTAAAAGGAAAGGACACTAAATAGCCACACAATCATATGAAATTATCACAGTTAAAGTTAAAAATATAAACAAATACAAAATACTGGAATACTGTAATGCTGGTGTAAAAATCACTTTTAATTTCAATATTAAAGTTAAAAGAAACAATAGTATGAATAAATATAATCACATTAATTTGTTAATGGTGTCATGATACTAAAAGATACAAATGATGAACAACACACAGTATGAGAGGAGGAAATAAAAGTGTAAAGTTTTTATACATAATTGAAGTTAAGTTGCTATCAGCTTAAAATATGTTATAACTATAATATTTTATGTATGTCTCATGATAACTACAAAAGTATACATACAGAAAATAGACAAAAGAAAAAGGAATCAAAGAACATCATTACAAAAAATCAACAAAACACAAAAGAAGACAGCAAGAGAGCATAAGAGAAACAAAAGAACTACAAACCAGATAAAAAACAATTAACAAAATGTCAATTTTAAGTCCTCCTTTCCTATCAATACTTACATTGAGGTAAATGGATTAAACTCACTAATCAAGAGACATAGAGTAGCTGAAAGGATAATAAAACAGGACCCAACTATATGTTGTCTACAAAAGACTCATAAAACAAAAAAGACTCATTCTAGACTTAAGGACAGACATAGGCTGAAAAGGGATAGAAAAGTTATTCTATGCAAAATGAAATCAAAAGAGACAAGAGGTGCCTATACTTATAACAGTCTAAGAGACTTTAAGTCAAAATTGTTACAAGGGACAAAGAAAGACAGTATATAATAATAAAAGGGTCAATTCATCAGGAAGATATAACAATTACATATATTTCTGCACCAAACATTAGGGTACCTAAATATATAAACAATATCAACAGAAATGAAGGGAGAAAAAGCAATACAATAATAGATTTTAATACCTTACTTTCAACAATCAATAGATCTTCCAAACAGAAAATCAGTCAGGAAAGAGTAGACTTGAAGAAAGCTATAGACCAAGAGACCAATAAACTTAACAAATTGAAACAGAACACTCCACCTAAGAACAGCAGAACACACATTCTTCTCCAGGGTACACTGAATATTCCCCAGGGTAGACCACATGTTAGGCTACAAAAGGAATCTTTACAAATTTAAAAAGACTGAAATCATAACAAGTATCTTTTCCAACCACAATGGTATAAAGCTAGCAATCAAAAACAGGAGGAAAACTGGAAAATTCACAAATTTGGGGGATTAAACAACACACTCCTGAATACCCAATGGGCCAAAGAAGAAATCAAAAGAGAAATTAAAAAATACCTTGAGAAACATAACATTCCAAAATCTTTGAATACAAAGCAAAAGCCATTCTGAGAGGGAAAATGAAAATGGAAACATAACATTCCAAAATCTTTGAATACAAAGCAAAAGCCATTCTGAGAGGGAAGTTTAGTGATACAGACCTACCTCAACAACAAGAAAAATATCAAATAACCTAACCTTTCATGTCAAGGAACTACAAAAAGAAAAACAAATTAAGCCCAAAGTTCACAGAGAGAAAAAAAATAATGAATATTAGAGTAGAAATAAATGAATAGAGACTAGAAAAACAATAGAAAAAATCAATGAATACAAGAGGTGGTTATTTTAAAAGATAAAATTGATACATCTTCAGCTCAATGAGGAAAAAAGAGAAGACTCAAATAAAATCAGAAATGAAAAAGGAGACATGACAATTTTTGTTATTGCATAAATACAAAAGATCATAAAAGACTGCAAAGGAAAATCATATGCCAACAAATTGGATAACGTAGAAGGAATGAATAAATTCCTAGAAGCATACACCCCCCTCCAACACTGAATCATGAAGAAACAGAAAATCTGAACGGAACTGTAACAAATATGGAGATTAGATGAGTAATCAAAAACCTCCCAATAAATAAAATCCCAAAACCAAACAGCTTCACTAGTGAGTTCTACCAAACATTTAAAAAGAATTAATACCAATACTAATTAAACTCTTCTCAAAAAATGAAGGGGGAGGGGTGCCTGGGTGGCTCAGTCAGTTAAGCATCTGCCTTTGGCTCGGGTCATGATCCCAGAGTCCTGGGATCGAGCCCCGCATTGGGCCCTCTGCTCAGCCAGGAGTCTGCTTCTCCCTCTCAGTCTCCCTCTGTGCTCTCTCTCTCTCAAATAAATAAATAAAATCTTTAAAAAAAATGAAGGGGGAAATTTTTAAAGTCATTTTATGAAGCCAGCATTACCTTGACACCAAAGGCAGAAAAACATACTACAAGAAAAGAAAATTACAGGCTAATATCCCTAATGAACAATGATGAAAAAATTCTCACCAAATTCCTAGTAAACTGAATTCAACATCACATTAAAAGGTTCACATATCATGATCAAGTGGGATTTATCCCTGGGATGCAAGCATGATTCAACACATGCGAATCAATAAATGTGGTGTGTTCAACACATTAACAAAATAAAGGATAAAAACCAGGTGATCATATCAATAGATGCAGAAAAATAACTTGATAAATTTCAATACCTTTTCATGATAAAAAAAATGCTCAACAAGCTTGGTATAGATGGAACGTACCTCAATAAAGGCCATTTACGGTAAGCACGCAACTAACATCATGCTCAACAGTGACAGGGTGAAAGCTTTCCCTCTAAGATCAGGAACAAGACCAGGATTCCCATCCTTATCACTTTTAGTCAACAAGTATTGTTTGTCCTACTCAGGGCAGTTAAACACATAAAAGAAATAAAAGGCATCAAAATTGGAAAGGAAAAAGTAAAATTATCTCTCTTTGCAGATGACATGATCCTATATGTATAAGACCCTAAAGACTATACACATAAAAAAAAATTGTTAGAATAAACGAAATCAGTACAGTTGTAGCACACAAAACCAACAAACAAAAATCAATCACAGTTTAGACACTAATAATGAACTATGCAAAAAGGAAATTAAGAAAACCACCCCATTTAGAATAGCATTAAAAAGAGTAAAATACTGGGGTGGCTGGGTGGCTCAGTCGTTAAGCATCTGCCTTCAGCTCAGGTCATGATCCCAGGGTCCTGGGATCGAGCCCCACATCCAACTCCATGCTCCACAGAAGCCTGCTTCTCCCTCTCCCATTTCCCCTGCTTGTGTTCCCTCTCTTGCTGTGTCTCTCTCTGTCAAATAAATAAATAAAATCTTAAAAAAAAAGTAAAATACTTAGTAATAAACTTGATCAAGGAGGTAAAAGACTTGTACACTGAATATTATAAAACATTAATGAAGCAAATTAAAGGAGAAAAAAAGCAAAACAACTTGTTTTGATGGATTAGAAGACTTAATGTTGTTAAAATATCCACAGTACTTAATCTATAGCTTCAATGCTAATGCCACCAAAATCCCACTGGCATTTTTTACAGAAATTAAAAAATAATCCTAAAATTTATATGGAACCACAAAAGACCCAGAACAGCCAGAGTGGTCTCAAGAAAGAACAAAGCTAGAGGCATCACACTTCTTGATTGAAAATATATTACAAGCAAACAGTAATTAAAACAGAATGGTCCTGGCATAAAGACAGACATATAAACCACTGAAATACAACAGAGGCCCCAGAAATAAACCCATGAGTATATGACCAGTTGATCTCTGACAAGGGTTCCAAGAACACACAATGAAGAATAAATAGTCTCTTCAACTAATGATACTGGGAAAAGTAGATATCCACATGCAGAAGAATAAAATTGGATTCCTACCTTACACCATGAACAAAAATAAACTCAAAATGGATTAAAAACATATGTAAGACATGATACTCTTAAATCCCTAGAAGAAAAATTAAGGTGAAAGCCTCTTGATATTGGTGCAAGGCAATGATTTCTTGGATATGACATCAAAAGTGCAGAGAACAAAAGCAAAAAAATAGACAAGTGGGACAAAATAAACTAAAACCTCCTGCACAGCTAAATAAAAAAATCAAAAGAATGAAAAAACAACCTATGGAACAGGAGAAAATATTTGCAAATCATACATCTGATAATTAACTTGCAAAATATGTAAGGAATTTCTACAGCTCAATAGCAAAAAACTAAATAATCTGATTAAAAAGGGGCAAAGGACTTAGATATTTTTTCAAGGATGTCATATAGATGGCTAATATGTTTATGAATAGACAATAAACATCATTACTTATATGGAAATGCAAATCAGAACTACAATGAAATATCACTTCACACCTTTTAGGATGGCCATTTAAAAAAAAGATAACAGGTGTTAGTGAAGTTGTGGAAAAACTGGAACTCTTGCAAGCTGTTGGAAATGTAAAACAGTGCAGCAGCTATGGAAAACAGTATGATGATTCCTAAAAAAATGAAAATGGAACTACCGTATGATCCAGAAATTCCAGTTCTGGGTATATTGCCAAACAGAATTGAAATCAGGATCTTGAAGATATATTTGCACTCCCATTTTCACTGCAGCACTACTCACAACAGCCAAGATAAGGAAGAAACCTAAATGTCCACTGATATATGTGTTGGTAAGGAAAATGTGGTATAAGTAAATAAGCCAGTTGCAGAAGGAAAGTCCTGCATGATTCCACTTATATGAGGTATGTGAAATAGTCAAACTCGTAGAAGCAGAGAATACAATAGTGTTTACCAGGGGCTGGAAGATGGGGGAAATGGTAAGTTGTTATTAAATGGGTAGGAAGTTCTGTTAACACAAGATGAACAAATTCTAAGAATCTGCTTAATAATATGGTATTGTGCATTTCAAAATTTATGAGTATATCTCAAGTTAAGTGTTCTTACCACAAAAACAAAAACCAAACACACACCTACAAAATCAAGAGGACACAAGGAAACTCTGGGAGATGCTGAATATGTCCATTACCTTGATTGTGGTTAATGGCATCAGGAGTCCTTGCATATGTCTAAACTCATCAAATTGTACACATTAAGTGTGTTTAATTCTTTGTATACCACTTACACCTCAATAAAGCTGTTCTTTAAAAACAATAGCCTAAGAGCTTATATAGCTGTAATCAAAAGAAAAGCAGTGGGTGTTTAAATAACTAAGGTATATATTCATCAATAAAGATGAGTAAGTTACTTCTAAGTGCTGCTTAACCACAAATCCTTGCTAAGTGGCGATCTTCTTCAATGTTTGGAATTTTATTCTGTGTTTCACATCACAGTACCAGGAATATGGATTTCCATGCAGCACAGGACCCTCATCACAAAGAACTGTTGCTATTTCTGCTGGCCATATCCCAGCTTGTTTGGTGATTTTTTTCTCCACTGAATCATAATGAATAATGAAGTGTGTTCTCTGTGCTCCACCCACCTATCTTCTGTTCTAAAACCAAAAACAGAAACTACATACCCTTCTAAATATCTTATGGTGGATTTTATTTAGAATTCTCTACCAGAATGCTAATACTTTCATTCTTACAAATTTTTTCCAATGCCCAAACGCAATTTCTCCTAAAACTGGACAGAAAACCACTAAATTATTTTAGTATTACCAAAAATAGTGTTTAGCATCATATGTAGAATCACTCAAAACATTGTGAATTTTTATTACTGAGGTTGCTTTAAAAACATTCAGAAAGAAAAGGGTATGCCCCCAATAAGAAGTGAGACTGAAAAATGAGAAGCTATTTATCATAAGTCTGGGAGTCTGAGTCACCTGTGCAGAAAATTGGTAATTCTCAGTCATTCAAGGATTTGAGCCACCAGTCAAGAACACTGAGGGAGAAGCATAAGAGCACCTGGTCTTCAAAGTGATGTCTTAGAAAAGACAATGACGCCATTTCTGTAATGTAAATAGCATGTAAGACCAATAAAGAACTTACAGGGCCCACAAATGAAAAATATCCCAGGGTAACCCCAGCAAAAACAGAAAGCTTCCAGTTTACAGGATAGTACTGAGTCAGAAAAAGGTTCAAAAGAAATAAATATTCCTAAATCAGCACTGCCCACATTTGTCATCTCAGTTATGCTTCCCTACCCCACTGTTTGTATCTTTTTATATACCCTGTCTTATCAACACTCTGTTGTATTGAGTGATAAGAAGACGAACTCATGGCAAAGTTTTTAAAATACAAATATTCATGCTTAAGTTAAGCAAATCCGTAACAGTGAAGGACGAATTAGGAACCAAATCAGCCAAGTTAGTCAGATTTTCATTTAAACTCTTAGCTGGTTGGCAGAAAACAGATTAAGAATTTATGTTTGGGCGGGGCACCTGGGTGGCTCAGTCGTTAAGTGTCTGCCTTCGGCTCAGGTCATGATCCCAGGGTCCTGGGATCGAGTCCCACATTGGGCTCCCAGCTAGGCGGGGAGACTGCTTCTCCCTCTCCCACTCCCCCTGTTTGCGTTCCCTCTCTCTCTGTGTCTCTCTCTGTCAAATAAATAAATAAAATCTTTAAAAAAAAGGAATTTATGTTTGGGGTAATGAATTCATTTTCACATGGTGGATGGTGGAGGCACTGTCCCTTGGAATCCACTGCTACTCTATTTGTTGGCCTGAGAGAAGCACAGCATGATTTCTTGTGGATGCCCTTATTCTCAAATATCATAATATTCAATTCAATTACAAGTCTTGGAGAGAAAAGACCACTTTCCCTTGCACAGATTCATTTATAGTTTCTAGCAACTCTTGGTCTCGGGGTTGTGAATTCATGCCCCCATATTGGACGTGGAGCTTACTTTAAAAAAATCTAAAATTAACTATCTAAACATCCAAAAGCAGTGTTACACTAATAGATTTCTTACAAACCCAAGATTATACTGGTAATTTTCCAATTTAACTTTATAGATGTTCTCAGTCCTTCAGTGAGAAACACTATATTAACAGAGTAGAATTAAACTTCAAATTTCCAAGGTAGATTCATTGTCTTTGCACCAGATACATTAATTAAAGGAATACTTCCATAGGAGCTAAGGACCTAACATTCATAACATATGAAATATTAAAGTCCAAGGCTTATATATCCCTAGAGGAACAAATATCCTCTGGAAACTGCACTAAATAGGCATTGTTTTCATAAGCCTGATCATTATATGGATATGGATTTGAAACTTGTTTGTTGTCTTAGTTATGAGTTGAAGATATACTTCTACCCCAAAAGAGTCCCTTCTAGAGTTGTCCTCAAATCAGTATGACTGAAAATCCTTGAAGATGCTGAGAAATAATAAATCTTAATAATATTTCCAGTTAGTTGATGAAGTTCAGTTAATTAAATTCAGTGGGCATTTCATGACAAGAATGCACTTCAGGGGAACTGCAGACAGGTAGAGGGAGAAAAAAGCCTGTAATCAGATATGAAGAAAAAATGGCAGCTCAAGGTTTTAGTTACTTTAATGGGGATGGTCTTTTTTTTTTTCAAGATTTTATTTCTAAGTCATCTCTACACCCAATGTGGGGCTCAAACTCAAAACCCCAAGACCAAGAGTTGTACACTCTACCAACTGAGCCAGCCAGGCAACCTGGGATGGTCATTCTAATGATTGTTTCAACAGTCATTTTCTCCTGCCATACTTTTGGTGTGTTATTATGTAGAAGAGGATTATAGCCAACATATGAGACAATGACAAATCCATCTTTCCCACATAAGGTCATACATTCAGTTTCTAAAACCCTTAAAGGATAATAATGCTCTGAAGTTTTCTTCAGGTTTAAGCAATCCAGAAACTGGTAGGAGAAATGAAAATAATTTGACTGAAATTTTTATTGCCCCAGTGGGAGGGAAACACAAATGACTCAACTACTTTAATAAGGTTAAAGAATCATTTAAAGAATCTTCATGATTCATTTGCATTTATTTTTGCTATCATGAAACCACTCAAAATCTGTTTCCCAACGGAAAGACAGAAATGATAACAGAGGCGATATACCAGAATATAAATATCACTACTGGGAAAATTATTGTTTAAAGCAGAGCAGGACAGGGGTGCCTGGGTGGCTCAGTCAGTTGAGCGTCCGACTCAACTATAGCTCAGGCAGTGATCTCAGGGTCGTGGGATCCAGCCCTGGCCGAGGGCTCCACGCTCAGTGGGGAGTCTGTTTCTCTCCCTCTCCCTCTGTCCCTCCCCTCACATGCACTCTCAAAAGAACAAATAAATCTTTAAAGCAAAGCAGGACATAAATTTTATACAGTAAATGGTAGTGTTGGGTTGACGTTTTTGTTAAGGTTTTTCTTTTTATGGCAACTATGTACATTGCTTAGCTAAAGTCAAATTCATTTCTCCTTTCAAGATGGTAAGTTATCTCTGAAACAACCTGCAGTTTCTTATAAATAGGACCATTGTAAAGCATTTTTAAACTTGAGAAATAAAGGTATTTTTTTTCTCTAATTCAGTTGGGAGACTAAAAATATACTGTTTTTTTAATTTGTTTTCTTTTTCTTATTTTGATCATATCAATGGACCAGAAACATTGATCCACTAACATCTAATGATTATGATGGCTGCAAAAGAACCTCATTTAACAGTTTATTTCAACATATTTATTTACAAGCAGGGAACAGAGTTTACAGGTGAGATGCTCTTTCAATGGTGTTTGTAAGAGACCTTGACAGAACATAGTCATTTCCTTTTGGATACCAAATTGCAATAGTGGAAACTCCTGCTCATGGATACTTCAAGTTTATCCCAAAAATACTGCGGAAAATGACCAACCTCCACATGCTCCTCGAAATTTCTATTAACTAAATAAACAAAACAGATGGTAAAGTGTTTGACAAGGAAAACACTGGAAATTATTCTAGCTCCATTAAACTAAAAATAATTAAATATATTTTCATGTAGCCTGGGATTTTTTTTTTTTATAATTCTATTTTTTCCAATATACTTTCAGTTTGGATACTCTCCAAAAGAAAATTTTCCAAATGTGGCATAGTAGTGGTGGGCAAGGAAAGAAGGAGAAAAGAAACTGATTGGTATGTTGTGGCCAGGCTGGACCTGTGCCTTCCCAATTATCAGACTATCTTTTACCTCCTCAAATTCTTTTTATATCCATCAAAAAGACATTTTGAGGGCTTCACATTGCTCAGGAGCACAAAAAATCTGGCATTTGGCACTGAGTTCAAATAAAACATGGATCAGAAATGCCACATTATTATTGCCCTTGACCAAGTTCTTCCTTCCAGTTCTCTGTTGCTCTGCTGACCCATTCTCATCTCCTGCCTGTTGTGTCTCACATCTATACCCAGGCTCCTTTTGAAGTCCTCCAGTCCCCGAACCATGATTTCTCAATTTTACTATTTCTCATATTCTGCCCAAGACTTCACCCAGATTCTTGCTCTCATCTCCTTGCCTAGACAACACAGGGATGAGTGATTACACTCTGGTTGTTCTATTTTCAATTTTCCAGCTCAGAGAATTCTCAATTCTGATACAACCTCTGAGACAGGGAGGCTGGCTGAAGGCTTGTTATGCCAAGTGTGGTCTGAGGACCAACAGCATTGGCATCTCCTGGGAGCTTGTTAGGAATGCAGGCTCTTAGATCTCACTTCAGGACTGCTGAATCCCAGAATCTGCTTATCTGAGTTGTAACAAGATTCCCAAGGCGGTTCTATGTGTACATTAAGTATGAGAAGCACTGAGCTGCAGCACTGGTCCACAAAATTATTTTTTGGCTTTATTGAGATATAATTAACATATTATATAAATTTAAGGTATACAGTGTAATGATCTGATACATGTTCATGTTTCAAAATATTTACTACAATAAGGTTAGCTAACACATCCTTCACCTCACATAATTACCATTATACTGTTCCTAATATGGTGACAACACTAAAGCTCCACTCTCAGGCCCAGTGATATACGTTGTGACCAGATCGGGCCCAAGAGCCTCTATGGGGGACCCTGGCTGTCAGCACACACTCGTGTGGCTAATGGGGCTAGCTGACAGTGAGCACACAGCAGTGGAGGTTAGTGATGGAAGTTGAGGTCAGCAGTGTGCAAGTGTACAACCGCAGTGGCTAGGTGCAGGTATGTACAGCCAGCAAAGGCCGGTGACAGGAGTCAGGGCCAGATCTGGGCCTACCAGCAGCTGTGGGGGCCTTGGCTTTTGGTGTGTACTTGTGCAAATGCAGGAGTTAGCTGTGGGTGTGTGCACTATACTAAGCAAAATATGATTTCATTCATGTGGAATTTGAGAATCAAAACAGATGAACATAGAGGAAGGGAAAGAAAAATAAAATAAGGTAAAACCAGAGAGGGAGGTAAACCATGAAAGATGCTTAATACAGAGAACAAAGTGAGGGTTGCTGGAGGGGAGATGGGTGGGAGGATGGGCTAAATGGGTGATAGGCATTGAGGAGGACACATGTTGTGATGAGCACTGGATGTTATATGTAAGTGATGAATCACTAAATTCTACTCCTAAAACCAACAGTACACTATATGTTAACTAACTAGAATTTAAATAAAATCTTGGGGGAAAGAAAAGGAATGTCTTGGTTCTTTTAGAGTTCTGCACTTTCCATCTTAATTTTTAACTCAACTTTACAGCTCCACAGAAATAATTTGTTAGAATTTACATTGGAATCTTTTTCAATTTATGGATTAATTTGAAGAATAAATGACACTTGAAAATATTATATCCTTTCCTTATTTGATTTCTAATCCTGCTAAATAATTCTATTTAATGTAGCTTTATCCTTTCCTATAGGATTTACTAAAAGAATTGAAAGAGAGACTCATATTGTGGTTTTGAAACTAAATTTCTAAAAATATAAAACCCATTGTTCTTCAATCACAGAGTTTTTGTCATGAGACTATATATACTATAAAATACTGTGAAATTCCTTGTGGGTATAAGTTTGAACCGTGGGCAACTATGTCCCATATAGCCTACTACAAATATACTTGGCCTCAGTGAGGTCTGTTGTTACACACACAGCTTAAAAGTTCCACCAATGTATATATGACTCATGTCTTTCCAGAACATATGGTGGAATCTTGCCATTTAACAGATCTAGTACCTGGGATTTCTCAACTCCTTGTTTGGGGCAAATCGCGGTAGCTCTCGAACCTCCTTTTTACATGGCAAATACACCTGAGGGTGATTAATCACTGATGCTTTTTCAAAACATTGTACATAACAATCCTACCACACCAGGCAAATGAAGAAAAGACACAAAATGGGAGAAATCTTATTTGGAGAAGAGGAAGAGAGATTATGGTGTTTCTACTTAGAAAAAACTGCCTTGGATGAGGGTAAATGTGGGATGGGAGGGATACAGAATTGGGAGGAACAGCACGACACAAGGGTGAACCCTGGTGAGGGGTGGGTGCATAACAAATGTGCAAAGAGCGACTCAGAAAGGAAAGAATAAATAGAAGCAAAGCAAGCTTAGCCCCCTTTAATATTTGTCATGAACTGTATCCTAGTCTGCTCCGGTAGATCAAGTTCTGGGCAGCTGGGGGAGGTTTATGCATGCACCTGTGGCTTTGGCAAGCACAGTGAGATGAGGGATTTGGGAGGAGTGAGTGGCAAGCTTGGGAGAAAAGAAGGTGGAAGACATGTTCCCAGCACATTCTTTCACCCAGAATTGTAGAAACATACCTTTCTGCATCTATCATTATAAACCTTACATGCCATTCACTTAGTATGGCAATTCAGGAAGTTTTAAAAATTACACACCGGACATTAAAGTAGGTGAAATAGCAACTCTACAACATGAATTGGAATGTGACAGTGGCCTTAACGCTTCCACTCGTAAAAATATGTGCTGGGAATTTTAATCTCCACGTATCATCAGAATTGATTTCTAATGCTGGCACAAAATCCATTTGTGATTTAGGTGAGCCTGAAGAAAACAGAGGAGTTATTTTGTCCTTTCAGTAGGTGTCTGATCTTGATCCCCCTAATGTTGGGCTCCCACTGAAGCTCGCTGGATTTCCCCTCAGCAGAATCAACGACTGGGAGGAGGAGGAGCTTCTGGTCCAGGGAGCAGCTCCTCAGCTGTGTAAGGGCAACACTCCGTGAGCAGGCGGTGTGTCCTGTCTCCTGAAGGCACCTCTGTAACGTGGCAGCGTGTGACATCCTCCTGTTTCTATCCTTTCTTCCGCTGTGGGTTTGCCTTTCACAAGCACTTCGTGGTATTGCAAAAAATGTGTTCTTATAAACTCTGAGAAAGTTACTGTAAAATATACATCAATTTTAAAACTTATTTAGAAATCACTATTTCCTACAGAGACAAGCTGAGGATACAGCTCCACTACAAAGATTTAATTTAATCTCTTCTTAGGGACAGCCATGAAATCCATGTCTTTTCTCCGTTCACAGGGACATGTTCTCCTCTCGGTTTTCTTTTTGCTTTTTTTTAAAATTTAATTTAATTTAATTATGTTATGTTAGTCACCATACATTACATCATTAGTTTTTGATGTAGTGTTCCATGATTCATTGTTTGCGTATAACACCCAGTGCTCCATGCAGTACGTGCCCTCCTTAATACCCATCACCGGGCTAACCCATCCCCCCACCCCCCTCCCCTCCAGAACCCTCAGGTTGTTTCTCAGAGCGCATAGTCTCTCATGGTTCATCTCTCCCTCCGATTCCCCTCCTTCATTTTTCCCTTCCTTCTCCTAATGTCCTCCGTGCTGTTCCTTATGTTCCACAAATAAGTGAAACCATATGATAATTGACTTTCTCTGCTTGACCTGTTTCACTTAGCATAATCTCTTCCAGTCCCATCCATGTTGATGTAAAAGTTGGGTATTCGTCCTTTCTGATGGCTGAGCAATATTCCACTGTATATATGGACCACATCTTTATCCATTCGTCTGTTGAAGGGCATCTTGGCTCTTTCCACGGTTTGGCTATTGCGGACATTGCTGCTATGAACATTGGGGTGCATATGGCCCTTCTTTTCACTACATCTGGGTCTTTGGGGTAAATACCCAGGAGTGCAATTGCTGTGTCATAGGGTAGCTCTATTTTTAACTGTTTGAGGCACCTCCACACTGTTTTCTAAAGTGGCTGTATTGCTCCTCTCGGTTTTCATTGACAGCTCAGGTCTGGGGGAGATGAAGGTCCCCCAGGGATGGTGATAAAGTGAAAAAACCTGTGGGGCTCTCTGCAGAGCTTGCTTGTTTTTTCTTACTCTCTAGGCAGGGGCCCCTGAACACCTTCATCGGTGTTCTTTTCAACCCTTCATAGATTCCAGAACCTTTATTTTTATCCATGCTTCCTAGGAAAGGGGAACACCTTGCTGCTGCCTGTCTGATTACAAGACATGTGCCAGGAGCAGGGGCTGCTGCGGGGCGACAATGCTGGAAAGCAAAGCTCCTAAGGTTCGTTGTTATTACAGTGAATTAGGTTGTAATGTACTATGCCTAAGGCACTGGCTCTGTCCCAGATATCACATCATCTGAAATTTTCATCTTCCAGGGTAACTTCACATGGTTTTAGAGACGTGAATTAATTCAGATGAGTTGAATGTTACTAAATGATGAGAACAGTGTCACAACCAAGGATGGCTGTTTATCATGGCCAGGCACCATGCTAAGCACTGAACATACATTAGATAATTTCACCTGCACCCAGTTCTGTGAGGAGGAGATTTATGGCTACCACTTGCAAATGACAAATGCAAAAATTGAAGGTCAGAGATGTTATGAAACTTCCCCAAGGTCACACAGCTGGAGAAACTAGAGGCTATGCCCCTACCCTCCAGTGTACAACCATATATGTTCATCTTAAATGCTGTCATAGAACCCGTCAAAAGTTTCTAATACAGAATGAACTGAAGTATTTCAGAATAGAATTCATTCTTTGTTTCTACAGATATTTATTATGGTTACTCTTAGCCAGGCATGTCTCTGGGCACAGGAGATACAGCCACAAATAAGACAGAGAAAGACTCTGCCAAGCTGATGATTGCATTCTTGTGGATGGATGAAAAAATGATTAGTCTCTCAGTTTACCTGGTGTACATTAGTGAATTATTTTCATGAATCAAGAAGTAATCTGGATACTGCAACATTGGGCTGCAAAACTCAGTGCCTTAATCATTAATTTCATTGTCATTATAACAAGAACTATTTTTGTTTTCATGTAGGCATCCCTCTAACCAAGCACAGAGCCTTGATATCTAGCCTCTGGTGGCTCCTAAAAAATTGTTATATTGAGTGACAGATTATTATGAACTTCAAAAATTATGTATTGGTCTTGTGGGGAAGATGGCAGAGTAGGAGGACCCTAAGCTCACCTCATCCCACAGATACAACTAGATAACAGTCACATCATTATAAATAACCCAGAAAATGACTCAAAGACTGGCAGAACAAACTCCACAGCTAACTGTAGAGAACAGAACAGGGAAGAGGGTAGGAAGGGCAGAGATGCAGTTTGGAGCAAACAGACCCATGGGAGAGATGCTGCAGGTGTGAAGGATACAAACAAGCTCTCACACCAGGAATCTCCCATGGGGAAGAAGAATACCCATAAAATGTGGCTTTGAAAACCAGAGGAGCCAAATTTCATGAGTTCTTAAAATCAGTGTGGCTTAAAACCTGGAATCTTAAAAATCAGTGGGCTTGGGTCTAAGATAGCAGGGAGGGCAAGAGGAAATGGAGTCATTGCTCTTTAAAAAGACACCGCAAGGACAGCCCTGCTGAGATACAGCATAGAAGCAGTAGTTTGAAAAACACCTGGGTTATGCAAGGCAGATTAGTTTACTAATCTCACAGCACACACTGGAGGGTCAGGGATCACTAAGAGACTTCTCCAGGAACAAGGAGCTGGCTGGCACCATGTCACAGCATAAACACATGGACACTCACCAGAACCAACTCTGTGCCAACATTCCTACCTAATTTGCTAACAATGGGCCCTGCCTCCACATTCTTCTGCTAAAATGCCAACTCCTGTGTGGCCACCTCACACAAGAGAACCCGCAAATCTTGCTAACACCTCTGTCCCACCACTATGTACTTCAGCAAATCCAACCCCTCCAGCCCAGCCTGCTTTGGTCTCTGAGATTGCAGGTCCCCTCCACAGAGGACCAGTGCAAACCTTACTTGTACCACACACCCACCCCTGTGTTCTCTTGCAGTTCCACGCTATTAGATCTCTAGCAAATGCTGGTCTGGATCCAAATCACGCCCAAGGTGGCTCTAGACTGGCCAAGAAACAACACAGAGGCCAAACCCTGTCTACAACAGGCAAAGAGAGTCCTTGTAGATGATTGGACTAAAGACAAAAAAGTTCTGCCACAACAGCAAGGCACACGCAACACACATTGGAGACACCCCTCAAGTCCCAGGTTCTGGTGAACAGGGGACACTGCACTACAGGGCACTACAGGACTTCTTCATAAGGCCACTGCTTTCAAAAGCAGGAGACATAGCTGATTTTTCTTAACAGAAACAGATACAGACAGACAAAATGAGGAGACAGAGGAATATGTCCCAAATGAAAAAATAAGACAAAATCACAGCTAGAGATGTAACAAAATGGACATAAGTAATGTGCCTGATAGAGAATTTAAAGTAATTCTCATAAAGATACTCAATGAACTTGAGAAAAGAGTGGAGGACCTCAGTAAGACCCTTTACAAAGAGACAAAAAAAAATAAAAAAGAACCAATCAGAGATGAAGAACTCAATAAATGAAGTGAAAAATACATTAGAGGGAGTAAATAGTAACTAGAAGAAGCAGAAGGGCAGATCAGTGACCTGGAGGACGGGGTATGAAAAGCAATCAAGCTGAACAGGACAGAGGGAAAAAATAATAAAAAATTAAAACAGACTTAGGGAACTCTGTGACACCATGAAGTGTAATAACAATTGCATTATGAGGATCCCAAAAGGAGAAGAAAGAGAAAATGGGGCAGAAAATTTATTTGTAGAAATAATAGCTAAAAACTTCCTGAATCCTGGGAGAAGAAAACAAAAATCTAGATCCAACAAGCACAGAGAGCCCCCAACAAAATCAACCCAAGAAGTCCACATCGAGACATAGAGTAAATAAAATGACAAAAAGTAATGAGTGAAAGAAAATTTTAAAAGCAGAAAGAGAAAAGAAAACAGGGAAACTCCATAGGCTATCAGTGGAGATTTTAGGAGAAACACTGCAGGCCAGAAGGGAGTGTCATGATATATTCAAAGTGCTGAAAGAAAAAAAAAAACCCCTGCAGCAAAGAATACTCTATCCAGCAAGGCTATCATTCATAGTAGAAGAAGAGATAAAGTGTTTTTGAGACAAACAAAAGCTAAAGAAATTTATGACTACTAAACCAGCCCTACAAGAAATGTTAAAGAGGACTCTTTGAGTGAAAAGCAAAGATCATAAGCAGCAGTAACAAAAGTAGGAAACAAAAACAGTAAAAAATAAATATTATCTGTAAAAATCACTCAAGGGACTCACAAAATAAAACGATGTAAAGTATGACACCATACACCTAAAACATGCAGGGTGGGCAGGGTGGTGGTGGATAGGATTAAAAAATGGGTTCGAATTTAAGTGACCATCAGCTTAATATAGACTATTTCATGCATAAGATGTTATATACAAACTTAATCGTAACCACAAATCAAAAACCAGTCATAGATAAGCAAAAAATAAAGAGAAAGGAATCCAAGTATATCACTAAAGAAAGCCAGCAAACTATGAAAGAAGAAAGCAAGAGAAGAATGGAAAATAGAACTACAAAAACCCCACAAAATAACAAAATGACAATAGATATAAATATAAATAATTACTTTGGGGGCACCAGTTTGGATCAGTCAATTGAGCATGTGCCTCTTGATCTTAGGGTTGTGAGTTTGAGCCCCACACTGGATGTAGAGATTACATAAAATAAAATAAAATTTAAAAATAAAATAAAATTAAATTAAAAAATAAAGTAAATAAAATTAAAATAAAATAAATAAAATAAAATAAAATAATAAAAAACAATTACTTTGAATGAAAATGAATTAAACTTCAATCAAAAGACATAGGGTGACAGAATGGATACAAAAGAAAGACCCATCTATATGATGCCTATAAGAGACTCATTTCAGACCTAAAGACACATGCAGATTTAAAAGTGAATGGATGGAAAACCATTAGTCATGTAAATGAATGTGACGATAAAGCTGGGATAGCAATACATAAATCAGGCAAAACAAATTTTGAAAAAAGAGACAAAGAAGGAGACTATATAATCATAAAGGGAACAATCCAACAAGAAGGCATAACAATTGTACATATTTATACTCCTAATATGGGAACAACCAAATACATAAAACAGCTAAAAATAAATATGAAGTAATCGATACTAATACAATAATAGTAGGGGACATTAACACCCCACTTATATCAATGGATAGATTATCCAAAGAAAATCAACAAGGAGACAATGGCTTTGAATGACACACTGGACCAGATGGATCTAACAAATATATTCAGAACTTTCTATTCCAAAATAGCAGAATATACGTTCTTCTCAAGTGCACATGGAACACTGTCCAGAATAAATCACATATCAGGCCATCAAGCAAATTTCAACAAATTTAAAAAGATCAAAGTCATACCATGCATCATTTTGGACCATGATGCTATGAAACTAGAATTCAACCATAAGAACAAATCTGGAAAGAAAGCAAATACATGGAGTTAAAATAACTTGCTACTAAACAATGAATGGGTTAACCGAGAAATCAAAAATGAAATAAAAAAAAATACATGGAGTCAAATGATAATGAAAATACAATGGTCCAAAAGCTATTTCAGCAAAAGCTATTCTAAAAGGGAAGTTTACAGCAATACAGGCCTAAGTCAAGAAGCAAGAAAAATCTCAAACAACCTAAATTTACACCTAAAGGAGTCAGAAAAATACGAACATACAAAACCCCAAACCAGAAGAAGGAAGGAAATAAAGATTAAAGCAGAAATAAATTAAAAAGAAACTAAAAAAAAATAGAACAGATCAATAAAACCAGGAGTTCATTTTATGAAAAGAACAATAAAATTGATAAACCTTTAGCTAGACTCATCAAAAGTAAAGTAAGACAACCCAAATAAGCAAAATCAGAAATGAAAGAGGAGAAATAACAATTGACACCACAGAAATATAAAGGATTATAAGAGATTATGAAAAATTATATGGTAATAAAGTGGACAATCTAGAAAAAATGGCTACAATCCTAGAAACATATAACCTTCCAAAACTGAACCAGGAAGAAATAGAAAACTTCAACAGACTGATTACCAGCAATGAAATTGAATCAGCAATGAAAAAACTGCCCACAAACAAAAGTCCAGGATGAGACAGCTTCACAGGTGATTTCTATCAAACAAAGATGAGTTAATATGTATTCTTCTCAAACTATTCCAAAATATAGAAGAAGAAGGAAAGTTTTCAAATTCATTCTATGAGGCCAGCAGTATCCAGATACCAAAACAGGATAAAGACACTACAAAGAGAGAGAACTACAGGCCACTACCTCCAATGAACATAGATGCAAAAATCTTCAACAAATCAAATCCAACAAAGCATTAAAAAAGTCATTCACCACAGTTAAGTGGGGTTTATTCCTGGGATGCCAAGTGTCATTTAATATTTTCAAATCAATCAACGTGATCCATCACATCAACAAGAGAAACAATAAAAACCATATGATCATTTCAATAGATGCAGAAAAAGCATCTGACAAGGTACAACATACTATTCATGATAAAATGCCTCAACAAAGTAGGTTCAGAGGGAACATACCTCAACATAATAAAGGCCATCTATGAAAAACCCACAGCAAACATCATACTCAATGGGGAAAATAGAACTTTTCCTCTAGGATCAGGAACAAGAATGTCCACTCTCACCACTTATATTCAACATAGTACTAGAAATCCTAGCCATAGCAATCAAACAACAAAAAGAGATAAAATGCATTCAAACTGGTAAAGAAGACGTAAAACTTCCACTATTCGCAGAATAATCATGTATTATAGAAAACCCTAGAGACTCCACCAAAAAATTACTACAACTGATAAATTAATTCTGTTTTTTTTGCTTCTTCTTTCTTTATTGGACACTTTGTAGATGTCACGCAGGTCTAAAAGTTACACTGTTAAATAATTATTTAAAAACCGGCCAGGACTAAAGCCCTGGTCCAGAGCTCCAAACCAGAAGCAGAAAGGAATGGGGGTGGTGGGCTGGGGGGTATTCCTCCAACATCACCAAAACCCAGAAAACGAGGACCCTAAGCTCTTTCACAGGCCAACCCAGGATGTGGGCCCTTGGGCTAACCCTCAGGTGCCCCTGGCAGCATCACTATCAGGTCAGTAACCAGCAAGGAGCTGGCAGAATAGCCAGCCGAGTCCAGACATGGACAAAAGTAACTGGAAGTACAGGAAACAGACAGGTACTGTCCAGCTGTAGATAAGATCACAGAGTGCAGCTAAGGCAGGTGGGGGCAGGGGAGGGGCTCGGGAGTAGTATTGCAGTAATGCAAGAGTGTGGCCCCAGAGGCCCGGCCCCATCCGGGCAGGGGCTCACACATTGTGGGTCCTCCTGGTGAGGTGGGGCTCTTCGCCCACCAGCTTGGACTTGAGGTGCTCCTTGTAGGCCAGGATGTCTCCAGGCCACTTGGTGATTGTCTGCTTCTCACAGACCCAGATTTCCTGTGCAACCTGCTGAATGAGTCTGAAATCATGGCTGACCAGCATCATACCACCCTCAAATTCATTGATGGCATCGGCCAGGGCGTCAATGGTCTCAATATCCAGGTGATTAGTGGGCTCATCCAGGAAGAGCATGTGGGGGTTCTGCCAGGCCAGCCAGGCCAGACACACTCGGCACTTCTGCCCATCAGACAGGTTCCGAATTGGGCTCACCTGCTGTTTCCCAGTGAGACCATACCGACCAATGATCTTCCTCATTTCTTCCTTCTCCTCAATCTCTGGGTAGCACTTCATCATGTACTCCAAAGGTGAGAGGTCTAAGTCCAGCTCCTCTTGTAAATGCTGATGGTAACGTCCTATCTTGACATGAGAGTGTTTTCAGATCATCCCGTCTGTGGGTAGTAGCTCTCCAGTTAGCAGCTTCAGAAGAGTTGACTTCCCTGCTCCACTGGGCCCCACCAGAGCCACTCTCGTATCTTATAGATGCAAGGCCCATCTTTTGTATACTTGAAGCTCACATTTTGCACCATGATGACAGGTGGAGGAATCCTGCCACACAGTGGGAAATAAAATGACAATGTCTTGTTGCTCACAACCCTCTCCGTCAGTCCCGATGCCATCATTTTCTGTAGTGTTTTCTGCTTGCTCTGGGCCTGCCGGGCCAGCTTGGCACTGCCATGACCAAACCTAGCAATATAGTTCTTCATGTGTGCAATATGATCTTGCTCCCAGTGAACCCTCTTCATCTGGTTCTCCTCCAACTCCAGCCGTGTCTTCACATACTGATCATAATTACCCGTGTAATACTTCAGCTTCTTGTTGTGCATATGAATGATGTTGGTACAGACACCATTCAGAAAGTCCTGGGAATGGGAGACGAGGACCAGGATGCGCTTAAAAGTCTTTAATTCTTCTTCCAACCACACACAGGCATCGAGGTCCAGGTGGTTGGTGGGCTCGTCCAGGAGCAGCATGAAGGGCCGAATGAAGAGGGCTCTGGCAAGGGCAACCCTCATTCTCCAGCCCCCACTGAAGTCTTTCAGCTTCTTGCGCTGCATGGCAGGAGTGAAACCCAAACCATGCAAGATCCGTGAGGCCCTCAACTCCGCCTTGTCAGCATCCAGCTCTTCCAGTCACTCATAGAGCTCCATGAGCTTCTCACACTTGGCATCCTCGTGAGCCAGCTGCTCAGCCTCCCTCTCCAGCATGGCCCGCTCTGTGTCGACTTCCATCACACACTGCAAGGGTGTCTTGTCACTAGGGGGCATCTCCCGAGTCAGATGGTAGATGTCAATGTGCTCAGGGATGGGCACTTCCCATTTCCCAATAGCAGAGGGCAGCATAGACTTTCCAATTCCATTTCAGCCAATGAGGCCATAACGACGGCCTGAGTTTAATTCGTTTAGTGTCACTGAGCAGCTCTTGACCATGAAAGGTGAGGGAGAGGTTGATAATGTGGGCGTCAGTACTGTTGGGGTGAGAGGCAAGGACACCAGTGACAGCTCGAGCAGCAGCTTTCTTCATCTCAAAGTCCTCTAGCTCCTTTGTCAGCAAATCCACTTCTGTGGTCTCTCGGCCATTGGCTTCATTTTTCTCTTCTGCCATCTGTGGTTCTGTGACAGTATCTCCATTTTCTTCGTGTCCCTTTCTGGGCCGCTGTCATGCTTTGGCAGCTTCCTTCTTTTTGGCTGCCTTCTTCTTGGCCAGGTCAGAGGGCATGGTGATGAACCACAGGGGTACGAAACTGTTCTTACAGGGAGTTGGGCCTCGCTGCTCGGCCTCTGTTGCAACAGAGCTGCTCCCTGGGCTCCTCCAATAAATTAATTCTGTTAAGGTCGCAGGATACAAAATCTATATACAGAAATCCATTGCATTTCTATACACTAATAATGAAGCAGTGGAAAGAGAAATTAGGGAAACAATCCCACTTACAATTGCACCAAAAATAATAAAATACCTAGGCAGAAATGTAATCAAGGAGATGAAAGATAAAAAACTTCTGCACAGCAAAGGAAACAGTCAACAAAAAAAAGGAGGCAACCCATGGAATGGGAGAAGATATCTGCAAATGACACTACAGACAAAGGGCTGATATCCAAGATCTATAAAGAATTTCTCAAACTCAACACCCAAAAAACAAATAATCAAGTCAAAAAATGGGCAGACGACATGAACAGACACTTCTCCAAAGAAGACACACAAATGGCTAACAGACACATGAAAAAATGTCCATCATCATTCGCCATCAGGGAAATTCAAATCAAAACCACGTTGAGATACCACCTTACATCAGTTAGAATGGCAAAAATCGACAAGGCAAGAAACAAATGTTGGAGAGGTTGTGGAGAAAGGGGAACCCTCTTACACGGTTGGTGGGAATGCAAGTTGGTACAGACACTTTGGAAAACAGTGTGGAGGTGCCTCAAACAGTTAAAAATAGAACTACCCTATGACCCAGCAATTGCACTACTGGGTATTTACCCCAAAGATACAGATGTAGTGAAAAGAAGGACCACATGCACCCCAATGTTCATAGCAGCAATGTCTGCAATAGCCAAACTATGGAAAGAGCCAAGATGCCCTTCAACAGATGAATGGATAAAGAAGACGTGGTCCATATATACAATGGAATATAACTCAGCCATCAGAGAGGATGAATACCCAACTTTTGCATTAGCATGGATGGGACTGGAAGAGATTATGCTAAGTGAAATAAGTCAAGCAGAGAAAGTCAATTATCTTATGGTTTCACTTATTTATGGAACATAAGGAACAGCATGGAGGACATTAGGAGAAGGAAGGGAAAAATGAAGGGGGGGAATCAGAAGGGGAGATGAACCATGAGAGACTATGGACTCTGGGAAACAAAGTGAGGGTTTTAGAGGGGAGGGGGGTGGAGGGATGGATTAGCCCGGTGATGGGTATTAAGGAGGGCACATATTGCATGGAGCACTGGGTTTTATACACAAACAGTGAATCATGGAACACTACATTAAAAACTAATGATGTACTGTATGGTGACTAACATAAGCAAAAGAGAGAGATGAAAGACCTGTACTCTGAAAATTATGAAACACTGATTAATGAAATTGAAGACAACAAAAACAAATGAAAGAAGTGCCATGCTCATGGATTGTAAAAACAAATATTGTTAAAATGTCCATGCTACCCAAAGCAATCTACACATTTAATGCAATCCGTATCAAAATACCTACAGCATTTCTCACAGAACTAGAACAAGCAATTTTAAAATTCATATGGAACAACAAAAGACCCTAAACAGCCAAAGCAGTCTTGAAAAAGAACAAAACTGGAGGTATCACAATCCTAGATTTCAAGATACACTACAAAGCTATAGTGATCAAAATAGTATGGTACTGGCACAAAAAGAGAAACATAAATCAGTGGAACAGAATAGACAGCCCAGAAATAAACACACAATTATATGGCCAATTAATTTTTGACAAAGGAGGCAAGAATACGCAATGGGAAAAAGACAGTCTCTTCAACAAATGGTGTTAGGCAAACTGGACAGCTACATGCAAAAGAATGAGACTGGACCAGTTTCTTACACCATCCCCCAAAACAAACTCAAATGTAACACCTGAAAACGTAATAATCCTAGAGGAGAGCACAGGCAGTAATTTCTCTGACACTAGACATAGCAACATTTTTCTAGGTTTGTTTCCTGAGGCAAGGTAAGCAAAGGCAAAAATAAACTATTGGGATTACATCAAAATAAAGAGCTTCTGCACGGCAAAGAAAACAATCAACAAAACTAAAAGACAACCTAATGAAGGGAGAAGATATTTGCAAATGACATATCCAGTAAAGGGTGAGTATCCAAAATAAACAAAGAACTTACATAACTCAGCAACCAAAAGCAATTAATGCAATTGAAAAATGGGAAGAAGACATGAACAGACATTTCTTCAAAGAAGATATCCAGATAGCCAACAGACACGTGAAAAGATGCTCAACATCACTGATCATCAGGGAAATGCAAATCAAAACCACAATGAGATATCACCTCACACCTGTCAAAATGCCTATTATCAAAAAGACATGAAGAAACAAGCATTGGTGAGAATACAGAGAAAAAGGAACCCTCATGCACTGTTGGTGGGAATGCAAATTGCTGCAGCCACTGTGGAAGATAATATGTAAGTTCCTCAAAAAATTAAAAATAGAACTACATTACAATCCAGTAATCACACTACTGGATATTTACCCAAAGTATACAAAACACTAATTCGAAGAGTTATATGCACCTTACATTTATTACAGCATGATTTACAACAGCGAAACCATGGAAGTAGCTCAAGTGTCCATTGATAGATGAATGGACAGAGAAGATGTGGTGTGTGTATATATATAAAACAGAGTATTATTCAGTCATAAAAAGAATGAAATCCTACAATTTGCAACAACATGGATGGATATAGAGTATAATGCTAAGAGAAACAACCCAGTCAGAGAAAAGACAACTATCATATGATTTCATTCACAAGTGGAATAAGAAACAATAGAGCAAACAAAGGGGAAAAAAAGAGAGACAAACCAAAAAACAGACTCTTTACTATAGAGAACAAACAGATGGTTATCAGAGGGGAGGTGGGTGCGGGGGGATGGGTGAAATAGGTAAAGAGGGTTAAGAGTATACTTATCTTGATGAGCACTGAGTAATGTACAGAATTGCTGAATCACTATATTGTGTATCTGCAACTAATATAATACTGCATGTTAACTATACTAGAATTTTTTAAAAAGCCAACAGAATTCTCTCTGGTAATGATTTTTTTTCTATTAAACTGATAAGGAATTCTTTTTAAAAAATTTTCTATGTTACATTCTGGGGTGTGTCTGATAAAAAAAAAGATGGCAATTTGTTCTTGTGAGTAATATAAACTACGTATAATCCTTAATAATGGACCATCTGTTTTTGAGTAGTTTTATAGCTAGCCTTGATCACAAACATGGAATTTCAAGGCAGTGCAATGTCTAAATAAATGCTGGATTAACAGAGGTATGCAAATACTTTTTATTATCTAAAAATACTTCGATTTTAATTTTTCAGTGAAAAAACTAACAGCATTCATGAAACACTTTAGTGTTTCAGTTTTAACATTTTATGTAAAGACTTTACCACCTAAAATCTCTTTTTGCATTTCTCTGTAACTTATTTATTGATATTATTACTCTTCATTGAACCTGAAACACTCCCACAAGGAGGGAAATGACTTTTCCATGGTTTCATTCCATTTTATATTTTAGATGTTTTGAAAGGTAATACTGGGGACACCTGGGTGGCTCAGTTGGTTAAGTGACTGCCTTCAGCTCAGGTCATGATCTCAGGGTCGTGGGATCGAGTCCCACATCGGGCTCCTTGCTCAGTAGGAAGCCTGCTTCTCCCTTTGCCTGCCGCTCCCCCTGCTTGTGCTTTCTCTCTCTCTCTCTCTCTCTCTGACAAATAAATAAAATCTTAAAAAAAAAAGGTAATATTGTACTGTTATCTGTTGTCATCAAATAAAAAATGACTGTAGTCAAGCACTGGACAAATTGCATACCAGCCAATGTCAGTGGGGGACACAATGTCAGAATGGAATTGTCAAGGAAGGCCAGTGGAAGACACAGGCCCAGAGAAAGGCAGGCTGGCTCCACCTTCTCTTCACAGCAGGTGTCAGGGGAAAGGGGGCAGTAAGGTGGCCACGAGAACAGTCTCAGTTTTTAAGGATGTAGACTTTTAGAGCTGGAAGAAATCTCACTAAGGAAATGGAACACTTTGCCTTGCCTTCTCATAAATGTGGAAATTGGAGTGAAGGCAGAACTAGAAGCCAGACAGCCTGAAGCCATCAGTTGTTCTTTCAGTTCATTCATTCATTCGTCTCTTCATGTGATGAGCTGACCAGGGGGTAGCCGATGAGCTGTCATAGTCCTCGTACCACAGGAGCATATTATCTTTGTAAGATGGCCGGTGTAATCTGGGGTGAGGAAGTCTGAGAGAAAATGCTACCGAGTGCCAGGAAGTGATGAGGAGGGAGCGACTAATTACCTGGGATGTGGGTGGCCCGGAAAGAAGACTGTACTAGAGCACAATAGAAAGGATCCTCACAGCTGGAACCAGCCAACTCTGTACTGTATTTTGTATTGATTCGTCATACACACACACACACACACACACACACACACACACACACTAATTTGTTTTACTCATAACTCAATGAACATTACAGTGTTAATCACAAGAAATCAATGTGATCAGGAATATACAGAAGAAAAATAAAACACCTGTGCCCTCATAGAATCATGGCTGCAGTTTCTCGATACCTTGGAACATAAGGCTTGGAAAGATAAAATATCTTTTATTAATAAAAATGAAGAAAATTTACCCAAAACATTTCTTACTTTCAGAAAATCTTGCATTTCTGTGAAAGCACTGAACCTAAAATGATAATGGTATGGGGCTCAGATACAAGGGTTTTAAACCCATAGCAGCAAATCCTGCCTTCTCCTGGGACATTCTATAATCTCTGAGGTTGTATCTACATTCAGTTTATCCCTCCAACGTGTGATACAATTCCAATAGAAGTCACCAGATGGGCCTGGGTAATATTAGGCCACTAGAGTTCTCAAAAACATTAATAACCTTTATTAATAACCTAAGCTATTAATAACCTTTAAAAAAATAACCTTTAAGATTATATTCCCCCTCCTCCTTTTAACTTCTATTAGAAGTACTTTCAAGTGCCACTGATTTACTACTCAAAAGCATATTGTGTTTCTGGACAATCTTTTTTAAAATATATTTTTAAAGATTTTATTTATTTATTTGACAGGGAGAGCGTGCGCACATGCACAAGTTGGGGAAGGGGCAAAGGGAGAGGAAGAAGCAGGCTCCCCGCTGAGCAGGGAGCCAGACATGGGGCTCAATTCCAGGACCCTGGGATCATGACCTGAACTGAACGCAGACGCTTAACTGACTGAGCCATCCAGATGCCCCTTTCCTGGACAATCTTATGGGTTAAAGAATTTTTAAGTCTTTTCTAAAATTTAATTTAGTTAGAAAATTCATAAAACTGCATTTATAAGGTCCCTAAATAAATACAAATTTAAACTATCTATGCCTGGCCTCTTAGCAAACCACTATAATTTCAATTTTAATTTTTTTGTTTTTAGAGATGGGAGGGAGGGGCAGAGGAAGAGGGAGAGAGAGAATCTTAAGCAGGCTCCACGCCCAGTGCATAAGCCTGACATGGGACTCGATCTCACATCCCTGAGATCATGACCTGAGCCCAAATCCAGAGTCAGATGCTTAACTAACTGAATTACCCAGGTGCCCCTCAATTTTAATTTTAAATGCTATTTAATGAATATAAATATATCTTTAATATCATAAGCCCTTTTGCCCAGAAATAAACCCACACCTATATGGTCAATTAGTCTATTACAAAGGAGGCAACAATATACAATGGGGAAGAAACAGTGTTCAATAATTGGTGTTGGGAAAATTGGACACCTACATGCAAAAGAATGAAACTGAACCACTTCCTTATACCATACACAAAAATAAACTCAAAATGGATGAAAAACCTAAATGTGAGACCTGAAACCATAAAGCTCCAAAAAGAACACAGGGAATAATCTCTTAGACATTGGCCTTAGCATCTTATGAATATGTCACCTCAGGCAAGAGAAACAAAAGCAAAAATAAACTATTGGGACTATACCAAAATGAAAAGCTTTTGCATAGCAAAGGAAACCATCAACAAAACTAAAAGACAACCTACTGAATGGGAGAAGATATTTGCAAATGATCTATCTGATAAGGGGTCAATATCTAAAATACATTAAAAAAATCTTACACAACTAAATACTAAAAAACCGAACAAATCTATTTAAAAAATGGGCAGAGGAACTGAACATGAAAAGAGGCTTGGGCACCTGGGTGGCTTAGTCAGTTAAGCATCTGCCTTTGGCTCAGGTCATGATCTGGGAGTCCTGGGATCAAGTCCCACACCTGGCTCCCTGCTCGGCAGGGAGTCTGCTTCTCCCTCTGCTCCCACCCTACTCTCATGCTCTCTCACTCACTCTCTCGGATAAATAAATAAAATCTTTAAAAAAAAAAAAAAGAAAAGAGGCTCAATGTCAATGATCATCGGGAAATGCAAATCAACACAAGATAACACTTCACACCTGTCAGAATTGCTAGACACTAAAAGATAACAAATACCTGTGCAGCCACTGTGGAAAACAGTATGGAGGTTCCTCAAAAGGTTAAAAATAGAACTACCCTATGATCCAGCAATTGCAATACTAGGTATTTACCCAAAGGATACAAAAATACTGATTCACAGAGACACATGTACCCTGATGTTTATAGCAGCACTATCAACAATAGCTAAACTATAGGAAGAGCCCAAATGTCCATCAACTGGTGAATGGATAAAGATGTGGGGTGTGTGTGTGTGTGTGTGTGTGTGTGTGTGTGTGTGTGTACATACATATATATATATATATGTGTATATATACATGTATATGTGCGTATATATATAATGGAATATTATGCAGCCATCAAAAGAATGAAATCTTGCCATTTACAATGACGTGGATGAAGCTAGACGTGTATTGTGCTAAGCAAAATAAGTCAGTCAGAGAAAGACAGATATCATATGATTTCACTCACATGTGGAATTTAAGAAACAAAACAGATGAACATAGGGGAAGGGGAAAAAAGAGAGAGAGAGAAGCAAACCATAAGAGACTCTTAACTATAGGCAACAACCTGAGGATTGCTGGAGGGGAGGTGGGTGGGGGTATGGGCTAAATGGGTGATGGGCATTAAGGAGGCCACTTGTTCTGTGAGCACTGGGTGTTATATGTGAGTAATGAAACACTAAATTCTACTCCTGAAACCAATATTATATTATGTGCTAACTAACTAGAATTTAAATAAAAATTTGAAAAAAAAGAAGAAAAATAAATAGAAGACAAGAAATAACAAGTGTTGGTGAGGATGTGGAGAAAAGGGAACCCTCATGCACTGTTGGGGAGAAAGTAAATTGGTGGAATCACTGAGGAAAAAAGTATGGAGTTTCCTCAAAAAATTAAAAATAGAACTACCACATGATCCAGTAATTCCATTACTGGGTATTTAACTCCCCCAAAAAATGTAAACAGTAATTCAAAAAGATATATGCATCCCTATGTTTATTACAGCATTATTTACAATAGCCAAGGTATGGAGGAAACACATGTCCACCAACTGATGAATGGATAAAGATGTATATATACAATGGAATATTAGCCATTAAAAAAATGACATCTTGTCATTTGTGACAACATGGATGAACCTAGAGGGCATTATTCTAAGTGAAATAAGTCAGACACAGAAAGACAAATACCATATGATTTTACTTAAATGTGGAATCTAAAAAATAACAAACAAACAAAGGAATAAACAAAGAAAACAAACAGACTCTTAAATACAGAGAACAAACTGGTGGTTGCCAGAGGGGAGGTGGGTGGAGGGATGGGCAAAATAGTTGAAGGGGATTGAGAGGTACAAACTTCAGTTATAAAAAAATTAAGTCACAGAGATGAAAAGTAGGGAATATAGTCAATAATATTGTAATTACATTGTATGATGTCAGATGGTGACTACAGTTGTGGTGAGCACTGGGTAATACATAGAATTGTGGAATCACTATGTTATACACCTGAAACTAATATAACATTGTCAATTATACTTTGATAATATATAAAATAAAATAAACAGGAGACCTTTCTTTCCTTGTGCTGAAACCCTTAATAGAAAAAGAAAATCTGATAGAAAAATAAACCAGAATGCAATGATGGCAGGAATCACTTAGGCCATAACCTTCAGATCTTTTGGAATGTTGAACACAAGCACTGATGAAGGGGAAAAGGCATGGGAGAGGCTGTGGGGTGACCCTGGCGGAACTGCTCCTCTCTTCCAAGCCCATGTTCTTATGGCCATCCCTATGGGAATCTCCTTTACACCCAATCCCTCCTAAAATTCAGTGTCTCTTTTTGTTTGATTCTAGATTGGAGCATCCATTACTCCTCAGCGTAACCCACCGTACAAATGAACTATTATTCTTTTAAGCCACTGAGATTTGGGAATTGTGTCTTTCTGCAACACAAACTAGCTTATCCTGACTAATCCAATCACATTTCATGTGCAAGCAATGCATTAATGAAACTAGAATTCAAGATAAGGGAGGTCGTATTGGAAATCTATTCAAAGTTATGGATTTCTGAGTTCTTTCCAATTTTGTCGCTTTTTCTTTTACCTGTCTTAAACTATAATAGGTTTAACTACCACAGACATTGATTTGGCCAATCTGTAATAGGATAAGGAAACATTCTGATCTTCCCTCTCTAGGTCACTGCCCTGACTATCAAACAAACTGCAGGTCTCTGTGAGGACTCCTATACTGTTATTTCTGACAGGTTCTCAATAGTCTGTAAGAATGTAATTACTGGACTCATTCCAGGTATTCATGTCGTAGAATTTCCTAGCAAAACTGACACTGATTGGCATACTTGTCTGCAGTTGGAAAAAGGGGCCAGAAATAGAAGCAAATGAATTCAATGATTTTGCTTTATTCTTGCCTTTGTGAGTAGAAAGTGTGACAGATGCACTCACCTACTTTAAAGGGAAGGATTCCCGACCTACTGCTATTCCCATCTGAAATTCTTCCTCAAAATGAAACTATACCCATTGAGTAGAAAGTTATTTTCTTTAAGGAAATAGAAGAACCCTTGTTCCAGTAGGTTTCTGGAAACCCAGCACAGCAAGGTACATGGGTTTGTAGGTAAGACCATCTCAGCCTAGAGACCAAACTGGGTTCACTCTCAGAGGAGTCACATTGATACTTGTATGACAACGTCTGGTCTAAATTGGTTTCTGGTTCTGTGTAATTAGTATTAGATTTTCACACTATTTTCTCAACAGTTACATCATCTCTTTTTCTCTACATAAACTTACACTCCTGACACCCTAAAATATAAACGAAGCTGCCAGGCTTCCAGTTTAACACTGGTGATTTCTTATGCTGCATAATGGGTATGATTATAGAAATTCAGGTGGTAGATCCATGAGGCAAACTTCGTTCATTAAATTTGTAGTGTTATTTCTGCCTGTGATTGCGAATGGATTCAACGTAATTAAAACATTATATTTCTTTCTAAACAACCCGTCCTTTTGCATTTGCTGACTTAGTGGGGATTTCTTCCCCGGAAGGTAAATGTCAGTTTCTAGCCATAGCCAACTTTAATCCTTCTGTTCCCTTGCATACATACAAAGCTCCCTGTGTAGAACCTCTACAATATCTTCCCGGACCATTCCTCCTTCTTTAAAGGTCATTCTCCCCTGCTGAACTATAAGATTTCAAAGACAGACCATTACTTATCTGCCTCAGTGTCTCCAGATCCTAGACCAAGGCCCATGAACCAATAAGTTGTCAATAAATGGCTGTTGAATGAAGTTTCTTAGTTCACCTGCTGCTGTTAGTCTCTCCTGTTATACATCTTCAGCCAAATTACAATGTTAGAATTCTCAAAGTAGAGCTCAAATCATGAAACTCTATTGGTTAAAAACACTTACCGACACTCTGTTTTAAAATCGGTGAAGACTCCTTATCCTGATATTCAAAAGCCTTCTCAATCTGCACGAATTCCAAAATCCTTCCCAAATCACTGCTCCAGAAAACCTACAACAAAGTTCAACTCTTCTGCCTGCTTTTCTCCACATATCAGTGCCTCACCTGTGCTTTGGTCGTATTTCCTCTAGGTCATATAGTCTGCCCTTTTTCTTCCTCTTTAAGTTCCATCTTTATGCATTCTATAATATAGTTACTGTGTTCTTCCAATCCTCGGTCAGTAGGCCCTTAAGTCTTTCCTAACATGTCCTGGACATTATGTGTAGCAGAGGACATACAGAAATAGAAGACACCGTTGTGCCGTAAAGGAAGAATGTTCTGGTGGATAGACAGATGTGAAAACTCTTAGAATACAGTGAGAGCTCAAGGGATATGCACCTACCCCAGGCAAGAGTGAATACCTTAAAAATGTACCTTGTGGAGGCTATAATATCAAAACTTATAGTTAGCTGGAAAAAGGAATGAGGTTAGAACATTGTAAGCAGAAAGAGCAGGCAGCAGCAAACTTTGGGGATTCCTGTGTGGACAGCACAACTGAGGCAGTACATGGACTTCCCACAATTTGCGTGCCTTGGAACTCCCACAGTGTCTCACCGTGTATCTTACGGACATACTACTTGTTGCCCTATCTTATAGTCATTAACATGCTTATCTGTTCTTCATTATTGGACAAAATAACAACTATACCCAATTAATCTTTTTTATTCCTAACAGATCCTTAAAAAATGTCTTTCACTTACATAGTACATGATTAATATATGTTTGTTGAATGGGTGAATAATTTTAGATGAAACTGCCCTGAATTGTCACTTCAGGAATACTTCAGGAGAGTTTGAATTCTCAGTGGCACTGAAGAAGATAATCCTTGGCCAAGCGTACCCAGAGTGTGGCTAGAAGTGGATTGCTAGTTGTCCCACGGGGCCCAGGTGTTAGGAAGGGGCCTGTGTTGCCTGGGTCTTGAGGCAGTATTTCTGCTCCCTAAGCATCCCCCTTCAACATACTCTCTCCCTCCCAAGAAGACATAATGACCATCATACATAAATAGTAGTTCCATATACATATAAATTTCCATATAATTTATTTAAATTCAATTTAATTACCATATACTGTATTATTAGTTTCACAGGTAGAATTCAATGATTCATCAGTTGCATATAACACCCAGTGCTCATTCCATCAAGTGCCCTCCTTAATGCCCAACACCCAGTTACCCCATCTCTTCACCTACCTCCCCTCCATCAACCCTCAGTTTGTTCCCTATAGTTAAGAGTCTCTTATGGTTTCCCTTTCTGTTTTCATCTTATTTTATTTTTCCTTCATAGACATTTTTAGGAAAATTAACATCTCCTCCTCTAAGAAAGCCATAGTTAATAAAGTACATATAATGAACATGTGTAAAAAATCTGGAATACTTGAAATATACAGAATATTTTGTGTAGCTCAGGGATACAAGTAATCAAAATAGTGATGATAATCATGTGTGAAACTAATTTTATGGTAAAGGATCAACCAAGATATAATGAAACAAAGGATTCTGGACAAATTGTTAAGAAACAATGAGAATGTTTATAAAAAAAAAAGAAACAATGAGAATGTTTATAAAAAAAAATTGTAACCAAAAAAAATCTGACTGCAGAAAACTCATCATGAGGATAGCTGATAACTCTGATCAGTCTGTCAAAAACATCTACAGTTTCCTGATGCATTAGAAAATAACTTCTTAATCTGATAAGGTAAAATCCTTTGACAGAAAGCCTTGCTCAAACTTCTATTCATTTGGTTTAAAACAGTCATAAAATGTAATTTGGGAGACTTCCACTAAAACTGTCAACAGAGTTGTGAGTTTGTTACAAACCTCTACTAACTTACGAAGCCAGAAAACTGGTCATCTTTCCCAATGAGAACTATAAAATTATGATCTGGGTTTCAAAATACAAATGAAGTTTTAATGAGTTCATTTTTACTAATAATATAACTTTGCAAAAGTCACAACTTAATATCTGTGGATGCCAATTGAGGAACAATGGAAAAACACTGGATTCAAACCTCAGCTTGAGTTGGAACTCCAGCACTCATCAGATATATGACTTTGGCAAAGTCATTTAGGCTGAATCATTTGAGAAAAAATATCTAAGCATAAAATAAGGATAACAGTATTTAATATTATTTTGTGAAGACTAAATTGGGGTAAATGTGAAGGTGCTTTGAAAACATCAATGTGTCGTAGAACTGTTATATAGCAAAATTAATGTTATTTGTTTTAACTCCCCTCCTGCTGTGATTTTTGACATATGTCACAGAAAAAGGGTATATCCCTCAACATTATGGGTATTTCTTTTCAGCTCAGTAGCAGTTATTTCCTCAAACTGAAAACTTGCAGAACTCTGATTCAGTCATTAAAATGACTGATCTGAATCAAGGTGTCATCTTGGTAGGTGCTGCTTTCAACTTAACAACTATGATCAATTATGACAACTGTTTGACAACTGAGACTTTCTGGAACTAAATTATTTCAGCTGTGTTTTTGGTCACTTCTGCCATACTCCATAAACCTTAACATAATTTTAACGAACTTTTATTCTGAAGAGAATTAAAGTGTACATGACTTAGATAAAATAACAAAAGGTAAGCAAAGGTTTATACTATATTCTACAATGTGTATAACTTGAGGGGGAAAAAGAGATTTTATATTAACAAACATATTCTTGAAGCATAAATAAATCATCAAATGAAGCAGAGGTTGTTCAAAGGCAGGAAAGAATATACTGTTGGATAGTCAACAATCAAAGTCAAGCAAAGCCATGAAGTAACTCATGAGTTGATTACGGATATGACTTAGGACAAGGATTTGAAGGGGTTAACAAAGACACAGAATTCAAAATGAGATCTCTGAAGTTGACATTAAATTCAACTAAGTTTTTATTTTGTGTGACATTCACGATGATTATTATGTAAGAGCCTGGCACAAATAAAGGACTTCTTTGACTTTCACTGCTTCTCTTTCATAAACTATGTTGTGCCACTCTTCAAATGCCCTGGGCCCTTATAGCAGATCCCAAGTTTTAGGGTTTAATGTCTTAATCTGTCATCTGTAACTGTCTTTCTCTCCTCTCCTTTTTGGAGAACTATTTATTTTAATTGTTCATTAAGAAGAATTTTGAACATACACAAAGATATAGATAGGATAACTCGGATATCCATCCTCCAGCCCTAAAAACCATCACCTCATGGAAAATTCTGCTCCATCTATACCCTCATTAACTTCCTCTTAAAATCTATGTATTCTTCAGTTTGCATCTCTAAAAGAAACTTTTTAAATAAACATAACCACAATACTATTTTCACACCTAAAACAAAGAGGTAATTTTTGTCACCAAATATGTAGCTGGGGTTCAAAATTACAGCTGCCTCCTAGATCATCATTGTGCTTATATTTTCTCTGATAAAGATCTAAATAATATCTGTATATTATAATGACTGATATGCATTTCATGATCTCTTAATTTATGTGTTTCTTCTTCATCTTCCCCCCTATTTTCCCTAGCATGTAATAATAAAATAGTCGAATACTTACTAAGTGCCATGTCCTGTAGAAAATTCTACATGCATAGCTTTTAATTCTTCCAAAGGCACTGCAAGTTGAACATTGATTCACTCATTCTTATTTGCCTACCACCAAGTTTAAAGCATAAGAGTGTCTGACCACAAAGTTGGCATTCTTTCCAGTATACCATGTTCCTTCCACTTTTACTTTAAAGGTACACAACTATATCACTACTCCCATCTCTACTGATTGATACCCTCCTTGCTGTGCAAATTTCTCTCATAGTCATGCTATTCTGCCAACAAGGGAGGAAGCTAATACTTTTCTTAAAATAAAGCAATGCCTGTTTTGGACTTTAATGAGAATTTAAATATGGAATGATACTAAGAACCAGTACAGATTAATTAATAACAAGTCAAAATTACCTAATATTTTCCTTTGACAGAATTCATTCTTACTAGGCTAGCAGATAAAGTGGAGAACTTACAAAGATAATTTAAGAGATTTAAAAATCTCTTTGAGAGAAATCACCCACAATATCCTGGCAGAAGAGATGAAGAATCAGGGTCATATATTACTAAAATTATCTGTGTTCAAAGAGTCAAGGCTCATTAAAATAAAAATGTTCAAGAAATTGATACTGAATATATAGTGACAAATCCCATCTATGAGCATGAAATACCTTTCTACTTATTTGTGTTTTCTTCAATTTCTTTCATTAATGTCATAGTTTTCAGTGTACAGATCTTTCACCTCCCTGGTTAAATTTATTCCTAGGTATTTTATTCTTTTTGATGCAACTATAAATTGATTTTGTTTTCTTAATTTCTCTAATAGTTTGTTATTAACGTATAGAAACACCTTTACATTTTTATTTGAGTCCTCTATTTTTTTGGTAAGTCTACCTAAAGGCCTGTCAGGTTTAAAAAAGTAAGATTTTATTTATTTGTTTGTTTTTGGGGGGGAGAGAGAGAGAGCACATAAGCAGGGGGAGCGGCAGGCAGAGGGAAAAGCAGGCTCCCCGCTGAGCAAGGAGCCTGATGCAGGACTTAATCTCAGGACCCTGGGATCGTGATCTGAGCCAAAGGCAGACCACTTAACTGACTGAGCCACCCTGGCATCCCAGGCCTGTCAGTTTTTGGTTATCTTTCCAAAATATCATCTCTAAGTTTCATTAATTTTTTCTATTGTTTTTCTGATCTCCATTTCATTTACTTCCACTATAATCTTTGTTCTTTCCTTCCTTCTACTAACTTCGGGCTTGGTTCCCCTCCCCCCACCCGTTCCTTGAGGTATAAAGTTGTTCATTTGAGAACTTTCTTGTGTTTCAATGTAGGTGTTTTTCACTAAAAACCTCCTTCTTAGTACTGCTTTTGCTATATACCCTAAGTCTTACTATCTTGTTTTTCCATTTTCATCTGCCTGAAGATACTTTACTATTTCCCTTTTGATTTCTTCCTTAATCAATTAGTTGTTCAGGAATTTGTTGTTTAATCTCCCCATATTTGTGAATTTTCCAGTTTTCTTGTCATTTACTTCCAGTTTCATAGCATTTTGGTCTGAAAACATGACTGATATGATTTCATTCTTAATTTTAGTACTTGTTTTGTGGCCTAACATATGATCTACCTTACAGAATACTCCATGTGCCCTTAAAACTGTGTATTCTGCTGCTGTTGAATGGAATCATCTGTATATGTCTGTAAGATCCATCTATAAGGTCTAACGTATCCTTGATTTTTGTCTGGGTGATCTATCCACTGTTGAAAGTGGCATACTGAAGTCCCCTATTATTTTATTGTTATCTATTTCTCCCTTCAGATCCGTTAATATTTGCTTTATATATTTAAGCGTTCCTATATTTGGTTCATAAATGTCTTTAAATGTTATGGCCTCCTTTGATCCCTTTATCATTATAAAATAACCTTGTTTGTCTCTTGTTACAGTCTGTGACTTAAAGTGTATTTTGTTTGATATAAATGTAGCTACCCCTGTATTCTTTTAATATCTTGCATTCTTTTAATATCCATTTGCATAGAGTACCTTTTCCCATTCCTTCATTTTAGTCTATGTGTGTCCTTAAAACTAAAGTGAATCTCTTGTAAGCAGCATAGAGTTGAATCTTGTTTTTCCATCAATGCAAGTAGTCTATGTCCTTTGATTGGAGAATATAGTCTATTTACACTAAAGTAATTACTGATAGGTATGGACTTACCATTATCATCTAAAACATTGTTTTCTTGTTCTGTAATTCCTTTTTCCTTTCTTCTCCTGTTCTTTTCCTTTGTGATTTGATAATTTTCTATAGTGCTATATTGATTCCTTCCTTTTTATCTTTTGTGTATCTATGTTGGATTTTGCTTTATTACCATGAGGCTTAGATAAAAAGTCTTTTATATATATGTCTATTTTAAGGTAACAACAACTAAACTTTGAATGGATATGAAATTCTCCATTTTATACTCCACTCCCCTACATTTTATGTTTTTGATGTCACAATTTGTATCTTTTAACATTGTACTAATTAATAAATTCTTTATGATCACAGTCTTCTAACCTTCTTACTAGTGTTATAGTGACTTACCTAACACCATTACAACATTGGAGTATTTTGTGTTTAACTATATATTTATTTTTACCAGTGAGCTTTATACTTCCATATATTTTTTTCTTACTATTTGGCATCCTTTTGTTTCAATTTGAAGAATTTCCTTTAACATCTCTTGTAAGTTCAGTCTAGTGGTGATGAACTCATTTATCTATGTTTGTCTGGAAATCTCCTTCTCTCTCCTTCAATTCTAAAGGACAAATTTGCTGGGTAGAGTATTTTCAGTTAGTAAATCTTTTTCTTTCAGCACTTTGAATATATCATTCCACTCCCCTTCTAGCCTGAAAATTTTTGCTGAAAATTCTGCAGATATTCCCCATGGTCCTGAATAGTCCCTTGTATTAATAAGTTGCTTTCCTTTTGCTACTTTCAAGATTTTCTCCTTGCCTTTAACTTTTGACAACTGTCTCTCTGTAAGTCTCTTCAGATTTCTTTTACTGATAACCTTGAGCTTCCTGGATCCAGATATCTTTCTTTCCCCAGATTAAGGAAGTTTACAGCCATTATTTTTTTAATACACTTTTTATTCCTTTCTCTGTCTCTTCACTTTCTGGGACCACCATAATACATACTGGTATATTTGATGGTGACCCATAAGTCCTTTAAGCTATCTCAACTCTTTTTCATTTTTTTATCTTCTTGGTCCATTAATTAGATGAATCTCACTGTCCTGTGTTCGAGTTTACGGAACCTTTCTTTTACTTGATCTAGTCTGTTGTTGAAAATTTTGGTTTAGTTCTTGCATTCTTCAGCTCATGATTTCTGTCCCATGATTACTTTTTTATATTTCTATCTCTTTGTTAAAATTCTCACTGTGCTCATGCATTTCTTCCCTTCCCCCTTCCTCTCCCCCTCCTTCTTCTTCCTCTTCCTCCTCTTCTTTTTCTTTGCTTGACTCTGTTGGTTTATGCATATTAGATAAAACAGCCACCTCTCCCAGTCTTGACGACATGGTTTTGTGTAGATGAACCTCATCAATTAGCACAGCCTGAGCCCCTAGTTGTCTCTCAAATCTTTGTGATTATCCAAGTTGCCTTATTTGTTCTTAGCAGCTCCCTAAATGTGCCGAGGTCTGTCAGTGTCCCACAGGGGAGGATCACAGTCAGCACCTAGATGGAGGCTGATTAGGAGCTGGACCCTCAGGCAGCAGCTGACAAAGTATGTATTTAAGCCACATCCAAGGAGAAACTGGAGCATTTTTGTCTGCTCCTTCTGTGCTGTGACTGAGTTTACAGCCATAGGGGATGCTCCTGCACCCTTTAAGAACTACTTCTTTATTTTGCACAGTCATATGGGATTCTTAAATGCAAACCATGTTGGCTCTCAGAGCTAAGGGATCCAGGGCAGCAGTTGCAGAATCTGGTGTAGTCATGTGTACAAGCTCCTTCCAGGGAGATAGTGGTGACTTGGAGTAGGCTGGAGGGAGAAGGCAGAAGTGTCTGCCAGCTTCCCTGATCTGTGAGGAAGAATATAGCTAGCCTCTAGATGTATGCTAAATTAGAAGCCTGACTGTCAGAGGCAGCAGCTTTATAAGCATCCAGATAAGCCTCTTTCAGGGAAAGAATGGAAGATGGGTGTTTTGCCTGCTCCCTCTACACTTTGTTTTGGAGGAATAGCCATGGTGAGTGCTCTTGTGACCAATGAGAACTATTCTTTGTTTGCTATAGTCTTGTGGGTCTCATGGACACAAGCCCCACTGGCTTTCATATTTAAGTATTTTGAGGGCCCATCCCTTGGGTGGGAGTCTGAAAAGTCGGAATGCTAGATATGGGTTCCAAACCCTTTGCTCCTCTCTTCTGACTGTATGGCATGTGCTGGGGGTAGAGTTCACGGTAAGAGTTTGTCTCAGCCTTTCCTACCATTTCAATATGGGTATTTCTCATTTGCCCAATGTGTAGGAGTTATTCAGCTATTTTCTAGATCTCTTTCAGAGGGAATTATTCCATGTGTACATTTGGTGCATCAGTGGGAGGAAGGGGCAGAATTGATGAAAGGCACTGAGGCAGCCCAGGAGAGAGCAACAATATGCATTCAATATTTTCATAGTTTAATTTCAGAAAAAAAATTAGACTGTATTATGTTCCAGCCAGTGCTTTCTGTTACACATATACAGGGAAATCTTAAATTTACTAAGGCACTAATAATTCTACTCAGCATCTAGAACTATAGACGCTCTATCTGGAAATAAATAAACCATTTCTGAAGTATGAACCTCACACAACCAGACCTACACAGTAATGGCAAATATCACACACAATTTTAATAATAGGTGTTTTTTTCTACCTTTAATAAAGGTAGAAAAAAATCAAATCAAACATCATTCAGAGGGGATAGAGAAGTATATGCTTTATTCAATTAGGTTTACAGAGAACTTAGGGAAAGATGTATTCCTCTTTGGAAAACTTAGGGAATTTCTCTCTAAAAATCTCCTTACTTTCCAGAGGATCTTAGAGTAAGGTAACAAACAAAACAAGAAGAAAATTATAGCCTTAGGAACTGCTTGACTAAATAGCTCTTTCTAAAAGGACTGGTGGTTTCTTTTGGATACAGTTAAGTGCCAAGGCTATAATTTCCCATTTATTTTCCTTTGTCATTGTAAATGTAGGTTATTTACCCAAATTTGATGCAATTTGCACTTTGTCAGAGGAAGACTTTCTGCAGATTCATATTAACCACATTTCTTCTCCTAAAACATGTTATAAAAACTGTCCCTGTCACCCTTCTTTTGACATTGGCCTTTTCCTCACACAGAACTCAGTCATCGAATGATTGAAGGCCTGTGTAATTCAGCTCTAATGGATTGTATGAGGCAAGGGTGTTTTAAACTGCTCTAGTTTAAAATGCCTTTCCTCAAATAGCTCACAGATCTGAAAGTGCATATACTTCAAGTAGAAAAGATCAAATTCCACTGTCAGGCTACTGGAATAGCTATCTTGACAGCTTTTTATTTATAGATTTTGTTTGGAGGGTG
Source organism: Eumetopias jubatus (assembly GCF_037043125.1). Classification (NCBI taxonomy): domain Eukaryota; kingdom Metazoa; phylum Chordata; class Mammalia; order Carnivora; family Otariidae; genus Eumetopias; species Eumetopias jubatus. The sequence continues at coordinate 95,216,482 of NW_028274817.1, forward strand.
TTTAATGTGAGGAAAGACACATAAATCACAGGTGAGTTGGAGGTCCTGGATGTGAGCTACTGGACGTTGGGTAGTTTGAACAGCAGTGTAGGCTGCACATCTTTTGCTTGGACAAACTCAGTTTTGATCTACTCTATATCACTTTCCTTTAATATATTTTTTTAAAATTTTACCTATTACTTAAATATTGTACCTTTTCACCAAGAGATATAACTATATCTTCATTACAGTACTGTTGTGGAAGTGGGTTCAGTTTAATGCATAGTTTATTGTGGCTTTATCTTTCCAAAGGGAATGATTATCTTCTTACAAATATTAATACACAGCTCTTGAAAAACCAAATAAAACATTCTCTACTTTCATTTTACTTTTTGTCCAAAATGCTCTTAAATCTCAATATAAAAAATAAACTAAAAATTGAACCAAAAACCATAACACCTTATCAAAAAAATACAGATGGAAAGTGAGTATATAAGAAGTTCCTCATCACATGTCATCTGGAAAATGCAAATTAAAACAATTAAAATACCACTAAATACCTATGAGAATGGCCAAAATCCTGAACACTGACAATACCATATGCTTGTGAGAATATGGAACAACAGTAACTTTCATACATTGCTGGTAGGAATGCTAAATGGTAAAACCACTTTGGAAAACTGGCAGTTTCTTAAAAAAAACTAAACATACTCTTGCCATACAAATCAGCAATTGTACTCCTTAGTGTTTACCAAAAAAAGTTTAAAATTTTGTCCTACAAAAACCTACACATAGATGGTTATAACAGCTTTATTCATAATCACCAGAAAAAAAAAAACAAGATATCCTTCAGTGGGCAATGGATAAATAAAGTGGTGCATAGACAATGGAATATGATTCAATGGTAAAAAGAAATGAGTTATCAAGCCATGAAAAGACATGGAGAAACCTCACTAAGTGAAAGAAGCCAATCTGAAAAGGCAACATACTGCATGATTCCAACTATATGACATTATGGAAAAGGCACAACTACGGAGACAAAAAGATCAGTGGTTGCCAGGATTCAGGAGGGAGGAAATACTGAATAGGCAGAGCACTGAGAATTTTTAGGGCAGTGAAACTATTCTGTAAGATACTATAATGGTAGATTCATGTCATTATACTTCTGTCTAAACCTAGAGAATGTATACCACCAAGAGTGAACTCTACTGTAAACTGTGGAATCTAGGTGATGACATGTCAATATAGGTTCATCAACTGTAATAAAAGTACTACTCTGTTGGGGGTATGTTCATAATGGGGAGGCTATGCATATGTAGAGGTCTAGGTATATGGGGAAACCCTGCACCTTCTGGTCAATTTTGCTATGAATCTAAAACTGATTTTAAAAATAAATATATATTTTAAGAAAAAAACAGTATTTTATTCACATATCCACAGTTAACACTAGTAAGAAATTGGACCTTTGTCTTTGAGATTGGATTGAATATTCTAAAAACTACCAAAAGCTTAATTCATGTATGTCACTCGGCATTAGTGTGTCTGTCCAGGGTTTATTAACCTTCTTCCTTTTGCCAGACCTCTTAATCTAAGTATGCCCTACGCCCCCCCCCCCGACACACATAGAAATTTTACTGTACCTCGGAAGGATTCTCACAGAATCCCTTTACTAATTAAGTATGATACAGAAGAGATAGCTAGGAAAAGCTGTGATACAAATTAGCTTGAGGCATCCCGAGAAAAAGTGTATGTTTGTGTGTTCAAATATAAGAGAGGAAAGATAGGCAACTGCTGGGACATGCATCTGAAGACACAGAGAAAGCAACAAATGGTAGGTGCTTACCAGCTGACTGGTCCTCCCCAGTCCAACTAGGCTGTATACCTATACACTGAGGCAAGCACATCTGTCACACATGTGTTCTGGACACAGGATACAGACAGAAGCAAACAGGAAAGTTGACAATGGAAAAGGAATACGTTAGAGAAAAAGATGCAAGAGGAACTCTAAATGAGAAGACTTAAAAACAGTTTAAATATGACCAATAAAAAATATGACTAATAAAGATAGAAAAAGGAGTACGAAAATGTTCTTTGTGCTATTTTTTAAAGAAGATTTATTTATTTTAGAAAGAGAGAGTGTGTGTGCACGAGTTGGTGGAGGGGCAGGGGAAGACAAGCAGACTCCCTGCTGAGCTGGGAACTTTACTAGGGGCTGGATCCCAGGAGCCTGAAATCATGACCTGAGCTGAAATCAAAAGACCAACGCTCAACTGACTGAGGCGCCCCCTTCCCTGTGCTGTTTGATTTGAATGAACTCACCACAGACATCTCTATCCCAGAACAATTTATAATGCTTTTCTTCATTGACTACTGACACTTTAAAGTCAACACCACCAAAGAAACACATAGAAGGATATTGATTTAAAATGCATTTATGTGTGTGCATGTGCATACACGCATGAAAACATATTGGAGACATAACAACTAGCAACAAAAGTGAACTACTACAAGCTCAGACTCTGGAGTGAGATTGGTTAATTTCAAATTTGGAATTCAAACTAGGTGATTTTGAACAAATTATTCCATCACAGTTAGGTCTGGATTCCTAACCATTAATATAGGGATGATAAGAGCACCTACTTCAGAGGATTTCTGTAAGGATTAAATGACTTAATTCATGTGACAATGCTGGGCATAGAGTAAGCTGCAGTTACTGCCGTCATTTTAATGACGACTCTTTATAATTATTGGAAGGCAAATACAGTCACATGAAATGATGGTGTGTTTGTGAGAACCGTAAAACTGCTTCTTTCTCTTGGCCTCTGTTGTCCAAAATTCATTATCACCATAAGCATTTGGTGGTAATTCTCTAATAAGCAGAAATGGCACGGCAAAGATAAAACAGAGTGGGAGAGCAAGAGAGAGAATCTTTTCTTCTAAATTCTGATTTACACATCGCAAGGGAAGAGAGAAGAGCAAAGCTAGAAACTGAAGCCAGGGGACCCGCACCAATCCCAGTGGCTGCAGCTCTGCCTCTCACTGTGATATTCTGACCTCTGCATATTTACATTCCTGCGCTTCATGCTCTCTGATTTGCTTCATGAGGCAGAGCTGCTGTGTCTCATCAATTAAAACAGGTTCCCAAATCCTCAGCTGTGAGATTCTCATGACTCCCGGTTTCAATGTGATGCATTTTTATTTTAAAGTAAATGTCAGTTTTCATCAGCGCAAATGTCCTCATAACATAATATGACTTGAAGATATGCAAATACCTTCTTACCAGATACTTCGGTTCCCTAATTACTTCTGAGGTAATCAGGAGAAATCACATTTGATTCTATGCTCTACGGTGGCTTCCAGAAACTCAGGGCCAGCATTTACTGCCACAGGGCCTCTGGCTCCCAGCTTTTCTTTTCTGGAAAGATACTTCTCTCTCCTCTCGGCTTTCTCAAGCCACCTCCTCCACCTTCATCTTCACGGTTTGCAGACAGCCAGGGACCTTGGTTTGTATTAAAAGTGGGCCACCAACCAGGCTGAGAGCAAATGCTGCACCGTTCTAAAGATACCCAATAATCAAAGCTCCAAACACACAGGTGTCAGGCGGCTTTAATCGGAAATCACTGGGAAATGTCACAAGTATAGGCATTATGGTTAAAGGGAACTTGTCAACTAGTGAGGAAGTGACAGTGATGGTGTCTGGCCTGTACACAAGACAGGGCTTTAGTGCTTAACTGAATGGAAGAGAAATCCCTGAAGAACTTCCACCATGAGACCTTGAGGCCATAGATCCATTTTTATAAACTTTCACCTGTCAATCTCTTTGAGATCATTTTATGTCAATGACTCTTAGTTTGATTCATAATTGTTAAAGCTTCATGTTCTTCAATCTGATAGGGTTTAAGTTAAGCCGCACCTCTGGACTGACGGTAAACAGTGAGACTATGAAATCCAGGGAACGTTCCAAATGAGTGTGTGTGGTCTGCCTGGATCACTTCCACTGTCCTGACTCAGGTATAAATGCAGAAGGCAGGCTCCCCTCAGTGACGCAGTGAATTTTTCTACCCCTGGTTTGCAAATCTCTGTGGGTTTTCTACTTAAATATGGAAACAATAACCAGATTATCTACTGTGATTGCAGGGGTCCAGGGAAGGATGCCAGAGGTCTCTCTGGTGCTGACATTTGCTAAAGTGGAAGAGAATTTGACCCACACCGCAGTGCTCAATGCTTAGCATGATTTAAAAGGCAGAGGAGCTGGTACTGTTAGGTTGTGCTTTAGGAATGGGGGCTGCCTAGTTAGCTGGGTTGACAAAGCCACAGAATGTGCTTTAATGTCAAGCACTTTGGGTGCTCTAACTCTGCATTTACCAGGAAATACACGAAGATTGCATTCTGATTTCAGAACTTGTGAATTTCTGTGTTCAGAGACAATTTAATTGTTTGTCATTGCTTTTTAGCTTTTTAGCCTTTATTAGGGGCAGAGGGTAGAGCCATTCAAAGTCCAAACCAAAATACTAATCATATAAAAGTATTCATATTTGAAATGTAACAATGGGTCACTTAGGGCTGAGGGGGTGAGAAATGGTTCAAGTGTAATCTAGGATTAGGCAAAAGATAGCAAGAGGGGAATGATTTAATCAACATAAAGAGCCAGAAAAACACTTTCAAGACTAAATCAGAGCATTGTACCATCCCTCAAGAAAGCTGATTGGGCAAAATATTCATTTTAATTACCAAAAAGCTATTTAAATTACCTATATTTGACAGTTATTCATTATGCAGATCAGTGAATAGCACAGTAAGCTGACACCCCTCAATTCCAATGCCTTTGTTTCAATAGAAAACTTAAAAAACCAATAGACACCCAACACTGATTATCTGTCTTACAGCCACACACCAGTTAAGTATTGCTTACTCTTGGGATCGATATAATTGCCTTGTCTTTCAAGTCAGATTTTTGGTCGACAATATCTATCTCATGCCCCAATTTTATTGACTTGAGGATTTAGAGGATCAGGTTGGGAAAGGGTCTTTAACTTAATAGAATATAGAACATATCCACCCTTGAGGGGTGGGGAAGAAGTTAACAGACGGTGTTAGTAGACAAGGAACATGAGTTGTGTTGATGGTAGAGGACTCTAAAACAGCCAGGCAGGACATGAGCACCTTAACAGATGGAATGAACTACTGGCATTTGTACCAGTTTGCACTGGACCACTGGCCTGCAGGGTACACAAGACAAATCGGGAGCAGTTGCTAATAAGCAGAACACATCATGAGATTTGTAAAATAATTCAAAGGAAATTATTAAACCACTCAGGTTGTGAAAGCAGGAAGAAAACGGAGCAGGAGAGTCACCTCTGTATAAAATTATGGCTTAAATATCCCCACTCCGTAACTCAGGTGTCAGTTTGCCACAATCATAAATGGAGGAAATAAAGGGTTTTCTGTGGCTTTTGATAGCTGAAGCACAGCAGGATCAATTGGAATTATAAAACAATGCTAAATCACATGATCACTGCCTCAAACACCTCATAACTTGCTCTGAGTCTAGTTAATTTTGTTTCTGGAACTGGCATTTAAAATTTCTGAACAAAGAAAACGATATTTCAAGCACAGTGTTTCTGCCTAGTAGAATGGCCTCCAGTTCTCAGCCAAAGTGCCTAAATAACATTTTTTTTTCCAGCAACTTAACAAGTGAAGATTAAGGAACTTTGCAATAGGCATCCAAGGTGACAGGATGATAATGTGTATCACTTCAATCATCACAGAACACAGCCAGGATTCCCTAGGGCTATGAATGAAACACATTCTTCTTTGGCTAATGAGTTCTGAGAAAGCACCACTGATCCTCAGATACACACTATTAATAAGACAGTGCTAAGAAATAAAAGCACAAAAATTTTGGAAGCTTGTCCTAATTTTAAGCAAAAATTCAAAAGTCTTATTGCCTGCATATCACATTTAATATTGTAAGGTTCTATAAAGCACACATATTACTAATCTATTACCTTCTATCAGTTTGCTTTGCCCCAGAAAATAGGGAGATATGGAATGTGCAAACTGGAAACTATATTGGGGCAGGGGAAGATTCAAACATGAAACAGACTTTACAAACATTGTGCCTAATTCATTATTATTTATTGGTTGAAAATTCTGGCAAATACGTACATTGCTTTTCCCTTAATTCTCATCTGAACAGGTCATTTAAACAACTGGTCAAGAGTTTTTTTACCCTGGCTAAGTAAATCAAAATTATTCAGATACCCTAGCTAGAATATTAGTAAGAGGTCTGTGCTAACAGTAGAAATGAAGATGGTAGGAATAACCTACTTTGTGCCTCCTAACCTGTCACTGGGTCCTCCTGTACCTGCTATTGAGATCCATGAAGGTACTCTTAACCGGCTACCAAAGGTCCAAAACTGGGTCTACCATATGAGCAGTGAAATAGGTAAATGCTGATTGAAAAAAGTATCTTACAGCTTAAAAACATCTCTTTGGTAATATCTCCTTTACCAATATCATTCTTCATGTTATTACTAATTACTATTCACTGATCCCCCTTCCCTACTGATTAGGTCCATGCAAATGGAGTTGAGGTAGGGCAGAGCTGCCAAGTATTTCTCACCCAATGTTGCATCATGCAGTGTGGTGAATCTGTATTGGAAATGAGATCCTTAGAGTAACTTGATAAAATGCCCAAAATAGTTGTTGTCATGGGGGGTGGGGGTGGCATGGTGATATTTTCCTATCCACTGTGTTTGGCATTTACTAGGATCTTTCATTCTAGAAAGTTATATAGTTATATCTGGGAATTTTCTTATATTGTTTTTAAGTAATTATACATTACTTACAAGGGATCCTCAATAAGATTAAGAGCCAATTTCTCATCAGACATCATGGATGCCAGAGGGCAGTGGGATGACATATTTAAAATGCTGAAAGAAAAAAAACTATCAAGAATTTTATATTCTATTGCTGCTTCAATATTCTCCCCTTGCTTTTGGTTTTCAACAACTTGATTATAATGTATCTTAATGTGGACCTCTGAGTTTAACCTACTTGGAATTTGTGAAACTTCTTAGCTGTACAGACTCATGCCTTTCATCAAATTTGGGAAGTTGTCTGCTGTCTGCTGTTATTTTTTCAAATATTATTTCTGTCCCTGGCTACATCTCCTCTCTGCTGGGACACAGGTTATGCATATGTTGGTATACTTGATAGTGTCCCACAGGTCTCTTAGGCTCTGTTCATTTTTCTTCATTCTTTTATCTTTTTGCTCCTCAGACTTGATAAGTCTACAGATTCTTTCTTCTTCAGATCTACAGTTGGATCTCTCTAGTTAATTTTTCACTTCAGGATATGTACCTTTCAACTCCAAAAAATTCCATTTTGTTCCTTTTTATGTTTTCTATCTCTTTATTGATATTCTCCATTTGGTGTAACACTGTTATTCTGTTTCCCTCTGCTTCTTTTTCCATGATATCCTTTAGCCCTTTGAATATATCCAAGACATTTAAAGAAGTTTTCTATTAATTCCAACCTTTGGGCTTCCTCACAGATAGAAAAGTTTCTGTTCATTTCTTTTCTTACTATGAATGGGTCATGTTTTCTTCTTTTTGTGGATGCCTCATAGTATTTTGTTGAAAATTTGACATTTTGAATATTATAATGCAGTAACTTATTTTGTTCATTTTTTAAAAGTAAGCTCTATACCCAACGTGGGGCTTGAACTCAAAACCCTAAGAACAAGACTTGCATGCTCTACTGACTAAGCCGGCCAGGCACCCTGTGGTAATTTTTAAAATAATATTCTCTGGGGGTGCCTGGGTGGCTCATTTGTTAAGCATCTGCCTTCGGCTCAGGTCATGATCCCGGGATACTGGGATCGAGCCTCACATCAGGCTCCCTGCTCAGCAGGAAGCTTGCTTCTCCCTCTCCCACTCCTCTCCCTGCTTGTGTTCTGTCTTCCGCTGTCTCTCTCCATCAAATAAATAAATAAAATCTAAAAAATAAAAAAATAAATAATATTCTCCTTCCTCTCTAAGATTTGTTACTGTTTATTATGGATTATAGTCATTTATTTGTCTAGTGTCATTTTAAAGTATTTTTAAAAGATTGTTATTTTATCCATTTGTGTTCACTTAAGTCCCTGTTCTCTTAGCTTAGTAGTAACTAGTAATTGACAGAGTTTTCCTTAAAAGCTTGGTGCCAAAGAAAGAAAGAAACTTACTGACCTACGCTTTGTAGAGTAAGGAATATTATAAGGGATAAAGGCAGGCATTACAGATTGATAAAGGAGTTAATTTCCCAAGAATACTTAAATATTTTTGATATGCATGTGTCTAACAACATAACATCAAAAAATATGAGGCAAAAAAATGATAGAACTGCAGAAAGGAGAAATGGATGAAACTACGACTACTGGAAATTTTTTAAATCCTTTATCAAAAATAGACCCAACAAGGAGAAGAACGGTAAAGACATAGTTGAAACTGAACACCATCATCAATACACTAGATCTAACTGACATCTGTAGAATACTTCACCCACCAACAGCAGACTACACATTCTTCTCAATCTGCCATGAAACATTCACCGAGACAGAATACATTCTAGTAATTAAACCACACCTGAACAAATTCAAAAGACTAGAAATAACACAAAGTATGCTGCCAGACCACAAGGGAACTAGACTAGAAATCAATAACAGAAAGAGCTGGAAGCACCCTGTGATGGACTGAATGTTCATATCCCCCCCAAATGCATATGTCGAAATCCTAACCCCCAATGCAATGGTATTAGGAGGTGTTGCCTTTGGGAAATGATTAGATCATGAGGGTGGACTCTTCCTGATTGGAATTAGTGCTCTTATAAAAGACACCACAGCGATCTTCCTTGGATCATCTGCTATGTGAGGACTTACTGAGAACATAAACATCTATCAATGAATGAGGTAGCTGGCCCTTAGCAGACAAAGGATCTGTCAGCAACTTGATCTTGGACTTCCCAGCCCCCAGAACTGTAAGAAATAAATTTCTGTTGTTCATAAGCCAACCAGTCCATGGTATTCTGTTATAGCAGTCTGAATGGACTAAGACACACCCAAAATACTTGGAGAGATTAAACAGTACACTTCTAAATTATATACAGGTCAAAGGAAAAGTTCCAGGAGAAATGAAAGCATATTTCAACTAAAGAAAATGAAAATACAATTTATCAAAATTTGTGGTATACAGCAATAGCAGTGCTTAGAGGGAAATTTATAGTATTGAGTGCATATACGTAAAAGGAGAAATATATAAAATTAATAATGTAAGCTTCCATCTTAGTAAACTATAAAATAAAGAACAAATGAAATCCAAAGTAAGCAGAAAAAATAAATAATAAAATTAGGGCTGACATCAATGAAAATTAAAATGGTAAATCACTAGAGAAAATCAACTGAACAAAAACCTAGTTCTTGGAAAAGGTCAATAAAATTAATAAACTTCTAGTCAGATTGACAAAAACAAAAAGATAAAACAAGAATTCCTGGGGCGCCTGGGTAGCTCAGTCGATAGGCATCTGCCTTTGGCTCATGTCATGATCCCAGGGTCCTGGGATGGAGCTCTGCATCAGGCTCCCTGCTCCGCAGGAATCTGTGAAAAAAACCCCACAAATTCCTAATATTAGAAATGGAAGAGTGAATATCCTTACTGATCCCATGGATATTAAAAGAATAATTAAGAATATTATGAACAACTCTATGCCCACAGATTTGATATCCAAGAGATATACAAAGTGCTTGAAAGACAAAATCCACCAAAACTCACTCAAAGAGAAACATATATTCTGAATAGTCCTATGTATGTTAAAGAAATTAAATCAATAATTAGTAACTTTCCCAATGTGAAAGCACCAGGCCCACATGATTTCATTGATGAATTCTAACAAACATTTAATGAAGAAATTATATCGATTCTTTAATATGTCTCTAGAAAATAAAAACAGAGGAAATGCTTACTAACTCGTCCTAAGGCCAGAATTACCCTAAAACCAAAAGCAGCAAAAATATTATAAGAAAAGTAAAACTACAAACCAATATCTTCCATGAACATAGATGTAAAATTCCTCAACAAGATATTAGCAAATCAAATCCAACAATGTATAAGAAAAGTTATACATCATGACCAAGTGGGACTTATTCCTGGTATACAAGGCTGGTTCAATATTGGAAAATCAATTAATATAAACAATCACATCAACAGGCTAAATGAGAAAAATCATATGATCATATCAATAAATGCAGAAAAAGCTTTGACAAAATCCATCACCCACTGATGATAAGAACTCTCAGAAAACTAACAGAAGGGAACTGCCTCAACTTTAAACATATCTACAACTAATATTATACTTAATGTTGAGAAACTAGATGCTTTCCCACTAAAATCAAGAGTAAGGCAAGGATGTCTACTTTTTACACTTCTATTCATCACTGTACTGGAAGACATAGCTAATTCTACAATAAAACATGAAAAGGTATTCTTAATGCTAAAATACAATATAATAAAAATATATAGATTTAGAAGGAAGAAATAAATCTGTCTTTATTTGCAGACGACATGAATTTCTATGTAGAAAATCCAACAGAATCAACAATAACAACAACAACAACAACAACAACAACTACTCCTGGAACTATTAAATGATTATAGTAAGGTTTCAGGATACAAGGTTAATCTATACAAGCCGTAAATACTAACAATGAACAACTGTAATTTGAAATTAAAAACACAATGCCATTTATATCAGCACCAAATAAAGATAAATGTTTAGGTATACATTTAACAAAATGTGTATAAGATCTATATGAGGAAAAATACAAATCTCTGCTGAAAGAAATCAAAGATCTAAGCAAATGGAAAGACGGTCTGTGCACATGAATAGGAACATTAACTACTGTCAAGATATCAGGTCTTCCCAATTTGATCTCTAAATTCAATGCAATCCCAGCAAGTTTATTTTAATTGGGGTAAAAAATTATCATAAGATATACAATCTTAATCTTTTTTAAGTGTACAGTTCAGTACTGTTAAGTATATTTACATTGCTGTGAATGGATCTCCAAAACCTATTCAGCTTGCAGAATTGAAACTCTGTACCCATTAAATAACAATTCCCCTTTGCCCTTTCCCATAGTGTCCAGTATCAACCATATATCTAAAGTAGTCAAATTCATAGATACTCACATTAGATATTTTACATAAATGTAATGATACAGTATTTGTTCTTTTTTGACTGCCTAATTTCACTTAGCATAATGTCTTAAATGTTCATCCTTGTGGTAGCATATGACAGTATTTCCTTCCTTTTTAAGGGGACATAGTATTCTACTGTATGTATATACCACATCTTTTTTAACCACTTATCCAGTGATAGAAAATTTGGTTTGCTTCCATCTCTTTGCTATTTCAGAAATGTATTTTGTGAATATGAAGAACCCAATTCTAAGGTTTATATAGAAAAGCAAAAGACCCAGAATAGTCAACACAATAATAAAGAAGAACAAGGTCAGAGGAGTGATGTTACCAACCTCAATACTTACTGTAAAGCCACAGTAATCAAGACAGTGTGGTATTGGCAAAAGAACAGACAGATCAATGCAACATAAAAGAGAACTCAGAAATAGGCCCACACAACTATAGTCAACTGACCTTTGACAAAGGTACAAAAGCAATCGAATAGAGAAAGCACAGTCTTTTCAACAAATGGTGCTGGAAAAACTGGACATCATTCACATGCAAAAACATGAATCCAGACACAGACCTTACACCTCCACAAAAATTAACTCAAAATGGATCATAGGAGTAAATGTAAAATGCGAAGCTATAAAACTCCTAGAAGACAACATGCAAGAAAATCTAGGTGACTTGGGGTTTGGTGATGACTTTTTAGATACAACACCAAAAACACGATCTGTGAAAGAAAAATTTGATAAGGTGAACTTCTTTAAAATTAAAATCTTCTATGGTAGCACAATATAAACACACTTAATGCCACTGAAATGTACACTTAAAACAGTCAAAATGGTAATAAATCTTATGTTATATATATTTTACCACAAAGAAAAAAATCTTCTTTTATACATCTTGGAAAATGCCCTGTTACTTTTGATGCATCATTCTGACAATCTTCAAAGAAAGATAAAAGCAAAGTCGGAAAGTGTGAGATACTAAAATGTAATCTGGAATCGAAGTATTTTCTCTTAATTTTCTAGTTCCTACACATTTCTCCTACTGTTAAAATTTTAGTTATGCCTTATTTCCTATTATAGTTTGAAAGTAATGAATGTAAGACCAAAAAAATTTTTTTAATTTCTGCTCTCCAAAAGACACTGTTAAGACATACAGCCAATCTCCAGAACTTTTTCATCTAGCATTATCTAGAACACAGTGCCTAGAGTCAATACATTATTGTGTACTTCAAATTTTGTTAATAGGGTAGATCTCATGTTAAGTGTTTATAACACCAAAAACAAACAAACAACAACAACAAAATGTGACACGAGGTAACTCCTGTAGGTGTTGGATATGGCTATTACCTTGATTATTCTGATAGTATTAGGGGTACTTGCATATAACGAAACTCATCATACACATTATATACGTGTAGTTCTTTGTATATCAGTGATAACTCAATAAAGTTGTTTTTAAAAAGCCAGAGGCACAAACTTCCATTCATAAAATAAATACATCACAGAGATAAAAAGTAAAGCATAGGAAATACAGGAAATAATAATGTACTAACATTATATGGGGACAGACGGTAACTGCACCTTATCATGATGAACAATGCATAATGTATAGAACTGTCAAATCACAACGTTGTACACCTGAAACTAATATAACATTGTATGTCAACTATACTTCAATAATAAAATGTTTTAAATAAATTTTTAAAAAGCCACTGCTAAGAGAATGGAAAGGCAAGCCACATACTGGGAAAAAATATTTGCACAACACATACCTGATAAAGAACTTGTACCCAAAATTTACGAAGAATCCTTAAAACTCAACAATAAGAAAACAAACAAATAAAAATTTTAAATGGGCAAAAGATAAGAACAGACATTTCACCACAGAGGTTGCACAGATGGCAAAAAAGCACATGACATGATGTTCAACATCACTAGCCTTTAAGAGAATGCTAACTAAAATCATAATGAAATATCACTGCATACTCATCAAAATGGCTAAAATTCAAAACCTGACAACACCAAATCCTGGTGATGATGTGGAGCAACAGAAACTTTCAATTAGCAATAATCACACCTCGGATAAACCTCATTGGCTATGATACTGCCACTGCGCAAAGCTAGCAACAGAAACTTTCATTCACTGCTTTGGCAATACAAAATAGTGTAACTACCATTAGTCACCATACAACACTATTACAATACCATTGACTGTATTCCATTCCCTATATTGTACCTTTCATCTCTGTGAACCACAGCATATAGAGTTGTGGAACCCCTCTGTTGTACACCTGAAACCAATGTAACACTGTGTGTCAACTATACTTCAATTAAAAAAGAGGATTATAAAAAAAAATAGTGTAACTACTCTGGAAGACAGTATGGTGGTTTTGTACAAAAATAAACATACTCTTAGCACTAGGTGTTATACACAACTGATGGATTCCTGCACACTACATCTGAAACTAATGATGTACTATATGTTGGCTAACTGAATTTAAATAAAATAAAAATAAACATACTCTTACTATATTATATGATTCAGTTATACTGCTCTGTATTTATTCAAAGGATTTGAAAATGTATATCTACACAAAAACATGCACATGAATATTCAGAAACTCTATTCCTAATTGTCAAGTCTTGGAAGTAAGCAAGATGTCCTTCAATATATGAATGTATAAACTGTGGTCAAAATCCACAGAATTTACAACACAAAGAGTGAACCCTAATGTAAATTATGGATTTAGCTAATAATAACATATCAGTATTGGCTCATCAGTTTTAACAAGTGTACCACACTAATGCCTGATATAAATAATAAGGGAAACTGGGGAATGTGTGAGGGAGGTATATGGGAACTCTACTTTCTGTTCAATTTATCTGTAAACTTCAAACGGTTCAAAAGAGTAAAATCTATTAATTTTTTTAAAGATGGCTGAAAAGCCTTAGATGAGGTAGGCATACTGCTGCTGTGTCCCCGTGGCAGGCAGATGGCCCATGGGTTCTGGCACCACGGCCAGACCTGGATGCCCCGAAAGCCTGAAACCTGACAAGACCCACACGACTACCATGCTCAAGAGCGCACCTCAACAGTACAAGTGATGCAATTTTTGGCCCAGGTAGTCATGGCTTCAACAGGGCCTTTTTTGTGTGTGCTGCCTGTGACAGCCACTGCTCATCTCCCTGGGCAGGGTCAAGGTAGCAGAATGAGGGGCAGGGAGTGCTGGCTGGAAGTACAGAACCGTAGGAACTTGACAACAAGAAATCCGCTTCGGGTGAAGGTCACTTTGCAACCTCCTGCCATGAAAAGCCCAGACAGGTTAACTTCCCCAGGGACATACAACCAATAAATTATTCAGTGGGGATGAGACCCAGGTGGTTTGGCCCTCACCATGCAGGCCACAACCATGATTGCTGGAAGGCACTGTTGATTTCCTTGGCTTCACAGTCATCAGGGGCTCCCCCATGAGGTTTGCCATCGGAGCAGGGTGGGAAAGTGGGGAAGCCAGTTCTGGGGATGCAGAGTGCTGACCAGGCATCAGGCTCTGTTGTAGGCATTTTACTTGTATTAACTCATTTAATCCCCCCAGCAGTTTTAATGAATGGTCATTGCCATCAGAGGCAACTTACAATTTTATATCAAAAGAAGTTTGGTTGGCACACCCCAGTTCTGTGACATAAGAAGGTTGGAAAACTTGCCTGCTTTTTGGACATGGACAAATTTTGCTGGGATAGTGCATTAAGAGGGAAAGATTACATTAACCATGCTGGCACGCCAGCATTTACCAGGACATAAACTGTACTTGGAAAAGTCATAGGTTAGAGAAAATCATTTATTCACTGAAGATAAAACCAAAGGAGTCATGAAGGAAGGTAAGAAATTTCACTTAGTGATGTACCATGTCCATCTTTATAGTATGCATGTGACTTTTGGGGGAACCCGGCTAGTTCAATTGGTAGAGCATGTGACTCTTGATCTCGGTTGGGGTTGTGAGTTTGAGCCCCATGTTGGGTGTAGAGACTACTTAAAAATAAAATCTTAAAAAATATATATAAACACTTTTACCCAACAAGATACACAGTAGCAGCCTAAGAAAAACAGATATTAAAGACAGAGAATGCAGACTCAGTATGCAGATCATTGGCATTTTTGGAAGAAAATTCCTGAACAAATGGAAGAGAAGCAATATTTAGATAAAATAAAGTTTTCTTGAGATGAAGAAAAACGTTAATCCTCATATGAAAATGTCTTGTCATGTTCAAACAAAATTAACAAAAACTGTCCAATATTTGAATGTGAATGGCTGACATTCTGAACTTCAAAGAAAAAGAATGCAGCAGGTTTTCAGGAAAAAAAATAATTTTCCACAAGAGTACAAAATCAGGCTTCTCCTGAGTGTCATACAGCAACAGGATACAAAAGGAACAGCATATAATATATTAAGGGGACAAGGTTGTGTCTGACTTAACAATTCTATATCAAGTCATATCTGAAAGCCACAGAAATAATTCCAATTATATATGGACTCTGAAGATTCCACCATCTCTGAAAATATTCACCAAAATTCAAAAAATTAATCAAAATAAAACCTTTGAAGTTGAAGTGCACAGAAGTCCTGAAGGTGAATGTGAAAATCAATTAAATAGAGGAAGTAAGTCTGAATAGTTACTATAAATATGGTTTTAAAGCACTACAAATGTTAATAATTCAAATTTTAATCTATTTTGATTTTTTTTAAAAGAGTTATTTATTTATTTATTTATTTGACAGACAGAGACACAGCGAGAGAGGGAACATAAGCAGGGGGAGCGGGAGAGGGAGAAGCATGCTTCCCGCAGAGTAGAGAGCCCGATGCGGGGCTCAATCCCAGGACCCTGGGATCATGACCCGAGTCAAAGGCAGACGCTTAACGACTGAGCCACCCAGGTGCCCCTTAATCTATTTTCTTTTTTAAAAACCTTTTTAGTAAAAGTAATTTGGTTTAATAATGCCTCCCCCCAAGTGTATGCTGATAACATATATTTGAAAATGGTGATTGTGTTTGTCCTGTAAAAACATTAAAGGGATTTCATTTTGTTGATGTTTTCACTTTGCTTCTCTAATTTAAGGCAATGGTTATGATGGAAGCACTGAGTTCTTTATTAATGTCTAACTCCCTACCCGCAACATAAACTTTTCAAATAGCATTAAAACTGTGAATCACCAATACCTGTAACAGTGCCTGGCACATAGTAAATACATAACAAATGCTTAATGAATGAATGTATAAATGAAAGAAACTTACCTGGAAAACCAGAGGTTTCCTCTTTGGTGGTGCTTCTTATAAAATCCAAAGTCTCTGAAAATCGCTCTGTAGTATGACTTGGTTGTACCTATAATCAGACATTAAACAGAACTAAATTCTAGGGGCAGAGAGTTGGGAAAGAAGCAACATCAGTCACTTAGAGGATGAAAGGGGAGCTGTGAGGCATTGTAGACAAGTGTAAAGATAAACTTCTTTCTAATACAGTAGTGTTTCCTGGTCTGGCTTTTGTTTAAGTTCTTCATGTGCATCAGGCCTGAAGAGTGTTACTGAAAAGCACTGAAAAGACAGAACTGTCTGTCTCATCTTGACGGATTTGTACATGGCCATCAGTGGGTTGGAAAAGAGCAGTCATTTGAAGAAGTCTCAAAGCAGTGCGATTGACCTTCCTTCAGTGATGGGAAATACTTATGAGCCAGCACTCCTGGGTTTTGATGGGGTTATTGAGTGTGGCCCCTTCACGGAGCTGGGACCTTCCAGGAAGTTGCATACAGAATAAGGGACGTCCCTCCTGCAGTCTGCCATTTTTGAATGAACTTGTCCCTGCACTGTGTTGTCGGCAAAGGAAGTAAACATGTAACATGGTGGTCCCTCCGTGACAAACCTAGCAAAATATATAAATGCTGGGCTCCACAGAGCAGGAATAGTTTTAGAAAAGCATAATTTTATATACCTATGTGAGAAAGACCTAGACACGTGGGATTCCAGTCTTATTCCAGGAAACTTCCCTAATGTCAAGAGTGTGGAATGCTGGTGCTAATGACTAGTGGAGACAATCACTGGACACTAGACATGGGTACTGAAGCTGTATATGAGTTTGGATTTCCTAGAAGCAGACCTGCGACTGCATTGACATGCAAGTAGTTACATCTGGGGTGGGGGTAATCTCAGGCAACCCAGGAGCAGGAAGATAGGGAAGGGAAGACAGCCAACAAAAGGTACAGTATTAAGAAGTTACCACTGTGGATGATTACTAAAGCTCAATTCCACTGGGGCATTCTGAGAGTCAGCATAGTGGATGCACCTCTGAGTTACATCTTCTCAAGGACAACTGAGGGCTGCGTCCCAGGACATGATTCCTCTGGCTCTCGCAGGTGACCACAGGCTGCAAGGACAGGTTTCAGCAGAAGCCCATAGGTTAGTGGCTGGTATTTCAGATGGTCTGGGTGCACAGATTAATGGCAGTTCTCACTAAGCGGCACTGCGAGGTGGTCGAAGGCTGGAGGACCCAGGTGAGGACAGCCCCCAAGTGGGTAGATGAAGGGCCGTGCCATCCTTCGTCTCTGTGGCTAAGTTTCTCCGGCCAGAGTCGGAAAATTCTCTGCCTTGTCTTCCTACTGCCAGTGGGTTTTGGCTAAAATAGGCACTGGGGGAGTGTGTTTTCAGCTCTTGGGGCTGACGCTGTGAAACATAAGACCACATCCTCAGGATATAAAATGAGATACGAGTTACCAAGAATTATGTTGCAACAAGGGAGGAGGGGGGTGCTCGGGAGCCAGTAGCTGAGTTACCGCAACACACCAAATTCCTAATGATCCGAATCATCCTAAGTTGCCGTAAAAGCAAAGAGCCCAGTCGGGAACCACCGTGCGGTCAGCAGCGAAGTGCAGGGATCGGGTCCTCAGGTAGCAGAGGGAATCCCTCCATGATACGGCAGCAGGGGGACTGGGTGCTGGTAGCGCACTTTTGGAAAAGTGTCACCATGTCTGCTCAGGACAGTCTTTGGTATCTTTGTTTCCACTGCGACTTGCTTGTTTCCATAGCTCCTGACAGCACAGTCTTTCAGGGAGGGGCTCATTTCTTCAGCGAGGGTGGTTAAGAAGCCTGGCTGTGTCTCTCCCGGACAACCCCCGTGACCACCTCTCAGGGATGCTGAAGCTTAGGAATTCTCAGAGACAGTGATTGTGAACATTCAGATACTCAACGGATTCCGAGACTGGACTAAACTAACCTCAACCAGCTAAGAAATATCCTATGAGACAGGGATGCAGGCTCCTGGGTGTCAGATGTTGAAGTGTGTTCCTGAGCCTTTGATCATGGATGTTACTAGAATTATCTAACAACAAGTATTATAGATATAAAATATAAAATAAGTATAAAACAACAGATATATTGGCACAAGTACCGACCAATCAGTAGAGCTGGAGAAGGTGCTTTAGGGCCCTTGCTCTGTGAGGGACTGAATCTATAGTCGCTGGACCCCGGGGTAAGGGGTGAGGGTGGCTGGCCCAGGGGAGGGCGTCAGAACACTTAGGTAACCCAGAACAGTCTCCGTGCATGAAGCAGCATGGTACGTGACAATGTGAACTAGCTGTCCTGCATCAGGAATTTCCCCTTGGCACCACAAACTCTGGGTTACCAGTAACTCATATAGCATCTTTGTGTGTATTAGCGGAAAGCATTCTCTACTGTCAGGCTGGGTGAGCAGACTGCCGGCTTCACTGGGAAGATGGAAGCCTCCCAGCAGGAAGAGTGTTTAAGAAATGAAAGGTTCCCCTCTGGAGTGGTGAATTAGAAAAAGGTTGCTTCTCTGAGTGAAAAGGTGCTGTCTCTAGAAGAATGATCTGGAAAAGCTCCTACCCCACCCCATGAAAAATGTTTCCCCCTCGTGTGAAGAGGACTCAGAAAGAAGTACCCCTTTTCCAGATGCAGCATGGGGGTTTGCATGTTGGAGAGGAGAATCAGGGCTACATTTCAATGTCCCCACCACAATGACTGGACACTCTGTGCAGTGCACAAACTGCACAACTGTGCAAGGTGGCCCTGCCGAACCCTGGTTACACTCCTCAAACTTGGTTTCCCACTTCATCTCCCAAACTTCCTCTCCTTTCTTGCATGAACACCATACCCCTACCTGTTAAATACTGTCTAAAAGTTTAGAGTTTCTACCTGTTAAAATTGATTTGGCTTATCTTCTTCAATGTATTTTAACTTTGGCACATAAAACACAGCACAGCTATGTAGTGAGAGACATATGGCTAACTAGACGGCTCCATGGTGAACACAGTGCTGTTTTGGAATGTCAGGTCCGCAACCTTGAACCCAAGGCGGTCCCTCCATTCCCAGAGCAGAAGGAGAAGCAGCCAGGAATGGTGTGTGTTCCTGCAAGTCATTCTGCTAACATTCTGCAGCCTGGCCTGCAGGGATCGCTTCCAGGCGTAAGAGGGTAATTCAGCATTCACAGCCCATTGATTTCCTGGCCATGGCTGCGGAAATGTCAATAAGGTGCCAACTGTGGCAGGGGTTGCTTTGTGATCCATTGTCTTTTCTGCTGAAACTCGGTTTGTCAAGGCTGCCAGATAATCCACGATGACTTTTAGTCAGTATAACCTGGGCTGGATTTGGGTCATTGACTTGGTTTCCATGTTAGTTTAATATTCTAGAATGTAACCATTGTGCATATTTATATCAGAGTATATATCTTGGGCAATTACAATGTCTGAAAATTTAGAACCTCTGCTTTCAGAATGTTCAGTGATATATATTACAAGATACATGACAGGCTCTGAGCAGGATGGCAGGAGAATTGGTTTTCCATTAACTGTCTCAATAGTATCTGGAAGGTCACCTCAAGCTCCAAAACGCAGACCAGTCTATTGCAGATGAAATGTTTTATGACACTGTGACTATAAATCATGCTATCACGAAGGCATACTTGTAATTCCCCTGGGGCACTGGAGAGCAGCACTACACTTCTGACTTGGGAGGGCAGTGCGTTGCCTGCATCAAAACCATCCCTGGCTTCCTCCGAAGAGTCCGGCCGCAGGGATGCTGAGTCCATCAGAGCAGAGCACAGAGCAGTGTACCCATGTAGCAGAACTCTCAGTAACTGCCCTGTTCACATATACTGTCCAGTTGCTACGGGGCACTGATGTGGCAGGGCGCCTCCTAAATGACCCATTTACATCACCTACCAGTTACTCCACTACAGTGATGGGGCAAGGCTCAACCTAATTACCCCGTTCACAAACACTGTCTAGTTATTTCATTGCGCTGAGTGGCAGGAGCCCTCGCAGTTGTCCTTTTCACTACCTCTATACAGTTACTCCCCTGCAATAAGATGGTGGGACTCCTAACTAGCCCGTGTGCGTACACTGTACAGTTACTCCACTAGCGATGGGCAGGGCTCCACCTGATTGCTGCTTTAACACACACTGTCTAGTTACTCCATTGTAGGGCTCCTCCCAATTGTCCCATTCGCATCTACTGTGCATTACTCTACAGTACTGAGGTTGTAGGACTCTTCCTAATTGCCTCATTGACATATGCTACAGTTATCCATCCTGCACTGATGAGGCAGGTGTTCTCTTAATGTCCCCATTCACATCCACTGTCCAATGACCCCACTGCACTTACATGGTAGGGCTCCTAATAATTTCCCCATTCACATACACTGTCATTTACTCCAGAGCACCGATGTGGAGCTTCTCAAACCACACCATATCACGTACACTGCACAGTTATTGCATCTTCTTTGCCCTATACGCAGCTCTTGCCCAGCTAAAGAAATTGTAAGGCTCCGCCTCTTCATATCCATAAAATACTCTTCCCAGTTATACTACTGCATGAAAGATTTGGAGCTCTTTGTATTTGCTCCATTCACACACTCTCCTATCCAGTTATTCCACTGCACTGAGGAGTGGGGTTATTACTTTTGGCCCAATACATATCCCCTGTCCCATTATCCAACTGCACTGGTGGTTTGGTGCTCTTGCTCTTTGTCCAGTTGGCATTTCACCACTGTTCCATTCACATACCCTGCCTACCAACACCACTGCACTGCTGGGGTTAGAATACTCCTGACTGCTGTGCTCACATTCCCTGTCCAGGCGCCAGTCCAATGATGGATCAGCACTCTTCCTGTTTGCTCTGTTCACTCCTTCAGCCCAGTAATACTACTTCGCTGAATGTTCAGGAGTCCTGCCATTTGCCACGTCCACATCACACCCCTCCAGTGATGAAGAAGGGCTCCTGCTCTTCATCCCATTCACATATATGTCCCATGAGAGCTTTACGCTGATGTATAATCCTCTTGCTGCTGCTGAAGTCCCCCGTCCAGTCACACCATCAAGATGCTGATACAGAGGGCTTTCTCTTTGCCCCATTCACACACCCTCTCCACTTTCATAATTGGGCCAATGGTATGGAGAGGTTCCTCTTTGCCCGGTTTCCGCCCAGTTTCCATTAGCAGCTTTGCAGTGGTGATATGAGGATCTTAGTCTTTGCCCTGTTCACACTCCCCATCTACTTACGTGACTGCACCCATGCTTTGAGAAGGTTCTTCTTTGCCCTGTCCTCATCAACTTTCTATTTGTACCACTGTAGCGGTGATAAAAGCATCTTACTCTTTGTCCCACTCCCACTCCACTCCCAGGTATACATGGCCATATTGATGCAGTTTTTTCCTCTTTGCCCTTTACACATTCCCTCTCCACATACACAACCACAACAGATGACATAGGGCAGCTCTTCCGTGCAGTTCATAATCCACCTCTGTTACAGCACGACACTTGTGGTTTGAGGATGCTCCTAACTGTCCTTTTTACACCCTGTGTGGTTACATCTATAGACTCATGTTTTGGGGTTCCTATTATTTGCCCAGTTCATATCAACTATCCAGTACTGCACTGCTGGGGTAGGATTCCTTCCTTTACCAAATTCACATCACCTCTCCAGTTACACCAATGCACTGAAAGGGAAGGACGCCAACTCTTGGTCCTGTTCAACTTGCCTATACTCCACTGGGTAATGTGTGGGTTTTGTCTTTGCTCCTTTTATACCCCTAACAACAGAACTGGTGATGTGGGGTTGCTCTTGCTTGTGCAGTTTACTTCTCCTTTCCACTTGCCATACCATCCTGCTGGCGCAGGGATGCTTGCCCTTGAGCTCTTCACATGCCAGGCATGCACTGCTGCACGGATGGTACAGGACTCTTGCTGGCTCTATATTCAAGCTCTGCCCAGGGAAGGACTGGGCTGATGTATGGTACCCCTCCTCATTGCCTCAGCTACATGCCATGCCCATTCCTACCATGGTACTGAGGGTGAAGAGGATAATGTGGGATGCCTCTTTCACATCCCCTGCAAACTTTCAAAACACTGATGATGCAGGTCATTCATCTCTGCACCATTCATGGTACCTTTTCACTTAACACTACTGAGAGTGTAGGGATGGAAGAATAGCATTGGGATTCTTTTCTTTCTCCTGTTCACTTCCCCTACCAAAGAAACCAATGTTCTTATGGTGCATCCTTCCTCTTTTTACACCATTCACATCTCTTCTCTAATTAAACCACCTCACTGATGGCATAGGGATACTCTTTTGCACAGATCAAATACCATATCCAGTCACGCCACTAACTGACACTGCAAGTCTCTTCCTGCTGGGTTGGTTCACACGGTCCTGGTAACAACCAAACTGATGGCGAGGGGTTCCTCCTCTTTGCCCCGATCACATCCCCAGTTCTTGGGTAAACACCCACAGTAATGATGTGGCTGCTCTTCCCTGCACATTTATCCTTTCCAAGTTATATGATCACCCTGATGGTGTGGGGATGCTCCCCTCTGCCCTGTTTATATCCCACGTCCAGTAGCACTTGTGGTACATTCTCCCTCTTTGCCAATTTGCATCCCTTGGCCAATTACAGCAATGCATAAATGATGTGGGGAACTCCTCCCTGGCCCGTTCAAATCTCCTGTTCAGTTACAACACTGAAATGATGCTGTGGGATCCTCTTCTTTGCTTCTTCACAATCTATGCAATTACGCTACAACGCTGACAATTTGGGATTCCTCCTCTTCTCTGCCCCTTTCACATCTCCTGTCCACTTAAACCACCGCGTTGATGATGTAGGCTATTCTTTCTTGCACCACCCATGTCCCTTTTCCTGTCACACTACTGCACTGATAATGTGGGGATGCTTTTTTTTATCCAGTTCACTTCCTCTACCCAGATACAACATAGCATGGAGGTCAATGCTCTATGAACTGTTCACAATCCAACATTTAGGGCCTCCAACTGCACTGATGTTGTAAGGTTCTTTTCTTGGCCTCACACATAAGCCTTATCCAGTTACACCCCCACACTGATGGTACAGGGCTCTTTTCTGCCAGTTACGATCGTCCCTGCACTTCTTCCCCTGCGAATCATGGGAGGCTCCTCCCTAGGCTTCATTCACTTTTGCCTAGTAACAGCTCCTCACTGATGGTGCGAGGCCCTCCTCTTTTCCCAACCGATATCCTATACCAGACACACTGCTATACTGACGGCGCAGGTTTCTTCTTCTTCGTCCCTTCATGTCTCCTGCCAAGTCCTCCACTGCCTTGATTATGCAAGGCTGCATCTCTTTGCCTTGTTCTACCCCACCTAGTTGCATCACGGTGGGGACTCCTCTCCTCGCTCTGTTCACATTACGCACAAGTCCATCGATGCCCTGATGATACAGGGCTCCTTCCGTGTGTTGCTTTAACATTGCCATCCACTTATGCCACTGTCCTAATGATATGGGGCTGCAATTTTCATTCATTCATAACCTCCTTCAGGTCAGCACTAATGAGGGCGCTAGAGCTCTTCCCTGCTGCCTTGTTCATGTTCCTGTCCAGGTAACCGCTGCACTGATGGTGTAGGGCTCTTTCTGTTCTCAGCTTTTCATTCCACCGTGCACTTACACCCTGCACTGATGATGCAGGGCTCCTCCATTCTGCACAGGTCGTGTCCCTTTCTCAGCTCACCAGCACAACAATGCTTTGGGGATGCTTCTTTTTGCCTTGTTCACTTCCCCAGTCTCCTTCCATCAAGGCACCAATGATGCTGGAATTCTCCTCTTTGCATCGTTCTAATCCCCTTCCATATAGACCACTGCTCTGATGACGTGGGGATATGTTTTTTTATCCTTTTCAAATCCCTATGCCAGTTATAGCTTGACACTGATTATTTAGAAATGCTCCTCTTTTCTCTCATTACAGCCTGTGTTCAGTTGCAGGACTATTATGACAGTGCAGGACACCTTTTCTACTCCTCATTCACACAACCTGCCCACTTACACCACTACAGTGATGGGAGTGGGGATGCTTTTCCTTGGCCTTTTCCAGTTACTCCACTGCAGTGATGGAGCCAGGCTCTTTCTGTTTGCCCTCTTCACCACCTCTGCCCAGGTACCCAGTGTATCGACCGTGCAGTGCTCCTCTCTCCACCCTACCTGCACACCCCGTCCGGTTACATAACTGAACTGAGAGGGGGATCTCCCCATTTGCTGCGTTCAGATCCACTTTCCGGGTAATCCCTGTGCTGATGGTATGAGGATCCTTCTCTTGGCCGCATTCACATCCCTTGCCCAAATAACCACGATAGTGAGGGGGTGGACTCCCTTCTCTTTGCTCTTTTCCTTCTTCTTAAAAACATGGCTGCACAGATGGTGTTGGGGGCCCTGTTCACATCCCCTTTCCAGTTATAACACTACACTGATGGTCTGGAGTTTCTCTGGTCTTGTTCACATCTGCGGTCTAGTTACATCACTAGACTGACTCTGTTTTCATGTCCCCTATCCCATTAACTCCACTACACGCATGGTGTGGAGCTTCTCTGACTGGGTCTCACTCTTTTCCCAGTTACACCACTGTACCTAGGGTGAGTGGGTCCTCCTCTCTGCCCCATTCACACTGCTATCCAGATCCACCGCTGGAGGCAATGAAGGCCAGGGTTCCTCCTCCTCGCCCTGTTCACATCCCTATCCAGGTATACCACTCCACCGACAGTGTGGGGTTCTTATTCTTTGCTTTTTCACATTCCCTGTTCGGTTACACCTCTGAATTTATAGAGCTGGCCTTCCCCTTCTTTGCCCCTTTCACAACTTTTCCCCAGCTGTTCCACTCCACTGATGCCTGTTTTCATATCCAGCCCACTGTTCCACTGAACTGATGTTGAGGAGCGCCTCCCATTTGCCCTGTAGATAACCCCCACCAAGTTAGACCCCTGCCATGAAGCTTCAGGGCTCCTCCTCTTTGTGTGTTCACATCCTCTCCCAAGTTGCTCTCCTCCTATCTGCCTGATTCACATCTTCTGTGCAGTTACTCAGCTGCAGTGATGATGCAGGTCCCTGGCCCTCCCCTCCGGTCTTTTAGCCCCCCATTCAGGTGCACCAGGCATCGATAGATCAGGCCTCACCCTCTTTATGCTGGTCATACCGGTCTGGTGACACCATTGAAGCAATAGTACAGATGTACTCATCTCTGCCCTGTTCTCATCCTGAGGCTAAGCCCAGTGCTGGTGTGAGGGTCTTCCTCTTTGCTCTGTTCACTTGCACAACTGCACCGATGATGTGGGACTGTTCTTCCTCCCAACTTTCCCCTGCCACTCAGGGAGTACGCTGATGTCAGGTTGCTCCCCTTTCCCTGTCCACATCCCATCCCATTATACAATTGCACTGCAGCAGGACCCTCCTCTTTCCCTCTTTCATGCACACCATAGTCACAATGCTGTGAGGATCCCCTCCTTTGCTCATACAGACCCACCGTGCACTTACACCACAGCACAGATGAGGCCTCCCTTCACCCTGCTCACATCATCAACCAGCAACACCACAACATTGGCTTTGTCCTTGGCTGTTTTTGTCCTGCTCACACCCCTTGCAATGTAATCACTATGCTGCTGGTGCAGTGTTCCTCCTCTTGGCCCCGATCATGGGTTCTGTCCAGTTATACCTCGACATTAATGGTGTGAGGATTCTCCTGTTCTATCTTTTCACATCCCCTGTGAGTTTTCACCACTTAACTCTTCAGGTAGGACTCCTCCTCTTCCTCCTTTTCACATGCCATGTCCCATCCCACCACTGCATTGACAGATCAGGGATCACCCTCTTTCCCCCACCCACATTTCTAGTCTAGTTGTTGTCTCACACCTCTTTCTATTTGCCAGATTCACATTCCTGCCCAAGTACATTGGACCACACCTCATCTTTGTCCTGGTCACATCTTCTAACCACCTGTTCTATTATAAAAATAACGGTGCAGGGTGACTATTCTCTGCACAGATGACATCCACTGGCCAGTTACACCAGTGACACCAGCACATGGATGGGTTGAGGCTCCTTCTCTTTGCCCCATTTGCTCAATGACATCACTACACTGATGCTGCTGGAATGCATGCCATACCCTGTGCAGTTACACCTCTACACTGATGATGTGGGCTTGCTCCTTTGCCCCCTTAACATCTGTGGTCAGGCCACAGTGTTGTTTACTGCTCAGGGCTCTTCCACTGTGCCCTGCTCACATCTCTGTGCCCTGGGCCCTGTTTCTAGTCTTCTCTACTGAGAAATGGTGCTGGGTTCTCCCCTTGCCTTGTTCACATCAACTGTACACACACTACTACGCTGATGGTACAAGGTTTATTTGCCCCAGTCACATTACCCCACTGTCCAATTACCCACTGCACTGATGCAGTGATCCAGAGCTCTTCCTCTTGGCCCTGATAACATGCCCTATACTGTATTTTGTACTGGTTGGGGGAGATGAGTTCATTCTCCTTGTGCCCTTCACAACTCTTGTCATTTATACCACCACAGTGACAGTGCTGGGTCCCTTTTCTTTGCCGTAATCAAGTTCCCTGTCCAGAGTCACCACTATACTGATGGTGTGAGCATGTGTTTCAATTCCTGTACACATCTTCCATCCAGGAACTGCTGGTGCAGATTTCCCCCCTGTGATACCCATAATGTTTGGGGATTCATATCTCTGCCCTTATTAGAAAGCTTCTCAAGTTATCCCCACTGCACTGATCAACTGGGAATCCTCCTCTTTTACCAATCACTATCATCGTCCAGTTGCCCCACTCCCCTGATAGAGTGGGGTTCTTCCTCTTTGTTCACATCACCTGTCCAGTTATACCATTGTAGCTGGTGTAGGGTTTTTCCTCTTTGCCCCATCCACATGCCCTGCCTAGAGACTGACTGCATCTATGGGGCAAGTACTCCTATCTGCCGCATTCATACCCTCTGTCCAGCTGCTCTAATGAATTGATGATGTGAGGCCCTTTTCCTTTGCTCCTCGTACATCCTTTGGCCAAGCACATCACTGCAGTGATGGGAAGGGTCTCATTTTCACTGCCTTGTTCATATCCCGTTCAATTTCTCTTGCCCTATTCACATTCTGCCATTACTGCACTGATGCTTCAGGAGTCCTCCTTGTTAGCCTGGTCATATCACCTCCCCAGCTACTCCAATGGACTGAAAGGAAAGGTCTTCTCTTTCCCCATTCACATCCTTTGTCCAGTTCTAGCACTCTACTCCTGGGGCAGGGCTCCTCCTCTTTGCCTTGTCCACAAGCCCTCTCCCTTGCACCGCTGTGCATACTGGGTAAACTACTTGCTTAGCTCCGTTCACATACTCTCCAATTACACCAGCACAATGATTGTGTAAGCTCCACTTCTCTTCCCAATCATATCTTCTGCCAAGATCCCCCACAGCACTGATAGCATATGACTCCTCCTCTTTGTCCCTTGTTTGCTACTCCACTTCACTCACAGGACAAGAGTAATTCATATTCACTGCCAGGGTAAACCAATGCATCGATGGATGGTCAGTCATACTCCTTGCTGTTCACACCCTGTCCAGTCACTCCACTGCACTAATGGTGCAGGCTTCTTCTTTGTACACTGCACACCACCCACCCAGTTTCTCCACTCCAGTGACACACTGGCCTTCCTCTCTGCTCTGCAAAGAAATCACCAGGCACAGCCTGGATATAATTAATAACCTCAAAAATATTAGGAAATAGTGCCTTGATGGACAGAACAATTGTGTAGAGATGGAGATAACCCAGTTAGGTACCACTCATTTGTCTGCCTTTAGCTCTGGTCTGAAAGAGCTATAAAAAGAACAGATGGTGGGAACCAAAACATCAGCTTTTCAAAGATCTGAAATAATGGGCCTGTGTCCAGCTCCACAGTGTTGTAGTTTGTACTGAGGCATACCAACAATCTTAAAGGGAGGTGGAAGGTTCACAGGTTCCCACTGAGCAAGTCCCACAGCAAGTGCTACTGGTTTTGGTTTGTTCCAATTTAAGAGATTTTCCAAAATGGTGTCCATGCCTAGGATCAGACAGATCAGAGACAGAGGGACTACCAGTACTGTAAATTTACTTACGTTGATAGAGCCAATCATAACATCATGTGTGACCCATCTGCCCTGAATGGGGTGATCCAATATGCCCCGCATTTTAAATAGGTTGCCATATTTTTTTTTTTTAAAGGGAAGAGTTACCCTGAATAATTGACTTATACCCAGTATCTAAAAGAGCCAGGAAAAGTCAGTTATTTTATGGGCTCCAATAGACTATCAGAGTAGTTTCTGTGCAGCTGTCGCCACAGTGGGACAAGATCCAGTGAGTTGTCATCACCCTAGGGGAAGGGGCTAGGTGCTAGCCACTGTCGAAGGCCAGAATAAGACATGTGGCATTAGGACTCCTTGAACTAGGAACTGATAATGCCAGCCTCTGGCTGAGCGGGGCTTCCCATATCAAATGAAGGAAACTTGCTACAACATCTAGCATGTTTTTCAACTGCTGGAGTTTAAAAGTAAATTGGCCTGAAATTTTTTCATGAGGGATGCCCACATCTCTAAGTTGCCAATATATAGGTTTGTCTGGGGATGATGGCTGAAAGCTCTGCAGTGCCTCAGCAGGGGCTGGTTATGGATTAGGAAAAGGTCCTAAATGAAGAAATGCCTTCTTGAGTAGTCTGAGCATTTGAAATGGCTGCAAAGTTATGAGGTCTGTAGGAGTCTCAGGAAATGATAATTCCCCCAAGAGAAAGTTTCCAGCAGTAGAGGATGTTGCTGGGGGGAACTGCCTAGAGGATCCAGCCAGTGGCTGGTTCTGATAAACTAAAACGGGCTTATTGTTGGGTGAGTCGCTCTCAAGTCAACTAGGATATTTATTCCCTCTAGGGCTTCCCTAAATGTGCGTGCTGAGCCCATCAGAGAAAGGACAGGTTTATAACTTTGAAGGGACTTATTTAGGAAAAGTTCCTTGGATTCTGAGTCAAAGAGAGCAGACTCTGGGTTTGAAATCACTTCATTATCTGCAGGGTCAGGGTTTTCTACAAAACAATAAACCCACTAAACCATGCCAATCTTGAGTAATAATGTTTTGGCCTCCTCTACTGCTTGCTGTTTATTATGAGCCTTAGCAGAGACTGTGGCTACGCTAGGGTGAGCCCATTCCCAGGCCATAAACATTCAATGTAGTAATAGGAGGAGCTCACTCGGCATAGCAATTGTCTGGGGGCTGCTCTGACCTGGCTCATAAGTGTCACTTTCAACTGTTTGATAGGTGTACTGAGTAAAGGTGTGAGTCTAGGAGGCCATGTAGGGAGCAATCTAACCCTACATAAAACTTCTCTCAGAGAATGTGAGCATCCCTGGGTAAACCATGTATTTAGGGGTCCTGGGCTATTCCCACTAATTGCCTCATTTCTTAGATCATAAGCCAGAGCTTGGAGCCAGTAGTTAAGACCATTAGAACCTAGTATGCCTCCTTTTCCTAAACTCTCTATACAAAGTCCTATAAGATGGTTTGTATTTTTAGCCTTACAAAGTTTTGAGTCTTTGTCTCAATTTCCTGTTCACTCCCCATAGTTTTTATCCATTGGGTGTTTACAAGAAATACCTGCAGCAGTGGTTTGGTATTGGCCTGCCTTTCTAAGGTATCCCAGTTGACATCCAAGGGATCAGGGTCAATCTCCAAGAAGGCAAATGTGACACTGCCTGATTTTTTCTTATGCTTTGTTTCTAATATGCTGAAGCGCTGAGGACCACTCAAGAGTGTTCCTGTGATATTTTATAAGTATTAATTAAACTGAGTACATCATCAGGAGTTTTTGGAGATGCTAGAATCAGATGTTTCTTATCCTTCCATTTTTTTTTATTAAATATTGTGCCAAGGGCTTCTAAGGATATGAACTCTTATAACCCACAGGGTTCAGAGACAATATGGCAATGTTGTGCAATACAGCAACAAGAAAGACAAGAGCAAAGGTCTTTGTCACCAACACAAAAGTGATTGCAACGAGCCACAGTCTCTGTGAAAAGAGTGGACCATGTGACTGGTCAGTGGGTCTTTTCAGTGTAAGGATATCTCTAGGTGGGCGATTTTCTGCTACAAGACAAGCCAGTGTGCCTAGCACCTATGAGAAAGGACGTTGCCTTCAGGTGAGTAGTTCCTACAGATTTCAGCCCTACTGGAGGTTCAGTGGATAAGACACACCTATATTGGGAAAGAGGTAACCACTTTCTGTTTCTTTGGAAGGACCTTTACACAGTACAACAGCCAACTACCCTAGGCTTTCTTCCCCAGATTAGGCACATTATAAACACTTAAGGAGCCAGATGGGGAACACTTTGTCCAGATTACAGCACCCTAAACTAGACAGCCACTCGGAGAGGATTAAGCTTTTTGAGCTCTGCTATAATTTAGATTGCAGAACCACTGCAATACCACACAGACACAGCACAAGGCAATGGCCAGTAAAGTGCCAGCAGCCAACAGCCAGCAGTGCGTTCCCACAGTATTTACTGTCTGTTGGATTCACTTAGTAAACCCAGAGGCATGTCATCCCCATCAGTCACCAGACTACCTGTTTTAAAATGTACCCACCACAGCTATATACAGAAGAATGAAACTCGACCATTCTCTTATACCATACACAAAGATAAACTCAAAGTGGATGAAAGACCTCAATGTGAGACAGGAATCCATTAAAATCATAGACGAGAACATAGGCAGTAACCTTTTTGACATCGGCCACAGCAACTTCTATCAACACTTGTCTCCAAAGGCAAGGGAAACAAAAGCGAAAATGAACTTTTGGGACTTCATCAAGATAAAAAGCTTCTGCACAGCAAAGGAAACAGTCAACAAAACAAAGAGGCAACCCACGGAATGGGGGAAGATATTTGCAAATGACACCACAGCTAAAGGGCTGATATCCAAGATCTATAAAGAACTTCTCAAACTCAACACCCAAAAAACAATTAAGTCCAAAAATGGGCAGAAGACATGAACAGACACTTCTCCAAAGAAGACCTACACATGGCTAACAGACATATGAAAAGATGTTCATCATCATTCACCATCAGGGAGATTCAAATCAAAACCACACTGAGATACCATCTTACACCAGTTAGAATGACAAAAATTGACAAGGCAAGAAACAACAAATGTTGGGAGAGGTTGTGGAGAAAGGGGAACCCTCTTACACTGTTGGTGGGAATGCAAGTTGGTACAGCCACATTGTGGAAAACAGTGTGCAGGTGCCTGAAAGAGTTAAAAATAGAGCTAACCTATGACCCAGCAATCGCACTACTGGGTATTTACCCCAAAGATACAGATGTAGTGAAAAGAAGGGCCACAGGCACCCCAATGTTCATAGCAGCAATGTCCACAATAGCCAAACTGTGGAAAGAGCCGAGATGCCCTTCAACAGACAAATGAGTAAAGAAGATGTGGTTCATATATATAATGGAATATTACTCAGCCATCAGAAAAGATGAATACCCAACTTTTGCATCAACATGGATGGGACTAGAGGAGATTATGCTAAGTGAAACAAGTCAAGCAGAGAAAGTCAATTATCATATGGTTTCACTTATTTGTGGAACCTAAGGAACAGCATGGAGGACGTTAGGAGAAGGAAGGGAAAAATGAAGGGAGAGAAATTGGAGGGGAAGATGAGCCATGAGAGACTATGGACTCTCAGAAACAAACTGAGGGTTCTAAAGGGGAGGGGGGTAGGGGGATGGGTTAGGCCGCTGATGGGTATTAAGGAGGGCACGTATTGCATGGAGCACTGGGTGTTATATGCAAACAATGAATCATGGAACACTACATCAAAAACTAATGATGTACTGTATGGTGACTAACATAATAAAAAATTAATTAATTAAAAAAATAAATAAAATATACCCATAATTTGTTTTAATCATATAAAGTAAGATAAAAGACCTAAGAGACAATCACCTTTCAAAGAAGAGTTTATTACTCACAGTTTCCCAGAGGGCAGAAGGTCCCAGCAAGCCACACAGGGTCACTTGTAGGGAGAAGCAGAGAGAGGAGTTAAGTAGAATTGGGACATTTATTACTATGCAGTGAGAAGCAGCTAGGTGAGGACATCACCTGCCAGGCAGGAAGCAAAACATATTGAAGCTAGTAAGTGGTTAGAGGGTTTATAATAAGATTACTTCATGTTCAAGATAACACTGGGATGAGAGAGATGTGAAAAACTTTGGGCCATTAGCATGGCTCATGGCTTCATGATGCCAAATCATCAATTATAGAGTATCAAAAATAGTTATTAAGTTATCACAGCCAACTATTCATAAACCTTTGGCCAAGTACTCCCTTAGGCTGAATGCTCCTACCAGCCATACACGCCCTGGTCTGCTCCTCCCCTAGCCTGTCTGTACACTCCATCTTTACACCTCTTGCTGAACACTCCCCAAGGCTGTCGGAATCCTCCACTCATGTAGGTCTTCCATGATGTTCCCCTTTATTTATTTCACCCATGCACCTCCTGTCCAGTACTACCACAGACTAGATGCTACCTCATTCCATGCACCACCTTCTGTGTCTGCCCCTAAGGTGCGTGTTCATCTACCATTTAGGTGCTACTGAGTTCTTCCCTAGTCTGAATACTCCTTCCTCCCTTGTACTTACCATCAAGCCCCACCCAAGATTATGTCCACCCCCCCACAACACCTATGTTGGCTACACCCACCACAGCGGTACCTGTTGTTGGTTATTTCACCAGGCTGGTTTCCCCCTACCAACGCATAGCCTAGAAGTCCTCCTCTAAGCTAGATGCTTCCTTCAAACATGCATAGCCTTCTAGGTCTTACCACAGACTGGGTATTTCCTCCATTCATGCAACTCCTCCTGCCCAATCCTCCTCTAGGCTGGGTTCTCCCTCTTCCTGTTCACCTTCTAATCAATCGGGCCCTAGGATGGCTGCACCTTGCACACATGCACCACCTTCTGATTCCTGTCTTACAGTTGCTGCATCCTTTACTCATGGACTTCCTGATGATCCCTCACCTAACCCGGATGCATGCGTCCAACACCCATGCACTTCCAGCTACATTCTCAACTAGGCTTACCGTACCTCCACCAACGTACCCTCTGCCAAGTCCTTTCTTCAAGAAAAAAAAGTTCTTTTTGAATTTTAAATGTTAGCAGCTAATTGATTTTCTTTCATAACATCTGTGGAGGACTAGCAAGCCCATCTACTGTCCAGATTAGCTCTGTGAGCTGCCTTTCTATAACTTATGCTTTAGAAATGATGTACTGATGTTTTATGGAAGGATCCATCTTTCTTACAGCCTTTAAAGGTCTCTGTTCCCAAAGGCTGGTCTCAGTAGGAGACCAGCCTAGTGTCCAGGCCTTGTACTCATGCCAACCCCAAGCCACATGACCCTCCCCAAGCCCACATGACCCTCCCCAAGCCCACACGACCCTCCAGGTTCCCCTCAGGCTTGACTTTTGGGCTCATCTCTTCTCACACATTATGCTTTCTGCTCTGCTGACCGTATCTGGCCCCCAGCCTGTCCCAATACTGCCTGTGATCACAGACCTGGCTTGGCAGCCATATCCTCCCCAGACCATCCCTACTCACTCCAGTTTCAGCTTTCCACTCCCAACAGGGCACGAGTCATCAATGGTGTCTTCTCTCCAGGTCCCAAGCTAGAGGAATCGTTCCTCACCATCCCCCACCTCCCACTTTTTGGAAATGCACAAAGGCCCTAAACTCAGGTAGCTCATTCTTTCCCAAGCGCAGTGATTCTCAGTCTCTGCCCGCCTTCTTCCCCTGAGTGTAGGAATCCTGTGCCCGTGTAGGAGGGGGACTTGGCAGGGTGCTGCATTTACACCCGTGCTCTGCTGATCATGGCCCCCATGTTTTCTGGGAAACCCACAAGCACAGCGGAAGCACAGTCCTTAAAGGGATGGCAGCACAGCCCTGCCCGATTCTCCCATGCCCTCGTGACTGCAGAGGGCTTGCCAACATAAGGTCACTAAGGCTCAAACTCCAAACTCCGCCTCGGACATTGGATAGTCTGAGCGAGCCCATGAAGCCTGGCTCCCTACATGTGTCACAGTGACCATTAGTGTCGACGACTGCATGGACCGTGAGGTGACTGCCTGACCATACATGTCTGCTAAGCCAACATAATTTATGCAACTACTCTCACATCTCTGGCCTTTAATGAATTCCTCCTTAGCTGTGCCTTCTGGTGAAGGACCCAGGAGACTATTTTGCACTAAAACAAGCCACTGCCATAAGCCAAAATCAACAGCTTCTACAAATCAGCTATTTAACCAACATATCAAGATCTTAGCATAATGATTGATTCCCTGGCATTACCCACCCTGGAGGCACTCCCTGTTGGCTGAAGGACATTGGAATATGAGAAACCATGCCCTGGACACAAAGATGCTCCGCTTCAGGGATGGGGTGGCGATGTTGGTGCTATCCTGTGATCAG
Source organism: Eumetopias jubatus (assembly GCF_037043125.1). Classification (NCBI taxonomy): domain Eukaryota; kingdom Metazoa; phylum Chordata; class Mammalia; order Carnivora; family Otariidae; genus Eumetopias; species Eumetopias jubatus. The sequence continues at coordinate 95,251,525 of NW_028274817.1, forward strand.
ATGAAGGAGAATCTCACCTGCAGCTGCTGGGAGGGGCCTGCTGGCTACTCAGATGAACAGAAGAGTAACTGTTGAATTTGGCTAAGGCTAGGAGGGCTTCCTGGCTCTCCATGACAAATGACAACTTTGTGGGTTGGACATCCTGACAGTGAGGTTTCTGAAAATAATGGGTTGAATGGCATTAAGGAGCAAGAGAAGTTTCTTGGATTTATACAAGCACATATTCCAATGAGCTCTAAACACACCCGACACTGTTATTGTCAGGACACTTCTGTGAAGTAGGCAAAGGCAAAGCCAGCTCCATACTTTGACAGGTGGTAGAAAGAGGCAGAGAGAGGGTAAGTGACCAGGCAGAGGGGAGCAGAGAGGAAAGCAGGCTGAGGCCTGTCTGGTTCCCAGGTGTGTACCTCTGGCTTCTTCCTCTACGTGGCACTCTCCTGTCTCTCCACAGGTTTCGGAAGGCTGTGGTTTCACAGCCAGAGGCCCAGGCGTCCAGTCATCATGGGAGAGCCAGGCCCAGGGGCTACTTGGGGAAGCACCCCTAAGCATCTGGTCTACAGAAAGGGAGACATGCAGCTACTCATTAAGGGCACACTGTGTGCTGGACACTGTGTTCTGCAGCAGCTAACAGGCATAAACAGCATAAACATAAACATAAACAGCAAACCATAAACAGCACAAGAGTGTTTATAAGAATTGTATGTACCTGTGAGTCAACCACTTGGGACAGAACTTACACAGAACACGCTTATATGTCTCCAAACAGGCATTCACTCTAGGTCGCTCCATCAAATATATGACCATAGACAGGTTAGGTGTTTCATCTGAGAATGAGACTAATAAATGTGTTTATAAAGGAGTACATTTGTAAATAAGTCTGTTACGGGGTGTCTGGGGTGGCTCAGTCGGTTAAGCATCCAACTCTTGATTTTGACTTAGGTCACAATCTCAGGGTTCTGAGACTGAGCCCCGAGTCAGGCTCTGCACTGAGTGTGGAACCTGCTTAAGAGTCTCTCTCCCCCTCTCCCTCTGCCCCTCCCCCCTTTCCTCTCAAATAAGTAAATACATATATAAATAAATCAATCTATTAATAACTATTAAGAACTTCAAGGATTGCATGTCTTAGGCCAGATAATACCTTTGATGTTCCTATTTACCAGTGTCCACAAGAGAGGACAGGGTATACTCCACAGAGTATCACAGCACTAGCTAATAATCCCTATTTCAAGTCCTTTTTTGGAATGAGGCCGGGCATAAATGAATGAAAGCAAGATGAGCACGGTTCCTTTTCTGTACACCTCTTCACGGTTTCCCATCACTCCTCAATCTTCATGTAAGGCCCCTGCCCCCCGTTAAGTTCACGTCAACTGCTATGCCACCCTCTCTACTCCCCCACCCCACTGCCATCTCCTCCTGACCTCCGCGCGTTCCCCTACCACCAATAAAGCCTGCAGCACCTCAGCCTTGGTCTCCAGCCCCACCCCGGTTACCACCATCGTTCTGGAAATTCAGTATGGCCCGGAGACCCCCCGCCTGCCCCCCGGCCAACCTCCTGGCCTCACAGGCCTTGACCTGCTCAGAGCCAGTGAAGACGTCTTTCCCCCACAACCAGCTACTCTCTGTAGGGCTATCCCCACCCAGCAAACACCGTCCCCAGTAACTGCTCCTTGAAACACCTGACTCCAGCATCCTACACTGACCACCCCTTGCACCCTCCACTCCCCATGGGAGATCTCTCCCCCACAACCAGCCACTCCCGCCAGGGCCACTCCCCGCACTGTCCCCAGAGAAACCGCTCGCTGAAACACCAGACTCCAGCTTCCCACACCCACCGCCCCTTGCACCCTCCACTCCCCATGGGAGATCTCCTCCTGGATGTCTCCCAGACACCTCCCGCTCAGAAGGACAGAAACAGAGAGCAGTCAGAAGCACAGCCCTGGATTTAAATCCTTTAATAGCTTTTGCTGACAGAAGAGCAGGCCTCCCTCATCTATGCGCAGTGTTGGGGACTAGATGAGGCTGTGGGCTCTGGTACCTGGTCCTCACCACTCCCTGGGTTGGGGCACGGCTTCCACCTGAGAGTAGGTGTTATCCTCAAAGAGGCGGCTCAGGTGCTCATTGTTGCCCAGGGCCTTCTGCACGTGCTCTGGGGTGATGCGCATCTTGTGGTTGTTGCGGGCCTCCTGACCTGCCAGCTCCAGGATTTTGGCCGTCAGGTACTCGAGAATGCCGGTGAGGAAGACCGGTGTAGATGAGCTCAGGCGCTGGGCATAGTGACCCTCTCGCAGGAGGCGGTCCACGCGGCTAACTGGGAACTGGAGCTCGGCCCTCGCGGAGCGGTACAGACCGTGCCTCTTAGGTCTATAACAGCGCCAGTGGTTTCTTCTCCCAGACATGATGTTCGCTGGGTTTGGCCCTGATCAACCCAGCCTGATGATCCCGGTAGCCTGGGTCTGTCAGGGTACCAGTGCTCCCTCCTACCCACTGTGCCCCTCACTGGTCCGGGAGCTGCCTTTATGACAACCCGACACTATGATGTCATTGATGACACCGGCCCCTGATCAGGACTGGCCTAGAAATGTTTATGACAGAAAACTGGTCTCCCTGTTGACTGGCCCCCCTGTATGAGGGAATGTTTTCTACGTGACTTTAATAGCCTAGCATAAAAAAGGAACATGTGTTCATATGTGAATGAGTGTCATGATTTTATACTTCTTTCATAATTATCTTTAACTGTTTTAGAAGAAACGCCCATATGTCCAATTGTCTCACCTACCAGAGCCAGGTAAACTTCAATGACAGAAAAGTGGACCATATGGACATTTAAAGCCCAGGCATGTCTTTCCTTGGCTCTTCAATGTAACTCCAATGCCCCAATTAGTACACTGTTAACTGTTTATAATTTGTTTTCTTCTCTACTTAGTAGTTTGGTGTTTCTGTTTTGTTTTTGGTTCATTTTTAGACAGTAAGTTATTTCCTGCTATTGATAGCCATGGTTGGGAATTTGGTTTTGGTTTTGGTTTTCTTTTTGTTTTATTTTCTATTTATTTCTTATAAGGTAAAGCCCACATAATATAAAATTCACCGTCTTGGCCATTTTTAAGAGTACAATTCACTGTTTTTTAATACATTCACAGTGCTGTGACACTATCACTTCAGATTCCAGAAGAGTTTCATCACCCCCAAAAGAAACTCCATACCCATTAAAGCAGTAACTCCTTAGTCCTCCCTCCCCACCAGCCCCTAGCAGACAATCTACTTTCTGTCTATATAGGTTTGCCTATTCTAGACATTTATATAAATGGACTCACGTGAGACATTTTGTATCTGGCTTTTTTCACTTAGCATGTTTTCAAGGTTTGTCCACATTATAGCATGTGTCAGTACGTAATTTATTTTTATGGCTGGAGAATAATCCATTGTATACATATATCACATTTTGTTTATTCATTTATCAGTTGATAGACATGTAGGCTGTTTCCAACATTTTGGCTATTATAAATAATGCTGCTTGTGTACATGATTTTGTGTTAACACCTGGCTTCAATTTTCTTGTGTATATACCTAAAAGTGCAATTACTTGGTCATTTGGTGAGAATTTATATTTACGGTCTGACCATCTGGGATCTTTCTAAATAGACTGATGGTTTGTAGAGATCTGGTCCCCGCTGGGTGAAAGACAACAGAGAATCTGGTTTGTCAGTCTTTTTGTTTGTCTATTTTTAGCACAGATCAACTCAGAATGTCATGCGCTCTGGGAGGGGAACACCTACTTGATATCTGTACCAGGGAGGTTTACTGTTTCTGTGTTTATACTTGACCCATGGATGAAACTGTAGAACTGAGGCTATAAGCTCTATTTGTGCCTGTACATCTATGTATCTGTAATTCAGAACTTCATCTCTGATTTTGTGAGTATATAGAAGTTTTCCTACCTCCACATGGTACTAATACATAAGATTATAAAATCTCGGAAATTAAAGGTGCTCTGTTCTGACTGACATATCTAGGTAAATGATTGCTTACATAAATTGAAAATTCCTAAAATAGCCTGGAAATAATGAAATTAAATGTCTGACCCTTTAAATGTGCTTGATTAACAAAAATATTCTCATAGAAACTAACTCAGATTCATTTCAAAAATTTAAATTCAAAGTGAAGTTAAGGGCGCCTGGGTGGCTCAGTTGGTTAAGCGACTGCCTTCGGCTCAGGTCATGATCCTGGACTCCCAGGGTCGAGTCCCGCATCGGGCTTCCTGCTCAGCAGGGAGTCTGCTTCTCCCTCTGACCCTCCCCCTTCTCATGCTCTATCTCATTCTCTCTCTCAAATAAATAAATAAAATCTTTAAAAAAAAAGTGAAGTCAGAGAAAGACAAATACCATATAATTTCACTTGCATGTGGAACTTAAAAAGCAAAACAAACGAGCAAGGGGAAAGAGAGACACACACACAGAGTGAGAGACAAGCCAAGAAACAGACTCTTGAGAACAAACTGGTGGTTACCAGAGGGGAGGCGGGTGGGGGGTATGCTTAAATAGGTAATGGGGATTTAAGGAGTGCACTGGTGATGAGCACCGGGTGACTGATGGAATTGTTGAATCACTATACTGTACACCTGAAACTAATGTAACACTGTATATTAACTATATTGGAATTAAAATATTTTTAAAGTAATTTAAATTCATATAGTTTAAATATTTGGTGAAAAGGATTACTTTAATCTTTAGTTTTTAATAAAAACAACTATGTCTTCTCTGATTTATCAGTGTCAAATATAAACACTTTTTTCTACTTGGGTATGTTTTTCCTAAACTTATACAGGTTTACTGATTAAGCATAGTAGCATTACTTCTAGTTATTAACATTATAAAAATATAAATTTATTTTTAATGAAGTTGAACCATTATTCCAACAATCTTTTATTATCACACTAAGAAGGTTTTGCAGCTTGAAGAAAGTTTGAGACAAGATAATATAAAAAGAAACACGAATCTGTGTTAAAATTTTGCCAAATCTGTCTCCATTTTGATGGGCTTATAAGATTATAAAAATAAGCTTGTGGTTCCCTTAGAATCAAATATTATAGCAATGTAAACCTAGAATTCAGCTTTCTCTCTGTAAAAATGACAATGCTTCCTTGGAGGACTTCTCTGCTCTTAGTAAAAGGTTGTGAAAGTTCACTCTTCATCCCATATGGTAATTTGTTCAAAAGCAGAGATTTCTTATCTCACCAAAATAACATTGTATATTTTATTTCTAATTTATATGTCCTAAATTATTCTCCTTAAAATAGACAAATACCCTACATTTCTATACATATTAAGGACTTGTGTTCATTTAAATATTGTGTTTATTAAATATTATATTGTCACTTTTTTTAATAGGTAGCATTGTTACAAGTATTCATGTTCACCCAAGTGCCTAGTGGTGACTCCTTCAGGCTGGCCTCCCTCTATATTCACGCACTTCCTGTGGAATTCTGCCTTAGGTGGGACACTTCCTTTACTCTTGACGTTCCTGGTAGATTCTTCTCCGGATTGAGGACCAAACACTCATGCACCTCCTGCCTTTCCATCCATTCATGTTCTACATGGTCATCCCCAAGGCTGTCGTCACGTCCTTCCAGAACCCTCACACATCACCTCCATCCAGAATTCTTTCACCAGTGGCCACGTCCTACCTATTCTGGCTGCACCCTTGGACTAGGCTAACCTAGCCCTGCACCCAAGAACATCTTGCAAAGTCCTCCACAAAGCTGGCTGCATTCTGCACCAATGTACCACCTACCATGCCCTTCTCTTTCTAGCTTATACTCTCTAACCTGAACTTCCTGCAGAATACTCTTCTAGCTTGGATATTACTTCCAACCATGCAGCTCCCAACATTTCCGATAGGCTGCCTGCACCCTTCACCTAGGTACTTCTTGATGGAACTCTCCTAGGCTGATTGCATCAACTTATGCATTCCAGCTGAATCCTCCTTTAGACTGAATTCCTCCTCCATCCATTTACTTCCTGTCGGAAAGTACCTTAAGCTGGCTGCAACCTATGTCTATGCACATCCTGCAGAGTCTAACCCTAGCTTGCATCTTTTCTTCACCTATGCACCTACTGTCATATCCTTGCCTGCACCCTGCCACAACTGGTTGAATCCTCCACCCGTGCATTTCCTGCCAAGTCCTCTGTCTTAGTCTATTCAGGCTGCTGTAACAAAATACAACAGGGTACCTTATAAATAACAGAAATTCATTGCTCACAGTCGTGGAGGCTGGAAGTCCAATATCATGGCACAGCCATGGTCAGATGAGGGCCCTTTTCTGGGTCACATACATCTCACTGGATGTTCACAAGGCAGAAGGGCAAGGGATCCCTCTGGAGCCCCATTTGTGAGACACTAATTCTATTCATGAGGGCTCCACCCTCATGGCTTAAACACCTCCTAAAGGGCCCACCTGCTAATATCATCACATTGGGCATTAGGATTTCAATATCTATATTTTGGAGGACACAAACATTCCAACCACAGCATCCTCCCCTAGTCTGGATGTATTTAACCCTAGGAACCTCCTACTGGGTCTTCTCTGAGGCAGGATACTCCCTCTTTGAATGTCTCTATTACCGCATCATCTACAATCCTGAGTGCCCTCTCCACCTAAGTTCTCTTTTCCAGATATATCCTAGGCTGGCTCTAGTCACCATGCACTTTCTCCAATATCCTATGAATAGGCTGTTTGTGCACTCCTCTCAAGTACTTCCTGCTGGGTTCTACCCTCATCTGGCCACATACTCCACCTCCTGCCAAGTCCTTCCCAAGACTGGATGATCTCTATACTCACATACCTCCTGCCAGGTGTAACCCTAGATGGGCTGCACCCCACACCAATGCAGTTCTACCATATGTTTCCCTATGATGGCTGTATCTTCCATTCATGCACCACCCACCATGTCCTCTCCCATGTTGGATGTTCCCTCCTTCTAGGTATATCCTGCCGAATCCTCTTCTAGGCTGGCTGCACATTCCACCAATATACTTCCTGAAATATCCTCTCCTGGACTGGATGCTCTATCTACTCATATACCTCCTACCCCAACCTCCATTAGTCTGGCTGCAGTCTCTATCCATGCACCTATTCTAGACTCTTCCCATAGGCTGCAAACTTCCACACATGAACTTCCATGCTTAGACTCGCTGCACCCTATAGCTATGCACCTCCTGCTGAATCCTAATTTAGGCAGAATGATTTCCCTACCCATGTTTCTCCTAATGCCTGCTGTCCTAAGCTGGATGCTCCCTCCACTCATGCACTTCCTATTATGTAACATAAGGCCAGCTGTGCCTTCCACACATGCAACTCCTGCAGAGCGATCCTCTAGGCCATATACATCTGCCAACCATCATATCTTGTCAAGTCCTATACAGGCTGTCTGAATCCTACATCCATGAAGCTGCTCAGGTCCCTCCCATAGGCTGGCTATATTCGGCATCCACACACCCTCTGCCATGTCTTCCACAGGCTAGAACCAAACTCTACCCAGGCAAATCCTATCATTTCTTCCCCTAGGCTGACTGCACCTATTATTCATACACCTCTGGCAGAGTTATCTCCCAAGATGGACACTTCCTGCACCATTTACTTCTTGCTGGATTCTGTCCTAGAATTCCTGCAAACTTCATTCATGCATATCCATCTAGTCTTCCCCTAAGTTGGAAGCTCCCAAAACATTCACTTCCCGTCAGCTTATCTCCCAAATTGGTTTCACCTTACAGGCAAGCACCTCCCTCAAGGTCCTTCTTGACCAGACTGATCAAATGCTGTACTCGATAGAAGTTTAGCCTGGTTTGACTACGATGGCTAGGCTCTCAACTTTATGTGATATTCTCAAACTGTAATTTGTTTTCTCCATCTCAAAGTATGTGCATAAAAACAAACATTTCCTGCCTAGATCTTCCTGTTCTCACAATGTGCAAGAAACAAGTAGTTTTTAGCATGCCCTTCCTCTTTCTACAGCCACCTATCCCATGATCTCTACATAAAATAGCTTTGCTTATTTCCCCCACTCTGAGATGTTTTTGCCTTAAATTTTGAATATCTCTTTATTGCAATAGTCCTCAATAAAGTCTTTCTTTACTAATATCTGGGCTTGCTTTTTTTTTTTTTTTAATCTTGACACTATGGTGACATTACTTGGATGGAGTGGTGACTGTCTCGTTAGACCCATCATCCTCACCCAGTTAATAATGCTAGTCTCCAGGACCCTTTGAGCCCTTTCATGGCTGGGGAAATTGAGATGCATGGTGAGTTGCAATTCCTTATCCTTTGCTCTGACATTTGTCTGTTTTAGCACAGTAAAGACTTTACTTTCTCCTTACTTTCTTACTCTCCTGTTTCTCTGTCTTCCCTGTCTGTTTCTGAGTGAGGTCAATGACCCTGACTCTTTAATGGGAAATCAAATCTTGTGTTTAAGACCAAGGCCTTTAGCACTGAGAGGTGTTCATTTCATTATCCTGGAAAACCCTCAAACTCACTGATATCCCCTAGAATCCTCTTGCATAGGATACATGCTCCATCAGTCCAGTTTTACTTCCATCTAAATTTTCCAAGAATAGCAAAAATTTGTGGGTTATCTCCAACTGGTTCACTTGCTAGGGGCTCCATACATAAGATCTCATTAAAACAATGTTCTACTTATTTTGTTTAGTATGAAGAGGCAGAAAAGCTCATATCCAACAGTATCTTTTCAGGAGCCATTATTTCCTTCAAAGACCATCTTCCTTACCCACTCTTCTAAGACCTCTCACTTTCCATCCTATCCCCCCTTTCTACTTTCCCCTTTTTAAACCACTTTTGACCTAACCTTTAGCTTCCTTGAATCCTTCATTCTGTCATCCTTCAACCCTCCTATCTCCTCCACCCCTACCAGACCTTTCCCTTTCCAGTCTTTCCCCGAGATCCACAGAATCACTTAAGTTTTAGGCTTCCCTCCTCCCCCTGTGGACTCTTGAGGAGCTGAAGGAACCCACGATTAATCAACTGAGACTACAATTTGCAAACCCTAGTCTCACTCTGATATTCATGCCATCATTAAATATTTTCTGGATCACTGAACAAACCAAGAGGAATTTTCCACTCCGTCTGAACTATTCCTTAGAGCCTGCTCACCAAGGCCTCCTGACCTTTACCAACTGGTCAATTTCCTTGTAGATCCAGGAGATGCCACCCTTTGGTTTTAAGGGGCTAGGTAAGATACCACAAACGAGGTCATTGTGATGGATCAATATAGCATGATTTCTTTTCATAAAGCCAAGAAAATTGGTAACATCCTTCTTGCTTCTATCTCCCTGGCTTTCACTTCCAAATTTTATGGGTCACAAATATAAGAATTAAACAACAATGAAACAAATCTGTCTCCAACTTTAAACACAGATTAACAGTATTTGGAAGTATTTTTCAGGTCTCTCTACAAATGACCATACACAGTTCTAGCCTTAGTCACCAGTTTGGCTAATGGACTAAAGTCCCTAATCGAGAAATCATACAAATGCACAACATAAACTGTCATACAGACCCCCTCTCTGGATTCATGCTCTAACTCAACATCATGAGGATGCCATACTTGAAAAATCTGAATCAACACAACATAAGCTCATGGTTCATCAACTTAGACAACTATAAAGAATGGTACTTAATGTATATGGCCTTAATTCCTTTTGGAAACTCTCTACTGACAAGGATATATGAAAATATGTATATTTTTAAATAAACACTAGACTATAAATGGAAGTCCAATCAGCTTCTTAGTGGACACAAAAGTTTCTTACTCCATCATAAATGTCTCAAATTTTCCTACAACCCTTCCTCAGAATACACAAAATGTTTCTGTGATGGAATCAGACCACCTGCTGCTCAACTGGCCACTATACCAACCACTAACTATCTGATTTGGGTATCTATACTCAACACAGCTTTCTCCTTAACAGGACAACACCAGTTAACTTCTTGGAAAGAGACCTTCTCTCCATCTGGAACATTCACATAAGTTCTTCCCTCCAAATAATTCACTATAAAAAGTCCCTATTCCTTTTTTTTTTAAGATTTTATTTATTCATTTGAGAGAGAGAGAGAGCGAGAGGGTGAGTACAAGCAGGGGGAGCTGCAGGAAGAGGGAGAAGCAGTCTCCCGACTAACAGGGAGCCCAATGAGGGGCTTGATCCCAGGACCCTGGGATCATGACCTGAGCTGAAGGCAGTCACTTAACTGACTGAGCCATGCAGGTGCCTCCCTATTCCTTCTTAATATACACTTTTATTCCCTCACAGCTCTCACATATCATGCTGCTTTCCTTGCATTCCTTAAACTTTTAAAGACTCCCCTAAACTCCAAAATAACTAAAATCTTTTTTCACATTTTTGAAGCCCTTTGGAATGCTGGACCTACTTATACTGGCCAAATTTTACATGCAGGGACCTTAAGGGTGGCACATGATCCTTACATACCACTTCCAAGACTGATATAATATCCCTTAAATCCAGAGCACATCAACCAGGAACTCTTAGTCAGTATACTACTCATACCAACCTCTAGACCCTGTAACACTTCTCTGCTATTTAAAAAAATGGAAAAATGGTATGGGCTAGTCCAAGATATATAGGACATAACAAGATTATTAAACCTCAATTCCCTTCAGTCCCAAATCTTAGTATCATCTTAGTAAACAAGTTCATGGACACGAACTATTTTAGATCTATGTACTGCATTTTTCAACTCTCAACATGTCTTTTTTTTTTTTTTAAAGATTTTACTTATTTTTTTGACAGAGAGAGCACAAGCAGGGGGAGCAGCAGAGGGAGAGGGAGAAGCAGGCTCCCCGCTGAGCAGGGAGGAGCCTGATGTGGGGCTTGATCCCAAGACCCCAGGATCATGACCTGAGCTGAAGGCAGAAGCTTAACCAACTGAGCCACCCAGGTGCGCCAACATTTGTCGTCTTTTAGTTGGCAACATCAACAGTACACCTGGACAGTTATACCTCAAGGCATCACTGAAGCCCCTACCTATGTTTCTTGTTCTCAATGCAAATCTTAATTTAATCTTAAATCTTAAATCACGTATCCTAGAAAATCTACTCAGATCTACTATGTCAATGATCTTCTGTTACACGTTTCTAATATTGATCATTTTATCATGGACACTTTATTTACTCCAGGCCTTACTCAAAAAACGTCATAAATTATCTAGCAATAAGATGAAACTCTGCAACCCTCAGATACTTTACCACAGGCATGGCATTTCCCATAAAGGCAAAACATTCCCTCCACAGCACATCTCCACCATTCCTGAGTATAGCCTACATAAAACAAAAAGACAAAATATGGTTTGGGGGCATTAACTGGATACTGTTGGGTATGGGTCTCAAATATCTTTTCTATTGCCTGTCCAATACATAACATGACAAAGGAAAATCACTCCAGAGATCCTTTAATAGAAATCTCCTACATTCACATGGACTTCCAGACCCTCAAACTACTGTTGCCTCAGCCTGCAACTTAGGGCTATCTACTCTCCACCTTTATAAAAGGAAGGGGACACCCTTCATGAGATTGTCCCATAACATAACAGAATCCATTGCCTCATCAATTACATTAACCTGACTTTAGATCCAGTGGCTCCTTGTCTAGGGACGGTCACCACAGCTGCCTATGCTTTCAAGCTGGTGCTGAGATGGTTTAGGATACCTTCTAGACCTTTATGTATCTCATGATACCCAAACTCTGTTCCTCACTGAAAATATTCAACATTTCTCCACATCCAGACTTACCTCTTACAAAATCTTGCCACTATATCCCTCCCAAGTTATTATTCATAGGTGCCAAACCCCCAACCTTGCCACTCTTCCATCTCTTCCTATTAATGGACAACCCAACAACTACATACATGCCACTCAGTCTCCTCCCTTCCTTATCCAGATCTCTCTAAAACACTCCTACTTGTCTTGTCCCCTGCCTTTCACTATTTGTAGATAAATCCATCTCTGAGGAAATTAAGTACACTTCTGGTTGCCTATGCCATCACAGACTTTACTTAACAATTGAAAGCTGGTCCTTTACAAGAGCCAAATCAGTTGAGATAGCCAAACTCACTGTTCCTACACAAGTCTGTTACTTACCCAAGACAAAAAGGTTAATACACTGATAGCAGGCATGTTTTTGGTATTACACATGACCTTAGAATGTTATGGAAACAGAATTTATAACAGCTGTAGGAACCCATAAAAAATGGTCCATTGGTAAGCTAAGAGTCAAAAATTCTTAAGATTCAGACTCATACCTCAAATGAGACACCTGAATCTAAGGGTAACACACTGGTTGACAAACATAAAGCGAGTTACACAGCAAGGCACATCCACCTCCACTAATAAAACTTCACCAAGTCTTATGGTAGCTAAACTCCTACCAGAATCCTTATTGAAGTACCTCAAGGTAAAACGAATCTTGGCACCAGATAAAGAGAAAGCTAAATGGAAACAAACTAGATATTTTATATACCTAGATCATACTCTTGAGACACCCACAGTCCCCTGGTCTTTCCATAGGCATGCAAAATCAAGTTCATAACCTTCAGAAAATGACCACCACAAGAGAAATACCTTGCAATATCTTCTCTCTAAACACTGGTGGTAAATTTTACTTCAATTATTGAACAGATCACCTTGACATGTCCCATCTGCCAAAAGCATAAAGAAAGATTATAAATGTGAGACATGGATAAAAATCTGTTCCTGATGTTCTTTTCATGCATTGGCAAATGGATTTTATCCAATGTCCCAACTCCCAAGGTAACAAATATCTACTGACCATTTATGCTTATTTTCTGGATGGAAGTTAAGGCTCTTGAGATAAAGAAATTGCCCTACATCATCCAGGTGGGCCCTAAGTGCCATCACATCTGTCCTTATAAGACAGAGGCAGAGGAAGATTTCACAGAGCCAGAAGAGAGCACACACATGCACGCATGCACACAACAAGGTAATGAGAAAACAGAGGGTGAGACTGGAGTGAAGCAGCCAAAAGATTAGAAATGCCAGGCATCGACCAGAAGCTAGAGGAAGCAAGATACAGGCTCTCCATTTAGCCTCTGGAGAGATCACAACCCTGCTGACACTCTGATTCAGACTTTTGGCCTCCAGAGCTGTGAGATAATACATTTCTGTTATTTCAAGCCACCAAGATTGTGGTAATTTGTTATAGTAGGCACAGAAAATTACTGCAACTCCTTATGAAATAATAACTGGAAGGCCCATGAGAATTTCTTATTCTACCTGGACACTCAATAATTCAATCTAATATAGCCAGATGTCCTTATTTACTATAAAGGACTTATTAAGGGGGCGCCTGGGTGGCTCAGTTGGTTAAGCGACTGCCTTTGGCTCAGGTCATGATCTCAGGGTCCTGGGATCAAGCCCCGCATCAGGCTCCCTGCTCGGCGGGAAACCTGCTTCTCCCTTTCCCACTCCCCCTGCTTGTGTTCCCTCTCTCGCTGTCTCTCTCTCTCTGTCAAATAAATAAATAAAATCTTAAAAAAAAAAATAAAGGACTTATTAAGTATACTCATACTTATCGCCAACAGGTTAAGACTGCCTTTCCTTCTGATGTGTCTTTCTACCCTCTTCACAGTCTTCAATTAGAGGATAAAATCTTTTGGAAATACACCACGCAAAGATTAATCTTGAACCTAGATGGAAAGAATCTTACACAACCCTTCTCATAACCATTAACACAACCAAACATCAAGGAATCAAACCCTGGATTTATAATCCTCAACTTAAAAATATAATACGTACAGATTGTCCCCCACTTATGATGGTTCAACTTAAAATTTTTTGACTTTAAGACAGCATGAAAGCAATTTGCATTCAGTAGAAAAACACTTTGGATTTTGAATTGTGATCTTTTCCTGGACTAGCAATATGCAGTACGATACTCAGTTATGATGCTGGCCAGGGGCAAGCCACAGCTCCCAGTCAGCCAAGCGATCACAAGGGTACACAACCAACACAATGACAACCATAATGATAATCATGTGGGTAACCACACCAATAACCACACAACTGTTTTTCACTTTCAGTATAGTATTGAATAAATTACATGAGATAGTCAATACTTTATTCTAAAATAAGTTTTGTGTTAGATGACTTTGCCCAACAGTAGTCTAATATAAGTGTTCTGAGCATGTTTAAGGCAGGCTTAGTTAAGCTATGATGTTCAGTAAGTTAGGTGTATTAAATGCATTTTTGACTTACAATAGCTTCCATTTATGATGGGTCTATCTGGCCAGAGTCCCATCATAAAGTCAAGCAAGATCTGTATTCTACATGGGACTCCACTAATAACTGGGAACCTTAAATAGACTCCTCTAAGAATCTCCAGAAACAGATGATATCATGACTTAGGCAGCTTTCTCAAGAATGATGAAAAAACAGTAATTAGCTTCTAGCCAAGATGCTAGAACAAGACTCCCAGAGTTCCCAATCCCAATATTTACACTACCATCAGGGGCAAACATAATCCATACTCTCTGCCTTGTTATATGTCTCTATTTGACCCTGACCCAAATGAAAGTAACTTCACTTTGTGTTTGGGAATGTCCTTCCTGTGAACACCAAATTCAGGACTTCCCTCTTCCCCAACAAATAATCTAAGTCTCTGTCTTAAGAGTTCCAATAAAGAGGTAGGAGCAAGATGGCGGAGGAGTAGGAGACCTAGATTTCGTCTGGTCTCAGGAATTCAGCTGAATAGGGATCAAACCATTCTGAACACCTACGAACTCAACAGGAGATCGAACAGGAGAGTAGCAACAACTCTCTGAACAGAGAAGCGACCACTTACTGGAAGGTAGGGCGTGCGGAGAAGTGAATCCGAGGCGATATTCGGGAGGATAGACGGCGGGGGAGGGGCCTCCGCCGGCCGCTTCTGGCAAGTGCTAGAGCCACGGAGCACAAAATCGGACCTTTTAGAAGTTGGCTCGGCGGAGGGACATCGCTGCAGTGGCTAAGCGGGGGGTGGAATCCTCCCGGGACAGTGTGGTCTCAGGACCCTCGGGGTCACAGGAAGACCGGGGGTGCCTGAGTGCGCCAGAGCTCCCAGGGATCGGAGCAGGGAAGCCGGCTGCAGAGACGGAGCTGAGGCGCGGGCTCTCAGCTCGGGGTTGCCATAAACTGTGATCTGCGGCCCAGTCGCGCCACTGCTCCTCCAGCAGGGACCCAACAAGTAGCAGATCCGGGGAGACTCCCCTTCCTTCCCGGGGAGGAGCGGTGCGGGAACGCACTGCAGGGATCTGCTGGGTTTGGAGACTCCGCGCGGGGTCGGGTGCCAGAGATAGCAACGCTCGATCACAGGCCCGGTGAGCACGGAGTGCGGCCGGAGACCGGGGACAAGGAAGTGACTGCTTTTCTCTGGGGGCACACTGAGGAGCGGGGCCCCGAGTTCTCAGCTCCTCCGAGTGGAGATTGGGAGGCCACCATTTCTGCCCTGGTCCTCCAAAGCTGTACCGAGAGCTTGCAGGGAACAAAAGCTCCTGAGAGCAAACCGGAGCAGCTTCCTTAGCCCGGACCGACAAGGGCGGGGCAATTCCGCCTCCGGCAAAGACATTTGGGAACCACAGCAACAGGCCCCTCCCCCAGAAAATCAACACAAACAGCCAGCAAGCCAAGACCAAGTTGATCGATCAAGGAGAATAGGAGAACTCCAGCGCTAGGGGAATACTGCACATAGATTCATGGCTTTTTTTTTTTTTTTTTTTACCATGATTCATTATTTCATCAAAGTTAATTTTTGTTGACTGTTTTTTATTTTTCTTTTTCCATTTTTCAACCAACATCTTATAAATCCCTTTTTAAAAAAAAAATTTTATTTTTCATTTTTAGAGTTATATTTTATCCCTTCATAGTAGTTACCCTTATTTTTGGCATATATATATAAGTTGTTCTCTCTTTAAAATTTTGAGGTACAGTTTCTTCTAACAGATCAAAATATAACCTAAATCACTAGTGTATGGCTTTGTTCTAGTCTCCTGCCTGATCACATTCTCTCCCTTTTTCCTTTTTTTTTTTCTTAAATCTTCTTTCTTTTTTCAAACAACTTATCTTACCAAGTCCTTTTATAAAATCTTTTATAATTTTCATCTTTACAGTCATCTTCCATCCCTTCATTGTATCAACCCTTATTTTGTACATATATGTCTTTCTTCCTTTAAAATTTTAGGAGGCACTTTTTTCTAACAGACCAAAATACGCCCAAAATCTAGTGTGTGGCACTGATCTATGCATTAGCCTGATCATATTTGATCATATTCTGCCTTTTTTGTATTGTTTTGTTTTTGTTTTTATCTTTTTTTTTTCTTTTTGTCTTTCTTTTTTCTTTCTTTCCCTTTCTTTTCCCCTGGTTTCAGGTCTTTTCTGATTTGTATACAGTATATTTGCTAGGGACGTTGTAAACCTGTTAGCATTTTGTTCTCTCATTCATCTATTCTCCTCTGGACAAAATGACAAGACGAAAGAAATCACCTCAGCAAAAAGAACAAGAGGTAGTACCGTCAGCCAGGGACCTACTCAATACGGACATTAGTACGATGTCGGACCTAGAGTTCAGAATCATGACTTTAAAGATACTAGCTGGGCTTGAAAAAAGCGTGGAAGTTATTAGAGAAACCCTTTCTGGAGAAATAAAAGAACTAAAATCTAACCAAATCGAAATCAAAAAGGCTATTGATGAGGTGCAATCAAAAATGGGGGCACTAAATGCTAGGATAAATGAGGCAGAAGAGAGAATCAGCGATATAGAAGACCAAATGATGGAAAATAAAGAGGCTGAGAAAAAGAGAGAGAAACAACTACAGGATCACGAGGGCAGAATTCGAGAGATAAGTGATATGATAAGACGAAACAACATTAGAATAATTGGGATCCCAGAAGAAGAAGAGAGAGAGAGAGGGGCAGAAGGTATATTGGAGCAAATTATAGCAGAGAACTTCCCTAATGTGAGGAAGGAAACAGGCATTAAAATCCAGGAGGCACAGAGAACCCCTCTCAAAATCAATAATAATAGGTCAACACCCCGACATCTAATAGTAAAACTTACGAGTCTCAGAGACAAAGAGAAAATCCTGAAAGCAGCTCGGGAGAAGAGATATGTAACCTACAATGGTAGAAACATTAGATTGGCAACAGACCTATCCACAGAGACCTGGCAGGCCAGAAAGGACTGGCAAGATATCTTCAGAGCACTAAACGAGAAAAATATGCAGCCAAGAATACTATATCCAGCTAGGCTATCATTGAAAATAGAAGGAGAGATAAAAAGCTTCCAGAACAAACAAAAACTAAAGGAATTTGCAAACACAAAACCAGCCCTCCAAGAAATATTGAGAGGGGTCCTCTAAGCAAAGAGAGAACCTAAAAGCAGCAAAGAGCAGAAACGAACACAGACAACAGACAGTTAACAGTCACCTTACAGGTAATACAATGGCACTAAATTCATACCTTTCAATAGTTACCCTGAATGTAAATGGGCTCAATGCCCCAATCAAAAGACACAGGCTATCAGATTGGATTAAAAAACAAGACCCATCAATATGCTATCTGCAAGAGACTCATTTTAGACCCAAAGACACCCCCAGATTGAAAGTGAGGGGGTGGAAAACCATTTACCATGCTAATGGACACCAAAAGAAAGCTGGGGTGGCAATCCTTATATCAGACAAACTAGATTTTAAAACAAAGACTGTAATAAGAGATGAGGAAGGACACTATATCCTACTGAAAGGGTCTATCCAACAAGAAGATCTAACAATTGTAAATATCTATGCCCCGAACATGGGAGCAGCCAATTATATAAGGCAATTAATAACAAAAGCAAAGAAACACATTGACAACAATACAATAATAGTGGGGGACTTTAACACCCCTCTGACTGAAATGGACAGATCATCTAAGCAAAAGATCAACAAGGAAATAAAGACTTTAAATGACACACTGGACCAAATGGACTTCACAGACATATTCAGAACATTCCATCCCAAAGCAAAGGAATACACATTCTTCTCTAGTGCCCATGGAACATTCTCCAGAATTGATCACATCCTAGGTCACAAATCAGGTCTCAATCGGTACCAAAAGATTGGGATCATTCCCTGCATATTTTCAGACCACAATGCTTTGAAACTAGAACTCAACCACAAGAGGAAAGTCGGAAAGAACTCAAATACATGGAGGCTAAAGAGCATCCTACTAAAGAATGAATGGGTCAACCAAGAAATTAAAGAAGAATTAAAAAAATTCATGGAAATCAATGAAAATGAAAACACAACTGTTCAAAATCTTTGGGATACAGCAAAGGCAGTCCTGAGAGGAAAGTATATAGCAGTACAAGCCTTTCTCAAGAAACAAGAAAGGTCTCAAATACACAACCTAACCCTACATCTAAAGGAGCTGGAGAAAGAACAGCAAATAAAGCCTAAACCCAGCAGGAGAAGAGAAATCATAAAGATCAGAGCAGAAATCAATGAACTAGAAACCAAAAGAACAGTAGAACAGATCAACGAAACTAGGAGCTGGTTCTTTGAAAGAATTAACAAGATTGATAAACCCCTGGCCAGACTGATCAAAAAGAAAAGAGAAATGACCCAAATCAACAAAATCATGAATGAAAGAGGAGAGATCACAACCAACACCAAAGAAATACAAACAATTATAAGAACATATTATGAGCAACTCTATGCCAGCAAATTAGATAACCTGGAAGAAATGGGTGCATTCCTAGAGATGTATCAACTACCAAAATTGAACCAGGAAGAAATAGAAAACCTGAACAGACCTATAACCACTAAGGAAATTGAAACAGTCATCAAAAATCTCCCAAGAAACAAAAGCCCAGGGCCAGATGGCTTCCCAGGGGAATTCTATCAGACATTTCAAGAAGAATTAATACCTATTCTCCTGAAACTGTTCCAAAAAATAGAAATGGAAGGGAAACTTCCAAACTCATTTTATGAGGCCAGCATTACCTTGATCCCAAAACCAGACAAAGACCCCATCAAAAAAGAGAATTACAGACCAATATCCTTGATGAACATGGATGCAAAAATTCTCACCAAAATACTAGCCAATAGGATCCAACAGTACATTAAAAGGATTATTCACCACGACCAAGTGGGATTTATCCCTGGGCTGCAAGGCTGGTTCAACATCCGCAAATCAATCAGCGTGATACAATACATTAACAAAAGAAAGAACAAGAATCATATGATCCTCTCAATAGATGCAGAAAAAGCATTTGACAAAGTACAGCATCCTTTCTTGATCAAAACTCTTCAGAGTATAGGGATAGAGGGTACATACCTCAATATCATAAAAGCCATCTATGAAAAACCTACAGCGAATATCATTCTCAATGGGGAAAGGCTGAGAGCTTTTCCCCTAAGGTCAGGAACGCGGCAGGGATGTCCACTCTCACCACTGCTATTCAACATAGTATTAGAAGTCCTAGCCACAGCAATCAGACAACAAAAAGAAATCAAAGGCATCCAAATCGGCAAAGAGGAAGTCAAACTCTCACTCTTTGCAGATGATATGATACTGTATGTGGAAAACCCAAAAGACTCCACCCCAAAACTGCTAGAACTCATACAGGAATTCAGTCAAGTAGCAGGATATAAAATCAATGCACAGAAATCGGTGGCATTCCTATACACCAACAACAAGACAGAAGAGAGACAAATCAAGGAGTCGATCCCATTTACAATTGCACCCAAAACCATTAGATACCTAGGAATAAATCTAACCAAAGAGGCAAAGGATCTGTACTCAGAAAACTATAAAATACTCATGAAAGAAATTGAAGAAGACACAAAGAAATGGAAAAACGTTCCATGCTCATGGATTGGGAGAATCAACATTGTGAAGATGTCAATGCTACCTAGAGCAATCTACACATTCAATGCAATCCCCATCAAAATACCATCCACTTTTTTCAAAGAAATGGAACAAATAATCCTAAAATTTGTATGGAACCAGAAGAGACCCAGAATAGCCAGAGGAATACTGAAAAAGAAAAGCAAAGCTGGTGGCATCACAATTCCGGACTTCCAGCTCTATTACAAAGCTGTCATCATCAAGACAGTATGGTACTGGCACAAAAACAGACACATCGATCAATGGAACAGAATCGAGAGCCCAGAAATGGACCCTCAACTCTATGGTCAACTTATCTTTGACAAAGCAGGAAAGAATGTCCAATGGAAAAGAGACAGTCTCTTCAACAAATGGTGTTGGGAAAATTGGACAGCCACATGCAGAAGAATGAAACTGGACCATTTCCTTACACCACACACAAAAATAGACTCCAAATGGTTGAAAGACCTAAACGTGAGACAGGAGTCCACCCAAATCCTAAAGGAGAACACAGGTAGCAACCTTTTCGACCTTAGCCGCAACAACTTCTTCCTAGAAACATCGCCAAAGGCACGGGAAGCCAGGGCAAAAATGAACTATTGGGATTTCATCAAGATAAAAAGCTTTTGCACAGCAAAAGAAACAGTCCACAAAACCAAAAGACAACTGACAGAATGGGAGAAAATATTTGCAAATGACATATCAGATAAAGGGCTAGTATCCAAAATCTATAAAGAACTTATCAAACTCAACACCCAAAGAACAAATAATCCAATCAAGAAATGGGCAGAAGACATGAACAGACATTTCTCCAAAGAAGACATCCAAATGGCCAACAGGCACATGAAAAAGTGCTCAACATCGCTCGGCATCAGGGAAATCCAAATCAAAACCTCCATGAGATACCACCTCACACCCGTCAGAATGGCTAAAATTAACAAGTCAGGGAATGACAGATGTTGGCGGGGATGTGGAGAAAGGGGAACCCTCCTACACTGTTGGTGGGAATGCAAGCTGGTGCAACCCCTCTGGAAAACAGTATGGAGGTTCCTCAAACAGTTGAAATTAGAGCTACCGTTTGATCCAGCAATTGCACTACTGGGTATTTACCACAAAGATACAAATGTAGGGACCCGAAGGGGTACGTGTACCCCAATGTTTATAGCAGCAATGTCCACCATAGCCAAACTGTGGAAAGAGCCAAGATGCCCATCGACAGATGAATGGATAAAGAAGATCTGGTATATATACACAATGGAATATTATGCAGCCATCAAAAGGAATGAGATCTTGCCATTTGCAACGACGTGGATGGAACTGGAGGGTGTTATGCTGAGTGAAATAAGTCAATCAGAGAAAGACATGTATCACATGACCTCACTGATATGAGGAATTCTTAATCTCAGGAAAGAAACTGAGTGTTACTGGAGTGGTTGGGGGTGGGAGGGATGGGGTGGCTGGGTGATAGACATTGGGGAGGGTATGTGCTACGGTGAGCGCTGTGAATTGTGCAAGACTGTTGAATCACAGTTCTGTACTTCTGAAACAAATAACGCAACTTATTTTAAGAAAAAAGAAAAAGAAGAAGATAACAGGAGAGGAAGAAAAGGGGAGTATGTCAGAGGGGGAGACGAACCATGAGAGATGATGGACTCTGAAAAACAAACTGAGGGTTCTAGAGGGGAGGGGGTAGGGGGATGGGTTAGCCTGGTGATGGGTATTGAGGAGGGCACGTTCTGCATGGAGCACTGGGTGTTATGAACAAACAATGAATCATGGAACACTGCACCAAAAACTAATGATGTAATATATGGTGATTAACATAACAATAAAAAAAAAAGAGTTCCAATAAAGATAAAAATGCAAATCCATGGGAAAATTAACTCCATGATCCCAGGGTAGCCCCCAGCGAGATGAATTTTACACTTGTTGGTATCTTCCCTGCTAAATAAATTTGATCCTGCTATCTAGCTAAGCTTTTTGGTCCTTACTTAATTTTTGCCTTTACCTAAAAAAAATTTTTTTTGTTCGTTTTGAGAAAGGGAAGCGGGGCGGGGGGTGGGTAGAAGGAGAGGGAGAGAGAGAATCTTCACCAGGCTCTAGCCCAGCACGGAGCCCAATGTTGGGCTCGATCGCACAACTCTGAGATCATGACCTGAGCCGAAATCAAGAGTCAGACACTTAACCAACAGCCACCCAGGCGCCCCTACCTTTACCTAAACCTTTACTGAGACAGCCTTTTTCTTTCATATTAACTTTTATGTGACCTCTGATTTGGGTTTTTCAGATCCAGATGATCTGAACAATCTAAAAGGGACAAAATGTGTTATAGTCTCAAGCTTGGTTCCAGTTCCAAAATGTGTCTTTTTTTGTTTTGTTTTGTTTTGTTTTCCATAAGGTTCTGAG
This sequence comes from Eumetopias jubatus, assembly GCF_037043125.1. Lineage (NCBI taxonomy): Eukaryota > Metazoa > Chordata > Mammalia > Carnivora > Otariidae > Eumetopias > Eumetopias jubatus. The sequence goes on from NW_028274817.1 coordinate 95,273,871, forward strand.
GAAGCTCCCAAAACTGAAGCAAACACATGTGACTAAATTTGGAAAGCTTACCCTAAAATCCTTAATCATGTGTGGACCTTATTCCTGGGACCACCACTGTGTACGCCATGTGAGAAGTTAGCTGAAATCCCCTCATTTTCCATGTTTTGTTCCAGGAGGTAACAACTGTGGACATCTCACCCAAATCACCATCATCATCAGAGGATTCCAAGAACACCAACAAGCAGTCCTTCACAATCACAAAATGATCTGGCTTCCCCAGGGGGCACTTACACAGTAGTTGGAAGTAACTGCTACTAATATGTTCCTTAGAACCTCTCTGACATCTGTGTCATCACTAAATATTCAGATCACAAACTGGGACATTGACTGTACCAACACACCTGCCCTCACACCACCGAGCTGAAATGCTTTTCATCCGTGTCCTGGAATCCATTAGAAAGGTTGCCTTCTAATGTAAAGTCCTGGTTTTAATCTCTTATGTATCCACTAATCTTTATCTTCCTCTTTCTGATTATTTTTATATTTATCCCTTTAATCAAATGCCTCATCAACAGAACCATTCGGCAACTACCATTTAAGCAGCATGTCCAACAGAGGGTTCTCCATGAACAACACTGAGTGCACTCTGGACCTGAGGACTATTTCACTCACCCATTCCCTACTTCAGATTTCCCTTATCCTTGAGTTGCCCAGGGACAGTCTCTCTGATCATGCATTGTACTTGACATAACCTTAGCCTGGCTTGAATAAGACAGATTGACCTTAAACTCTTTAAATGAACTTCCACACTTCTTTTTCTCCTTCTCATGCCCAGACCCCAGCCTTATGTGCCTAAGAGAAAACAACATTCTCTGCCTCAACTTTCCTGTTGTTGTAATGTTTGATGCAGTTCACTGGGTTTCTAGAACTCTCCAGAAGTGTTTATCAACCTGCTTTCTCTTTCCATATCCAGTGTCGGCATATAAAAGATTTGCTCGTCCAGCCCTTCTACAAGATGTTCCTAACTTAGGCTTTGAGGGTCCCCCTAATACAACAGACACTCTTAATTCTTTCATTAATAATGCCTAGAAGTGCATTTATTTTTTTATTTTTGACATTCACAGGTCTGCCTGCACTGCCTAACCATGTAAGTCAAGTCCTTCCCTAGCCTTGATATTCCCTCCACTCATGCACTTACTACAGAGCACTCACCTAAGCTGGATGTTCCTTCTACTCAAAAGCTTCAGGTCAGAACCTACACTAGGCTGCCTAGATGCTCCACATAAGCGTCTCCTGCAGAGTCCTCCATTTGGCTCTATGTTTCTTCTAACCATTCACCTCCCGCCAAGCTCCCTAAGCTGAATATTCTCTCTGCCCATGCACTTCCTTCTAGGTCATAAATTGGGATGCCTGTACCATTCATCAATGCACCTCCGTCCATGTCTTCTAACAGGCTAAGAGAACTGTCCACCACGTACCACCTGCCAAGTCAACCCTTAGGCTGGCCACAACCTGAAATCAGGAAACTACCTCCATATCCTCCCCCTGATGGTTGCACACTCCATCTATGCACTACCAAAAGAGTCCTCCATAGGCTGGATGCTTCTACTACCCATCCACTTCCTACCTGATCCTATCCTAGGATGATTGCTTCATCCATTCTTGGATGTCCTCCTAGTCTTCCCCTAGGCTCAAAAGCCAAAACCTCATGTACCTCATGCTGAGTCTTCCCCTAACAGAGCTGTACCCTGCACCCATGGATGTCAACCATGTTCTCCTCTATGATCAACGCACACTCCATTTTCTACTACCTGCCAAGTCCTCCCCTAGTCTAGATGCTCCTTTTACCCATGTACTTCCTTTAAGGTGTTCCTCTAATCTGTATTCTCCACCTGTGCACTTTCTGCTGGGCTGTCTGCTAGACTGGCTGGACCATCCCCCTACACATGAACAGCCTGCCGCATCCACCCTTGGAGGAATGCTCCTTCCACATATGTACCTCCTACTGAATCCTCCCCTAGGCAGGCTGCACCATACACTAATGAACATCCTGCAGGACTCTCCTCTAGACTAGCTGCATTTTGCATTTGTGCACTATCTGCCATTTCCTCATATGAGATGGCTGAAACACACCCATGCATCTTTAGCCATGTCCCTCCCCTAGAGTGGATGCTCCTACCACTGATGGACATCATGCCATGATTCTTCATGGAAAAACATTTCTCCCTCTGGAATACTAACTTAGGATGGCTTCATGCCACATGCATGTGCCACATAATTAGCCCTGACCCCCAGGTTGGTTGCATGTTCCACCCATGAACCTCCTGCAGAGTTCTCAACTAGGATGGATACTCCATCCACCTACATACCTTGTATTATACTCTCCCCTTGGCTAGCTGCACTCTCCACCCACGTTCTTTCTTCCATATAGGACTCTGGCTGCAACTTCCACCCCTGCAGTTTCTAACAGGTCCTCCCAAAGGCTGGCTACACTCTGCAACCATGCAACTTATACCAAGTCTTCTCATGCCATGTCCTCCCCAAGACTGGATGCTCTCTCCACTCACATATCACCTGCCTAGTCCTTCCCTAGGTTGGATATTGCCTCCATCCATTTACTTACAACAGGATCCTCCCATAAGCTTTCTGCACAATTCCCCCATTCAATGTCTGCTGAGTCCTGCCCTAGACTGGATGCTCCCTCAACCAATCCACCCATTGCCACTGATACAACTAGGCTAGCTATAGCCTCCATCCATGTATTTCCTATAGGACATCCTCTGGGCCAGCTACATTCAACACACATACAGTTTCTGTCATATCCTCCCCTCTCTCTCTGCATTTCAGGTAAGTCCTAGGATGACTGCACCATACAGCCATACACCACCTTCTAGATCCCTACCCTTCAGGCTGGCTTCAACCCTCCACACATACACCTGCCAAGACCACCCTTAACCTGGATGCTCCCTCACCACTTCTGCTGGATCTTCCCCCAAAGGAGGCCACAATCCACGCACAAAATTCCCTCCAGTGACTCCATTGGCTGCATGCTAGCTTCCCCCACGTAACTACTTAGGCTAGCTTCACTGTACATTGAAATATATGCTGACAAGTTCCATCCTAGTATTCTTGCACTCTCAACCTATGCACTTACTGTTGGATTTTCCCCTTGACGGTCCACATGCCCTTATCATGCACTTCTTGCCACATTCTCTCTTAGGCTGCCTGTAACCTCCACCTATGCATCTACATGCCCCAGTCATGCATTTTTTACCAAGGTCTCCCCTATGATAGCTACACCCTCCAGTACTATACCCACTGGTAGATCCTGTTAGGATGGGTGCTTCCTCCATCCATGCATCTCCTGGTGTTTTTACCCTAGTCTGGATTCTCCTTCCAACCATGCACTGTATGAAGGGTACTACCATAGGCTGCAGCCTCCATTCTCTAATGTACACCTGCCAAGACTTTCCCTAAGCTGGATGCTCACTCTTTTCATTCACGTCCAGACTTTTTTTCCCCTATGCTGAATGTTCTCTCCATCCATGAATGACCCATCATCCTTCCTTAGTCGGAGTTCACCCTCTACCATGCCTTTCATAATGGTCATATCCTAAGCTTGCTAAATTCTATGGCAATGTACCTTCTGTCATATCTTCCAATGGGCTGAATGTTCTATTTCTTGCCAATTCTAACTTAAGCTAGCTGCACCTTATACTCATGCATCTCCTTCCGTGTCCTGCCTGAGGCTGACTGCCTCCTCCACTATAGCACATCACTTGGGAGACCTCTCCTAGGTGAGATGTCCTCTACAACCATGTACTTCCTACCAGAACCTTCTATAGGATGGCTGCACCCTCCATTCATGTATATCCCCTTACTTCTTCACTAAACTAGAAGTTCCATACAGCCATGTACTCCCTCCTGCCAGATCCTCCAGTTGGCTGGTTGTACCCTGCACCCCTACACACCTGCTGTGTCCTTTCCTAGGATGCATGCCCTTTCCATCTATGCACTTCCTGCAGATTCCTCTCCTTAGAGTAGATAATCCCTCAACCCATGCCTCTTCATTACTGTCCTTCTCTAGGCTGGATGCATCCTCCATTCATGAACCTCCTAAAATGTACTCCCCTAATTTGATTCCTACATCCATAAACTTCCTCCAGGGTCCCATTCACCTCCTGCCAATTCCCACACTATGATGGATGCTTTCTTCACACACACACATCCTGATAAATCGTATCCTAAGCTGGTTTCTCCCTCCAAATAGGCATGTCCCACAGTTCCACCTTAGGCTGGCTGTACTCTGTAGCAATGCATCTTCCATTACGTCCGCCATTACAACTGGCTGCATCCTCTACTCATCAACCTTCTGCCAGTTTCTAGCCATTGCCTACCTACACACTGCACCCCCAAACACACTACCATATCCTCCTCTATGCTGGCTGAATGCTTCACATATACCTCCTGCTGAGACTAGGCTGGATGTTTCCTCTACCAATGGACTTTCTACTGGATACTCCTTTTTTTTTAAAGATTTTATTTATTTGAGACAGAGAGAGACCATGAGCATGGGGGGAGGGGCAGAGGGAGAGAGAGAAGCAGACTCCCCTGAGGAGCAGGGAGCCTGATGCAGGGCTCGATCCCAGGACCCCAAGATCATGACCCGATTCAAAGGAAGACAACCGACTGAGCCATCCAGGCACCCCTCTACTGGATACTCCTATACACTCACTGGACCTTCCATCCACGTACCAACAGGCGTGTTCTCTAGGCTGGATGCTCCTTTCACCCATATATTCCATGAAGAGTATTTTTGTGGCCTGTACTCTCTCTCCACCCATCACATCTTTTAATTATGCTCAAATTGCTAAAGAAACCATGGACAAAGACCTAAAGAAAACCAGCAGAATGTTTTACCAAACAAGTAACAGTAATAATGAGATAGAAATTACTAAAAGGAACCAAAAATAAATTCTAAAGCTGAAAAGAACAATAACTAAACTGACAAATTCACCAGAGTAGCTCAATAACAGATTTTATCAAGCAGAAGAAAAAAAAAATCAGTGAAATTGAAGATAAGGCAACTGAAATTAACAAGTCTGAGAAGAAAAAAGAAAAAAGAATGAAAATCAATAAACAGAGTATAAGAGACCTGTGGGGCACAACTCATATACCAACACATGTATGGAGTTCTGGGAGAATAGGAGCAAGATAAAGGGGCATAAAGTACATTTGAGAAAATAACAGCCAGTAGCTTTCCAAATTTGATAAAAGATACGAATCTACACTTCCAGAGGTCAACAAATTCAAATGGAGTAAAAGCAAAGAGATCAATACTGAGGCACATCATAATGAAATTGTCAAAAGCCAAAGAAAAACAGAAAATCTTAAAAGCAACAAAACTACTCACTTATAAGGGATCCTCAATCAGATTAGGAGAAGCCAATTTCTCATGAGAAATCATGGAGAGAAGAAGGCAGTGGGATGATGTATTTGAAGTGCTGAAAGAAAAACAACCTTTAACCAAAAGCACTACATCTTGTAAAACTACCCTTTAAGAATGAAGAAGATTGACATAACTGAAAGGAGAAATAGACAACAACACAATTATAATAGAAGATTTCAATACCCTGCTTTCAGTTATGGATAGAACAACCAGACAGAAGATCAATAAGTAAACAGAGAACTTGAAAAAACACAATAGATCAATGCATCTAACAGACATATACAGAGCTGTCTACCCAATAACAGCAGAATATATATTCTTCTCAAGTGTATGTGAAACATTCTCTAAGACAGACCATATATTAGGCCACTAAAAAAGTCTTAACATTTTCTTAACATTTAAGAAAATGGGAATGATAAGTATTTTCTCTGACCACAATGGAATGAAACTAGAGATCAACAGCAGAAGGAAAACAGGAAAATACACAAATATGTGGAACTTAAACAATGTACTCTGAACCAACCAATGAAATAAAGAAGAAATCAAAAGGGAATTTAGAAAACATATAGAGACAAAAAAGAAAAAGGAAATTTTTTATTTAAAAAAAAGAAAATATTGAGAGACAAATGAAAACAAAAACACAACATACTAAAACTTATGGGGTGCAGTGAAAGCAATACTGAGAGAAAAGTTCATAGGGGTAAATGCTTACATAGAAAAAAAAAGACCTCAAATCAATAACTAATTTTATACCTCAAGGAACTAGAAAAAGAATGAACTAAACCCAAAATTAGCAGAAAGAAGGAAATAATAGATTGGCGCAGGTATGAATGAAATAAAAAGAGAAAAACATCAATGAAACCAAGAACTGAATTTTTGAAAAGATCAACAAAATTGATAAAGCTTAAGCTAGAGATCCGTTCGTTAGATTACTCCTTTCTGCCTGTGGACGCCGCAGAGTAAGCATCGTTAAAGTCTCCCCTCCCACCACCGTCATGTCTAAGTCAGAGTCTCCCAAAGAGCCTGAACAGCTGCGGAAGCTCTTCATCGGAGGTTCGAGCTTTGAAACAACCGATGAGAGTCTGAGGAGCCATTTTGAGCAATGGGTAACGCTTACGGACTGTGTGGTAATGAGAGATCCAAACACCAAGCGCTCCAGAGGCTTTGGGTTTGTCACGTATGCCACTGTGGAGGAGGTGGATGCAGCCATGAACGCAAGGCCACACAAGGTGGATGGAAGAGTTGTGGAACCAAAGAGGGCTGTCTCAAGAGAAGATTCTCAAAGACCTGGTGCCCACTTAACTGTGAAAAAGATTTTTGTTGGTGGCATTAAAGAAGACACTGAAGAACATCACCTAAGAGATTATTTTGAACAGTATGGGAAAATTGAAGTGATCGAGATCATGACTGACTGAGGCAGTGGCAAAAAGAGAGGTTTTGCTTTTGTAACATCTGATGACCATGACTCTGTAGACAAGATTGTCATTCAAAAATACTGTGAATGGCCACAACTGTGAAGTACGGAAAGCCCTATCTAAGCAAGAGATGGCTAGTGCTTCATCCAGCCAAAGAGGTCGAAGTGGTTCTGGAAACTTTGGTGGTGGTTGTGGAGGTGGTTTTGGTGGGAATGACAACTTTGGTCATGGAGGGAACTTCAGTGGTCGAGGTGGCTTTGGTGGCAGTCGAGGTGGTGGTGGACATGGTGGCCGTGGGGATGGCTATGACGGATTTGGTCATGATGGAAGCAACTTTGGAGGTGGCGGAAGCTCTAATGATTTTGGCAATTACAACAATCAATCCTCAAATTTTGGACCCATGAAAGGAGGAAATTTTGGAGGCAGAAGCTCTGGCCCCTATGGTGGTGGAGGCCAATACTTTGCCAAACCACGAAACCAAGGTGGCTGTGGTGGTTCCAGCAGCAGCAGTAGCTACGGCAGTGGCAGAAGGTTTTAATTACTGCCAGGAAGCAAAGCTTAGCAAGAGAGGAGAGCCAGAGAAGGGACAGGGAAGCTACAGGTGACAACAGATTTGTGAACTCAGCCAAGCACAGTGGTGGCAGGGCCTAACTGCTACAAAGAAGACATGTTTTAGACAATACTCATGTGTATGGGCAAAAAACTCGAGGACTGTATTGTGACTAATTGTATAACAGGTTATTTTAGTTTCTGTTCTGTGGAAAGTGTAAAGCATTCCAACAAAGGGTTTTAATGTAGATTTTTTTTTTTTGCACCCATGCTGTTGATTGCTAAATGTAATAGTCTGATCATGACGCTGAATAAATGTGTCTTTTTTTAAATGTGCTGTGTAAAGTTAGTCTACTCTGAAGCCATCTTGGTATACTACCCCAACAGTGTGAAGTTAGAATTCCTTCAGGGTGATGCCAGGTTCCATTCGAAATTGATTTGCAACCTGCTTGGGCATAGAAGCCATTGTCTCCACAAACCTTGGTGTAGTTGAACTGACAGTTAATGTGTTGTGCCCTGGAGTTCACCATTAAAAGGGTCACCCAAGCAAAGTCCTGGAGTTTATTTGGTTATTAATATGATTGTTGGCACATCCTATGCAATATATCTAAATTGAATTATGGTATCAGATAAAATTATAGATGGGATTAAAGCTTGTGTATCATCCATTATCATGTGTAATCAATAAACGATTTAATATTCTCTTGGGAAAAAAAAGCTTAAGCTAAACTAAAAAAAGAAAGAGATGACTCAAATAATAAAATTAGAAATGAAAGAGGTAGGGGCACCTGGGTGGCTCAGTTGCTTAAGCGACCAACTCTTGATTTCAGCTCAGATCATGATCTCAGAGTTGTGAGACTGAGCTTCATGTCAGGCTCCAGCCTGCTTAAAATTCTCTCTCTCTCAGGGTGCCTGAGTCGCTCAGTCGGTTAAGGGTCCGACTCTTGGTTTTGGCTCAGGTCATGGTCTCAGGGTGATGAGATCGAGCCCAACATAGGGCTCTGTGTTCAGTGCAGAGTCTGCTTGAGATTCTTTAACTCTCTTCCTCCTCCCCTTTTGCCCCTTCCCCCACTCGCATATGTGTGCCCTCTCTAAAATAAAATCTTTAAGATTCTCTCTTTCTCTCCCTCTCCCCCTCTGTCCCTCCCCACTACATTCTCCCCTTTCTTTAAAAAAAAAAGTGAAAAAGGTAATATTAAAAACTGATGTCACAGAAATAAAAAGGATTATAGAGATTACTATGAAAAATTATATGCTGGGGCTCAGGTGGCTCAGTCAATTGAGCGTCTGACTCTTGATTTCTACTCAGGTTATGATCTTGGGGTTGTAGAATCAAACCCTGTATGGGGCTCCACACTCAGTGGGGAATCTGCTTCTCTCCCTCTCTCTCTCTGACCCTCTCCCTACTCGCGCTCTATCTCTGTCTAAAATAAATAAATCTTTAAAAAAATTATATGCTGGGCGCCTGGGTGGCTCAATTGTTTAAGCGACTGCCTTCGGCTCAGATCATGATCCTGGAGTCCCAGGATCGAGTCAGGCATTGGGCTCCTTGCTCAGCAGGGAGTCTGCTTCTCCCTCTGACTCTCCTCCCTCTCATGCTATCATTATCTCTCTCAATAAATAAATAAAAATCTTTAAAAAAATTATATGCTAACAAATGGGATAACCTAAAAGAAATCAATAAATTATTAGAAATGTACAACTAGTGACGCCTGGGTGGCTCATCTGGTTAAGCGTCTGCCTTCAGCTCAGGTCATGATCTCAGGGTCCTGGGATTGAGCCCCACATCAGGCTCCCTGCACAGTGGCGAGTCTGCTTCTCCCTCTCCCTCTGCCCCTCCCCACTTGTGCTCTCTCCCTCTCAAATAAAATCTTTAAAAAATAATAATAAAGACAAGTGTTGCTGAGGATGTAGAGCAACTGGAATCCTTGTACACTGTTGGTGGGAATGCAAAGTGGTACAGCCTCTATGGGGAAATGCATGGCATTTCCTCTAAAACATAAAAACAGAACTACCACATGGACCACAAATCCCACATTGTGATATTTATACAAAAGAAATGAAATCAGGATCTCAAAGGCCATTAGAACTCCCAAGTTCATTAGAGTGCTATTCACAATAGCTATCATGTAAAAATATCCTAAATGTCCACTGGTGGATGGATGGATAAAAAATGGGCTATATACATACAATGGAGTATTATTCAGAATTAAAAAAGAAGGAAATCCTGCAATATGTGACAACATGGATGAACGCTGAGGACATTATACTAAATGAAATAACCCAATTCACAGAATGACAAATACTGCATGTTTCCACTTATATAAGGTATCTAAAATAGTCAAAGAAGCAAATAATTCTCAGGGAAGCCAAGAAGAGATATATATATAATGAATGCTTATAACTCAACAACAAAAATGACAAAACCCAATTTAAAAACTGGCAAAGGAGTTGAATAGGCATTTCTTCAAACAAGATACACAAATGGTGAATAAGCACATGAAAAATACTCAAATACCTTAGTCATTAGGGAAAGCAAATCAAAGCTAAGTAAGATACCACTTCACACACACTGGGATGACCATAAAACTTTAAAAAGACAATAGTAAAGTGGTGTGGATGTAGAAAACAGAGAAGTCTCACAACATTTCTTGGGGGAATGTAAATTGGTAGAGCCACTGTGGAAACAGTTTTGTGGTTCCTCAAGTAGTTAAACATAGAATTACCATATAAACCAGCATTTATCTCCTGGATATAAACCCAAAGAGCTGAAAACAGGCATTGAACCAAAAATCTGTACATGTCTGTTCATAGCAGCACTATTCACAATAGCCAAAAGGTCCAAACGTCCGAACAACAAAAATGTCTGTCCACTGATGAATGGATAAACAAAATGTGGTAGAGACACTCAATGAAAGATTATTCAGCCATAAAAAAGTAATGAGGTACTGATTCATGCAACGATTTAGAAGAACCTGAAAACATAATGCTAAGTGAAAGAACACAAAAAGCCATATACTGTATGATTCCATTTATAGGATATATCCAGAATTAGCAAATCTATAGAGACAGAAAGCATATCCAGTTCCCAGGGCTTGGAGGAGGGAGTATTGAGAACTGAGTGCTTAAGGGGTAGGGGTTTCATTTTTCAATGACAAAAATGTTCTGAATTAGATACAACTGATGATTTTACAATACTGTGAATGTACTAACATTTCCCCCAAACCCCAAGGTTCAAGGAGATGAGGACAAATCATCAAGAGACACATTCCCTGCATGGTATCACCGTCCTCACGAAGGTAAAAAAGAAGCAGTGGCACAGCACCTGACTAACTTTATTATAGAGAACAGCAAACTAGCCAATAGGTACTTACTGGAAAGAGCAACTGAAATTGGGACGGTTTGGCCTTTCCAAAAGGCAGGCAAGTGCAAGGAACATACCTCAAGAAGAACCAAAGGTAATGGAGAATAGCACCTATGAACTTTCAAAACTGATGCCTGAGTTCCCTTCTACAACAGGACCCCATGATTAGCATGATTAGCAGAAACACCTGGGATGAAAACAATACAATAGAAAAATTGACAAGAGAAATAAAGGCAAAGAGAAGATCCAAAATTTTGTTGTCCACACATATGTACACGTATGGCTACTAAACATTTGAAATGTGGCTAGTCAAAACTGATATATAATGTAACAGTAAAATACATAGATTTCAGTGATTTAGTAGGAAAATAGAAAATACCTCATTAATAATTTTTGTATTGATTTCATATAGAAAATATAATATTTTGGATAGATGGGATTAAAAATATCTTATTAAAATTAATTTCACATTTCTTCTTACTTTTTAAAATTTTGATTACTAGAAAACTGTGAATTATATGTGTGGCTAGTATTATATTTCCTTCCAATGGACAGCCCTCTATACTACTCAAGTTTGAGATGCCTGTTAGACATGTCAAGTGGAAAAATCAATTAGGCAGCTGGATATACATGAATGGAGTACAAGGGAATGAGTAAGAACAAACATACATATTTGGAATTCACTGAATTAAAATGACATTTAAAAACTCAAGACTAGATGGGATTCCCTAGGAAGTGAATGTGTATAGAGAAAAATGACCAAACACTAAAACCTTGGTACTAACACACAGAGGTACAGAAGATAAGGAAGGTCTAGGAGAACACTAGGGGCAAACATAAAGAGGGAAATCTCTCAAGACCAAGGAAGAACATGTATCAAGGAAAAGGAGTGATCAACTGTTTCAAATGCTTCCAAAGTTCAAGGAAGATGAGGTCTAATATGTCTCCACAGGAGTCTGCGGTGTGGAGGTCTCCTATGAGATGGAAGATATTTGGTACGTTCTGAAGGAGGGAATATGGGAAGGACTCAAGGTCAAAGGGAGGAAGAAGAGCTTGTGGCCAGCTGGGCCATGTAAATTTTGGTGTGGCAGGCCTGAATTAAGGACACTGCATTAGGGTCCACACTCAGGCAGATTAAATGCCCAGAAGACTCATTAAAACACTAGCAAGGAGTTGGTGGTAGAATTTTTTTTTTTTTAAGATTTTATTTATTTGACAGAAAGAGAGAGAGCACAAGCAGGGGGAGCGGGAGAGGGAGAAGCAGGCTCCCCGCTGGGAGCCTGATGCGGGACTCAATCCCAGGACCCTGGAATCATGACCTGAGCTGAAGGGAGACGCTTAAACCATCTGAGCCACCCAGGCGCCCTCGGTGGTAGGATTTGTTTTTGTTTGTTTGTTTTTTAAAGATTTTATTTATTTGAGAGAGAGAGAATGAGAGATAGAGAGCACGAGAGGGAAGAGGGTCAGAGGGAGAAGCAGACTCCCCGCCGAGCAGGGAGCCCGATGCGGGACTCGATCCCGGGACTCCAGGATCATGACCTGAGCCGAAGGCAGTTGCTTAACCAACTGAGCCACCCAGGCGCCCTCGGTGGTAGGATTTGTAATTCTGCCTGCAGTGCTGGTTCATTGCAGGAAGGAACCACACCTAAGCCTGAAATACTGCTTTCCTCAGCCTCTGGGCTATGAAGAGGTGTCCTGTGGTCAGGGCTACCTCCAGGGATAAAGTATAGCTTCCTAAATATATATCCCTGGGTACAGAGCTAATGACACATACAGGCCCACCACTAACCTCTGAGGTGCCTATGGCACAAGTACAAATGTGGGTCCCTGGTCCACATCCTGGATCTCTCCTCCCCATGGCCAGCTATGTCCTACAACATGCAGTGCTTCACACCTAACTCTGGAGCACTACAACTCACACTTCCAAGCTGTTTACCCCTTGCTCCCACAAACAGTGACCAATTTCAACCATACCCCGATAGGATATTTCATGCAATATGACAAGCTGCTTCTAAGATGTAATATGAAAAACTATAGGGTTATGAAATGTGGAAGATATGAGCATATTCCTGAAAGAGAATGAAGTGTGACACTTGCCCTACAAGAGATTAGTTCTTTATAATACAGGGTAGTATAAACACAGAGACAAATGACTCAACTGTACAGAAAAGAGTCTACAGTTAGATCCATGCATAAATTAAAACCTATTTCATTTCAGTGCTATCATGGTAGATCATGGGTACGGGAAGACATTTTAAAATTCCAATGGGCAATAGATTATTCCTACGGAAAATGGCAATAAAATGGGAACCTCGTCACTAAATTATACATAGGAACAAATTTCAGGTGGATTATATTCTGTGAAAAGCAAGAGTTAAAGTATATAAAAAAAATTAAGACTAATTTATTAGGGTTAGTAAAGGATTTCTTAATTATAATATAAAAAGCAAAATTTGCAAAGGATAGTCAAAATCAGCTGCATAATAATTTTTAAACTTTTGGTTACTAAATGAGAGTATTTAAAAGATTCAAGAAGTAGACAAAAAACTGGGAGGAGTATTTGTACCATACTAAGCAGAAAAGGGGTTATTATCCATAATGTCTATTTTTAAGGAAATGAAAAAAATAAACAAAAGGTATAAATAGGCATTTTACAGAAACATAAATGCCCCCAAACAACAAAAAGTATTTACACTTAAGTGTAATTATGGAAAGGCCATAATGCGATACCATTTAAAAAAACTCATTCTGTAAATGGCAACTTAGAAAAGAGAAATTTCAGCTCAGGAATAAAGGCAAACCATCTGAGGGAGCAGGGGGCCTGGAATTAAGGTTCAACAGCAGATTAAACACTCCAGGGTGGAGTCACAGGGAGGAGAAGCTTTTAAAATTGCTCATAATGAGGGATGCCTGGGTGGCTCAGTCTGTTAAGCTACCGACTCTTGATCTCGGCTGAGGTCATGATCTCAGGGTCCTGAGATCAAGCCCCAAGAGGGGCCCCCGGGTGGGAACAGAGCCTGCTTAAATTCTCTTTCCCCCACCTCCTTCTGCCCTTCCTGCCCCCTCACTGGCTCTCCCTTTAAAAAAAAAAAAAAAAAAATGCTCGTAATGATGGTTAGTGACTGGCAGAACTCTTGGAAACCTCACAGGCAACCAGCAGGTAAGGCCATTCATCACAGTGGATGGATGTCCATTACAACTTTGCTTTGGAGATTGCTGAGAGAGGGTCATACCATAAGGGGTATGTGCTGTCTCTTTTGACCTTTTCTAGATTGGCAGGACGCAGGGGCAACAAGTTCGGGTGGTAAGGCTGGCCTAACTCTGGGAGTGCTAGGCTTGGAGTTGGAGCTCAGGGAGAATCATCATCATCATCATCATCATCATCATCATCATCATCATCATCATGGTAGGACAAAGAAAAGCTCAGGCCAGAAAACCCAATGGGGGGGGCGCTCACACCAAGAGACCTAGGGAAGGAAGCTCCCATCACAGTGCCCAGCAAAATAAAAGCAAAATGGGCCTGGAGACCAGGATGAGGAGGCACTAATGTAGGTGGCATTACTGCCGGGCTGGGAAGCAAGGCATAGAATCTCAGCCATCAGAAGAGTTTGAAGGACTATGGGAGCCAAGCCGTCCTGAGGTGAACCTAGGGGTAGAAGCGGGACGAAGGCCAGCAGGCTGAGGTGGAGACAGACAGCAGCAGAGTGCCATTCTTACCTGTGTGACATGGCTTGGGAGGATCAGGCCTGGCGTGCGGTCGTGACTGAGAAGAGCTGGGCCTGGTAAGGATGCATAGCTTCCACAGGCTGGGCCTGGCTTTGCTGTTGCGACTGCCCAAAGCGGAGCCTGCCTAAGGGGTGCGGCTTCCACCCACAGGGCCCAGAAAGAATCCGTGGCTCTGGAGAGCAGGGCCTGGCCATGATGTTGGGTTCCAGACAGAAGCCTGAGGATGGCGCCCGATGCTGGGCTAAGGTTTTGGAGAAGATGCAGCAAAGGCTCAGACCTCGGAGTCCCGGAAGCTCAAGAAAACAGCCCACGGAGAAGTGTGTGTCTAGGCCGACTCTTCCGACTGGGGTGGCTTTGGGGCGTGTTTTTTCCAAGCCTCGGTCTGAGGTCATCCACTGATCATGCCAATGCCCCCTTGCGGGTTGTCCCATGGCGGCTAGCTGCCGGAGTGCACAGTCTCGATTCTCGCCCTTCTCAGCCACCATAGATGTAAGGTCTGAATGGTAACTCTGGAAGCCTGGGAGGTCAGAATGCCTGCCTCTTTGCCAGCTCAGTTTATGCCGGGCAAGTCAGGGCCCTCATCAAGGATGGAAATGGAGGCTTCAGTGCAAGCCTTCGTAATCCCGAAGAGCTCAGTGGTGCTGGGTCGCTCAAAAAGGGGCATCTGGGCAGCAGGATGTGGGTTTCCAGTCTTGCTGGAATCGACAGTGGTAAAGGCAATTTCGTTCTTAGCCTCCCCCCCCCCCCCGCCCCCGGCTACATCACCCTGCAAGGATTCAAACTGCTGCTGCTTCTCTCTCCTCCTCCGAGCATGACTGGGTTGCCAAAATGCAAGTTTCTCAGAAACAGAAACACTGCTGCAAACACTACCTCAAGCAGAGCCAGGACTAGAGGAACGAGGGAGGTGGGTGGAGCCTGGTGAAATGTTCGCTTCTGATTGGCGGGATGGGTATCACATGACTCCTCATCTTCCGGAGCAGCCCAACCCAAGACACACCTGGCAGGGAAGTTGGGGGGAATTCCCTGATCCTCTGCGGTAGGCCCGGGACTGGTGGATAATGTGAATTTCCTCAACTTTAAACATAGCCTTTAAAAGTGTACGTGTGTAGGATGGTGAGGCTCTATATAAACAACATGAGTGACCCAAAATCAGTGTGTCAGCACCATTCTCGTGGTGAGCCACGAGAAATCACTTGAAAGAAACACCACACGGGCGCCTGGGTGGCTCAGTTGGTTAAGCGCCTGCCTTCGGCTAGGGTCGTGGTCCTGGAGTCCTGGGATCGAGTCCCACGTCGGGCTCCCTGCTCAGCGGGGGGTCTGCTTCTCCCTCTGACCCTCTTCCCTCTGTGCTGTCTCTCATTCTCTCTCTCTCAAATAAATAAATAAAATCTTAAAAAAAGAAAAGAAACACCACACTGGTCAGAAAGAGATAATCCCCTAGCTAGGTCACCGTTATGGAATCTTGGTCAAGCCACTGGGTGCGTGGATGACCCCAGAGGGGACTCCTCCAGACATCTGAATCACCCCGCGCTGGGTTTAAAGAGTTGGAGTGCAGCTGAAAGCATAGAAACAGGACAGGGCCCACACTCTGCTCAAAAAGTTGAGCACTGCTGCCTCCTGTAGTTCCCAGGCGTGAGAGAAGGGGGTTAGACATTTCCCAGGAAGACAGCTTCTTCAGCCCGTGCCCCCCGAGGCACAGGCAAGAATTGCCAGGGATTAAGAGTGGTACTGCCTTTAAATATACATTAACATTTGTGTAAACTACACAGTAATCTAGTAATGAATGCATGCTAATTAATGTGACCTAGTCTTCAGTCTTAGCCACAGATGTCTAATTTCTGTTAATATAAATATGTTATGAGGCACACACTTGAAGTTTAGTATTTGGACATTTTAGTCTGCATGTTCAGTACCCAAAACGGAAAAGCAAATACTGAAAAACTTGCACTTAAATTTTCACACACCCATAGGGGAAAAAATGTTTTTTTCACACACCGATAGGTAACTACTGCAAATGTTTAATTATATATTGGCAGTATGGCCATCTATATGTATTTATAGTTGTTTTGTTTTATAAAACTGGATTTATCCAGAAATATTGTTTTGTAACCTGTTTTGGATCCAGAAAACACACTTTCTATGTAAATAAATAAACAAGGCCATTTTATAACTAGGAAACATCCCATTTATAGAGGAATCCTACATTTTCAAACATTCTTAGATTGCCAACATTTATCTTGTTTTCAACTTTGTACTCTATCACTGTGAGTCACATCCTTCTTGCTAAAATATGTTCATATCCTAAGTTTATCCTTGTTATGGATAAATTCCCAGAAGTGGAAATTCTTGGCATAAGGCCAGGCACATATCTAATTCTTTGATAAAAATATTGGTAAGCAGATCCCTGAAAGTCATTGTCATAACAATTTTGACAAAATGGAATGAGAGATTTAGTGGAATGGATGAGCAACTGGAAATACGACACAAAACAGAATGGAATGGTACCTGGAGTGTTAAATAATAAGGAATAGAAAATGGATTTTAAATGTAATGCAGAGTGGGATGAAAAACTGGTTGCAGAGGAAACTGGAGTAAAATGAGGCACAGAATATGGACTTGAACAGGATATGAAATGGAAAATTGAAGAAGATGGAAATTGAATGGAATATAATTGGAAAATGGAATGGAAAGGAGGATGAAAATAAATATCTAATGGCACACAAAAAGATATAATGTCATATGAGAAAAGGAATAGAATGGAATATAGAGTGAAATAAATTTTTAAAGAAAAGGAAGGAAAATGCAATAGGAAGGAATATAGAATGGAACTGAAAATGTAATGACATGAAATAAATGGCCTATGAAACATGCACTATAGATTTGAAAATAGATGGAATAGAAAAAAATGGAATGGAATTTGGAATGAAATATAGAATATAAAGTTTTAAAGGATGAAATAGAAATTGAATAAGAATGGAAGGGCACATAGAAAACAAAATACTGATGAAACAGTATGGACTAAAATGAAAAATAAATTAATAGAATGTGCTGCAATCAGTTTCTGCTCTCTAACTTGGTGTTGTGAAACACTATTTTATTATGCTCATAGATTCTATACATCTGAAATTTAGACAGGGCTTGTCTCCTCCTGTCTGGGCCCTCAACTAGTAAAATTTGAATGGCTGCAAGGTCATGGGGGAAGAACAACCATCAGTGACGACTCCTAAAATTTGGCCAGATAATCTGGGTGGATGGTGGTGCCACTTCTGCAATAAGGGAAACTTGCTTAACAGAAGAGCAGACTGGGGAGACAAGGGAAATTGGTGATTCTGTTCTGACCAAGTTGATTGCTATAACCTGTGTGGTTGCGTTAGTCATTTAGGTGAATAAACTCCAACTTATCTCATAAACATTCCATTACCTCTAGAGGCCAACTGTCACCAGTTTCATAGATCCAGTATTCCTCTGGGGTATCATTCCTCTGGGATATCATTTCTGTTTACTCTCTGATATCTATAATTTCCTCCTTTCTGGATCTTTCTGGGCCTTAGTTATGAACTTGATTTACTAATAACTAAAATGCCTCCATTTTCCCCTGTCTTCATTTAAAGAAGTATGTATGTCTATATATATATATAGAAATTATAATAGATTTCTCCTTACATATATATTTTTACAGAAATTTTCTTTGGGGCACCTGAGTGGCTCAGTTGGTTAAGACTCTGACTCTTCATTTCCACTGAGGTCATGATCTCAGGGTCCTGCAATTGAGGCCCTTGGGTGGGCTCTCTGCTCAGTGAGAAGTCTGCTTCTCTCCCTCTCCCTCTGACCCTCCCTCTGCTCGCATGCTCTCGCTGTCTCTCTCTAAAATAAATAAATCTTTAAAAAATATATTTTCATTTAAAAATATATAAAGGCCTATTTTAAAAATAAATTTTCTTTGTAATTTTATATAAATATTTTATAAATACACATATATAGAAATATATAAAGAAAATTTCTTTTTTAAAAAGATTCATTTATTTTAGAGAGACAGAGTGGGTGCGTGGGGGCATGCAGAGGGAGAGAGAGAAACCCAAGCAGACTTCATGCTGAGTGCCACAGAGCCCGACGGGAGCCCGACACGGGGCTCAGTCTCATGACCCTGAGATCACGACCTGAGCAGGAACCAAGAGTCCGATGCTTAACTGACTGCACCACCCAGGAGTCCCTAAAAATATTTTTATATATAAAAATTTCCTTATATTTCTTTTTTTAAAGATTTTATTTATTCACCTGACAGAGACATAGCGAGAGAGGGAACATAAGCAGGGGGAGTAGGAGAGGGAGAAGCAGGCCTCCCCATGGAGCAGGGAGCCCCATGTGAGGCTTGATCCCAGGACGCTGGGATCACGACCTGAGCCGAAGGCAGACGCTCAACGACTGAGCCACCCAGGCGCCCCCAAAATTTCCTTATATTTCTGTAAGTACAGACATTTTGTATGTATTTCTCCTTTCCAAATACATATATAATTTCTTTAAATATATATTTATATAGAAATATATGATATATATTATATATGAATATATATATATCTTTAAATGAGGGCAAGTGAAAGAAAGAAAATATTTTTCTTTCACTTACTGATCTGGATAACCTCTAAGATCTCAAACTTTCTTCTGAGGAAGACCCTCTCTTTAACTCCATTAGTATTTCTTCAATGCCTTCTTCCTCTTTCCCTTTGCTCCTGCTTAGACAGTATATATGTATGTATATACTCAAAGAAAAAGAAAATTCTGGAAGGATGACTTCATCTATTATTTTCTGACTGTTTTCAATGAATATGCATTACATTTAGAAAAATATATCATTTTTGAATGTTTACTTAGGTTTTAAAGTATTACAAGAAACCAAGCTCTCTCCTATACTATTACATGGACTTTTAAATTCATAACATATTGACAGATGAAAATTTGACAGTATATATTTAAAGTTATAAACATGAAATCCATTTGACACTACATTTCCTCTTCTAGGCATTAATTCTAAAGACATACTCATATGTATATATGTATATATATACACACACACAAAGTTATAGTGATTGTCAAAATTTTAGACATGTGACTGACTATTCCAGCTGCAGCTTTCCCCAGAAATCCAATCCACGAACATAAGGAAGGCTGAGCAGTCTGGGTAAAATGGGGACTGTAAGCCCAGAGTCCGGTCCACTCAGCTCCTTCTTCCCTCTGGAGGGCAGTGAGCCCTGACATCCACAGAACTCTGGGATGCCCTCCAAGCACTGCTGGAGACGCTGAGTGCTACATGACCCTGCCTCAGACATGGGCTTCATCTAGGGCTGAGACAGCCAGTTTGAACACATAGAACATGTCGTCTTTGTGATTTTGTCCTGCATTCTACAGTGACTGTCAGGACACCCTAAATGTCCTGTATTCAGCTTTTTTCAATAAGTCGCAAAAGTTCAGCGGTTAGAGCTAGTTTTCAACCATAGTAATTGGTGATTAAGTCACAATACTTGGTGATTAAGGCAAAATTAGTACAAAATCATACCTCCACAAATAAAGATCTGGTTTCTCTGCATTTTGGGCTGAAGGAAGTTCAAAGAGGGTGGGCTTAGAATTAAAGGAAATATTCAAGAAAGAATATTTTTGGCCATAGTCCCATAGTCGTGAACAAGTAACCACCATTAACTACATGTAACTTCTGACAGGTATA
Organism: Eumetopias jubatus; assembly: GCF_037043125.1. NCBI lineage: Eukaryota > Metazoa > Chordata > Mammalia > Carnivora > Otariidae > Eumetopias > Eumetopias jubatus. Next base: position 95,294,072 of record NW_028274817.1, read on the forward strand.
AAACACTGTCCACGACTGCCTCTCCCCTCAGTAACTAAGCTTCTGCGAGACAGCAACTCAATGACAGTTCCAGGCTTCTGAAACTCAAGCCAATCAGTGATACGCCCACCCTGAAAGTCAGCCAATCAGCGACAGCCTCACATTCCAGACGGCATCCAATCAGGGGCCCTATTTCTGAAAGTCGGCTAATCGGTTGCAGCCTTACTCTCGTGACCACAGGAACACCCCTCAATGTCTGTAGGTCCCTAAACACTCTGCTCCTGAATGTCAGCCAATCCTTGAATCCCCAACATAGCCAAACCTCATAGAGGTCACCCGTGACTTTGTTCAGAAAGACTGCGCCTTACAAGTACAGTTCTCCCTTCAGCCAAACGCGGAGTTCGCCTTTTTTGGATCAGTGAGTTCCAGTTGTTCTTAGGTCACAAGTTCACAACCCTTTCGACCATTCATTCAACCCCTGTTTGCGGACTTGTTCGTGACAGGCACACTGACTGACGTGGCCGGGAGAGGTGCAAATTCAATCTTTTCAGTTCTTGAAATGGTTGTTTATATCTGTTTTTGTGTATGTTGGAGCCTCAAAATGCCCAACACAAGTGTAAATGTTGTGACAAATTTTATGAACGGTGGACATTTATTAAATAAGGAATAAATCCCTTCAAAGCTTTTGTGTAGTATGCAACTCTTCATTCAATATAGAAAATGATGGAAAGCCAGATATAAACCAGTATATGCTAACAGCTGAGCATGGGAGATGCAGGATTTCCTCGACTGGTACCAAAGACAGTGAAAAAAATAAGTTTTTTTGATTGAGAAATTCACATGAAGATAAAATAGTCACAGGAGAAGTTGTAATGGCCTTCTACACTATATATAAAAGACATCATCAGTCTTTCAGCTCAAATGACTGTTCGAATGTACTACTACCAGTCTGATTCCAAAATTGCAAGCAAATTTCTAAGTACCAAAGAGAAATCATAAAAAAGTGTAATGGTTCCATTTACTGTCACAAAAGTATCAAAAGATCAGAATGGTAATTCTAAATCATCTACGCTAGAATATCTAAACCTTTTTATGGCATGACTATAGATCCAAGTGATAACACTGCAGGAAAACTTTTTTCCTTGGCTTGAATGATAGTTTTCATATGAAAAAAGCTTCCATTATGAGTAACATCCCTTCCAGATGAAACTTCAGAAACAGAAGATTTTTGCAGACTCTTTTTAAGTTAGGAGTGAATGAGGAAAATGTACTGCTTTTTGTAGAGATAAAACAAGTACAAATTTTGTTAGATAATTGTATATAGGTGTAAAGTTTATGAAAAACTGAAGCAGAACATGAATAATTCTATGGAAAACATTGGCTGTACTTCTCATATTCTGCATAATTCTACTCAAATAGCATCTGATGTCCTTTCTATCAACATTAAAGTAATTGGCATAAAATTGTCCTTTCACTTCAGCATTTGTATGGTTTACATTTAACAGATCATTTTTGTGATTTTTATTGGCATCCAATATTCTTCAATCCTCTCCCATTCAGAAAGCCATTGGCTCTCCCTAACAATTACAGTTGAACAGCTCTTCAGTTTTTTTGAAACACTGAATTCATACTTTATGAAGAAAAGACCCCCCCCAAATTTTTCTTGACTTCTAAAATTATCCATTGAGTGAAGCCTACTTATTTCTCATTCATGGTTTTTAATATCTCTCTTATAACAGGATTTTGCAAAGTGAAAGAAGAGCAGGGTTATTGAAGCACTCCACTGCTTAAAGGAACTTGTTGAACGTGTAAAAAAAATAATCGACGAAAAAATTCATCCCTTCAAGGTTCAAGGCTTTTCTTAAAAGGGACAACATTACCCATGAATGGGAAAGAAATTATCCTGACTTGAAGTGGATAATTATTATGGTACTTGCCGTGACTATATTTTGAAATGGATTTAATAGAAGAATTTGATTCTTCCACACAGATATTACTATATACTCTTCCAGCATGGGGACAACTGAAATCATCATGTGTCATGTTAAAGAAAGGAATTTTAAAAATGATGGCAATGTTCTGTCAATAGACAACAATGAAAAAAATTTGTTGATCGATAGGTACAACATAATCTTGAAGAATGGAAAAGCAAATAATGTCATACTTAAATCAAGTTGTTAGAAGAAAAATTCTCAGAGTTTTTAACTTTATGCCAATACATGTTTTGTATACGGGCTGACAATGCTTAACACTGAATGTATGCCCTTATTAATGATTCTTCAATGGACAAAGGAATGCAATAAACTGACAGCAACCAGTGTAAAAGCTATGCTACAATGTTAAGTAGACTGCAACTGCAAGGAATTTTACAAGCAAATTTTGTAAAACGAAATTTTTAAAGAGGCAAACAATCAGGGAAATATAAAGAGCTATATAACTTACAAAAAACCTACTGTTTATCTAATATCTAAGTTATTATTTATCTAATATCTAAGTATGTTCCATGTAATATTTTTTATGTCAATGTACATCATACACATAGGCAATCAGAAATGATTCAATTCATTTTTCAAAGAAAGCAAGACAGAAAAGGATATGTCCAGCTCTATTCTGCTTATATAAAGTTCAGGCTAAATTAAACAGCCTGTTCTTTATGGTTTCATACATATGTGGCAAAACCATAAGGAAAAGCAAGGAGAGAACTCAAAAGTCAGAAGTTAATTCAAGCAGAAAGAGAAAGAGATGTGCCAAGCAATGAACTCACAAGGGGCTTGTGAAGTGTTGGTGTTCTGTTCTCTTACTTAGAAGGGGTTTACACTATTTTCTACTTTATAATTATTCTTAAAACTGTACATATATGCATTTTCTATATGAATATTATGTATTTCAATAGATATTATTAAAATATGCAATTTTAAAGTTATCTCATACATTCCAGGAGGTCTGAAAGTGAGATTTTTGAAAATTACCCAGCTTACTAAAGCAAAACTTTATGGATACAATCTCAAAACTTGGTTATCATTTGGAAAATATTTAGTGCTATAAAACCACAGAATTAATAATTTAAAGGCCATTTTTGACAAGGAAATGGCAAATTTTAAAATGAAATCCTCAAGAGATAGCTAGCATTCCTAGATACATTTAAATGTGCCCAACTTTACCTCTAAGGAGGTCCTGGTTTTAGGAAATTATAATGAACTATAACTCATCATTGCAATGTGTTAATTCAGCTAAGTATCCATGTTGCTGCCATATTTCTGTTAATTTCACTATCACATCTTTATGCCACACAGAGATGCATTCTATTTCAGTGCCTATATGAAACTGACAACTGGAAGTGATATGTCACTCTAAAATTAGGGAAGTTGTCCACAAGCAGTTGCTTGAGTAGCTAAAAATATATTTTTTTCAGTTGATGTGTTAATGGGGGAATTAACACTGCTGGTAACATTAAATAAGAAACATAATGCTTCCTGAGCATTTTGAGAGACAGCTGGTCTCCATTTCACTTGTATTTACCCTTGTTTCCCTGGGACCTCTGGCCAGAGACCAGCATGCCACCACTATTCTTTATTTTAAGGCTCCCAGTCTATCTCTGTAATAAAGAGCAGAGCACTGGAGTCTGCAGGGCTTCCAAGATACATCTTTCAGAAAAGCTGCACTCTATGTATGCATGAGCCAGGCATTGTCAATACATGCCTTAGGAAAGAAGGAAAGAAAGAACCCTAAAAACAACAAACTAATCTGTCACTTAGAAAGTCTCATAAGATATTAAAAGCACCATCCTCAGTTCAGAAGCTGCTATCTCCCCTAGTTTCCCCTGGACATGTGCTAGATAAGAAGTGCTTGCAAGTGAGGGAGCTGCTCAGAACAGAAATGTGGGGGGAGAGCCAGGAAATGGCAACAGGACTCAAAGATATACTGAAGAAGAGGCTGGGCCATGCCTTAGAGTAACAATGGTTCTTTCCTACTTGGTCCTGAATTATCTATTTCCATTGATCAATGGAAAATTCACTAGCCCCGTTGCTCTGTGATGTTAGTAGAACAGACATATCACAACATGGATCTTCACGTCTGAGGCTGAGCACACCAACATTTTCACAGACTAAATGAAGAGAATATATTGAATTCAGAGGAGATTCTCTTACAAATGAGGGCACCGTCTTCTGGAACGCTGCCTAACAGTAGATTGAGTATAAATGGCCTTAGGTGGAGTATGTAAATAATTCATTAGGCAGGAAATGAGAATCGGCCATTTTACTGTTAGAAACAGTGAGATTTTTTTTCTCTGTAAGAAAGCTTTTCATGACAGAGAAGAATCAATCATCTGATCAAATGCCTTTTCTGCCTTTTGAAACAGCGCAGTGCTAATGCATTTTCCCTTCTTCCTCTTTGTAAATGTGAATTCTTGTAACATACATTTTATCATTGGTGGAGAGAAGCCATGACTGGCTTCAGAGTGAGCAGGACACTCTCCAGAGGTTCAACAGAAGTTGTAACAGCATCTTGTCCTTTCTCTGATCTGACCTGCAGCAAGTTAATCACCTCTTCCAATATTTTCAGGTTCTACAGTCCAACACTTCTAGGGTAGCACTTTATTTCACTATAATAGAGAACAGAGTTTTCAAAAGGTCTGAACTATGAAATCTACACTTGAGCAGCAATATCTTCAATTCCTTCCAGTTTTTCCAACCAATAAATAGTAGTTTCCCTAAAATTTTCTGAATTCTCTCATACTCATAACCACACCTATAAATGATATATTGTATTAGCAATTTTCAAATTTAATTCAAATAATGCCTGGAAGAGAAGTTTCTGTTACTTAATAATAGGTTCTTATTCCTGTAGCTTGAAGGGAGAAAAGGGCAAGAAAATAAGAAACAGAAAGATCAAGAGATGGAGCGATCAGCACTTACTGTGATGAGCACTGAGCAACGTATACAATTATTAAATCATTATATTGTCCACCTGAAACTAATGTAACACTATGTTAATCATACTTCAATTCAAAATTAGTTAATTAATTATTATTTTTTAAGATGGAGAGATCAAGGTCAGGGAGGGAGGGAAGGAGGGAAAGTGGAATTAGGAAAAGGTGACTGGAAAAAAAGAAGTCTGAGAGAGGGGCAGCATGAAGGAATTTCCCTCTTTGGCCTGGAGAGACTATCACAGTGTTGCTGGTAAAGACTTGCACCAGAGATGGCTGGAAGATGTTGCTGGAAAAGTCCTAAGGTGGCAGCACTGCCCCCATGTAGTCACCACCACACTTAACCCAGGTGCCCTTGGCCCTCAGGAGCCTCCTCCAATTACATGACAACAAAAATGTAGCAGTATGGAGGTGCCTGACTAAATTCTACACATTTCATAATGTGGAAATTATTCAAATATTAAACACTTTAAAAATGATCATTCAGAATTTCTCAGGTGTTATCATAGATCCACTTCCGTTTGGGTCCAAGAGGGGCTCAACATTTAATGACTTACTCAGAATGGTTAGTACCTTAAAAAAATAACACATTGAGGGGCACCTGGGTGGCTCAGTCATTAAGCGTCTGCCTCCGGCTCAGGTCATGATCCCAGGGTCCTGGGATCGAGCCCTACATCGGGCTCCCTGCTCAGTGGGAAGCCTGCTTTTCCCTCTCCCACTCCCTCTGCTTGTGTTCCCTCTCTCGCTGTGCCTCTCTCTGTCAAATAAATAAATAAAATCTTAAGAAAAACTATTAAAAAATAACACATTGATTTTTTAAGATTATATAGAAAAAATTAGGGAATTTAGATAAGCTACAAGTATAAAAACAGAATTAAAAGATGTACCTATAACCTCATCACTTCATTATTCAGTTAATCAATTAATATTTTATGTAACTTAATACTTTTAATTATACAAATGCTATTACTACCACTGATGATGATGATGGTGATAATGATAATAGTAATAATAATGGCTAAGTGCTTTCTTTGTGCCAGATCAGTTTTAAGTACTAAAAGTATTAACTGTCCTTCACCAAAACCCATGTGTAGATATATCATTATCTCCATTTTACATGTGGGGAAACAGAGGTCCTGAACAATTAGGTAACAGGGCTAACAAGGTCCCATTGTTAGAAATAAAGCCAGAGTTTAACCACACTAAACTGCCTTAAATGTGCGTGCGTGCGCACGTGTGTGTGTGATTCCAGCATGTGATCAATGGGCAACTAAGCACTTGTAGCGTACAACTGTTTCAAAACCCAGTCAAGTGGGGTGAGTGGGGATAATCATTCTTTGCCACTAGATGGACATTAAATTATTCATACATCTATGGATGTTTATTCATACATCCATGGATGGATACTTCCGTTGCTCCACCTCTTGGCTATTGTAAATAGTGCTGCTATAAACATGTGTGCAAATATCTCTTTGAAATCTTGCTTTCAGTTTTTTTTTGGATGTATATTCAGAAATGGGATTGCTGCAGCACATGGCAATTTTACTTTTATTTTGAAGAACTGCCATACTGTTTTCTACAGCTGCTGTACCGTCACATTCCCATTAACAGTACACAAGGGTTCCTATTAATCCACAGCCTTACCAACACTTATTATTTGTTATTTATTTTGATAGTGGCCATCCTAAGGGGCATGTTGCGATATCTCATTATAGTCAGTTTCACCTTTTGAGAAAGGCTTTCTCTCCTTCTCGAAGCCTATCTGACAATGTTATTAATCCAAAGCAAATAGGCAAATAGACAACATAAGCCATATAAATTGAGAATGCAGATTTTAAGATATTCACTAATAACTACAACACTGAGAACACATTAAATATACTTAGGGGGACATTTTTCGAATAAGAGGAGCAGGTTCAGAATCTCCTATCAACCTACTCCTTACTCTATCTTCAAGGGATCACCTACAACAACATATCTTAAATTCTGAAGGCCTGACATCATCTTTACATTTAATTCCTTTCCATCCACATGAACAGCCAATTGCTGTATCTAGTCATCTTTGTGGCAATGCTAAAATTTAAGTCAAGCCCCTTGTCTAAGTCTTCTGGACTAATTTTCTCTAAACCAAAGCATGGTGGGCCCTGAATTTTAAATCATTTTCTATTTCCCATTTCAGTTACCATATGCTGCTACTCACAGCAATTCAGAAGCACCCCAGAGTTGGATATAAATTTCTGACTAACCTTCAACATATCCACCTAAAATTCAGTGTTAAGAACATATATGTCCTCAGCTCTGAATAATCACCCCAAATTTGTAGGTACAATTCTTGATTTATTCCCGGAAAACATTTTCATCCATTTCTTTTCAGAATCCTGTACTTAGAATTATAGAATCTAGGATACTTTGGAAGAATTAATAATAGTTTAGTCTAACCATTAACATTTTATAATTCTTCCATCAAACTTGCCCCAATGAAGCTTCCATTTTTCCAACCAGTAGAACTGTGTCTCTGCAAACAGTTTGCCAACGAACTTCATGTGCAGGAAACTGCCTGTAATGGTAGGAATAAGAGGAGAGAGTAGCGCTTGCCAAACAGGGTGTCACTACTACTAGTAGTTCTAATTCCCAAAGTGCTGTAACAGAAGAAATGGGCCAAAGTTGAGGAATCGGGGGAATAGAAATTTAGATGTACAAGAAAAAAAAATCAAGAATATATCTTGGAGGAGTTAAGCAGAGGCAGGGAAGAGGAGAAGGGAAAAGACTCGGCAATGAGGAAATGAAGCAAATTATGTGTGGTGTAGAAAATCTTCAACCCTGTATACGGCCTTGTATGCTCCATAGACTTGAGGGTGGGGCTGGAAAGGGGCTGTCCTTTTGTCTGGCTCTTTTGTGAAGTACCTCTGTATCAGTGCTTCTTCAGATCTGTCCAGTGGAAGGCTGCTGGAGGGGGTGTTTAGGTTGCTATCCCATGGGACATTGCAGAAAAACCTCAAGACTCCTGAATGGCCTAATCCCTTCATGTGCTTCAACAGCTCCTCACTAAGGACTGAGGTAAACAGGTTGTGAAGAGGAGCATGGCTGAGTAGCCATCTGTGAAGAATGAAAATTAAGGTCCATCAGGGCTGAACTAAAGAAAGACTAATTAGCATGCAAAACAGGAAAGCAGAGCAGAAGCCCCCTCTTGTCTATAAACCTCAAAAATAGGGAGCTTGAAGCTTGGCAAACCCTTGGCACATCAGAAGGATTAGAGAAGTAAGATACTTGCCAGATCTGGGTATGAGGCTAATGTTACCAGCCTTAGTCAAGATCTAGTCAAGATCAGAAGCTAGAAGTGACTGAGCTTACAATTTGAGCAATATCAGTGTGTGCAGCTGATTGAAGTTCTGGTAAGATAGGGGTGAATACCCACTATTAAACTGAGGAGCACAAAATAAATAATTATCGGTCAATATTCACTGACAAACCAAATGAATACTAGCAATTTAATCATCATGCAAACTCTCAATTTTTGGGTGACTTAAGAAATACACTGTTAACTGAACTTTTCATTCTTTTTCTTCTACTCTCATCTCACATTTTGTCTTCTGGTGTGTGAAGCTTGAGGATACCAAGTGTTTGTCTTTGGAAAGAATTTGGGTGGTTTTAGGGAGATGGGAAATTAGACCATCTGGTGTTATGTTTGCATGCAACAGAAGTCTAAATACTCCAAGAGTGACTGGCCAACTACCTACCCACATAAAACCACCAATTCTCTAGATTTACTGAATTTTTCCAAGAGCTACACTTCATCATGGGAATTTATTTTCAAGCAGAGCACTGTTTTGACTTGCTTGAAGAAAAAAAAGTTAAAGGAATGAAGGAATAAGACTTAAAAATGTTAGTATTTTATTCTTTCCATATGTCTCTTACTAGCCTTTCAGCTTCCTTAAAATTATTAAAATGGGCAACGACAGGACCTCATGAGGACCAAGTCTTCTAGGGAGATCTGAACACTACAGTTTGGAAGGTACGTAGTACCCCTTTTTCTTATTTAATATAGTATTTTTCCACCTAAGGAGATTCCTTTTGCAAGATTGTCTGAGGATTGTATCAGGAGAATTCCCCTTACTGTAGTATAGTAAAGAAGATTGCTTCCTTTACTTTTTTACCCGGTGAATTCTCTAGGGATATATAAAATCAACAGCAAAAACCACAGCAAAAAAGAAGTCTAATGATTCTAGAAGGGATGTAACCAATGGGGCTACTATTGCCAATTCATTTTTAGAGAAGTTCTTGCAGTGACCCCCAGACACTTTGTCTCTTGAAAGAAACAGGTCTTGTGACTCTAATGTATTGCCCAGATTGGATTTTAGGGGCTGCTCTAAGCAAAGCCCAAATAAAAGACTCACCCAAGTATCTGTGGACAGAGACCATAACTTTCTTCTTCATTGACTGTTCTGAATACCTAACACAGAGGTTGATACAGAGTAGTATCAAAGGTTAAATGAACAAACTAGGGGCGCCTGGGTGGCTTAGTCATTAACTGTCTGCCTTTGGCTCAGGTCATGATCCCAGGGTCCTGGGATCCTGAGCCCCACATTGGGCTCCCTGCTCTGCGGGGAGCCTGCTTCTCCCTCTCCCACTCCCCCTGCTTGTGTTCCCTCTCTCGCTGTGTCTCTCTGTGTCAAATAAATAAATAAATAAATAAATAAGCTTTTAAAAAAATAAATGAACAAACTATCTTCTTACCTGTTCCGACCTCACTCCTAACTCCATATTTTTTACTTCTTTTGCCTAAATAACTTGTTTTTTATTATATCATCAGTTTTTTTCATTACTGTTTTTCCTTTTATATGTGCTTCCAAATTTCCTGAATGTGACATCAACTGTTTTCTATATTCACTTTCATCTTTCCATTAATGTGTGACGCAGTCATAACACCTGTACGTAATATCACCTTGGCCAGGTCCCAAGCATACTCCTGTCTACATACGTTCCCTATAGGTTACCTACCTCCAACATACAAAAATGAAAGTGTCTGCTTATCTATCTTCATTGTTCCTAAAGAAGATTTAATTCTTGGGGCACTTGGGTGGCTCAGATGGTTAAGCATCTGCCTTTGGCTCAGGTCATGATTCCAGGGTCCTGGGATCGAGCCCCGCAACAGGCTCCCTGCTCGGCGGGGAGCCTGCTTCTCCCCTTCCCTCTATTGCTCACCCTGCTTGGGCTCTCACTCTCTCTGTAAAATAAATAAGTAAATAAATAATCTAAAAAAAAAAGATTTCTTATGATTCAAGTTAGTGAGGAAGATAAATTAAGGTTTATTTTAATAAATTTGACTTTTTTAAGTAGTTAACTCCTCAACAGAAGCTAGGAAGATATGATTCAGGCTAACTTTGAGATCCAGTGCCATTTATTAGAACTGATGCATAGGGTAGAACATGAAATGAGAAATCAGCAAGTGTTAGTGGCCAACAATCTATCTCAGAACATCCTTAATAATTTATTGTTATATTTCAGCCTAAATTTTGTGCATGTGTGAATGTCAGAGATTATGGCTTATGTTGATAGGATTCACAACAATCACATGTCAGATGCTTCCTATTGGCCATTTCCTTAATCTCAGCAGAACTAATTGCAGACATCTTTTCAGAAATGTGTTGCAAATAACTGATTTTATACAGGGATTGTAGCAACAGATATTTCACCCATTGTCTGAGTCATTTTGGGAGGAGGCATTTTGATCAAATCTATCTTTCCATTAAGACTGAATCATAAATTCAGGTTTCATGGTTAGTACCATGTAAGTATAGATAACTTGGTTTGTGCTTCACTCTTTTTAATTGTTTCCAATATTAGCTAGTCAGTAACTTAGTAACATTCTTACATCCATTTATTTTTCCATGGAGGGGATTACACTGTACACTGCATGTAATATAGCTAAGAAAATGACTACTGCTTTTTTTTTAAATCAGTGGATTTTCTCCATAAAGGCTTCATTTATGGAAAGGTTGTTTTGAACAATTTGATTTCATTGTTTTGAATAGTTTGATTTCATATAGTATTCTCTTCACTTTTTACCTCCTATACACATATATAATTATAATCAAATTATCAGTGATTTAATTAAATGAAAATGGGTCAGGAATGTCCTCAAATGTCAATAGGCTCCATGGCTGACTCTGCTTACTGGATATAGTACTTTGAGTTTGAGGGCAAGTGAAAGCACAAAAAGCTCATTGTTGAATGAGAAGACTGGGGAAAGGAGTTACAATGAGCAAGTTAGGAGCATCAAGAATGATCTGGTATATGTTCAAGGTGGCCTAAGGAGTGTCCCTGGAGTATACTATCCTCCCACTCCCACCTTTGACCCATGGCTCACAATGATCTAGGCAGTGTGGTGCATCTCTCTGATACAAGGAGTGTTGCTAGATTGCTTCATTCCTTCCCCACCTGCACCCTACCCCAATCTATTTGGTGTTGAAACATTCATTTGGTTCAACTGTGACCCCTCTTACAACTTCATTTGAGTCAGCAATATATTTTGATTCTGGGAAAAGAAGCAGGCCTGACAATACTGGACATAGGTAGGAAGGTCTCTCTACCCTTCAAGGCCATCTTCCTTTGTGGTCTGCTGAGCATCCAGGTTGTGAATTCCAGGAATTAGATCAAGCACTTCATGCTATTCCAAACTATTTATTTTAAATAATGAGCCTACGTACTGTCCAACCTGATAATCAACTGCAGTTTTATAATAAAGAGACAAAGGTGATGACCATCTGTTACCAACATCTGCTGAAAAATTCTATGCTCATTTTAGTGTTCCAGAAAAATATTAGCAAGCAAAGCATGAACAAAACAAAATAAGTAATCAGCTCCATCCCAATTTCTGGAAGTGTGCATCCCTCCCACCAAAGATGCACGTGTGTTGGGGCGCCTGGGTGGCTCAGTCATTAAGCATCTGCCTTCGGCTCAGGTCATGATCCCAGGGTCCTGGGATCAAGCCCCACATCGGTCTCCCTGCTCAGCGGGAAGCCTGCTTCTCCCTCTCCCACTCCCCCTGCTTGTGTTCCCTCTCTTGCTGTGTTTCTCTCTGTCAAATAAATAAATAAAATCTTAAAAAAACAAAAAAAAAAAGATGCACATGTGCACATGTGCATTATTACTACCAGAAGCTGGGTAAGCATATCAAGCATATGAATATGTGGGTGAGCCAGGGCATAAACAACTATAATCATAATCAATGACTAACTCAATGGAAAAATGCCTTCTCTAAACTTGAACTATAGCACATATTCTTTATATCAGTAGTGTTCAACCTTGACCACCCATATAAAATCACTTTGAAAATAGTTAAAAATCTGGATGCTAAGGCCACAGCCCACACCAGTAAATCAGAATCACTGAGGGCTGGGTCCAGTCAGCCATAGTTTATAAACTCCCCAGGTGATTCCAATGTGCAGCCAAGTTTGAGAATCAGTGCTTTACACAATAGTTTACAGTTGGGAAAACCACTGCAGGAAGTTTGTGTTTCTATAATGGACATAGATCTGACATAATGCAGACCTCCAAAAATATACACTCACTTTGATAAGATATAAATTTGTGGCAGGTGCAATATTTTCCTAAGTCAGATGTTTTAGTATAGGCTGTGGTTCTAAGAGCAAATGTTCTTTATCCACAAACTGCTCTCACGGGGCTAGGGGTTCTGATATGATGCATTCTTCCCATGGTGCCTATTAGCATATACAGTAAAAGTCCACAGAGGCAGGCTTCATTAGCAGGATGCCAGTGGAGTCAGGGGGAAAAATAATCAATGTGGCCCACTTACTGCCAGCATTGAGAAGCATTTGATATTTAATATTCGCTAGAGTACAATGCTGAAATGCCATTTCCTATTGATTTGCATTCTGTGGTAAGGTGGTAGGAAGGCACAGCTGTCTTTTAAGAGCTCTCCAAACCCATCAATGTGGCTTTTATGCTATTATAATATTTAGTGTTGTAACTAGTCCCAGTTTTATATTCCCAAATTCTGATGGGGTGACGTATGTCACTTATTACTTATTAAATAAGAGTTCAGTTCAACTCTTTAAGAACCCGAGTACTTCTCCTGTATAATCTTTATTTTCCAAATTTATACACTTCTGAAATCTGCATAACTTGAGATGAGACACTGAATCATCCCAGGTGCTTCTTTTGCTAAGGTAATTTCCCACTATTCTGCTCTTTATCCTTTACTTTTCACTTCTTTAAATCAGTGTTAGACGTATAGAGAGCCAAGACAGGGAGATGAAATAATGTACAGTTGACCCTTGAACAAGGTGGGGCTTAGGGGCACCAACCCCCTGCACCATCAAAAATCCACATTTAACTTTTGAATCTCCAAAAACTTAACTGCTAACAGCCTACTGCTGAACTGGAAGCCTTACCAATAACATAAACAGTCTTTTTGCATGTTACATGTATTATATACTGTATTCTTACAGTAAAGTAAATTAGAGAAAACGTTATTTTAAAAGAATCAAAAGAAGGAGAAAATACATTGGCAGTTCTGTGTTGTATTTATCACAAAGAATCCACATATAAGTGGACCCGCACCGTTCAAACCTGTGTTGTTCTAGGGTCATGTGTACACTCAGTTGGGACTACAATGGCTCTATGCATGAGGATGCTATGGGACCACAGCAAAGGACATGCAAACACTTTTCTGAGCTACTCAGCAATATCTGTGTTGATACAATTATATTTGAGTTGATTTTTGAAATGTGAGGGAGTACACAGGAAGAAAAGAATGAGGGAACTTCAGGAAGAGGTAAGACACGTGTGACTGCAAACAACGCAGGGAACCTGGCAGGGACTTGACTCTCAGAATGAAAGGTGGGCTCTTGCAGGTGATGAGGTCCAAGACAGAGTCAGGGCATTGGAACTCAGGCTAAGGAGGCTGAATTTCATTCTTTTGGGAAATCACTGCAGGTTAAGGCATGGTCAGTTTTTCCATTTTTGAAAGATGAATCTGACGTCAGTAGAGAGCTGTTATGACCCAGTGGAGAAAGTTCAGAAGACAAAGCAACAACAGTACAAATGAGAATCTGAACATCTTCAGCTAAAACCAAAGCTGCATTTTAAAAACTATAGGTTGTGTGATGTCAGCGAGATTGATAGACTAGGACTTCCCAGCTCGTGGCCCCCCACAAAAACAATTTAACAATTACCCACCAATTTAACAATGAAATAGCTCTGGGAGAGCTCTGAAGTACAGTGCAGAAGCTGCAGCAACCCAGGGAGCACAAAAACGGAGGATGGCTACAATGAAACGTGTAGAAAACATTTTACCTAGGTCATCCCATCCCCCAGCCCAGCACAGTTTATGGCCAAGAAGCATCCCATTGACCACAATCTCCCCCCAACCCCCCGGAGGAAATAGAGGGCAGGAGGACTCTGGCCCTCTTACCACCAAAAAATTTAGCACCCTCACTGCTGTGGACACTTAGAGCTTTTGCACACAAGATCCATCCCACCCCATCTTCGAAGATGCTGACCCCACCTTATGGAGCTGCCTGGAGTCCACACCACTGCACCCTCCTCCAGCTGGAACTACCACACACCCCTACTCCTCTCCCTGGTGCTACTGCCACCGCATTTACACCAACACAGCAGGCTTGCAACTGACAGTAACACAATAATAGTAGGAGACTTCCAATAATGGATAGAACACTCAGATAGAAAATTAGTAAGAAACAGCCAATTGAACAACACTATAAACCAAATGAACATGACATACAGAATTTTTCATCCAACAGCATAAGAATACATATTGTTCTCAAGTGCACACTGAACATTCTCCAGGATAAATTATATGTTAGGTCACAGAACAAGTCTTTACAAATTTAAGGTCAAAATTATTCCAAGTATTTTTTTTCTGACCAAAATGGAATGAAAATAGAAATCAACAATGAATTTTTTAAAAATTCACAAATATGTGGAAACTAAACATACTCTTGAACAACGAATAGGGTCAGAGAAGAAATCAAAAGGGAAATTAAAAAGTATCTCAAGACAAAGGAAAAAAATGAAGAGTTGAGTTTTTTGAAAAGTAAAAATCAACAAACCCTTAGCTAGATTAAATAAGAAAACAGAAGAAAAGAGAGAGAAGACTAAATAAATAAAATCAGAAATGAAAGAGAAGACATTACAACAGATGCCTCAGAAATAAAAGGGGTCATAGGGACTATTCTGAACAATTATATGCCAACAAATTGAATAACCTAGAAGGGATAAATATACAACCTATAAAAACTGAATCAAGAAGAAATATAAAGCCTGAATAGACCAAAGAAAATGAATCAAAAATCAAAAACCTCCCAAATAAGGAAAAGCCCAGAACCAAACAGCTTCATTGGTGAGTTCTACCAAACATTCAAAGAAGAATTAATACAAATCCTTAAACTCTTCCAAAAAAGAGGAGAGAGAACACTACCAAACTCACCTGATAATAGCAAAACCAGACAAAGACACCATAATAAAAAGAAACTTTAGGCCAGTATCTCTAATGGACCTAGATGCTAAAATACCTAAAAAAAAAAAAAAAAAAAAATACTAGCAAATTGAATTTCAAAGCACATTAAAAAAGCATGACCTAATGGGATTTATCCCTGGGATGCAAGCAAGGATGGTTGAACATGGACAAATCAATGTAATACAACACACATTAACAAAATGAAAGGGAAAAAACACATGATCATCTCAGTCGATGCAAAAGAAATATTTGACAAACATCAACATTCATTCATGATTAAAACTTTTAATAAAGTAAGTATGGAAGGAACTTACCTCAACTCAATAAAGGTTATATATGAAAATCCCACAGTTAACATCATAACCAATGAGGGAAAATGGAAAGCTTTACCCTATGACATGGACTAGGCAAGGATGTGTGCTCTTTCATAGTATCAACATTTCATGAATTATCTTACACAATTGGGTCATGGGCACTGCAATTTTCTCCTTGGTGCTGTGAGACTGAGGTACCGAAGTTTGTAATAGAATATGAAAAGTTTTGGCTTCATGGTGGAAGATTACCTTAAAGTTTACACCTTCCCCAAAATTTCAAGCAATTAATTATTCATCAAAATGCAAAGTTTTCAAATAGCTCTTCTTATCCTCAAAGAAACTAAACATAGTAAGACTAAACCTTAGCTCTCTGTTTTAGTTATAATCATTGTAATTATATAGTGTAGGTTGTTATTCTGTATATACAATATCATCCCTTTAGATAATCTATTTGTCTGAGGAAAAAAAATCAAGATGCTCTGTGCTCTAGTAATTTTCAATTGTTCATTCTATTAAAACATTCAGTGAAATAAATAACAAAATTAGATGTTAGTGAATATAGTGAAGCACTATATAATTTCATCCTGAAAATGCATGTATGCCTGTCTGTTCTTCCCTTACAGCTAGGGAATGGATGGTCTTAGAACACTTTGAATAATGCTTGATTATAAGACCAGGAAGCAATTATTTTAATTTAACCCAATGGTTTAACAAATCTGTCAAGAACGTAGTATCTATAATCATAGTGTGATATGTGAGCTTGCTATTTTCCAATTAGATAGAGAATAGTGGGGCCAAATTTGAAGTGAAAAATTCTATCATCAACATAGTTTAAAAAGTTTTTATGTTTTTTTTTCAGAAAGATTTATTCATTTGAGAGAGAGAGTGCATGCACGCACATGCCCGTGCACAGGAGAGGGGGGTGGCCTAGGGAGAGGGAGAGAATCTCAAACAGACTCCCCACTGAGTGCAGAGCCCAATGTAGAGCTGGATCTCATGACCATGAGATCATAACCTGAGTCAAAACCAACAGTTGGGGCACCTGGGTGGCTCAGTCAGTTAAACATCTGTCTTCAGCTCAGGTCTTGATCTCAGGGTCCTGGGATCGAGTTCTGCATCCAGCTCCCTGCTTAGCGGGTAGTCTGCCTCTCTCTCTCTCTCCCTCTGTCCTTCCCTCTGTCCCTCCTTCTTCCCCCCTCTCCCCACTTGTGCTCTCTGCTCTCTCTCTCAAATAAATAAATAAAAATCTTAAAAAAACAAAAAACAAGAGTCGGACGCTCAACCGAGTCACCTGGGCACCCCTAATGTGTTAGTCCTAAAAGAGCTTAGTTTAAAAAGAAAAAGCATATTAACCTTTTCACAAAATTGTAACACCCAAGAAAGGTAAAAGACAAGTGCCAATATCAAGGTGGGGAATGCCAGTGACAGGATCGAACAAGCAAGATATTTTGAAAATCTCTATTAGAACCAGAGACAGAACAGCATCCAGGAGTTTACTAGAATTCCATGGCCAGTGGGCATAAGAAAATTATCAGACTGTCATTATTAGAAAGGATCAGAGGGTTCAGATAGATCCTGGAAAGACGGATGTTCCCATCAAACTAGGCACATAGAGACTGGGACAATGGGACTTGCCTGGACAGTCCCAGTTTTTACTCCTGTCCAATTTTGTGTCCCTCACTATAAGGAATGATTGATTGTGGTAGAGCAGATGCCTAGGGTTGAGCCCTGACATGAATTCACATGGATCTGGTTTTTCAGCAGTAGTGCTCTTCTGTTTGAAATAGATTAATTTTGGCCTTATTCTGAGAGCCAAAAGCCACCAAAAAAATCGCAACTATATTATTAATTTCAAATGGCTTTTTCTCAAGTCTAGAAAAGTAAAATAAAGGTAAGGAATGAGGTATTTTTGTAACATTCTGATGCCTTAAGCAACAGTAATACATTAGAATGGTAGCTCTATTATACAGATTTACTCAAAATGGATCACTGTGAATTGGAGAAAGTAAGAACACCTGCGTGAACACAGGAAAAACATTCTTGAGAGTGAAACATTTCCTCAGGGATAAAATTGCTGGCTATATGGAAACTACCCTGGGATCACCACGATAGTTCTCTACCAGTTTTATGGGCAACATAGAGTAATGAAAATGTATCGAATCCAGAAATTTTGTGGCCTTCAGCAATTCCTTTAGCACTTTTGGGTCTCAGTTTCCACACATCAAGACAAAGGGCTAGCACCCAATGATCTGTAAAACCCCTCAATCTTTAAGGTTCTGAGAGTCCTTTTTTTTAATATTGCTCTCTCCCTTTTCCTGTTTTGTGCTCAAATCCATCTTATTTATTTCCTCTACTCCATCCTCAATAAGTCTCCCTGCTGTTTCTTGTCTTCTCTGACACAAAGGAGACAACTCTAGAGACTATTTGTCAGAATTACTGCACAATCATCATCAGTACCAGACAACCAGTCTTCATCAAGGAGAGAAGGCCTGAGCGAGCAAGCATGAAAGCAAGTCACTGGAATGAAATGAATGAGCAAGAAACAGCACCGAGGCAAAAATGAGTATTGCACTGGATTATCCTAGTATTCCTTTCTTTATACTCTTTTCTCTCCTGACTATTTTTCTCATCTGAGAATTGCGAGGATTTTTTGCCCAAACTATATAGAAATGGCTAATCATAATGACTTCCTGGTTTTTCCACCTCACCTCCCAGGTTGGAGGGCAGGCACTAATTTATTCCTAACAAACCAATCCAACAGCTGGCTAGACAGTGTGCTTGCTAGTCATTTCCAACCTCCGTGCTGCCTTTGTGCCTCCTGCTTAAATGTGTAGTAAAATATGTGTGTGTGTGTGTGTGTGTGTGTGTGTGTGTGTGTGTGTCCACAAGCATATATATTTGTTTCGGCTTTAAGAAGAAGTTAAACTAGAGCGCCTGGGTGGCTCAGTCATTAAGCGTCTGCCTTCCGCTCAGGTCATGATCCCAGGGTCCGGGGATCAAGCCCCGCATCGGGCTCCCTGCTGGGTGGGAAGCCTGCTTCTCCCTCTCCCACTCCCCCCTGCTTGTGTTCCCTCTCTCGCTGTGTCTCTGTCAAATAAATAAAATCTTTTTAAAAAAAGAGAAACTTTTCCTGCTAGTGTTAAAAAAATTAAATAATTATGATATTTAATGGTACATAAATACAGGAATCATTTATACTAGATAGAACTAAACGTAAATGATTATAAATTTAGCGTGGACACTGGTGCTCTTCTATTAAACCAAAAAAAAAAAAAAAAGCCTCGACATGCTCTGTTGTCATTGAAATGAGTTCAAACATCAACTGTGGTCCTTTTCAGGAGCTCCAGGTCAGTCATTCCATAGAACACCAGATATTTAGTGCCAAATACAAACAGAGGAAAAGAAGAAAAATGTAGCCTTTTGTTTAATGAAAAAGAGTTTAAATTTCTGAGGAGCTGCAAACAAGTCACACGAGAGAATGGAAGTAGATTAAAAACATTAATTTATGCATCAATAGAGTTTTACCATATCCTACTGTTCAGAACAAAAATAGGAGGGAGTATTATGAATTGCTGTTAGCACCATTTGAGGTTAGTAACCTAAAAACCTGGACGGGCATAGGATATTGGTAAGCTATACTGATATTTAGAAAATGACAGTTTCTGAAGAGGTTGAGAGCAAACTGACGTGGCTTGTGTCCATAAGTAAATGTACTGGCTTAACCCATAGAAGACAAGCTCAGAGTTGCCATGGTGGTAGTTCTATAATGTCCTAACTATCTTAACCATCAACACTCCACCAACTCACGAGGAATCCAGGGCTCATTTTTCTTCTTAAAGGGCCTCTAAAGAAATGTAACTTACACATGAAGTAAGAGAGTATCAGGAGAAAGGTCACTTAACTCCATGGTCTCCTATTAGTTCAACCTTTTCAGATTGCTGCATTGTGATGCCTTGGCAGGGTTTCACCATTTAGAAGTTGTCTGTGACAAAAACTAGAGTTAACTCCCAGACACTGCTGTTGCCAATAAATCTGATGTTTTCATGGACTTAAAAAAAAAAAAAAAGCTACCTTACGATCCAGCAATTGCACTACTGGGTATTTACCACAAAGATACAAATGTAGGGATCCGAAGGGGTACGTGCACCCCAATGTTTATAACAGCAATGTCCACAATAGCCGAACTGTGGAAAGAGCCAAGATGTCCATCGACAGATGAATGGATAAAGAAGAAGTGGTATATATACACAATGGAATATTATGCAGCCATCAAAAGGAATGAGATCTTGCCATTTGCAACGACGTGGATGGAACTGGAGGGTGTTATGCTGAGTGAAATAAGTCAATCAGAGAAAGACATGTATCATATGACCTCACTGATATGAGGAATTTTTAATCTCAGGAAACAAACTGAGGGTTGCTGGAGTGGTGGGGGGTGGGAGGGATGGGGTGGCTGGGTGATAGACATTGGGGAGGATATGTGCTATGGTGAGTGCTGTGAATTGTGCAAGACTGTTGAATCACAGATCTGTACCTCTGAAACAAATAATGCAATATATGTTAAGAAAAAAAAAAGAAGATAGCAGGAGGGAAAGAATGAAGGGGGGTAAATCGGAGGGGGAGACGAACCATGAGAGATGATGGACTCTGAAAAACAAACTGAGGGTTCTAGAGGGGAGGGGGTGGGGGGATGGGTTAGCCTGGTGATGGGTATTAAAGAGGGCACGTTCTGCATGGAGCACTGGGTGTTATGCACAAACAATGAATCATGGAACACTGCATCAAAAACTAATGATGTAATGTATGGTGATTAACATAACAATAAAAAAATTTAAAGGAAAATAAGACTAGCAAAAAAAAAAACCCACAAAAAATACTGGAAAGTATCTGTTCATTCATTTTAACATATTTCCATGTTCTATACAATTTCCTAGAAACCAGAGAAAAATATGGTACATCATTCCTATTCTGAAAGAACCTGCAATACGTTAACAAAAGACAGATGTGTCGACAAATTATTTGAATACCACATGCTTTTTTTTAATTTAATTTTTTTAAGTAATCTCTATGATCAATGCAGAACTTGAACTCATGACCCTGAGAGCAAGAGTCACATGCTCTACACATACGCTAAAGTTAAGTGATATCTACAGGCGCTATAAAGGGATGACAAATGGAGGAGAGAAGGCCTGGTTTGCAGGTCATCGACACTTTTCCATTACCACATTTGTTCCTGAAGTGTCACTTAGTAATTTGCAAAAAAAAAAGGGAAGAAAAGAAAAAGAAAAATCCCTGTAAACACCATGTGTGAATGATTTCCATTTGCTATATTTTAGAATGGATTTAAGTTTATTTTTTTTATCTTTACTTGGATTTGTTTGCCTTTGATGTTTTTCTTGAATGGGACAAATGAAGAGGTGTTAGAGCTAGGAGGGACTGCACAGAACATTTATTCATCCTTCTTTACGTCACTGTCAGAAAGAAGTACTTTAATAGCAAAAGTACTTTAATAGCAACTCCAAAGTTGCTATTTTACTTACTTCCCCTTTCTTATTTTTTTTTAAATTATCCTTTTTTTAAAGATTTTCTTTAATTATCTGATAGAGTGAGAGAGAGCGCACAAGCAGGGGGAACAGCAGGTAGAGGGAGAAGCCCCCCTTTCTTATAACAATAATAGATTTTATAATAAATTTTTATAAGGAGAAAAGCAAGTGTGACTAAAAAACAATCTGTGATTATATTTTCTTTAATCTTCTGCAAAATAGGGGCGCCTGGGTGGCTCAGTCGGTTAAGTGACTGACTGCCTTTGGCTCAGGTCATGATCCCAGGGTCCTGGGATTGAGCCCCGCGTTGGGCTCCCTGCTCCGCGGGAAGCCTGCTTCTCCCTCTCCCTCTGCCTGCCGCTCCGCCTGCTTGTGCTCTCTCTGTCTCTGGTAAATAAATAAATAAAATCTTTTTAAAAAAATCTTCTGCAAAATATTTTTGGGGAGGTTTTCATTAAACTCTGGGCATGGAAAAGGGAACATGTCACTCATGAAAGTGTCTCATACTGGAAAAAAGTCCGAGACCCACTGATTTACAAGATTCAAGAATGCTATAGAAAGAAGGGGCATTTGGCATTGAGGAGTCTGGGTTTATCAAAATGGGATAAAAATATGTTAAGCAAGCTACTTGTATGATTATATTTGCATGTTAGACCTGTTTCTCTTCTAGATTGTGTAGAATCTGATTTTGCGTTGGCTGAAAACAGCATAAAGGATATAAATAGGGGCACCTGGGTGATTCAGTCGGTTAAGTGTCTGCCTCTGGCTCAGGTCTTAATCTCAGGGTCCTGGGATCCAGCCCCGCATGGGGCTCCCTGCTCAGCGGGGAGTCTACTTCTCCCCCTCCCTCTGCCCCACTCCCCCTACCCTGCTCATGCTCTCTCTCAAATAAATAAATACAATTTAAAAAAATAAAAAAGAATATCAATAAAGATACTTTTGCAATAGCTCCAGCCATGAAAGAAAGAGCTTGGTGCTGGTGTTGAGTGAGGTGAGGGAGTGAATCAAGACAGAAGGGGACAGATATGAGATATATTATGATGGTAAAATGGATATACTGGTAACCAGTTGGTTCTGGTTTAGATTTGTCTTTTTGGTCTGGGTTGTAAAGTCAAGACAGTTTTGGGGGAGCAAAATAATACATGAAGTTTAGAAAATGGTAGTTTGCGATCCCTCCAATTGATAAAAGTGAAATGTGTAGATTTATCTGAAGTAGTCAGTGTTAGGGCATGGGGATACAGAGTAGTGTTGGCTGGAGGGAAACACTTGAAGGTTATTGGCTTATAGGTGGAAATTTAAAATACGGACTTGTACCCACAGGGGGATTAAGAATTCACTCTGACTAAACTGACCATTTGAGTGGCTGGAAGAGAAAACTGTTTTTGAATGATCTTGAGAAGGAGATATCTGAGATCTGACAAAAAATCTGGAACAAATGAAAGAGTGGAAAATGGGAGAGTTTGAAGATGGAAGGGATTGTCAGCAGTTGACCAACACAGCAGAGAAGACATGTTGAGTAAAGACTGAAAAGTGCCATTAGGATCTGCCAATTAGAAATCACTGATTATACGAGCAAGAGCAGAGTTATATCAACACTCTGAAGAAAGCAAGGTTTCAGTGGGTTGAAAAGTTAATGGAAGGTGATAAAGCTGAGCTGAGCCATCAGATGACCCAACTCCTGGACTTATGCTTCCTTGAGGGGACGTTCACTAAAGTGACTCTTGGAAATCTTTTTCTCAATCTCCCCTCCTTTTTCACATCTGTCACTCATTTCCCAGGATAAATCAACAAAAGGTGTTGTGACCAATCAAGCACCTCCTACTCTCTAGCTCTTTCTTTTATTGAAGTGGCTAACTTACTGAAGGAATACCACCTTCCCAGCAAGAAAAGAACTTTGGGTTGGGTGGGGGGGGGGTGTCCAGGATATATGATTATGCATGTGCCTCTGCTAAAGTCTCCAAATAAGCCCTCAAGTTTCATTCATAGGGAGAGAGAACTAGTCAAGGAAGAACACGCAATGGGGATGCAACCTTATATTTGTGGTGGCACAGTCTAGGTGGTTAACATTAGTTTTTGTCACAAACAAATCTTGAGGGGTTAAACACAATAATGGTTTAATTCTCATTCATCAAAGCCTGGTTATGTGGCTCTCCTGCAAAGGGCATGAGGGTCTCCAATCTCCCTCCATGATGTGTAACTGCAATCTCAACAGTTTCAACATCTCCATTATACCATCCAGTCAGCAGAAGGTGTGTACAGTGAACACGAACCACATCCACTTTTAAATGCCTCAATCCAGAAATAGCATATTATTGCCACCTGCTTCCCACTGGCAAGAATTTATCATATGGTTCCAAATAGATTCAAGGTGGCTAAAGAATACAGTTTTAGCAATTTGTCTAAGGAGAGGGAATAGGTTTGGTGAGTATCTAGTCAATTTCTACCAATTACACTTCTCATTATCGTATATCTCTTTCTCTACTTCCCGGCCACATAGGAAACACTCCCCCTCTTTCAGGGAACTCCCTCAAGGTCTCTCTAGTTTCTCCATTCCTATACACTTGTTCTAAGCACTTTCTGCAATTTTGAGAAAATTAATCTTCCCTTTGATATGCTCATAAATTCTCCCTACCCTTCCAAACCCTTTGTATCTCATAAAGATATATAGGCTGTCTGTGATTTGTTTTCTTTTCTATTCTGATAAATCTACTCCTGATTTATGAACTCCTCTCCAATCCATTCTTTCTCTCCTGCTTTGAAAGGTGAGTCTTTAAATATTCAAGGTTCTTGGATCGTATGAAAATTTTCAGTTCAAAAAGGGTCTTTATTTTTGGTAGGTAAATATTATTAATTATATCTTCATGTACTTCTATCTGTTGTTTTTTTCAAAGGTCCAGAGGAATTGACAAAACTAGAGAAAGCTACAGCAGAGATAACATGCACACAGAAATAAACAAGCATCATAGAAAAATAACAAAGAGCCAAAATATTACCACAAATCAGAACAAAACAAAAGATTATGTTTTTGGTACAAGACAGTCATTCTGTTCTTTATTTCCAGTTATTCCAATTTCAGTAAAGAGGAAAAAGAACAGGAAACAATGCATTTCAGAACTCAGATGAGTCAACATTTTGTTTAATGGATCTCTTCTGGATCTCTCTAATGAAGACTACTTTTCTAGCATTATCTGATGTGTTTTACTTTGTTATTTACCTATGATGTGTCCTGGACTTACACACTGAGTTTTCGCTTCTGGGTATGTTTCCAAAAATTACAAGAAGGTGAGCAATTCCTGCTTAAAGATCAATCTTTCTAATAACAAATTGAAATGAAATATATTTGAAGCCTGTTGTATTAGGGATTGATGCGGAAGTTTTACTGGCAAAGAATGCTTCCAAGGGAACAGAGAAGACAAGTATTTCTCTAGCTTCTAATCCTATGTTCCCTGGGCTTCATTTAACAGTACCAAGAGATTTCTCAATTACCCGCAAACTTTCCTTTCCTTACCAACTCTGTCATTTTGCCCTTTACGTCTCCTCTTATTTTTTGTATTAATTCCCTTGCTATTTCTTTTCTTCTTCTTGATCCTGTATTTGAGCCAGAGATACCTGTATCTTGTCCAGATTTCTTAGCAAAGAATATAGATATTGTGGAACACAAAGCTTATATATTTTTGGTGTGGGGGACTCTTGAAGAAAAAGGATATGACGTTATTATAACCAGTCAGAGCCTGGAAGTGGCCTGCTCAAGTTAAGGCCCTGAAGATTGGGCTTATTTAGTTTAATGCCTATCACAGTCCATCCCAGATCCATTTTCTTTCATACTGATTTCTCATTATATACTCACCAGAGGCCATATAACGGAGTTTCTACTACATTTATTCAACATCCCACTTCCACTTTCTATGAAGCAGCTACTTGTACAAAGCAGCAGCAGTGAAGGGGCACCTGGGTGGCTCAGTCTTTAAGCGTCTGCCTTTGGCTCAGGTCATGATCCCGGGGTCCTGGGATCGAGCCCCACATTGGGCTCCCTGTTCCGCGGGAAGCCTGCTTCTCCCTCTCCCACTCCCCCTGCTTGAGTTCCTCCTCTCGCTGTGTCTCTCTCTGTCAAATAAATAAAATCTTAAAAAAAAAAAAAGAAACAGCAGTGGACATGTCAGAAAACCTCAGAGATTTAGTTCTTGATGTAAATCTGGCTGCAAACAAAATTGGAGCTACATGGGATTCTGAACCAGGTGGGCAATGCAACTTTTACTTTGAAGGAGAGGGAGCTGAAGTTAGAGAGGCACAGATGGAGAGAGGTGACATACAGCAAACCAGCTTTGTATTACTTGTTGTGAAAAAGAATATATAAATGCAAAGGGAATTTTGTAACTGGTTGACAATAGTGAGTTAACAGATATACATCAACAAACTTTTTATTGATCTTCAACCCCCTATTCCTATTGCTCCAGAGACAGTGTGAATTGAGAGAACTCAGGCTTTAAAAATTAAATAGACCTCAAAGCAAACCCTGCCTCAGACACTTAATAGCTGTGAGATTCTAACATACCTGATGTACTAATGTGAATGGAGAGGAGAATGTCCACCTTGTTCTTCGAATTTGTCACAATATGTATGTGTCACATAAATGATACTAAATAAATCATAGCCATCATTAAATTACTGTTACTAAGCAATCAATATATGTGTTTATATACATATATAAATGTAGATATGAATGAGAGATATATTACATAACTGATACAATGGCATTAAAAGAATTAGAAATTAAAAGTTTATAAATGATCATATTTAGGCAGAAAAACAAGCCTGTTATTCAAACGATTTTCACTGTGATCTATTTTCTGAAGATCTTTTTTTATAAGGATTTTGCTATGATTTAATTGTAATAACCTCACAGATTAACAAATGACACTGTCTTTCACTTCTTGAATTGCACAGCTCAAACCAGACTGCGACAAACCCGTCACCTGCCCCTCTCTCCAAGCTGTATGCTAGCAAAAATAATTTAAACTTATGTTCTATTAAACATTTGCTTTAGGAGGAAGATTTATCAAAGTGCCAATTGTGTTTCCATTCTCACACCACTATTCTGTTCAAAGTCATGAACCATCTTGAGTTTGGAATTATAAGAAGAAACTGAGTTGGACTAACAGAGATCGCAAGGTAATTTAATAGAATTTCATGCAGAGCTCACAGAGTTGACAGCAGCAACATTTGAAAAGAAAGAGGTAAGTAGGTAACTTCTGAGGAACAAGCTAGAAAACCTACATCAGAAATCCTACATCACAGGGGCACCTGGCTGGCTCACTTGGTAGAGCATGCGACTCTTGATCTCGGGGTCATGAGTTCAAGCCCCATGTTGGGTGCAGAGATTACTTTAAAAAAAATCATTTTGAAAAAATAAATCCTATATCACTAACGGTCTACTCCAGTGTTTTTCACACTTCAGGTCAGGACTTAGAGTGAGACTTAAGAATCACTGAGTCCCGACCAGCATTTTAAAATGGAAAGGAGAGGCACCTGGCTGGCTCAGTTGTTAGAGCATGCGACTCTAGATCTCAGAGTTGTGAGCTCAAGCCCCACGATGGGTGTAAAGATCACTTTAAAAAATTCTAAAATCTTAAAACAAGAACGGCACATCATATGAATGATTCTAATGAATATTACCTCCACATCTCTGATTAATCATTAAAAGATTTGATATCTCAAAGGAGCATCCAATTAAACAAACAAGCCTAGGTCCTGATCTTGCTCTCTAACATTTTCTAAAATTCACTTCTTTCTACTACAATAACCAATTAGGCCTGAATATAGTGCAAAAGCATTAAGAGGGTCTGAACTTGGGGCTTCTGAATGAGCATTACCTATTTATGCCTGGCACAAAACACACATACTTTTGGTCTATATCTCTCATGACTCTTTCTGCTACTGGAAGTTTAAAAACTTCAGCATGTATATCCAGCTGGGAAAATTACAAAAAGTTTTCTTTTTTCCCTTTTCCCTAACTCACAAATGCTTGGAAAGCTCAAACACTTGGAAGGCTCAGCTTGTTTCCATATAGGCCTTAAGGAGGACTTTCTACTTGGGGCGGTTAATCCTTGTCAGCCGACCTTGCTTGGTTAAAGAGGCAAAGCTGATATGGGGCAGGGTGAGGTCAGCCTGAAGCTCTGTTGTCTATGCTTACTGAGGCTTGTCTTGCCTAAGCCAGTTAAAAACCACCAAGGTCAAAAAATCCACATGACTTAGGAAAGCATTGAAACCTGATTGACTCCTGCCCAGGCTGTCAGAAGCATGAATCTTTTCTTCCTCTAATACCAGTTCAAAGTTTCCAGTCAACGATCCAAGGTGTTGGGGTATTAGTGGTGGATGAATAGCACTCCTGTTTCTTTCACCTAAGTTAGAAACTAATTTAAGACAAGCAAAGAAATCTAACAGAGAAAAAAAATTAAAGTAAGTTTTATGACTGATGACACTGAAGGAAGGATTCAACTCCCAACATCAGAAAAACATATAGTGTATAAATAACTCCAACAAAGTGTACATAAGAATTGAATGGATAGGGGCACCTGGGTGGCTCAGTCGGTTAAGCGTCTGCCTTCGGTTCAGGTCATGATCCCAGGGTCCTGGGATCAAGCCCTGCATCAGGCTCCCTGCTCGACAGGAAACCTGCTTCTCCCTCGCCCACTCCCCCTGCTTGAGTTCCCTCTCTCGCTGTGTCTCTCTCTGTCAGATAAATAAATAAAATCTTAAAAAAAAAAAAAGAGGGGCGCCTGGGTGGCTCAGATGGTTAAGCGTCTGCCTTCGGCTCAGGTCATGATCCCAGGGTCCTGGAATCGAGTCCCGCATCGGGCTCCCTGCTCCTTGGGAGCCTGCCTCTCCCTCTGCCTCTCTCTCTCTCTTTCATGAATAAATAAATAAAATCTTAAAAAAAAAAAAAAGAATTGAATAGATAGAACTACCAAACATTTCTAAGATTCTAAGAATTTAATAACTTGAATTTAATAACTTCTCATAATCTAAAATGAGGAGGCACCACATTGTGAAGAAATCATTATCCCTCAATTAATCCATAATTTTGATAGTTCAAATAAAAATCACACTAGTTCTCCCTTTTTTCCATGAAACTTAAGAATAATATTCTAAACTTATTTGAAAAAGTGACTAATAATAACAAAGACCATTTTGGGGAAAAAAGAACACTGACAATTATTGCAACATATTACAAAAATGCATTATGGTTCAAAAAGTGAGGTTTTGGCAAAGGGACAGAAAAAGGGACAACAAAGAATACAAGAGCACAGAAGGATACACAGAAATAAATAGGATCTGTACATGTGACAGAGACAGAATGATTAATCATATTTATCGATATGAAATTAATTATCCAAGTGAAGTAATAAAATTAAATTGGAATCATTACACCTAATCCATAAAGCAGTTCCAAGTGGATTTAAACATGAATTTTTAAAAAATCTAAAAAAAATGCCAGATATATATTTGAGACATTAAGTTAGGGAGGGATTTCTTAAAATAAGCATAACCTATCAAGAAAACTAATTTAGGGCGCCTGGGTGGCTCAGTCATTAAGCGTCTGCCTTCAGCTCAGGTCATGATCCCAGGGTCCTGGGATCGAGTACCGCATCGGGCTCCCTGCTCTGCGGGAAGCCTGCTTCTCCCTCTCCCACTCCCCCTGCTTGTGTTCCTGCTCTCGCTATCTCTCTGTCAAATAAATAAATAAAATCTTTTAAAAAAAAAGAAAACTAATTTAAAATTTAACTGCATTTCATTTATTTAAGTAATCTCTACACCCAACATGGGGCTCAAACTCACAAGAGTCACAGGCCAGGCGCCCTTTGACTGCCTTGATATTAACCACAACCATCAAAAGGATAAAAGCTGGATCACTTTCCCTGGATCACTCTTCCCAAACTGTGGCCCACATTTCCCTCTCTGAGCCACAGACAGATCTTGGAGAGATGCTTAGAGTGGACAGGAGCCACAGATAAAATCCTCACCACAATTTAACTGCTTGAGAAGCATGTTGCAATTGAATGCTTTTCAAAACACTTCCTTCTCTGTCTCCAGAAGTATTTACGCAGTTCCTACTGGAAGATTCCCACATTTCTTCTGGCAAGTCTTTACACAACTTGGATCATGTACCACCAATAGCTACTGTGTGTGGGCAGCAACACGTCTTTCTCAATTACATGGTTCCAATGTGAGTTTTGTTTAAAATGGTGTTCTTCTAAAAAGGACACATTAAATTGGATATTTAAATACAGAGAAAAGGAAGGACTTCAAAAAACCAAAAATCCCTATGTTTAATGCTAGTAGCAATGTTTTTGTCTTTTCCTCTCAGAATGGCCCCTGTGTTAACCATTTCTTGGATGCCCCACTGCTTGGTTGTATCCCAGTTCAGTTACTCAGTACTTGGAAGATTCATTGGCGTCACCTACAATTTCCAGTGGCAAATTGGGCAGGTGACAATAGTATTGCTCTCATCACTGGGCAAAATAAATGAAATCAATCCTGTGCTAAAATGGGCCATCCAAGAAATATTTTAAAAAAATATTTTATTTATTTTAGAGAGAGAGAGCACATGCATGAACACAAGCAGGGAGAGGAGCAGAGAATGAGGGACAAACAGACTCCGTACTGAGCACTAGCCGGACTTGGAGCTTGAGCCCAGCACCCCGAGACCCTGACCCAACCCAAGTGGAAATCAAGAGTTGGACACTCAAGTGACTGAGCCACCCGGGTGCCCCCAAGAAACATTTTTCTACTCAAATTATAATAAAAAGAGGAAATCAGACAACTCTTCAGTTGTATTCTAAAAGGTGTAGTTCATTTTTATATGAATAAAAAAAACTCCCTTCATGATTATACAGTATAATCAATCATTTATGTCATTTAATCCATTTAATCCAGGATGGAGAGTGGTAGGAAATTAGGAAATTAGGCCCTAAGGCGGTTTTATTTTACTGTTGATGGTGGGATGTTTAGGGCAAACTATCTTGCAGCTCTCAAAAATAATGTATTAATGAGCATTGTACACATCTGCTACACCACCACCATGGCATGATGCTTTCCAATGAATGAAAGAAAACTTGTATGTCCTCCCTCCCATGCACACTGATACTTGCATTTAAAAATCTCCATTTGAAGAAAAAAAATCTCCATTTGGGTGCTTAAGTAATGAAAGGAATAATGAAGCTTTAAATCGGCAGTATAAGAATAGCACCCACAGATTCAGCAGGGCCAAAAAGAGCCCTAAGGCTGTGTTATTAAATGGATCTGGCTCTGTGTGATTAGACACATGAAGTCATATTACCAATTATAATTACAAAATGATGCCAGAGATTAGGGATTTGGGTTTATGACAAAGAAAAATGCATCTGTATAAACTACAAGTCTATTATGATTTCTTTTGGAATTTGCCAACTTTTATATAGTACAGCAAGTGAAACCATCTCTTTTACCCTTTTATATCTCCATGAGTACTACATTTTTTAAGAAGCTCTTCTGAAAATTTTCCAATTATCCTCAATATTTCAACATCTACTGAAAAGTATAAGGTTCCATCTAAAATGAAGCAATGATTCATATTTTTTTTTATATAAACTCTATGCCCAATATGGGGCTTGAAACTCATAACCTCGAGATCAAGAGTCACATGCTCTACCAACTGAGCCAGCCAGGTGCCCCTTTGACATTTGTTATTCACAATGCAGTTCATCTACTTGGAAGGAACTGAATATAGAAACGTGTGTTGAATTTTGTCTCTTTCAATTAACCTTTGAAATTTGAGGGATTAAAATTAAATACATTTCACTCCTCAAAGAAAATATGTAAAAATAAATCCAAGTTATAGATATTTCCTCTTAAGCTTCTTTATCTCTAGTTGTATAAAATGTGGAGCTAAAATTCCCCCAATTATACAAGCTCAAGAGCTCAAAGTCATCTTTCATTTTTCAGATCAGTAATGAACTGGGCTAGGATCTTAGGAGATAGAGGATTCTTTCCCCCGAAGAAAATCACACTAGGCAGACAGCCATCAAGATGTTCCCCAGTGATCCTGTTCTCCTGGTACCTATACTCTTTCCCTTGCATTCTCCCCTCCCACTTTGAATTAGGGCTGACCTATGTGACTCTAATAGGGTTCTGTAGTAGTGATAAGGCTTCTGAAGCTAGGTCATAAAAAACATTGCAGCTTTCACCTTAGATTCCTTGCTCACTACCTCAGGAGAAAACAAGCTACCATGTTGACAGAATTCTCAAACAGCCTTATGGAGAGGTATGTATGAAGAGGAACTGAAGGCTCCTGCCAACAGCCAGCACCAACTTGCCAGTTATGTCAAGTAATACTGCGAGGTGGATTATTCCAACGTAATTCAAGTCTTCAGATAACTGTCCACAACCTCAAGAGGTATCTCAAGCCAGAATCACCAAGTCAAACCACTCCCAAATTCTTGACCCTCAGGAAATGTTAAGAGATAATACTTGTTTTTCTTTAAGTCACTAAATTTTGGGAGCAATCTGTTACACACACCCCTTACCACCATCTAACCAATTGAGCACTGAATCTGCTTGAAATTCTCTCCCTCTCCCTTGCCCCTCTCCCTAGCTCATGCTCACACTCTCTCTAAAATAAATAAATCTTTAAAAAGAAAGGAAAAAAAGTCTACTTTCATAGCTCACATCATCCCCTCTTTTCCATTTGTCTCATTACAGTTCAGAACCTCTGAATCCTCCATTACACTATCACATTTTTTCCTCAAGCAGTAAGGCTCCAGAACACAGTCAAAGTAATGTGCTGATAATGCAAGTTCATGTCAAAAGGTTCAAATGTCCAGTTATAAAATAAAGAAGTCCTAGGGATGTAATGTGTATGTGTGTGTGGGGGGGGATGAAAAGAAAAAATAATGTGCTGAAATTACAGTTCTATTTCACTGCCCTGATCAAAAGCTTTAAAGAGCTGCCCACTCATTTCCAAAATTGATACTCAGTTTTTTATTGATATTTAAAGGCCTTATATGTGTTTTTTCTAAAGTAATCTCTACACCCAGTGTGGGGCTTGAACTCACAACCCCAAGATCAAGAGTCATGTACTGTACCAACTGAGCCAGCCAGGCACCCCTGCACATGGTCCTATTTTGCTGCTTGGTTGCCATGTTGACATGTGTTTGCCCAAGCCATGGCCAAAGTGACTGTAAATCCTGCCTGGGTATCTTTGTTTATGCTGTTCCCTCCTTATGCAGGCTCTCTCTATCCATCTTGGACTATCAAAGAACAGATCAAATGTTTCCTTCTTGGAGCCATTTCTGAGGGTCAACCTAGCTAATGTTTCTGCCTCTTCTGATTTTCCACAGAACACAGTACTTCTCTTATGGAGCTTATCATGTTCTGCTTCATGTTATAAAATTTTGGTCCTTTTTTTCTTGAGGCCAAGAATCCTATATTACTCAACTTTATATCTCCCAAAGTACTTAGCATGGTGACCTGTTTGTAGTAGACACAGAATATTTACTAAGTTGAAGTTAATTTATTTTAAAATAAAAGCAAAGGAATCAGTACCACTGCATGACATGCAAAATTTTATATCTTGCAATTAAATTAAATCTCTCTATGATGTATTGAAGTATGTCAGATGAATACATAACTAGACAAATTATTTGACCTATAACTCAATAGTGATAAGAATATTTATTTTTATATATTCTCTAACTCTGCATTGAAACTGCATCACTTCTTAAAACAGATTTTTTTTTTCTTTTTAATTGAACTACAGTTGACTGGGGCACCTGGGTGGCTCAGTTGGTTAAGCGTCTGCCTTTGGCTCAGGTCATGATCCTAGGGTCCTTGGATCAAGCCCCGTATTGGGCTCCCTGCTCAGTGGGGAGTTTGCTTCTTCCTCCCCCTCTGCCTCTGCCCCTGACTTGTGCTCATTCTCTCTCAAATAAATAAAATCTTAAAAAAAAAATTGAACTACAGTTGAAACACAATGTTAGCAGCAGATCCTTAAGTGATCGACCCATTGAGGAACTGTCACATAGTTGACAAGATACATTTTTTTGTTTTCTTTGAGCATACACCTGTTTTATAGTTTAGGTGAAATTTTATAAGGCCAAAGACTATATTTTTAATTAATTTACAGCATCTCTCAATTTCTATAGTTATATAATACATTGTTTGCTTGTTTTTTTAAACCTTATCATATGAAAAATACACAGTCAGACCAATATAATAGACATTTAGATAAAATTATAATGATCAGGGTTTGCTTGTTTTATAAACTATCTTAAAATTAGTGCATGTTTTCTAAATTTTCCTTTAGGCCTAGAATGAAAATTTTGTAGTGGGAAAAAAAGGCCATAGAGTAGGCATTTGGAGACCCCATTCTAGTACTAGCTTTGTGAATTAAAAAAAAAAAAAAAGTCTTTTGACTATTCTCTGTCAATTTTTACTTCAGTTAAAAGAAACCTCATTGGGGCATTTGGATGGCACAGTCAGTTAAGGGTCTGACTCTTGGTTTCGGCTCAGGTCGTGATCTAAGTTGGGAGATTGAGCCCTGCATCAAGTGTCAGGTTCCTCACTCAGTAGAGTCTGCTTGAGTTTCTCTCTTCCTCTCCCTCTGCCCTTCCCCATCCCCGCACTCTTTCTCTCTTTCTCTCTCTCTAAAATAAATAAATAAATCTTAAGGAAAAAAAAAAGAAACCTTATTACTTACTCTGCTATCA
This sequence comes from Eumetopias jubatus, assembly GCF_037043125.1. Classification (NCBI taxonomy): domain Eukaryota; kingdom Metazoa; phylum Chordata; class Mammalia; order Carnivora; family Otariidae; genus Eumetopias; species Eumetopias jubatus. The sequence goes on from NW_028274817.1 coordinate 95,328,079, forward strand.
TCCGATACAACCATAAATATACCCCAAACGTCCGCTGTGTCTCCCAAGGTCTCAAGTTTGCTGAGGTCACCCTCATGCTTTCCTTCATAGCCAAATACAACGGTTCAAGTCCTCATCCCAGATACTGAAGGAAGTCCTAGGAGTCTCCATTTCTAAGGATTCCCTCATAGGGAGGAGGTGGGGAGAGCAGCACTTTCTTTTATCTCTTTTGTTCCTATTTCTTCTTCCTGCAGCATTTTCAATTGATTTTTCCAACTGCTCTTCTCTCCTTGCCCTACTTTACCCTATGCTGGACCTCATCAATTTCCCTTCATTCTCCCAGAGTACAATTTGTTAAAAAGCTGCTGTTTATAGTAGACTTTTACTAAAAGTCTGGGGTAGTGAAGGAAGATTACAGACTACTAAGAGACACGTTAATACTCTTCTAAAAATATCTCTTCTAAGAACCACTAGCAAACCCTCCAGAATGCTACTGTTTGTGTTTTTACTCTTAAACCCCCTTACCTTGCCCTCATATCCCACTTCCTCTCTCCTTCGCTGCTTGCAATATATTTCTTTCATTGTATGACTAAAAGTAATAATAATCAGCTTTCTATGGTGCACCTTGGAATTCACCTATTCCCTAGTGGCCTTTCTTTTCTCAACTAGAAGTCTGTATCTATTTATTTACCATGATTTGAGAACGAGTCATCTCTGTAATATAGATTTTGCCACTCTGTTTTTTTTGGGGGGGTGGGTAGGCAGCGATTCTCTCTTTTAAAACTGAGGTATAGGGGTCCCTGGGTGGCTCAGTCGTTACGCATCTGCCTTTGGCTCAGGTCATGATCCCAGGGTCCTGAGACCGAGCCCCGCATCGGGCTCCCTGCTTGGCGGGAAGCCTGCTTCTCCCTCTCCCGCTCCCCTGCTTGTGTTCCCTCTCTCACTGTGTCTCTCTCTGTCGGATAAATGAATAAAATCTTTAAAAGTAAAATAAAATAAAATAAAATTGAGGTATAATTGACATACATTATATTAGTTTCAGGTGTACACATGATTCAATATTTTGTATATTGAGAAATAAGCCAAGTAAGTTCAGTTAACATCAGTCACCTCACATAATTACAGAATTGTGTTTTCTTGTGATGAGAACTTTTAAGATCTACTCTCCTGGCAACTTTCAAATATGCAATACAGTATTTTTAACTATAGTCACGATGCTGTGCATTACATCCCCAGGACTTATTTTATAAATGGATGTACCTTGGGGTGCCTGGGTGGCTCAGTCAGTTGAGCATCTGCCTTTGGCTCAGGTCATGATCCCAGGGTCCTGGGATCGAGCCCCACATTGGGCTCCCTGCTCAGAGGAGAGCCTGCTTCTCCCTCTCCCTCTGCTGCTCCCCCGGCTCGTACTCTCTCGCTCTCTGTCAAATGAATAATAAAATCTTAAAAAAATACATATATATATATAAATGGATGTACCTTTTGACCCCCTTCACCCATTCTGCTCATCCCCAATCCCTACCTTTGGCAACCACAAATCTGTTCTCTATAACTATAGGCTTGGGTTTTTTCCCCTTTTTTCTTTAGATTCTACATAAAAGGTATATCATATGGTATTTGTCTGTCTTAATTCCATCACATGTTGTCACAAACAGCAATACTGCTTTCTGCCACAACGAAAATCATGAAACATTAACAGTTAACTTTTCCCTAGTAATATTCTTTTCCTGCTTACCATATAAATTTTATGATTCCTTTTTTCATTTCTCATATTATCCTGATCTTTGACATCTTTAAACCAAAATGAGCAACTAAGTTCAACTTAGTCTTTCCCATGACAAACACTGATTGGTTGTCATCTTTGTATGAGGGGTTAACCTGAGTCTCAGTAACCAATGAAGTAAGACCTTGGGCAAGGATTCCAGACTTGTTCTATTATGACTTAGCCATTTCTTTTCACCCTAAGTCTTTCAGGTCCTCCATTCCCACCTGAGATTCCTGTCTTTAAATATTTGCTGCTGATCACCTGCTCAGTGAATTTCTCTCCTCCACAGCTGAATTCTAGGCTCTCTGGAAAAAACTGCCCTCTTCCTTCTTGGGTAGATTCTTTGAATCTTGACCACCTAGAACTCTTTGGCTCATAACAAATCTTTCCTTAACCCTGGCATGAGCTTCCAACTTAGTCTCCTTGCTTCTAGTGGACCCTCTATGAAACAGCACTTTCAGAATAATTTTTGGGAATTTTAACTCAAATAATATTCTTCTGCTTCTCAGAAAGATTTCAACTCTTTCCCCCATTGATTAAGACACCAAATCCCAAATCTAAACTCATTTCAGGGGTTGCTTATGATCTTCTAGTGGGTTTCCAGCCTTAGCCCCATGACTCCTCTTCCCAATGCTTTAGCTTTCCTTTTTCACCAGCAATGTTGTTAGCTGAGGTGCCTTTAGGATCCTGCTGAGCCTCTGACAAACTCTTCCATCCCTGTCTTTCTGTTCATCTTACCACTATCTTACTTGGACAGTAGAGTGGCTTCATACCCTTTAAGGAGGCAATTACTATTTCAACTCAAGTCACCACTCCCATAAAATAGGATTTCTCCCACCACCTAGCCAGATTTATACAAGATGTGTATGCTATATTAGCCAATTGAATAGGGGTACAGATGGTTGTTTAATGAAATGCATACAGAAGTAGCTTATGATGAAATAGAGAGCTAAATAACCAACTGAAAAGTCAATAGCAAGGCCCCCATTCATCAATAAGCAAATTTCACCAGAGGGATGTACTGTTTATTATTATTGCTTTTCAGAGGTGTGAGTAAGGCACTATTTGGAGAGGAAATCATTACTTCACTTCCATTACATCAGGGAAGTAGTAAGAAATCTGTGTCTGTGTGCCCCTCTAAATTTTCAGATCTTTAAATCAAGGGAAAAAGTACCGAATAAAGCTTTGGAGGAAAGGTTTTTCAGTTTCACAAAATATGATCTGTGAAAAGAGGGACTTGACCTAGACTTGCCCTTTATCCCAGGCTTATCCCAAATCAGAGACCATTCTGAAAGAGAATAATCACCCAAACGGAGCTTCTCTACCTTAGGGCACTAATTTCATAATTAAAACTGCCTGGCTTCTGAAATTAAAAAAATCAATACCATGACTATGATTTTAGTCTGATACACCAATTAAATGTCTCTCTTAATAATTCCCAAATGAGTTCTTACTTAGGATTTTATAGACAACAAAAAGGGTTCAGAGTAAAGGTATGAAAGCAAAGGAATGAATTGAGCGATATTCTATTAACCAACAGCCAAGCAGGAAATTATAAATTCATATAAAATAAATTAATCATGGCTGTGGTACCAACCTTGATTATTGGGAGTGATTAAAGTAGCCCCTTCATCCCAAATTTCCTCTGGATCTTCTTCTTTCATTGCCCTGATTCTGCATCTCCCTTTTGGTATCAGGATTTCTCAAATTCTACATCACACACTCTTTTGTGCAAGACTAGGCCCTCTTAGCTTTCATAATTGAAATAGTAATCACAAACTTCTTAGTCTTTATTGTCCAGATATTCTGCTTCCTAAAGTTCAGCAACTATGTTTTACTATTCTAGCTATTTCTACATTAATTTTTAGGTAATGTTGTTCAAATCTATCCAATGCATAACTTTAAAGACTAGGGCATTTGCAGTCTGAGGGCTTATACATGCTTCTGTATTTTTAGAAAGACATGTATTACCTCCTAGGGAATATGCTCCATCATTCAAATGCTCCTTTCTCTATGTGCACTTACTTGCTCTATACAAAGAGCCCCTCTGCAAATAAGTGCATGCCTCTGGGACTGAGTTAACCAATTCCGGTCTTTACTGCTTAACTGTTTTTTTATTTCATTTATCTTACCCATTTATCTTATTTTTACTATGGTGCCAAACACCCTCACATACTCTGGGGGACAAATAAAACAGTTTTATTACAGAAGGTGATAGAATATTCCATTACCAAAGGCAGAGTGTTTCAGACCTATAAAAGTGGTTCCAGAAAGGTACTAAGTTTCTTCCTCTACAAATAAATAGGCAGTGGAGATGAAGGAGAGAGCTCTTCAGGCTTCTGGAGGAAGTGATTCATGCCTATGATATAAGGCTTACAGTAGCACATAAGACAAAGACAGATGACAACATCAGCAGTCCACACTGCATCAGACCACAGTGCCTCACAAAGGGCTGCACGTTGGTAGACATGCTCTTATAATATTCAATTCATTAAATTTACCCATGTTCCATGAATGTCAGCTCTCCAACTCTGATAGGACTTGAATGTCAGATTCAATAAAAGGGAATTTTTTTTGGTTGATAAGTATTTTGAAAATTCTAAGGGACCTTAAAGATCTTATAGTCCAGAATTTGAACTTGCACATGAAAAAAGAATTTGAACTGGCATCATGTATAAAGAACCAAGCCACGGGTCTTTCCTTGATGATCTGTCATACAGCTATCTCTCTTTTAACAAGACAAAGATAAGGGAATAGTATGGTTTCTCCTTTTCATCAAAGGAAAAGGAAATTAGTTCAATGCTTCTGATTGAAACACTAACTTAATGTCTGAATAATCACATCATCTACTTTTTCAGCAAATAAGTACTAAGAAAGAAAGGAAGGAAAGAACTGACTTTTGTTGGGACATATATGCTTGATAATGAGCTACTCACACTATTTCATTTAGTCCTTCCAGTGTTGCACTGTGTGGTGCAATTTGGGTAGCTTGGAAATAGCAGGTAGCCTGATAGTAAATAACAAAATCAGGTTTCATAGTAAGGATTTTGTGCCTCCAGAGTCACAGAGTTAAGAAGTTTATGTTAATTTATTTTACTTTTTTAATAAGCTCTATACCCAACATGGGGTTTGAACTCATAACCCTGAGATCAAGAGTGCCATGCCCTACCGACTGAGCCAGCCAGGTGCCCCATTAGTTTATATGTTTAAATCATTGCTGATGCTGACATTGGAGTTACAGTGAAATAAGCAACACGCCTTGTCCTCAAGGAGTGTCTATTAAAAATGGCAAGTACTGCAAGAATCCTTCTGATACACAATGAAATGAGTGTAATATATAACACTCCTCTAACTAACAGGAACAGATTTACAGAGAACATGGTACTCAAGCATGATCTGAATGAATGGTTATAAGAAATTCTCCATAAAGTACCAAGTGAATCAGAAAACCTGTAAGCATTGCTATGTTAATCTTTCCATTCTCCTAGAAATATGTTCTTCATGCTAAGCTAGGGAGGGCAAATCACAGAACTTTTATGTCAAAGATATGCTGCATATCTTCTCTGAAGGAAAATGGATGACAAGTAATCTGCTGCTTTAAAAACTTCCTTTGTTTAGGAATTCTGTTTGGTTGTTCTTTTGACTTGTGTGTCTCTGTAAATAGATTTGGGAGATCTGTCTTGCTGTTTCATATCCGGGCCCATATTTTTTGGTCCAGGCAAAGCAATACAGTGATTACTCCCAAAACAAGTCTTTGTAAGAACAATGCATACTGTAACAGAGTACTCATTCTAAGCCCTGCCACTAATAAGAGACTGAACAGTGACAGATCAGGGACCCAGGACTGTAGGGACAACAGAAGGCCTCCTCCTGTATGTAAAAATAGCACATGTTGTGGGAAATATCTTGATGTTTTTAGGTACTGATGCTAAGAAGGGAATAAAGGACACTAAGAAATCCTTTTTTTCAGTCTCTATCCATTAATTGCCTGAAATGTATATGTGTTTATGATTTTTTAAAAATCTAATGTGCTCTGGGGTTACCTGGGTGACTCAGCTGGTCAAGCGTCCAACTTTTGGTTTCATCTCTCGGGTTGGGATCCCATGGGTGGTGGGACTGAGCCTTGCTTTGGGCTCCACACCTCAGTCCGTCCGGAGTCTTAAGATTCTCTCCCTCTGCCCCTCCCCCCACTCTCGAGTGCACGTGCTAACAAATAAATAAAATTTAAAGAAAACAAAAGTAAAACTCATAGTGTGCTCTGGACCAGATTAGGGAGAAAATAAAAACTTAAATGAACTTGATCATATGTGGAATCTAAAACACACAAAAAATAAACAAACAAAAAGCAGAATCAGACCCATAAATACAGAGAACAAACTGTTGTCAGATGGAAGGTGATGGGGTGGGGGCAGGGGAGCGGGTAAAATAGATGAAGGGGAGTGGAAGATATAGGCTTCTAGTGATGGAATGAATAAGTCATGGAGGTGAAAAGTACAGCACAGGAAATACAGTCAGTGATACTGTCACAGTGTTGTATTCTGACAGATAGTAGCCACACTTGGGGTGAGCAGAGCGTAACATAGAGATGTTGAATCACAAGGCTGTACACCTGAAACTAACGTAACATTGGGTGTAAACTATACTCAAATTAAAAAAAAATCTTTAAGTAGGGACACCTAGGTGGTTCAGTCAGTTAAATGTCCAACTCTTGATCTCAGCTTAGGTCTTGATCCCAGGGTCATGAGTTCAAGCCCTGCACTGGGCTCCTAAAAAAAATCTTTAAATAAGTGAAGCTGATTTTAATTAATAAAAAGAGAACTTGCTCAGATATTTGAAGTAGAAAAAAGCAGAAGAGGTGGGCCAGGGACATGGTAAATAATAATCCAGTTTGGAGCACACTGGATTCCGTGCCATGACTATAGCGAGAGATGGAGACAAGAGTCTAAAGCTAGAAAGAAATCATGTTGCGTATCGGGAGAGTTGGAGACGAGAATCTAAAGCTAGAAAGAAATCATGTTGCGTATCGGGAGAGTTGGAGACGAGAATCTAAAGCTAGAAAGAAATCATGTTGCGTATCGGCCAGAGTGTCTGGATTTTGTGAAATATGTGTCACATGATCCTCAATGCCACGCATGTCTTTTAGTGCTAAATGTGTAATGACAGAATAATCCCACAAGGGGTGTAGGGGGCATGCAGGATCTTGCAAACCAGGACTACACAAGCTAGACCTGAGGTAAAATAATCAGAGAGGGCTACTCCTATCAGGACAGCATCAGCACAATTTTAGATTCATAAATGCAAAAGGCATAGATAAACACAAGGCAGTAGCAGTATCCAGGGAGTCTGTGTAGAAGGCAGAGTACGAGGTGATGAGCTACAGGGAGTCAAGTTTTCAGTATCATATGAACACTGGGTCATAGGGGAAGAAAAGAGGCCAATCATGACTCAGGAGCAGGCTTTAGGTATAAAAGAGGACAAAGTAAGAGATGGAACAAAGTTCAATAAAACAACAGTAGCAAACATGTAATTTCAACCAAAGTGCAGTTTAACAACAGAAGCACCACATAATAACATGGTGTATGTTATGGTTAATGCATCCTTTCAACAGACAGAAAAGCCTACAGAATATTTCACATCAAGGTACTCATCCCATCATGTGTTAAGTTCTAGCAATTCCTCTGGAACAACTTACAAATCTCAGAGAACTGGGGGTGGATGTGGATGAGATTTCAGAGCATGACAGAGAAAACCAGCACAGGAACAAAGTACGCTCCAATTTTCAGAAGTGTCTCTGGGGAATTAGTTTTAGATTACCTAGAAGCATAATATTTGTTTTTAAATTAGTTTGTTTTTATGTCAACTTTAGCATTGAGTGACACTCCCTTCCATTTTATAGAAATATGATGCCTGTTTAGCTCTTTGCCCTTGATCATAAATTTTAGGTACTAATTTAGAAGGGTGGGTTGTTACCAAAAGCATGGTTACTTCATCATATGGTATTTGGACTTTCACAGAGATCCTGACATATTTTCCTTTAATGAAATTTATGAAAAATTAATGATAAACTTGGTTTATGGGTTGGGATTGAGAACAAAGATAATTTAAAGTGGTAAAAAATATATATATTGGCTTTGTGCTGGGCATAGACAAAATATACTGCTATAAGGGGTAGCTTGGGTCAGGACAAAGATACATAGGGCAGGAATGCAGCCTCTTTTCTGGGGGCTACATTAGTCATGAAAAATAAATAAATAAATTCACAGATAAAAGAATAGGGGCAGGGACACTTCAGGTGAAAATAAAAACCTCAGGAATGCCTGGGTGGCTCAGTCGGGTTAAGCATCTGCCTTCAGCTCAGGTCATGATCCGAGGGCGCTGGGATCAAGCCCCAAGTTGGGCTCCCTGCTCAGCGGGGAGCCTGCTTCTCCCTCTCCCTCTGCCAGCCGCTCCCCCTGCTTGTGCTCTCTCTCTCTGTGTCAAATAAATAAATAAAATCTTAAAAAGAAAAAAAAACACACCATAAAATTTTGAAATATTTTAAAAGAATGATATTAAAGGTCTTATTCTAGACTACATTAAGCTAGCTATGTATTTGTGTAAGTAGAGGAGCTCTTTCAATGTAGAACTGTTAGACTGTAAGATATTTGATGACATGGATGGTATATTGCCAATGTTTGCTTATTCCATGTGCGCAGTACAGTGTTTCATATATAGGAAGCTTCCAGTAAGTATTTGTTGAAATGGCAACATTATGGAAATAAACTTGCTCATCCCTAAAGTGCATACTACAGGAAATTATGCTCAGGATGCCTGGGTGGCTCAGTCAGTTAAGCGGCTGCCTTCGGCTCAGGTCATGATCCCAGGGTCCTGGGATTGAGCCCCGCATCGGGCTCCCTGCTTAGTGGGGAGTCTGCTTCGCCCTCTCCCTCTGCACCTCCCCCTGCTTGTTCTCTCTCTCTCTCAAATAAATAAAGTCTTAAAAAAAAAAAAAAGAAAATCTATTAAAAAAAAGAAAAAAAAGAAACAAATTATGCTCAAAAATTATGAGGCAGTATAATAAACTCTAATATCCTTTCTTGTAACATTCTGAATGCAAACTGAACCATTTTATAACATAGTCACTCCTTTAAAATTATATTAATAAAGATTTAAGCTGGGGCGCCTGGGTGGCTCAGTCGATTAAACATCTGCCCTCAGCTCAGGTCATGACCCCAGGGTCCTGGGATCGAGCCCCACGTCGGGCTCCCTGCTTAGTGGGGAGTCTGCTTCACCCTCTCCCTCTGCACCTCCCCCTGCTTGTTCTCTCTCTCTCTCTCAAATAATAAATAAATAAAATCTTAAAACAAAAAAAGATTTAAGCTACCATTTATTGAGCACCAAGATAATGCCAGGCACTGAGCTAACTTCTCTACATACATGATCTTATTTTTTCCCACATGATTCTATAATAATAAAATATAAAATATGATATATAAAATATAAAAATAATAGTAGTTGCTATTCTTATACCTACTTTAAAAGTGAGGAATTAAAGATTAAAAATATTTATTAACTTAACAAAACCCAAGATTTAGACTCAAGAAATCATCAGGACCTTCAAATATCAACAAAAATTCTATACAGTGTAATAAGGATGAATTTCCTTACTATTCACATGGCTAGTCCCTTAAATGGATTAAAATTCAGCAATTTATTTAAGGTCACACAGCAAGTAAGAGATTGAAATAAATTTAGATAATAACATGTGGGACAATAGCACTAAAATTACCTGGTAAAAGAATTAATTACTATGTAAATTACCCTCCCATCTCAAGTAACTAGAAAAATAGACAAAACATATGAAACAGGGGCACCTGGGTGGCTCAGTTGATTAAGCATCTGCCTTGGCTCAGGTCATGATCTCAGAGCCCTGTGTGGGGCTCCCGGCTCGGTGGGAAGTCTGCTTGTCCCTCTGCCTCTGCCCTTCCCCTGCTCATGCTCTCTCTCTCTCTCAAATAAATAAATAAAATCTTTAAAAAATATATGAAATAACTTTTCAGATGAAGGGGAGCAGAATATGCCACCCCAAAATATGCCTCTTTGGTATAAGGTCATTTTAGGCTGATTATTTTTTAAAAATAGCGAATACAAATTTATATTTATAAGGGAAATCTCCATGTTTAAGAGTGTCTTCCTTCTGCACCAGGAAGAGAATTTGACTAAATTTCTAGAAACTCATCAATGAAGAAGGAATGGATTTAAATCTGCATAACCATGCCCTCATCTACTGTGCTCTGCCTGAAAACTCCCCAAACTGGCTCCCCATCCCCAACACCTTCTTTTGTCTTTAGGTATCTCCAATACCATGGAGATGGTATTTAAGGTGATGGCTTGGACCAGCTTTCCTGGGTATCTCCCATGTATACAGGAGGTACCACGTTATTCAATTTTTGTTTACTTTTATCCTGTTAATCTATCTTTTATTACAGTGAGGTCTCAGCCAAAAACCTAGAAGGGTAGAAGAAAAATTATTTTTCCTTCCTAACACAGACAATGCTCAATGGACAGTACAAGACTAATTCATGAGAGAAGGGATACACGTTAAATTGAGCTCTATGACTGTTCCAGCTAGCGTATAGGCTACTTTCCAGTGTTTAGAAAGAGACAACATGCCCAAAATGAAGTCACTTTGTGTAAGCCCACATCACCAAACTAAGACTTAATACCTACCTTAATTACAGTTTCCATCCCTTCTGCCTATTAAAGTCTCTCATTTCGTACAGCTCTTTGGAACTCCTTTCTATCTGCTAGATGGAATGTTGCCCAATTCATGAATTACTGAATAAAAGCCAATACAATCTCTAAAATCTACTTAGTTGAATTTTGGTTTTTTTTTTTTAACACCAGGTAGTTTGAAGTACAAGGAAGGGGGAAGGAAACAGACCCCAGTGATCTTACCAAGTGGAGAAGATAAAACTCTGAGTTCAGAGAGGCTGAGTAACCTAGAATTTAAGCAGCAAAGTACTAAAGAGGAGGAAGCAAAAAAGAGGGAGAGTTTTGCTCTGTTGTGGTTAACTCATCCTTTGAATTACAGAAAATACCCCTTGAATCTTTGCTGAGTACTGATCTGTGCATACATGGATAGAATCTTCACAAGGATAAGGAAAGAACCACTGAAAAGCAGCAGTAAGCTAAAAACTTCGCAGGTCACAGAAGGCTAAGGCCATTTTGCATTTCCACCAGCCAGTGTAGAGATTTTGTTATTACAGGGAGCATCTGATAGAGTCTGCAGAAAATTATCACCTTAATAGTGACATTAAATAGCCCTAAAATAAATACATTTTTTCTGAACTTGCCTTAACAAAGCTTAGCATCAGGCCTTGAAAAAATGTTGACCCTAAATTTCTGGACGCTGAAACAAAGTTCAGTACTCTTTAAATACAGCAATATCCAGAATACAACAAAATAAAAATAAAGACCAGCATTCAATCAAAAATTGCCAGAATTGGGGTGCCTGGGTGGCTCAGTTGGTTAAAGGTCTGCCTTGGGCTCAGGTCATGATCCCAGGGTCCTGGGATCAAGCCCCACGTCAGGCTCTCTGCTCAGCGGGGAGCTTGCTTCTCCCTCTTCCTCTGCTGCCCCCCCCACTTGTGCTCATTCTTTCTCTCTCTGTCAAATAAATAAATAAAATCTTTAAGAAAAAAGAGTTTAAAAAAATTGCCAGAATTGTAACACTGTATGTCAACTATACTCAAATAAACTTTTTTTATTGCCAGAAAGGAAGCAGTTAAATATGACCCATAATCAGGAGAAATAAATCACTGAATAGAAGTAAACCCAGAAATAATAGAAATGATGGAATTGACCAAAAAGGACCTTTTAACTTGCTATTATAATTATGTTCCATATGTTGAAGAACATAGAAAAAAATCTGGGCCTGATAAGGGGAGAAATGGAAGACTAATATGATCAAAGTGTGACTTTTTAGTGGATAATAATGCAATATCTGAAAAGGAAAAAACAATCTGGGGCCAACTGCATTTTAGATACTGGAGAAGAGCCATGAACTTAAAGAAAGCAAAAGAAAAATTCCAAAGTGAAATACAGAAAGAAAAAATAACAGAACAAATGACCCAGAAATTGTTGTCCCAGAACAGGGGGGATAGTTGAAGAAATAATGGCCAGAAATTTTTGAAATTTTGTTTTTTTAAGATTTTATTTATTTGACACAGAGAGAGAGAGCAGAAGCGGGGGGGGGGCGGGTGATAGGCAGAGGGAGAGGGAGAAGCAGACACCCCGCTGAGCAGGGAGCCGGACACGGGGCTCGATCCCAGGATCCTGGGATCATGACCTGAGCCAAAAGCAGACACTTAACCGACTGAACCACCCAGGTACCCCAGAAATTTTGAAATTTAATGAAAATGATATACCCACATTTCCAAGAAGACCAAAATAAACCCAAAACACAAATACACACACACACACACACACACACACACACACACACTTGCTCACATGCAAACACATTGTAATCACATTGCTGAATCAGCAATAAACAAAAACTCTTAAAAGCAAAGGAGTGGGGTGGCACCCGACCCCGTGTCAAGTCTTTATTTGAAGTGAGTATACCAGGTATCAAAATCTGTGGGACAGAGAGAAAGCCATGTTTAGAGGGAAATTACAGCATCAGATGTTTACATCAGGAAAAAAGAAAGGTCTTGAGTCAATGGTCTAGGTTTCCACCTTAAAACTAGGAAAAGCAGAGGAATATAAAACCAAAATAAGGACAAGAAAGGAATGATAAAGACAATTACTGGAATAAAGGAAATAGAATAGTGATGTACAATACAGAAAAATAAAACAAAAAATACTTGAAACTGCCTATAAATTAATAAATCTCAAGTCAAACTGACCAAAAAATTATAGAGAGAATAACCAATTAACAGTGTAAGCAATAAAGAGGGGCTATCAATTCAGATCCTATGGTCATTGAAATGAGAACAAGGAAATATTACGAACTATTGTAATAAACTTGCAAACTTAAGCGAAATGGACAAATTCTTTGAAAGACATTTATCAAAGCTCACTCAGTAAAAAATAGGTAATCTGAATAGAACTTTATGTATTAAAGAATATAATTCATAGTTAAACTTCCTAAAAAGCAAACTCTAAGCCTGAAAATAAAAAAAAAAGAGCAAACACTTATCAACTCATTTTAAGAGGACAGCTGTCCCTTTATACCAAAGCCAGACAAAGGCACTAAAGAAAAAAACTAAAAATTAACATATCTCATGAACATTGATGCAAAAATCCGGTGAATTCAGGAAGATACAAAAGTAATAATAAATCATGACCAATTTGGGTATACACAAGAATTCAATGTTAGCTTAAGATTTGAAAATCAAAGTATTTTACCATATTAACAGGGTATAAATAAAATTTTGTATGATCTTCTAAATAGGCACAGAAAAAAAATGACAGAATTCTAATACGGAATCATATTTAAAAATTCTCAGCAAAATAAAAATAGAGGGACTGATAATGGGCATCTATTGAAAACCTACTGAGAGAAAAATATTTGCAAAGAATTTTCCTGAAAATTCTTGTTGCCTTGTTGACAGTTCAACTGACTTGTTTCCAGAACAACACAGTAAGAGAAACATCTTGATTCAAAAATGAGTAAAATGTTTATACAGGCATTTTGAAAAAGAAAACATACAAAATACCATTAAGTGCCTAAAAAGATAAATGTCATTAATCATCAGGGAAATACAAATTTAAGCCAAAGCAAATACCATTATATATCCAACAGAACAGCTAAAACTAAAAATATAACTGTTGGTGAGAATGTGGAACAATGGCACTTCCATGTGTTTCTGTTGTGAATGCAAAATGCTATAGCCAGTTTGGGAAACACTTTGGCATTGTCTTACGAAGTTAAAAATATACTTATTAAAGGACACAGCAATCCCACTCCTCGGTGGGAAGCCTGCTTCTCCCTCTCCCACTCCCCCTGCCTGTGTTCCCTCCGTCGTCGTGTCTCTCTCTGTCAAGTAAATAAATAAAATCTTTTAAAAAAATTTTAAAAACAAAAAAATAAATAAATCTGGGGGTGCCTGGGTGGCTCAGTCATTAAGCGTCTGCTTCAGCGCAGGTCATGATCCCAGGGTCCTGGGATCGAGCCCCGCATTGGGCTCCCTGCTCCGCGGGAAGCCTGCTTCTCCCTCTCCCACTCCCACTGCTTGTGCTCTCTGTTGCTATCTCTCTCTGTCTCTGTCTCTCTCTCAAATAAATAATAAATTTAAAAAATCCTTAATAAAATAAAAAAAAAAAAACAAATCTAAAAAAAAAAGATACAAAGATACACTTCTACATGTAACTCCAGGAAAAGCACACACGGTGAAAGCTGTTCACGGATTGCCGGTGGCCAGGGACAGAGCGAAGGAATTGATGGCGATACGGCATAAGGGGATTTAGAGGCGTAATGAAAAATTTTAATAGCTTCATTGGGTGGTGGTTATACTGTCTATGTTTGCAAAAGTCATTGAAGCACACATTTAAAATGGGTGAATTTTATCATATATAGAATATATACCTCAATAAAACTGATTAAAGGGGTCCCTGGGTGGCTCAGTCGTTAAGCATCTGCCTTCGGCTCAGGTCATGATCCCGGGGTCCTGGGATCGAGCCCCGCATCGGGCTCCCTGCTCAGCGGGGAGCCTGCTTCTCCCTCTCCCGCTCCCCCTGCTTGTGTTCCATCTCTTGCTGTCTCTCTCTCTGTCAGATAAATAAATAAAATCTTAAAAAAAATACTGATTAAAAAGTTAATGTCCCAACCCCTCAAATAAAAATATGAAACACAATGAGCTGGCACGATAGCCTAATTGTTCAGAACATAAAATCTGGAACCAAACTGTCTGGGTTTGAGGCTTGGTCTTGCCACTCACTGGTTATGTGATCTTGGGCAAATTACTTACTCTTTCTGCTTCAGTTTCCTCATTTGTACCATGAGGATGGATGACAATACCTGCCTGATATGGTTTTGTAATCTATAAAAGATAATACATGGAAAGCACATGGAAGAACGACTAGCACATAATAAATGCTCGGGAAATGTTTCCTAGTCTCAACTGTTGCTTCAGATTCTGCCACCAAACTAATGACATGAGTCAGGTCATTTAAATTCTATTTTGTTTTCTTCAACTTTAAAAAATGCAGGATAACATGGATCCCTATGGTCTCTACAGGTTTCTGATACCCTAAAGTCTATAAAGACAGGGAACAAATTTTGTATGCTCTTTTAGAAGACATCCTTTGCAAAGGTGATTAAGGTTTCTTTTTTCTTTTCTTTTTCTTTTTAAGGTTTTATTTATTTATTTTAGAGAGAATGAGCAAGTGAGAGAGGATGAGCAGGGTGGAAGGGCAGGGGGAGAGAGAAGCAGACTCCCTGCTGAGCAGGAAGCCCAACTCAAGGCTCGATCCCAGGACCCTGAGACCATGACCTGAGCAGAAGGCAGACGCTTAACTGACTGAGCCACCCCGGCACCCCTTTTTTTTTTTTAAGAGACAGAAGTTTACTGAATACACCGCAAGGGAGTAGTGGGCAGGACAGCAGAGGAGAGACTGTCTCTAAGGGAAGGTTTCTAAAATTAATGGCACCCTGAAAATATTTATCAAATACAGAAATTATTTATTTATTTGGCAGAACTGTTAGGATGATATGCACCCTTCCACCCCAAATAAACCATGTTTTTCCCCAAAGATAGACTTAAAAATATTAATTTCATCAAAATCTGTTTTGCCCGTTTTGCCAGTAGGATGCACTTTTTGGTCCAGCTTTTGCTTTCATTTCTGGTAAGTCATGTAAGATTGTTTTTCAAGATTGACAAAAGTCTCCTGATTTAACGCAGTGCAATTCAATAGGTCCACAAGCTCCTCATCATGTAGACTACCGAAGACATCAAACCCAGCAGCTTGTAGTTGATTAGCACTTTTGCCCTAGATATCTAGTCTCTCCTCTCACTTAATGATGCTGTCCTTGATAATGTAGTGATGCTCAACTAGCTGGAGGCCATATATATTAAGCAGTCAAGTCTTGACAGATATTTGAAAGGATTATTAGTTTTTCCTATTCAATATGCCTCCCTTAAAGTGATTTATAGGAGAACAAATTAGAATCTAATAGTGAAATGGCTGAACACGCAAGAGTTATCGCCATCAGCTAGGTATAGAATCCAGGTGGAAGGTCCATTCTCTTTGAAAAACGTCAAAGGATCTTTAGCTTCCTACAGGAAGAAAGAAGCCTGATTCAAGAGCTCAGCTAAGTTAAGTTCATACATATAAATCACACATTTTCCTGCAATAAAATACAATCCTTGACTTCAAATCTCTTGCAAAGATACATCAAGATTAATTTCAATGAATGAAATTTCCTGACATATTCTTGGATTCTGCTCTATGAAAATTCCTGATGATTGATTGCATGTTTAATAAACAATAAAACTTATAGCTGTCATGTTCTTGCTAAAATTCTATTTCCCCTCTGGTAATTGTGTGAAGGGAGAGGAGTGTGATTACATTTCTTGTCAAGCATTTCCTTGAAAGGTGTTTTAAGCAAGGATAGCTAAACTCTTGAGCCTAATTCACTCATAGGTCTGAAGCCAATCTCAGTGCTTGGTGCACTGCTGGATACCAATGCATGCTTCCTCACTGAAGATACAAATTGCAAATTATTACTCAGCCATTAAAAAAAACCCGGAATTATGCCATTTGTGACAATGGATGGACCTTGAGGGCATTCCGCTAAGTGAAATAGAGCCAGAAAAAAGAAAAAAAAACCATATACCACATGATCTCACTTACATGTGAAATCCAAAATAAAAAACAAACAAGAACCAAGCTCATAGATAGAGAAAACAGATTGGTGTTTGCTAGAGATGGGGGGCAGGAGGTGGGAGAATTGGGTAAAAGTGGTTAAAAGGTACAAACTTTCAGTTATAAATTAAATATGTCCTAGGGATGTAATGTACAGCATGTGTTGCATATGTAAAACACTGTATTGCATATGTGAAAGTTTCTAAGAGATTAAATCTTAAAAGTCCTCATTACAAGAAAAAAAATTTTGTTAACTACATATTGATGGATGTTAACTGGACTTATTGTGGTGATCATTTAGCAACATATACAAATATTGAATCATCATGTTGTACACCTGAAACTAATATAATATTATATGTCAATTACATCTTAATAAAAAAAATTGGGAAAAAAAGATGAAAATTTCACAATGGTTGCTTCACCTCAGAACTCCAAGAGGTTCTCAGAGTGTGAAATCGAGGCTCTGACTACTGGGCTTATGTGTTTTCTCTTGAGTTGTTCCCAAGTCTGAGGAAATAACTTTCACTCTGAGACAATGCCTCTTAATAGTGAAATCACGAGTGCCTGGGTGGCTCAGTCAGTTAAGCATCTGCCTTTGGCTCAGGTCATGATCCTGGAGTCCTGAGATCGAACCCCGCATCAGGCTCCCTGCTTGGCAAAAAGTCTTCTTCTCCCTCTGCCCCTCACCCCCACTAGTGTGTGTGTGTTCTCTCTCTCTCTCTCAAAAATAAATAAATAAAATCTTCAAAAAAAATAGTGAAATCACACATAAGAGTAGAAATGTTCCCTTCCTTCGCAAGGCTTCCATTATTCATTATATAAAAGGGAAAACATAGAGGTATTTTTACCATGCTGCCTCCATGTGACATTAAAATTGCATTTAAACAGTTCTCTCATGTTCAGGAAATTGAGATAATTAATCTTAATTAGTAATTCATCCAGAAATTAGTGAACACACACTGTGTACATTTGATTTTTCTAGAAACTAAAACTTTCAGTGAGATTTCAGTCTAGGAGGGGACATAATTAAAGGCAATTAAAGAGTAAGCCAAGATAGAAACAAAGGTGGGTTGCAAATTTTACACAATAAATTTAACGTGTAGAGAAATGGAGTTTATTTTTTATTTTGTAACGAATCTGGTCTTTGTCCAAGCTATACCTGCTTCTTAGGTGGTAGAATATATTCATATATATATATATATATATATATATATATACACACACACACACACACACACACACACAAACAAACATACACACATATATATACTATATAAAAATATATGAAATGTATATAAACATATACTATATATACACATACACGTATTTATTGTACATGTGTATATGTGTGTGTATATATATAATTCAGTTTAAACTTGTCTGACTTCTGATTTAAATAATTTATGCATTTTAGGTATTGCTCCATGATTCATTTGGATGAAACTATTTCAGTTACTCAGCTTCTTCTGCCCCTTGTTCTCCTTAAAATGGATTCCTGGTGGGGTGCTTGGATGGCTCAATAGGTTAAGCATCTGCCTCTTGATTTCATCTCAGGTCATGATCTCCGGGTCATGAGATTAAGCTCTCTCCCTCTGCCCCTCCCCCCACTCTCTCTCTCTCTCAAATAAATTTTTTTAAAAGATTTTATTTATTCACTTGAGACACACGCACACACACACAGAGCATGAGCGTGGGGAGAGCCAGAGGGAGAGGGAGAAGCAGGCTCCCCGCTGAGCCAGGAGCCCCATGTGGGGCTCGATCCCAGGACCCTGGGATCAGGACCTAAGCTGTAGGCAGACGCTTAACCATCTGAGCCACCCAGATGTCCCTAAATAAGTCTTTTAAAAAAAAAATGGATTCTTGGTTAAGCGTTTTCGTTGCGCAGAGGGTGTGGTCTTTGGAGTTGATGCCCTCACCCTCCTCTGATATTCAGAGCAATACCCTATAAGGAAATAGCATTGTAAACCAAAGGTAAGAGAAGACATTGAAATAAGTTTAAGGTTGAATTTTCACTAACTAGGGGCGCCTGGATGGCTCAGTTGGTTAAGCATCTGCCTTCGGCTCAGGTCATGATCCCAGGGTCCTGGGATCAAGGCCCGTGTTGGGCTCCCTACTCAGCGGGGAGTCCGTTCTTCCTCTGTCCCTCCCCCTGCTCATTCTATCTCCCTCTCTGAAATAAATAAAATCTTCAAAAAATTTTTTTCACTAACTACATTACCAGGGGGGATTAATTGAAAAGCATATTCTCTAAACTAGAACAAGGCAGATGTCCCCAAAGATGGCATGAGCCTGATTCTAGGCTTCCAAGCTACAGTGGCCAGAATAATAAATCTCTTTTCCCCACCATAAGAGAACCAAACTATGAACCAATCATAGTCCTCTCTTCTCCCTTCTTTCATCTATTCCCTTTTCTGGATTTATTCAAAGATTTCACCTCCCAATATGCAATTTGGAAGAAAAGAGCTAGAAATTAGAAGGGATTATTTGCAACCAAGTATGTTTGGCTGCTTAAGAAACAGCAATGTGAACAGGGACACGGACAAGAAAGGCTATGAATGTAGTACATGCTACAGAGGATAATATTTTATACACTTCACTTTTCAAAAACAGAATTGCAAACTGCATCTGAGCCACTTGCTGATGTGTGGAACTTGAAATTCAAAGCAGGAAAAGATCCAGCTTCTCTCAAACATAATCTCACTAAGTGTCTGATTTCTCTCACTGAATATTCCCCTTTTGGCTACTCCATATTGATCCGGGTGGCATGCAACTCAACCTCAGATTAGGCCTCAGAAAGCTCACATGACTAACATCAATATTCTGTTCACTTTGACCCAGGCTGAGGCTTCAGGAAATGGTCTTAAATTCTAATGAGAGGGATGATGAAGGAGGAAACCTCAGAATTCTAAAGCTCCAATAAAAGTAGATTATAACAGGCCAGTTACCAGAGGCGGCAGCAGCAACGGAGGTGAGCGGGTCCTTGTGGCCTAGAAAAATCCTGCAAAAATGTCTCTGTACCCATCTCTTGAAGACTTGAAGGTAGACAAAGTTATTCAGGCTCAAACTGCCTTTTCTGCAAACCCTGCCAACCCAGCAATTTTGTCTGAAGCTTCTGCTCCCATCTCTCAAGATGGAAATCTCTATCCTAAATTGTATCCGGAGCTCTCCCAGTACACGGGCCTGAGTTTAAATGAAGAAGAAATCAGTGCAAATAAGGCCTTGGTCCCTGGAGCATCAGTTCAGGGGCAGTTGGTAGCAAGACCTTCCAGTATGAACTATATGGTGGCTCCTGTAACTGGTAACGATGTTGGAATTCGTAGAGCAGAAATTAAGCAAGGGATTCGTGAAGTCATTTTGTGTAAGGATCAAGATGGAAAAATTGGGCTCAGGCTTAAATCAATAGATAATGGTATATTTGTTCAGCTGGTCCAGGCAAATTCTCCAGGCTCATTGGTTGGTCTGAGATTTGGGGACCAAGTACTCCAGATCAATGGGGAAAACTGTGCAGGCTGGAGCTCTGATAAAGCACACAAGTTGCTCAAACAGGCTTTTGGAGAGAGGATTACTATGACTGTTCGTGACAGGCCCTTTGAATGGACAGTTACCATGCATAAGGATAGTACTGGACATGTTGGCTTTATCTTTAAAAAATGGAAAGATAACATCCATAGTGAAAGACAGTTCTGCAGCCAGAAATGGTCTTCTTACAGAACATAACATCTGTGAAGTCAACGGGCAGAATGTCATTGGGCTGAAGGATTCTCAAATTGCAGACATACTGTCAACATCTGAGACTGTAGTTACTATTACAATCATGCCTGCTTTTATCTTTGAACATATTATTAAATGGATGGCACCAAGCATTATGAAAAGCCTGATGGATCACACCATTCCTGAGGTTTAAAAGTCAGGGCACAATGGAAACTTCACCAAACTTCTCCAGTTTACTTCTTGGGCAACTTAACTTTATATTACGCACATGAAGCTTTCTAGGAGCCAGAGAGCATCCGCTGCATGAAGACCTTTCTATCTTACATTATGGCTGGAATGTTACTGTTTGGATTGGATATCTTGTTCACACTTCAAGATCAGTGTAGCCTTATCCTGGTTTTATAGATGTGAAACTTTGGACAGATTTACTGATTTTCACAGAGTAGATTCTCTACTAGAAACCCGATGTTTTTACAAGCCATTATGAGAAGAATGACTGATACAGGCTTAGCTCTGTGTTAGAGCCAATCACCTTTATCTTACATCAAGTAGTGCTGTTCATATTACTTTAGTTCTATGGTATAATTGCGTTTTTAATGTGTTACCACAGTATGTAGAATGACTGCTTTTGATGGTGTTTTAGTTCTGTGTGTGTGTGTGTGTGTGTGTGTGTGTGTGTGTGTGTGCCCCCGTGCGCCTATAAAACACCAGTTAAGTACACTGGTTTCATTCCATGTAAGCATTATACAGTGTATGTAGGTTACAAGAGATTGTGTTCATCATCATTTAATTGTAACTACCTTTACTTAATATGCTTCAACTGTAGCCTTAACTGTTAAGCATCTAGAATAAAAGCCAAAATGTAACTATTGCTGCCTTTCTAAAACCCAAAATGCAGTTCTATGTTAAACTGAAATGTACACTCACCCAGAACAATTTAATGGTACATACTGAGCTATAGCATAGTTGCTTAGTTGCATTTGAGATTTTCTAGTCAATTGTGTAATGGAAATTTCTTTCTTCTAGAAGTTACCGGTATTACTTTGTGAGAAATGAATCACTATATATTAAATGTAAAAATTCTTATACTAAATAGGATAAACTTTTGACTCCCTTTATTCATTTGTAGATTAAGTGGAATAATACCTAATTTTGTCATTTACTCTTAACATTCTGTAATCTAGCTACTTTGGGACGGTCTTAGGATGTTTCCCAGGTAATTTGTTCCATTTCCTGACCCCTCCCTGCAAACAAAATGGCAGTGACACTTTATCCTGATTTTTTTCTTTTTGGTTTATGCCCATTTCATCTTAATTAAATATGTATTAAAAAAAGTAGATTATAACAGAAAAGTTGTAGTAAACACAAGGGTTAAGCATGGAAAAGGCTGGCTAAACTGTTAAAAGCATGGAACAGATAGAAGTTAAATCAATTTTTCATTTGTTGAGTATTTCAGAACTGAAAGTTGAAATAAGACTATGTAAAATGCCTATCAGTTTACTTACCTGAATTCTCATTTACTTGAAAAAAAGAATAAATTTTCCTCAATATAAATAAACTGAATTTATATTGTGAAATACTAAAGCAATCTGTTCATCTTAACCCAATATCCAAATACGTATGGAAATTTTATGCTACATTGTATTGTAAGCAAAACGAGTTCTAGCTACAAGTCATGTGCTGTGATTAGCTATAGATGTGACTTTACCCAAATCACTTTACCAATGTGAGCCAGCTGCAGGGTGGTTATGTGAGAATGTGCCAGCTCTCGTGGCAAATCTCCAGCAAGATTGCTTCACTTCCTAATCTATGTGAATGATGCTGCCTGTGGTGCAAATATATTCCCGTCTACATGAAGAAATCAAGTTCCTGTGGGCTTCAAATGGGCAATTAGGAGAAAAATGAAAAAATGGCAGCCTGGATTCAAGAATGGGCTTGAAAAGAATTTCTGGACAAGGGTCACAGTTCTAAAGAGGTACAACAACTCCCAGCATGCAATGGCTCTGCTCATTATCTTGACATCTTTCTCATGACTACTCGTTTTTTGTTAAAGTTTATTTATTTTTTTTTAGTAATCTCTACACCCAGTGTAGGGCTCAAACTCACAGCTGAGATCAACATTAAGGTGCCGATGACTGGTCATTTTTTTAGTCAAATAGTATATACAGTAAAATGCCATAATATGAAATATACAACTCAACATAATATTTTTGAGATTTCACTCTTCTTGTTACTGAGAATTAAAAAAACAAAACAAAACTTGGCACGTAACAACTCCATTCAAACCCCTGCACTTAAAAAACTTAACCAGGCATGCCTGGGTGGCTCCATCAGTTAAGCGTCTGCCTTTGGCTCAGGTCATGATCCCAGAGTCCTGGGACTGAGTCCGCATTGGGCTCCTTACTCAGCAGGGAGCCTGCTTCTCCCTCTGCCTGCTGCTTCCCCTGCTTGTGCTCACACTCTCTCTCTCTCTCTGACAAATCAACAAATAAAATCTTAAAAAAAAAACAAAAAACCAACCAAATTCTAGCATGGCTTCTAGAAGCTTAAGAGCATGTCTCTAGGATAACTCCAACGTCCCCTCAACCCCCTGGAAAATGACTACCTGAGAAAGTTCAAGACTGCCAGGATAATTTACTGTTTGTTCCAACTAAAACTTGGTGATAGGCAAATGGGCCTCTAAGCCCCCTTTAAGAGCAGTTACTTTAGGAAGCTTGCAATTATAAATTCTTTCTCTGCCCCTTTAAGATATAAATCTTCTAGCACCCAAAACTATCTCCTCAAAGACCTGAGAGCCATCTCTTTGAAATGCACACAATCAAGAAGATGACTCTTTTTCTTGATCTCAGACCCTATGAGAGAGTAAAGTCCTAACTTCAGTGTGTGTACCATTGCCTCCTTTCACAAAGGTATGAGAAGTTTGTTTCTCCTCCAGATAAACACCACTTAGCAAGTCAAGATGGCTTAGTCACAAGGACCAACATCCCCCACCCCATTAAGATCTCAGTGCCTTTCTTTTAGCACACCTCAGCCTGTAAAATGTCTGCTTTGTTTCAAGGGAGTTGAGTCCAGGTGACAGTCCCCTCTTAAAAAAGTTATTACCAAATAAAATCTGTCTTTATGACTTGAGTGCCTGGCTGTATCTGTTATATTACATTTAGCAATATTTTTTATGTCACTGAATAGAATTTCATTAAAGGAATATACCACCCATTCATTTCCATTACACTTATAATCAGGTTTTAACTCAATCTCGTTAAGAAGCAATTGTAAACTAAACAAAGACAATTTGGTTATACTCGATTATTAGACAGTTTTGGTGGATATTGGTAACCTCTAATAGAGATAGAAAAGGGTCTCTATGCCTCCTCCCCTGGGATCTCACTACCAAATGGTATGCTACAAGTCATATACCATTCTGCTATATGCACCACATTTATGGGAAAAAGTGGGCATACTTTGTCCTTTCAGGCATTTCAGAAAACATTCTGCTTCAAATTTCTATCTAAGACAGACATGGCACTATTCAGAAATCCTCCAAAAGTGGCTAATACAAAAACCAGACATAATCACAGACCTGGAGAACCAGTCTAAAATGTACAGGATCCTGGCTTCTCTAGATCTCTTATTTCACTTCATGCAAGGCAGAAATACAGACAATATTTCTAGCCAATCCACATATGTTAAAACCACTCAAGTCAGCAATTAAAATCATTCTTTAAATTTTACTAATTATGGGCGCCTGGGTGGCTCAGTCAGTTAGGCAACTGCCTTCAGCTCAGGTCATGATCCTGGAGTCCCTGTATCGAGTCCCACATCAGGCTCCCCGCTCAGTGGGGAGTCTGCTTCTCCCTCTGACCCTCTCCCCTCTCATGCTCTCTCTCACTCTCTCTCTCTCTCTCAAATAAATAAAATCTTAAAAAAAAGATTCATTTAAATTTTACTAATTAACAAACCAGCTGGTGCTAATCAGAGATAAAACAGTTGAAGGGCACCCATGGAGCCTGGATTTCTGAATACAGATTCTGAAATGCTAGGTAAAAAAGCCGGTAGTGTACAATCTTGATTAGGAGACTCAAATGCTCATTTAATGATTTCTAGGGTGCAGACTGAAAGCCCTCCCCTCCACACACATAAAACAATTTAAATTACAGGGGCACCAGGGTGGCTCAGTGGGTTAAGTGTCCAACTCTTGATTTTGGCTCAGGTCATGATCTCAGGTCCTGAGGTCAGGCTCCATGCTCGGCAGAGAGTCCGCTTGAAATTCTCTCTCTCCCTCTCCCTCTGCCCCTCCTCCCTTCTTGTAGGAGCACACATGCTCTTTCTCAAAAAAAAAAAAAAGGAAACTGCAGACAATATTAGAAATTTCCCTATAAACACTCAAGTCTAACTTGCTAACACTAATCTCCACATTAAGGAGTTACCTCAGGGAGGCTGCTCTCCTTAACAGATTGGGGAATGCTTGCAGGTGTTCATTTGGCTGACTCTTTCCTAGCTTCTCAATCCTGGGCCATCTCTGAGGTTTAATTGTCTTTAAAGAATCTAAAGGTGAGAGACAAAGAGCAAACCATTATCTGTAATTATAGTATATTGCTGACCTAGAGCCCCTGGCATTTAACTCTAAAAGCAATGGGAATATCTTCTGTATTCATTAGCTATTGCCACAACACTCAGGGGCTTTGACAGAAATTTTTATTTCATTGGCTCTGCAACTGGATGGTATGGTTCACACAAATGGAGGTTGGACAAACTAGGGTGGGCCTGGCTGACTCATCTCTACTCCACATTACTCATTTGGGTCCCGGGGTGGGGAAATCTTTTTCACGGTGATGCCTGAAAAGTACAAGAAGGCAAGCAGAAACATGTGAGGCCTTACAGGGTATAGATTTAGAAATGAATCTAGATCACTTCCACCTACAAGGCATAGGCCAAAGCAAGCAGGTGGGCCAAGCTGACAGTCAAGGCACAGAGAGGTACACTTTTTTCATGATGTGGTCACCATAAAGCAGTAGACGCAGGAAGGGCTGGGGCATTTTAGACTGTCATTCAGCTATCACATTCTCTCCACAAACTCATCACTGAATTAATGATTTCCCTTTTCATTTATAATTATTAAAACATTATTGACAAATAAGAAAGAGACTTTGCTTTTATTTTGGATATTTTCCCCCCATTTTATGTCTAAGCCTCTGGCAAATATCAAGACTGATTCAGATTGTTTTATAAAATTGTATTTATTCATTCACTTGACCATCAAATATCGAGTACCTACTGTATAGAAATCAAGTGAAACAGGGACACCTGGGTGGCTCAGTCTGTTAAGCATCTGACTCTTGATTTCGGCTCAGGTCATGATCTGAAGGTCGTGAGATCAAGCCCAGCACTGGGCTCTGTACTGAGATCAGGCCCGGCACTGGGCTCTGTACTGAACGTGGAGTCTGCTTAAGATCC
Organism: Eumetopias jubatus; assembly: GCF_037043125.1. Taxonomy (NCBI): domain Eukaryota; kingdom Metazoa; phylum Chordata; class Mammalia; order Carnivora; family Otariidae; genus Eumetopias; species Eumetopias jubatus. Next base: position 95,353,841 of record NW_028274817.1, read on the forward strand.
TCTCTCTCCCTCTCCCTCTGCCCCTCCCTCTGCTTGCATGCTCTCTCTCTCAAATAAATAATCTTTTTTTAAAAAAAATCAATGAAACAAATGTGAGAAATACAAAAATGGATCACGTATAGATTCTTTCTTAATGATCTTGGGGGTTTGGAGGTTGAGGCTGGAAGCTTAGGTTGGGAGTAGCATCAAGTACGGAAATAGAGTAGGTGGATAAAACCATCAGTTTGGGGCTCAAGCAATCCTAGATTTGAGTCTTAGCCCCACCACTTTAAGAATAACCATTGACAAATGAAACAAGAATACCTACTTCATAGATTAAGGATTCAAATTATATAATTTATGCCTGTCACCTATAGGGTGGCTCAGTCGTTAAGCGTCTGCCTTCGGCTCAGGTCATGATCCCGGGTCCTGGGATCTAGCCCCACATCGGGCTCCCTGCTCTGCGGGAAGCCTGCTTCTCCCTCTCCCACTCCCCCTGCTTGTGTTCCCTCTCTCGCTGTCTCTCTCTCTCTCTGTCAAATAAATAAAATATATTTTTAAAAAATGCTCAATTAATAAATAGTTAGCACAAGGCAACAGATTACTTTTACCAGACTGGACACCATGTCCCCACAAGTTAAAGCCTTTTTCAGCTAGAATCTACCTCATCATTTCTTTGCAAAAATGACTGAGCGTTGCTTCTAACTGATTTCATTACAGAATATACCCTTGAAAAGGCCTAACTTCCTATAGCTTGTGTCCGTATCTGTGTTCTATTATCCTTTTTTATAAGGGCATAATCATATCCAATTAGAACCCACTTTAATTATCTCATCTTAACTTGAACATCTGCACTTATGTCACCAAATGAATTATAGTTCCCAAGGTGCACAGGGAAAGCTCAGAAAATAAGAGGAGAAAGCTACAATCTTGTTCCATGTATATTACATCGTCAGAAGATCATCTTACCCTCCGGGATTGCCATGCTGCAGCTCCAACAACATCTTCTCTCATCAGAGGGGGCAACCCAAAGCCTCCAGTGTTGGATGCCTATGAATGTAACCTTACTGGGAAATAGGGTCTTTGCAGACACAGAAGGAAGAATGCCATATGAACATAAAGGCAGTCAGGATGATGAATCTACCAGCTGAGGAATGCCAAAAACTGCCAGCAAACCACAGAAACCGGGAGAGCCGTAAGACACATTCTTCCTCACAGCCTTTAGAAGGAACCAACCCTGCCAACACCTTGATCTTGGACTTACAGCTTCCAGAACCATGAGACAATAAATTTCTGCTGTTTAAGCCATTCAGTTTGTGACACTTGATTAGAGCAGCCCTGGGACACTAATACAGTGATGAAGACTAGAATCCCCCTGGTAGTCTGTGAGGTTAGCAGAGTTGTGGGTAACTCTATCCATCCTGGCCTCTCTTTATTGACCCTTTCTTCTCCCTTCTCAAGTTCCGATGTGCTTCAGTTATCCCCTCTACCCTTGCCACCACCCTCCTGCTCTCCGTCAGTTCACTTTGCTGGTGCTTTCTGGTTGTAACACAGTGTCTGGAGATAGGAGAGGAATGCAAGAGTGAGAGACAGGACATCTTTATACCTCAAATTCATTCAGTCAGTCAACAAATAGGTTGTGCGCATCTGAAACGTGGAAGCCACTCTTCCAGGTGCTGGCAATACATCCAGGAACAAAACAGAAAAAAAAAAAATTCCTGTCCTCTCAGAGTTTATATTCTAGTGGATTTATGGCCTGGAATTAAATCCAGTTCTCAAATTTTTCTTTTACACCGAAGTATGAGTGAAATGTTTATTCTCAAGAAGAATAAATCCTAATTAAATCAGTATTTCTCAAAATACTTTCCAAGGATGAACTTCATCAGAATCTCTTAACATGCTAGTCAAACGAAGCTCGATGGGCTTCATGGCAGGCCCACGCAATGAAACTCTTTGAGGGTGGGCTGCAGGAACCTTAACACTCTTAGCAGGAATGTTCCCTAACCTTTGGGACGATCTGTCCAACTAAAAGGATTAAGTCAAATAGTGGAGATTCAGATTCTTCTGTGCCAACTGAAGTTTGAGATCTGTTGCTCAACCAAAGAGAGAAACTCCAATGGTGGTGTTTCAGGCACCAGCTACAGCAATGTCTCCTCAACTTCCCATAAAATCACCCAGGGGAACTGGTAATACTGGAGCTTCCCTGACTCCTTTCAGATTCTGATCCAGAGGTGCTGTGGTGGGACCACCGGTGGGTCATGGGTTGACAGCAACGTTTTAGAAACACAGGGCTTTAGCATATGTGCTGCCGAAGTGAGCACTAGAAACACAGGGCTTTAGAATAAAAGTACAAATTAGGGACATTAGAAACAGTCCACACTTATGGAAAAGCAACCAGGAAGGATATATTAGTCACTCTTATTTTTCCCCCAACTTAGTGACATTTTGTTCTCACATAGACTTAACCCCTTTGCCTCGCCATTTTCTTTCTCTGCTGGATCTGTCTTTAAAGCTCAGCTGTGTAAGCCTTGGGCTTGAAGGAACAAGCTTTCATCACAAGATTCTTCATAAGATCTTCAAGGGTGGGGACTAATCTTGTCAACCTAGTACCCACCTCCAGCCTCTCCCCAGTAGATGCCCAATAAATATTTACTCAGTACTAGCCATGTTAATAGTCTGAGGGGTTAGAAGTTTTTTGAATCTGAGACCACATCTCTGGCCCTGCAGTGTTTTCAACTCTTCAATAAACAAGACACCAAGTGTCAGTTCCTTTGCAGAACACCCTGTAACACCCATTGATTCCCCCTAATGTCTCCTCTGATCCCCCCACCCTAAGGACAAGAACAGAACACAGCAATATGGGCTGATGAATAAGATCAGAGCTATGCATGAAAGAGATTATACCTTTTGATTTTTCTGGCTGTTGACTTCAAGTTGGTTACTTCAATGGTTACACCGTTGCTATAGCATTTTAGTAGTAAATAAAAATCCACTGTTTAAAGCAAAATTGAATTCTTTAGATTTAAAAAAGTCAATAAGCATCTCCTTTCCTTTTTATCTATAGGGCAAATTGAGGTTTGAAATTATACATCTGAAATAAATTTGGGAAAAGATAAAGGATAAAAGACTGAAATATGGCAAGTGAGTTTAAAAAAGGAAACACAAAAGCAATGTGCCTTGATATTTTTCATAAAAATCTTTCTCATGGCTTTTCTGAGCAGGAACCATGGTTGAGCAGAGAGGGAAGAGGCAGCTCAGATAAGACAGAACATTTAGCAGATGAGGAACAAGAGAAAGAGAACAGGCTTTAGAGGTACTGAGACCCTTGAGAGAATCTAGATTCTTACTCGGAATGACTGTGTAATCTTGGGCACATTACCAACCCCTCAAACATTAAAAAAAGGAAAAAAAAAAAACCCTAAAGTTTTTAGCTAACATTTGTGAAGACAAATAGCCATCCATCTTCCCTCCCTTTTAAATCAATTGGTGTCACATGACTTTTTAGAAAAGGAATAATACAAAATAGATGATTTGTAAACGAGTCTATTGGCACAAAAAATACAGTTAATATCTGTCTTAGCAATGATTTCAGCTAAGCAAAGTAAACAAATCCCTAATCCAGCTGAAACTCATTTGGCTATTCACATTATCATACATTAAAACAAAAAACAGAAAAGAGCAAAAAAAAAAAAACCCACAAAAAAACAAAAACACCTACCTATCACGCCAGAGATTTCTTTTTTTTTTTTTAAGGAATTATCTCCCACATAGCTTTCTTTTTTTTTAAATTTTATTTATTTATTTGACAGGGAAAGACACAGTGAGAGAGGGAACACAAGCGGGGGAGTGGGAGAGGGAGAAGCAGGCTTCCCGCAGTGTGGGGAGCCCGATGCGGGACTCAATCCCAGGACCCTGGGATCATGACCTGAGCCAAAGGCAGATACTCAATGACTGAGCCACCCAGGCGCCCCACACCAGAGATTTCTAAACAGGTTCTTTGTCATTATATTTGGAATTTCAACTTAATTTGCATTTATCTCATCATTATGTCTTTTGGAAAATAGGTTGACATTTCAATAACTTTTTTTAGATTTTATTTTTAAGTAATCGCTACACCCAACATGGGGCTCGGAACTTAAACTGAGATCGTGTCACACGCTCTACAGGCTGAGCCAGTCAGATGCCCCTCAATAACCTTTGGATAGCCTTGAAACAGATTTCTTATGTAAACTCCAAGTCATTAATCATTACCCTTTAGGACTCTGTGCCTTTAGGTAGAGACTTTCCTGCCATTTTCACACACAAAAAAGTGTCAGTAGATCCAAGTGCACTACATATTTATAGATGTTAGTCTGGCAACAAAAAATTGGGAAAGCCCAGCCTCAAGTCAGTACCAAATTCAGTAGGGTAGTTTGGTTTAAGCTGGTAGGTGGGGGCAATTAACAGGACAAAGGAGTTGCTCAGAGCCACAGGAAATCCGCTTCAGTCCAACAATGTATTCCCGAATGTTTGCATTTGACAAAATGAGAATGTAGTTCTACCCTATTTCCTCCATTTCTAGTTTATCCAACACATTGGTAATATAAAGCACGAACAAGGGTGTATGATTATTTGCAAAGATGAATCATTACAAGTGGGTTGGGACACAGCCTTCAAAGAATTCCCATAAATTCAGAGTTCATAACTTGGAGTAAATGCTTAGCTCTAGTCTTTCTTTGGAAACTATGAAAAATACTCCATCTTCACATGTGAAAAAGATTATAAGCAAGATTAAATGGTTTATTATGAAAAACATTCATCTTTTGCAAATAGGTTATTGTCATTCTGAAGACTGTATGTACAAATACGAAGTCAAAGCAAACATCTATAAAGGTAAAGGTGTTGTGGTCATCAACACCTTTGATGTTGGGGAGGGGGATTACCTCACACCAATAACCAATTTTCCAAACACCAGCTGGATGTCCTCAGTTCAAGAGAATTCCGAGACTATCTACCCCCAGGTTAAGGACTGATACTATCAGTCCTACAAGACTGCTCCCCCCACCCCCACCACTACTGATGTAGGTGGCAAGTCCAGGCCTTTACCTCTGCTTCTGACCAACTGGCTACAGATCCGAGGTTCCAGTGATCCTGTCGTTGGGTTTGCTTAATTTGCTCGAGCAGCTCACAGAACTCGGAGAAACATTGTACTTACTAGATCACCAGTTTATTATAAAAGGAAAGAACTCAGGAACAGACAGATGGGAGAGATGCACAGGGCGAAACAGGGAAGAAAGGCGTGGAGGTTCCCTGCCCTCTCCAGGTGCACCACTCCCCCAAAATCGCCACGTGTTTACCGTGTTTACTGGCCCGGAAGCTCTCCAAACCCCATCCTTTTGGGTTTTTATGGAGGCTTCATTACAAAGGCATGATTGATGAAATCATTGGCCATTGGTGATTGACTCAACCTCCAAACCCTCTCCCCTCCCTTGAGGTCTGGGGGTTGGGACTGAGAATTCCAATCTTCTATTCATGATTGGTTTCCCTGGCAACCAGCTCCCACCCATGAATGCTTTCCAAAACTTAGTCCATGAACATAAACACAGTTGTGGTGGAAAGGGGTTTGTTATGAACAACAGCTTCCGCTGCTCTTTTTGCTCAGGAAATGCCAATGGTTTGGGGAGCCATGAGCCAGAAACCTTGGACAAAGAACAAATCTATTTCTTAGCAATCACAATATCACAGAAAGAAGAAATTCTCTGAAGGAAAGCAGAATTTGTCCCCAAAATATGTCTCTTTGGCATAAAGGTTATTTTAGGCTGATTATTTCTAAGAAACAGCAGACACAGAAAAAGCTCTGAAAAATGAAAAGTTACTCTGTTGTAAGAGACATTTACATTTATAAGGGAATTCCCCATTTGTATGAGTGGCTCCCTCTCCCTACCAGGATGACTAAATCTCTAAAAATTAAATAATGGAGAAGGCAAGGATTTAAACTTGCATAACAACCTTACCCTTGTTTACAGTGCTTTTCCTGGTGACCTCCCACTCCAGGACTCCCCCATCCCCCCATCATCTTCTTTGTCTTTAGTTGGAGATACTATTTAAGGTAGTGGCTTGGGCCATTTCTGGGAGTTACTCAGTTTTCCTGGATCTCTCCCATGTATACAAGAGGTATACATGTTATTAAACTTTGTTTTTTCCTATTAATCTATCTTTCTTATTATAGTGTCTCAGCCAAGAAACTGGAAGGATAGAGGGAAAATTATCTTTCCTCCCCCACATCTTCAAAGGTCTTGCTTGCCATTTAAGATAAAATCTTTTAGAAATTAGTCAAATCAGAACTTACCTAGCTTCTGCCTAAAATGCCACAGCTAATTTAAATGAAAAACTACCACCACTTGGTGTAGAAGTATCTCCTCCAGAGTTTCAATACCCCTGTCTGCTTTTCATGCTGCAAGAAAAATTTAAGTATGCCCTCACTGAGGGATAGTGACAAAGTAGAGAAGACAGAGAACTTTCAGCTAAATCCTTGCTTGATGTTATACTCCGTTAAAAGATAAAAATCAAATAAAATATTTCCTCATTTGTTAATATTTTATACTGACAAGCACAGAGTTCTTAGGAACTAAAAATGCCATCAGGAACCAAGTAGCCTTTTATGCATGTGAATTATCAGTAATTAAGTAGGAAAACGACAGGGTCTTAAACATGCTAATTGCCCCTTAAGGCAGGGGGCAAATAGTTAGGAATTCCCATTGAACCAGAACTCAGAAAGTAGGTTGGATACTTCTTTATAGACTACTATCTTAAGGATGGTGTATTTATTTCGAACTCTGAACCCCCTCCGATTCTGATTTGTTGCACGTCCTACCAAGGCACATCTGGCTGTTGTTGGTCATAGTGGGGGCTGCTTTCCTAGCTATTTGGAGGAGACCGTGCTCATTATGGTGCTGCTTCTACTACCTCCTCGCACAGATAAGGAGCCAGGAAAAAGCTCGAACTGGGTAAACCCAAGGTACAGCCCAGTAGGAAGGGACAGTGCCTGATGTGATGGCTATCTGACCTCGTGGTCGCACACCCTGTCACCCCAGACCCCTCGGGCAGAGAAGGGGTCATTTCTCTCCCTCCTCCCGAGCACTGCCCGATGTGGGACTCCTTGTGGCAAACCCCAGCTTCTTTCTGAAGCCAGATGAAGTCCTGGAAGGCAGTCCCTACAACCACGGGACAATAAAAAGACTCCACCGTAAAATCCTTCCTCTTCTCCTCCTTTTCTCGTTCTTCTGGTGCAGAATGAGAAATCTGTAGACATGAGGGGCATGGACATTGCAAGTTTTGTGAGGGGTTCTGTGAGGGCTTGGGAGGTAACGTGTAGGATTTAAGGCTCATCATTTTTAGATGAGTGTTCCTGAAAGCAAGGGCCAGCTGTCACATCCCCTCTTCCGGCCCAGCAAAGTTGACAAGGTGTCCTTCAGGGCAAGATCATTTGGAACAATCTGTGCACATTCATGAACCATTGATGGCAGCGCCACCTGTTGGGAAACAATTTTCCATGGATCTCTCACATCTCTACATGCCTTTTGAGCAGGGGCACTGAGAGCTTTTGCTCTCTGATGTGTGATGTGGGAAAAAAAGGCAGAAGAAAAATTATTAAATTTCCTTACTAGCTATAGCCCATTGACAAGTCCTTGAAACAGGCAGAGTGACATTCCTCTAGGGACTCAACTGCCTCCATGTTAACACTTTGCTAAGGGCAAAAGGCAGTCCTAGCCCGAACCTCCCCCCCCCCACCCCGACCCCCAGGATCCTGTAAGTCTACTTTATTTTTTTTTAAAGATTTTATTTATTTATTTGACAGAGAGATAGAGAGAGAGCACAAGTAGGCAGAGTGGCAGGCAGAAAGAGAGGGAGAAGCAGGCTCTCTGCTGAGCAAGGAGCTGGACATGGGGCTCGATCTCAGGACCCTGGGATCATGACCTGAGCCGAAGGCAGCCGCTTAACTGACTGAGCCACCCAGGCGCCCCTGTAAGTCTACTTTAATGTATAAAAATTCCTTTGGAAAAAAAAATTCCTTTGGAAACTTCCTTTATCTCTAAACCCACCAAGCATATGGCCCACCGATATACATCTTAGTCTCCTAACTAAAGTTTTTTTTGTTTTTTTTTTTGTTTTTTTTTTTGTTTTTGCAGAGGGAGAGGGAGAAGCAGGCTCCCCGCCGAGCAAGGAGCCCAATGTGGGGCTTGATCTCAGGATCCCAGACACTTAACCGACTGAGGCACCCAGGAGCCCCACTAAGGTTTTATTAGACTGTAGTAAATGACTTTTTCCCAACAATAGCTAGCCCCCTCTAGGTCCTGGAAACCTTGTCTCCAAAATTCCTTAGAGACTTACACTCTCCCTAACCCCCTCCCGACTTGAGGGTACGTAATGGGCCACTCCTCATGACCCCGGTGCCACCCTTTTTGCCCATGGGTCCTGTTCCCAAACTTTAATAAAATCACCTTTTTTGCACCAAAGATGTCTCAAGATGTCCGTTGGCTTCAAACCCTAACATTCTTTCCTACATCAATGTGGAGAACAAAGGCAAAACAAATGTAGAAAAATTAAATCTCCTTACAACTTGCAGCCCATTGACAAATACTTGAGACAGGCAGAGTGACCTTCCTCAAGGAACTCAACTGCCTTAATATTAATACTTTGCTAGAAGCAAAAGGCGACCTTAGCTTGACCTCCAGGATCCTTTAAATCTCCTTTAACATATAAAAATCCCTTTGGGGGGCGCCTGTGTGGCTCAGTCATTAAGCGTCTGCCTTCGGCTCAGGTCATGATCCCGGGGTCCTGGGATCGAGCCCCGCATCGGGCTCCCTGCTCAGCAGGGAGCCTGCTTCTCCCTCTCCCACTACCCCCTGCTTGTGTTCCCTCTCTCGCTGTGTCTCTCTCTGTCAAATAAATAAATAAATAACTAATACAGAGTGGAAGCTTTTTTTAAAAAAAAAAATGATAATGTCTCCCTTGGGGCAAAGGTTAGGGAGGTTTGTTGGAAGTCTACTGTAAAGAATCTTCTTAAGTTCAGGGTTCCTCATTTGTGACATAAATCCACGCTGTGCACAGTATCCACTGGGACTGCTCCATACCAATTCTACGGAACTTGAGGGACAAGGGGAACAGATGCAAATATGAAGCTCATTCAACCTGCTTGCTGTCTTGTGAGCAACAAAGACCTTTGTCTTTGATCCTGGAGTATTGTACCTTCTGCCAGAATCCATTAAAATGTGACAGACTAACTTGTTAGCTTGCCAGTAGGATAAAATCTCAGACCAGTGATAGTTACTGCTAAATATCTCCCCTGTGGTTGCTCTTGAAACTATGGTGCAAACTGTGTTTTAAAAAACTATTTCAGAGGGCGCCTGGGTGGCTCAGTCGTTAAGCGTCTGCCTTCGGCTCAGGACATGATCCCAGGGTCCTGGGATCAAGCCCCCGCATCAGGATCCTGGCTCAGTGGGGAGTCTGCTTCTCCCTCTGCCTCTCCCCCTGCTCACGCGCGCTCTCTCTCTGTATTTCTCTGTCTCAAATAATTAAATAAAATTCTTAAATTGTTAAAAAAGAAATAAAATCAAAAATAAAAGCTATTTCAGGGAGGGGCATCTGGCTGGCTCAGTCTGTGGAGCACGCAAGTCTTGATCTCGGGGTTGTGAGTTCGATCACCATGTTGGGTTGTAGAGATTACTTCAAAATAAAATCTTAAAAAAAACCCCACAGAACTATTTCAGGGATATGTGGTATTGATGTAGTTTTGAGCTGTGTTGTCGTTGGGGTTCAGAGCTGACAGCCAAGAAAGAATTCTTGAGGCGTCTTTGGGGCAAAAAGTTGATTTTATTAAAGCACAGGGACAGGAACCGTGGGCAGAAGGAGCTGTTGCTCCGGGGTTGTGAGCAGTGGCTGAGTATATACTACGGGGTTGGGGGAGGTAAGGACAAAGGGGGGTTTCCAAAAGGACTTACATATACTGAAGAAGACTCTGGATACTGGAGGTCTAGGTAATTGTCAAGGTTGTTTTTCCTTAGGAATGTTATTCTCTGCCTATCTCAAGTATTTGTCAATGGGTTGCAGGTTATAAGGAAACTTAATTTTATTTGCATTTCCTTCTGCCTTTGTTTCCCACATCACTGTGGACGGGAGGGTGATGTTAGAGCTCCAGGAAATTGAGTTTTGGGTCTCTGAAAGTTAGGCTATTGATAAGATTGCTTTTTCCTTGTAAATCACTAAGACATTTGTAAACTGAGGGAGACTCTGCCCTGCAGGACTGTGATCTCTGTTAACCATTTGTTTTTTCTCTTCCCTTAGTTTTAGGGCAGCCAGGAGTGCCTGAGAAATGTCACATATATCCTACCTGGAAGTGGGGAGGGGAGTCGAGGGGTGTCAGCTTGTGCTTTGCCCTCTGCTTGCCTTCTGCTCCCTCATCAGTACTGGTGAATACACCACCGAGAACATTTCTCAATCTTCCACATTGAAATAGGTGCAGTGACTTAGGGATCTGACTGTTCAGACATTCTTCAGTTTACCTAGATGTGTTGTTCTTCCTGCCAGCATCTTTTCCACATTATCCATAATGTCATCGTGAAATTTCATTAGAATTCTTGATGAAAGGGCGCCTGGGTGGCTCAGTCGGTTAAGTGCCTGACTTTGGCTCAGGTCATGATCCGAGGATCCTGGGATCGAGTCTTGCTTCGGGCTCCTTGCTCAGCGGGGAGCCTGCTTCTCCCTTTGCTCCTCCCCCTGCTCCTGCTCTCTCAAATAAATAAATAAAATCTTTTTCCTAAAAGATTTTTTACTTATTCTGGGGTGCCTGGGTGGCTCAGTCATTGAGTGTCTGCCTTTGGCTCAGGTCGTGATCCCAGGATCCTGGGATCTAGCCCCGCATCAGGCTCCCTGCTCTGTGGGAAGCCTGCTTCTCCCTCTCCCACTGCCCCTGCCTGTGTTACCTCTCTCGCTGTGTCTCTCTCTGTCAAATAAATAAATAAAATCTTAAAAAAATATATTTTTACTTAAAAGGTTTTTACTTATTTTTAAGTAATGTCTACACCCAACATGGGGCTCAAACTCACACCCCCAAGATCAAGAGCCACATGTTCTACCAACTGAACCAGCCAGGTGCCCCTTCCCAAAAGTTCTTAATGTCCTGGTTCACGGACAACCAAAATGATCTTCTGTAAGGTTATACTGAAGGCCCCAAGTAATTTTTTTTCTGTTATTAATTTGTAGTAGTTACAAGTGATATTTTCATGGTCAGCATTCATATCTACTTTCTCTGGTTAGAGCTTTTCTATTTTCCATTAAGGAACTATTCTGCACTCCACTGTATATAATCATGCTATCTTTATTTTCTCTGGCTTCCCTCCCTTCCTATCAAAAAGAACTGGAAATCTAAAAATTTCATAATCAATACACAATTACAAAAAATAAGAGAGTTTAAGGTATGAACCAAAAATCAGTTATTATGTCAGCACAAGATATGACAGAATCAGGGGCGCCTGGGTGGCTCAGTTGGTTAAGCGACTGCCTTCGGCTCAGGTCATGATCCTGGAGTTCTGGGATCGAGTCTCGCATCAGGTTCCCTGCTCAGCAGGGAGTCTGCTTTCCCTCTGACCCTCTTCCCTCTCATGTTCTCTGTCTCTCATTCTCTCCCTCTCAAATAAATAAATAAAATCTTAAAAAAAAAAGATATGACAGAATCCAATGCATTAAAATTTTAATACATTTGAATTAATGTATTTCGTTTTCATTACCATTTTAAAATATTTTAATACTATGTTAAATTTATAACTCAATCGTTTTTTTAAAGATTTTATTTATTTACTATTTGAGAGAGAGAGAGAGAGGACAAGCAACGGGGAAGGGCAGAGGGAGAGGGAGAAACAGATTCCCCACTGAGCAGGAAGCCTGGATGTGGGGCTTGATCCCAGGACCCTGGAATCACCACATGAGCCCAAGGCAGATGCTTAACTGACTGAGCCACCCAGGTGCCCCTCAGTCAAACATTTATAGAATCCCTAATACAGGGGCACAGGTCGTGATCCCAGGGTCCTGGGATCGAGCCCCGCATCGGGCTCCCTGCTTGGCTAGAAGCCTGCTTCTCCCGCCCCCACTACTTGTGTTCCTGCTCTCGCTATCTCTCTCTGTCAAATAAATAAGTAAAATCTTAAAAAAAAAAAAAAGAATCCCTAATACAGGGCTGCATGGGTGGCTCAGGTCATGATCTCGGGGTCCTAGGATGGGCCCCACAGGACTCCCTGCTTGGAGGGGAGTCTTCTTCTCCCTCTCCCTCTGCCCTTCCCTGCCCCCTGCTCCATGTTCACACTCTCACTCTCAAATAAGTAATAAATAAAATCTTAAAAAAAAAATCCCTAACACAAAATGTAAAATCCAGGCAGCAAAACACTGATATTACTCTTTTCTTATCCTTCTAATCTATTTTAGGATCAAAACATGTCCTTCCTAAAATAATGCCTAGCAGCTAAAGAAGGGGCATATTGATGTGGACAACTGCAAATGTAATTTTGCCAAAGAGAAATGCAACTTGACTTGGGTGGTGTTCATGAATTTGACTTTCTTATTTAATTTTTTTGTAGGGCACTTGTGTTTTGTTTAATGGAATGGGTCATCATGACCTAGATAATTTTATAGCTGAAATCAAGGGGTAAATGGATTAAAGATCAATGCAATGTAAAAAAGCAAGTCTGGCTTTGGCAAAATGATGTGTAAACAGGGAAAAAAATATTGGTTTTACAAGAAATACTTAAAGGTGAAAACTAACCGCTATATAACTTCCAAGCAAACACTAAAAATGGCTAATTGCTTTTTTCTTCTTTAATAAATAATTTTCCAGTGGGAATATTTTATCTCAACAATGAGTTAGGAAGTCTGAATTATAGTCTTGTTGAATTGCTAATTTACATATTACCTTGTAAGGGCTATTAACTTCTGCATTTCAATTTCTATTGAAAGGGAGCTGAATTTGTCCACAAAATAGGTCTCTGTGGCATAAGGATTATTTCAGGCTGATTATTTTTAAGAAAGAGCAGACATAGAGGGAGCTCTAAAAACTGAGTAGAGGGGCGCCTGGATGGCTCAGTCAGTAGAGCATGTGGCTCTTGATCTCAGGGTTACAAGTTCAAGTCCCACATTGGACATAGAGCTTACTTAATAAAAATTTAAAAATGAGTAGAAGTTATCCTTTAGTAAGAGACATTTACATTTATAATGATGCTTCTCATTCTGTACCAAGATGACTTAATCTCTAGAAACTTATCAGTGGAGTCTACTTCAGATTCTTTCTCCCTCCCCTTCTGTTCCTCCCCACTCCTGCTCTCTCTCTCTCTCTCTCAAATAAATAAAATCGTTTTTTTAAAGATTTTTATTTATTTATTTGACAGAGAGAGAGAAAGACAGCGAGAGAGGGAACACAAGCAGGGGGAGTGGGAGAGGGAGAAGCAGGCTCCCTGCTGAACAGGGAGCCCGTTGCGGGGCTCAATCCCAGGACCCTGGGATCATGAGCTGAAGGCCGACGCTTAACGACTGAGCCACCCAGGCACCCCAAATAAATAAAATCTTAAAAAAAAAAAAGAAAGAAACCCAGTTAGAGTCCAAACTGAGGATTTTCCAGCTCTACGATAGATGCTCACTACTCTGCTACTGCACATTTGTATATACAGCTACTTAGAACACTTGTAAGACACATGAACAAAGGATTAAAACATATATTATTATCAGTGCTTGAAATATATTACAAACAGGGAAGGACCCTATCTCAAACATTATATTGTTTAATAGACACTAGAAGATAAGTGGGGCACCTGGGTGGCTCAGTCCTTTAGGCGTCTGCCTTCGTCTCAGGTCATGATCCCAGGGTCCTGGGATAGAGCCCCACATCGGGCTCCCTGCTCCATGGGAAGCCTGCTTCTCCCTCTCCCACTCCCCCCTGCTTGTGTTCCCTCTCTCACTGTCTCTCTCAAATAAATAAATAAAATCTTTTTAAAAAAAAAGAAGATAAGAAAACATGTATTATTATATTATTGGGGCACCTGGTTGGCTCAGTTGGAAGAGCATGTGACTCTTGATCTTGGGGTCATGAGTTCGAGCCCCATATTGGGTGTAAAGATTACTAAAAATATGTATATAAACTTAAAAAAAGAAGAAAAATATTATTTCACAAGTAGTACTATAGAGGTAGAATTTAGCTAAATAGAAAACAAGCATATAATGGAGAATGAAAGGAAAAATTCATCTTTTGGAATATCTGACATTAATTAATGAACAGTAAGCATGTTTTGTCATGATAGGAGACAAAATTACCAATATTAGAGATAAAAAAGAAAGGAACATGAATACAAACCTTGAAGGCATTAAAAACATATAAAAAGACATTACAAATAGCTTTTTAGCAATATATTTAAAAATTTATATTAAATTTTTAAAATCATAGAGAAACACCAATTACCAAAAGTGATAAAAGAAGAAAAAGAAAACCCAAATAATCTTATCTTTTAAATAAACTGAATTTGTAATTTAACATCTCCTCGCTTCCACCTCTACCCCCAGAAGTTACCGTCTAGACCCAGATGTTTTACCCATGAATTCTACCAAATATTTACGGAAAAAATAACAGCAATACTATAAAAATTTGGGAAAATTTTCCAAGTCTTTTATTAGTGTAGTATAACCTTAATGCCAAAAATGAAAAAGGCATTACAAGGGAACCTGGGTGGCTCAGTTAGTTAAGCATCTGCTTTCGGCTCAGGTCATGATCCCTGGGTCCTGCGATAGAGCCCTGTATCAGGCTCCCTGCTCAATGGAGAATCTGCTTCTCCCTCTCCCTCTGCCCCTCCCCCTGCTTGTGTTCTCTCTCTCTTTCTCTCTCTTATAAATAAAATCTTTTTAAAAAATGAAAAAGGCATTACAATAAAGAAAAAATATGGGTCCGTCTCTCTCATAAACACAGACACAAAAATCCTACATAAAATATTAGAAAATAGAAACGTTTAACCTAGAGACACCTGGGTTAATACACTCTCAAATTCTTGCATCTCCAAATTCCCCTGAATTCTCTGAGTCTATAGAAGTGGCCCACTCTTATCTATTAATGGCTAGCCCTATTCCCTTGTTTGAAGATGATGTCAAAGTTTTCACTCTACGGGGCAACATGCATCCTCCTCCCCAGAAACTACTATCTGTTCTCCTGGATACTAAGCCACAACTAGGTTTAATTTACAACATAATGTACAAAGAGACATACTAGGTCTGATAAAGAAGGAAAAGGCTTTGTTATAAAAAATCTGAAGTTTCTAGTCAACATACACCACCAAGAGCTGTAAAAGTTAATATAGGACTGCAATCAGAGAGCACTGGATCAACTATGGGCAGAACATAAAGTTAGTGTAGGGGCCGAGGGCAGGCAGCCCCAAGATGGACCACTTTGGCATCATTCTGAGATCAGAAGATCAGAAGATCATTCTGAGCTGAGGGTAATCAAGACCCTACCAACACAAGACAAACTTTGCCCCTCCCTTAACTATACAGAAGAATCTAAATTGGGGGTCTTTCCCAGAATAAGGGTTATTAGCAGAGCTAGAGTTTATCTGAGTGACCCATCTGTATGGCAGGGTAAACATCTAATTACCAAACATCTGCTCTTCTTATTACCTTGTGAATTATATTCCCTTCCTCTGAAGTCCCAGACCTGCTTCTCCTTAGTTGAGGATGACATATATACCTCATTTTGCCTGACTGTCTTTGGGATTTCCATGTCTGTGTGCATTCTCCGTTTGTATTAAATTTTATTTTCTCCTATTAATCTATCTCATGTCAATTTGATTCTTAGTCTAGCTAGAAGAACCCCTGAAGGGGACAGAAATTCTTGCTCCCTGATATTAGAAAATGGAGCGTTTATTGATTTGTGAGAGCTCTTCTGGGATACAGGATTTAACACCTTGACAAGGACCTACAGCTATTGTATGAATACAGTGAAGTATGGGAAAAGCAATAGTTTTTATAACTGAGATAGAAAAACCAGACAACACTGCAGACAGTGGGGGGAGGTATTAAAATCGTCATAAAAATTTTTTTAAAAAAGCTCATAGAATGTTCATAGCATACTAGACCATTCTATTACACTAAGCAACATCAGAAAATCCACCATGATGAATATTCTTTACAGTTGGGCCCAGAGGATACACCTTATACCACATGGTAAAAATATGCTGGTGATATGGACAATCATACTTAAAAATTTCAGTGGCTGTTCTCCTCTGTAGGTAGGGGCTTAGATAAGATACACTATTACAGAATAGCAAGGCAGGTGGTAGGAACTTAAAACAATAAACAGGTGGCAGTATGTAAAGATCAGGAGTCAGACAGATGAAATTATTAATTTGAGCAAAAAAAACAAAGTGACAGCCAGGGAAGTCTGATGTGTAGAAGGTTATGAAGGTGATTAGCAGAATACAATGTCTCTCTCAGAGCCAAATATATAGGCCTCTGACAAGGGTTCCATTCAATCAGTACAATCAAAAGAAATCAAGAATAGATAGTCAGGAGACTTAACACCTAACGTAAGTTACCATCCCCTGCTCAGTTTCCAGGACTGAGCCAGTTTTAACACCCAGAACTCTTGGATTGAAGGAGAGGCCTGATCCCCAGAAAGCAGGACCCTTCAAAATAATGAGAAGTGTATGCAATTATTCTTTTGGTGCTTTCCCAATTAAAACTATGATCATTTACTTAAGTAGCTGTTCCCTGGGCTACATAAATATACAAACATCTCAAGGACTATTGGACATAGGGTCCAAACTGATGTTGGAATCCAAAAATTCAAAGTATCACATGGAACCCTGTCAGAGTTAGGACATATAATGACCAGGTGATAGATGGAGTCCTATCTGAGACCTATCGAGTTGGCTCGATCGGTAGAGTATGTGACTCTTGATCTTGGGGTCATAAGTTCAAGCCCCATGTTGGGTATAGAGTTTACTGTGAATGTATGAATGAATGAGTGAATGAATGAATGAATGAATGAATGGAGTTCTGGCCCAGCTCCATCTCACAGTTAATCCTTTGGGTACACGGGGCAAAATATTCAATAGAATAGATAATGTTGGTAGTTGGCAGAATCTTACCTTGGTTCCTTGGCCTGTAGGGTAAGAGTTATGATAAAGTGGAAGGCCAAGTAAAAACTTTAGAAACTACCCCCATTTTCAACCAAGACAGTAAAGAAAAATCAGTCCTACATTCCAAGGGTAGCAGCACCTAAAGAATGCAGCATTGGTGGTCACCATCATAACTCCTTTTAATTTATTAGTCTTACACTTTCAAAATCCAAACACATTCCGTATTGTATTAGGGACTACTGCAAACTCAAACAGTTAATATCCCCAACTGCTGCTACTGAGCCAGGTGAGGTGTTTCTGCTAGAGCAGATTAATACAACCAAAGTACATGGTAAACAGTTATTGATCTAGCAAATGCAAATTTTTCTGTTTCTATCGAAAGGGATGATTATTGTTTGCATTTACTGGGAGGAGATAACAATATATGTTTATAGTCCTGTCCTAGGTCTGTATTAAGTCCCCTGCCCTCTGATATAATATTCTCTGAAGACACCTGAACTGTCTGGACATTCTGCAGAACATCAAAAATTTCCAACATATTGACTATAGCTTGCTAACTAGACCAGTAAGAAGCAGCAAAAATGTTGAAAGTCTTGGTAAGGTGCATGCATTCCAAAGAGAGGGGCCCATAACACTGGTAAAAATGTTAAGAGTCCAGTGGTCTGAGACATGCCAGCACATTTCCTCCACAGTAAAGGGCACATTATTGCATCTCAAGCATTCCTCCACAAAGAAAAAAGCACAATTCTTAGAAAGCCCTCTGGGGTTTGGCACAAAGCATAACCCATAACTGGCCCTATGTTTATACCCCCTTATACTGAGGGACATTAAATGGTCTCAGCTTTGAGTAGTGCCCAGAGCTCTGCAACAGGAGGAGACTGCAATGCAACTGTTCCTACTGCTTGTCCCATATCATCTGGGAGACTCTATGTTACTATAGGTACCAAAGTTGACAAAAGACACAATTTATTTATTATTTTTTTTTAAAAGTTGTCTCCAATCCCAATTTGGGACATGAACTCACGATCCCAAGATCAAGAGTCGCATGCTCTACCAACTGAGCCAGCCAGGCATCTCTCACAATCTAATTTTTTTTTAGGTTTTTAATTCCAGTTAGTTAACGCACAGTGTAATATTCGTTTCAGGTGTGCTATATGGTGATTCAACACTTCCATACATCACCTGGTGCTCATCACAACAAGTGCACTCCTCAGTCCCCATCACCTATGTCACCCACCCCTCCCCACCTCCCCTCTGGTAACCATCAGTTTGTTCTCTATCATTAAGAGTCTGTTTCTTGTTTTGTCTTTCTCTAAAAGACGCCATTTAGAGTTTATGGCAAGCCCCAATGAATTACTCGTAACACAGATTCCTAGGGTTCTGGAGTAAGGCTCTACCATCTGCAGTACAGAATTGTACACATTTCAAAAAGCAGTTTCTGATTTTATGACATTGATATTTTTAGTGAATACAGTCCAGTTATTGTGTAGAACTTCTATCACTTCTTTCATCATCATTAGATCACGATATGCATTTTTTTTCAGGAAGATTACAGTAGTGATATGTGTCTTTTTTTGGTGCATTGTATCAGAAGCATATGACTGGTAATTTACTTTTGATCTCTTGGTTAAAGTGTTACCTTCCAGGGTTCTCCATTATAGTTATACTTTTCTTTCTCTTTTGAGGAAGATTCTTTCAAATGTTATCACTACCTTATTGCACTGTAGATTTTCACTCACTAGTTTTAGAGTTTGTTGATGTTTCTTGCCTGGATTAATTTTTATCATGATGATTACCAAATTTATTTTTTTGTATATCTACCAGTTGGTTTTGTACATCTACCAGTTGCTTACCAAATTTACTTTTTTGTACATCTACCAGTTGGTTTGATACATGTACCAGTATAATTTTCCATTCTCTCACATTTTGCAAACAAGTTATTTGGGTTCTGCTTGCCCAACTACAATGTAGGGGGTGAATTCCCTTTATACCAACAAGCAATTAATTCTCAAATACCAGCTGGGTGTCCTACAATTCAAATCAATTCTGACACTATCAGGAGATAGCATCAGATTCCACAGGTTAAGGGCTGTCCTACATGGTTGCCTCCACCTTAACTTCAGATGCCAATCATAAACCCAGGTTATCACTTATGTTTCAGATCAACTACATATAGGTTAGAAGTTCCAATGACCCCCATTTTGGGTTGGATTAATTTGCTAGAGCAACTCACAGAACTTAGAAATATTTTACAGTTGACCTTTGAATAATGCAGGGGTTAGGGGCACTGACCCTCCACACAGTTGAAAATCCCCACATAACTTTTGACTCCCCCAAACCTTATTATTAATAGCCAACTGTTGACTGGAAGCCTTACCAATAACATAAACACTTCATTAACACATATTTTGTATGTTATATGTATTATATATTGTCTTATTGTAATAAAGTAAGCTAGAGAAAATAAAATGTTATTAGGAAAATCATAAGGAAGAGAAAAGACATCTACAGTACTATATTGTATGTATCAAAAAAAAATCTTCATGTAAGTGAACACACATAGGGTTTTTGTTTTAAGATTTTATTTGCTTATTTATTTGAGAGAGGGAGAGAGAGAGCACAGCAGGGGGCAGGAGCAGAGGGAGAGGGAGAAGCAGACTCCCCATTAAGCAGGGAGACCAATGTTGGGCTTGATCCCAGGACCCTGGGATGATGACCTGAGCCAAGGGCAGACATTCAACTGACTGAGCCACCCAGGCAGCCCGGACCCACACAGTTTAAACCCATGTTGTTCAAGGGTCAGCTGTACTTACTAGATTCCCAGTTCATTATAAAAAGATATACCTCAGGAATATCCAGATGGAAGAGATGCACGGGGCAAAGTATGAGGAAAGGGCCAAAGGCTCTATGCCCTTTCCAGGAGAACGACTCTCCCCAAATCTCAATGTGTTCACTAGCCCAGAAGCTCCCTGAACCCCGTCCTTTGGGATTTTATGGAGGCTTCATTACATAAGCAAGAGTGGTTAAATTATTGGCCACTGGTGACTGATTCAATCTCCAGTCCCTCTCCCCTCCCTGGAAATCAGAGGGTAGGACTAAAAGGTCCAACCCTCTAATCAGGTGGTTGGTTCCCCTGGCAACCAGCCCCCATCCTTAGATGCTTCCAAAAGTCACCTCATTAACATAAACTCAGGTATGGTTGAAAGGGACCTTGTTTTAAATAACAAAAAACATTTTTATTGCTCTCATCACTTAGGAAAGTCCAAGGGTTGGGACGCCTGGGTGGCTCAGTTGGTTGAGCCTCTGCCTTCAGCTCAGGTCATGACCCCAGGGTCCTGGGATCGAGTCACACATCAGACTCCTTGCTCATCGGGGAGTCTGCTTCTCCCTCTGCCTGCTGCTCCCCCTGCTTGGGCTCTCTCTCTGACAAATAAATAAATAAAATCTTAAAAAAAAAAAAAGAAAATTCCAAGGGTTTTAGGAGCCCTATGCCAGAAACTGGACAAAGACCAAATATATATTTATTATAAATCAAAAATTCACACACATCTGTAACTATTTATAGATTTATCTATCTAAAAATCTTTCTATATATCTATACCTATATATACTCTATTGCTCTGACTTGCCCTCTCTTGTTCTTAGAAATATCCCATTAGCTGGGGCATCTGGGTGGCTCAAAAGATTAAGCGGCTGACTTTGGCTCAGGTGATGATGTCAGGGTCCTGAGATGGAGCCCTGCCCTTTTGAGCCCCACCCATGTCAAGCCTGGCCTCAAGCTCCATGCTCTCCTTGTCCCTCTCCCTCTGCTCCCTGCCTCGCATGCTCTAATAAATAAATAAAATATTTAAAAAAGAGAAATATCCCATTAGCTGATGAAAAATCAAGTATTCTCACTCCCACAATTTCAACTTTATTTTTCTTCTACTACCTAAAGCAAATATCAATACACCCTTTTCTGATTGAGTAGGAAAGGAAACCATTTAAGTTTTTATGATCTTGTTTGCTTGATAAATACTGGTTTTATCATCTTTGGCTGGAAGTTATTTTATTTCCTTCTGAGATTCCAATTTCTTTTCTATCCTCCTTTTGTCCACTGAATTTTACTAAATTTGCAGAATTCAAAAAGATGAAATAGTAACATAAAATCTACTTCTGTGTTTTATATCCATCTTTTCCCTTCTGTTGGATATTTGCTTATTTGCTTTCTTCAAACATATACACCCACTATTTTAGACTTCTTCTGAGACTCAATCAAACTCCTCCATAAACATGTGTGTTATATTTAATTTTTATAAGAGCAGCATGATACTTTGTTCAGAGGAAAATTTTAGAAATCAGATTTACTTATTCACTGAGCACTTATTTTCATCTACATTCTCTGACTTGTAATAATGGAAATTGAAAACTTCACAGTACAATTCTGAGGCAGGATGTATATAAATCAAGCAAAATAAACCAAAGAAGAAGCAAAGCAGAGATCATGATATTTCTGTTAGATAATTCTGGAGTCAAACCTTCAAGCAGATCCCTATTAGGATATTTAACAAACAACTCACCTTCATATTTTTCTTAACTTTGTCCACATCTATGTCAATTGTCCTTTATTAAGTTTCCTGAAGGTGATAACAGAAGGAGTGAGAAACCCAGAAATGGAGATTGACTGGTAGCATGGAGCCTATCTCCCAATTTTGCCCAGCCCTGGCCTCTCTACCTCAGTAGCAAAATAACTTTCCAGCCACTCTGTCCTCTTAACATCAAGCAAAGGTTTCAGATTTGGACTCAGAAACTAAAAGTTGAGAGTAAATTCTTTGGAAAAAAAAAACAACAAAAAACCTCAATCTAAATTAGTATGGAATTAGTCTTTAAGCCACAGTTCAACTCAGCATCACTTGACTAACAGCTACTGAAGCTAAAAGGACTATTTATTCTTTGAAATCGAGATTATCTTTTTAAGATTTTATTTATTCATTTGACAGAAAGAGAGACAGCGAGAGAGGGAACACAAGCAGGCGGAGTGGGAGAGGGAGAAGCAGTCTTCCCGCGGAGCAGGGAGCCCGATGTGGGGCTTGATCCCAGACCCTGGGATCATGACCTGAGCCGAAGGCAGATGCTTAACGACTGAACCACCCAGGTGCCCCCAGATCTTTCTGTTTGACCTTAACAGATGTCTTCCTTTTTTGAAGAGTCCTCAACTTTTTCAATTTCATTTTTTTTAAGATTTTATTTATTTATTTGACAGAGAAAGAGAGAGAGCAAGAGCACAAGCTGGGGGAGTGGTAGAGGGAGAAGGAAAAGCAGACTCCCTGCTGAGCAGGGAGCCCAATGCGGGGCTCCATCCCAGGACCCTGGGATCATGACCTGAGCCGAAGGCAGGTGCTTAACCCACTGAGCCACCCAGGCCTCCCAATTTTTCTTCTTTGAAAAAAAGGGCAGGGGTGCCTGGGTGACTCAGAAGAGTACACAACTCTTGATCTTGGGGTTATGAGTTCAAGCCCCATGCTGGGAGTAGAGATTACTTAAATAAATAAAACTTTTTTTTAAAAAAAGGACAAATAATCTAATAGACGATATAAAGACATGAACAGGTATTTCACAGAGGAAGAAGCATCTAGAGAGGAAAACTTGTGACAAAGTGGTCAGTTGCATTAGTGAGCAAGGCAATGCAAATCAATACCATAATGACATGCCATTTTGCACCCATTTTATTGGTGAAAGTACGAAATGTGATAATATTAAGTATCGGAGAAGATCTGAATTGCTGTGACCACTCAGACATTGCTAGAAGAAATACTGATTACTACCAGCACTTTGGAAAGCAGCTGCCAATGTCTTGCAAAGATGAACATTCATATACCATATAGGCCAGCAATTTCCCTGCTAGTCATACACTCAAAAGAAAGCCGCAGTTGGGTTGGGTCACCTGATGGCTCAGCTCCACCATCACCACTACCATCACAAGATATGTACAGGAATGTTCATAGAAACCCTTAGTCATAAAAAACTGAAAGTGACTACTGGCAGCAGAATGGATAAAGAGAACATATAAATAACTGAAAAGCAGCTATAGGCAACAAGAATGTTAGCAGTGCCATTTTGAATTAAAAAATCTAATCCCATAAAGTGCCATGTTGGGAGATAAAATCTTGGGATAATAACTGATTTTTCTGTCATTTCTGGCCATTCTTTTTATTTGAACCACACGATCCCTCCCCATTAAAACAAGATTAGGAGGTTGAGGCATTCTGTGTTTCTTACCCCAGAGGAATAGCAACATATAGCAAAATGCTGAGGCAAAGATTAGAATTGTTTTACCACATAGGGGAAGAAAAATGTTCTTTTACCCATTGAGGTTCCTGTGGCTGGTCTAATAGTTAAACTGACATAAGATAAATTAACAGAAGAAAGACAAATTTAATTTCATACATAGTGGAGCTCCATAAAAATATGAGATCCATGGCCAATCAGGCAGCTGAGGCTTACATGCCATCCTGAGCCAAGGGATGGAAAAGGCGCTTCAAAGAGGAGGGTAATTCATAGGACAGTAAGAGGAACACACGTTTGGTAATTAGATATTTGTCCTGCGTCGGGAAAGAAGACCTTCCTTTGCCCTATGCTCCTTCTAGCTGCACTCAGAATCATATTGACATCAGACAGATTCACAGGAGAAAATCAAATTTAATAGGCCTAGGTATGGGGACTCCACACAAACATGGAAATTCCAAAGACGGTGAGGCAACACAAAGCTTAAGCTAAGTAGAGGGGTAGGGTCTGAGGATACAAAGGGGAGAAAGACCATTAGCAAGAAGGTGAAAGGGGATGTTTGAATAACAAAGATTGTGCTGTTAGGTAGATAAGGTTCTTAAGAACAGAAGAGTCTCTGTTAATAGCTCTCTTCCTGGTACAGGCTCTCCTTTTCCATGCAAATGTTGGTAGTTGAGGGGGAGGCAGAGAGCTTTTCCTACATCTGCTGGGTTTTTGATGACTTTTAACTCGAAATAATCTTTATGCCAAAGTGGCCCATTTTGGGGCAGCCTGCCCGTGGCCCCTATACCCACCATACAGCTGGGTCATTCAGATAAAAGTTATCTCTGGTAGTAACTCTCTCTCTGAGCCAGGCCCCCTGTCTAAACTTTTCTAGGTCAGTAAGGGAAATTCGGTAAGTTGTTTCTTGTCTGCTGGGTTCTGATTGCCTTCAGTTCAAAATAATTCATACGCCCAAGTGGCATATTTTTGGGGTTACATATTCTGCTCCCTTTCAAGTACCATCAATTTGATGTTGGGTGTTTTTTAAAAAGACCAATTCATTGATTGAGAGAGCAAGTGGGGGAGGGGCAGAGGGAGAGGAAGAAAGAATTTCAAGCAGACTCCATGCTCAGCACAGAGCTCGAACACAGCGCTCCATCTCACGACCCGAGATTATAACCCAAGCCGAAATCAAGAGTAAGACGCTTAACCAACCGAGTCACCCAGGCGCCCCTGGTGTTGGGTATTATAAACAAATCTCTAAAATAATCAAGAAATACCTTTTAGGCTTAAACAATAGTTTAGAGAAAGAAGGAGAAAGTTATCCAAAATATCATCAACCACAACAAAAATTACACTTAATGGTGACTGGCTCCGACCATTACATTTGAAGTGAGGAATAGGAAACCATGTCCACCAGCACTGCTACATTTTAATACTATATTTGCAACTCTAGGAAATGCAGAGACAAGAAGTATAAGGATGGGAAGGAAGAAAGAAAACTGATTTTTCTGCATAAGATACAATAGCCCATATGTCGAGATGAAGCCTCCATCAGCGTGGAGTCCTGAATAACCTCCCTGAAACACCATCCCTGCCAATCCATATAGAACATTTGGTGTGAAAGAGAAATAAACTTTTGTTTTGAGCTACTGAGATTTGGGCATTGTTTGTTGCTAACTTATTCAAACTGGTACAGATGGCTTCAATGCAATCTAGAGTGCTTTATATCTAGCTGGATAGCTTCACATCCAAGCTGGAGAGCCTATATTTTAAATGCCTGAAATAGTTTATAATATGTATTTACAAATAAATAGAATGCATGAATATACAAATTTCCCTAACCTGGAGATTAAGACAATGTTAATTCAGCCAGAGTAAGAAAGAGTCAAAGAAGGGTACAGAATTGTTAGATGGTGTAAATCTCTTAGAGAGGGTCTGAAATTTCTCCTCTTCCTTCTCAGGGGAAAGACTGTGTGTGTGTTTCAAAGAATGGTTTGGAAAATAGCACACAGAGGAGAAATGGCAGCACATGAGATAGGCCCTGAGACAGCCTACCACACCCAGAATCTTTCCCATCAAACAGTATCTGCAAGTTTCCCTAGCTTTGCCCTATCTCCCAATAAGGCAGCACAGAAGGGCTGAGAGATGGTAAAGGGCCTCGCGCCTCAGAGAAACAGGACACAGGGTGGGTGGAGGGACTTACAGATCCTGAACGTGACGACAAAACTGGGACCCAGCTGCCAATATATATAGAGCTGCCAGGGACCAAAGGGGAGTCAAGCACCTATCAGAGGACATCTGCATGAAGATCTGCTGACAATCCAGTTTCAGGGGTTTTCTAAATGTCATTATTCTACATGAGCCCTTGAACATACTGGCCACCCTACGAAAAAGAGGGATATGCAAAAATCCTTAACCACCTGAATTTAAATTTGATTTGACTAAGACAATTTTATAATGGTGATGACTGAGTTCAATTTGTTGCCTTCATGCTGAATTGGGACTCAAAATGAAGACTGAACATTTACAAAGTTAAAAACACAATGATTTGCTTATGTGTATTTTGCAGTGAATCGAGCACTCCCTCAAAGAGCTGGTTGGGCATCGTTAGTAAATTAAACATACTGAGAGGGAGAACACCGGGGAATGGATTAGATTTGGAGAGAAGGGCAATCAGAAGTTCAATTTCTAGACATGGTAAATTTGAGATGCCTAATAAACCTCAAAGTAGAGGAAGTTGGTATCAGTAGAGAGGTTTAAGGGAGATATGCATATTTGGGGGTTTGAAGATATGGATGAATTTAAAGTTAGGGACCTGGGAATTAGACTACATAAGGAATAAACACAGAAAAAGAACTGATCTAGAGATGTGAACTTCGAGGCATTCCAACATTTACAGATTAAGAGAATGTTATTCCAACAAAGGAAATAGAAACAGCAACAAAATGAACTAGTGGAATAAAACAGGATTGTGTGGTGTCCTGGATGCCAAATAAAGTTTCAAGAAGGATGTGATCAACCAGGTCAAATACTAAGAGGAAAGATGGGGATTGAATAATGGCCACTGGATTTGGCAATGCGGGCATAATAGGTAACTTTGGAAATGCAGTTTTATGAGTGTTGGAGATGAGAGCTTTGTGCAACAGTCCAAATGTGGACTAGTTGGTCTTTCCATTCTTATGTGGTTTTTCCAAAAAAGTTTTGTTGACTTGGCATGAAGAAGCTCCTTGATAAGGAGATTATTCATTCGAATATGTCTAGAAACACAGCATACTACATCCCACAGTTAAGTCAAAAGGAAAATAAACAAATCAAAAGACCTAAGAAATCAAAAAAGAGACCTGTTTATTTCACCTAGAAATGCTTAAACTTCTGTCCTATAAAGTATACACACATGCATGTGTGTGTGTATAAGGCCCCATAATCTCTTACATGAAACCCTTTGGGTCATATGTAATTTGAAAACCAAAATATTTCAGACTTCAGAAAGATAATGAAGTGGAGAGTGCATATTTTATGTAATTCCACCAACAGGAAATCAAACACATGAGCACTTTTGCAATTTTTTTTTTTATAAAAAGGTTCACCCTGGGATAAACAAAAACTATAAATAGCTTCACACTCCTTTAAGTTTATACACCAAAGAATTGTGTGCCAACGTTTCTAAGAAAATAATTTCAGTTTCAGAACTTTTGGGGTTTCAGAGCTGCGGGTTTATTTTAGGAATCAGTGGAAATGTTTCCTAGAATAAAGTTCGTGCAACATTGACAAATGACCCTGAAGTGAGGGTCAAGAGCTCGTAGTAAACTTTGGGGTAAAATATAAACATGGGCATTTGCTAAGTACAGTTTAATTGTAGCAGAGAATATTTCACAGGAGCCACATATGGATTCATATCATGAGACAAGAAGTATATGCTTTATCATTTCAAAATGTTGTATGATTGTAGAAATGATGACACGAAAATGATATCAAACACAATGTTTTTGTGTGTTTTAAAAATGAAAAGAAAAGGGGTGCCTGGGTGGCTCAGCTGGTCGAGCATCCAGCTTTTGGCTCAGGTCATGAGCTCATGGGTCCTGAGATGCAGCCCAGTGGCTGGTCTGTGCTCAGAGGGGAGTCTGCTTGAAAATTCTCATTCTCTGCCCCGACCCCCCCAAACACGCACGCTCTCTCTCTAAAATAAATGAATAAATCTTTTTAAAAATGGAAACAAAATTAAAATAAAAACATTACTACACAATTTTGAAAAGGAAGATGAGGGGAGCAGATGGAGAGAAAGAGGGTCTCCCTGAAACCTCAGTAAAATAAAGACAAATTAACAAACAATTATCAAATGCCTATTTCTTTTTTTAATTTTTTAATATTTATTTAGTTAAGTAATCTCTACACCCAACATGGGGCTGGAACTCATGACCCTGGGATCAAGAGTCACATGCTCCTCCCACCAAGCCTGCCAGGCACCCCTGCCTATTTCTTTTCTTTTCTTTTTTAACATCTTATTTATTTATTTGTCAGAGAGAGAGAGAGCAGGCACACAAGCAGGGGGAGCGGCAGGCAGAGGGAGAGGGGCAGGCAGAGGGAGAGGGAGAAGCAGACTCCCTGCTGAGCGAGGAGCCCACCGCGGGACTCGAGCCCAGGACTCTGGGATCGTGACCTGAGCCGAAGGCAGACACTTAACAGATTGAGCCACCCAGGCGTCCCAAGACCCTGCCTGTTTCTTATAATAGTGCATTTAGTGTTATGGGAGATAGCTTCCCCATTCCCTCCACTCCACAAAGAAACACAAAAGCTGCTGTGGATCCCTTGGAGATTATAGCTAATGGAACGTTCATCTTACAAAGTGATCAAACTAGAGCTGTACAGAGCTTATGGTGAGAGATAACCTGGTCATAGGAAAGCCAGTGCCAATCTACTTATGTAAGTCATCATGCTTCTAGGCTATTCATTCCATTCAAGTGCGTCAGTCATAAAAAAAAAAAAGCTAAAATTTCTCATCCTTGGACTTTTAAACTGTTTTTCTAGCTTCTATAAGCAATTTTCCAACCAACAGTGATGAGCTGTCCCCACTCTTCAGTGAGATTCAACAGATGCAGCCAGGATACCTCATTTACTAACCAGAGCCTAACAGAGGGAAATTCCACAGGAATCTGTGATGAATTTGGAAATAGCAGTTAAAATAACCTAGTCCCACTTAGTTTACATGTGGCCCCTGGGAATGGCCGTGAGAAGGCATGGACTGGAAGGGGGAGAAATGAGGGCCTCCAGGTCCAAAGTGAAATACTTTTCTATATGCATAAAATAAAATGGGGACCTACACATATGAAAATACAAGCCAGAGAGGTTGTATGACCGAGGAATTGGAACATGGGATGTTTTCCCCTTGCTCTCATCATGTTGCCTGTTGTGGTCACACAACCTTCAGATACATTCCACACTTAATCATTCTGCTTGATTTGGTGCCTCCCTGTGAGCACAGTTTGTAAATAGTTTGCTGAAGGTCCATACAAGTAGGCGCTGGTTCAGGAAAACTGCAGGTGGCTTCAGGATGAGCCAGCCGGAAGGTGGGACCATGAGCGGTTACGGGAAAGCCTACATATGAATGAGTCTCAGCTTTATGGGGCACTGGTTTAAAAGAAATCACCTGACGTCAACACTTTCCTCAGAGGAAGACGGTGTGGAGATGTCCTACCAAAAAGTAAGCAATACCAAACACCTTTGAGCAATGTTCTCACCAACAATATGCTGTACGCGGGAATTATGCATTTTACCGTGATGAACGGCATTGTGTCTGGAGGTGGGTGCTGACTGATAAGTGAGAGCCTCCGGAAGGACATTTGTATGTTTCCCTTTGTCACTGGTTTGTATTGTTCTCTCCTATCTCTCAGGATGCAGCACATTTGAGTCATCCTTCGAAGATGCGGCGGCTTCATGAAAACAATCTCTGGCACCGTGTGAATTACATTTTGTCTTTCCTGGAGAATATCAGGAAAGGAATACATCTTTTTTTTTTTTAAATATTTATTTATTTATTTATTTGAGAGGGAATGAGAGAGAGGGAGAGCATGAGAGGGGGGAGGGTCAGAGGGAGAAGCAGACTCCCCGCTGAGCAGGGAGCCCGATGCGGGACTCGATCCCAGGACTCCAGGATCATGACCTGAGCCGAAGGCAGTCGCTTAACCAACTGAGCCACCCAGGTGCCCCAGGAAAGGAATACATCTAAGAACCATTCCACAAGACATACTCACTACATCAATTAAGTCTGATAAAGTAATGAGCAGCTTGGGGGAAGAATAACACATTTGTCAGCCTCCATGATTCCCAGAATGGCAATGGCGTCCAGAGTTGGTGCTGAGCAGGAAGATGAGGACAAGGTGGGGAGGAAGGAGGGGGCGCTGCTCTCCTGAAACCCTCACGAGAGAGAAGAGATGTCTGGCTTGACAAGACTTCCCCGATGGATTCTTAACGCTATTCCAGGGGACCTCCTTCAAGGCTATAGTTTCTTAGGTTATACTAGAAATTCCCTATCATTCATTTTTGGGTTGTTTGAGAGTCAAGAAGTTTAAACAGAGGGGCTAGATCAAAACGCTGTCACACAACAGTGTGCTTGTGCTGTTTGCCCAGCTAGTTTTTGAGGACTTGAGTGGCGGTGTGGGAAGAGCACAGCCCATGGGGCAGGAAGTGTGGTATGAGGATTTGGTTCACTATGCACTAGACCTGGTTAACTTGGACTAACTACGACTAGGCCTTCCTGAGACTCAGCTTTCTTGTCCGTGAAGTGAGAGTACTTCCCATACCCACCTCACAGAATTATTGTGAGACATGATGAGAAAGTGTGAGAGAGAGCCACTCGTACAAGGTAAAGCAACGCACAAATGCTCATTAGAATTTATTTTAAAATTTGCCATAGAGCAGAACAAAGATTTGACCAGGATACAGACATAATGCCTCCAGAAAAAATGAGGGAATTTAGACAATAATAGTGCTTCTTTTATAATTTTTATATAACAGTCTCCTCTCCTTAATGACAAATTGATGAATTTCTTCGTGTACTATATTCATTCTCTTTGATGATTTTTAACTCACATTCTTCTAGGTACTTGCCCCACCTTTGGGGAAATGGTAACCTAACTTCTGTAACTCACTGTCTAGCTGTCTGAATGATTTCCTTTGATCCTTGGTTTTTTTAATACTATCGGTACCTTGTAATTGATACACAGGATCTCAAGACACAGTCTATTAATCATGATGATAAGTGATACCAGTGTTCATTTTGTCCAGGCCCAGCCCACCAGTGCTGATGATACTGCTTCTACCTACATCACAGAACTTAGTTACATTTATTGTATATTTAAGTGGTCATATTTATGCATCCTTGGCCAAGCTGTGAATGTGTCGAGACTCAATAATGTATCTCATTCTTTTTTTTTTCCAGCTGGAATGTTTTTTAGTTTTTGGAAAAATGTGAGATCTTTTAAGGGACTGTATTTCCCTTTTTGCTCAGACTGCTAGGAAGCTCACAGGCAAAATGAAAGCCCAACTTTGCTAATTCTGAATGATGAAACAGTATATATTTCTGTGCATGCACTTTCCCAGACCTCTTACTATTCTACCTTCATCTTTTGCAGACTTCTTTATTTTCATTTTGTTTCATGGTTATATATTCTTGTCAATCTGTTACAGATTCTTTCATTCTGCATGGGAGATTGTTCTTTGGGTTCCTTCTTATTTTTTTTTTTTTTTGACCCTTTTGCCCCACATGGTCTTCTCCTAAACCTAGGGCAAGTCCACTCTCTGAATCAGAGTCCAGGCCCAAATGTACTGTTGGAGAATCTATCTCATCTTTTCCCTTCAGTTTATCCTTTTTGGGAGGAGGCAAGGCTTTTACTTTTTCTGAAGAGTCCTTTTCAGGCTGGGGACTTGCCTTTTCTTGGAGCCTGGATCTGCTTTCTCACTGGTTGGCCATGCGCTTTTCAGTTCCTCCTTAGTCTCCACTGGGTTTGCCAGTTTGAGCTTTTTTTTTTTTTTTTTTTTTGGACAGGAGATGGCTCTTCATCCATCCAACTACCTTCTTTGTCTTCTGCATCTTCTGGCTCATTCTTAGACTTCTGCTCATTGTCACTGCTATACTTACTATCACTACCGTCTGACTTCTCAGAATCTTCTGAATCGCTGTGCTCTGCAGCCGTGTAAACATCATCTGAGGTTTCATTGATGCCTAGTTGTGCTTTGCAACTCTCTGTCATCTTGTCAAGATTTAGCTGGAACCTGGTGCGAATCTGCCAGTTGGGCGAGATGAGAACAGGCGCCACCTGCTGCTGGACCAACTTGCTCAGCTCCCTCAGGTCCATCTTGGCCTTGCTTCAACGTTCCAGGTTAAGATTCAGGATGCTTCCAGTGGTGGACATTTTGTCTGTTTTCGTCATGATTGGCATGGACGCTTGAGGAGAGAAAGTTTTTGGACCCGCTGGATAAAGTGCCTGCTTCTCCCATGTTTGCTGAGGCTGGTGAAGCTGTGCTCTTGTCCAAGAAGTCCATGGACTCCTCGCCGGCACTGAAGTGGCTCCACGGGGACTTCTTCTTGGCATCCCGCCGCACGTCAGAGCCTGTGTGCACAGAAGGGTTTGTAGTCTTGGGAGAGCGTGGCATATGTGACAAGGAGATACTGCGGCCCCTGCCCCTGCTCAGCATGGGATTGCCCATAGGATCTTGGGGGACGCAGTCATGTCAAAGCTGAGCTTGACCTTTTCCTGCTTGTCTACCTGGGTGGTGCCGGTGCCAGGGTTGCTGGGGTTGAGCAGCATTTGGTACTGGATGCTGGGTGTGTTAGATGTCCCCATGGGAGAGTAAGACCCCTAAACTTCCTGTGGATGCTCTTCACCTACACCGGCCCATCTTTTGCATTGCACTATTGAAGAAGATTTTTGTCTTTTTCACAGAAAAAGGAATTTCTTTAGACATGAGGTGGCAATTTATTGGAACCCAGGCCCTGTCATGTTGTCCAAATAAATGGGCATCAGGTTACCCATCTTTATCCCTCAGAGCTTTTCTGGGCCAGAATGGAAACCCCTTCAGTTTTGCCTGGATCAAAGGATGTGGATTGCTACAAGGTTCATAAAACCAGTTATCTCATTTTTGGCAAGCAGCTAGATACTTACCGGACAAAATTGATCTCATTCATCTCATACTCACAGATTTTAATGAGTACTTTTGCTGTATCAGTTTGTGATTTCCTCCATTATAAATGATGCAGTTGTGCAAAATCCACTTTGCATCAGCCAGGAGAGCTTCTGTGCATCCATACATTTTCTTTTTACCCTTCTTTTCCAATGTACGAAGGTCCATAGACTGGAAGGTGTGTTTCATGTAGTCAGGATGCTGTTCCAATGGAACAGGCCTCTGGATGGCATCTGTCCCTGGTTGTTTCGTTTTCTGAATGGCAAATTTGAGCAGGTAGGATAATTGTTTGATGGTGAGCATTGTCATGGCTTTACTCTGAGCCTCAATGCATTCTGCTACCATAATCTTCTCACATTCAGGACAAAACCCGTCCCCCTGTTTCCGTTGTCAGTCTCAGACACTTAACATGATAAACCCAGGGATAAAACTCACAGCAAAGGACTTGGCCTTTCTGGTGACGAACCCAGCAGTAGAAATCATTCCGTCCATCCTGAGGTACAATGTTCCTGCCCCTCCTCGTATTGATAGGATTCACTAAGAAGGTCCAGCATCCCATCTGACATCCCGATGGCTCTCTGCAGCCTTCCCTCTGAACTCTGGGCTCCTTCACTTCTTCTGCTGAGATGACCTCCAAGCTCTTATACCTTATTGATGTATCTAGTCCCAAGACCATTTCTCCAGGAAATTTTTAGGTACATCCTTTGTTCAGAAGGCTGAGTTAGTATAAGGAGGGATACAAAAAGAGTAAGACCCGACAGATAAACCAGCAGGCAGGAGCCATGTCAGCAAGGCAGCTAGTTATGCTGCCAGGCTGTCCTTCCTCATCAAGATTATCTACTTAACTGGGGCACCGGGGTGGCTCAGTGGGTTATGCATCCAACTCTCGGTTTCAGCTCAGGTCATGATCTCAGGGTCATGAGATTAAGCCCCGCATCCCACTGGGCACTCAGCGAGGAGTCTGTTGAAGTTTCTCTCTCCCTCTGCCCCTCCCTTCATGTGTTCACTCTCTCTTTCAATAAAATAAATAAAAAAAGAGAGATTTATTTATTTATTTTTAAAGGCTTTATTTATTTATTTGAGAGAGAGAGAATTAGAGACAGTATGAAAGGGAGGAGGGTCAGCGGGAGAAGCAGACTCCCTGCAGGGAGCCCGATGTGCAACTCAATCCTGGGGCTCCAGGATCATGACCTGAGCCGAAGGCAGTCGCTCATCCAACTGAGCCACCCAGGCGCCCCAAAAAGATTTATTTATTTTAGAGAGAGAAAGTGTGAGTGGAGGGGGGCAGAGGGAAAGAGAAAGAATCCCAAGCCGACTTCCCACTGAGCACAGAGCCAGATGTAGGGCTCAATCCCACCACCCTGAGATCACGAGAAGAGACAAAAATCAAGAGTTGGATGCTTAACCCATTGAGCTACCCAGACACCCATGAAAATACTGTTTCAAATGCTTTCTAATAACTCACTCTCTTTGATTTGCACACACGTGTCAGAGTGTGTGTGGTGGGGGTCGGGGGTGGTATATATGTGTACCTTGGACATGGAGGTCTGGCCCATTTGCTCTTGAAGTCATGACTGACAAAGAATAAATTAATGTCCCAGGTTTGACACATCCAAGGGGAAGTACAACACAGCAATGCAGACCCTATGTTAGGTAACATCATATAATTTAATGAGAGACAAAAGGCCAGCATATCATATCCCAACATAGTCAGCAGGCAAAATTGAAAGGAAAAAAAGGAACGGTTCTTTGGGAAAAAATAGAATAAAGTAAACCGTGGGGCCTCAGAAAACTGTTGGTTAAATTCAGTGTTTATTTCATCTCTAAAGTAATGAATGACAATTCATTTAGGCCTTTCTTCCCCAAGTACCCATATTCTGAAAGTGTGAAGAATCCATTTCACAGAACACACTCTAATTGTCTAGGGCAGAGAGTCTTAAATGACCTCCATATTTCAGATGAACTATCTTTGCTTCATTGAAGAGTAGCATTATGGATGATTTATACCCTCGGATAGTTAAGAAACAAAAATACACACTTATGGTACAAATTGCCTTAGTAAAGCCTGATAGAATTTGGGATCTGAGCCAGAGAATTTTCTCACATTTCTGCCGCAAAAGGGCAGCAAAATCACGTGAAAATCTTTCCCGGGCCCAGATCACACAGTACACTGAAAGATTTTGCTACTGTGCAATTTTCCCAAAGGCACTAGTCCTTTGAGAGAGAGAGAGAGCACGAGCAGGGGGACTGGCAGGCAGAGGGAGAAGCAGGCTTCCTGCTGAGTAAGGAGCCCAATGTGGGGCTCAATCCCAGGACCCCAAGATCATGACCTAACCGACTGAGCCACCCACGGGTCCCATGTAACAATTTAATTAGTGGTACAACTAATTTTCAAATTTTTTCAACATAGAGGATTAAAATTCAGATTGCTTAGGGCAAATATTTTTGTATATTTTTACTTCATATACAAATATCTATCACATATAGTAGGAATAAAAGCAGTCATAGAAAATAAAGGACTGATTTAATAAAAGTAAAAGGTAGTAACATTTCATCAAGTAAATGTTTTATACTCTATAAAAATATTTGAGTTACTTTAATAGGTAAACTAAAACAATCTCTGATTCAACTAATCGATTTGGTGAGGAACACTAGCTACTAGAACAGGTTCTCGAATGTCTTCATTTTTCACAGAATGTTTTACTGAGTTTTGTTTTCACTTTTCAGTTAGCTGTGTTGGCATTACAAATGAACCATATATAAATAAACCACTTTCAATACATATAATTATTCAAACTTATATGTTAAAAAATGAAAGTTTCGTATCATTGTCAATTACCTATGCACACTTCTGAAATAGAAGTAAAATGGAATATATTGGTTAAGAATAAATTGGTGAGTGTTTCTGTGATTATGTCGTAGGGGTAAGGCACTTTCATAATTACTGAAGGGAATATAAATCGGACAAAAACTACCAAAATCACAAAAGTGCATTTCCTTGGAATCAGCAATTCTACATTTAGGAATTTATTTTGAAGATATACTTGCATGCATTCATGGGAAATCATACAAGCACACAATTTTTCTTGCAGCATAGTTTGCAATAGCAATCTGGAGACAAATGCTCATAAATAGGGGATTGGCTCTGTAAATTACTGTGCATTCACAGAAGAAAATATTATTGAAAAGAATGAAGTAAGTCATCATGTACTTATATGAAGCAATCTCCAACTTGTTTTAGGTAAAAAAGGAAAAATGTGGAAAAAAATGGATGTGTAATATATGAATATACCATATATGGGTATGTAAAAAATATATATATACATATATATATATTCCCCCTCCCCTGGTATAGATATAACTGTGGAAGAAACTGACATTTCCGTCTTTTGGTGACTAAGAGTGATGTGTGGGTAATGTGACTAGGAACAGGGTAGGACAAAAACTATAAACCTATTTTTTTAATTATAAGCAATGTGTAAGCTATTCATTATCTTACAAAAGAATTAAGATATATGTTAGTGGGGTGCCTAAGTGGCTCAGTTGGCTAAGCATCTGACTCCTGATCTCAACTCAGATCTTGATCTAAGGGTCGTGAGTTCAAGCCCCATGTTGGGCTCCACACTGGGTGTGGAGTCTACTTAAAAAATAAATAAACAAACAAAGAAACCAACAAAATGTATGTTAGTGAAAAATCTCAAATTTTCTTTTCAAAATAATTGAGTATGTATAAGCTCATTCTGCTCTTTCCTGCATGCAATGAATCACATCATATTGTCAAAGGGAAAATTGTAAATGCTTAAACAAATATATGAAGTCCTACAGCTTTATTAATGTAACAGAAAAAGCCGGCTTAATTCCAAATTGGTTCCTGGTGGATCTATCCTAATTCAGTGTTAAAAGCAGTGTGAAAATGTTTTTAATTAATGACATTTCTCACTTTTTAGAATCTTACAAAATGGGCAATTCTGTGATAAGAAAGAGCTTATATAATCAGTCCACCTTTCAGTTATGAATACAGAATGTTGATCCAATTAATTGAGCCACCCACAAATTGATATTCCTAAATTTATTTTGATGACCAGCAAAGTACAAGTACCCACCACAATTTATTTTTAACTTTGCTAGCAATTTAATAAGAATTCTCATGGTATGTAACCTATAATAGATAGAAATGGCAGAATTAAAAGATAAAAATGTGCAAAATTTCCATAACAGAAGAAGTCATGTTTCCTTCTTCATAAGTGAGAGGTTCATCTTAGACTATTTGAGCTGTGTTCCCCCACAGAACTTATAAAATGTATCCCTGTCCAAATTTATCATGTAAATCTCCCCCCTTTTTAAAGATTTTATTTATTTATTTGAGAGAAGGAGCACAAGCAGGGTGGAGGGGCAGAGGGAGAGAGAGAGAAGCAGGCTTCCCGCTGAGCAGGGAGCCTGATGCGGGCTCGATCCCAGGACCCTGGGATCATGACCTGAGCCTAAAGCAGACGCTGAATGACTTAGCCACCCAGGAGTCCCATAAATCCCCTTCTCATGTAAAGTAAGACCAACATAAGGGAGATATGCACTCCCACATGAACCAGAGACACCAGACTATTCAATATCCTCCAGAGTGTGCTTCCTGCCTTGAGACCTTCAAGGACTTTATTAAAGTCTGGATATTAATAAGCTTCACTCATTAAAAATGCACATTATGCTTGGCTCCAGTTCTAGAACCTAGTTATGTTCATCGAGGATGAAATTCTCAAGTATTCTTTAGTCAGCTGCCCTCATTCCCATCCATTCTATTCACAAAACCAAGTGGGTCAACTCCAGAGGCACATGATGGTTGCTCAGTAAATACTGAATAGGTGAAGAATGAGTGAATGGGTAATAATAAACTATATTTTTACAATACTGCTTCCAGGCGCCTGGGTGGCCCAGTTAGCTGAGCATTCAACTCTTGATTTCGGCTCAGGTCATGATCTCAGGATCCTGGGATGGAGCCCTGAGTCGGGCTCCGTGCTTAGTGGGGAGTCTGCTTGAGATTCTCTCTCTCCTTCTTCCTCTGCCTCTCCCCCTACTCATGCACAGGTCTCTCTTGTAAAATCTTTAAAATATACATATATGTATATATATGTGTATATATATATATACATATATATATATAAAATACTTTACTGCTTCTAAAATTCATTTGCATAATTACTCCATTTATTCTTCACAATACTCTTCACAATACTCATGTAAAAAGGTAAAGAGGGGGTGCCTGGCCGGCTCAGTCAGAAGAGCACGCAGCTCTTGATCTCGGGGTCATGAGTTTGAGCCCCATGTTGGGTATAGAAATTACATACATACACATAAACTTAAAAGAAGGGAGAGCTTTTAGGTCATGTTTTACACATGGTGAATTTGAGGCCCCATGAGGTGTAAATGACTTATTCAGTGTCACAGGAGTGACACAACTAAAATGCTACCAAGGCCCCATAACATGCCATTGCCCTTCAATGATCGTAGAACAGCAGTAACGCCATCCATCATCAGTAGCAATGGGGGGCAGAAGCGGCCCCCTGACTCCTCCATCTCTGGACGTTAGTGCTTCAGCTTCCACTTTAGCTCCCAGTTTAGATACAAAAGGGCAAATGCTTTGCTTGGAATGCTCTTTGCTGTTAAGATTCCTGACATCACACTCAGCCACCTGAGAGGCCAAAACATTCCCTCCAGTTTTTTTTTTAATAATTTTTTATTGTTATGTTAATCACCATACATTACATCATTAGTTTTTGATGTAGTGTTCCATGATTCATTGTTTGTGCATAACACCCAGTGCTCCACGCAGAATGTGCCCTCTTTAATACCCATCACCAGGCTAACCCATCCCCCCACCCCCCTCCCCTCTAGAACCCTCAGTTTGTTTTTCAGAGTCCATCGTCTCTAATGGTCCGTCTCCCCCTCCGACTTACTCCCCTTCATTCTTCCCCTCCAGTTTTGAGAGAATCTTTGCAGCCACATCTGAGTTCCGAAACGTTGCTATGAAGCCAACAAGTTGTAATCTTAAATCAGATTCCAATATGGAAATGTGATATGACGAAAGAGATTACTTACCCCTTCATAAACTGATAATGGCGTAACACCGATTATTCTATTGGGAGGTATTAACACTAAGGTCTGCCCTCTGAGTGAGAACAGTCCCCTTTGTTCTCTAATAGGTACCACTTTCTTCCCACTGGATATGGCATCGTCCCTCCATTGTTAAATTAAATCTTGCAGAAATCACCAAGGATTATCATGAATGTCAGCATTAACGTCAGCCTCGGTTAGCAACAAAGCCAACATCTTGAGTTTGTTTGCAGAAAAGGAGCAGCCCACTCAGGAAAATCAGGCAGAGTAGTTTGATGTGCCTGTCAAACTTCACATCATAACTGATGTAATACAACAAGAAGTGAATAAAACCTGGGGGGGTGGGGCTCGTTAATCAGAAGAGTTAACAGATTGTTTCTCTAAGCCCTCACTGTCAGCTTTGCCAGAAAAATACACATATCATAG
Organism: Eumetopias jubatus; assembly: GCF_037043125.1. Taxonomy (NCBI): domain Eukaryota; kingdom Metazoa; phylum Chordata; class Mammalia; order Carnivora; family Otariidae; genus Eumetopias; species Eumetopias jubatus. The sequence continues at coordinate 95,392,915 of NW_028274817.1, forward strand.
AGGAAACACTGATAAAAATGTTGTAATACCCTTGTCTCAATATGTCTATAATATATCATGAAGCCGGAAAACGTGAAAGTTAACCCAAAAGTTACTGCTAGGGAAAGACTCCACTCAGACTACTAAGTAGAATGGCAAAATAATCCATGTGACAATGAAACAGAAAGGACTAACCTCACAGGGGAAGATTGATGACAGGATTACTTTGAAATATGTCTCTTTTATACAAATTATTACATAGAGCTTCATAAAGTGTTTTATTTGTCCTGTTGCAAAATTATACTTTGTTGCTTGCTTTTGTTATCACAATAACATTTATTTGCATCCCAATCCCATGCTCCACTGAATCTATGAAATATCGAACTTCTCTGCAAAGGAGGGCTCATCAAAAAGAAATTTGAAATATGAAATTCTATTATTAAGTAAGACAAAATAAAGTCCTTTTTTTCTGTGAATGAGTGACTTATTTTATTACCTTATCTAAAATCTTGTAATGTGTTTTTAAAGTGTTGAGTTCAAAAAACCAAGAAATAAAAATGAAGAATAGAAAGAAAATAGAGAATTGGAGATCAGAAAATCTATGGTAAATTTAGAAGTATATTGCCAAATAGAAAAGCAGGAAAAAAGTTTAAAGCACCCTAGATCAAGATCTTGCAACTATACTCACCTAAAATAATTTTATCCTAAGTGAAAATAATGTGTTTACTACTGCAACTAGCTTCCTATATCAGGGCTGGTGAAATGGCATGTGGCTATACCATGAAGTCACATATAAACGATACCCGATATAATGATTAAAAACTGACAATGAATTCCTGTTTTCCCCCTTTTTCCTTCCTTCCTCCGTCCATTCTTTCCCTCTTTCTTCCTTTTCTCCTCTTCTTATATTTATTTTTTTAAAGGTTTTATTTATTTATTTGAGAGAGAGAGAGAGCAAGAGCAGAGGGAGGGGCAGGCAGAGGGAGAGGGAGAAGCAGTCTCCCCGGTGAGCACAGAGCCCGACACAGGGCTCGATCCCAGGACCCCAAGATCACAACCCGGGCTGAAGTCAGACGCTTAACTGACTGAGCCATCCAGGTGGCTTCTTAAATCTCTGCTGGAAAGTATAGTCTAGACTAGTGCCCATTATTAGTGCAAGTAGTTTTTGGCAAGCCTGAATTAACTACCAATCCAAATCTGATTTATTTTAGTGGCGTTTTGTCACTCCCTCATGCCTTGACACCCCCCAGGACTGTGACTTGACATGACTACTCCCTGATCAAATTCTGAGCAGAGAGAAGCACATACATATGCAGCATGTGAATGTTCTCATGGAGCCAGGGGCCAGACACTATACACTGACAAGAGAGGAGGTAACTGATCGAACCTGAGGGAATGTGGCAGACTTCCTACAGGAGGTAACATATGTATGGAATGGTAAATAGGAATTTGCCATACAGACAAGATGGGGAGGCAAGACTATTCTATACGAAGGGAGGTAGAGAAAAATGTGGTTAATCTAGTCAATAACAACAGATTAGTAGATTTAGGAAATATTTTGTGAAATCTTACTTTAAAATGTGAATTTCTATGCCAGGGTCTAAGCCCACTTGATCCCTGCTTGAATTAAGTGAGATGTATATAAAGTCACGTGAGACCACATTCAAATAATGCCACACTTCGCTTAAAAGGACAAGAAAGTGCTGGTGACCATCTCATAATATTGTTTACATGGTGCTCTCCATGCCAGAGGGGCCTAGATTTTCTTCAAGGCAATCAAGCAAGACCCTGGGAATGTGAGCAGATCATGATGACAAGATATTGGGGAAACATCCTGAAAGCTGGCGTCCGTAAGTGTATGGGCTCTAATTTGTGACATTTCTCAGAAATCTGAAGCTGCATGTTAAAATATCGAATAATATGTGCAGGATGCTATTTGAAGCATTCAAATATCTCTTTATACCTCCAATAATATGGATGAAAACTCTTAGCCATTTATGGTGTTTTCTTCTAGAAGCAAGGAAGATATACTCTTCATATTTTCTTTTCCCCAGACTACTGGCATCTTCATATAAATACAATTCCCAGGTGGCATGTACTATGAGTTTGTTCCTTGTGTAAATGCATTTTTATGCCCTTTGGTTGCCTAAATTATATTTTTCTACAAATACAGACTGGAATTCTATTCACAGAATAGGTGTGTAAGTATGAAAATTGTCTTTAAAAAGGGCTTTCTTTACATTACTGGTCTGACATTTGAAAACTATACACTTGGAAGTCATCTGAAATTATCTTAATGCAACAAAACTCAAATGCGTTAAAGTTGTGGAATTTTATAGCCTAAATTCATCTTAGAAATGATTTATTTCATCCTCCTCACATTGAATATAGGAGACTTAGGTCAAATGAGATTATGGCTTGCTTCTGAGTCCTCAATTTTTGTAAAAATCCTGGAATTAGAATACTGGTTTCTACATTCCCAGCACTGTGTTCAAGCCTGCTCTCCTGTGGATCCCCTATATGACTACCTTTTCTTTAAATAATCATAAAATAAGAGGCTTTGAGGCACTCTCAAAGATCCTGTAGTGCCCCTGTTCTTTGAGTGGATAGTACTATTGTGTTCTGCATGGACTTCAAACTATTAATTCCTGGAGAAACTGACATATAGTAAATGAGAGCATTACTCAAATGTCATCCCCAAATTATCATCTTTCTCTTTAAATAAATGAAAGTGAGTTTCATTCTTAAATGGGATATTATTATATCTTGACACAAACATTCTTTTATATTACAGAAATATTCAACAGAAAATGGGATATAATTTGTCAGCAAAAATGCATTCTAAAATAAAGAAACTGGGGCACCTTGCTGGCTCAGTCTCTAGAGCATCTGACGCTTGATCTCAGGGTCGTGAGTCTGAGCCCCACGTTCGGTGTAGAGATTATTAAAAAAAATTAAAAATTAAAAAAACCCTCAATATTATCTTTGAAAGAGCAGTATCATTAAAAGATGCTTAGGAATTGTCTCAGGAAGCCTGCTTCTCCCTCTCCCACTCCCCCTGTTGTGTTCCCTCTCTCACTGTGTCTCTGTCAAATAAATAAATAAAATCTTAAAAATAAAGGAATTTTCTCAACTGTCAAAGAATCATTTCATCCAAATGAGTCATTATGTGGTAGGAGTCCCTCTCCTACCCTCCCAACACCCCCGCTGGGATTTTTTGCGGCAAAAATCAGCCTAGATGTATTTCTGTAAAAAAAAGAAGCAGACTACTCAAAGATCTGGTGCCATCCGTTCTCTACAGTTTGTAAGTCAACTCAGGAAAGCAGCAGGAAAAATTTTGCCTACAAAATCAGTCATTCACCAGGTAATCCCAAAGTCCACTTGGGTTGGAGTTGGTCAACTGCCCATAGGTGGCACTGCCACATTATTCAACACGTATCCACTGAGACCGTATTCTGTGTGGAGCACTGTGCAATGGAAGCACTTTTGCAAATTGGGCCTCAGACTCTACCATCACACTGTCTTGGCCCACGCTCCCCTGCATCTCCTGAGAGAGGGTTTTGGAAGCAGAGGGTCCAGGTTCCAGTCCCTACTCTGGCACATGCTAGCGGAGCACTAATCCCTCAGTTTCTTCATCTGTAAAATGCAAACAACAAAACCTTGTTCATAACATTTTAAGGAAGGTCAAATGAAATAATGCTTGAAAAATACTTAAGCAGACTATCTAGAGTATAATGTGGAATTGGAAATGTTCAACCACCAAATACTGTGATTCACTTTGGTTAAAATAAAACCATATACCAAATATTTCTGTAGTATTTATTAAGAAAACTTGATACAAGTGCTTTTGAGAATGTAGGACTCGAGGTTCTCTGTTAATCCTTATTGAAAAGATAATCGAGAAGGTTGGAAAATATTTACAAATTAATTATCATTAAGGTACAAGGTGTATAAAAAGCATTAATTTGGCACTAATTTAACTTAATCCATATATATCATTTATCCTGTCATTGTCAAGTTGATTTGGGGGCAACTCTGTTGTAAATGGAAGAAACTCTCTTATAACATTCTGTTTTCATTTGCAGGGTTTTATTTTTATCCCTAGTGCAATATAATCCTGAACCTCGATACTATAATTACAACAAGGGGCTTGCTAACTCTGTTTTCTATAGAAAATGCCGTCTGCTGGAGCATTTATTACAGGAAATTGGATTTACTCACCAAAATTGTAAAGCACACACTAGCCTTCTGATATTTGGCCCAATATCTGTTTGTCCTTGTTAAATGTCATAACACATCTCCTATATATGGGATATAGATTTACTTGTCCACGAGTAAGCTTTTTAATTTTAAATTTCTCTGCTCATGCTTGTTCACAAAAAATAAATTTGTGACTAACGAATTCATTTTTAAACAAAACACAGATTCTTCTACAATGGTAAGTACAAAATCAGTGTTGACTGATGAGTTCTACTTTTGTTCTTTATGCTTTCTGCCACCATTCCACAACTACTCTAAGGCTGATGAAATAACGGAAGTAGAGTCATTTTGCCTTCTCTTGGGGAAAACAAAGTTTAACACACGGGGCTCAGAATCCGGTTAACTGTCCTGCTGCCACCTGAACTTTTGTCTTATTCCTCACCTCTACCTTCCTGTAAGGACAGCCTACAAATACTGAGGCCCCTCATAGAATTTGGGGCTCCTGCTATTTCCTTCACTAAATACTGGTGTTCTGGCGAGAAACCCCAACATATGGCCACCTGCTGAGAGTTCTCCCCAAGCCCCATTGCTTCTTGCTCTGTCTGCATCTCTGAACAAGGTCTTCCACAAGATTCCCTGGGCCCTTGCCTACCAAAGAAATGACAACCAGACACTGGCTTTTGTTATACTGAAACCGCTCTTGAAACGTAAAGATGGTTGGAAATTAAGATGGACACACTAGTGCTTCAGCAAGGCCTGACTTTAAACTGAACACATTTTTCTCTTCCTCATTCTCGAAGCTTCCCCATCCCGTTCACTTGTTTTTCTGTAGAATTCTTTGTTCTAGGAACTCGGTATCGATACTGAGATCTCACTGACCTCGATGTATACTTCCTAAGGAGACTTCCTAAGGGTGGCGGGCGCCAGTGTTAGTCATGACATCACCTTGAGGACATGACAAACGTGGCTGGCAGTTCGTAGTAGATTCCTATCGAAACAGCCCCGATCCTGGATTTTCCTATAAAAGCTCTCAGCCTTTTACCCTGGGCGGGCTTGCACTCTTGGGGGCATGAGCTGGCTGCAGCCTCCTTTGCCGGGCAAAGTAATAAAGCACCTTCCTTCCCCCACGCTGTCTTCCTGTTATATTTCCGCTCCGGAGCACAGAGGTTGGCTCTTGACAACCTAGTGCCTTGATTACATCCCACAGTGAATAAAAGTAAATGTAGAATCCTGCAGTTTGAATCGGGGACCTGGTGTTGTTTTTCCTTCTAAGCCTAAGGATCATCCTAGCTAACGGCATCAAGAAGGTGTCAGTTGACTAACTGGCTAGCCTTGGAAACAGAAAGGTAAAGAGAAACTCGACTGGCGAACTTGCTACTTCCTTTTATCCTCACTGTTGGGAACAACCAGGGTTCAATTATGACATGAAGAAACTATAATTAAAGAACACACACACACACACACACACACACACACACACACACAAGAGCAAAAACACAGGCTAACAAATGTAACAGAGAGACCATGACTTCAGCGTCCTACTTCAGCAAATGAAGGCTAAATTACTGAAAACAGTAAGTTCGGATCACTAGTGTTGGAGGCAGATTTCTATTTTTCCCTAAACCCTGCTCTATGAAGAAACTTTGTAAGTTGTGATCTGTTTACGGAAAGCGGACATAATTTGCTCATTTTGGAGCAGAATCTCATCATCGGGACACAGGAAATCATCACACTTGATCTTAGCCAAAAGGCCGAGAAGCGATCAGCTCACGTGCGGAAGGATACACGGACGGCTCCCCCGTGAACCGACTCCTGCCCTCACCCCTGCAAGCCCGCACTGGCGCGGAGTCCCCGCTGCCTACAGCCCCACCAGTGACGCAACCTCTGCGGCCCTCCGTCACCCCATCTGCAAAATGATGCTTTAACAATACGATGCTTGAGGGGCTACGGAGCGAAGACAGGCGTGAAGCGCCCTGCGGGTGCCAGGCACGCGGTGAAGCGTGCACGGAGTCGCTGTCACAGAGCACAGAGCTGTCACCTACCCGGTCTCTGTGTGTCACACCTGTGGACGCTCTACGCCCGACGCTCCTCCACCCTCTCCTGTCGGCATCCCCGGATCGCATCACCCATCCCCGTTCCCTGGTTCCCACTGGCCACTTTGTCCCTCCTCATGACAGGGGACGCTCCTTCAAGCTGTGGAGGCTCCCAGCTCCTCTCGCTCTCACTCCTGGGCCCGTCCGCTTCCCTCACAGTAGCCAGCCTTTGAGTCACCCAGTGCGGAGAAGAAGAAACAAAGAAACTCCTGCACTTTCTTTCTGTTTTGCTTTTTTGTTTTGGTTTAATTAGGTTGAATTTTACCTGAATCCTATGCTCTGGGAAAGCAACAATGGTTAAAGGAATCTCTCCCACCCATTAGTGTTTAAGGTGTGAGAGGCGAAATAAAAATGGGGTCACCATGTCAAGGTGTTTTAAGGCGGAGCCGGGAGGCCATTGAGGAGGTGGGCCTTATGCACGTCCTCACCGCGCGGGAACTATGAACTTTTGGACTGGGCCAGACCGCAAATACTCCGAGGACTCTGCCGGAACACCTGCAACTTGCTACAGTAATGCGCCTTTGCTTAGTGATAGCCTTAGCAACCAATTATGTTTAACCAAGATTAGTTTTCTGCCACCAATAACAAGCAGAATTCTTTGTAAACAACTTACATAAGCATTGGGGTTTTTTTTTTGTCTTTAGAAACCTCTGATTTTTGCTTCCTAGTGGGACACTATTTGGGTTGCTGCCCAAATCTGTGCACTCTGAATTGCAATTCTTTGATCCCAAATAAACTCTTTTGCTTAATTATTGCCTCCTGACAATTTTAGGTTGACAAAGGAAATGGCTTACTTCAAAGAAACACCCTTCTCCATATGACTTACAAAAGACTTAGATGCTCTGCTTACCTACGACGAGGCCAGACACACACAACATTCCAATTCCCATTCTTTGTCTCATAAAAGATGAGCTGATCTGCTTGTTCCTATGGATCAATGGGAACAAAATGCTTTTTAACCAAACTTTAGTTAAGCTTCTCTACTTCCCCCTGGTCTCTGAACTTTGACCCACCTCAACCTGAACCAACATACAATGCCTCCTGTCAAGAGAATGGCCTCAGAGTAAAAATTTCTCAGATGTAATTTCCAGTCTTTCCGTTCAACCCACTTCCCTGCTCCTAATTATTTCTAGCCTTGTTTATTCCTCCCCATGAAAGAAAACTGCTTTTTGCCTAACACTTGAGAGGCTTGCAGATCTCATGATATTTTTTGCTGTTGCTTGTTTGTTTAGACTATTGGTTTGTTTTTTCAAAGCGGAGCTGGGCATGAAGGGTAGGCAGGGTGTGGTTGAAAAACTAATGGAAAACAGAAGTGATGAAGGAAATTTGTGGGTTTTGTGTGTTTGCTTTCATGGACAATTTTCTCCTTATACAAGTGAGAGGTGGAGTGGAGCAGAGTCAAAAGGAGGCATTCCCAGAAGGTGTGAGGTAGAAGCAGGCTCTGGATCTCTTAGTCCCAAATTGGGTTCTGTACTCAGATCTGTGACTCTGGGGCATTCTCACCCCTGGAGGTAGGAGCTGCCTGCAAAAAATGCCCCTTCTCATCACTTCTTCCCCTGTGAGCTCAAGTGTAAATCTTCTCTAGGCTGAATCTATGGGTAGTAATGTTTCCTGTCAAGCCAGCAGGAGCCAGAGGAGAGAAAAGGAAATTAATCTTGGGCCAAGCTGTTAACCAAATTTCAGCAAAGTTCAGAGATGGGCTTAGGGACAGTTTTTTTTTTTAAAAACTCCCAGTGATTCTTGTAGTTTACTGTTCTATTATTTTGGAATTCAGTCTTATCAGTTCCCTTTGACTTCTGGGGGAGAATCTCATCTGAATAGATCACTTTTTAAAAAAATTTTTTTATTGTTATGTTAATCACCATATATTACATCATTAGTTTTTGATGTAGTGTTCCATGATTCATTGTTTGTGCATAACACCCAGTGCTCCATGCAGAATGTGCCCTCTTTAATACCCATCACCAGGCTAACCCATCCCCCTACCCTCCTCCCCTCTAGAACCCTCAGTTTGTTTTTCAGAGTCCATCGTCTCTCATGGTTCCTCTCCCCCTCCGACTTACTCCCCTTCATTCTTCCCCTCCTGCTATCTTCTTTTCTTTTTTCTTAACATATGTTACATTATTTGTTTCAGAAGTACAGATCTGTGATTCTGAATAGACCACTTCTATCAACACCATAATCACATTCTATTCTCATTAGTTTTTTTTTTAAGAATTATTTATGGGGGGCAGGGACGGAGAGAGGGAGGGGGAGGGGCAAGGGAGAGAGAATCTTAAGCAGACTCCATGCTGAGTGTGGAGCCGGACACAGACACGGGGCTCCATCTCAGGACCCTGTGATCACGACCTGAGCCGAAACCAAGAGTTGGATGCTACCCAGGCACCCCGATTCTCATCATTCTTTGTACTGAGTTTGCACTGTAGAGACTAACACTGATGGCACACATACTATGCTCCAGGTGCTACAGTCATAGTGTTCTATTCAAGCCTCACAGTAAATGAGGCATCAGTGAGGCATTATTATTTCCATTTTACAGATGAGGAAACTGAGACTCAGGAAAGTTAACTTGCAGGGGATTCTAGAGCTAGCAGGCAGCGGAGTACAAACTTAAATCATTCCAAATAATTATATCTGACTCAAAACACCCTACTATTTCTGTTGTACTATAAATGCTTCACCACATACCTAAATACATCCTCATCTTCATTTAACATAAAACATTTTAACTTTTATTCTTTCCTCTCCATATCTACATAAATAATACTAGTTTAAAGTCACAGGTTACTTAACCATTTTATAAAGCCTGTTCACATATTTTGTCCCATTAGAATTTCTCAGTAGTCCTGTGAAAAGGGCAAAATGGTCTTATTTTCTTCATTTATCAATGAACTATTTGAAAGTGAGAATAAATACGAACCTTTTGGTAAAGTGAGACAGGTATTAAAATGGTAGCATCCAGATCTGAACCTAAAATTTCAATTCCAAATCCATGATCCTCAAAAAGACATCACATTTTCTTGATCAATTCTATGTGTCTCCTTGGATATTGTGGTGTCTAAGGAAAGCATCATAAGTTGCTAACAAATTCTTTTCATTGTGAGACAAAATACATACTAGAGAGGAAGTCCACAGGAAAATATGTATGGTATACTCAGCCAGCCATGGGACCAGAGTAAAACCAGTATAGCCAAAAATATTTGGCATAAAATCTGAAGTTATTCTTTTAAAAATATTTAATTTTTATAAAAATATTCTTAATTTTATTATTTAATTTTATTATCATATAAAAAAGTACATAAATGTAAATTTTAACAAATAACCAAAATGCAAACATTTAGTCAAAACTGGAACACTGCCAGAACAGTTACTCTCTAGGTATCTTCTGCCAGAAGGAAAAAGCTTCCAGGTGGAAGGTCCAAAAGGCAAGAAGGGAGGTAAACCAAAAAGTAGTAAATATACATGTAGATTTATGTTGACTGTGTTCAAATACTAATAATGTCTAAAAGGTTTATAAATAGAATTAAATGCAAGGCAGCATTATATGTTAGGATGAGACTAATTAAAGTGCATAAGCTATTATCTAGGAAGATGGTAAAAGAATTGTCGTTATTTTTAAATTAACTGTATTGTTAAATGTAACAAACATATAAAAAATCCATAAACCATCAAAGCATAATTTAATGGAATATGGGGAGTGAATACCTGTATAACCATCCCATTTACCTACTGATCACAACCTCTTCCCCCAACCCAACTTCCGCTATCAGACTAAAGCCTTCTCTTTCATGGTAATCACTTCTTTTTTTGCTGCTATAATAATTATGACCATTTTATGGTCAATATTTGTAAGTAATCTATGTATGATCAAAAATAATGTGTACTGTGTTGTTGGGTGAAATAACTTACATGCACACACACACATACATGCATAACCATTAAGCCATGTTTATTAATGGTGTTCCAATCTTCTATATCTAATTGATTTTTTTGCATGGTGATTACCAGAAGACGCATATGCTAAAATCTCCCACAATGCTTGATGTGTTTATTTCTTGTAATTTTACATTTTTTGGATCTGCTGATCAATTAACTGACCAATCCATCTATCTTAATCTGTTTTATCTCCTTAATGAGACTTTCATCTTTATAAACCAATTCTCTTTATCTCTAGTAAATTTTTTTTGTCCTAATTTATAGTAGAGCTGGTTCATGGCCATTTTTTTTTTAAGTTTTCTCTACACCCAACGTGGGGCTCCAACTCATGACCCCAAGAACCCTGAGATTAAGAGTCATATGTTCTACTGATTGAGCCAGCCAGCCACCCTGGGTTACGATATGTTTTTGCTTTCCTTTTTTCTCCCACTCTGCTCAACACCAAAATGACTTTCCTGCAACCCTAGAGATGAGATTAGTTCTGGTTTACTTTAACACTAAGATTGTAACCTTTTTGCATCCTGGACTTTTTTGATGGAGGCAGGCCCTGGGTCTTGACTTCTGTACCCCTCCTTCCTTCTTTTCCTTGATGGGGAGCAGAATATGCCATCCCCAAATGTGCCACTTTGGTATGTGGATTGTTTTGAGCTGAAGGCAAATTAGACCCAGTAGACTCAGGAAAAGTTTTTACCTTCCCCTTAACTACTTAAAAGAATTTAGATTGGGGTCCTGCACGAGGAAAAGATAACTTTTTTTTTTTAAGATTTTCTTTATTTATTTGACAGAGAGACAGAGAGAGAGCACAAGTAGGCACAGCGGCAGGCAGAGGAAGAGGGAGAAGCAGGCTCCCTGCTGAGCAAGGAACATGATGTGGGGCTCCATCCCAGGACCCTGGGATCATGACCTGAGGCGAAGGCAGCCGCTTAACTGACTGAGCCACCCAGGCACCCCAGATGTAACTTTTTATATCAAAAAGACTTTTTTTTTTAAAGAGAGAGAGCGAGCACGCAATCAGGGGAGGAGCAGAGGGAGAATGAGAGAGAGTCCTAAGCAGGCTCCATGCTCAATGCAGAGCTCCATGCAGGGCTCGATCTCATGACCCTGAGATCATGACCGGAGCTGAAACCAAGATCCGGCTGCTTAACCAACTGAGCAACCCAGGTGCCCCTAAGGATGAACATTTCTATAACTGGTAGAACAGTCTTGGGTTTTCTAGGGCCAGTCATTTTGTTTTGACTTGTTTTTAAAGTCCAAACAAGAAATGGATCTACGTTTTAAAACAAGGTACCATTGTTATTAAATTTCTCTTATTTTCCACATATAGCTTAATGAAACAAAACAAAACAAAGGGGGGAGTAGGATTTTAAAGATTTTTATTTATTTATTTGACAGAGAGAAAGAGCACAGCATGGGGAGCAGCAGGCAGAGGGAGAGGGAGAAGCAGGCTTCCTGTTGAGCAGGGAGCCCGATGCGGGGCTCCATCCCAGGACCCTGGGATCATGACCTGAGCTGAAGGCAGATGCTTAACTGACTGAGCCACCCAGGTGCCCCAGAGATAACTTTTTATATCAAAAAGACTTTTTTTTTTTTTTTAAGAGAGAGAGAGAAAGAGAGCATGCAATCAGGGGAGGAGCAGAGGGAGAGAGAGAATCCTAAGCAGCTCCATGCTCAGTGAAGAGCCCCATGCAGGGCTCAATCTCATGACCCTGAGATCATGACCTGATCTGCAATCAAGAGTTGGATGCTTAACTGACTGAGCCACCCAGGCGTCCCATCAAAAAGACTTATCTGCACAGCTTGGCAAACATCTGATCACCAAATATTTGCTCTTCACATCTTCCTGTCAATTGTCTTCCTCCTCTTTGAAGCCCAGACCCCTACCCCCTCCTCCTTACCTCAAGATGGTATAGAAGCCTCAATTGCTTGACTGCCCAGGAGTTTCATGTCTGTGGGGCTCTTGTACATATGCAATTAAATTTATTTTTCTCCTTTAGTCTATGCTATATCAATATCATTATTAGACTAAAGAATCTAGAAGGGACAATTCTTCTGTCCAAACACCCTCCTCCCTACTCTACCCAAAAAATCTAGACCTCCAAAATGAAAGATGCTCAGTCTTTGAGTGTGAGGGAATGGAAGGTGCAGTTGATTGTTCTGTGTTCTGCTAAGCTCCATTTTATTTATTTTTATTTTTTTAAGTTTATTTATTTAAATAATCTCTACATCCAACATGGGGCTCAAACTCACAACCCCAAGATTAAGTGTCACATGCTCTTCCAACTGAGCCAGCCAGGCATCCCTGCTAAGTTACATTTTAGTTCTCATTTTATTTTTTTATTTTTTATTTTATTATTATTTTTTTAGTTCTTATTTTAGAGTACTCTTAATCCAGAGTACTGGATTTTTTCCAGTCTTATTTGCTCTTTGATGTTTTTAAATTTTTATCCAAAGTTTTGAGTTGTTTTTAGCAGGAAGACTCATCTAAATAATTACAGAATTTTTTTCTGCATGAAACAAAGGAAAAATTAGCTCCTTTTCTGTGGAATTTAAAAACTCAGACAAAATATTCTTGATATCCAAGGCTTCTGACCATATGAGGTGGGCTCTTTGTATTGAGGAAATGATTAGAAACAGTATTTCCTGCCAACCCAGAAAACCTCTCCACAAAAGAAGAGAAAGACAATAGTTTTATTATGAATATGCAATAAACCAAACAGCAGTGTGTATCACAGGCACCAGCTAAAGTGACTACTAAGACAAAAGTCTTAGCATTTTATGTAGCCAAGCAGATACAATCCATTCTCTCTTGGAAGAGAAGAGAGAACTGGGAGACAGAAAGAGAGTCATTGATGAAGGCACCCCGGGACTCAGTGTTTTAGATGAGGAAGATCTGGCACCAGATTTTGCAGATCTGGCATCAGAGGGCAGACGTCATCGTGTCATCATGGGACTGATGACCAAATCAGAGGTATCTCCGCAGAGGCCATTGTGTACAGAAAGTGCTGTGGACAAAATATAAAACCTAATATGGCAATATAAAGTATTCCACTATAGGGGAGGAAGAATAATTTTCCCTCTACCCTTCTATGTTCTTGACTGAGACACCTACAATACAAGACAGATTAATGGGAGAAAAAGAAACAGAAGTTTAATTACGTGCATACATCCTGTATACATTTGAGAGACCCAGGAAAATGGAGTAACTCTCCAAATGGCCCAAGCCATCATCTTAAATACTATCTCCAGTTAAAGACAAAAGATGTTGCTTGGGGGGTGTGGAGCTAGTTATGGGAGGTTATCAGGAAAGCACATTAATCAAGGGAAAGGTTGTTATGCAGATTTAAGTCCATGCCTTCTCTACTGATAAAAGTTTCTAGAGACTGAGTCCCCCTCCCATTTCTAGTATAGAGCTCCTAAAACCCTTGGAAATTTATGGGGCGCCTGGGTGGCTCAGTCGTTAAGCATCTGCCTTCAGCTTAGGTCATGATCTCAGGGTCCTGGGATCGAGCCCCGCATCGAGCCCCGCATCGAGCCCCGCATCGAGCCCGGCATCGAGCCCCGCATCGGGCTCCCTGCTCGGCAGGAAGCCTGCTTCTCCCTCTCCCACGCCCCCTGCTTGTGTTCCCTCTCTTGCTGTGTCTCTCTCTGTCAAATGAATAAATAAAATCTTTAAAAAAAAAATGGGAGGAAGACCAAATATATATATATTTATTATAAATTACACTATCACAGGAATTAGAGCATTTCCATGACAGCTGAAGCCCTCATTACAGCACAAGAATTCTATTCTGTTTTCTTAAAAAAGTAAAGCAAAACCAAAAAATTATGTAATAAACTATAACCATTAAGAAAACATGGCCAGTAATATGGAAGGTAAGGCAGGATTAGGAGGTTGCTGAGGCCCAAGAGATTTCAAGAGTAGGGTCACCCTATTACTGAGAGAGCCTGAGGGTTGTCCTTACCTATGTTTCTTTGGAGATAGTTAATACCAAAAGACAAACCATGACTTTCCTCTAAACAAGAAAGTATGGCCAGAGGTTTGTGTTGTGGAATAGGACCATTTTATGTGCACGTCCCAAACAAAGACAACACTCCATGCTGTTTTTGCAATGTTATTTAACACCGAGCACTACTATCACCAGAATTAAAATTTCTTTGTGGAGGCAAGAGGAAGACAAAGCAGGCGCAGAGAAGATGCAGACTTCTGGGAGAAATAAATATCTACTCCCAATGAGAGAAGTAGAGAACATATCCTCCAACAGAAGGAGTTGAAAATGGCACCCAGGATCTGGGTTACCTATATGATGGCAGTGAGCAAGAGTGTTACACGGTCTATATTTAAAATTCTACGTACACACACCACACAGAGATGTACACCCATATATAACATGCTTATTATTTCAATAGTTACTTCAAACACTAACTTGGGTCCAGATATCACACTGAAGAACAAGGCACAGTTTAAGCATGGTCGGCGGGCACTCGAGTAGGAAGTCCAGAGATAGCTACTTAAAGTGCTTCTGTTCCTTTTCAGTCGGCAAACTGCCAGAAATGGATTATTATTGGTGAAATAAGCATGTTGCCTACAGCAGTGATTTTTGTAAACGGACTCTCATAGACAAGTAAAAAGTAGTTAAGGTTTATGGACTGGGTGAACCTAGTGTAAGAGGTACTGCCCACCTCCGCACAAAGAGGTTTTAAGAATCTAATGAGGTTGGTAGACTTTATCCTTCGGAATGCAGGCCAAGGCATGATTCCTAAACAGTTGTGTGGCCTGATACTGCTTCAGGAATACAGTTCTTACACTTGGCTGCGATTTAGACGGACTCGGAAAGCTTTAGGAAGCTGCAAATGCTCAAGTCACACCTCAGGACATTAAAATGAGAATACTTGGGGGAGTAGTCAAGGCATTAGTGCTTTTGAAAGCTTTTTAGGTAATTCCAATGTGCAGCCAAGGTTGAAAACCAATAGTTTGAGAGGACATACAGTGGCAGTTATGATAACCCCTGAATAGGTTATATGAACTGTTTCAGGTGTGCTTGATAATCAATGTTTGATTAACCTCGGTCTGTGTATGTGTCAGCATTTGTTCTAAGATTTAATTTATCCTGACAGAATGGTTTATAGAGAAACTTCCACCTTTTGGGCAGCACTGTTTATCAAAAATAAACTAAGGATTATGTGAGACCATGTCAGCCTGAGTCAGATAACAGTGGGTGCCATGTATGTAATTTGCTATCCATCAAACCATGAGCAGTTTTGTGTGAGACAGTCACTATTTTAGGATGCTAAATTCTGGAGAGAGACTTAATTACCATATTCATCAAAGGGTAGAATTACTAGGTAATCTGTAAATAGTTTGCTTCTAATCAGGAAAGCAAAATTGTCCTAGGTTGAGAAATATTTATTGGATACAGGCACCAACCACAGGAGGGCAAACAAGTCCCTATCTTTTGCCTCTGAAACTATATTTTGATCTTGAATTTTCATTTCAGCTCTGTCGTGGAAAATTTAATCTTCCAAATTGAAGGTACATTCAGTAAGTTCTGGTTTGAAATTCAATCTTTTAAAGTAGCACTCTCTTAATTCAGGAATTTCCTGTCACTTCTCTCCTTCTATCGGGGTCCAGGGCAGGCCGCCTCCAAATGTAACACAATGGCATACTGATTATTTTGAATTGAAGATACCTGGGAAACAATTGGTACAAGGACACTCAGATCCTCCCCTGTCTCCTTGAAAGCAGGAAACAAATCTCCCATATGAAAGGCACCCTCCCTTTCCTAAGAAGTAAAAAAGATATCCTTATCACCAGAGATAGGGACTTCAATGTTGCGAAAGCCGTAGAAATAAACCTTGTTACTTTTTTACTAATCTACTACTTCAGCCCAAATTCTGCTTAGAATTCCTTTACCAATTAAAGCTCCCAAATACTTGTTTTCTTTATCTTGTCAAGTCCTTACAAAATTATTATCTCTGTCTAGAATGTATAAAACCTGCCTGGGTCATTTCTTTGGGACTCAATTTCATTTTGGGGCCTCCATGTATAAGTAATGAAGTCTTGGCTTTTTCTCTTCTTAATCTGTCTCGTATTAATTTAATTCCTAACCAGCTAGAAGAACTCTGGGAGGGGAGTGAGGGAATTTCTCCCTCCCCAACACTTCTATTTGTCCTGTTCCGGGAGGATTTACAAATCACTGGCATTTGGGTTGGATGGATAGAGATGGGTGGATGAGACAGATTGATAATGTAGAACTTAACATTGGAACCAAGAACCTGTGCTGTCTTTGACTGACATGTATCTTTTTTTTTTAATTAAAAAAATGTTTTTAAGGAATCTCTATGCCCAGGGTGGGGCTCTAACTCATGACCCTGAGATCAGGAGTTGCATTCCCCACCCACTGAGCCAGTCAGACTCCCCTGACATGTATAATCTTAATTGATTTTTTTGATTGACATCTATCCACTACTTCTGTGGTTCAAATGCCCATGTCCTTTCTGCTCTGTGATGCCCAGTTTATTGCAAACTAATGTGTATCTTCATTTTCCTATCATTTTGAGTTTTTTTTTTTTTTTTTTTAAGATTTGAGAGAGAGAGGGAAAGAGAAAGAGCACGAGGTGGGCAAGGACAGAGGGAGAGGGAGAAGCAGACACCTGCTGAACAGAGAGTCTGACAGTGGGGCTCCATCCCAGGACCTGAAGATCAGGACCCAAGCTGAAGGCAGACGCTTAACCAACCGAGCCACCCAGGTGCCCCTTGAGGGATCTTTGAGCCTCTAGTCCACTCTTAGTCATTTTTATATCCCTCTGAAGGGAATAGGCCACTTTTGGATGCTCCCCCACCAATCACGTTGAGGGATGTGCACTCACAACTTGCTACTCTAGATTTCCGAGGCCAAAATGGCTTTGGACTCCTCCAGGGGACTTTCACTAATCCTTCTTTATGTTTGGGTCCCACTAATCCTGTCTAGATTTCTATCACACACCAAACCCTAGAACCTGATCCTGCGACATTTAATCTACCATTTAACTCCTTTGATCACCTCTGCCAAATATTTTGCTTTCCCTAAAGCAAATACATGGGTTCTTTACATGCCCAGGGTCAGGAAATTGTTCTCACATCCTCATATGGCCTTTTGAGTTAAATGCATATGGCATAAACTCTAGGTTTGCTTTCTTCGAGGTTGAGTTTACTGGAAGCCAGGTTTTTACAACTTTTGTGTGTCCAGGAGTTTAAAAAATCTACTCAGGAACTCATTTGATTTATTTACTCTCAGCTGAGCTAGCCCTCCCCTGACTCAAGGAATACCACTAACCCAATGGATGGAGTGCACAAGATCATCAAAAATAATTGGAGACAGATAAACCTTGGTTATTATCAAAATATTGCCTCCTGCCATACTTGTAACAAGGACTTGTGGCTAATTGGATGGCTGGGCGTGGGATAACATTTTATCAGGTTATCTGTATTAGCTGTTACAGATGTGAGAAAACCGAAGTTCTCATATGTTAAGTGACATGTCTGAGATCACAGTGCTAATTAATAGCAACTCTGGGTACAGAAAGTGTAGTGTTTTCCTGTTGCTGGAAACTCTAAACTTGATTTGGAGAAATAGAAAGTGGCTTCCAGTTAGCTCAATAGCAATGATTGACAAACATGGCTGTCCATTAGACTCAACCACAGAGCTTTTGCAAAATACATAGGATTCTTCCATAGCAAGCATGCAGGTTCACCAGGCCTTTATTAGGTTCCACGCCTCTGTATTTAGTTATACACAGATAATTTCCATGCTTTACAAAATAAACAAAGCTGAAGAGCATGTGTAATGCACATGCAATCAGCCTCAAATGTTGCCTTCCCTGGGCATCCTTCCAGCAGCTTTTTCCTGATCTCTTCCAGCCCCCAAAGACCAAATGGGAGGCTGCTAATGCAGGCATCAGCCCTGATGTATGCACAGCTTGAGGCAGTGGTTTTAACATCTCTGTGTGCTTCAGGGTCCTCTAGGACACCTGTTAAAAATGTAATTATCAGATGCCACTCCCAAGCTGCATGAATTGCTTTATGAACACTTAATAAAAGATAATTAATAAATGGGTATATGTTAGAATTTGGTCTGAAGCTGGTGTTTATTATAACCTGGAAGTGAGGCATAATTCTTTGACCACTCTTGTATATCTATCAAAAATAACTTAAACATGCATGACCAAGTTGATTTAGATCACAGGGCTTATTTACCTGAGTGTTTGCCTTCTAATAGTTGAACCCTCCTTCCACTGGGGGCTGCAAACAGTCTGTATCCTGATCCTGCCTTTGGAACACAGCTTGGCAATGAGTAGGAAGTGAACATATTTGTCTACTGGGGGATTTGGCAGGAAAGCATGTAAAAACATTTCCCAAAGTATTTCTGAGCCTGCCCATAGAAATATCAACATTCTTCCACACCTATAAAATGAGCTGTGATGTTTACTAAGTGTTGAATTTGAAAGTACCAAATTTGTTGATAAATACCTGTTAGGAGAACAGAGAATGCCTGCCAAGAACAATCTGCCATCCAATAATTTTCAGGGAACACAGATGGCAAGAGTGTTTGGACCTTAAAAGCTCTGATGACCTAGAGAATTTGTTTCCAGTTAAATTACTTTACAGGTAAAACAGGGGATAGATGTATCACACTGGATCTAACAGTAGAATGAACCTAGGTATTGGCCCAGACCATCTCTTCTTGGCTCTTCACATGAATTCGTGGGAGTAGGAAGACAGGTGAACACGAATCTGTGTGGTGAGCCCCAGCTCCTGGTCCTGGTCCACCAGACAAAGCAGGTGAGAAGGTTTAGGAGAAATGGCCCTGTCAGGATAATCATTAGGGCAGCCTCCTTACCACTAGATTGACATATAATGGGAGAAAAACCTGAGAGAGGGGGTAGAAAAACAGGGGAAATGAAATAGAAGAACTAGAAGATGAAGTTGCAAAATTCAGCTTGATCCTGGCAAGACACTAAGGGGATTCTATGTCAGGCAAGGAGAGCCTACCTCCTGATTTGCTTTGCTGTCTGCTCCAGATCCAGGAAAGCCTAAAAAGAGTGGGGTTGTCAGAAAACGTAGAAGTGATACCTGAAGAACGCTGAAAGGAAACAAAACAGAAAACAGAACAAAAAACACGTTCTGATGGAAAAAATATCATCCTCATTGTGACTGATTTTATTCACTGAAGTGACAGCGATGTAATTGTCTTTTTTACCCTAACGGCACCCTGCAAACTGTGAATGGAGGCATGATGTGATATTTATTGTTCTGTCCCCGGCACAAAGTGTAACACTTACGAATGTTTAATCCACATTTGTTGAAAGAATGAACACAACGAAAATGTCTCTGTTTCAGTGGAAGTGCGGAATGAGGCCAGGAGATGAGATATGAACTCTCCGGGCATATGTAATAACACTCATGTTTCTAAAATTATCTCCCTTTCTTACTTATCGTTTCCTTCCTCTCCCCATTACTTCTTTATTTCCTTCCCTTCTCTTCACTTGCCATACTTCTTTCTTCTCCCCTCATTCATTTCCTCCCTCCCTCTCTCCCTTCTCCTCAAGCTGAGAGAGGTGAGGCCAAAAGGGCTAGAGATGACCTTTCCAAGTTCCTCTGCTAAGCCGGTGGCAGAGCTGGGTCACAGACAACTTCTTTCGTCACCCAAGCCAGGTGTCTTTTCTTTTTTTATGTTGTATATATTTTATTTTATTTATTTTTTATTAACATATATTATTTGTTTCAGGGGTACAGGTCTGTGATTCATCAGTCTTACACAATTCACAGCGCTCACCATAGCACATACCCTCCCCAATGTCTATCACCCAGCCACCCCATCCCTCCCACCCCCCACCACTCCAGCAGCCCTCAGTTTGTTTCCTGAGATTAAGAGTCTCTTATGGTTTGTCTCACTCTCTGGTTTCTTCTTGTTTCATTTTTCCCTTTCTTCCCCTATGATCCTCTGTCTTGTTTCTGAAATTCTTTTTTTTAAAAGAATTTATTTATTTGCTTATTTGACAGAGAGAGACCCAGCGAGAGAGGGAACATAAGCAGGGGGAGTGGGAGAGGGAGAAGCAGGCTTCCCGCGGAGCAGGGAGCCTGATACCGGCCTCGATCCCAAGACCCTGGGATCATGACCTGAGCTGAAGGCAGATGCTTAATGACTGAGCCACCCAGGTGCCCCTCGTTTCTCAAATTCTTCATATCAGTGAGATCATAATTGTCTTTCTCTGATTGACTCATTTCGCTTAGCATAACACCCTTTAGTTCTATCCACGTCGTTGCAAATGGCAAGATTTCATTTTTTGATGGCTAATATTCCATTGTATATATGAACCACATCTTCTTTATCCATTCATCTGTCGATGGACATCTGGGCTTTCCATAGTTTGGCTATTGCGGACATTGCTGCTATAAACATTGGGGTGCATGTGCCCCTTCAGATCACTACATTTGTATCTTTGGGGTAAATACCCAGTAGTGCAATTGCTAGGTCATAGGGTAGCCCTATTTTCAACTTTTTGAGGAACCTCCATACTGTTTTCCAGAGTGGCTACACCAGCTTGCATTCCCACCAACAGTGTAGGCGGGTTCCCCTTTTTCCACAACCTCACCAACATCTGTCATTTCCCGACTTGTTAATTTTAGCCATTCTGACTGGTGTGAGGCGGTATCTCATTGAGGTTTTGATTTATATTTCCCTGACATCACAAACACTCACCCTAGTTTAGATGTTCACGCAATGGAAGAGAGCCAAGCTGTCGCCATGACCCCAAATGAAGATCCTCATTATGCTCTATGCATTGCTCTGAGAGTACTACATCTAAAGAAATGAGGGGATCCTTCACATTCCGCTGTGTCTCAGGCGGAGGAAATGCCTGACGGTGATGGCCACTAAAAGGATGGATATGACTGACAGGAAACAAATTCTGCTAATATGTGTCCAAAATTACAGTATGTATGGATTATTTCTAAAGTCGACTGCTCTGCATTTCAGCTATGATCTTGGACTATGTCACACTTCAGCTGTATCTTCACAGCACCCAATTTAGAATGCAAATATGAAAAACCTGTCAGTTCACATTTGCTTGAGTATATCATTCTAGAAATGTGCATATAGTTTCTCCAGATAAATCAGTCTATTATTTTGCTATCATGTAGACATATCCACAATTATCATTTTGTTTTTGTATTGCCAAGTGATTACTTCAGCAAGGAGAAGACTGGAATACTCTTAAGGCTTTGACAGCCTCTCAGTAAACTGGAAACAAGTTACTTAGCCGTGGTCCTACCCAGGAATATTACAACTAATAATAAATACCCATAAAGTATTTCACAGAGGTAATGAGGGCAAATTAAGTGACATTCAATGCATAGGGGGAGTTTTTCAAAGACCAATACAAAGCATTATCCATTTAAAGTGGAGAGAAATGGCAATATTTGCGAAGGGAATAGGAAGCATTATCAGGAACTGACCAACTCTATTTTCCCTTCTGCATATTCTTACTCTTCTCTAGAACATGAGCCCTGACAGTGGCAATAGTGAATAATAATGTCTGAAGTTCTACTCAAATTGTGCTGTATTGCTGATTTTTTTTCTCTTGCATTTGTACCTTTCATTTAAATTTGCTTTCTCATATATGCTGCTTATTAGAAATTGTGCTTTAGGGAACCTGTTTTAATTTTTTATTATTTTACCTTTAGCAACAATTACTACTTGATGCAATTTAAATTTAAAGGATTGGAAGGGAAGAAGCTGTAGGCAGGGAGGGTTAATTTGGAGGTCACTAGTTTGTGAATCAGTTAAGTCCTTGGTGAGTGATAATCAAGAAAGTCATAAATTATAAACAAGAAACAATATTGTTTTTAAAAATTCTGGCCCAGAATTAGTCTTTATTGACTTTCTTTCTAAAGGTTTATTTATTTATTTTAGAGGGGAGGGGCAGTGGGAGCGGGGAGAGAATATCAAGCATACTGCTCCACTGAGCACAGACCTGAAACAGGGCTCAATCCCAGGACCTGGAGATCATGACCTGAGCTGAAACCAAGAGTCAGACCCTTAACCGACTGGGCCACCCAGGTGCCACCTTCTGGCTTTTTAAAAACATCAGTATATTCTAAAACATCAGTGACATTTTCTAAAATATCAGTGTTTCCTAACTACTAGAATTTTAGAACAAAAGTTATATCTGTCAAAAATATCTGGCCAATGCCCTTCAGTCTTCTCTCCCATCTGATAGGAAGTGTTGACTACAAAAACACCACTACAAAAAGAGAAAGCAAAATGAGTAATATAGAAAAAGTAGGTAGCTGAAGACAATTTATTCACATTAACTACCTTAGAAATTGTTCACATGACTTGCAATAAAAAGAATATATAGAAGCTGAATCTTGAGTATCAGGAGAGATACTCCACAGATTGAAAGGTGTTAGAAGATATTCCATGAATTCTGCATCATGGGAAAGTTGAATGAAATATTAGTGAGAGGTGGATGGAATCAGTTTGTAGGGTTTTGCTGGTTTTCTGGGAGTCTAACAGGACCTCCCGGGGTGGGGGGAGGAGCTAATTTGTCATAAATTGCTCTGTCTGATTAGATATGGAAAATGACACCTGGAGCATGCCTGGAGGTTTCCTCTGACTAAAGAGATCCAGGGCTTGTTAATACACTTTAATCCAGGATTTCTTAACGTGCATTCAGCATTACTTCAGAGGCAGAACTATAATCCCATGCAGAAACTAGTAGAAGCCCATTTCTCTTTGAATGGTACACTTGCCAGGTTTAAATCAACTTGAACCTAAACATTCTTCCTCCTTTAAAGTGAGAACTTCTGAAAATATACTATATGTGTTATCATATTATGTTATTTAATTCTTTATTAGTTGTGACCTTTTTGGTTTCCTATAATGTTAAGCAATGCAATTCGTGTTAACTCTAATACTAAATCATCTCTTGGTTTCTGTTTTGCTTGTTTATTTGTTGTTTTTTTTTTTTGACTTTTATCAAATCCTGTAGTTTCATATACCAAAGACTGATGCACCTTGTTAAACCCATAGACCATGGACTTAAATTGCTTTGTAAATCCCTCTCCTACTATTGAATAGAAAGGCACCCTTAGGCCAACTTGTTAAACTCTTTCAGTTTTCTTATTTGGTAAATTAGGGGAGGGAAGTGGAATTTGGACTCCTTGTTGATATGGTTGTGAGAATTTCATTACATATCATAGCTCATAATAAGCATAGTGTCAAACTCGTAGTAAGCACTCAAGGTTAGCTACTATAATTATTCAGTATATAAAACTTATTTCTCTTCTCCCAGTGATTTGATCCTTATCATAAAACATGAATGGAGGTTTAGAGGTAAAGTCAGCATGATGGTAGAATAGGAAAACTCAGACCTTATCCCCCAGAGAGACACTGTCTTAACAACAATATATGGTCCAGAGAGCCTGTGTGAGAGTTTCAGAAACCAGTTAAGATGACTCAGCACCCCAGAAAAGGACAAAGCCAAGAAGAGCCTCATTGAAATGGGTAAAAAAAAAAAAAAGTTGCTGCATTTCACCCATCATGGGCCTTCCCTGAAGCCAACACAGCTTGTTGTGATTGGAAGAAAACACTCAACTCAGTGCTTCTTTCTTGGAAAGGAAAGAGAAGAAAGGAGCATACATCCAGTGTTCCACCAGGGACTGGATCCTGTCACACCTGACTCAGAGTGCTAAAGTGGAACAAGCTGACTTTCCAAGTCTGGGGACCGCTGAGAGCAAAGATGACCTCAGTGGCCTGTTGTAGCACCAAAGAACCTAGAGAACCATGACAGACACCAGAAGGAACAAAAAATTCTAAGCTCCTGAAAAAGTAATTGGAAAATCTGTACAGTTGGGAAACTACATGAGCAGAGAAAACACATCCTCAGAAAATGTTTGAGAGCCCCCAGAATCTCTAGCCAGTCTTGTGTACAAAGCCAGTCCATAAAGACTGGAAGAGGTAGATATTTTTTCAAATACCCAAATCTCAGCAAAAAAAATAACAAGGCATATGAAGACTCAGAAATACAGCTCAAGGAAACAAATCTTCAGAAATTGTGAAGAAACAGACTTCTATGAATTAACTGACAAAGAATCAAAATAATGGTCTTATAGAAGCTCAATGAGTTTCTATCAAAAAAAAAAAAAAAAAAAAGCCAGAAAATAGCATGTGATGGTGAGAATATAGAGAAATGAGAACCCTTGTACACTGTTGGTAGAAATGTAAAATGGGGCAGCTGCTATGGAAAACAGTATGGAGGCTCCTCTAACAAAAACAGAATTATCATATGATCTAGGAATCGCACTTCTAGGTATATATTTAAAAGAATTGAAAACAGGATCTCCAAGAAATATATGCATACCCATATTCATTGTAGCATTATTCTCAACTGCCATGAGGTGGAAGCAAGCTAAATATCCATCACAAATGAATGGATAAAGAAAATGTGGTATATGCACACAATGAAATATTTACCCTTAAAAAAAGGTAGAAATCCTGTTATGTGCTACCATATGGATGAAACCTGAAGACATTAAGTGAAAGAAGCTAGTCACAAAAAGACAATGAGTGCAAGATTCCACTTATAGGTGGTATCTGAATTAGTTAATCTCTGAGAAATAGAAAGTGGAATGGTAGTTGCCAGGAGCTACAGGGATAGAGAAAAGGGGAGTTGCCTTTCAGAGTATAGATTTTCAGTTTGCAAAATGAAAATTTTCTAGAGATCTGTTGCACAGCAATGTGCTTACAGTTAACACTACTGCACTGTACACTTAAAAATGGTTAAGATTTAAAATTTTTTTGAGATTTATTTATTCAGAAAAAGAGAGTACGTGTACGAGTTGGGGGGACAGCAGAGGGAGGAGAAAGAGAATCTTAAGCAGACTTTGTGCTGAGCATGGAGCCCAACGTGGGGCTCCATCTCATAACCCTGAGTTCATGACTTGAGCCGAAATCAAGAGTTGGATGCTTAAATGACTGAGCCACCCAGGTTCCCCTAGATTTTTAATCTTTTATGTGCTTTTTAACACAACAAAAAAGGATTTCACTTCCTATCAGTCTGGCTCCAAAGCCTCTTGTTCTCACAGCTTCACCGTCGGAGAGGGGCTGAGCAGAGCTGAGTCCCAGAGAGGCACTCTCTATACCCGCCATTGTGTCTCGGAAGGTGCACGACTGTGACTGGCAACCTCCACTAGAATCCCTTTGTTCCAGTGGAAGTGCAAATGACTGAACCATGAGCATATGCTTTGAATAAGTATTTTGTTGGATCAAAATAAGTTTCAAAGAAAGTCCTCTCCCCCTAGGCGTTGCTAGTTAAGCAAAACAAAAAGGTGTGGATGGATTCTAATACTCCATGTGGCATTTCTCACAATCATTTTTCACCCATGTATTATTTCCTTTCAAAGAGAGAGTTTAAAACAGCCTTGTTTGGCGTAAACACCTAGTTTTCTATCTGGAAGTGATCATTTTTTCCTTGAAACACTATTCATCTATAAGTCCTGGGTTTAAAATTACTGCCTGTATCCTGCCATTTTCTCCTCCTCCTAATCCTCCTTCCAATACATGGCTGAATTTTGCTTGTGATATTTTATGCCTCAGTATCTATTCAGGTAAATTTTGTTAACTTACTTCTCCACAGGAAGGAGAAAACTACATCCCCTCCTGGCACATGGGAGGATTTTATCTCATTTTATAGAATGTTTTATACAACATTCATTTTAATCTTCCTTCATATGATGGATTGCAGATATCTCTCTTCTTATATAATGTCACTTTGGTGCTAAAGCAAAATGTGAACATTTACAGGTACCGTTTCAAAAGAATTTTCTGGGGGCACCTGGCTGGCTCACTCAGCAGAGCATATGACTCTTGATCTTGGGGTTGTAAATTTGAACCCCACATTGGGTGTAGAGATTAGTTAAAAATAAAATCTAAAAAAAATATATTTTCCATTCACTCTAAAGCAATTTAAAAATCACCGGAGAATGTAGCAGGAGATGGGAGAAATTTTTTTTAATTTTTTTAAAAGAGTTTATTTATTTGAGAGAGAGAGAGAGAGAGAGAGAGAGCGCGCATGATGGGGGGGGGCTCAGAGGGAGAAGCACGCTCCCCGCTCAGCGGGGAGCCCGATGCGGGACTCGATCCCGGGACTCCAGGATCATGACCCCAGCGGAAGGCAGTCGCTTAACCAACTAAGCCACCCAGGCGCCCCGAGATGGGAGAAATCTTGATGGTGGGGAAAAATATCCCAGAAATAGCATTTTGGTTTGTTTGATCAGAGGGGGATGATCTGAAATGGTGAGCAGCACAGTGTGTGGAGGGATTTGCATGACAGTACTGTGCACTAAAAAAGTAAACCTCCGCATGACAGGTGTTTGACCCAGGTCATCAAAGGCTGATGTAACGTGAGATACTGATTTCTGCATCCTGGAAACGTCCTCCAGGAGCTTGTGCTGAGAAAACAATGCCATGCAGGCCGAATCTGCAAATGCCTTACGATTTTCAACTCTGCCCTCTCGAAGTATAATCTCCTGCAGCCAAGGGACCCCCTTCTTCTCCCTGGTAATCCTAAGTGGTTTTACCAGTGAGGCTGTAACTTTACCCTTGATTTGCTACAGGTGGTTGTGAAAAGATGGGTCATTTGTGAGTACCATGAGGAGATAAAGCTCGTAACTTCAGTGCATGGTTTACTGATCATCACACATCAGGTACGGCAGCCCCCGGTTGCAAATGTCCAGGTGACCTTACCGGGAAACAGAGACAGCCCATTTCCTTCTCAGACTTGTAGATGTGACCCTATCTTCAGCTGCCAACCACCAGGCCGTTGATGCCTGGTTAGAGTGGGAATTGCTTGCTCATAAGAAGCAGCTGATAAATGATAAGTCATAAGAACATCTCTGCAAAAAACTCCCCATAAATATGATCAGCAGATAGGGCTCCCCACTGCTTTTCTTACAAAGAAATTTAACACTCTATTCCTGGGGAATAAAATGGGATCTGGGCCCATCAATTCCAGCAATTTATGCTTTTGTGCAATCAAGCCCCCCCCCCCTTTTTTTCTGAAAAGGGTATAGAAGTTTAGTGGAGTATCCCAAGCACATTTATTAGTTTCCTGCTGGCTTTTTTCTTCTTGTACTTTCTGTGCCTTCATTCCAGGAGCACTTTGAAAGTTTTCCGTACCCTTTACCCAGAGCCTCTTGTGCAGCATCACGGGGTCACGCCCTCATTTAGTTCCCAGGCAAGACCAGGCACCGAGCAGCCCTGACTTTCACGATGCCCAGCAGACGGAAGAGGACATGTGGAGGAAAACCAGCCACTGCAGTGCTAAATGGTGGGATGAAAACCCAGCATCGCTGCGTCAGCCTGAGGATGGTGAGGGTGCCTATGAGGAAGGGTGAGCATCAAGCCAGCTGATTCTTGAGCGACAGGTAAGGATTAGCCAGAAAGATGGGCCTCCAGGCGGAGGAAGAAAAGAAATCTTAATAGGGGAATAGCATGGCCAGATACTCGGAGGTTTGAGGGCTCTCAGCACTGAAAGAACTGAATACAGACCATGGATCGGAAGTAAGTGACGTGTGTGCGCATGTTGATACACGTGCAGCAGTGCTGGTGGGGATGACACACTGGAAGGTGAGTCTGAGACCTTATAGGTCACCTGGCTTAATACCGTGTTCAGATGTTTCCAGGGCAAAGAGGATCATTTCACTGCAAACAAGGCACATGAAAACACTTCTTTCTCTCATGAACATGAGTGTCAAACAGGACAAAAACAAAACTGAACCAAGCATGTGATTGCCTTTATATAGGCATAAATCTAGAGACATATGGAACAAGTTGGTGACTGAGGTAGGGGGCAGTTTCTAAGCCCCTATTGTTCCAAATCTTTACAGTGTGGCTTCTTTATTATTATTATTATTATCGAAATTTCTTTGAAATGCTGCACATTTATAGTGCCGTCTATGTTAACCCCAATACTCAATGAAAAATCCAAATATAGACAGACTCCAACTTAAAAATACATAAGTGCCCAAACTCCATTTCTAAGTTAGCTGTTTTAGTCACAATGTGTTCACCCATAGAAACAGTGTTACAAAAGGCAGCAAACAGCATCCCCTCAGTTCATTCACGGCACACATAAAGGCTCCCTCTTTCTACTGCAAAGTTCCATGAGTTTTGACAAATTAAAAATGTGATGTGCCCGCCATCAGGTTATCATACAAAAGAGTTTCCTTGCCTCCTCAAATCCCCTTTGCTTCACATATTTAATCTTCACCGCACCCTGAATTATTTACCATTTCTACAGTTTTACTTTTTCCAGAGTGCCATAGAGATAGAAACAGTAAGCATGTAGCCTTTCAACTGGCTTCTTTCACCTAGCAATGTGCATTTAAGAGGCTTTCATGTCTCTGTATGACTTGATAGTTAATGCCTTTTATTTTTAAAAATTATTAAGAGCAGTTTTAGTTTACAGAAAAATGGAACACAAAAGACAGAAGTTCCCATATATCTCTTCAACCTCCCCCTCCAACAGTTTCCCTATTAATGTCTTGCATTAGTATAGTACATTTTGTACAAATGATGAGCTGGTATTGATACTTTTTTTTTTGGTATTGATACATTTTTAAAAACTAAAGTCCATAGTTTACATCAGGATTCATTTGTTATGTTTTACACTCGATGGGTTTTGAAAAATGCATAATGACATGTATCCAGGATTACAGTACCATACAGAATAATTTCACTGCTCTTAAAAATCTCCTATGCTCTACCTATTAGCTGCCCCCCTCTCTCTCCCTATGAGCCCCTGGCAACCAGTGATCTTTCTACTGTCTCCATAGTTTCGTTATTTTCAGAATGTCATTAGTTGGCATCATTCAGTATGTAGCCTTTTCAGATTGGTTACTTTCACTTAGCAATGTGCATTTAAGTTTCCTCCGTTCTTTTGCTGGCTTGATGGCTCCTTTTTTTTTTTTTTTTTATGTGCACACGCAAGCATGAGTGGGGGGAGGAGGACAGGGAGAAGCAGACACCCCACTGAGCAGAGAGCCTGATGCAGGGCTCAATCCCAGGACCCTGGGATCATGATGTGACCCAAAGGCAGACACTTAACCAACTGAGCCACCCAAGCGCCCCTTGATGGCTCATTTCTTTTTAGCAATGATTAATATTCCATTGTGTGGATGTACCACAGTTTATTCACCTGTTGAAGGACATTTTGGTTGCTTCCAAGATTTGGCAATTATGAATAAAATTGCCATAAACATCCACACACTGGTTTTCGTGTGCACATAAGATTTCAGCTCAATTGGGAAAACACCAAGAAGTATGATTGCTAGATCTTATGATTAAACTATGTTTATTTTTGTAAAAATCTTCCAAACTCACTGTACTACTTTGCACTCTCATCAGCAATGAATGAAAATTCCTGTTGCTCCATCTCTTCACCAGTACTTGGTATTGTCAGTGTTTTGGACTTTAGTCATTGTAATAGGTATGTAGTATTTAGCAATTTCCCAAGGACACAATGCTGAGCATATTTTTAAAAACTTTTTTATTGAAGTATAGTTGGCACAAACTTTAAGAGCTTAGTTTTATAGGATTAATTGCAACTTGTATATCTTCTTTTGATGATGTGTCTGTTCAGATCTTCTGCCTATTTCATTAATTGGGTTCTTTGTTTTCTTATTGAGTTTTAAAAAGTTCTTTGTATATTTTAGATATTTTATCATATATATGTTTTGCAAAGATTCCAAGTGTGTGGCTTTCATCGGCTAATAGTGTCTTTCACGGAGTTTTAAATTTTAATGACGTCCAACTTACTTTTTCTTTCCTGAGTCATGTCTTTGGTATTGTATCTAGAAAGTCCCTGTCAACCCCAAGGTCACCTAGATTTTCTATGTTATTTTGCATTTTAAATTTAGGTCATGATCCATTTTGAATTTCTGAGATTACAAGATTTGTATCTAGATTCAGTTTTTTACATGTGGATGTCCAGTTGTTCCAGAACCATTTGTTGAAAAGATTATCTTTCTCCATTTTATTGTTTTTACCTTTTTGTCAAAGACCAGTTGACTGTATTTGTGGGTATCTATTTCTGGGCTCTCTATTCTCTTCCATTCCATTGCTCTGTTTTTTTCCAGTACCATATAGTATCTTGATCATTATAACTTTATGTCAGATCTTGAAATGAAGTAGTGTGAATTCTCCAACTTTGCCCTTTCTCAGTATTATATTCGCTAATCTAGGTGTTTCACCTTTCCACATAAACTTCAGAATCAGTTTGCCAATACCTACATAATTGTTGTTGGGATTTTGGGTGGGATTGTACTGAATTTATAGATTGAATTAAGAATAATAGAAATTGTAGCAATACTGACTCTTCTAAATCATGAATGTGGGTTAGCTCTCATTTGGATCTTGATTTTTTTCACCAATACTAAGTAGTTTTCTGCAAAAATTCCTGTACATATTTTGTTAGATTTCTATGTAAGTACTTATTTATTTGGTGCCATTGTAAACAATGTTTTTTTAAAAAGATTTCAGACTTCAATTTTTCATTGCTTATTGACTCTTGTATACTCCTGAAACCTTGTTTTATTTGCCCACGAGTTCCAGGATTTTTTTCCTGAAACCTTGTTTTATTTGCCCACGAGTTCCAGGATTTTTTTTTTTTTCCAAGAGTTTCCAGAAGACTGAAGATTTTCTAGATAAAGATCTGTGAGGGGTTCCTGGGTGGCTCAGTTAGTTGGGCATCTGCCTTCAGCTCAGGTCGTGATCTCAGGGTCCTGAGATCAAGTTCCACATTAGGCTCCCTGCTCAGCAGGGAGTCAGCTTCTCCCTCTGCCCTCCCCACACCCCTGCTCGCTTGTGCCCTCTCTCTCTTTCAAATAAATAAAATCTTAAAAAAAAATCTGTGAATAAAGACAGTATTATTTTTTCCTTTATAATCTGAATAGCTTTTTAGTTCCTTTGCTTTTCTTATTGCACTAGCTTGAACTTACAGAATGATGTTAAAAAGGAGTGGCAAGAGGGGATACCCTTGCTTTGTTCCTTATTACGGGGGGAAGAACCCCATCTCTCACCTATAAACTATAAATTTTGGAAATACTTTTTTTAAAGATTTTTTAAATTTTTAAGTGATATCTACACCCAACATGGAGCTTGAACTCACAACCTGGAGATCAAGAGTCACATGCTCTACCAACTGAGCCAGCCAGGCACCCATATTTTTTTTTATTATGTTATGTTAATCACCGTGTAGATATTCTTTATAAAAGTGAGAAAAGTTCTCCTCTATTCTTAATTTGCTGAGAGTTTTTATTGTGAATGCATATCATATTTTGTCACATGCTTTTTCTGCAGGAACTGATATAACTATACGAGTTTTCTTCCTTAGCCTGTTGATATGGTGATTAAGACTGTTGATTTCAAACGTGAACCAGCCCTTCATGCCTGTAATAAATTGCACACGGTTGTTGTTTTCTTTCTCGTGTTTATCCTGATTCATGTTTTCTAGGCTTTCTAGATTTGTGGTTTGGTGTCTGTCAATAACCTTGGCAAGTTCTAGGCCATGAATACTTGAAATATTTCTTTAGTTCTGTTCTTCTTTCTGCTTTTGACATTCCAATTACACATAATTTATACCTTTTGGTATTGTATGTCTGTTCTTGGATGCTGAGTTTTTCTCTTTGCATTTAAGTTTGAGAGGTATCCACTATCTACAGATAAGCCACTGAAGGTTTTCTTCATTTCTTTTTGTTTTTTTTTTTTTTTTGATTTATTTATTTGAGACAGTGAGCGCGAGTGGGAGGGGCAGCAGGAGAGGGAGAGAGAATCTTAAGCAGACTCCGTGCTGAGCACAGAGCCCAACGTGGGGCTTGATCCCAGGACCCTGAGATCATGACCTGAGCTGAAATCAAGAGTCAGATGCCTGACTGTACCACCTAGGCAACCTCCCTTTTCTTAAAATTTTCTTTAATCTCTACACCCAACATGGGGTTCAAACTTACAACCTGGAGATCAAGAGTTGCACGCTCTTCCAAATGAGCTAGCCAGGTGCCCCTGCAGGTTTTCTTCATTTCTGATACTGTTTTTTTGTTTGTTTGTTTCTAGCATTTGCTTTTGATTTTTTTCTTAGCATTTTCATCACTTTGCTTACTCTACCCATCTACATCCATTCTTTCATATTGTCATTTTTCCCCCACTACCACTGTTAACATATTAATCATAGTTATTTTTAAATTTCCTTTCTAATAATTTCAACATCTGTGTCCTATGTAATTCTCATCCTGACACTTGTTTTATTTCTTCAGACTGTTCTCCCTTATCTTTTAGCATGCCTTTTCATTTTGTGTTGAATGTTGGACATGTTATATCAGGTAATGGGAAGTAAGGTAAACAGGCATTTTGTGTGTGTGTGTTTTATTTGCATTTAGTGTTTTTTTAGATTAATCTTCCTAGGAGTTCACCTGTGCCTAATGTTTGGTGTAGTTGTAGTTGCCAGACATTTCTAACTCTTAAAACGTCTTTACTTTTTTTTCTCCTCTTGAATTTCAGTTTCCCTAAGTATACTTCCTCGGGGGGGTCTGTCTTGTGGCTCTTTCAACTGTCATCCACTCTTATTATACTGGAGCTCTATTGGGGAAGCAGTAACATATGGGAATGAGAGAATATTCTACAGTTTTTTGGTTAAATCTGTCTTTGAATGGCCCTGTGTATTGTGGCCTTTGCAAGAATTTCTCCAGTGGTACAGCTTTCCACTCACCCCCTCAGCTCCATATTGCCTTTCCTGGCTGCATTTGATTTCCTTGAAGCCCTGAATCTTACTGATTGTGCTCCCCCACCCCCAACTGCCTTATATGACTCAGGAAGACTGGAGGAGGCTGGGATGGAAGTAATTCCCTCCTCTTAGCTATGATAGGCTTTGGAAAGTCCCCTTCCCTGTAGAATTTTGTTATGGAGCAGGCTTAGAATAGATTTCACAATGGTTACTCTTCTCTTTTCCTTGCCAGAGCCACGAGGGGATCTTTATTGAATCTCACCATTACAGTCTGATAATGTTCTTGGAGACAGAGCCCATAAAAGTGTAGAGGGTCTCCTAAGACTGTGGCCCTCCAAGAATTTCTCCCTCTCATGCTAATCCACACCCAGCCTCCAGCTGTTCATTGAAGTTGCTATTGACATCTGCCTACCAGTTATGGTTCCCATTAACTTCTTCTCCAGGTAAACAGATCTTGGATGTGTCTCTCTGGATACGCTTGTCTATTCAGATTTTGAGGTAGGAGTTTGCTCTGTGATCTCAGTCCTCTGATGGGCCCAAGAAAAGTCATGAATTTTCAGTTTGTCCAGTTTATTCTTATAAGAATAGGAGTAACAAAGGGCAAACATTTCTATGTATAGACTAGGCTACTTATATCTATGAAAGTCAAATATAAAATATATGTTTTATTCTAGCCTATTCACAAAATTAATATTCAAAGTTAAAATATTTTTAGGAAGAAAGTTTTATGTCTGAGAACATATAAGGCAAAAGTAAAATAAAAGTACGTTGGCACTAAATTTATGCCACTATAATTGTGTCTGTGTGGTTTTGGTTCCAGCAAACATTTATATGCTTTAGACTATGTGTGAAACATGCCACTGTGCTCTACTAATGCAGAGATGCATAAGAGTAAAACCACCAAACTCAGGGAGCTGACATTCAGGTATAGATAGACCAGTGAAGAAAGAATATAGGTAATAAAGAAATATAAGCATAATGTTACAGGAAAAGTAAGGTGATGCTCAATATGAAAATGCAATTTCACGGTCAGTGTTCCATGCATTCATTTAGGTTTCTGTTCTAAGCACTTCGAAATGTTCTCAGTAATGGTGTTTGTCCCCTGCCGACCATGTGACTTTGGAAGATGCCAGGGACATATGTTAGGAGGAGCTCTGCACATAAATTACATTAACATCAGGATTAATCCCCATTTCCTTCATCAACTCTCTGAAAAACATCTCTAATAGTGACATTTCTCTATCTTCTTTTCTTATGGTCTAGTTTTTGATAGGATTACACATGTAATTCTCAAGAAAAGTACGTAGACTGAGCTATCACAGC
Organism: Eumetopias jubatus; assembly: GCF_037043125.1. Taxonomy (NCBI): domain Eukaryota; kingdom Metazoa; phylum Chordata; class Mammalia; order Carnivora; family Otariidae; genus Eumetopias; species Eumetopias jubatus. Next base: position 95,427,264 of record NW_028274817.1, read on the forward strand.
CTTAAAATGGTAAAAAAACAAAAACTATTATTGTATCCTTGAAAAACAAAATGCAATTGTTTGTCTCAGAAGGCAGAGATAGGCATTCTATAAAGAATAACAGTCACCTGACAGGCACCAGGACATGCATTGCCTAGCAACCTTCTGTGACTTACGTTAAGGCAGCAGGCTCCATGGTACCAAGGCATAAGGAGATCTCTGTACTATTCTTCAAAATATTTATTAATTTTTTGGCTTCTGAAGTTTTACTCAGTTATTTCTCTTTGTTTTTATATTGTCCTCCTTGTCTGGCCAGGGGTTGAGATGTGAATAAACCTCCTTTATATTTTGACAACACAGACAGACCACTTGCTTACAAAAAAATGCTACAACTCTGAGCTCTCTCTCAGGCCACTTAATAAAACTCATTTTTCTTATGCCTCCATTATTTTTCCTTTTCTCATACCCTCCACCTCAAAGACCATATGTGCCTCACTTATACACCGCTACACCAGGGTACTGATTTTTCTGGATAAGTTAACAGTAGTATTTCTTGGTTTTTATAGTCTGTAAAAGGCTAAGGATGACTAGAGCCTAAAAGAAAATACTTAAATATTACCATAAATTTGTTTATTTATTTAAATAACAGAAACCTCTTTAATTTTATTTTAGGATTTTATTTGTCAGAGAGAAAGAGAGAGCACACAAGCAGGTGGAGTGTCAGGCAGAGAGAGAAGCAGGCTCCCCGCTGAGCAAGGAGCCTGATGCAGGGCTCGATCCCAGGACCCTGGGATCATGACCTGAACCAAAGGCAGATGCTTAACCAAATGAACCACCTAGGCGTCCCCTACCATAAATTTTTAAAATACATTTTTACTTATTAAGTAATCTCTACCCCCAATGTGGGGCGTGAACTCATGACCCTGAGATCAAGAGTTGCATGCTCTTCTAACTGAGTCAGCCAGGCACCCCAGTAGTAGCATAATTTGAAATGGAAAACAATACCCCTTTCATGAAGATGGCACTGAAGGTGAAGAAGGAAGCCCTGGCCCCTCCCAAAGCCAAAGCCAAAGCAAAGACTTTGAAGGCCAAGAAAGCGATGCTGAAAGGCATCCACAGTCACAAAAACCAGAAAATCCACACGTCACCTGTATTCCCACAGCCTGAGACCCTGCATCTCCAAAGGCAGCCCAAATATCCTTGAAAGTGCACCCCAAGGAGAAAAAAGCTTGACCACTGTGCCATCATCAAGCCCCCCCCACCCCCGACTACCAAGTCAGCCAAGGAGAAAATAGAAGACAACACACTTGTGTTCATTGTGGATGTCAAGACCAACAGGCACTAGATCACAAAGGCTGAGAAGCTCTATGACCCTGATGTGGCCAAGGTCAACCTCCTGATCAGGCCCAAAGGAGAGAAGTATATGTTCAACTGGCTGCTGACTATGATGCTTTGGATGTTGCCAACAAAATTGGGATCATCTGAACTGAGACCAGCTGGCTAAAGCTAAATTTTTTCACCACAAAAAAATAGAAAAATAAAATGGAAATAAAAATAAAATAAAAAAATAAAAATAACATCTTATTTTTATTCTTCAGGGGACTACCATTTATTCTTTTTCACTAGACCAAAAAAAAAAAAAGGTATGTGCCCAAGTGGAAGACTTACTGGAGTCCCCTTCAGAGAATAAGCAGTGGTATTTCAGACTCAGTGTTCATGCTAAAGCCTGCTGCCGAACAAGCAGTGTTTCTTTCCTGCCCTCTTACTGCTCTCTCATAAAAAACTGTGCAAAATTTAAAAGGACCAAAGGTTCTTACAATTCTTAGCACACTGTATTCCTCTCCCCATACATTCGCTCTCTTTAACGGCCTTTAAAATATCTCTGTATCTCTAGCTTCTCTTTCTAAACGCTACAATGTGAAACTTGAATGGCTTCCAGGCGAGCCCTTAGCCTTGCCCTGCACACAGTGGCCAGCTAGCCAGTGTAGTTACAGCGGGGCCTGAGGCTGGCCTTTGTGACAGTCACACTTGAGCTCCATCTCTCCATTGGTAAGCACACTGGAGACAGTAAAAGATGAGAAAAAGCTTTACTTGTCAAGTTGCAGAGAGGCAGAGTTCTCTTCCTTTATTAAAGGGACTTGTTTGGTAATTATGAAAATGAAACCCTGTAGTTCTAGGTTTTTATGGCCTTATCAAGTACCTCATGTGTAAGATGAGCTAACCATATGATCTGTTCTTCCCCGGAGAAGTGAGGGCCGATCTCCTGCAGTGAGAACAGACTGGCAGGAACCTTCCTTTGTGGCAGGTGGAGGCAGTGGACTCGCTCCTCTTCTGTGAGGATCAGAGCTGCCAATATCTATGTCTACACATTACCCCTAGATCCAATGGGGCTTATTTGAGGTAGATTTGAAGGATGCTTAAGAAACATTAGCCTAAAGCCTTAGAATACATGGTCTCCATATCAGTGACTTTATCATTAAAAGTTTTTGGAAGAGGGAGCATGCGAAAAAACAGAGGCTAAATATACCAGATGTTCTCCGGGTTGTTCTAATATTTTCTTGTGAGAATAAATTAATGAATATGTGTATTATGAGTAACATACTGCTAAAAAATCCCTCTAGTCTTTCGAAAGCCACAAAAAAGGACCAAACGATCCACTTATTTCTTTCATTTGGCATTCATTGATCATCTGAAGCACAATGTCCAATGTGTGATCAGAAATACAAATGTTATAAACAGCTTCTATAACATATGTTTAAGAAAGACACAGTCAACTGGGAACTGGCATATGTTTGTCATAGCAAATTCTAGATGTTAGTTTAATGTGCTAGTTAATTCTCTGGGATTATTTGATGTCAAGTGCTTTTACATATTTGGCTCTTCACCACCTTATTCCCCATTATTCAGCTTATGTTATCTAAACCTGAAGAAAAAAAATCAAAATAAGTGAAAACATTATGTTCGGTAAGTACCTTGTAAGGATCATAGGCATCAGGAGAACTTGAGGCTTTATCTCTCCCCACAAGTGCACTACAAATGGAACAATGAGGCAATTGCACACCTATGGAATTCGAATACTGTTTATCTAAAATATCCAACAAATGGAGGCTATGCTATTTTCTTGACTTGAAGTACTCACATAATTTCTTCCACTTTCCATCTGGCTTTGCATAAACAAAACCAACCCCAAATCTGAGAGAGACCTCTTTGTCCCAAAGCATGTCCTCGTGCTCATGGCTTCCACGGTGACTATTGGAACTCCCAGGGGCTAGAATCGTTGACTGGGGCCATATCAATGAAGGCAGGTTGGCAAAAGGAAATAAACATGGTGGGAGAGTCAGTGAAGAGAATGTTGCTCTGCTGTAGGTAGGTTGAACTTAGACTTAATGGAGGGCTTGAGAAAGGAGGGATAATCCTCTGAGAATGTTAAATAAAACTTACCAGCCTGACTTCTGGTGAGATGAGGGGGTAAAGGATGGAATTTTTTTTTAAATTTTATTATGTTAGTCACCATACATTAGTTTTTGATGTAGTGTTTCATGATCCATTGTTTTCATATAACACCCAGTGCTCCATGCAGTACATGCCCTCCTTAATACCCATCACCGGGCTAACCCATCCCCCACCCTCTCCCCTCTAGAACCCTCAGTTTGTTTCTCAGAGTCCATAGTCTCTCACGGTTCATCTCTCCCTCCAATTCCCCCCCCCCCGATTTTTCCCTTCCTTCTCCTAATGTCCTCCATGCTGTTCCTTAGGTTCCACAAATAAGTGAAACCATATGATAATTGACTTTCTCTGCTTGACTTAGTTCACTTAGCATAATCTCCTCCATCCCATCCATGTTGATGTAAAAGTTGGGTATTCATCCTTTCTGATGGCTGAGTAATATTCCATTGTACATATGGACCACATCTTCTTTATCCATTCATCTGTTGAAGGGCATCTTGGCTCTTTCCACAGTTTGGCTATTGTGGACATTGCTGCTATGAACATTGGGGTGCATATGGCCCTTCTTTTCACTACATCTGTATCTTTGGGGTAAATACCCAGAAGTGCAATTGCTGGGTCATAGGGGAGCTCTATTTTTAAATTTTTGAGGAACCTCCACACTGTTTTCCAAAGTGGCTGTACCAGCTTCCATTCCCACCAACAGTGTAAGAGGGTTCCCCTTTCTCCACCTCTCCAACATTTGTTGTTTCTTGCCCTGTCCATTTTTGCCATTCTAACTGGTGTAAGGTGGTATCTCAAGGTGGTTTTGATTTGAATTTCCCTGATGGCTAATGATGATGAACATTTTTTCATGTGTCTGTTAGCTATTTGTATGTCTTCTTCAGAGAAGTGTCTCTTCATATTTTCTGCCCACTTTTTCACTTATTTGTTTTTTGGGTGTTGAGTTTGAGAAGTTCTTTATAGATCTTGGATACCAGCCCTTTATCTGTAGTGTCATTTGCAAGTATCTTCTCCCATTCTGTGGGTTGCCTCTTTGTTTTGTTGACTGTTTCCTTTACTGTGCAGAAGCTTTTTATCTTGATGAAATCCCAAAAGTTCATTTTTGCTTTTGTTTCACTAGCTTTTGGAGCTGTATCTTGAAAGAAGTTGCTGTGGGCAATGTCAAAGAGGTTACTGCCTATGTTCTCCTCTAGGATTTTGATGGATTCCTGTCTCACATTGAGTTCTTTCATCCACTTTGAGTTTATCTTTGTGTATGGTGTTAGAGAATGGTCGAGTTTCATTCTTCTGCATGTGGCTGTCCAATTTTCCCAGCACCATTTATTGAAGAGACTGTCTTTTTTCCATTGCATGTTTTTTCCTGCTTTGTCAAAGATTATTTGACCATAGAGTTGAGGGTCCATATCTGGGTTCTCTATTCTGTTCCATTGGTCTATATGTCTGTTTTTATGCCAGTACCATGCTGTCTTGGTGATCACAGCTTTGTAATAGAGCTTGAAATTGGGCAACGTGATGCCCCCAGCTTTGTTTTTCTTTTTCAACATTTCCTTGGCGATTCGGGGTCTTTTCTGATTCCATACAAATTTTAGGCTTGTTTGTTCCAGCACTTTGAAAAATGTCATTGGAATTTTGATCGGGATGGCATTGAAGGTACAGATTGCTCTGGGTAGCATAGACATTTTAACAATGTTTATTCTTCCGATCCATGAGCATGGACTATTTTTCCATCTTTTTGTGTCTTCTTCAATTTCTTTCATGAGTGTTTTGTAGCTCCTAGAGTATAGATCCTTTACCTCTTTGGTTAGGTTTATTCCGAGGTAACTTATGTTTTTTGGTGCTATTGTAAATGGAATCGTTTCTCTAATTTCTCTTTCTACAGTTGTGTTGTTAGTGTATAAGAAAGCAACTGATTTCTGTGCATTGGTTTTGTATCCTGCCACATTACTGAATTGCTGGATGAGTTCTAGTAATTTGGGGGTGGAGTCTTTTGGGTTTTCCACATAGAGTACCATGTCGTCTGCAAAAAGAGAGAGTTTGACTTCTTCTTTGCCAATTTGAATACCTTTTATTTCTTTTTGTTGTCTGATTGCTGTTGCTAGGACTTCTAGTACTATGTTGAACAATAGTGGCGAGAGCGGGCATCCTTGTCGTGTTCCTGATCTTAAGGGAAAGGCTCTTAGCTTTTCCCCATTGAGGATGATATTCACTGTGGATTTTTCATAGATGGATTTTATGAACTTGAGGAATGTTCCCTCTATCCGTATACTCTGAAGAGTTTTAATCAGGAAAGGATGTTGTATTTTGTCAAATGCTTTTTCTGCATCAATTGAGAGGACCATATGGTTCTTCTCCCTCCTCTTATTGATGTGTTCTGTCACCTTGATTGATTTGAGAATGTTGAACCACCGTTGCATCCCGGGGATAAATCCCACTTGGTCGTGGTGGATGATCCTTTTAATGTATTGTTGGATCCTATTAGCTAGGATTTTGTTGAGGATTTTGGAATCCATATTCATCAGGGATATCAGTCTGAAATTCTTTTTGATGGGGTCTTTGCCTGGTTTGGGGATTAAGGTAATGCTGGCCTCATAGAATGAGTTTGGAAGTTTTCTTTCTGTTTCTATTTTTTGAAACAGCTTCAGTAGAATAGGTATTATTTCCTCTTTGAATGTTTGGTAGAATTCCCCAGGAAATCCATCAGGCCCTGCACTCTTGTTTTTTGGGAGGTTTTTGATCACTGCTTCAATCTCGTTACTGGTTATTGGCCTATTCAGGTTGTCAATTTCTTCCTGTTTCAGTCTTGGCAGCTTAGAGGTTTCCAGGAAGGCCTCCATTTCATCCAGATTGCTCAGTTTATTGGCATATAGTTTTTGATAATAATTTCTAATAATTGTTTCTATTTCCTTGGTGTGAGTCGTGATCTCTCCCTTTTCATTCATAATTTTATTAATTTGGGTCCTTTCTCTTTTCTTTTGGATAAGTCTGGCCAGTGGTTTATCGATCTTATTAATTCAAAGAACCAACTTCTAGTTTCATTGATCTGATCTCCTGTGTTTCCGGTTTCTAATTCATTGATCTCTGCTTTAATTTTAATTATTTCTCTTCTAATGCATGACTTAGACATTGCTTGTTGCTTTTTCTCTAGTTCTTTAAGGTGTAGAGTTAGTTGGTGAATTCGGGATTTTTCTATTTTTTGAGTGAGGCTTGGATGGCTATGTATTTCCCCCTTAGAACTGCCTTTGCAGTATCCCATAGGTTTTGGACTGATGTGTTTTCATTCTCATTGATGTCCATGAATTGTTTAAGTTCTTCTTTGATTTCCTGGTTGACCCAAACATTCTTGAGCAGAGTGGCCTTTAGCTTCCAAGTGTTTGAATTTCTTCCAAATTTTTTCTTGTGATTGAGTTCCAGTTTTTAAAGCATTGGGGTCTGAGAATATGCAGGGAATAATCTCAATCTTTTGGTATCGGTTGAGACCTGATTTGTGACCCAGTATGTGGTTTATTCTGGAGAAGTTTCCATGTGTGCTCGAGAAGAATGAGCATTCTGTTGTTTTAGGGTGGAATGTTCTGTAAATATCTATGAGGTCCATCTGGTCCAGTGTATCATTCAAAGCTCTTGTTTCCTTGTTGATTTTCTGCTTAGCTGATCTGTCCATTGCTGAGAGTGGAATATTGAGGTCTCCTACAATTAACGTATTGTTATCAGTATGACTCTTGATTTTGGTTAACAGTTGGCTTATATAGATGGCTGCTCCCATGTTGGGGGCATAGATATTCACAATTGTTAGATCTTCTTGTTGGATAGACCCTTTAAGAATGATACAGTGTCCTTCTGTGTCTCTAATTACAGACTTTAGTTTAAAATCTAATTTGTCTGATATAAGAATTGCTACCCCAGCTTTCTTTTGAGGTCTGCTGGCATGGAAGATGGATCTCCATCCCTTCACTTTCAGTCTGGGTGTATCTTTAGGTTCAAAATGAGTCTCTTGTAGACAGGATATGGATGGGTCCTGTCTTTTTATCCAATCTGCAACCCTGTGCCATTTTATGGGAGCGTTTAGGCCATTCACGTTGAGAGTGATTATTGAAAGATATGAATTACTTGTCATCATGTTGCCTGTGAAGACGTTCTTTTTATAGATTGTCCCTGTAAATTTCTGTTGTATATCACTCTTGGGGTCTTTCTCCTTTTATAGAACCCCCCTTATATTTCTTGCAGGGCCGGCTTAGTGGTCACATATTCTTTCAGTTTCTGCCAGTCATGGAAGCTCTGCATCTCTCCATCCATTCTAAATGAAAGCCTTGCCAGATAAAGTATTCTTGGCTGCATGTTCTTCTCATTTAGTACCCTGAATATGTCTTGCCAGGCCTTTCTGGCTTGCCAGGTCTCTGTGGATAGGTCTGACATGATTCTGATGTTCCTCCCTCTGTACGTAAGGAATCTTTCCCCCCTAACTGCCCTTAAGATGGTTTCCTTGGTTCTAAGATTTGCAAGTTTTACTATTACATGTCAGGGTGTTGGCCTGTTTTCCTTGATCTTGGGAGAGGTCCTCTCTGACTCTAGGATATGAATGTTTGTCTCATTCCCCAGATTAGGGAAGTTCTCAGCTACGATTTGCTCAAATCATCTTCTAGTCCTCTCTCTCTCTCCACTCCTTCCGGGATTCCAATTATTCTGACACTGGAACACTTCATGATGTCACTTATTTCTCTGATTCTATTTTCATGGATTCTGAGTTGTTTTTCCCTGTCTTCCTCTTTTCCCTTTCTATTATATTGTCTTCCAGGTCGCTTATTCGTTCTTCTGCCTCACTTACCCTAGCTATTAGATTATCTAGATTGGATTGGATCTCATTGATAACATTTTTAAGTTTTGCCAATTCAGCTTTCATTTCTGCCCTTAGAGACTCTATGTTGCCATTAATTGATTTCTCCATTCTAGCCATTGTCTTCACAATTGCTAGCCTGAATTCCATCTCCGACATCTTGGTTATATCTGCATCCATTTGTAAATCTGCAGCATAAGTCATAATCTCCGAGTCTTTTCTATTTTGGGGGTTCCTCCTCCTAATCATTCTGTTGTTGGGTGTTTGAGGGAATGTATAGAGTCCAAATTATTGGCCAGAACCCAAGCAAGATGCAGCTGTTTTCTTGGGACCTTAGGGTTGCTGGCCTCTTGTTTTCCCAGCCTGTCTTCTGGGGGAGGGACCTGCCGCGCTGTTACTCAGGCAACCCTGTTTGGGCGGAGTTGCCCTGCCCCCCTGTGGTGGGGGATGGGCTCAGTGGGAACCAGTTTTTTGGGGGTTTTGTTCTCTGGCAGCTTTCCCTGGCGGCTTTCCACATCTCTTCCGCAAGTCAGAGCAGAAGAGACCGTTTCCAACCCTCTGCCTCAGAGCAGAGAGACTGCAGTCTGTTCTTCAGTGCTCTCTCCAGGCCACACTGTCTCCATTTCTGTCCGTGCTGCTATAAACTGCAGCGTCCTGGGTTGTGCGCCCCTCTGCAGTGCCCCCAGTCCTGCCACCAGGTCGGGGCACATCTCTGCCCTTTGTGCTTCTAAAACTGCCAGCCGCCCCCAGATCGCACGCGCGACCCCACTGTGCCTGGTTTCTGCCCCCGGGGCTGCCCTAAAGTCCTTTCCCCACCGCTACCGGTCTGTGAGTCTGTGCCCTGTCCCCAGCACGTGAGACTGTTGCTCACCGGTGGTGTAGGATCCCCACGGCCAAGCTCCCTCCCGCTGCCGTTTATCCTCCGATATCTGCCCGCGGACCTTGAAACCACCGCCTACGATATTCTGCTTGTAGAGATCTAGATCTTCTTACATCTCAGGCTGGTTTCGTGGGTGCTCAGGGTGGTCTGGTAGATATCCAGCCCAATTCCGGAGACCAGTTGAAATAGGGGCCCCTACTTCTCTGCCATCTTTCCTCAATCCTGGATGGAATTTTTTTAAATGGCATCATACTTATGCTTCCAGCCAAGATCATTTAATAAAAACTAAAACGACAACAACAAACCAAAAAACAAACAAGTAAACGAATCCTTCCAACAAAACAAAAAAACCCCAAACCCCCAAATTGGCCAAAATACATGAAAAACTAGTTTTCAAGGCATCATGCAATGAGACTGGTAAAAGAAACTGGTCATTGATGAGATAATGGGGTAAATAGGATTAGAAAATGGCAACAGATTCAAGTGCTGGGAAATGGGATAGGTCACACGCTAGAAAATGAAGCACTTAGACAAGCCAAGACTGTAAAGACAGATGAAGGGTGGTGCTTTAGTTTGGGTTTTACTTTTTTATTTTGGCTTGTTTTGTATCTGTTTTCGCCTAGACACATGCTCCAAATTTAGAGGTAAGATGGAGAGGCCCTAAACACAGTGCAATTTATAGCCCAAAGATCAGGAAATCAGGACCAGGAAAGAGGAATTTTTTAAAAAATCATACACTGACCTGTGGCAGCTGTACTTTAAAGGGGGATACGAGTGCTGCAAGGGAGTTCAAGTCAAAAGAGTTGAATGCTAAAACTAATGCGTTTTCCCTAGAAAGTTGCTGAGCTGTATTTCATTTTATCTTATACCAGATCTTTATAACCCAAACTGCCGTGGAGAAGTGCAAATTGTCCACTGAGTTGAGGTAGTAAATAACTCAAGCCTGAATCCCAGTATGTCTTCAATTTTTCATAGTAGAGTTGAAAAGCAGATGTCTAAGAAGTAGTTCTTATTTGTCTGTGGAGGATTTTCTTCTTAGCATTATCAGTGACCTCAGTAGGAAATAGATAATTTCACAAGCTAGTAACATTATTTAAATACACACACACACACACTCCTTTAGTTTTAGCATAAACACATAGGCACTCCCTCCTACTAAATGCTCTCCCATCTTTATGACTTTTGTTTGCTCATTTATAGCTGGAATTTTTGCCAAGCTTCTAGTGAAATAAGGCATGTTTATGACTAAGACTTACTTTCACAGCTTCAAAAAACCTTTCAACTAGATGCTTGAGGAACTTAACAAAATCTTCCTTCCCTAAAGTCACTATAATTCATGGAGATATCAATGTCAGTCAATTTGAACTTCTTGTGGTTGCCAAGAGTTACAATCAATATTTTATAGTTAGGGGATCTATTAAAAACACCTTTAGCTCTCTCTGGTGTTTGCCTAAAGACTTACTCGATTTCTTTGACCTCCTTTCATACCTTTCACCTTATGGTATCATCCTGTGGGGTTTTATATTATTTCTCCCAATGGAAAATAGAAAAGACTTCCATAGAAAAGACCCTGATATTTAAAATGTTGAATCCTAATCATTTACATGGTTTGCAAATATTTTCTACCATTCTGTAGGTTGCCTTTTCAATATGTTGATTGTTTACTGTGCAGAAACTTTTTAGTTTGATGTAGTTCCACTGTTCATTTTTGCTTTTGTTACCTGGATTTTGGTGTCATATTCAAAACTTCTTTGCTAAGATCAACATCAAAGAGATTTTCCCTTATGTTTTTTTCTAGGAGTTTTATGGTTTCAGATCTTAAATTTAAGTCCTTAATACATTCTGAGTTGATTTTTGTATATAGTGTAAGGATTCTTTTGCATTCTTTTGCATGTGGATATCCCATTTTTCCAACACCATTTATCAAAGAGATTATCTTTTCCCCATTGTGTATTCTTGGCACACTTGGCGAAGCAAATACTACATAATCTCACTTATATGTGGAATCTGAAAGTCAAACTCATAGAATCAGAGTAGAACAGTAGGTTGCTAGGGGCTGGGTGCTGGTGAGGAAAATGGAGTGATGTTGGTCAAAGAATACAAACTTCCAATTACAAGATGAGTAAGTTCTGGGGATCTAATGTATAGCATGGTGCTTAGAGCTAATAATATATACTGTATATTTGAAATTCAGTAAGAGAGATCTTAAGTGTTTACACCACACATAAAAAATGGTAAGTATGTGAGATGATGGATATGTTAATTAGTTTGATTGTGGTGAATATTTCACAATGTATGGGGATATCAAACCATGTTTTATACCTTAAATATATATAATTTTTATTTGTGAATTATATCTCACTAAAAATAGAATAAATTAAGTGTTCAGTGCTTCATAACTTTCCCATTCATTAACGAGAGCCAGGATTGCAATGTCACTCGCTATGCAATGTGTTTGAATTTTAAAATTTGCTTCAATGTGCACTGTCAAAACAATTTTGTTTTGATTTTGAACACGTTACCAGGAGAATATTAATTCCTGGATGACTTAGCTCTAAGTTCAATTCCAGAACTTCTGGAAACACCCAACATGCTCTTATAACAAATTCTTTTTTTAAAGATTTATTAATTTATTTTGAGAGAGAGAGTGTGCATGTGAGCATGAATGGGGAGAGAATCTTTCATGCAGACTCCCCACTGAGTGAGGAGCCTGAGGCGGGGCTCAATTCCACAACCCTGAGATCATGACATGAGCCAAAATTAAGAGCTGGATGCTTAACCAACTGAGCCACCCAGGCACCCCCTTCCAACAGATTCTAATAAAAAACACAAACATAAAGCTCCTAAAACCCTAAGCTTCAAACACTTGGAACTACAAGAAAAAAAATGGTAGTAAAACAAACACTACTGTATTTCCATATGGCTTCTTTACCAGGCCTACAAACTCTTATTTTACAGGCCTAAGATCAGCCAGGACACTATTCCCTGATACTTATCATGTATTTTAAAATGCTTTTTTTGTAAAATTGATGATTAGTATAGAAAATTCAGAAAATCTAGAAAATGATAAAGAAGTAAAATAACCTAGAGTTCTATACTTTACAGAGAATTTTAGTGTGTTTACTACAAATATTTTACATCTTTTTGTTTTTGCTATGTTATCATGACCATCTTTTCATATCCTTAAGCATTCTGTAAAATCAATTTTAATGTTTATATAATGTTTTATTGTATTCTAGCAATACATAATTTAACCATCTCGCTATAGTTACAAATCTGTTTTTAACATTTTTAAATATTGTAATGTAGTGTATGTATTGCAACATAATTCTCTGATTCACAGCAGATATATACTTTATTAATATATTTATCTTTTTAGTCATCTACTATCCTTGTCTTGGCTCGCCAACAGTCTCCATCACACTCTCTTAGAAACAGTGATTAGTCAAAGGGTGTTATCATTACCTAAGTAGGTTAATCTAAGACATTTTCTGGGTTGATAGAGAGATGTTAGGAGAATAGGAGAAGAAATGCTCTTTTACCTCTGGAGTTGCTAAAGCAGAGAGGATGGGACTCTGCTGCTGTTGAGGGCCATGTTTTCTTCTTGCAAGGAAACCCATCTGAAGAATGAAGTCAAGTAAAATGACAGATGGAGTCCAGGACAGTCCTGGCATATTCTGGTTATTACTGCCTGACCTTGGGCCCTGGGTATTGCAACTCTTCCTTCAATTTTGTGAACATCCTTAGTATTCTTTCTAACTTTAGGAGCAGCCACATTTCCACTTTTTGCTTGAATTATTTAGGGTTGAGTAATCATCACTTAAGACTGAAAAAAAAAAACCTTATTTGGGCATCTCATGATTTTTTTTAAAGACTTTAAGTAATCTCTACACTCAAGGTGGGGCTCGAACTCACAACCCTGAGATCGAGAGTCACATGCTCTACTGACTGAGCCAGCCAAGTGCCCCTAATGATTTCCTTTTGAAGACTGCTTTTTAGGGGCAGATTTTATGGCTAAAAGAACAATAATATTTCAAAGTTCTTGATATATACTTCAAAACTGAATTCCAGAAAATTAACATCAGTATGTACTCCATTAGTAATGAATGTATGCCACAGACAGGTGTCTGAAAAATCCCCATATGATAATGCATCTGTGGGTTTGAGGCTGTTTATAACTCTGAATCTTCATTTTATTTATTTCACCAATAATTATAGATCAGCTGCAATAGTGTGCCAGGAATTGTCCAAAATTAGAGTATGAAGATGAAGAATACAAAAGCCTAACTTAAAGGAGCTCATGTCCAGTGGGGGAAGAAGAAGACTTCCCATCCGAATATATTATGAGGTGATCCGTGATATAATAAAATAACATGCTTGAGAAGTAAGCAACCAGGAGGCTATCAGCACCCAGCCTGGCTCTGTAGGAGTGATAAAAGGTATAGAATCTTAAGAGTATTTCTAAATAAGAAGCGTGGAGTAGACATAGCCATAGTAAAGATCTGAGCAAGCCTCAGAATCCCTAACAGAGTTAAAGGAAGATATTTCTTTTGCAAAGCAGTCAGTAAAATCACCATACAAAATCAGTTGCATTTCTATACACTAAAATATCTGAAAAAGAAATAAAGAAAACAATCTTAACTATAATAGCATCAAAAACAGTAAAATATATAGGAACAAAGTTAACCAAGGATGTAAAAAAAATCCATACACTGAAAATAAGACACTGAGGAAAGAGACTTAAAAAGATACAAATAAATGGAAAGATAGCCCACGTTCATGATTCAGAAAATCAATATTGTTAAAATGTTCATATTACCTACAGTCATCTACAGATTCAGGGTAATCCCTAAAAAAATTCCAAAGGCATTTTTCACAGAAATAGAGGAACAATCCTAATATTCCTATGAAACTACAAAAGACCCTGAATAGCCAGAGCAGTCTTGAGAAAGAACAAAGCTAGATACTCTGAACTTCCTGATTTCAAAATATATTACAAAGCTACAGTAATCAAAACAGTGTGGTACTGGCATAAAAAATAGACATGGACTGGGGCGTCTGGCTGGCTCAGTGGGTAAAGCATCTGATTTCAGCTCAGGTCATGGTTTTGGGGTCCTGGGATCCAGCCCTGAATTGGGCTCTACACTCAGGGGGGAGTCTGCTTATCCCTCTCTGCCCCTCCCCCTACTCAGGCTCACTCTCTCTCTGTTTCTGTCTCCCTCTTTGTCTCAAGTGAAATAAATAAAATCTTAAAAAAAAAAAAAAAGAAACAAGGGCGCCTGGGTGGCTCAGTCATTAAGCATCTGCCTTCAGCTTGGGTCATGATCCCAGGTCCTGGGATCGAGCCCCACATCAGGCTCCCTGCTCCATGGGAAGCCTGCTTCTCCCTCTCCCACTCACCCTGCTTGTGTTCTCTCTCTCGCTGTGTCTCTTTCTGTCAAATAAATAAATGAAATCTTAAAAAAAAAAATAGACACAGCCTTATGTAACAGAATTGAGAGCCTGGAAATAAACACTTGCACATATGGTCAACTAATATTTGACCAAGAAGCAAAGAATACTCAATGGGAAAAGGACAGTCTTTTCAATTAATGGTGTTGGGAAAACTGGATATTCACATGTAGTAGAATGAAACCGGACCCATATCTTATACCAGTCACAAAAGTTAACTTGAAATGGAATAAAGACTTAAATACAAGACTTGAAACCATAAAACTTCAAGAAGTGAACATAGGGAAAAAGATCCTTGACATTGGTCTTGGCAATGACTTTTTGGATCTGACACAAAAAGTACCAGCAACAAAAGCAAAAACAAACAAGTGGGACCATGTCAAACCAAAAAGCTTCTGCACAGCAAATGAAACAATAAACAAAATGAAAATGGAACCCATGGAATGGAAGAAAATACTTACAAACCATGTATTAGATAAAGGGTTAAAATACAAGAAACTCCTACAAATAAAACAAAAAACAACAACAAAAAAACACCCAATCTGACTAAAAATGCACAGGGTATCTGAATAGTTATTTTTCCAAAGAAGATATTCAAATGGCCAAGAGGTACATAAAAAGATGCTTAACATCTTTGTAGATATTCCCCTGAAGAATCACGAGATGCAACACAAGATTAGAAATGGTGGCGTGGCATGTTCCAGGTATAAGGGGCAACGATTCTCCTCTTTCCCTCTTAATTGTCCATGGTTCCAAACAGATAACAGAGAGCATTCAAAAGCTCAAGTGGTACCCCAAGAGAACATGCACATTAGTTGAGAGAGAACTTGCTGGCAGATCTGGAGATGTTAAAGCTAGTCCATTGGAATGAAGCAACAAAGGGTGCAGTTTGGACTTGCTTTGGGATTCAGTTGAGTTTGTGAATTGCTCCTTGATGGCAAGGTGAGAGGAAACAAACTTGAAGACCAGACTCCTAAGTTCTAGCACTTTAGATGCCAGCGGGGGACCAACAGAGAACAAGATGGAGAAATAAATGCTGCCTCCCCACCAATGACACAGTAGCATTTGTGTAAGCCAGGAGGGTAAAACATCAATCCCAAAGAGCTGGAGTCCAAATCCTGAATTTGAGTTAAAGCTTAAATGACTGAGAAATCGCCAAAGTAACTAGGCTTATCTGGAGATGATGGTAAGATCCTATTAATGTCACCATTATTACATCAGAGAGCACAAGGGAGTGGGGTAGAGTACGCTGCGATAGAAATCAATTTGTGGAAAGAATAAAAATTACATTCTGTCACCTAATGCTGAAGTTTGTGGTCTATGAAATTTACATCACTAAGTTTTCTCTAACTAAGTCTACTCTAAATAGAATACTGGACGACTTTCTAGATTTTCATGTACTATTATAAATACCTACACAGCACTATAAAAAAATGAAAGATTTCAGGGGCACCTGGGTGGCTCAGACAGTTAAGCGTCTGCCTTCAGCTCAGGTCATGATCCCAGGATCTTGGGATCGAGTCCCGCATGGGACTCCCTGCTCAGCAGGGAGTCTGCTTCTCCCTCTGCCTGTGCCTGCCGCTCTCCCTGCTTGTGTTCTCCCTCTTTCTCTCTGTCAAATAAATAAATAAAATCTTTAAAAAAAATTAAAAGATTTCATATATTTTACTAGCTTGAAAAATGTTATGGGTAAAATCTAAATTATGCTTTTTGGGAGTCAAATGATCAATATTCCTCGCTAATCTTCAATATCAAAAAATAAATGGATCACTTGAAATAATACAGGAATAGGACTTGCTCCTGTTGGTAATATAAACCCCTTCCAATGGTTACTTATGACTACTTGTTCACTCTTTAAGGCAAATCAAGTTACTGCGGGAGACATGACCACAACCCCCCCAGCCTTGGATCCTACCTTCTAGTCCTTGGTCTTTTTCATAGCAAGCCAACTCAGGACAGGGTCAGTTCTGCCTTCCGGTTTATGCCTTTCCAGGTTATGCACAGCCATTATACCCCTTTCCCTGCTTACTGGTAATTTTTTTCCCTTTTAGCAAAAAGTAGGTTTTCTTCTGGAAAATATCCTGGAGACCTTGGTTTTTAAAGTTTAACAGCTCTTACAAGAACTTGTGATTTAGAACAACAACAACAACAACAACAAAAAATACAGCTTCCTAAACCAGCTACATGTTATGCACAATATTAGAACTTGTCCTAGTATTTCAGACAACTATAGAGGAGGAGATAGCCTGTGTTCACTAAAATGATGGGTTCATTGAAAAGGTTTTACACCAGTTTGCAAGGGACAAAAGATGCCTTTATTTTCATTTGCTTTTTCATTCTTGTTAAATAAAACTTGAAATAACTCACAAAATATTCATGGTCGCTGCACTCCTTTTAGAAAGGGGTAGTCTGTTAACAATATTTCCATAGATATATGAATAAGCAAAGGCAATTTATAAAGAAAAATGTGTACTATTGTAATAATAATTACAGTTATTATTCATACTACCCTATCACATAATTCTCAATTTAAGTATTTAAGTACATTTCCAGATAAATTTTACACTCCTCTAAGAAAGAAGAAGCCTTTATCATGCATCTTAATTTTATCTGGGATACCTACCAAACGTCTTTTCGCATAGTGGGGCTTTCATATATACGTATTGTAGGTATATACATGTATATATTCTAAATACATCATATATATAAAATATATACACATATTATATCTCATACACATACCTAATATTTTCATATTTGGTATGATTCTTATTTTAATAGACAATTTTTTTCACTAGAGAGAGAAAGCCAAATAAAAAGATTTAAAATCTTAGAGACCCACGTTAGACTTTGAAACGTTAATGATACTACGAATTCCTAAGCGATGTGCTAACGAAACCCAACGAAACAGGTGAGAGCAGAACAGCGGACTGGAGTTGGTAGAAGAGCCCCCCAGTGTGGGCCAGTGCGGTGACATAAGGACACTAGAGCAAGTGTCTTGATGTCTTGTGAAAATTCTCCCCGGGGCAGGATGCAAATCCCTCCCTTTCCATATTCTGAAGCCATAAATGGGGCGCACCGACCGTAACTGCAGACTTGCCCAGTATTCCTTCACCACGCGGCTGACCCAGACCCTGAAGCCGTGCCATGGGGTGCTCTTCGGCCTGGACAGGCATGATTTGCCCGGATGTGCAAAAGTGCAGGGGCGAAGCCCGGAAGGCTCCCGCACGTATTCCGCAGGCAGGGCTCTAACTAGGTTGCTTGTTGGACCTGCCAACCGAAATCAGCCCGTGAGACGTGCAAGCAGCTGTCCCGCGAGAGCCTGGGACGCTGGCTTCACCGCCGCCCTTATCAAGCGTGACTGGGTTTTAATGCCGTGGAAGTTAATTCCGGAGGGAAAGATGGGACTGTGGCAACTTGTCTGTTTCCAAGATTAGGCTTCGAGACCCGACCGAAAGGCTCGAGCTGGGCCGAGTCCCCCCCCCCCCGAGGCGCTGTGCCACCGCCTGTGGAGAGCGGCCCTGGCCCGCTGTGTGCGCGTTTGCGCATTCTCGGTTGTGGTTGTCAACCTGTCATCCTCAGCTGTAATTACCTCTTTTCCGGCTTATTCTCTAATCAGCATCACAGGCTACGTAAATCTACTCGCTCGTGCACATCCTCCACCGACCTCTTGGTGACTCCAACACCCAGGATGCTCAACACCCTCAGAGCGCCAGACTGCATTCTCAGTGCTTTTGAAGCGGGTTCTCCTGGTTACCTTTCCCTTCCCTCCTTCCTTCTCATTTCCATGGCTTCATATGCAAATAGGGTCCGTCTAAGGCCTAAAACTGCATTGCACGGTACACAACTCTGGCCCCTTCAGGATCAAAAGTGAATTATCTTTGCCTTAATTTCTCCCTTTGGTAAGAGGTAGGAGGATTAGTATAGGGAAGCCAGGAAGGACAATAAACCAAATTCTTCCACATTTCACATTTTTAAAAAATTGATTACTAAATGCATATTGCTAATCACGTCATTTCATGTATGCAAAACAAACCAAGAGACAGAGAATCAAGATGTTGTTATCCACTGCTAATTACAGATTACAGGATTAAGTTGGAAAGAATCTCACTGTAGGAAAATGGTAAAGGGAAAAAAAAACGCACAGATCAAGAATCCTAATATTGTTACTATTCAACAGAGACAACAAATAAAGAAAACAGAGTTTAAGCCTTTCTTCAAAGGATTGTAGAAACAATTTGATGGATTATTACAATCCAATTAGCTGGTCTCTCTTTTTTTTTTTTAACAATCAGAAGTTCATACTCTACCATCAGTACATTTCTAAAACAAAAGAACTCAGGGAATGGCAGAATCTCCCCGGCACAGACAGAAAAAAAAAGGGGCTCAATAATTTTATAGCAATGGGTTCCTTACCATGAAATTCTCGGTTTTGGTCCCAGTTGTGCTACCTTTTGCAGACTACCCTCTATTTCCTCATAATATCATAAGCTTTACACCTGAGCCATCTAGACAGGGGCACTTTCCCAATATAACTGTTTTTTTTAAAATTCTTTTATTGTTATGTTAATCACCATATATTACATCATTAGTTTTTGATGCAGTGTTCCATGATTCATTGTTTGTTCATAACACCCAGTGCTCCATGCAGAACGTGCCCTCCTCAATACCCATCACCAGGCTAACCCATCCCCCCACGCCCCTCCCCTCCAGAACCCTCAGTTTGTTTTTCAGAGTCCATCATCTCTCATGGTTTGTCTCCCCCTCTGACATACTCCCCTTTTCTTCCTCTCCTGTTATCTTCTTCTTTTTCTTTTTTCTTAAAATATGTTGCGTTATTTATTTCAGAAGTACAGATCTATGATTCAACAGTCTTGCACAATTCACAGCACTCACCGTAGCACATACCCTCCCCAATGTCTATCACCCAACCACCCCATCCCTCCCACCCCCAACCACTCCAGTAACACTCAGTTTGTTTCCTGAGATTAAGAATTCCTCATATCAGTGAGGTCATGTGATACATGTCTTTCTCTGATTGACTTATTTCACTCAGCATAACACCCTCCAGTTCCATCCACGTCGTTGCAAATGGCAAGATCTCATTCCTTTTGATGGCTGCATAATATTCCATTGTGTATATATACCACTTCTTCTTTATCCATTCATCTGTCGATGGGCATCTTGGCTCTTTCCACAGTTTGGCTATGGTGGACATTGCTGCTATAAACATTGGGGTGCAGGTGCCCCTTCAGATCCCTACATTTGTATCTTTGGAATAAATACCCAGTAGTGCAATTGCTGGGTCATAGGGTAGCTCTATTTTCAACTTTTTGAGGAACCCCCGTACTGTCTTCCAGACTGGCTGCTCCAGCTTGCATTCCCACCAACAGTGTAGGAGGGTTCCCCTTTCTCCACATCCCCACCAACATCTGTCGTTCCCTGACTTGTTAATTTTAGCCATTCTGACGGGTGTGAGGTGGTATCTCATTGAGGTTTTGATTTGGATTTCCCTGATGCCGAGCGATGTTGAGCACTTTTTCATGTGCCTGTTGGCCATTTGGATGTCTTCTTTGGAGAAATGTCTGTTCATGTCTTCTGCCCATTTCTTGATTGGATTATTTGTTCTTTGGGTGTTGAGTTTGATAAGTTCTTTATAGATTTTGGATACTAGCCCTTTATCTGATATGTCATTTGCAAATATTTTCTCCCATTCTGTCGGTTGTCTTTTGGTTTTGTGGACTGTTTCTTTTGCTGTGCAAAAGCTTTTTATCTTGATGAAATCCCAATAGTTCATTTTTGCCCTGGCTTCCCGTGCCTTTGGTGATGTTTCTAGGAAGAAGTTGCTGTGGCTAAGGTCGAAAAGGTTGCTACCTGTGTTCTCCTTTAGGATTTGGATGGACTCCTGTCTCACGTTTAGGTCTTTCAACCATTTGGAGTCTGTTTTTGTGTGTGGTGTAAGGAAATGGTCCAGTTTCATTCTTCTGCATGTGGCTGTCCAATTTTCCCAACACCATTTGTTGAAGAGACTGTCTTTGCCATTGGACATTCTTTCCTGCTTTGTCAAAAATAAGTTGACCATAGAATTGAGGGTCCATTTCTGGGCTCTCGATTTTGTTCCATTGATCTGTGTGTCTGTTTTTGTGCCAGTACCATACTGTCTTGATGATGACAGCTTTGTAATAGAGCTGGAAGTCCGGAATTGTGATGCCGCCAGCTTTGCTTTTCTTTTTCAGTATTCCTCTGGCTATTCTGGGTCTCTTCTGGGTCCATACAAATTTTAGGATTATTTGTTCCATTTCTTTGAAAAAAGTGGATGGTATTTTGATGGGGATTGCATTGAATGTGTAGATTGCTCTAGGTAGCATTGACATCTTCACAATGTTGATTCTCCCAATCCATGAGCATGGAACGTTTTTCCATTTCTTTGTGTCTTCTTCAATTTCTTTCATGAGTATTTTATAGTTTTCTGAGTACAGATCCTTTGCCTCTTTGGTTAGATTTATTCCTAGGTATCTAATGGTTGGGTGCAATTGTAAATGGGATAGACTCCTTGATTTGTCTCTCTTCTGTCTTGTTGTTGGTGTATAGGAATGCCACCGATTTCTGTGCATTGATTTTATATCCTGCTACTTTACTGAATTCCTGTATGAGTTCTAGCAGTTTTGGGGTGGAGACTTTTGGGTTTTCCACATACAATATCATATCATCTGCGAAGAGTGAGAGTTTGACTTCCTCTTTGCCGATTTGGATGCCTTTGATTTCTTTTTGTTGTCTGACTGCTGTGGCTAGGACTTCTAATACTATGTTGAATAGCAGTGGTGAGAGTGGACATCCCTGCCGCGTTCCTGACCTTAGGGGAAAGGCTCTCAGCCTTTCCCCATTGAGAATGATATTCGCTGTAGGTTTTTCATAGATGGCTTTTATGATATTGAGGTATGTACCCTCTATCCCTGTACTCTGAAGAGTTTTGATCAAGAAAGGATGTTGTACTTTGTCAAATGCTTTTTCTGCATCTATTGAGAGGATCATATGATTCTTGTTCTTTCTCTTGTTAATGTATTGTATCACGTTGATTGATTTGCGGATGTTGGACCAAACTTGGAGCCCAGGAATAAATCCCACTTGGTCATGGTGAAGAATCCTTTTAATGTACTGTTGGATCCTATTGGCTAGTATTTTGGTGAGAATTTTTGCATCCATGTTCATCAAGGATATTGGTCTGTAATTCTCTTTTTTGATGGGGTCTTTGTCTGGTTTTGGGATCAAGGTAATGCTGGCCTCATAAAATGAGTTTGGAAGTTTCCCTTCCATTTCTATTTTTTGGAACAGTTTCAGGAGAATAGGTATTAATTCTTCTTGAAATGTCTGATAGAATTCCCCTGGGAAGCCATCTGGCCCTGGGCTTTTGTTTCTTGGGAGATTTTTGATGACTGCTTCAATTTCCTTAGTGGTTATAGGTCTGTTCAGGTTTTCTATTTCTTCCTGGTTCAATTTTGGTAGTTGATACATCTCTAGGAATGCACCCATTTCTTCCAGGTTATCTCATTTGCTGGCATAGAGTTGCTCATAATATGTTCTTATAATTGTTTGTATTTCTTTGGTGTTGGTTGTGATCTCTCCTCTTTCATTCATGATTTTGCTGATTTGGGTCATTTCTCTTTTCTTTTTGATCAGTCTGGCCAGGGGTTTATCAATCTTGTTAATTCTTTCAAAGAACCAGCTCCTAGTTTCGTTGATTTGTTCTACTGTTCTTTTGGTTTCTATTTCATTGATTTCTGCTCTGATCTTTATTATTTCTCTTCTCCTGCTGGGTTTAGGCTTTATTTGCTGTTCTTTCTCCAGCTCCTTTAGGTGTAGGGTTAGATTGTGTATTTGAGACCTTTCTTGTTTCTTGAGAAAGGATTGTATTGCTATATACTTTCCTCTCAGGACTGCCTTTGCTGTATCCCAAAGATTTTGAACAGTTGTGTTTTCATTTTCATTGGTTTCCATGAATTTTTTTAATTCTTCTTTAATTTCTTGGTTGACCCATTCATTCTTTAGTAGGATGCTCTTTAGCCTCCATGTATTTGAGTTCTTTCTGACTTTCCTCTTGTGGTTGAGTTCTAGTTTCAAAGCATTGTGGTCTGAAAATATGCAGGGAATGATCCCAATCTTTTGGTACCGATTGAGACCTGATTTGTGACCTAGGATGTGATCAATTCTGGAGAATGTTCCATGGGCACTAGAGAAGAATGTATATTCCGTTGCTTTGGGATGGAATGTTCTGAATATGTCTGTGAAGTCCATTTGGTCCAGTGTGTCATTTAAAGTCTTTATTTCCTTGTTGATCTTTTGCTTAGATGATCTGTCCATTTCAGTCAGGGGGGTGTTAAAGTCCCCCACTATTATTGTATTGTTGTCAATGTGTTTCTTTGCTTTTGTTATTAATTGCCTTATATAATTGGCTGCTCCCATGTTCGGGGCATAGATATTTACAATTGTTAGATCTTCTTGTTGGATAGACCCTTTCAGTAGGATATAGTGTCCTTCCTCATCTCTTATTACAGTCTTTGTTTTAAAATCTAGTTTGTCTGATATAAGGATTGCCACCCCAGCTTTCTTTTGGTGTCCATTAGCATGGTAAATGGTTTTCCACCCCCTCACTTTCAATCTGGGGGTGTCTTTGGGTCTCAAATGAGTCTCTTGCAGACAGCATATGGATGGGTCTTGTTTTTTAATCCAATCTGATAGCCTGTGTCTTTTGATTGGGGCATTGAGCCCATTTACATTCAGGGTAACTATTGAAAGGTATGAATTTAGTGCCATCGTATTACCTGTAAGGTGACTGTTAACTGTCTGTTGTCTGTGTTCGTTTCTGCTCTTTGCTGCTTTTAGGTTCTCTCTTTGCTTAGAGGACCCCTCTCAATATTTCTTGGAGGGCTGGTTTCGTGTTTGCAAATTCCTTTAGTTTTTGTTTGTTCTGGAAGCTTTTTATCTCTCCTTCTATTTTCAATGATAGCCTAGCTGGATATAGTATTCTTGGCTGCATATTTTTCTCGTTTAGTGCCCTGAAGATATCTTGCCAGTCCTTTCTGGCCTGCCAGGTCTCTGTGGATAGGTCTGTTGCCAATCTAATGTTTCTACCATTGTAGGTTACATATCTCTTCTCCCGAGCTGCTTTCAGGATTTTCTCTTTGTCTCTGAGACTTGTAAGTTTTACTATTAGATGTCGGGGTGTTGATCTATTATTATTGATTTTGAGAGGGGTTCTCTGTGCCTCCTGGATTTTAATGCCTGTTTCCTTCCTCACATTAGGGAAGTTCTCTGCTATAATTTGCTCCAATATACCTTCTGCCCCTCTCTCTCTCTCTCTTCTTCTTCTGGGATCCCAATTATTCTAATGTTGTTTCGTCTTATCGTATCACTTATCTCTTGAATTCTGCCCTCGTGATCCTGTAGTTGTTTCTCTCTCTTTTTCTCAGCCTCTTATTTTCCATCATTTGGTCTTCTATATCGCTGATTCTCTCTTCTGCCTCATTTATCCTAGCATTTAGTGCCCCCATTTTTGATTGCACCTCATCAATAGCCTTTTTGATTTCGATTTGGTTAGATTTTAGTTCTTTTATTTCTCCAGAAAGGGTTTCTCTAATAACTTCCACGCTTTTTTCAAGCCCAGGTAGTATCTTTAAAGTCATGATTCTGAACTCTAGGTCCGACATCGTACTAATGTCAGTATTGAGTAGGTCCCTGGCTGACGGTACTACCTCTTGTTCTTTTTGCTGAGGTGATTTCTTTCATCTTGTCATTTTGTCCAGAGGAGAATAGATGAATGAGAGAACAAAATGCTAACAGGTTTACAATGTCCCCAGCAAATATACTGTATACAAATCAGAAAAGACCTGAAACCAGGGGAAAAGAAAGGGAAAGAAAGAAAAAAGAAAGAGAAAAAGAAAAAAAAAGATAAAAACAAAAACAAAACAATACAAAAAAAGCAGAATATGATCAAATATGATCAGGCTAGTGCATAGATCAGTGCCACACACTAGATTTTGGGCGTATTTTGGTCTGTTAGAAAAAAGTGCCTCCTAAAATTTTAAAGGAAGGAAGACATATATGTACAAAATAAGGGTTGATACAATGAAGGGATGGAAGATGACTGTAAAGATGAAAATTATAAAAGATTTTATAAAAGGACTTGGTAAGATAAGTTGTTTGAAAAAAGAAAGAAGATTTAAGAAAAAAAAAAGGAAAAAGGGAGAGAATGTGATCAGGCAGGAGACTAGAACAAAGCCATACACTAGTGATTTAGGGTATATTTTGATCTGTTAGAAGAAACTGTACCTCAAAATTTTAAAGAGAGAACTTATATATATATGCCAAAAATAAGGGTAACTACTATGAAGGGATAAAATATGACTCTAAAAATGAAAAATAAAAAATGTTTATTTTTTTTAAAAAAAGGGATTGATAAGATGTTGGTTGAAAAAGGGAAAAAGAAAAATAAAAAAAAGTCAACAAAAATTAACTTTGATGAAATAATGAATCATGGTAAAAAAAAAAAAAAAAAAAAGCCATGAATCTATGTGCAGTATTCCCCTAGCGCTGGAGTTCTCCCGTTCTCCTTGATCGATCAGCTTGGTCTTGGCTTGCTGGCTGTTTGTGCTGATCTTCTGGGGGAGGGGCCTGTTGCTGTGGTTTCCAAATGTCTTTGCCGGAGGCGGAATTGCCCCACCCTTGTCGGTCCGGGCTAAGCAAGCTGCTCCGGTTTGCTCTCAGGAGCTTTTGTTCCCTGCAAGCTCTCGGTACAGCCTTGGAGGACCAGGGCAGAAATGGTGGCCTCCCAATCTCCACCCGGAGGAGCTGAGAACTCGGGGCCCCGCTCCTCAGTGCGCCCCCAGAGAAAAGCAGTCACTTCCGTGTCCCCGGTCTCCGGCCGCACTCCGTGCTCACCCGGCCTGTGACCGAGCGTTGCTGTCTCTGGCACCCGACCCTGCGCGGAGTCTCCAAACCCAGCAGATCCCTGCAGTGCGTTCCCGCACCGCTCCTCCCCGGGAAGGAAGGGGAGTCTCCCCGGATCTGCCTCCTGCTGGGTCCCTGCTGGAGGAGCAGTGGCCCGACTGGGCCGCGGATCACAGTTTATGGCAACCCCGAGCTGAGAGCCCGCGACTCTGCTCCGTCTCTGCAGCCGGCTTCCCCGCTCTGATACCTGGGAGCTCTGGCGCACTCAGGCACCCCCGGTCTCTCTGTGACCCCAAGGGTCCTGAGACCACACTGTCCAGGGAGGATTCCACCCCCCGCTTAGCCACTGCAGCGACGTCCCTCAGCGGAGCCGACTTCTAAAAGGTCCGATTTTGTGCTCCGCGGCTCTAGCACTTGCCAGAAGCGGCCGACGGAGGCCCCCCCCCCCCGCCGTCTATCCTCCCGAATATCGCCTCCGATTCACTTCTCCGCACGCCCTACCTTCCAGTAAGTGGTCGCTTCTCTGTTCAGAGAGTTGTTGCTACTCTCCTGTTCGATCTCCTGTTGAGTTTGTAGGTGTTCAGAATGGTTTGATCCCTATTCAGCTGAATTCCTGAGACCAGACGAAATCTAGGTCTCCTACTCCTCTGCCATCTTGCTCCGCCGGAACCTCCCAATATAACTCTGAAACCTTATTGGTCATGCTAAATTAATCTTAGCCTACAAAGTAGAATACATGTTCTTGTGCCTCAGAAATGTATTTGTTCATTTTTTGGTATTTCGAGGAATAAATTATATCACTGCATAATGCAACATAACAATTCTATGCCTCATTATGCTCATTATACTGAATGAACTTGTCCACCAAGAGAGAGGTTTTGAAAGTTAACAGTTTCAAATCTCCAAACCCAAAGAATTGATACTATCAGACAAACATTTTGTGGCCTGGAGAGGTGACAAGAAAAAAATCTGTGCCATTTGCTGAAAATAAATAGCATTTAAATGTCTGTAAGTCTTCATCATTAAGGAATAAAATGATCCTTTCTTTAAACTAACAGTTTTAAGTGGGGTAGTAGAAAATAAAATTTTCTTACCATTTTTAAAATTATATTAGCATACCTCATGATTTACTTGATTCATGTCCTATAACATATAATGTAGGTAGCCTGTCTAAAACTTCCACTATTCTTCAGTCAGTATGGAAATATAACTAATCATGAATATTTACAAAAATGGGAGTAATATTTCTTTAGGTGAGTTATGATGAGCTCAGTTTTGTGGGGAAAGAAGCAGAAAAACCTGAAAGCTAATGTGATGTCATTTTTTTCAGCTAATGCAGATAAATCTGCCCCTAATAAAAAGGCAGAGGTTTATTGCAAAATGCAGTTACAGACAATAGTTGATTGTGATGTAAATGACACAATTTTATCTCATTGGGACAGCAAAGGTAATTGAAATCTTTAGATCATTTCCACATTTTAAGTATTCATTTATACTCTTTTCTAAATGAAATATTTTGCCATATCTATTGTGTTGTAACTGTAATCTAAATATAGTGATAAAAGAGCGATTTGGATTTAATTTTTAGAGTTGACAAGTCATTCAGTCATTTATTCCAAAACTACCATGGAGCATCTTCTATATGCCACATGGGATTAGAACTGTAAGACATTCACAACCGGAGCCCTAACGGAGGTTACAGGTTAGCGGTTTTGAGTTTGCACTATTTCTCTATTTTTCCAAGTCCGACAGTCATCCTAATCTCCTTTGACTAACAGCTGCCTCCATACTAAAGGTGTGACCTGTGGCTGTGGTACAGAATTTTCCCTTTGAGAGATCTCACGGGGTGGGGAGCGAACCTGCCAGTGCTGCCAGCATCTCTACTCCCAGGAACAGTGATGGAGCAGATCAACCTGGGCAACTTGGAATCAAAATACCATCGTTTGGGCTTCATTTTCTCTTTAAGTTGGTTGGCATATCAAGAGGAGATGCTAACCTTCTAAGAACAACCAAAATTCCTGTTATCTTCCTTCATTCCGTCTCCTTCCATGCCAGTGACCTCCCAGAGGACTCTGCGGCATGGCTGAGTAAGAACATGCTTCCGAGATGAGAAGACAGAAGTACCGTTTTCTGTTTGTTCTACTTTGGACATATTATGTAGCATTCTGTTTGTCTTTTCTGGTTTTAATGAGGTGTAACTGGCATACAGGAAACTACATGTGTTTAGGGCAGTTTGAGAAGTTTTGGCACACTTGTCTATCTGTAAAAGCACATCACAGTCCAGGTAATGAACAAATCAACCTCAAAAATGTTTCATGCCCCTCTGGTACTTGGCATTCTAAGCCCCAGGTTTCTCAATTGTAAAACCAGCATGAACATATCAACCTCATAATGTTTTAGTAACAATTACAAAATTCACAGGAGCACACTATGTAGCAGGAGATGGGGTTGTGTTAGATCCTTACCCCCACTTTGCATTTAGGGAACATGCAGGAATCATCAAGTTCAGACTGACTGTATCATTTTACGCTTCTCGTCTTCTTCCCTCTGATAAGTCAAATCTGTTCTCATGCTTAAAACCAGAAACAAAAGATTCCTGTGTAAGCTCCACATGGGTTTGCTGAGCTATCTGTGGAGGACCTAACTGGGCATTTTGAACTATCCAGGGAGTGGATGGTAACCACAGACACAATCCCTAGTTCTGGCTGACCACTAAGCCAAAGTCTGTATGTGAATGTGGAAGGGAAGAGCATATCAAGGGCAGTGATGTTATTACCTGAAGAGAGTGTGATCTTTCATCAACAGCTGACACCAGGGGATGGAGATTCACACAATTCTGTCAACAAGGATGAACAAGGGGATACAGAGGGACCCTTCGCTCCCGGGAGAAAGCTGAGCTTACATGAGCCCACGTGGAATCAGTCAGTACTTAGTTCTGTAGATGTTTAAATGAATATGGTTGAGACATTATACGTCTTTGAAAATAGTTTGTTTTCATGTACCTGTGTAGGGAAAAAAAGGGGGGGGGAAGAAATGGAAGGGGAGCAGAATCTGCCACCCTAAAATATCCCTTTTGGGCGTAAAGATTATTTTAGGCTGATTATTATTTTTTTAAGGTTTTATTTATTTATTTGAAAGAGAAAGAGAGAAACAGAGAGAATGAGCAGGACAGAAGGAGAGGGAGAAGCAGGCTCCCCGCGGACAAGAAGCTCGATGCAGGGCTCGATCCCAGGCCCCCAGGATCATGACCTGAACTGAAGGCAGACACTTAACCAACTCAGCCACCCAGGTGTCCCTAGGCTGATTATTTTTAAGAAGCAGCAGACATAGCAAAAGCTCTGAAAACCTAATAGAAGTTACCCTTTTGCAAGAGACATTTACAAGAGAAACCTGCAATTGTAAGGGCATCTCCCTCTCTGTACCAGGAAGAGAAGGACCACTCGAACTCCAGAAACTCCTATCAATGGAGAAGGCAGGGATCTAAATCCGTATAACAAGCTTACCCTTGATTACTGTACTTTTCCTGATAGCCTCCCATAACGGACTCCCTATACCCAACATCTTTTGTCTTTAGCTGGAGATGGTATTTAAGGCGGTGGCTTGGCGCATTTCAGGGAATTACTCAGTTTTCCTGGGTCTCTCCCATGCATACAGGAGGTATGAAACTTCTGTTTTTTTCTCTTGTTAATCTGTCGTTTTATTACTGTGTGTGTGTGTGTGTGTGTGTGCGTGTGCGCGTGCGCATGCACTGTCTCAGCCAAGAACCTAGAAGGATAGAGGTAAAATTGTTTTTCCTTTCCCACAAAACTGTCTTAAGGAACCCACTTGCTTGTGAGAAAAGGAATGGATGGAATTATTTTATATCTTAAAAGAAGTCAGGAGGAAGTCCAGGTCTGACTGTAACCCTTTTCTAATTTAAAAACTGACATTTAGTTGGTTAGGTTGTTTTGAATTGAATCTTGTTAGTTTTCTGTTAAAATTCACGTTTAAAATAATCTTCAAGCAGTAGATGATTCAAAGCAATGTAAGTTTGTCCAAGTGGAATTTGGGAAATTTATTTTAAAAGCACAATGTATCATTAAATTATCCATAACCCAACACACATAGGCCTATAAAATATGTTAATTCATTGTTTTCCAGCTTGGGATCTCACATTTCTAGCACAGCCCTTTTTTTTTTAAATTGTGCTTTCTAAAACAGTAAGTATCTTGAGGAATATTGGAAATGGTAGAAATGCAACGATTTTTTTAAAGTTTTGAAAACAGATGAAATGGATTAGATTCAACCATAAGAAACAACCATTTGTCCGGTCAAAATCATTCAAGTATAATGATTTTTATGCTTCATCCTAAATACTTCGGGTTCTCTATGAGTATTTCAGGAGAGAGTCTACTTCTAGAAGGGCACACTTTGTGCACTTTGTTTTTTTTAAAGGATCTCTGTTGACAAAGAAAAACAACAGAAATGGACTCATAAACACAGAAAATAAACAGGTGGTTGCCAGAGGGGAGATGGGTGGGGGGATGGGCAAAACAGATGAAGGGGATTAAGAGGTACACCCTTACAGTTATAAAATATTTAAATCACTGAGATGAAAGTACAGCATACGGAATATAATCAATAATACTATAGTAACTTTGGTGACAAATGGTGACTACAATTATTGTGGTGAGTGATGAGTAATGCATGAAATTGGTGAATCACTGTGTTGTACACATGGACCTAATGTAACATTGTATGTTAACTATACTTCAATAAAAAATACCAATGCAAAGATCACTATCAAAATAGTATGAAACAGAATTTACTACCATAGTAAAAGGAAGGTACACCATGACCGATTATTATTTCTAAAATGCAAGGATGGTCCACATATCAAAATTCAATGTAACACAGGTTAAAGGAGAAAAAACCCACATAATCATCTCAACACAGGCAGAAAAACATTTGCCAAAACTCAATACCGTTTCATGATAAAAACATTAAAAAAATAGAGCTAGAAAAAAATTTCTTCAAAATGCTAAAGGCCATGTATGAAAAAAACCCAGAGCTAAAATACTCTATGGTGAAAGACAGAAAGATTCCTCCCTAAGGTTAAGAACAAAACAAGGATGCCAGCTTTTGCCACTTGTATTCAACATATAATTGGAAGTTCTAGCCACAGAAAAAAGGCAAGAAATAAAAGGCATCGAAATTCTAAAGGATGAAGTAAAATTATCCCTCTTTACAGATGACATGATCTTTTATGTAGAAAACCTTAAATATGCCACAAAAAACCATTAGAGCTAGTAAACAAATACAGAACACAAAATCAACAAACAAAAATCAGTTGTATTTCTGTATATTAACAACAAACAACTTGAAAAGGAAACTAAGGAAAAAAATTCCATTTAAAATAACACCAAAAATAATGAAATACTTAGGAATAAATTTAATCAGAGAGGCTGAAGATTTATATACTGAAAAGTACCAAAAATTCTGAAAGAAATTGAAGACGACTTAAATGAATGGGAAGATATTCTATGCCCATGGATTCGACGATGTATACTGTTGAGATGACAATAGTACCCAAAGAGATCTACAGATTCAATGGTGTCCTTACGGACATCCCCATGATTTTTTCACAAAAACAGAAAAACCCATTCTAAAATGTATATGCAATTTCAAAGGAACCTGAATAGCCAAAACAATGCTGAAAAGAAAAAATTTGAAGAACTTAGACTTCCTACTTTCAAAACTTAATAAAAAGCTACAGTAATCAAAATAGTATGATACCATTAGTGAGCCCTCTTGGTTGACTATAGACCCCAACAGTTATTTCTTACTACAGTTTCTTGAGGTGTTGACAATGACTGGAACATTTCAACCACCGGACCAGAAAAGCCCTGATAGCAATGGAATGCCTAGGTCACACGCCACATGTCACCTTCCCTGCCCATGATCACCACTGGACACATACTGACCCCCATCCATGATCATGCACTCTCCACCTGCTCTCTTGCACGTTCCCCCCAAACCCCTGTCTATAAAACTCTAGGTGTCCATCTTGTGGGTAGAGAGGTCGGTTGTTAAGGCTTGAGCCTGCCACCTGCCCTAGCCGTCGGCACCCAAAATAAATTTCTCCCTTTCTTTTTTCCAAACTCGTATCTCTGGAGTTATCGGCTTCTCTTGTGATGAGTTTATTTGAGTTTGTTAGGCAACAGTGTTGGCAAGCCCAGCCAGGAGCTGTGCTTTCAATTTGTCCAGCCTTCTCGGGATTTCCCAGGATGGAGTAGTTGGCCGCAGCAGTGCACCAGGGCTTACTGGTTCATTTCCTGAGTTCACAGCTGTAATACATCGTTCAGTAACAGTACTGGCATAAAGACAGACATATATATCAATGGAATAGAAAACCCAGAAATAAACCTTCTCATATATGGTCAAATGATTTTTGACAAGGCTGCTAAGACCATTAAATGGGGAAAAGACAGTCTTTTAACAAAATGTTGCTGGGAAAACTGGATATTGACAACCAAAAAAAAAAAAAGTGGGACTCTTATCTTACATCATATATAAAAATGGACTCAAAATGGGTCATAACAGCTAAAACTATAAAACTCTTAGAAGAAAGTTGGAGAAAATTTTCTGATGCAGGATTTGGTAGAGATTTGCTTGGGTATGACAAAGCACAGGTTTAAAAAAAAAAAGAATAAATTGGACCCAATCAAAATGAACAACTATTATTGTATAGCAAAGGATAGTCTCAAAAGAGTGAAAAGTCATAAAATGGGGGAAAGTATTTGCAAACCATATATCTGATAAGGAATTAATATCTAGAATATAAAAAGAATTCCTACAAGTCAAAAACAAAAAAACCCACCCAAATAAAAGCCTGATGAAGGATTTACTTTTTATTTTTTGAAGATTTTATTTATTTATTTGACAGAGAGAGTGAAAGAGAGAGTACACAAGCAGGGAGAGTGGCAGGCAGAGGGAGAGGGAGAAGCAGGATCCCCACTGAGCAAGGAGCCCAATGCAGGGCTTGATCCTAGGACCCTGGGATCATGACTTGAGCTGAAGGCAGATGCTGAAGCCACCCAGGCACCGCAATGATGAAGAATTTAAACAGACATTTTTCCAAAGAAGATATACAAAGGGCCAATGTGCAGGTGAAAACATGCTCAATAAACATCGGTAGTCATCAGGGAAATGCAAATCAAAACCACAATGAGATACCGCTTCACATCCATTTGGATGGCTATTACACAAAAATAAAAAAAAAAAGGAAAACTTCAAATGTTGGTGAGATTGTAGAGAAATTAGAAGCCTTGGGCATTGCCGGTAGGAATGTAAAATGATGCAACCACTATAGAAAACAATTTGGCAGCTCCTCAAGGTAAAATAAAAAACTTTCTTTTTTTGAAGATTTTATTTATTTATTTGACAGAGAGCGAGCGAGCACAAGCAGGGGGAGCGGCAGGCAGAGGGAGAGGGAGAGGGAGAAGCAGGCTCCCCACTAAGCAGGAAGCCTTATGTGGGGGCTCGATTCCAGGACCCTGGGATCATGACCTGGGCCGAAGGCAGACACTTAACCAACTGAGCCACCCACGTGTCCCTAAAATAGAAACATTTAAAAAATTTTTTATGATCTTTTGAACAACAGTTAAAAATAATAATAGCAACAGTGCATTTGACTATGTATGCATATATACACACATACTATTATGTAAGCTTATATATAGGTGAAATGAAATGACTCCAATTATACAAGGAACTGGAGGGAGGAATTAAGAATATTTCATTTTCCTTCACATCTTGCAAGGTGGCAGGTGAGAAAGTTGAGAAGTCAGATACCAAGGAGAGGAAACCTGAAGCCAAGAAGACTGACACTGGTGGCAAGGTTAAGAAGGGTAACCTCAAGGCTAAAATGCCAAGAAAGAGCAGCCCCACTGCAGCCAAAACCCAGTCCTAGTCAGAGAGATTAGATATTTCCAATCGGCTATGTATTCTAGAAAGGCTATGTACAAGAGGAAGTATTCAGCTGCTCAATCCAGGATCAATCCAGTTCTTGCTACTGTCACAAAACCAGTTGATGGTGACAAGAACTGTGGAAACTGAGTGGTTAAACTTCACAAAATGCCTGGGTTTTATCCTACTCAAGATGTGCCTTGAAAGCTGTTGAATGACAGTAAAAAAAACAAAAAAACAAAAAAACAAAACAAAAACCAAAAAACAAAAAAACCCAAAACATTCAGTTAGCATGTGAGGAAACTGGAAATGGCATCACTCCTAGCACCATTCTAATCATCCTCACTGGGCACCACAGAGGCAAGAGGGCGGTCTTCCTGAAGCAGCTGAGCAGTGGTTTGCTACTTGTGACCAGACCTCTGGCCCTCAATCGAGTTCCTCTGTGTGGAACACAACACAAATTTGTCATTGCCACCTCCACCAAAATTATATCAGGGGTGTGAAAATCCCCAAACTTCTCACTGATGCTTCTCACTTCAAGAAGATGATGCATAAACCCAGACACCAGGAAAGTGAGATCTTTGACACAGAGAAAGAGAAATAAGAGATTACGGAGCAGCAAAGTTGATCAGAAATCTGTGGACTCACAAATCCTACCAAAAATCAAAGCTGTTCCTCAGCTCCAGGGCTAGCTTGCCCTTTGTTTTCTCTCACAAATGGAGTTTACCCTTACAAATTGGTGTTCTAAATTTCTTACAAGGAACCTAATTAAGTAAGTGATCCATTATTTAAAAAGAATTTTTTTTCTTTTTAAAGATTTATTTTAGAGAGAGGGCGTGAGCATGCATGCATGGGGGAGGGGCAGAGGGAGAGAATACCAAGCCAACTCCCCAGTGAGCATGGAGCCCAACGTGGGGCTTGATGCGGGGCTCGATCTCACAACCCACGAGATCATGACCTAAGCCAAAACCAAGAGTCAACGCTTAACTAACTAGCCACCCAGGCGCTCCAAGAATATTTTGTCTTTGTAAGGTACTTGTACTACATGTGAAGCAGTATAGTGTTACTTGAAAATATACTTGTATTAATTGTAAATATATATTACAAACTCTAGGGCAACAGCTAAAGACTGTAAAAAAGTATAATCTACGTGTTAAGAAAGAAGAGAAGATGGAATCACATAAAACGCTCAATTAAAATCACAAAAGGCAGAAAAAAATGGAAGACAAAAAGAAGTCAATAAATAGAAACAGTGACATGATAGATATTAATCCAACTATATACCAATTAAGACAGAGACTGTCAGAGTGGATCAAAAAATAAGACCTAGCTATATGTTGTCTATAAGAAAACCACTTTTTTTTAAAGATTTTATTTTATTTATTTGTTAGAGAGAGGGAGAGAGCACATGCAGAGGGAGAAGCAGAGGGAGAGGGAGAAGCAGACTCCCCACTGAGCAAGGAGCCCGATGCAGGACTCAATCCCAGGACCCTGGGATCATGACCTGAGCTGAAGGCAGATGCTTTAACCGACTGAGCCACCCAGGCATCCCAAGAAAACCACTTTAAATGTTAAGACACATATAGGTTAAAAGCAAAGGGATGGAAAAAACAATCCAATTAAAAAGTGGACAGAGGACCTGGACA
Organism: Eumetopias jubatus; assembly: GCF_037043125.1. NCBI lineage: Eukaryota > Metazoa > Chordata > Mammalia > Carnivora > Otariidae > Eumetopias > Eumetopias jubatus. The sequence continues at coordinate 95,462,389 of NW_028274817.1, forward strand.
GACATTTTTCCCCAAAGAAGACATACAGGTGGTCAGCAGATACATGAATAGATGCTCAGCATCACTAATCAAATAGTGAAATATGAATCAAAACCACAACGAGGGGGGCACCTGGGTGGCTCAGTGGGTTAAGCGTCTGCCTTCAGCTCCAGGGTCCTGGAATCAAGTCCCATATTGGGCTCCCTGCTCAGCGGGGAGCCTGCTTCTCCCTCTCCCTGCCCCTCTGCCTGTTTGCGCTTACTCTGTCAAATAAATAAATAAAATCTTAAAAAAAAACCCACAATGAGAGATCACCTCAAACCTGTTAGAATGGTTATCAACAAAAAGAAAAGAAGTAACAAGTGTTGCCAGGAATATGGAGAAAAGAGAACAATTGAGCACTGTTGGTAGGAAGGTAAATTGATACGGCCACTATGGAAAAGAGTATGGAGGTTCTTCAAAAAATTAAAAATAGAACTACCATATATTCTAGCAATTCCACTTCTGGGTATTTGAGGAAACGAAAACACAATTTGAAAAGATCAATGCACCCACATGTTCATTACAACATTACTTACAATAGCCAAGATACAGAAACAACCTTAGTGTCCATGAGTGGATGAATGGATAAAGCATATGTGATATGTATGTACGTGTGAGTGTGTATAATGGAATATTATTCAGCCATTAAAAGAGAATAAAATCTTGCCATTTGCAAAGACATGGATGAGCTAGAGAGTATAATGCTAAGTGAAATAAATCAGTCAGAGAAAGACAAATACCACATGATTTCACAATCTGCCAAAACTCACATTGTTGTTAGAAAAAAACTGGATGCTGAATAGCTTTTTTACTCTCAGGAAAGCAGTCCACATAAGTTGAAAGCAATACGAATTTTTACTATAGCCTCACCACATAAAAGAGGTAGATAGTTCTCGAGCAGCAATGATAGGAGAGTTTTGTTTATTCAGAGCGATTTTCTTTCATAACAATAGAACTTACGTTGTGAATACTCCGTTTATGTGGTGTTCCCTATTATTAGAAAAGCTCCTGGTTCATCAACTCTTCTATGAGGATGGAAGCTGGGATCAAACCTTTACTGGCTGGTAGATTTCAGAACCCCAAATGCCAGTGGAATGAGTTTAGCCTGCAGTGTTATATGTCACCATTTCAGTGCAGGGGAGACATTTTCAAGATGGATACTTGATTGGTAACACTATGATTCCTCAAGTTAATGTCTCAGGCAAGGGATTAATAACCCTACCGGCAACAATTGCCTTTTTTTGTACACTAGGCAAACATTATAGTTTAAACAAATGCCATGTGAATATTTTGAATCTCCTGTTTATTTTGGAATGGCATAATCCTCTTTGAATTTAGAAATGATCATTTCATTTGCTTCCTCTGTCACTGATCATAGCCATCATGCCCTCCAGCTCAAAGAGACATACGGCATCAGGGGTTATGAAATCCACTGTGAAATAAAGTAACGCCAAGTAAGGAGGTTTAAAAAGCAATCGTAAAAAGTTTACCCTCCTCTGCTCCCCTCTTTGCCCAATTTGAGTATATTTTACCAGCCTGCCTTAATTTTTCAACCAATGTCCTTTGGGTTAAAGTATTATTTTGTAGATGGCCCTGTGGGAATAAATATATGGTACAAAGAGATGATAATATAGAGACCGGAAAACAGCAGGGGCCCAATAAACATTTGCTGAATGAATTGTTTTTGAAATGGCAACACTCTTAGGCATGTTATAGTTCGGATTCAGTGTTGAGTTCAAGATCATAAAGAAAAATGCTGGGACACCAGGTGGCTCAGTCGGTTAAGCCTCTGCCTTCAGCTCAGGTCATGATCTCAGGGTCCTGAGATCAAGCCCCGCTGCAGGGAGCCTGTTTCAACCTCTCCCTCTGTCTCTGCTCCTCCCCTGCTCATGCTATCTCTATCTCAAATAAATAAATAAAATCTTAAAAGAAAAGAAAAATCCTATGAAGATGCGACCCAAGGGAGAGGGATATCAGTAAACTGGGGCAGGATACAGAGCAGGAAGTATGTGAGCACTGAGGACTATGAGCCTCTACTAGAATTAAGCTTCAAAAAATGGAGGGAGCTTGACTGATGTTCTTGAAGACAACCAGTGCCAAGAGCTGTGTTTGGTAACCTACAAGGTGTTTAGTATTTTTGGTATAAGGGAATGAAGTCAAAATTCACTCATATAAAAAATTTGCTTGAAATTATATGTTATCTTTCTTTGTGTTAAAAGCATTTTCTTTCCAGATCTAAAATTATTGACCAGCAAGTGCTTCACACATACCCTACCCTGTCCTGTGAACAACTTATTTACAATCCCTAGAATGAAGGCAGCCAGTCAATCCTCAGCATACTGATTCTCTGATACTTCTAGAGAAGCCAGCATGATATCCAACAAAGAGTTCAGTATTCAATATCTTTAACATCTATTAGAAAAAAAGGGGATAGAGAAAATATCCCAATCGAAAAATCGGTTTAAAAATGATGGGCAATTCCTGACAGAATAAATGCAAATGCCCAATCAGCATATGAAGATATGTTCAGTCTTAATTATGAAGCATAGAATAATATCACAATTTAATTACATTTGCCTATAAAAACAGCAAATACTTCATTGCTCCCTTTTGGTGGGTGATGAACGAGACAGACGTTACAATGTCTTATTTGTTGATCATTGGTACAATTTCTCTGAAAGGCAATTCAGTGTGCTATCAAAAGACTTAAAAAAATGTATGTGCCCTTTGATTAAGAAATTTAGAATATGACAATTTAGTCTCAGTAGATAATTATGAATGTGCACAAACTTTAGCTACAAGGTTGTTCATCATCATAACATTTATGAAGGTAAAACAATCAAACTATTCAACAAAAGGTGATTGGCTAAATAAGAATGAATAGGAATAGTTTTTTTTAAAGATTTATTTGTTTTAGAGAGAGCGAGCGAACATGTGAGTGGGGGGAGGGGCAGAGGGGGAGAGAGAATCTCAAGCAGACTCCCCGCTGAGTATGGAGCCCGATGTAGGGCTTGGTCTCACAACCCTGAGATCATGACCTGAGCTGAAATCAAGAGTCAGACGCTTAACTGACTGAGCCACCCAGGTGCTCCAAGGAACAGATTTTCTTAATACAAAACCAGACTTATGGGAAATTATCAAATAGTATAAAATAAGATGCCAGATAGGGTGTGTGTGCATGTGAGTGTATGACAGAATACAGGAAATGACTAGAGACCAAAAATTGGAGAATGGTCTAAGGGCTTCCCTCTCTGTAAAGAAGTATAAAGAAGAATAGAAGCAGGCAAAATAGTCTGTAAATGAAGGAAAACAAGGGTGAATAGTGAGAGAAGACAATTAAGATTTTCCTTCTATTCTCTCTTGAGGCTTCAGGTGTTCATTCCTTGCATAGTTTGTCAACTATGCTGTGGAGCACTTTTATTTTTTTTTAAAGATTTTATTTATTTGTCAGAGAGAGAGAGCACAAGCAGGGGGAATGGCAGGCAGAGGGAGAAGCAGGCTCCCCGCTAAGCCTGGAGCCCGATGTGGGGCTCTATCCCAGGACCCCGCGATCATGACCTGAGCTGAAGGCAGACACCCAGCTGACTGAGCCACCCAGGCATCCTGCTGTGGAGCATTTCAGTGCATTATCTCATTTAATCCTAACAACAGCTATGAACTTACATCTGTTATCTATATTTTATAGATGAGGGAAAAAAGATTGAAGTTCATACAGCTAATAAGGGACAGATCTGAGATGCTAGCTTTCAGAGCTTTTGAAGAGACTGAACAGAGTAGAGGATGTGAGGAATTGTGTATGTAAATGAGTTCTAGGGAATAGTGATAAATTTAGTGTAGGTAGGCAAGATGGGCCCATGAGCTTCAGGTGGTGCTTTGGCTCTGAGACACAGAGATGCCCTGTGCCCTCAGCACTAACAAGGCAGAGAGGCAGAGGTTTTATAAGAGAAGCCAAGGTCATGGGGAGAGATTCAGCTTTTGTATACCAGCGCGGCCCCGTCTATTGATCACATACTACCTTGTGAAAATTAAAAAATTCAAATGTATCTCTAAGAAAGCTCACTAGGAACAGTGGTATTTGTTGGGTGGCAGGGCAGAGAACAAAATAATGGAAAAGAAGACAATGTATGGGGGGGACATAAATATTCCTAGGAATCCACTGCACATTGAACAGTTTGCATACTTCATTTCATTTAATCCTCAGAAATAAAAAAAATAGAAAAAGTTAAAAAAATCTTATGAAACCAGGATTAATATCATTAAGAGTTGAAGAGATTTATTTTCTCTCATAAACACGAAGACATTTTCCCAATGCGAAAGCGCTAATAGATGGCGGAGGCAGCATTGCTCTCTAAAAAATAAACATCAGAATGAATGACAGAACCCAAATGTCCATCAACTGAGGAATGGTTAACAAGTGTGGTCTATCCATATAATGGAGTATTTGACAATTGAAAGGAATGAAGCTACAACATAAATGAACCCTTAAAACATGATGCTAAGGAAGCTAGTCACAAAATACCACATGGTGTAGGATTCCATCTATGTGAAATGTCCGGAATAGACAAATCTATAGACACAGAAAATAGATTCATGGCTGCCAGGGGCTTCGAGAAGAGGGGACTGGGGAGTGACTGCTAGTGAGTACAGAGTTTCTCACTGGGATGGTGAAAATGCTCTGCAGAACCTTGTAGAAATACAGTGAATATAAGAAAAGTTGCTCATTTCTATACTTTAAAATGATGACTTTTATGACCTATGAATTATATTTCAATAATAAAAGGAAGAATGAATGATGATGAAGTGGTGTTGGGTTGAGGGATTACGAATTTTCTCTTATTTTCTCCAAATTTTGTCATGCGGTTAATTAACTTTCAAAATAAAAAAGAGAAAAGAAAAAAATCAGACATAGGTCTACAAAACAAGCAGCACCGGCGACAGACACATCATAAATTACGATTTGTTCCCAGCTAAAACTAAGGAGAAGGGATCATCACTCCACAGGAAATGAGTTTACAAGCACCTGCTCTCCGTTACCATGGCAACCCAAAGGTCTTCACCTCCCTGAGATGCAGCACCAAGTAAAATCTACTAAATCCATGCTGGAAAATGCCTTCAATCTTCCCCTGTAAAAAAAAAAAATCAAGGTCAATAGCCTGTTCTCTCTAGAAGACACGTGCCTCACTCCTCTAAGTTGAGGATGAGGAGAAGTGTAAGGTGAGACATGTTTTGATTGTGTGAGCTGGACAATGATGGGGCTGTGGACGCTTGAACATTATCTTGGCCCAGCCCTGATCAGCTGTGTGACCTTAAACAAGTTACCTGACTTCTCTGAACCTTGGTTTTCTTCCCTGTTACCTGTGGCTTCAGTTGTCATGAGGACTCGGGGCCACATTAGCATACAAAGTGCTTAGCTCTGTGCCAGGCCCCTAATGAGTGCTTAATAAACATGGCTGTTCCCATTATGGACTTTTATCACTTCTTCTGTTCCTTTGACAAATATGTATTGATTGCCAAATCTGCCGGGCACTGTTTTAAACATGGAATAGAGCAGAAAACTAAACAGATAAAAAAGTATGGCACTTACATGCTGGTAGGGATGTACACAGGTAGGATTTTAAATTAATATATGTAGTATATTAAGTAGTGTTAAGTGTTAAAGAGAAAAATAAAAGAGGGGGTATTAAGTGTCAGTATGGAGAGTTCAGGTGGCCAGGGAAGGTTTCACTAAGATGGGAGTTTTGGTCAAGACATGAAGGAAGCAATGACAGAGCCATGCGGGTATCTGGCAAAACATTTCAGGTAAAGCAAACAGCAAAAGCAAAGGTCCTGAGCTGGGAGTTTGCTTGGCATGCTTGAGGAATAGTAAGGAAGCTGCCTTATTGAGATCAGACTAAAGGGGACAAGGAAGAAGTGGAGAGCTCTGTTCAGGGACATGAATTCAGACCAGAGAGGAGCTTGGACCAGGCTGGTGAAGGTGGACGTGCTGAGCAGTGCTCAAATGCCGGATATCTTCTGAAGGGTACACTGGTGGAACAACTTAATTGTGAGATATTTAAAGGCCAAGGCTCTATGCTAGTTTGAATCCACTACTATGGAAATAATGACCTACTCATGGTAGGCACTTCAGAAATACTTAATATTCTCAAAAGTGGAAGGGGCCTTAAAGCCTGCTAATTAAGCCATGTTGTTACTTCTTGATTTTTCTTATAACCACTATCTGGATTTAATCAAACTACACTTCAGCCAATGCCAGAGAGCTCACTACTTCTTTGGGCAATTCATTCTACCCTTAATCAATTCCGACCTCAAGTGTAAACTATTTCTCTGTAGCATTAAAAAACAAAAATATGAAGGGCACCTGGCTGACTCAGGAAGTGGAACATGCGACTCTTGATCTCGGGATCGTGAGTTCAAGCCCCACAGTTGGCATAGAGTTTACTTAAAAACAAAAACAAAAATATGAGCATATGTGGGTCCATTTCACCTTTCCAACTACTAAGAATTTTCTTATATTTCCATTCTGCCGTTGAACATAGTCTATTTCATACCAATTATTGTGCTAGGTACTCGGAAGTAAGAAACCTTTTACGATTTCAACCAAAGTACTGAGATGAAGGAGGGTAGTGCTGAAGACAGTGGCCTGTGGAAATGCCCCAAATCATTTATAAGCAGCATTTAAGCCATGATAAACTAACCAGATACAAAATCACCTAAATATATGATTATTCAGCTTTAGTTTTACTATTCTTTCTTCCCTAAGAGAATAATAGTATATTCTAAGACTTTCTTGAAATCCAGATATATTACATATTCTGCATTTCATTAATCTAGTTGTTCTTCCAAAAAATAAATTTGACTTTTTATAATTTATTCTTAGTGAATCTAAGAGCCCTGAGTGATTAGGGCTCACTTTAAAAAGTATATTTTAAAAAAATGACAGTATTTAAAAATCCTATTATTTATCTGTAATAATGGCTGACTCTCTAACGATATTACTCTAACAAGACTGTAGATCATATCACTTTTTCGCCTTCCCAAACTGAAAACTAGAAATGCATGTGTACATATCTAACCTTCTGGCAAATTTCCACATCTTTCTGACTCTTGGGAGAACACTAAAAGTTCTTTGACAACCTCATTATATATTATTCCTCTATAGAGCAAAATCTTTTAAAAATAAATTTGGTTTTTCAAACAGTTCTCATACTTTCAAGTCTTTAGGTGCATTTTTTTGTAAATTTTTTTTAAAGATTTTATTTATTTATTAATCTGACAACTTGGCAGGAGAACACTGGGAGAGGAACAGACAGGCTGTCCACCCAGATTTCACTTTGTATCAAAGAACCTATATGTGGAAAGATCCATCAAGCACTCTAAACACATATTCCTCCTTAACTGGGAACTGTTCTACTTGAAACACTTCACCAACTTGCAGCCTAGAGTTTCTTTTTAATTCATGTGTTTGTTCTTTAATTTTCTTTTTAATAATCACTCTACTTGATGGGGAAAAAACCCATAAGGAACATGAGATGAGGTGTTTCTGTAATCTATTATCATAACATCAGCCCATCTTTTTTCTTATTCTACTCACTGCAAATGTAATTCACAAGTGAGTTACTCTTGTCCTTCACATTTCTTTCTCAAGCCTTCATATATTATAGATTTTAATTGACTTGATGCTATTCTTATGGTTGCACTCTTTTCTATTGGCTCTATTTTCTACATATAATCCTAAGATTATCAGTCTTCTTTATATATAACAATAATTTTTTTTAAGATTTATTCTAGAGAGTGAGTGTGGGGGGGGGCTAAGAGGGAGGGGCAGAGGGTGAGGATGAGGGGGAGGGAGAGAGGCAACAGACTCCTGGAGCCTGACACAGGGCTTGATCCCAGGACCCTGAGATCCTGACCTGAGCTGAAACCAACAGACGCTTAACCAACTGAGACACCAAGGCGCCCTTGTAAAAATATTTAAAAAAAAAATTAATCCATACAACCTCTTAACTGATGAGAAATCTAATCGATATTTGGGAAATTTTCTCTTTTCCTCTCAAAATTCATTTCTAGTGTGTATTGGCAATTAAAATTGCTTTAAAACTGATGAAGATTTCCTTCTGTAATTTTAAGATAGGCATGGCCATGCATATAATCTTCACAGAGCCAACATTCTGAGATTAAATCCCCACCCAATATTTTTTTTTTTTTAAGATTTTATTTATTTGAGAGAGAGAGAATGAGAGATAGAGAGCACGAGAGGGAAGAGGGTCAGAGGGAGAAGCAGACTCCCTGCCGAGCAGGAAGCCCGATGTGGGACTCGATCCCGGGACTCCAGGATCATGACCTGAGCCGAAGGCAGTCGCTTAACCAACTGAGCCACCCAGGCGCCCCATCCCCACCCAATATTAACGACTGATAAAGTCCTTCATGAAATCAGGTTCTGCTATGAAGAAAAAGAAGGGAGAGAACAACACTGCTTAAAATGGCAGAGCACCCAGGAAACAATGTCCTTTCTACCCATAAACATCTTTTTTCTGACACAACATTCCTTTTTGGAAGCCGGCCACATCACCAAGCTCAGGGCCCCATGGTTCCCTCTATGCAGCCTCCCCTTTCAACCCTGGCCCCAGCCATGCACCGTTCTGGAAGTCCCAACATCAGCTTTCCCCTCCCCTCCTTCATTTTTTTGTTTTTATATTTTATTTGACTCTAACTTTTGGCTTAAGATCCTTGAATTTCTATCCTTTCCCTCAGGAACTCTCCCATATACCACCTAGCCAATAATTCACGTCAGATCTTTCTTCTTTGGAAAGCAGAGGGCTTGCAAAGGAAAACAGAGAATGATTGTACTTTGATTTTGCCTGGCTTAGGGGATTCTCACACTACCTCCGTACCTCATAGGTGGCTTGAAGTATAGGTGCTGGGCTCTCTCCCCCATCATGACAACCTGTCGGTTAAACAAAAGACCCATTTTCTTGTTCTAGGAAATAGATTTCCGAGAGGTTTCAATGGGAGTATCCATAGCAGGGAATTTGGATGGGGACCACAAGAAGACTAAGAGCATAAACATGCGTCACTTCTACTAGAGGTCTTTAGGTGAAGTGACAGCTACTATGAAAAGGAGTCCTCCTCAGATGCTTGTTCAGCCCCAGGGCCCCCAAAATTTAAGGTGCCTTGAAATTAGGGGTTTGGCAGGGGGTGCTGAGGACCCAGTTTCAACAGGGTTCCTGTGCAATTTAACAATGCCTCAATATCGTGGCCATTCACTCCTAACTAGGGCCTACGTGTTCCTCCAAAGCTCCACTGATCTCTTTATCATGACTTTTCTTTTATTACTTATTTTATTCCCCAATCCTGAGGAAGTCCTACAAGCCTGAATGTAGAGCCCCACCACTTCCCAGTCCCTAGCTCTTACACATCTTTCCACTCCCCGTGGGTCATTATGAAAATATATTCTCAGCGTTTTTCAAGCGTTTCAACAAATTTAGTGAAGCTGTTTTAATTTAAGGAAACAAAAATTTTCTCTTCAGAAAGTCAAAGATTGTCTTCATGCAAAATGGCACTCTGGTCCTGAAGCAGACTTTTTTTTTTTTTTAACATTTTTATTCATTTATTTGAGAGACAGAGAGAGAGAGAGAGAGAGAGAGAGAGAGCGCGCGCGCACAAGGGGGGGAGGGGCAGAGGGAGAGGGAGAGTGAGACGGAGAAACAGACTCCCTCCTGAGCAGGAGCCCGATGTGGGGCTCTACTGATCCCAGGACTCTGGGATCATGACCTGAGCCAAAGGCAATCACTTAACAGACTGAGCCACCCAGGTGCCTCAGAAACAGACTGACCTGTTTTCTTTTTAGATAAACGATTCTCCATCTGTCTGCTCATAGGAATGACTGGGGGTCTTTAAAAACACTGATGCCTGGGTCTCATCCCCAGACTGATTTAATTGATTTGGAATGAGGCCAGGATTTTGGAGTTTTTAAAAGCCCTAATATGCAGTGAAGATGCACACCGTTGGCTTAGTCCATTTTCACCTAACACCCTTGAATCATAGAGGTAAAGAACTATTTGCCTCATAACATATGTAGTCTATATTTTAAGACAAATTCAATCCTACAATACAGCTGCTATTGCTTTGATAATTCCAAACAGCAATTTTTCAATGCCTCTTTGATTTCTCACAACAGATATTCGGAGATATGCTTGAGGGAATCAGAGTTGTCTCATGGGAAAAAAAAAAAAAAGGTACGTACATGCTTTAGCATCTTTTCCCCCCTCCATGGAACAGAAGGAAGCCAAAAGATAGATATGTCTATTACTTAGACTGTGGTGATGATTTCACGGTATATGCACAGCTCCAAACTTATCAAGTTGTATACATTAAATGTGTAGTTTTGTATACCAATTATACTCAATACAGCTGTTTTAAAAAAATTTTTCAGCTAATCCACCCAGATAGTTTTCCAGAAAGATTTACTTTATGCCTATGCAGCAGAAAAAAAATTGCTGTAGGATGGACCTTTTATAGAGATTCATAATGCAACTGCTAGCTATTTATGAAACACCCATTTAAAAATTTAATTTTCAAATGTTCAAAGAAACTAAGTGGGAAATTATTCTAGCACTCCACTGTAAATCTTTCTAGAACAGTCTTGGTTCTAAACTTCACATTTGTACTTCTGACAGTCTCCCATGGATATCCAGTAAGAGAATTCCTTACTTTTTTCCTTTTAATCATAGATCTTAAAATGATGTCTTAGATTCAGATAAAATATTACCCCTCCATTGTTTGGCTCCCAGTTTGGCAACATAAGTATCTCCAAGAAACATTTTAGAATTTCAAATTCTCATCATCACCTTAGAACTACTGAATTAGAAACTCTGGATGTGGGATCCAGCAACCTATATTTTAATAGATCCATGATTTAGATACATATTAAAGTTTGAGAATAAATGATACAGAAGACAATAGACATTTATATTTGCTCTCTGGCCCCAGAGAATGTTCCAACTTGATTTGGCCCTGAAAAAAACTTTGGAAATTAGTTTATTTCTTGACCCTAAACTAGGATCCAGACTTGTAGAGAAAACCCTTAAAAGAGTCAAGATCATAAGACCATTCGCATAATGCTTTTAATACTCTTTGATTTCCTTGGTATTTTTTGCTTCTTGGTCACTTTGCAATAGCCAAGCCATACCTCTGTTTTATCTCAACATGTAACAGTGTTGATTGTAATATAAATATCTGCACAGAATTCTTTTCCTAAAAATCTTCAAGGACAAAAAGGAAGACAGATTCCTGACAGGCTGCTCTCTTCTGAGAATTCAAATTTGTTCTCTGTCAACAAGACGCTTCGTTTCATATTTCAAATTCATTACCCTTCCGTGCCCCTAAGAAAAACCTCAAGGGAAGCTTAATGCTTAAATCTGGCAATTCCCCTCCTTCATGATGTTCATGCTTCTGTTTTCTTCTTCTGTTTCACGCATCTCACGTTGCCTCATTTCTCTTCATGATTTTCTTTCCAATTGACCTCCGGTTCCTGCTTATGACAAGAAGTCTCCCTCATCTTCCCAGGATTTCCTCTTATACACAGCCCACTGCATGCATGCACCGAATCATTAAGCATCCTCTGAGTCCAAGTTCCTTAGAAAACAATTTCTAACAAAGCTTAAATTCTAATGTTTCATTGCGGATGGGGTAGGAGGAGTGTGAAATCCCAGGGAAGCAAGTGATGTGACAGGGGAGGAACTGAGGCGAAAAGGAAAACATACACATAAAAAGAAAGGAACATAAAGGTAACAGGCTGTATTATCAAGCTTACCACAGTATTGTAAGAAAATGTAGCTGTTTGCTTGAGCTCATGGGCCAGCCCGAGAGGCTATATAAAGCCATTTTACCTCAGAAGAATATGTGTGAGGAAGAAAATCAGTAGGAATTAACGAAATCTTGTTTACTGTATCACACGGATTCAAGCTTGCCACACAGAACGTTAATTTCCCAAACCTCCAGGTTGTGTTACTGAGCTCTTCCAGGCAACCACTAGGAAAGTCACCCCCCACCCCATTTCATAATGCAGGACATCATATAAACTACAAAGGGGTGAGATGAACAATAGCTTCTCTAGGTTGTAGCCCCAGGGTGTCTGAGCTGTGGTGGCTCCTGCTCTGGGACCATGGGGAAGCCTAGTATCATCCTGAGAGGCTGAGCCAGCTGGCAGTGTGTCCGTGTGTCCATGAAAGTGATGGATGAGACTGTCCACGAAGCAGGTGGGAAAGTCTTTAAGCGGCGGTTGTGGGGTCATATAGGTCCAAGAGAACCTGGGGAAGGGCAAAAAATAGGGTACTCAATTGTACCCCTTCAATCTAGTTGCACCACGAAGGTGAAAATCCAATCCTTGTCAGCTGTAATTTCCTAAAAATACACTTTCATGATTACTGTTGTACCTGGTCTTGAGGCTGTAATAGACATACACCTTTTCTTTCACTGGAACTCGAGATTTCCATCTTCATCTTCCAGTACTTATAGCCTCGTCTGGGTTGCTTTCCTGGTAGGGTGAACCAAAACTTCATTTCCAAAGGGTCTGTGTCCTCAGTAGCCTTTCACTTGTTGAGCTGGTGGATTGTTAATACCACCCATTTATAGCAATTCTTGGGATGGAAGGAACAATAAACGTCCCTTTGCTCCTATTCCATCACCTACTTCAGTACCGCTTTGCTTGCTTTTCCACTGACGTAAGGAGTCCCAAATTGACATGTGGTAGTTTTACCTTTCAATTCAGGGGAGTTCTTCAAGTGTCCCTGTTAGTTTATTCCCCCCTGGAAACTAGGACTTCTAATCTGGCAGAGTTAAAGATTTCGCAAGTAGGTCAGTGAAAGTAATGATGAAACGGGCCAATGCTACTTTCCATGTATTCTAGCCACTGAGGACAAAGCACTGTATGTTGTTGCTTCAGCATATACATGACTTGGGGACATTGCTGCTATCCATATACATGATGACTCATCTGTTTTGGGTGGGATCCATTTTGAGAGAGGGCTTTTCAGCAAGTTCAGTGTGAGAAACAATTTGCATTAACACTTGGGTCATATGACTTGGATCTGATGATGCTAGAGGTATTCAGTATGGATAATGATACTGTGTCAAGTCTCTGGCAACCCGCAATAGGAAAGTTGCAGGGCAGAGCCCTAGAGTTCTGAAAATATACTATATTCTATATAGCAAAGAACCATTCCTCTAAAATAACCCCCCCCCCCAAGTGAGCTCCTGGTGTGCTACTAGACCCCTGTAAAGACTGAGCACCTAGATACAAAGTAGCCAAGAGACCTGAGCTGCTCTTCATTAATTACATGTTATCAAATCCATTGAGGTGTAAATTGAAACTGATTTTTAAAAAGGTGAGGGAGGCTTATAAACTGGGTACAGAATCAATCATTTAAGAGATTGTTATGGACTGAAAATTTATGTCACCCTAAAATTCATATGTTGAAGCCCTAACCCCAAATGTAATGGTGCTTGGAGATGGGGCCTTTGGGAGGTAATTAAAGTTAGATGATGGGTCCCTCATGACCTGATTAGTGTCTTTATAAGAACTGACAGCAGAAAGCTTGCTCTCTCTCACTCTGTGTGCACAAAGAATAGGTCATATGAGCATGTAGCGAGATGGCAGTTGCCTTCAAGCCAAGAGAAGAGGTCTCAAATCGACTCTACCTTGCCAGCACCCTGACCTTTGGCCTCCCCCAGACTCCACAACTAGGAGAAACAAATTTCTGTTGTTTAAGTAGTCTATGGTATTTTGTTATCACAGCCTGAGTCGACTAACACAGAAACCAAACCAAAACACAAAAACTCACAGGTACAAAACATTAAATACTAGAGCTAGAAGGGATCTTTGTGAATTTATCAGTTCATTTTATAGGTAACTTGCAGAGTTCCACAGAGACTACAGAAACTGAAAGAAAGACAGAATTCCTGATGTCCCAAGGCCAATAATGACTGAACAGGACTAACTCAAGGTCATCATCTAGTATTCTTTCCATTAAAGCACTTGGCTACATTTAAAGACAGACAATGTGAATGAGAATCTGGAAAGCTGCCTTTCACAGAACCAGCTATTGAAATAGGGCAGTATTCAAATTCATCTTAACACAGCAGCCAGTACCTCAAGACTGTTATCAAGGAAGGTTCTAATGATGTCATAAAGTATACAACTTGGGCAAAAATGAATGTCCTTTAATTTATACAATATCTTTGTAGAAAACTTCATAGCTCCTTTTTACATCTAATATAGAAAGCAAAAAAGAAATAAGAGAAAAGAAGCTGATTTAGGTATTTTTAAAAAACAACTATATAAAACTTTATCAGTGCTTTGTAAGTATTACACATTTAAGTTTATAACAAACTTATAAAGCTCCATTGTCATCCTCTTTTTACAGATAAGAAAAGTTGTGACCTTCAACGACTCAGATTTTTATGTCTCCGTTTTCTGATGTGAAGCCGATAACTGCATTAGTCATGGAATTAAATGTCCTTATTCTTAGTAAATTCAGGCAGGATGTGAACAATGGGAGATTTCATTTTCATAAGTCATACTGAATGCCATAATTCAAAAGTTTCAAAATGATAACTCAGCAAAAATCATCACCAGAGTTCAGCCTTTCATAAGACTCACAAATAATAAAGGAAGGCTAGTGCTCCTGTCATGACATAATTAACTGTTCTCCCTTCATAAAACAGTGCTGAAATAAAACTCACATTTTTAGCAACTGAAATGTTAGTAAACCAGTTATAAAAATGTCTGTAGATTCAAAAAAGAACCTTCAAACTGCAGAGAAAATGTTCACATATATTGCAAATGGCCCCTATCTGCAGCACTAAGAACAGAGTGTTTTTTATTTGAGTTGAATGTGTTAATATCACCACTGAGATTCATTTGGGGGGAAAAAGCTAGAACCTATTTTCCCCAAAGTTCTAACTCTGATGGAAAATCAACTTACAGAGACAATAACAATAATCCTGGAAAGTTTCTCATCTGAGAGACTCAGTAGGGGAGAAAACCATCCTTCCGACTGTTGACAGACTGCATTAAGCAGTGGACCATGATATAGAACAATACCCTTCTACTATGCAGTAAACATACCACTCAGGAAATGTCATGCACTGGAAATCCCCAGCAAGCCCATGAGATGTCACTAGGATACTTAATGAACAACAAATTTCCTAAATGGATGTGCAACTGTCATGGCGTGTAAAAATGCCCATACATTCTGCCCAACATTGTATCTGGCCTCTATCTTCATTCTATGTGATATTTGCCACATGGAAACAATTGGCATGCTGAATAGCCTTGCAGAAGAAGAGAGGCTTTCAAAGATTTCTATCATGACAATCTAGATTGTTCTGCATAGGAAATGGCAGTTAATGTTTTTTCCAACTGATTTGGACCCTTTATCTGTTGCTATTAGTGCTCTATCGCTCTACTTTTGGCATTTACCCCAACATATGAAAGGTTGCCTCCTGCAAACACTTGCTACTCTCTGCCTCAGGGTTTTGTTTGAAGCTAGATCAGTCTCTGTAGTGGGCAGACCAAAGTGCCCAGGAGAGTTAGTACCCCAAGAAGCAGGTCTCAAGCAATGATGGGCAGGCGAGAGGTCTCCAGGGGGTCTAAGCTCTACTGGTTTGCAGGAGTAGCTACCTTACTCATGCACCATTTATGCCTTCCTCCCTTTCTTGTCTCACTTTTCTATCTCCTGAAGAGTTTCCAAAGATCAGCTTGCAAATAAAATATTTGTCTCAGGTTCTGCCTTTTAGGGAACCCCACACAAACACAGACTTCCAATGAAAAATTTTCGAAGTTCTTTAAATGGGAATAAATATCCCTCTAGGCCATTAAGCTCAGAGTAAACCATATATATCTTTTTATGGATGAAATTATTTTTTTAGTAAACATGAATTATGTCCCTTAAGAATCTCACAAAACAAGTATGCAGCTTAAAAGATTTTTGAAAGGCTGGGGCACCTGGGTGGCTCAGTTCTTGAGCATCTGCCTTCGGCTCAGGTCGTGATCCCAGGGTCCTGGCATCGAGCCCCGCATCGGGCTCCCTGCTTCATGGGAGGCCTGCTTCTCCCTCTCCCACTCCCTCTGCTTGTGTTCCCTCTCTCGCTGTGTCTCTCTCTGTCAAATAAATAAAATCTTTAAAAAAAAAAGATTTTTAAAAGGCTGAAGTTCTACCTGCTTTGGCTTGCTAGCAGGATGGAGTTCATCTCTTATTAGATGTAATACGTATTTTTATAGGTGAACCCCAGTATTTTAAGTACCACTTGTAGGAACAATTTTTTTCATTTTCTTGGCCTTTGCTTTGTACTCCTTGAATAATTTCTTCACTGGATTCATTAATATACACTCAGATAAGACAAGATCTTTACCAATCAACATTTCTGAAGCCTTGGGAAAACCTTTGAATGGCTTTCCTTGAGAAGTTGGGAGTAGCATATTCAGGGAAGAGGTGTGAGCCAAGAGCAAAGGAATAAATACAAATTTGTGGGAGAGAATTAGGAAAGCCAACATTCCCAATTCTTAGATTCCTCAGGTTTTGCTGACATACTTCTTCCTTTCCACCTAACATTATTGCCATTGAATTTTAAGCCTTTTAGATTTGCATCGGTGCTTTGCAGAAAAAAATCCCATAGGGGCTTTGTTCAAAGTCATGCCTTTATCATTCTGATAAATATGTCTCTAGCACTTCTTGGTAGCCAGGCAGTCCCAGACAAAATTCTAAAACAGAAAAAGTATGTGCTGGAGCCCGTGACCTCTTTTTCTTTGACAATTAATGATCCCCTCAATCAAGTACCATCTTTCTTTCCTACTTTATCTTTATTTGGACCCAGTGTCAGGAGGTATCTTGACTTCAATTCAATTACTTATAAATCAGTTGCACTAGCTCTCCTAAGAGAATTTTCTTAATTATGAGAATTCTCCTTAATTATGTAAGGCAAAGTCCTTAATTCTTTGAATTCTCCTTAATTATGTAATGGAAAGTTTTGTATCTCATTAATGATATTTGGAACACAAGTAAGTAGGTGAGTAATGACTCTAGAAGTGGGGAATCTGCTACTTAGGATTAACTCACAATTGCCTGTTTATCAGCCATCTCTTGAATTTCCCACAGCCATTTCTCCATAGAACTTATTTTTTATGGACCTTAAGTAAAAACATTCCATCTGTAATTTTGGTTCAAAGAATCACTATTTATCTGACTACACGGCAAGCTACGTTGGTTCAGTGTGTATTCACTGAACTGATGGAAATAAAAAATGTGGTGAGGATAGTAATTTCTTTAAAATTTGCAACCTGATTCTTCATGGTCTTTTAAAACTAATTTTATTTGAGGGTTCAAATGTTGCTTTCCTGAGCAATAAGCTTAGTGCGAAGTCAGCCTGGCCCTTTAAAGGAGAGGACTAAATGAGGTCAGTAGGTCTTCAGGGAAAGCATGTAGGAAAGCCTAGTAATGCATGCCCATCCCACACCATTTTATTGAAAACAGAGGGCTGCTTTGACCCCATTTCTACCATATAAGGCTTGATGCTCCCTTAATTTCTACTCAATTTAAGGTAAAAATTTAGAGGCAGAGGTAAAAGCTATCAGTAGGAAAGATCTGTTCTCTTCCTTGCAATTGTGTTATTACTTGATATTCTTTCTAACATATTAGACTATGAGAGCACATTATTTTTTTTTAATAATGCTAGTTACAGTTGCATTAGTGTATGAAGGTGCTTTCTTAATAGTTAATGTGAAGATAAACATTTAAAAATCAATAATGGTAAAAAAAATGAATAATGGTGGCAGAAGTTTGTTCAGGGTTCATTCCTGTTGAAAAAAACACAAATCAAATTTTGGGTGGTGTTTTTTTTTATATTTCTGTAAAAAATGCCACAGGAATTTTGATTGGGATTGCATCGAATCTGTAGATCGCTTTAGGTAGTATGCTCATTTTAACAATACTGATTCTTCTGATCCAAGAACACAAGATATCTTTCCCGTTTATTTCTGTCTCCTTCAATTTCTTTTATCAGTGTCTTAGCTTTCAATGTACAGGTCTTTCATCAGCTTGGTTAAATTTATTCCTAAGTATTTTACTGTTTGATCCTATTGTCATTGAGATTGCTTTCTTAATTTCTCTTGCAGATAGTTTGTTGTTACTGTATAGAATTTCGGTGGATTTTTACATGTTAATTTTGTATCATGCAAGTTTACTACATTTCTTTATCAGTTCCAACAGTGTTTTGGTGGAGCCTTGAGGGTTTTTTTATATATAAGATCCTATTATCTGCAAACAGAGACAATTTTTCTTCTTCATTTCCAATTTGTATGATTTTCTTTCTTTTCTTGCCTAACTTCTTTGGTTAGGACTTCCAGTTACTATGTTGAAGGAAAGTAGAAAGAATGGTCATCCTTTTTTTGTTTAGCTTAGAGAAAAAGCTTTTATCTTTTCATCTTGAGGTGTAAGGTCATCTGTGGGCTTGTCATATGTGGCCTTTATTTTGTTCAGGTACATTCCTGCTATACCTGATTTTTGAGAGTCTTTATCATGAAAACATGCTGTATTTTGTCAAATCCTTTACCTGCATCTATTGAGATGATGATTTTTATCCTGCATTCTGTTAATGTGGTGTTCCATATTTAAATTGCATTTATTGAACCATTCTTGTACCTTAGGGATAAATCCCACTTGATTGTGTTGTACGATCCTTTTAACATGCTGTTTAATTAGATTTGTTAATATATATTATTGAAGATTTTTGCATTTATGTTCATCAGGGATATTGGCCTTTAATTTTCTTCTCTCCTATTATCCTCACCTGGGTTTGATATCAGGGTAACACTGGCCTTGCAAAATGAGATTGGAAGTGTTCTCTCCTCTTCAAATTTTTGGAAGAGTTTGAGAAGGACTGTTGTTATTCTTCTTTAAATGTGTGGTAGAATTCACCAATTAAGTCATCTGGTCCTGGACTTTTCTTTCTTGGAAATTTTTGATTACTGATTCAATCTCTTTATTAGTTATGAAACTATTCAATTTTCTATTTTCAGGATTCAGTCTTATTAGGTTGTATGTTTCTAGGAATTTATCCATTTCCTCTAGCTTATATAATTTGTTGGTGAAGAACTGTTCATAGTAGTCTCCATGATTCTTTGTATTTCTGCAGTATCAATTGTAATATCTATTCTCATTTCTAATTTTGAGTCTTGTCTTTTTTTAGACTACAGTTTCATTGATTTTGTTCATCTTTAAAAAAAAAAGCTCTTAGTTGTATTGATCCTTTCTATTGTTTTTTATGGTCTCTTATTTATTTCTGTTTTGATTTGTATTTCCTTCTTTCTGCTAACTTTGGGATTTTTTTTAGTTCTTTCAGGTATAGATTTAGGTTGTTTGAGATCTTTATCATTAGCCATTTATTTCTATAAACTTCCCTCTAGAACTGCTTTTGCAACATCTCTTAAAGTTTGTTATGCTGTGTGTTCATTTTTATCTCAAAGTATTTTTGATCTTCTTTTTTTCTTTTTTTTTTTAAAGTAGGCTCCACACCCCCCATAGAGCCCAACGCTAGGTTTTAACTCATGACCCGGTGATCAAGACCTGAGCTTAGATCAAGAGTTGGACACTTAACCAACTGAGCCACGCAGGTGTCTCTTGATTTCTCTTCTGATTTCTTCTTTGACACATTGGTTGTTCAGGAGTGTTTTTCCACATATTTGTGAATTTTCCTGTTTTCCTCTTGTTATTGAATTTAGCTCCATACCACTGTGGTCAGAAAAGGTAGTTGGTGAAATGTCCTTTTTACATTTGTTAAGACTTGTTTTGTGACTTAACATATGATATACCCTGGGGAATATTCTAGGTGTCTGAAAAGAAAGGATAGTCAGCTGCTGGTGGATGAATTGTGCTTTAATATTTTATCCTTAATATTTGGCCCCTGGAGACTGTTTATACTACCCTGCACAGCATACCCTTCATTTAAAAGAGAACCTGCGTCATGTTAATGACCATTTTCCCTTAATTTGATCAAAATAGTGTTCAGA
Source organism: Eumetopias jubatus (assembly GCF_037043125.1). Taxonomy (NCBI): domain Eukaryota; kingdom Metazoa; phylum Chordata; class Mammalia; order Carnivora; family Otariidae; genus Eumetopias; species Eumetopias jubatus. The sequence continues at coordinate 95,482,475 of NW_028274817.1, forward strand.
GGCCTGTGAAATAAAGTGGGCAGCACCCATGAATTTGTCTGTTTGCTGCCCCCAAAAGAAAAAGGAATCCTACTATTTATAATACTTTATGTAACTTTTGGGCTAATAATAGAACACTTGCTCTGCAAACAGTCCATTGCTCACTAAAAATATTACCTAGCTATGAAAAAATCTGACATTCTCAGAGAACAACATTTCAACCTGTCTTTTTAAAAGTTTGGGAATTAAGTTGTTTTTAAAATAAAGAAATACTCTGTAGGAGGAAGGTTAAATAAGACATTAAATCAATTTATTCTCACTTTTTATGTAGCCCAATATGCATCTTTATCCCTTCTAAACTGCAGAAGTAACTTCAGCAAGTGCCCTAGCCCAGGGCTTTCCAAACTGCAATGTGCATAGAAATCCCTTGGCTATCTTGGTAACATGCAGGTTCTGATTTAGTGATTCTGTTGTGGGACCCAAGATTTTGCACTCCTAACAAGTTCCCAGGTGATGTACCACACTGAGTAGCAAGGGGTTAGATGCCCTGAAGGTACTAATTTATTCTGCTCAAAGCCCTGGTAAGAACAATTTACCTTAAACTTTATCACTTCATTTTGTGTTTTGGCATGAGCACAAGTGACCAAATTTGGGATAAAATTGTGGAGTTCAACTGTGGTTTTAGGTTCTCTGAGAAAGAACCAGGTCTAATAATTTTTTGTGAGTTTTGCACAAAAGTTGTGCTATCTTTTCCTACAGGCTGAAGTACCACATTTACCTTTTTGCATTTTGCTTACTTTGAGTTGATCCATACCAATGCACTCTCTTCCTCCTCCATTTCTTGCTCCCAGGCCTGAAAAGAACTCAAATACTTGCATCCAGCATGGCAGCCTCACATTCTTTTGAAAATCCTATAGAGCACACAAAAGGAGAAGCAAACTGTGAAAATTATTTGAGGCCTGCTGTCTGTCTTCTTCTCATCCCTCTTTTTTTTTTTTAAGATTTTATTTATTTCAGAGAGAGAGAATGCACACACTATGGGGGCATTGCAGAGGGAATCTCAAGCAGACTCCATGTTGAGCGTGGAGCCCAATATGGGGCTCAGATCTCATGACCCTGAGATCATGACTGAGCTGAAATCATTAGTTGGTCATTTAAACGACTGAGCTACCCGGGTGCCTTTTCATTCCTCTTTAATTTCTGTGAGCACTTGCCCAGGGGAACCCAGGCTTTTCTTATTGCTATAGCCTAAAAGATATTCCACTGGAGAAGTTGGCAACTGTCTCTACAAATGGTTCTTCACTCAGAAGAGAGTCTTTTCTATGGCTCATTGCCGTTTGCAATACTCTGCAATGGTGAGTATGACAATATTTTTTTTTAAGATTTTATTTATATGACAGAGAGAGAGACAGCTAGAGAGGGAACACAAGCAGGGGGAGTGGGAGAGGGAGAAGCAGGCTCCCGGCTGAACAAGGAGCCCGATGCAGGGCTCGATCCCAGGACGCTGGGATAATGACCTGAGCCAAAGGCAGATACTTAACCACTGAGCCATCCAGGCACCCCAACAGTATTTTGATTAGTTGTAGCAAAGAAGACCAAAAAATGATGGAGCAGTTTGTACAGCAGGAAAACTGCTAATTTTTTTCTCTCTCTACTGTAAGAAGAGAAGCCATTTTAATAAAACTGAGTTGATTGGCCCTGCAAAGCTTTCTCATTAGAGGCCTAAGTGGTAGCTAATCAATTCTATTCCTCCAATATAGTGTCTCCTTAAGGGACCAGCAGTACATGTGATTTGAGGAAGAGAGGAAGAAGAGAGGAGGAAGGGGGGGATATTGTTTTCAAAGGTTCCTCCTAGAAAGGCCCTAATTAATTAAGCAATAGTGTCTGACAGGCCTCATTTGTATACTTTGCAGGGAATGCCATGAGGAATGGTGCTTTGAGGTAACATAATCTGCAGAATATACACTGCCCACAGCCCTAGTTCGTATTAGGAAATGGCATTCTTAATAAAATTAAAGAAAAATGCCAGCGCCTTTTCATTTCCTGGGCATTATTAGCATGAGCCTGACAATTACTGATAGCTGGTCAGAACCTTGTTTATTTTCTTTGCTCTCTGGGCATTTCCTAATTATGAATAATAATTCCATTTAATCATGCATTTGAAACAAGCAAATTATCCAACAGAACATCATAATCAGTTGCATCAAAGAGTCTTCAGGAAGCCCCCATACGGCTCTGTTTTAGCTTCCCCATTTGCAGCTCTCCCCAACTACCTTCAGGAAGTCAGGAGTCAATGGTTGTCTGCTACCTGGGAAAGGCATCCATCAGGCACAACTTTGCAAATGAAGCCATATCCTGTGACACAACTGATTTTGATTTACTTATTTAGGCTTAATGGCAGCCTTCTGACCTGCCAGTCTTACCCTGTGAATGGCCACCAGGGGATGCTACAAACTGACAGTGATCACTTGCTCCCTTTTCCAAAGCTTAGAAAAGAAGTTCCATCCTTGACAGTTACAAAGTGTTCCTGACATTCAAGTTTCATCCCAGCTATCAGCTGGACCTCACTATTGTATTTAGGTGTCCTGATACTGGAAGTAAGCCTCCCACAATCATAAAATTATCCTTAGTCCACTGATAAAATGAAAATTGTTAGTAAATTTGCTCAGAGAAGCCTCCCAACCTTCAAAATTTGGTGAACAATTACTTTCTATAAACTTCTTCCTTTTGTCCCTTCTTCTCCCCACCCTTTCCTCTTTCCTTTCTAAATTTGTGTTGACATGTGAATGCTTGGATCTGTCTGTAACTTATCTTGCTCCCAGCCATTACTGTGGTATGCTGGCAAGATTACCTTTCTGGAGATGTCCCTGGCAGCTCCCAGAAAATGGTAGTTCAATTTATAAAAATACTACATTTTTTTCTTCTCAGTATTTCTTTTATTATCTCTTACTATTGGGGAATATATTCCTTTCATAAAGAAGAAAATAGACAAAATGAATTGATTACAAAACCAGAATCAGAACCACCAGTAATAGCAAACGACACAAAGGCTATTTGCACTGACAATGAAGTGAAGGGAAGAAGGTACAACATTCTACAGTCAGTCACTCTATTAAACACATTTACTGTGATCCTCCTGGGAAGTAGGTGCCCTGCCAGGTTCTGTATTTTTGTGTGTGTGGAGGGGGTGGGGTGGTAAAGGAATGAGGAGTTATAAATATAAATAGAAGATATTCCTTTTTCATGGAATCCACACTTTATTTGATCAAATGGAAGCTGAACTGTGACACAGAATTGAGTCCAGTTACACAATGACTCCAGTTCCATCTTCACCAAACTGAATCTTCTTAATAGCTGAACATGCTGAATAGCCAGTTTTTGACGGCATAGAAGTGGTTGATAAGTATCTAATGAGGCATCACAAAGCATTTATTATACTTGTAAAATAAACAGAAAAGCTTGGGTTACAGAAATTTAATGTGGGAAGGAGTTAAGATGGCAGAGGAATAGGGGGACCCTAAGCTTGTCTAGTACACAGCTAGATAGTTATCAAATCATTATAAACATCCAAGAAATCCATCAGATGTCTGACAGAAAAAAATCTGCAAGTCTACAAGTAGAACAACGACCACCTTTTGGAGAGTAGGAGGTACAGAGAGTTGAACTGGGGAAGACAGAGCTGTGGATATGGTGGTGGGGAAGGAGCCTACTTACAGAGGCAACCACAAAGTATTAGAAGAAGTGGAGTGCAAAATCTGAACTTCTGGAAGTCCACTACCATAGAGGATGTGCCTGGCTTAAAGGTGCACAGGTGGCGAAGCAGGGCAGAATCTCAGGAGTCACAATGCGGTCTGAGGATCCCCCATGTCACAAGAAGAACTGGAAACTGCAAACTGCCATGTGGTCGTGCAACCACTTTCCTGGAACTGGCTGGCAAATGGCAAAAAGCACAGCAAGACCCTACCCTGGAGTAAAAGCTCAGGTCCACACTGTGGGAGTCCCTAAAATTTGGAGTTTTGAAACTCAGTTGTGTGTTTGAGATTTAAAAAAAACACTCGGACACAGGCAGTATGAACGGAGAGTTCAGATGGACACCAGGGACACAAGTGGGATGAATGATTGCTCCTTGGTGAGGGCTCACTGAAGACGAACTTTCAACTCTGGGGCCAGAGAGCAGGGCACCACCATATTCATTGCACCCAATAGTGCTGGAAGGCTTCAGGGAGAAAAACACAGCCACCTAGTGGAAGTCAGAGCCACTTACACCAAGCACCACTCCCAACTGCTCCCTGGAGGCCCATTTCCACTGAAACACATCAGCCTGAGAATCAGCACAGCAGGCCACTTACTTTCTTATTCTTTTCAATTCCTTTTTGTTTTTTATTAATTTTAAAATTATATATGTATTTATATATATACATATATTTTTTATTTTCAGTTTTTTATTTTTTTTTAATTTTTATTTTGGGATTTAGATGCCTTTAACAAGCAGACCAAAACATACCCAAGATCTAGCTTTTTTGTTTTTGGGGAGTTTTTGTCTTTGTTTTTTTTTCTTTTCTGGATAAAATGACACAAATTCACCCCAAAAGAACAAACAGGAAGTAGAACTCATGACCAGAGATTCAATCAATACAGATATAACTAAGATGTCTGAACTAGAATTTAAAACAATGATTATAAGGATTCTAGCTGAGCTTGAAAAAAGCATAGAAGACACTAGAGAATCCTTTACTGCTGAGATAAAAGAACTGAAATCTAGTCAGGCCAAAATTAAAAATGCTAAAACTGAGATGCAGTCCCAAATGGAGGCAATAAAAAGGAGGATGGATGAATCAGAGTAGCAAATCAGTGATACAGAAGATAAAATTATCTGAAAATAATGAAGCTAAATAGGGAAAGAAAGGTAATGGACAACGAAGGTCGACTAAGGGAAATCAGTGACTTAAATAAAAATGTAATAACATTCATACCATAGAAGTCCGAAAAGATAAAGAGAGAGAAAAAGGGACAGAAGGTTTATTTGAACAAATTATAACTGAAAATTTCCCTAATCTGGGGAAGGACAGTCATCAAAATCCAAGAAGCACAGAGAACTCCCATTAAATTCAACAAAAGCTGACCATCGTCAAGGCATATCATAGTTAAATTTACAAAACACACAGATGAGGAAAGAATCTTGAAAGCAGCAAGGAAGAAAAGTCCTTATCCTGTAATGGAAGACAGATCAGGTTTGCAGCAGATCTGTCCACAGAAACATGGCAGGCCAGAAGACAGTGGCAGGCAATATTCAATGAGCTAAATGGGAAAAATATGCAGCCAAGAATTCTTTATCCAGTGAGGCTGTCATTCAGAATAGAAGGAGAAATAAAGTTTCCCAGACAAACAAAAACTAAAGGAATCTGTGACCATTAAACCAACCCTGCAAGAAATTTTAAGGGGGACTCTTTGAGTGGAGAAAAGAAAGATCAAAAGCAACAAAGACTAAAAGGACCAGAGAACATAACCAGAAACACCAACCCTAAAGGGAACACAATGGCACTAAATTCTTGTCTTTCCAATAACCACACTGAATGTAAATGGATTAAATGCTTCAATCAAAAGACATAGGGTATCAGAACGGATTAAAAAAAACAAGATCCATCTATATGCTATTTACAAGAGACTCATTTTAGACCTAAAGACAGCTGCAGATTGAAAGTGAGGGGCTGGAGAACTATATATCATGCCAATGGACATCAAAAGAAAGCCAGAGTAGGCATACTTATATCAGGCAAACTAGATTTTATTTTATTTTTAAAGATTTTATTTATTTTTGCGAGAGAGAGAAAGAGTGCGTGTGTGCAAGCAGGGGGAGGGGAAGAGGAAGAAGCAGACTCCCCGCTGAGCAGGGATCTTGATGTGGGACTTGATCCCAGGACTCTGGGATCATGACCTGAGCCAAAGGCAGCCACTTAACTGACTGAGCCACCCAGGTGCCCTGATTTTATTTTTTTATTTATTTTTATTTTTGAAAAGATTTTATTTACTTATTTACTAGAAGGAGAGAGAACGAGCACGAATGTGAGTGGGGGGAGAAACAGAGGGAGAGGGACAAACAGACTCCACACTCAGCATGTGGGGCTCAATCCCACAACCCTGAGATTACAACCTGGGCCAAAATCAAGAGTCAGACATTCAACCAACTGAGCCACCCAGGAGCAACTTAGGCAAACTAGATTATTTATTTATTTATTTATTTATTTATTTTTAAAGATTTTATTTATTTATTTGAGAGAGAGAGAATGAGAGATAGAGAGCATGAAAGGGAAGAGGGTCAGAGGGAGAAGCAGACTCCCTGCCGAGCAGGGAGCCCGATGCGGGACTCGATCCCGGGACTCCAGGATCATGACCTGAGCCGAAGGCAGTCGCTTAACCAACTGAGCCACCCAGGCGCCCCAAACTAGATTTTTAAAACAAAGACTGTAACAAGAGATGAAGAAGGGTTCATAATTACATGTCATAATTATCAAAATTAAGAGGTCTATCCATCAGGAAGCTCTTAGAATTGTAAATATTTATGCCCCCAACTTGGGAGCACCCAAATATATAAATCAATTAATAATAAATATAAGGAAACTCACTGATAATAATATAATCATAGTAGGGGACTTTAACACCCCACTCACAACAATGGACAGATCATCTAAGCAGAAAATCAACAAGGAAACAATCAGATACATGTTCATTTTGAGTACACACAGAACATCCTCCAGAACAGATCACATATTGGCACAAATCAGCCTTCAACCAGTACAAAAAGAGATCATACTATGCCTATTTTCAGACCACAACGCAATGACACTTAAATTCAACCACAAGAAAAAATTTGGAAAGACCTCAAATATGTGGAGGTTAAAGACCATCCTACTAAAGAATGAGTGGGTTAGCCAGGAAATTAAAGAATAAAAAAAAAAAATACACAGAAGCAAATGAAAATGAAAACACGACAGTCTAAAACCTTTGGGATGCAGCAAAGGCAGTCCTAAGAGGGAAGTATATTGCAGTACAGGCCTACCTCAAGAAGCAAGATAAGTCTCAAATACACAACCTAACCTTATATCTAAGGGAGCTAGAAAATGAACAGCAAATAGAGCCTAAAACCAGAAGAAGGGAAATTATAAAGATGAGAGCAGAAATAAACAATATAGAAACAAAAAAACATAGAACAGATTCATGAAATTAAGAGCTGGTTCTCCAAAAGAATTAATAAAATTGATAACCCCCTAGCCAAACTTATCAAAAAGAAAAGAGAAAGGACCCAAATAGAAAAAAAAAAAAAAAATCACAAATGAAAGAGGAGAGATCACAACCAACACCACAGAAATACAAATAATTATGAGAGAATACTATGAAAAATTCTATGCCAACAACTGGGCAATCTGGAAGAAATGGACAGATTCCTAGAAACCTACAAACTGCCAAAACTGAAACAGGAAGAAATGGAAAATTTGGACAGAGCCATAGCCAGCAAAGAAATTGAATCAGTAATCAAAAATCTCCCAACAAACAAGAGTCCTGGGCCAGATGGCTTCCCAGGGGAATTCTACCAGACATTTAAAGAAGAGTTAATACCTACACTTCTCAAACTGTTCCAAAAAATAGAAATGGAAGGCAAACTTCCAAACTCATTCTATGAAGCCAGCATTACACTGATTCCAAAACTAGACAAAGACCCCACTGAAAAGGAGAATGACAAACCAATATCCCTGATGAACATGGATGCAAAAATTCTCAATACTAGCAAATCAAATCCAACAGTACATTAAAAGCATTATTTACCAGAATCGAGTGGGATTTATTCCTGGGCTACAGGGGTGGTTCAATATTTGCAAATCAATGTGATACACGACATTAACAAAAGAAAGGACAAGAACCATATGATCCTGTCAATAGGTGCAGAAAAGGCATTTGACAGAGTACAGCATCCTTTCTTGATAAAAACCCTCAGCAGAGTAGGAATACATGGAACATACCTCAACATCATAAAGGCCATATATGAATGACCCATAGCTAATATCATCCTCAATGGGGAAAAACTGAGAGCTTTTCCCTTAAGGTCAGGAACAAGACAAGGATGTCCACTCTCACCATTACCATTTAACATAGTACTGGAAGTCTTAGCCTCAGCAATCAGATAACAAAAAGAAAGGCATCCAAATTGGCAAGGAAGAAGTCAAATTTTCACTATTTGCAGACGACATGATACTCTATGTAGAAAACCCGAAAGACCCCACCAAAGATTGCTAGAACTCATACATGAATTCAGCAAATTTGCAGGATATAAGATCAATGTGCAGAAATCTGTTCCCTTTCTTCACACCACTAGCAAAGCAGCAGAAAGAGAAATTAAGGAATCAATCCCGTTTTCAATTGCACCAAAAACAATAATATACCTAGGAATAAACCTAACTAAAGAGGTAAAAGATCTGTACTCCGAAAACTATGGATCACTTATGAAAGAAATTGAAGAAGACACAAAGAAATGGAAAGCATTCCATGCCCATGGATTGGAAGAACAAACATGATTAAAATGTCCATATTGCCCAAAGTAATCTACACATTCAAAGCAATCCCTATCAAAATACCAACAGCATTTTTCACAGAGCTAGCACAAACAATCCTAAAACTTGTATCAAACCACAAAAGACCCCAAATAGTCAAAGCAATTCTGAAAAAGAAAACTGGAGGCATCACAATTTCAGATTTCAAACTATATTACAAAGCTGTAGTCATCAAGACAGTATGGTCCTGGCACAAAAACAGACAGATCAGTGGAACAGAATAGAGAACCCAGAAATGGACCCATAACTCTAGGGTCAACTAATCTTTGACAAAACAGGAAGAATATCCAATGGAAAAAAGACAGTCTCTCCAACAAATGGTGTTGGGAAAACTGGACAGCAACATGCAGAAAAATGAAGCTGGACCATTTACTTACACCCTACACAAAAATAGATTGAAAATGGATGAAAGACCTAAATGTGAGACGGGAAACCATCAAAATCCTAGAGGAAAACACAGGCAGAAACCTTTTTGACCTTGGCTATAGCAACTTCTTACTAGACACATTGCCAGAGGCAAGGGAAACAAAAGCAAAAATGAACTATCGGGACTTCATCAAGATAAAAACCATCTTCACAGAGAAGGAAAAATCAACAAAACTAAAAGGCAATCTATGGAATGGAAGAAGATATTTGCAAATGACGTATCTGATAAAGGGCTAGTATCCAAAAACTGCAAAGAACTTATCAAACTCAACATCCCAAAAACAAATAATCTAGTTAAGAAATGGACAGAAGACACAAATAGACACTTTTCCAAAGAAGACATTCAGATGGCTAACAGACACATGAAAAGATGCTCAGCATCACTCCTCATCAGGGAAATGCACATCAAAACCACAATGAGGTACCACCTCACACTGGTCAGAACTGCTAATGCTAATAACACAAGAAACAACAGGTGTTGGTGAGGATGCAGAGAAAGGGGAACCCTCTTGCACTGTTGGCGGGAATGCAAACTGGTGTAGCCACTCTGGAGAACAGTATGGAGGTTCCTTAAAAAGTTAAAAATAAATGTATCCTACGATCCAGCAATTCCATTACTAGGTATTTACCCAAAGGATACAAAAATACAGATTCAAATGGGTACATGCACCCCAATGTTTATAGCAGCTTTATCAACAATAGCCAAACTATGGAGAGAGCCCAAATATCCACTGACTGAGGAATGGATAAAGAAGATATGGTATATACATACAATGGAATATTACTCAGCCATCAAAAAATGAAATCTTGCTATTTGCAATGATGTGGATGGAGCTAGAGTGTATTATGCTAAACAAAGTAAGTCAGAGAAAGACAAATACCATATGATCTCACTCATATGTGGAATTTAAGAAAGAAAACAGATGAACATATGAGAAGGAGGAAAAGAAAAAAAGGAGAGAGGGAAACAAACCATAGGAGACTCTTAACAATAGAGAACTGAGGGTTGATGGAAGGAGGTGGGTGCCGGGATGGGCTAGATGGGTGATGGGTATTAAAGAGGGCACTTGTTGTGGTGAGCACTGGGTGTTGTATGTAAGTGATGAACCACTGAATTCTATTCCAGAAACCAATATTGCACTGTATGTTCACTAGCTAAAATTTAAATTAAAAAAAAAAAAAAGGAATTTAATAGGTCGTCAGGTGTGGGATGTATGTGGCTTATAAATCCTGTCATGTAAGAACTTGTTTAGCTGTAAGACGTGCAGTTGGCTGACAGCCTCCGGCTGCCTCACCTTCAGGATCTACCTCAGGTGTTACAGACCAAATGTTTGTGTCCTAAAATTCATATGTTGAAATCCTAACCTTCAATGTGATGGTATTAGTAGGTGGGGGCCTTTGGGAGGTAATTAGTCATGAGGGAGGAGCCCTTATGAATGGAATTAGTGCCCTGATAAGAAGAGACAAAAGAGATTACTTCCTCTCTCTCTCTGCTGCCTACCATATGAGAATATAGTAAGATCACCATTTTCAAATGAGGACGAGGGACCTCACCACACACCAAATCTGCCACCATCTTGATCTTGAACTTCCCAGCGTCCAGAACCGTGAGAAATAAGTGTGTGTTTTTTAAACCATTCAGTCCATTGTGTATTTGTTAGCAACCCAAACTGACCAGGACATCTTTCCAGCTGATGTTGTGCTCTTCCTAGCAGCTTTTAGTTAATGGCTGTGCAGACTGGGATTATTAAGACCTGGCCACTCCTGACCAACACAAGGAAAATCGAACAAGCAATTCTTGTTCCCCAGATCCTTCAGCTGTCTGAGACTTTGTCTAATATGCATCACGGAAAGAGGTTCTCCCTGCCTAATTCTGCTCCCTCCCCCTTTATCTTTCGCCAGCACTATTCCCCAACAATCTTCTTGAGCTAATAACTGTCCCCATGTCGGCTTCCCAACAGACCCCAATGACTCATTGTGTTTGCCTACACTTGTAACTAATTTATTTTTAAAGATGTTTATTTATTTGAGAGAGAGTGAGTGCACAAGCAGGGGAGGGGGGAGAGGGAGAAGCAGGCTCTCCACTGAGCAGGGAGCACAATGAGGGGCTCAATCCCAGGACCCTGGGACCATGACCTGAGCTGAAGGCAGACGCTTAATAGACTGAGCCACCCAGGCGCCCTACCTGTAACTAATTTAAAGAAAAATATTATTTTATATCAAGGTCAGAGATTGTAAAATGTCTGCAAAATTCTCTACCTGCCCCTGATAAATTTTCTTTCCCTGTGAAAAGAAATTTTGTTTCTTTGGGCACACCACTAAGCCCGTATAAAGGTCTTTTGGGGTGAGTCTCAAGTGGCAATTGTGTAACAAGAAGGAGGTTTGCTCTAAGTACAGGGACTGCACTGTCTCTAGAGAATAATAAAGTCTACTAAAAGTTTGTATGCATTTATTATCAGTACGTGACAAATGATATTTTAAAATATCAGTGACAAAATAGTTTTCTCTGTCAGGGTGGAATGCTCCCACGCCTCCCACCTCGGTACACCACTATAAAGTGGTTAAATTATAAATGTGAACTAGTCTAACTACTTTTCCCTATGAAATCTCAAATTTTCCCCTTTCCAGTTTGTTATAAAATTTGGTAAATCTTTTCTTTTGGGACATTAAGTTTTTGTCCTATTTAGATTCTTATATCCCATTTATTATTTTAAAGATCTTACAGTTACCACTGAGTTTGTATGTCAAGGGAACTGGAGAGATACAGGTTGTAGTCTGTTCCTCTTCTCACTTACACTTCTCTCAATGTAGTGCTTTATGTGCGGTGTACGTGTTGGTGGGGTTAGGGATATTTCTTCTACATTGCTCTTACATATGTAGCTCCTGTATGTTTGGGAAAAGGGAAGAAAATCAGGGGCATAGAAATGCTCATATATAAGTGTTGCCTTTTGGAGCCTGATGTCTCACTTTGATTTGGTCTAATTCTGCCTGGGGCTACTGCTATGTAGGTGGTGTGGTGGACATCAGCCTTACTTGGCAACACTCCAGCACCAAGGACCCCTACAGAGCAGCAATGTATTATCTCCCTCTGGCCCCCTGCCAATACTCCATATTTCCATTACCTCTCAGATTTGAATATCCCAATGTTTAGCCAGCCATTGGCTTGAGAAAGGCTGGAGCTCCTCCCTGAGCTACAGGAACCACTGTTGTCCCTGTAGAAAATTGGGATGGGATGAAGATACCTCTGTATTTTTTCCAAGCCCTTCTACACCATAATCTCTGAAGTCTTACTGGTCTAAACTACTTCAGTGGGATCCCCATCTTCAGAAATGTCTAGATAAGAAAGTGGCATTGATCCTTCTATTCACGATGCCATGAATTTCCATAGAATACCTGTCAAACTGCTCCCAAGACTCTGATCACTCCCCCTTAGACTGTGGTACCAGAACATCCAGATGAGAAAGTAGGAAAAAAGAACCCAGTTTCCCCTTCTTGAAGACTCAGCCACAATTTATGAGGGATTCTCTTAGAACAAACCCATCATTATGACTGCTTGGATTTAGGAGGAGAATCTTGGCGAGGGAAAGGAGGAGTCTTTGTTTGGGCACTTTTCATGCCCCCAAAACTGTCAAGCATGAGGACTCTCCTTCCTCCCATTTCTACGTCTTGGCCGATTCTGGGATGAGAAGGTGCATGACAGTAGCAGAGCTGATTCTGTTGCGCCTCTAAATGCCTTTGAGTAGATGGTGCTCATAGAAAGGTCTTCTTGAGATTAAATGGATTCATAGAGTCTTTTTTCTTTTCTTTTTTTTAAAAACCAACAGTTTTTCTTCATCATCAAGTTTGGACTAACAAGGAAAATTCCAGTCAACATCCCAGTACTCCAGGTTCTTACCTATAAAATGAGGTATTAGATGAAATAATCCCTATAATTTTCTTTCAGTTCTAATAGTGCACCTGTCCAATATTTCCTACCAAAATCAGGATTAGATTTCTTCATCCCCAGTGAAGCTCATTTACTCATCATTTACTGAATCCTAAGAATTGCTCTACATAACATCATTACATAATTTACATATGTTTCTTCCTATTATTCCAGAAGCTCTTCAATGGCAGCAGAACCAAGCTTTAGTCTTGTTGTGTCCCTATCACAAAATGGACTCTCAATAAATCCTGTTTGAAGGAATGTGTTCTTTATGCAAATTACAGATAACTGTAAGTTGTGGTTTGTGGATAAAAAAGTGGCAATGAATAAACCAACATTTGTTATTCCCTTCTTATGAGCCCAGCACCATGCCATGATTCTAGAAGATTGAGAGGAAATAGAAGACATGGTTCCTGAACTCATAAAGAACAAATTCTAACAGCAAATGAAAAAATGAAACTAAAGCAGACAGAGCTGTGTCTTAGTACACAAGCTGGAGTTTTCCTAGAAAACATATGAACATGAAATCCAAAAGCCAATACACTTCCAGCCATATGCTGTTAAAACTACTATGATAAGACAAGAAGTAAGTGGTCTTCCACACCGAAAGAAAAGCATTTATAGCTGAGGACCACCACATCACAAATACTACATACCCATTAGTTGCTCGTGTAGCTGGGTGAAGGAGTAGAATGTTGCATTTAAGCCCACACACACCTTATTAGTTCTGTTATGCTAGAAAAATTAATAATGGTGTGCCTTAGTTTCCTTATATGTAAAATGAGAATAACAGAATTCACCTAACTGGGTTGTTGTGATCATTGAGTAAGTAAATACAAGTAAAGAACATGGCTTGGCACTTAATTACCACAGTATCAATGTCTGACCTTCCTTATTACTGAATATATTACACTGCTGAGATTGTGAAAACACTAATGCAACATTTGTTAATCTTAACTAAAAATCAGAGTCCTTGGTAAGAGTTACACACACACACACACACACACACAGTTTCTGCATTGCCCTCCTGATTCAGTGAGCATCTTTATGTTATTTTGAGTTCTTTGAGATAGTATTGAGACAGCTAGGAACAGGGAAGGAAAGCAGAGACAGTTATTAGCATACAATGAGAGCAATTATGATTTGCACAAACCTGCTCTTCAGATTCAGAATTCACCACTTATGAAGCTAAAGGCCAGTGTAGCCATTGCAGATCCCTGAAGCTCTCCCTAGCTCTCACCCAACAGGTATTCACATTTGCTGATGCCAGGCGCCTGAGTCCCTCCTCATTCCTACTGGGGCTTAGGAGTCACATTTACAGCCATATCAGGCTTCTGCTGCTATGAGGCTGAAGACACCAGCCTAGGACCCTCTGGCTGAACCCTACCATTGGGTCTGTGCTCAAGGCTAGCACATCCAGCTGTGTACCTGCATGCCACCTGCCTGATGCCAGCCATTAGCCTCCAGTGTGAATGCCTGGAGGCGAGAAGAGTGTATAGCCACAGGAGAGCACATTAACAACCAGGGTCCTGGCAGCTGCTTGTGAGCTGAGATCAGGTGCTTCTTTGTATCACTGGTCGACATCAATGTGCTTATGTAGAGCTAGACCCTCCAGCTGTGCACGTGCACACTCCCAGCCAAAACTGTGTAACTGGACTCCCTGGCAGTGTGCATTCCCAGTGGGATACTGTGCATCCATAGGAAAGCATGCCAACACCTAGGGCCTCCACAGCTGCCAGTGAGCCCATAGTGGGCCCTGGCCTTGCTACTGCATCTCTATGAATGTGTCTGCAAATGGCTTCTGCCACGGCACAGGCAGCTGCAGATGCCCCCCCCCCCAAGTTGAGTATGTGCAAACCACTGGCTCTGGCCTCGACCACTGCCTGTCCTGGTCCCTAGATACCAGACCTAAGACACATATTAGGACCCCAACAGTGCTTGCAGCCATTATAATCCTCCTCTGACAGTGCTCACCTAGGACCACAGAGTTGTCAAAGCTATGAACTGCAGTGACGTTAGCTGAAGAGGCCTTACTCCTCTTTGACCTGGTGACACGATGTGCCTCCATACTTAGCACACTACACCACTAAACCCAGGGTCACACCACAAGCCACCATGTTCTCATCCACAGGTGAAAGGCCTCCCTTACTGAAGTCAGTCCGTTAAGTCTGGAAGCGGTGATTACTTCTTCAAGTGTGCAGACACCTACCCAAGGCTACAGAGATTATGAAGAATCACAATGGGGGGCGCCTGGGGGGCTCAGTTGGTTAAGCAACCGCCTTCGGCTCAGGTCATGATCCTGGAGTCCCGGGATCGAGTCCCGCATGGGGCTCCCTGCTCATCAGGGAGTCTGCTTCTCCCTCTGACCCTCTTCCTTCTCGTGCTCTCTCTCTATCTCATTCTCTCTCTCAAATAAATAAAATCTTAAAAAAAAAGAATCACAATGGGAAATACGTCTCCATCAAAGGTATATGGCAAACCTCCAGCAATTAGCCCCAAAGAAATGGAGATTCAGGAATTACCCAATAAGGAAATCAAAATAATTATTCTATGGATGCTCAGAGAGCTGCAAGAGAATATGCATAAACAGTATATTGATATCAGAAAACAATGCAAGAACAAAATGAGAAGTTCTACAAAGAAATAGAAAACATAAAAAAGAACTAAACAGAAATTTTGGAGCTGAAGAATATAATGATTGAACTGTAGAATTCAATATAGAGCTTCAACAGCAGACTTAAATAAGCAAAGGGAGAATCAGTGAGTTACAAGACAGATCAATTGAATTACCCAATCAGAGATGAAAAAAGGAAAAACAATGAAAAGAAGTGATGAAAACCTATGGAACTTATGGGACATCAGCAAAATAAATAATGAATGCATCATTACAGTTCCAAAACAGAGGGAGAAAGGGGTAGAAAGCTTCTTTTAAAAAATAATGGCTCAGAAATTCCCAAATCTGGGGAGAGATGTGGATATCCAAGTTCATGAGGGTAACAAGTCACCTCAAAATTCTATCCAAAGTGATCTTCTCCAAGATACAATAATAAAACTGTCTAAAGCCAAAGACAGAGAATTTTAAAAGAGGAAAGAAAAATCTCTCGTAGAAGGGAACCCCAAAAAAGCTCTCAGAAAAATTTTCAGCAGAGACCTTGCAGGCCAGAAAAGAATGGGTTGCTATATTCTAAGTGCTAAAAGAAAGGTACTGCCAGCCAAGAGTACTTTACCCAAAGTTACCTATCAGAACCCAAAGCCAAATAAAGACTTTCCCTAATAAACAAACAGAGGGAATTCATCACTACTAAATTTGCCTTACAAGAAATGCCAAAAATAGTTCTCCAAGCTGAAGCAAAAGGTCAACAAATAGTAAAATAAAAACATATGAAAATATACAACACACTGGTAAAGGTAAATAGATTCAGAAAACCTTAATATTGTAATGTGCTGGTGTGTTAACTAACTCCAATATAAAGGTTTTTGTGTGTTTTTTTTAACTCTAGTATAAAGAAAGAACAAAAATATTAAAAATAATGACAAGTTAATTTGTTAATAGATACAAAATATAAAAAAATGTAAATGGTGACATCATAAACAAAAGAGGGGAGCAAAATCAGAGTTTTTGTATGTGACGTTAAATTATAATTAGCATAAAAGAGACTGATACAGCTATATCTCTATATGGCCAACAGGTACATGAAAAGGATTCTTAACATCACTAATCATCAGGGACATGCAAATCAAAACCAGGATAAGGTATCATCTCACACATGTTAGAATGACTATTATCAGCAAGACAAGAAATAACAAATATTGGTGAGGATGTGGAGATAGGGGGACTCTTGTGCTCTGTTGGTGGTAACATAAATTCATGCAGCTACTATGGAGAACAATATGGAGGTTCCTCAAAACAAAACCCAAACAAAAACACTCCTTAAAAATAGAACTACCGTATGATCTGGCAATCCCACTTCTAGGTAGTTATCCAAAGGAATTGAAATCAGAATCTTGTAGTGATATCTGCACCTCCCGTATCTGTTACAGCGTTACTCACAATAGCCATGATATGGAAACAACCTATCCATCAATGGATGAGTGGATAAAGAAGATGTAGTATATATGCAATGGAATATTACTCAGCCACAAAAAAGAAGGAAATCCTGTCATTTGCAACAACATGGATGAAACTTGAAGGCATTATGCTACATGAAATGAATCCGAGAAAGACAAATACTATATGATCTCCTTTGTATGTGGAATCTAAAAAATCCAAACTCAGAGAAACAGTAGATTGGTGATTACTGGGGGACTGGGGAGCAATGGGGAGATGTTGGTCAAAAGATAAAAATTTCTAGGTAAATGATTAACAAGTTCTGGGGATCTAATGTACAGAATGGTGGTTATAGCTAATAATATTGTATTATATACTTGAAAGTTACTAAGAGATCTTAAATGTTCTCACCACAAAAAAAATGAAATGGTAATTATGTGATGAGAGTATCAGCTAATGCTATGGTGGTAATCGTTTTGCAGTATACAAATGTATCAAATCAACACTTTGCACACATCCAATGTTATGTGTTGATTATAACTCAAAGCTAGGAAAAACAGTCAGGGATTCCCATAGGTCTCCTTCTGAAACACAGGCTCAAAGGGCAGTAGCTACTACCTAGGGCATTATTCTTCCCATGGCAGAAATCTAAATTTTCCAGAGCGATGGGTGGAGACATACATGCCTAGGTTTGGAACTGGCAAACTGTCACTTTAAACCATTCTGTTGGCCAAAATAAGCCACATGGGGGAAGTTAAGCATCAGTAGGCTGGGGAGGAGCAGGTATACTCCTCTCAAGGAGATACAGGTGGTAGATAACTACTTACTGAAAAATAGTATAATTTATTATATAGTTTTGATGCTCTTTTTCTTTAAAAATAATGCCACTCTGTCTGATAATGCCAGTATCTATGGACTTTGTGAATCTTTTTGTCAACATTCTCTCACAGCACTCTGTGTGTGTTTGTCTGTGTGTGTTTTATTGTGATATTTATCACAGAATTTAAATTGAAGTAATTTTTGAAGTTTAAAGTAAAATCTTCCAGAGATCATTTCTTTTACTTCTGCTAATTGATGATGTGTTCAGCCATGGAGGTTGTGAGAATTCTAGTTCCCGTACTTTCGAAGGAAGAGGCAATGTGTCAGAAAAAACATAACAGACAAATTAGCAAAGGGGCCAAATATTTTCCAGAAAAAAAGGATCTGTATGGGATCTGACTACTTTCCATCTGGTGATCCCACATTCTTTGAAAACCTTTTATAAATGAACTAGGTCAGAGAGCAGTAGGAAGGAATTTGGAGCAATAACTAAGGTCTAAATCAGATCTCAAACTACGATGAGGTATTAGACTGGGTAAGTTAACCACTGTAAATATCAGCCCCCAAATCTTCATGGCTCAACATAATTCAAAAGTAGTCCTAGCTCATGGTTCCACATGGGTGTTTGGTGGGTGGTCTTCAATGGAAGGATGCAGAAATCAGTTTCCTCTGCCTTGTAGCACTACTACCTCATAGGACTTCAAGGTCTCCTGTTGATTTTTCTTTTTCTGTCTGCCAAAAGAGAGTAGAGGATAGTTTAAGAGATATTTTATTGTGTTGGACCTGCAAATGGTGTCCATCACGTCCATGATGGCCCCATCTGCTGCAAGGCAGGTCAGACAGGGTGCGTATGAATAAAAGGAAATGGGTTTGGTAAACAACCATCCAGTGTCTGTGATGCATGGGGTTATAAGCATCACAGGCTGAACCTGAAAACTTTCCGTGACTAAACAACTCAAACACTATGGGATGGCTTTGAGATTAATGGTTGCATATTAATGGTAAAAGAACAGGTTGTAATGTCATTTATAACATAGTTTACAATGACCCATAGTGGTATGTGGCAGCCACAGCTGACTGTGACAATGGGAGCAGAGAGAGCATTTTATCTCCATTCTCTCATACCCTCCTCACCTCTCAACCCCCAGATGACAACAGGAACCAAAAGAAAACCTGTACCTGCAAAGGTATTACTGTATCAGTATGCAGGAATGACATGGGACTGTTGAAACCACCTGTGAGGTGACACGGTCAGGTAGGGGTAGTGTGGAGTCAAATCTGGCTCTGTGAATTTTGCTTACAGTGAGTCACCTTGGCAAAAGCAATAGAAGTTTGGGAACAGTCTCCCCAGATTTCTCTGCATGAGCGTTAGTTTTCAGCTTCACTGTGGGCTACCTGTCACCTGCTTCCAGTAGTGGGAGCAGAACTGCTCAACTTATATTTGGGTTTCAAATGCAGACATGAGGTAGGTTCACAGAATACAATATTCCAGAAAGTGGTCTCCGACCCATCTTCCAGGGTTGGGATGATGCTGGTGGTGAGCCTATGCAAGGAGAGGTGGATAGTCTTGCAATGCAGATATAGGAAGGCCTCATAGAAATGCTGCCTTTACTAAAATCACTGTGACTGCACTTGCACCCCAAGCATATGAAAAGGACTCTATCAGTTACAGTTAGAATTGGAAAAATTTTATGGCTGCTTGTTATGGAGAGAATGAAATTGATCACCATAAAATATATCCATATTTTACCACCAGAGTGATAGAGCTGTGTACTTCCACAGTTTGCATGTCTACTTGGCATAGCTTTCATTGCCCCATAAGTTGTGAGTTCTCTGGAGCAGCACATAGATACCTGCACGGGAGGACTTTCCTTTACTCAGAAAGAAACTGACCTGGAACATCGCTGTAAGCTGGCAAGGTAATGATCCCATTTCCTGTCAAAATAAGCTATCTATTTGCTCCAAAAATATCTGTTGTAGAAGAGGAAAAAAAAAAAAAAGGTTAAAAATGCTCTGAACCAAGAAGGTTTGAGTTCATGAATAGCATGGTGTATGCCCTGAATGCTGGAGGCACTCTTTCATGCCAATCCTTTTTCTTTTGATTATCTCACAAGGTTGCCAGGGCAAACGTGATAGAAGAGTGGTGAGCCAATGGTCTCCTGGAATAAATATGGCCAAGGTCAGTTTTCATTTCATTTCACTTATATCCCGCTTTTCATTTTTCTCAGATTTCTTACTTGTGTTTTTTCACACTGGTTACAAGGTGTCCTATTTGTGCTCTGTGCCCCCGGAGAAAAGGCTGACTCATAGGGGTTCCTTCAACTCTAATGCTTACGCCCTCAGGGGCACACTTTGTATTCTAGACCAAGCTGTTAATCCTTGACTTTGAGCAGGATATTCTCCGTCCCCATAACACCAAACCATATTGCTCACTAGTCCATAGATTCTCAAGAGACTGCACTGACTTACTATAATAAACTATCCCTTGTTTCTGACCTCTGAGACTTGGCATTACTAAATGTTGTGAATCATGTAGAATTAAGATTTGGCATCTAGAATTTGACTTTTGCATTGTATTTTGGAAATATCCCTAAGGCAGAGAGAGGAACTAGGCAGATATTAACTGAGCAAGGGAGATCCAGATCTCAGATTTTCAAGAGGAGATCCCAATGGGTGCTACATTTAAATAATAGGTTCCCCACAGTCTGACCTCCAGGACCTCATGGGTAAAATAAGCTTCTTTTAGGAATGAACACAGTTTTATCACAAATCCAAGCAAATATCAGCAATGCAAGAAAGAAAAAAAAAAAGGGACACTGGGACTACACCCTATGCCAAAAGCCACCAAGATATACCATCTAAAGAATTCGAGTGTATGGTAAAACAAGAAGGCACTGATTGTACTCCAGGTTCTGTCTTTAACACATATGCCGTGGAGATGAGGCTCAGCAACATATGTGCACTCCTTGAATCAGGTTGTAGAGAAGGCCAAGTGAAAGAGTCCTACACAAGGTTCCTAAGAAGAAAGTCAGGATGGGTTCTACAGATACACTTTCAGGGAATGAGCCTCAAATTAGGGCCACGTGAGAGGTAGTCCTATGCTGGTTTCCTAAGAGGAACATACAGGAAGTGGCCCACTTACGTGCATTCAAGGAATCATAAACAAGATAAGGCATGGCAAAGGGGCACCCGCTGCAGGATCCCTAAAACTGAAGGAGGGAAAGGCGCCTGCATGTTTGCACTCAGGTATCAGACCAGAGAGAAGGCCAAGTGAAAGAAAGTCTATGCTGGATTACTAAAACAAAAGGGAAGCAGAGTATCAGCATGTGTGCTCTCAGGAAAAAGGCCTGAGAAGAGGCCAAGTGCTTTCACTTCATCCTAACTTAGGTGCCTAAGAAGTAAGGATGAGAAGTGTCCTATAACTGTGCACTCAGTGAATCAGTTCCAAGAGAAGGTCAAATGAAAGTGAGTCCTAAGCTTGATTCCTAAGAGAAAAGAAAGACAACTGAAGGGGAGTCCTACACAGAATTTCTAAGTGGAAAGGGCAGGGAGGGGCCTGTATGTGTGCTCTCTGAAAACAAAAATTCAAGAAAGGCCAGTTGAATGGGATCCTAAACCTGATTCCTCGGAAGTACAGATAGGAGGTATCCTGCTTGTGTGCACTCAAGGAATCAGCCCCAAGAGAAGTCAAGGGAAAGGGGACCTAGACTGGATTCCTAAAAGGTAAGGGTGGCAAGAGCACATGAAGGTAGGTTTTTTTTTTCAGGCACGTCTGTTCTAAATTGATGACGAGTACTTGACCAGATGTCATATAGAGACAAAGTGAGTTTGACTAAACTCTTTTTCCTTCCACTTTGGTTTTGCATCAGGGAAGTGAATGTCAGATCAACTGCTCTCCTAGTGTATTTGTTTATGAGAGTTTGCATTATTGAAAAACAATGAGGTCCCTTTTCTTATAGGTCTCTGATGAGACATAATTACACCATTCCAGGCAGCAATATTTTGATAACACACATTTCAAGGGTGGAAAGAAATCACAAAGAAGAGATCAAGCTCAGATTGCAAATGAAGTCTTCTAGGACCCAATTCTCCATGGGTCTCATGTACTTCCACACATCTCATTAACGGAGACTCTAGGTGACTTTGTTCTAGACTATCTTTCCAAGGATGTTTGTATAATGAACAATCTTGGAAGACAGAGTTAGTGTCTCTGGAACAAAGGGCAGGTTCACTTGCTGTCCTGTAATTAACACAGTATTTCCCTCCAGATCAAAGGGAAGTCATGCTTATTGCCCATTATAAAATGGTGGAGAGTCTTTGATCTCAGGGCTGTTCTTCTGAAATGCAACCCACTGTTTGTGTGGACGTCTATATAGACCCATTTGTTGGCCCTATAGCACTTGGGGCAAAGGCAACTGATGCAAATATTCTGACACACATGCTGTTTGCTGTGAATAATAATGTATCTCTGACACAGGAGTCTTGTGTTTTCTGATAATATCTTTGAAGCAGACTAATTTACCAGTTTGCAAGTAGTGTAAATTCTGAGACCTTTCATAGTTGTTGACATAGCCTAGGTAGAAACTTGAGACCCAAGCTCAAACAGAAGCATATTAGTGATCTAGGGTTTCCACCTTAGGGTATTTTGCTGTGGTTTACAAAAATTGATTACTCACCAAGAACTCAAAACCTATATATTAAACATAATTCTACTAGAGATTTACTTATGATGGTGTAAAATTTTCTGTTACCTGAACTAAATCATGAAGCTGAGAATAAGGGACAAGTTTAGGTCACACAAAAAATTTCTTGAGAAAACTTGAGTTGAGATTTATAATATGTTCATATTGTTAACTAGAAATAATTCCAGGAGACAAATAACAGGGCAATTAAGGAAATTTGGTATATGCAAATTATATGCCCATTTAATTTAGGGAAATTCAATTTTATGTTTTTAGGAGAGTGATAGTAAGAGTGACAAATATTGGGGATGGAGGGGGTGGAGTTTGAGAAAGTTCAAACGATGTGAGCAATTCAGTCTACCCTTCCTGTAAACATATCCTAGAGGAAAAATAAGGTGAGAAGCATGATGCTCCAATGCTGCTTTGGCTTGTACCAGTGCAGGCATGCCTCTCAAAGTGTGCAGCTGTTTGAGTGTGGTTCTAGTGTTTAAATTTGTGTGCTTTTTAAAAAATCTGTTAATTTATTTGAGAGAGACAAATAGAGCACAAGTGGGGAGGGAGAGAGAGGGAGAAGCAGGCTTCCCTCCTCAGCAGGGAGCCCAATGTGGAGCTTGGTCCCAGGACCCTGGGATCATGACCTGAGCCGAAGGCAGATGCTTAAGCAACTGAGCCACCCAGGTGTTCCTAAATTTGTGTGATTTTCATATAATATGGCTTCTAAAAGCCAGCCGGTCACTTCATTTGATGCTGGAGGACAGCATGCTTAAAGGACCATGCTTAGGAAACAGGTCATGTGTTGGATTCTTCAGGTAAATTTTTAAGCCCCTAATATGTCACTTCCTAAGTAATTTTCAAGTATGATTTCGACTTAACGTAATGACTGTTGTTCCTAACTCTCCAATGCTTCTTGCTCGGCCTGAGATACGGATCCATGATTATCCATCAGAAATCAGTCTGCATGACAGATGCTACCCTAAGCATCTCAAGTAGAAAGGGATTTTAATACAGGGAATTAAAATATTAATCATTGAAATCACTAGAGAAGTAAAAGTCAGAGAAATAACACTAGATTTTCAGGAAATCTAGAAGTGTCGGAATTTGTGCCGATGATGATCTCAGCTGTCTGCAGGACAAAAGCAAGTGATCCACAAGAGCTCACTCCAAGCCTTCTGCAAACTCATCTGCAACTTCCCAGGAGTTTCTTTATAATGCCGCCAGGTGATAACAGCTTCTACTTCTCTTCTGACTTTCAAATCTGACATAGATGCTTCTTATTGGTAAAATTTAACCCAGAAGTCTGCTGGCAGTGGAGTCTTAAAAATGTAATTTTGAAGCTTCTCCACTGTGATACAGAAGCAAGTGTAAATCAGGGTCTGGATCATGTTGATTTGACACAGTGTGGCACATTCTACCCCTTGGACAAGTCAACATCTATACATATCATAGTTAACTTTCAAAGGACAAAAATGGCAACAAAATCCTTCTTGTACCCAACGTCATGTGGCTATCTCCAATATAAATGAGACACGCTCACTTTCTACCCCAATATGAAGCCCTAAACTCCCATTATCTCCTTATTATTCTGTGATATTCATTCTTCTGTTTCAGTCCCAATTCTTTTTTTGATGTTAATATTAACATTTAAGGTTAATGACCTTGGATACACATTATAAAAAATAGCACTTCAAGAGAAGATGAGGCCATAAATTGGTTAATGTAGATGAGTATACGACAAAGCAAGAATGAGAAAAAAGCTTAAAAATCTAACATCTTGATTTTTTACAGTTGGTCACAATGTGGGTATTTATAACTGCCTTCTTCCATTACCAAAGTTTTCCTTTGCTCAGAGCTGATCATGGTTTATCTTTATTCCTAAAAGACGTGAGTCCTTAAAGATCCTGTCTGCCTTAGGTTGCTATACATTCCATTAGTGTTTAACATTAGACACAGAAGCACAAAAAGTCCCCCAGAGAATCACTTGAATTCCATACTCAACACATATTCACTTTGACCCACTATGATGAAACAACCCTACTTTCTCTTAATAATCAGGGTCAATTAGCACAGGAAATAGAGTAATATTTTGCCTGTTAATTAACTGGCATGCCGAATCCTAAATGGGTCATTTGGCAATTTCAGTTTTCACATTACTGGGAGAATTATGGCTCTGGTGGAACTAATCCTCTAAAGCAACAGAGCTCTCAAGGATGTAAGGGATTAATTGTAATCAATCTGCCACCTGGTAGGTAAATCATTTCCCTCACGATGACGCCATCTTGAGTTCTCAGCATTCGTCTTTGCTATTGGCAGTTTCGTCACTTGACAGCGTGAGGAATCAGTAGGAAACCTAAGAAAGGTGACTTGCTTAAGGTAAAGGGAAAATCACGGCAAGCCTTTTTTCCTCATCCTTAGGTACTATCAATGCTAAATTATCGTTCACATCATGTATTTAAGGTTTTTGTCCCAGTTAGATTAAAAAAAAAATCTATGAATTAATGTATTTTCTTTCCCATTTATACCTCATTGGCTCCAAGGAATCTGGAGGAAAAAATCCTCTTTAAGATTGTGTAGCCAGATTATTCTCCAAATGGCTCTATTCTCAAATGGCTAGATTACATGCTTTTTTCATATCGAAAGCTGGAAACTTGTCTCAAAAGATTTGAGTTTTAATGAGTACAACATTGATAATGCCAAAATAATGTAATAAATAATAAAAATTCCAAGGTACTAAAACCACTGAATTATTTCCATGCCTCATTTAATTTTCATAATATTCTCAGGAGGTTGAACTAAGTCACACCCATTTTACAGATAGAGAAACTAAGGCAAGGTGCCTAAGTTACTTGTCAAAGGTTACACGGTTCCAGTCTGGCCCAGTAGGGATTCAAATTCAAGCATTTTGCCTTCAAAGTGCATGCTTCCATCCTCTTATGCTCTATGTCTCACACTCAACCCACAAATAACGCTTTTTTGGTAAACACTTTTTGAATTTTCATCATTAATCTACCTCCTAGTTTGCTGATAAATTTCTCTAGGAGAAAAATCAGTACATGGTCTACAAACTGTCATGCTTAAAAGATGTTGAATTAAGTTATATTTTATGACATTATTCTAAATTAACAAAAATTTTTGCATTTAGACATGGATAGCCTATTTTGATCATTAGAGCTTCCAAAACAAAACAAACAAAAAACCTTGGATTTCATTTTAGCAATGTTGAAGTTCCGTATTAATCAGTTAATCAGATATAGTCTTAAACAGTGTATATCCAAAGGCTTTGTCTATTTTCCTGTGTCAATTTTTTCCCTCACTTAAAAACATCATGCAGTTTTATGGTATCCTAAAGCTTTTACATTTTTTAAACTAATCTCTGAGCCCAGATATCTAAACAGGTTTGAGAAAATTAAATTGGTGAAGATGGAATAAAAACACAGAAACATTACTGATCACCAAAGTAAGCCTGGTTAATAAGTTTATTGGTACCAAGTGTTGGTTCAACTTGGTATATTAAATTGGAGGGAGAATTGATAGAATAGAAACCAAATGAGTGTTTGCCAAATACATAGGATCGCTACTGGCTTTCTCACTGCTACTATGGAGTCATTTAGTCTTAACAGTTGGATATACGGCAGGTTGAGACAGGGAGAAAAGACCTGAGAAATACATCCCCACTTTTATCAGTACATTCCGTCTCTGTCTACAGATATTTACAACATAAAGACCATGCCAGCAATATTAATTGGGAACATTGGTCTAACGTTATTTATAGCAATGTGCATTGGTGGATGGTCAGAAGGAAACAATATTGGGAATGTAGATGGATCCATATTTTCAGAGCAAAATCTAAATAATACTTTAATAAGGGCATGGAACGGAATTATCCTGGGGTGCTTTGGTGACTCTATAACCCCAGATCAAACCCTCTTCTTCTCTGAGGCAGGCAAGGAGTCATACTTCTTTGGTGAACATAACAGCTGCACTAGCTCTTTAAATATCAGCACAATTAGCATAAAGAACAAAATGGTCACAGCCAACAAGCCACCTACAAACACTTAATATTCGAAGGGAGAATACTGGCATTTAATCGTGGAGACAGACACACTGAACAATGACATTTTAAAAATTATTGAGAAGAAAATGTGACTGATATGTAAAAGGTAAAAATATCACACCTAAGTCAGAAAGAACTTTCACAAGTTCAGATGGCATAAGCTGGGGAGCCGGTATAAGCCTTCCTAAACATCTAATGTGAAACATTCACCCTAGAGATTTGATCCAAGTTCCTCCTTTAATTTACGTAAAATGTAACACAATTCTCTCTTATCTCATTTGCTTATTTCTTTCCTTTCTGCTCTATAAATCTAACTAAAATTTCCTATTTTTCTTGCATCTATTTCAGGTCGAATTGTGTCTCCTCTCCAAAATATATTCAAATCCTAACCCCCGCTATCTGAGAAGGTGATGTTATTTGGAAATAGCATCTTTCCAATTGTAATCCAGGGAAGAAGAGGTTATACTAGATTAGGGTGGGCCTTAAATCCTCATCTTGCTGTCCTCACAAGAAGTCAAAGGCACAAGAAAAGACGACCATGTGATAATGGAGGCAGAGGTTACAGTCATCCATTTACAAGCCAACAAACACACCAAGGACTGGCTGCCAGCCACCACAAGAAGCTAGGAAGTCAAGAAAGGATTCTTCCCTAGAGTGTTCAGAGGGAGCGTGGCCCTGCCAACATCCTGGTTTCGGGCTTTAAGACTCCATAACCTTGAGGGGATAACTTTCTGTTGTTTTAAGCCACCCAGTTTGTGATATTTTGTGATGGCAGCTCTAGCAAACTAATATAGCATCTATTAAATTATTCTCTTTCCTCACCTTGTTCTCCAAATCTTCTGGTGGATGACGATAAACATAAACTTCAACACCAAGTTCATCCAACTCAATGTGACTGCAACCTAAGAATTCCTCACTCAGTAGAATTTCTGCTCTCAAGTCTCTAATTTTAGCTCACCCTCATAATACATTTTATCTACGATTGCATTCACATCACTATGCGTCGATGAAGGAAGTTACAAAAAAAAACTGGCTCCAAATCAAAACAATGCCTCCAACGTCAGCTGGGCCCTCAATATGACTCAGTGTTTGCTGTTTTTAAATATGCACTGACTGTTCTGTAATTACCGATATTGTGTTCCTTTCATCAATTGTACCAAATTCCTAACTTCAATTCTCAAGCACCCAATTCTACCTCTACAAAATTCTGCTAATCACTTGATGTTAACTCTCATTTTTTTTAAAGATTTTATTTATTTATTTGACAGAAAGAGACACAGCAAGAAAGGGAACACAAGCAGGGAGAGTGGGAGAGGGAGAAGCAGGCTTCCCGATGAGCAGGGAGCCCGATGCGGGGCTCGATCCCAGGACCCTGGGATCATGACCTGAGCCGAAGGCAGATGCTTAATGACTGAGCCACCCAGGTGCCCCAAATCTCACGTTTTTAATGCTGCATTTTTCTCCCAGAGTCTCCCTCATTTATCACCACCAAATGTTTTTTATTGCCATAAATTTTGTTTGGATATGCATATAGTCTTTTATTTTTTCTCCATAGAGGGAAAATTTTCATGTTTCTTTTCAGTGAGAATGGGATTATTATTTTCTCAGTTTTTCTATCTTTAACAATTAAAGAAATGTAATTCACAGATCATAAAATTCATCTACTTAAATTTGTAAAACTCAGTGGTTTTTAGTATATTCAGAGTTGTAAACTTATGATAATCAATTTTAAAATATTTTCTTCACCCCAGAAGAACACCTTGTAGCAATCATTCACAATTACCCTCTCTGTCCATGCTGTGATATTCTATTTCTATGGATATGCCTATTCCGGACATTGCATATAAATAGAATTTTGCAGTATGTGGTTCCTGTAACTGACTTTTCACTTAGTGTAATGTTTTCAAAACTCACCCATATTATAACATGATCACTACCTCTTTATTTTTGCCAAATAATATACCCTTGCTTGGATATACCACATTTTGTTTCTCTATTCATCTGTTGATGGACATTGAGACTGCTTTCACTTTGAAAGTAATTATGAGTAATGTTATGAACACTTGAATATATAGGCATGTATGTAGGGATAGGTTTTCATTTCTCTCAGGTGTAAGTGTAGGAGTGCAATTGCTGGGTCACATGGTAACCATATTTAACATTTTGAGGAATGTTCAGACTCTTTTCTAAAGCAGCTGCACCGTTTTACAGTTCCACTCTCAGTTTATGAGTGTCCCAATGTCTCATATATTTAGGTATATGATCCATTTTGAGTTAATTTTTGCGTGGGCCTGGGATCTAACTTTCCTCTTTCATGTATAGATATCCAGTTGTCCCAGCACCATTTTTTGAAAAGAAAATGATCTCCCCCGTGAGTTGTCCTGGCACTCTTCAAAATCGATTAACTACAATTATAATGATGTAAAGTTTTATTTCTGCATTCTCAATCTGATTCCATTGTTCTATGCATTTGTCGTTATGCCAGTACCACACTATCTTGATTAATGTAGCTTTGTAGTGAGTTCTAAAATCATAGAAGTGTGACTCCTTCAATTCCCCTCACCCCAATGATTTTTGCTATTCTGACAAGCCTTTGCATTTCCATATTAACTTGAGGATCAGCTTGTCAATTTCTATAAGAATTTATGTGGGATCTTGATAGGGATGATAATGAACTATTGATCACCTTGGTGAATATTGCTATCTTAAGAATGCTAATCTTCTGATCATGATAATGACCATTTTTTAGATCTACTTTAGGTTTTTCAACGTTTTGCAGTTCTCAGTATCCAAGACTTGCACTTAAAAAAAAAAAAATCCTCATTATTTTTGATGTGATTTTACATGAAAATATATGCTTATTTTTGGATTCTTCAGTAGTAGTATATAAAATTGCAAGTGACTTTTGTGTATTGATATTGTATCCTTTATCCATTCTAAGCTACTTTATTAGTTCTAATTGTTATTGATGGCTTCTTTAGGATTTTCTACATACAAGATCTTATTATCTGAATAGTTTTTCCTTCTTTTCAACGTGGATGCCTTTTGAAAATTTCTTCTTTAATTGCCCTGATTGAACCTCCAATACATTGCTTAATGAAAGTGGACAGAGTGGACACCCTTGTTTTGTTCCTGAGCATAGAGGGGAAATGATTAAGTCTTTCATAATAGAGTATGATGTTAGCTGTGGGTTTTATAGATTCTTTTTATGTGGTTAAGAGAATGTCCTTTCTATTCCTAGTTTGTTCACGCTTTATTATCATGAAAGTGTGTTAGATTTATTCAAATAATTTTTCTCCATCTACTAAAAGGACCATGTGTATTTTGTTACTTATTCTCTTAGTATGGTGTGTTACATTGCTTGATTTTCAGATGTTAAACAAATTTGCATTCCTGAGATAACCCCCACCCCCAGGTCATGGTATATAATCCCTCATGTTTAAGGCTGAATGCATGTGCTAGTATTTTATTGAAGATTTTAAAGGCCACATTCACAAAGGATATTGATCTGTAGGTTTTTCTACTTGAGATAGCTTTTTTTAAATAATTAATTAATTAATTAATTTTGACAGAGAGAGAGCAAGAGCACAAGCAGGGGGAGCAGGAGAGGGAGAAGTAGGCACCCCGCTGAGCAGGGACCCTGATGTGGGGCTCGATTCCAGGACGCTGGGATCATGACCTGAGCCAAAGTCAGATGCTTAACTGTATGATGCTTAACAAAAACTGCTGTTCTTACCAAGATTTCAGTTTTTTCTTGAATAAATGCTACATAGATTTTTCCAAACTTCGGTTAATTTCCAGTTATGAAAAAGATGATTTTGACATTTTTTTGGCCAATGTTTCAATGTTTTTATGGGGGAATGGATTTATGGAGTTCCTCACTCCATCATTCTAGAAATCTCGCCCTTTTTATAGTATTGTAAAGCACATGATTGTTTATAATTATATACAGAACTGAGAATTTTAGATCTTGATCCAAACAAGGGTGAGAATAAGGCACATTCAATCACTTTTTTGGTTTACTGGGGAAAGCTCAGTTTCATGATTATAAGTACTAACATGATTTCAGTATTATGTTGAAAATATTTAGTCATCGGGCGCCTGGGTGGCTCAGTTGGTTAAGTGACTGCCTTCGGCTCAGGTCATGATCCCGGAGTCCCGGGATCGAGTCCCGCATCGGGCTCCCTGCTCGGCGGGGAGCCTGCTTCTCCCTGTCACCCTCCCCCCTCTCATGTACTCTCTCTCTCTCATTCTCACTCTCTCAAATAAATAAATCTTAAAAAAAAAAAAAAAAGAAAAAAAAGAAAATATTTAGTCATCAAGGGCAAGACACTATGTTTGGTACAAACTATCCCCAGAAGGATAGAAATAAGTGTTTTTGTGATAATTCTATCTCTCTTCATACATGAAGAAATCCCTCTATTGCAGTAATAGGCATACTGCTAGATTTGTAAACTCCTAAAATAGTCTGTGTTCCACTTAAGTCCTCCAAACACATAATATAATATTTCGATGTAAATAAATTATTTTTCACTTGCCTTTATTCTGAGCACAATAAAGAGAAGTATAGATATCAAGCATTGGCATTATCTAGACCAGCCTTGTTTTGGGCCCATGAAGTAGTTTCCTTCTCTGCCAGAATGTACACTCTCTTATTAGGCCCACTGCAGCAGCACTGGAGTATTCAAGGAGAAGATTTCTGATCTCTACACAGCATCATTCACCCTCTCCATGTGGTTACTGAGAGTATCCTGTAATATGAAGGCCCTCTGATGAGCATTAAAGTGAAACAGAATAATCTGAAAATATTGTGCCTATTCATGTAGGCACATGCAGATGCCTTTCCCAGAACTCTTCTCCCAATAGTCCAACCTTGTCCCTTTCCTAACTCTGACCAACCAGTCAGGGCATTTCCCACTGTCCAGGAGTCCATGTTCATCCATTCCTAAGGCCGCCTCTCATCTCATATGAAGTAAATGAGCAAGTGAACTATTCACAGATCTACCACTTGGAAGAACTGCACTCACTACTACATTTTAGGACTATCCTTAGGATTATCCCTGAATAGGACTCCAGTAAGGCAGCAGTCTAGTTTCATGTTGATGCATCTGTGAAGCAAGGCCGAAGTCCTTTTTTATTCATCACTTGATTGTACTGAATTCCTCATGAGGTCATAAGAGTAAGTTTAGAAGAGAAATCAGTGCAATAGAATTAGGGGATATGATAGTCTTGGCCCTATGTTCATATAGTCTACTTTTACCTTTGGGCCTACTTCGGTCTGTTTCTAACCCTGTATACATACAATGGTTAATTTTTTGCCTGTTATAATTGTGACTAATTGAATTTGGTAATACCCATATAATTATTGGAAGATCTAGTTGCACTATCATTTAGCAGAGAAAGGAGGAAATGTGAACACCTAGAGGAAGTGTTATCAGACCCTATTATGAAGCCAGAAAATCCTTGATGCCAAAACCTGACAAAGGCTTTATAAAATAACTGCAGACCAATATCCCTCATAAATACAGATAAAATACCCTCAATAATATATCAGAGAACTGAATAGCTAAATAGTGTTTTAAAAAAATCACAATCAAGAAGGTTTTATATAAATAATGCAACATTTAATACCAAAGTAATTCAGTATGAAAGCAGGATAAAAAAATAAATCACTTCAATAGACATAAAAAAGGGGGAGGAGGAAAAGATGGAGGAGTAGGGAACTCTATTCCACTGGTCCCCTGAATTGAGCTGGATATCTACCAGACCACTCTGAACACCCACGAAATTGGCCTGAGATGTAAGAAGATATTTCTGGATCTCTACAAACAGAATATCACAGGTGGTTGGTTTCAAGGTATGAAGCTGGGAACCATGATTCCACGGGCAGCTATCAGAAGATAAATGGAAGGGTGAGGGAGCTGTGGGGATCCTGCACCGCCGGTGAGCGAAAGCCTCCTGCACTGGGGATGGAGCATAGCCTCGCAGAGCAGCAGTGGTGGGAAAAGGACTTTAGGGCAGCCCCCAGGACTGAAACCCGGAGCAGTGGGGCCATGTGTACAAACTGGGGGTGGCTGGTGCTTTTAGAAGCACAGAGGGCAGAGACGTGCCCCGACCGGGAGGCAAGGACTGGGAGTACTGCTGAGGGGACCACAACCCAGGATGCTGGAGTTTTTAGCAGCAGAGACAGAAATAGAGATAGTGTGGCCTGGAGAGCTCACTGAAGAACAGACTGCGATCTCTCTGTTCTGAGGCAGAGGGTTGGAGATGGTGTCTTCTGCTCTGACTCTCTGAAGAGATGTGGAAAGCTGCCAGGGAAAGCCATCAGAGAACAAAAGCCCCCAAAATCGGTTCTCACTGAGCCCATCCCTGCCCCCCAGGGGCAGGGCAACTCTGCCCAAACAGGGTTGCCTGAGTAACAGTGACACAGGCCCCTCCCCAAAAAGACATGCTGGAAGAACAAGAGGCCAACAACCTAAGGTCCCTATAAAACAGGTGCGTCTTGCTTGGGTTGTGGTCAATAATTTGGACTCTGTACATTCCCTCAACCACCCCTCAACAGAATGACTAGGAGGAGGAATCCCCAAAATAGGAAAGACTCAGAGACTGCCTTCTGCCACACATTTAAAAAATGGATACAGATGTAACCAAGATGTCAGAAATGGAATTCAGGGTAACAGTTATGAAGATGACAGCTAGAATGGAGAAATTGATTAATGCCAACAGAGAGTCTCTAAGGGCAGAAATGAAAGCTGAACTGGCAGAACTTAAAAATGCTATCAATGAGATCCAATCTAATATAGATATTGAAGAACAAATTAGTGATCTAGAAGACCAATTGATAGAAAAGGAAAAAGAGGCGGCCTGGGAGAAACAGCTCAAAATCCATGAAAACAGAATTAGAGAAATAAGTGACACCATGAAACATCCCAATGTCAGAATTACTGGAATCCCTGAGGGTATGGAGAGAGAGAGAGAGGACTAAAAGATATATTTGAGCAAATCATAACTGAGAAATTCCCTAATCTGGGGAATGAAACAAACATTCGTGTCCTAGAGGCAGACAGGACCCCTCCCAAGATCAAGGAAAACAGGCCAATGCCCCGGCATGTAATGGTAAAACTCACAAATCTTAGAACCAAGGAAACCATCTTAAGGGCTGTTAGGGGGAAGAGATTCCTTACGTACACAGGGAGGAACATCAGAATAACATCAGACCTATCCACAGAGACCTGGCAAGCCAGAAAGGCCTGGCAAGACATATTCGGGGTACTAAATGAGAAGAACATGCAGCCAAGAATACTTTATCCAGCAAGGCTGTCATTTACAATGAGAGATGCAGAGCTTCCACGAACGGCAGAAACTGAAAGAATATGTGACCACTAAGCCGGCCCTACAAGAAATTTTAAAGGGGGTTCTCTAAAAGGAGAAAGACCCCAAGAGTGATATACAACAGAAATTTACAGGGACAATCTATAAAAACAACATCTTCACAGGCAACATGATGACAATAAATTCATATCTTTCAATAATCACTCTCAACGTGAACGGCCTAAATGTTCTCATAAAACGGCACAGGGTTGCAGATTGGATAAAAAGACAGGACCCACCCATATGCTGTCTACAAGAGACTCATTTTGAACCTAAAGATACATCCAGATTGAAAGTTAAGAGATGGCGATCCATCTTCCATGCCAACAGACCTCAAAAGAAAGCTGAGGTAGCAATTCTTATATCAGATAAATTGGATTTTTAAGCTAAAGACTGTAGTTAGAGACATAGAAGGACACTATATCATTCTTAAAGGATCTATCCAACAAGAAGATCTAAAAACTGTAAATATCTACACCCCCAACGTGGGATCAACCATCTACATAAGCCAACGGTTAACCAAACTAAAGAGTCATACTGATAATATTATGTTAATTGTAGGAGACCTCAATACTCCACTCTCAGCAATAGACAGATCAGCTAAGCAGAAAACCAACAAAGAAACAAGAGCTTTGAATGACACACTGGACCAGATGGACCTCATAGACATATACAGAACATTCCACCCTAAAACAACAGAATATTCATTCTTCTCGAGCACCCATGGAACCTTCTCCAGAATAGACCACATACTGGGTCACAAATCAGGTCTCAACCAATACCAAAAGATTGAGATTATTCCCTGCATATTCTCAGACCATAATGCTTTAAAACTGGAACTCAATCACAAGAAAAAATTTGGAAGAAATTCAAACACTTGGAAGCTAAAGACCACTCTGCTCAAGAATGTTTGGGTCAACCAGGAAATCAAAGAAGAACTTAAAGAATTCACGGAAACCAATGAGAACAAAAACACATCGGCCCAAAACCTATGGGATACTGCAAAGGCAGTCCTAAGAGGGAAATACATAGCCAAAAAAAAAAAAAAAAATAGAAAAATCCCGAATTCACCAAATAACTTTACATGTTAAAGAACTGGAGAAAAAGCAACAAACAATGCCTAAGCCTAACATTATAAGAGAAATAATTAAGATTAGAGCAAAGATCAATGAATTAGAAACCAGAAACACAGATCAGATCAACGAAACTAGAAGCTGGTTCTTTGAAAGATTAAGGTCGATAAACCACTGGCCAGACTTATCCAAAAGAAAAGAGAAAGGACCGAAATTAATAAAACTATGAATGGAAGAGGAGAGATCATGACTCACAGCAAGGAAATAGAAACAATTATTAGAAATTATTATCAACAACTATATGCCAATAAATTGAGCAACTGGAGGAAGTGGATGCCTTCCTGGAAACCTATAAACTACCAAGACTGAAACAGGAAGAAATTGACAACCTGAATAGGCCAATAACTGGTAATGAGACTGAAGCAGTGATCAAAAAACTCCCAAAAAACAAGAGTGCAGGGCCTGATGGATTCCCTGGGGAATTCTACCAAACATTCAAAGAAGAAATAATACCTATTCTCCTGAAGCTGTTTCAAAAAATAGAAACAGAAGGAAAGCTTCCAGATTCATTCTATGGGGCGAGCATAGCCTTAATCTCCAAACCAGGCAAAAACCCCATCAAAAAGGAGAATTTCAGACTGATATCCTTGATGAATATAGATTCCAAAATTCTCAACAAAATCCTAGCTAATAGGATCCAACAATACATTAAAAGGATCATCCACCACGACCAAGTGGGATTTATCCCCGGGATGCAACGGTGGTTCAACATTTGCAAAGCAATCAAGGTGATAGAACACAATAATAAGAGGAGAGAGAACCATACAGTCCTCTCAATCGATGCAGAAAAAACCTTTGACAAAATACAGCATCCTTTCCTGATTAAAACTCTTCAGAGTATACGGATAGAGGGAACATTCCTCAAGTTCATAAAATCCATCTATGAAAAACTCAGTGCAAATATCATCCTCAATGGGGAAAAGATGAGAGCTTTTCCCTTAAGATCAGGAACATGACAAGGATGCCCACTCTCCCTACTATTGTTCAACATAGTACTAGAAGTCCTAGCCACAGCAATCAGACAACAAAAAGAAATAAAAGGTATTGAAATTGTCAAAGAAGAAGTCGAACTCTCTCTCTCTCTTCGCAGATGACAGGGTACTTTATGTGGAAAATCCAAAAGACTCCACCCCCAAATTACTAGAACTCATAAAGCAATTCAGTAATGTGGCAGGTTACAAAATCAATGCACAGAAATCAGTTGCTTTCTTATATGCTAACAATGCAACTGTAGAAAGAGAAATTAGAGAATCAATTCCATTTACAATAGCACCAAAAACCATAAGATACCTCAGAATAAACCTAACCAAAGAGGTAAAGGATCTATACTCTAGGAACTACAGAACACTCATGAAAGAAATTGAAGACAACACAAAAAGATGGAAAAAATTTCCATGCTCAAGGATCAGAAGAATAAACATTGTTAAAATATCTACGCTGCCCAAAGCAATCTATACCTTCAACGCCATCCCAATCAAAATTCCAATGACATTTTTCAAAGTGCTGGAACAAACAAGCCTAAAATTTGTATGGAATCAGAAAAGACCACAAATCGCCAAGGAAATGTTGAAAAAGAAAAACAAAGCTGGGGGTATCACTCTGCCTGATTTCAAGCTCTATTACAAAGCTGTGATCACCAAGACAGCATGGTACTGGCACAAAAACAGACATATAGTCCAATGGAACAGAATAGAGAGCCCAGATATGGACCCTCAACTCTATGGTCAAATAATCTTCGACAAAGCAGGAAAAAATATGCAATGGAAAAAAGACAGTCTCTTCAATAAATGGTGCTGGGACAATTGGACAGCTATATACAGAAGAATGAAACTCGATCATTCTCTAACACTATACACAAAGATAAACTCAAAATGGATGAAAGACCTCAATGTGAGACAGGAATCCATCAAAATCACAGATGAGAACATAGGCAGTAACCTCTTCGACATTGGCCACAGCAACTTCTTTCAAGATACATCTCCAAAGGTTAGTGAAACAAAAGCAAAAATGAACTTTTGGGACTTCATCAAGATAAAAAGTTTTGCACAGCAAAGGAAACAGTCAACAAAACAAAAAGGCAACCCATGGAATGGGAGAAGATATTTGCAAATGGCACTATAGACAAAGGGCTGATATCCAAGATCTATAAAGAACTTCTCAAACTCAACACTCAAAAAACAAATAATCTGGGTGCCTGGGTGGCTCAGTTTTTAAGTGTCTGCCTTCAGCTCAGGTCATGATCTTAGGGTTCTGGGATCGAGCCCCGCATTGGACTCCCTGCTCAGTGGGAAGCCTGCTTCTCCCTCTCCCACTACCCCCTGCTTGTGTTCCCTCTCTGTGTCTCTCTCATTAAAATAAAAAATCTTAAAAAAAAAAAACCATAAATCAAGTCAAAAAATGGGCAGAAGACATGAACAGACGCTTTTCAAAAGAAGACCTACAAATGGCTGACAGACACATGAAAAAATGTTCATCATTATTCGCCATCAGGGAAATTCACATCAAAACCACATTGAGATACCACCTTATACCAGTTACAATGGCAAAAATGGACAAAGCAAGAAACAACAAATGTTGGAGAGGTTGTGGAGAAAGGGGAACCCTCTTACACTGTTGGTGGGAATGTAAGTTGGTACGATCACTTTTGAAAACACTATGGAGGTGCCTCAAAAAAACTAAAAATAGAGCTACCCTATGACCCAGCAATTGCACTCCTGGGTATTTACCCCAAAGACCAGATGTAGTGAAAAGAAGGGCCATATGCTCCCTAATGTTCATAGCAGCAATGTCCACAATAGCCAAACTGTGGAAAGAGCCGAGATGCCCTTCAGCAGATGAATGGATAAAGAAGATGTGGTCCATATGTACAATGGAATATTACTCAGCCATCAGAAAGGATGAATACCCAACTTTTACATCCACATGGATGGGACTGGAGGAGATTACGCTAAGTGAACTAAGTCAAGCAGAGAAAGTCAATTATCGTATGTTTTCACTTATTTGTGGAACATAAGGAACAGCATGGAGGACACTAGGAGAAGGAAGGGAAAAACAAAGCGGGGGGGAATCAGAGGGAAAAATGAACCATGAGAGACTGTGGACTCCGAGAAACAGACTGAGGGTTTTGGAGGGCAGGGGGTGAGGGGATGGGTTAGCCCGGTGATGGGTATTAAGGAGGGTACGTATTGCATGGAGCACTGGGTGTTATGTGCCAACAATGAATCATGGAACACTACATCAAACACTAATAATGTAGTGTATGGTGACTAACATAATAAAATAAAATAAAAAATAAATAAATTTAAAAAATAGACATAGAAAAAGTTGACAGAATTCAATACTCATCAAAGATTAAAATCAATAAAATGCTTTGGCAAACCAGGAATTCCACAAAGTGATCAAATACATCTATAAAACAATCTATATATGGGGCGCCTGGCTGGCTCAGTTGGAAGAGCATACAGTTCTTGAACTTGGGGTCATGAGTTTGAGCCCCACATTGGGTATAGTGATTACTTAAAAATGAAATCTTAAAAAAAATAAAACCATCTATATTTACAATGATCTTATTGGTGAAAAAAGTGTATGCTTTCTCACTAAGCACAGGAAGGAATAAATAACGACCATTCTTGCCATGTCTTTTCATTATCATACTAGAAGTGCTACCAGGTACAATAAGGCAAGAAACAGTATAATCTATCTGCATTTGACACAATTGCCTAAAGAACTGTAAGAAAATCACAAAAATAATTAGAATTGATGGATTCAGCAGTCATAAGATATGTAGTAAATAAAAAGGCCAATATATTACTATGAACTAGCAAACACCAGAGATATAAAGATCTTCAAAAAATTACAAATAACACTAACAAAATATGGGCAAGAAATAGAACGTGAAGATTCACTACTGCTAAGATGTTCAGGCTCCCTAAATTCATCTACAGATTCAACACAACTGTAGTAAAAATACCAGCAGTCTAATTATAGAAATGTACAAGCTTGTTCTAAAATTAATATGGAGGGCGCCTGGGTGGCTCAGCTGGTTAAGCGACTGCCTTCAGCTCAGGTCATGATCCTGGAGTCTCGGGAGCGAGTCCCACATCGGGGTCCCTGCTCAGCAGGGAGTCTGCTTCTCCTTCTGACCCTCTTCCCTCTCGTGCTCTCTCTCATTCTCTCTCTCAAATAAATAAAATCTTTAAAAAAAATAAAATTAAACTAATATGGAATTGTAAAAGGCTAGAATAGCCTGGACAATTATGCAAAACAAGGGGAAAAATAAAAATATAGTATCTGATTCAAGAGCTAGTATAAATCTAGAGTAACATGACAGTGCAGTGTTGGCATAAAATAGACACACAGATCAATACAACTGAATACACAGTCCAGAGATACACCTACACATATGTGTTCAATTCATTTTCAACAGATGTGTTGATCTATTTCAATTGGAAATGGTGCTAAGGTGCTTGAAGAGTTAGACACTTAGAAGGGGAAAAATAAATCTTAACTCATCATACTATACCAAAAAAAAAAAAAAAAAAATCCTAGTAGATTGGACCTAAACATAAAAACTAAAACTGTTAACATTTGTCAGGAAAAAAAAAGGGAAAAAATCTGATCCTGAGTTATTTTTGTGACCTCCAGATATACAGAATACAAAAAAACACAAACTATAAAATAGAAAGCAAACTGCAATAGGGGTGCCTGGCTGGCTCAGTCAGAAGAGCATGCAACTCTTGATCTCAGGGTTCTGAGTTCAAACTCCACACAGGGCAAAGAGCTTACTCAAAATTAAACAAATAAATAAATTAATTAACTGCATCAAAATTGAAAGCCTCAGTTCATTAACAGAAAGTTTTAAGGAAACTAATAAAACCATAACCTAGGGAAAATTATTCCCAAAGCGCTCATATGACAGAGGACTAGTATAAACAATATAAATATAAATACATTTAATTAAATATATATAATAAATATGTATTTTACAATTCAATAAGACAAATGAAAATTGGGGAAAAATTTGAAGAAATACTTCAAAAAAGAACATAAAGGAATGGCCAATAAGCACATGTGATGATCAACATCATTGGTCATCAGGGAAATGCAAATTAAAACCACTATTTGAAATACATCTCCCAGAAGACCAATCATTGGTGCGGATGTGGAGCAATGAGAATTCTCATACTTTACTAGAGGCAACCACTTTGGATAAAAATTTAGCAGTTTCTTTGAAAATTAAAAACATACTATGACCCAGCCATTCCACTCCCAGTTATTTATACAAGAAAAATGAAAGCGTATGTCCACATAAAATCTTTAACATAAATATTCTTAGCATCCCTATTCTTAATGTCCAAAATCTGGAAGCAATCTGTATGTCAATCAACTGATAAATGGATAAAAGGACTGTATTATACTCATATAATGAAAAACTACTCAGCCATAAAAAGCAATGAACTACTGATATGCACAAGAACATGGATGGATTTCAGAAACAGGTTTTTTAAAGAAGCCACATACACCCCCCCAACATTTTTAGTATATGTGCTGCGAAGCGAGCACCACCCCTCCAACAACAAAGAAAAACCCAGACTATCTAATTTCATGCATATGTCTTTAGAAAGGGTGAACTTAATTTATTAAGAAACCAAAGCAGGTTAAGCATCAGGTGATGCATGGAATTGCTGGATCTCTATATTGTATGCCTGAAACTAATATAACACTGTATATTAACTAATTAAAATTTAAAAAATAAAAATGAAGAAAAAAGGAATTAGAAGATATTATCTGGGTCAGGAGGTAGGAAGGGTTGACTACATGGTACATGGGTAAGCTTTCTTGGGTAATGGAAAAGTACTGTATTTTGATTAAAAACACTGGTTAAAATGGTATATAAGTTTTTCTGAAGCTCATACTGTTTCCATAAATGGGTGCATATATATGTGAATTTTATTTTAATAAAATTTATTAAAATAAAATACTTGGAGAATAATCTTTTAGGTAAATATTCATCTAAACATCACTTTCAAAACCAATAAAGCTGGAAAATAAAAATGTGTTCTATTAGCTGTAACAAAGTACCACAAACTCAGTTGCTCCAACAGAAGAAATTTATCTCATAGTTCTGGCTTTTCTTCTAACTTTTGATACTTCCTGGGCCTGTGCCAACAGAACTCCAATCTTCCCCTGGTAGTCTTCCTATGTGCAGGCATATCTGTCTTCACATGGCTTTCTGTTTATAAGGACACTGCCATATTGGATTAAAAGCCCACCTTACTCCAATAGGATTTTATCTTAACTTGTTATATCTGCAGCAACCCTACTTCCAAATAAGGTCACAGTCTGAGGTACTGGGGGTTAGGACTTCAAATTATGGACTTTTTTGGGGGGGGGTAGACACAATTCAACCCTGTGTTTAAAATAATGCTTGCTGCATCTAAATTTCAAATCAGTCTTCAGCTTTTACAAATCATATTTCCAATTAAGGATAATATAAAATACTAAGTATGTTATGTTGTTAAATGAGTAAAATCAGATTTAATAAATATATATCTATTTCTATAGTGTATATATGTATATATCATGTATGTGTATGATTTTCATAAGTACAATTCTGTGCAAAAGATAGGCACTACAACATTAATATTATGTTATTTTTGTGGTGGTACAATTATAAATTTCTTGAATGGGAAGCTAACTATTGAGCTTTCTGAGTCCTCTTCATTCACCTCAATTTCATGTGAAATAACAACAGCTAATTACTTTAGGTGACAGTTGGGAGCTCTTCTGTCATGCAAATATGGTCTGTATCAATAGGCTTATTGCATCATTGTTTGAAAGAAGTTTCTCCAAATGTCTCTAGATGTAAGGAACATAAGAGAAACATTTGATTTCAGACAGTGCAGCAAATAATGGACAACGGATTCACTGAGTCTAAAACTTCAGATCCTATAAACAAGTTGTCCAATCCCTTTAAAAAAAAAATCCATTTAAACTAGCTGTCTTATTCACAGTATTACTTCCACACAGACCAAAGAGTAGTCAAGTTCGACAGGAAAGCAGCAACTGAGACAGAAAACATTAAAAGGTAAGACTCTGAACATATTAACAGCAAAGACTGGGTCCTAAATGTACTTTAGGTATTTCACCTTCATACTATGAATTAAGAAACTAAGAAGAAGAAAAAAATAAGAAAACTCTAAGGTATAATGACATGCAATGGAAAGAAAATCTCTTTTTTAAACACTCAGTTCTGGGCACATTTTTAATGGAAGATGGGCGTGTTAGCTGCCTCAATTTCCCCAACAAAACTGAAAACAGGCCAGGTTAAGAGACAAAGATTCCTCAAAGTTCAAGATTTGTTTAGGCACCTTCTGAGCTGGTAGAAGGCAGACAGCATGGACACGCATCCACACCACTAAGCTTACCCTGAATAACACATAATTGGTAATTGCTGATGGTTTTATTTCAACTTACTTGAAAATTGCATCCATACCTTCTCTGGAAGAATAGTATATACATAGTTTGGGTTTGACTGGACAGAGACCAACAGAATACCTGGGAGCCTTGAGCAATTTCTCTGTCAAAGACCAGACTCTATCTTGCATAACTTATGAGGTCACAAGTTTGGTTTCAAGGTCAGTTATGGACCCATGACAAAACCCCATTGATATACATGTCATCCTAGGCAATGTCAGACATCTAACCATTTTATTGAGAGTATTTACTGACTCTTCGCCAGGCCAGATCTCAGGTATGGAAAGTTGAGTGGCTTGGACTCCTCATGTTAAAATGCACTGACATTCCCCCATCTGTGAATGGCACCTCTCCTGTGCATTTAATTTTTACCTTTTCCCTATCTGTGCTCCCATTTTATTCTCTCCTGTAGTTGCTTCCTCTAAAACATTAGATATTAACCTACATGTGTGAAATCTTGTAAAAAA
The DNA here is from genome assembly GCF_037043125.1 of Eumetopias jubatus. Classification (NCBI taxonomy): domain Eukaryota; kingdom Metazoa; phylum Chordata; class Mammalia; order Carnivora; family Otariidae; genus Eumetopias; species Eumetopias jubatus. The sequence continues at coordinate 95,525,455 of NW_028274817.1, forward strand.
AATTAGTGTACTTTTCTCAGAGTATTTGTGTGTGTGTGTGTGTGTGTATGTGTGTGTGTGTGTGTGTGTGTGTGTGTGTGTGTGTTAAACTTAGGAGTTTAATTTCGGATATGAGGAATTTGAGCTTTCTGTGCAGACATCCAGATGGAGTGAAACTTAACTTGCATACCTAGTTCTGTAGTTTCACAACTCATGAGAGAGATATTGGTTACAGATAACACTGAGGATCCACCAACCTTCAGGTGACAGTAGCAGATAAGGGGCTAGTGGAGAGACAGAGAGAGAGGGGGAGGGGAAGGGGGGAGAGAGGGAGGGAGAGGGGGAGGGAGGGAGGGAGGGAGGGAGGGAGGGGGAGGGAGGGAGGGAGGGAGAGGGAGAGAGAGAGAGAGAGAGAGAGAGAGAGAGAGAGAGAGGATACACATGCCTGAAACAATGCAGTGCATTTAAAATTACACTATAGATGTTGTGTGCTGAGGTAAGTATGTATAGTGAAAAATAAAATTGAAGAAGTGATCTGCAAACTTAAGACCAAAGCAGATACTTTAGTCTAAAATGATGGCTTGAATCAATCAAGTTTAAATCATCTTCTTAGATTTCAACTGCATCATGTAAGAACCTAGCATCAGAAACTTTGATATGTTACAACATATTCAAGTGAGGAATTGTTTTCAGAATCTATTAAAAATATTATCTTTGTAGCATTTCTTGTAAGGAATAATCAATTGTCAGAAGAATATTTTTCTGGTATAGAAGCTATAAAGGGGCAACCTAGGTATTTCCCTAAGATTTGGGGTAAATATAATGAATCAAATAAGTTAGCCCTCTATTCTGATGTTTTCCCAGCAGTTGTAGCATGATCTTGTTCTCTTAGTTGATTCTATTATTGCTTCAAGAGTTTGCAAGCCTATACCTCATTCTCTTCAATGTTGGTTTGCAGAAAAGATTTTATGGAAAACCACTTAATACATCCAAACAAAAGTGACCCACCATTATCGTCAGATGGCAAGAGCAGGAGTAGAGAACATGGGATCGTGCCATTGGCATGCTCTAACTTGACTTCTTCTATTAATACCAGCCTTATCTGTAAAGGAAGACTGTATATTTCTATGCTATGAATTTTTTAGAATGGAAGGAATGATGCTCCCTGGCTAGTGTGGGGTCTTTGGCTAAGAGCACAAAAGATCAGAGTGACATCAAAGCCATATGGTTAATGGGCATTAGGAGCTTGTTGGGAATTTCCTAGCAGTGAGTGGGATTTACTCAATGTTCTGCATCAATGCACCAGCTGCTGAGGTTAACAAGAACCCTGTGGAGAACTTTCCATAAATAGGACACCCGGGAGAGTGTGACTTCAAGCAAATGAGAGCAGTGCTGGTGTCTATATGTTGGTGATAACATTTCCTGGTTTAATTATAACATTGAACATATTAGGTGAGTGGTTTAAAGCTGTATAGGGACTACAGAAACAAAACTACTTTAGCAAGTTCTTGGCAACACAGTTAAGTAGCAAATGGGATTTCAATAGGGTCCTCAAGCCAATTCCCATTTTCAAGTGTGCAAGTTTAGACAATAGTTGTAAGATTTATCACTGTTGACAAGAATGAGACACCCTCTGTTCCTTGCCACTCATTGTTCCTGGCCTCATTACACCATGATGTAGTGTTTGTAGGAATGAGAGGTGCACTGCCCAGAGAGAGGGCAGATCCCATGGAGTTCATGGTTCAATCCAAGTCCTAACACATAAACTCATGGCAGGAAGTACATTTAGAAGTAAACAGTTTTCACGGATAGACCACTGCTTATATGTTTCAGCAAAATTCTGAATGACAGAAGTGAGGATATTATGAATGATTCATAAATGTTATCACTAGATTTGCATCCTTAAGAAGAATCATGTGTTTAGCTAAGGGAGCTGTACCCTCAGAATAACTTTCAATTTATCAAAGATTTTTTTGACCAAACTTAGCTTTTCTGTACATTTCATGGAATCCTGCCTTAGTACTTTTTGACATAGTTCTTTAGGAGTTAGTATGCTAACTGTGGATTGAATGTTTGTGTTCTCCCAAAATCCACTATGAGTACACAGCAAAATGATGGCCACTTATGAACCATAACGGAGCCCTTGACACTAAATTTGCTGGTACCTTAATCTTGGACTCCTCATCTTTTAGACTTCCTCACAAACCGTGAGAAGTAACCTGTTGTTTAAGCCACCCAGTCTATGGTATTTTTGTTGTAGAAATCTAAACGGACTGAAATAGTGTATTACTTTAGCATATTATTCTGGAGTCAGAGAGATCTTGATTAAAATCTTGGTTGTGGGGCGCCTGGGTGGCTCAGTTGGTTAAGCAACTGCCTTCGGCTCAGGTCATGATCCTGGAGTCCTGGGATCGAGTTCCGCATCGGGCTCCCTGCTCGGCAAGGCGCCTGCTTCTCCCTCTAACCCTCTCCCTTCTCATGTACTCTCTCTCTCTCTTTCATTCTCACTCTCTCAAAATGAATAAATAAAAAAATCTTAAAAAAATCTTGGTTGTGTCCTTTTCTAGTAGTGTGACTTTGGGTCTCAGTCCCTTTATCTAAAAGATGGAGATAAAAATGATACCTCCCTCATAAGCCTCTGAGGATTAAAAGTTAGCTATAAAATAGTATTATTGTAACTGATATATTCACCTCCTTGCCTTTCTTTGAACAGCACTGTATTCAGAATTATTCAGATTTTACCTTTTTTGAGTGTAGCCATTGAGGTACTGGTGAAATCCTTGAATTCTTCATCAATAGATTTTTTTTTTTTTATCTATCCTAAGTATCCATATCATGATTTTCCTAATCACCCAATCAGATATATTTGACTTTCAATGAAAGGGATTAATTTAGTTAAAGGAAATTCTTTAAAAAATGTATCTATTGAGAATTATTAGAGTCACAGGATATAAGAAGGAATGAGTGAGATGTTAGGTCTCAGCTCAGTGATCTTACAATGCACTGAGGGAGATGGGAAAGTAAGATGTAAACAAGAACATAGAGGGAGATAGCTAACTCTGCTGGTGAAGGATAATCAAAACTTTTCATTGAGGTGGTGAAGTTTGAGCTGAGTCTAGAAGTTCCAGCTCATTAGGAAGACAAGAATAAAGGGCATTTCTGGCAGAGGGAATTGCATTTGCAAAGTCATACTGGCATAGGAAGGCCTGGGGGTTTGAAAAATCTACAAGTAGTGGAGTACTTGTAGAGCAAAAGGTATGTGATGATGGATGGGGGGGTGGTGAATGCAGTAGAAATAGGGCTACAACACAATGTATATTGAGTACAAACTAAGGGCATTCACCTTTATCAGTCATCAACTGTATGAATAATTATCCACAGCCTCAGGCTGAGTAGTTGGTGGCATAAACCTGAACACACACATGCAAGAGAACAGCATATACTGAGCACCAATTATGTGCCAATCTCAAAGTGAAGGACTTTTAACATATGGTCATATATAGTTGACATAACAAAATATATAGAGAATTCCATAACCACTCACACTGCCACAGATCAATGCCCATGCAAAGTTCTGAGGGAAACACTTTAGGAAGAAAGATCTGTGCCTGTTGATGACTGCTGGTGAGCTGTTTCAGAATATCAGTTCTGGTGTAGGAAAGTCAGGACCAGGTGAAGATGTGAGAGTGCATGCCCCTGCAGTGTCTGGCACTGGGCAAGTCCACCTCTCTGGACATATTTCCACCATAAAATATGAAGGGATGGATCAGATGGTATCTGGTATTATTTCCTGAAAGAAATTTTAGCTAGACTAAAAAAAGAAAAAAAAGAGAGAGAAGACTCAAATTAATGGCAGTAGAAATGAAAGAAGACACTACCACTAATGGCACAGAAATAGAAAGGCTCATAAGAGACTACTATTACACACCAACAAATTGGACAACCTGGAAGAAATGAATCAATTCAAGAAATATACAACCTACCTAGACTGACTCAAAGAAATGGAAAAGCTAAACTGACCTGTAATTGTTATGGAGGTTAAATCAGTATTCAAAAAACCTCCCATCAAAACAAGTCCGGTAATGGGTGGCTTCACTGGCTAATACTAACATTTGAATGGGAATTCATGACTACAGTTATAATGTTGTATTGTATACTAGAAATCTGCTAAGAAAGCTCCAAATATAACAATATTTGAAAAGGCAAATAGGAAAACAATCCCATTTTACAATAGTATCAAAGAAAATAATTAGTAATAAAAGTAAGGAAGTGAAGGACTTGTACAGTGAACACTAAAAAAAATTAATGCATTAATGAAAGCAATTAAAAACACATAAATGGAAAGACATCTGTGTTCATGGATTGAAAGAGTATTAAAATGTCCATACTACCCAATTTGATTTACAGATTCAGTGTAATACCTATTAATAGCCCAGTTGCATTTTTTCCAGAAATAGAACAATTCTAGAATTCATATGGAACCACAAAGGACCCCAAAGAACTAAAATAACCTTTAAAAAGATGAATCAAGCTCAAGTCATTATAGTCCTCACTTTTTTTTTTAAATTTTATTTATTTGAGAGAGAATGAGAGCATGAGAGGGGGGAGGGTCAGAGGGAGAAGCAGACTCCCTGCTGAGCAGGGAGATAGACAAAGATAAACTCAAAATGGATGAAAGACCTCAATGTGAGACAGGAATCCACCAAAATCATAGACGAGAATATAGGCAGTAACCTCTTTGACAGTGGCCACAGCAACTTCTTGCAAGATACGTCTCCAAAAGCTAGTGAAACAAAAGCAAAAATGAACTTTTGGGACTTCAGCAAGATAAAAAGCTTCTGCACAGCAAAGGAAACAGTCAATAAAACAAAGAGGCAACCCACAGAATGGGAGAAGATATTTGCAAATGACACTACAGATAAAGGGCTGGTATCCAAGATCTATAAAGAACTTCTCAAACTCAACACCCAAAAAACAAATAAGTCAAAAAATGGGCAGAAGACATGAACAGACGCTTTTCAAAAGAAGACCTACAAATGGCTGACAGACACATGAAAAAATGTTCATCATTATTCGCCATCAGGGAAATTCACATCAAAACCACATTGAGATACCACCTTACACCAGTTACAATGGCAAAAATGGACAAAGCAAGAAACAACAAATGTTGGAGAGGTTGTGGAGAAAGGGGAACCCTCTTACACTGTTGGTGGGAATGTAAGTTGGTACGATCACTTTTGAAAACACTATGGAGGTGCCTCAAAAAACTAAAAATAGAGCTACCCTATGACCCAGCAATTGCACTCCTGAGTATTTACCCCAAAGACACAGATGTAGTAAAAAGAAGGGCCATATGCACCCCAACGTTCATAGAAGCAATGTCTGCAATAGCCAAACTGTGGAAAGAGCCGAGATGCCCTTCAGCAGATGAATGGATAAAGAAGATGTGGTCCATATATACAGTGGAATATTACTCAGCCATCAGAAAGGATGAATACCCAACTTTTACATCCACATGGATGGGACTGGAGGAGATTATGCTAAGTGAACTAAGTCAAGCAGAGAAAGTCAATTATCATATGGTTTCACTTATTTGTGGAACCTAAGGAACAGCATGGAGGACACTAGGAGAAGGAAGGGAAAATGAGGGGGGGGGAATTGGAGGGAGAGATGAACCGTGAGAGGCTATGGACTCTGAGAAACCAACTGAGGGTTCTAGAGGGGAGGGGGGTGGGGGGATAGGTCAGCCCAGTGATGGGTATTAAGGAGGCACGTACTGCACAGAGCACTGGGTGTTATACGAAAACAATGGATCGTGGTTCACCACATCAAAAACTAATGATGTACTGTATGGTGACTAACATAACATAATAAAATTTAAAAAAAATTCTCTCCTTTTCTCTCTCCCCCCTCCTCTGCCCCTCCCTCCCCCTCTCACCCTGTGTTCTCTAAATTAAATAAAATCTTTAAAAAAAGGGGGGGCGCTAAAGATCTAAACAGACATTTTTCCAAAGGCCAACACCTATATGAAAAGATGCTCAACCTCACTCATCAGGGAAATGCACATCAAAACCACAATGACATATCCCCTCACACTTGTTAGGATAACTATTCTCAAACAAAAACACAAGATTGTAGATGTTGCTGAGGTTGTGGATATGTTGAAACCCTTTCACACTGTTGGTGGGAATGCAAAATGGTGCAGTGACTATTGAAAATAGTCTAAAAGTGCCTCAAAAAATTAAAAATAGAATAATAATATTATCTAGCCATCCCACTTCTGGGTATTTATCCATGAAAAATGGCAGTCAGGGTCTCAAAGAGGTATTAGCACTCCCAGTGCAGCACTATTCACAATAACCAAAATGTGGAAATAACCTAAGTGTCTATCAACAGATTAATGGGTAAATAAAGCATGGAAAATGTGGTATACACATACAACAGAGTATCATTCAACTGTGTAAAAAAAAAAAAAAGGAAATTCTGCAATATAAAGCGACATGGACAAAGTCCTATGCTATGTGAAATAAGCCAGTTACAGCAGGACAAATATTGCATGATTCCCCCTATAGGAGATATCCCAAAGAGCCAAATCATGGAAGAACACAGTTATAAAATTTCAATTAGGCAAGATGAAGAACTTGTAGAAATCTGCTACACAATATTGTGCCTACAGAGTACAATATTGTATTGCACAGTAAGATTTGTTAAGTGTTCTTAAGTTCTTATATTACACATTAAGCGTTCTAACTGCAATAAAATTAATAAAAAGAAACCAATCTTGCTGGCACCTTGATCTTGGACTTGCAGCCTCCAGAACTGTGAGAAAATAAAGTTGTTGTTTAAGCCCCCCAGTCTGTGGCATTTTGTTATGCTGGCCCGAGTAGACTAAGACACCAGCGAACTCACTGCCATGTTATGCCTTAAAGTCCCTAAGACACATTTTGTGACCCTCCTCTTTATATCACTATATCCTCAGCACGAATGGGAGCAAAATAAGCATCAGGTTCAGTCCCCACTTGACTGTTCTCTTCTCTTTTAATTTACTCTCTAAGTAAGAATACCTGCCTAGAGACTCTGACCAGCTTCCACACCTAGACTTGTTTGTTCCTCGCTCGTTCGTGCATCCACGGGGGCTTACCTTGCTCTATGGCACACATAAACACCTGTCTGTGCCTTTGTTGCAAATCCGCATAGTTGCAGCCTTGTGCGGCTTAATTCTAGCCTATTACTGTCAGTATTTGCAGTTATTAATTTTTTTTTAAGTTAAGTGTCTCCTTTATCCATAAGACACTTAGAGTCCGTAATAGGCCACTATGGGATGGAAGGTGCTTCCTGGGGATTGTTACGGAGGATGGACCCTGTTTCTCAGGACTGGATATTTGCATTCTCCAAACCCAGAGGTACCAGCATCTTGACACTTTCCTGGTCTCCCATTACTTTGCTCTTTAATAGTGACTGAAAGGAGTAAGCAGCAACAGTTAGAGCCACCCTTGTGGCTCCCAGGCCCCTGAAGTACTATCACCATTTGGAGGGGTGCTGCGGGCAATAAACAAAGGAAGATCTGGCCTGTCCCTGCAGCTTAATCACATCTGAGAATAGGAGCTCCTGGCTTCTCTACTTCCAAATGCCGCCTTTGCTTACACCCTTCCAGGTCCAACACGCCTTATATTCCTCCTTGCTCTGCTATTATTTTCAAATGCTCAACCTCAGTAAGATCCTGGCAATTAATGGTGAAACTTCATAGAAATTATTCTTAGCCCCTGACCCCCAGTTTATAGACTCCCTGTCCTCCCTAAGGATAACTCAGAATGGCCAACATTTCATGATACTTTGAATTTTTAACGTCTTTTTTAAAAAGATTTATTTATTTTTGAGAGAGAGAGAGAGTGCACAAGTATGCACGCGAGCGAGTGGGGGAGGGGCAGAGGGAAAGAGAATCCCAAGCAGACTCCACACTGAGCCCGGAGCCCAATGCAGGCTCTATCCCGCAACCGAGTCCATGACCCGAGCTGAAACCAAGAGTCAGACGCGTAACTGACTGAGCCACTTAGGTGGCCCATTGAATTCTTACCATCTTTTTGTGAACCAGAGGAGTGTGGCTGGCTTGCACAAACACCTGACAAAGTTTGGTGCTTAAAAATCTTTTAAAAACACCTTTTAGCTACACAATAAGCTTTTATCTATAAATAGCTATAATTAAGAGCAAAAGTGTTAGTTTCTTATATGTGTTATAGAAAGTAGAAGTACCTACTCCGCATCAAATAGAACACAGGGCTATAAAAATACAAGTAAATCACCCCTAGTGGTCTAAGCTTAAAAGTAACACCAATGCCTGTTGTAATGAAAACCATGAAATCCTTTCTATTTGTGAAACAATATTTACATATTCTAACTGTATTTAGAGATGAAAGTGAACCCTCTTCCAGCTATAGACGAAGAACCCACTAAAGACAATTACCTAATTATTAGCAGTTTGCATATCCAACTAAGCCTCATAATTTTCTAAGCTCCGAAGAGCATTTCCTTACCTAAGTTGTATGAATCAGAGTCATTCTAGAAGGCCGAATTAGAAAGGGTCCAGGAATCCATAAGATTCAGACTTCTTTTGGAGATGAGAAAACTGATATTCAGAAAAGGTAATTGGCTTGTCTAAGGTTATAAAGCCAGTTGGCCCTGGACTAAAATTCACTGGACTATTGGTTGGAAACGCCAAGAGTTCCCTGGCTGAAATTTAAAACTGGCCCCTCTACATGGACTTGTATTGAGCTGCCATAAGACTAGAAAAACTCTTTGCACCTGCCCGTCACAATCTTAAGCATTTAGAGGTCTTAACAAGATTCAGTTGCCTGTATACCATCAGATGATTTCAATAACACATTATTCTCTCAAGGCTGCATCCTTGAAGTAGCTCCTGGGACGGGGTTGGGGGTAGGGGGGTGAGTGTCTGATTGCCTAGGTTCAGCTGGAGGGTGAACCAGCGGTCATGTCCTCTCAATGACCTCCTCCAACATGGACCAATACTATCTTCACTGCGGTAGTGATTTTCACATTTTAGAGGTATATCAGAATCACCTGGAGGGCATGTTAAAACCCAGACTGCTGGGCTTCACCCTCAGAGTTTTGGATTCAGTTTTCCTGAGATGGGAACTAAGCAATTTGCATTTCAGATATGAACCTACATAGCTGCTGATGCTGCTGGTCCCAGGGACCACTCTTTAAGAACTACAGCGTCACAGTAGTTTCGTCTTATATTTATAGGCTATTTCAATTTTAAAGGATTTTTTTTAACTTTTTATTTTGGAGAATTTTGGAAATATACAAAAGTGGACAGAAGTGCATAAGGAATCCTCACAAATCTGTTGAGCATTTGACAACCATCTAATTATGGGCAATCTAAAGGACTTCTTAGAAAGCTGCTTTAATGTGATGAGCGCAGGGTGTTACATGCAACTGATGAATGACTGAACTCTACATCTGAAACTAATGATATTCTATATGTTGGCTCGTTGATTTTAAATCAAAAAAATGAAAAAAAGCCACTTTATTTTGTTCTCTTGGGAGACAGGCACTCTCGTGAGTTCCAAAATTCTAATGAAAATCATGTTTTCTACTCTTTATTAATTTTCAGTTTGCACTGATAACTAATGTGTACTATTTCTGCAACTCTAAGAAAGGTGGAGACAGTGGTTTACCAGCTTCCATGTTACCATGAGGGAAATAGAGGCTCAGATGATTATTAAGCAACTCACCCAGGACTCACACTGAAGCCTGACTCCAGCCTCAGTCTTCCAGAACTCATCTTGACAGACATAATTATTCAATTAAAACTCATCTGCTTTGAAGGCAAAAGCACAATTCTGGCTGTACTTCTATTCCTATGTGTAGCCTAGTTAGTCATGGCCTAGCTCTTGTGATACACCTTAGCACTCATGGCCAAATGTTCTGTGGTTGGTTGGCCCAGGAAGATTCAGACCTCCCGGTGGAGTGGAGGTGGCTGCATTTTCAAACTCACAGTGTGATTAATTGCTCTTAGGATTTAGATACCACCACCCAACTCAATCTTCACACCAGAGTATGGAAATCTTGCTTTATTCAGGACCCAAGTCCCCCTGGGACTCTTGCCTCTTGTTTTCAGAAGTGTGCATAGTTTTTGTCATTTATGTGCCTCAGACAACTTGTGAAGCTTAATGAACTATTAAGAGGCTTTTAGATGAATGCTCATTTATAATAGCATGTGTCTCTAAATAGTTCTGTGTGTTGTACACACATATACATATACATTATGAGCAACACATATGCATTTATGACTCAGTACTAGAGAAAATTATAAAACAGATGTGTATCAAAATGTCACTAATCATGTCTTAAGAAATCTCATCCTAAACTAACCTTTGCAATGCTCTAATAGTTATCACCTTTCAGACATAACTGATTTAGTCAGTGTTATCATATGCCTCTCTGATTATTTGTGATGGACACTGTGCTCTGGACATTTTATGATTTAGCACAGAACAAAAAGTGAAAGGTTGCAAGAGCTCTAAGATAAAGCTTGGCAGTTACAGTCCTTTCGTGGCCACTGCCTGTGACTTTGTTATGTGATTCTGGGTTCTTTCCCTCAACTTTATTAAATTGAAACAATAATGAATGGTTTTAGGGAACTTGTGAAATAACAGTTGTTTTCATCTAAGATCTATAAAGAAAAATGAAAATATCTAATTTAGGATTCATTATTATTGAGATATAATTGGCATATAACATTGCATAAGTTTGAGGTGTATGTGTTGGTTTGATACATTTATATATTTTATATATTGCAACATGATTACTACAGTAGCATTAGCTAACACCTTTATCACATCACATAACTATCAATTCTTTTTTGTGTTAATAACAATTAAGATGTAGTCTTTTGGCAACTTTTAAGTTTATAATACATCATTGATTATAATCACTATGTTGTGCATTAGATCATCAGACTTTATTTATCTACTAGCTGCAAGGCTGTGCCCTTAAACATGTCCCCAATTCCCCTACCCCCAGCCCCTGGTAACCACCATTCTATGTTTTTGCAAGTTCAGTTTTTTTTAGATTCTACATATGAGTGATATACAGTATTTGTCTTTGTCTGACTTATCTCACTTAGCATAATGCCCTCAAAAGACAGTATGGATGGACCTTCAGGGCATTATGATACTTTTTTTATATCAAAAGAGCTTGTGTCCAATTCAGATTGCTAATTAGTATATGAAAAGGTGCTCAACGTCATTAGCCATAAGGAAGTGCAAGTTCAAACCTCAGCAAGGTATCAGTAGACCACCACGAGAAGAATTAAAATTTAAAAGACTGGTAATACCACATGTTGGCAAGGATATAAAGTAACCGAAACTCTCACACATTGTTGGTTGGAGGGTAAACTGGTAAAACCACACTGGCAAACTCTTTGATAACAACCAGTACACTTGATCTTAGCCAAAAGGCCGAGAAGTGATCACAACCAGTAAAGTTATAAAAAAAACACCTTAGGATTCAGCAATTCCACTCTTGGCTATATACACAATAGAAATGTATACACCTGTGCAAGAAATAACATGGGCAAGAATGTTCTTAGCAGCTTTGTACATAATGACCAAAACCTGGGATCAAATGTCCATCCATAGGTGAAAGGGTAAATACATATGATATCTTCATCTAATGTGGTATCTTCATACAATGAGATATAACCCAGCAATAAAAAGAAAAAACTTGATAGAAGCAAACATGTGGATGAATCTCATAGACAACATATTATGCGAAAGAAAGCCAAACAAATAAGGACAAACTATATGATTCCATGTATATGAAGTTCAAAACAGCCACAACTATTCCATATTGAAAGCATTTGAAATGGTGGTGACCTGATGGGGAGTGTTAACTACGAGATAGTACAGCGGAGCTTTCTGAGAACTGGTTATGTTCCATATCTTGATCTGGGTACTGGTATCATAGGTGTATACACATGTAAAAGTTCATTGAGATTTATTTAAGTAGATAAAAGATTATATATTCAGAACTGTAGAAAGGTCCTGTTGAAGTGACACTTCTGGGCTAGCTGAATTCCAAGCACCTAGCCTTGGTCCCACAGTGACCTTATTTACAGAGATTCTCCATGGGCAATATAATTTAAATGCTGTGCTTAGGAGCCAGTGATGCTGAAATATAGATTTAGTATCATCTCTATTATGAAATGCCACTCAGTCATATGGCTCATCATTTTCTATTCTTAAACACAGAAGTTGAAAGCTTAAAAACAATTTATAGCCTGCACACATCTATGTAGCCAGCACCTTATGCAACTCCTTGTAAGCTACTCTTTAAGTAATGACAAGGTATATCTATTCTTGCAGGACTGTGGTATAAATCTAAGAGCTTTGCTTAATAAAATGCTTATCTTTTTTGAGGTTTATAAAAAGAAATGTCTTATAAATATCTTACTTCCTAATTTTTTTCATATACATGTCTTATTTTCACATAGAATATATCACCATTTCAAAGAATGAAGAACAATATGCAGACCTGGAAGAAAGGTATAACCCACATTTCCAGTTTTAGTATATGTGCTGCTGAAGCGAGCACTAGCCTACATTTCCAAACCATACTTTTTTTTTTTTCCTAAGACCCCATTCATTTGACAGAGAGAGAGAGACAGCGGGAGAGGGAGAAGCAGGCTTCACGCTGAGCAGGGAGCCCGATGCGGGGCTCAATCCCAGGACCCTGGGATCACGACCTGAGCCGAAGGCAGACGCTTAACCGACTGAGCCACCCAGGTGCCCCCCAGACCATACTCTTGATGAGACAATTTTCTACCTGAGCTGGACTATCCTACAATGGCACAAAAGGCAGGAAGGTGCTCTAGATACTGAGAAAATTGAAGCCACTGAGACTTCTGCTGAGGTGTTGACTTTTGCTTTTGCTAAAGTTTTACACGGTCCTCTGTGAGTGGTTGTCCCAGATATAAAATCACACAGGGATGAAGCTGAAGTCACAGTTTTGTCTTTGGAAATTTCAGAAGGTTTTCTCAGCACTGCCTTTCTGATCTTTGAAATGGAGCAAACCCTCATACTCTGGAGATGATTTTTTACACCAGAGAATATACTTGAATCATTTTTCTTTTGGGGAGTGTCTGTTTCTTAAGTGGTAACCTTGACATATTACTAAAAGTGTCACCTCTCCCAATTAAAATATCCTTTTATAAGCCAGGTGCCACTCTCAGCACTGCAATGGCTGAAACAAAGTAGAATATGGAAGAAGATTTTTCACATCAGTGGAAGTGGTAGAGCCAGAAAATGAATTGGATTCCTTTTAGATGAATCTTTTATGGATCAGCAGGTTTATTCAGAGTTACTTAAAAAGCAGTTAACATTCCATTAGCAACAAACTGTGATCTGTGTCAGCAATAAGACATTCCTTAGTCATTTATTTTAGTGCAAGAAGTCACTTCACAAAAAATGCAAATATTGAATATCTAAGGGGCAAATAAATACTGAGGCAAAATTAGGTCATTTTTCTTACAGAATTATGGACTTTATGCTTGATTCTTTGCTTCATTTAATCAAAGCATTTGGCTGTTTCATTTTTGTCAGTAAGTTTATGATCAGGAAAGATGAAATGATTTTAAAAGAACAGTAAAGCTAACATATTTTCAAAGTTCACAGCAATGACTTCAGTAACAAGTGCTTGGAGCTATTGTACAAGGGGGATAGGAGATGCTCTTTGGGGTTTCCCAAGCCTGTGTTGTGGGGACAGGGCACTGCTAAACATGAAGAGAGGCCTGGTCTCGAATGTTGGGGAATCTTGCAGAGGCCAGAGGCTCACTAATGCAGAGTGCCCTTTATCTTGACTACATTGGGTTTAACCTCAAGCTCCTACACTTTAGAATTTCTCTTGGTATTGACAAGATGGAAGCAGAGAGTAGAAAAATCCCAAAGTCAGTTTCCCATAGAGTGGAGAGGTTAATTGCACCAAGCTCCTTTTGACTTTTGAAATAAATGGATGACAATCATGCTGGAGAGAACTGAAAGCATCCATGTTATTTTTTTTCTCTGAATTAATTAGATGCTTATAAAGTTAGACCTCCTCTTCTGGGAAGATGGAGTAAGTGGATTTATCCCTTGTCCTCCCAATAAGTATAACTTAAATATGTGTAATGTTATGTATGTAACTGAAAGACGAAGAGAAGGCAGACTGGCTAAGGACAACCTTGGGACTCAAGAAAGGACTAGGACAAGGTCAGCCTAGCAGACAGAGAAATGAGACAATAACCTCTTTACTCTAGCCAAAAACCATAGAGAAACCTGTGGCCTCACACTCGCCCTCACCAATAAAGGCCAAATGGAGGATAGACTTTTTAAAAAGATTTTATTTATTCATTTGAGACAGAGAGAGAGAGCATGAGCGTGGGGGAGAGGCAGAGGGAGAAGCAGACTCCCGGCTGAGCCAAGAACCCAACACAGAGCTCAATCCTAGGAACTGGAGATCGGGACCTGGGCTGAAGGCAGACGCTCAACTGTCTGAGCCACCCAGGAGCCCCAGAGGCTAGACTTTCACGGTCACACTTGCCAGACTGTAATAAAAAGTGCCACGACTCCCCACTGGAGTGGTATCAGAGAAGGCTGAGTAGGGGGCAGGGCTTTCATATTTATCCCTGCCAGGTGGTAATAAGACTCAGCCCCCAACACTGTCAGGGAAGGCCACACGGAAGGCCTGGACATCTACCTACACTCTGCAGTAATGAGATGCCCATCCCAACTGGAGTGACAGAGAGGCAAGACTTTCACCACCTCTCACTTGTGATGACAAAAACCCTCCTTGTGGTGTCACTGGAGGCCATGTGAGGAGCAGGAACAAGGCCACTCCTAGCCCTTCCTGCCAGAGAGGGAAGCCGAGTGGAAAGGAGGAACTCCCACCCCACCCAGCAGTTAATAAGTCTTCTACCCCTTGAGTGTCGATGGAGGTTGAGTGGGAAACCTACACTTCTGCTCTCATCTGGCAGTAAAAAGTTGGTGTCCCACCTTTTCCTGCTGGAATGCTGTCATATGAAATCAACTGAAACAGGAGGTTGAAATAAGATTCAGGCTCACATAACATAATACCCAAAAAGCACAAGTTTCAAATGAAAATCCTTCTTCATAAAAATAACCAGGAAGATCTTTATTTGAATGAGAAAAGACAATCAATAAATGCCAACACTGAGATGACAGGGATGTTAGAATGATCAAAGATTTTAAAGCAGCCATCTTCAACAAAAAATAAAAGCTTGAACAAGCAATATGAGCATGTTTGAAACAATGGAGAATATCAGCAAAGAAATAGAGAGTCTCAACAAAGAAATGGACGATATAGGGAGGAATCAAATTTTAGAAGTGAAAAATACAATAAATGAATTAAAAAAAAAAAACCCATTGTTTGAGCCCAACAGTACAAGGGAGGGGACAGAAAAAAAGACTACTGACTCTAATCTGAATACCAGAGAAAAGGAGAATTAAAAAAAAAAAATGAACAGAGCCTCAGGGACAGAAATCTAATATTCATGTCATCAGAATAAGAGGAGAAAAAAGATAGGGCTGAAAATGTACTTGAAGAAATAATGGAGGAAAACTCCCAAAACTTGGCAAATGACTGCAGATTGAAGAAGCTGATAAAATTCTAAACAGGATAAATCCAAAGCAATCCCGACCAACACAGATCAGAGTCAAACTTCTGAAAAATGAAAATAAAGGAAAAGTCTTGCAAGCTTCTACAGAGATATGACACCTTACCTAGAGGGGAAAAGCAATGATAATGACAATGAATTTGTCATTAGAAACCATGGAGGCACAAAGAAAGTGGCACATTTTTTTAAGTGCTTAAAGGAAAGAACTGTCAACCTAGAGTCCTATATCCAGTGAAAATATTGTTCAGAAAGGAAGAAGCAGCCCAGATATTCTGAGACAAGGGAAAATT
Organism: Eumetopias jubatus; assembly: GCF_037043125.1. Lineage (NCBI taxonomy): Eukaryota > Metazoa > Chordata > Mammalia > Carnivora > Otariidae > Eumetopias > Eumetopias jubatus. The sequence continues at coordinate 95,541,415 of NW_028274817.1, forward strand.
AGTTGAATTTGTTACCAAGAGACTTACTCTAAAATAAAGGTGAAAGAAATTTCTCTAAGCAGAAAGGATATTATAAAAGAAGGAATACTGGAACGTAAGAAGGGAAGAAAGAATACAGTGCACAAACATATGGGTAAATACTATAGACTTTTCTTCTCCTATTGAGTTTTCTAAATTATGGTTGATGTTGGATGAAAAAATTATAACACTGTCTGATATGGTTCCAAATATACGTAGAGAAAATATTTTAAAAATTATATAAAGGGAGGGGGGGCGGAGCAAGCTGACGGAGGAGTAGGAGACCTAGATTTCGTCTGGTCTCAGGAATTCAGCTGAATAGGGATCAAACCATTCTGAACACCTACGAACTCAACAGGAGATCAAAGAGGAGAGTAGCAACAACTCTCTGAACAGAGAAGCGACCACTTACTGGAAGGTAGGACGTGCGGAGAAGTGAATCCAAGGCGATATTCGGGAGGATAGACGGCGGGGGAGGGGCCTCCGCCAGCCGCTTCTGGCAAGTGCTAGAGCCGCGGGGCACAAAATCGGACCTTTTAGAAGTTGGCTCCGCTGAGGGACGTCGCTCCAGTGGCTAAGCGGGGGTAGAAACCTCGCAGGACAGTGTGGTCTCAGGACCCTTGGGGTCACAGAAAGACCGGGGGAGCCTGAGTGCGCCAGAGCTCCCAGGTATCGGAGCGGGGAAGCCGGCTGCAGAGACGGAGCTGAGGCGCAGGCTCTCAGCTTGGGGTGGCCATAAACTGTGATCCGCGGCCCAGTCGGGCCACTGCTCCTGCAGCAGGGACCCAACAAGCGGCAGATCCAGGGAGACTCCCCTTACTTCCCGGGGAGGAGCGGCGCGGGAACGCACCGCAGGGATCTGCTGGGTTTGGAGACTCCACACGGGGTCGGGTGCCAGAGATAGCAACGCTCGGTCACAGGCCGGGTGAGCGCGGAGTGCGGCCGGAGACAGGGACAAGGGAGTGACTGCTTTTCTCTGGGGGCGCACTGAGGAGCGGGGCCCCGAGTTTTCAGCTCCTCCGGGCGGAGATTGGGAGGCCACCATTTTTGCCCTGGTCCTCCAAGGCTGTACGGAGAGCTTGCAGGGAACAAAAGCTCCTGAGATCAAACCCGAGCAGCTTGCTTAGCCCGGACCGACAAGGGCGGGGCAATTCAGCCTCCGGCAAAGACATTTGGAAACCACAGCAACAGGCCCCTCCCCCAGAAGATCAGCACGAACAGCCACCAAGCCAAGACCAAGTTTACCGATCAAGGAGAACGGGAGAACTCCAGCGCTAGGGGAATACTGCACATAGAATTCATGGCTTTTTTTTTTTACCATGATTCATTAGTTCATCAAAGTTAATTTTTGTTAACTGTTTTTTTTCTTTTTCTTCTTTTTCCCTTTTTCAACCAACATCTTATCAATCTCTTTTTTTAAAAAAAACATTTTTTATTTTTCATTTTTAGAGTCATATTTTATCCCTTCATAGTAGTTACCCTTATTTTTGGCATATATATATATATAAGTTGTTCTCTCTTCAAAATTTTGAGATACAGTTTCTTCTAACAGATAAAAATATACCCTAAATCACTAGTGTATGGTTCTGTTCTAGTCTCCTGCCTGATCACATTCTCTCCCTTTTTTCTTTTCTTTTTTTTAAATCTTCTTTCTTTTTTCAAACAACTTCTTCTCTTATCAAGTCCTTTTATAAAATCTTTTATAATTTTCATCTTTACAGTCATCTTCTATCCCTTCATTGTATCAACCCTTATTTTGTACATATATGTCTTTCTTCCTTTAAAATTTTAGGAGGCACTTTTTTCTAACAGACCAAAATATGCCCAAAATCTAGTGTGTGGCACTGATCTATGCACTAGCCTGATCATATTTGATCACATTCTGCTTTTTTTGTATTGTTCTGTTTTTGTTTTTATCTTTTTTTTCTTTTTTCTTTTTTCTATTTTTTTTCTCTTTCTTTTTTCTTTCTTTCCCTTTCTTTTCCCCTGGTTTCAGGTCTTTTCTGATTTGTATACAGTATATTTGCTGGGGACGTTGTAAACCTGTTAGCATTTTGTTCTCTCATTCATCTATTCTCCTCTGGACAAAATGACAAGACGAAAAAAATCACCTCAGCAAAAAGAACAAGAGGTAGTACCGTCAGCCAGGGACCTACTCAATACGGACATTAGTACGATGTCGGACCTAGAGTTCAGAATCATGACTTTAAAGATACTAGCTGGGCTTGAAAAAAGCGTGGAAGTTATTAGAGAAACGCTTTCTGGAGAAATAAAAGAACTAAAATCTAACCAAGTCGAAATCAAAAAGGCTATTGATGAGGTGCAATAAAAAATGGGGGCACTAACTGCTAGGATAAATGAGGCAGAAGAGAGAATCAGTGATATAGAAGACCAAATGATGGAAAGTAAAGAGGCTGAGAAAAAGAGGGAGAAACAACTACAGGATCACGAGGGCAGAATTCGAGAGATAAGTGATTCGATAAGACGAAACAACATTAGAATAATTGGGATCCCAGAGGAAGAAGAAAGAGAGAGAGGGGCAGAAGCTATATTGGAGCAAATAATAGCAGAGAACTTCCCTAATGTGAGGAAGGAAACAGGCATCAAAATCCAGGAGGCACAGAGAACCCCTCTCAAAATCAATAAAAATAGGTCAACACCCCGACATCTAATAGTAAAACTTACGAGTCTCAGAGACTAAGAGAAAATCCTGAAAGCAGCTCGGGAGAAGAGATATGTAACCTACAATGGTAAAAATATTAGATTGGCAACAGACCTATCCACAGAGACCTGGCAGGCCAGAAAGGACTGGCAAGATATCTTCAGAGCGCTAAATGAGAAAAATATGCAGCCAAGAATACTATATCCAGCTAGGCTGTCATCGAAAATAGAAGGAGAGATAAAAAGCTTCCAGAACAAACAAAAACTAAAGGAATTTGCAAACACGAAACCAGCCCTCCAAGAAATACTGAAAGGGGTCCTCTAAGCAAAGAGAGAGCCTAAAAGCAGCAAAGATCAGAAAGGAACACAGACAACATACAGTAACAGTCACCTTACAGGCAATACAGTGGCACTAAATTCATACCTTTCAATAGTTACCCTGAATGTAAATGGGCTCAATGCCCCAATCAAAAGACACAGGCTTTCAGATTGGATTAAAAAACAAGACCCATCCATATGCTGTCTGCAAGAGACTCATTTGAGACCCAAAGACACCCCCAGATTGAAAGTGAGGGGGTGGAAAACCATTTACCATGCTAATGGACACCAAAAGAAAGCTGGGGTGGCAATCCTTATATCAGACAAACTAGATTTTAAAACAAAGACTGTAATAAGAGATGAGGAAGGACACTATATCCTACTGAAAGGGTCTATCCAACAAGAAGATCTAACAATTGTAAATATCTATGCCCCGAACATGGGAGCAGCCAATTATATAAGGCAATTAATAACAAAAGCAAAGAAACACATTGACAACAATACAATAATAGTGGGGGACTTTAACACCCCCCTGACTGAAATGGACAGATCATCTAAGCAAAAGATCAACAAGGAAATAAAGACTTTAAATGACACACTGGACCAAATGGACTTCACAGACATATTCAGAACATTCCATCCCAAAGCAACGGAATACACATTCTTCTCTAGTGCCCATGGAACATTCTCCAGGAATTGATCACATCCTAGGTCACAAATCAGGTCTCAACCGGTACCAAAAGATTGGGATCATTCCCTGCATATTTTCAGACCACAATGCTTTGAAACTAGAACTCAATCACAAGAGGAAAGTCGGAAAGAACTCAAAGAGAGCATCCTACTAAAGAATGAATGGGTCAACCAGGAAATTAAAGAAGAATTAAAAAAATTCATGGAAACCAATGAAAATGAAAACACAACTGTCCAAAATCTTTGGGATACAGCAAAGGCAGTCCTGAGATGAAAGTATATAGCAATACAAGCCTTTCTCAAGAAACAAGAAAGGTCTCAAATAGACAATCTAAACCTAAAGGAGCTGGAGAAAGAACAGCAAATAAAGCCTAAACCCAGCAGGAGAAGAGAAATAATAAAGATCAGAGCAGAAATCAATGAACTAGAAACCAAAAGAACAGTAGAACAGATCAACGAAACTAGGAGCTGGTTCTTTGAAAGAATTAACAAGATTGATAAACCCCTGGCCAGACTGATCAAAAAGAAAAGAGAAATGACCCAAATCAGCAAAATCATGAATGAAAGAGGAGAGATCACAACCAACACCAAAGAAATACAAACAATTATAAGAACATATTATGAGCAACTCTATGCCAGCAAATTAGATAACCTGGAAGAAATGGGTGCATTCCTAGAGATGTATCAACTACCAAAATTGAACCAGGAAGAAATAGAAAACCTGAACAGACCTATAACCACTAAGGAAATTGAAGCAGTCATCAAAAATCTCCTAAGAAACAAAAGCCCAGGGCCAGATGGCTTCCCAGGGGAATTCTATCAGACATTTAAAGAAGAATTAATACCTATTCTCCTGAAACTGTTCCAAAAAATAGAAATGGAAGGGAAACTTCCAAATTCATTTTATGAGGCCACCATTACCTTGATCCCAAAACCAGACAAAGATCCCATCAAAAAAGAGAATTACAGACCAATATCCTTGATGAACATGGATGCAAAAATTCTCACCAAAATACTAGCCAATAGGATCCAACAGTACATTAAAAGGATTATTCACCACGACCAAGTGGGATTTATCCCTGGGCTGCAAGGCTGGTTCAACATCCGCAAATCAATCAACGTGATACAATACATTAACAAAAGAAAGAACAAGAATCATATGATCCTCTCAATAGATGCAGAAAAAGCATTTGACAAAGTACAGCATCCTTTCTTGATCAAAACTCTTCAGAGTATAGGGATAGAGGGTACATACCTCAATATCATAAAAGCCATCTATGAAAAAGCTACAGCCAATATCATTCTCAATGGGGAAAAGCTGAGAGCTTTTCCCCTAAGGTCAGGAACGCGGCAGGGATGTCCACTCTCACCACTGCTATTCAACATAATATTAGAAGTCCTAGCCACAGCAATCAGACAACAAAAAGAAGTAAAAGGCATCCAAATCGGCAAAGAGGAAGTCAAACTCTCACTTTGCAGATGATATGATACTGTATGTGGAAAACCCGAAAGACTCCACCCCAAAACTGCTAGAACTCATACAGGAATTCAGTCAAGTAGCAGGCTATAAAATCAATGCACAGAAATCAGTGGCATTCCTATACACCAACAACAAGACAGAAGAGAGACAAATCAAGGAGTCGATCCCATTCACAATTGCACCCAAAACCATAAGATACCTAGGAATAAATTTAACGAAAGAGGCAAAGGATCTGTACTCAGAAAACTATAAAATACTCAGGAAAGAAATTGAAGAAGACACAAAGAAATGGAAAAACGTTCCATGCTCATGGATTGGAAGAACAAACATTGTGAAGATGTCAATGCTACCTAGAGCAATCTACACATTCAGTGCAATTCCCATCAAAATACCATCCACTTTTTTCAAAGAAATGGAACAAATAATCCTAAAATTTGTATGGAACCAGAAGAGACCCCGAATAGCCAGAGGAATATTGAAAAAGAAAAGCAAAGCTGGCGGCATCACAATTCCGGACTTCCGGCTCTATTACAAAGCTGTCATCATCAAGACAGTATGGTACTGGCACAAAAACAGACCCATAGATCAATGGAACAGAATCAAGAGCCCAGAAATGGACCCTCAACTCTATGGTTAACTCATCTTTGACAAAGCAGGAAAGAATGTCCAGTGGAAAAAAGACAGTCTCTTCAACAAATGGTGTTGGGAAAATTGGACAGCCACATGCAGAAGAATGAAACTGGACCATTTCCTTACACCACACACACAAATAGACTCCAAATGGTTGAAAGACCTAAACGTGAGACAGGAGTCCATCCAAATCCTAAAGGAGAACACAGGTAGCAACCTCTTCGACCTCAGCCGCAGCAACTTCTTCCTAGAAACATCACCAAAGGCACAGGAAGCCAGGGCAAAAATGAACTATTGGGATTTCATCAAGATAAAAAGCTTTTGCACAGCAAAAGAAACAGTCAACAAAACCAAAAGACAACCGACAGAATGGGAGAAAATATTTGCAAATGACATATCAGATAAAGGGCTAGTATCCAAAATCTATAAAGAACTTATCAAACTCAACACCCAAAGAACAAATAATCCAATCAAGAAATGGGCAGAAGACATGAACAGACATTTTTCCAAAGAAGACATCCAAATGGCCAACAGACACAGGAAAAAGTGCTCAACATCGCTCGGCATCAGGGAAATCCAAATCAAAACCTCCATGAGATACCACCTCACACCCATCAGAATGGCTAAAATTAACAAGTCAGGGAACGACAGATGTTGGTGGGGATGCGGAGAAAGGGGAACCGTCCTACACTGTTGGTGGGAATGCAAGCTGGTGCAACCCCTCTGGAAAACAGTATGGAGGTTCCTCAAACAGTTGAAATTAGAGCTACCATTCGATCCAGCAATTGCACTACTGGGTATTTACCCCAAAGATACAAATGTAGGGACCCGAAGGGGTACGTGCACCCCAATGTTTATAGCAGCAATGTCCACAATAGCCAAACTGTGGAAAGAGCCAAGATGTCCATCGACAGATGAATGGATAAAGAAGATGTCGTATATATACACAATGGAATATTATGCAGCCATCAAAAGGAATGAGATCTTGCCATTTGCAACGACGTGGATAGAACTGGAGGGTGTTATGCTGAGTGAAATAAGTCAATCAGAGAAAGACATGTATCATACGACCTCACTGATATGAGGAATTCTTAATCTCAGGAACAAACTGAGGGTTGCTGGAGTGGTTGGGGGTGGGAGGGATGGGGTGGCTGGGTGATGGACATTGGGGAAGATATGTGCTACGGTGAGCGCTGTGAATTGTGGAAGACTGTTGAATCACAGATCTGTACTTCTGAAACAAATAACGCAACATATTTTAAGAAAAAAGAAAAGGAAGAAGATAGCAGGAGAGGAAGAATGAAGGGGAGTAAGTCAGAGGGGGAGACGAACCAGGAGAGATGATGGACTCTGAGAAACAAACTGAGGTTTCTGGAGGGGAGGAGGGAGGGGGGATGGGTTAGCCTGGTGATGGGTATTGAGGAGGGCACATTCTGCATGGAGCACTGGGTGTTATGAACAAACAATGAATCATGGAACACTACACCAAAACAAATTATGTAATATATGGTGATTAACATAACGATAAAAAAATAAAAAAAATTATATAAAGGGAGATAAGCATGCTGCACTTGACTCAAACTGATAAAACGATGATACCAGCAAACTGTGATGTTATGAATATAATGTATATAATGTATATAATGAGGTATATAATGTATATAATATGTATATAATGAGGTACTCTTAAAAACACTTTAGATTACTCAAAATGGTGTTTAAAAAATGTACAAATAATCCATAGTAGGACAGGAAAGTAAACAGAGAAACAGAAAGTGGAGTGAACAAAGAAAAATTCTAGGGCGCCTGGGTGGCTCAGTTGGTTAAGTGACTGCGTTCGGCTCAGGTCATGATCCTGGAGTCCCAGGATCGAGTCCCACATCGGACTCCCTGCTCAGCAGGGAGTCTGCTTCTCCCTCTGACCCTCTTCCCTCTCGTGCTCTCTATCTCTCATTCTCTCTTTCTCAAATAAATAAATAAATAAAATCTTAAAAAAAAAGAAAAATTCTAAAATAAAATGAAGAGGAAAAGTAGGGAGAAAACTAGTATTTCTTTAACAGTAGGAAAGAAACAAGTTGTATCATTACAGACCCTGCAGGCATCAGAAGGTTAACAAGGGAATAATGCAAAAAATGTCTACACATATACATTTACCAACTCAGTCGGCAAGGATGTGCATAAATCAAAACCCTTGTGCATTGCTATTGCAAATGTAAAATGGGGCAGGCACTATGGAGAAGAGTATGGTGGTTTTTCAAAAAATTAGAAATATCACTATATGATCCAACAATCCCAATTCTGGGTAGATACCCAGTAACTGAAAGCAAGGACCCAAATATTCATACACAAATTTGTATACAAATATCTGCACACCCAGGTTCATAGCGGCACTATTCACAACAGCCAAAATGTGGAAGTAACCCAAGTGTCCATTGATGGATGACTGGATGAAGAAAATGTGTTATATACATACAATGGAATATTATTCAGCTTTAAAAAGAAGGAAATTCTCTCATATGCTACAACATGAATGAACCTGGAGGACATTATGTTGAGTGAAATAAGCCAGTCATAAAATGATAAATGCTATATGATTCTACTTATGTGAGGAATCTAGAGTGGTCAAATTCCTAGAGACAGAAATAGAATGGTGGTTGCCAGGGCTGTAAGGAGGGGAGAATGGGGAGTTATTGTTTAATGGGCATGCAGTTGGAAAGATGAAAAGTGTTCTGGGAGAGAGATGTTGGTAAGGGTTAAACAACAATGTGAATATAATTAATGCTGCTGAACTGTACACTTAATGGTTAAAATGGTCAATTTTATGTGTATTTTACCACACATACACACCAAAATGTTAAAATGAAAAAAAGTACTTCACTCAGACATATAAATAAGGTACCCCACGATACTTATTTCTGTATCTGGCTATACACTTATCCCCCTCACCCCAACTTGGTCTGACCCAGTAAAATGTGGAGGCCATCAACATCGTATATCCCTTATTCCATGTATTAGTATTCTTGTGCTTCCTCTTTAAACAGATCCAGAAGGAAATCTTTTGGTAAACTCATTTAAAGTAAAGAATTAGTGCCTGAATTTTAAGTGTAAATGAGCTTGTCAGGATTTGGGTGTAATTCAAAGATAAGCAATACAGACAGACCTCCCTAGTGATATGAACAAGACACTGGAATGGTATTAATAAGCAGGACACATCATAGCATCTCCGTTGTGTCTATGTCCATTTAACTTATTCTCTCTCTGAAGTTGGGTCTTACTGATGTTTTGCCTGCTGCATATATTGCCACCCCTCAGCTCCCAAGTTTACCCAACCAAATAACTGAGACCAAAAGAACCTCTCCTAGAGAGGGAATCTGATGGTTTTTCCCAGATCAGTTCCTTACTCTTTATCCAACTGACAGTGGGGTCATGTGGGAGGATGAATATGGATATTGAGGACTCAGATCTAGAGTCCAGTGATATTTGCCTTTTGAAAGAGATGATGTGCAACATGAAACTATTGGTAACAGAGAATTATAGGTATGAATGAAGCAGATAACTTCGGATGAACATTGTCTTTCGGTCTCACAAATACTGCTCACCTGTGCATGTAGTGAGGACGACCTTATCTGTTATACAGATGTCAAAAGTTCCTATACCAGTATTAGAGGATGGGAGTGATTCATCAGTTCCTGTTGGTACCTCCCCATACTCTTAACACTCATTGTGCAGTACCTGACAATCCTGCCCCATTGCAAATTTCTGCTGAAGGGTTTCCTTTCACACTTGTGAAATGTTTTATAGTAAGCATGGCTGAGATACTCAAAGAGATAAAAACTTAACATTCAAGAGTGAACAAGAAAATATTAAACAAGAAGTTACATATGTTAAAAAGGTAAATATAAAAAACTTACTAAATGTGAGAAATAGTAACTATCAGAGTAGACACGAAAACCAATAGGATGAACTCGAAGCAGAACATTGCTGAAGAAATTATTACTGACTTGGAAGATAGCGCTGAATACTTAACTTACCACACAGCAAAGAGATAAGAGGTAAAACATATGCACAAGATTCCCACAAGATCTAGTGAGGTCCTTTACACTTAAACCTCAGGCCCTGATCTCTTGGGATGCCTTTCCAGAATAAAGAGAATACAGGCAATGGCAGATAAGGAATATGTGATAAGATATTAACTGAGAATTTTCTGCCATTGAGGAGAGATCAAAGTACTCAAATTGATAGTATACTTTGAGTACCAAGTATGATAATATAATTAATAATAGTAATAATACAACAAAATAACGACCTGATAAGTCTATTGCTAGATATGCAATAGAGACATTTTTAGGAAATCAAGCATGAAAGAAAAAATCTTAAAGCTAAAAAGAAATGTCAGTTTACCTACAAGTTAACAACTTGACATACAACAGACTTCTCATTATAAACAAGGAAGGCCACAGAAAATAGCTTCAGGGGCACCTGGCTGGCTCAGTCAGAAAAGCATGAGGCTCTTGATCTCAGGGTCATGAATTTCAGACCCATGTTGGGTGTAGAACTTACTAAAAAAATAGATAAACTTTAAAAAAAAAAGAAAATAGCTTCAAAGTGCTAGGGTAATAGCTTGAAAGCGCTGGGGAGAAAATAATTATGAACTCAGAATTGTACACCAAGAAAAAGTGTAATTCAAAAGGACAAAATGAAGACATTTTTAGAAATACAAAGACTGAAAGAAGTTGTGTGAAAGGTGAAATGAAATGGGGTCACTTATATCCAGGGGTTTTAAAATGGAGCTGGGAGGCCATTAAGGTGGTGGGCCTTATGCACATCCTCACTGGGTGGAACTATCAACTTTTGAACTGGGCCAAACAGCAAATACTCCAAGGACTCAGACCTAACACCTGCAGCTGCTTTGCTACAGTAAATGCACATTTGCTTAGTGATAGCCTTAGCAACCAATTATATTCAGCCCAAGATTAGTTTCCTGCCACCACCAATCAAAATTCTTTGTAAACAACATATACCAACATCCTCTTTTGTCTTTAAAAGCCTTTCGCTTTTGTTCCCTGAGGGGACACCATTTGGGTTGCTGGCCAAATCTGTGCTCCCCGAACTGCAATTCTAAGACACCAAATAAATGCTTTTACTTCAGATCTGCCTCTCTTCTCAGTCAACAATTGCTACAAACAAAACCTTACAATACTGATTTTGGTTAGAAAAAAGACCCTAAATGAATAAAACTTTTTTCTTCCCTCAAGTATGTTTCAACAATCTGTTTACAGGGAGGTTGGAAAGGACTCAAAACTTTCCCCAGGCTTCTTACAACCCCCCTTTAATCCTTTCCTTCCCAGTAGTAAATACCCCACATTGTCCTGTCTGTTCTCTAGGAACTGTGCTATATGGTTGGTTGGCTCAGTGGGCACAAGACCCCTGACTGGCGTACCCCAAAGTCAGAAGCAGGATCTAGATGTTTCTTCTTTCTTTGGCCAGTGTCTTCTCAGTTTGCACCACTGCCTCTTTTCTCTGCTTGCTACTCTTTAAATGGTTTTCAGAGTTTTATCCATGCCCCTCTTTTCATCAATATTGCGTCTTAACGTGCAAACCTTAGATAAACACATATTAAAATGTAGAGTCTTGCATGTATCCCCAAATATAAAGAATCAGAATGGAGAAAAGTGACGCTCATAACTCTTGCCAAACAAGAAAGAACTGAGGCTGCAAAGCAAACCAAAAGTTTATTTGGGGTCTTTAGGACTTCAAATACGGGAGACACAGATTTAGGAGAAGCCTGAAATGTGCTCCAAGGAGGGAACAGAAAGACAAAGTTTATAGAGGCAAAAATAATTAGCACTGGTATACACACACACACACACACACACACACACACACACACACACACAGGAGAGGTTACTTTGCTAGTTGCTCAGTTATATTAAGAAAAACGCCTCATTCTGAGAATTCCAACAGGCTGTGGCAGTTTGTAGGTGGCAGAGTCTAAAGGCTCCATGTTTCATGCGGGTGTCAACGTGCATAAGACCAGCCTCCCCAGGGGCCTCCCAGCTCCATTTTAGGGCCCCTTGACATTCCTACTTCCTATCAAATGTTTCTTTTTTTTTTTTAAAGATTTTATTTATTTATTAGAGAGAGAGAGAGCACACAAGCATGAGCAGGGGGAAGGGCAGAGGGAGGGGAGAAGGCTGCCCACTGATCAGGGAGCCCAACATGGATGCAGGGCTCGAACCCAATCCAAGAAGGGGGAGGTGGGAATCATAACCTGAGCCGAAGGCAGAGGTTCAACCGAGTCACCCAGGCTCCCTCTTTCAAATGTTTCTGTTCACACTTTGCATTTTTAGCAGTCAACTTAGATAATTCTAAAGCATACTGGAGTTTGAGAACGACTACTCTTATAAGTTTTCTATAAGTATTATCATGTATAGCTTTGCTTTTGACTCATACCAATTCACCAATAAGTCACAAAATTTGTATCAGAATCAAACCCATGTTCTAAGTTCCATATGACTATATCTACCTGCTAACTGGTCATTTCAATATACATATTCTATATTTACCTAAAGCAGTGCATCCTAATTTGAACCCATTTTCTTACCCCTTCATTTGAGTTACTTTAAATGATTCTGTTCCCACCTACATTTGTTCCCACATTTTCTATCACTCCCCAAATCACTTACCCTGAGCTCCAACCACCACTTCCTTGTCTCTGGACATGCCATGTTCTGTCACATTTGTATCCTTTGGAACATGTTCCTCCACCCGGTCTCAGAGGTCATACTCCCCTTCTATACCTGGAAGACTCCAACTCCGTTAATATCCTCATCAAATGTTACATCTTCCCTGAGGCCTTTTCTCACTCCCTAGCCAGGTCCCCACCTCTGTGTTTTTATACCAAGGTCTCAACCTTCCATATGTTCTGGAAACTACCTGCTCACATCTGTCTTCTCCATCGGTCAGGGGGGCACTTGCAGAAAAGTTCTGATCAGGGTTCATTTGTTTTTGTATCAAGGGTGAGTAGCTTGGAGCAGTACTTAATACCTGTTTAATAAGTAAGGGCATAAACACATAAGTGAATTAATAGATATTTGATCAAGGTTTAAAGAATCTACAAATTCTAAATCAGCATATGTATATTTAAGAATGTGCAGTCTTTAGCACACATGGAACTTTTAGATTCCCAGAAAAATCTTATCTTTCATTCTATAGGCAATTCACTTGCTAATGAGCAAATTGTGGTCCTCAAATAAGAAACTCCAAGTAAAACCTCCTACTGCTTTTTCAAACTCCTTTTTCAATATGAAGATATAAACTTTAGCACACTACAGCATGTTCTTTGTCCTCTAGAAATAAGGAAGAAGTTTGTGGATATTGTTAGACCGCTTTCTAGTTACTTGCCACACCCCCCACGTAACTGCTCTAGTCTCTGAATTAATTTGATGCCTTTCGGTCTTAGGGACCATTGATATTCACAAGTGCTGGACTAAGAAATAGTGGAAAGTATACAGTGCAACAGTTTCAAATTATTGGAGATTTTCAGATAGGAGAGCAATTGTGAAGGCTCAACATAAGCGGTTTAAGATTTTTTAAATATTATGTATTACCATAAACACCAAAATATAAAAACACCAATATAAATACCATATGTTCATGGCAAATAGGATTTTACTTTCCTAAGGATTTGGGGAAGTTTTATAAAGGCTTTGTGAGAAATATACTCAGAGACTGACCAAACCCCTCCTCACACACACAGTACAGCAGAAGAAAGGACAGACAAATAATCTATGACTCTACTCAAAAAAATGTCTTTAGAGAGCCAGAGAAGAAGAAAGGCTTTTGGAGATTCACAGAATTTTAGCTTTTGTCCTTTTTGGGGATGGCAAATCTGAGGTATATGGGCCTCTACTCTCCTCTACTTCAATACCTGCAGACAAAACTAAGTGATGGCATAGATGTGTCCCTACAGTTCCACTTAACACCTTGGGAAGAAATTATAATCAACCTACAGTGGTTCCTAAAGGCCATTCCTACTCTAGTAGGAGGTTGCCAAGTATTTCCTGTAAAGTACCTGAGAGTAAATATTTAAAACTTTGTAGCTCTATGGTTTCCGTCCATTGGAGCTCAGGGTTACAGAAGGAAAGCACGAAGACATGTTTATTAATGTTTTATAAAACTCTATTTATAGACAATAAAATTTGAATTTTTAAAAAAGTTTATTTATTTATTTATTTATCTAGTAGTTTAGAGAGAGAGAGTGAGAGCACACATGGGGTAGGGAAGCAGAGGGAGGGGAAGAGCAAGAATCCCAAGCAGGCTCACCTCTGAGCACAGAGCCCAACGTGGGGCTTGATCCAAGGACCCTGAGATCATGACCTCAGCTGAGATCAAGAGCTGGATGCTTAACCAACTGAGCCACCCAAGCGACCCTGAAATTTGAATTTTATGCAATTTTCTTGCGTTACTTAATATTCTTCTATTAATTTTTTCAATCATTTAAAAATGTAAAAATCTTTATCTGTTAGTAGGTATATAAAAATAGGCAGTAGACTAGATCTATAGTCTGCCAATTCTTGTCCTAGTATAGTTCTTTTGTTTTGCACATAACACGGCACAAAAAGGGTAAGTGATGTCCTTAAAATCGTATGAATGAATGATTTGTGGTAAAGCCAGTCATTTTGTGCCAAATTCTCTTCAAGATGGTCCATATTGGCTATTTATTATTATATTTTTCCTGAATGATAAGTACCGAGCAAAATGCTTTTCCTTTACTTTGAGAAAATGAATTTTCCCCAGGATCATTTTGAAATAAATCTATATTATTTAAAGACTCAATATAGGAGTGGATGGACTACATATACTTACATGCATTGATTTTTAAGTTGAAATCATTTTTTTACTACAAATGTACCCCGTACCTTAAAAGTGAACCAATCCCAATAATTGCAATTAGTCCATTTTAAAAGACACACATAACAGAAATCAGGTGCAAAATAGTCAGAGTTTAAAAAATAAAATAGAGAAGGCCTATTATAATTGAAACATTACTCATCACAAATATTCCAAAAGATGAAAGAACAATCATGAAAATATGTTTAATTCTACTTAAGGCCAAGAAATATTTTGGAAAAAAGTATTTATTTATTCTTCAACATCAAAGGCACACCCTTGATGGTAGAGGACACCCCTGTCCTTGTGAGTTTAGCATTTTCACGGATAATATTGCGCCGACGAACTGGCTTGCTCTGAAACCTCTCATTAGTAGTGTCAATTTTGGCTTTTACATTCATTGGTGGAATGGTAACTTGAGGTAATCCATTGATATCATACAACCAGTACATGTCTGGTGTCTGAAAACAAAGAGAGGAGAGATTTTACATGAAATATTCAGGGACTGAGAAACCTATAGGAAAAAGTTTACCAAATTAATACGGTCTCTCTTCTCCATGCAAGGTATGGGAAATGTACAAAACTGAAAGTGTGCCCATAATAAATAATTAACATGGGAAATAAATTCAAGAAAGCATTTAGCTCTATGAATTAAGAACCACTCACTAAAAAGTCTCTCAAAGTTAGAGGTCTGCCCTGTAGGTGAAATAAGCATCCATCTGATCTAAGGGGAAGCAATCTATTTTCTTTGCATGAAACTGTTGCCCAGCATGAACTATGTAACTAACCGAAACCACACTTTGCAAGAACTTATCCTTGACAACTTAGGCATGGCTATAGAACCGACTGGTAAAATATGTTGAGCTTCTGTTTTTTAGATTATGAAAGTCTATAATTAATCGAACCATTTGAAATACCTGAGAGTTGTGTAAAATCATCAATGACAGTTATAATCTAAATCCAAGTTAGTACAACTTAGGGATTTATTTTAAAAATCCATTTTTTTCTGCATATATGCACAGGATGGCAATATTGAATTACACAGTCTAGCATTTTATGTTTATGTTCATACTTAAATCCCACTGCTCTTACAGAATTTCCGGTGTTGTGTTTATCTGGGTCTTCTTCCCCACAAGAAGATTTGTACCGTGTATGGTCAGAAAACTCATTTAGGATAAATCCAGGCTAAGTGAATATTGCAATAACATCAGCCAGGGCTTAAGGGGTAATGTGATATCAATCGAAGAATGTTAAGTGAAGGACTCTCTTACACATCTGGAATGACCCTATTTTATTTTTTTATTTTTTAAAAGATTTTATTTATTTATTTGAGAGAGAGAGAATGAGAGATAGAAAGCACGAGAGGGAAGAGGGTCAGAGGGAGAAGCAGACTCCCTGCTGAGCAGGGAGCCCGATGCGGGACTCGATCCCGGGACTCCAGGATCATGACCTGAGCCAAAGGCAGTCGCTTAACCAACTGAGCCACCCAGGCGCCCTGGAATGACCCTATTTTAATCAGAACTGGCCATTCTGTCCAATGTTCATAGTAATTGTGTATTCTGAATCAAGGAGTCAAAAGCAGAACAAACCAAAGACTAGACTATAACTAGGTTAAATATCATTTTACTTCACATAGGATGCTCAACTTGAAAAACAAAGCTACATTTTGGTGATTGTGCATATATCATTGTAAATTTTTACATTACAGGTGACCCACTTCATGAGTACATATGCATGAGTTACTTGAAGGGAACTGCACCTATGCCTAACACTCAGTGGTGCTTGGGAGTGAGCTACATGAAGGAATGTACACTCCTATTTGGAATGTAGTAGGTACAAATGGGAACGACATGTAGGGATTTGTACCTTCACCTGACACATCTCCAAGAACCTTTGAAAATAATTATCTATAAGGACACTATTTTTAAAATCCTAAATGTTATTGTATGCATTTCAATTAAGATTCAAATGATTCTGCCATAAGTGATGCTGAGTGTGTGTGTGTATATATATATGTATACATATACATATATACATAAATATATATAATCCAAATATAAAATAAATTTGTAAGAAGTCATTCATGTCCTTTATTCCAACACTCTATATGGTAATAAGAATATGTTTATTTTATAAAAATTAAATATTACAGTTCTCATTTCTAGAGTTAAACTTTCTTCAAGTTGTAAATAAATACAGTGACTCATTGTGTTTTTGAACATACTTTAAAGATATAGCTCTGTGTCTTCCACTCTGAATCTCCTTTTGAAAATATAAATTAAAAGGCTTATGTTAAAATAATGTAAGAATAAATCAATACCTCCACGTTACTAGTGCCTCTGAGAATCACTGCTGGTTTTAAAAAAGAATGTCAAATTGACAATTATACTCCTCAACTACTTACTTAAAGAAATTAAAAAGAAACAACTATTTTTTAAACAGATGAAATTCCCATATTTCAGTAATATCTTTGTAGTATGAAAAGGGATCAGCCAAAGCCAAAGACCTCATGGAATGAATGCTCAAAGCTATGCTTTAAAGGACACATTCTTATGAATGGAAACAGCCCATTAGCAGATGTGGGCTGTGCCGACCCACATCCCTCAGGTATTTCCATTTCATTGCCTGCCCCAACTTCCAATTGCCAATATCTATACCTCTTGAATCATGAGTTTTTCAGAAAACAAAACAAAACAAAAAGCACCCCCCCAACTCTCTAGCCCCATCAGGTGTAAATATTCTGTAGTGTGTTCCACACTATTTTCCATAGAAATCCCATGGGATTAAATTACAGATGCCCACTGTGGTAATTGCCTTGAAAAAGCACCCTTCATTGGTTTCCATTCCTTTTCTATCTCATATCTTGGCTTTCCTGCATCTGTTTCTTGAGATCATGTAGGAAATATGCTACTTGGATTCGAATCCCTATTTCAGGTCTGCTTAAGAGAAAATACAAACCAAGATTTATATATATAAATAAAATGCCATTTCTTACAGTTTCATGCAATGATTTATTCCTTTAAAAGCAATGCATTTACATACATATTACTTACATCTGATTATGTCTCTAGTTTTAACAGGTCCATAGATATTACTTTTGTACAAGCATTATATGTTTTATCTTGGATAATTTGGATAGCTTTCATATTTTTGTTTTGGTGTAGTGTTCCATGATTCATTGTTTGTTCATAACACCCAGTGCTCCACGCAGAATGTGCCCTCTTTAATACCCATCACCAGGCTAACCCATCCCCCTACCCTCCTCCCCTCTAGAACCCTCAGTTTGTTTTTCAGAGTCCATCATCTCTCCTGGTTCGTCTCCCCCTCTGACTTACTCCCCTTCATTCTTCCCCTCCTGCTATCTTCTTCTTTTTCTTTTTTCTTAAAATATGTTGCGTTATTTGTTTCAGAAGTACAGATCTGTGATTCAACAGTCTTGCACAATTCACAGCGCTCACCGAGCTTTCATATTTTTGTATAAACTATTTAAGATTTATCATGTCCACCATGGAAAGCTGAGTGGACTATTTATTCTCTTTGAGTAACATTGCTTTTTTGTAACAGTCTGACCAAGTCAACTTAAGTCTCTCAAAGCTAGTGCTATATGCCTTGTTTAATAGTAGGGAAAAAGCAGTTTTTAGTCATTCTAAATATGGTTTAATTGAAAGGGAACCCATGAAGCTTGCTAATGTAGTTGCTGAAGTTTCTGTAGGTTAATATTTAACTAAACTGTTTTTAAAGATCCTCATTTTTATTTCTAAGTAAAGCACAATGAAGGTCATATGTTTCATATATAAGTATTAATTGATTTAATGCTTAAAATCAACAGTTTAAAAAAGATGATAATACCGTACACAGCAATTTTTATTTAGATAATGAATTAACTTTTAAAATTCTTCACATTTATCATGTGAGACATCGTGGTGTTGTCCTTAAGAGCAGGGTTTTAGAATCAGACAATGTTTGAACTGTGATATCAAAGTCATTGATTTGATATATGCAATAAATTTTATGACTCTCAAGGGCATTATATTCAGCATAAAAAGCCAATCTCAAAAGTTTCATAGAGTATGATTCCATTCACGTAACATTCTATAAATGAGAAAATCGTAGAGATGGAGAAAACGTTAGTGGTTGCCAGGGTAAAGAAGGAGTTACAGTATTAGATGTGACCATAAGGAGTTAGCAGGACACAGTTTCCATACTGTTACCAGTTCCCACAGTTGTGTTAGAAGAGTTCTGTATCTCAGTTGTGACTGTAGTTATACAGCTCTATACCTGGGTTCAAATTGCCTAGAACCAGACACACACACACAAATATATGTGAAAAATGCTGAAAATGAAATAAGGTCTCTAGCTTAGTTAACAGTATTTAAATATAGTACTATAACTCTATAAAATCTCACCATTTGGAAAAGCTGGGAGAAGGATTCACAGGACTCTATGTACTATTTTTGCAACTTCTTGTAAGTTAATACTTTTTTATGTTAAAAAATATGAGATTTGTGAGTCAACTGGAAATTTGAACACTAAATGGATATTTGATATGTCGTGATATTAAGGAATTATTGTAAATTTTTATATGTGATAATGGTATCATGGTTACAATTTTGGTCTTTTAGAGATTAATAGGAAATAGTTGAAGAAAATAAGATGTCTGGGATTTTCTTCAAAATAATATGGAATATGGGGAAGGGGGTGGGAATATACTTGAATTGGCTATGATTTGATAAGTGTTCATACTGGAAGATGAATGTATATAGATTAATTATTCTTTCTACTCACATTTGGAATTTTCCAAAATAAAAATAGAATCAACAAAATAGTGATTTCTTAAACACATTACAATCTCAATTTTCCCCACATAAGCTTTATCAAACTGCACCACTTCAGACTAAATGAAAATTTCACATTTCCATTTGATCCCATATGTCAACTTATTCTCTCACAGAAACCCTTTAATTCTGCTTCCAGTGATTTAATTGTCAAATCAACATAGGGAAACCAGGCAAAAATTTTGTTGGGAAAGCCTCCAACATAGTTAATTTCAGAAATGTTCACTAGGTGAAATAAACATCATTTTCACTTGTAAACCTGTTTTTAAATATGTCATTTAATCCCCTTAGAGTAAAAGTATGTCCTTATTCTTAAGGAGCAGGTACGACACGATCATTTTAAATCAAGCATCTATATAACAAAGGGCGATGTGCAGCAAGGGTCCAGAGGCTTTATATTTTTATTACCTGGGTTGTAAGAATTCCCAGAAAGATGAAAAATATAAATAATTTTCTTGAGACATAGTCAACATTATTCTTTTCTCTATTCATTAAAACAGTAACAACACATTTTTCTGCCCATGGCACTGCTTAATTAGTGTCTGATTTAGAAGTCTACTAATCACTTTGGCACCAGGGGTTGTGTCTTGAAACATAACCACATGTCCTTTGTGTCTGTGCTACTGAAACTAGATACTGGCAATAGGCATCTTTTCAGAAATAATTTGAAAATTCTCTTTAGCCTAAAAGCTATTAGTAAAATACATGTGTGAAATCTGATGGAGAAATTTTGCTTACTGCATAAATTTTCAAAATTGTGTTTACCTTAACTTTTAATAAGATGATCACTTGAGCAGACTTTTATATTAATGGCTCACTACATTGTGTTTTTCTCAATTCAAAATCAGTTTTATCTTCTATTTAATTTTCTTCATTTTCGACTTTAACATTTTGACAGTACCTTATGCCTTAATTAAAGATTTCAAAATCTCTGTCTCAAATCACCTGAAGTCCTTGAATGGGTTATTACGGATAACAATATGTGAATATACAAATCACTTTACAGTCAATATTTATCTCTCCTGCATTTTCTTAATATGGAAGAGAAATAATTTCTTACTTCCCACTGGTGATGATAACTTTTTTGCTATATTCCATATTTACAAGTTCTTTACTGGGCAAAAGAAAATTAAAACAAGACAGAGTAGTTGAAATATGTTGGCTTTTGCAAGGTAATGTTGCTATTCTTTACTTGGGTGAAACCTTTTCTCTTTTCATGCCTTTAGTGACATCAAAGAACTCACCTGTATTGCTAATGTTGCTTTGTATTTCCTACTGTACATTCGGGGTTTGAAACCCACAAGGAGGACAGTTCCTTCAGTGTCAAAAGGAGGAAGTTCTCCAACCTGAGGCTTTACAAAAAACTCAGGATCACTGCCGGGTAGGAAGTATGCAGTGAATGGCTCGGGATTTCTAGAACAAAAAAAATAAATATTAACTTTAAATTTTATCATTACTCTTTGTGAGCACTTGATGGATAGAATTTATATCCTGTTGCATAGGACTACAGTTAAACTTGAATGCTGCCATGCCCCTATGAGCCTAATGCTTGTTACTTGGTAAGAGTTAGGAGGCCTTTTAAAAATTACTGAAGTGTCATTCTTCCCAGGGTGACAAAATGGAATCTTAAAGATTTTTAAAATGATGTCTTATGTTTTTAGGGTACAAAGAATAAAATGTTGTCCCTATAAAAATTTGAAGAACTCAATGTCCCATATTAAAATGTAATCACTTGTAAATAAATTCATATCCAAAATGCATGGCTAGAACAGCTATCATGAAGCCTTTGTTTTTATTACTATTCCAATGTGGTTGCTCACTCTCCTTTAGCTTTTCACTTGTGAAGTGAGATGAAAGTACTTTGCAGGTTCATTAAAGATTCTTGAGCCTGAAGATGAGTTGCTATGATCTGAAGTGAACTGAGCGGCATTTAGGATTCAAGTGACCATTTTCATGTCAAGGTTGATTACATTTGAGATGAAGATGGTAAGAGAAGTTGAGGAACTCATTTGGTAGAATAAAACAGGGGAGGAGTACACTGCATGGGAAGTTGTACATGAGGAATTTTAGATCCAAACTGCTGGGGTGATGCAAGTACAAGGTAAAGAACAATTTCCTAGAACAGATCCAACAGTGAATCATAGAAAAGGAGATGGGAGATTCAGGTTGGGACTCAGTGATTCCCTCAGCAAATGTATTGAGTATCATCTCAGAGGGTTTGAGAAAGTGGACTATGGATATGGATGGCCTGGATTGGAATCCCAGCTCCATGTAGGTGCATAACTTTAGACAGTTTACTTTTTTGTACCTCAGTTTTCATATCTCTTAAATGAATTTAATAACCTATAAAGCCATTCGATCACTACCTGACATGTAGGAAGTGCTCTATAAGGTTTAATCAATATTAATATAATCATTATTATGATTGTTGTTCTAAAACATCTTATTACCAATGCTTATTACCAGGCAATGATGCATGATGCAATAAATTTAAAAAATGTATAAAACAGAATACCCAGGGGTTCTGGTGGAATAGGAAGACCCAGACCCTCTTTTCTCCCAAGGAACAACAATACAAAGACCAATTCCCATTATGAGAAATTCAGAAACTAGTTAAGAGACTTCTGCCTTCTAGGTGAGCACAAAATCAGCTGTTTTGAAGTCAGTAGGAAAATTTGTGGCATGCTCTCACCACAGTCTGCCCTCCATACCAGTGCAATAGCACATGATTGGGAGGAAATTCTCAGCTTCCATTTTTCCCTGGGGAAGTAAAGAGAAGAGTAGACCAAATATCCAACAATTGGACTTCTGGTTGGTATGTGAAGGGAGGACTGGCTTCTGTCTTGCTTGTCTTGAAGTACTGATGGGACCTGACATACTATAGATGCATGGGGGCTTCTAAGAACAAGCTGGGCAGGGTGCTGGTGATCCAGAGGTCCCAGCAGGTTGATACAGCTCAGAAGTGTCTCCTTAAGTGTGGAAAAAGAAGAGTGGAACATGTGTCAAACTTCCTGGCTTTTCAGTGGGCTGCCCAACATTCTGGTTTATGGCCATCCTGTCTCAGAGAACTGACAGAACTTGGCAAAATCTAGATACCTAAAGGCTACTGAGGAAAAAAAAATAAAAGATCTGGTTGGTGTATTGCTGCTTCAGAGTGCCAGGGTACAGAAGACAGATAGCAAAGAGAGCAAGAGGTTAGGAACTCCTGAAAAATTAGAAACCAGCAAAACCCTGTAATCTTCACACACAAGTTCAGACAGATGTACTCACAAAAAAGATCTGAGGTGTCCCCAGGATCTCTAGTTGGTCTGAGTGGTGAAGATCTTTCTCTGTATGAAGCTAGTCTATGAAGACTGAGAGAGGTGGCTATTTTTTTCAAATGTGTGGATATCAACACAAAGTTACAAAGAACATGAAGACAGGAAAAATTTATTCAATTAAAGGAACAAAAGAAATCTCTAGAAACACATCATAAAGAAATGGAAGTAGAGGAATTACTGACCGTTCAAAATAACTGTCATGAAGATGCTCATAACTATCAGGAAAATAATGCATGAACAGAACAAAGAGAAAATATAAAAAAGGCCAAACAAATTCTGGAGCTGAAGAAGACAATAACTGAACTGAAAAACTCACTAGAGGGGTTCAACAATGGAGTTGATCAAGCAGAAGTAATCAGGGAACCCAAAGATAAGTCATTTGAAATCATCCAGTTAGAAGAGCAAAAGGAAAAAGAAATGAAACAGAGTAAAGAAAATCTAAAGGACTTATACAGCAATGTCAAGTCACCAATATACACATAATGAGTCTCAAAAGAAGGGAGAAATAGGGGCAGAAAACTTACTTAAAGAAATAATGGCCAGAAAATTCCCAAATCTGAGGAAGGAAAGAGACATACAGATTTGTGAAATCCAACATATTCCAAATAGGATGAAACTAAAGAACTCCACAATGAGACACATAATCAAAATGTCAACAATTAAAGACAAAAAGAGAATTTTGAAAGCAGCAAGAAAAAAGTGACTCCTCATATACAAGGCCACCCTTGTACGACCATTAGTAGATTCCTTATAGAAACCTTGCAAGCCTGAAGTGAGTGGAATGGTATGTTTGAAGAGCAAAAACAAATTGTCAACCAAAAATACTGTATCTAGCAAAATTGTCTTTCAAAAATGAAGAAGATAAAGACTTTCCCTGATAAACAAAAGCTGAGGGAGTCAAACACCATTAGACCTGTCTTACAAGACATACTAAAGGGAGTCCTTCGAATTGAAATGAAAAGATGTTAGACAGCAACACAAAAGTATTTGAAAGTAAAAGCTTACTGGTAAAGGTAAATATACAGAAAAATACACAACACTGAATACTGTAATGGGGGTACATGAATCATTTCTTAATTGTAGCATAAATGTTAAAAGATAAAAGTATAAAAAATAAAATTATAAAATGTATTAATGGATACATGATATAAAAATATGTAATCTGTACATCACTAACAAAATATAGAGATTTTGTATGCAATTAAAGTTGTTATCAGCCTAAAATAGATTATTAAGCCTATAAGTTATTTTATGTAAGCCCCATAGTAACCACAAACACCTACAGAAGATACAAAAAGAAAATGAGAAGGAAATCAAAGTGTGTCACTACAAAAATACATCAATACTACACAAAGGAAGACAACAAGAAAGGAAAAGATGGACAAAAGAGCTATAAGACATACAAAAAAACAACAAAATGGCAACAGTAAGTCCTTCCCTATCAATAATTATTTCAAATATAAAACAATCAGACTCCCAGTCACAAGATATAGTAGCTGCCTGGATGAAAAACAAGATCCAAGTGTATGCTGTCTACAAGAGACTAAATATATTTTTTAAATTTAAATTCAATTAATTAACATATAGTATACTATTAGTTTCAGAGTTAGAGTTCAGTGATTCAGTCTTACATAATACCCAGTGCTCATTACATCCCGTGCCCTCAATGTCCATCACCCGGTTACTCCATCCCCCCACCCCCCTCCCCTCCAGCAACCCTCAGTTTGTTTGCTATGATTAAGAGTCTCTTATGGTTTGTCTCCCTCTCTGATTTCGTCTTGTTTCATTTTCCCCTCCCTACCCCTATGATCCTGTTTTGTTTCTTAAATTCCACATATCAGTGAGATCATGATAACTGTTTTTCTCTGATTAACTTATTTCGCTTAGCATAATACCCTCTAGTTCTATCCACGTTATTGCAAATGGCAAGATTTCATTTTTTGATGGCTGAGTAATATTCCAATGTATATATCTATACCACATCTTCTTTATCCATTCACCTGTCGATGGACATCTGGGCTCCTTCCATAGTTTGGCTATTGTGGACATTGCTGCAATAAACACTGGGTAGAGGTGCCCCTTTGGATCACTACATTTGTATCTTTGGGGCAAATAGCTAGTAGTGCAACTGCTGGGTCAAAAGGTAGCTGTATTATCAACTTTTTGAGGAACTGCCATACTGTTTTCCAGAGTGGCTGCACCAGCTTGCATTCTCACCAACAGTGTAAGAGGGTTCCCCTTTCTCCACATCCTCACCATTTGTTGTTTCCTGTCTTGTTAATTTCAGCCATTCTGACTGGTGTGAGGTGGTATCTCATTGTGTGTGTTTTTTTTTTAAAGATTATATTTATTTATTTATTTGAGAGAGAGAGAATGAGAGATAGAGAGCATGAGAGGGAAGAGGGTCAGAGGGAGAAGCAGACTCCTTGCTGAGCAGGGAGCCCAATGTGGGACTCGATCCCGGGACTCCAGGATCATGACCTGAGCTGAAGGCAGTCACTTAACCAACTGAGCCACCCAGGCGTCCCTCTCATTGTGGTTTTGATTTGTATTTCCCTGATGCCAAGTGATGTGGAACATTTTTTCATGTGTCTATTGGCCATGTGTATGTCTTCTTTGGAGAAATGTCTGTTCATGTCTTCTGCCTATTTCTTCAGTGGATTATTTGTTTTTTGGGTGTTGAGTTTGATAAGTTCTTTATAGATTTTGGATACTAGCCCTTTATCTGATAAGACATTTGCAAATATCTTCTCCCATTCCGTTCGTTGTCTTTTGGTTTTGTCAACTGTTTCCTTGTTGTGCAAAAGATATATATCTTGATGAAGTTCCAATAGTTCATTTTTGCCTTTGTTTCCCTTGCCTTGGAGATATGTCTAGCAAGAAGTTGTTGCGGCTGAGGTCAAAGAGGTTGCTGCCTGTGTTCTCCTCTAGGATTTTGATGGATTCCTGTCTCACATTAAGGTCTTTCATCCATTTTGAGTTTCTTTGTGTATGGTGTAAGAGAATGGTCCAGTTTCATTCTTCTTTATGTTGTCCAATTTTCCTAACACCATTTATTGAAGAGACTGCCTTTTTTCCATTGGATATTCTTTCCTGCATTGTTGAAGATTAGTGGACCATAGAGTTGAGGATCCATTTCTGGGTTCTCTATTTTGTTCCACTGATCTATGTGTCTGTTTTTGTGCCAGTACCATACTGTCTTGATGATTACACCTTATAATAGAGCTGGAAGTCTGGCATTGTGATGCCACCAGCTCTGGTTTTCTTTTTCAACATTCTTTTGGCTATTTGGGGTCTTTTCTTGTTCCATACAAATTTTAGGATTATTTGTTTCAGCTCTGTGAAAAAAGGTGGTATTTTGATAGAAATTGCACTAAATGTATAGATTGCTCTAGGTAGCATAGACATTTTAACAATATTTGTTCTTCTAATCCATGAACATGGAAGGTTTTTCCATTTCTTTGTGAAAAGATTAACGTTAGATTTAAAGATACACATAGGCTGAAAGTTAAAGGAAGGAAAGAGATATTCCATGAAATGCTAAACAAAAGAGCATGGATAGCCTTACTTATATTAGACAAAGTAGACTAATAACAATCTGTAACAGGAGACAAAGAATTATATAATGATAAAGGATCAATTTACTATATATATATGTATATACACACACACACACACCCAGCAGCAGAGCACCTAAATGTATGTACCCAAAGATTGACAGAATTAAGGGAGAAATAGATAGCAATAGAATAATAAATAGTAGCAGATTTTAATACTCTGCTTTCATTAATAGATAGAAAACTCAGACAGAGGATGAATAAGAAAAAAGAAGACTGGAACAACACTATAGACCAAAAGGATCTCATAGATGTATACAAAACATTCCACTCAACAGTGACAGCAATTACATTTTTCTTAGGTGCACATGGAACAATATCTAGGATGGATTGGAGGTTAGGTCACAAATCAAGTCTGAATAAGCTTAAGGACTGAAATCATACCAGCTGTCTTTTCCCACCACAATGGAATAAAACTAGATATCAATAGCAGAAGGAAACCTGGGAAATAAATAAATATGTGGAAATTAAACAACAAACTATTGAATAACCAATAAATCAAAGAAGAAATTAAAAAGATACTAGAAAATACTTGAGACAAACAAAAATGAAAACACAACATACCAAAGCTTATAGACTGCAGCAAAAGTAGTACTTAGAGGGAATTTTATAGTGATAAAAGCTTACATTAAAAAAGAAGATCTCAAATAAACAACCTAATTCTACACCTTAAGAAGATAGGAAAAAAAAGAACAAATTCAACCCAAAGTTAGCAGAAAGAAGGAAATAATAAAGATGAGAGCAGAAATAAATACAGAATTAAAAAAAATCAACTAAGAGTCAAACTAAGAGTGGGTTTTTTGAAAAGATCAACAAAATTGACATTGAGCTAGACAAAAAAAAGAAGAGAGAAGACTCAAATAAATAAAATCATAAATGAAAAAGGGGATGTTATAACTGATGCCCCAGAAATAAAAACAATCATAAGAGACTGCTATGAACAATTATACACCAAAAAAATTATACAACCTAGAAGAAATGAATAAATTCCTAGAAAAATGCAATCTACCAAGACTGAATCATGAAGAAATAAAAACTCTGAATGGACCTATAAATATTAAGGAGATTGAATCAGCAATCAAAATCCTCCCAACAAAGAAAAGTCCAGGACCAGATGGTGAATTCTACCAAATATTTACAGAAGAATTAACAGCAACCTATCTCAAACTCTTCCAAAATATTGTAGAGCAGGGAATACTTCCAAATTTAATTTATTTACATCAATATTATCCTGATACCAAAGCCAGAAAAAGACACAAGAAAACTACAGGCCAATATCCCTGATGAATATAGATGCAAAAATCCTCAACAAATACTACCAAATGGAATTCAACTCACATTAATAGGATCATATACCATGTCCAAATAGGATGTAAGGAAGGTTCAACATAAGAAAGTCAATCAGTATGATATACCACTTTCACAGAATGAAAGATAAAAAATACATAATAATCTCAATTTATGTAGGAAAAACATTTGACAAAATTCAACACTCTTCTATGACGAAATCTAGGAATAGAAGGAAATTACTTCAACATAATAAAGGCCACATATGAAAAACCCACAGCTAACATCATACTCAACACTGAAAAGCCAAAGCTTTTCCTCTAAGACCACTATCTCTGTTAGCAGATGGCATAGCAGATACATGACATTCTTACATGTAGAATGATTACACAAAAAACCTGTTAGACTAATAAGTGAATTCAGTAAAACTTCAGGATATAAAGTCAACATACAAAAATCAGTTACATTTTTATACAATAGCAATGAACTATTTGTAAAAGAAATTTAAAAAACTATCCTATTTAAAATAGCATGAAAAAGAATAAAATACTTAGAAATAAATTTAACCAAGGAGTTTAAAGATCTATACACTGAAAACTATAAGACAATGATGAAAGAAATTTAAGATAATAAATGGAAAGATATCCCAATGTCCATGGACAGGAACAATTAATATTGTTAAAATGTCCATAGTACCCAAAGCAATCAACAGAATCAATGTAATCCTCATCAAAATCCCAATGGCATTTGTTAAAGAAATAGGAAAAAAATCATAAAATTCATATTTAATGTCTAAGGATCCTGAATGGCTTAAAAAAAAAAAGGTAGTTTCATCAATAAATGTGGCTGGAAGAACTGGATAACCACATGCAGAAGAATAAAACTGGATCCCTATCTTACACCACACACAAAAATCACATCAAAATGGATTAGAGATATAAATATCAGACCCAAATCCCATAAAAACATGTAAAAACCCCAGAAGAAAACATAGGGAAAAAGCTCCTTGTCTTGGAAATGATATTTTGGACATGACATCAAGAGCAGTGGCAAAAAAACAAAAATAAAGAAGTGGGACTATACCAAAAGAAAAAATTTCTGCACAGCAAAGGACAAAATCAACAAAATAAAAAGGCAACCTATGGAATTGAAGAAAATATTTGTAGACTGTATATCTGATGGGGGCTAATATATAAGGAACTAATGCAAGTCAATAGCAATAATACTCAAATAACCCTATTTAAAAAATTGGCATAGGACCTAAATAAGTATTTTTGCAAAGAAGACATAAAAATGGCCAACAAACATATGAAAAGATGTTCAGCATCACAAATCATCAGAGAAATGCAAATCAAAACATGAGATATCACTTCACCTCTGTTAAAATGGCTATTACCAAGAAGTAAAAAAATAAGTGTTGGCAGGCATGTGGAGAAAAGGGAACTCTTGAATGCTCTTGGTGGGATTTAAAGCTGGCACAGCCATTACAGAAAATAATAGGAATTTTCCTCAAAAAAGTAAAACTGAATTGTCATATGATCCAACAATTCCACTTCTGGGTATATATCTAAAGGAAATGAAATCAGTATCTCAAAGATGTATCTGTATTCCCATGTTTATTGTAGCATTAATCACAATAGCCAAGATACAGAAATAACGTGTGTCCGTCAACAGATGAGTGGATAAAGAAAATGTAGTATATATACAAAATGGAATATTGTGAAGTCATAAAAAAAATTAAAACTTGCAACAACATAGATGAACTTGAAGGACATTATGCTAATTAAAATAAACCAGACACAGAAAAAGCAATTTTCCATGATCTCACTTATAAGTGGAATCTAAAAGAAGTAGAATTCATAAAAGCAGAGAGTAGAACAGTGATCGCCAGGGGCTGGGGATTAAGAGGAAATGGGAGGATTTTGGTCAAAGGGTACAAACTTTCGGTTTAAGATAAATAAGTTCTGAAGATTTAATGTACAGCATGGAGACAATAGTTAATAATAATGTATTGTATACTTGAGGGGCGCCTGGGTGGCTCAGATGGTTAAGCGTCTGCCTTCGGTTCAGGTCATGATCCCAGGGTCCTGGGATCGAGTCCCACATCGGGCTCCCTGCTCCTTGGGAACCTGCTTCTCCCTCTGCCTCTCTCTCTCTCTCTCATGAATAAATAAATAAAATCTTTTAAAAAAAAGTATTGTATACTTGAAATTTGCTAAAATAGTGAATCATTAGTGTTTTCACCACACACAAAAAAGGTAGCTATGTGAGGTGTTGGATAGGCTAATTACCGTGATTGGGAGTATCATTTCACAATACATATATATATCAAATTGTTGAGTTGTACACCTTAAATATATACAAAGTTTATTTGTGAATCCAACCTAAGTGAGGCTGGAAAAAGTTAAAAAAATAAAATTTAAAAATAACAACCTTAATGGAAAAGGGTAAGCATCTGATAGAAAAATTTCCAATCCCAGTTATGACAGATATTTACAGAAACTATCCCTTCATATATGCGGCATTTGTTATATTATACTGCCCGGTAGGGTACCTGTTCTCCTTACATCTGCCAAGTTATTGCTGGATATAACCTTCTAAAGGAACAGAAATGTTTATCAGCGTTCCCAGGGCTATTGATACTGAAAATACAGCTCAGAGATTTGATGTGTTCTCTAACCTACCACAATTCAGAATTGTCTGATCTGAGGTTCACAGGATACCAAGCTGGGATAAGGATGTGAACAAGGGTTTCTCTGGTGAGATGGGACTGGAGGAGAGGAGACAGGAGGTGAGGCATCTTATCTAAATGGACACCCTGCCTACTAAACACTACCAAAGCTGGTAATTTGCTTTGTTCTTTGCAATGATTGTGTAAAGATGGGTGCTCGTGTGTTTGTGTGTGTGTGTTTAGGTAAATTGGATACAGTGATGCCTATTTAATAGCATCTTAAAAATATAATTAAATAATTCTATATATGCTAAATATTTAGTAGGAATGAAACAAATACTTACTATTTTGTTTATTGTGTTGTTCTTAGGTAAGGCAGATGAAGGAATAAGAAAAATGGAATGATAACGAATAATCACTTAAATGGGCTCATATTGTCCTATATTTGACACAGCTCTGATCTTTAATGGAAACACATTATTTTCAGTGTTTTAATAATATCACTAAGAACAATAGATGAGCTATTTTGATACTTTGAATTCTATTATGTGTTTCTCCTAACTCTTCAGAACACTTTGCATCCCTAAATCATCATGCCTAAAATCCCTCAACAAACTATGGTCTTTTTTTTCCAAGATT
Organism: Eumetopias jubatus; assembly: GCF_037043125.1. Lineage (NCBI taxonomy): Eukaryota > Metazoa > Chordata > Mammalia > Carnivora > Otariidae > Eumetopias > Eumetopias jubatus. The sequence continues at coordinate 95,572,473 of NW_028274817.1, forward strand.
TTATTTTATTTATTTGAGAGAGAGAGAGTGTGAAAGAAAGCATGAGCAGAGGTGAGGGGCAGAGGGAGATGGAGAAGCAGACTTCTCACTGAGCAGGGAGCCCTACGTGGGGCTCAGTCCCAGGACCCTGAGATCATGACCTGAGCCAAAGGCAGATGCTAAATTGACTGAGCCACCCAGGCACCCCAAACTATGGTTCCTTTAAGTAATGAAAATATAAAGTTTCTTGGCCCCTTCTCTTTCCTCCTCTCCCAGAGATTCTTACGTTTTAGAGATTTTTTTAAAGATTTTATTTATTTTTGCACGTGCACGAGAGAGAGAAAGAGAGAGCGAGAGAGTGCACGAGAGAGAGTGCACAGGAGCGGTGGGGGAAGGGGCAGAGGGAGAAGTAGACTCCCCGTTGAGCAGGGAGTCCAATGCCAAACTCAATCCCAAAGCTCTGGGATCATGACCTGAGCTGAAGGCAGATGCTCACTGAAGGCAGATGCTTAACTGACTGAGCCACCCAGGCACCCTAGAGATCACTTAATTTAGGAGATAGAATAGCTACCACTTCATGGCTTGCCATGCAGTTTTTTTTCCTCCTCCTTTCCCCTCCCTGAATGCTCAGCAAACAAACAAACAAACAAAATGGGTAGTCATTAGGGTATAGAGTCATTTATCTTTAGAACTTATTTTACTCTTGATCACTAAAAAAAAAGAGAGATGTTGATTTGGTTTGTGGGGAAGCTGGTCAAAGGCTGAATATGAAGGTCAATCTGTCTTCCTGACCCATTTTGTTTCTTTTTCATATGTTCCCCACTAGTTTCATAGATTTTCTGAATGACTTGAGATTTCCAGTATCTAACTGGGTATAGCCTCCTAGAGGTGGAAAGTAAACTGGATATATTCAGTAGCTTATTTATATCATTGAGTCATCTAAAATAAATTATTTTTCCTTTTTAAAGATTTATCTATTTATTTGAGAGAGAGTGCGAGGAGGGGAGGGGCAGAGGGAGAGGGAGAGAGAGACTCTAGCAGACTCTGCCCTGAGTGCAGAGCCCCACATGGGGCTCTCTCTCACAACTCCGAGATCATGACCCTGAGAGATCATGACCTGAGCCAAAACCAAGAGTCAGATGCTCAACTGACTGAGTCACCCAGGCACCCCTAAAATAAATTTAAAGACAGACTTGGTATGGGGGTGCCTGGGTGGTACAGCCGGTTAAGTGCCTGACTCTTGATTTAAGCTCAGGTTGTGATCTTGGGGTCCTGGGATCGATCCCCGTGTTGTGGGGGTAGGTTCCATGCTGAGCAGGGAGTCTGCTTGAGGACTCTTTCTCTCTCTCTCTCTCAAATAAATAAATTAATTTTAAAAAAAGACAGACTTGGTAAAGGATAGTTTTCAACTGCCCTAGAAAATTGATTTATGAAGAAAAAATAAATGCACCCCCTTCTGCTGCTTGGTATGTTGCCCACCATGATCTGAGCCTTGCCACTCAAAGAGAATTCCTGCTGGTGAAAATATCCAGGAGGAATCTGGAGAGAGTTTATTGACTTAGAAGAGGCTTCAAATACTCAAGTAAGTAGATTCCACCATAGGTGCTTACACATTCTTTAATACTTTTGCCACTGAAATGTGGGGCCTGTGTTCCCTTTCATAAATCCAAGCCAACACAGTGACTCTTTTGTAACCAACAGAAGGTGGCTGAAGTGATGCTGTATAACAGAAGGTCTATGTCAGAAAATGCCATGCTGTTCTTTTCAAATACACACTGTGAGGAACAAGTCACCATGTACAAAATCGAACTACTTGAGACACACATGATATAGAGACTTGATGTTGGCACTATTGCCAATAATAGCTGCACTATTAGCCAACAACTAGAATTAACTGCCAATTGTAAGAGTTAACTGTTTTGATCAGCTAACTCAATCATGCCTTCAGATGACTATGGACATGGCCAACATGTAATTGCATCCTCATGAGGGAGACTCAATCATTAAAATGTATCAAAAATGCACCCAAACCTGCACATTAAATTGCTTAATGAGGATAATTCTATTTTCTGTTGAATCTTAAAAAAAAATCCTCCTGTGTCAATAATATACCAGGGGTGCATTATTACATCCTCAGAACCAAAACTGAACAAAGTTAAAATCTATACTTCAGAAAATATTCTGTAGCATTTTTGAATATTTGAGGAATTTTAATTCACTTTCTCAATAGAAGAGGGCTATTAGAGTTCAGGACATAAGAATCAAATTTTTTTTTTCACATTTTGAGTGCATTTGACATATATGACTATATCCTAAAATTTCTGATAAATGTAATCATCCACTAGGAAAATGTTTATTGAAATCTATAGAAGTATAGTTAAATATAACTATAAGATTTCTGTTGAGACTCTTTGAACTCAGTGCTTGCAGAAATACAGCAAAATAAAAGATATTAGCTGTTTCTTACTTTAAATAAAACATCTGAAAGAATATTTGTAATATTAATTTAAAATGAACTCAGAAGTTTTGGGGTAGAGTGTTTGGGGCTTTTCCCATAAAGTATCATATCATCTGCAAAGAGTGAGAGTTTGACTTCTTCTTTGCCGATTCAGATGCCTTTTATTTCTTTTTGTTATCTGATTGTTGTGGCTAGGACTGCTAGTACTAAATTGAATAGCAGCAGATCCCTGCCATGTTCCTAATCTTAAAAGACTCCACCCCAAAACTGCTAGAACTCATAAAGGAATTCAGTAAAGTGGCAGGATATAAAATCAATGCACAGAAATCAGTGGCATTCCTATACACCAACAACAAGACAGAAGAAAGAGAAATTAAGGAGTTGATCCCATTTACAATTGCACCCAAAACCATAAGATACCTAGGAATAAATCCAACCAAAGAGGCAAAGAATTTGTACTCAGAAAACTATAGGTATTAAAGAGGGCTTGTACTGAATGGAGCACTGGGTGTTATATGCAAACAATGAATCATGGAACACTACATCAAAAACTAATGATGTAATGTATGGTGATTAACATAATAAAAAAATAAACACTTTTTAAAAATTAAAAAAAGAAAACTATAAAATACTCATGAAACAAATTGAGGAAGACACAAAGAAATGGAAAAACGTTCCATGTTCATGGATTGGAAGAACAAATATTGTGATGATGTCAATGCTACCTAGAGCAATCCACACATTTAAAGCAATCCCTATCAAAATACCATCCACTTTTTTCAAAGAAATGGAACAAATAATCCTAAAATTTGTATGGAACCAGAAAAGACCCTGAATAGCCAGAGGATGTTGAAAAAGAAAAGCAAAGCCGGTGGCATCACAATTCCGGACTTGCAGCTCTACTGCAAAGCTGTCATCATCAAGACAGTATGGTACTGGCACAAAAACAGACACATAGATCAATGGAACAGAATAGAGAGCCCAGAAATGGACCCTTAACTATATGGTCAACTAATCTTCGACAAAGCAGGAAAGAATGTCCAATGGAAAAAAGACAGTCTCTTCAATAAATGGTGCTGGGAAAATTGGACAGCCACATGCAGAAGAATGAAACTGGACCATTTCCTTACACCACACACAAAAATAGACTCCAAATGGTTGAAAGACCTAAACGTGAGACAGGAGTCCATCAAAATCCTAAAGGAGAACACAGGCAGCAACCTCTTCGACCTCCGCCGCAGCAACATCGCCAAAGGCAAGGGAAGCAAGGGCAAAAATGAACTATTGGGACTTCATCAAGATAAAAAGCTTTTGCACAGCAAAAGAAACAGTCCACAAAACCAAAAGACAACTGTCGGAATGGGAGAAGATATTTGCAAATGACATATCAGATAAAGGGCTACTATCCAAAATCTATAAAGAACTTACCAAACTCAACACCCAAGAACAAATGATCCAATCAAGAAATGGGCAGAAGACATGAACAGACATTTTTCAAAGAAGACATCCAAATGACCAACAGACACATGAAAAAGTGCTCCACATCGCTCGGCAACAGGGAAGTCCAAATCAAAACCTCAATGAGATACCACCTCACACCAGTCAGAATGGCTAAAATTAACAAGTCAGGAAACGACAGATGTTGGCGGGGAAGTGGAGAAAGGGGAACCCTCCTACACTGTTGGTGGGAATGCAAGCTGGTGCAGCCAATCTGGAAAACAGTATGGAGGTTCCTCAAACAGTTGAAAATAGAGCTACCATACGACCCAGCAATTGCACTACTGGGTATTTACTCCAAAAATACAAATGTAGTGATCCGAAGGGGTACGTCCACCCTGATGTTTATAGCAGCAATGTCCACAATAGCCTAACGATGGAAAGAGCCAAGATGTCCATCAACAGATGACTGGATAAAGAAGATGTGGTATATATATACAATGGAATATTATGCAGACATCAAAAGGAGTGAAATCTTCCCATTTGCAATGATGTGGATGGAACTGGAAGGTATTATGCTGAGCGAAATAAATCAATCAGAGAAAGACATGTATCACATGATCTCATTGATATGAGGAATTCTTAATCTCAGGAAACAAACTGAGTGTTGCTGGAGTGGTGTGGGATGGGAAGGATGGGGTGGCTGGGTGATAGACATTGGGGAGGGTATGTGCTATGGTGAGTGCTGTGAGTTGTGTAATACTGTTGAATCACAGACCTGTACGTCTGAAACAAATAATACATTATATGTTTAAAAAAAAAAAAGAAGAAGATAATAGGAAGGGAAAAATGAAGGGGGGGACATCAGAGGGGGAGACGAACCATGAGAGACTATGGACTCTGAGAAACAAACTGAGGGTTCTAGAGGGGAGGGAGGTAGGGGGATGGGTTTGCCTGGTGATGGGTATTAAAGAGGGCATGTACTGAATGGAGCACTGGGTGTTATATACAAACAATGAATCATGGAACACTATATCAAAAACTAATGATGTAATGTATGGTGATTAACATAACATAATAAAATAATAATAATAAAAAATGAACTCAGAAAATTGAGGTTGTTATGAAGCAGAGTGACTGTTTCCCTTTTGCTTCTTTTACCCAGATATATTGCCATAATTGCCTTTTTTTTTACTTAAAAATTATACAAGGGCATAAGGAAACAGATCTTATTATTTTAGAAACTGAATCATATGCCATCTATTTTTTGGTTGTAGCCATAAAAAAGTAACTTCAAGATATTAAAAAAAAAATCAAGATGCCCAGTGAAAACACAAAAATAAATTGAATGGCATTTTGAAGAAATTGATTTTGTAACTGTGTTATTTTTTTCCAAACGCTGACTGAAAGTATGAAGTTATGTTCCAAAATCAGTTAGGATTGAATTGAGAAAAAATTAATAAATGTAAAGAAATCAAGAAAGTGAGAACTGAGCTCTTAATTTATTACTCTGAGAAGGCTGAGTGAGACATAGATGCAATCTTGAACTTTTATCATAAACCATATCAGGTTCAGCATATCTGTAAAATATTAACATTAGCATTATTACAGTAAGAGCCTACATAAATTAGGATATGACTCAAGACATTGGGGCAATGAATCATATTGGAATCTGAATTAAAATGGATATTCAGTGGGGCACCTGGGTGGCTCAGTTGGTTAATGGTCTGCCTTGGGCTCAGGTCATGATCCCTGTATCCTGGGACTGAGCCCAGCATTGGGATCCAGGCTCAGTGAGGAGCTTGCTTCTCCCTCTCTCTGCCCCCGACTCATGCTCTCTCTCACTATCTTTCTCAAATAAATAAATAAAATCTTTTAAAAAAATGGATATTCAGTAGGATGTAACATGCATATTCTTTCCTCCTTCTGACAGTAAATATGGGCCTTGGTTGATGTCTCCAATTAACTAAATAAATGCAGGGGGTTCCAATTAGATTTGGAAAGAAAGTAGACCAATGAAAGTAATTTTTCAATTTAGACAGAAATAATCATGATGATATTCTTCCAGAAAACTCATACATTTCATTTTATATCTTTATTGTTTTCCTTCATGAATACATCCAAGATTTTCAGACTTTTAGAACTGTAGTCTAACTGATGATTGAATTATATAATTGTATCTGTCAAAAGCAGTCTCAAATGAGGCAATGAAGGATGGAATTTGTGTTATTTTGAATTAAAATGCTTTAGTTCCCATGTTTTCATTAAATTAAATACAGGATAATATTATACAGTGATTAATTAACAAGGACAGAATACAATGGCTCAGTCACTCTGAATTCTATGAATTATTTATTTCCTGCAACCAGGAAAGAATAAAGATAATTTTACTCATTAAAGGCCCATAGAGGTTATGAAATCAGTTCACTTTCTCATATTTTAGGTAGCAACTCTTGCATTTCTTTAGTGAATTTTTACCTATAAGGGAAACATGTTGTAGATGATCTAAAACAGATCTGTAATAACTAAGACTGTGGGCAAAGTCCAAGTATTGTGTAGGCCAGAGGTACATATAAAACTGGTTGAAGGAGAATCGATCTCCTGTTTAAGAGGCAGTTTTTCTCAGAGTAAACAAGTATGATATTAAAATTTCTTGCCTGCCAATAAACAGAAAGTCATTTTCACACTCCTGATTGCAAAGGAGAAGGTTATACAGGCCAATCAGTAAAGAATATTTAATAAATTATTAGAAGAGCAGAGTTCTAATCATGCCCATAACTGTGTTTATTTGTAGCTGATTAATCCACTAGAAAATTCTGTTGATTGCAATAAACAATTTACTTTGAAAAGACTCCGAATATACTGATGTAATGGTTTTATGCAGTAAAGAAGAATACAAATAGATACTTTAAAGAACTATGACTAAACTTTAAAAGTGTTTTTGAAAGAGTTTTACAAGGTTTCTCAATAGAAATTGCAAATAATTATATATGCTAGTATTCACCAGAAACCTAAGAAATACATCAAGCTTTTGTTTTGTCCCTAAGCACAGTTCAAGGCAAATTTATATTAAATAATTACTGTTACTTACTGTCATGGAAACCAAAGTACTTGGGGATTTTCATTCTTTTAGAGCATACTTATTAAGCATCTCTTATATGTCTGGCACCGACGAAGACAGTTCTAGTCCCTGTCTTCATTGAACTCAGGCCAATGAAGACAGCAGGCATTACATAACAAGACTACATAATCAAACTTCTGAAAACTAAAATCAAAGAAAACATTTTGAAAGAGCCTAGAGAAAATGAAATATTACCTATAGGGGAACAATTCTAATGACAGCTCATTTCTCCTCAGAAACTATGCAAGCCAGAAGAAAGTGGCACAATATTTTCAACTGATGAGAGAAAAGAATTTTGAACCATGCATTCTATATCAAGCAAAAATATTTTTCAATAATGAAGGGGGACTAAAGACAATATGAGATTAAGGAAAGCTAAGAGAATGTGTCACTAACAGAGCTAGCATTATAGAATAGTTAAAAGAAGTTCTCTTAACAAAAAGAAATGAAAATAGAAGGAAGCTGGTACTTCAGGGGGAAAGAAAGACAATGGAATGGGTAAAAATATGAGTAAGTATAATAGACTATCCTTCTCATGAGTTTTTTTAAAGATTTTATTTATGTATTTGAGAGAGAGAGAGAGAGAAAAAAACGAGTGGGGGAGGGGCAGAGGGAGAAGGAGAAGCAGACTCCCTGCTGAGCAGGGAGCTGAATGCAGGGCTAGATCCCAGGACTCTGAGATCATGACCTGAGCTGAAGGCAGACGCTTAACCAACTGAGACACCCAGGTGCCCTTTATGAGTTTTTATAATTATATTTTACACTTGAAGCAAAAATTACAGCATTATTAGCATGGTGTTCAATATATGAAGTGAAAACATTTAAGATATTTACATTTAAAAAGTGAGGAGGGTAAAGGAACCAATAGAGGTAAAGTCTATACATTTATCTTGAGGTAGCAAAATGTCTAATAGTAGACTGATTTATTGCACATGTATATGGTAATATTGACAACAACTACTAAAAACAGATTATACAATGACACATTTTTTTAAAAAAACTGTAGGCAAATAACAATGGATTCTAAAAACAGTTCAGATTACCAATAGAAAGGCAAAAAAAGAGAAACATAGGAAAGAAAGAAAATGAACAAACAGAATGAACAAGAAAATGGCAGAAATAAACCTAATATATTAATCATTACTTTAGATATTAGTATGTAAATTCACACCAATGGAAGATAAGAGATTGGCAAAATGAATCAAAAATAGGTGATCAAACTACATGCTCTTTACAAGAAATATACTTCAAATTAATGACATAGATAGGTTAAAAGTAAAAGGATGAAAAACATTACACCATGCAAATATTTATTTTTTAAAAAAGCAAGAGTAAAGCAGTAGTGACTATATGAATATCAGATAAAATAGACTTCAAAGCAATACATTTATCAAAGAGAGATGTATCATGATGAAGAGTAATGCACTAAGTATCAGAACTTTAAAAATACATATAGCAAAAGCAGAGTTTGAAAAAGAAATAGATATTGGGACACCTGGGTGGTTCAGTCTGTTGAGTGTCTGACTCTTGATTTTGCCTCAGGTCACAATCTGAGGGTTGTGGGATCTGCGCTCAGCACAGAGTCTGCTTGTCCCTCTCCCTCTGTTTCTCCCGCCCCCCCGCCCCCGCTTGCACTCTCTCTCAAATAAATAAAAATAAATAAAATCAATAAAATCTTGAAAAAAAGAAATAGATAAATCTACAGTTATGTCTAGAGATTTCAACACTACCCCCTCATCAATGTTTAGAACCATGGGGCAAAGAATCATCAATTAAACAAAGGAATTGAACAATATCAACCTACAAGCTCTAATAGATATTTATAGAACACTCCATCCAACAAAAGAAAAATATTTATTCTTTTCAATAAATATAAAAAATGACTGAAATCAGAGTAGGTTCTCTGATCATAAAAGAATCTAACTGGAAATCAATAACAGAAAGATAACAGAAATCTGAAATATTTGTAAATTAAACAGTACTTTTCAAAATAAAAGGGGAAGTCCAAACGAAATCAAAAATACATTTAGAACTGAATAAATATGAAAATACAACTTATCAAAATCTGTGAAATGCAGCTAAAGCAGTACCTAGAGGGAAATTTATCACAATAAATGCTTAAAATAGAACAAAAGAAGATCTCAAATCAATAATCTAAGCTCCCACTTCAAGAAACTAAAAAATGATTAAAATAGGAGCAACATCAGCAAGATGACTGAATAAGATGTCCATTGCTCATATATTCCATAGCAATAATAATTTGGTATCCATCCATAGACAAAAGTACCTTTATGGGAGCTTCAGGATCCAGGTAGAAATTGTGAATGAAACTCTAGTGCAGTCTAAAACTGAGCACAGCCATTTTGAGAATGCAGTTCCATATCCTGGTGACTGACTTGCTTACTATGGTCATGGCTACAGGCAAGGGAAAAGCTCCCTACCCCGGAGGATTGCCCCTGGCAGGGAAGCAGCTGGAAGAGCTGAGCACAGGACTCTCAGAGGATATTAAAAGGACATGGATCCTACTATGTCACAGACTCTGTCAAGAAGCCCACACAAAAGCCAACAGGGACGCCTCACCTGCAGATGTCCCAGCTGGCCCACAAGCATCCCTAGCACTCTGGGTGCCTCATGCACACACATTCTCACCCCATGGCTAGTTCCCTGTATGTGCTCCCCACTACTGTGGGTCTACGGGAAACCAGAAAGTCAAGCATTCAGCACCACCCTAGGGAAAGCAAAAAGGAAGCTGTCAGCTCTCAGAGTGGCTTGACAAGATGGACAGAATTCGAGATTAGAGTAAGAGGTGTGGAGCAGCCACAGACATAGAAAAGCACTGAGAAAGACTCAGACTCCCAAGTAGGAGTGCAAGAGGCATTTCTTGCCTGAAACCATTCAGCAAAGACTGGGAGGAGGTGACTGCTACTTTAAATGCGAAACAGCAACAGGAGTAAGGAGACTGAATCAATGGCTAAAAACCTGCCAACAAAGAAAAGCCCAGGACCAAATGGTTTCACTAGTGAATTCTACCAAATATTTTAAAAAGAATTAATACCAATCTTTCTTAAATTTTTGCAAAATGTTGAAGAGAAAGGAACATTCTCCAACTTCTTTTATGAGATCAGCATTACCCTGATGGCAAAGCCAGATAAGGACACTACCAGGAAAGAAAAGGTATACAAATTCTCAACAAAAGACTAGCAAACTGAATTCAACAGTACATTAAAAGTTTCATATGCCATAATCAAGTGGGATTTATCTCTAGGATGCAAAGATGGTTCAAATAAATTAATAAATATGACATACCACATTAACAGTGTGAAAGATAAAACTTACATTATCATTTAGACAAATGCAAAAAAGCATTTGACAAAATTCAACATCCTTTCATGATAAAAACTCTCAACAAATTGAATTTAGAAGGAACATACCTCAACATAATAAAGGCCATATATGACAAGCCCACAGCCAACATCATACTCAATGATAGGTTTTCCTGTAAGATCAGGAACAAGACAAAAGTGCCCATTCTCACTGCTTCTACTCAACACAGTACTGAAAGTCCATGCCAGAGTAAACAGATAAGAAAAAGAAATAAAAGGCATCCAAATCAGAAAAGAAGAAGTAAAATTGTATCTATTCTTACAGATGATATGATCTTACATATAGAAATCCCGAGAACTACACCAAAAAACCATCAGGACCAATAAACAAAATTTTAAGGTTATAGGACACAAAACCAACATACAAAAATCAGTTGTATTTCCATATACTAACAACAAACTATCTGAAAAATAAATAAAGAAAACCATCCCATTTTACAATAGCATCTAAAAGAATAAAATACTTAGTAATAAATTTAACCAAGGAGGTTAAAGATCTATACACTGAAAACCCTAAGATTTTAATGAAAGAAATTGGAGACAAACAAATAGGAAGGTATACTGTGTTCAGGGGTCAGAGGAATTAATATTGTTAAAATATCCACACAACCAAAGGCATCTATAGAGTCCATGCAATCTCCATCAAAATCGCAATGGCATTTTTCATAGAAATAGAAAAAATTGAATTCTGAAGTTTATATGGAACCACAAGAGATCCTGAATAGACAAAGCAATCTTGAGTAGAACAAACTGGAAGGTAACACTTTTTTATTTCAAACAATATTACAAAGCTATAGTAATTAAAACACTATGGCCCTGGCATAAAGACAGACACATACAAAAATAGAACAGGATTGAGAACCCAGAAATAAACTCTCACATATGCAGTCAATTAACATTTGATAAAGGAACCAAGACTACTCCATGGGGAAAGAGCACAGTCTCTTAAATGAATAATTCTGGGAAAACTGGATAAGTTACATGCAAAAGAATGAAATTGGACACACCATTCATGAAAAATAAAAAAAAAATGGATTAGAGACTTAATTTAAGACCTGAAACTATAAAACTCCTGAAAGAAAATAGAGGGATAAAGCTCCTTGACATCAGTCCTGGCAATGATTTTTTCAATATGACACCAAAAGCAAAAGCAATGAAAGCAAAAACAAACAAGTGGGACTAATGCAAACTACAAAATTTCTGCACAGCAAAATAAATAATCAACAAAATGAATAGGCAACCTGTGGAACTGGAGAAAATATTTACAAACCATCTATCTTTAAAGGGTTAACCATCAAAATATATAAGGAACTCATATGACTCAATAGCAAACAAATAATCCAGTTAAAATATGGGCAGAGAACTTGAATAGGCATTTTTCCAATAAAGACATACAAATGGCCAACACATATATGATGATTACTAACATTAGGAAAAAGCAAGTCAAAAAGACAATGAGATATTATCTCACACTTGTCAGTCTTGTCAAAAAGACAAGAGACAGCAAGTGTTGGTGAGGATGTGGAGAAAGGGAACCTTTGAACACTGTTGGTGGGAATGTAAATTTTTACAACCACTATGGAAAACAGTATAAAAGTGCCTCAAAAAATTAAAAATAGAACTATTATATGATCCAGCAATTCCACTTCTGGGTATATAACCAAAATAAATGAAATCACTACTAGAAGAGATAGTTGTATTCCCACCTTCATTGTAGCATTACTCACAAAATCTAAGACATGGATATAATCTAAGTATCTACTGACAGATGAATGGATAAAGAAAATGTGGTATATACTTACAATGGAATATTATTTAGCCATAAAAAGAGGAAATCCTGCCATTTTCAACAACATGGATATACCTTGAGGACATTATTCTAAGTAAAATAAGTTAGAGAAAGACAAATACTGTATGATCTCACTTATATGTGAAATCTAAAAAAGCTGAACTCAGAAACAGTAGAATGGTGGTTGTGGGGAGTTGGCAGATGGAGGAAATGGGAAGATGTTGGTCAAAGGGTACAACTTCCAATTAAAAGATGAGTAAGTTCTGAGGATCGAATGTAATATTGTGACTAGAGTTAAGAATACTGTAACATATACTTGAAAGTTGTTAATAGAATAGATCTTAAATGTTTTAACCACAATAAAAAAAAAGATCAAAGTAAACCCACAGCAAGTAAAAGAAAGAGAACAAAAATAGAAGCAGAAATCAATTAAAATCAAAACAGAAAATCAATGAAACAAAAAGCTGATTCTTTTAAAAAGGTCAATAAAACTGACAAACTGTTAGCACAACTCATAATGATGAAAGAGAAGCTGCACATGACCAATTTGAGAAACAAAAGAGGGGATATCATATAGGCACTACAGATATCAAAAGAAAAATAAGGGAATATTATATAAATAACTACACAAATATCTGGTAACTTAGAAGAAAAGGAACAAATGATTAAGGAGCACGAGCCACTAAGACTCACACAATGAGAAATAAAAAGCACAAATATGTATACAACTATTAAAGTAATTAAATCAGTAATTTTAAAAAGCTTGTGAAAAAGAAATTTCTAGGCCCACATGATCTCATTGGGTAATTTTACCAATTATTTAAAGGAGAATTACAGCCAACTGTAAATAGTATCTTGCAAAAATTAGAAGAGGAAGGAACATTCCTGAAACTCATTTTTTTGAGTACAGCATTACCCATTTAGTAAAATGAGACAGAGATAGCACACTTATCATAATAGTAATGACAACAATATTAACAATTTATAAGTAAACTATAAGCCAATATTTCTCATAAACTTAGGCACAAAAATCCTGACCAAATTTTAGCAAACTTAATCCAGGAATGCATAAAAAGAAATATATACCAAGACCAAGTTGGCATTATTCCAGAAATGTAAATTTAGTTCAATATTTGAAATTTGACTAATATAATCCACCATGTCAACAAGCCAAAGGAGAAAGATGGCAATGTAATATCAACTGGTGCAGAAAAATCGTTTGACAAAATTCAACACCCATTCTTGATAAAGGCTCTTAGAAAATCAGAGTAGGGAAATTAGGAATCGTCTTCCACAAAATGTATGTTGAAGTCTTAACCCCCAGTGCCTGTCAATATGACCTTACTTGAAAGCATATGTAATCAAGTCAAGATGAGGATATTCTGAATTAGGGTGGGCTCTAATCCAATATGACAGATATCATTATGAGAAGAGATACAGAGAAAGACACACAAAGAGAATGCCATGTGACATGGCAGCAGAGATTGGACTGATGTGTCCACAAACCAAAGAAGCTCAAGGTTTACAGTCAACCCCAGAAGCAAAGATAAAGGGATGGATCCAATTCTCCCCTAGAGTGTACAGTCCTGCCAACACCTTGATTTTGGACTTCTATTCTCCAGAGATGTGACAGAATAAATTTTTAATGTTTAAAGCCATGCAGATTGTGATAATTTGTTAGAGCAGCTCTAGAAAACTACAGCAAAGGGGAAACAACTTTCTGAACTTGATGAGAATTCTCTGTAAAAATCCCACAGCTTACATCATATGTAATGACAAATGACTGAATGCTTTCCATTTAAGTTTGGAAAAAAGGCAACAATGTCCACTCTCATCATTCTCATTCAGTATAGTACTGGAAGTCCTAGCCAGTGAAATAAGGCATAAAATGAAATAAAGTCATACTGACTGGAAATGAAGAAATATAACTGCCTCTATTTATAAAAGACATGATTGTCTATGTAGAAAATGACAAGGAATCAAAAAACAAAGCTTGTAGCACAAATACCTTTCAGCAAACTCAGAGGACATGAGATAAACACATAATATCAACTGTATTTTTTATATTAGCAATAAACATTTGGAGACTAATTAAAAACAATGTACCTTTTGCAATCACTCCAAAATCACAGGTCATATAGTCCAACATCCACCCAATATTGTGATGCCTTCTACCTTATAGGTAATCCTAGGGCTCATGATTGAACAATCTCTAACAAGGTGTAACATCTTGATCTCTAAATCCATTACTAAATTCATAGATATTATCTCTATGAAGCCTCCCTAACTATACACACCCCTTTCTACTTCTCCCCCAAAATATTCAACCAATCCCTTATTGCCGAGACAACAGCAATAGCCAACTAACTAAATGGTCTACCTCCATTCATATTTATTCTTTATATACATTTCAGTTAAGGTGTTCTTTTTCTAAATATATCACTTCTGTGATTGTAATACTTTAATGACTTTCCATTATTCTTTGGATAACGAGCAAACCTCTTACCATGGCCAATAAGAACTCTAACTGTAAGGGTTGGTTTGCTCAGATCTGCCCCAGCTTACTTTGTTGCCAAGCCTAATTATTAATTGAGTCCTTCATTCCAATTTGGACAGTGAATTTTGTGGCCATTCTACCTAAAAAGCCTTGTATTGTCTGGCTCCAACTGACCTCTCCAGCATCTCCCTACCATGCCCTCTTATACCCATTTTCTCATCCACTCTGGTATTCCTTGGTCACCTGTTCATAGCTAGCTCTCTCCCGCTAAAGAATCTTTGCCCATATATATATTTTTTAATGCCTGCAATGCTCTTCCCTTCCTCCTCACCTTCTTACCTCTTATAAACCTTCAAACCTTGCCCCAGAGAAGTTTCCCTGGTCTCTATGACTTAGCCAAATCTCCTCATTATATGCATTCGGAACACCCTTAATTCTTGTCACAACAGATAAACTTTCATATTTGTCTAAATGTGTGATAAACATATCCACTGAAAAATGAATAATAAAAATAAAGGAATGAATGACTGAAAGTAATATGTCCTATTACTGGTTTGAGTGATGAAACTATTTTTTTAGATAAGGACATCATTTCTCTTCAGGTCCCATAGAGCAAGTTTATTTGCTATCTTTGGTTTTCTAGAACCTTGGTGAGAGATTTTAGGAGAGCTCCTCATTCTGTTTTTCTCATACTTCCAGATACCCTTGAGACTTTTAGTGACCCTCTTATAATCTAAAATTCAGAATGGATAAGTAATTCATGTTTCTCTAACAAGCTGCACCATAGCATTATACCTCAAAATGTTCAGATTTCCCTTCCCTATTATAATTTCTCATACTCATGATTGCTACCTAAAGAGTTATCTCCATAAAGTTAAAACTGATTGCAGAGCATAGTATCCCTTCTGATAGCAGACCCATCAGTAAGACAGGTTACTTAAATATTCTTATCAAATATACCAAAAGAAGATATATGGATAACAGCTGACTCTGCTTTGTCTTGCTTCTTTGCCATTTTTATCATCCACATAAGAAGGTTATCCCCCATGGCCAGCATCCTTCTATATGACCTGTAATCTTCTTTCCATTCTCTTTTCTTTAAACCTCAATCCAAAGTTCAACATGATGTTTCAACCTTTATGTTCCTAGATTTTCACAGGGGAATATATACCAGATATCTATATACCTATACCTATATCTATATCTATATATAGATACATATAACAGAAGTCTTTGTTTGTACTTTGTCTTAGATACTTCTTCTGAAAACAAAACAAAAATAAAAACATATGCTTCTTACTGGCAAATTCTACCAAATATTTAAATAAAAAGTAATAATCAACTCTCTACAATCTCTTCTAAAAATAGAAGCAGAGGAAACATTTCCTAATTCATTTATGAGGCCAGCATTATCCTAATACCAAAGCAGGATACATACTTTGCAAGAAAGTAAAATTAAAAACCAATATGTCTCTTGAATATAGATGCAAAATTCCTTAACAAAATATCAGCGAATCAAATCCAACAATGTATAAAAAGAATTATATACCATAACCAAGTGGGATTTATTTCAGGTATGCAATGCTGCCTTAATGTTTGAAAATCAATTAATTTAATTTATCACATCAACAGTCTATAAGAGAAATCAAATGACCATTTCAACAGATACAGACAAAATCCAGTACCCATTCATGATAAAAACTCTTAGCAAACTAGGAATAAAAGTGAACTTCTTCAATTTTATTAAAAAAAATCTATAAAAAAAGCCTAGAGCTAAAATCAAACTTAATGATGAAAAACTAGATGTCTCCTCCCTAACACTGAAAGCAAGAAGAGGATATTCCCTCTCACCACTCCTATGCAAATTCATACTCGAAGTCCTAGATAGTATAATAAAACATGAAAAGGACATAAAAGCTCTGCAGATCAAAAAGAAAGAAAGAAAAATTGTCCTTGTTTTTAGATGACATAATTATCTATGTACAAATCCTAAAGAACTGACCAAAAAATTGCCTGGAACTAATAAGCAATTAGAGCAAAGTTGCAGGATACTAATTAATTATAAAAATCAACCACTTTCCTATGTACCAGGAATTAACAACTGGAATTTGAAATTGAACACACAACACTATTTACGTTAGCACTGAAAAATGACATAAATAGATATAAATCTAACAATATATGTACCAGATCTAGATGAGGAAAACTACAATATTCTGATAAAGAAACAAAAGAAGAACTAAATAAATGGAGAGAGATTCCATGTTCATGACTAGGAAGTCTCAATATTAAGATATCAATTCCTCCAAACTTTATCTGTAGATTTAATTCAATCCCAACAAAAATATAAGAAAGTTATTTTGAGACATGTACAAACTGACTCTAAAGTTTATATGAAAAAGCAAAAAACCTAAAATAGTTAACACAATAATGAAAAAGAAAGTTGTAGGACGAACACTACCTGATTTCAGATCTTACTATTAAAGTGGTATAGTACAGGTGAAAAAATTGACACATACATCAATGGAACAGAGTAGATAACCCAGATACAGGCTTGCATAAATAAAGGCAACTCTTCTTTGATAAAGGAGGTAATTTAATGGAGAAAGGAGTCTTTCAACAAATGGCACTATACAAATTGGAAACGAATATGCAATCAATCAATCAATCAATCAAGAACCTACATTCAAACTTTACACCTTTCAGAAAAATTAAGTCAATGTGGATGATAGGCCTAAGTGTAAATGGCAAAACTATAAGATATCTAGAAGAGAACATACAAAAAAATAAAAGCAACATTGCGTTTGGTGATGAGTTTTTAGATATAACACCAAAAGCATAAGCCATGAAAGAAAAAATGGATTAGTTAGACTTTATTAAAATTAAAAAAGTTTTCTCTGTGAAAGGCATGGTTAAGTGCATGAAAACACAAGCTACAGATTCGGAGAATATTTTTTTCAGAACAAGTACCTGTAAAGGATTTATATCCAAAATTTACAAATGATTCTAAAAGCTCAACAAGAACAAAACCAAAAATCCAATTAAAACATAGGTAAAAGATCTTAATAAACTACTCATCAATGAAGATATACAAGTGTCAAATAAGCATATAACATGCTCAGTGTCATTAACATTAGGAAACTGTAAATGAAAACAATGAGATACCACTATTAGAATGGCTACAATCCAAAAAACCTGACACTACCAAATGCTGGTGAAGATGTAGAACAAGAGATCTCATTCATTGCTGCTGGGGGTGCAAAATGGTAAAGCCACTTCAGAGGATAATTTGGCAGTTTCTTACATACCTAACCATATGCTTACTATACAATCCAGCATTTATAATACTAGGTGTTTATCCAAATGATTTGAAAACACACAACCATGCAAAAACCTGAGCAAATGTTTAGAGCAACTTTTTTCATACTTGCCCAAAACTAGAATCTACCAAGCTGTCCATTACTCAGCTATAAAAAGAAATGAGGTAGGAAGCTACAAAAAGACAAAGACCAACCTTTAATGCATATTGGTAGTGAAAGAGGCCAGTCTGGGAAAGCTACATAATATATGATCCAAGCCACATGACATTCTGGAAAAGATGTAACTATAGAGTCAGTAAAAAAAATCAGGGGCTGCCAAGGTCTCAGAAAGTAGGGAGGGATAAATAGGTGAAAGGTGGGGGATTAGGGCAGTGAAGATTATTCGGTATGATACTGCAGTGTTGAACACACATTTGTCAAAATCCATGTAACTGTATAACACAAAAAGTAAACCCTAATGTAAACTATGGTCTTTAGTTAATAATAATAGATCAATATGGGTTTGTCAATTGTAATAAATGTGACACATTGATGCAAGGTGTTATTAAGAGGGGAAACTGTGCTGGGGTTTGGGAATGGGGTATACAGGAACTCTGTACTTTATGTGCAATTTTTCTGTATACTTAAAAAAAATGGCTCTAAAAATGAAGTCTTATTAAAAATGTATGCTTCAATATTGTTTATTCCTACCAAATCTCAATGGTATTATGCAATAAATTTCTGCCTCCTCACAGTAAAGATAATACTTTCCTTGTTCTCCATATGTTCTATATGGCTATCCTAACCAGCTGAAGACATGAATATTGTTTCTAATAATTTTCCTTCTTTTTTTTTTTTTAAAGATTTTATTTATTTATTTGAGAGAGAGAGGCAATGAGATATAGAAAGCACGAGAGGGAAGAGGGTCAGAGGGAGAAGCAGACTCCCCGCCGAGCAGGAAGCCCGATGCGGGACTCGATCCCGGGACTCCAGGATCATGACCTGAGCTGAAGGCAGTCGCTTAACCAACTGAGCCACCCAGGCGCCCCAATAATTTTCCTTCTTAATCTTATTCCTTCAATTAATATTTTTTCCTTTTTTTAAACTAAGTCTTTTTTTCTCTCTCTTTTTTTTAAAGATTGATTTATTTATTTGAGAGAGAAAGTGTGTGAGTAGGGAGAGGGGCAGCAGGAGAGAGAATCCTGAAGCAGACTCCCTGCTGGGTATGGAGCCCAACACGGGGCTCAATCCCAGGACCTTGAGATCATAACCTGGGCTGAAATCAAGAGTCGAACGCTTAACCAACTGAGACACCCAGGTGCCCCTCCTTCAATTAATATTTATGGGGTACCTGTTCATGAGCCAGTTACTCTACTACTTGCCATGAATTTCCTGGCACAGGCTACAATCCCTTGTCCTTTCTTATATTACAGGGGCTGCTCTTAATAATTGGCCATTTTGCAGTACTGTACATATAAGACCCTCAGCAATCCCTTACTGCATGCTGTGAAGAAACATCTTTATTCTTTATTCCTAAAGATTAAATTACTTAGCTTGATAATTTTATAGAAGACTTGAAAAATATAATTGCTTTACTCATTTCCTGACCCAAATGAGTTTAGTTCTATGACCACAAAAATTATTAATAGTGTCATTTATTGATTAAATTTTCTCTAAATATTATCCATTATTTTAAAGCACCATCTTGTGATGTAAGGTCTTATTTGCCACATGTACAAAGTATGTTTTAAACTATTAACAGGGTGCCTGGGTGGCTCAGTTGGTTAAGCGACTGCCTTCGGCTCAGGTCATGATCCCGGAGTCCCGAGATCGAGTCCCACATCGGGCTCCTGGCTCAGCAGGGAGCCTGCTTCTCCCTCTGACCCTTTCCCCTCTCATGCTGTTTCTATCTCTCTCTCTCTCAAATAAATAAATAAAATCTTTAAAAAAATAAACTATTAACAAAGCTGCTGCTTTAACATAAAGCAATATTTATATCCCCTTCTTTAATGTAGAGAAACAGTAATATCTTTGGATTGTTATGAAACAGAGGATATTTTTTCGACTCAAGATTTGAGAATTTCACATCATGTTCCTCCCCCTTCCTTTTTTTCTCTTAACTAATCTCAATGACTACATTTTATGAGGAAACATTAGGGCTCTGCATGCCTATCAAACTTCCATCAGCAAATTACATTTCCTCCAGATAAATTGTTTCTTTTTTTTGAAGCTACTCACCCAAAAGCATATGTTTTATAGTTGATCACTTGTGAATTTTGCTATCAAGATTTGTAACATCTTGATGTCACATGCATTGACAAAGTGTTTTAAATGGCCACGTTAATTTTCATTTATGGAAAGTAAGATATTATATAGAGATATGACATATTTATCAATAAGTACTAATGTAGATATCAAATTCTATATGGAACAGAAAATTACAATAATGACACAATAAGATAACAATCCACATATATCTATTTATTTTGTTTAAAGATTTTTATTTATTTATTTGACAGAGAGAGAACACGGCAGGGTAAGTGGGAGAGAGAGAAGCAGGCTTCCCACAGAGCAGGGAGCCCGATGTGGGGCTCAATCCCAGGACCCTGGGATCATGACCTGAGCCGAAGGCAGACGCTTAATGACTGAGCCACCCAGGCGCCCCATATATATCTATTTAATAGTTTATTTTCTAACTTTTGTGATTTCTGAATAACTGACTAGGTGGATCCTTGAGATGTTTCTTTTTATTCTGATTTCATGAATTTATTCATTTACTCACTAATCAATATTTACTGAAGCCCTAGATTGTATAAAACACTAAATGGTGATTTGGGGCTCTAGAATCTCATGTTCTTGAAGCATGAGAGATAAAGAAGATATCAAATATTTAATTGTTGACCAAACAACAGACTTATAAGCACAGACGAATGGAACAAGGGAGACGTGCAATAACTATTGAATTAATGAATTAGAAATGGTCACCACATCATTTTGCTCTTTCCCTCAGGCATGATGAATGAATAGAATAATAGAATCCAGGAGCCCTGCGGTTCTCTAGTTAAGTACTTCTGAATGGATGCCAATTCTAGGTTACCTGCTCCCAGTCTCCCCATGGTACTCCTAACTCCAGCCATTCTAACTACTTTCAGTTCTTTCAATAGAACTCACTGTCTCATCCCCCTAGAACTTTGTAGATATAATACCCTCCTCCTGGAACTCCTTCACTCCCTTCCCTAATCTGCATTGCAAATGACAACTTAACCTTCAAGACTCAGTTTAAAATGGGGTGCCTGAGTGGCTCAGTTGGTTAAGCATCTGCCTTCGGCTCAGATTGTGATTTCCGGGTCCTGGGATCGAGCCCTACATGGGGCTCCCTACTCAGCAGGGAGTCTGCTTCTCTCTCTCTCTCTCCCCCTCTCTCTCTCACTCTCTCCCCCCGTCCCTCCCCACCGCTCATTCTCTCTCTCAAGTAAATAAATAAAATCTTAAAAAAAAAGACTCAGTTTAAAATATCCATTGATGGAAATAATTTATTGTGCACCTAGGTAGAGAGTTTACAAAGATGAATAAAACATGGTCCCATGGGGATCTCACTTTCTATAAAGTACAATATAATTGGAATAAAACACCACCTTTCCATATGCTTATTCCCTAATGATATGCAATAATTATAAAGCTCTATGTTCTTTGAATTAGCCTGCAGAAATCAGCTCAGTGCCTTTTAGTTGATTTCACAATTAATATTTATTGAATACTCACTTTGATTCAAGCATTTACAGGAGAAAAACACATTAAGAATCTTATAACCCTCCAAAATAAATGACCATACTATGAATTTCATACTGGGTTTATATTTTGATATTAAGGTAGCATGTCATTTTGTTCTCTTGCATACAACAACAGTAATTTTTCTATGAGAATACCTGTATTATACTGGCCTAACTGGAATATTTATCTTCAGAAATTTTGTTGAATGAATAAAATGTATTCATTTTATTCTAAATTATTTTCCTAAGTTTGATTCATTACTAGATACCTAATAGGAACTAATTCTGAACAAAGCCTAGTACTGCAAATACAAAAGACACAGAAGAAATTGCAAAAAAAAATCCTATATATTATGCCTAAGGAATATATATATGTATATGTATACATGTATGTATATGTGTATACATATATGCATATATTTACATAAATGGTCAAGTAAGATTATATTTTGAGGAGAAGAACAATTAGAATTTAGGAAAGTGGAGAGGAGATAAGAAAGGCATTTTAGAAGCAAACAGAAAGTGAATACAGGAGAGAAGTAATGGATAAGACACTCTGAGAATAGCGACTTTTTTTTACTTAAGACTGAAGCAGAAGATCTGTTTTAGACAGTGGAAAGAAGAAATTGGAAAGGTCAGAGAGAGCTAGGACCATGAACAGCATGCATAATTTAGATGCCACTTTGGGTAAGCAACAGGAAACCATCAAACGCTTTTGACAAGGGAAGTCACATGTTAATAACATTGTTTTAAGGAGACTGGTTTTACGGCAATATATAAAGTAGATTGGAATGAAAGGGACTACAGACAGAGAATCTAATGAGGTGATTTCAATTGCTCAAACATAAAGGAAAACCCATCCAAACTATTACTGAGCTAAAATATATATAAGTAGCAAAGGGTAACAACATTGGGTATAATAAAAAATACAATTTGGGGAGTTTATTCCCACCCGTTTTTTTTTTTTTGCCAGTATTGCATTTGAAAAAATATTGGTTATGATAAAATCAGTTGAAACTATTTCACTAGTCCTGAAAAACTTTTTGAATGCATTAAATATGTTTACATTTAAACAAAAATATCTAATATTTTGAAATATCTTTGGATATTCAACTTCAAGACTTACTAGAAAGCCACAGTAATGAAGACAGTGTGGTATTGGCCAAAGAAAAGGCAAATAGATCAGTGGAACAGAACAGAGAGCCTAGAAATAGACACACATACATATAGTCAACTGATCTTTGACAAAGGAGCAAAGGCAATACAATGGAGAAAAGAGAGTCTCTTCAACAAACGGTGCTGGAACAAATGGACATCCGCATGCAAAAAAAAAAAAAAAAAGAATCTAGACACATACTTTACACCCACTACAAAAGTTAACTCAAAATGGATCATAAACCTAAATTCAAAACACAAAACTATGAAGCTAGTAGAAGATAACATAAAAGAAAAGCTAGATGACCTTGGGAATGGTGATGCCTTATTAGACACAACAACAAAGACAAAATTCATGAAAGAAAAATTGGTAAGTTGGATCCTATTAACATTAAAAACTTCTCCTCTGTGACAGACAATATCAAGAGAATTAGAACACAAGCTACAGACGGGGAGAAAGTATTTGTGAAAGACACATTTGATAATGGACTGTTACGCATTATATGCAGAGAACTCTTAAAAACTCAACAATAAAAAAAAAAAAAACAACCCAAACAGCCCAACTTAAAAATGGGCCAAAGACCTTATCACGCACCTCACCAAAGAAGGTACACAGATGTCAAGTAAGCATTTGAAAAAGATGTATTGTGTACCATATCATTAGGGAAATGCAAACCAAAACTACAATGAGAAACCACTATACTTCTTTTAAAATGGCCAAAATCGAGAACACTGATAGTCTCAAATGCTGACAAGGGTATAGAGCAACAGGAACTGTCATTCATAATTGGTGAGAGTACAAAATGGCACAGCCATTTAGGAAGACAGTTTGGCAATTTCTTACAAAACTAGACATAACCTTACCATAGGATCTGGCAATCGTGCTCCCGGGTATTTACCCCAAAGACTTGAAAACTTATATCCACAATAAAACCTGTACGAAGATGTTTATAACAGCTTTGTTCACAACTGCCAAAACTTGGAAGCAACCAAGACATCCTTCAGCAGGTGAATGGGTAAATAAGCTGTGGTACATCCAAACAGTGGAATATTACTCAAAGCTAAAAAAAAAAAAGAGCTATCACGCCATGAAAGACATGGATAAACCTCACATGCATATCATCAAGTAAAAGAAGCCAGTTTTAAAAGGCTACATACTATATGATTCCAATTACATAACATTCTGAAAAAGTCTAAACCAGGAGACTAGGTTTCCAGGGGTAAGAGAGAGAGAGATGAATATAGAGAGCGCTGAGGATTTTTTAGTGCAGTGAAAATACTCTGTATATTATAAAGATGCATATATGTCATTGTTCTTCTTTCCAGATTCATAGAATGTACAACACCAAGAATGAACCAACCCTAAGGTAAACTATGGACTTTTGGTGATTTTGATGTGTCAATGTAGGTCCATCCATGGTAAAAAATGTACCATTCCAGTGGGTGAAGTTGACAATCAGGAAGGCTATGCATGACAGGGGGCAGGAGGTATATGAGAAATCTCTGCACCTTCGTCTCAAATTCTGTCATCAACCTAACACTGCTTAAAAAACAGTTTCTTTTTAAAGACTACATATTGGGTGATTTTATTTATATGTAATATCCAGAAAAGGCAAGATTTTAGAGACAGAAAGCAAATCACTGGTTGCCTGAGACTGGGGGTGGGAGCAGGGGTTGAATGCAAAGGGGCTTGAGGGATATTTTGGGGGAAATGGGAGAGTTCTAACCCTGGAATGTGGTTATGATTGCAAATTCTGCAATTTTTCAAAGAAATTATTGAAATGTATACTTACAATGAAATTTTACGGCATGTTTGTTGTATCTCAAAAACAGGTGTAAAATATATTTCACACACGAGATAGGTAAAAGTATTATGGTCATACTGCCTATGTTATCACAAGTATAACAAGGATAGCTATGATGGAGCAGAATAATAATATAGAAAATATAACCAAAATAGGTTACCTGATCATCTCCACTTAGTTAAACCACTACATAACCCCAAACCATTAAAGTTCACTGAAAAATACTCCATTGATCTTTAAAATTTTTTTCTAGATATATCTCCTGCGGCAAGGGAAATAAAAGCAAAAATAAACTATTGGGATTACATCAAAATAAAAAGCTTCTGCACAGAGAAGGAAACAATCAACAAAACTAAAAGACAACCTACTGAATGGGAGATGGTATTTGCAAATGACATATCTAATAAAGGGTTAGTATCCAAAAATCTATAAAGAACTGGTACAATTCAACACTTGAAAAACAAATAATCTAATTAAAAAATGGGCAAAAGTCGTGAATAGACATTTCTCCAAAGAAGACATACAGATGGCCAATGACACATGAAAAGATGCTCAACATCAGGGAAATGCAAATCAAAACTTCAATGAGATATTACCTCACACCTGTCAGAATGGCTAAAATTAAAAACACAGGAAACAAGGGGTATTGACAAGGATGGGAGAAAGGGGAAACTTCTTTCACTGTTGGTGGGAATGCAAACTGGTGCAGCCACTCTGGAAAACAGTATGGAGGTCCCTCAAAAAGTTAAAAATAAGGGGTGCCTGGGTGGCTCAGTCAGTTAAGCGTCCAACTCCTGGTTTTACCTCAGGTCATGATCTCAGGGTTCTGAGATGGAGCCCCATGTCAGGCTCCGCACTCACCGCAGAGTCTGCTTGAGATTCTCTCCCTTTCCCTCTCCCTCCTTCTCTGCCCCTCTCCCCACCTGTGTGCATGTGTGCTCTCTCTCTCAAATAAATAAATAAAATCTTTTTTTAAAAAGTTAAAAATAGAACTACCCTATGATCCAGTAATTGCACTACTAAGTATTTACCCAAAGGAGACAAAAATACTGATTCAAAGAGATACAGGCACCCTGATGTTTATAGCAGCATTATCAACAATAGCCAAATTATGGAAAGAGCCCAAATGTCCACTGACTGATGAATGGATAAAGAAGATGTGTTATATGTATACAATGGAATATAACTCAGCCATCAAAAAGAATTAAATCTTGGCATTTGCAAAGATGTGGATGGAGCTAGAGAGCATTATGCTAAGTGAAATAAGTCTGTCAGAGAAAGTCAAATACTGTATGATTTCACCAATATGTGTCATTTAAGAAACAAAACATGAAATGGGGGAAATAAAAGAGAGGCAAACCAGGAAATGGACTCTTAACTATACAGAAAAAAACTGAGGGTTACTGGAGGGGAGGTGGGTGGGAGGAATGGGTAAAATAGGTCATGGGGATTAAGGAATGCTCTTGTTGTGATAGGCACTAGGTATTATATGGAAGTGTTGAATCACTATATTGTACAGCTGAAATTAATATTATACTGTATGTTGACTAACTGGAATTTAATTAAATCTTGAAAAAAAAACTACAGTGAGATATCACCTTACACCTATCAGAATGGCTAAAATCAAAAACACAAGAAACAACACGTGTTGGTGAGGATGTGGAGGAAAAGGAACCCTCGTGTACTGCCGGTAAGAATACAAACTTGTGTAGCCACTGTGGAAGACAGTATGGAGGTTCCTCAAAAAGTTAAAAACAGAACTACTCTATGATCCAGTAATCACACTCCTAGGTATTTACCCAAAGAATACAAAAACACTAATCCAAAAGGATATACGCAGCCCTATGTTTATTTGTTTATTGCAACATTATTTACAATAGCCAAATGATGGAAGCAGCCCAAGTATCCATTGATAGATAAATGAATAAAGAAATGGTACACACACACACACACACACACACACACACACACACACTTCAGCCATAAAAAGAATGAAATTTTGCTATTTGCAATAGCAAGGATGGAGGAAGAGAGTAAAACACAAAGTGAAATATGTCAGTCAGAGAAAGACAAATAGCATATGATTTTATTAACATGTGACATTTAAGAAACAAAACAAATGAACAAAGGAAAAAAACAGAGAGGCAAACCAAGAAACAGACTCTTAACTATAGAGAACAAATGAAGTATTTACCAGAGGGGAGGGGTAAAATAGGTGAAGGGGATCAAGAGTATGCTTATTATGATGAGCACTGAGTAATGGATAGAACTGTTGATCACTATATTGTATGCCCCAAACTAATATAACACTGTATGTTAACTTTACTAGAATTAAAATAAAAAACTTAATGAGAGTGGGCTATAAAAATACATTAATAACATCCTTTGAAAAACAAATAGAGGGGCGCCTGGGTGGCTCAGTCAGTTAAGTGTCCGCCTCTTTGTTTCAGCTCAGGTCATGACCTCAGGGTCCTAAGATCGAGTCCCTCATTAGGCTCCACACTCAGCACAGAGTCTGCTTGAGATTCTCTCTCTCTCTCTCTGCCCTTGCCCCTGCTCATGCGCTATCTTTCTCTCTCTCTCAAATAAATCTTAAAGAAAAAAGAAAAACAAATAGAAATATCATCCTAAATTTCAATATCTATTTACTTTTGTTTCTTGGTTTTGTTTTGTTTTTTTTTTTTTTGGTCTTCACTTTGTAGGCTCTATTTTTCCAATATTTAATTAAAAATTATGAAATATATTAAGCTTTGATTCATAAAATCAATACCTCTCTGGCTTAAACAGCAAAAGATGACATAATAGAATTTTCCATCTTAAATTTTTTTCTCAATTCAGCATAAATTACATTCACAAAACCAATTATATACTTTTGCTTGATATATTACCTTGTCTGACTTGTCAGCCTGAAGTCAACAGTAGATTCCTTAAATAAACCAATGCCTTCAATATCAATGACATCATCCACATCAGGCTCAGTAGCAACCAACGTTATGGGAAACTTCCAAATCCCATCTGTTATGCACTCTATTTTCAGTGTAATTTGAGTCCTTAAATAGAAAAAGCGATTACAAAGGATACTACAGGAAAACAAGTAAAAAGAGAATACAGTATAGCAGACCAATATCTAGGGTGAAAATGTAAGCAAACCTTGTGGTTTTGGTAAAAATATTGGGACTTTTATTTCTTTTTTAAATTTTTTATTTATTTTTATTTTTTAAAAGATTTTATTTATTCATTTGAGAGAGAGAGAGAGAGAGAGAGAGAGAGAGAGCTACAGAGAGAGCACAAGCAGGGGGAAAGGCAGAGAGAGAGGGAGAAGCAGACTCCTTGCTGAGCTGGGAGCCCGGAGTAGGGTTCCATGTGGGGCTTGATGTGGGGCTCAATCCCAGGACCTGGAGATCATGACCTGGGCCGAAGGCAGATGCTTAACCATCTGAGCTACCCAGGCATCCTTGGGACTTTAAATTCTTTAAAAAAATGCAGGTGACTGTGAATTACATTTTAGAAATAAATTTTAGGTCTTTGGTTATATTGTCAATCTCCCTGTGAGATAATTATTTTGTAGCACATCTTATCTACTCTCTACTTATTTACTAAGTACCAGTAAAATATGCAGAATTGACTGCAAATTTTCCATAACCAGCATAGAATATGGTAATATTTAAGAATCCAAGGCTAGGTTGGCAAAGGGACCCAGGTGTTATACAGATAGGTCTGTATGGAAATTTTGTTCAAAAGGAAACATCATGAGAAAGTTTTTTAAATTCTTATTTCATGTAGAAAAATTATATTTTCTGTGGACACTTACAAAGTTCATAAAATTGACTTAAAGATTTTCAAAAATTAAATTGCAATTTTAATTTAAATTAAAAGACCACAAACACTCTTCATAATAACTTATAATTGAGTGGTAGCTGAATTAATGAAGTGAATAGAGATAGCCTTTCTAAGCATTTGGCTATGAAGGAGAGTGGAGACATAGGGCAGTAGGTGAAAATGAGGAATGGTTACTTGTTTGTTTGCTTGCTTAGGGTGGAAATAATGCAAACAGGTAATGGTGTGGCTGTAATATTGTATGTCAGATTGGACAAAGAAATCACAATCCTTTTACATAAAACTCTCAGAAAGAACAGCAGGTCAAGAGTTCCAGGAGAAAGTTGAGCTAAGATAATGATTATTTCTTAAGAAACCCCAGGACAAATGATATCGATCATTTATTTATTAAAAAATGTTTAGACCTGTGTTAAATTACAATCATCAGGCTGATTCACGACCATATTAACTACTGATCGCTCAAGTTTTTGTATCAGACCCTTGATTTTTATTGCAAGAAAAGGTCAAGACCTGTAGAAATAATCTTGTTTGTTTTTGTAAAACCACCAATTAGGGCCCTGACAATTATTATTATTATTATTTTTATTATATACACTATTCTGTGAAAAGAGGAATGTGAAAAATTACCTTGTATTAACTGTTGTGAAATAATGTTATATTTTCTTTTCACCAAAACATGAAAATTTTGTTTTCTTTTTTACCTCGCCAAACAGGAAGAAAATAATTGAATTTAATACTTACTTATCTAGATAAAGCATGGTTTAGGTATAATTATTTTCTTGTTCTTTTTCATAATTTAGACCTATTGAGTTTATTTTGGTTTTTCTCATTTAACTGTATGTCTTCCAGTGAACCATCCCAAATAAATAAGGAGGAAGGAATGATAAAAGTAAATGAATATATATATATATATACACACACAAAACAGAATTATTAAACTACATCAGAATATCACACAACACTCACAAAAATTTATGCACACAAGTTGTCCTAAATCAGTTTTGCAAACATTCCCCAAGAAGCTCTAAATCCACAAAATGTTGAAGGGGTATAAATTCACACTGGTTATGCTCATATTCACTAATGATAACATTCTCCCCTTCTGGTTGTTGCTGGTAATTTCCATATCACTAAATCAACATAGTACAAATCTAAATGTGAAAAAAAATGCTATGAAACAGAGAAAGCTATCAAAATGAAAGAGAAGATAAATGTTTAGAGTATACTATCTTCTTGCAGCTTAGTTTTATTACTGCTTCCTGAAGATGACCCTGGTATCTTTTAGTTATTGAACTACATATTCAAAGCTACATTAAATACATGCCTGGCTACATCAAATACATAGTTAAACTACAGAAACATTTAAAAGCACAGATAATACTTCAGCTGTCTTTTCATTTCCAGGCTATATTTTGTACTTTGTGTGTATTGTGGTACTGGTCGGTAGCTCTGCATTAAGACATAAAGAAAGCCCTATTTCGGATGTGACCTATCATATAGCATTTGCATGTGCTAAGTACCAGTTGCCTAAGAAGTAAATATAAAGATACTGGATGAGGTTTCCCAGAAGAAAGACGTTCAAAGGTCACTATTCTCACAGATTCCAATATTATCCTCTTAAACCTTACTAAAGGATGTGCAATAATATAGTTTTGGTGGTAAAAGGGTAATGACAGCAATTACAAAGTAGAACACAGCTGAGGCATTTTTTATCATTCAAACTGGTTCTTTGAAGTAGTATCAAGAAACATCGTGTTGGGGCATCTGGGTGTCTCAGTAGGTTAAGTGTCTGACTAGTGATTTTGGTTCAGGTCATGATCTCAAGGATCCTGAGATTGAGCCCCACGCTGGGCTCTGTGCTCAGTGTGGAGTCTGCTTGAAGATTCTGTCCCTCTGCCCACTCCCAAATAAATAAATCTTAAAAAAAAAAAAAAGAAACATCATGTTGTTAATGCACAGTACCAAGTCAGTAATTTTTTAAAAAATTTTACAAAGTGCACTGCTCTTTTGTGAATACTATACCCTAATGACCTTTGGGAGGTCACAATTTGTGAAGGATATCTTAGATTTCTAATCACTTGGACTGTTTTTTCTCATCAGAATACTTTTCAGAGTTTGATAGCTAGAGATAATCTAGCCCAAAATATTTACCTCAACAGCATCAAAGAAGTAATACAATCCAAATATAAAAGATGGAAAGAAAAATCAACATAATTTTGTTTAAAAGAGTAATATGTAGTTTCAAAAAGTAATAATATTATTTAAAGAAAAAAGTTTTACCTCAATGGTTTCTTTGGTGCAAATACCACATTGAAGACCAATGCTATCATTTTAGCTTTGACATGATAAGATTTTTTGATCATATATAAAGCTACGCAGGATTCCAAGTTAGACTTCATAACTTCAGATTCAAATTGAATTTCATATTCAAATGCACGTTTCACAGGCAAATCTAAGAAAATCAAGATTAAAATGATTTCAACTTAATTAAATATATATAGATTGAAAATCAATTACCTGTCAATACTAATCATGCACAGGTACTTAGAGGGAGGGAGAGGGTTTTATATTATTTACCCTTGTGTTCATAATACCTAGTGCATTACTGGGTATATAATAGATGTACTCAGTTATGTTTTTGTTAAAAGGTAAATAAATAAATGAATGAATAAAAAATAAATGCAGAAGACAACTCTCACCACCTTAAATCTTTAAAATTCAGATTTATGAACAAGAAATAGCCAGACAGAAATTAATAATGAATATTTACCATAAAATATAAATAATAGGCATTGTCTATATAATAAATATATTAAAAGTTTATAGACTTGTAATTTATAAAGAAAGATTTGAATGAAGTTTAAACAATATTAAAATAGCATCCCAATCTATTTGGGCAGAATTTTCAAGTTATGGTATATTTTAATAAAAGAGAGAGTTCTTCAAGTTTTAGTCTGGGGTTTTAGAGACAATCTAGTTAACCATATTTTCTTAACCAGTAGGCTGCCAGAGGAAAGTTATAGCAGGGTTTTGTTGGGTACATGTGAAAAATAACTCAAATCCAGTACTGGCATGTGTAAGAGAAGCACGGATATCTATTATATTAACTCTCCACATACATGTAAGGAGCCCAAACGCCAAATTGAGAAGTTTATTGCATATGGATCATGGAAGAGAGGTCAGGAAATCATAACTTGACCTGGTCCACAGCTGAGGTAATTTCTAAAGTTTGTCTCCAGTGTATAAAGGTAAATGTGATCCTTGGAGTCACAGAACTGATGGCCACCTTTCTTTTAGCAGTCCAAACAGAAAACAGACCACCTTTAAGAAGTAGTTGATTATAACGTATAATAGAACTCTGAAAAGTAGCATGGCTGTAACAAGCCAAAGTCACATTTAATGATTATCCAGCAAACCTTATTAATGTAAAATAACTGGTTAATCCACACCCTTACAAGGTCCCTTTTTCTCTTTTTCCACATGTGAAAGTATACTTCTGATCTCCTGAATTGCTGATTTTTATCCTGTTGATAAAATCAGCAATGATTATTCCTATCAATAACCTGTCTTTGCTATAGCAAAATCAATGTGTCTACGTATAATGCGCCTATTTGTTCTGGGAATGAGATATGGAAATGTTCCATAGGAAGCCATAATCCATACAAAGAAAGGGCATTTAAGAATTTTAGAGTGGTTAATGGGAGATGAAATTTCCATGGCATTCAAATAACATAATATTTTTAAAGCAAATACCGTATGTAGTTGAGCTCTGCATCTGTTTCTACTTAATTACTGAAGCTTTTATGGGAATGCTTGTGTCAGAATGAAAGCAAGAAAATGAGAAGCTAAATTTAGTTTTAGAAGCATTGAACCCCCTATGGAGAATCTGTCACTATGGATGTTATAATTGTAATCATAAGAAGATCCATTGGTACAAAATAGAGACATGATTATCAACTAATTGATAGGAGGTGAGACAAGTAGAAACAATATGAATATATTTTTCAAACTACACATATCCACCTTGTCTATAACTGGAATATATTGATCTGAGCCTGTAAAGGAGAGGGAAAGAAGGCGGCTGGACAAAAATCACAATAAACTGACATTCGGTATTGTATCTTAAAAATAATCTGTTAGAGTCTCTGCATTTTATTTGGAAAGTCATATTACCAAGTGAGAAACATGGTTTTTGTTATGCTCCTAATTTGGAGAGAAACTATGCAGTATTTTTATGTGGACTGGGTGGGTAAGAGCTAAGTCAGTGAGGTCAGTATAAATTAATTGTTGGATAAAATTAATCTCTCATGACAAACATAGCTCATAACTCTAAGAGAATACCTGCACATTTCTAAAAAAAGTATCTAAATAGTAGTTTCCCTTAACACACATTACAATTTCAAAGTTATAAGTCAACAGTCCTTGGGACTACTGTAACAAATTTTTCAACATTGAGGGAAAATCTTATTGTTTTTTAGCAAACCCTTAAAAAAAGGCACTTAAATTCATGAAACTAATAGGATAAAAACATATTTGACTTCAGTTGTGTTTTACCGGCATGTAAAAAGCCTTCCTTGAAATGACAAGTGTGGTTTTTGTCCTCATGGAGCCAATGACCGAGAGGCAAGAACTGGTAATAAACTACCAGTAATACCACTAGTTTTTTTAATTACTGTGATAACTGCTATTATGGAGAAGTAAAAGAGGCATGAGAGCATCTGTCCTGGGAACCTGGCTATGAAGGTCCTGAGGAGGAAACCAATACACCAAAATTGAAAGGTGATAAAGGTTACCTGGATGTAGAAATTAAGAAAATGCCTCCTAGGCTTCATCAGAGCAGCATGGGGGAGTTTTCCAGAGGGCAAACCCCTTTAGCCCAGTTGAGAAAGAACTTATGTGGATGAAGCAGAGGAAGTGGCAAGAATTTGTCAAAAGATGAAGTGGGCAAAGTAGGCAAGACTATACAGGGTATGGTGAGGAATTGGGACTTCTAAGAATAACGGGAGGCCACTGGATGTTTTAAGTATGTCAGTAATGTTCTCTTTTAATGAGCAAAAGGGGATTAGAAGAGAACTTAAGGAAGTTTCCATGGTAGTTCAGGCCAGGTGGTGGCTTGCATGAGGGTGAGAGGAAGATGTAGATTAAGATCAAATAATGCCCTGCTCTGTATAAAGTGGGAGATATATGAGCAGTCATGACTGGCAACTAGAATCCCCAGCTTATCACTTCTGTCCTGTATTCATACCCTCTATGTATATACAAAATATTTAATCAAACAGGTTTCAGAGAACTTCAGAGTAGGATATCTATATCGATCTGTATCCACGTCCATATCTATCTATTGTGTCACAAAATAATAATGGTGATAATCATTTGGGTATGGCAGCAGAGTCATTATATTGAACAGAAGGGGCATGTCTCCCATCCAGATAGTGTCCCTGTATAATTATCATTCAACCTAATGCCTGTATCATAGTGCCAATAAATCATGCAGTGGGAGCTACGCTGGCCAGTGGTTCATTACTAAGGTGAATTTTCTCAGGGCAATGACTGAATTTTATTCAATGTGGGAGAACATCAGTCATTTTTTTTTAAATGAGAACACTTGACTAAATATGATAAATAATCAGAAAGTAATGAATTATAACAAATTAATTTACAAAATATACTTTGAAATTATGTATTATTATACCGTATACATTTTAATCTGTAAGGAATACATGTCAAAGCAAACCCAACGGAAAGGTCTCGATAATGGAAAAGGGACTATCAAAGAATAATGAACATTGTTATTCATGTTCTTTCCCTAAATTTCTGCAGTTTTCCCTTCACTAATAGACATGCACATTTGTTAGAATATCATAATCATATAAGGAATGAATGGAGTGCTGGAGACAAATTTGATATAGATGAAGACAGCAAAGTATTCAAAGAAAACAGAGAAGGCTCGATAAACTCACTAAAGGTATTTTCTTTGAACAGGTAATGAAGAATGAACCACTCTTACTATTTTTTTTTTATAAAGTTGCAAACCTTAAAAAAATAAAAAAATAAATAAAGTTACAAATCTTTCTGAAGGGGCATTTCACGGACATGTTTTTATTTCACTTTCATAAGGTCATTTAACAGACCAGACATTTTGATTAATTTAAAATAACTGCATGTTCCTCTGCTATGACTATAAGTACAGTAAACTACACAATGAGAAATTAGAGGAAGAAAGTGGCCTCACATCTGATGCTCTTCTTACACATTTTATTTGAAACAAGATACCAAAAAGAAAAGATAAAGGGACTTCTGCAACATAAATATTTGACCTGAACTTTCAGCAAAGTTCCAATTTCAGTCTCTATCCAATATTTAGGCATCATATTTTTGTACTTCCTTTTTCATAGAATATTCTTCTGTGCATTAATGAGAAAATCCACTGAATGACATTGAGAGGACTATGTTTCCATTATAAAACATCATTTGTCAGTGACTGAAGATGGGCACTCTATTACATCATTGTCACAAAATACCCAACTCGAGCTTTGCATGACAATAATAAGGTCTAACACTTATGGAACACATACTGAGAACCATACGCTTTCTAAGGATTCCATTCATTTACATATTTAATCCTCAGAAATACCCTAGGAAGTAGATACCATTATTATCTCCATGTTACAGTTGAAGAAACTAAGTTTATAGAGAGGTAAAGTAATTTTCTCAAGGCCCTAAAGAGATTAAATGGAAGAATCCTAGGTGTCTGGCTTTATAGTTCACAACCTAGGATATGAGGCTGGTCATGTGGCACAATTGCTGAGAAGATACCATTAGCAGCAGCCTCTGGAAATGTGCAGGACATAACCAGCACAATGGAGTGTGGTGGCCCTCAGGGCAGAGCCCTTGGTCACGAAAACATTTAGATCCTGGTCAGAAGAAGAGGAGCCAACAAGAGAAATGGAGGAGAGACAACCAATGAGATAATAAATAGTAAGACTAGTCATGAAAACTAAGAGCAGGAAGTCCTTCAACTGGGTCAAATGGTAAATGCTGCTGACAGGCTGAGTGAGCTCAGGACACAAATCTGACCATAGGATTAGGCATACAGGTTAAGGGTGACCGTCTTGTCAAGGGTGGTCTCATTAGAACAGTTAGGACAGAAGCCGTAACAGAATGAGTTGAGCAAAGAAAGTAAAAAGAACAAAAGCAGAGGAAAGGATCAAATCTGGAGGCCAAGGTAGGATCATGGAAGGACCAATGACAGGTTTTTCAGGAGCTGTTTGTGATTACAGACCAAACAGGGCAGGAGAATTTACATATGACATGCAAACAACATACAGCAAGATGACGGAAAAGAGACCAATGTGACACATAAATTAGCAAATCAGACACACAGAAAACATAACAGATTAATCAAAGAACAATGGCCTCAAGTTATAGAACATCTGGAAAATAAAAGAAAGAGGCATGATTCTGATATGGAGTTAAACAATAAAACCACTCCCACAGAAAAAGTCTCATAGAGATAGTCACTGGATTAATCCCCAGGCAGGCACAAAGAATGCACAGACCAAGAATTATGTAGGAATAATAAATACAATTATGGGGGAGATTATGCCCACACAGAATACTCTGTAATCTTATAGAAGTGACAGTGCAAAATACAGTCTAAATATCCATATATAATATTATTCCAGTAGGGCAATACCAATTGATTTAAATACTGCAGGTGCATAAATCCGACACATTGGACAGAGGTTCTTTGAATTCCTTGACAACATTCTGTGTGTCTTATTAATTTTGGCATCTCTGGGGCTCAGTAAAATATCTGGCAGCAAAGATGCTCGCAAGATTTTTGTTGAATGAAAAAAATATGAAGGTGATCAATCCTGGTTAACTCAATGGTGTGTGTGAGGAATCAGGGTGGGAGGAGAACAGAGAGGTCCTGGCGTTTTCATGTAATGAGGCTTGGTAAGGTGTTTTGGACTCTTCGGGAAAGACGATGAAGATAAAGGGAGACTGATGAGAAGGGAGTGTTGGGGAATTCTGATCTCCTACTTACCATGTTTACATAGAGGGGCCTATTCACTCACAAGAGAGGAAAAAAATCTCAGCATCAATCTGCCTCCTCCATCATGACTTGCCATGGGGGGGAAAGCAACATATCTGACCAGTGAATATGGGTGAAGGAATTGAAGGTGAGCAGATGAGCAGACCTTTTACTTTCCTAATGTCCTGAATCCAGAATGCGTACTTTCTCCTCCTCCTGCATGTGTAGGTTGTTTGCTCCTGCCAGAAGTCTATAACTGGCTAGTCTGGGGTGAATGCACTTCATTTTGGTGGGAAGTATTAATAAGCCCAAATGAGTCCATACTGCCAAGTCACATTTCAGTTCACTTTTATAATTAATAGAGGTAACCTTTTGCCCTCCATCTGCCTTATTTCTAATCTACTTCTCATTTGGTCATAAACCTGGATGAGGGAATATAAGGGTTTAACTAGTGATCACACCTAAAACCCCATCATAGTCCAAGCCAGAGAGTTTTTAATTTCCACCATAATGGATTTAAGAGACTTTAATTTCCACCATAATGGATTTAAGGGACCAGAGGAAGGAAAATCTGGAATGAACAACATGACTCTTTTGAACACTATTTAATGTGTTGGGCAAACTATAATTACACACACAGGGAAAAAGAGTTGGTTTGCCTTTGCATATACTGAAGACTAAAATAGTATTAAGACTTTGTGGTAGACCTGTCCTTAAAGAAATAGGTGAGAAGGCAAAGGCAAGCAGGTAGACTTACAGAGCGCAGGCAAGTTGGTTACATCTTTCGAATATGGGTAGGGAAAGGAATCAAGTTATTACCAGTTGCCTTTAAGGAACCGAGACAAAGGAGAAGTTAACGGATTTATCAAATATTCAGGTACCATAAAGACAGAGAAAAACATTAAGTTTGGGAGGGGATTGAGCAAATCTATTTCTATATAGGACATGCTTCAGAACAGAAACATCCACAAATAAAATGTCTTTAGCCAAACAATAAACTTCTTGAGTTTGGTAGTACTGAGCACAGAAAAAGCTATTTTAGAGGGAATCAGTGGAAGAGATAAGCCTGCAAACCTTCCAAATTGCTATTTTCAATATTAAGTATTATTTTTCATCATGAAAAGTAATGAAGCAGTGAACTATGAGCCATATCAAAAGGTGTATTTTCAAGAGCTATTTTCTTAACATGCCTTTCAAACCTCCCAAAATGATACTGGCAGATTCCTTATAGACCCTGCTTATCTAGAAGGAAGTGGACTTTTTTCCAGCAATAACATTTAATCAATTTCTAAAATCAGAATTATAATTTCTTTAGGTTGCAACCTAACAAAGGTATAAATAATTTAATGTAGCAAGAACATATTAAAATGGTTCCCATATACAAGCATTTTTTTTTAACCTTCCTTTACAATGTCACAGACACATCAACATTTTGCTTTCAACAGGATAGATTTCAAACAGAAATCAAGGTTTGAACACTCAGTTATTAAAATTCACTTAAGCACAGCAGGATGACAGACAAAACAATTACTTCACTTCAGAAAGGTACTGGACATTTACTGGGGTACATTTACTATAAGTTGGCTGCTTATGAAAATACGTTCCATTTCAATAAAAAGTGCTTACACTTATTTATCACTGGAAATTGAGAGTTCTGTTATACATTTGAACTCTGAGGTTAATCTACACTGATATTTTTATCCGTGACCTGCATAAACAATCAGAATTCCCTTTTGTATTGTCTATTGGTTGAAGAAAAGAAAGTCGGCAGGGTTTAATTTACGTAAAAATTATAATTCCTACATTTCCCTAATGCTACTACATGATTCACTAAAGCAAGATCTGTATTAAACTTATAATAACATTTCGGAGATAAATGGTTTCCATCGGTCTGATTTCATTATGAACAGATATTCTTTAAAATAGAGCAACTGAACAGACTTACAATAGAAAATACCCCTCTCCTCACATAAGTTTATTTCATTTTTTATAAATTTAAGCAGTCTATGATTAAGTTGGCATTTCTACAATTACAACACTAAAATTCAATCAAAGAGAAAAAAGAAATAACTAATAAGTTAACATAATTAAAAATTAAATTTCTCACTGTGCAACTTAATATTTCCTTAACTCACACAATTCATATTATCAATATCTAGTCAATAAAAAGACAATAATTAGTGTGAACTATTTTTTTTGTAATTCCAAAGATTTTATGAAGTATATTGGGTACATGTAACATAGGTATTCATTTCATAATTCCATCTCAAGTTTTTAAAATATTACCTTCCAAATCATATAAGAAGAATGTGTGTGGGGGGGGAGATGGTTCTGACATTCTTGTAACTCATTTAAGAAATATTTATTATTTCCAGATCCTCTTCTGTATTTACTCTCCGAACGCTTGTTTACAAAAACAAAACCCTAGTTTGAATGACACCAAGGGGTGTCCAGGAAAGTGAAAGAGGGTTGACTGATCAAGGTTGAGCCATGTGTGTAAGTTGATGAGTAGGCAGAGAAAGTGGGCCGGAGAAGAGAGAAAAGCAGGCATGCAGAGAAAGGCAGGCAAAAAAAAATACTCCCCAGCTTTACATATTACAGTTTCAACAAATGAAGATAAAGAGTGGGGGATTTGACATGCTGCCCAGAAAGTGACTCAAACTCTATCCTAGAGTGGGGACATGAGTTTCATGGTAGGAGAGATATGGGGGGGTATGAGTTTCCAGGCCCAGAGAAAAATATTTAATGTATAATAAGTTTTTAATAAGTACTTTTGGATGGATTGACTATAGATAGATTTTATCAGTCCAGAGGAAATAAAATATGGCAGAGACTGCTCATTGTCGTCCCAATATTTTTTTTCCTTTCTTCTTTTTTAGTAATAGAAAGTCCCCAAATTTTATCTGGGCCTGGATAAAGAGATTACATTTCCCAGGCTCACCTGCAGCTAGACATGTCCATATGACTGAGTTCTGACCAATGAGATGCAAGTAGAAATGATGCGTGCATCTTCAGGTCATGGCTTTAAAGGGAACCAGCTTGCTCTCCACTGCAGATGTGACTCCTCAATTGACAAGCAGATGAAGACAACACAGGGGATGGCAGAGCAACAAGAGAAAAGGAACCTGGGTCCC
Organism: Eumetopias jubatus; assembly: GCF_037043125.1. NCBI lineage: Eukaryota > Metazoa > Chordata > Mammalia > Carnivora > Otariidae > Eumetopias > Eumetopias jubatus. The sequence goes on from NW_028274817.1 coordinate 95,612,175, forward strand.
TGGATGATCTCAAGGGACACAGGCACCACACTCCTTGGATCTCCAAGTCCAGGCTTTCATGTGAAAGAGAAATGAAGGGCGCCTGGGTGGCTCAGTCATTTAAGCGTCTGCCTTTGGCTCAGGTCATGATCTCAGGGCCCTGGGATTGAGCCCATCAGGCTCCCAGCTTAGTAGGGAGTCTGCTTCTCCTTCTGCTCCCCCTGCTCGTGCTCTCACTCTCTCTTTCTCTCTCTCTCTCAAATGAATAAAATCTTAAAAAAAAAAAAGAATGAAAAATAAGCCTGTCTTGTTTTTTGTTATTGTTATTTAGTCTTGTTAAAATAGCTGGTTAAATTCCTAGCATGTTTCCACCCCTCAGGCATGGCTGGAAGCACAAAGAGGGCATATATCAAATTTATTAAGTTGTAACAACCATCCAAGTAGGACTGACTTGAGTTGAGGGTGGCTAGCCGTATCACTTCAGAAATTTCTGGAATTGTTTAAAATGAGCATTTCTTATTTAATAGAAATAGCCAATATTATAAAAAATTAAAAACTATTTTACTACTGTATAGATTTAAAAAAAAAATTATTTATTTGACAGAGAGAGAGAGAGTGAGAGAGGGAACACAAGCAGGGGGAGTGGGAGAGGGAGAAGCAGGCTTCCCGCTGAGCAGGGAGCCCGGTGTGGGCCTCGATCCCAGGACCCTGGGATCATGACCTAAGCCGAAGGCAAATGCTTAATGACTGAGCCACCCAGGCGTCCCTTTTGTATACTCTTTCTATATTCATATATTCAGTTATATCTCATTTATATTCTTTTATCACTGAAATAATTAAATCAGACACAAAGATAATAATACTAAGATCAAAGTAAAAAAAACTATAGATGTGAATGAGAAAACTAGGGAAGATATTTTTGTTTCTGCAGGAATTTCATACTTAATTTTGTGGTCAAATTGTTTTTTAAATAATACATAAACATCAATTCTCTGCCTTGATTTTAATAAAATACTGCCATAGGAAATTTCCCTTTCAATGTGAAATAGGAGCAGTCTACCTCAGTTCATCTGGAAGACAGCTGAAAAATAAACCTTGCCTCACTGGGATTTGATTTTGCCAGATCTTCATATTAACTTGTTGAAAAGTTTTCTTTAAGACTTTAAATGCCAGAGGGGTTATTATACAAAATTTATTTGGGGATTGCATCTAATTTATGGCAACTTTTCAATTTCTTTAAATAAGGAACATTTAATCAAGGTTGTGTTTCTGAATTTAAAGCTGCAAGACATGGTTTCAATCATTCCTCAAATCAGAAAGAGAGAATAAAGGAAGAGATTAAAAGTGAAGGGACGTGGAAATGAGTTACTACAGTTTTTCCTCTTCTCACTGATGACAGAATCATAATCTGTTCTTATAAATCCATTAACAACTATAATTGTTTTCCTTTTGGAAATAACCACCTATGTGAAGAGAACGAACATCACTGAACACTTGCGGAGCACTATTTTAAGGATATATCGTAACTGAAACATATTGGGTGCGGATTTTCATGTAACTGAAGAATCAGCAACCTGCAATTTAAGGAAATTGATTTTTTATTTGTTATCATTTTTTATATCCATGACTGTGGTTCTCTTACCATCAATATCTTCATAAGAATCATATGAATACTCTTTTGGAATCACTACAAAATCTGTTGCATCTAAGATAGGATTTTCTCCAAAAAAATCACCAGTCAGCATGACTTCCACCTCCTGTTCTATCCGCTTCCTGGACTGACATTTTATGACAACTACAGGAGAGAAATATTTCCAGTTGAGATGGAAGAAAATGAATTATGTCATGAAAAATATCCTTTTGCATATTTTGACTTATTGTGTCTGGCATTAACACACACATACACACACACACACACACTCATGCAATATCTATATACAATGACATTTTGGAAACAATTAAGAATATTAAATAATATGTAAAAATAGCATGACAGAGATTAACATGGAAGATATATACTAGATTACAGAAGATCATATTAGGATGTAAAATTTGATTCAGGAACTCACCTAGTCATATCAATAATTCAACTGGTAGTCAGGAACACGTGAATTTTTCAGCTATCTATATGTTCATTGTGGCTAATATCACTCTACCTACATAATAACACTACAGCAAATACCTTCAAATAATTTAAAAAATAAGTTCTGTAACATTTATTTTGTAATAACACTTCAAAAATATTTCTTCTTTATTCACATGCACCTTAAAATTCATATTTAAATTATTTCAGTAAAATATTTTGATTTTCTTTTCTAAACTGTTTTTAAATTTACAAAATACACTAACAGTTAAAAATAAAATTGTAATGAATTATTTAAAATTAATGTTAAAATGTAATTATAATATTAATTTAATATACAGCATTAAAAGTTTATATATATTTTTAAAGATTTATTTATTTGAGAGAGAGAGAGAAAAAGAGAGAGAGAAAGCACAAGTGGGGAGAGGGGCAGAGGGAGAGAATCTTCAAGCAGACTTTCTGCTGAGTGGGGAGCCGATGCAGGACTGGAGCTCGACGCAGGGCTCCACCCCACAATCATGTCCTGAGCCAAAACCAAGAATTGGATGCTCAATTGACTGAGCCACCCAGGCACCCCTGAATCATTTTATATATCTATATCTATCTATCTATATATAATTTCAATGTTTTTTTATATCAAGTACAGAAGAAGTTGTCAGTGATCTTGTAAGAAACCAAAATATTGTGTCTATATACAACTACTAATTACACAAAGGAATATTAATGAATTCCTTTGGCATCAGCTCTATAATATCATGCGGCCAAGTATACTAGAGGCCACATAAATAAATATATTACTTCTCAAAAATACATTAGATGCTTGGGGCACGTGGGTGGCTCAGTTGGTTAAGCATCTGAGTCTTGATTTTGGCTCAGGTCATGATCTCAGGGTTGTGAGATCAAAGACCCGTATCAGGCTCCACACTCAGCAAGGAGTTTGCTTGAGATTCTCTCTCTCCTCCCTCTGCCCCTCCTCCCCTCTAAAAATAATAATAAATAAATCTTTAAAAAAGTATATATATATATATTAGATGCTATATTTTTATCAATTCAGATGCACATAAAACCTAAATTTAATATAGGGGATAAAAGGGAATCATAATATAAAAATCTTTTAAAATGTATTACACTATACTGTTGTGGCATCAATATTAATATATTCATCTAAACTGTACAACTGGATAATGTCCTCAGATTTATGTTTTTTCACATTACATACCACATTTATAAATATCTAACATAAATTTATTTTTAATTCTAAAACGTACAGGTTGATATTGAATATTTTGAACTTAGAATAAGTAGTGAAATACAAGATGTAAATGAAGAGGGTTGAAATGATTGAGGAAAATGTACAGGCTTCTCTGGTTTTAATTAGCTTCAGCCTTAAAGCATTAAATTGGAAATTAGTGTGATCAAAGTTACAGTTAGTATCATGTCACCAGGCTTGTCCTCTAAGACCTTCGGAAATTAGTGCCCTGGCAATGTACGGATTACTCAATCACAATGGATTTGCATTCCGTTGTCTTCACACTGCGACAGTAGTAGAGTCCTTTTCCAATTACCTGCCCCAACGGATAGGAGCAAATAGGAATACACACAAAGAAGAGGTGGCTCACACAATGACAAGTACCCCGGGTTTAAGAATAACCTGAGCGACAGACACAGAAAAACAGAAAAGGAACAGTAAGCATCGAAGGTGAAGCAGCTGAGCAGGGAAGGCAATAGGTTCTGTCTGATGTGTTCATAAGAATGAAGGATGGACTGTACAGAAAGTAAGCAATATGTATTTATATAATTGTACTCATTTTTTTTCTTGAGGGCATTTGTAGACGAAGAAAATAATTACTAGAATAGGCTTTAGACTTCTGCTAAAATGATTTAATCACTAGTACACAATCTGTTTCAGAACACTGATGTTACTACTGGGTTGTGCTAAAGCAACATATGCTATTTATAGAACTCACACTTAGTTTAAAAATCAAATAATTACCAAGAGAAGTGACTTGATGGAAAATGCCTTTTTGTTTCTGCAGCATGTTTAACTTTCTTTGACGAAAATGGTGCAAGAAATGTACGTTTTATGTTTTCACAGGCTTTGTTTCAGACTGAAAAGAATCTGCTTTAGATCTTTAATCTGGGAAAAACAAAACTGTGTCTGCAGTCAACATGAGCAATGTTGCTGTTGGTATTTCAACAGAGTAATGTCTAGGGTTTATTACATCACTTTGATCACATGAGTGTATTATAAATTTTGAACTGTTCAGCTCCATGGAAAGTATACAAACAATTATCTTCCAGAAGGAAATAAAAGAAACATTTTGGCATGTTTGTGAAGCATTCAGAGGATAATTTAGTATATTTGAAACATTTTATGTGTTGATAATTTTTTAACTTAAGAGCAAAAATACTTCAAGTACGACAAATGACATTTACTGTCAAAGGTACTGCTAGATATGTGGATTTTAAAATTAAATGACATAAGGCAATATGTAACCTTGGCCTTCAGTGTATCTGGGGAAATGCTGTTATCCATGAGCAAAACTTACTATTTTCTCTTCTTCTGAAGTGTGGTGACATAATATATGGCAGTACAGGACTAACTCTGTTTCACTACCAAAGATCGGTACTGGAAGGAGAAGAAAAATTCAAAATTTCAAGACTTCTCTCAGGTCATCCATACTGCTCAAGAGAGGGGCTCCAAAAGAGGTATCTCTTTGCCAGGCTGAGCAATTCAGCGTGACTTAGTTATGAAGAACTATGCGTAAGGCCTGGTAAGAGGTGGCTCTATGGATATCCAAGAGGAATTGCATTTCTTAGGCTCACTCTGGGAAGAAAATGGGAAAATCCAGGAATGCAGAAGAAGTGAGAAGAGTATTGAGGAAGGAGAACACACAGAAACTTGAGAGAAGTTTGCAGCAGGGGAAAGAAAAAGAGGAGTCGCTGAGAAAAAGAAAGGCATTTTAAGAGTAGGGATTTTCTGTTGTGTGTATGATAGGGAAGTGAACTTCCTTGAAAACTTCAGTACGTTCTGACTGGTTTTTGGATGACATCATACAAGTTTAGTGTCTGGGACAACAGAGAATACAGGGATCGGTATCCCCATAGGATAGTTCTTGGATAGACTTAGAGCTACACAGAAGCTGGAATCTGGCAAATAAGTGTGACCCAAGAACCAAAGTACCTGGGAATCTTATAGACCTAGAGCAGGGCTCCAAGTACCCCACAGAATGCAGAATAAAGGGGCCTGAAGTTAATGTTATTTCTATCTTAGTTGATTTTGAGGTTTCACCAACAGGAAGAACAACAGGAAATGGTGTGGTTTGGTGGAAAGATCATTGGACTTACGATTAGGAGACCAGATTCAGTGCTGGCACTCCTACCAGTAGGGCTGTTCACTTCACGACTTACTTTCTCTGGACCTTAGTTCTCTTGCTTGTACAAGAAAAGATGGGATTAAAGGAGCCTCTAAGATCACTTAGAATCTTGGTGTTCTCTGACTCTAAAATATACGTACCTTGAGGGAATTTAGGATGTAGTGCCTGTGGAAGTCCAAGAATAGGGTATATCCAGTGTATTGCTTGGATTTCTCCACTTTCTATTCCCATAGTTCTAATGAGAAATTAAATTAGGAAGAGTGAACAAAAACAGGAACACTTTCAATATTAGCATAAAAGAGAATATTCATTATTAACTTAATGGTATTTTAGCAAAGCTCATGAATTTAAACTTTGGTAGAGAGAAACTATGAAATACAAAACACTTTCTGCAAATGTTAGGAACATTTCAAATCAAACCCTGGGAAATTATCATAAAGAAAAATGTAACACAAGGATCGTGAGATGTAAGTTAAAAATGAAGAACTTTTCCCCTGCTTTTAAAAGGTGGTATTGGTATTTATTGATGAGACTAAAATGTGATTAATCAGAGGCAATACAGTTCCTATGGGTTATATTCTAAATTGGACAGGCCAAACACAAAACACAAAAAAATGCCATTAAGTACAGTGACAAAGAATTTACTTTTGGGGGTTACCCGTTAAAAGAAAGAGGGCATTTGTCAAAATATTCTAAGTCCATCATACACCATCAAGAGAACAGCAATAGTACAGAATGGTTCTGGTCATTGTTGAAAATGGGCTTTCCTTGTTAAAAATGAAACATTAAGACAGAGCAGGCAGGACCAGCTTCACGAGCACATGACTTGAGCAACAAACAGCACAAGGACCCCACACCTAGAATTGTTCCACACTTGTTTAGTACACCACTGTAACTGTCTTGAAATTCTCAACCATTTTTAAGGGAGGGCCCCCTCATTTTCATTTCACACCAGGACTCACAAATACATAGGCAGTCTTGACTGCTGGAAGGGTGAACATCGTGGCAGAATGGACACTAACGGGCTCACAGAAAAGAATTGTTTTAAATGTGAAGAAATATTTAACGAAACTATAAAAGCAGAGAAGACATACACATTTTGTATCATTATTGGAGTTTGCTTAAATTTCAGTGAAGCAAAGAGGGCATGGGCACTCTGTATCCTGGTAGCGACACAGGTAACGGTAGTAGTCATGGCGGCATTTCCTCGGGGTGTCATACCCACCTGGCACAGGGCCATCACTTGGTGAATGCCAGCATCACCAGTCCCATACTCTGCCAAGACAAGCTGTTTCAGGTTATTCTCTAGAGATTTATTACTTGTCTCAGCAGTAACTATTTTCCCAGTCAAAAAGAGTCCCCTTGCATGTCTCTGATTCTGATTCATTGACATGATACTTAAGGTTGACTTGTTCATCACTCTGAACTTCAAATCCCTCTGAACGTCAAATGATACATACTATACCCATATAACAAATGTATTTTCCTCTACCGAACATATAAATTTCAACACTTCAGAGAATATAAAATCATGAACTTTACATTGCATAACATAGAAAAGAAAGTGATCACGTCAGCGCCAGTCAAAATAAAATCATTTTCCTTCAATGTCTTTATTGAAAAGTTACCTTTTCATCTCTGTGCTCAATTCATCAAAATTGTCAATAGGCCAACTTTCTCTATTCGCCCTCATCATTTGAACAATGACCATTGTTCTGTGTAATTTCATAATGTGGGGCATAAATAACACTGGGATATCTATATTCCCTTTAGGAGGCAATGTGATTCCTGTAAAAAACACAAAAATAATTTTAAATGTGGTAAACATTTTCAGAATATAATTTTAACAGCCGAAAATAATCTCCTAATCCCCTTGACTGACTATCAGTTTTTCAAAATCACGTCTGAGCAAGAAAATGCTTTGTGCTAAATTATAAGCGCACTTCACTGGCTTCACTAATTTTCCTCAAATGCCATCAACCCTATTAAAAAACACATTTTATCCTGAGGCAAGAAGCTTCTCCTGATGACTCTGGAAGGGATGAGGAAATGTTGAAAGTGATGGCTTGGGTTTCCCAGAGTGATAAAAGAACCATGAAACCCATGAGTCTTTCCAAGTCTTACTACAAGATTTTATTTATTTATTTGAGAGAGAGAGAGAGAGAGAGAGAGAGAGAGAGAGAGTGCATGTGCATGTGCGCACGCACACGAATGAGATAGGGGAGGGGCAGAGGGAGAGGGAAAAGCAGACTCCCCACTGAGGAGGGAACCCCAGGCCACAATGGAAGACAGATGCTTAAACAACTGAGCCACCCAGGTGCCCCCCAAGTCTTAGACTATATTGTTATTATGTTATGTTAATCACCATACATTACTTAGACTACATTTTGCAAAAGCCAAAGTACAGCGATTTTTGACCCTTTTAATACTTTGTGTGTTTTTTTTTTTTTTTTTCCCCCTAGACCATAACAGCTCCAGATTTCTGCTTGGAGTACCAAAATTGTTACCAGTAAACTGTTCATTTATTTAACTGACGATCCACGAGGGAAGCCAAAGCTTATGTGTGAAAGAAAGGGGGATCCACTCCAGGTTATAAAAACCAGAAGACAGAAATACTGACAGTATTTTCTTTTGTTCTAATAAAATTCAAATTTTTCAACCTTTACATAAGAACCACCTGGAAAACTTGTTAGACAGGAGCCTGCTAAGCTCCACCTATAGATTCCGACTTATTCAGTCTGGGCTGGGGCCCAAAAGCTGCACATTTAAGTAGCTCCTTATGCATTCCGGAAGCACATGGTCATGTGGCCACACTTTGAAAAACAATGTGTTCTACCTATTGGACAAGTATTGAGAGGTTGGAAGCATGGTGAGCTTCTGGCTATTTAAAGCAGTGAGGATTTCAGAGGGATGGACGTCTTCCTTTATTTTGAAGAGTAACATTATTTCTTTTTTAATTTTATTTTATTATGTTATGTTAATCACCATATGTTACATCATTAATTTTTGATGTAGTGTTCCATGATTCATTGTTTGCGCATAACACCCAGTGTTCCACGCAGAACATGCCCTCTTTAATACCCAGCACCAGGCTAACCCATCCCCCCACCCCCCTCCCCTCTAGAACCCTCAGTTTGTTTCTCAGAGTCCATAGTCGCTCGTGGTTCGTCTCCCTTACAAACATTATTTCTTTATAAGAAAAGATTATTAACTATATTCTGGTTATTAAAATTCTTTGTTATAAAATCAATGATTTTCAAAGCCATTTTGTCTCAGCTAAGAACACTGTACTAAACTATTAAGAACATCAAGAAAGGAATCAGAAAACGGCCCCTCTGCCAAACATCCCGACTCAAAATTCTTATAAATTTTTAAATTTTAAATTTTACTCCAGGAAATGAAAATGTTCTGTCTCATAGCATAGTTAATAATAGTTAATAATTAATATGATTACTACTTAATATTTATTGAGTACTTGCTATATCTCAGGCTCTGTGCTAAGTATTTTTCACACAATACCTCACTTCATTCTCAGAAAATCACTGCAAATTACACGCTACTATGTTTCTCACTTTAGAGGTGGAAAAAGTGAGACAATTGGTTAAAAGACTTGCCAAAGTCTCAGTGAAAGACTATGTTGCTTACTAAGATATCGAAACAATGTCTGCCATCTTCAACTTTGTCTTCATGAACTCTAGAGGCTTAATGAATCACTGCATTCAAATGGATAAAAGTAGCAAGCGGATACGATAGAGTTGGAATAGGAATAAAAAGAGCAAGAGCTGAGTCAGAATAAATCATCCACGCATCCCCAAGGAAATCAAGTTTAGAAATGATCATTGACCCTTACAAAATTCTATGTTATCACTAAAAATAGATTTCAGTATGACTAAAAATAAAACCTAGACATTTAGATGGTGTAAGGAGCCACGACAAAGATACAAAAGGGTAATTCATTGCCAACATCATGCTTTCTTATAATGTTTGAATTGAAAGTATGGAAAGACAATGCTATGATAAATAAGCCCATTTAGTTAACAATCCAGTAAACTATTTGTGGCTGTAACGTTTTACCGGGTCTACAAGTAGAAATTGTTCCCTGCTGAAGTGATTGTAAGTCTCCTTCTCTGTTATTATATGTTTGAATAGTAAGAATCACTGTGCTATTATTAACTTCCATGAAATCACTGAAATGTAACATCAAAAAGAACTTTGAGAATTTATCAAATTCATTTTGTGTCTCACAACTGAGTTTTATTTTCTGTGGTTTTCCCATGATCCTGTGCAACACTCTGAGTAGAGACAGGAAAGCTGTCCTCACTTCTACCTTACAAAAAAATCTACCCATGTTTTCTTCTAATACCTATATGCTTTCATTTTTATAGTTATTTGATCCATTTGTAATTTATCCATACATATGAAAATGAAGAAGAATGTATCCAATGTTACTGATTTTCTATATGGGACTAATAATACAAAACCACTTATTTAAAAATTTCACTGACTTGAAATGCTACCTTCATGGCATGTCCATATATATTTTACTCTTTTTCTGGATTCCCTAGATTTCTTCAGTCTTTCTTTCTCTTCATTTCTACATGCCACATTGTTATAATCACAGATGCTTTATTTCCTAGGCGGACTAACTGCCTCTTCCTCCAGCTCATTTTTTAAAAGAATTTTCCTACATTTGGAATGAACAGTTAGCTCCAGGAAATGGATGGGGTGGCAAATAGTACATTTAATAGAATCACCCTACATTTGTACTTTTGGGATAACTGACATTTTTATCTATTCATGATCTACCCGAGAGCAAGCATATGGCCTTTATCTTGTATTTCTCATCTGGGCATTGTATTAGGTGCTTCTAGGTTCTTGGAATAGCTTTGCGGCCAGTTTTAATTTTCAGCCTTGCTAGAGGCTTATTTCAGCATCTTCATATGTATTTAGCAGGAAGCTGAGAGAAACCACATCAGTTTTTTTCTATCTTCTGACAAGGTAATCCAGCTAGTATGATGATTATTATTCTCGTTAGGTTGATAAACATATTCTAAACTCAAAACATTTTCTGAGCTTATCTCTTTCTGTTTTATCCCATTTCCATATGGTAACCACACAAACTAACCACATATATATTTACTTTTTTCTATTACAGTTATCATTCTTCAAGTTCAAAACCCTAATAAGCATCTGGGGGGGAATGTGCATTTTGTTTTATATAATTAATTTTATGGACTTAAATATTTTATGAGAGGTATACATTTTTATAGAATTTTCAAAACCCTGATAATACTTTATGCTTAGTATCTGAGAAACATTACAAAGTGTGATATTACTGTTTTGCCTTTGAAATCTCCTATGGCCTTGTTGCACTTAACATTCAAATTTTATTCAGTATATTTTAAAACTGCTATTTTGATTGCTCTTTTGATTAAAGGTGTTAGAAATATTTATGCACTGATCTCTCATTTGAAATACAGAAACTGTACAATGCTTTAATGGCTATGAGGTTTCCTGCCTTCTTAGAAGAAAATCTTCTCAAGAGAGTAAAATGAGCATAATCCTCATTTTAGTAATGAAAGTATTTCATCCTGGGAGGTTCATTTTTAATCACTTTAGTGGTATGACATTACTGTTTTCCACAGCATAATTTCTAATATCTAGCATGGTAATAGGAATGGCCCATGTCAGGTAATCAAAGAGATACTAAGAAACATATTAGCACCCTAAGTCATGTGATTATTTTGGTTATTGTGGTTTATTTTAAATGAGCACAAGTTTTAAATTTTAATTTTAAATAAGAGTACAAGATGAACATGACTTATCATCAACCATCTTCAAACATGAAATCTATTCACTTTCTACTTGGATACTTTGTATTTTCAAAAACTGATTTCAAAAATCTTTAAATTATGACAAAAAAATGGAAAGGAATTGTTAATGTGGTAGTTTGAAGAGGAGTCCTTTCATTGGTTCCTGTGGAGATGCTATGGGCTGAATTATGTGTGCCACTGCTCCCTGGCTGCTATTGATATGATGAAGCCCTGATTTCCTGTATCTCAGAATGCGACTATATTTGGAGTTAGGGCATTTACAGAGGCGGTTAAGTTAAAATGAGAATGTTAGGGTGGGCCCTGGTCCAATATTACTGGTGTCCTTATAAAAAGAGGAAATTCAGATACACAGACATACACCAGGAATATGCATACCCCAAAGGAAAGACCATGTGAGGACACAATGAGAAGGCAACCATCTACAAGCCAAGGAGAGACACCTCGGAAGAAACCAAACCCCTCAATTCCTTGATCTTGGACTTATAGCTTACAGAACTGTGAGCAAATAAATTTATTTTGTTTAAGCCAGTTTTAATACCCAGTCTAGTATTTAGTTATTGCAGCCCTAGCAAACTAATCCATGAAATTATCTTTTCTTATGTTAGAGGCTGAAGCATGGGATGCCATTGAATTTGCTTACAGAAGTTCTAATTCCAGACTCTCAAAACATAGGGCAGGGGCGCCTGGGTGGCTCAGTTGGTTAAGCGTCTGCCTTCGGCTCAGGTCATGATCCCAGGGTCCTGGGATGGAGCCCTGTGTTGGGCTCCCTACTCAGCACGGAGCCTGCTTCTCACTCTTCTCCCTGCCTGTGCTCTTTCTCACTATCTCTGTCTCTCTCTCTCTCAAATAAATAAATAAAATCTTAAAAAAAAAGAAACTTCTTTTAAAAAAAACATAGGGCAGATAAAGAAACTTGACTCTGATTGCTATTTGGCTGCTATGATCACGGAAAAGCTAGGGATGAAGCATTCTTCCCTTCCTACTTGTATCTTGTCGACTGAATGGGGGCATCTAACGAATAGCAAAAAGGACATTTCAGGGATTGTGTTTTCTTTGTTAAGGATTAGAGACTGTTGCTGTTTTACTCTATCTTTTGAAGAGCTAGCTAATGCTTGAGATTTAATGAAGAAGTTATCCAAAGAAGATACCATCAAAGGGATTAGTGTAGAAAGAGTAAGCACTAAGTTGAAGATCGTATTTACGAAAACAGATAATTGGGGAAAAGATACAAATCCATGCTTTTCAGAAAAAAAATGTTGTTTGGGACATATAGTTTTAAAAGTAGATTTTGGAGTTATTCAACACAAATATGATTGCTAAGGTAAGTTTTACACCATGAACTAAGCACCTGTAAGTTGAAGTTTTGTGTTTGCTTTTTAAGTCTAAGAATTCATTAGCAAAAATAAAAACAAAGAAATGCTTAAAGCCTTTTCGCTAAGATCAAGTGTAGAAAATATTAATTTTAATGTAAACACTTCATTGCTGGCTCAAAATGAGTGAAAAATCCACTATCAGAGCCTCCTGACCAGATGCACAGTGAAGGAGAGAGTTTTCTATGATTAAAGGCCATCAAATACATGCTGCATAAGCCCCGACAATGATGAAAGAAGGGTTTTGAGTTTTACCTGAGTGTTTGGAATAGAATATCTTAATGTTCCTTCCAGCTCTAATATCCTATGATAACATGTTTCCTCATAAATAGAAAAGATAAATAAGATTCAAAAAATTAATTTCAGGGAATTGAACATTTTCTTGGAAAGCAGCTAATTTTAATTTTAGTTAAGATCACCCACAGAAAATTCTAAGATAAAATAATGTCTAGTACTACAACTAATATACTTTATTGATCAATTACCACGTCCTCCTTGCCCCTGCACCATAATAAGTAGTGTGTGTGTGCACGTGCACGCATGTATGTGCGTGTAAGATCTCTCTCTTTACTTATAGGTATACTCTATGATATAGTGTAGAGCATGAGCTTTAGAAGTTTAAATCTTTGCTCTGTTATTTGCTAGCACTGAGAAAATTATTTCAATTTCTAAGTGAGATTTTCCTCTTATGAAAAAGCTAATATAATATACATATCAATATACATATCAAGGTTTTGCTATGGCAAAGATACTACTCCAGTTCCATCCACATAATACCATTTTGTACAGTATAACACTAATTCTACACTGTTTTATACTTTCACTTATTCATTTTCAGAAAGTGCTACGTGCCACGTACTATAATAAGCACTGGGGATAAAACAGTGAAAAAAAATGTATCCTCTGCTTTTCTGAGTCATGCATTCCAGAATGTGTTAGGGGGTGAGAGTAGGAGTCAAACAATAAAAAAATGTATTTGTATGTATGGTGTAAATAAAACAATAAAGGGTTAGAGAGTCATGTGGATGTTAATATAGTGTGGTCCAGGAAAGCTTCTCTGATAAGGTGTCATTTGCACAGAGCACCTAAGGAAGTTTGAGAAGCCTTGTAGACATCCATGGCGGGGACTATGGAGATAGCAAGTGGCTATGTGAACTGGATTTAAGGAGAGGTTGAAGCTGGGCCTATCAATTTAGAAGTCCTTAGAATCTCATGTGGGGCTGAATGAGGAGATCTCATCGGGAATGAGTGTGGCTAGAAGTGAAGACTGAGCATTTGGGCCTCCAGGAAGTTACGGGGACGGGAATAAAGGAGAAACATGCAAAAGAGAAGGAGGAGGACTTACTAGAGAGAGAGAAGGAGAATCAAGGAAGAATAAGTCCTGGAAGCCAGTTGTTTCCAAAACAGTGAGAGATCAGCTGTGTCAAGTAAAAATCATGATCTGGCAGTGTTAGGTTACTGATGAACCTAAAAAGAGTATCTGTAGGTGGATGGGGCATACAGCCAGATTAGTTTAGGTACAAAAGATAATGGTATAAGTGAGGACAGTAAGTATAGAAAACCTTTCACCATGTTTTGCAATAAAGAGGGATCAGAGAAATGGGATTGTGGCTGGGAAGGATAAGGGGTAAAAAGAGACATGTCTTTTAACATCAGGAGCTATTATTATAGCATGTGTATGTTGATAGGAAATATACAATAACAGTTATTATAGAGAAGACAAAAGGGGAAAACTCCTGGAGAGTTCCATGTAGTTGAGAAGCTGTGGGATTCAGTGAACGAGCAGAGGGAGGACCACAAGAGCACAGAGAACTTTTCTGATATAATGGGAGGGAATGCAAGACACAGGGATGAAAATAAAATTAGGCTGGTTGGTATAATGGAAAAAGCAGACAATTAGACTCTGATTTGACTCTATATTCTTAATGAAATAGGAAGAATATCAGATGTGAGAAGAAGAGGAAATGCTGCATGTCAGTGGTAGTTATCAAGTTTCAATTCACTGTAGGAAATTTTACTATAAGCAGATTTTACCAAAGGAAAATCATGTCCCACCAAAAGTTCATTATTTAAAATTTACTTATTTCTCTATTTTCCTTTCTCTCCATCTACTCATCTATACATCTATCAGCCATTCTACCTGTCTTAAAGGCCTATAATGCCTAAGCAGATACTAGTCTTCTCTCTGTTAGAACATTCACCTGCATTTCTGCAACTAAGAAAATTGCATTAAATGGAAAAAAAAAAAGGCTCTGTGCCTTGGGCTTCATTTTACAAGCCCAGACATTATATAAACTATTTTAATAAGTTCAATTTCTGCTCTCTGCGTAAAAGTATTCTAGTGGTATAAGTGGGTCTAAATTTCAGGTTACAGAGACTTTTCTAAAAGGCAGGCACCCAGACAACTTTGCATAAGAAAAGCTGTAGCTTTGTGTTTTACAATAAAATCAGTAGCTTCACTAAGAAATCCACCTGCTGTGTGCTGTAAATTGTAATTACAAATCTATGTGATTAGAACCTCTGCTTATTTGTGTGTTAAATTGGTCATTTGACATAATAGGAAGAGAAATTTTATTAAAAATGTGAAATCATGCTCAGCTGCAGACATAATTTAATAAAAATTCATGACAATTATCTGGAGACCTGGGCATACTTTACGTTAGGCAGCAGCACACATGGTAAATGTCACTAAACACTGAGCTCTTTTTTTTAAGGATTTTATTTATTTTATTTTTACAGAGAGAGAGATTGAGAGAGAGAACAGTAAGAGGGGCAGATGGAAAGGAAGACAGAATCTCTAGCAGACTCCACACTGAGCACAGAGCTGGGGCTCAATCCCATGACTTCGAGATCAATCCCATGACCCTGAGATCATGACCTGGGCCAAAATCAAAGTTGGATGCTTAACTGACTGAGCCACCATGTGTTCCTAAACACTGAGCTCTTAAAGATGTTCTCCAATTCATAAATAGCATTATTTAGTTTCAAAAACATATTACTTTTGCAAATAACATTTTTATTATTGATTGTCAAATTATACGATATAAGTTAACTAAAATCAACATGAAACAGCAATGATCTCTTATAAGGAAAAGAAGTGTCTCTTTAATAAATGGTAATGCTAGAACTCTGCTTATTTAACTGATTATTAGCAATCATATAAACATAAATGACGCATAGTATATCTTTTAAGCAATAGATACTATAGATACCAAACACAGTGTATATCTTTATCCTTTAGATTATTCTCTTATGATATTACCCATATACAATACAAAAAATTTGAAATAATTATAAAATCCAGTTTTAAGAAATGAAAGAGAGATCCCATGTACCCTTTACCCAGTTATCTCCCATGGTAACATCCTGTAAAACTATAAAACAATATAAAAACAAGAATATGTAGGGGCGCCTGGGTGGCTCAGTTGGTTAACCATGTGACTCGATTTCTGCTCAGGTCATGATCTCAGGGTTGTGGGATCGAGCCCCATGTTGCGTTCATTGGGGAGTCTGCTTGAGATTCTCTCTCTCCCTCTGCCCCTCCCCAACGCATGCTCACTCGAGCTCTCTCGCTCTAAAATAAATAAATGAATCTTTTTTAAAAAAGAAAAAAAAACCCTCAGAATATTTATATTGATATAGTCAAGATATAGAAACATTTCATCATAAGGATCCCTCTGGTTGACCTTTTATAGACACCCCTACTCGATCCCCTACTCCATCCCTGAATCATTACAACCACCAATCTATTCTCCATTTCTATGAATTTGTCACATCAAGAATGTTAAATAAGTGGCACCATATTGTAAGTAAATTTTTGAAATTGGCCGTTTCACTCAGCATAAGTCCCTGGACATTTGATCAAGTTGTGCTTGTCAGTGCTTCATTGATAATTCCTTTCTGTTGCTGTACTTCATGTTATGGAAGGACCACTTTGTTTACTCATTCACCCACTGAAGGGCAACTAGGTTGTTTGCAGATTTAGGCTATCATGAATAAATATTCCATGAACATTCATGCATATATTTTTATGTAGAAATAAATTTTCATTTTTCTGGGATAAATTCCCAAGAGTGCAACTGTTGGAGGGTAAGTAGTTGCATGTCTGCTTTTACAAAAAACTACCAGTTTTCCAGAATGGCTGTACACCTTTACATTCCCACAGCAGTGTATGAGCATTTGTTTCTCTACATCTTTCCCAACACTTCATGATGTTTTTTTAGTTTATTTATGTATTTGTGTATTTATTTAGTTTATTAGATGTATTTTTCAGTTTAATCATTCTAACGTGTTTGTAGTAAAATCTCATTATGGTTTTATTTTGCATTTCCCTAAAGACTAATTATATTGAACACCTTTCCATGTGCTTATTAGTCATCAGTATATTCTCCTTGGTGAAATATCTGCTCATGTTCTTTAATCATGTTCTACTCTAACTGTATTTTTATTAGTGAGTTTTCTGCACTTTTTATATGTTCTAGATACTAACCCTTTATCACATGTTTTGCAAATATTTTCTCCCAGTCTGTAGTTTTCCATTTCATCATCTTCTCATGGGCTTTTACAGAGCAAAATATTTTAGTTTGATGATGCCCAATTTATTAATTTTTCCTCTTATGGAATTTGCTATTAGTGAAATATAAGAACTATTTGCTTAGCATTGTGTTGAGTTAAATTTGCATAAGGAGTGATCATCTTTTTTAAAAAATATTTTATTTATTTATTTTAGAGAGAGAGAGAGAGCATGCAAGTGGGGGGGAGCAGAGGGAGAGAGAGAATCCCAAGCAGACTCTGTGCTGACTGCAGAGCCCAACTCAGGATTTGATCCCAGGACCCTGAGATCATGACCTGAGCTGAAATCAAGAGTTGGATGCTTAATCGACTAAGCCACTCAGGCACCCCAAGGTGTGAGCATCTTGACAGGAATGGCATTAAACCTAGATCAATTTGGATAGAACTGACATCTTTACTATACGATACAGTTTTGCAACCCATGAATACAGTGCATCTCTCTATTTATTTATGTTGTTTGATTTTGTCATTTTTAGTATATAAGTCCTATACATGCTTTGTTAGATTTACTTCTAAGTATTTAATTTATTTGGAGAGATTGTAAATGGTATTGTGTTTTTAAACTCAGTTTCCATGTTTTCATTGCTAGTATATATAAATATGATCTATGTGTGTATTGTTCTTGTTTACTGTAGCGTTCCTGAACTCAATACTCCTACATTTTTTTTTTTTTAAGATCCCTTGGGATTTTCTGGTAGACGGTCATGTGATATGAAAATCGGGACAGTTTATTTCTTCCTTTCCATTCTATTTGCCTTTTGCTTCCTTTGCTTGCCATTTTGTATTCGTTAGGACTTCCTTTAAATCACTTTAAATAAGTGATGAAAATGGCATCCTGTGTCACTAACTATTTTAGAGAGAAAGGACTCAATGTTTCATAATTGAATCTGACATTAGCTGTAGTTTTATCAAGTCAGCTCTTTATCAGGTTAAGGAAATTCCCTTTTGTTCCTAGATTGTAAAGAGTTTTCTAAGAAATGGATATTGGGTTTATTCTAATGCTTTTTCTATATTGACTGACATGTGATTTTTTTCCCCCCTTAATCTTTTTAACAGAGTGGACTATATTAATGGAATTTCAAATACCAAACCAGCCTTTACTTCTAAAATAAACCCCATTTGGTTGTGGGAGTATTTTTTGTTATATAATGATGGATTCAATTTATTGACATTTTGTGTCTAATTTCATGAACAGTATCTGTAGTTTTTCTTTATTGTGGTTTTCTGGGGTTTGTGTCAGGGTAATGCCGGTCACAGAATAGGTTAAACAGTGTTCCTTCATCTTCTTTTTTTGGGGGAAGAGTTTGAGAAAGATTCATGTTAATTCTTTAAATGTCTGATAGAATTTGCCACTGAGGCCATCTGAGCCTGAAAATTTCTTTTTGGAAGTTTCTCAATTATAAATTCAATTTCTTTAATAGTTATAGGACTATTCATATTATCTATTTCATCTTCAGTGAATTCTGGTAGTTTGGAATTTACTAGAAATGGGTCATTTTCTTCTACGTTGTTGGATTTACATGTTTAGAGTTGCCTGTAATTCTGCTTTATTTCTCTAATACCTTAGGGTTATCTGTAGTGATATTGTCATGAGTTACTTGAATATATTTTAGGATTCTAACTGATTTATAGTGTTTTTTAGTATATTACTTCACATAACTTTCTTAGTTGTTTTAAATGATAATTCAATATACATATGCAATCTATCACTGTCCACAGGTGGTATTTGGCTACTTTGGATGGAGTGTATATACCTTATGTTTTAAAATGTACCCAGGATTTGTTTTAATCACATGTGGTAACACATGCAGACACAGAAATGACTGTCATGAAGAAGTTTTTATACTCACATACCCCTAGAAACAGGAGGCATTCCATGCCATGCAGGGCCACATGGAGAAGCACCAGAGTCAGTCATGAGGTGGGGGAAGAGGCAAGAGTCTTTATTGTGGTTTTCATGGGAAGGAATGAGCAAGATAGGGTAAACAGGCTAAGCAGGTTTAGGATTGGCTGGTTTGAATAATTTCAGTAGGCTTTGGAGTGTAAGGGTTCCCAGCCCTGGGTAGTAAGGGTAGGAGAATATTGGTCTAGAATGTAAAAGCCTAACAGAAGAGGTGTGGGAGGCATGAACTCTAAATTTGTTAGTTTGCATATAAAAGGTGCTCACAAACGAGTCATTTACTATCTCTAGGAATTAGCTAAACCTGGGAGAGGCAGTTCCCAACAAAGTCCCAGATACCAGAGCATCAAAAATATAGAAATTAGGAAAATATAGTCAATATACCTTATTTCCACTTAGATCACTTTATCTGCTCCATATTTCAAATATAATTATCTTAAGATTTTTTTTCTCTCTCTCCAGATATATACAAATAGACCCCATAGCACAAAGTAGAATTTTTGCTTCAATCAGCAAATATGATTTAATGAACTCAATAGAAATAAGATAGTCTACTAATATTTATTTTACCCATTTAGATGTTCTTCACTTTCTGAAGTTCTAACTCTTATCTTTTCATTTCCTGTTTAGAGAATATTCCTCATCCATTCTTTAAGGACTGGTTTGCTTATAAGAAATCATCTTCCTTTTCCCTCATCTAAGAATGTCTATTTTCCCTATATTCATGATGGATATATTCTCAGGATATGAAATTTACAGTTCACAGTTCTTCCTTTTCAGTACTTGGAAATTATGTATCACTTCCTTCTGGCCTCCATGATTTCAGATGAGAAATCTCTTGTCATCTGAATTGCTGTTTCCCTGTAAGTAATGCACTATTTCTCTCTGGCTGCTTTCAAGGTTTGTTTCTTTTTCTTTTGTTTGCTGAAGTTTAATTATGATGTGTCTTGCCATGGATTCCTGTTGCTTTAAACTATTTGGAGTTTACTAGCCTCTTGAATCTTAGGCTTATGTATTTCATCACAAGTTTTCAGATATTGTATCTTTGAATAATGTTTCAGTCACAGACTCTCCTCTCCCTCTGGTGCTCTGATATGACTGTTACCTCTCTTATTATTTTCCTACAGGTCCCTGAAACTCTGTGCATTTTTTTTTCAGTTTATCTTCTCTCTGTTGTTCAGTCTGTGATGATTCTATTGATTTGTCCTCACATTAAGTGATTCTCTTCTCCATTACCTTCATTCTCTTCTTGATCACATCCAGTGAGATATTTATTTAACTTAATGGATTTTATCAGTACTAGTACTTTAATTTGGTTCTTTAACTTACATTTTTCTCAGATTCTCTGTTTTTTTTCATTTGTTTGATGAGAATTCAAAATTATTTGCTGAAGCAGAATGTGGGGCATTGATTTACATTGTCTCATTGCAGAAGGGTGGGGTGGAAGGTCTGTTCCTGGATGGGCCCAAGAGAAATGACCAAGAAAAGAGATAGGAAGAAGCAGAGTGCCAACTAGCTTTACTTGTCACCACTTCATTCCACCTCACTGATGCTAGGTGGGGTTGGAAGCTCAGTTCTCCACTGGTCCTGGCTCACATGTAGAAAGGAAGCAGAATGCCAACTACCCTGTCTCACATCACTTAATTTTACCTTGTTGATGCTTGCTAGGGGTATAGGCTGTGGTCCCCATTGGATCTCACTGATTCCAGGAATGGGATGGAATGCGAGTGGCTATTGGTCCTGGTTTACACCCTACTGGATCTTGCTGACATCAGGAGAGGGAAGAAAAGTGGACTGCTTACTAGCCCAACTTGCCCCAATTTGCTCAGTCTCATTGACAACAGGTGTAGGCAGAGGTGACTAGATCCTCCAGTCACCAGCTCTTTAAGTCTCATTATTCCTGGGTGGGGACGAGCTCTCAGCTTACAACAGCACTGTTGACACCTTCCTGGTGGGGTACTTTGAGCTCCACCTGTTTCTGCCAGGGAAGAAATAGAAGATAAACTACCCCCTTGGCTCCACCAACACTGTTTGTGGCAAGGGAACTGGAGCACAGCCTACTTCAGCTGGGGAAATGATAGATTAGTTTTGCTGCTAGGCCCCATCAACAGAGACAGGTGAGGGGAAGGGAATCAGAGTGTGCTGCTTAAGAGACATGAGGGTGGGAGGGTACAAAATCAATTCTCTGCTCGGCCCTTCTGAGGCTACTGGAGTGAGGGACATGTGATTTTTCCATTGATGTTTGGCTAGAGTAAGGTAGGAAGAAAAGGACTATGCCGTCTTGGCAAAACCGGAAGTCCAATAAATAGGAGTATTTTAAAAATATCTTGGGAAATATGAATTGTTTCCAATATTTATAGACAACCCAAGACAGATCTTTCATTTTTATATTATGATTTTCTTAGTTCTACGATTTCTTTTGGAATGAAAAAAATGTTGCTAAACATTAAAATGTAAAAATCAAGGAATATAAAAAATTAATTAGAATATTTAATGCAACTATCAATAACAATAACAGTGTACTTGAAAATGGTGATGAGGATTTTTCTAATTACAGGGAAACAGTGTCTTCTCAGGGGAGAGTCAGGTTTCAAGAAGGTACAGGAAACATTCAGATGAGTTGATTTGGGGATAGAGGGTATTTTCCCTATGACAATTGAGAATTCTAGAGGAATGTGTGGTAAAGCCTTAGAGTTTGGAAAAGAGAGGAAGTTGTGATAAAAAAGTGGGTGTACTGATGAGCACCAGGTGATGTACAAAGTGTTGAATCACTATATTGTACACCTGAAACTAATATTACACTGTATATTAACTAACTGAAATTTAAATAAAAAATTTTTTAAAGAAGTTCATGTACTGCCCTTGAGGATATTAATGCTGAGAATGAGGGGTAACGCAGAAGAACTGGTATTCATATGGTAACAGATATAAAGAGGGATAACTGTATAATTACATACTTCCACATGTTAGAAAGACAATTGGTGGTGGTAAGATCTCACACTCACGCTACCTTTGGGGATGAAACTTCGGAGGTGGGAACGATTGGATAACTTAGCAAATATACATTACATGTAAGGATTTGCTAATGGCTTGAAAATAATTCACCAGTTATTCAACACTCTCTAACTACCTAAACATATGCATATATTTTGCTATATATGAGCTTAGCTGTTTCAAAACTCAGCCCTCACAAGTAACAAACTACAATTGAACCCTTGAGCAATGTGGGGGTTAGGGGTGCCAACTCCCCTGCAAAGTCAAAAATCTGCATATAACTTCTGACCCCTAAAGACTTAACTACTAAGAGCTTACTGTTGACTGGAAGCCTTACTGATAACATAAACAGTCAATGAAGACATATTTTTATGTTATATGTATTATATACTGTATTTTCACAATAAAGCAAGCTAGAGAAAAGAAAATGTTATTAAGAAAATCATAAGGAAGAGAAAATACACTTACAATACTGCACTGTAAAAAACCCACACTTAAGTAGACCTGAACAGTTCAAACCCATGTTGTTCAAGGGTCAGCTGTAATGTGAAATATGGAGAATTTGCTAATATACTCAGGGAATGAGTGCTTGTCTGCAAGGTAAGTGTCTCACTGTTTACCTTTACCTTCTATCAGTTTTCTTCCTGATAGAAGTTGTGATAAAGATCACAGTACCATTTACATATGATAATAAAATGGATAACATGTAATGAT
Source organism: Eumetopias jubatus (assembly GCF_037043125.1). NCBI lineage: Eukaryota > Metazoa > Chordata > Mammalia > Carnivora > Otariidae > Eumetopias > Eumetopias jubatus. Next base: position 95,634,998 of record NW_028274817.1, read on the forward strand.
GACTTCTTCTGTTCCTATCAAGGGGTCAGGGACTCCAATACATGCCCAGTTGCACAGAAAAGGAAATCCATTATAGCTACCAGAATTCAGGAAGAATAAAAGTGGCAAAAGGTAATGAGTGCTTGTGCTTAGTCAAAATAGAGAAATCCTAGAATGAATGCTTTCATAAAATGCAGTTATCATATCCCTTTTATGAGATAACTGAGAAAATATAAATCTAATCCCTTCTGTAAGATTAAATTTTGACTTGCCCACAGAACTGGTGACAGTAGAGAGTTTCAATTGTGTACGTATTTCCCACTCATGGAGACCATGACAACTTATAGGCATTTGATCTTACTTTTAGACTTAAATATACATAGGATTGTCAGCTAAATGAAGAAGAAGAAAAAAAACGATAACAATTTCAGTTCAGGTGTAATTGGATTTTTGACATATCAGATACAGCTCTGATTACATTTGACAGATGCATACTGATTTTCATTTTAAACTCTTCTGATCCAACATATTTTGTTATTTCTAGAATTTTTTTCCTTGAAATTAAATAAAGGTTTGAAGATACAGAAAATTTTAATTAACCTCACTGACTGAATGTAATACCTATCCTGGAATTGGAGTCTGATAGTATATATTTTTTCATACAAAAACAATGAAAAATGTAATATTTGTGTAGCATAAAGCAGAAATTTTGCATTTTAGAGTCTACCAAACAGGTCATAGGACACGGTTTAGAACATGTCCTCACTTACCAGAGTCTAAGAATTAAAACAAAAATGCAAAGTTTATACAGTTGCATTAAGTTTCTCAAAAGTGACCCAGAAGTGCTAAAGCTGTCACCACTTTTACTATCTCAACACTTTCTTTACAGCTTCCATCTCTTGAGGCTCTTGCACAGAAGCGAATGTAGTCTGTTTTTTCATACTGGATTCTGGGCCAGTGACCTTCAGTATTTTTGCCCTGATTTCTTCTCTCTCATATACATGTGGATACTCAATTTTAAGCATGTTTTATTATGTTTCTCCCAAGACAGGCACTTGATTCTTGATCCCAACATAATAAAAACATTATTAGACCAATAAAACTTGAAAGAGTATATTCCGTTTTACAAAACATAATTTTACTCTCAGACTCACACCTTGCTTGATTCCAAAAGTAGTCATAAAGCATATAATTTGCTTTGCTTTTCACTTTACTATCTGAGCACTTTTATTCCAAATTTTTCTTTATGTTTTTTCTAGCACCTAAGAAATAAAAGAGTTCCATTTTTTAAGAGAAAATATTGTAAACTTAGCATCAAAATTAGAATAACTATTCCAAAAGCAAACAAACCTATATAGATCTGTTTTTATTAATGTCATTAACATAGAATGACAGAATTTTTGAGTTCTAATTTAATGGTCCTCACGTATAACCTCCCAGTGAATCTAGGAATATATTCTAAGAAGTATTAGGAAGATGGCCCCTCAGCAACCACTTAAATTCATCCTCTAATGAGGAATTCCTATTTCTTAAGGTACTCAGCTCCTTCATGAAATAAAATTGGAAGGTTTTTCATTGTTTTAGGCCCTGGTTCCACTGCTTAGAGCTACCAGTCTCTGGTTGAAGTTCTGCTGTCAGCAGCAATACAGAAAATTAAACTCCATCTTCCACATTTGGAGAAGCCACTTTTCCATGCTCACTATAATTTATTCCCTCAAGCACTAGACATAGTTCTATTTGTCATGTCTTGCTCATTATTTAAATCCAAGGATTTAAGATTTTGACTGTCTTAACTGTCTTTGCTAGGTCCTTTAATAGGCAAACCCAAGGGGCGTCTGGGTGGCACAGTCAGTTAAGCGTCCGACTCTTGGTTTCTGCTCAGGTCATGATCTTAGGGTCATGAGATGGAGCCCCGCATTGGGCTCTGCACTCAGTGGGGAGTCTGCTTGGGGATTCTCTTCCTCTGCCCCTCCCCCCTCCTCTTTCTCTCTTTCTTTTGCAAGTAAATAAATAAATTTTTAAAAAAGAGACAAACCCAAACCAGTAAGGTCAGCTATATGTTACATTTCCACCTATGATGAATGATTTCTCAGATCTCCAAATACTGTCCTTGAATTCCTATCTCCATTGACTACCTGCCCATTGGGACATCACCATTTCTACCTAAATTATAACATGTTGACTTATTCGTAATGTAAGATTTTCCAAATTTTTGATTTCACTCTTTCATAACAAATATAACTATGTGTGGTTTCTTCAGTATCAATGTAATTTCAATCAATATGTCTCATTGGAGATTTTAGTTATAAGTAGAGTTGTCTAGCCATTTATCAGGTATTTACTGCCATTTCCTAAGATATAATAAAAGACCCTTCATCCCTCAATACCCATGCAAAGAAGCATTTTATTTTCCAGTATCTTAATATTTAGCATGTTTAATTGACCCAAATTATCCAGGTAAGATCTAATTAGTGTAAAGCAATTTGAAACAATTACCCATATTCTTACACCTGCAAAAAGCAATTTTACTATTATGGCTCAAACTTACTTTAAATTTTTAGATAATCTGACTACAAAGTATGTTATCAAGAATTAAGTAAGATAAAAACCAAAAATGTGCTCCCAAGCCGAACACCACAACATTCAATTTATGTTACTGATGCTTTGCACTCGCATGTCAGACATTCTATTATTTCCTTAATACTCTGTCTTGAAGACTTCAGCCAAACATTACAGAATACTGAGAATAAATATCCATTTAGCATTCTAGCATATTGGCTTTCTCTTCCTGCTTTTTGTGATACATCAATTTGCTGACTATTCTCTGTTTTTATACAAGACATAGATGGTATGGACTCAGATGAGACTCTATCAGCCATTTAATAGAGCCATCTCTGCCGGCCAATTCATTCATTCATGTTGTCCCTTCAGTAAGGGGTTTTCTGGCCACCCTCTTCAAAACTGCCCCTCCAGCACCACGACTTTCCTTATCCCTCTCCTGTACCCATTTTCTTTCCCCATCCTATTTGATTATTGTCTGTCTTTTCCTACTAGCATGTAAATCCCAGTAGGGCAGAGATACTTGCGTATTTAGCTCCCTGCTGTATCTACAGAATTTAGAACAGGATCTTAGTATATTGTAGCTCTCAATAAATATTAGTACAGGAAGGAGTTGAGCAAGGAACTGTTTTAGTTACCGGAAATACCATAGGAAATGAGAGAAAATATTGTTTGTGCTGTGGAACTTAATAGAAAGTGGAGAAAAGAAGAGGAATAAATAGGTAGATAACTACACAATAGGTTTTAATTATTTAGGAAGAGAGAATTAATGAAGACTGCTTTCAAGGAAAATTTCTCTAAAGAAGTGACACTAAGTGGAGGCATTTAAAAGATTTAGAGGAAGGTAAACAAGAAGTTGGGGTAAGAGTGTTCCAAGCAGAAGGGTGAGCAACTTAAACACTTAAATAGGAATTGGCTCGGGATGTTGCAGCAGCTCAGTGAAGGGTGGGAGAAATTAGAGAAGATGAGGTCAGGAAAAAAAAAAAAAGCATGGACCAGATGATGTGAGGCCTTTCTGACCTCACCTCCTAAAGGTGAACCGGATAACATAGGGAGGTTTAAAAAAGCATAGTGATATGACTCAATTTATGTTTTTACAACAGATCACTCTGTCTTCTGTGTGGAGATGAGAATTTAGGGAGCAGGACAGAAATAAAAGAAGCAACTGTAGCAGTTCAGGTGGCATAGACTAGGGTAAAAATGATGGAGGTGGTAAAAAGGGGCCAGAAATGAGATATATATTTATGGTTTTGCGATCAGTATTCACTGATGGGCTGGGAATTTGCACTGAGAACAAAAAGGAATCAAGTATTACTCCTAGGTGATTGGCAAGATGAACTAGATAAACAATGGTGCCATTAAGTGAGATGGAGAAATCTTTGAGGAAGAAATTAGCATGAGAGTGAGGGGACAGGTATATCAAGAGTAATATTAAGAGATACCTACTAGATACCCATGTGAAGAAGCAAATAAGCAGTTGAAACTCAAGAGAAATTCTGGAGTTGGAGATATAAATTAGGAGTTCATGATGAATAGACAGGATCCACAAGCCTCAAAGAAATGACCAGGAAGATAATATAACTGGAAATACAATTTACAAAAAGCCAAGTGCAAAGAGCAATATTAGATCTGCAAGTTCTGCTTCCTGGAACCCAAAGAACTTCTTGTATTGGCCAACTGAATGGCTTCATGTTGATAAGAGAGGCATTAATTCTCAAAGAAGAAAGAGGGATGGTACCTAACATTTATCTATCTGTCTGTCTATATATCTATGTTTAAATAAAGCTAAAATAGAAAACTGAAAATTTTTAAAGTTACATGAAAATGACACTAACTAAAATTATATCTGGTTAGTTTTATTGATCTGTAGGAAATTATGTGAGAAAATAAAGGCCTGATGTTTTAAAGAAAAAAAAAATAAATTTAACTGGAGCAAAGCAACATGGTTAAAGGTTTCTTCCCTATGTGTTTTTCTGCCAGGAATATTTATGTAACCAGAAGTCAGGATTTCCTACTACTGTGATTAGTCCAATGACAACAACCTAAACTAAGGCTCTAAATCTTTTCTTTAAATTAAAGATAAAATTTAATTAGCCCTTACAGAGATTATTTAACATTGTGTAAAATGTTTTGAATAGTGTGCTAATCCTTTTACCACTGTGTCAGGGAATACCAAGAGTACAAAAGTGATATAACAGTCATTATGTAATAATATTTTTAGTTATATTAATCTTTCTCATGAAAATGATTAAAGATTTTCTATTCTTGAACAAAGAATACTGTTGTTGTTTTAAGTAAAGCCTCTGTGTTTTCTAAGAAGCAATAAGAGCAAAGAAACAGTGAGCTGTTACATTTAAAATCAGTAATGAAGTATTAAGTATAAATAAACAGAAAAATAGCTTATATTGTGTGACAACAAATTGTGTATTTACTGTTGCTCTAATATCACAAAAAATGAGATATATTGTTAATACTCTTGTTATTTTTAAAAGGTAATCCAAAATGGTTTTGAGCATGATTTGTCCATTAGACAAAAGCAAAATATATGAAAAATACATAAAAAATTTCTGAAGACACAAAGTTGATGAACTACTGAAAATACACAAAATGGACATTGATGCAAAGATTGAGAATCACAGAAATGTCATTTTTCCCTACATGTATAAAGTTAAAATTTAAATGACAAATTGAAAATAATTCCAATAAATATTCTATCAGGTTTTCTCTGGAGGTAATCAAGTTTATTATAAAGGTCATATGGATACCTAAACAAGGAAGAATAGCCAGTATAACTCTGGAAAGGAAAAACAATGCTATTTAAATATTAATTAATTAAATATTAGTATTAATTAACATTAATATTAATATTTAAAATATTAAAGCACATTATAAAACCTCTTTAATTAAAACAGTGGAGTTTTGGCTCTCAAAGAAAAATCAGGGGAATAGTAGCGATAGCCCAGACAGAAACCAAGTACACATGGCAGCCTAGTAGTCTATGATAATGCTGGCAGATCAAATCGGTACAGACAAAATGGGCTTTTAAATAAATCTTGAAGAAATAGCCATTTGGATAAATAGATGGAGGGGAGAACCAAATTCTTAGATTTAAAAGACTCAATCACTCAATATTTCTAAGATGCCAGTTACCCCCAAATCGATGCATAATTTCAGTATAATTCAAATACAAATCCTAACAGGGGCATGTGTGTGTTTGGAAGTTAACTAGCTGATTCTAAAATTCTTATAAAAGTACAAAGGATTTAGAATAACAAAGAAAATATTGAAGAGCACGGAAAATTGGAAGGATTTATGTTACCATATATCAAGACTTGCCATAGAGCTACAGAAGTTAAGGCAGTATGGTACTGGTGCAAGGATGGATGACTAGACAATTGGAACTGAATAGAAAGTCCAGAAGCAGACCCACATACATACTGTTACTGGATTTGAGAGAAAAGTGTCACGCAGTTCAGTGAAGGAAAGGATGGCCTTTTCTATAAATGGTGCTAGGGCAATTTGGTATACATAATGAAATAAAATGAACCTTGACTCCCACCTCACCATATTTAAAATTACTGAGATATGTATCAGGAAAAGTACACAATAATGCTTCTAGTAAAAAAGAGAAATATATCTTCATGACTTTATGCCCCAAGCTACCAAGACTATGGCCAGTATATGGTAGCTAGATATCAGCTCTCTGGGAGGAGTGCCTTCAGCTGTAGAGTCACCTGACCAAAGTCAAACTCCTTTCCTGGGGCAGACGCAACGATAGATTGATGTAGGTAGTGAGGTGGGGGGAAAGGAGACGGAGGTATAAAATCATGGCCTCCTCAATCCAAACTGGGGCAAATCTGAAGTGCTAGCCTAGTTTCAATGCTTGCCGTGGTATGAGCCAACACCTCTGTCTCCACCTTCTCCCTCTGTTCAGTCTTGGTTAATTCTCTTCTTCCCCAGGGGTGTTGATCCTGAGAGCACTCCCTAATAAACTTCCTGCACACTAAACTCCTTCTCAGAGACTGCTTCCCAGGAAAACTGTTCAGCAATAATGATACTTCAGACGGTTCTGAGTGAAACTTGGACAGATATTTAAAATTTTTGTTTCATTATTTATTGATAGATGTTTTACAGCAGTCTTCTACTTAGAATAGTATTGTGTAGTTGGGTAAGAGCCCAAGCCCTACATTCAGACCCAAGCCCCAGCATATACTGTGGGTGTGATCTTGGACCTACCTCCTACATGTCTCAGTATATTCATCTAACAGAAGGGTATTAATACAATCTATCTCATAGGGTTATTGTGAGGACTAAATCCTTTAATATTTGTATAGTGTTTGAAATAGTTCCTTGCACAGAGTACATTGCTATTGCTCATGGCAAGTGACATTGTTTTCCATTCAAATACCATTAAGAAAATTATTATATAGGTGACATGCCAAAATTTGTGAAGGTGGCATATGAATAACTGAAATTTGGTGGTTTTTTTTAAAGATTTTATTTATTTATTTGACAGAGAGAGAGACACAGTGAGAGAGGGAACACAAGCAGGGGGAGTGAGAGAGGGAGAGGCAGACTCCCGGTGGAGCAGGGAGCCCGATATGGGGCTCGACCAGGACCCTGGGATCATGACCTGAGCTGAAGGCAGCCACTTAACGACTGAGCCACCCAGGCTCCCCAGTGATATTTTTTAATGAAAATGTTGAATAAAAGTAGAGCACATAAAGGATTAGGAATAGCAAAAGGAAGAACAAAGATGGATAATCTTAAAAATACAGATACAAATATAGAAATAGATATCTACTGCTCTGTAAGAAACTCTTTTGTAGAAAAACTAGTATTCTAGAAAACTAATATTCACCTTAAGGTAACAAGACTTTCGTCAATGAGTAATTGATGAAAATTAAAAGCATTTGTTTAGCAATTGTTTACCTAGAAAACAAATGGATTTCAGAAGAAAAAAAACTTACTATTTATTTCTTAATGCATTTTTCAGAAATATATTTCCTCGTATGTATTGGCAATATACTAGTCCTGTTTCTTATAAAACTGAAGAAACCAGGAATCCATCTTTGTGTTTACCTATTTTCACCCAAACAATACTAATAACCAAATCTTGTAATTTTAGTGTTTAGAAATTTCTTCACATAAACAATTGCGTTTGTTCTTCAAAAAATATCCTATTCAGGAAAACCGATTTTCATTTTTTGTGATGCCAGATTAGAATCTAGAGAATACAGAAACTAGCTCAAGCTAAGGTTACAGTCAAAACTAGAACACTGCAGATTCTCAGACTACAAGTCTAATGCCGGTCCCTGTAGCTTGGATCTCTCCTTAGGGTCCTAGGAAGTAGCAACTTATTCTCTAGAGCTCAGTATGATATAAGAAAAAACTAACCTCTCCCCACCGCTGGCCCTGTTTTTTAAAATGTCACAGTCAGAGGACCCAGGAAAATGTTACAGCTAAGATTTTTTTTTCTCAAGGGTTTAATCTTGATTTTGCTTCACTGACATTTGATTACTTCCTGGTGAAGGAGAAAAAGAACACTTCAAGTCTTATAAATGTATCAGCTTTGTAGCAGGATGTCTTCTGCGATCACAATTCACTTCTACTCTTATCTCATTCTTGGTTACTCAACCTAATTAGATGTGTAGACAAGAATGAGCTTCAAAATGAAAGCCTGGCAGGTTAACATTCTTCACTGACAGGAAGACCCCCTTGTTCCCCCCTCCTGTCTAGTTCCTGTCACCAATTTTGAGAAAAAGATAACAAAAAGGATAGTGAACTTATTAAAAACAAAATGAAATATTGAGCTATCTACACCATAGCATAGAACTCATTCGAAGGAAGAAAAATTCTAGGAAAAAAAAATTTCTGTAGAGGAATAAAATGGATGTGAATGTCCTTTTCCAATGTGAAAAAACAATGTCAATGGCTAGAATTCTAGTCTTGGTCGATATCATCATATATAGAGATGCAATTTTATTAGAGGGGTTTGTAAATACAAAGGAACTTAAATTTCAGAAAGAAGTTGATATGAGAATGCTTGCAGAAATGATTTTTATCTATGTCCTTTTGTCACATATAGATCAAAATGTTGCTGAAGTCGGGTTGCGACTGGGAGGATGCCTAGAAGAGTTAAGCATGAAATGAAGCAGCGGCATTCACATTGAGAAACACTAGTCTTAGCAGCTGTCAGTTGGTCTCCCTTTAATGCTGAGCCATTCCCTGAATTGAATTGAATGCAGTGTCACAGGATATAGCAGACTGGAGGGTAGGAGTTTAGAACCTCTGCTAACTCAGTTCATCTGAGAGCAATATTTACAAAAGTATGTTTCTTAGCCAGATATACATTCCAAAAACATTATTTCCTCTATATGGAAATATAGACAGCATTAGAAAAAAAAAAAAGTCCTAGGAAACCCTGCCATAAAGGAAATTTTGTTTAAGTTGGCATTTCCCGAATTTATTTAATCATAGAACTTAGTTTTTCTTTTTTTTTTCTCATATCATACCTATTTCTGTCTCTTGAAATTAACATTTCACTCTACACACTTAGGTAAATGCTGGTCAAGAATAAGACAATCTTTATAGTTCTCAAGTATTCACCAAGGAAATGTTCCATGCAGAGGTGGAAAGAGTTTTAAGGTTATAAATGCTTTACATGGCATGTGAGATTATACCTACAGGTAATTTTTACAGTAAGGCCATGAACCCCAAAGTCTCTAAAAATGTCCATAGCAATATAAGAAACAGAGCACCCATTTCAGTTGTACCTTTAATGTTTATGTGCCCCAAATCATCAGGAACACCCCTGACACTAATACCACATAAGAACACCAGAGCAAACAAGAAGTTTCTAGAGAAAGCTTCTAGAGAAAATAATCCCCTTTGGAGATTTTATTATATAGAGCAGCAGGGAGTACATCTTGAACTGTCAACCCACCACACAGGCAGGATGTGCATTGTTTATTGAAAAAACAAATCACAGAAGACACTAGAGATATCAATATGGAATGCAGGAGAACATCAGATTAAATTTGAAAATGATGTGAAGACAATTAGAACAATATAAATTATAATTAAGAAAGTACTTTCAGAATCTTTTTTTTTTCAAATTAGAAAATTTAAAATTGGAACATACAATGTTGGTCTGTGTTGCATAGAAATTACATTACATATAATTACTAACTGGATTACTCATTTATTTAAATTTGAAACTATATCAGAAATCACTTGAAGAATAAAGAACTAGGAATCAAAACAGAAGGAAGTTCATTTCAATATATGAGCAGTTCAAAATTAATAAACAAAGATAAAAGGTTTGTAAACTAACACAATAAGACTGTTGACTTTGGTAAAAGAAACAATTTCCATAATTCCCATACACAACTCCATGTTTAGAGGAGGTAATTCCCTGGCATTTTATTTTTATTTATGTATTTATTTTTTTACCTTTTGGCCCCTTTCACCCATTATTTGGATTATTTAAATAAAAGTATGGGTACTGGAAGCTTTATGTTTTTACTATGCAAAAAATGAACTTTATTGACACTTATGAACACTATGCTTGAAAATAACAAGGAAATAAATGGTCCTGGAGAAGAAGATTATTGCAAAGATGTTCTCCCCAAATTTGTCTATAGGTTTAATGTAATTGTGATCAAATGTTTATTGAGACTTCTTTGAAACTTGACAAAAAGTTATTCTAAATTTTTTCTATAAGGATAAATAGGTGATAAAAGGAAATAAACTATGTTTTTAATTCATTTTTTAAAAAGATTTATTCATTTATTTGAGAGAGAGAGAGAGAGGGCACACAAGTGGGAGAGGCAGAGGAAGAGGGAGAGATCTGAAGCCGACTCCACGCTGAGCGCAGAGGTGATGCAGGGCTCGATCTCAGGACCCTGAGGTCATGACCTAAGCTGAAACCAAGAGTCGAATGCTTAACTGACTGAACCACCCAGGTGCCCCAGAAATAAATTATTTAAGAGATCATAAAAAGAAAGAAATAGAATAAGAAAACATAAAAAAAAGAAAACATAAAATTGTAGGATTTAAACTGCATGGCACTAGAACAAGACCTGAAATACAGAGACACATAACAGAATATGATCTGAATACAGGCTGCAAAACATAAATAGCTACAGAATGATTATTATTATCAAATGAAAAGATCAAATTAAATGAAGGGAATCAAATTAGATCATAATTACATAGCAAAAAAGCAAAACCTAGATGAATTAAAGGGGTAAATGAAAAAGCTGCCTATTTACATGTAACTCCTTCCCCATTACAAAGAAGAAGAAAAAGAAAATGTAGGTGAATTTTTTATGGATTTCACAATGTGGAAAGACTGAAAGTGTAGAACCAATGGAAAAAATTTTTAAGAAAGAAAGTGTCTCATATACTCAATGGATAAGTAAAATTAAAATATAAGCAGACATGTAAATACTTAATACAAATATAATAAGGTTGTTATTTGGCATTCAAGGGGTTTACAACTTTTTGCTGTTATAAACAGTGCAATATTTTGATTCATTCTTCAAATGATCTCAGCAGAGGGGCACTTGGGTGGCTCAGTCAGTTAAGGGTCGGACTCTTGGTTTTGGCTCAGGTCATGATCTCAGGGTCATGAGCCTGAGCCTCACGTTGGGCTCTGTGCTCAGCGTGGAGTCGGCTTAAGACTCTCCCTCTCCCTCTGCCTGCCTATAAAATAAATAAATAAATCTTAAAAAAAAAAGGATCTCAGCAGAATTGCAACTACTGGGTCAAAAAAGTGATAATTTCTGTTTCTTTATATACATTACACAAAGTGCTTTTCAGAAGCTATGTTGTGATTTATATTCCCCAAAGCAGTACTTGTTCAAATTTCACCATGGTTTCAAGGGATAAAAAAATGAAGACAAAAAAGGAAATAGAAAATTTACATGGTTATCATTTAAATCAACATTTTTTTGAATATTAGTGACTATGAACATATTTTAATCATTCTTTGGCTATCTGCACTTAACTCTTTGGTGAACTGCTGTTTACACTCTTTTTAATGTGTTACAAAGAAATTGAAAACAAAGACATTGAAGTCATACACAAGGAGGTTTAGCTTTGACATTAAGCAACTGTTTTGATTTTATGTAAGTTAATTTTTCTGAATTGCAATCTCCTTGATTCAACAAGAGTAATAATAACACTTACACTATAGAGTTGTATCAAATGAAATAAAAAAATGAGATTTAGGATGCTGATAGAAATAGTACAATAAATAGAATAAAGTCATGAACCCATTTGTATTGGGATGCTAGTAGTTGTTGCCAATTCCAGTTAGTATTTTTGTATTATGTTAAGATAATTCATATTTTATCATGTTAACCATAACTATTATGACTAATTTAAGGTAATTAAAATATTATTTTAAGCAAATTAATATTTTTTGAGTTTTAGATTTTTAAGCAACTTCATTTCTTATGCCTTAGATTTTCTCCTATTCATCAATGTGCAGGTGGGATGATTAATACATAGTACAAATAGATGTACACCCTCTAATAAATTTTCAGGGAATCATTAGCTTTGTGAAGATGCAATTATTTTTCATGATTATGAATAGCTTTAGCATACTATTTATTTTTAATTTTCCAAAATCTTCTTAGACTCACACACTTAAGTATTTTTTTTAAAGATTTTACTTTTAAGTAATCTCCACACCCAATGTGGGGCTCAAACTCACAATCCAGAGATCAAGAGTTGCACACTCTTCTGATTGAGCCAGCCAGGCGCCCCTCACACACTTAAGTATTAAGTGGTCAAAAGGACTTTCGAACATTCAAAATCTCAAAGACAAAATATTTTACAAGTTGTATTTATGTGCTATGGAATGAAAAACAGTGAAGATATAATGAATATATATAAAGATTATACTATCCATGCTTTTCTATCAACTTATTAAAATTCATATCCAAATATTTAATTGTGTAATTGTTATTAAATATATATTAAGATAAGAGACATACAATTTCATCATCTCTGAAATATAAAAGCATATAGAATGACAGAATATAAAGTAGAAATCCATACCTTGTGTGTGACTCAGACCACTAAACTTGAAGGCAGAAGTCTCATGGAAGAAGCTATTCCAGTAATGGTCAATGACGAGATGCCTAGGTTTTTCCGAACCTAATAAAAATATAAAGAGATATTATTCCTCAATGTCACATTCAAGAGGAAAAATAGCAGTGGAGATTGAAATAGAATGAAACTCTCCTCTAATGGAAAATTTCTCAGATGATTATTTTTCAAAGTATATATATATATATATATATTTTTAAAAATATAACCACAGTATCTTTATTTTTTATTTTTTATTGTTATGTTAATCACCATACATTACCTCATTAGTTTTTGATGTAGTGTTCCATGATTCATTGTTTGTGCATAACACCCAGTGCTCCATGCAGAATGTGCCCTCTTTAATACCCATCACCAGGCTAACCCATCCCCCCACCCCCCTCCCCTCTAGAACCCTCAGTTTGTTTTTCAGAGTCCATCGTCTCTCATGGTTCGTCTCAAAGTACATTTTAAGATGAGATTTAAATCCCATTTTTGAAGACCATATCCAACATTATCAAAGTTTTCTCTATATTAAAAATATTATAAAATCAACTCATACATTCTTAGAACTTAATGTAAACTACTCAAATAACAGATATTATTGAGAGTCTGTTTGAGCCCACTGTCTAAAAATGGATTCTAATAATTAATATTTACATGTTTAAATGTATATGCATTGACAAAAATTTAAACCAATAAATACAAAATCAATCAATTACTCAAAACGTACTGGCTACATAACAAGTACTTGCCTTTAGTGCTACCATGTATAAAAGACAAAAATCTCTGTCAGTACAGGCATTTATAATTTTAAGTACATTGAACTAGATATCAGCTGACACTGTCCTTGGAAAGGAATGGGAGTGCATGTTATAACCCCTATGAAAGGGGTTTTTGTAACTTATGGTAAAATTGTATATATATTTACTATTTTGCCAATCAATACTGCTTGTAGAAATACACCTTAAATATAGTCCTCAAACATGAAACAATATACATGTAAAGGCATTATTTGTATAGCAATATGCATAGGGGCATTATTTATATGGCAAATTATTAGAAATAATGAAAAGGTCCATGTATTGGCGACTAGTTGTATATAAACAATAATGTAGCAAAAACTGAGGTACTAACAAGTCATAAAAATCAATGAGAAAGGTGTCCGTTAACTATTTTACTGGGATTCCAGACATATACATATTGTTAGGTGAAGTTAACAAGGTGCAAAAGAAATGATATGGTATTGACCTCTGCATGAGATAGAGGATGACAGGGGACTAGGTATGTATATATGCACTTACTCATGTACACTCATTTTTGTAAAACCAAACACAGTATAAAGTAGAATGAAGATGAAATCTTCATTTCAAATGAAGATGAAAATCATTACCTACACAGTTGGTGGAGAATGTGGTAGATGGTGTAGGTATGGGAATGAATTTTCTTTCAGAACTTTTTATATAGCTTTGAGTTGTGAACAATACATGTTTCACAAATTCAAAAATACAATTGAATTTAAGAAGTCTCAAAATGCAACTCTTAAAACTTTTTGTAATTGTAAGAATATAGTAATTTTGACAATATTAGCCAAAATATTGACTATGATAGAGCAAATGAATTACACTGTTGTGTTGAGAATCAGGTTTCTCATGTGGGAGAAGGAAGAGAGTGTGAGGTAAATTTAAGAAGAACCCTATGGCATAGGATTGAAAGGGAGATATCAGTATGAAACATTTTTTTTTTTTTTTAAGTAGGCTCCATGCCCAGCGTGGAGCCCAAATGCAGGGCTTGAACTCATGACCCTGAGATCAAGACCTGAGCTGAGATCAAGAGTCGGACACTTAATGAACTGAGCCACCCAGGTGCCCCGAAACAACAATTTTTAATAACTCTATTTGCTCTGTCCCCTGAAAGGGACATCCCAGCAATAGTGAGCCCATCTAGTGCCCATTTCTTAGATATTAAATACCTTGTCCCTATAAAGCAAACCTTAGAAAAGTGTCTAATTCTAGCTTTAAAACTAGTTAAGTGGTGGGCAACTGGGTGGTTCAGTTGGTTAAGCGACTGCCTTCGGCTCGGGTCATGATCCTGGAGTCCCGGGATCGAGTCCCGCATCGGGCTCCCTGCTCAGCGGGGAGTCTGCTTCTCCCTCTGACCCTCCCCCCTCTCATGTACTCTCTCTCTCTCTCATTCTCACTCTCTCAAAATAAATAATAAATAAATCTTAAAAAAAAAACTAGTTAAGTGGTGCAACTGGAACATCTTGTGCCAGAAAGTAACAAAATGTTCAAAAACTAATAAAGACGATTCAAAAGACCTAGGGATTGCTTGCAAAGGATCCTGCTGGCCAAACTGGAGAGTATCCAAAAGAATAAAAATAATACCTAATAATAATGATAATAATAATAGTAATAATAATAAACCTATGAAGACAAAGTAGCTCCATTCCTCCTAGGTTCTCCCTCTTACAACTAAAACTTGTCAGATGTAACATAACAGACAAGCCTGGGGAGACTTTGTAAGCATGGGAAGAAGAAAGTAACTTGAGGAACAACATGGTGGTGAGTTCCTGGTTTCTTTTTCTTTTCTTTTTTTTAAAGGAGGCTCTATGGAGGGCTTGAATTCACGACCCTGAGATCAATACCTGAGCTGAGATCAAGAGTTGGATGCTTAACTGACTGAGCCATCCAGGTGCCCCAAGTTCCTGGTTTCTATATTGCCTCTTATATATACCAGACAAGGCACTGCAGAAGCCTCGAACCCAGATCAGCTAAGAGGGGTAGACAAAAAAAAGAGGAGGCAAGCTGATCTTCCAGCTCCTGTTGGTAGACACAGGCAGCACTCCAATTCTCTTGCTGGGTAGCAGGCTGAGAGAGTGTTGCCAGGGTAGAGTTTATCTGAATGAATGAATGAATGAATGAATGTATGAATGAATAAAAATGGTCCGACAATATTCTGTCCACAAGAAACTTCTTCAAATTTAGTGACCTTGGTAGTTTGAAAGAAAAAAGATGGAAAAAGATGTATCATGCAAATGTTAACTATAAGAAACAGGAATGATTACATTAATATCATATAAAATAAATTTCAGAGAAAATTAAATTACTAGAGACAAAGAGAGGCATTACATAATATAAAATATTGATACATGAGGGAGACATATAATCCTAACATGTCTATAACAGATAACAGAGCCTCAGCTTACGTGAAGCAAAAATTGATAGAGATGAAAAAAGAAATAAACAAATATACCATTACGGCTATGTGCTTTAACATCCCTCTCTCAGCAACTGATAGAACCACAGTCAGAAAATCAGCAAGGATACAGAGGACCCAAATAACAAAACTACCTCACAGAATTTAAATGACATATGTAGAGCATTCCACAAAACAACAGCAGAATACATATTTATTTCAAGCTCCTGTGGGACATTCACTAAGACAGACCATATCCTGGGTCATAAAACAAACCTCAACAAATTGAAAATAAGCTAAATCATATAGACTATGTTTTTCTGACCATAGGAAATCAATAATGGAAAGAAAAAGGGCAGGGGGAGAGGGTCTTACACTGCCTTTTTCCATTCTGTCCTGGCACCACTCTTTGAATGTCTTCTTAAAACCAATAAAAATTTGTTGTAATTCAAAAACTCAGTAAACAAGTTCAACAGTCCTCAATGCAAGAGGAAAAAGGAAAAGGAGTAAGAGATTTTTTTTTTTTCTGTTGATATAAGAGCTATGGGTTTGTACAAATAGAAGCTTTTGGGTGTTTTTTAAAAAACGTATTTATTTATTTAAGAGAGAGAGAGAGAATGGGGCAGGAAGGGGCAGAGAGAGAGAAAGAGAATCCAAGCAGATATTGCGCTGATCATGGAGCCCGACTTGGGGCTCGATTTCACGACTCTGAGATCATGACCTGAGCCAAAATCAAGAGTCAGACGCTTAACTGACTGTGCCACCCAGGTGCCCCTATTTTTTTTTTTTAATTGCTCTTAAAAGCCATAAGGTCCTACTGGAGATCTGGATACAGAGAAATCCAGAGAAGAAAGAGATAGGTTTCAAAATCAATTCTGTTAACATTTGTTATGTTTTTGTTTTCCCAGACTCAGGGAAATTACTCAGAAATAAAATGGTAATGACACTGTTTTAAACAAAGAGATCAAGTAGCCTCCTCTGAATAAAGTGTGGGCCATCAGACAATGCATGTTCGGTAGTCAAAGAATCATAGAATCACTAGCTAAAACCAACCTTAGCTATTACCCGGTGCATCCCCCAGTGTGTAAGGAGATGCAGAAGCCCCCCCCACCCCCCCAAAAAGAAGTTCCTTGCCCAAGGTCACATAGCTTGTGTCTTCTGAATTTAGATCCCCATATGCTTTTATATAGCAAATATTCTGTGAATAAATGTGATGATGTGATGGGGATTTGAAAATAATAAAAGCTGAGATGTAAAAGACAAAGAAAAAAAATCCATGAAGCTGTACTCACACTTACAAATATAAAGGGGGGGGGAGGAAAGCAGAGGAAAAAGTTTTTATTTCCTTAATATAAGAATCTCCAGCTAATAAAAAACAGCAAGGATGACAGACATAATAACTGATACTAGTATGGATACTAAAATGTTTCATCAAGTGAAAGGTTGGAAGGAAAGGGGTTATTCACATTGTTTCAAATTATCACCCCCACAATTATTTATTAGTTATAAGGGAGAAAGATGACCTTTACAATAGAAAGATCTGGCAGACACAACCTTAACCAAGTGATTAAACTTAGCATCCCCAAATAATGGGACTTTGTGTCTCCTGATGTGTTGCAATAAGTTCACGGTATGTATGTGATATTCTTCCAATGTTAGTCAGAATTGAGTAATGAAGAAACAAAGATAAAGTAAAACAAAGTACATCAGTGCAATGTAGTACTATAGAACTGTTAATATATTTATGTAGTTCTGTATGTCCTAACATGGAATAATCTCCAAGGTATGTAATGAAAGAGAACTTTTTGTAAAACAAAAACAAAAACAAAAAAATCCCTGAAATCCATAATGTGCAATATTCTATAAAACAACTGGCCTGGACTCCTCAAAATGCCAATATTATAAGAGATAGACAAAGGTGGGAGGAAATTTTTAGCTTAAATGAGACTTAAGAGATCTGATAACCAAATGCAATGCACAGTTCTTAATTGGATCTCAGATTGGAAAAAAGATAAAATTTTTAAGCTCTAAGGAACATTTTTGGGACAACTGGAGAAGTTTTACTGTGGAGTATATATTAAATATTAACATATCTATATTAAATCTTTGTGTATGATATGGCATTGCAGTTATGTTGGAGAAAGTCCTTTCTCTAAAGCCATAGATGCTTTAGAGATGAAATTATGTATCTATAGATAGAGACAGGATATAAAGCCAATTCCCCCCAAATTAACAACTGACGAAGCAGATGAATCTATATGAAAACTATAGGACTAATCATTGTACTGTGCTCTTCTATAGGTGTGAAATTTTTCAAAATAAAAAGTTGTGTCTTAAAAAAAAGTTGTGTCTTAGGGGGACAAAATTAAAGACTAAATGGCAAAAAAAAATTAAAATTAAAATATATTCCTATAGCTTAAATGAAAGCACATTTTATTATCTTTAAAATATGATTTGTGTAAAAGGAACTATTGGGTCATAGAAAAAATTTAAATTATATTTGTACTTAATTCTCTATGAAAAGGAAATAAGCTCTATTGACATTAAGTATATGAGTTGATAATGCTACATATATGTATTTCACAAGTAAATATATGCACATTGAAGTGAATGCTAAGAAATATTTATTAATTGAGGTATATGATTTTAAAATATATTTTGAGACCTTTGTGTAAAGAGCAGTACTTCTGAAAGTGTAGTCTTCTGACAACCTACGCTGCAATAACTTATGCTGGTAGGGTCTTACCCCAGACATAATGAACCAGAATAACTGAGTGTGGACCTGGGAATCTAAATTTTGATAAGTTCCCAATTATTGGTTACTGACTTTTAAGATCTACTAAACAAGAAAAAAGGAGTTCTAAATATTAAGTCTCCTAAAGAGTGTCTAAAGTAAAAAAAATTAATTATAAGCAAGTTGAAGCTCAGATGACTTTTCTTGAAAAGTGACTATAACAATAATTTTATATCTAATTTTCCATACTACAAAAAACATTAGCTATTTGCTATAAGCAGAGCAAACTAAGACAAACAATCCAATTAAACTATGGTATGAAGAGACTGTTATATATTTGATACTCCAACTGCCTACCAGTCTCAAATCTCCCAATAATATTGATTGATTGATTGAAATACTTAGTTGATTGTCTTAATTTGGGAGAGATTTTGAAAGTGTGGGACTTTTTCATGCACCTATTTCTCTCTCTTTTTAGGTATACATAAAGCTATGTACACCCTGATTGGCAATACACAATGATCACTACATATTTAACATAAATATTTATTCAACTCTGGAGGTACTTTAGACAAGATTCAGAGGGTTCCAGGGACAAGATTTTCATAAACTAATTCTAACATGTCAAATCAAATGCACTAGACATTGCCTCTCCCTGTCCTGTAAGTATCATTAGCATGTCATAACTACACTACAGTGTGTACTTTATTACTCTACTGCTGGTGAACACTATGGTCATAATTAACCCCGAGTCAACAACAAAACACAGTGTTTTATTTACATCAATCAACCCTCAAAATGGAAGTTGAAATTTGCAAAACTAATATGATAATTGGTAGGTACACCTTTATCCCTATGTTATTTTGTTTTGCTCTTCAATAAAACTATTGATGTCTGGAAAAGAATCCACTTACACTTAAACATTTGAATCAAATCACTAATACCGCATTTAAATTTGAATTCAGTAGAAAGAGTGAATAATCTCAAGACTATAGCTATTTTAATAGAAGAGAAATGAAAATTGCTACTTTACATGTATTAGTTACTGCTTCATTCATTTATATAACTTTTAGGTATATAACCCATAGTGATATTTCACAAAGAGAATACCACAAGAGATCAAAATACAATGTATACATGTATGTGTGTACGTATGTTGCAGATATAGTCATTTTGAAATGTGTGTATGACAGTTTTCAGCATAAAATAGATGCTCAATACACATAATCATTGACTGAAGATTCAAGTCCTGCTCTCTTAACAAATATGCCAACTTTGAAATACTCATTTAGTTAAGAATAAAGCTATTAGTGAGCACAGATTAGCAGGTTTGGAATGTAGTTATATGAGCAAGGGCACACACATACCTATAATGGAGATGTGTCCTTAAGTTCCTAAATTCATCAGGCCCGAATTTCTAACGTTTTGACTCAGACCCATTCATGGCTACCTTTCCTTTTTCCACCTTTATTTCTGCCTAAGTAGGGTAGAAATTCGAGAGCAGGGATTGGGGTGGAGGGCATAATTACTGATCAGAGAGGACTGTGGGAACTGAGTCCATTGATAGCAGTCACCGAGCAAGGGTACATGTCCAGGATGAACAAGGAGGGCAAGGCAGAAAATCCAAGCATATGTTGATGAGGCAGAGCCAGGGTCTGATGGCAGAGTCAAAAAGAGAAAGGAGAGACCTGAAGAGCTGAGAAAATGCGAAAGGAGTGGCAGTCAGAGGTATTTCCTGAGGTCCTTTGATTGGATGGAGGGAGGCCTCGTTCCCTGAGATCTTAGGGAAGGAAGCAAGAAGAGGGGCAAGTACCATTCTTTAGAGCCTCATCGGTATAAGGATTTGTAAGCACCATCTGTAAGCATACAACTTAGAATGTCAGTTAGGTGGTCCTGGAGAAGACAAGCTAGACGGGATGAGTTCAAGACACTGTTCAATCACTTACTCACTGTATGGCTTTGGGAGATTTCTAAGCCTCAGAGTCCACATCTGAGAAGCTTCTCAGAGCTTTTTTTGTTTTGTTTTTTTTAAAGACTGAGTATAGTCATATTGACAGAGCTCAAATGTGGTACCAAGTAAGTGTATAACAAATACGAGTTTCCTAGGCTATTTGAAGCTTTTATGTAGCATCCTGCTCCTCATGGGACTCATTAATGGTCTCCTTTGGAGAAGTCTCTACTATTCTCTGAATGTTTAGGCCATCTCCTCTTTAGTCACCCGACCTCATTCATCATTTAAAAGTGGCATGAATTAAGATATGAATAGACCCCTGAAATACTACCTTTTCAACACCTTGCCTTGTGTGATGTTCAACTGAAAGAACTTAGAGATGACGTACAGAATTAAATAATTAAGTAGAATTTAATTAAATAGAATTAAAAGATTCTTGAATGTCAAAGGGCAATATTTCTGAGGTAAGTGATTAAAATGGAAATAGCTAAAATACCAGCAGAAGAAAAGACGTTAGAGAACTGGAAATATAAAAGTTTGAGAATGAGCTTGCAACTCTAAAACTGTTGCCTTCCTGGAAAAATAGTGCGTTTTGAAAGACATCTTTTCCTATATATCATATATATCTTACCTATCTGTCTGCCTATTGAAAGAAAAATCAGGAATGCAGAATGTGAAATACTGTAAGACCTCTCGCAGCAACCACCAGCTTGGTGCTATATTCTGAAGTCTTGCTATCAACTTCCCTAAGGGGATTCTGTGAATTTTGTAGCATCTGCAGAAACACTGACATCTTCTGAAAGATAGCAAGGGACTGCACAGTCCTATCGTGAAGTAATTTGAAGACATTTGCAAAGATTTAAATCAGAAGGTATTAATTTAGTACCTTTTTAAATGAGTATATTTGGCATACAGGTTAAATATTTTTAACCTTGTCAGTCATGTTTCCTTGTGCTCCTTCAATAATTCAGGCCAAATCATGAGGCCCACTTGCCAAGGAATATGAATGTAAGAAGACACGAACATGGTAGCTAGAAAAAACAGAACCCACAGAAGAAAGAGGGAGGAGGTTATGAGAGAGAGAGAGAGAGAGAGAGAGAGAGAGAGAGAGAGAGAGAGAAAGAGAGGGAGAGAGAGAGAGAGACTTCATGACCAAGAAAGGGAAAGGAGAAATATTTTCATAAAGGAAAAGGAGAAAGTGAAGGGAAGGAAGATAGCAGAAGTTGTCTTTTTTTGTCCCTGGTCTCCTCAGGTTGAAGGAAGGGGGAGAACCTGAGGGTCTGAACATTTACTCAAGAGAGAGGGAGTTTACTTAAAAGAGACTATTTTAAAATACGAAAGACTAATAAATCTTTCATTGTCAAGCTTCCTGGGTTTTCTTTGTGTTATATAGCAAAAGCATTTTAGACCAATTAAATAAAATTAAGAAGCCACAAATTACTTCATAATTTATTTCTAACGTTAACAATCTTGACCCAATAGCTTTTTATAACATTCTCATAGTTATGAAGTGATTTGGCTGCAATTGCCTTGAAAATTCCATTCCTTGGACAGATCCATTTATCAGCTTTGCGTATTGTTCCCGTACCTGGAATTCTGAGCCCCAGAAGTGGTACAAAGTTCATAAACACGTATTTTCTTGATGCCTATCTAAATTTGTGGTTTCCAATCCCAGCCAAATACAACACCTTTCATATTTTAATTTTGTCAGCTCCCTCCTCCATTCCCTCCAGCAATTATTTCAAACCACTGGGCCACTCTTCAAATCTCTTACTCCATCTCCTTTTCTCAGCAGATAAAAATATAAGCACAACTGCACTTAATTCCCAAGTCCCTCTGAGACCTAAGGGAGAAATGCGCTTCCTGTTCAGGGCTCCTCCTTCTACTTCCAAGTCTGATCTTAGTCCTCCCAGAGCCTTACCCATCAGTTAAGCCCCACCTCCTTTACAGCTTTGACTTCTGCTCAACCCTGGCTTCTTTCTGCCTATACATATGCTCACATCTCTTCCATATTAAAATGCTGACTTCCTTGAGTCTACAATCAACTTTTAGTAAATACTGGCATGTCTCTCCTTCTCATCACAGCCAAAGTCTTCGCAAGGGAATTATACATTAGGATGACATTATGTTCTCAATTTTTACTTAATTATTTCATACCAAGAGCGGGAGGAGATGACCAGGAAAGATGAAAACCTCAGCAGGTCAATGATAGTGTTCAGCTTCAGCATTAATCAAAAAAACAGTCATTGGCAATCACGATAAAATACAATTTTGCCTCAATCAGATTGATGGAGATTAAGGAGAATGCTACTGGTCAGGGTTTACAAGGTTCAGGAAAAGAGGGAATGTCTGTAATATACTCCTGATAGCACGGATTGCAACAGTATAACCATCCTGGAGAGCAAGTTGGTTATTCATATCAAAAACCTTAACATGTATGCATTTCTTTTGGCCCAACAATTGATTTGTGGTAGTAGTAGTAGTTTTGGTAGACGTAGTAACAATATTTGAAAAGATAAAATTAGTAATGTCTAATGTTAGATTTAAAATGTGTTTCAGAAAACTCATAATGAGTTGATTTTCAGACCTCCATTATTTGGTCTTTTAATAAAAAGTGATCAGAAACTTCACATGATCTAATTTAAAAACATGTATCTTCAGTATGACATGAAAAAAAACCCCAAGTTTTGTTAGAACCAAAATTTAATCCAAATATCCTATTTATAAAGAAAAGGGGGTGCACCCACTGCGGAAAATAGTAGGAAGGTTAATCAAAACAGTTAAAATTAGAAGTACCCTACTATCCAGTGATCACGCGACTGGGTATTTACCACAAAAATACAAAAACACTAATTCAAAGGGATACATGGCAACCCCGTGTTTCTATGATGATGATACTGGGTGATGTATGAAATGATCAAATCGCTATACTGTACATCTGGAACTAATATAACACCGTATGTTAACTATATGAGAATTAAAATTAAAAAAAAAGAAAAGAGGCAAATGAAACAAAACCAGAACACTAGGATTTCTAAAAACTTTTAAGGAATAAGCATTGGCATATTTGAGTCATGTCATAAGAATCTTACAAATCTATTACTTTACGTATTTGGCTTTACAGATAAAATTGGAAGAACTTGACTTGGTACATGGATTTCTAATTTCGGATTCTGGCTCCACCATTTATAAGTTTATAAGTGATTTCAGCCAAGATATTTCATCTCTCATACCTTGTTTTCTCTTTTATAAAATAATGCTGTTGAAACAACTAATGGATCTCGAAATTGTCCATTATCTCTAATATGGTTTGATTCTGTGATAAAATAAGTTTGACTAAATATTACAAAATAACATATGTAAAATATAAAAAAAACTTACTTGTTAGTACAATATTGACCAAAACATCCTCCTTGGTGGGATTTTGGAAAGGTATAACAATAGATGATTGAAGACGGAGGTATGTGGTTATTCTTTTTATGTTTATAGGCTGGGGGAACAGTCCTACTCCAGAGAGGTGGAATATCCATTCTTTAAACTGTTTAAAGATAAACATTCATGACATATGTATCCTAATCGCATAGATTTTATTTGCAACACTTAACAAATGTAATATGCATAAAAATCTTGGTAGATAAGAAACATTTCAGGGTGCCTGGGTGGCTCAGTCGATTGACTCTTGATTTTGGCTCAGCTTGTGATCTTAGGGTCTTGAGATCGAGGCCCATGTTGGGCTCTGCTCAGTGGGGAGTTTGCTTCTCTCTCTCTCTCTCTCTCTCTCTCTTTCCCCCTCTGCCCCTCCCCCCTGCTTGTGCTCTCTCTAAAATAAATGCATCTTTATAAAAAAACCCATTTTGTTGTTAATATTTAATATGTATCATTATGTGTTTCTTCTTTTCCAAATTCCTTTTGATTTTATGGAATATTCAATGTATTTCTGCACCAAAAAAAAGAGGGCAAAAGACCAATACTCAAATATTAAACATCTTTCTATACATAAAAGGTTATTTATAGCAACATAAAAGAGAAATCTTAATGAAAACTTTGTATTTCTGCTCAAGGTTTTTAAAAAAATCAATTTATCTAGCAAACTGGATACTAAACACTACATGAAGTTTCCAAAATCCTGTGAATTTCAAATGAAACTCAGATAGTTAGCACATGAAGGCTCAGATGGTGAGGCACAGACTGAAGTCCCATTAAAAGGAAGTGTGCACAACTGCATGCCATATTATTTATCCCTACTGCCTAGTACAGTGTATGTTCTGTTATGACATGATAGGGAAGAATGGCTCAAAAGTTACACGAAGGAGATTGCATGCAGCCATTGTTCTTATCTGGGTTTCACAAACCTGCAAAGCACTGTTTGAAAATGTTCCCTTTGTGTTCATTTAGAATAAAAGTCCCAAGAGTACAAGAGACTGTGACTCAGTTCTGCACTGAACAGTTTGCTAATGTTCCAGATGAATGAAGAGGTCACAAAATGAAAACCAACAAACAATAACCTAGTTTATAATCTCTTGAACTACATAGGTGTGTCCAAGCCTCCAATAAAAGAGGAAAACTTTTAAGACTGTTTCAAAACTAGGACAGGTGGTGACAGTAAATCCATAAAATGCTACCTCTGCATAGGAAGGATTAAAGGTAAGTTTTATCAGCATATATCTTCAAATGCCTGCACTACTTTTAGAGATTCTACTAGCAGAATACAAGTGCACTATATTTTCATTTACAATGTCCTAACCTGACTCCACACATTGAATGACTAGAATCAAGCAACAGGGTTCAAGTATATCAACAACTTTTTTACATAAATTACTTACTTTTTTGGCTACTTAATAAAAATCATTCCTGGATGACAGAAATGAAGTTACTTTAAAGCACTGGGAATGAGCCAAACTACAAAAACAAGAAGGCCATGTTTTCACGTTTCACCAAGTGGCCTGGAATATTAGAGCTGCTAAATTAGACCACATCCCACCATTATTGAACACTAGTATCCAACAACTACCCTGGCATTGCTTAAATTATCCCCTTGGGTTCAGAGAGGGAAATTAAAAAGTATCCAAACAAACATGTGCATTAAAAAAAAAAAGTAATATTGTCCACCCATCTTCACCTCAAACTTTTTTGAAAGAAGACACAGCACAACCTTTAAAGATCCAATTCCAGAGGTGACTGGGTGGCTCAGTTAGTTAAGCCTCCAACTCTTGATTTCAGCTCAGGTCATGATCTCAGGTCCATGAGATCAAGCCCTATGTGGAGCCCCGTGCTCTGCACTCAGTGGGGAGTCTGCTTGAAATTCTCTCCCTCTCTCTTTGCTCCCCCCTCCTTGTGCACTCTCTCTCTAAAGTAAATAAATAAATCTTAAAAAAAAGATCTGCCTTGTTAAAATTATTTATGTAGAAGGAAATAATCTCTACTACACTTTCTCTCTTGTGTATGAAAAGGATTATTGTATTTTACTCTTTAATATTATTGGGAATCAAGCATACTTCCAGAGCATTGGTTCAATTTACATAAGAGTCAGTCATCACGTAAGAAATTTAATGCCTCAAATTTTTTCTTCTGAAGGTAAATTACACATTTTCTTGGAAGAGAGGATACTCTAGTCACCCACCGGTCTTGCACTGACATGGGGTCCCCTATATTATATTTGATTCCACTGCCTCTCAGGTGGCAGGGTTTTGTAACCTCCTTGGTGTCCTGTAGGATTTAAAGCACATATCTCCATTTACTTTCCTCCTCACTAACACTTGAAGAAATAAAAAATAATAATAATTGTCAAAAGTTATGTAAAATTTTCATTGGCAGTAAGAGAGTTATAATCACTTAGCAATCTGTAGGTAGCTGCAAAAACAGTCAAGAAGACAGGTTGAAGTCACATGTCCTGGGTTCGGGTCTGAATTAAACCTCTTACTACCTGCCTGAACTTAATTTCTTTGTGTCTGTTTCCTGATCCAGAAAATGAGATTGATACTTCGACCACAGGATTGTGGTGAGAATGGGTTGCTATAATTCTTAGAATGGCATGTAGCAAGTTTAGAGATGCTTAAAAAATTATCACTTACTGTTGTTTTATTTTTTATTTTTTAAAAGATTTTATTTACTTGAGAGAGAGAGAGAGAGAGAGTGAGTGCGAATGGGATGAAGGGCAGAGGGGAGAATCTCAAGCAGACTCTGTGCTAGGCACAGAGTCCAACGTGGGGCTTGATCTCATGACCCTGAGATCATGACCTGAGCTGAAACCAAGACTTGGATGTTTAACTGACTAACTCACCCAGGCACCCCTTAACTATTGTTGCTTTTAAAAAATTATTATTAATCAGTAACACTGTGCAGATGAAATAGAATGAAAAAATAATACAATATTTGCAAGATCACATTTCCTACAGTTTCATCTTTAAGTTCATGAAAATATGAGTAAACAAGTCAGAAAATAAACATAAATGCCAGTAATATGTCAAGTGAATGAATTAGATTTACTTATTTATGATATTGAAATTTAATGAACTTGACTTGGTCCAAGAATAATCTATCATACCTGAGTACAGTGGAAGGTGATAGAAACTTGATGACCAGTTCTTCCAAGAGCCGAAGGATAAAAGTGAACAGATACTTCTTTGACGGAGTGAGGAGGTATGGTCAGCTGTGTAGATTCAGAGAGAGAAAAAAAAAAAATCAATGCTTTGTTTGAGTCAGGATCTTTGTGTGCCAGGTTGATTTTCGTGTAATTAGTATGTTGCCTTGTACGTGTTACCCATTCTTAGTATGCCTGCTTGGTGAATATTGGTATAATGGCCATGGTAAACAGTGTTCAGTAGTGTTTACCCCATGTTCTCCCCCCAGACAATGACCACATGGAGTTACTTGCTTTATAAAAGGAAATCAGGATTAATTTTTAAAGCCAACTAAGAACCCCAAATAATAGAAATATATGTTTTTTTAAGAACCGATAGCTTATTGATCATCCCAAGATACTTTTGAAACCACTGGGAACCTAACTTGTACCTTGGCGATGTCAGAAGAGATAAACTGATAGTAAGCATAGATGTAAGGAAGGCTTCTTTAGTATACAATGAAGTGTTCCTTTTTGCCCTATCATATACACACTCAAGGTGTGAACTGTTAGGATAACTTGAGTCTGGACAGTATTAGAATGAGTTATCTCTTTAGAGATTGTGAAAGAAGCCAGCAACTACATCAAAATGCTATACTGTGAATAATATAATATTTAACATTAACACTTACAGAATGATGAAATGAAAAGGCATATGTCTGAAAAGTAAGTTTATTTTTTTCACTACTGTATTTTGCCAGATAACTTTTGAAAATATAAAACTGCAATATAGCAGTGTCATTCAAATCCCTGTAGAATGTAGCACTTAGTGCTTAATAATAATGCTCTGATAATGACCATGAAATACAAATACAATTCATTGTTATATTTAGAACAGTCACCTCCTTACTATCTACATATGTGTGGTTTATCTATAGCAAATATTTTTATCTCAGGCTGGCTCTCCCTTTGATAGTGAATCACTTAAGTTTATGCATACATAATGAGTATAAATTAATTTCAATATCAACCTTAGCAAAAAAAAATAAGAAAACTTGTATTTCATATATTCTTTCAATTTAGCAAAAAGTTCTCTAGATAGATCGATAGATATAAGGAAATCATCTACTTCATTAGAAAAACCATATACCAGTACATTAACTTGGATTTTAATTCTAGGTCTACCACTTACTAGCCACGAGGTTTAAGTATTTTAGCTTCTCTGGCCTCAAATTCCTCTTCCCTAAATATATGTCAGAAGCACGTAGCACAGATTGAGATAGTGTATATAACCAACCAGGAACTCAATAAAATTTCCTTTATTTTCACCTAAAATTCACTGAAAAATCCCATGGTTTCAAGGAAAAGGAAGACAAACACTATTGGTTGGAATTTATCTGCAGCAAATGTACTGGTTTAGTATAATGGAATATAGATAATCTGTTAAATATAGGACCTTTTGGAAATTTGCAAACATTTAATTACACGCAAGTGTCATCATAATAACCAGTTCCAATATGTGAGTTTACACTGGATCTTAGTTGAAGAGAGAAAGATTATCAGGACAGCTGAGTAAACTTAAATTTGAACAGGATACTAGATGATGTGGGAGATTAATTATGCTATTAAGAAATATAATCTGAAGTATTTAGTGTTGAAATAGCATGATGCCTACAATTTACCTTCAGACTGAACAGTAAGAAATGTAAGAGAAGACAAATGTAGCAAATCATTAACATAAGAACCAAGGTAGAAAGAATAAGTTTGTGCTTATATATGCACAAGCATATATAATAATAATGCAGAGCATTACGATTAAGCACTAAGATTAAACTATATACACAATGCTATACACACAATTGTGTATATAGTTTAATCTTAGAATAACTATACTAAAATGTACACACATGCTTGTATTACTTAACACTGTATTTTCCATAAATTAATCAGAATATGGTGATCAGGATATAGTTTACAAATAACTGAAATTCCTCATTAGAAACTGGTGTTAGCAATAATAATACTTAGTGATATCTAATTTGACACATTATGGAAGTTAAGAACTAATTTCATATCATATTATTATTAATTGGCAACCAGTCATTGACAAGAGATAGGTAGTAAGATACAAATGAAATCACATTGTAGATTTCTTAAACAATCACTAAACAGCAAATAGTAAAAGCCTTTATTTAAATACTATATCTACTTAACAGGGCTTCATGATTTACTGTGAGATGCTCTGAAGAAAATAATCTATCACCATTACCATTTTGAAGTTTACCTGAAAACACGGTTTTGGTATTCACTGTACATATTTGGTATCATATGCTTGGATACAAAGATTGATGTTAAACCTTCAGATCTTGTTTTGTTACTTATGGGAGCAGAAAAGTGATTGGGGCCCACTGACTGGTTCTAGTCTATGCTAGGGACCAAGGAATGAGTAAATGGGGTAGAGAAAGGAGAGAGGGTCAGAACTGTTCACGTTGTTTGGAAGTGGGGGACAGGTGATGGGCAGGAACTCATCAAGTGCTGGAAGGAACTAGCCTCTTAGAACCCTGGAAACATAGAAAGATTGCTGAGTCAATATCATACTACTGGGGAATGATTTCCAAATCTGATTACTAAAATGGTCCAAAATAAAGCACAACCAGTTCATTTAGAGTCCAGTGATAATGAGTATGATGCTAGCATATAGAATTTTAAAAATTTAGATGGATGCGATATTGGTTTCTTTGATCAATTAAAATTGGGGGGGAGATATATATGTATATAAATTCTATTTTTAAATTTTAAGCAATTGAGACCTTATTAATTAATAAATCAAATGATAATACTCCATGGTGTCCCAAAATCAGTATTGAAAAATGCTCTAATGGTGGTAGGTTACTTGGCTTTCCAAATACACTTACCGATGATCTGTTAACATCCAAGACAAAATTTTCAGGATTACTGTTTGTTGCTTG
Source organism: Eumetopias jubatus (assembly GCF_037043125.1). Taxonomy (NCBI): domain Eukaryota; kingdom Metazoa; phylum Chordata; class Mammalia; order Carnivora; family Otariidae; genus Eumetopias; species Eumetopias jubatus. Next base: position 95,665,048 of record NW_028274817.1, read on the forward strand.
CAATTCTAAGGTCTCATGTGTTGGATTAACTAAAGGAAGGATCTGAGTGACATACCTGGAAGGAAAAATGAAGTGAGTAAACTTATTCATAAACTTGTTCAATGATAATTTTATAAACTTGATGACTGTCATGGGTTGAACTGCATACCTAAAAAAGATGTATTTAAGTTCTAACTCCCAATACCTCAGAATATGGAAAGAGGGTCACTGCAGATGTAATTAGTTAAGATGCGATCATACTGGAGTAGGATGGCCCTTAATCCCTTATGACTGGTGTCGTTATAAGAAGATAACGTGAAGACACATGAGAAGATGAGCATATGGCAATGGAGGTGGAGACTGGAGTGACGCACCTCTGAGTCAAGGAATACCAAGGATTGCTGGTAAGCACTAGAAGCCACAAGAGGAAAGGAAGGATTCTCTCTTATTGGTTTCAGAGGGAACTTGGTCCTGCTGAAACCTTCACTTCAAATTTCCAGCCTCCAGAACAGTGAGACAATATGTTTCTGTTGTTTTAATCCACCCAGTGTGTGGTACTTGTTAGGACAGGTTTAGGAAGCTAATACAATGACTTATGTGAGTTTCAAAATAAGAATAATCATGTATGAACTAATGACATTTTGCTAAATTAGTCCTTGATTTTCTATTTTGGAAACCGAATGTTATTCCACACTGGGTAGTGGAATATATCCCAGTTTTAGGAGCAATATTTACTCATTATTTTATAACTGTTAAATTCAGGCAAAAAAGTTAACACAGTTTAGAAATAATAACAATGAGTAATAAATTCACAAAGTTCTGTCCATTACATCAAAAAGATCCAAACCAATGATGAGTAATTACAAAAAAAAAAGTGGCTGATACTTATGCTCAAAGCAAAGAATAATCAAGAGGATTCATAATTCTCACTTTACCATCATTTCTAATACCTTTTGATGTATAGCATGAAAACTGCCATCCTGTAGAAATACAAAGTGAAACCACACTGAGATACCACCTCATACCTGTTAGGATGGCTGTCATTTAAAAAAATAGTAAGTGTTGGCAAGGATGTGGAGAAAATGGAACACGGGTACACCACTGGTGGGAATGTAAATTGGTAGAGCAACTATGGCAAACAAGAGGGGGGTACCTCGAAAAATTAAAGAAAACTACTATACGATCCAACAATTGGATCCCAAATACTGGGTATATACCAACTATTGGGTATATACCCAAAATAAATGAAATCAGTATCTTGAAGACATAACTGCACTCCCACATTAATTGCAGCATTATTCACAATTGCCAAGATATGGAAATAACCTAAATGTTCTTCTACAGATGAATGGATAAATAAAACATGAAATATACAATGAAATATTACTCAAACTTAAAAAAGAAGGTAATCCTGACATTTGTTGACAACATGGATGAACCTAGAGGACATTATGTTGTTTTTTTTTTTTTAAAGATTTTATTTATTTGAGATAGTGAGCAAGAGAGCAGGAGCAGGGGAGCAGAGGGAGAGGGAGAAGTAGGCTCCCTGCTGAGCTGGGAGCCTGACATGGGGCTCGGTCCCAGGACCCTTGGATCATGACTTGAATGGAAGGCAGACGCTCAACGGACAGAGCCACACAGGCGCCCCTAGAGGACATTATGTTAAGTGAAATAACTCGGACAGAGAAAGACAAATACTATGTGATCTTATTTATATGTGGAATCTAAAAAAGTGAGAAACAGTGTAAGTTCTGTGGGAATTAAAATCAATTTCATTGCAAAGATTAATATAACTTGATGACATTAGAAATGGGCAAAGATACAAAAAGTAAGAAGTGTATGTAGCCTGTGATTGCCAGTGGACCAAGAAGCAAAATATATTAACTAAAGAGGAACTTGACTCATTGTTCATCCTGGAAAAGGTTTTCAATTGAATTGAATTTAATAAGTCTTTTCTTTAATTGCTAGTTTTCCCAATAATGAGAAATGAAGTTTGTAATTACAAATGTATATACTGAGGATTGTTGATGCACATATTTATTACTTAGGGACAAAATTAAATTTCTTGAGTCTAAAATGTTGTTATACTTATTTCTAAACAGTCACGATAAAATATTTTTTCATCAAGACTGTTTCAAACTTATTAATACAGAATAAGAAGGGAAAATTAAAATAACATCGCTTGTCAAAGAAAAACAAGAAGATGATTTTTTTTAAAATATTTATTTTTAGAGAGAGAGTGAGCAAGCGTGTGGAGGGCAGAGGGGGAGAGAGGTATCCTGAAGCAGACTCCCTGCTAGCACAGAGCCCCATGCAGGGCTCAATCCCAGGACCTTGAGATCATGACCTGAGCCAAAATCAAATGTTGGCCACTTACCCAACTGAGCCATGCAGATGCACCAAGAAGGTAATTTTAATGTGAACCAAGTGGTAGCACCTTAAAAACCATTTCCAGGATGAAGCGTATGTGTGAATTCTGAATTATTCTTTCAACTTCTTGTGAATCTTAAGCTCTTTCAAAATAAAAAGACACTAAAACAACAACAACAACAACAACAACAACAACAAAAACCACACAGTGCCGGGTGGCTGGGTGGCTCAGTCGGTTAAGTGTCTGACTTTTGATTTCAGCTCACATCATGATCTCAGGTTTGTGAGATCAAGCCACGCGTCGGGCTCCAAGCTGAGTGGGGAGTCTGCTTGAGATTCTCTCTCTCCCTCTCCCTCCAACTCTCCCCCAACTTGTGTTCTCTCTCTCTCTGTCTCTAAATGATAAATAAAATCTTAAAAAAAAAAAATAAGAAGACAGTGCCAAACACTGGTGATGAGAAAATATCATGAATCACTGGGAAGAATGCACTTACCATAAAAGGATAAAACAAAAAATGCCTCTAATATGTAAAGGTTCCTGGGGTGACTGAATTCAATTAATTCCATTTTGCAAATTATTTAGTAAGTGACCATGATCATTCTGAAATTCATTAATAATAATCTGTAAGGCAAATCATAGATTATAATTAAGGCTGTCTCTGACTTAAAAGTGCTGAGTCCTACTTAAAACTGTTTATTCCACTTGTCTCTGCTTACGCTTGACATAAACCTGGGAACAACTAAGTAATGTATCTCCAACATGAATATTTCCACTGTACTCCAGGCTTTTTCTCAAACTGCCTACTTATCATTCAGATGTTTAACAGAAACTTCAAATTTACAGATGCCAAGCTGAGCTCTTGATACCTATCCTGAAACCAGCTTTTCTTATAGTATCCTCTAACTCAGTTAATGTCACATCTCTAGTTCCAATTGCTCAGGTCAAAAACTTTAGTGTCATTCATGCCCTGCTGTTTTCCTTATGCCTCAAATACTAGTAGCCAGCAAAACTCATCAGCTCTACTTTAAAAAATAAACCATAACTGAACACGTCTTTCCACACTCACTGGCAATCCTCTGGTCTAACCTGCTGTCCTCTTGGTCCTGAATTAGTGTAATGACCTCCTAACTGATGTTTGTCTCACATCACATACAGATTTCAATTCCACGTACATTGTGGATCTAAATATGAGAAGTATAGACAATATATTTTTTGAGAAATGACAAAGAAGTTCTTAATGATGTTAGAATAATAATAATAATAATAATAATTACATTAAAATTCAGAATTTAATGTCATTAAAAGACTCCCTTAAGAGACAGAAAAGGAAATTCACAAGAAAAGGTATTTGCAACATATACAACCCACAAAGGTTTGTAGCCAATATATATAAAGAACTGTAAGAAATAAAGGAAACTACAGACAAACTAATAGTAAAATGGTCAAGGGACATGAACAAAAATTTCAAAAAAGCCTATATCAAAATGGCCGATAAACATATGGCAGATGCCCAACCTCATTAGTCATGAGGGAAATGTAAATTAAAAGTACATTGACATAGGAGTGCCTAGCTGGTTCAGTCAGAGGAGTGTATGACTCTTGATCTCAGGGTTGTGAGTTCGAGTGTACAGATTACTCAACAAACAAAATCTGAAGGGGCATCCGGGTGGCTCAGTTAGGATCTGACTCTTGATTTCAGTTCAGGTCATGATCTCAGGGTCATGGGAATCAGCTCTGCATTGGGCTCTGGGCTCAATATAGAGTCTGCTGAGATTCTCTCTCTCCCTCTCTCTCAGCCCCTCCCCCCGCTCTCTCCCTCTCCACTCCCCCCTGCTCAAATAAATAAACAAATCTTTTTTAAAAATCTTAAAAAAAATAAAAGTACATCAATGTACCACTTTACACACATCACAATGGTTAAAATTAGTCTTACCATACGCATGTTCTTGAGGATGTGAAACAAGTACAATTCTTATATGGCCAGTGGAGTGTAAATAAGTACAACCAATTTTGAATTCTTTGTTGTTATCCACTAGAGTACAGTGATATTGCATTCCTATGTTTGTACCCAATAGAAATGAGCACAAATGTGCAACAAAAGCATATACAATGTTATAAACAACATATTTCATAATATACCAAACTGGGAAAAAAAAAAACCCAAAAGTCGATCAACAATAAAAAGGAATTTTTTTTTTTTTGCAGCAATGAAAATAAATGAAGAATGGTACATAGAACAACATGAGTGGGTCAATAAGTCCTGACTATCATTACAGAGTGTCACATCTAAATATGAGCAAGGGGTGCTTGGGTGGCTCGGTGGGTTAAGCGTCCGACTCTTGATTTTGGCTCAGGTCATGATCTCAGGGTCGTGAGTTTGAGCCTCACATTGGGCTCTGTACTCAGCAGGGAGTCTGCCTGAGATTCTCTCTTTCCCTCTGCCCCACCCACCCACCCCCACTCTCTCTTGCTCTCAATTAAATAAATAAATCCTTAAATATGAGCAAAACAAGTATCAGGGAAAGTTTTGAGTAGGAAAAAAGGAGAACAAAATTTATAATTAAAGACAAAGACCATGACCATTAATATCTTAAGTATATCAGAAAAAATATTACCAACATGAAATAAGAACAGAACACTGTGATTTTAAAAAAAAACCCAAAAATATGTAAAAGAAACATCCAAACAACAACAAAAATGGTGTTGGATGTTGATAACTGGCATGAAAATTCAACAAAAAGAATGGAAGATAAATTCAGGTAAATCTATCTGAATGCAAAAACACAGATGTTGGTTAAAAAAAAAGGCCAAAAAATAAGAAAATTAAAATAGCCCCCAAGTTCTAAAACTAAAACATAGATGTTGTAGGAAGAGAGAAAATAGATGGCGTAATTTGAGACTTCCAGAAACTGAAAGTCATGTGTTTCCATATTGAAGGAGACTCCAACTGCTTAGAAAATGTATGAAAATGGAACCACACCAATTTATTAAACATTTTAAAAACACTGGATACAATTAATGGCCATCAAACTTCCAAAGAAGATAGGGATCCAGAATAAGGCTGGCTAAAAAAGTAGTTATTATCAAACATCTATTAATATTATGCAACTTTTAATTACATACAGTATGACTTAGATAAAAAGAAATTACACTTTAGAACATGACCAAAAGTAATAAGAACTCAAAAAGAAAGAGAAAAGGTAGGCACCTGTTAGTGGAATGAAAAAAAAAATGATTGCAAAACTGGTTGTGCTAAATATTTTCACATAAGTGTATTACATTTGTTAATAATTTTATATACATATATAGTTTTCATACATTAATATATTTTTAAAACAAGAAAAAATATAAAAGTAGAAATAAGTTTGTTAGGAAGTTAAAGTAGACACTGCTGGCACCCTACCCAGTTCCCCTGGGAAGATTTTTACCAGTTCTCTACCCTCAGACCCCAACTTCTACACGCTTGCTGTTCATTTTCCTTCTGAGACCTTCAGATGATTGCCCTTGGGTCCTACTACCTCCTCAACTGTACAGACAGTAGAAGTGCCTGGGAGTTTATACCTCTTCCCAAGGAAGCTTATAATGACTAGTATGGGAATTCAAAAGCCAAGCATCTCTGCATCAAGACAGGACAAACTCTGAGATGTGATTTATGCTACAGAGCTCTCTGCAGGTTCAGATAGTCTGGGACCATACCTGCAATCACACCCTTGCTTAGCTTCTTCCCTTTTCTTATCCTGTTTCCCCTGTTCTCTTACAGGTTGTTCTTAATGGGACCACTTCCTTAATAAATCACTTGCTACAGATTTATTTGGCTACAGATCTAGCACTGGGAGAATTCAACACTCTTCTGGAGTGCTAAGGGAGAGAAATTAACAAAGAGGTACTGATTTGCCCACTAGTGCACATGCTCTTTAAAAGTACGAATGTGTATCATCCTTTGGACAAAAAAAAATCTTGAGACCTAAAGTTTCATTTATCCATGGTGATTGAAATGCAGGAAAGACAAGTTGCAACGGCAACAAAAACAAGAATACTGGAGGATCTACTAGGCCGTTAAAATCAGCCCAATACTATAAGTTATATTTAAGTAAAAGCCCTTTATGTTATTACACATGCATGTTGTTTCTTTCACATACGGTAGTTCCAGGGTATTTTAGGTTTGCCTTCAGGCCTAACATGCTGTATTTTGTTTGAAGTAAGATTGCACCAAATCCTCTTGCAGACCCGCATATTTCCTAATCACCCTGTGTTAAGTATTGTTAATAAAATCATGTATGATACTGTAATATGCAGCAGGAAAGAGGCCAAAGGATATTTCTGCTAGAGAATGTAGAGACTTTGGCATATTTTTATATGCACAAATGTTATTTATTTGTTTAGAGATTATCTTTTAAGGGTTTGTAGGGCAAATCTTTGGATTTCCATTGGATTTTCTATGTAAATCCACCAGTTTGAATCTGGAAAATTGTATACAAGAACATTCTCCTTAGTCTCTTTTCTACATTTAGTGACCTAGGGCAAATCACTTAGCATCTGTAAACCTCAGTTACCCCATTTGAAACCGAGACAAATCCCCCTAATAGGCGTATTAGTCTTAAAAAAAATTCATGTAGTTTATATCTGTGAACAATATAGTAACTTTTGGGTCCAGAATTTCAGGATGATATGGCTCAAAAAATCCTCATCCTGAATGAAAGAAATTGTGACCCTGAAATGATAATAATGAATGTATTTTACACATATTAGAAACCAAAATGATTTCAAGAATATTTGATTTAATAAGGACCTTTATTATTAAGCTATGAGGGATTACCTCACCTTTATAAGGAATTAGTCTATAGTAATTCATGGAAGCATGTTTTCAATTGTATCTGACATAATCAAAACTGCTCACTAAAATATGAAGTAAATAAATGTCACCTTGAGCTTTGTATAACTGATCTGAGGCCCATAAACTATTTAGAATTCTACTTGTTTCATATTGGATTTCCATTCCTCAATAAAATGCAATCTCTATAGAGTTATTAAAAATAAATAAAAATAAAAGTAGGAATTGTGGGGGCACCTGGGTGACTCAGTTGGTTAAGTGTCCGACTCTTGGTTTCAGCTCAGGTCATGATCTCAGGGTCTTGAGACTGAGCCCTGTGTCAGGCTCCTCACTCAGTTGGGAGTCTGCTTCTCTCCCTCTCCCTCTGCCAGTCCTCCTGCTTGTGCTCTCTCTCTCTCTCTCTCTCAAATAAATAAATAACTCTTAAAAAAAATAAAACTAGAAATTGTGATTTGGTTACCCCTATGTATCAGCATCAAACCTGGTACCAGACATGTAATAAGAGCTCAACCATGTAAATATAAATGGTCATATCTCAAGGGCACATGGTATTAGCCAAATGACAAAGTGTTCTCCACTGTCCATCGCTGACCCGCTGCTTTGCCTTGACCAAACTTTAGTCAGCCTTCTATGTTTCCTATGGGCCCCTGCGCTCTGTTTGTCCCCAAGCCTGAGCAAGCACAAATAAAGGGGAACATGCCTCTTTCCTTGGCTTCTCCTGGGAATCCGCTTACCACAGGGCAATCCTTTTCTGATCAGTCACCACCAGTCATTTTCCTTTCCTTGTCCAGCTTTCCCTCCACAGTCTGCTTATCTCTCCTTGTCCCACCTTTAGCTTTTCCTGTTTGATTTTTGAGACGCTTGCAGATTTCTGAGATCTGCATTCTCCAACTCTTTAAATAGTCCCTTTCTCTCCCTTGCAATAATCATTTTGAATAAAAGCCTCTCCTTACTAAGTCCTAATTTGTTTTTCTTTCACTTAAGTTTTCCAGGGAGTAGTTTAAATATCAAACCTTCCCTAGAAAGGAAAATCAATTACTAAAAATGTATTTATGTCTTATAAAAAAAGATTAAGTGGATTACAACAATATTCTTTTAGATACATTTTTTTCCTTCCACGAAATAATTTTATCTATTAAATGGAACTTACTTTCCAAGGTCACATTGTATTTCTGGTACTGTGGTTGATTTCGGTAATTCAGTAGTTAATCTCAGTAAATACCAGAACTCAGGAGCCATATCAGGCTGAAAAATAACACTGGTGGAGAAAAATATACAAAATCTTGTCAGTGGTTTTAGTTTGTGTAATAAAATTGGCAGAAAAAAATCCTAAATAGGTGGTTTCAAATACAATATTTGACAACTGCTCTGTGACACATTCTACTCTTGCTGTAGATATATTTTAAAATTTTTCACTTTTGGTGAGAAGATCATTATTCAGAAAAAGTGTCATCATTAATATCTGTTTAATAAATGTCTGTTGAGTGAATAAAAATATTTAAATGTTAATGAATTCAAATGTCTTACAGGAGCAATAACAAGAAAAGTCCTGCTTTCTGTGATTAAATCCAATTTAGTTCATTGAATTAGACACCTGCATATTTTCACGTGAAGGTATTCAAGTGACATGCAACTCTGGAGACCTTCCTTTACTATCAGCATGTGGTCACTTTTGGGGGAAACAGAGACGGAACCTGTGACAGTCTAAAAGTATAACTGGAAAAAATAAATAAATAAAATTATAACTGGGCTGGTATCTCAGCTCTGCCATCTTTTATTTAAGTAGACTCGAACAAGTCACTTAAAATCATTTTGAAGGCTTTATTTCAAAGGATCAACAATAAAATATAATGCCACACTCAAACCATACCTTTCATCTCTACAGCCTGTAGTTGCTGGAGAATACTGTAGGACATAGTTGATACATTCTAGTGGGTGCAATGTAAGTTGCTTAAATCCATTAAGGGCAGCATTGGATAACTGCACATCTAAGTGAATCATTTTCTCTTTTGGATTAGAGAGAGGTATTTCAATGTAAATGCTCTCCTAGAATTACAGAACAAATATATAATCAGCTCCTAGTGTTAGCATAGAGTGAGTCATTGTTCTATAAAAGCAAATGCAAAGAAAACTTTTACACAACATAAGGCCATTTGTTTTATTTTTCTCCTTGATCCACTGTTAAATATATCTCACTTACTTTTAATCTCTTATATGTTTTTCTTGACTAGTCTTGGTTAATGGTATTTTTTTCAACAACAAATACTTCTAAGACATCCATCTAAGCTAAATGCTAAGGAAAGTGTAAAATTACATTTAAAATATAGTTTTATTCAATACCAGTATTACCATGAGGTCCATTTGTCAATGTTTTCTCTAGCTGTGGTACTCAAACTTTAGCATGCATAAGAACCATCTGCAGAGGTTGCTAAAACACAGATTACTGGCCCCCTGCCCCAAAGACTCTGATTCAATAGTTCTGGGATGGGGCCTGATAATATATATTTCTAAAAAGTTCTGCTGATCCAGAGGATACACTTCAAGTATCTCTGTACATTGGTATCAAGTACTAGGGAAAATCTGAACTAAGAAGACAAATTCTGTTGCTAATACAACTAACTTCTTGTTTAGACTCTTTCCTTCCATTCTGGTTTCTGCTGTCCTGTCCCCCTAGCTACATCCACTCAGCCCTGGAAGGCACTCCTCAGGTTCCAAGACATTTCTTGATCCCCATTCTGACCCATTCTGGCTAATGACTTATATTTCATCCCATTACAGCCACGATCTCCACTAGAGTAAAAGCCATTAATTGAAACAAAAGTGTTAAAGGTGATTAGTAGACAGGACACATCTCAATCTTGAACAAATTTGAGTTGTCTATAATGCCTTAACCTAATGAAATGGAAAATGTTGGGCATTTCAGTCATAATTCAAAGCTTGGTAATGGACATACTTCTGGGCCTGGAAGTATTTTGAGACTTAACACATTACAGGAATGACAAAAACAACCAAGCTGGTAGGGACAGGTGGTGATGGGGAAAGAGTTATTCACAAAACATATCTTCAAGATAGACATTACAGCTTCACCCTAGGAATGAACATTTGCTTGATTACCGATATATAAATAAATGAGTGTATAAATGTTATGTTTTAGGGGAATGGAAATAGCATTGAATGTGGTGAACAACATCTGGTTAGGAGAGATGAAAAACAAGAATATATAGAAATTTATAATTAAATCGGGATATCATTTATTACAAATCAGATTTAATTATAAATGCATTGGAAAATGGCTATCTACAATAGTTTCAGGCGATATTAGAATCATGGATTCCTAAAATATATGGGCATTTAAATTGCTATAGTAAAATAACTAATGCTCGTGATTATAAAGAAGGAAAAATAAAAACATAAAATGCAAAAAACCAATAATGACATTATGACACAGAGTTTATCATTTCCTAGGCAATCTGAAGTATTGCATGAGACTGTTATAGAATTTAGCCTCCTAGGAAGTTTCTAAGGGTCAAACAAATCAACAACTAAACCATATGCCAGGATAACATATACCAACATCCATATATTGGCCTAGAAACTTTGCCCAGGTCTTTAGACAGAAAGCTGAAATGAGACGTCTTTGGACTAAACACAGATATTTCTCAGAGAAGGTCAGTGTCAGTTTAAAACAGTGTTGTAGCTTATTCTTCACAGAAGTAAAAATAGTAAGATCTAAACCAGTGATTTTCAAAATGATTCCATCATAACCTAGAGTAATTCATTTTATTTTATTTTAATTTTTTAAAAGATTTTACTTATTTATTTGACAGAGAGAGAGATCACAAGTAGGCAGAGAGGCAGGCAAAAAGAGAGGGAAGCAGGCTCCCTGATGAGCAGAGCCTGATGCCGGGCTTGATCCCAGGAGCCTGAGATCGTGACCTGAGCCGAAGTCAGACGCCTAACGGACTGAGCCACCCAGGCATCCCTAGAGTAATTCATTTTACATCACAATGTGGCCCATATACACATACCGCTGGAAAAAAAGATTCACAAAACAATCCCTACTCTTCCCACCTGTGATGTTCTCTGATGCTTTCTATTCTCTTGTATTCTATTCTATTTCTTAAAAAAACAAAAAAAAAGAATGCTTGTTTTGACCCACTCACCTTTTTTTGAGACCTATACATTGAAAAACTCTGGTCTAAAGAGGAATGACGTACTGGAATATCGAATTGCTTTACGTCTCATCACATATAGACTTTGAACACAAAGTAAAACAAAACCACTTTCAATCTACTGTGATCGTGGCAAACCACAAGCCACATAACAGAAGCACGCCCTAGTGTTACAAATGTGTGAGGACATTCTATGGTTGGCCGAATCTTAAGAGATGAAAATGAGGATGGCAGCTCTGGGGCACTTGCATAACAGCCTCTCTTTGACACATCCGTGGCAAATATCACTACTTGATCACTTCACTCTTATCCATTAGGTCTGGACACCCCCTCCAAATCAAGCAGACTTCCAGAGAGCAATTGTTAATTGCTCCGAACCACCTGTACTAAAGCAGGACTGCAGTCTCTAGGGAAAGCCAGCAATGGAATTCTCTGGGGCCTCAAAACCAGCAATAGACTCAACAGAAATGAATGTTTCATTATAATAAAAAGCTTTAAGTTTCCAATTAATTAAGAGTGCTGTATTTCTAGTCTAGTAAAATACATGTCAAATTTAACAACAATATTATAAAAAATAATTTCTAACTTTCATTATAATTTGAATATTTTCTTTCAAGTTTCAATAGATAAAAACCCCTAAATTACACTTTTAAAATATAGTATTGTATGAATAATCTCTTTTAAATATACATCTGCCAAAATACTATCAAAATTAATTTAGACAAGATTAATTTTCTAACCACATTTCTTAAAGCCATCAAAACTAGTATTTCTTTAAATATTTCATGGACTCAATAAGTTAAAGAGAAGAGATTTTTGTCGTTCTTCATTTGATGAGATGATCCAAATTTGTAAGTTTATTCTTGAAATACCTCCTTTGTGTTAGCTATATAATCCAAAAATAAATACATAACTATTTTCAACATACGAAACAGAATGTATAAAGGAGTCATCTGCAAAAATGGTTAATATAGTCTTACTGTCTAAGGCATCCTGCCACCCCCATTCCATTTTATGACAAATAACTCTCACTCAATAGGAAATATAAAGCTAGCTGAATTTCTGTGACTACACTCTCTATATAAAAAGTGTGGAATATTTGGCTAGTGTATGCCTTTTTTTTTTTTTAAAGATTTTTTATTTATTTATTTGAGAGAGAGAGAATGAGAGACAGAGAGCACGAGAGGGAAGAGGGTCAGAGGGAGTAGCAGACTCCCCGCTGAGCAGGGAGCCCGATGTGGGACCTGATCCCAGGACTCCAGGATCATGACCTGAGCCGAAGGCAGTCGTTTAACCAACTGAGCCACCCAGGCGCCCTGGCTAGTGTATGTCTTACCAATGGCATATTCTTCCACTTTGATGAGTGGTTTTATAAGGTGTTTTAGAACTAAATGCATATCAATTTGGACTGATTTTGTTTTTGGAAATTCAAGTGAAATAGTAACTATTTTTTTTTTTTTTGTCTTTTGTCTTTACATGGGCTCTTTTGGGTGCAATGATAGACAGCATTCCTTTATAAGGTGTTCAGTATGTTGTCTGGATTGTGTACTTAAGGAATATTTTAGCTAACATAATGTCTGCTTAACGAAATTGCTTCCATGTTTCATAATCCTTTTGTGAAAGGAATAAATTATGTATATTTAATCCTGTGGAATATAAGTAAAGACTTGAAAGCATGAAGACGTTCATAAGATGTTGAAATTTAGGACTGAAAAAATTCAAATACTCAGCTAAGATTGGAATATGTTTAAAATATGTACAAACAGATGTATTGAATTTTGTAAATTTTAAACTTTTTCAGAGAAAGTTTGAATACCTATATTCATTTTAATTCTAAAAAATTTTTATGTATTTATGTATTTATGTATGTATTTATTTATTTATTTATTAGAAAGGGGGAGAGAGGGGTAAGATAGGGAGGGGCAGAAAGAGAATCTTAAGCAGGCTCCACAGTGCAGATCCTGACTTGGGGCTTGATCTCATGACTCTGAGATCATGACCTGAGCTGAAATCAAGAGTCAGATGCTTAACTGACTGAGCCACCCAGGCGCACTCCCCATATTCATTTTAAAATAAATATAAAATATTTTCAGGGGCACCTGGGTGGCTCAGTTGGTTAAGCATCTGACTTCAGCTCAGGTCATGATCCTGGGGGTCCTGGGGTCAGGCCCCTCGTGGGGCTCCATGCTCAGCGGGGAGTCTGCTTGTACCTTTCCCTCTACCCCTCCCCCCAGCTCATGTGCACATGCTCTCTCTCTCTCTCTCTCTCATAAATAAATGAATCTTTAAAAAATATTTTCAGCATCTAAATATAATTTATATGTTTATTATTTTCTTAAAAAATAAGAAACATTTTGACAGATTTAGAAACAGATCAGGTCATTCCCCTTTTTCCACTCTCTAGTGGCCTCTAATTGCACGTGGAATAAAATCTCGTCTTGCCCTGTGAGGTCCTGCAAGACGTGGCCCTGCCGGTACCTCTGACTGAAAGTACCCCCACCACCACACCCCACTCACTGCCATTTCTGTCCAAGCTCCAGCCTCAGAAGCATCTTTTCTGTTCCTGGAACGCTTGGGCTCCTACCTACTACCTCCTGCCCCACCAAGCTCATTTTGTTCTGAGGGCTGGGACATTTGTCATTTGCTCTACCTGGATGCATTTCCCCAGTCTTCATGCCACAGTCGACATAACACTGAACTGTTTTTTTGGTACAATTATCACTAAATTTAGCTTAGGCATTTATTGTCATGGTGACAGATAAACCGAAAGGACTAAACTTGGTAGCATATCATCTGAAAACGGTTTCTCTTCCACTACTGATCTCCAAACCTGGCAGGATATCCCTTTCTCCACCTCGCTGTTTTCTCAGGATAGTTCCCAATGCCAGAGCCGTCTCACTGTCAGATCTTTAAAGAGGCACAAAATCAATCAACACTTTCATTTCATATCCAATGAGTGTTTTTCCTGACCTTTCCTCCTGGCACCCCCTCTCTACCCCTAGGATATGTAGTAATTTTTCGGGCTGTTCGTGAGGAAGAAGGTGGACATGACCTGCTCTTTGCAAGCCCCTACTCTAACTGCCTCTCCTGTAATCACTATGTTAATATAGCTCCTTCAGGTTGCAGGATGAAGATGGGATGAGAGGTAAAAGAACAAAGGCCATTTACTTAATTGATACTGATTGATCTTTTACAGTTGACTTTCTAGGTCCTTCTCTTTTCCTCTTTCTAGCATTACCCATGCAGACTTTTTCTCCTGGGTTCTTCTCACTCTAGCAGAATGTATGTTGAGCCAACCCTTTTAAAATAGCCCAAGCCCAGTCTCCTGGCACTGAGTAGAATCCACTTTGATCTACAGGGTCTTGTCATGTGCCAATGGAAGTGGAGCTGCAGTCACTCTAGGCATTTCCCCTCCCTCCATGGTCCAGTCTTTCAGCAAGAACTCAGCAAAATCCAATGGGCATTAAGCTCTCAGTTTTCACTCTTTAAAGAAGCCACTCCCCCTGGGGTCTTTGTGTTCTGGCCAACACATACAGAGGCGGGACATGGGTGATAGGCTAAAGATTTCTCATCTTTCTTGACATGTCAGAAGTAACATTCCTCCAGCAAAATTCTGTGCTCCCCTTTATAATATGAAGACATCATTGGGCAGGAGCTGTCCAACCAGAGGTAACATTTCCCAAACTCTCTTGCACTCAGGCATAGCCATATGACTAGTTCTAACAGTATGTGGGTGGAAGTGATGTGTGCCACTTCGGTGATGGCATGGTTAAGAAACCAGTGGAAATTCTCTTCTGTTTCCTTTTTCTTCCTCCATCTATATGCAGGAACTGCTGAGTTCCTAAATGTCAATGGAGCCACAATATGGGAGGAGGCTGGATCACACCATGGCAGACACCAGCCACCAACTGGGAACAAGTGCACCAGAGTGTTGCAATTAGGCCACTGAAATTTTGGAGTTGGTCACGTCAGCTAAAAACACCATAACTAAAACATTTAGAGAGTCCTTAATAAATGGCGTAGCAGCACCTTTCATAACATGGAGGACAGATTTATCAATGGTTCCCAGGTCTGTGTCTTTACTTGAAAATGTAAGACAACAGAAAAACTTCCCATGAAATATCTTATTTCAATGTTATTTTTGTTTTCTGTCTGACTCCACTAGAATGTTAGCTCCATGTAAATAGGGGTCTTGTTTGTAATATTCATCACTGTTCCTCACATCTAGAGGATGATTGTTCCAAGCATCTAGAATAGTGCGATGGATACGGGAGACAATAAATACTCGTTAAAGAATAAATGTGCAATTTATAAGAGATGTTAGTGTTTGTATATAAACCTAACGGTTAATGTGTCTGATATTCTGGATACTTTGAACTAAATAATACAGCAACCATTGGTAAAATCTTACTCAGAAGGAGTTTAAAAATCTCAAGTTAACCTAGGCTACCCCTCCTTTCATGAAAGTTATTGGAAAGGACAGCTCTGAGAAAGACAGTGGGTTAAATTTATCATTTGGTTGCCAGTTCACACCTCTGAACAGGGAAAATTTAATTCACTGAGTATTTGCACTGAAAGTCTCATCACTTCCTATTCTAACTGGGTCAGAGTAAATCAAGGTTATGTTTTTTTGCCTATAAAAGCTTAATGGAGTCAATGACAATTCAATATGCACTAGCAGGAAGTATTTCCCACCATATCCTCTCCCAGAAGATAATCATGAGTTCATTTTATTGTATTTCATTATTTTTTTTATTTAAAGATTTTATTTATTTATTTGAGAGAGAGAGGGAGATAGTGAGAGAGAGCACAATCAAGGGGGACAGAGGGAGAAGCAGGCTCCCTGCTGACATGGGGCTCCATCCCAGGACCCCGGGATGAACCGAAGGCAGATGCTCAACCAACTGAGCCACCCAGGTGCCCCCATGAGTTCATCTTAAAGGGATTATTTCTGGGGTGCCTGGCTGGTTCAATCAGTAGAGCATGCAATTCTTGATCTCAGGGTCGTGAGTTCAAACCCCATGTTGGGCATGGAGCCTACTTAATTAAAAAAAATTAAAGGAGTTATTTCTGAGGTCCAAAACATACAATATTAAGTTAGGCATATTATTGAGGGAATTTTCAATTTAAATTTTATTCCATTTAAAAACATCACCAAGTCAGTAAACAAACTGTACCAAAGGGTATTTTAAAATGTACCATGTAATTCAGAGGAAGTGATAACTAAAGTCTGTCTTAGTAATTTTCCTAAACTGGAAAGTCAGTACCAGCAGTTCAGAACTCAAGAGGAAACGGGCAGATAGCTGAAAACTAGAAACACCCTTGTCATTCCTCTGATACGCCAGCCTATATGCCTCTATACCTAAGGAAATGATGCTTCACACCTCTATATCCAACCTGAGACATACAGAATGCAGACATGCAGTCAAGGTGGGCTGCCAATACCAGGCTGGGGGATGATGTGGGAGTGAGGATGTGCTTGCCAGGCACTGCGGAGCTGTGAAGAAGTCAGAAACTCCTGTAGAGTCTGTAGGTTTGTTCACATGTATTCAGACATTTACTATAACCTTGGAGGTGGGGGTGGGGGTGTGGCAGCTATTAAACGCAGTGACAAATAGAAATATATATATATTGCAGGGAATGATTCCTAGGAAGTAGCCTCCTGCCTAACTGTTTAAGATAGGGTCTCTCTCCCTCCGCTCTCTGTATACACACACACATATGTATATATGTAGAGAGCAAAATGGAGTCTGTCACATCAAGCAGGAGCCTGTGTCAAGCAGTGACGCAAGCACTTAAGGTACTGCAGCTATGAGATATCGCAGGGGCCAATGTCAGCTGACACCCCAGAAATGATAACGAGCAGAAGCAGAGCAGGTCTGCAGTGGCCCAAGACCAACTCAATCCCTTTAAAAAGGGGAGGATTTTGGCAGCAAACTGTTGGACTCTTCAGACATGACCTCTCTATGTCTGACCACTTGAAAAAGGCAGCTGCTGTTGAAGTTCTGCCCGACGGATCTCTGAACAGAACTGAGAGCCTTCACTGCTTGAACATAGTAAGTGGTAAGTGCCCGCAGCCGTCTCGGACGGGACCCAGGCCTCATGTCCAACTTCGCGCCCACAGACTGACTTCATGTTTGGTTCGTTAACTTCCCACACCCTTCTGTTATTTTGTTTGTTGTGTGGCTTGTTTTATGTTCTGCTCTGTGTGCCATGTAAGAAGCCAAGTTTAATCACTCAAATGTCATTGAGTTTGGAATCCTGAACCTGCTTTATAATTATGATTAGCTTTGCTTTGTGATTGATTAAAGCTGACACTGTGGAAAGACACAGCTCGTGTGTGCACCTTCATAGCGTGCTCATGACTATATATACATATATACATACATGTACATGTACACATATACTCTACATTTTATTTTCTCAAGATAAATTCAAAGCAGAATATTAAGTTTTTAAAATCAACATCTCATGAGGAAGAAAAATTTCAATATCATGTACAAGATATATGATCTCTCACCCAGAAAAAATAAAGAATATAGAAATACAAGGAAAAGAAGAAAAACAGCAAAATGAGTAAATCAAAATATATATATATTTTTATTATGGAGGCTAAAATTTTAAACTAAAAACTTATTGAAAATGTTTGGCAACTCACATATGTTGTTTTGTATTAACTTTTTTATGTTTGACACCGAAGGGATTATTAGTGTTTTTAACTATGCTCCTGAAGGGGAGAAAATCTCGCCACCCTAAGATATGCCTCTTTGGCATATTGATTATTTTAAACTGGTTATTTTTAGGAAACAACAAACACACAAGAAGCTCCTCAGAAAACTAAGTAGGAGTTACTCTTTTTTAAGAGACATTTACATTTATAAGGGAAATCTGCTTTTGTAAGTGTGTCTCCCACACTGTACCAGGAAGGGGCGGTGGGGGGGGATGGGGGGGTGACTCTAAACCCCTAGAGACTCTTATCAATAAGAAAAGGTAAAACTTAAATGTGCAGAGCAATACTACCCTTGTTCACTATGCTTTTCCTGGTCACCTCCCATAAAACTGACTCCCCACCCCCAACATTTTGCTTTGCCTTTAGCTGAAGATAGTATTTAGTATTTAAGTGACAGTATTTAAGTATAACTATTTAAGGTGAAGGCTTCTGCCATTTTGGGGAGTTATTCAGTTTCTTGTGTCTCTCCCATGTATATAAGAAGGAGGCATACATGTTATTAAACATCTGTTTGATTTTCTCCTGTTAATTTGTCTCATGTCAATTGCATTCTTAGACCAGCCAAAATCCTTCAAAGGTATAATAAATGTTTTCCTCCCCGACATTCTTCTCTTACTAACTTGAAGAGAGACTTCTGGGTCTCACCATTAACAATACAGTGAATTTTATTAAAGGTTGATTATAAAATGAAAAAATTAGTCATTCAATTGTCACTGACAAAAGAACAAATATTATGGAGGCTATGACTGATCTAAAGCTTAAAGCATAGGCTTTATTCACACACTTGTTTTGTTTTCAGAACACATTTATAACTCATTACTGTGTTGAAATTATTGCCAATAGGAAGAGAGTGGATTGCTCTCATTATTCTCACACAGCCAAACTATATGACATACAAGAGATTTTTCAGACCAAACAAAATGGAATAGCAGATATCACATGTTAAAATTTCCAAGAGAATACTAAATAATTTATACCAAGAGATATAATGGACTGCTAACAACCAATTATTGTTTACTGTGCATATAATCTGATTTTTGGAACTCACTCTAGGAAGTAACCAAATTTATGTGCCTTGAGGGTATAAACATTTCTTACATGAGCCCTATTTTACAGAGATTCTGACCATCTCTAAGGAAGATGTGAAAATTGGGTTGAATGTAACAAAAGCTGAGATACAGATGGAAAATCAGAGATGGCTTAGTATCTTGAAAGCTCCATTGCTACATCTGATGATCTAAAGTTTAAATAAAATATATCTCAAAAGTTTGGCAAAACAGCAAATGCAGTAAAAAATATTAGCTAATGGTATATAGGTAAGGACAACAATTTTAGCATACTTTTGAAAGTATTTGGAAAACTTCCTCAAGAAGTACACAAAGATTTACGTGATGGGATTATTTGAAAGAACTCCTACTATCTCCACCAACTAAACCATGTCTGAGAGTTAAAGAGTGCATGTATTTTTACCTTAGGCAATTACTATTAGAGAGGTAGGAAAACATAATAACTTGGTGACAACATCACTGTCATTAGTAGCCTAACTGGACTGAGGTAGTCAAAAAAGACTCCCCTTTGCCACCAACCTCAGTTGAAAGTGATCCCTTAGTATAGCACACCTACCTGTAGTGACAAACAGAGCAATCTGGCAATTCATGGCACTGAGTTCTGCTCCTGCATTACAATGTAAAACTACTAAATGGAATGGAGGCTCAGGAATTGCATTTTCATCTATGCAGACCTTGGATGTAAACTATTAAAAATCTTTATGAAATAACTCTGTTAACTATTCATAGTGAAAAATAAGAGCAATAGTGAAATTGGTAATAATCAGAAGAACGTATGCAAACAAGATGAGTTATAGGTATCACATCGTGGTACCAAAACAACGGAAGGTTTAAAGTAAAAACTGACAGGAAATCAACACAAACTGGATGAGAATTACACAAGTGTTAAAAAAAAAAACAACAGGGAGCCTCGCTGGCTCAGTTGGAAGATCATGTGACTCTTGATCTCGGGGTTGTGGGTTCAAGCCCCACATTGCGTGTAGAGATTACCAAAAAAATAAAAATAAGTAAACTTAAAAAAACCAAACCAAACCAAACCAGACCAAATTAAAAGTAACCACAGGCCCCAAATGGCATCACTTAGGACAAATCCCCAAAGTGGAGGCTTAATACATAATCTAATTGCAGTTTCAACTCCCCCAGGAATGTAGTCTTAACTGGTCAGTCAGGAATTTTCTGATGGGTGCCAATGAATCTGTCATATACCCTCTCTATCCCTCAAAGGAAGATGAGCTAATCTGCATGATAAGACCCCTTGCTCTTTACCGTGAGGAAAAGTTACCTTGTCTGGAACAATCCTTTTCTTTTGCCAATAAATTTCTTGCCCTATCCTCAATCTATAAAAACCTTTAATTTTGTACAACTCCTCAGAGCTCCCCTTTACTGGCTAGATGGGATGCTGCCCGATTCATGAATCATTTAATAAAGCCAATTAGATCTTCAAATATCCTTGGCTGTACTTTTTTTTTTTTTAAAGAATGTATTTATTTGTTTTAGAGAGAGAGAGAGAGAGAGAGCATGAGTGGGGGGGCAGAGGGAGAGGGAGAGAATCTCAAGCAGACTCCACACTGAGTACAGAGCCCAATGTGGAGCTCAATCCCAGGGCCGTGAGATCATGACCTGAACTGAAACCAAGAGCTAGATGCTTAACCAAGTGCACCACCCAGGTGCCCCACTCTTGTATTTTTATTTAACACACAATAATGATGAAATTTATTACATAGGGAGGGGCAAGTCTTTTATGGAAAATGGAAAAGGGCCATTATTTGAAAATACATTATTTATGAAAATAATGGGCTCCTGAAACTGTATATGCAAATATTAATTTTAAAAATGAAAACATATTTGAAGTACATTAAAAGAAACAGATGGTGTTTTCTTTTTGCTCAGTCTTCTTACTTACCCACATAAAGTACCCTGATGGTGTATGTTTCTCAGTCTGTGTGACAATCTTCACTATTCAAAGTAGAAAGTTAAAAAATCTTAGCTTCTATCAGTTTTGCTTGAAGGGTTAACATCTCTTCCCGAAAGAGGGGCACATTAGATACCATTTCATGAGAAGATGTGAACAATTGTTTGTCTATTAGTATTTTAGTATCACATCCTTTTTTGTTACTTTGAGTTGCAGATCTCTACTCATCTCTATACCTATTTTAAATATACAGATAATAAGGGAGCCAACGTCTGCCTTTTATGAGGTGCCACCTCATGGTCTCAATTTCTCCTGGACCCATTTAAAATGTTTTTTGCTCCTGTGTCCTGATAAAGAGATTTCTGCTAATCTGGTAATCATTTTCCAGAGCAAGTAGTTTTATAGTTATATCATTTAAAAATAACCTATAAGAAAGATTTTATTCCGCAGTGATAACAGGGTAACGGAAATGGGACATTTTCATTGAGTGAAATGACACTACCATCATCATATTAAATCATTTTGCACTTACAAGAGAATGCTTTTGCAAGCTATACTTGGGTGCATCGCAATAGTTTAACCACTCATTTTCCATGTCTCAGTGGAGATTTACCCAGAAATCAAGTGGGCAAGTAACTGATTTACAGATTTAAAGTATTTTAGTCTTTTTCAAATTTTTTATTTGTTGGAGCAAAAGTTCAAGATTCTAAATAATCAATTTTGTGAAAAATCTATCTGCATGTTTAAAAATGAAAGTAACCTCTATCATCAATTTAAAAATTGGAATACTAACAAGAAAATTAAATCAAATTAAAACATGGTTAAGAGCAATTAATTCTGTCCTAATGTTTCATTTAAACCAAGACTCAATATGGGGCACCTGGGTGGCTCAGGTACTGAAGTGTCTGACTTCAGCTCAAGTCATGAACTGGGATCGAGTTCCACACGGGGCTCCAAGCTCAGCAGGGAGTCTGCTTCTCACCCTTCCCCTGCCCCCCCTCCCCTGCTCTCTCTCTCTCTCTGTCAAATAAAAAATAAAATCTTAAAAAAAACACAAAGATTCAATATTTAACTTTATTAAGTAATAATAATTATAATGAACATGGATTTAGTAACACCTTAGTACTATTATTTAAAATGCCAAATCTGGGAGATGTGGGAAAAGATGGCAGAGGAGTAGGGGACCCTATTTCAACTGGTCCCCTGAACTGAGCTGGATATCTACCAGACCACTCTGAACACCCATGAAATCAGCCTGAGATGTAAGAAGATATATCTGAATCTCTACAAACAGAATATTGCAGGCGGTTGGTTTCGAGGTATGAAGCGGGGAGCCGTGATTCCGCAGGCACATACCAGAAGATAAATGGAAGGCGGGGAGCTGTGGGGATACCGCACCGCTGGTGAGTGAAAGCCTCCCCCGCTGGGGACAGAGCACAGACTCGCAGACTGGTAGCACTGGGGAAAGGACATTAGGGAAGCCCCCCGAAAGGAAACCCAGAGCGGCAGGCTGCATGTGCGAACTGGGGGTGGCTGGTGGTTTTAGAAGCACAAAGGGCAGATGCCCCGACCCGGAGGTGAGGACTGGGAATGCTGCTGTGGGGACCACAACCCAGGATGCTGCAGTTTTTAGCAGCACAGACAGAAAAAGAGATAGTGTGGCCTGGAGAACTCACTGAAGAAGAGACTACAATGTCTCTGTTCTGAGGCAGAGGGTTGGAAATGGTCTCTTCTGCTTTGACTCTCCAAAGAGACGCGGAAAGCTGCCAGGGAAAGCTGCCAGAGAACAAAAGCCCCCCAAAACCGGTTTTCACTGAGCCCATCCCCCCACACACACAATGGACAGGGCGACTCTGCCCAAACAGGGTTCCTGAGTAACAGCGCAGCAGGCCCCTCCCCCAGGAGACAGGCTAGAGGAACAAGAGGCCAACAACCTAAGGTCCCTAAAAAACAGGTGCATCTTGCTTGGGTTGTGGTGAATAATTTGGATTCTGTACATTCCCTCAACCACCCCTCAACAGAATGACTAGGAGGAGGAACCCCCAAAATAGGAAAGACTCAGAGACTGTGACTTCTGCCACACATTAACAAATGAATACAGATATAACCAAGATATCGGAAATGGACTTCAGGGTAACAGTTATGAAGATGATAGCTAGAATGGAGAAATTGATTAATGGCAACATGGAGTCTCTAAGGGCAGAACTGAAAGCTGAACTGGCAGAATTTAAAAATGCTATAAATGAGATCCAATCTAATCTACATAATCTCACAGCTAGGGTAAGCGAGGCAGAAGAACGAATCAGTGATCTAGAAGACCAATTGATAGAAAAGAAGGAAAAAGAGGAGGCCTGGGAGAAACAACTCAGAATCCATGAAAATAGAATCAGAGAAATAAGTGACGCCATGATGTGTTCCAATGTCAGAATTATTGGGATGCCTGAGGGGGTGGAGAGAGAGAGAGAGGACTAGAAGATATATTTGAGCAAATCATAGCTGAGAACTTCCCTAATCTGGGGAATGAAATAAACATTCGTGTCCTAGAGGCAGAGAGGACCCCTCCCAAGATCAATAAAAACAGACGAACACCCCGGCATCTGATAGTAAAACTCGCAAATCTTAGAACCAAGGAAACCATCTTAAGGGTAGTTAGGGGGAAGAGATTCCTTACGTACAGAGCAAGAAACATCAGAATAATGTCAGACCTATCTACAGAGACCTGACAAGCCAGAAAGGGCTGGCAAGACATATGCAGGATACTAAATGAGAATAACATGCAGCCAAAAATACTTTATCTGGCAAGGCTGTCATTTAGAGTGGATGGAGAGATGCAGAGCTTCCAAGACTGGCAGAAACTGAAAGAATATATGACCACTAAGCCAGCCCTGCAAGAAATATTCAGGGGGGTTCTATAAAACGAAAAAGACCCCAAGAGTGATATACAACAGAAATTTACAGAGACAATCTAGAGAAACAAGGACTTCACACACATCCAACATGATGACAATAAATTCTTATCTTTCAATAATCACTCTCCACATGAATGGCCTAAATGCTCCCAAAAAATGGCATAGGGTTGCAGATTGGATAAAAAGACAGGACCTACCCATATGCTGTCTACAACAGACTCATTTTGAACCTAAACACACGTCCAGACTGAAAGTGAAGGGATGGCGATCCATCTTCCATGCCAACGGACCTCAAAAGAAAGCTGGGGTAGCAATTCTTATATCAGACAAATTAGATTTTAAACTAAAGACTGTACTTAGAGACACAAGAAGGACACTATATCATTCTTAAAGGGACTATCCAACAAGAAGATCTAACAATTGTAAATATTTATGCCCCCAACATGGAAGCAGCCATCTACATAAGCCAACTGTTAACCAAACTAAAGAGTCATATTGATAATATTATGTTAATTGTAGGAGACCTCAATACTCCACTCTCAGCAACAGACAGATCAGCTAAGCAGAAAACCAACAAAGAAACAAGAGCTTTGAATGACACACTGGACCAGATGGACCTCATAGATATATACAGAACATTCCGCTCTAAAACAACAGAATGCTCATTCTTCTCGAGCACACACGGAACTTTCTCCAGAATAGACCACATACTGGGTCACAAATCAGGTCTCAACCAACACCAAAAGATTGAAATTATTCCCTGCATATTCTCAGACGATAATGCTTTAAAACTGGAACTCAAGCACAAGAAAAAATTTGGAAGAAATTCAAACACTTGGAAGCTAAAGACCATTCTGCTCAAGAATGTTTGGGTCAACCAGGAAATCAAAGAAGAACTTAAACAATTCACGGAAACCAATGAGAACAAAAACACATTGGTCCAAAACCTATGGGATACTGCAAAGGTGGTCTTAAGGGGAAAATACATAGCCATCCAAGCCTTGCTCAAAAAAATAGAAAAATCCCGAATTCATCAACTAACTTTACACCTTAAAGAACTGGAGAAAAAGCAACAAACAATGCCTAAGCCAAACATTAGAAGAGAAATAATTAAGACTAGACCGGAGATCAATGAATTAGAAACCAGAAACACAGATCAGATCAACGAAACTAGAAGCTGGTTCTTTGAAAGATTAAGGTCGATAAACCACTGGCCAGACTTATCCAAAAGAAAAGAGAAAGGACCGAAATTAATAAAACTATGAATGGAAGAGGAGAGATCATGACTCACAGCAAGGAAATAGAAACAATTATTAGAAATTATTATCAACAACTATATGCCAATATATTGAGCAACTTGGAGGAAGTGGATGCCTTCCTGGAAACCTATAAACTACCAAGACTGAAACAGGAAGAAATTGACAACCTGAATAGGCCAATAACAGTAACGAGACTGAAGCAGTGATCAAAAAACTCCCAAAAAACAAGAGTGCAGGGCCTGATGGATTCCCTGGGGAATTCTACCAAACATTCAAAGAAGAAATAATACCTATTCTCTGGAAGCTGTTTCAAAAAGTAGAAACAGAAGGAAAGCTTCCAGATTCATTCTATGGGGTGAGCATAACCTTAATCCCCAAACCAGGCAAAGACCCCATCAGAAAGGAGAATTTCAGATCAATATTCCTGATGAATATGGATTCCAAAATTCTCAACAAAATCCTAGCTAATAGGATCCAACAATACATTAAAAGGATCATCCACCACAACCGAGTGGATTTATCCCTGGGATGCAAGGGTGGTTCAACATTTGCAAAGCAATCAATGTGATAGAACACATTAAGAGGAGGGAGAAGAACCATATGGTCCTCTCAATCGTTGGAGAAAAAGCCTTTGACAAAATACAGCATCCTTTCCTAATTAAAACTCTTCAGAGTATAGGGATAGAGGGAACATTCCTCAAGTTCATAAAATCCATCTATGAAGAACTCACAGCAAATATCATCCTCAGCGGGGAAAAGATGAGAGCTTTTCCCTTAATATCAGGAACACGACAAGGAACTCGCCACTATTGTTCAACATAGTACTAGAAGTCCTAGCCACAGCAATCAGACAACAAAAAGAAATAAAAGGATTCAAATTGTCAAAGAAGTCAAACTCTCTCTCTTCACAGACGACAAGATACTTTATGTGGAAAATCCAAAAGACTCCACCCCCAAATTACTAGAACTCATACAGCAATTCACTAATGTGGCAGGATACAAAATCAATGCACAGAAATCAGTTGCTTTCTTATACACTAACAATGCAACTGTAGAAAGAGAAATTAGAGAATCGATTCTATTCACAATAGCACCAAAAACCATAAGATACCTCGGAATAACCCTAACCAAAGAGGTAAAGGATCTAAGCTCTAGGAACTATAGAACACTCCTGAAAGAAATTAAGGAAGACACAAAAAGATGGAAAAACATTCCATGCTCATGGATCGGAAGAATAAACATTGTTAAAATGTCTATGCTACCCAGAACAATCTATACCTTCAATGCCATCCTGATAAAAATTCCAATGACATCTTTCAAAGTGCTGGAACAAAGAATCTTAAAATTTGTCTGGAGTCAGAAAAGATCCCGAATTGCCAAGGAAATGTTGAAAAAGAAAAACAAAGCTGGGGGCATCATGCTGCCTGATTTCAAGCTATATTATAAAGCTGTGATCACCAAGACAGCATGGTACTGGCACAAAAACAGACATATAGTCCAATGGAACAGAATAGAGAGCGCAAACATGGACTCTCAACTCCATGGTCAAATAATCTTTGACAAAGCAGGAAAAAATATGCAATGGAAAAAAGACAGTCTCTTCAATAAATGGTGCTGGGAAAATTCGACAGTTATATACAGAAGAATGAAACTCAACCATTCTCTAACACCATACACAAAGATAAACTCAAAATGGATGCAAGACCTCAATGTGAGACAGAAATCCATCAAAATCCTACAGGAGAACATAGGCAGTAACCTCTTTGACATCAGCCACAGCAACTTCTTTCAAGATACATCTCCAAAGGCAAGTCAAACAAAAGCAAAAATGAACTTTTGGGACTTCCTCAAGATAAAAAGCTTCTGCACAGAAAGGAAACAGTCAACAAAACAAAAAGGCAACCCACAGAATGGGAGAAGATATTTGCAAATGACTCTAGAGACAAAGGGCTGATATCCAAGATCTATAAAGAACTTAAACTCAACACCCTAAAAGCAAATAATCAAGTCAAAAAATGGGCAGAAGACATGAACAGACACTTCTCCGAAGAAGACATACAAATGGCTAACAGGCACATGAAAAAATATTCATCATCATTCGCCATCAAGGAAATTCACATCAAAACCACATTGAGATACCACCTTACACCAGTTAGAATGGGAAAAATAGACAGGGAAAGAAACAACAAATGTTGGAGAGGTTGTGTAGAAAGGGGAACCCTCTTACATGGTTGGTGGCAATGCAAGTTGGTTCAGCCACATTGGAAAACAGTGTGGAGTTCCTCAAAAAATTTAAAAATAGAGCTACCCTATGACCCAGCAATTGCACTCCTGGGTATTTACACCAAAGATACAGATGTAGTGAAAAGAAGGGCCACAGGCACCCCAATGTTCATAGCAGCAATGTCCGCAATAGTCAAACTGTGGAAAGAGCCGAGATGCCCTTCAACAGACAAACGGATAAAGAAGATGTGGTCCATATATACAATGGAATACTACTTAGCCATCAGAAAGGATGAATACCCAACTTTTGCATCAACATGGATGGGACTGGAGGAGATTATGCTAAGTGAACTAAGTCAAGCAGAGAAAGTCAATTATCATATGGTTTCACTCACTTGTGGAACATAAGGAACAGCATGGAGGACATTAGGAGAAGGAAGGGAAAAATGGGGGGGGGAATCGGAGGGAAAAATGAACCATGAGAGACTGTGGACTCTGAGAAACAAACTGAGGGTTCTAGAGGGGAGGGGGGTGGGGGGATGGGTTAGCCCGGTGATGGGTATTAAGGAGGGCACGTACTGCACGGAGCACTGGGTGTTATACGAAAACAATGAATCATGGAACACTACATCAAAAACTAATGATGTACTGTATGGCGACTAACATAACATAATAAAATTAAATTAAATTAAATTAAATTAAAAAAGTAAAATAAAATAAAATGCCAAATCTATGCCTGTTACTCCAAATGTGTTTCAAAGTGAAAGCCCTGATGTAGAAACCAGGAAGAATCAGTACTGAAAGAGTCAAGAGACTATAGGAACCAAAGGCAGGCCTCCTCAAAATGGGCCACTTTGGCACGAAGATTATTTTGAGTTAAAAAGCAATCAAAACCCAGCAGATTCAGGAAAATCTCTTTACCACTCTCCTCAACTGCATAAAAAGGATTCAGACAGAAGACCTGCTCCAGGAAGAGAGCTATCACCACAGATAACTACATTATAGTAGGAAATGGGTGTGACAGGCAGTGAGGAACCTAGAAAGGCCTGTTTGATCAAAGTTCTCTGTATCCCCTTGTTTCCCAAGAGGCCTAGCAAACATTTGCTTACCAAATATTTACTCTTTTTCCCCTTTATGTAAATTGCATTCCTTCCCTTTGAAGTCTCAGGCCCCTTTCCCCTTCTCCTTAATTCAGAATGACATATAGACCTCATTTTGCCTGTCTTTGGAATTTCCATGTCTATGTGCATTCCCCAGACATAAACTATTAAATTTGATTTTCTTCTGTTAATCTGTGTCATGTCAACTTGATTCTTAGTCCAGCTAGAAAGACCTTGAGGGGACAGGATATTCCTGATCTCTGACAAGAGCATAATCCTGCTTTTACCATATGTGTGAGGGCAAGAATATAGGCTAAGGTTAAGTTTGCTCTTGGTAACTCTTGAAACATGCATGTAGAATTCTAATCAGTAAAGCCACTATAAGATACCATAGAGCTAAAAGATGTTTTCCATAAGCACTTAAGGTCCATATTACTGGATTTAAAATAAAACTGCTATAATTTGAATAATTTATTCTAATGTGCTCATTTAATATGGATTTTTTTTTAGGGATCGCAATTTAAGTGTACAACAAAAGCTCTGTTTGCAAAAAGAGAGTCTATGAACATTTAATGGGTTCTTACCAGAGCAAGGCATTTCATTTCAATAATGTTTACTGGTGGTCCCGGAGAGCTATGGATCTCAAGACAATACCAGACTTGGAAATTGCTAACACTATCATCTGAAAAAGAGAAAACAAGAAAGAAACATCTCTTAATGTAGGCTTCAGAATACCATACTTAACATAAAATTTGAGAAACATCAATAGATACCATTTTCAAAATCTTTTTGATGAACTCATTTGTCAAGAGATGGAAGTGGAGGGTGAAAAGCTGATTGCATTACAATTTGTGAGTGTAAAGAGAAGCACCATCCTGCATGGCCATGAGCTTGCCCTATAAAAGCTCCCTGTCCTCCGACTGCCCCAGGAACTCATTATATTCCCTACTAAAATAAGAATGTTTTACTTCTAAGTTAAGAATTAATATTTCAAAAGAAATAACCAATCATTTTCCCAATTGCCAAAACATTCACATATTATATATAGAACTATCTAAGTATTATATTATAATTCACAGTGGTACATTTCTAGTACCATAAGATTCTAGTCTAAGGACACAATCAGGAATAGTTGATGAGATTTTTCTTTTCTTGAAAGTGTAATAAAGGATTCTAGCAATTTAGCCTAAAGGAAGCTGGATTGGGAATGAACTACATGGTGAGAAAGTAATGTTTACATCTGGGTTCCTGATATGTTTTTTAAAAGTAGGCATTTCTGTTGCTGGTGATGTCTAAAGTCATCCTCCCAAATCCTGCCACTGGAACCCTGGTCCACCACAACATTCCTGTGTAGCAGGGTATGTACTGGCATCAAACTCAAATTTTCCATTTGTTTAGCCTGATCTGTTCAGCTTCTACTTTGATATTCTTTATTCTCCAGTGTTGAGCTAGTATATGGTTTAAGATGTCCTCCAATTTCAGTTATTCATATGCACATTCAAATCGGTATGTCATGTTTTAAAGATTCCATGTACTGCTATGTTTGCCTAACTTACTTAGGTAAATCATTAATCTCTTTGGGCCTCAGTTTCCTTATCTGAAATAAGGGTCCCAGACTAGTGGAATTCTCTCTCTCTTCTGAAAGAGAGTGTTGTATATTGCACTACATTGTGTTGTATGGAATTGTACTGCATGGTGAAGCGGAGTAGAATTTGCCACCCCATAGCACATACCCTCCCCAATGTCTATCACCCAGCCACCCCATCCCTCCCACCCCCACCCCTCCAGCAACCCTCAGTTTGTTTCCTGAGATTAAGAATTCCTCATATCAATGAGATCATATGATACATGTGTTTCTCTGATTGACTGATTTCGCTCAGCATAACACCCTCCAGTTCCATCCACGTCGTTGCAAATGGCAAGATCTCATTCCTTTTGATGGCTGCATAATATTCCATTGTATATATATATACCACTTCTTCTTTATCCATTCATCTGTCGATGGACATCTTGGCTCTTTCCACAGTTTGGCTATTGTGGACATTGCTGCTATAAACATCGGGGTGCACGTACCCCTTCGGATCCCTACATTTGTATCTTTGGGGTAAATACCCAGTAGTGCAATTGCTGGATCGTATGGTAGCTCTATTTTCAACTTTTTGAGGAACCTCCATACTGTTTTCCAGAGTGACTGCACCAGCTTGCATATGGTGATTAACATAACATAATAATAATAATAAAATAATAAATAAATAAGAATTTGCCACCCCAAAATATGTCTTTGGTATAAGGATTATTTTGAGCTGATTTTTTTAAGAAACTGCAGATACAGAAGCTCTGGAAACAGAGTAGAAGTTACCCTTTTGTAAGAGACATTTACATTTCTAAAGGAAATCTGCATTTGTAAGGGTGTCTCCCTCTCTGTACTAGGAAGTTGGGAGACTAAATCTTTAGAAACCTGTAAAACAACCTTACACTTGTTTACTGCGCTTTCCTGGTAACTGCATTATTGGCTCTCCATCCCCCAACATCTTTTTTTGTCTTTAGCTGGAGATGGTATTTTAAGGTAAGGGTTTGGGCCATTTCAAGGAGTTATTTATTTTTCCTGGTTCTATCCCATATATAGAAGAGGTATACTTTTTTTTTGAGAGAGAGAGAGAGAGAGGAGTGGCTAAGGGCAGAGGGAGAGGGAGAATGAGAATCCCAAGCAGGCTCCACACCCACTGGAGCCCCACACAGTGGTCAATCTCAGGACCCTGAAATCATGACCTGAGCCGAAATCAAGACTTGGTTGCTTAACTGAATGACCCACCAAAGCACCAAGCCAGTAACACATGTTACTGAACTTTTGTTTTCTTTTTCCTGCTAATCTTTTTTTTTTTATTATTATTACAGGGGGCTCTCGGCCAAGAATTTAGAAAGGTAGAGGGAAAATTATTCCCCCCTACCAGGAGCATTTTATCTTATTGCACTGCAATGCACTACTTCATACCATATTATATTATATTGTATTGTATGCCACTCTATTCTAATACTTTAGCTATTAAGAAGTACTTATCAAATTAGTGGATCTTAGAACAATCCAGACATTCAGAACAATTAGCTAGTGAGAGGGAGACAGAGAAGGTCCATGTGAATTCTTATTCCAAATACTTGTGAGAAGTTCTTGAGGGTGATCTTACCTCCACATTTTGAATTGCCTTCTGTGTTTATTTATTTTACAGACACCAACTAATTACCTGGAAACCATTAATGCACAGAGAATAAGTTACCAACTTTATACTGACGTTAGGTTACTGTGAAAACCTCTGCTCACGTTTGTATTGGCTGCTCCTTCAATTCTATGACAGTGCTTTAAATGCTTTTATGAAGTTTAAATGTGACATCTCAAAATAAACCAAAGTTGTTAAAATGAAAAATGCTTCCCCTTCTAGGTTGCTCATATATATTTCACTGGCTTTTCCAATGCTTTAATCCACATTGAACTCACAGGGAAAATAATTCTGGACAGAAAGGGCTTCATGACCATAAAGCCTGAATGCCCCACAACTCTGGGCTGGCACAAAGAACAATAAAACAGTCTGCTCATCTTTGGAATGGGGACTGTCTTAGTCAAGGTTCTCCAGAGAAAGAAAAGCAATAGAATATGTGTGTGCATATAAAGAGACAGAGACAGAGAAACAGAAGCAGCGAGAGATTGATTTTAAGGAAATGGCTCATGCAATTGACTTGGTAGGTCCAAAATCTGCAGGTTAGGTCAGCAGGCTGTAGACTCAAGAAAGAATTGCAGTGCAAATCCAAAAGTGGTCTATGGGTAGAATTCTTTTTTGTTCTGGGGAGGTCAGTCTTGGTTCTGTTAGGACCTTCAACTGATTGGATGAGACCTACCCACACTAGGGAGGGCCATCTTCTTTATTCAAAGTTCACAGATTTAAATGTAATTCTCATCCAAAATCACCTTCGCAGAAACATCCAGAATAAGGTTTCACCTATTATCTGGGCACCATAACCTAGCTAGGTTGACACTTAAAATTAGCTATCACAGAAACAACACTTAATATTTGTGATTGCTGTGACTATCACATAAGGCAGTGTTATGATGTAGCTGATTTAATTCCTACAGTGCTAAAAATGTACACTGATTATGAGTTTATTGGTTAGAATAAGATTAAAGATGATTTATTAGTGAGAACAAAAATAATAATTATTAAACACTGTTTAGCTACAGGCCTTAAACACATTAAAACTTTTTGCTAATTTTAAAATCAGTAACATTCACTATAGTGATTTTAGAAATTCCTGAAAAGCCTAAAGATGAAAATTATTCATTATCTCATGACTAAGAGTAAATACTTATTTTTTCTTGTATAAAACTCCAGGCTTGATATGTCAATAAAGACACAGATGTATGACACACACACATATATATAAATACACTGGGGTATACAAATTATATAAAATCGATATATCTGTGTGTGTGTGTGTGTGTGTGTAAACATATTTTGATCCTTCAGACAACATCTGCTATTAGAACTTGAGTTTTATCCCTAATCATTAGGAAAATGCAAATCAAAAACCACAATGAGCTATCACCTCACACCCATTAGGATGGCTACTATCAAAAGAACAGAAAACAAGTGTTGGTGGGATATGTAGAAAAGGTAACCCTTGCGCTCTGTTGGTGGCAAATACAAATTGGTGCAGTCACTGAAACTGCCAACAGAATTAAGTCTGCAGAAATGCATGTAGCCCATAGTTAAAGACTACTGGGGAAAATACCAGGAAGGAACTTACAATATGCTTCGCTTAAGATAATGAAAATGTAGGGGTGCCTGGCTGGCTCAGTCGGAGGAATATGAGACTATCGATCTTGGGGTTGTGAGTTCGAGGCCCATGACAGGTGTAGGGAAAACTTAGATAAATAAATAAAGTTAAAAAAAAAAAGATAATGAAAATGTAGCCCAAGGGAACAGGAAATGAAACGGCCTGTGCAGACATCATAGTCATATGGTGTATAGCCTCTGCTTTTGCTAATAAAGACAGCATCACTGACAAACATTGCAGCATTATTTTGTAGACCTGGACCAGTGAAGGAAATGACCACTCAACCACAGTCTTGAAGAGATACGTGACCTGGGACCAGTTAATTAGTCTTGAAGTTTACCCAATCCCTGACCAATCAGAAGAACCCACAATTCCAAACCCTTTACCCTTGATTTTTGCCCTTAAAAACCCTCACTTGCAAGCCATCAGAGAATTCAAGATTTTGAATGCTAGTTCCCTGTTCTCTGGGGTGGTGCCACACAAATAAATAGCCTATCTTTCTTCAGTGCAAATGCTCAGTTTTTTTTATTGGCGTGTTGCACATTGGAGAGATGAACTCTTGTTAGGTACAGTTATACCACTATGAAAAACAGTATGGACAATCCTCAAAAATTTTAAAATAAAACTTCCATACCCAAATTTGGGTATTTATCTGAAGAAAACCAAAATATTTACTTGGAAAAGATGTATGCACCCCATGTTTATTACAGCATTATTTACAATAGCCAAGATATGGAAACAACCTAAGTGTCCATCGAGGGATGAATGGATAAAGAAGTTGTGAGATATATATACAGAATGGAATATTATTCAGCCATTAAAAAAAAAAACAAAAACAAAACAAGGAAATCCTACCATTTACAATATGGACAGAACTTGAAGGCATTATGCTAAAGTGAAATAAATCAGAAAGAGAAAGAAAAACATTGTATGACCTCACTTAAGTGTGGTATCTTAAAAAAAAAAAACTCAGAAAAAGAGATTAGACTTGTGGTTATCACAGGTCAAGCATGGGAAGGAGGTGGAAAGGGAGAAAAGTCATCAAAAGATACAAACTTTCAGTTACAAGAGAAATAAGGACTACAGTGTAATTACAACATGATGAGTATGATATAGAGGACAGTTGTTAAGAGTGTAAATCCTAAGAGTTCTTACCACAGGAAATTTTATTTCCTTTTTTTCCCTTTCTTTTCTTTTCACTGTATCAATATGAGAAGATAAGATATTAGCAGGACCTATTGTGGTGATCTTTTCACAATATATGTAAAGAAACTATCATGCTGCATACCTTAAACTTACAGAGTGCTGTATGTCAACTATTTTTCAAAAAAAGTGGGAAAAAATTTATGTGCAAGTAATACATATTCAAAATTATTTTAAATAAAATTGTAAAGCTAAAATATTTAAGTTTCAATTATTCAAAATAATAGATCACATAAGGAACATTCTTATAGAAAAATATGTGTGCATATCTCTGATTATTTTATTCAAACTAATTTCTTAGAATGAAATCATTGGATCAATAGGGATAAAAAATTTTAAAAGTTTTAGGGGTGCTGGGCTGGCTCAGTTGGTAGAGCACGTGACTCTTAATCTCGGAGGTGTAAATTCAAGCCCCACATTGGGCATACAGATTACTTAAAAATAAAATCTAAAAAAAAGTTTTAAGCATATTGTAAATGCTCTCAAATTCCCATTACAATGCATAAAATTGTCTCTTTCAACTTGCCCTTCATCAAAACTGGGTGTTACTAATGTTTTTCAAATTTTCCAATTTGGAAAAAGTTAAAAAAAATCTTATTGTTTTCATTTCTTTTTTGGTCCCAGCTTTGTTGAGGTATAACTATTAAAAATTATATATATTTAAGGTACAACGTGATTTGATATAGTGTGCATTATAAAATAATCACTACAATTAAGCTAATTAACACATCCATCATCTCACATAATTACTGATTTTTGGTGGGGGTGGTGAAGACATTTAAGACCTACCTTCTAAGCAAATCTCAAGTACACCCTACTGTATTATTAAATATAATCACGCAGTACATTAATTAGTTCTCCAAAACTTATTCATTTTACCTAACTGAAACTTCCCTAATTGAAAAGAGATATACTGCTGAGCAATCAGTAAGAAAAAGTTCCATGTTATTATAGGAGATGGAAAGGTTAATCCTGTCTGATATAAGAAGACAACTTTGAAGAACTGGGGATACTTGTAATATTAGATGAATTTTTCCTAGCTCTTTATCTTGTAATCTGTCCTCACATCATGCAGATTTTCTTATTAGATATTCCCACTCTTTTTTATTCCATTAACATGATACCATAATATTCTGCTTTGCTTTCAAACACTTTTACCTGGCTTTCCTTCATGGTTCTTCTGCCTTAGATTTCAGTGGGGGTTTCACTCCTAGCATAATCCATCTACAGCAGTCATCTGCTCTTTGAACTTACCTGCACGATTTAAATTAAAGAAACCCTAAAACTTTACAACCTGTTTTTGTTTTTTTTTCCGGTCTCAGCTCCAAATATTCAACTGATGACTGGATATTGCTACATAAATGTCTTGCTGTCACATCAAAATCAGCAAGCACAAAACTGTGCCAAGCATTATAATCTCCCAGACTTTTTATTTCTTCTTGTTGATAGTTCAACAACTAAATTACTCCATAATACTGCTGTCTCCGCATCCATTTTGTGTGGCCAAGTGGGCTGCATGGGCCTTGAACTGACAGTAGCCCTCTGGAGAGTACACACACTAGATAACAACCTACACAGTCACAACTAAATGTGAATTTCTGATATGACTCCCTAACCATTCTTGTGATAAGCACTCTCCTCTGTCTCCCAGGGCCTTCCCATTGTGTGGCCCTTAAATGAGACCCCCCTGATGCTTACCAAAATTCTACTCTTTTTGGTTTGAATTAACCAATCTGGCCTCAGCCCAGGAACCAAAAGCATTCTGAGAACCCTAATTAAGGCACGTGCACAGGTTCCTCTTCTCTCTTTGCACCCTGTCTTGACCTCCCCATGTGGCCCCTTGAGGAGTGAAGTATGAATCCTCAAGGACCTATAAGTAATAAACTCTTTCACTTACCCTTGTGGCCTTTTGTTGAACCATGACACACCATCTGACACCCCAGGGGTCTACTTAACAAATGTTATTTTAACAAAGTCCCAACACTTCTAAATTAATATCTTAATATTTTTCTATTCACCAAGATACAAACAAACCTTGTTCATTTTTAGAATCAATCCTCTCTTAAGAAAGTCATCTAGGGGCATCTGGGTGGCTCAGCAGGTTAAGCATCTGCCTTTGGCTCAGGTCATGATCTCAGGGTCCTGGGATCGAGCCCTGCACAGGGCTCCCTGCTCAGCAGGGAGTCTGTTTCTCCCTCTCCCTCTGCCCCTTCCTTCCCCACTTGTGCTCTCTCTCTCTCTCAAATAAATAAACAAAATCTTAAAAAAGGGGAGGGGGGCATCTGGGTGGCTCAGTTGGTTAAGCATCTGCCTTTGGCTCAGGTCATGATCTCAGGGTCCCGGGATCGAGCCCTGCATTGGGCTCCGTGTTCTGCCAGGAGCCTGCTTCTCCCTCTCTCACTCCCCCTGCTTGTGTTCCCTGTCTCTGTGTCTCTCTCTGTCAAATAAATAAATAAAATCTTAAAAAAAAAAAAGACAGAGAGAGAGCGCGAGTCATCTAATGCTAGTCTCTGAAATGTTTTCTATCTTTAATGGTATGTCTCTATCCCCATCGCCACCATAAAATACATTGTTCTCTTCACTTCAAAGCCAGTTTGCTGTGCCAGTGGCCTGCCCAGCTGGCCCCAACTGCTCTTCCATTTCCAAACCATTTTGAATAGTGCCTAAATAATCACTCTTAATCCATGTATTCCGTGATGGTTAATTTTATGTGTCAACTTGGCTGGACTATGATGTCTAGTTGTTTGCTTAAACACCAGTCTCAGACCTTGCTGTGAAGGTGTTTTTTTTTTCCCCCCCCCAGTGGAGTTTGAGTAAAGCAGATTGCCCTGCATAATGTGGGTATACCTCCTCCAATCAGTTGGAGGCCCTAAGAGAAAATACTGACGTTACCCGAAGAAGAAGCAATTCTTACTCAAGACTGAAAGAGAAACCCTGCCTGAGCTTGCAGCCTGCCTGGCCTGCTTCTGGAATTTGGGCCCAAGATTGCAACAGCAACTCTTACCACATTCTCTGCCCTGCTTGCTTGGCATACAGATTTTGGACTTGCCAGTCCCCACAATCATGTCAGCCATTTTTTAACAATTTCAACATCTTGGGGTGCCTGGGTGGCTCAGTTGGTTAAGCTCCTGCCTTTCGCTCAGGTCATGATCCCAGGATCCTGGGATCAGGCCCATGTGGGGCTCTCTGCTCAACAGGGAGCCTGCTTCTCCCTCTCCCTCTACCTGCCCTTCACCTGCTTATGCTCTTATACACTCTATCGAATAAACAAATAAAATCTTTAAAAAAATTTTTCAACATCTCTCTTTCTTTCTTTCTCTCTCTCTATATATATCTATTTACATTACATTAATATTATGGTAGTGTCTGTTTTACTGAAGAATCCTGACTAAACACAAAGTCATTCAATAAAGATTTCTTCTTGGATATACCTCATTGTCTCCACAGCCTTAACACAAAGTCATTCAATAAAGATTTCTTCTTGGATATACCTCATTGTCTCCACAGCTTTGCTTCTGTTGACCCACTCTTCTCTAATGCCCTCTTATGTCCCTGCTACTCACCCATAAGAGAACTCAGTTACCCATTTTCCAGAAGTCTGCCCTATGCCTTCCAACTCTCCATTATCTCAATTTCCTTAGAATTTCTACTAAAAAGATATGTTTAACAACATTCAAATAAAGCTTTATAATATAGGAAGGAAAAAAATAGCACTGACTTTCTTCTGCATATGAGGAAGATTGCTATCATCTCCTATACTGAAGAAAAGCATATTACCTTGTTAAAATTATATACTCATTAACATTTTATCAGAAATTTACTGTAATTTTTTGTTTAATAACAAGTATATATAAAGTTTTTCACTTATGAAAGAGTAGACAGCCTTCAAGCTGAAGTATTGTAATCTATTAATGTTAAAAGCTGTACAAATCCAGAAAGTAAACTACATAAAGTTAATCCTGAAATAATACAATAAAATTCTTACAGATATGTGCAACACACATTTGCATATACCTTATGAATGTAAAATATTTATTCATTTAAAAGTGAATGATTGAAAAGTGATCATGAAACTTTCCTTAATCATAAATTTACCTGACTCTTCTTCATCAAACTTGTGGAATAGTTCTGATAATGATTTTTGAAAGGAGGGTACTCGACATTGATCTTGATCTGAGTCTTCCTGAGAGTCATCCTCTCGTCTGCGTTTAACAGAAAATGAAATTGCACCTAAAACACATAAGTACAAGATGCCAGATTAACCAGGGATTGGTTTTCTAAAATGAAAGGTCAGTCTTAGGTACTAAAGATACTTTAGCTTGAAACTAATAAACAAAGACAAACATAAATTCTAGGCCTTACCATCACATTTAGACCTGATGGTGGTACAGAACAAATTCACAGAGAATTCATTAATATTTAAGTATAACAGATAATTGGGTTTTCATTAAAACCAGCAGTGTGATACGTGGGTTCACAACTGGGGATGTCCGTCACCAGCTATGTGCCTTGGTTTGCCCAAATATGAAATGGAGGTGACATTGGTAGCAGCTGGTGACACTGGATATTACCAAGTGTCTGTGGTATTACTCTGGCTCCCTGGGTCTCTGGGAATGCTCCCAACACTTCACCAACCTCTGAGTGGACAGGACTGGCCCCAAACTATGGCTGAGAGGGGCTGGAACCAGGTCAGACTGCTTCAGCATCTGCAGTCAGACTGAGGTGGGCAGGCTTGACCATAGAACATGGATGGGCGTTGTCTCCCTCTGGGTCCCTGGGCAGGCAGGAGTGCTTCCAGACTGTACCTGTGAGGGGCTGAAACTGGATTATGGGGCTGCTCCCAGATGTAAGAACAGATCATGGTCAATGGGCCTACTACTGGGGCACAGACAAGTGCGTCTCCCAAGACGATTGTTCCCAGACCATGGCTTAAAGAGGATCTGCAGTTGGACCAAATTGGAGGGTCTGCCTCAGGTGCACAGACACTTGTGTCTTCTCCAAGTTGCTAGGTGCGCAGGAATCATGGTTGAGAAGGGTTGAAGCTGGGCCATGAGCCACTTCAGGGTCCACAGATGGGACTAAATTCCATGCGCTTGTTACACAGGGCATGGACGGCAATGAGTCCTGCTAGCTCCTTCTCATAAAGTGCTGGTGGCAGCACTCAAGCCCATTGAGGCTATAACTGAGTCCACAGGGGGGACAGGGCTATTTCTTGATCTGTAGCCAGGACCTTGGTTGGCAAGTCCACCACATGAACACAAGCCCGCCTTTTCAAAATGGCCCTCCTCAGTCTTGGATTCCACCGGGGTTTCATAATTTCCCACCTGGATCCCACAGTTCCCACAAAGGCACTTTTGCTGTGGATGGCTTTCAAGTTACTGTTGCTGAATGGGGATACAGGTTTTGGATCTCCTATATTGCCATCTTGCTGATGTCACTCCTATCTTATCATTTTTAATCTTTTTATTTTAAAATATAAAGTCACTTAAGTTTCAGGTTAAATTTCATATCCTATTATAAACATGGCTTTCTGAGCCAAGATGTCCATCGACAGATGAATGGATAAAGAAGAGGTGGTATATATATATATACAATGGAATATTATGCAGCCATCAAAAGGAATGAGATCTTTCCATTTGCAATGACGTGGATGGAACTGGAGGGTGTTATGCGGAGTGAAATAAGTCAATCAGAGAAAGACATGTTATCATAGGACCTCACTGATATGAGGAATTCTTAATCTCAGGAAACAAACTGAGGGTTGCTGGAGTGGGGGTGGGGTGGGAGGGATGGGGTGGCTGGGTGATAGACATTGGGGAGGGTATGTGCTATGGTGAGCGCTGTGAATTGTGCAAGACTGTTGAATCACAGATCTGCACCTCTGAAACAAATAATGCAATATATGTTAAGAAAAAAAAGAAGAAGATAGCAGGAGGGGAAGAATGAAGGGGGAAAATCGGAGGGGGAGACGAACCATGAGAGACGATGGACTCTGAAAAACAAACAGGGTTCTAGAGGGGAGGGGGGTGGGGGGATGTGTTAGCCTGGTGATGGGTATTAAAGAGGGCATGTTCTGCATGGAGCACTGGGTGTTATGCACAAACAATGAATCATGGAACACTACATCAAAAACTAATGATGTAATGTATGATTTAAAGAAAAAATCAATTTAAAGAAATTTAAAAATTTAAAGAAATTTAAATTTAAAGAAAATTTAAAGAAACTTGAAAAATTTATTTAAATTTAAAGAAAAAATAAAAAAACATGGCTTTCTTATTTTACATAGTTTACAAACACATTATAAAAAGACAGGATACATAGTGCAAAGAACACAGGCTTTGGATAGAACCTGAATTCACACACTTGTTCTGCCACTACTAATTTAGCCTCGAAAATGTGATTTACCTCATCTGTAAAATGGTGCTAGCTGTTTTGAAGATTAAAGGATTGTAGTTTATGCTTATGTAGGACTTACTATATGATAGAAATTGTTCTAGGTGATTTACATATATTAATATATTATATTACATTTAACTTTTTGAGGAACCTCCATGCTGTTTTCCACAGTGGCTGCAACAGTTTGCATCCCCACCAATAGTGCATGAGGGTTCCTTTTTCTCCACATCCTTGCCAACACTTGTTGTTTCTTGCATTTAGATTTTAAGCATTCTGACAGGTATGAGGGATACTGATTGTAGTTTTGATTTGCATTTCCCTGATGATGAGTGAGGGTGAGTATCTTTTCATGTGTCTGTTGACCAACTGAATGTCTTCTTTGGAGAAACATCTGTTCATGTCTTCTGCCCATTTTTCAATTGGGTTATTTATTTTTGGGATATTGACTATTATTAGTTCTTTATATATTTTGGATACTAACCCTTTATTGGATATGTCATTATTGTTTTTGGTGCAACTGTAAATTAGGTTGTTTTCTTAATTTCTCTTTCTGCTGTTTCATTATTAGTATATAGAAATGCAACATATTTCTCTATGTTGATTTTGTATCTTGTGACTTGACTGATTTCATTTATCAGTTCTAGTAGTATTTTGGTGGAGGATTTAGGGTTTTCTATATAGAGTATCACGTCATCTGCAAAGAGTGAGAGTTTTACTTTTTTACCAATTTGGATGCCTTTTATTTCTTTACGTTGTCTGATTGCTGTGGCTAGGACTTTTAGTACTATATTGAATAAAAGTAGTGAGAGTAGATATTCATGTGTTGTTCCTGACCTTAGCGTAAAAGCTCTCAGTTTTTCACCATCGAGTATGATGTATTATTTCCATTTTAAAGAAGAGAAACTGACACAAGAAAGTTCAGTAACTAGCCCAAGGTCAATCAGCTCATAAAAATACAGCTGAAATATGAAAACATGCATTCTGCTTCAAAGTTCATACTATTTTTTACTTAATTAATAAATTTAATTTTTTGAACAGTTTTAGGTTTACAAAAAAATGATGCAAAGTACAGAGTTCCTACATATCCCCTCTTGTTTCAGGTATTACAAGCATCATGCATTATTGTAATAAATTACTTATAATTGATAAGCCAATAATGATACACCATTACTAACTAAATTCCATCGCTTACATTTTAGCTAACTTTTTCTGTTGTACATTCTATGTCTTTGGCAAATATGTAATTCCATGTATCTACCATTACTCTATCATGCGGAATAGTTTCATTGCCCTAAAAATCTTCTGTGCCCCATTCATTCATCCCTTCCATCCAACCTCTAAAGAACTAACTGGCTATCACTGATCTTTTACCTCTTCCAGAATGTCATATAGTTGGAATCATACAGCATGTGGTCTTTTTAGATTGACTTCTTTCACTTGGCAATATACATTTAAACTTCCTTCATGTTTTTTGTGGCTTGATAGGCCATTTTTTAAAAAGATTTATTTATTTATTTCAGAGAGAGAGAGGTGAGGGGCATAGGGAGAGGGAGAGAGAATCTCAAGCAGACTCTGTGCTGAGAGTTAGAGCCCAAAGCGGGGCTTGATCCCATGACCGTGAGACCTGAGCTGAAATCAAGAGTTGGACACTTAACAAACTGCACCACTCAGGCACTGCAGGCCCATTTGTTTTTAATCACTGAAAAATATTCCATTGTATGGATTTACCACCGTTTATCCATTCACCTATTACAGGACATCATAATTACCTCCACATTTTGGCACCTATGAATAAAGCTGTTATAAACATTCATGAGCAGATTTTTGGATGGACATAAATTTTCAACTCATTCGGTTACCCGAATACAAAACTGATATGAAGATGTATTATTACTATATCATGTTATGAGTATGTTTAGTTTTGTCAGATACTGCCAAACTGTCTTTCAAAATGGCTGTGGCATTCTATCATTTTGCATTCCAAACATCAATGAATGGAAGTTCCTATTGTTCCACATCTTTGTCAGCACTTGGTGTTGTCAGGACTTTTAAATTTAGCCATCCTAATTGGCAGGTAGTGGTATCTTGTTTTAATTAGCAGTTCCCTAGAGATATGATGTTGAACATCTCTCTATACACTTATTTGCTATCAGAATATTTTCTTTGGTGAGGTGTCTCTTTAGATCTTTTGCCAATTTGTGTATATACATACATATATATATATATATATATATACATATATATATATATGAGACAGATAAGGACACTATACATTGATAAAGTTCAATTCACTAAAACAAAATCAAAAACTCTTAAGCTGATAGATACAGAGAATAGACTGGTGGTTGCCAGAGGTGGAGGGTGTAATGTACAGCATGGCAATTATAGTTGATAATACTGTATTACATATTTAAAAATTGCTAAGAGAGATCTTAAGTTTTCATCACAAGAAAAAAGAATTTTGTAACTATGTATAGTGACAGACGTTAACTAGACTTACATGATGATTACTTTGCAATATATACAAATATCAAATACAAAATTCAATTCAGCAAGATTATATAAAAATTATAGATATATACACACCTAAAAACAGAGGCCAACAATAGTTGAAACTAAAATTGACAGAACTGGAAGGAGAAATAAACAAGTCTACAATAAGAGTTGGAACCTTCAATACCTCATTTTCATTAATGGACAGAACAACTAGACAGAAGACTAATAAATAAATAGAGAATGTGAACACCACTGTAAAACCACTAGACCTAATTGGATTATATAGAACATTCTACCCAACAACAGCAGAACACACTTTCTTCTTAAATCAACATGGAACACAGTCCAGGACAGATCACATGTGAGGCCATAAAGCATATCTTAATAAATTTAAAAAGATTTAAATTATACAAGGCATCTTTTCTCATCATAATGGAATGAAAGCACAAATCAATAATAGGAAAAAAAGGTGGAAATCCACAAATTTGGAGACTAAACAACAAACAGCCAATATTTCAAAGAAGAAATCACAATGGAAATTAGAAAATATCAGATGTTTGAAAAGGAAAACACAGTATACAAAACTGATGTGATGCAGTGAGTGCAGCACTAAGAGGGCAATTCATAGTAGCAAAAACATATATTAAAAAGAATAATCTAAAATCAACAACCTGTGGCACCTGTTGGCTCAGTGGGTTAAGTGTCTGACTCTTGATTTCAGTTCAGGTCTTGATCTCAGGGTTGTGAGTTCAAGCCCCACAAAAAACTTTAAATAAATAAATAATAAAACCAACAACCTAACTGCACATTGTTATGGAACTAGAAAAAGAAGAGCAAACTAAACCCAAAACTAGCAGAAGGAAGGAAATAATAAAGATCAAAGTGGAGGTAAATAAAACAGAGAAGAGAAAAACAATAGAGAAAATAAACAAAAATATTGGTTCTTTGAAAAGGTCAACATAATTGACAGACCTTTAAAGTAATTAAGAAAAAAGGAATGAAGAGTCAAATTAATAACAACAGAAATAAAGTGGGGATGTTACATTGTTTTCACCAGAATAAAAAGCATTATAAAAGAATACTATGAACAATTACATGCCCCCCAAATTGGGTAACTTAGATGAAATGGCCAATTTCCTAGAAATACGCAATCTACTAAAACTGTTCATAAAGAAAAGATAAGCTGAATAGATATAAAACTAGTAAGGACATTGAATCAGTAATCAAAACGCTTCCTACCAAGAAAAAGCCAGGATAAGATGTCTTCACTGTTGAATTCTATCAAGTATTTAAAGAGTTAATATTTTTTTTCTCAAACACTTAAAAATTGAAGAGGAGGGAAAACATCCTAACTCATTCTAGGAGGCCAGCAATGCCCTGATACTAAAGCAGACAAAGATAGGACAAGAAAAGAAAACTAAAATCCAATATTCCTGATGAACATTGATATAAAACTTTTCAACAAAATACTAGCAAATCAAATTCAGC
This sequence comes from Eumetopias jubatus, assembly GCF_037043125.1. Classification (NCBI taxonomy): domain Eukaryota; kingdom Metazoa; phylum Chordata; class Mammalia; order Carnivora; family Otariidae; genus Eumetopias; species Eumetopias jubatus. The sequence continues at coordinate 95,710,008 of NW_028274817.1, forward strand.
AGCATATTAAAAAGATTATATACCAGGGTCAAGTGGGATTCATTCCAAGAATAAATGAGTAGATGAATGAATGAAGGGTGGTTCAATATACACAAATCAATCAGTGTAATATACCACATTAACAGAATGGAAAAAAAACCCCCACAATCATCTCGATTGATGGATAAAAAGTATTTGGCAAAATTCAACATCCTTCCATGATAGAAATAAATTAGGGATAGGACTTCCTCAAATAGCCACATATGAAAACCACAGCTAGTATTATACTGAATGGCAAAAGACTAAAATCTTTCCTCTAAGATCAGAAACAAGAGAAGGATGTCTGGTTTAGCCACTTCTATTCAACATAATACTAGAATTTTTAGCCAGAGCAATTATGCAAGAAAAAGTAGTAAAGGTATCCAAATTGGAAAGGAAGAAGTAAAATTATGTTTGCAGATGACACAATCTCATATAGAGAAAACCTTAATGACTGCACACACACAAAAATGTTAGACCTAATAAATGCATCCAGTAAATATGCAGGATACAAAATCAACAAACAAAAGTAGTTACGTTTCTATACACTAGTAGTGAACAATTTGAAAAGGGAACTTTTAAGAAAAACAATTCAGTTAGATAAAACCATTATTTGGATAAACCTACATATGTTAAATAATACATTTGCACTGAATAATAAGGAAACCTAATTAATATTTCAAATACTATGAAATACTCTCAAGAATTAAAAGCACACATTCTCCATTATTTCTCATTTCAGCCTGTTTGTATATGCAGCATATTTTTTCTTCCTCAAACATATCCATGTAAACATTATTACAGTTTTATTGTCCCTTAACAAAAAGAAATTGAACAATCATTTATAAAACAATTCAAAAGCCCTACATGAGTATAACAAGACCATATACTATACACCAGCATGAGAAATTAAGTATTTATCTCAAAAATTAGAAATAAATGAAGTGAATGATGGAATTATATAGGTCTATTTAGTAGTTTATGCTTTAATTGAAAGAATACTTTAAAACAATGTATCTTAGGGTGCCTGGGTGGCTCAGTTGGTTAAGTGACTGCCTTAGGCTCAGGTCATGATCCCAGGGTCCTGGGATCAAGCCCCACATCGGGCTCCCTGCTCAGCGGGGAGCCTGCTTCTCCCTCTCCCTCTGCCTGCCACTCCCCCTGCTTGTGCTCTCTCTCCCCCTCTCTCTCTCTCTGTGTCAAATAAATAAATAAAATCTTAAAAAAAAATAAATGTTTAAAAAATAAATAAATAAAACAATGTATCTTAGAATTATGCCACAAATGTAGACTCATTTTTTTCCCAGCAAAAAACCTTTTTCTTGGCAATTTAATTTTATTTTATTTCTAAACAATTAGATTTTTTTTAAATGCATCTTTATTTTTGGTTATGAATTAGCTATGGTAGAAGAGACAAGCAGTCAAATTCTTATAAGCTTATTACAAAGAGTAACATTAGACTCAGCGACGGACTATTGGCAATGAACCTTCGAACCAAATGCAGTAAATAATGATTATGAAAATATGTATTTCAAAAGTTGATAATATTTTTCCACACTATGTACATGTGATTACTTTGCTTCCTTCTGTTCGGGCTAAGGCCAACCAATCCAAAGGGGAACAAAAGTAAATAAAAGGTTGTTTGTTGGTGCTTCAGTTTATCAGAGTGATAGGAAAACTATTAAGACTGTTTTTGGAAAAACTCTAGGTATAACAGAAATAATAGTGGTGTACAAAGCAACTCTCTAAGATACAGCATCACTGACTTAATGGAGGCTTTCAATTTGTCTGAAATGAGTGTTACTAAAAAAATCTAATAGGAACTGCAATTACAGCTATTATATTTTCAATAGCTCAAGCTTTTATTTTGACAAATGGATTTTTTTCTCTGCTAAACAGTCTATGTGTTTGATTTTTTCAAAATGCATTTCTAACAGTAAAAACAAACGTTTTCCATTAGGCATTGTTTTTCTCTAATTTTATACTATCTTGTAAAATGTTGATATCAGACTCAAGCTAAAGCCTGAGCAATGCAATTTTATATCAATAGTTAATCTTTTGAAAATAATGTAAAACCATTTAATGAATGTTTACTCTGTTAGGCATATGCTGAATGCCTCCTATTCATTATCTACTGAACCCCTTTAATAAACATAAAAGTTATTTCCTCATTAGACTCATTTTAAAGCTGAGCAACCTGGGCTGTACAGAAGGTCGGGTAACACACTCCAGGTCACATAGTAAGTGACAAAGGCATATACATTTACCTGACATGGAATGTGGAAAATGGTACATTATGTCTAAATATCACCAAATATATCCCAGAATAAAAGGGCTTTTGACTGGAAAAATAGCAAAATAACTCATATACTTACAAAACAATTATTTTGACCTGCATATACTTACAAAACATTTATTGTGACCTAAAGCAATTTCAGATACTGCTCACTGATTATCTAAACCATTTCACCCCTTAGAAAACTTCCTGAAGCAAGTTTCCATGGCAACAGTTAAACCTGGCAAGGTCTTTGCCCTTTTGCACTTGGTCCCCCCACACCCATCGTCCTCCCTCCACTGGCTTCATGCTTCACCACTCCCTATCGCTAATGAGGAATACTGTGGTTAAGGAAAATTTCTGTGTGGCTGGGCTTTTATCACCTTGCGAATTTCTTGGAGGTACATTAATTCTGTCAAGAAGTGTTTTCCTAAATATCTGCTCTGTGTACATTATACTACATGTGATTGAATGAATTTTAATTGTCTTGTTTCTCTAATACACTACCCTAAAATATCAGGAGCGAGACTAAAGATGGAAGCCAAAGGATATCTCTGTTAACCCTCTTCCTTCTTCTCTTTCTCCTATCTCATTTTAACCACATTTCTAACTCATTTTCTTTTGTTTTATTTTCCCTTTTTAGGGGACCAAAAGGCAAAGTGGAAAAACAAAATCTGGTGGCTAATTAAAGAAACCCAGTGTTCTGGCCACATCTGCTTTTATTTTGTGTATAATATGGCTCTTGTCTTCTATTCCTTTTAAGCCCTTAATTTTTATGATAAAATATATAGTAGTCTAGCCCCCAACTGTAGTCCTTTAGGCTCCATTTGTTTGTGGTATTATACTGTTTGTTCTTTCTAAAACACATTCTTGAAATGTGTATAACAGAAGACACTATAGACAACAGGAAAGGATTAATAAAATCTACAGGATTCAGATTTCTGTTGTAGAGGATGGCTGATTATGTTTTAGCTTTTGAAGAACCTATGCTTTCATTACTGGGGCAATATGTTAAAGCAGTAATAATCTAGGTTGCCATTAAAACCACATGTTTCTTCCTGATTCATGTAAGAAAAAAGTGATACATTGCATTTCATCAAAATCAAAAATCTTTATAATCTTTCACAATGTATACATATATCAAATTGTCACACTGTGCATCTTAAATACACACAGTTTTTATTTGTCAATAACGCTGGAAAAAAACTTCTGCTACTCAATAGACACTATTAAGAAAATTAAAATGAAAACCACAGACTGGGAGAAAAAAAAATTTAAAGCATGTATCTGATAAAAAACATAACCAGAATAAATTTTAAAAACACATTAAAAATTCAGTAATAAGAAAACAAACAACCGAATGTAGGGGGAGGGACGGGCAAAAGATTTGAAAAAGCATTTCAGAAGAAGACACATGGATGACAAAGAAGCACAGAAAAGATGCTCAACATTATTATTCATTACAGAAATGTAGATTAAAACCACCCTGTAACTGTACTACACACAGGTTAAAATGGATAAATTGAAATGGCGAACTCAGTTACTAAGTACAGTCAAGGATAGAGAGAAACTGGAACTTTTATGCAGTGCAGGTGGGAATGGAAAAAAGAACACTCTCTTTGAGAAACTGTTGGCATGTATTTCTTTAAAACATTATAAATTCCTACCGTATTATCCAGTCATCCCACATATAAGTGATTTACCCAAGATAAATGAAAGTATATGCCCATGCAAACATTTATATATGAATGTTCATATCCACCTTATTTGTAATTACCAAAAAATGGAAAATCCCAAATACCCATCAACAGGTAAATAGATGAACAAATTGTGGTATATCCATTCCATGGACTACTACTACAATACAAGGAATAAACTATGGATATATGCAGTAAATCGGTAGATCTTAAAATAGTTTTTTTGCATAAAACAACCCCTCAAAAGGGTATATACAGTGCTATCAAATGCACATAAAGTGACAAAAAATACCCAGATAAATGATTGTCTAAGGCAAGGGTGGTTTGTGGCATGAGGGGAGGGGAGGACAAAGGATTAAAAATAGACACAAGGAAACTTTTTGGGGTGACATATATTCGTTATCTGATTTGTGACAATGGATTCATGGTTGTATGCATGTGCTAAAACTTCTCAAATTGTATACTTTAAATATGCACAGCTTATTGTATGACAATTATACCATAAGAAAACTGTTTAAAAAAGCACACTTGGTATTTCAGATATTATACTCACCACTGCTAAGCAGGATAACAACAGGATCTGAGAACTGTCACCCCAAATTGAGTATAATGTAAAGCAGGATGTGTAAGTGAAGTTCACATCCAATTATGGAGATCTTTCCAGCAGTAGGCAATATCATATATGAGATAATTAATGCAGGATAATTAATAAAGCATATTAAAGTCTCCATTATAAATCTATCTCTCATTTACCTATCACTTCTATTCATTTACATCTCTCAGATCCTCAAATTCATGTATGTTTCACTGATACCAAATGCAACTGTTTGCTCATTTGTTCGGATTCACCACACTGTAAAAGTGGTTTCTTAAGACTCCATGTAAAGCCTTCATTTATTTTGGTCTTTTTTTAAAGATTTTATTTATTTGACAGAAAGAGAAAGTGAGAGAGAGAGAGCACAAGCAGGGGAAGCAGGAGAGGGAGAAGCAGGATCCCCGCGGAGCAGGGAGCCTGATGCGGGGCTTGATCCCAGGAACCTGGGATCACGACCTGAGCCAAAGGTAGTCGCCTAATGACTGAGCTACCCATGTGCCCTCATTTTGTTAATTTTACTTTAAACTTATTTCTATGAGTGATTTCTGCATGAAAAAGGAATTTTAGTATTCAAAAAGCATCCTTAGGCTCCATCTGAGCAATAAAATGGGAAAGATTGTTTTTTATAGAAATGCTGAATGATAAGAGGCAAATGTTCACAAGTATTTGTAAAATTTCTTGAAGTTCCATGTTAAGAAAAAAATGCCAAAAAAAAAAGAAGTTTTAGTTTCAGTGTTTCTCTTTTTTTTTTTTTTTAAGGGGGGGCAGGGCCGAGGAAGAGAGAGACAGAAAGAATCTTAAGCAGGCTCCATGCCCAGCACAGAGCCTGATGCACAGCTTGATCTCAAGACCCTGAGATCATGACCTAAACTGAAATCAAGAGTTGGATGCTTTATCGACTGAGCCACCCAGACGCCTTTAGTTTCATCATTTCTGAATGATCTTCTAACCCTACTAATCTCAACTGGTTATGCTTAATTCCTCACATATTAGGAAAGCATCTTTGAAGGGTGATTAGAATTAAAAAATTATCATAAAAATGTATGAATTATTTATAATAAATCCATGTACCTGAGATTCTTAAGCAAAAGTCATTTTTTAAAAAGATTTTATTCATTTATTTGAGAGAGAGAGAGCGAGAGAGAGAGAGCACAAGACGGAGGAGGGTCAGAGGGAGAAGCAGACTCCTGCTGAGCAGGGAGCCCGATGTGGGGCTCGATCCCGGGACCTGAGCCAAAGGCAGCAGTTTAACCGACTGAGTGACCCAAGTGCCCCGCTTAAGCTAAAGTCTTACATGAGCAAAGCCAATGAACTGCCAAACCATATTTTCCTTCTGCTGTAAATAACTCCTCACAAAATACACAAATTCTTTGGTAAAGTAGGACACACACACATACAAACTCTCTCTCTCTCACACACACACACAGAATAAGAGAAAAATTTCCTTTCAGTAACAATGCTATACACACACACACACACACACACACACACACACACACACACATCTTAGCAGTTCAAAATGCAAATATAAAGAGCAACCTGAATTTATATTCAATAGAGCATCTACAGCCTGCCTTGCACTCCCAGGAAGAACTATGTCTCTGACACATAGTCAAGAATTAAAAATGAGTGTTGTGCCAATTAAATGTGGGCCTCATGGCAAACACTGGAGATGCAAGAGTGTCTTCCTTCACCTTAATGGAGTAGATGCAGTTACCAAATTTACATTTTTCTCCAAGTTTATAAATCGTTGTTCTCATATTTTAACTGCACTCCTATTATTTCACTACCAAGTAATTTCTGAAATATTTTAGAAACAATCTTATTTTTGAAACGTATTGATTCTTCTATGCAATACTGACCAGATACCTGCTGCTGTATGCCAGATGTTGGCCTGGAGGCCAATGCTGGCCTGGCAGTCAGAGGACACATTATCTAATGTCAAGGCAGAAAATACAGTATATGCCATCACTCACTGATCTAGTAATATGAATGAATTTTTCTGTAACCGATTATCTGAGTGGCACTTTAGACTAGAATACTTTTTTTTTTTAAAGATTTTTGTTTTAATTTGACAGAGAGAGGGAAAACAAGCAGGGGGAGTGGGAGAGGGAGAAGCAGGCTTCCCGCCGAGCAGGGAGCCTGATACGGGGCTTGATGCCAGGACCCTGGGACCATGACCTGAGCTGAAGGCAGATGCTTAACGACTGAGCCACCCAGGCACCCCAAGAATGCTTATTTTTTAAAAGATTTTATTTATTTATTTGCCAGAGAGAGAGAGAACACAAGCTGGGGGAGAGGCAGAGGGAGAAGGAGAAGCAGACTCCTCAGTGAGCAGGGAGCCCCATGGGGGGCTCGATCCCAGGACCCTGGGACCATGACCTGAGCCGAAGGCAGACGCTTAACCAACTGAGCCACCCAGGCGCCCCTAGAATACTTATTTTGATTTTGGGGACAGGGGCAGGAAGAAGAAGTTTAGTGCTCACAAGCCCTGAAGGGTAAAGCCACGCAGATGGCAAAGCTGTCATGAAACATCAGAGCGCAGGTGGCATGGGAAAGCAGAGCTGGTAAAAACAAAGAGGAGAGCCCAAAGGAGCATGAGAGGATGCAAGCAAACCCAATTCATTCCCTCCACAATGGCCCAAGGCCCACCTTTTGCAAAACATCTCTTTCATCTAAAAAAGCAAGAAAAATACTTTATAGCAACCAATATTTGTTTTGAAGACCAGTGGAATCCTATTGGTTTTCACGTCTCTACAACTATGCCCCAGTCCACACTGGTGATGGGAACAAGCCAGTAAGATCCAAATTCGGCTTCAGCTGAGTTTCTGTCATTTTCATTGAGACAAACTAGGACAGAGGGGGAATTAAAGAAGCTGCAAAGCCATCTGTAAATCCATATCGTATTAGGAATTTTTTAAAAATGGGAGTTAGTATATTAAGTAAGTGTGCTATACATTATTTGAGCACCTACTAGATGAGCACTTTCCATAGATTCCCATTTAATGACCATGAGCTCCCTGAAAGATTAAACACTATCAATATTTTACATGTAAGAAACCTGACATTCAGTGAAGTCAAGGTCACGCAACCGGAGAATGATATAATTGGAGGCGGAAGTCATATTTGACTTCTAAATGTATTCCTTTGCAACACAATAACAGTAAGATAGGAAACAGCAAAGTTAAAGATATGTAATTTTACCATTGCAATGTGGTGGCTAGCATGAATATAATGCCCAAGTTTTAAATGAAAAATGCAAATTTAAATAGCACTATGTTTGCTCAGCATCACACTCTGAAAATACATGTGACAGGCAGTGCTTCTCATCACATACAATATTAGAAATCAAATTTTGAACTTCATTTGTATTTTAAAGATAGCAACTGATAGTATACATCTTTCTGGATAATGTATAATTTCAGAGAGTAGCAGAATGTTAAATATAAAAAACAATTTCTATCTTATTTAAATATAGGCCTAACATAAGAACCTTATTGTGCACGCAGTAAACATTTTGTTTTGACATTGAACAGAAGTTTATGGGAAAAAAAAATTTAAAGTCTTAGCAAAGCTGACTAAAAGTTGTTTGCAATTGTTTGGACGAGGCTTTCTTGTGCCAGTGTCATAACAGATTTCATACTAGTGAAAGAACTTCCGAACTGCAAATTTGCAGAAATGAATCTTAGCTGTAATTTGCAATTGTGTTGAACTGAATGAATACAATCACTTTTCAGCAAGTAAAAGACCACTTTCAGCTGCTATTGAAAAAATACAAGGTAATTGTTGGCTACATCACAATTGATCATTGCTACCTATTTTCGGGAGCTACTATATTATCAAGGGTCATGGATAATAAGAGAGAATTTCAGACTACTCTATCATGAATGTTCAGGGTAGAGACTAAATTTACTAAAATGACAAGAAACCACCTTAAACATGGATTCTCAATATTTGGTTTTGTAATGTGGAATAAATAGCTAAAGCACCTTGGTGAGGGCACTGAACCATGTCCATGTAATATTCTGTACCATCTAAAGCCTTGATAGTGTAAGTAAATGCTATATGAAAATATTCTTTAAATTTTTTAATTTTTAATTTTTTACCTGAGATGCAATGGACATATAACATTGTGTTAGTTTTAGATGTAAAAATATTCTCATTGTTTAATGTTTAGTGATCATTTTAGGCCAACATGCTATGATCGACATATTAAATTATTTCAGTCCAATTTTTGCTCATACATTTAAATGACTAATATTTTTTTTTAAAGATTTTATGTATTTATTTGACAGAGAAAGAGAGAGAAACAGCGAGAGAGGGAACACAAGCGGGGTGAGTGGGAGAGGGAAAAGCAGGCTCCCTGCTGAGCAAGGAGCCTGATGTGGGACTTGATCCTAGGACCATGGGATCATGACCTAAGCCGAAGGCAGATGCTTAATGACTGAGCCACCCAGGCGCCCCTTAAATGACTAATAATTCAATAAATGATCCTTGTCACTGCCTTTCTCTTTTGTACTTCTGTCAACTCTTTGGACAAAGGTAAGATATTCAACTATTCGAGTTCACCCCACCCCTTTCTTTGGTCACAAATAAATGTCATTAATAATTGTAAGAATTTCTAAAGACCTTTTCCTTGGAGATGTAACTATGTTTGTTGCTCAAAAGTAAGAGTTCATAAGAGATAATTATCAAATCTTATACTTAGGTTAATAAAATCAACTGTACTAATTAACAATTAGATAAAAGTTGTTTAAAAATATTTAGGGGGGGCGCCTAGGTAGCTCAGTCAGTTAAGCATCCAACTCTTGATTTCGGCTCAGGTCATGATCTCTGGGTTGTGAGATCAAGCCCTGCATCCAGCTCCCTGTCCATGCTCAGCTGGGAGTCTGCTTGGATTCTCTCTATCCCTCTCCCTCCGCCCATCTCTCCACTCATGCTCTCTCTCTCCCTCTCTCTCAAATAAATAAATAAATAAATAAATAAATAAAATCTTCAAAAATATATTTAGGGATTGTCTTTTCTACAATGTGTTGGTAGAGATGTTCAGAAAATCCTCTCTCAACTGAAAATTTTAAGTTAAACACACATACAAGCTAAGAAAGCAGAGATCCACTGTATTGAGTCATCACTGGAGATGACATTTGTTCTGGGATATGGGCTACTCTGTGACGGCCTGGAGTCTTGGATCTTGGGGTCATAAATGGCAATCAGGGAACAAAACTGTCAGCTAAACAGCCCATACTTACATGGCTTGGAGTCCAGATTTCACATTGTATTTTTGGACTACCAGGTCCCAAATTAATTATTTAGCTTCTCAGCTCTTCACCTCATCACAGAAAGGGAGGCAGGAGGTATCCCTACAAGATTAAATAGTCTCCTGTTTGTCATTAAATTTGCTTTTTAAAATATTGTAATCCCGATATTCACAGGCTGGAGAGCACTGAGCTGGTCAATGTGATATCTTCAAAAGGAACTCAGAACAGTTATGCTAGAGACACATGTGCTCTATGTAGATTATTAAAGAACAACTGGAGTGAATTATTAAAAAAAATGATATGTGCATTACATAAAGTTGTACAAACTTAATCTTACATGTACAAGTTCATTTTCTTACACTATATTAGGAATCAGTTGCTCTATATTGTAAACATGTATGATTATAGTCACTTCTAAATTATATTTATGAAACACGTAATTGCAATCAAAATAAATTTAAGGATTATTGTTACTAAAGTATATGCTAACCATTAAAACCTCATCATTTTCACTGAAACATTAGTCTTGTATAAGAACTCAAGCTTCTACCTAAGACAACTAGAAATTTAGTTGTGTATTTCACTACTACAAATAAGCAACAGATTGTTACTACATCTCTATATTTTGCTACATGCTAATCCTGTAATAATGGACAGTAATATTAGCTTTATGCGAGGTCAGTATCTGGTTATTAGGGAGAGAATTAAGCCATCCTGTTTCAGTGCATTCAGTCATTAACATAGGGTTTCTGTCATACACCTTCATATGCAGTATTTTTGTTTGCTTGGTTTTGTCTGTCTCTGTCTGTCTAAGGTCACATGTTTTCATATTTAGGTTGACTGATTCAATATTTTTCCATGTTTCTGAGATTAGTTGACAAAAAAAGACAATTTTCAAATCAAGATAAAATGGGCTTTCCCTCTTTTTATAAGATTTCTTGTTTATTTATTTATTTGAGAGAGAGACCACATGAGCAGGGGAGGAGCTGAGGGAGAGGGACAGACTCCCTGCTGAGTGAGGAGCCCGACTTAGGGCTCAATCCCACAACCCTGAGATCATGGCCTAAGCCAAAATCAAGAGTCAGTTGCTTAGGATGCCTGGGTGGCTCAGTCGTTAAGTGTCTGCCTTCAGCTCAGGTCATGATCCCAGCGTCCTGGGATCAAGTCCCACATCAGGCTCTTTGCTCAGTGAGGAGCCTGCTTCTCCCTCTCCCTCTGCTGCTCCCCCTGCTTGTGCTCTCTCTCTCTCTGACAAATAAATAAAAATCTTAAAAAAAAAAAAGAGTCAATTGCTTAGCCGACTGAGCCACCTAGGGACCCCCAAGCCCCCAAACTTCCCCTATTTAATAAATCTTTCCTCCTGATTGCTTTTTTAATTTTTAAATTTAATTTTTAATGATTTTTTTTAGTTTTTGTCAGTTTCTTATATTAAGATTTTATTTGAATTCCAGTACAGTTAACATTCAGTGCTCTATTAATTTCAGGTATACAATATAGTGATTCAATAATCCTATACATTACTCAGTGCTCATCATGATAAGTGTACTCTTTAATCTCCATCACTATTTCACCCATCCCCCAAGGCCCACCTCCTTTCTTGTAACCATCAGGTTGTTCTCTATAGTTAAGAGTCTGTTTCTTGGTTTGCCTCTTTCTTTTTTTTCCCCTTTGCTCGTTTGCTTTGTTTTCTAAATTCCATATATGAGGGAAATCATATGGTATTTGTCTTTCTCTGACTTATTTCACTTAGCATGATGCTATCTAGCCCCATCCATGTTATTGCAAATGTAAGATTTCATTCTTTTTTATACTTGAATAATATTGTTATATTATATATTATATATAACATATATCATATATATAATATAACCTATATATCATATAATATAACCTATATATTATATATGCCACTATTATATATATATATAATATATATATGCCAATATATATATTATATATATATATAATATATATATGCCACTTCTTTATCCATTCATCTATCAATGGACACTGGGCTGCTTTCATAATTTGCCTATTGTAAATAATGCTGCTATAAACATAGTAGTGCATGTGTTCCTTTGAATTAATGTTTTTCTATTCTTTGGGTAAACACCCAGTAGTGCCATTACTGGATCATAGGGTAGTTCTGTTTTTAACTTTTTGAGGAAGCTCCATACTGTTTTCCACAGTGGCTACACCAGGTTGTAGTCCCACATCCTCACCAACACTTGCTGTTTCTTGCGTTTTTGATTTTAGGCATTCTGACAGGTATGAGGTAATATGGATTGTAGTTTTGATTTGCATTTCCCTGATGATGAGTGAGGGTGAGTATCTTTTCATGTGTCTGTTGATCATCTGGATGTCTTCTTTGGAGAAATATCTGTTCATGTCTTCTGCCCATTTTTCAAGTGGATTATTTATTTTTTTTGGATATTGACTATTGTTAGTTCTTCATATATTCTGGATACTCTCCCTTTATTATCTATGTCCTTTGCAAATATCTTATCCCATTTCATAGGGTGTCTTTTAGTTTTGTTGATTGTTTTCTTTGCTGTACAGAAACTCTTTACTTTGATGTAGTCCCAGTGGTTTACTTTTGCTTTTATTTTCCTTGCCACAGGAGACATATCTAGAAAAATGTTGCTATGGCTAATATTAGAGAAATTACTGCCTGTGCTTTCTTCTAGAATTTTTATGGCTTCAGGTCTCACTTTTAGGTATTTAATCCATTTTGAATTTATTTTCATGTATGGAAGGAAGTGTATGTATGTGAGTAAGGAAATGGTTCAGTTTCATTCATTTATATGTAGCTGTCCAGTTTTCCCAGCACCATTGGTTGAGGAGACTGTCTTTTTCCCATTCCATATTCTTGCCTCCTTTCTGAAGATTAATAGACCATATTTAATTGTGGCTTTATTTCCGGGTTTTCTATTCTGTTCTATTGATCTATGTGTCTACCTTTGTTCCAGTATCATACTGTTTTAATTACTACAGTTCATGGGGTGCCTGGGTGGCTCAGTTGGTTAAGCATCTGACTCTTGATGTAAGCTCAGGTCTTGATCTCAGGGTTGTGAGTTCAAGTCCTGCACTGGGCTCCATATTGGATGTGGGACCTACTTCAAAAAAATTATTACAGCTTTTTAGTATAACTTGAAGTCTGGTATTGTGAGACCTCCAATTTTGTCTTTCCTTTTCAAGATTGCTTTAGGTATCTGGGATCTTTTTTGGTTCCATACAAATTTTAGGATTTTTTGTTTTAGTTCTGTGAAAAATGCTGTTGGTATTTTGATACGAATTGCATTAAATATGTAGACTGCTTTGGGTAGTATAGACATTTTAACAATATTTGTTCTTCCAATCCATGAGCATGGAATGTCTTTTCACTTCTTAGTGTCATCTTCAATTTCTTTCATCAGTGTTTTATAGTTTTCAGAGTACACTTCTTGCACCTCTTTAGTTAAGTTTATTCCTGGGTACTTTACTACTTTCAGTGCAATTGTTAATGGGATTGCTTTCTTAATTTCTCTTTCTAGTGCTTCATTATATATTATTACATAGAAAAGCAACAGATTTCTGTATGTTGATTTTGTATCCTGCCATTTTAATGAATTCATTGATCAGTTCTAGTAGTTTTTTGGTGGAGTGTTTCAGGTTCTCTACATTGAGTACCACGTCATCTGTGAGTAGTGAAAGTTTTACTTCTTCCTTACTGATTGGATGCCTTTTATTTCTTTTGTTGTCTGATTGCTGTGGCTAGGACTTCCAGTACCATGCTGAATAAAAGTGGTGAGTAGACATCCTTGTCTTGTTCCTGACCTTAGTGAAAAATCTCCCTGTTTTTCCCAATTAAGTATGATGTTAGCTGTGGGTTTTTCATATATGGCCTTTATTTATTTTATTTAATTGAGAGAGAGGGAGCACGAGAGAGAGCAGGAGCAGGGGGAGAGGCAGAGGGAGTGGGAGAAGCAGACTCCTGCTGAGCAGGGAGCCCTATGTGGGGCTCAATCCCAGGACCCTAGGAACTTGACCTGAGCCGAAGGCAGACGCTCAACCGATGGAGCCACCCAGGCGCCCCCATATACGGCCTTTATTATGTAAGATACAGATGTAGTGAAAAGAAGGGGCACCTGTACCCCCAATGTTCATAGTAGCAATGTCCACAATAGCCAAACTGTGGAAGGAGCCGAGATGTCCTTCAACAGATGAATGGATAAAGAAGATGTGGTTCATATATACAATGGAATATTACTCAGCCATCAGAAAGGATGAATACCTACCATTTACACTGGAGGGTATTATGCTAAGTAAAAAAAATTTAAGAAGTACAGTTGACATAGCTCTCAGTTAATTATATCCCCTTTCTTAGTGTTGCTTCCTATCAGAAGTACATTTGACTCTCCTTTCTCCCTTATCTCTCCATATCTGATTTTCATCAGATGTAACTGTGGTGGACACTATACAGCATCAATCACATTCCTTATCAGGAATGAAGGAATTATTTCTGTAGCTACAGGGAATGATACTGGAAGATGAAAATTAGGTCAGCCCTCTTTGGACATTGCCTTGGCTTGAAAAAACTGCCTCATCCAAGTCCACTTTCAATGACTGATCAACATAGCAGCATAAAGTCCGAGTCCCCTTCTCCTACCTTGGGACAATTCCAAAGGGCCATCCTAGCTTAAGAGGCCCCAATGAGTTGACTAAAAGCCTTCACTGGACCTGTCTAGAAACCCAAATTCTTTCTCCACCTGGTCAATATACCTTCTTACCTTTCCTTTCACAAATGTTGATCATAGTATATCTCCTAATAAATGTCCTGCCAATCTCCCACCTCAGAATTTGAATCCCTGAATACCCAAGCTGTCAGAGCATCATTTCCCATTTTTATATCTTTAAAAACTGTTCCTCTGTTCTTTAATCCACTATCACTTGTCTAGTTCAGTCTGCCCATAACTTTTTTTTTAAGATTTATTAGAGAGAGAGCACGTGAGGGGGTGGGCATGAAGAGCAGAGGGAGAGGAGAGAATCTCAAGCAGAATCCTCGCTGAGCACAGAGCCCAACACAGGGCTCAATCTCACGACCCTGAGATCATGATCTGAGCTGAAATCAAGAGTTGGACCCTCAACTGCCTGAGCCACCCAGGTGCCCCTACCCTTAACTTTCATTTAAAATGGTCAATTTTCGAGGGGTGGAGCAAGATGGCGGAGGAGTAGGAGACCTGGATTTCGTCTGGTTTCAGGAATTCAGCTGAATAGGGATCAAACCATTCTGAACACCTACGAACTCAACAGGAGATCGAAGAAGAGAGTAGCAACAACTCTCTGAACAGAGAAGCGACCACTTACTGGAAGGTAGGACGTGCAGAGAAGTGAATCCGAGGCGATATACGGGAGGATAGACGGCGGGGGAGGGGGCCTGCGTCGGCCGCTTCTGGCAAGTGATAGAGCCGCGGAGCACAAAATCGGAACTGTTAGAAGTCGGCTCCGCAGAGGGACGTCGCTCCAGTGGCTAAGCTGGAGGAGGAACCCTCGCGGGACAGTGTGGTCTCAGGACCCTCGGGGTCACAGAAAGGCCGGGGGTGCCTGAGTGCGGCAGAGCTCCCAGGTATCAGACCGGGGAAGCCGGCTGCAGAGACGGAGCCGAGGCACGGGCTCTCAGCTCGGGGTTGCCGTAAACTGTGATCCGTGGCCCAGTCGAGCCACTGCTCCTCCAGCAGGGACCCAACAAGCGGCAGATCCGGGGAGACTCCCCTTCCTCCCCCGGGAGGAGCGGCGCGGGAGTGTACCGTAGGGATCTGCTGGGTTTGGAGACTCCACACGGGGTCAGGTGCCACAGATAGCAACGCTCGGTCACAGTCCGGGTGAGCGCGGAGTGTGGCCGGAGACCGGGGAGACGGGAGTGACTAACTGCTTTTCTCTGGGGGCGCACTGAGAAGGGGGCCCCGAGTTCTCAGCTCCTCCTGGCGGAGATTGGGAGGCCGCCATGTTCACCCTGGTCCTCCAAAGCTGTACCGAGAGCTCACAGGGAACAAAAGCTCCTGAGAGCAAACCCGAGCAGCTTGCTTAGCCCGGACTCACAAGGGCGGGGCAATTCCGTCTCCAGCAAAGACATTTGGGAACCACGGCAACAGGCCCCTCCCCCAGAAGATCAGCACGAACAGCCAGCAAGCCAAGACCAAGTTTACCGATCAAGGAGAACGGGAGAACTCCAGCGCTAGGGGAATACTGCACATAGAATTCATGGCTTTTTTTTTTTACCATGATTAATTAGTTTTTCAAAGTTAATTTTTTTAACTGTTTTTTTTTTTTTAGATTTTTCTTCTTCCCTTTTTCAACCAACATCTTATCAATCCCTTTTTTAAAAAAACATTTTTATTTTTCATTTTTAGAGTCATATTTCATCCCTTCATGGTAGTTACCCTTATTTTTGGCATATATATATAAGTTGTTCTCTCTTTAAAATTTTGAGATACAGTTTCTTCTAACAAATCAAAATATACCCTAAATCACTAATGTATGGCTTTGTTCTAGTCTCCTGCCTGATCACATTCTCTCACTTTTTTTTCCTTTTCTTTTATTTTTAAATCTTTTTTTTTCAAACAACTTATCAATTCCTTTTATAAAATCTTTTATAATTTTCATCTTTACAGTCATCTTCCATCCCTTCATTGTATCAACCCCTATTTTGTACATATATAAGTCTTTCTTCCTTTAAAATTTAGGAGGCACTTTTTTCTAACAGACCAAAATACACCCACAATCTAGTGTGTGGCACTGATGTATGCACTAGCCTGATCATATTGTTTTTTTTTTTTTGTATTGTTCTGTTTTTGTTTTTATCTTTTTCTTTTTGTTTTTTTTCCTCTTTCTTTTTTCTTTCTTTCCCTTTCTTTTCCCCTGGTTTCAGGTCTTTTCTGCTTTGTTTAGAGGATATTTGCTGTGGACGTTGTTAACCTATTAGCATTTTGTTCTCTCATTCATCTCTTCTCCTCTGGACAAAATGACAAGACAAAAAAGATCACCTCAGCAAAAAGAACAAGAGGTAGTACCGTCTGCCAGGGACCTACTCAATACGGACATTAGTACGATGTTGGACCTAGAGTTCAGAATCATGATTTTAAAGATACTAGCTGGGCTTCAAAAAAGCGTGGAAGTTATTAGAGAAACCCTTTCTGGAGAAATAAAAGAACTAAATTTTAACCAAGTCGAAATCAAAAAGGCCATTAATGAGGTGCAACCAAAAATGGGGGCACTAACCGCTAGGATAAATGAGGCAAAAGAGAGAATCAGCGATATAGAAGACCAAATGATGGAAAAATAAAGAGGCTGAGAAAAAGAGATAAACAACTACAGGATCACAAGGGCAGAATTTGAGAGATAAGTGATACCATAAGACGAAACAACATTAGAATAATTGGGATCCCAGAAGAAGAAGAGAGGGGCAAAAGGTATATTGGAGCAAATTACAGCGGAGAACTTTCCTAATTTGGGGAAGGAAACAGGCATCAAAATCTAGGAGGCACAGGGAACCCCTCTCAAAATCAATAAAAATAGGTCAACACCCCGACATCTAATAGTAAAACTTACAAGTCTCAGAGACAAAAAGAAAATCCTGAAAGCAGCTCGGGAGAAGAGATATGTAACCTACAATGGTAGAAACATTAGATTGGCAAGAGACCTATCCACAGAGACCTGGCAGGCCAGAAAGGACTGGCATGATATCTTCAGAGCACTAAACGAGAAAAATATGCAGCCAAGAATACTATATCCAGCTAGGGTGTCATTGAAAATAGAAGGAGAGATCAAAAGCTTCCAGGACAAACAAAAACTAAAGGAATTTGCAAACACGAAACCAGCCCTACAAGAAATCTTGAAAGGGGTCCTCTAAGCAAAGAGAGAGTCTAAAAGCAGCATAGACCAGAAAGTAACACAGACAATATACAGTAACAGTCACATTACAGGCAATACAATGGCACTAAATTCATACCTTTCAATAGTTACCCTGAATGTAAATGGGCTCAATGCCCCAATCAAAAGACACAGGCTATCAGATTGGATTAAAAAACAAGACCCATCGATATGCTGTCTGCAAGAGACTCATTTTAGACTCAAAGACACCCCCAGATTGAAAGTGAAGGGGTAGAAAACCATTTACCATGCTAACGGACACCAAAAGAAAGCTGGGGTGGCAATCCTTATATCAGACAAATTAGATTTTAAAACAAAGACTGTAATAAGAGATGAAGAAGGACACTATATCCTACTTTAAGGGTCTATCCAACAAGAAGATCTAACAATTGTAAATATCTATGCCCCTAACATGCGAGCAGCCAATTATATAGGGCAATTAATAACAAAAGCAAAGAAACACATTGACAACAATACAATAATAGTGGGGAACTTTAACACCCCCCTGATTGAAATGGACAGATCATCTAAGCAAAAGTTCAACAAGGAAATAAAGACTTTAAATGACACACTGGACCAAATGGACTTCACAGACATATTCAGAACATTCCATCCCAAAGCAACAGAATACACATTCTTCTCTAGTGCCCATGGAACATTCTCCAGAATTGACCACATCCTAGGTCACAAATCAGGTCTCAACCAGTACCAAAAGATTGGGATTACTCCCTGCATATTTTCAGACCACAGTGCTTTGAAACTAGAACTCAATCACAAGAGTAAAGTCGGAAAGAACTCAAATACATGGAGGCTAAAGAGCATCCTACTAAAGAATGAATGGGTCAACCAGGAAATTAAAGAAGATCTGAAAAAATTCATGGAAACCAATGAAAATGAAAACACAACTGTTAAAAGTCTTTGGGAAGCAGCAAAGGCAGTCCTAAGGGGAAAGAATATAGCAATACAAGCCTTTCTCAAGAAACAACAAAGGTCTCAAATACACAACCTAACCCTACACCTAAAGGAGCTGGAGAAAGAACAGGAAATAAAGCCTAAACCCAGCAGGAGAAGAGAAATAATAAAGATCAGAGCAGAAATCAATGAAATTGAAACCAAAAGAACAGTAGAACAGATCAACGAAACTAGGAGCTGGTTCTTTGAAAGAATTAACAAGAGGGCGCCTGGGTGGCTCAGTTGGTTAAGCGACTGCCTTCGGCTCAGGTCATGATCCTGGAGTCCCAGGATCGAGTCCCACATCGGGCTTCCTGCTCAGCAGGGAGTCTGCTTCTCCCTCTGACCCTCTTCCCTCTCGTGCTTTCTATCTCTCATTCTCTCTCTCTCTCTCAAATAAATAAATAAAATCTTTAAAAAAAAAAAAGAAAGAAAGAATTAACAAGATTGATAAACCCCTGGCCAGACTTATCAAAAAGAAAAGAGAAAGGACCCAAATCAACAAAATCATGAATAAAAGAGGAGAGATCACAACCAACACCAAAGAAATACAAACAATTATAAGAACATATTATGAGCAACTCTATGCCAGCAAATTAGATAACCTGGAAGAAATGGGTGCATTCCTAGAGATGTATCAACTACCAAAATTGAACCAGGAAGAAATAGAAAACCTGAACAGACCTATAACCACTAAGGAAATTGAAGCAGTCATCAAACATCTCCCAACCAACAAAAGCCCAGGGCCAGACGGCTTCCCAGGGGAATTCTATCAGACATTTAAAGAAGAATTAATACCTATTCTCCTGAAACTGTTCCAAAAAATAGAAATGGAAGGAAAACTTCCAAACTCATTTTATGAGGCCACCGTTACCTTGATCCCCAAACCAAAGACCCCATCAAAAAGAAGAATTACAGACCAATATCCTTGATGAACATGGATGCAAAAATTCTCACCAAAATACTTGCCAATAGTACCCAACAGTACATTAAAAGGATTATTCACCATGAGCAAGTGGGATTTATCCCTGGGCTGCAAGGCTGGTTCAACATCCGCAAATCAGTCAACGTGATACAGTACATTAACAAAAGAAAGAACAAGAATCATACGATACTCTCAATAGATGCAGAAAAAGCATTTGACAAAGTACAGCATCCTTTCTTGATCAAAACTCTTCAGAGTATAGGGATAGAGGGTACATACCTCAATATCATAAAAGCCATCTATGAAAAAGCTACAGCCAATATCATTCTCAATGCGGAAAAGCTGAGAGCTTTTCCCCTAAGATCAGGAACATGGCAGGGATGTCCACTCTCACCACTGCTATTCAACATAGTATTAGAAATCCTAGCCACAGCAATCAGACAACAAAAATAAATCAAAGGCATCCAAATCGGCAAGGAGGAAGTCAAACTCTCACTCTTTGCAGATGATATGATACTGTATGTGGAAAACCCAAAAGACTCCACCCCAAAACTGCTAGAACTCATACAGGAATTCAGTAAAGTAGCAGGATATAAAATCAATGCACAGAAATCAGTGGCATTCCTATACACTAACAATAAGACAGAAGAGAGACAAATCAAGGAGTCGATCCCATTTACAATTGCACCCAAAACCATAAGATACCTAGGAATAAATTTAACCAAAGAGGCAAAGGATCTGTACTCAGAAAACTATAAAATACTCATGAAAGAAATTGAAGAAGACACAAAGAAATGGAAAAACGTTCCATGCTCATGGATTGGAAGATCAAACATTGTGAAGAAGTCAATGCTACCTAGAGCAATCTACACATTTAATGCAATCCCCATCAAAATACCATCCTTTTTTTTCAAAGAAATGGAACAAATAATCCTAAAATTTGTATGGAAGCAGAAGAGACCCCGAATAGCCAGAGGAATATTGAAAAAGAAAAGCAAAGCTGGTAGCATCACAATCCCGGAATTCCAGCTCTATTACAAATCTGTCATCAAGACAATATGGTACTGGCACAAAAACAGACACATAGATCAATGGAACAGAATCAAGAGCCCAGAAATGGACCCTCAACTCTATGGTCAACTCATCTTTGACAAAGCAGGAAAGAATGTCCAATGGCAAAAAGACAGTCTCTTCAACAAATGGTGTTGGGAAAATTGGACAGCCACATGCAGAAGAATGAAACTGGACCATTTCCTTACACCACACACAAAAATAGGCTCCAAATGATTGAAAGACCTAAATGTGAGACAGGAGTCCATCCAAATCCTAAAGGAGAACACAGGTAGCAACCTCTTCGACCTCAGCCGCAGCAACTTCTTCCTAGAAACATCGCCAAAGGCAAGGGAAGCCAGGGCAAAAATGAACTATTGGGATTTCATCAAGATAAAAAGCTTTTGCACAGCTAAAGAAACAGTCCACAAAACCAAAAGACAACCGATAGAATGGGAGAAAATATTTGCCAATGACATATCAGATAAAGGGCTAGTATCCAAAATCTATAAAGAACTTATCAAACTCAACACCCAAAGAACAAATAATCCTATCAAGAAATAGGCAGAAGACAGGAACAGACAGTTTTCCAAAGAAGACATCCAAATGGCCAACAGACACATGAAAAAGCGCTGCACATCGCTCGGCATCAGGGAAATCCAAGTCAAAACCTCAATGAGATACTACCTCACACCAGTCAGAATGGCTAAAATTAACAAGTCAGGAAATGACAGATGTTGGCGGGGATGCGGAGAAAGGGGAACCCTCCTACACTGTTGGTGGGAATGCAAGCTGGTGCAACCACTCTGGAAAACAGTATGGAGGTTTTTCAAACAGTTGAAAATAGAGCTACCATAGGATCCAGCAATTGCACTACTGGGTATTTACTCCAAAGGTACAAATGTAGGGATCCGAAGGGGTACGTGCACCCTGATGTTTATAGCAGCAATGTCCACAATAGCCAAACTGTGGAAAGAGCCAAGATGTCCATCAACAGATGAATGGATAAAGAAGATGTGGTATATATATATATATATATATATATATATATATATACACACAATGGAATATTATGCAGCCATCAAAAGGAATGAGATCTTGCCATTTGCAACGACGTGGATGGAACTAGAGGGTGTTATGCTGAGTGAAATTAGTCAATCAGAGAAAGACATGTATCATATGACCTCACTGATATGAGGAATTCTTAATCTCAGGAAACAAACTGAGGGTTGCTGGAATGGTGGGGGGGTGGAAGGGATGGGGGGCTGGGTGATAGACATTGGGGAGGGTATGTGCTATGGTGAGCGCTGTGAATTGTGCAAGACTGTTGAATCACAGATCTATACTTCTGAAACAAATAATGCAACATTTGTTAAAAAAGAAAAAGAAGAAGATAGCAGGAGGGGAAGAATGAAGGGGAGTAAGTCGGAGGGGGAGATGAACCATGAGAGAGAATGGAAAAACAAACTGAGGGTTCTAGAGGGGAGGTGGGTGGCGGGATGGGTTAGCCTGGTGATGGGTATTAAAGAGGGCACATTCTGCGTGGAGTACTGGGTGTTATGCACAAACAATGAATCATGGAACACTACATCAAAAACTAATGATGTAATGTATGGTGATTAACATAACAATAAAAATTTAAAAAAATAAATAAAATGGTCAATTTTCACTATTTGTTCCATGGTCAGAGAGGCATTCAAATTCAAGTCTCCATATCACATACTTGAAACATGATTGTGGCTCACTGCAGGCTGCTGCAAAAATTCTAAAGTCATCCATTTTTCAAAATTTCAACCTACCTATCCGTATGACATGATACCCACTGTGGTATATGCTCTCAGTATCCCATGAAAACCCCCTCTGCAGACAGTTTCCATATACAGCATTTGTTTCCTATGACTTTTCCAGTGGGGATTGATTCATTGCCATGGGAATCTGCCCTAAGAGCAAACGTTAGCCAATGATGGACTGGAGTTAGTAAATGATTACCACAATTTGCTTGCCCTTTGGCATGACAATTCTCTCTGAAGGTCCCCAGGGATCTTCCCCAGGTCTCAGGAGTAGTCTGATATCTAGCTTACTTTTCATTGACTTTCTCCCTTTAGCATCTTACCTTCCCATTCTCTCAGAGTGCTTCCTGTGATCAACTCTCATCTAACCACTTGCAATTAAACTCTTTTCTCAGGGTCTTCTTTTAAGAGAAGAAACACAAATACTGAGAACTGATGAACTAGAATATTACTAAAGGCTCCTAAAGGATCTTTCAGATCTAACTGCCCTCTCTTGCCCCTCCTATTTGTTTTATATTTTACCTCTAGATTTTTCTTTCCAAAACTCTGTTGACTCACGCTCCTTAGAAATCCTCAGTGGCTCCCACTGCAATAAGAAGTAAAACAAAACTCTGCCCATCAAAGTCTGCCTGTATTTCCAACTGTATGTCAGCCGGCATTTCCTACCACAAACACACTGCAGACACACTCCTCTACTCATTACTGACATGAAGTATCTTCTCTGTGTTTTCAATACGGTTGTTTCCTCTGCTGTAATGCCCTCCCCACCATATTGGCTAATAAATCCCAGCTTATCCTCTGAGGTCTAAATCAAATCCTTTATCCCCTAAAAAGACCTCTCATACCCCCAGTGTTAGGGTTAATATTTCCTGCTACCATGCTCCCCAGTGCCATGTTTAATTTTGGTATATCAGAGTGTACCTTTCACTGAGATGATTTATGGATATGTATTTTCACCACCATATATGAATTCCTAGTAGGCAGGAGCCATGATACCCATCTTTGTATCCATGGCTAATATTTGAAATGATTAACAAACCTATATTCCAATCTGCCCAATGAGAAAGGACACCGGATGAATGTCCTGAGGCACCCAGATGAGTCATGTTTTAACCTTTTAGTTGCTGCTGGCTTGTTGGGAAGTGATGGGGGGCCTGTGGGAGGGGCTATGGTGGTTATAGTGGTTAAGGGTTTTACTACAGTGGAGCTCAAACAATTGAGTATTTACCAACATATGAGGAAAAGCGTCTGTTACAATATTTTAAGAAATAGGGCATAATTGGTTGGACGTCAGCTTTGTTCACAACTACTATAGTTATCAAGGCTTCCCAAGTTATAGGTCTTTTGTAAATAATTGTTATATAATTAAGAACAGAACTGAAAAGAAGCACAAAGTTTTTTAAAAAGACCATTGATACATGCACACGGATACACTTCTTTAACCAGCACAAATAGGAATATTCTCATGTACAGATGAAAATGTTATAGTCTGTTTTTTTAATCACATTAGATTAACAGCTGTTCAGAAGGCAATTACATTTACACTGTTTCAAGTATTGTGTAAGTTTTCTAACAATAATATCAATAAAAGTGTACTTAGCTTTCTTTACAGGCTCACCTTCTCCAAATCATATCAACATTAATTCACCTCTAAGAGACTACTGCCCTGGAAAGAGCAATCATGATAGCATCTTGCAAATATTTTTCAAAATTATGAAGCCTGCAAAACCTCTTGTGTAGCCAGCAACATTTACTAATTCATCCCCAATTAATGATGTACCCGGAGTCACCTTTAACTTCCCCAAATTTCTTCTAAAGTCCTTCAAACCAGCATTTTAAATGAGTCCATATCTGTTCAGTGAAAATATGTATTGAAATTTTATGATCTCCGAAAGGCTGCCAAACTAACAAAAAAATGACTATACAAAGGAAACACATATTAAATATGAGTACTTAATTATTCTTAGCTCCATTTCCATAACTTTAAGAGTCTGATTCATAGACAAGGGGTTTTGTTTGTTTAAGGTAGTCATACACATTTCTAATACAACAATGTTGTGCAGTTTGAGGTTCCTCGTATGTTCTTTCTCATACATAGCAGAACCCTCTCCCTTTTGTAGAACAGGAAACTGAGATGTAATATGTTTATCAAAAACAATGGCAAATCTGAATGATTCGTTGCCCTTTACAAAAGACTAGTTAACATTCTGAAACTAAGGGAAATCCGCCAGTAGGGCTGTCATTTGATTATTAAAATGAGAAGTGAACTTTAGATTTCTTAAAATCAATTCAAATCTTCTGAATCACATAAAAAAAGACA
Organism: Eumetopias jubatus; assembly: GCF_037043125.1. NCBI lineage: Eukaryota > Metazoa > Chordata > Mammalia > Carnivora > Otariidae > Eumetopias > Eumetopias jubatus. The sequence goes on from NW_028274817.1 coordinate 95,734,795, forward strand.
AAATAGGTTAATTTATTGAAATACTAGGAATAGGTTCACTATACCTCAAAATCTACCCATCACATAGAGAATTATTAATTGGCTTTGCAAAGCCAAATGTCTGAAAATTGGTGGGAAATTTATTGAAATACTAGGAATAGGTTCACTATACCTCAAAATCTACCCATCACATAGAGAATTATTAATTGGCTTTGCAAAGCCAAATGTCTGAAAATTGGTGGGAAAATTTCAGAAGATGCTAATAACTAAGACTGGTGATATGTGAGGTCAAGGCCACTAGAACAAGACAATGCGGGTGGGCAAGTTGGTTCTTGCTTTACAGCACATTCTGTTCCAGTGGTATTGAATGGATCACTCTGTTTGCCATTCTGAAGTTTCCCTTCTGCTTATTAATAGCATTGGCATGCTAGGTATAGATCCTTCTATGCTAAGGATAGACCCTTTCCTAAAACATTTTTGTTGAGGCAAACAGGGTTGAGACACTAGTCCTCCTAGGGAACACAAGATTGCTACTATGTGTATACTTACAACACTTCTAAATTATATCCATTTACCTACGTTATGATGATTTCCTCAGCAGGATTCAACCACTGTGGGGCATTTAATTTTCTCCCAAAGAGGACAACTTATTCCTTTGATGAACCACAGTTCCTCAGTTCTTCCCTATGACTCTTCTACCTTCTTAAGCACCCTCCCTTCAAAAGTTTATAAGGAATACCCCTCAGCACTGTTCCCATGCAAGCAATTCTGTTCAGGAACCATCAGGGCAATTTGTACAAATGAATGTTTTATTAGAGACAAAGGAAAGAAACTTCACACACCAAAGACTTTAACCTATTTTTGCATGTGTTAATTCAGTGCATATGCTTGTTTTTATAACACCTATTCCCATAAACAAACATTCTCATAAGAGGCTGCCTGGCTCATAAATTGGTGTAAGTATTTGAAAGTATCAATCACAATTTTAAATGTAAATACCCTTAACTAAATATTTATACTTCTAGAAATTTGTCCAACACATACATTCAAACAAATGGCCAAGACAGTATAGCACAAGACATAAAATGTATGTCTCAAAGCTCTGACTGAAGTAGGAAACTAAACTTCCCTCTGGGTCATTATTAGAAAAGGGAAATGTAAACTATATTTTTTATTTCTTCTCATGATGTATCTGCTCTAGTGTGGTGGTTAATAATATTTTACTAATGGTTTTCTTACCTTTGAATACACCACGTTTCCAAGGGGATACATGTAGAATATATGGAACTGTATTATCAGGGTCTATGGTGATGTATGGGTTTCCCCACACTATTGGAAGATCTGACGTTACCTAGAAAAGAGATTTCAAAGAATTACATAATGTCAATATTTACATGAAATTTGTGTAACAAGCTTAAAGCATAGAAAAAACTGAAAACTTAAATACTTCCATTAAAAACTCTTCACCTTTAAATGAAAAGCAAACCAGAAAAACACCACATACAGTAAAAAAAAAAAATCTGAGGAGAAACCTCTGAAAAAATAGAACAAAGAAAATGATTCTTACAAAAAGAACAATGCTTATTTTCTGTTGCTACTTGTAGCAAGATCACTGATACTTAGACAACTTGAATATCTTTTATAAGCCATGCATAATTTTCTTTATGCAACTTGATGTGCAAAGGATGAACCATTTCAATGAATTCTACATCAATATTAATACAGTAAATAAAGAATATTTAAGCAGCATTTGACCATAACTCTGGTTAAATCCAACTTTCAAATACCCACCACTGCCTACGCAAACAGTGATCTACTTGGTGTCGACAGGAACAATTCAAAGAAATCATATAACATGTGGTCATTTGTGACTAGCCTTTTTCACTTAGAATAATGTTTTCAAGGTTCAACTGTATTGTGGTATATATCAATATATCATTTCTTTTCATTGACAAATGATACTAACTTGTATGATATGCCACATTTTGTGTATCCACGTATAAACTGATGGAAATTGGGTTGTTTCCACTTTTGTCGATTATGACCAATGCTGCTATGAAAACATCTATGAGCTTTGAAGTGGACATAGATGTTCATTTCTTATGGACATAGATGTATCTAGGGGTGGAACTGCTGAAGCAAATGATAACTCAATGTTTAACCTTCAACCTTCTGAGTTACTGGTTTCCAAAACTGTTTTTCAAAGTGACTGCACCATTTTCTTTTACCAACAAGGCATAATGGCTCCTATTTCTCTACATCTTCTCTCAAAGTTTTTACTGTCTGTCATTTTGATTATACCCATCCTAGTAAGTGTGAAGTGGTATCTCGTTGTGATTTTGATCTGCATTTCTCTAATGGCTAATATGTTGAGTATCTTTTCATGTGCTTATTGCTCATGTGCCTACCCTCCCTGGGGAACTATTTATTTATTTATTTTTAAAGATTTTATTTATTTGAGAGAGAGAGATTGAGAGAACGAGTGGGAGGAGGGGCAGAGGGAGAAGCAGACTTCCTGTGGAGCAGGGAGCCTGATGCTGGACTCTATCCGAGGATCCTGGGGTCATGACCTGAGCCAAAGGCAGACGCTTAACCAACTGAGCCACCCAGGTGCCTGGGAACTATCTATTTAAACTCTGTATGTTTTGGGGTACCTGGTGGCTCCATCAGTTAGTGTCTGACTCTTGATTTTGGCCCCCCAAGTTTTTTATTGAATAAATACCCCTCAAATTGTTTTAAGTTTTTGTTTAATTTCAAGGTCTGAAAATTTTCACTTTGACAATTTTTGCCAGTGTTTTATTGCTTTTGAGGTATGCAACTCCTTGCTCTACCATTCTGGAAGTCCCATATCTGCTGTTTTCCTTATTGCATAACTATTTTCTACTACTTGATCACTTGGATAAAATGCCACAGCATTTTACCTGTATCTCAATTACGTTCTCTGATTTTTTTTATTTTCTCTTTCATACTAAGGAAGTCCCAACCTTCTGCTGAAAACTATTCTTGTAGCAGTAAGATGAACTATAACTTAAAAGGTTTTTTAAAAAGGCATAACAATGACTACTAGCTTCAGTGCCTGGGTGGCTCAGTGTTAAGCATCGGACTCTTGATTTTGGCTCAGGTCATGATCTTGGGATCATGAGATTGAGCCCTGTGTTAGGGCCACAGTGGGCATGGAGCCTGCTTAAGATGTTCTCTCTCCCTCTTTCCACCCACCCCACTGCTGCTCACACCCTGTCTTTCTCTAAAATAAAAAAGACTACCACAGCAATGAAAAAGAGAACAATGAAAAGAATATACTGAGTTTGAGTTGTTAGCAGATTGTCAAAGTGCAGGTGTACAACAAGCAGTCGAGAATGAGGGACTGACATAACACATACATCTTGAATAAAGGGTAGATGTGGCATTTGTACCTTGATGAGAGTGTGAAGCCAAGAAACTGCCAGGTGAGATGTTGTAAAGACTTAGGAATACTTTTGAAGATGGAAACTTGAAAAGACATCAGAAGGTTAGAGGGATAAAAGAACCAGATAAATAATAATCAAGAAGTGGCAGGGAAATGAGGAATACAGAACGATACAAAATAAAAGGTGAAGAGTGTTAAGAAGGCAGACAGACACTGTCAAACACCACAGGAATTTTGAGGCACATATGTTGGCAAAATAAGTAATTTTTCTTGACCCAAAGTCAAGGATGATCTCTGTGGCAGGAGTTTCACAGCAGAGTAGAAGAGCTATAAACCACCCGCTGCAAATTAAGAAGTGATCATGATATCATCACTTTTTCAGAAAGTTTAGCAATCGTGGACAATAAACATGATAATAGTTGAGGAAGGAGTAGTATAAAGACAAATTTGCTCTGCTAAATTTGAGAATATTCATAGATTATAGATTAAGGGAAATAATTCCACAAAGAGGAAGATACTCAAAGAGAGAGGAAGAGCAGGGGAAAAGAATGTGAATCAGTCTTGAGTGCACTGAGGTAAACTTCATTTCACGGATGGAGGAATAAAGATGGAGAGTCAGAAGCATTTCAGTGGTACTAAAGCAAGAGTATGATGAAAGCTGAAAGTATAAAGCAAAGATTCTCAGCCCAGACTTTTTCCTTGATGATACCTCAGTTGTTTCTCAATAGAATTTCTATTGAAATACAAGCAATAAACTTGTATTATGTATTATATTATGTATTAAATTACATATTAAATTAAATGATGTGAAAAGGCAAATTCGTAAGGCTCATTATTCTGTGTTGATTAAAAACAATAAATTTCAAATTAAGAAAGGAGATACTGTACCTATTGATAATATCTCTAGGAACAAATGTTTCTTAAATCTTAAATACATTTCTGTTCTTTTATAATTGTTGAAGCTCTTTAAATATAAAAATATGGAAAATCTTCCTTGAAAAACTATTATGAGCTTGGCAATATAATCTATGCTGGGTATAAATGTGGATAAGAGAGGCACGCCTCTTTTCTCAGTTTATAATCTGGTGGAAAACAATAAAAAGGTAATAGCAATATGATATAATATGTTTGATGGCGGAAAAGGTAAGAAAATATATTGTGGAAGCACATGAGAGACATCTAATCCCTAATTTTACAATCCATAAATTTTAAAAGTTGTTCAAAATTTTTTTGAAAATACCTTTTATTATCATTCTGGGAAAGTGGCCTCTAAGACTTGCCCTAAAGAATTAAAAGGAGCAAGACAAACACAGAGAAATGGAAGACAGGGAGTTGGGTAGAGATTTTCAGACAGGAGTAAAAGTAAATACTGTTTACAAAGGGCTGAGTGCTGCTGGAGCCAAGAGTGGCAACAGATGAAACTGAGTAAATGAGCTTTTAAAGGACAGCAAAAGCCAATTCAGGGAGTACGGATTTGATCCTGAAGGTAAGAAATGATACTGACAAGTTTCAGCAGGGGAATGACAAGAGGAGATTTTCGTTCTTAATATTCACTCCATTTGCCATCCAGTAAGGAGAGAAGAAAACCAAAGCACTTATTTTTTCCAGGATTACAAAACAACAACAACAACAACAACAACAACAACAAAACCCAGAGGGTAAACCTAGAGAATTTCCAAACTTCTGTAATACCCTCTGAAACTCAGACACCTATGATCAAATAGATATGTGAAGCTTCTTTGAAGGATTCTATTAGGTACACAACAATTTGTAGATAAATGTGGGAGCGGGAAGTGGAAAAATGTATTTTAGGATTGGCTTAAATCAAATGAGGAAAGCCAAGTGTAAAACTTCATAAAAAATAAAGATGTAAATAATTATGCACTTCTTCACATTCCCACTATTATTGACACTGATAAATGATAGGATATACTTTTGAAATTTTATGTCTACAGATTTCACATCAAAATTTTAAGAGCTGTCGAAAATACTTTTGAAAATGCCTTTTATTATCATATATAATTTATTCAGGTGAAAATACATGATTCAAATAAGTAGCTTTTAAAGTATTTTATGATTATATACTAATACTTAGATATAAAACTTGTTTGGTAAAACTTTACAAACTTTACAAGTGAAATGAAATTTAATAGCTGTTGGCCTAACAAAAAGTAGAATTCTAAACATCTCCTTATGTGACACTTCACCTAGTTAAGTAAATGTTTTTAAAATTTCATATAATTCAATATAGTCCTTCTTAAAATAATTTCATCCTTAAAAAAAAAAATCTTACCTTAAATGTTTGGATGGTCTTTGTATAATTGGGCACCATTATGGGTTTATTTGTCATCTTCCCTACTTGACAGTCTATAGTGATATGTTCCAAGGCCAGGGGTCTTTTTCCAATCCCTTTTATGTCAAAGACATACTCCATACCATCTACTTCATTTTGTAGAGTAAGTCTGCCCTGTGACAAATCAGCCAAATTTCAGCTCTGTAGGAGTCACAGTTGGATGTCAAACAATCTCTGCTATCCTATTAACTTTGAATCTGATTAATGAAATGAGCTTTCAAGGAGGTGTCAGTCACTGACTTTTCTAGCTTATGTATAAATACCTCTACTGAATGAATAAAGATGAATTTCCTGTGAAAAGCTCTGTATTTCTCTTTGCTTTCTCTAAATGACAGAGTTTATATAGGCATTCTCATACATAGCAATTATATGCATTTTTATGTCCTTGTCAAAGAAATATGTCTTAAGAAAATATTCTCTGAAGTACCAACTACCTTAATGAATAAAAACAAAGGAACAATGATGTTACTTTGTTAAACGTGTTACATAAAAATAATCTAGACACAAGTACTGGCAGCCAATGGCATTGTGAATTCAGAAATGTTATCCCTCAAGTTAAAAGATTTATTAAAGTTTCAAGCAGAGGGCGCCTGGGTGGCTCAGTCGTTAAGCGTCTGCCTTCGGCTCAGGTCATGATCCCAGGGTCCTGGGATCGAGTCCCACATCGGGCTCCCTGCTCGGCAGGAAGCCTGCTTCTCCCTCTCCCACTCCCCCTGCTTGTGTTCCTGCTCTCACTGTCTCTCTCTGTCAAATAAATAAATAAAATCTTTAAAAAAAAAAAAGTTTCAAGCAGAGTGAATACTAATAATCAATAGCATAGAGTAGAACTTTTTTGCAAAAAGGTTTATCATAAATTATAAAGGTTAATATCATACATCAGTTTATTGACAAATTAATACTAGGAAAAAAAATCAATGAGTTCATACCATAATCTCACATTGCAAAATAGGTTTGAATGTAAGGGGATACTGCACAGTTTCACCTGGTCCAACATATAAAATAGAAGGTCCATAAAACCATTCTCCTTCTATAGTAACTTGACATTTCCATTCGTTCTTTGTTTTATTACTCTAAAGTATGAAAAATAATATAGAAAAATATCAGAAGGGTGATGTTGATGAAGCTGAATTACGTATTAATTCATGTTACTTGTAATAAAATTATATATTGTATTTTAAATTCCATTTCATGAGAATCACCATTTGAAAGTCATAGTTGTTAAGAACAACTATCAACAATGTGAATATACAGCATAAGGATGACTATGTATGCTTTCATTGTCATATAGAAGCACTGTCTAATAGGTTGATCCATGGGTTATTTAATATTTAAAGAAATATTTGTTTGACTGATTAATTACTGTGAAAATTATAAACTGGTCTTAGAATTACACATTCTACTCCTAATTATGGGCAATCTATCTGGTAGATTGCTCAGATAGCAAAGCTTACACATCTCATCAGAACAAATTTTTGTGCTTTGAGCAGACTTTTCTTAAATCTTTAAAAATTAAACAAACAAAACCAATTTCTAGTCTAGAAAATTCAACACTCCTTACAAATATATTACCTTCTTCTATGCTGTAGTGTCACTTTGAGAGCCAAGCTACAGCCAGTCATTGTTCTTAGTGCCCATGAACCCATCTTAATTGTGAAGATCACAACTGAATTTGAAGCAGAGATTCTCGAGATCCTAACTGCCTGGTGGAGCCAGGAATTCCCTTTTGAGTGGGAATGTGATGATAAGTTAAGGAAGTTGGAGTTATTTTTTGAAGGAAAGAGATCCAACAGAAGTGATTAGTGTGGTACGTAACACGGTACATTTATATTGAAGAATAAAGCTCTGTCCTCAATGTGGAGAAATAAATGGCAGCAGATAATGCAATTAGAAATTGTAATAGTTCAAAATGAGAGGTTTGGAGAACTTTAATTGAGACAGTGGCAGTGGGAATGGAGAAAAGTAGCAAAAAAAAAAAATAAGTATAAGTACCACTTACTACTGGAATATGTTGGGTAAGGGCTTCAAATGCTGGTGTTTCAAATTCAAACCTGGCCTCTGGACGTTCTTCATTTACCACACCTTCAATGCAATAGACACGCACATCATACCGTGATATCAGCAAAATTTTACACGGGTAGCGTCCAGGACTGATAGGAACAAATCGTAAAGGAACTAGAACAGATCCATCTGCAACTATTAAAAAAATGTTTTAAATAGCTTAGTTATTTTTGGTGGCATAAGTCCTAAAATTCATTTTGGAGTAAAGCAATATTTAATACTACTGTATTTAATTATATTGTATAATCTAGAAGAGACTAGCTTATCCTGAAGTAACACATTACCCTTAAATCGCCAGGGCATAACCACAATAACAGAATATATCTTGTGCATAGGTCATAGGAAGGTCTACTCCATAAAGTCACTCAGGGACCCATGTTGTGAATAATACCACTATCTTGCAGGTGTACCATCAGGGACACCTCTCTTCCTCTGTTGACAGGTCAGGGGAAGAAAAGTGGCTAGAAGCTTGCTCAAGGGCTTTCCAGTGCTCAACTTAAAAGTAATACACATTACAGATGACCCTTGAACAATACGGGTTTGAACCACGCAGGTTCACTTATACGTGGGCTTTTTATAATAAACACAGTACAGTACTAGAAATGCATTTTCTCTTTCTTAGGACTTTCTTAATATTTTCTTTCCTCTAGCTTACTTTATTGTAAGAATACAGTATACAATACATACAGCATACAAGCTGTGTGTTAGTCAACTCTTAATGCTATTGATAAGGCTTCCAGTCAACAGGAGGCTATTAGTAGTTAAGTTTTGGGGAAGTCAAAAGTTATATAAGGATTTGTGACTGTGCGAGGGGTAGGTGCTCCTAACACCTGTATTGGCCAAGTGCCAACTGCACATTTAATTGGCCAGAACCAACCACATGGCTCTATCTAACTGAATGGGGGCTGAGAGACAGATATATGGAATATTTGGTGAGCATTATTGTTTGTTACTTTTCTATGACTTAGGGGTACTCTGTCCCCTAGTAATCAAAATAATTTGCAGCTTGACCAGCAGATGGAAATAATTTTTCCATCGTTAATAACCAAGAGAAGCAGAGGTATACCCAATTAATACTTCTCATATCACCTTGTTACACCATTAACCTTAAGTCAACAGCTAATATCAGTTCTTACAGTAGGCAGACTATATATATTGGCCTTTCCTTCTGAGCAACACTAATTTTTTCTCTGAAGGTCACCATTTTCTTATTTCCATGAAATGAGAAAATAGTTATAAAAATCTCTCAATGCTAAAATAGGATGTAGTATAAGAGTTTAATGCACATTTCACTGCTAATGGCAAATTTTTAAAGTAATAGATAAAAAACAAATGATAAAAAAAGAAGTTCAAAGCCTAATTCTATATGAGGAATTTCTCTGAAACCAAGAAAATAAATCAAGCCCATCAGTCAATGGACCAGACAAGTAGTATGACATTAATTAGCTATAATTTTAATTCACTCACATTTAGCACCTCAAATGTTAAAAATGGCAAACCTGTTTTCAAATACACTGAAGTTTATGTCAAGAAAACCAGTCACAACTGCAAGAACATTAATTGCCTTAAATCATTTTAAAATCAAATTGAGGATTTGTATATGTGGGTTACCTGTTGTTAGGTGTTATGTATTATAAAAACATATTAATTACATATTATATAGCATGTTGCATATTGTATATTGCTATATGTCATATATACTATATATAATGTTAGTATTATACATTGTATATTAAAACACACTGACAGTGGATCATATTTGAAATCTGTATTACATCTAACAGAAGTTCAAGATTATCAGCTGGTCTAAAGAGAAAATAAAGGCTGTCAGAATGTTATTTTTATTCCATCCCATTCAAGTACAGATTTAATTTTAGAATAAAATTTTTTCTCGTCGAAAAGGACTCCAGGCATATTTTATCATCTGTTATTCATTGATTGTTTTCATTCTGAGAGAATTATTTGAGTTGTGGCAACATCATTAGAACAAACCAGGTGAGATAATCATCTGATCAAAATTTGTTGCTTTATTAACAGAAATAAAGAAACCTCATTCTCTTTCACAAACAGATTGAAATGAAAATATTTAGATTAGGTAATTTAAATAAAATTAAACTGCTTAGAATAGGAAATTTAAGCAACTCCAACTCAACAGTAATTACTGTTCTCATCAAAGATAAAGAATCACTAGCCATTTAATAGTAAACAATAATTGAAATGCACAAGTCCTAGTATAAAGCTTCCATCAGAAGCTTTATGTTCTACACTATTTCCCTTTCCCTAAAAATATCCACTTCCTAATGATAGTGAGTCTGAAAGTGAAAGCCAAGGACATTCTTCAGTGTACATTTTCCAACTCATGAAATGTTCATGAGTAAAGACCCTAAGGAATGCACGGTGCCAGCCTCTTTCTTTGCCAGTCCGAAAAGGAATCCATCGTAACAGTGGAGTTCACGGTAAGATAGTTCTATTTTTGAAGATGTACTGATAAAATAATATGCATCGTTTCTTAAACATACAAAATAATTCGATTTGAGTAATAAACATAAATAGGAGTATTATGATCTATTATAAATAAGAAGCCACTTCTGTTTCTGCATCCCTTCAGATGTAAAATAGCAGCTGTAGAAACCATTTGGATCTTTAGAAACTTGGAACTTTTACTGGCCACATTATGCCATCATGCCATCATTGTCTTTTAGGGGCAGGTTTTCTCAAAGTCCTTCCCGAATCTGCACTGGAGCAGATACCATCCATGCCTTGCCACATCCCCTGGGCATTTAAGTCCACCCTGAAGGCAAATGGCTTTATGGAAAACTTCTTTCTCTCTGAGGGCTTTCTCTGAGCATAGGAAGGTACTCAGCCCTCATGTGGATCAGGCCAGAAGTGATAGTTCATGCCTACCTTTGCAATCCTCAACAAATAATGTATCACATTGGTAGAAAATTAACCCAGGGTCTTTGACATTTAGTAGGGATAACCCTGGGTGAATTCTACATGAGCTCCTAGAGATCCCCAGTGCAACTGAGCCCAAACTGTTAACAATTGTTGTTATGTATGTTATGTATGTTATTATGTATGTTATATGTATGATGTTATGTATGTTATTACATAACATCACGTAATGTTAATGCTCATAACATCACGTAATGTTAATGCTCATTAACATTACGTGAATTGGCTTCTCCTTGCTCTCTCACTCTCTCACACTCCTACCTATGGTTCCTAAGATCACCTCTCAAACTACTTGCTCTCAAGACCTAGTTTCAGGGTCTGCTGCTGGGGATCCCCCAGCCAAACACACACCGTTAGGCCCAAGAAAGAGAGCTTCCTGTCCAGGGCCTCATGCTTTCTAGGGCCTTTGAGTGTCCTCTGTCATTGTGTCTCTGCACATGCAAGGAGTACATGGGCCCATTGGGACAGGCCTCTAGGCAACCCAGCCCCATCCATGGTCCCAGTTCATTTGATGCCATAATTCACAGTCCAAAGAGTTGGATCCCATTTCCAGGCTTGCACAGGACTCTTCTCTTTGACAGTCCTCTCACCAGAACACTCCTAGAATTGCAGCCTAAGACATGGCTATCAAGGGGAAGATGGAGACCAAAATTATTTACGTGGGCTGAGACATCCACAAATTTGTACATGAGAACCCCTTGTTGAAGGAGTGTTGAAGTTGAAGGAAGGAAGAGAACAGAGTGGGCACTTGGCCAGGGCCCAACTATTCTGTGCTATCATATTCTAGTACAAAACTCTGCGGTGGCCCAAAATTCTAAATTCAAACGTGGTCTTACAGGTTGGTTTAAAGTTATATTTGTCAAGGTGGAATAACAGAATATATTCTATTTAAAAATTTGTTAGTTTGATTTACCACTTAAAAAATTTAGACATATGGGGCGCCTGGGTGGCTCAGTCGGCTGGGCGACTGCCTTTGGTTCAGGTCATGATCCCGGAGTCCCGGGATCGAGTCCCGCGTTGGGCTCCCTGCTCGGCGGGGAATCTGCTTCTCCCTCTGACCCTCCCCCCTCTCATGCTCTCACTATCTCATTCTCTCTCTCAAATAAATAATAAAATCTTTCAAAAAAATTTAGACATATGGTATATGGGCTTTCATTTGTACTTTTGACCTGGTATCACATATGTTAAGAACAATCTGGACCTGTCCTTTCCACCCCCACTCTACTCAGATGCTCAGATGTAGCTCAGCTAGTGCCTTTCCCTCACAGATGATCCTGGTAACTGTGGCAGTTGCCAGGGTTCTATGATTAAAGATAACCAAATATATCTAAATTTACCAGATTACACTTACTGAAGGAAATAAAGGAAATAAAGACAGACTCTCTCTAGTGAAAGAATACATAATTTTATATGACATTAGCTACTAGAAGAAGTCAGTGTGCTCTATAGTTTTTGAAATAACCCATAAAAATATGCTGCACTCATATCCTAGGAAAGGTCATGGTTGGCAGAATAAGTCAATACTGCTCTTTTGGTCAGCTATCACTACAAAAACAAACTACCTCAAAACTTAGTGGTTTAAAGAAATGACCATCTATTTGCTCATGAGTCTGTGATCTGACCTCATTCAGGAAGGCTTATCTACTTTATGTGTTATTAGCTGGGCTCACTCATGATTTGGGGCCTCAACTAGGAATTCTGGCCAGGAGCTCTCTAATCTATGAGATGAGCCAAATATGTTTCATATAGTACATGAAGAGTACTAGCTGCAAAAGAAAGCCCTAATATACAAATGGTTATCATATATCTGCTACTTTCACATTCCTTAGTAAACCATTGGCCAAAGCAAGTCACATGGCCAAGACCAGGGTCAACAAGGAAGGGGAGACTACATGAAACATGTGTACAGGCAGACGTGATCCACTTGAGCTTTACTGAAACAATTCACCGTATCTTAAGTGCAAAGAAAGACACATGTATAAAACTAGGAAGGTGAGAGTTAAAAATCCCATTTTCTAGTTTTAGCTCCCTTTCCTATATTGTGTGACCTTGGGCAAACAATTTAAAGAGTCTTTTTTTTAGCACATAAGTTCTTAATCTGGTTAAATTAAGGAGTAAGATTTAATCAACGGCTTTTAAACATCTTATTTTTTGGCTTGGGGGGGGGGTACTGTGTCTGAAAAATACCTAAGACAGAATTTCAATATACAAATATAAAGCCAAGTAACCTAGAGTTGATCTGGTTGAAGATGAGAAGCTAGAAGCTTCCATTCATTTCCACAGCCCCCCTGTAGACAAACAAAAGCACTTTAAAGGAATGTCAAGGCTCTATAGAATATAATTTGATTAACTCACCTCTATTAGGTTTCTTTCTGCCTTAATATTTCATGATTAGATGAAAGTACATCAGAAATTTGGAAGAGACTGAGTAATACAGTAAAATGGTTATTATCTTCTAGAGTTATTTAGGTATATTATTAGCAAGCATATCTTAATTCAGAAAATGAGGTACCAAGAGAATTACTATATTTATGATACAAACTGATTTATATAAATGAATTTATAATAAATATTTATTTGTTGTAAATTAATGCATGAGTAATTATATTTTCCCATTTGCTAATCCCACTTCCATCTACTACTAGAAAGTTTCAGTGCAGATTTGTTTTTTCTATTCTACAAATAAAAAGACCAAATCACATGCTAGTTGGAATTTTACCCATTTTAGTTACTTTATTATGTTCTTATTGGCACATGAGCATCTGCCGCACAAATACTCAGGTAAAGTAAGTGACAGACTCACTGCGTGCTAACGATTGCTTATTACTGAGCTTCCTCATTTAATATCAGAAACATGAAGTATGCCATAGACTTCACATAAACAAGGAAAGGATTCAGCAATTACAAATTTTAGAGTGTGTTTGATTTATTTTGTAAAATGTCTTCTTTTTTTTTTTAAGATCTTATTTCTTTATTCGAGAGAAAGAGAGACAGAGACAGAGCATGAGCAGGGGGGAGGAGGCAGAGGGAGAGGGAGAAGTAGACTGCCTGCTGAGTAGAGATCCCAGGACCCTGAGATCGTGACCTGAGCCTAAGGCAGACACTTAATGGGCTGAGACACTCAGGTGCCCCACATGTTTTCTTTAGTAGAAGTGTAGTTTAGTATCATTCACTCAGGGAAAACTGTTTTCTGAAATGACTTGCTGCTTAAATTGTTAAACTTATTATACTACTCAATAAAGTAACAGCAATTTAAAATGATAAAGACCCATATTATTTATGGACAAATTCAATTTTTGAAATACTGGTTAAATTGGATTTTATCACTTCAAAAGAGGCTCAGCTACTTTTGCTTTTCTATCACCAGGAAGATCTCAAATAATATAACATTTAAGGGTGAAAATAGAGGGATAAAAAGAGATACAAAAAGGAAAAAAGGAAGAAAGGAAGAAGGAAGGAGGATAAAAGTAAAGAAGAGGGGGAAGTAGGAATCAAAGAAGGAAAAAGAAAGTTTGGGGGATGCTAAGAGAATGGCATATGACCTTTATTTTCCTAACCAATTCTAAATGGCTGAGAGCACTAGACTTTTTTTCCCCCGTGAAGTTTTTTAAGTATCTGTAACCAAGAAAGACTGGTATGCAGTTCCCTGTCAGATTTTGCTGAAAGGCAATACTTGCACATCCTCACAGGTGCCCTAAAGCATAGGAAGAAGTCCGGAGAGAGAGATCAAAGATAGACAATTATTTGCAGCAGAGCTACAGTAGGCTTAATCAGTAGAGGAAAGCCTAATCTCATTAATTGTGTTGGTCAAGTCTGGTAGGGCTTTACTAACATCCTGTCAGCTTGATCTTTCAATTACTGAAAGAAGTATAATAAAATCTCCTACTCTGAGGGTTTGTTCATTTCTCCTTCCATATTTGTCAAATTTTGCTTTACACATTTTGAGATTATGTGGTTAGGTGGAAATAAGTTCGGAATTTTTCTCTACATTGGGTGATTTTTAAAAAAAATTAATATATTTGCTTTAAAGTCTACTTATTCTAATATATTTATGTCAGCTAATTTTTGATTAGTATATACATTACTAGATATGTACATTTCTAGATATCTTACCAGGTAATTTTGTCAACAGCATAAAGCTGCATTTCACTTTCTATTCTCAAAATACCAACTTTCAGTTTAGTCTGTGTATATTAATCACGATTCATGATATATTTGTGTTGAACATCTCATATGGTACCTCTCTGTACTACAACCTTCCTTTAATTCTTCTCTGTTCCTGCATTCTACTGGACCCATCAAAGTTTTCTTTATTTTCTTTTATGCCTCTACTGGTTCAGAAATTATGTATTCTGGGGTGCCTGGGTGGCTCAGTTGGTTAAGTGTCCGACTTTCCCTCTCAGGTCTTAATTTCAGATTCATGAGCTCAAGCCCAGTGTTGGGCTCCATGGTGGGCATGAAGCCTACTTCAAAAAACAGGGGGTGCCTGGGTGGTGCAGTCACTTGGGTGTCCAACTCGGTTACGGGCCCCGTTCATGATCTCACAGTGTCTTAGGGTTGTTGGATCGAGCCCTCAGTCAGACTCTGCATTCAGCGCGGAGTCTGCTTAAAAACATGACTCTCCCTCTCCATCTCCCCGCCTCAAATAAATAAACCTTTAAAAAAAAAAAAGAAATTATATATATCCTATCTCTATATTTTTTGGTTGTCCCAAGTTTTCAACATTTACACTTTATAAAAAATGTATTAAAATAGTTCAAACCTCTTCCCCCAAATGCAAGAACCTTACATGTCTGATGCAATACCCATCCCCCTGATAAAGTTATTATTTAGTACTTGAGTTCACTTTGCTTTTAGAACACCTGAGTTATTCATTATTATTTCCATAGTCAATGCTCACTGAGATTTACACACATTTATTGATAGTTTTAATAACCACTATTACTGGATCCTAATTACTTTTTCTGAATTCAATTTCCTTCATTCTGAAGTAGGTTCTCCATTTGTTCTTTTAGCAAGTATCTGTGAGTTTTAAATTGTCTTAATCTCATTGTTGGACTGGAAACACTTTTACTTCATCCTTACTCTTGAGTGATAGTTCCCTGGGATTTAAAATTCTAGGCTGACAGTTAATTTGCTTCAGCAGTGCAATTCCACATTCTTCGGGCTTCTATTCTTACTGTTGGGGATTCTACCTTTGCTATCATTTTTGTTCCTTTGAAAATCGTGTCTTTTTGTCTTGTTGTTTTTCAGAATTTCTCTTGTGTTTGCCCTTCTATAGTTTCACTATAACCCATTTAAGTGTGAATTTAGGTGTCACTCTCTTATCTTTTAGCATTAAAAGTAATCATTTCTGCCTTTTCTCGTTTGCTCGTATAAAAAGGAGAGAACGTGGTCACTTGTATAGGGTCTCAGCCTCCTTTCACTTTGCAGCGATTTCTTAGATCTGCATGTGGAGGTAACTCAGTGCATCCCCGTGGGCCAATTTCCTATAGCAAAGAAGCACCCATCTATTAGACGTAGGGAGGATAGTGTCTTACATCCATTGGCAGTTTTCAAATAATCTAGGGAAAATTGACGTTTTAGAAAATTGCGTTATCTTCCTACTAATGGATAAACTCTAATGTCACCAGTAACACGAACCACAAATCACTTGGACTCTTCCTATCTCTGTACATGCTAGATTCTATACAGCCTTGGTAGAATGATGTTCCTCCACATTTTCTCCAATGGTTACAGTCATTTTAATTCCAGGGGGTTTGGATCTTCAAGAGGAATGCAGAAAAAGAAGTCTTAATAGAGGGCCTCCTTAGAAAGTATTTCACATGGATTCATTTACTCATCAGAGAAAAAGTTTTAAAATACCTACTATGTGCCAGAAAGGATGCAATGAGGAGGTGGCTTCCAAGTTTTCTGGTAGGTGCAGATAATAAATTTCTTAGGAAAAGAGAGATTATGGGACTAGACTGTTTCCTCTTTATACTTAAATTTTCTTTTAATTAGGCATGAGCTGTGGAGGCTATTAAGTGTGTTTTTCAATCAGGCCACATCAGCTCAGTAATTACTGGGAATTTCTCAAAGGACTTACGTAAATGGGTGGCTGTTATCTTTCCTTTCCATTGCTACTGAATTTTTGAGTTTCTGTATGTATTCATGGATCATTTAATGGAAAATTAGAAGAGAGCTTATTATGGCGTTGCAGCTTGCCAATATTCTAACTAGGAAGTTGTCTCTTCTTTCTATATAATTTTTTAAGGCAAAATTTCCAAAAGAACTGAAATAAAATTTCTAATTAACCCCTCCATGAGGAAGCAAAAGATTACTGATGGTAAATTAACTGTCTTTTGAATTTTCAATTCCGAATACCATAAACTTTCTCTAACTATCATATGTTAAAAATAAACTCTGTTTTAAACAGAGTTGATTTTTAAGTTCTCATAGATTGATTTACTAAGAGTGCAAATTAGTTTAAGCTGTTGGCATGCCGATAAACAACACATTCTCTAGGACTTAAACTAGGGGAAAAGGCTTATGCAACTTTTGATTAAATGTCTTCCTAAATGTATTATTGCATAGCATATGTTCACTATTGAAGATCTAATGGAAAGATTAAGATGCCGTTTAAAGTTCACATTTGTTTTTGCTTGCAGGCTCTATGTCCATAGATATAAAACAATAAAAGGCAAAGTGGGAGACATTGATAGACTGAAAGTATCTTACAATAAAACTGTAAGGATAAATAATATATACACAGTCTTGGATATTAGTATGTTTTGATAATATAGGACACAATCATGTTTCATTAATGTATGGCGTGAAGAGGAAAGAACCTGGGGCTGGCAGAGCCCCCAAATGTTAGGACAAGACACAGATTAACAACTGAACAAGCTGGAAACTTTTACTCTGGGAGGACAGGTACGGGAAAGGCAGCCAGACGAGAAAGGAGGATTAGTCACACATTTGTGACTGGGATTTTCAAAAATAGAAGTGAAATTATAATCAAGTATGTGGACGAGAGATAAGAAAAACTAGGTCTGATTGATGTCAGAGACCTGTGCTACAGTCAAGAAAGACACGGGATCCCAAGTTCAGAGGCAAGATTCTTGTCTGAGGGAACTTGCGCTGTCTAAGACAGGAGTAGATGGCGGGAAGAGTGAGTATACCAGTACCTAGTGAGGGAGTCTGAAAACAACTAGCTTGGATTTTAAGAAATAGAGTAGAAGCTTTGACCTGGGGACTGAAACACAAGGGAAAGAGGAAGATGCATCACAAGGATGGGAGCATAGAAAGGAGCCAGGGCTGACATTAATATTACAGTAGAACTCATGAGACTGCAGGCATGACTGGGGAGACTGGTGGACAGCACAGAAGGGTGCCTGGATCCCAGGTCTCAGATGAGAGCAGGCTCAGGACCTGGGATGAAGTTTGTGAGCAGAGATGGTAGGGGAAAGGGAAAGAAACTGGATATTGTCTATGAAAGCTGCTGACAGTGTAACAAGAATTCTTTAAAATATTAACAGTAAGACAACATTGCTGTATGGGATCCATTTCCTGAGATTCCCTTGGTTCTGCCACCTCCAGCAACCTCAGCTATTGTCCCGCCTCCGTGTCCCTCAGCCTGAGGATGACCTGCAACTTCCTTCAGAACTAATGGAGCCAACCCCTTGGCTGCTGCTTGAGGGACAGGTAGATCAGTCCCAAGTTCAGAATTTCTGGCTCCTCTTGCCATGGTAGGGCATGGAACCTGGCATTCTGTGGGGCCAGGGAAGGCCACCTCAAAGCCAAGGGCCATTAACTCCCATGGAGTAAAATCTGGCAAATAGGTACAGGAGACAGGAGGTACACATGAAGACAAAATTCCTTTCCTTCCTCTTTCACAATGATTGCTCAGGGGACTTTTTCACATAGTTTTTCAAAGTGATACCTGCTGAGCAACCTGTTGCATCTATTCATGGAGGTAAATAGCAGACAGTGAGAAAGCAGCTCAAGCATCATTCATTGTTTTGCTTCCCATTTCTTCCCTTCCTTGTTTCTCTTTTCTCCCACTCTCATTGCCCTGAGTTTGCACCTCCCAAGTAAAGCATCAGTATTTAATTCTTGCATCAGGCTTCATTGTCTAGGGGACTCGAACTAAGATAATCACTAACCTAAGAATAAAGAGCAATGTGACTTTTTAATGCAGCATTGCATAACGGAAAAAGCAACAGACAAAGACTTAGACTTGGTGCTTACTCAGGAGACTTGATGTGACCTCTTACATGGCCTCCTAAAGGGACTTTAATTTTCTGGGCCTTTCTCCATTTACAAAATGGAGATGTAAAGTGGTGGCATTACACCACACAGCAATGGATCCCCAACTCTAATATGTGGATTAACTATGACGGTGATTTGGAAGGAAACTTTTATTTTTTTTATACACTTACTTATTTATTTTAGAGAGAGGAGGGGAGGGGCAGAGGGAGAGAGAGTCTTAAGCAGACTCCACGCTGAGCACAGAGCTTGAAGCTGGGCTCAATCTCACAACCCTGAGATCACAACCTGAGCTAAAACCAAGAGTTCGATGCTCAACTGACTGCACCACCCAGGCGCCCCATTTCCAATAATTTTTTTTTTTTCAAGTAGGCTCCATGCCCAGGGTGGAGCCCATTGCGAGGCTTGAATTCACCACCCTGAGATCAAGACCTGAGCTAAGATCAAGAGTCAGACACTTAACCGACTGAGCCACCCAGGCACCCTGGAAACTTTTAAAATACAGGCTCCTAGACCTCTTCCAACCTGGGAGTGATTCAGTAGGTCTAGATTTGGATCTGGAAACTGTATTTTGTAAAAGACATCCAGGTGTCCCTGATGTATAACCAGGGTTGGCAACCAACAGCAACGTGGGGAGAGCACAGGCTTCAGACACTGCAATTCTCAAATCACCTCCATTTGTGTCAGAAACCCAACTAAAACTGCAGGGACCACAGAGGTAGTTTGTTGACCCACTAACTGGCAATATACAGAAGGAATGACCACTGTTACAATGACAGCATCCAGAAATATACCTGAAATCTTAAGATGTCATCCTTCTTTCTCTATGCCGACCTCATTCTTGGAGACTCTACCCACTTACCCCAGACTTATATTTACCAGCTTAGCAGACCTGGGGGGGAAAAAAAATCCCTTTTCCAAAATTCCAGCAAAGGTTCCAAGTCTGACTGTCCCCGAATCAACTGTGGACAACTGAAGCCCTGAAACAATTTTTGTAACCAGGTGAATAAACACTCCAGTGATGAGAAAGCTAAGGAGACAAGCACTTATCAGTTTGAGTTGTATATCAGGGTTATCATGTGCCCAATTGCTGTCATTTCTACTAGTCTATAAGCTTCCTGAGGACAAACAGTATGATTTCTTCATCATTTGAATTCCCTTAAAACAAATCCAAATGAATGAGTGAAACGCTTTTAAATCTTCAATAAAATATAAAGACGTTTCTAACAAAAATAGATTTTAAAAAGTAACAAAACATATGAAGAATGGAAGAGGTACAAATATGATAATTAAACAATAAACTTTTAGGACAAATAATTAAATGAAAGGCAACACAGCTGGGATATGGATATAGATATAGATTATTAATTAAATCATTTTTATTTATTCTTTAAAATCATTTTTATACATGAGAAAACATATACTATGCCCAGAAAAATCAATCCAAGCTATCAATCCTCCACAGAAATTCTTTAAAATTTTTTTTCTCCATAAAAATGCTTTCCTAACTTTCCCAGGAAGCATTTCCAGTTCTTTCTCTCCATATTAAGTTTTACTGGAATCACACAATTACAGCTCAAATATTGTGTTAAAGATCTATATATCACTGTATAATTTCCACCTCAAAAATCACAATGTTAACTGCAAGTCTAATAAAATCTCTCTTTAAGTCAGAGAAAGA
The DNA here is from genome assembly GCF_037043125.1 of Eumetopias jubatus. NCBI lineage: Eukaryota > Metazoa > Chordata > Mammalia > Carnivora > Otariidae > Eumetopias > Eumetopias jubatus. The sequence goes on from NW_028274817.1 coordinate 95,755,477, forward strand.
CAAATATTATATGATCTCATTTATATGCAGAATCTAAAAAACAAACAAAAAAATGAATAAAAAAAAAAACCTAGAAACAGAACCACAAATACAAAGAACAAACTGATGGTTGCCAGAGGGGAGGGATGGGGAGATGGGCAAAATGGGTGGAGGGGTCTGGGAGATACGGGCTTCCAGTTATGGAATGAATAAGTCATGGGAATAAAAGGCACAGCATAGGGAATACAGCCAATGATACTGTAATAGCGATGTAACGGGACAGATGGGAGCTACACTCCTGGGGAATATAAACATGCAGCATAACATATAGACTTGTCCAATCACTATGTCATACACCTGAAAATAATGTAACATCATGCGTTGGGTATACTTCAATCAATCATTTAAACAATAAATATAAAATTTCTTTTTCTGAGAAAGACCAAGGTTGTTGGCTAAAAATAAAATTTTTTAAAAATGACGTTTCTAAAGGGGATTTTATACAAAAGGGAGACACTCAGTGTTCCAATCAGGTTATAACCTGCCACAGGTCAGGCAAAGAAAAGAACTGAAGAAGAGATACCCTGAAATGGAAAGAGATAGGAGTGAACATTCTCAGCAGCTTAGTCATTTGCCCACCCAAGGGTGGCTTGGGCTGAGGCCAGAATACAAGAGCACATGACCCAATTTTCCGACTCAGCTGGGGAATCTGTGAGCAGTGATATGAATTGAGGAGAATACTCTGATCAACAGGACTGATTCCCTACACCCAGTAGTGTGATTAGGGAAGAGGCTCAAAAGATTCAGTTACTGCCCATGAATACATTCTCCAAAGGTGATGCATATCAGTGACCCAGATTAGGATAAAAAGTATTACAGAAAGCAGGATAATCAATAAAATATAAATATCAATGGTCAGACCTAGAAATTTGTATATAAGGTGTTAATAGGTTTGTCTTTTAAGTGCCCACTCACCTGCTGACCACTGAAACTACATAGTTTCTTCTTTCACTCTATCACCAGGCGCCCTTTTCCTGATGGTAGATCCCAACTATGCTTCTACATGAAATCAGGTGCACCTGGGGCAGCCCTCCACCTCCCAGAGGTGGTTACGAGGCACCTCTCTGAGAAAAGACAAGATTATTACTTCCTTCCACAAGAGCTGTGATCACACCAGCTGTCATGACACTTATGAAAACACAGAAGACAGAGATCAAAATATTTTAAGCATAATGGACACAATGAAAATTCTCCAAGATTCTATGTTTAAAGTAAACATAGGAATGGTAAATAATCATAGACATAATACTGAAAAGAAGCTGACTTCAAATACCTTCATTATGTTTTATTACACCTATGTGTGATATTACAATAGAATGTGCCACTGGTTCGCATTCATTGCATTCAAATGAGTACTACAATTGCCCGTAAACTTAAGAACAAAATTCTATTTCACACACTATTTTTCCACTGACTTTTATTTTGAAAAAATGAAGTTTTTTCTGTTCACCAAAAAAAAAAGATATAGCAACAACAAAGAAAATTGCAATTTTCTAAACTACATAAGTACACTTACCTAACTACTTTCCTGATTTCTGAATTTCACTAAAGTTCTGTGCATTAAATTTAATACACCTTAATTAAAGTCATTTCTGAACCACCGTGCATGAAAATATAAAATGAATTCATAAAATAAAATTGTACCTTCAATTTATTTTTCCAAAAAATAAGAAAAAAAAGGTGACTATTATACCAGAACTTTCAAATATTAGAATAAAAATTGATCAACCAAGGAGATAAGAACATGTAATTATTTTCAATCAGATATTATATGGATAGAAACAACTGATTTAAAAGAGAAATGGCTGAAAATTATAAACAGAGCTGACAATTATACACATCTAATATGTCAATCTAGTCACTAACAATTTGTAGACCATTTGAAGCTGAAAACCAGATGCTGGGCCTTTTTTATTGAAACAGTGAAGTCAAAGTTTGGGTTAAGTTCTTATATGGCTAGTCATATTTCTCCATGCCACAACCACTGTCAACACATCTAACTAGCTTGTTATCCAAAGAAGTAATACCCTGGGTCACAAGACTGAAAGAATAAGCCACGGAAAAGCGACAACCAATAATGAATATGTCACTCAGAATATGCCCCAAGGATGGCGAACACTAGGGACAATTTTCCACATCAAATTCTAAAAGACAAGGATCTTCTCTATTGTGGTCACTGCTATATCTTGGGTGCCTTAACATTGCTTATCTATACACAGTAAGCTCTCAATAAATATTTGTTGAATAAAGTATCCCATAATCTAGCAGCTTTGTTCAAAGAGGCTAAAGACAATATATTCTAGAGTGAATTATGCAATTATGTCACTATCTACTTAATTCTAGTTAAATTGCTTACCCTCTTTGTGTTTCAATTTCCTCAGCTATAAAATGTGGAAGCTGGGCTAAATCAGTAGCTTTCAAATTATATTCATCAGAACCCCAGCCTCATGAGAATGTGCTTCATGAACCATTGCTGTGTTATAACAACAGGTCAGCGGAGGACAAGCAGACCAAGTTCTGAAGCATCTTCTCTGGTTTTGAACAGAGAAACTTTCTATTTACCTAATTTATATATTGGGTGTTTCATAATATTTCAACCTCCCTCCCTAAACAACTCTTATTATTGTTAATATATTCTTAAATAATCAGTGGGTCAAGAAAAATCTCGGGAAATTAGAAAATACTTTATGACTAATGAAAATAAAGATAAAACATACAGAAACTTGCAGGATTAAGGTGAAGTAGTAATTTATAGCTACAAATGTCTATAGGGAATTTTATAACAATAAATGCCTACAACAAAGAAGAAAAGAGATATGAAATCAATAACCTAAATGTTCACTTTAAGACACTGGACAAAGAAGAGCAACCTAAACTGAAAGAAAGTAGAATGAAAAAAAATAAAGATTAAAAGAGAAATTAATGAAATAGAGAAAACAACAGAGAAATCACTGAAACCAAAAGCTAGTTCTTTGAAAAGATCAACAAAATTGACAAACATTTAGCTAAATGGAACAAGAAAAAAAAAAGAAAATATTCAAATTATTAGAATCAGAAATGAAAAGTAGGGACCTTAACTTCTGCCATACAGAAACAAAATGGAATGTAAGAAAATGGTATAAACAATTATATGCCAAAAATTACACAATTTAAGTGACACAAACCACTGAAACTGCCTCAAACAGAAAGAGACAATCTAAACGGATCTACATAACAAGTAAAGATATTGAATCAGTAACTAAAACTCTCCCAACAAAGAGAAGCCCATGGCCAGATGGCTTCACTGGTGAATTATACCAAACACTTAAAAAAGAATCAACACCAATCCCTCTGAAATGCTTCAACAAAAATAAAAGAGAAAGGAACATTTCCTAACTCATTCTATAAGGCCAGTATTGCCACAAGGACATCATAAGAAAAACTGTAGACCCAAATTTCTTATGACTATCAAAGCAAAAACCAATGAAAGGCTAGCAAATAGAATTCGGCAATATATAGAAGAATTATTGGCAACATATAGAAGATGTGCTGGGGATGCCATAACAAAATACGATAGACTAGGCATCTTATAAACAACACATTTATTTATCACAATTCTGGAGGCTGAAAGTCTAAGAATGAGGTGCTAGAAGAGTCAGGTGAGGACCCTCTTCTGGGTTTCAGATTTCTCTTTGTATCCTCACATAACAGATAGGGTGAACTAGCTCTCTGGGACATCTTTTACAAGGATACTAAACCCATTCATGAGGGCTGGGTCCTCATGACCTAATCACCTCCCAAAGGCCATACCTCCTAATTACCATCACCTTGGCCATTAGGTTTTCAATATATGAATTCTGAGGAGCCCCAAACATTCAAACCATGATATTTATCACAGGGATGCAAGGTTGGCTTAACATCCAAAAATCAATGAATACAATATGCTATAACAATAGAGTAAAAGAAACAAAATCTACATGTTTATCCCAATTATGCAGAAAAATAGTTTGAAAAAATACAATGCACTTTCATGAGAAAAACACTCAACAAACTAGGAAGAGATGGGAACTTCCTCAACCTCATAGAGGGCACCTCTAAAATACCTACAGCTATCATGATGCTTAATGATTAAAGACTGGATTCTTTCTCCATACATTCAAGAAGACAAGAATGTCCCCTCTTAGGTGCCTGGGTGGCTCAGTTGGTTAAGCAACAACTGCCTTCGGCTCAGGTCATGATCCTGGAGTCCCGGGATCGAGTCCCGCATCGGGCTCCCTGCTCAGCAGGGAGTCTGCTTCTCCCTCTGACCCTCTTCCCTCTCATGCTCTCTCTCATGCTCTCTCTTTCAAATAAATAAATAAAATCTTAAAAAAAAAAAAAAGAATGTCCCCTCTTATTGCTTCTATTTAACATTCTACTGGAGGTATTAACCAGATCAATTAGGTAAGAGAAATATAACCAATCCATTTCAGAAGGGAAGATGTAAGACCATCTCTTTATGCATATAATATTATATTGTATATAGAAAATCCTAAGGAATCCAGTAAAACAGAATTTAAAAAATCAATCCATCAAGGTTACATGATATAATTTTAATATACAGCAATTATATTTCTATACATTTGCGATAAATAATCCAAAAATGAAGTTAAGAAAACAATTCCATTGGTAATATCATGAAAAAGATTAAAATATTTAGGAATATATTTAACAAGAGAAGTATAAAACTTACACTCTTAAAACTACAAAACACTGTTGAAAGAAATTAAGGAATATCAAATGAAATGGAAAAATATTGCATGGTCATGAATCACAAGACTTAATATTGTTAAGATGACAATCCTCGGGGCGCCTGGGTGGCTCAGATGGTTAAGCATCTGCCTTCGGCTCAGGTCACGATCCCAGGGTCCTGGGATCGAGCCCCACATCGGGCTCCTGGCTCAGCGGGGAGCCTGCTTCTCCTTCTTCCTCTGACTCTCTCCTTGCTCATGCTCTCTCTCTCTCTTTGTATCTCTGTGTCTCAAATGAATAAATAAAATCTTTAAAAAAAAAGATGACAATCCTCTCCAAATTGATTTACAGATTCAATGCAATACCTATCAGGCGGCCAGTTGGCTTGCTTGCAAAAACTGACAAGTTGATTCTAAAATCCACGTGGAATTGTGAGAATATCAGAACAGCCAAACAATCTGGTTAAAAAAGAGCAATGTAGTCGTACTCACACTTTCTGATTTCAAAGCCTACTACAAAGCAACAGTAATCAGAAAAATGTGATACTGGCCTAAGGAAAGACATATAGATCTATGGGATAAAATAGAAAACCCAGAAATAAGCCACATTATGGTCAACTGGTTTTCAACAAGGGTGTCAAGATACATTAATACAGAAAGAACAGTATTTTCTTTTTTTTTAAAGACCCATTTATTTATGGGGCACCTGGGTGGCTCAGTCAGTTGAACATCTGCCTTCAGCTCAGGTTGTGATCCCAGGGTCCTGGGATCGAACCCCACATTGGGCTCCCTGGTCAGCGGAGAGCCTGCTTCTCCCTCTCCCTCTGCTGCTACCCCTGCTTGTGCTCTCTCTTAAAAAAAAAAAAAAAAACATTTATTAAGAGAGAGAGAGTGCACAAGCAAGTGAGGGGAGGGGCAGAGGGAAAATGACAGGGGAAGCCGACTCCCCACTGAGCGCTGAGCCTGATGAGATGTGGGGCTGGATCTCACAACCCTGAGATCACAACCTGAGCCAAAACCAAGAGTCAAATGCTCAATCAACTGAGCCACTCAGGCACCCCAAAAGAACAGTATTTTCAACAAATGGTTCCAAGACCACTGGAACAGCCACATTCAAAAGAATGAAGTTAGACCCTTACCTCAAACAATATACAAATATTAACTCAAAATGGATCAAAGACCTAAATGTAAGGACTAAAGCTATAAAATTCTGAGAAGAAAATAGATCTAAATTTTCATGCCCTCAAATTTGGCAGTGGATCCTGAAATATGATATCAAAAGCAAGAAACAATCAACAACAAAAATAGATCAATTAGACTTCATTAAAATTAAGAACTGTGCTTCAAAGGACAGTCTCAAGAGAGTAAAAGGACAACCCACAGAATGGAAGAAAATATTTGCAAATCAAATATCTGATAAAGTATTGTATCTCGAATATAGATAGAACACTTGTAAATCAAGAAGAAAAAGACAACTCAACTTAAAAAATGGGTAAAAGATCAGAATAGAAATTTATACAAATGATACATAAATAGCCAATAAGTACATGGAAAGAAGCTCAACATGCTGAGGCACCAGGGAAATGCAAATCAAAAGCATATAAGATACCATTTCTAAGCACTAGGATCACTAAAATTAAAAAGTCAGATAATAAGGAGTGTTGCTGATGATGCAGGGATACTGGAACCCTCACACACTGCTGGTAAAATGTAAAATGGTATAGCCACTTTGGAAAACAGTCTGGCAGTTCCTCAAATGTTTAAATGTAGTTACCATGTGACCCAACAGTTCTACTTACAGCTATATACACACACGCAAGAAAAATGAAAACATATGTTCACCCAAAAATATGCACAGAAATGTTTACAGCAGCATTATTCATGGTAGGGAAAAGGCAGAAGCAACCCAAATGTTCATCAACTGATCAATGGAAAAACCAAATGTGTTAGTCATACAATGGAATATTCGGCCATTAGAAGGAATGAAGTATGGATACATGATATAACATGGATGAACTATGAAAACATTATGCTAAGTGAGAGAAGCCAGTCATAAAATACCACATATGACATGATTTCTTTTATATGAAATCTCCAGAATAGGCAAATCTATGTAGAGAGAAAAATTAATGATTGCTTAGGGCTGGGGAGAGGGGTCAATGAGAGGGAATTGATAGCTAAAGGGTACTGAGTTTCCTTTTGAGGTGATATAAATGCTTTAAAATTGACTGTGGTAATGGTTACATGTATCTATGTAATATATTGAAAACCACTGAATTATACACTTTAAATTGGTGAACTGCATGGTATGTGAATATCTTAATAAAGTTATTAAAAATGAAATATATAAATAGAAGAATAAAGCTTTAAGCATGAGTATAGATAAATATCCTTTTATTGTTTGCTTGATGTAAATTCAAATTTATATCAGGTATTTATAAGTAGTGTCTTTTATGATTATAATTACAAGTGTCCTTGAGAGGTAGACTATAACAGAAACTATTACATTTATAATTAAATATAAACTTAAAGATCTCAGATAGAGAATATGTTCTTTACTTTTCCTGGTTTTTGTTCTTCTTGATCTTATGAGATTTAAATGTAGTATATGGATTACTAATTTCCTTCTGGAATCTAATAACATTCTTTTATATGCTGTAATTGGACTTGATGGTTTACAATTGTGGCAATCCTATACGAAAAATACATTTGAATTATATTTCTAAGTGAATTAAGAAAATTCTATTTCAAAAAGCTTTTGTAAATTTAAAAGGAGTTTTTACAAAAAAAAAAGTGTAACAAATATATCACCACAAGTTTATAGCTCTTTTGAGAAAAATGAACAGCACATTTCTAAGATTAGGTGATTTGGTGATGTGGACAATAAAGTATAGTGGATTGTTTCAATTTAACTCAGTTTAATCATTAAACCTAACTTTTTAATTGGTACTCGGTTAAATGAAATTTACTTTTATTCTATTTGAAATACATTTGTGGCTATTTGATATAACCTGGAGATGTAGGGTTTATTTGTCAAAACAGTTAATAAATTTTAAGCAGGAATTTACTTTCATTTTTATTGCAACAATTCTGCAGTCTTATTTTCATACTGAAGGATAATTTAGCTATTACAATAATATATTTAATCCTTATAAAGTGGATAGAACCACATATAGTGTTAGTTATAAATAATAAATTTTTAGTATAGTTTATAAGCACATTACATATTAAACAGCTGTCATGGAAAGATTTAGTGAATATTTGTCACCTATTAGACCGCTAACTATTAGCAAATGTTAGAAAATTCAGAAAATTGGATTCAAATGGGAGAAGTTACAGGAGAACAGTGTTCCTACAATATGCACTTCCAATATGTCTGCCACATATCCCTTGAGAGAGAACAAGAAATTGGGTCAATGTAAAATACTAGAAACTGAAGAGATAACCTTAGAAATGAAGGTTTTGAGCTCTGTGTAAGTGATCAGCAAAACCAGCCTAGAGCATTTTGTTTGAGTGTTCTTGTACATATTTATCATGGAGGGCACAAAACACACAGGACCCTCTATATTGGGGAGGTAATAAGTGTTCCTGGATCCACTGGAGATTTCCTGTTTACCTGTACCCTTTTAAGGTCCATAAAACTCTTCCTGTCCATAAATTTCAACATCCCCAGAGCCACAAGTAGGTGAGATTTTAAGTCAAGACCTACAACTAGGTAAAAGTCTAGGTTTTATGAGGCCTGAGGCTTTTAAAATATAGGGACCTTCTTCAAGAGAAAGAACATAAAATTGCAAATATAAAACTAGATAGAGACTAAGAAGGGGGAGTCAAAAAAGTGAAAAATCATAAAATTTATGTGTCTTTGGTAGTATAGTAAATCTGCCTCTGAAATCACTAAATGTTTCAGTAATATTTCATGGTCAGATTTAATAGTTCTAGTGCCTAGAGGTGAAGTACTTTAAGGGGGACAAGACTAGAGTATAATTAATAGCCAACATTTATTAGGTATATCATATAGCACTTAAACTCTTAACATATGTTATCTCATTAAATCTGTACCGTATTGAGAAGAAATAGATGTGATTACTTTTTCCATTTGTGAGGTACTGATGAAGACCTGAATCATTAACAGTGGGAGTAGAGAAGAGAAGGAAATAAATTACAGAAAATTTAAAACTACAAGATGAATTGTAGGTATGAGCTCAAAAGAGAGAAGCTTCAAGCAGTATGCCCAGATTTCTAATATGAGACAGGGTGGATATATGTCCCACCATAAGAAAAGATACAGATTATATGCTAAGGAACAAATCAATGGAGAATAATAATAATAATACATTCAGTTTGAATCTGAGGGATAAATCTCTCTATTTGTATATCTATTTGCATACACACACACACACACACACACACAGGTAGGCATGTCATATGGCTCTGAATATCTAAGTTGAAAATAGAAGGAAAAGGGTGGGAATAAAGATAAACATTAGGGATGTTAATGGTAGTTTTAACTATAGGAGTGTACAGAATCTCCTATAGGATACATTAAAAGTAATAATAGCCCCAGTAAGACAAGTAGAACCTTGAAGATTCCCATATTGATGGAGTAAACAGAATAACTCACGAAAAGATTAAGAAGAAATCTTATCAAGGGGATGGAGAAGAAATGCAGGGAACAAGGGTATATAGCCTTATCTCAAATATCTAGAATTCTGAGTAGATGCCTAATCATCCAGGTTGTATGCAATAGAGATCCCAATAAGATGAAGACTGAGAATGGTCCATTGGATTTGGCAGTTAGAAAGCAACTGGCCATTTTACTACAGTGGTAGAGCGAAAGCCAGATTTGAGAGGTTGAGAACTAGTCATGCAAGAATAGAAACTACAAATGGCGATAGCCCTACTCAGAAGTATGTTTGTCATGGGAAAGGTATGAATGTCTTTAGTTTTTGAAGCTTGAGAAATTTGAGAGCCAAAAGTGAAGGAACTACTCTCAAAGAAGAAGGAGCTCTGATAAATGATGGAAGAGCCCAAGAACAGGTTATCTGGGATAAGTTCAAACATGCACACAGCAAGGTTGATAGAGTAGATTCCTATTATTTGGAGACTGAGGGGGAGGTGGTAAGGGGGTTAAGGAAGAGTGTGTGCTCATGTAGCCCCCTTTCCTCCATGACAGAGGTGACAAAGTCATTTGTCCAGTGGAGGTTGGAGATGGGAAAAAACTGGAGTAAAGAGGATGTTCGAGAAGGCTAAAAACTGTGTGGAAAGGTTATTGTGAGCCATGCAAGAGTCCATGGATAAGCAAGTAGTAGGATCGATGCCCAGATGGGATCTGAGACAGAGTATCTATTGGGAGAATTAAATGAGAAAACGATAAAACCAACTGTCACAGTGCTTTGCATATTGTTGGTGCTCAAAAAATATTAGACCTACTCCAGTCCACTAACAACAAAGGAGTCACAGGATCTTTGAGACCTATGAGGTGGGACAAGTAATGTCTTTTCCATGGGAAAATGTTGTCATGTGTGTACATCTGTGGCATCTGTGGAGATGGATGCACCTACTTGTGTGCACACGCACTTTCTCTACAGCTTCATCTCCTTCAGTTGAAAGCATTATAATGTTAAAAGGTGGGATGGGAAAAATAATACCTTCCTAAATCATGGAGCTAAAATAAATACGGATTTAAGTAGATTATTTTAAGTAATTACAATAATAGCTATTGTTAACCAGAAATGTGGAAGTTTCATTAGGAATTTCAAAAAGGTAAAGACTGATGGGCAACATTAATATGAATGGGCAGAAGACGGCCACTTCTCAATACCTCAAAACTAGTGCCTTCTGATGACATTTGAACTTCAAGAGATTATAAAAATGACCCACCTCCACCCCTTTCCTGCAAATGGCAGGAACACTGGGTTATCTCTACTTCTCCAGATAAAGACTTGTCATTTCTTTCTCCATGCCTCCTATAGAAAAAAGGAAAGAAAAGAAAAAAGGAAAGGAAAGGAAAGGAAAAAGGGAAGGGAAGAAAAGCAAAGCAAAGCAAAGCAAAGCAAAGCAAAGCAAAGCAAAAAGATTTAGGAGCACCTGGCTGGCTTGGTTGGTAGAGCATGTGACTTGTGATCTCAGGGTTGTGAGTTTGAGCCCCACACTGGGGATAGTGATTATTTAAAAAATAAAATCTTAGAAAAAAAAAAAAAACCCAAGATTTCTTTCTATATTACTGTATTGAATGCTAGGAATTTGCTGGTTCTCTTCAGAGTGGCTTATATAACACAAAGATAAGCTTTTTTTCCCCCACAAAGATAAGCTTCTTAAATGCTTAACTCTACAATTCTTGGTCTCAAATTCCAATAGAATGTTATTTATTAAACTTAAAAAGCATATGTTCCTTTCCTTTTCATTAATGAAGTCCACTGCTTAACAACATAATGTACACTGCACTGTTTAGGCTATGTATTTTATTTGACCTGCTATGATCCTGAAGTAGAATATTCTGTTTTTGTAAACTTAATTTATTTAAATGTATGCTGAAGGAAGTGGAAACAGAAACCTGGGCTACAAGCTTCTTCTATAAAGTCAACTGCATAGAAAATCAAGTTAGACAGGAACCATGATGTGCAAATTGTATTTTAAAACTTTTGTGCATGATCTTTTAAAATTTACAGCTCTATTTTTCTTAATTCTCACTATAATCTTACTGAAATGGATAGTTCACAACTGATATGAAAGAAAAATATTAGCCTTTGAAAATTATCTCAGTGAAAGGTTTTTCAATATAGATAACTTTATACTTATTTATAACTAAACAGCATCTTAAGATGCCAATTTTCATTGTTTTGCCCAAAGGAATTGATGCTCAAGAGTGTTGAGTGAATGGCTAAATAAGTGAATTGTTTGGACTGGGAATCCTAGTTGGGCTTATAATACACACAACTTTATCCAGTTATCTCAAAGGGGTTAAAAATTATCATAATAAAATCTTCATTTAAAAATTTAATAGTACATTGAAAAGCTGGAGGTAATAAAGATTAAAAAAAAAAAAAAAAGACAACAACTTCACTTAAGAACTGTCACCAGCCTGAACGGCTGATGAGTTAAATATACCCTCACAGTTGTTGGGCGGACTTAAGCTTTTTCTGTTTATTGTTTTGATTTTGAATGTTTAGATAGGACGCCTACTCTCCAGTTTGCCCTAGGCTCCAACATCCTTCCTGCCTTAGACCAGAGCTAATTCATAAATCCTTGTTACATGGTTGGCCACTTAGAATTTGAATCTGGGATCTCAGATGTCCTAGGAAGGTAAAATGAACAGATTACCCTGTAACCTTATCATTTGTAACCACTGTTTCTGATTTAGAAACATTATATAGTTAAAACAAAGCCTCAGGAAAAGAACAAAGGAAAATGTAACAAAACATAAATTAGCAACAATATAAAGTAGAATCCATGACACTTGAGTTATGATACACTGTGGGAATAGCCCTAGTAAAGCAATTATAATCCTAATGTTATCTACCAGCTTGGAAAGAAGTGAAATGAAAACAAATTAATTTTGGATACTTTAAATTATTTTGTCACATTGTTTACATCTTATTGCTTATATTTGATAATGTAAATTTATTAATATTCTATTAAATCTGGGTTAGTCCTTCCTAATTAACAATCACAGAATAAAAGGGTACCAGGAGACCAAGAGTAAGTATTCAACTATTAAAGGCCCTAGTCCAGATCAAAGATAAATCACTCATAAATAACACACTGTCTCCTCTGATATGCTCTTGCCACCAACAACCCTCCTATCCTTTCAAGTTAGCTTGAGCTTCAACTCCAGCACAATTTCTGTAGCCAATTTCACCGTCACAGCAAGACCTTACCTTTCTCAAAGAGCACTTACTGTCTTTATCAGACAACTACTCTTTAAGAAGGAGTAATAACAGGTCCGCAAATTTCAGTACCGGCAATTTGGCACTTAAATTTAGTACATAGTTTAGATTATTATGCTATAGTATGTTGGTTATTTATAATGCAAAATATCCAATAATTGATATTTATGTACACTGAACTATCTCTTTAATTATATTATGAACATCCTATTAGTACAGATAATCTCTTTAAAATTTTAGTATTTCACAGAGCCTGGGACAGAGCTAGATATTGCAGTCCATGTGTTACCTGTTTTATTTGCAGATTTAATTCCTTGAGACAGGGTCAATTTAGCTTGAGTTTCTGGAATCTGAGGAATGTAGATTTTCTTGGGGATATCAAAATGTTCTGGAAGGCTCAGTTCTGCTGTGTATAAAATGGACTTAGGCTTCTTTAGCTTTGAGGTACTAAAGAGCATACAAGTCTGCAAATAAACAGAGTAAAATTGGAATGTAATTCTCTTAGCCTTTACCTCCAAAACACACACACAAAAGCATTATGTATTTAGAGCCCACATTTGGGAAAAAAATCCACCAAGGGATTGAATATTTTCTTTTTTTTTTTAAGATTTTATTTATTTATTTGACAGAGAGAGACACAGCGAGAGAGGGAACACAAGCAGGGGGAGTGGGAGAAGGAGAAGCAGGCTTCCCCCGGAGCAGGGAGCCCCTTGTGGGGCTCGATCCCAGGACCCTGGGATCATGACCTGAGCCGAAGGCAGATGCTTAACGACTGAGCCACCCAGGCACCCCTGTTCATTTCTTTAGAGACATTAATATTTGATTGGTGGAAGATAGCACTAACATGTTTTACAGAATCAGTGGAATCATCCTTTATTAACAGATACTCAGTGTCCCATTCTCTAATCCTTTCAATGTTGAGGAATTCATTGCTTCAGGGAAAAACCAGTTCCACTGGTGAATAGCACTGAGAAAGTGCTTCCCTCCTTCAGTTGATCCCTGTGTTCCTTAACATCTAACCCATCAGTTCTAGTTCTTATCAGAAGCAGTTAGTCCCCTCTCTTTTCCTAATGACAATTTTGTAAATATATGTGTGCATATGTGTGTGTGTACATATGTAGATGTATAAAATTAGGTCCTGCCCTTCCACAGACATCCAAACATACCTTTTATTTTTTTTTTAATTTCTTTTCTTCCTCCCCCCATCCCAAATATACCTTTTAAATAGGTTTGATATGTTTAGTCCCTTCAACCACTACTTAAATACTGTGGGTTACAACAACTCATCATCATGCAAATGCTCCTCAACACCCAATCTAGTTCAATATTGTCCTTCCTAAAATGGAACGCTGAAGAGAAAGCCAGTTCTCTAAGTGTGAACCAAGGAATGCAAAGCCCAGAGGTAAGCAATCATTTATTTTTATCTGGATGCTCTATTGCCAACCACAGAGTACAGCCCAATGGTTAGACCAAGCACTCTTGAAAGCAGACTGCCTGCATTTATAACCCAACTCTAAGTAAGCTTGGCCAGGCTATTAACCAAAGCTACGAAGTCTTCATTTGTAAAATATAGGCAATAATAGTACACGCTACCTATCCAAGGTGTGAATATTTAAAGTGAAAACAAAACCCAGGTCCTTGGAGCATATTTTGATAAATGTTGGCTATTAGTATCATCATTGTCATCATCATCATCTTGATTGTGGTCATAGTATCATTACTCAACAAAAACAAATGTTAGTGCCATTAGCAATTTTCTCACTCACTGGGTTTGTTATCTACAAAATCCACAAGTATTTTTTTCCCACAAAGTAACATTTTGCAACTACTTTATTTTGGTAATTAAAATCATGTAAATTAAAAAACTTAAATTAATTCATTTATATTTATCATTGCTTGTATTTGGTTCATTTTTCTAGTCACTACGAACAAATTATCTATTCACATCAACAACCAGCTCTTTAACCTAAATGTATATCATCTGCCTTCTATATCTTCACATCATTAAGTCATGATATATTGACATAGACTCTCTTCTTGGCCAAACTCTAGTCAGGCTCTTCCAACCCCTCGTCTCAAGTAGACCTCAACCTTGGCCTACAATAACTGCAGATTTTCATCACAAATGATTTTGTCTACTCCCTTCACACACACACACACACACACACACACACACACACACACTCTAAGAGACTTGAACAAATGCTGACTTAGTTTCTAACAGCTCAAGGCCATATCCCTAGGATGATCCCAGATCCCCTTAAAGTACCTACCTGAGAGAGCTCAGTGCTGCCAAGAGAATATACTGTTTGTTCCAGCCAAAACCCAGTGACAGGAAGATAGGCCCCTAAACCCCCTCTTATTAGAGCAGTTACTTTAGAAAGCTTGCTATTATAAATCCTTTCTCTCTCTTCCTTTCTTTCTTCCACCCCTACCCACTGCACCCTCCCCCTCTTTCTCTCTCCTTTTTAAGATGTAAGTTTTCTGTGACCCAGAACTGTCTTCTCAAGGACATTAGAATGCAAACATTCAAGGAGATAATGATCCCAGCCAAGTAGGTACCTTGTTCTATCTTTCATCACTACCTCCAGTCATAAAGATCACAGAAGTTTGTTTCTCCTGCAGATAAGCATCACTTAACAAATCCAGATCACACTGACCAACCCCCTCCCACTTAAGAATGTCCACTTCCCAGATTCTGCTCATTAATTATTAACTTCCCAGCTCATTATCCCTCCTTATTTCTCATCCTCCCTTTAAAACGACCAGTTCCTCCTGTACAAATTTCAGTTTAGTTCATGCTGGATCCTTCTCCCTGTTGCAACAGTTACTGAATAAAGTCTATCCTTATGGCTTTAACTAGTATCCAGCTTTGTTTATCTTTAACAGTATCAATAGGATTACTTCATGATTTAGAGTGCACTTAAGTTATACAAATACAAAAAACATTTTCTTTACCCTTCTGAATCCTCACAAAGGAGATCTTTTAGGCTTCCTTTTTTAAACATATTAAATTTCAAAATTTCAATGATTTTTCCTACCACTTATCCCAGAGTATATAGCATGGCTTTTAAAACATAAACTGGAAAAGTTAATAGAAAAGAGAAGGAAACTACCCTGAAGTTCTGAATCTTTCCAGTATCACTGAGTATATGATTAGAGTTGATTTATTAATGGTCAGAAGAATATGAATTCAATAAATGAGTGCTAAGTGGTGAAGTGTCAGAAACTCATGCTCTTGACAAAAGATCCTGTCTTTCCCAGTATAAAGTAGATACATCATTTCTATTACTCTATAAATATTTAAAAAATTCAAATTCCACAGGGTTGTGTACCAAAAACAAACAAACAAACCAATTAGTCAGCTGTGTCACCTTTCTTTGGTAGAAAAGTGATTACATTTATTCAAATAGATTTAGTTCTAAACAGATTTATCTCAAGGGTGATTTTAGATTTTGTTATGTAGTTATTTTACGCTATAACTGAGCATTCTAGGCTTTCATTTATTCCATTATACAATTTCATGGTAGTAGACCAAGAAGTGAACATATGATCTGGAGACAATGCTGGCGAAGGAAAAGAGTAATGGACGAGGGGGGCAAAAACTTGGGTCCATATCTTTTCTGTCACAAATCAGTGGTGTGATCCTAGGCTACCATCTTACTATTTTGGGGTCTTGGTTTGCAGGTCTGTAAGTGTAAGAGCTTGGACTATGTGTCTCTGAGTGTCTTTGATTTCTTTTCTCAGCTTTAAAATACAATGATGTCTCTACCATGATCTGGGCTGTAATTGCTACCCTGTTGTTAAGGGCAACATAAGTCTTTTTATACCTCAGTCATTTCATTTTTTGTATTACAAGTGTAATTCTACCTTCTCTACATTTCTCCATGGGGTCATTGAAATAATCTGGAAAAGTGCACATAAAAGCATATTGGAAAAATGGTGTAAAATACTATACAGGGAGAGAGTACTTTTAAAATTAATTTTGTTTACTGTTCTGCAAAAATAATCAGCATTATTGGATTTCAAGAGTGCATTGATAATTGCTACTTGAAAAGAACCCTTTATGATAGATGTATATGAGCACAATAAGATGCATCTGTGAGTTCTGATTTGCTGCAGCTGGTTTTCCTAAACTAGTACATTCAACCCTTCTATAGTTGTTTTGTGCATTTGGAAAGTTTTTGCTGAAATCGAAAAATGTGTGATAGTCACAGAATTCAAAGAAAATAGTAATCTTCAGGTAAAAAAACTTATAATTTCTAAATTTAGAGACTATTTAAAACATTTCAATTTTAATTTTAAAGAAGCCGAGGTTTTTTTTCATAAATTATGATGATGATGATTGTTTTTGTTGCTGTTATTTCCACCAACCAATCAAGAAGTACACACATACAGATACCCATCCTGCAAATGTGGGAGGTAAACAAGAATAAGTAAACAAGACGACTGTGGCTGTGAAAAATCAGGCTCTGAGGCAAGCTGGATAGACACGAAGACCTCAGGTTTAAAGTATTATTTGTTTGTTCGGGCACATGTTCAATTCAATTAAAACAGTGGGACAGAGCACCTGTCACACACAAGACAATAAGAACTAAAAAACACATGACAAAAATTGTCCATTTCTAGGCATTCACAATTCTAGAGGAACAGGGAAATATAAAAATAAATATTATACAAAACATAATTTGGTAGATACAATAATAAACACAAAGAGTGTGCTGGGTTTTGGAGACAGTTGAAAGAAGAGTGAGAAAAATAGAAAGTGTATATATGCATAAATAATAGAAAGTGGATCCATTGACAAAATCCATCTTCCTCCAACATTTCTCATTTGAATAAAATATTTTGATAAGAGGTAAGAATGAAGAAGATAAATTTTTAATTTTTTTTAAGGTTTATTTATTTGAGAGAGAGAGAGCAGGGGGGAGGGGCAAAGGGAGAGGGAGAGAGAGAATCTCAAGCCGATTCCCTGCTGAGCACAGAGCCCGAAGGGGGCTCGATCCCATGAACCTGAGATCATGACCTCAGCCAAAATCAAGAGTCTGACGTTTAACCAACTGAGCTGCCCAGGTGGCCCTGAAGAAAATAAATTTAAAAGTAAAGAGAGAGAGTGAGTGCACTATGATAGGGTTAAAGTTTGAAAAGTCCACATATCAAACATTTCTATTGTAATACCATACTGAAAGCTGAACAAAAACCTTCCCAAATTCATTGCTCCGTCATAGAAGTAAGCCTGTTGGTATGAGCTAAAGAGAGCCCTCAACTTCTTGAATGCATAGTGTAGATGGGTCAGTCCAGAGGGCATCAGAGCCTTAGGCCTTGATATTTTTGAACTAATCAGAACTTAAGAGTCCAAGTCATCCATAAAATATCATCATTAAATATTAGGGATTTGTGCATAGACTGTACTGATTGTAGCATTCTAACAAAAAAAGAAATCATCCCTACAATGCTGAGTATTTGTTGTAATATATGTAAGGTAATATATGAAGGTAAATCTCAAACAAGGATGAAAACATTTACCATTTGTTCCTATACTGATCAAAGATTTAGTGACTACCTTTGGCATAGTACACTTTTCTAGGCACTGGTGATATGAAAGTTAACTAAACAAATATCTCTTCACAAATTCCCTTGCTGTAGACAGACAATGAGTAAGCAAACAAATATATTCCTCTCAGGTGATAAATGCTATCTATAGAGAAAGTTGAAGGAAATTTAGGATTCAGAAAGTGCCTGGTAGAGGTAAGCAATGCTTTTTAAAAAGTACGTAAGATTTTTAAGAAAATACAAAAAATATAAGCATAACCTCATTGGTAGCATTCTAGCAGGCCTGAAGTAATTGAGGGAAGTAGCGTCTAATATCTAGGGAAAATTAACCACAGAAGGGCACAGGGCATGGGGAGCATGCATTGGGATTTTTAGATGAGCAAGGAGGCCTGTGCTGAGGGAGTGACATGAATGAATGGGCTTCAGTGGAGAAGGTGAGATCAGGGAAGAGATGGGACTGACCGGGGAGGGCGGGGGGGGGGGTGTTGAGGACCGTCCTAAGGATGAGGACCGTCCTAAGGATGTTGGGTTTTATTCTGAATGAGCTGAAAAGCCAACAGAGGAATCTGTGCAGGGGAGCAACGTGACCAGGTTTCCATTTTAAAAGAATTGCTTTGGTGGCTCTCTGGAGGCTAGACTATACCTTACTTCATTTATACAATAGAGTTCAAGATAGAATAATTAGAGTCCATAGTAATAACAAGAACAATAATGCTGCACATATAGAGAGCACTTATTTATATGCCAGGCAAAGTGGTAAGCATTTTACATAATTATCTCATTTAGATTCCATCAATTACCGTATCTTCAGATTAAAAATATAAAAATTGAAGATTGAGGATTTTGAAGTAACCAGCCCACAGTCACACAGGTAGACAGTGTCAGGGTCTGGATGCTCAGCCTGGTAGTCTGACCCTGGGGACGAGCCTCTTTGGATGCAAAGAATATCCTGGACAACTTTTAGAACATGTCCCTCCCCCACCCCCTTCCAGAGATTTGTATTTAATTATTCTAGAATGGGGCTTGGGTACTACTATTATTTTAAGTTCTCCAGGGCATTCTAATGTGTAGTTAGAAGTGGAGGCAACCATGAATTCAGCGGCTACACTGTAATGCCTAAATGTACTAGCATGCTATGTTACCACTAATTTAGTTCCACTACTAAAATTAGCAGTCCTGCTAACATGAGGAGAACGCTTTGCTTGAGACTTATTATTTAATGAGGTAGAAAGAAGAAAATCTACTGAGCTGTCTTCCTGAGGAATACCAGCATTCATCATTTTTCCATGTAAAAGGTTATGATTAAGTGACAACTCTGTATGATTCTACAACGACAATCATTTCAGTGCATCATGTGTCCTGCATTCTCACCTCAATCTTGGTCAGCCCCAGGAGGGCGATGGCCACACGAACACTGCTGCTCTCCAGGGTGCCTGTGATCAACCGTCGCTCATACTCTATATCTGACATCTGCTGCTGGGCCGCCAAGGCCAAGGCCTTTTCCTTGGCTTCATTAGTCAGTGGCAACTTAAGGTCCACATCCAAGATTTGACGGAGCTCACATTTCAAATACAGAACTGGATTTTCCTTACTCAACACTAGGGGAAGCAAAAAGATTCATGACTGCCAGGATCATTTATGCCCTCGACAACCTTATCCGGAATGGACTTGGAAGGTTTGAAACAGAAAACTGCAGTTGTGGCCTTCATTAACCAGAGTAACACGGGTAATTCATTTCCAGTAGCCCTAGTTCAGTAATTCAAGAGTAAGTCTTCAGGAATTAAGGTGATTTTGCTGGTATTCTCTAAGAAGAATGCTCAAAGAATGCTCCAAAGAACTAAAAGAGTTCTTTCGCAGAAATATCAACATATTCAAACATTAAGTGATCATTGTGCTATCAGCGATTAGAAGGTAAGGGAGGTAAAAATAAATGTAAAGACATGTGTCAGGTGATGGTAAGAACTGTCATTTTCTTTCACTAACAACCTTACACTTCAGAATGAGGGTACAAGTTCAGGGTACAAGTTCAGTTAATATATTATAATATATAGAATTTGAGAGTAGAACCATTTCCAAATTATTTGGGCAACTAAAAATTTGCTGAGTAAATATTTTGCATGCCAAATTTCAATATTCATCTGAAGAATGAAAAATAAGGATTTAAAAAAAAAATCACCATTGACATTTTCTTAATTGTTAAACTGGGGCTGTATTCCATGGATGCTGACATAATAAAGTTAAAAGGGAGCCTTCCAAAAGCCTTCCAAGTTTTTACTGGAAAAACTTGCCAGGAGAACGCTTGGATGGCTATATGAAGAACAACCCCATCCTTCAACATTTTAAATGAAATAAAACATACTCTACCTTCCTCTGGCGAAGTGCTGTAGTCAAGTGGAGCTGAAGAATCATTTGGGAGAAAGGAGGAAGGCAAGGGGATCATACCTTTTCCTTCCACAACGTAAATTAATTCTCCAATCTAAAACACAACCACACAATATTAAAAAAAAGCTCAGAAAAAATTAGGATCTTTCTGCTATAAGAAAAAATCTGTACACTATAACAACATCCATGCAGTGTGCATTGCTAAGCAACTATAAGCCCTAAGTGAGGAGTGAAAGGTAAGGCTGAAATCTAGCCCTCCCCCAGTGTGGGGGAAACTTTGTATGCAACCAGAGCTGGGAGGTGGATTAAGAAGGCCCCAGGATGGCCCTGAGGGCAGTTGATCTTTGTAGCTGTAAATATCCTTGGTAGACTGCTAACTTAAATCACATAAACAATCAAGAAAGAAAGAAATATTTTTTTTCCTTCATTCTGTAATGTATTTTTGGAGAGGAGTGACATCACTTTTGCATGACGACTGAGTCCCCAAACGTCTATATTTTAAAATGCAGATTTTCAAAATGAGCATATGAGGGTCTGCAGATCTTTTAGAATAAGTAATTAGGCAAGAAATACAAAAGACTAAACAGAGAGTGAAAATTAAAGTGGGGTCAACGCAAGGGCAGCAACATGATATGGGGAAAGATTAACAGAGGTTGAAAGGCTTGGTTTCAATTCTGGTACTGCCATTTACCAGCTACTAACCCTCAGGCAAGTTTAGTCAATCTCTGACTTTCAGTTTTGGCCTCTGTAAAACAGGATGATCAAAAAAACAAGTTCATTTTAGAAATCTAGAGATTAAATGAAAAGGAAGGGGAGAGAGGGAGTCTCAAAAGACATAAGATCCCAATGGATGAATATTTAGATCTTGATTCTGAAGGGAAGCAGAAAATGTCACCCCAGAATATGTTGCTTTGGTATACTGATAATTTTGAGTCGTAGGCACTTGAAAGACAGCAAATGCAAGGAGAGGCTTTCTTTGAACTTGCCTTATCTGCCTAAAGACAGACCCTCCAAAAGAAACTCATGTATCATAAATTCCCTCCCTGAGGATTTCATCAACCAAGGACTGACTCATCAGAAGAGACTAGAAGTTTACACTGTACACTGACAAACTTTGTCACAGAGTATTGTGTCTCCCATCTATTTTTCTAAGAATCCATTCATCTTTCCTAAAAAATCATTTACTCTCCTCTAAGTGACCAACGTCCCTTTCTCCCTTTTCCCTATTAAGATGGCATTAAAGCCTGAATTCTAAATCACTTTGAGGAGTTACTCATTGTTCCTTGGGTACCTCTCATGTATATAGGAAGTATACATGTTAATAAATGTGTTTTTTTCATGTTAATCTGTCTTTTATTACAGGAGTCTCAGCCAATAATTCAGAAGGGTAGAGGAAAAACTATTTTTCCTCCTCTACAATTCAAACAAAAACACTTAAAAGAAAATGACAGAAAAAACGTGCAATCATGAGACAATCAGGAAAATACGAACAATGCCTGATTGTTTGATGCTATGAAAAAAAATTTACAATATTTTTAGTAATAACAGTATCATGATTATGTTAAAAAACCGAAGTCTTTTTGTTGTAGAGATGCTTACTAAATTATTTGTGGATAAAATTATGTGATGATTGGGAGCTGCTTCATTATAATGATGAAATAATTTTGGCCATGCACTGTTGAAGCTGGGAGAAGGATACAGGGGGCATATATTGCAGTTTTATTTCTAGAAATGTATTTTATATTTTTCATAATAAAGTCTTTTTTAAAAAAATGCTTACATCTTTAGAAGTAGAATGATAGTAAAGATGTGGCGAGAACTAAATGAGGTAATACATATCAGGAACCTAACCCT
This sequence comes from Eumetopias jubatus, assembly GCF_037043125.1. Classification (NCBI taxonomy): domain Eukaryota; kingdom Metazoa; phylum Chordata; class Mammalia; order Carnivora; family Otariidae; genus Eumetopias; species Eumetopias jubatus. The sequence continues at coordinate 95,777,900 of NW_028274817.1, forward strand.
TTGCCTGGCACTTACCAGGCACATAAGAGATTCGTCTAAATGGAGAGGGACCATCTGTTGAGAGCAGGGCTTCCCATTCGTGACATATAAATCACCTAAAGATATTGTGAAAAATGCAGGTCTGACTCAAGAAATCTGGAGTAGGACCAAGACTTGAAAGGATCAATGAAAATGAGCATTGGCAAATTTAGAGCTAAGCCATACAATGGAGAATCTTCTGCCAGAATGACCTTGTGACAGGCATGCATCTCACTTACTAGGAAAGCAAAAGGAAACAAACTTAGCTTCCAAGTTGGGACTACTAGTTTGAACTGTCCCACCATCTTAGAACAATATTAACCATATGTTTGAGAGACTATTCCAGAGGCAGCACACATAAATGATATAAAAGGAAACTGCATAATAAAAATACATATACCATGATATTGTAGATATCCTAGGTAACATGTGAAATGGCAAAAACTGAAAATTAATCTGGAAACAATATAAGAATAATCAATTTCTGATCATGAGGTCAATTTATTTATAGTTTCACTATCCCTCCCTGATTGAGATTTGTTTACAATAAAATTAACTGTCATCTACTCTCATATGATAATGTTCCATAGAATTTTATTAATTATGACTCACAATTATCTTCAGTTCATGCTGAAAAAAGAAATATGGAAAACTTTGAATGTTTTGAATTGTTTAGCATTTAATTCCATGCACTCTGGTAATAAACAGTATATTATAGAAAACTTTCATATAGTAATTTTTCTGAAGCAACCTGGTACTTTGCAAACATAAATCCAAGCTACCCATCTGAAATGGGTTTTCTGTGTGTACATGGTTTACTACAAATACAGCTAAGTGATTAATACTAATGACATGAAATTTTCAATGATAATCGAAGTACAAAGACTCAACAGAGACCAGAGAAAACAATATATTAAGTTTTACTTTTACCTTTTTCTCATTTTAATTTTTATCTAAAAAAACAGTCATTTAACCCAAAATATAATATTCATAAGAAATTAGACTCAGTGAGTATAGGGTTACCAAAGTACATATTTTCTTAAATGTATGCCTGATCTATAGCTTGTCTTCTCAATGAAAATGAATACCAACTCATGGAAGTTGATACAAAAGGAGCAAACTGCTATTTGCCAGAATATTTCCCTTAAATATACATTATAAAAAGCCTCCTAACCATGGATTAGCCAACTAAAATATCAGTAACTAAAACTCCATTCAACTCCATTTAATTCCACATCTTACACAGACGACATATTATCGTTTCCCAAAAAATTATTTTGTCTAACTTGTTCACTTTCAGTGTTCTTTTTTTATTAAAAAAAATATATAATTGAAAAAAATGCCTGTCAGAAAATTGTTCAGGAAAATCAACTGTGGTATCATCTAATTATTTCCCTCTACTTTTCTTGCAATAAAATCAGACCAGGAAAGGAATACAAATGCAGTAAAGAACTCCCTTAAAGCAGAGAAGTCCTTTACATTCCAAGTCTGGAGGCCGTGACAAGGGAAATGAGATTATCTGACACATAACAGACACTTGTCAATGTGAGCTATTCTAACAGTCTATTAAATTTCCTTTCTGCCCTTAATTTCATATTCTACAGTCAGGATGTTTACTTGGATTTTTATTGTATTTTCCAGAAAGATGCCAAAGCCCATAGCCCATTGTCCATTGCAAGAAACCCTCACAAAAGATATTTTGTTCTTCCTGTGTATCTAGTTAAATGTAGTCCTCAAATAACACAGTCGAAAGCAAATTTACAAGACCAGCTGTTAATGACCCAGAAATAAGGAACACAATGAATCGGCAGAAAAGTTTTAATCCCCAGCTCTGCTACTAATGAGCTGGGTAACCTTGGACATGTCATGGATGACCTCCAGACATAAACAACCTTAATCTTAAAAAAAAAAAAGGATTTTAGAAAATCCCCATGTTGTTTCATAGGTCTTAAAATTCTACTTATTCTCTAATCTTGGGCCTAGATTTTGTTATGTTTTGTAATTTATTTGTTTGAACTGGCTGAACAATATTATATTACTTTGATGGCTAAACAGGTATGTGAGAGCTAAGCTAAAATTCTAAAATGTTAAATTCCATACACTAGAGAGAGATCATTAATCACTGTAGGTGGCTATTTGGCATTGCCATAATTATAATGTGAAACTGACCAGTGAGAATAATCACTGTTCTTTTAAAATATGATCTTTCATAGAATGAGTGTTCTAGGAGACTCGGTAAGGGTGAAAAGAAAATGTATAAAGAGATTTGTATGCTTGCACTAAAAAGTTCAACTTTCTTAACACAGTCTTTTTTTTTTTAAGATTTATTTTAGAGAGAGAGAGAGCAGGGGGAGGGGCAGAGAGAGAGAGAGAATCCTAAAGCAGACTCCCTGCTGAGCAGGGAGCTGGATGCCAGGGCTTGATCCCAGGACCCTGAGATCATTACCTGAGCAGAAATCAAGAGTCGGCTGCTTAACTGAGTGAGCCACCCAGGTGCCCCTAACACAATCTTAATTGCATTCCACAGACATTTTGAGAAAGCAACATATATTTAAATACCATAAAATATTAATTACTTAATAAAAAATATATGGCATATTGTAGGAAAACATCTCGTCAAATAACAGAAAGCTTGGCCTAGAATTTAGAAGTTACTGTGGCAATGATATTGACAATCTCTCTTTGTTTTTATCACTGTATTTCTCAGAAGTTTCTATTAAATTTTTTGCCATCAATTTGCTCTGCACATAAATGAAAATTTGCTTCAAGTGTGAACATCACACAAACTGTCATTAAGATTGATCTTTATATCAATATTCATTTTTGTGGTTCTCTCTTGTCCCCTTGCTCCTTCCCCCAAATCCAACATCATCTCCTCTTCTTGCACCACTACTTCTCACATGCTTCTCTGTCTTTACCGCTGGTATGCAAAAAGCAGAAGGCAGTAGAGAATGGAGATGTATGGAGTAGTATAATAGATTGCAAGAGTCTCTGAGCCAGTCTCTTGGTCTCCAGCTTCCTTCCCCAACTCTTAATCTATTCTCTGTTTTGGCTCCAGAGATGCTTTCTAAAACAAAGATGAAATCAGGTCATGCTTATACTCAATATCTTCCTGCTTTAAATAACAATAATTACCCTAATATAATAAAGTTATTCAACATAAAAATTTCACTGCCCTCCTCATTATCAGTCTGCCTTATCCATCCAATCAATTTTCTGTCACTTCCAACAAGCTTCTCTCAGAACTGGCAATTCAAGTGTCAGTGAAATTTCATGCTTAGCTGCTTGTCTCATGTTCTCAGAATCTTCTTGAGCACACTTCTCCCCTACCCAAACTCTGCTTTACTGGCAAATTTCCACTCACCCTCTTAACCGAACTCCTTTATGAGTCAATTGTCCCTACCTCTGCTATGATATAGATATGCATTTTCCCTTTATTCTAGACATGGCCACAATCTGGCTGACTGTGTTATAGAATTAATGGACATGTTTCAGGATATCGTGCACATAAGGAAAGATTATGTCTTGCAAGGGGCATCTTGTTGAGGGCATGGTTGTCCCAGCACAATGTGGCATCCACTGAAGGCAGGAATGCATTTTTATAATTCTTAGGAATGTGCCATACATTCAGCAAGCTTTCTTCATCCACCTGTAAGGAGTACCAGCTTCAAATAAGTACAACTTTCTGTGTGAGCTGGGCCAGCCTGATGCAAGCATGTCTTCTCCACAGAATGTGAATCCCCTTAGAACAGACTTCATGTCCTTTCTCTGTGTTCACTCTCTATATACCTACGGAACTGGCTTTATACTGTTGGTGAATCAAACTGTGCTGGGAGAAGTGAACACAATAATAAAATGAAATTATTGAGAATATAGCTTGAGGGTGTTAAGTTTTAAAACTTACAAGACTCATTCTCCATATTCTACAGTTTCCTTCAAGAATGAGAGAGTTCCAGACTAGCAACTAGCAGATACATCAGTTGTGGACATCAAATGCACAGCTTAGGGGCACCTGGGTGGCTCAGTTGGTTAAGCGTCTGCCTTTGGCTCGGGTCATGATCTCAGGGTCCTGGGATCAAGCCCCGCATCGGGCTCCCTGCTCCGCGGGAAGACTTCTTCTCCCTCTCCCACACCCCCTGCTTGTGTTCCCTCTCTTGCTGTGTCTCTCTCTGTCAAATAAATAAAATCTTTAAAAAAAAAAAAATTTCAAATGCACAGCTTAGTGATTATAGTCAACAATACTATGTTATAGACTTTGAAGTTGCTAAGGGACTAGATCTTAATTGTTCTCAACACAACAAAGAAATGATAATTGTGTGATGTGACAAAGGTGTTAGCTAACACTACTGGAGTAACCACATTGCAATGCATAAATGTATCAAACCAACATGCTACCTAAAAATTTATACAATGCTATCTGTCAGTTATATCTTAATTAAAAACAAAGGTTCATAAAATTGACATGGATTTGGGAAAATAGGAACTACTGTTCCCTTGTATTCCATATGTCATTTGAAAGGGTATCCCCTGGAGCTAAAATACTGGTATCCCAGAGGCATGTGGAATCTTTACAGACTAACTGTTAGGATCATTGATAAGAAACCCAGAGCCCCCCCCCCCCCCAAGAATAAATAACTACCATTGGGTACAAAATTCTCTTTAACAGATTTTCTTCTAATGTTTTTTTCTTGAAAAAGGCTGCAGTGCTTATGGCAGGATGATGATGGTTTCACAGAAAGGAGAGTGGGTGAAAGGGGAGAAGGCCCTGCAGCAGGGAGGGGGCTCAAACTATGTGTAACGTTGTGAACATTTACCACATTGATCTAGAGTTTTTTAAAGTTCACTTAACCTGCTCCCATATTGTACGCAGGCATCTTAAGATTAATAAATGTTTCAAAGTGTTTATGCGCCAAATGGGGTTTCATCTTCTGTTTCCCTGGGAACAACTCAGGGGTACCGGAAGGTGTGTACTTACCAAAACAACAGCAACAACAAAATATGCAGTGTAACAAACTGAATGAAAAATCAAAAGGTGAGTGAAATGTGGCTTGCCGTTAAAAATCATGGAAAAGAAAAGAAACCACCCTCAAATGATACTCAGTCCCTCCAGTTATAAAAATAACTTTCATAAAACTGAAATTGCTTTGCCTAAATGTAAAGATTTTAGAATAGCATACTTTAATCTTTTACCTTCATGTTCAATAAAATTAAACAAAAACCAGTAATTATTAAAGTCTACATGTTAACTATGATTGAAAAAAGTTGCACTTTGATTATAGAATATTCAAAAATATACATAATAGAGACTGCCAACTTAATCTCTGCATCAGCACAGACAGAAAGACACAAGAGGCTGAGGGAGAATGAAATGACGGACAGGGCAAAAAGTCAGATGAGTGGTCCCACTTATTCATGCAAATGTAAGGGAGACAGACAGACTGAGACACAATATATTAACAACTGGTAGCATGGAGCCTTAGACTAACTTGTTGGAGACCACAAATCCATAAGAAGGCCTTGCCTGCTCTTCTACCTGGGAGTGGGCGCCCTTGTTCTGCCAACTTTTTATTTGACTTGGCAAGGCTGAAATTCACTTTGGTGTATAGGGCCCCATTGGGGGAACTGGGCCAATTCCCATCAGTTGCTCGGGGATGCTGACTCCCATCCTGGCTTCCTCGAGTCAACAATACCTGGACTTTGGTTTTTATTTGTTCTAAGTTCTGTAGACAGAAAAGAACAATGAAGGACTGCAAGATAACGAAGTCTAGCCTGGTTCCATGAGCCTTCTTATGGCTCATGGGTTGGTAAAAGAGGACGGGTTAGGCCACAGCAAATGGTTGCAACTGGATGGAACCCAGTCTTAACGCAGGGCCCATGTCAAGGATCCCTGCCTGATGCCCTTGCCTCTCTTGCACGGATGATCCCAGAAGTGATGGGTGGTTTCCTATTTGGGAGCCGAGGACTACACAAAGCAGAGGGTCACACAGGCACGAAAGTATTATCTTTACTTACACAGCCCCTGGGGTTGTGTCAATACATCACTTTGTACTTTGCAGTGTGTGGGGGTCTGTCAAGCTCTCCTCTCAGAGAGGGCTGTTCTTCAGGGACCTGGTCATGTTTCTACTCCAGGTTTCCCCATTCAATCTGCCCCATCCACACATGAGCAAAAAGGCTGTTGGACTTCTTGCATTTGACAGTATGAATTTTTAGGGATTTTGGAGGTTTCCCCCTAAGCTAAGACTTTCTATGAACATTGATGGAAGTTTTGTAAACTGTTTGTGCTTTCAAGCAGCTATTACATAATTCATCTCATTTTTTTTTTATTTGAAAGTTCAAATGGAACAGCTAGAATGAAACAAATGGCCTTTCCCTGATAGCAGTGTTATAGAAATGTTTCTGTTTTACACATGGAAAGCTATCAAATTGAGGCCTAATTACTTTACAGTTTTCAACAGGTGGCTCTTAATGGCAAAGCAGTTATCATACATTTAATAAGAACAGGAGCTAACTAGGTGGACTTGGATGTTTGATTATCTATTTAAGCGTGTAATTGCATTTTTCAATATAATTAGCAATAAATTGAATGTGTAAATTAATAGATGTGTTTGCCCACATAAGTAATTGTAATTCAGTGCAATACTTTAGATTAAGGGCATTATTTCTTAGTTGATAGCAATATAATTTCATGATTACTGTTTTTCTTAAGATTTTTTTCTGACAGCAACAAAATATATGTACTCAAAAGACATGTTTTAATAAGCTGAGATTCCAAGTTAAGTATAATTATATTTTGATTAATTTAGACAAAATTTATGGAAGTAAATATTAATATTCCAATAGTTGAATTCAAATAATAAAGTCAGCCTCCATACTATGCTACTGAGAATTAACCCTAGCATTTTCTAGAGCTATATTATAAATTAATATAAAAAAGGAACTGATGTATTTGATTAAACTACTACTAGTCACACTATCATTACTATTTTTCAGAAATTTTCATATACAGGAATTCAGTAAAATCCTGGGCTCTCTTAGGGGAAATAAAAAACAGCATTTTTTCCCTCCTAAATGGCAATTTTAAGTAAACTATTCTTTACATATTTAATTGACTATATTATTTTTCATGTATAAATGATCCTATAGACACCAGGTCAATACAATACCTCTTTCCAATTACCATTATTTCATTGCGTATTCATTTAACACAGCACATAATTGATACAGAATCGATATCTTTGGGGATATCTTCTGGGTGTTATAAAGTCCCTCCTCAGGTCAACACAGGACAGTTTCTTTCTGGAAGGGGATAATACCATAAAACTTTTCCTCTAAAGCCTGTCTCTCTGCCTCTCTCCCTCCCTCTCTGTTCTTCCATCCCTCCTTTCCTTCTCTCTCTCTCCTTTGCTGATTTTATTTATTTATTTTTGTTTAAAGATTTTATTTATTTATTTGAGAGAGAGAGGGAGCACAAGCTGGGGGAGAGGCAGAGGGAGAGGGAGAAGCAGGCTCCCCGCTGAGCAGGGAGCCTGATGCGGGGCTTGATCCCAGGACCCTGAGATTATGACCTGAGCCGAAGGCAGACGCTTAACTGATTGAGCTACCCAGGCACCCCTGAGCCACCTAGGCACCCCATTTTCTGGCTTTAAAGAAGTAAGCTATATGGATGCCAGAGCCACTAGAAAATTAACTCTGCCAACAACTGAGAGAGCTGAGAAGCAGCTCCTTCCTCAGTGGAGCCTCTGAGGAGGATCCAGCACTGGCAGGTCCCTTGACTGAAGACTTAATAGACCTTAAACAGAGGACCCACCTAGGTCATGCCCAGACCTCTGATCCACGGAAAATGGCATGACATAATAAATGAGTATTGTTTGAAGCCCCTCAGTGTTTGGTAATTTGTTATGCAGCTACATAAAGTGAACACAGATCGAGCTGCAGCAAGGTTAGGCATGCCACTGATCTCTCCCGTGGGACTTCCTAAGGCAGCCATTATGAAGTTTACCCACAACTAGTGTAACCCTGCTTATTTGTGAGGATAAGCTCTTTGTTTAGCAACCAGAAGGCTGCAATTGCTGTCTACATTACTAGAGTCTGCAGCTGCCTTCAAGCCCCCTGTACTGGTTATTCCATTCAAGTGCCAGCCCATGATGAAGACACGTGCCACCATTCTGTTCTCACCTCTTTGCTGCTAAGGATGATGACACAGTAGCGCGTGTGCATGTCAAAGGGAAGAAACAAGAGCTCCAGGCTTGAAGTCCCTTTTACTTCCAGGTGAAGAGTATGTGTGGAGCAGAAGAACTCTCTGATGAAATTGGACTTAATTGCTACCAAAACATGAAGCAGAGCTTGTTTACATATCATTTCATAAGTGCTGTTCAAATAAAGCAGCTGTTTCAATTAGTGCTTCAAGTTTTGAAATAAATAAAAAAATGTTTAAAGCATTAGCACACCAAATTAGATGACACGTGCTTTTGTTAATAAAAGTTAACATTAACCCCATCTCAAGCCTGATATCACAAAAATGTGTAATTATGACCCTCTATTAAAGATTCCTTGAAAAGGGAACTTCACTAGTATTTAAAATTAGCCTCGATATACATATATAAATAGCAAAGTGGTCATCTAAGCATTTTCAACTTTTTTGGTCAACTATATTAATACTTTGCATAACAGGGTGTAACAGAAAACTTGAACTGGAAATAGAGGAATGTTTTACTTATATATACATATATATATATATACATATACATATATGTTTCTATCATTTCTGTTGGTTTTAAAATGTGTCTACAACTTCTTCAACACTGCCTTGAATGTGGTGATATGGTGGGGCAGTCTTAGTGACTTGATCCCAATGAATAGTATGCTAGAAAGCAGCAGTGTGACTTCTGACATTAGAGCAAACAATGTAATACAGTTTCTTCCTAATCATCCCTTTCTTGGCTCACTTGCTTTTAGAACCGAGTTGTCATCCTGTGAAGAAGCCTAGGCCACATGAAAAGCCACATGTAAGTGTCTAGGCCAACAGCCCCACCTGAAGTCCTAGCCAAAAGGTATTATCCATCAGATATGCGAGTCAGGAAGTCTTTGGGATGACTCCAGCCCCAGCCTCCATCTGACTGCAACTACATGAGGACGCTGAGCAAAAAGCATCTAGCTGAGGCCAGTCACTCCAGAAGTGTGGGAGATAATAATGCTAATACATTTTTATTGTTTAATGCCACTACATTTGGGGTGGTTTGTTCTGTAGCTAGAGATAACCAGAACATTCCTGTATCCATTTTCCTATCCACGTTCTATTCATATTTTCTAAATCTACAGTTATTTCATAAAACAAAGTAAACCTGTGTTCTCTGTGTAATTTTAAACATGGTGATACCTGTCACCTAAATAGGTTTAAACAGTTTAGAATAAGCCAAAAGAAACATAAAAGCCATTTATTTAAATACATTCATTGTATGGGTAAGGCAATTGGGACTCGAAGTAAAGAGAAAGATATAGAGTCCTCAAAGGGTCCCACTCTGCCAGCAATCCCCAGGGCTTGGCATTCTGTCTACTGTCATAACCATCTTTTGTTGAGTATTTCATTTACTGGTATGCTATCCACATTTTAAAAGTCAGACATGAAGACAAATGAAAGTTGTTTTTTTTTTTAAGATTTTATTTATTTATTTGAGAGAGAGAATGAGAGAGAGAGAGGACATGAGAGGGGGGAGGGTCAGAGGGAGAAGCAGACTCCCTGCCGAGCAGGGAGCCCAATGTGGGACTCGATCCCGGGACTCCAGGATCATGACCTGAGCCAAAGGCAGTCGCTTAACCAACTGAGCCACCCAGGTGCCCGACAAATGAGTTTTTATCTGAGGTACTCACAGGTTCTTAAGGCATTTGGGGAATGGCAACAACGCTCCACATTATCACTTTCAGGGCTATTCCCAGCATCACTGTCATAAGTAAATAGGAGAACAACATCAAAAACACAAATGAAACTCAAAAACAATTCTCTATCTTCATTAAATCTTATAGATCCTTAAAAATTATGGCTACCTACATGATATGCAAAGACCACAGATGTATTTCATATATCACCTTTATGTTTACATTGTTTCAGAAATTTTAAAAAAATGCAAAAAGCAAACTAACAATCATCTATATTTCCACCACTGTTTTATACAATTAAGTAAAAACAATTCCTTTTTACTTATGAATACTATGGAGAAATAAATATTTGGAAATAAAAAAACCCAAATCCTGAGGCCCAAAAGTAGTGGTCTCAACTTAGGACTATATAGGTATTCTCTCCAAAAGTGGTTCTAGAACGTGATTTCTTGAAAGAGTCTCTTCTTTGAGCTTATTGTTTCTGCATTTGCTTCTTTCTCATAAAGAGAGGAGATACGGGCAGCTGTTTAAGCTCTGGTTGCATTTCTGAAAATTAATTAGCAGACCACAGCCTGAAACAACTGCCTCCCTTGAAAGGTTCCATATCTTCCAGAACCCATCAATTTTCCCCCCCAAATGGCTCAATATTCATGATTACTTTGCTCAACAAGCTGGCAATTAGCACCTGGGCTCTCAGATATTGTTTCCCTGATTTTTTTTTCTGAAAATACAAAAACTCCATATTTTCTCACCTTGTCATATGCTTTTGCCTGAATTTGTTTTTTATTTATTTGAGAGAATGAGCAGTGGGGGGGGGGGGGCAGAGGGAGAGAGAGAGAGAGAGAGGCATACTCTCTGCTAAGCAGGAAGCCCGACAGGGGCAGGGGTGGGGTGGGGGTTGGGAGGTTTGATCCCAGGACCCTGTGATCATGACCTGAGGCAAAGGCAGAGGCTTAACCAACTGAGCCACCCAGGCGCCCCTTGCTTTTGTCTGAATTTGATGCTGTAAAAATATATGGACTATTTCCAAGTAAAATTCTAGCCATATTGATTCTTTTTCTCTACTGCCTTTTCTTTCTTTTTTTTTTTTTAAGATTTTATTTATTTATTTGACAGAGAGAGACACAACGAGAAAGGGAACACAAGCAGGGGGAAGTGGGAGAGGGAGAAGCAGGCTTCCCGTGGAGCAGGGAGCCCAAAGTGGGGCTAAATCCCAGGACCCTGGGATCATGACCTGAGCCGAAGGCAGACGCTTAACGACTGAGCCACCCAGGCGCCCCTCCACTGCCTTTTCTTGATACAACGTTCTTAATAAGGTTTACCGCATCTTATAATTATTCTCTGCTTTACTTCAATTCACAGACATTCTGATTAGCCGTTTTAGTATTTTATGTAATTTGAACATTTGACAGACACTTTAAGGCTATCAGAGACATACTAGATATTTTAGTATGGGGGAGACCATACAGAGAGTGGAAAAAACAACAAAGAATGCTTATTTCTCAAAGCATGGTTCCACTGCCATATCTGTAATGGAGCTCTGGGGAGAATGCCTGATTAAAATCCTCAGATAATTTCAGAACTTCATTTTGCTCAATACTCGCAATCTCCAGCCCTTCAGCCATTTTTTTTCATAATGAATAGAAAAGCAGAGCAATTTGGGCTTCATCTCCTTTTTCTTTTCTTTACATATTTTCTTGAAGAATAGCTAATGAAAGTGCCTTTTGAATAAATCAGAGTTGCCGTTTCCTCAAAGGAGACTCACAAACCCACAAAAATTGAGTTACCTGTACTATTTATGGTAAAGATGTATAGAAAAAAATTGCAGACTTAGAAATGTTATTACCTTGCCCATATAACTGGTGATTATCATGATTAATTCAGAGACATCAGAAAATAATTTAATTAAATAATTTGGTTCAGGTAAATTCTATTTTCCCTGATCAATGTTCTTGAGTCTAGAAATTCAGTGCTAAACCCAACTTGTTTATAAAACCAGTATCTTGCAGATCCAAAGACAGAACAGAAAACCCACTCTACCTTTTGGTTACTCCCTGCACCTCAAGTCTATATCATTTTCCTAAATGCTCACCAATCATTGTGGAAGCTATGGCAGAGGGAGCATTTTTAAACCCTTGGTCTTAAAGAAGAAATAGCATCAAAAGAGGCTAAAATTACACAAAATACTGTTGATCCAGCAAGGGAATATCTTTTACTAATTTAGTAGTGGGCTAAAGTCAGGGAGTGAAACCTACCTATGAGGTGTGAAGGGATGACATTTCTGTTTTTCTCTGCAGGAGTGATAGGAAGCTCTTTTCAAACTAAAATGACCAAAATGACATTGAACTGGTTCTATTCAGAGCTTCAATAAATCAGCCCCGAGAATGACTTCCTACTCAAACCTTTTCCAGTAGAGAGGGGAGATCTTTATTATAAGCCTTCACTGAAGCTACTCTTGGGCAAGCATTCACAGCCGTGTCCAAATCAAAGAGTGAATTTTCTGGTTCAAGACCAGTTTTCATGCATCACAGGAAGGAATATAAGTGGATCAATTTTGAGATTCCCTCCAACCTCCATGTGTCCAGGATTTCTTCAAAAAAGGACCTAGTGGCCCTCTGGAGGGCAGTAAAAATGGGATTTTGCCATTTTTTGTACCTCTTTGGCTCCTGAGCAATTGAGAGGTCTGTAAAACAAGGTGTGCCAACCTGGAGAGCTAGGACAGAGTGGATCTGTGAATTCAAATGGGGAAAAAGTCCATCTTGACTCCCACTAACTCTTAATAGCAATTTAAACCAAACCACAGTAGCATTAGCTTAATATGACTTGGTCACCAAATAATCATGGGTATGTTTATATCACATTTCAATTCTTGTACATATCTTAAGCTATTATTGACATTCATAATTACTTTTAAAGTATGGTAGTTATTATGTCCACCAGTAGCTTTTATTGTGTATTCTGTTAATGAAGAAGTATGTCTTTTAACATACTACGATTTCAAAAAATTTTTATTATCTGCTGGAGTATGAGTTTCCTCTGTGCTGTAGACTGAATTGTGTCACCGTTAAAATAATATGTTAAAGCCCCAATTCTCCAAATGACTATATTTGGAGACAGGCCCGATAAGAAGGTAATTAAGGCTAAATGAGGTCATAAGGGTGGGGTCCTGATACAACAGAATTAGTGTTCTAATGAGAAAAGTCAACAGGAAGCTCACTCTATGTACGCACAATGAGGTCATGTCAGCCCATAGCAAGAAGGCTGCCACCTACAAGTCAAGAGAAGAGGCTTCCGAGTGAAAACTATCTTGCCTGCACCTTGACCTTGGACTTTCAACCTCCAGAGCCAGGGGAAATAAATTTCTGTTGTTTAGGCCACTCTTTCGATGTTATTTTGTTATTACAGCCTGGGAAGATAAAGACACCCTGTAACCCTTTCATCTTATTTTAAGTATTTATAAAACATTATTCTGTGAAGTAGAACAGGCTTCCTCAGACTGGCAAAGGCTGTGATGACATTAAAAACACACATGAAGCTCCCATGTAGAGCAGAGGATCATGGCAGACTGTGACTCTTAGTACATACATCTGGCTTCTGATTCGCTCTGTGTTCCTTGGAGATTTGCCTAATTCTAAGTGCCACCAATTATTCAGGGTAGTAAAAGTGAAATATCTTAGAATCATGGCCATACAGAATTCAGCTTTTCTGGGTTGTTAGCAAGAATCAAGACTCAGAAAAATATCTCTACCAGGGCCTTCTTTCATTTGGGTGGTTACTCTGGGCCAAGCTACTCTGGGAGATAAGGATAACTGACAAAGCCCCTAAGCTCACAGGGTATAGTCTGTCATACAAAGTAAGTCTATAAGAAATAATGACAAAGCAGAAGGATAAACACTTCAACACCTTTTCAACTTTCATTCACATTCTTCCATAATCCATATGCATAAGCATATGTCTTGTATTTCCCCTTGCCTGTCCCCTCCTCCACTGCTTCAGCAATTCCTTCTTCCCAAGTTCCTTTTATACTTATAAGAAAGTTCTCCCCTGCTCTAGATTCAGGCCATCAAAATCTTACACTTCTGATCTCAATTTGTATATGATAAAGAACAGCAGAGTATAGCATATGTGTGAGAAGAAAGTGCTTAGTACCTCATTATTCTCTTTAAATGTCTTCTCTTTCTAGGTCTGCATTTTTTTTCTACCCGTCTTTACCATAAAAAGTGTAGGTAACTCAATATTTCTGGGTTTGAGGGTCTCTTTGAGAATAAGGCAACTGTGATTTATTCAAAAGGTACTTTCATTAGCTATTCTCCAAGAAAATACATAAAGAAAAGAGAAAGGAGAAGCCCAGGAAGATCTCTATATCTAGATAGTGACATTCCTTGTCAGTGAGCTCACAGAACTTTTTTTTTTTTTTTGGTACAACATGCATTACTGAATGCATTCTGCTCTGTACAATTGCCTCCACTTGTGTAGATTTTCTTTTTCTTCTCTACTTGATGGTTGGCTCCTTGAGAACCAGATCTATGACTTAATTATTTGATATTTCTATGGTACTAAGAACACTGCCTGAGGGGCCACTTAGTAAGAATTTATTAAATGATAAATAATTCAATGTTGCTGAAAAAACAGCAAGTCATATTACTGTAGGAAATTATTTACATAGTGTTCATTTCTGAGCACTGCTGACCCACCATTTAATTTTAAAGTGTGGCTAAAATCGGTGTCCTGTCCTGATCCTTTCTGGTAATCCTTTGGATTTAATTAGAATAAAAAGTTCTTAACTGCTCTTGCTTATGCTCATGGATCATTTTCCCGTAAAGTAAAATGTGTGATGAATATAAAGTTTTATCATCCATGTGGTTTCAAGTGTGCTGTTTTATATGTGTCTGTTGCTTAAGAAGAGCAGTTTATAGAGGCATTTAAAAAAATTTTAATAGGAAACTTTACCTTTTTTTATGCCACCTGAAAGGTAATTTCAGCAGTTTACTGCTCATTTGAGAAGAGAATGTTATTTGGGGAGATACTGATTGAAGTGATCTGAGGAGGAGTATCAGTTAGCATATGCTAGGTCATGCTGCAGTAACACCCCATATCTCAGTGGATTAGCACAATAGTCTACTTCATGCTCATGTTCCATGTCCACCCTAGGTGGAGAGGATGCACTCAAAGATCCTTGGTGAAGGGAACTCCATTTCTATATATACTTCCTTAGTAATTGTATGAGGGAAAGGGAACGAGAAAAATTGTTCACTGGATCTTAAAGCTAGCCCTTGGAGAAAACATTTAGCACTTTTCCTCATATGCCATTGGCCAATTAAGTTACATGTTCACACATAACTTCAACTGGGGAAGTACAACATTACCACATGCCTAAAAAGAATAAAACAGGGATATTTGTTAAGAGCTCTAAAAAGAGATTGATAGTTTATGGAGTCATTTTTTTTAACCTTTTCTTGTTCTCTTATGTTATCTTGCTGATTAGACCTAGAGACCAGAATGGGTGTTATTGAGACAGTGTAATGCTTATTGTATGGCATATTACATACAAAAGTTATTAATCATAGAGGTACTACACCAGACTTCCATTTTGGTCATGATTAAAAATGCATGTTCTTAATTTATTTGTATCTGGAAATCTATACGAGACAAACATTAAGAGCAGCTTTAAGAAAAATGGTGTGTAACATTACTAAGTATTATTTTATTAAGACATACTTAAAGATCAAAAGGCCTCACCATGCCAATGAAGCCAGACTGATGAAATACTAGATAACTTTGTGCTAGTCGAAATAAAACTTTCCTTTGTGGCCCCTCAGGGGGGAACCTGTTGATTGCCTATCCCAGTATCCATGGGCCCTTCCCTCCTTACTGACAAAACCCTCATTTTATCGTGACGTGTATGTGGAGAAGGGTGGTTTCCCAGTCATCCTTCCAGCTAGATTTGGCCCAATGGCTATAAGCAGAAGTGCTGTGTGCTATTTCTGGGAAGTTGCCCTAACAGAGAAAGAGAGGGCACACTCTTACTGTGCTTCCTCCTTTCTGCTGCCTATAAAGTGGATTTGATTGTTGGACTTCTAGATACTTTAGTTGATCCTTGAGAAAGTGAATAAAGATTTACCTGCTACATGAACTGGTGCCTGGACGTGTTACACAACAAGCAGTCAGGACTCCCAAAAAGAGCCATAGTAAGTGTTCTTAAGAACTGTCAGAAAAACAGCCTTTGGGGTAAACTTAAGACTGTTCTATTTCAACCCAACATATGAATTTGGGGCTCAGCATTCAGCCCAGAACAGTGCTGACGTGATAAACCAGGGACCATCTCTTTTCCTTGAGGAACTGTAGCCTTTGCCTTTTTAAGTTCCACTCTCACCTTTGATCTGATAGACAGTCTTCAGAGAGGGGCAAAGGAGTAAATCCTCAATCCTTTAAACAAACGGCTCTGAATCATTCTTGGAGAGTTAATCTATAGAAGCCTAACTACTCTATGTTGGATCCTGTTCTCCCTGACCAATACTCAATATCACTATATCTTTGTTACTTTTATCAAAGGAGGCCTTCAGCAAGGAACCAAGACAGTAAAGTATTATAAATATGAATGGAAGAGACTATAGGAGAAAGAATGATCAATAATGTTTGAGACCATGATAGACATGCTTCTTCAGCTGTACTGCATGCTGAGTTGGCAATTATTTGGATGAGTACTTGCAAAGTGTCCTTTCCAACCAAAATTAAATTACAAATGTCTTAATACTTGCTTATTTCCATTACGGTTTATATTTGAGAAGCATAACATTAAAAAGATATCTTTAACTATAGCTTCAGTAATTATGACACTTTGGATCTAATCAAAACCATTCCAGAATATTATAGGGAGAAAAATCATGTTAAAATTTGGGATATAGAATTCCTATACTGCATTCCAAATTAAGAAAATAGACTTGGAGCACCTGGGTAGCTCAGTCAGTTAAGCGTCTGACTCTTCATTTCAGCTCAGGTCATGGTCTCAGGGTCATGAGATGGAGCCCCACCCTGGGCTCAGTGGGGTTTCTGCTTGGGATTCTCTCTCTCTCCCTCTCCCTCTGCCCCTCCCCCATTCATTCATGCTCTTTCTCTCTCTAAAATAAATAAATAAAACTTTTTAAAAAAGAGAGAAAGCAGGCTTAATTTTGCTGCTTATTAAGCTGATCCAACTTTGAGTTACTTAGGCTCACAGATACCTATAGCACTACTTTGACATCTGACTCCAGTTTAATATATGATATTATAAATTATTTGCAATTAATGTGGAGAAATTATTTCAAGGACATTCAGGAAAAATCTATCATGCCAGACAGCTGCTTAATCAAGAAGCAAGGGACTGAAAAGATAAAAACTTAGAAGTGTTTACTGAAGAGTTTTTAGCAATACCAGCACTTCATAATACAAAGAAATTAACATAAAATACCTATAATATTCTGTTCTTATGGTATCTATAATGATGCTTTTTTGCTCAAGGTATTAATTCATTATTTTATTGTTCATTAAAGCAAAATGTAAAAGGAAGATTTCGAATGCCTTAGTTAAGCATGTAATTAGCATTCAATAAAACAAATGCTGTGAGACAAAAATGGTGTGCTCCTTTAACATTTTTTCTTACAGAACAACCAATGAAGAAATCAAGCATAATAAATGTAATCCTTATAATCTCATAAAACTATTGGCTTAAATAGAAATTCACTTTTGGAAAATAAACTATATTCTTTTTAATCTTAGCAAGATCTGCACAAATCACTAAGAGTTCCTCATGACTTTAACATTGGTTATTCTTATGGTTTCAAAATTGCCAAATCCTTGACTCCTGATACAATTTTGCATCTAAAAGGATGACATTGTCATTGTCAATCATTACACAGAGACAAAGGTATAAAATAAACTAACAACATGGTAGCTATGAAATAGTTGTTTTAGTAACGGTCAACATATTCATGCATTCTTGCATATAATGTATTATTTGTTTCAGACGTAAAGGTCTGGAAAAATGAAGGGGGGGAATCAGAGGGGAAGACGAACCATGAGAGACTATGGACTCTGAGAAACAAACTGAGGGTTCTGGAGGGGAGGGGGGTGGGGGGATGGGTTAGCCTGGTGATGGGTATTAAAGAGGGCACGTACCGAATGGAGCACTGGGTGTTATACACAAACAATGAATCATGGAACACTACATCAAAAACTAATGATGTAATGTTTGGTGATTACTATAACATAATAAAAAAAATGCATGCATTTCACTAATACATGCTTGCATTATTTTCTTTCTGCCTGATTTTCTTTAAGGTTGTCAATGTTGTTTTTATTCTCTTTCACATTAAATAGTTATTCGATAGTTTAAAATAGATCAGAAATATAAAACAATCTAACTTTTAAAAATTCTGCTTCTGTATTCCGAAGTCAAAGTTTCTTTCTAAACTAAATACAGACCTAATAATGTAGGTGGAACAAGTCTAAATACAGTTGATCCTCATTATCCACAAATTCTGGTTATTTGCAAATTTGTCTCCTCACTAAAATTGATTTGTAACCCCCAAATCCATACTCATGGAGCTTCCCCTGTTGTTTGCGGACATGTGCAGAGTGGCAAGAAGTTCCAGTCAGTGGTCACACAGTTCCCAGCTAAGGTCAAACAAGGCAACGCTGGGCCTTTCTGCTTCAGTTCTCATAGGTAGATGACCATGACCAGAGGAGGGAGATGGTAGGAGGCAGTACAGAAGTACAAATGTTCAAGAAGCTCCACCTCTGGGGCCAGGTGGGCAGAATTTGAAATGGTTTGTTGGCACCTTTGAGTGGGTCAGCCTCATACAAGTCATTTAACACTACAGAACCTTATTTTTTCTATGTGAAGAAACCAGAATCTACCAGGATGGGTTGTTTTTAGGATTCACAGTTATAATCTATGTAATTACATATATTTTTTCTAGGAATAATGGTTCAGTATTCATTCATTGAGTGCCACAATTTCATGGAACATAACTATCACAAATAATGAGAATCCACTGCATTTAAACAAGTGCATATTTATTCAGTCTTCATGCACATAGCCTAGCAACACATAAGAGAGTAGAACAACTGTGAATAATATAAATTTTATATAGAATATGAATTAAATATTTCAAATAAATGAAAACTACTGTAGCATTAATAACAAGTTTAACTGAATGCTAATTTCTTAGAATTTTTCCTGAGAAAATTATGAGCATAAAATATATTCACATTTACCCATGGTTCATGTGGTTAATGAATCGTCCAGATTCTGTTAATTGAGATGGCAAAGAGATAAATGTTGAGGATTCCACCAACCTGACACTAAAATAAATGAAAAAAGGATTATTTTGAATTCTACTATAACAAAATTCAAATGACCACAAAACATTCTTTTAAATTTTTTTCCATCATTCATAAAATATAATTAGAATCAGAATAAATTACAGTTTAAAAATCCACGTGTTCTCATTCTGCATCTCAAAACATATATGTTTTCAAAAAGGGAAAGATCAGGCCGCCTGGCTGGTTCAGTTGAAAGAGCATGCAACCCTTGATCTCAGGTTTGTGAGTTCAAGCCACATGCTGGGTGTAATGATTACTTAAAAAAAAAAAAAAAGGAAAGGAAAGATCTGGAATATGTAAAAAATAATATTCTATTACATGGAAAGGCAATACTAAATTCTTACAGCAAGGAAATTTAGAACAGAAATGACTGCCCAATTATATTCTAGAAACAATGAAATCATATACTGGTCTCAATGTATTGTCAGAGCTGTATACATTTCATAATTTCTAATCTTATTTTCAAAAAAGAGAATGTTTCTTTCAGGACTGGACATGAGATATGGATACCTAGCTAATCAGTGCATTAGTAAGTATGCCATCTTCGGGAATTACATAGCAGTTCAGCCCTTCTTATAAGATAATGCTCATTCATTCAGGAAACAGTTATGGAGACTCCATTATATGTTATAGGTGGGACTAAGTGCTGGAAATACAAGCATGAATCTGTTATCGTCTCTGCCTTAGGTTGCCCACATTATAGTGGAGGAAAGAGGAAATGATCCTCTAGATGTGGATGAAAGATGTCATGAAGAGTCATGTCAGGAATGCCTAATTCTATATGTAGAGTTGAAGAGAATCTGTATAATATTAATAACAGATTTATTCAAACTTGATTTTGTAGTAGGCCAAATGCAGGCTGCACCAAGATGGGCCACTTTGGTGTGAAGAATATTTTGAGTTAAAAGCAGTCAAAAACTAGCAGATTCAGGTCAAGCTCTTCATCTTCCTCTCAACTTACTACATTTTCATTGGAAAACAGATCCTGTACCAGGAAAAAAGCTATTAACAGAGATTCCTCTTTAGCTAAGAAAAATATCTGAATAGGACAATCTCTGTTTTCCAGACATCTCCTCTCACTTTCTTGCTAATGGTCTTCCTCCCCTTTGTATCCTCACACTCCTCTCTTCTTAGCTCATATAAGTCTCATGTTGACTCACTGTCTTTGGAATTTCACATGTGTGTGAATTCCCCTTATGTAAGAAACTAAATTTGATTTTCTCCTGTTAATCTGTCTCAGCTAATTAGATTCTTAGTTCAGCTAGAACGACCTTGAAGAGCAAATTGCTTCCTTCCCAACAATTTATTAAAATAAATCTTTATTAAATTAAAAAAATAAATCTTTATTATATAACAGTTATTAAGCTCATAATATGAGCTTTACAATAAATAGATCAATAATAAAAATAAAATGTTTTAGTATTGAAACAGAAACACACATACAAACACACATACAACTGCATACAAAACTAAAATGTAACACATTCATACATCCTAACGTTTCAACGTTGAAGGGGTTCAGGATAGCCTCTGCTCCCAAAATGTCCCACTTTGGTGTGCAGATTATTTTAAGCTGAAGGCAATCAAAACCCTGTGGGCTCAAAAAAACTTCTCCCTTTCCCTTAATTATAAAGAAGAATCTAAATTGGGGGTCTTTCCCAGAATAAGGGTTATTAGCAGAAATAAATTTTATCTGAATGACCCATCTCTAGGGCAGAGCAAATGTCTAATTACCAAACATCTGCTTTTCTTCTCCCCCTGTGAGCTGCATTCCTTTCCTCTAAATTCCCAGACTCCTATCCCCTTCTCCTTAGTTCAGTATGACATATATACCTCATTTGGCTGTCTTTGGAATTTCCTTGTCTGGGTGGATTTCTCATACTTACACTATTAAATTTGATTTTCTCCTGTTAATCTGTTTCACATCAATGTGATTCACTGTCCAGCTAGAAGGACCCTTAAAGGGGACAGGAATTCTTGCTCACTGACAAAGCTAATGTCACTTTCTGTCCTTTTATTTTAAGTTGGTAGTTCTGATAGTTTCATACAAGGATTGTAAGGAATTATATTAATACTAAATACTAAAAATTTTTAAACAAAGAAAATTAACTGTAGGAAAATGTAAACAATGAACTATGTGAGACATGTATCAGACTACCAGATTTGCTTATATCATTTTAAAGTTATAGTTAGGCAAATGTAGGAAGAATTCCTCTCTAGAGGGTAATTTTAATTTAAATTAAGGCACTAAATTCTCATTCAAATCTCATAAAATTATGAGGCAGAAAAAATTTACTATGTTTCTTTATATTTCTTTAAATCCAAGGTGAATCTTCAGGGCAATTTATATGGGTCATAATTTGTTCTGGCTAAAAAATAGTCACAAGGATAATACAATTTTACACACAAATAAAAAGACTAAACCAATAAAGTAAATATTAGATTTTTTTGTATACGGTGCATGTACCATTTTGAGATAAAATAGCATTTGAAAAGTCCCTGCTTAATTACACTGAAGATGTCCTCCTTAAAAGAGAAATATTAACTACAAAAATGAAATACAAACTGCCATTAAAATGGAAAAAAGTCCTATTTCATTACTGTAGCTTCTAAATTGGCGGTTTTCACACTTCAGTGTGTATTAAAAACATCTGCAGTGCTTGGTCAAAATGCACATTTCCAAGCTCTATTTGCATGAATTCTGACTTAGTTAAGTCTGGCAAGGGTTCCAGGAGCCTCTATTTAAAACAAGCTCTCCAGATGCTTTTTAAATAGCTTATATATGGATTAAACTTTGAAAAATCTTGGCTTAGACCAGCAATGCTCTAACATTAATGTACAAAAAAAATCCTCTGGAGATGTTAAATGCAGATTCTGACTCAAATGGATTGGGGTGGGCCTGACACTCTGTCCAACAAGCTCCCAGGTGATGCTGATTTTGCTGATTCAAGGACCATACTTTGAGAAGGAAGAGTCTGATCTAAAACAAAAACTATTTTTCAAATAATGAAACCAGACTACCAGACAAAGAAAGGCAAGAAATAGCAGAGTTAGAACCATCACACATTCACTACCTTATAAAAGCAATAAAAACACTGGAAAAGACTGTAAAAATTAACTTTTTCAGAGCACTGGTTAATTAGTGAAAGGCTTGCAACAATTTGAGTAGTGTTTATTAAAAAAAAAAAAACACACCTTGATGATAAGAACAGCAGAGTTTGTGGCCTTGTAACTTTTGTTATGTTGTAATTCCCATCTTTTCACTGCTCTGTAGTAGCCTTGAAAACCAGCAGCCTTGCAACTCAGGTATTTGTAAAATCTGGCAGACTTACAGCCACATGAGGGCATAGACCGAGACTGGAGCTCATCAAAAAAAAGTCCCATCCCTGAGTATTGTTACTTTTTCATCTGTCTCACAGCTCCCTAGAAAAATTCAGTTTGCAAGGTGTTGTCTTTACTGACCTGACTCAAAGGAAAACAGCAATATCCAGGATGTTTGCTGAAAACAATCAGTAGCAATTGTACCTGAGGTTCCTACAGCAAGTTGGATCAAACAAGAGCTTGCCAAAACATCAAAGGAAGATCTGGGGAACAAGAGGCCTATATGAGGGGTTGAAGTAGCTTGCTAGATCCCTAAACTATGTGAAAGGCTTCAACCCTGTCTATGAGAGACAAAGATGTCCCACCAAATAAAGAATACTAACAAGGAGAGAAATCATTCAAAAGAACCAATTATAAATTTTGGACTTAAAAAGTACGGTATCTGAAATAAAAAATCACTAGAGGGACTAAACAGCAGGTTTGCAGTGGCAAAAGAAAGAACCAGTGTACCTGACAATGGGCCAGATAAAATGATTATCTCTAAAGAACAGAAAGAGAAAATAAATTAACACAGCCTCAGAAACCTGTGAGACACCATTAAGCATACAAACACAAGCCTAATCAGAATCCTGAAAAGATAAGAAAGAAAGAGGCAGAAAGAAAATGCAAAGAAATAAATGATGAAAAATTCCCAAGTTTGGAGAGAAATATTAATTTACACATCCAAGAAGTCTAAAAAATGTTATTCAGAATAAACCCAAGGCAATCCAAAACTAGAAAATAATAGTCAAACTCTCAGTAAGCCAAGGCACGGTAAGCAGCAAGACAAAATTGACTCAACACCTATGTTGCTCCATAGTAAAATTAAACAGTTGAATTCCCATCTGAAACCCTAGAGGACAGAAGGCAATGGGATGATACAGTCAGTGTGCTGAAAGAAGGCTGTCAAGAAAGACTACTGTATACAGCAAAACTGTCCTTCAAAAATGAAGGAGAAATTAACAAGTAAAGAAAAACTGAAAAAGATTCATTGCTAGCAGAACTGCCCTACAAGAAATACTAATGGGTGGGGCACCTGGGTGGCTCAGTCGGTAACCATCTGCCTTTGGCTAGGGTCATGATCCCAGGGTCCTGGGATCGAGTCCCGCATCGGGCTCCCTGCTTGGAGGGAAGCCTGCTTCTCCCTCTCCCACTCCCCCTGCTTGTGTTCCTGCTTTCACTATCTCTCTCTCTGTCAAATAAATAAAATAAAATCTTAAAAAAAAAAAAAGAAATACTAATGGGAGTCCTACAGGCTGAAATAAAAGGACACTAGAAATTAACTCAAAACCACAAGAAATAAAAAGCACCAGCACTATATATATATATATATATATATATATATATATACACACACACATATATGTATTTTATATATTTTTATATATTATATATATATTTTTTATATACATATATATGTATTTTCTGTGCAATCTTTTAAATTCTGCTTTCTGATTTTAATGAAAAGAGTGTGAGACAATAAATATAAAACTGATTTAGGGGCTTATAATGTGTAAAGATGTAATGGGTATAACAGGAATAGCACTAACAAGGGGCTATGAAAAGGCGATATATTTCAGCAAAATTTCTGAATTATATTGAAATTAAGTTGGTATTAATTTGAGCTACATTAAGTTAGGATGCTAATTATAATCTTCAGGGTAACTAAGAAAATAAGAAAAATAAGGTAGAAGATAGAAGAAGAAATAAAAAATTTACACTAAAAATAAATATACAATACAAAACCAAGAAGTAATGGAGAAATAAAGGCATGAAGACATAAGACATAGAAAACAGGTACCCAAATGGTAGATATAAATCCTACTGTATCAAAGATGACATAAACTTTAAATGGATTAAATACTCCAATCAAAAGGCAGAGGTTGACAAAAGGAATACAAACAGATTAGAAAAAAATATAAACATTAGTTCAAAGACACAAACAGACCAGGAGCAAAAGGTCAAGAAAGACATACCATGCAAAGGGTAACAGAGACCTGGAGTGTTTATAGTAATAATGGGCAAAACAGAAGTTAAAGCAAACATTCCAGCATGAAAACATGAGAGCTCCATAGACTCACTCCTCCAGGAAAATGAGTATAAGTTGTAAAAATCAACTATTTTGATTCTCTGGAAATTATCTTAAGGGCATAGAGCAAATGAAGAAAAATCTATTCAGTAAGAAAGGCTGTAATCGGTGGCGTCTGAACCAAGACCCCTTCACTCCCTCTTCCTTCCCCACTCAGTAAGACAGAAACCCTACTCCTCATTGGCACAGCTAAGAATACAAGGCTCTCAACTTACCCAGTTCCCAGTTAGAGAGCTACTTTTCTGGGAGGGGTAGGACATCAACATTTCTCATCCTGCCCCCAGTACATGCTGCTGAAGCTAAGTTTTGGGCAAGTGCAGCTGAGAGGAGCGGTGGGGGGGGGGGGCCCTCTTCTGTCCAGCAACCACTCACAGGACAGAGGCTCTACATGGGTGTGAAATTGTCCTTGCCTTAGCTTTAAAATGGTTGCTCAGTGCTGGCAGAAGCAAGCCAAGTAGACCTAAAGCTATGGTCCCCTATCTCTTCTCGCACTTAACTCCTAACGTGCAGGTGGTTGGCAGAGAAAAATGCAACACTATCCCCACCCCCAGTTACAGAGCCATGGTTCCGAGATTTCGCCTGGAGGGAGAAGATAGCTGGGCTTAAAACAGCTCTTAATCTCTTCTCAAAGGAACTGATTTCATTTTCAATGAAGTATGAAGAAGATCAAGCCAAGGGATCAATGAAAAATAGTGCAGATTGTGGTGAAAGGCAATTGGGAGTAGATAGGTAGATTCACTGGAGATACAGATACTACCAAACTAGGCCTGCTAATTTGGTAGTAAAAACAGGGGAAAGGGACAGCTGGGAGGATCCTTTGTGGGGACAGAATAAATCTCAAATATTGACCTAAGGAACTATCACTTCAAAGGAGCCTACATTTGATTGAATTGGTCTGAGGAGCAATTTATGCCTCCTATACAACTGGAATCAGCAGAATCTAATATCTGGCTGTGGGTGTGGAAAGAGATAGTCAAAAGTAGTCCCACCAAAGCCACTCTCATCCCAGATTGACTGTGGGCATGCCCAAGGCTATGTCCCCTGAGAAGTAACATCAGAGGCTTCACACTTTGTGTGTGGAGTCTTTTGTGGGGAGGAGGTAGCTATTACTAAAATGAGCTATCTAATCAGTTAAAAAATTAACCAATACCATTAATGATCCTGGGGGAGATGGGACCAGTATTCAGCTGCTACAAAATATATATTCTAAAATGTCTAGCTTTCAACCTTAAAAATGGTGAAACATGAAAAGAAGTGGGCCATGGAAAAGCATGTTAAAGTGACCAGTTATTAGATTTAACAGAATACTAATTCCAAATTGCTGTTATCCATGACTTCAAAAACTAAGGAAAGTATGACTAAAGAAGTAAAGGAAGCTATGATGACAATGTAACATCACATAGAGAATATCAAAAGAGACTGAAATTAAAAAGAGAACCAAATAAAAATTTTGGAGTTGGAAACTACAAAAACAAATATAAAAATCATCATCACTAGGGGGGCTCAACAGTAGATCTGAACTGGCAGAAAAAAAAGAATTAACAAATTGAAGATTGATAGAAATAATGCAATCTGAAGAACAGACAGAAAATAGAATAAAGAAAAATGAACAGAGTCTCATACATATATGGTGCACCATTAAACGCACCAACACATGTGTAATACAATTGTTGGAAGGAGAAGACAGAGAGAAAATAAAAGAAAAACTGAGGTGTGGGGCAGCGAAGCTGAATTGAGCCATGGAAGTTATTCCAGAAGATAATGTGAATCCATAGAAACAAATAAACCAGAAATGATAAATAAGCAGGCTAACATAATGAAAACTATAAACGTGTACTTTCTATTATGGGCTGAATTGTGTCCTCCCTCAAATTCATATGTTAAAGCCCTAACCCCTAGTACACTCACAATGTGACTGCCTTTGGAAACAGGGCCTTTAAAAAGGCAACTAGTTTAAAATGTGGCCATTAGAGTGGGCCCTAATACATTCTGACTGGTGTTCTTACAAGAGGGCATGTGGACACACAGAGACTCCAGGGATGTGCACATAGAGAAAAGAGATCATGTGAGGGCACAGCAAGAAGGTGGCCATCTGCAAGCCAAGGAGAGAGGCCTCAGAAGAAACCCAATCTGCCAATACTTTGATCTTGTACTTCTAGCCTCCAGAACTGTGAGAAAATAAGTTTCTGTTGTTTAAACCACCGGTCTGTGGTATTTTGTTATGGGAGCCATAGCAAACTAATACACTGTCCTTTCTTCTCTCAGCTCTCTTAAAATCTTAAAAATTACACAAAATAAAAAAAAATACCCAGAAATGTTAGTAACATTACTGATTATTTTAACACCATTGACATAATATGTCTGACAAAAATACTACAAAAAAGGGGGAAATGGAATAGAGCTATATAAGAGTAACATAAAAATGAAAAGGTAACCTACTGAATAGAAAACATTTGCAAATCATATATCTGATAAAAGACTAATATCCAAAATTTATAAAGAACTCATACAACTCAAAAGCAAAAAAACAATCCAGTTAAAAAATGGGCAGAGGATATGAATAGACATTTTTCCAAAAAAGACATATAGATGGCCAACATGTATATGAAAACATGTTGAACATCCATACTCATCAGGGAAATGCATTTCAAAAACACAGTGAGATATCACCTCATAACTGTCAGAATGGCTATTATAAAAAACACAAAAACCAAAACAAACAAAATATAACAATGTTGGTGAGTATCTAGAGAAAAGGGAACACTGGCATGCTGTTGGTGGGAATGTAAAATGGTGCAACCACTATGGAAAACAGTAGGGAGTTTCCTCAAAAAACTAAAAGTAGAACTATCATGTGGTCCAGCACTTCAACTTCTGGGTATTTATCCAATAAAACTGAAATCTGGGTCTCAAAAAGATATCTTTACTCTCATGCTCATTGCAGTATTGTTCACAATAGCCAAGATATGGAAACAATCCAAAGAACCCAAACGTCCATCAACAGACAAATGAGTAAAGAAAACGTGGTGTGTGTATATATTACAGTGGAAGACTAGTCAGCTTTAAAAAAGAAGGAAATCCTGCAATATGTGACAACATGTTCGAAACTTGGGGACATTATGCTAAGTGAAATAAGCGAGTCTCAGAAGGACAAATACTACATGATTCCATTTACATGAGGTATCTAAAATAGTCAAACTCCAAAGGCAGAGAAGAGAATGATGGTTGCTAGCAATTGGTACTAGGATGAAATGGAGAGCTGTTTATAAAAAGTTTCAGTTATGCAAGATGAATAAGGCCTAGAGATGTGATATACAACAGAGTTAACAACATGGTACTGTGCACTTAAACATCTGTTAAGAGTGTTAAGAGGGTAAGTCTCATGTTAAATATTCTTACCACCAAAAAAAAAAAAAAAAGTAACACAAGGAAACTTTTGTAAGTGACAGATATGTATATTACCTTAATTGTGGTGATAGTATTATGGTTGCATGCGTATGTCCAAACTCATCAAATTGTATACATTAAACATCCGCAGTTTCTTTATATGTCAATTCTACCTCAATAAATAATAGAGAAAATCAGGAAAACCAGAAGAAATGTTCTTTGAAAAGACCAATAACACTGACAAATGTTTCCCTAGACTGATCAAGAACAAAGGAAAGAAGATGAAAGGATTCTGAGAGAATACTATGAAAACGTCTATGCCAACAAATGAGATAATGTGGAGGAAATGTACAAATTCCTAGAATGGCACAAACTATCAAGACTGATTAAAAGAAGAAATAAATATCTGATTAGGCCTATAACAAATAAAGAGAGAACTAGTAATGAAATAAACTTCCCATAAAGCAAAGCTCAGACCCAGATGGCTTTAGTTGTGAATTCTTATGAAGATTAAAAGAATTAATACCAATACTTCACAAACCCTTCCAAAAAAACAGAATAGAAGGGATCAGTTCCCAAATCATTCTTGGAGGGTAGTATTAAAGACACAAAAAAAAGATACAGTCATCACTAGAAAAGGGAATGACACCATTAAACCCTATGATTCTAAGTGTAAAATCTTTCAACAAAATACTAGGAAATCAAATCTTATAACATATGAAAAAGCATTATATAGCAAGAAATAGTTGCATTCTGCAAAAAAGGAATTTGACAACCACTAATCAGGTAGACACAGGCATGTGGGTGAATCCTGTCTCTGTTAAATCTCGGTTGGGTTGCCATTTTTGTTAAAAGTAGTGTTAAATTTTTATTAAAAAGTGATCAGATCTGGTAAATGCACTGCATATAATTTTGGGGAAAATATATTTTTTTAAAATTTTAGTGTTATGTTAATCACGATACATTACATCATTAGTTTTTGATGTACTGTTCATGATTCATTGTTTGTGCATAACACCCAGTGCTCCATGAAGAATGTGCCCTCTCCAAAGAACGTGCCCTCCCCAATACCCATCACCAGGCTAACCCATCCTCCCACCCCCCTCACCTCTAGAACCCTCAGTTTGTTTTTCAGAGTCCATTGTCTCTCATGGTTCATCTCCCCCTCCGATTTCACCCCCTTCATTCTTCCCCTCCTGCTATCTTCTTTTTTTTCTTAACATATATTGCATTATTTGTTTCAAAGGTACAGACTGTGATTCAAAAGTCTTGCACAATTCACAGAGCTCACCATAGCACTTACACTCCGCAATGTCTATCACCCAGCCACCCCTTCCCTCCCACCACACTGTAGCAACCCTCAGTTTGTTTCCTGAGATTAAGAATTCCTCCTATCAATGAGGTCATATGATACATGTCCATCTCTGATTGACTTATTTCACTCAGCATAACACCCTCCAGTTCCATCCACATCATTGCAAATGGCAAGATCTCATTCCTTTTGATGGCTGCATAATATTCCATTACACACACACACACACACACACACACACACACACACACACACACACATATGCATGCCACATCTTCCTTTTCCATTCATTTGTGGATGGACATCTTGGCTCCTTCCACAGTTTGGCTATTGTGGACATTGCTACTAAAAACATTGGGGTGCACGCACCCCTTCGGATCCCTACATTTGTATCTTTGGGGTAAATACCCAGTAGTGCAATTGCTGGGTCATATGGTAGCTCTATTTTCAACATTTTGAGGAACCTCCATACTGTTTTCCAGAGTGGTTGCACCAGCTTGCATTCCCACCAACAGTGTAGGAGGGTTCCCCTTTCTCTGCATCCCCGCCATCTGTCCTTTCCTGACTTGTTAATTTTAGCCATTCTGACGGGTGTGAGGTCGAATCTCATTGAGGTTTTGATTTGGATTTCCCTGATGCCGAGCGATGTGGAGCACTTTTTCATATGTCTGTTGGCCATTTGGATGTCTTCTTTGGAAAACTGTCTGTTCCTGTCTTCTGCCCATTTCTTGATTGGATTATCTGTTCTTTGGGTGTTGAGCTTGATAAGTTCTTTATAGATTTTGGATAGTAGCCCTTTATCTGATATGTCATTTGCAAATATCTTTTCCCATTCTGTCAGTTGTCTTTTGGTTTTGTGGACTGTTTCTTTTGCTGTGCAAAAGCTTTTTATCTTGATGAAATCCCAATAGTTCATTTTTGCCCTTGCTTCCCTTGCCTTTGGCGATGTTTCTAGGAAGAAGTTGCTGCGGCTAAGGTCGAAGAGGTTGCTGCCTGTGTTCTCCTTTAGGATTTTGATGGACTCTTCTCTCACGTTTAGGTCTTTCAACCATTTGGAGTCTATTTTTGTGTGTGGTGTAAGGAAATGGTCCAGTTTCATTCTTCTGCATGTGGCTGTCCAGTTTTCCCAACACCATTTGTTGAAGAGACTGTCTTTTTTCCATTGGACATTCTTTCCTGCTTTGTCGAAGATGAGTTGACCATAGAGTTGAGGGTCCATTTTTGGGCTCTCAAAATATTCTGTTCCATTGATCTATATGTCTGTTTTTGTGCCAGTACAATACTGTCTTGATGATGACAGCTTTGTAATAGAGCTGGAGGTCCGGAATTGTGATGTCAGCAGCTTTGCTTTTCTTTTTCAACATTCCTCTGGCTATTCGGGGTCTTTTCTCGTTCCATACAAATTTTAGGATTATTTGTTCCATTTCCTTGAAAAAAGTAGATGGTATTTTGGTGGGGATTGCATTAAATGTGTAGATTGTTCTAGGTAGCATTGACATCTTCACAATATTTCTTCTTCCAATCCATGAGCATGGAATGTTTTTCCATTTCTTTGTGTCTTCCTCAATATCTTTCATGAGTATTTTATAGTTTCCTGAGTACAGATCCTTTGCCTCTTTGGTTAGATTTATTCCTAGGTATCTTATGTTTTTGGGTGCAATTGTAATGGGATCGACTCCTTAATTTCTCTTTCTTCTGTCTTGTTGTTGGTGTATAGGAATGCCACTGATTTCTGTGCATTGATTTTATATCCTGCCCCTTTACTGAATTCCTGTATGAGTTCTAGCAGTTTTGGGGTGGAGTCCTTTGGGTTTTCCACATAAAGTATCATACCATCTGCAAACAGTGAGAGTTTGACTTCTATTTTGCCAATTTGGATGCCTTTGATTTCTTTTTGTTGTCTGATTGCTGTGGCTAAGACTTCTAATACTATGTTGAATAGCAGTGGTGATAGCGGACAACCTTGCCGTGTGCCTGGCCTTAGGGGTAAAGCTCTCAGTTTTTCTCCATTGAGAATGATATTTGCTGTAGGTTTTTCATTGATGGCTTTTATGATATTGAGGTATGTACCCTCTATCCCTATACTCTGAAGAGTTTTCATCAAGAAAGGATGCTGTACTTTGTCAAATGCTTTTTCTGCATCTATTGAGAGGATCATATGATTCTTGTTCTTTCTTTTGTTAATGTATTGTATCACGTTGATTGATTTGTGGATGTTGAACCAGCCTGGCAGCCCAGGGATAAATCCCACTTGGTCGTGGTGAAGAATCCTTTTAATGTACTGTTGGATCCTATTGGCTAGTATTTTAGTGAGAATTTTTGGATCCATGTTCATCAAGGATATTGGTCTGTAATTCTCCTTTTTGATGGAGTCTTTGTCTGGTTTAGGGATCAAGGTAATGGTGGCCTCATAAAACGAGTTTGGAAGTTTTCCTTCCATTTCTATTTTTTGGAACAGTTTCAGGAGAATAGGTATTAATTCTTCTTTAAATGTTTGGTAGAATTCCCTTGGGAAGCCATCTGGCCATGGGCTTTTGTTTGTTGGGAGATTTTTGATGACTGCTTCAATTTCCTTAGTGGTTATGGGTCTGTTCAGGTTTTCTATTTCTTCCTGGTTCAGTTTTGGTAGTTGATACATCTCTAGGATGCATCCATTTCTTCCAGGTTATCTAATTTGCTGGCATACAGTTGCTCATAGTATGTTCTTAAAATTGTTTGTATTTCTTGGGTGTTGGCTGTGATCTCTCCTCTTTCATTCATGATTTTGTTGATTTGGGTCCTTTCTCTTTTCTTTTTGATAAGTCTGGCCAGGGGTTTATCAATCTTGTTAATTCTTTCAAAGAACCAGCTCCTAGTTTCATTGATCTGTTCTACTGTTCTTTTGCTTTCTAGTTCATTAATTTCTGCTCTGATCTTTATTATTTCTCTTCTCCTGCTGGGTTTAGGCTTTAGTTGCTGTTTTTTCTCTAGCTCCTTTAGGTGTAGGGTTAGGTTGTGTATTTGAGACCTTTCTTGTTTCTTGAGAAAGGCTTGTATTGCTATATACTTTCCTCTTAGGACTGCCTTTGCTGCATCTCGAAGATTTTGAACAGTTGTGTTTTCATTTTCATTGGTTTCCATGAATTTTTTTAATTCTTCTTTAATTTCCTGGTTGACCCATTCATTCTTTAGTAGGATGATCTTTAGCCTCCATGTATTTCAGTTCTTTCCGACTTTCCTCTTGTGATTGAGTTCTAGTTTCAAAGCATTGTGGTCTGAAAATATGCAGGGAATAATCCCAAACTTTTGGTACCGGTTGAGACCTGATTTGTGACCTAGGATGTGATCTATTCTGGAGACTGTTCCATGGGCACTAGAGAAGAATGTGTATTCTGTTGCTTTGGGATGGAATATTCTGAATCTGTCTGTGAAATCCATTTGGTCCAGTGTGTCATTTAAAGCCTTTATTTCCTTGTTAATCTTTTGCTTAGATGATCTGTCCATTTCAGTCAGGGGGGGTGTTAAAGTCCCCCACTATTATTGTATTGTTGTCAATGTGTTTCATTGCTTTTGTTATTAATTGCCTTATACAATTGGCTGCTCCCATGTTAGGGGCATAGATATTTACAATTGTTAGATCTTCTTGTTGGATAGACCCTTGAAGTAGGATATAGTGTCCTTCTTCATCTCTTATTAGAGTCTTTGGTTTAAAATCTAATTTGTCTGATATAAGGATTGCCACCCCAGCCTTCTTTTGGTGTCCATTAGCATGGTAAATGGTTTTCCACGCCCTCACTTTCAATCTGGGGGTGTCTTTAGGTCTAAAATGAGTCTTTGGCTGACAGCATATTGATGGGTCTTGTTTTTTAATTCAATCTGATAGCCTGTGTCTTTTGATTGGGGCATTTAGTCCATTTACATTCAGGGTAACTATTGAAAGATATGAATTTAGCACCATTGTATTGCCTGTAAGGTGACTGTTACTGTATATTGTCTGTGTTACTTTTGGTCTATGCTGCTTTTAGGCTCTCTCTTTGCTTAGAGGACCCCTTTCAATATTTCTTGCAGTGATGGTTTCATGTTTGCAAATTCCTTTAGTTTTTGTTGTCTTGAAAGCTTTTTATCTCTCCTCTATTTTCAATGACAGCCTAGCTGGATATAGTATTCTTGGCTGCATGTTTTTCTCGTTTAGTGCTCTGAATATATCATGCCAGTCCTTTCTGAACTGCCAGGTCTCTATGGATAGATCTGTTGCCAATCTAATGTTTCTACCATTGTAGGTTACATATCTCTTCTCCTGAGCTGCTTTCAGGATTTTCTGTCTCTGAGATTCATAAGTTTTACTATTAGATGTTGGGGTGTTGACCTGTTTTTATTGATTTTGAGAGGGGTTCTCTGTGCCTCCTGGATTTTGATGCCTGTTTCCTTCCCCACATTAGGGAAGTTCTCTGCTATAATTTGCTCCAATGTACCTTCTGCCCCTCTCTCTCTTTCTTCTTCTTCTGGGATCCCAATTATTCTAATGTTGTTTCATCTTATGGTATTGCTTATCTCTCGATTTCTGCCCTCGTGATCCAGTAGTTGTTTCTCTCTTTTTCTCAGCTTCTTTATTTTCCATCATTTGGTCTTCTAAATCACTGATTCTCTCTTCTGTCTTATTTATTCTAGCAGTTAGCACCCCCATTTTTGATTGCACCTCATTAATAGCCTTTTTGATTTCGACTTGGTTAGCTTTTAGTTCTTTTATTTCTCCAGAGAGGGTTTCTCTAATAAATTTCATGCTTTTTTCAAGCCCAGCTAGTATCTTTAAAATCATCATTGTGAACTCTAGGTCCGATATTGTACTAATGTCCATATTGAGTAGGTCCCTGGCAGTCGGTACTACCTCTTGTTCTTTTTGTTGAGGTGATTTTTTTCCATCTTGTCATTTTGTCCAGAGGAGAATAGATGAATGAGAGAACAAAATGCTAACAGGGTCACAACGTCCCCAGAAAATATACTCTAAACAAATCAGAAAAGACCTGAAACCTGGGGAAAAGACAGGGAAAGAAAGAAAAAAAGAAGAAGAAAAAGATAAAAACAAACAAAAACAGAATAAAATGAAAGAAAAACAGAACAAAAAAACAGAAAATGATCAAATATGATCAGGCTGGTGCATAGATCAGTGCCACACACTAGATTTTGGGTGTATTTTGCTCCGTTAGAAGAAAGTGCCTCTCAAAATTTTAAAGAAAGAAAAACTTATATATGTACAAAAATAAGGGTTGATATGATGAAGCAATGGAATATAACTGTAAAGATGAAAAGTATAAAAAATTTTATAAAAGGACTTGTTAATTTGTTTGAAAAAAGAAAGAAGAGGATTTAAAAAAAAAGGAAAAAAAAAGGAGAGAATGTGATCAGGCAGGAGACTAGAACAAAGCCATACACTAGAGATTTAGGGTATATTTTGATCTCTTAGAAGAAACTGTATCTCAAAACTTTAAAGAGAGAACAACTTTATATATATATATATATATATATATATGCCACAAATAAGGGTAACTACCTGAAGGGATAGAGTATGACTCTAAAAATGAAAAATAAAAATGTTTTTTTAAAAAAGGGATAAGATGTTGGTTGAGAAAGGGAAATAATATAAAAAAAAAGTTAAAAAAAATTAACTTTGAAAGACTAAAGAATCATGGTAAAAAAGCCATGGATTCTATATGCAGTATTCCCCTAGCTCTGGAGTTCTGCTGTTCTCATTGATCGGTAAACTTGGTCTTGGCTGGCTGTTCTTGCTGATCTTCTGGGGGAGGGGCCTGTTGCCATGGTTCCCAAATGTCTTTGCCAGAGGCGGAATTGCCCCGCCCTTGCCGGGTCCGGGCTATGTAATCCGGTCCGGTTTGCTCTTGGGAGCTTTTGTTCCCTGCAAGCTTTCCGTACAGCTTTGGAGGAAGAGAGTGAAAATGGCAGCCTCCCAATGTCCGCCCCAGAGGAGCCGAGAACTCAGGGCCCTGCTCCTCAGTGCAGCCCCAGAGAAAAGCAGTCAATCACTCCCGTCTCCCCGGTCTCTGGCTGCACTCCGTGCTCACCTGGCCTGTGACCGAGCGTTTCTATCTCTGCCACCCGACTCGGTGTGGAGTCTCCAAACCCAGCAGATCCCTACAGTGCGCTCCTGCGCCGCTCCTCCCCAGGAAGGAAGGGGAGTCTCCCCGGATCTGCCACTTGTTGGGTCCCTGCTGGAGGAGCAGTGGCCCGACTGGGCTGCGGATCATGGTTTATGGCATCCCCGAGCTGAGAGTCCACGCCTCGGCTCCGTTTCTGCAGCCGGCTTCCCAGCTCCGATACCTGGGAGCTCTGCCGCACTCAGGCATCCCGGGTCTTCCTGTGACCCCGAAGGTCCTAAGACCACACTATCCCACGAGGTTTCCACCCCCCGCTTAGCCGCCGGAGCAATGTCCCTCAGTGGAGCCGACTTCTCTAAAAGTTCCGATTTTGTGCTCCATGGCTCTATCACTTGCCAGAAGCGGCTGACGGAGGCCCCCTCCCCCACCATCTGTCCTCCCGAATATCGCCTCGGATTCACTTCTCCGCACGTCCTACCTTCCAGAAAGTGGTCGCTTGTCTGTTCAGAGAGTTGTTGCTATTCTTTTCTTCGATCTCCTGTTGAGTTCGTAGTGTTCAGAATGGTTTGGTCCCTATCCAGCTGAATTCCTGAGACCAGACGAAATCCAGGTCTCCTACTCCTCTGCCATATTTCTCCCCCCAACAATTTTGTTTTAAAGTATGTTTCTTATTAGATTGTTAATAATTCTCGTTTTTTAAGTGTAACATTAAAAGCTAGTTCACTTATTGTTATGGTATTTATAACATAAAAAAAATCTCCAGAAGAATTAATTGGCAATTAAATTTCCTTTCTTTTCAATTGCATTTTTTTTAAAATTTTAAAATACATGTCTGTTGTAAAATATTGATTTTACAAATTTTGTAACTGGTTTTAAAATTTTGAGTTTATGTGCCCATTGCCTAAGTTTGAGGGCTACATTCATACAAAGGCAGAAGGAGCCTTGTCCTCTACCAAACAAATCATGCATCAACTCCGATTGAATTTTAATTCAATCTGAGATAAACCATAAAGTAACAATAAAATATTATGATTTTTGGAAAGACATAAAAGTATAATAGTCTACCAATTCCTGGAACTTTGATATTTCCTTTCAGCTCTACCACTAGAATATAAGACTAATTTTGTTTGATCTTGGTTTCCTCTGAAGAACTGGAGTCAGTCATTTGGTTCATTTAAGGGCATAGTTTAATACAGGATTAATGCTACATATTCTGACTTTTTTTGTTGTTCCTTGCATTCTAACACTTTAATAAAATTGCAGTAAATGAAACTGTCCCTCATATGAACATAGGAACCATAAATTCACCAATAACTATTTTTTTAAGATTTTATTTATTTATTCATGAGAGACAGAGAGAGAGAGAGAGAGAGGCAGAGGGAGAAGCAGGCTCCCAAGGAGCAGGTAGCCCGATGTGGGACTCGATCCCAGGACTCTGGGATCATGACCTGAGCCGAAGGCAGACGCTTAACCATCTGAGCCAACCAGGCGCCCTCACCAATAACTATTTTAACAAAAAATTTGTTTTATCAATAATAAATGATTATTAATAAGAAACTACCAAAAGCCTAGGAATACAGTGATTTTAAAAACTGGATATTATCAAATACTAAAATAATAAGCATACATACAGCTTCTAGTCTCAACACAAGTATTGTTGTGAGGATCTGATTTCTAAAGCCGATGGAAACAGTGCATATTTGATGCAGTACATGGGTGTCACTAACCATTTTCTCCGTCAATATATAAGTTTATAAAGATACTTGTCTATTGTGACTTTAAATAATACTTAAGCATTTTATTTTCATCTCAAACTTGTGTTGTTGTTATTGTTGTTAAATCTCAAGATGCACAAATTCATGGTTAATGTACAGTTTGTTTTTTTAAAGATTTTACTTATTTATTTGACAGAGAGGCAGCGAGAGAGGGAACACAAGCAGGGGGAGTAGGAGAGAGAGAAGCAGGCTTCCCATGGAGCAGGGAGCCCAATGCGGGGCTCAACTAGGACCCTGGGATCATGACCTTAGCCAAAGGCAGTTGCTTAACAACTGAGCCACCCAGATGCCCCTACATGGTTAATGTACAGTT
The DNA here is from genome assembly GCF_037043125.1 of Eumetopias jubatus. NCBI lineage: Eukaryota > Metazoa > Chordata > Mammalia > Carnivora > Otariidae > Eumetopias > Eumetopias jubatus. Next base: position 95,815,479 of record NW_028274817.1, read on the forward strand.
TTAATTAATCATGTTGCCTTAAGTTAAAATGCATGTTCTGGTTGAATCAGGATTTTACTTTCAGAAATTAAAAGACAATAAAATTAGAAGTAAAAAAGTCTATTAATTATACATTTTTAAAAAATTAAAAGATTAGTATAGCTCAACAAACAGAAAGCTCATAGATAAAATTCATAAATTTGATATGCTCACTCTTAGCTTTAAACAGATCAAATACCATTTTAAGAAAACTTGATTTATCTTAATTATTTGTTCTGTTTTATCTGATGATGTTCATAAATTTATTGTAATATAAACACATAAAATTTCTCCTCAAAATGGTTCATGTTGAAAAAAATTATTCACCTTAAGATTGGATATGACTAATTGCAAAGAAATTATATGAAAATGTTATATTAACGTACCTGAAGTCCCCAGCAGTATGGAAGGGATTTTTAACATTCACATTAATTTCTTTCCATTTATAACATGGAGATTTGCAATGTAAAACTTCCTAAAGTAAAAAATAATAATAATAATAATAATTCTATATGAAAGTAACAAAAAAGAATAACCTGAATTATAATATACAAACTTAACCTAAAAAATAGTACACTGAAATATTACAGTGATATTAATTTATGCAATCCCCCTTGTCCCATAAATAGTGTACTGCTAAAATCTGGGTGGGAAGGACAGAAATAGATTTTACCACATTACTGAATCATTTGTCACAATAGTGTCTCTTAAACTGATTTCCTTAAAATTAGTTTTGTTAATGACTGAGTATGATTTCACATTCAAAAATTAATCAATCATACCTATACCTAATATACATGACATAAGGAAGAAGCCAGGTATACGTATGTGCACATGCGTAGCTCTGTGAGTGTGTGAATATCTGTGTATGAGTGTGGCGTGCCTGTGTTTACAATGTGGTGGCCACACTGACATTATTTGTACTGTAATAAAAGCACAAATCTAAAATTAAAACTTCGAATTACCTGAAGGACTTGCATGGAAGATAAGATTCTAGGAATTCTACATTTTTAGACTGATCATGTTATTATCTTATTTCATTTCTCCATTATTATCCAGCCCACTCCCTGGTTTACTAAAACCATGAGTAGCCAGATGGAGAAGTAAACAGACTGCATGAACTTCAGGTGTCAGGTTTTCTGCCCCAGAACCATGTAAATAACAAACTAAAATCATCCATGTCTAGAGACACATATGGCAAAGCAATGTTTTATTTTGGAGAATTCCTGTGAGAGGGTGGGGAAGCATAAGAATTTATTATTCAAGAGGAAATCTGAAGATCATGACACACATCTCAGTGATAATCAAATGTCCACTTCCTGTTCTGGGTGTCTGTACCTTGTAAACCAGTCTGTCCATGTGAACAACTTAATGCTCTCCTCACACAACTGGCCATTACTGGAGTCAATCTCTTTTTCTTCTACTCATGCCACTGTACACCCCAGATTCTTTATAATCCATGTGGAAATTTGGCGACATAGCAAGCTTACTTCTTCTTTACCATACATCCATGGTATAATATTTAGACAAAATAACAGCTATAAAAAGTCAATGATAGCAATATCACAACTATCTTATAGAGATTTAAAAATCCTTCTCCCCCATCCTTTGAAATATAAACCGAATTCTGTCTGGCACGTTATTGCCTCTCAATAAATGCCAGTCTTAGCATTATCTTTAGAGTGGATTTGATCCAGGGGGCACTCAAGATAAATTGATGAATGTTCCTATCAGAGAAGAGAAACATTTTCTTTGCTGCATAAACCACCAACCCTGAATTCAAACAAAAACATAGATAGAAGCCCAGGGACTGCTTTACCTTAAATCACAAGTCTCCACAGCGGAAGGGAATATAAGTTGCTATGTGTATAGCGAATGACTCCATTATGAAAAGAACAAACATAATCCTAAAAATCTGACCTTAAAGGAACACTCAATACAAGCAAATCCTCTTATAAAATTGAAGAATTATTTCCACAGAAAGAGTATCACAGCAAGAATATCAGAGACACAGAAGCCAAGAATTGTGCAAATGTAATTATGTGCACGTGTGTCTGTACACAGGCGCTCCAAGAACAGGAGCTGTATAGAGATAAAACTTGGAGAAACAGCTGGGACACTCCATGGCCTGAGAAGAGAAGACACACGAAATAGGTAAAATTTACTTACAATGGCTTTAAAATTGCGGACTTCACCCTTAAGAGCAAAAGTCATTGTAGTGCCTCCTATTGCATGCTTAGGTTTTGAAATTAATAGCAGTGAAGCTTCAGCAGGATGAAGGAAGCGACTGGTGAATTTCAGAGTGATATTAATTTGGTTTCTATTTAGTAAAAGATAAAAGAAGAAATATTTTATTGAAAAGGCACAACAAGTAGGTCTTCAGTGTAGATCACGTGCCCAGGGCCTACACTCTACAATATACTCACTTCTACAATAAAATTGAAGACCAGGCGCCTGGGTGGCTCAGTTGGTTAAGCGACTGCCTTCGGCTCAGTTCATGATCCTGGAGTCCTGGGATCGAGTCCCGCATCGGGCTCCCTGCTCGGCAGGGAGTCTGCTTCTCCCTCTGACCCTCCCCCCTCTCATGTGCTCTCTATCTCTCATTCTCTCTCTCAAATAAATATATAAAATCTTTAAAAAAATAAATAAAAAAAAATAAAATTGAAGACCACTGCAGATCTCAGCAAGCCTACAATCCAGTTACTGTCATCAGTTGAAACATCTTGATCCAATCTGTAAAACCTACAGTTCCCTTCAAATATACATATAATTTACCAAGTAATGGATTTCTAGTTAGCTGCAGGAAATCACGTGGGTATTTTTGTGCGAAATTCATAGGACATTCTGTGCTACTGTTTAGATGAACATCATATCATATCACTGTTTTTTTTTTTTTGTCGCATAGAGAAAAAAATGAGAAAGACTAAGAATTCAAAAAATACTTAAAGCCATGGCTGGAAATGAAATTTAAATCTGGAATCAAAATAATGGTATATAAGTAGCAGGATTTTTGAGAGAAACACATAAATAAAAGAAGGAAAACACAAAGCCACATCCATCTCTCTTAATCTTCAACTTTCTAGTCTAAAACACAGTAAAATGATAAGGAGTCTATGGACTTGGAGGAGATTGCACTTACCCGTTTGTAGGGGAATGACTACACCATGGCATCCTGGCAACTTGGCATATAGGCCACATACACAAGGCTTATTAACTGCAGTGGATAAAGTCTTGGCAGAAAGCCTTTGATCCTCCCGTAAAAGAAGAGCATAGAGGCACATGAAGAACTGTTACAAGAACCTTTCTCACTTGCCTCCCTACCTCGCCTGAGAGGGTATCCTCAGTTTCTCATTGCCTCCTACATTCTGAAGCAATAGGAGGGTTACTACCTAGCCCCCTTCAGGGGAGAGTTACAGGCTATAAAACTGCTTAGTTGCAGCATGAAATTGGCTGTCAACAACAGGGTGTCCTACCAGGCATGATGCATTTGTCAATAAAAGCCCTTTTGTTGTGCTATTAACCTGCACAAGGGACATGGGGATCTGGCCCTTTTGATAACTTCTGTTTTCACTGTTTATTAAGTAATGAAGTCCTCGAATTAAAAAAAAAATGGGCTCAGTGTTTCTTAAATGGCTAAATCTTTCAGACTTGCCTTGCCTTGACACAACTGTGGGTGAAAAATCTTGGGGAAATTTTACCTTTGCTTTTGCTCTGGCTTTTAGCATAGTTATCACAGTTAGTCCTTTGTGCAAACTATCACCTACTGCCTTCTCTTAGGATGCCCGTATGTGGAAATGGAGATGGGAATAGATTATCTCAGTGTCCAACTTTGAATTAACTTCCCCCAAATCCTTGTGGAATTAATGATGAATGGGTAAGTCTATGGAGCAGCAAAAAGTAAAGTGAATTAAGGACTTTCAAAATCAACAGAAAGACTCTCAAAACTGCTTTTTAGGGAAAATTACAACTCACGTGTAGCAGGAGTGGGGATGGTTTTTACTCAGATATGCCATCACTAATCTCCTCAATTTGTGCAAAGGGATATTTTGTTGGTCATTATAAAAGCTCATGGACTTTAATTAAGAACAAAGAATATTTGACCTTGAGATCTTTTTCAGGGTATATAGGCTCAAACTCTGTGTTAGGATACCTGTGAGTGACTTAGGATTTTTCTAGATATTCTAAAATTCATCATTAGATCAAGTCATTCATTCATTCATTCATTTATTCATTCGATTTTGAGAGAATTTATAATATCCCAGGCACTGTTTTAGATTTTGGGATATAGTAATTAGAAAGAAACCCACAGTATTCCTGATCTCCTGGATCTTACATTCTATGGGGCGTGCCAGACATTAATTATGTCACCACAAAATAAATGTGAAAATTACGAATTATGTACGTGCTAGGAAGTGGTATGAGAGCATATGACAGGGAGTGTGGTACCGTCTGAAGGGTCAGAGGAAAGGATATGCTGGGTGGGATATGAAGGTTAAGAACGAGTTAGCCAGAATGAGCAGGGGAGGAAAGAAGTATCCAAGGTCTCTGGTAGGAGGAATTAAGTGTTTGAAGAACTTACCAAAGGCCAGTGGTACTGAAGTTTAGAGAGCAAGAGCGTTAGTGCTACAGATATATCCAAGAGCCGGCTATGAAAGGCCACATGTTGAGATAATCAGCCTATATCTTAATGGTAATGGGAAGCTATGGGAACATTTTAAGCAGAGGAGTGATGTAAGCAAATTTACATTTAAAAAACTGTTACCATTCTAAGACAGAGGATGGATTGCAGAGAAACCTTTTAGTAGTCTATTTAAACTACACTTAAAGATGATGGTACATTAAACAATGTGGAATAGGTGATAAGAAGAAAGATGTCAAATTTAAGATATATTTGGTGAAATCAATAGGACTTGCTTGGAGATTGGCTCTCCATGGAAGTTGATTTTAAAAAGGTGTATGAGAATGACCACAATCTAAATAACATGCACTTAATAAATGAATTTATGGACCTATACTTAAATCCTATGAAACATATTTTAAATAAAATATCCTTTTTATGAGATCAATGGTTGGTTTAAGGACCATGAAGATTTGAGCCTCTCGAGCATAGTTGTTCCTTTTGAAATTTTGTAGTCATACTGAGGCATGTAAATGACAGGGATCCCTGCCTGAATGTGTTAAAAAGTTCAGAATCAAATGGGTGGCCCACTTAGGTAAGTGTCTTAGGTCTCTAAAATTGTGTATAATTATAGGCATCATCTTAATTTTCTTCCTTTTGTTTTCTTTTTGTTTCAATTGCCTCCCTCTCACTAAAAAAAAATCATGATACTACATGTTTCTTGTAAGGTACTTCAACTTGGCTTTTGGAAAAGATGGAAAATAATTTATAACATATTAGTCAATGTCAGTGCCCAAATGGCTCAATGAGAATAATGAGGAGAAAAAGAAACAGAATGTTCTTCCAAAAGTACACTTTTACTTTTATGTAGTAACTCTGTGGTTATAGCTAAATTTAGTCATCAAATTAGATACAAAAGTAAACATGTTTGTTTATATGTTGATGTACTTGTTTAATCTTTTCTATATAAATGATATGGCTTGGAATTTAAATCCAAAGCTGTCAGAAAGTGCCATTATTAATCATGATTTAGACAGACTCTAAGGATGTGGTACACATAGATAATTATATAATATCTGATAATGATAATGCTGCCATTTTTTAAAGAAAACAAAATATTTTCTGAACCCTATTTGTAAAAACAAAAATATGAAATTACTTAGTCTAGCTAAAGAGATGCTTAAAGAACCATCTAATAGTATTCAAGCCTACAAAATAAAATACATCTAGAAAAGGAAATAATTGTTTTCCATATATACTGAGAATTAAACATTATCTCTTCTGGAAACATGTCCATGTTTACCCCAAGAATACTTAAGTGCTTTTTTTCCATTTTTCTCTAGTTCTATACACACAACACAAATAAAACAATTATCAAGTTATATCCTCATTGTGAATTTGCTTGTAGGACACTCTGCTAGACTGCAAACACTTGTGAGTAGTGTTAATATATTTTCATCTATGAATAACCAGCACTTCGAACTGGGATGGGGGAGGGGGACAAATACCTATTGCTTCCTCTATGTTCCAGTTACAGTACTAGGTGTTTTGCCTATTTAATTACATTTATTACTGACAAAACTTTGGGTAAATATTCCAATCCTCGTTTTACTTTTTTTTTATTTATGAGAGAGAAAGGAAGAGAGGAGGAGGAGCAGGGAGAAGGTGAGGGACAAGTAGACTCCACGCTGAGCAGGGAGACTGACATAGGCCTCAATCTCATGACCCTGAGATCATGAACTGAGCCAAAACCAAAAGTCAGATGCTTAACCAACTGAGCTACTCAGGTGCCCAATCCTCATTTTCTGAATAAGAAAAATGAGGCTGGATCTTAGAGCAGTACATGGCAACATCAAAGCCCAGCATTTAATTGTTAAATGACATGACAGTAGGGTTCTAGACAATGGTATCTGAAACCCAGATTTATCACCTAAGAGAAATCTCATTAAACTGATAAGAGATTTTTTAAAAGCTGATTGTTGGAAGAAGCTATCAATGAGCATCTGAACAGAGGTTAATGAAGGAAACAAAGCTGGCCTGGAGAGTCCAGGAGAGGCCATTTCTAGAAATGCCCACCTGCATGGAGGGCAAGACAGGGTTCAGACAATTTCACTGTCCTCGAGGCCAGTGCAGGATGCTGGGCAATTGGGCCTAAAAGCATAATGTTTTTCACCCTAAGGTAAAGGGTTGTGTGTATACACAGAACAACAATATACTTTTCTATCGCCATATTATTACTGATGAATGGCTAAACAAGTACCACAAGGCATTAGAGTAAATCCTTAAACATGAAACACTGAAAACAAAATAAACATTAACAATTGACCTAAAAGAAAATAAAAATATTTAGGTAAGAGCTAAATACATAAAAGTCAGAGACATTTATAAAGATAACCCCAATTTAAGAACAGGATGCTATGAAAGAGATACTCAATAAAAATGAAAGTATTCCATATATATATATATATATATAAGATTCTCATTTTCTCTCCCTCTCTTTGCTCCTCTCTCCTAAAGGAAACACTTGGAAAAGAAGGCTTGTTGATAAAAAGAAGAAAAATCAAAGATACAAAAAATACTAGTGATAATATAGGATACAATGAACAGGTTCAATATCCAACAACTACAGGTTAGCAAATGAGAAATGAGAAAATGGATGGGAGAGAATTATGAAAGAAATAATTTAATTTTCCAGGGCTTATGAAAAACAACTTCATAGTTAAAGGAATCACTGTGTACCCAAATGGTGTATAAAAAAACACCCTCCTTGATGCATTCTGGAACAGTATCAGAACACAATGGAAGATCCTAAAAACTTCCAGAGGTGTTGGAAAACAGAATTATAGTAGACTTTCTCATCACAAATACTGAATACTATGAGGCAGGGGAACAATTATCCTAAGAGTTATGAGGAAAAAATCTTTTCAACTTAGCATAATAAACGAAGCAAAATATAAATCAAGGGTAAGGGTAGTAAAAAGACATGCTTAAAAATGAAAAATCTTGGAAAATTTACCTCTCATTTTTTTTATTACGTTTCATAAGGATTTCTAAGTAAATAAGTAAGTAGATTAAGAAAGAGAAAGATACTAGTTTCTATCCAAAGAGAAATAAAAAATGTCCAATATTGGGGTGCCTGGGTGGCTCAGGGGGTTAAGCATCTGCCTTCGGCTCAGGTCATGATCCCGGGGTCCTGGGATCGAGCCCTGCATTGGTCTCCCTGCTCAGCAGGGAGTCTGCTTTTCTTTCCCTCTGCCTTTCCCCCAACTCATGCTATCTCTCTCTCTCTCTCTCAAATGAATAAATAAAATCTTAAAAAAAAAATGTCCACTATTTACATCTCTTCAGTCGGTCTGGAAAGCAATCAGTCCAATTAGGAGGAAAAGGCAAAGTGCTCTAGCAATGGTATACTTGAAGGAAAGAGACATCAAAGACTGTATGCACTTCTTTAGAATTTATTGATTTTCTCAATTTAAAAAAGGAGTCAAAAGATACTTTTTATACTGATGGTGTAAGAAACATTTATAAAATAGATTTTCACTCCTGGAAAAGTACTAAGTAGAAGATAAAACTGGTGATGTTTGGAGGGAGGGCAATCAATCTGGAGAAGTATACTAGATCATTAAATACTATAGCTATACATCAACAGATTATTTCTGAAGTTGATATAACCAAAATAGTGGCAAAGATAATATAGATTATTTCGATTTTGGAGGTAACCACTGGAAGAACTAAAATGAGACATAAATGAAGGAGTGAAAAGTAGGTGGCTCAAGAAATGGATTTCTAGAGACAGATTTGAGGGGAGAGGGACTTGTTTTCATTTTAAACTCCTCTGCATATTTGGACTTGTTAAGCATGTATAAGTTAAATTTTGATTAAAAAAAAAGATAAGTTGAAAACAAGAATATAGGTACATGTGTAATATGGTCAAAATATGAATATATGTACTCATGATTACATGTATGAGTAGGTATACATGAATATATGGTCAATTAATGTTCACATGACATGTATCAAAACCTCAAGAAGCTAATATTTATAAATATGTCTATATTTATATAGACTATAAGTGGTGCAATGGTGTACAAAGAGTAAAATAGGCACACTGCTGAGAAGTTAATAGGAAGTAGCCTATTGGGTTCACCCAAGTGAAATATTTTCACAAACCAGCTCTTGGAGAAGCAAAAAATGATACAATTACATGTCATGAATCTTCAGGATTGCTTACAAATAGTCAAAGCCACATTTTATTGAATGCCAAGGGCTTTGTATGGGTGTGATACACACACACACAAACACACAATATGTACAGGTGTCAACTGAATAAAAGTGCCAACGATGGATTTAGATTGGCTGGTTTTGAATCACCGCTTGACCATTTAATAGCAGGGAAAATCGGGCAAATGATTTAATGTCTCTGCTCAGTGTCTTCTTTTGGAAAATGAGGACACTAATATGGCTGTTAGGATGATTAAATATGAAAAGGTACACAAAGTGCATGTATGTAGCAAATATTTAATAAGCATTAAGTGTTTTAATATTTACATATAATGCATTTATTTTGTAAATATTTAACTAGCCATATGCTATAATAAACATACTTGTGCATATAAAAAGACTAGAAGGAAATGAACTGATGAATTAAATGTGCTTATCTGATGGGGTTCTAGGTGATTTTGTTTCTTCTTTATACTTTTCTGTAACAAACTTATAACGATGTACAGGTTTTACATTTATAATAAAGACTATAAGTGTTAATTTTGTTAACTGCAATGTGATATTAAGCTAAAATATCAGAGGTTTAATGTGATTGTTAGGAAATATTTCCACTTAACGAGAGTTCTGAAATACTGGCAAAGGTTATTGGGTTTACGAGTAAATAAAAGCAGAGAGAAACGTAAGTCCTTTTCACTTGTATCAACCTATTTGAAAGGCAGAGAACACATCTCAATTATCAAAGTCCTGTGGGAAGAAAAATGGGACTGTGACAATGTTCAAATGAATGTGTATTACTAAGGTTGTGTTTTAAAACAGACATGTAATAAGTATAACTTAGAAAATGGGTAGGTTGTTTTTACAAAGAGTTTTATTCTAATCATTTAATTTACAGTATAGAAACAGGGGAATGGAGAATTGTTTTTCTCACACTCAGTTCAATCTGGATGTAGTACCAACCACGAATATTCAGAATTTATAAATTATATACTCCTTAGCATGAAGAAGTAACTGAAGAAAACAAACACAGGCTAATGACACAAACCAAGGGCACTGTTACAACTGGGTTTCTTGGTATTTTAAATACGATTAAAATGGCCCTGATTTCCAATTATTTCTGCATTTGATATGCTAGAAGTAATAATAATTACAATGTGAAGAGCAACTCAAGTTAATGTATAGTTAAAAACTAAAAAGATAACCAGGTGAAGTAACTTTAGTAGTTATAATCTGTCACTTGGTACTGGGAAAAAACAATTGAATGCAAAGGCAATGACTAAAATTCAAGCTGGCTGAAGTCAATTAGTGGTTATTAAATTTGTGAACCCCAGTGATATTAACATAGCTGTCCTCTTATCATCCTTGTATTTTGTAATAAGAATATTTGCCATCATTAAAACCACTGACATATCTAATAGGATTTCTTGATCTGGAAAGAGTCATATATTATGCTCATGTTTAATTTCTCAAGACTAATTTCTGGGGGTTTCATTTGTACTTTATTTTTGAAAGTAGGACAGTAGTAGAAACATTAAACAAAAGCATCATGAGAACAGAATCATATAGAAATGAAACTTTAAAGAAAATTACTATAATTTGGGAGCATATATATATATATATATATGCTTATATTTCTCTATGCATCTATCCACACATATGAACACAATGACAATGAAGGGATAGAGAAAAACGGCAACACTGAGGGTATCTTTAAGGTAAGATTATCAGTCTTTCACTTTTTTTGTTCTTTGTACTTTTATAGTTTCTAAATTTTCTACAATGAGCACATTGCTCAGAAACTATATATAACATATAAACAGAATGACATATAATAACATTATATATATATGATATATATAAACTATATAAAGTCTACACACTGGTTTGAGTTTCCTAAGGGAAACCGAACTACAGTACGTAAACAAAAAACTTATAGTCTAATCTCTATGGCCCATATGCATGCAAAATAAACTAAAATTAAAAGCATACATAATAAGCAACTGTTTTATGTTGTTAGAATTATTTTAACAAAATTGGTGAGGAATCTCAGCAACATATACACACTTTGTCTATGTCTGAGTGATGATCTTTTCATTATATGTATACCAGTTAAAAACAAATCCAGGCCACTCTTTTATAATTATAATACACATTAAATATCTAGGGTTGATATTTTCAGTGAAATAAAATTTAAAAGAAAAGAACACTTACTTTGGAGATATTGTCACAATGTTCCCTGTTTGGGAAAGGGAGAAGTCAGAGGCATCTTTTCCAACAATTACAGCATTATACACTAAGTTTTTCAAGCTTGGATTTTTCAGTAGAATCTATATTGAAGAAGAGAGTATACATAAGATCATGAATTTTAAAAATATATAATTTAGCACTTATTTTCACCAAAGCAAGTTATACATTTTAATCATGAAAATATTTCTAATGTGCACTAACTGGAGAAAAGCAGACTTTGTATTTAAAGATAACATAAATATATAGTTTAGCAGAATAAGCAAGGAGAAGGAGCTTTCAAGCTTTCAAGAAAGGAAATGACAGATGTAGAAACACCTGATTATCAAAGATTTAAAATCCAAAGTTAGCAACTTGGATTTTATTCTTACTGCAAAGGGAAATCTTTGGAGATTTTTAAACAGAGAATTTATAGAATCCAGTTTGCAAAAAGGATACTCAGGCTGCTCAGTGCAGAAAGATTTATAAAGGAGTGTACTTTTAAAAACACAGGCCCAGGCTGAAAATGATGGTGGCCTTGACTCAAAGCAGTAGTATAACAAGGGCCTGGCTGTCCCTTCCTTCCTGATGCCAAGATAGGGAGGGTATGTGAAGACAAGTTACTTCATTTTTAGAGAGAATATTTCATGATAACTGTGAATATCCAAGGGTGTATATAGAATATAATGTGGATTAAAAAAAAAACACCCCAAAAAACAGACACACTGGAAAGACTCCAGGTTATCATGGAAAGTACTGACTCAGAGGAGAAAGATGACCTGGGGGAAATGCATGATTGGCCAAATTAGAGTGACAACAAGGTGAGTGCAGCTTACGCAGCCCAGGAAGTATAGTCACAGATTTCTGAAGAATTAACAATTAGCACCACGTGTGATTAGAGTGACTTATAGTGATTATGGTGACTTGTACAGAATATGGTAGATTTGTTAAAGATTAAATTAACTAGGGGCACCTGGGTGGCTCAGTCAGTTAAGTGTCCAACTCTTGGTTTTGGCTCAGGTTGTGATCTTAGGATTGTGAGATCAAGCCCTGCGTCAGGCTCCACACTCAGCACGGAGTGTGCTTGAGATTCTCTGCCTCTCCCTGTCCATCCCACCCTCCCCCAGCTCTGTCTCTCTCTCTCTCTAAAATAAAAAAAAATCTTAAAAAAATAAATAAAAAAGTAATTAATTTTATGTTTCGATTAGAATTTTTGTTAACTACCAGGAGAAGTACATTGTTGCTGAAGAGTTTCTTCTATCTTTGGTTACACCAAGGAATTGGGGTTCTCATGTTGCTTACCGATGTATAATATCAGTTATAATGGAGGCAAGACAAACCCAGTGTGTTTTTTTTTTATTTTTTATGTATGTACATATGAATTTGAAGTATTAATGAATAGACCAAGTAATTTTAAGTTCCAGAGAACTAATTTCTGTTTTCTGAAAGGAAATGTAGAAAAATCATGAGGATTCCCTGTGAGCTGCTACTGATTTTTAGTCCTGGAACATCCCTAACCAGCCCTGAGATCTTAAGGAAGCCACTCATTCTCATTATGTCATATCCTATATATGACAGAAAGGCACTGGGCTCACCTGTGGTCAGCTTATTCCACCCAGGATTTCACGTTGGGGTGGTAAGTGGTAAATGGGGACAAAGGAAATCTGTTCAAGGAGCCTCAATTCCCCTTTTGCACCTTTTGCAAAATAGCTTATCTTTCACTATTTAATAGCTATCTTTAACTACTGTGCTTCTGTGTAAATTCTGCTTCAAAAAGGGAGAAGAAAAGTTCAACTGCATTTAAAAATGTCTCAGAAAATCACACACTCTATATTTTTTTTAATGATCACTCTATTTTTTACTGGTTCCAGGATTCTATGTTTCTATTACTGACATATAGTTGCACAAATACTTTTTCAATTCTAGTAGCCATTTCTTGAGATTCTTTTTTATTCTAGAGTGATGAAAATGTTGGTAAAAATGATATTCAATGACTTAAGCACTGTCATTTATGGTGTTGATGCATAGGGGCAAACTATGCCAAATGTTCTCAGCAATTTCCAAATCAGTGATTTTTCTTAAATGAAATTTAAAACTAAAGCTTGTTATAACTGACATTTTCTTGCATTTAAATTTAATTTTTGTTATCGTCAAAAGACATACTCTACATTTGTGAAAAATCAAAGTTATATCTGTATAATTTCATCTATAATCTTTTTTTCCCCTTTTTTTCTTTCTTAGTAGGCTCAATGCCCTACATGGGGCTTGAACTCAAGACCCAAAGATAAAGAGTCAGATGTTCTACCTACTGAGCCAGGTAGGCATCCCTCATCTATAATCTTAAAATACAAACATTATTTCTAGTAAACAGCTAAATGTGGAAAGAACTATTTCCATTTTAATATGCTTTAATTTGATTTTTAACATCACAATTAAAATTTATATTTCAACATTAGTGTTAACTACTTTTAAAAAATAGTGGCAATTAAATGGCATAAAGAAATACAAACACATGGACAGAATTAGAGAACTGGAATTAAAACTAACTGAAATAAATCACTGCTTAATCTAATTCAGACTCATCCTAGACTCTGCGGGCTTAATCAAAACATTTCTAACTCTTTAGAAATTTTATTTTGAAGTCAAAAGACCTCTCCAATATAATTACAGCTCCAGGCTTTGAGGATCATTGCAGTTAGGGAATTATCAGAGTAAATACTGTTGAAAAAAATCTTCTAAAGAGTTTTATATCTTTTTTTCCTGATAAAAAGAAAAAAATTCATAAAAAGGAATCATATCTAAATTACCCTAAACGGAGCCCTTTACATGTTGAGACAAGAACCTGCGTTCTCCCCGATTTTTAACTGAATCCTTACCAACCATCACTCATATCATCACAGAGGCTATGTATTTTCTCAGAGGTTACAATTACAAGTCAAAAATCACCAAGACATCTTCTGAAGAGCAAATACGGACAAGTTCTGCATCGAATGTATAAAATTACACCCTCCCAACTAAATATGAGAAGGAATACATAAAACAGCCTGAAGAAAAGGAATAAACATGATCTGACCAAAGAGATAAAGTAATTTTTGTAGGAAATAAGATTCTACCAGTCCATAGTGTCCTCAGAAAGAAACAAGGAGAAACCTATAAATCTGGTTGAAGATTTTGTGAAAACTAGTAGAAGGAACAATCTTAAATAAACATAAGCAATTTAAAACTGTATGCTAGAAGATATTTCACAAGTGTAAGCTTGAAAAACAAATTGAGGTCAATGACCCTTGACAATATATTTCTCAAAGAGAACACTTCATAAATATGGACATATTTATACAGATTTGTTATTGTCACAGGATTTCAAATTTCATTTTTGATTTTTTTCTGCAAATTAAAAAATCCACCGTTACACATTTAGCAGCTCTTGGGTATATAATATCCTTTAGTGGGAATTAGATGGCCCTGGTCAGGAACACTTTCATTTTTATTTCCCTTTATATATCCTCATCTGAATAAAATTCATCTGGATGTGTAAACCGCTCCCTTAAGGAAAGCTGAGTACATTCAGAACACAAGTTTGCACTTATGGTCTCAGTCCCTTTGCATATGAAATGGGTCTCAAGTATCCTCAGAAAATTTGCCCTTCAAAGTGCCTAACTTTCATTTTCTACCTCCCCAAACCCCATTCATCAAATGAATCACGGAATCATCATTTCACTACAGGTGATGGTTACTATTAAGCAAAAATTGTCCCTTTCACTCGGTTAAACCTTCTTCTTTAGAAGAAGCAATATTTGCTAAGGCTTATTTTTTTTAAGTTTATTTATTTATTTTTTAGTAATCTCTACACCCAAGGTGGGGCTTGAACTCACAACCCTGAGATCAAGAGTCACATGCTCTTCCGACTAAGCCAGTCAGGTGCCCCAAGATGGCAAACATTTTTATGGGTGCTAAAATGAAGTATCAAAACATCATTCATTATCTGCCAATCCCCCTCCTTTTTTTTGTGTTTTTTTTTTCATTTAAATTCAATTAATTAACATATAATGTATTATTAGTTTCAGAGATAGAGGTCAGGGATTCATCAGTCTTGTATAATACCCAGTGCCCATTTCATCACATGCCCTCCTTAATGTCCATCATCGAGTCACCCCCCCCACCTCTCTCCCCTCCCCTGAAGCAACCCTCAGTTTGCTTCCTATGATTAAGAGTCTCTTCTGGTTTGTCTCCCTCTCTGATTTCGTCTTATTTTATTTTTCCCTCTCTTCCCCTATTATCTTCTGTTTGTTTCTTAAATTCCACATGAGTGAGATCATATGATAATTGTCTTTCTCTGACTGACTTATTTTGCTTAGCATAATACCCTCTAGCTCCATCCACATCATTGCATAAGTGGCAAGATTTCATTTTTTTTGATGGCTGAGTAGTTTTCCATTGTGTGTGTGTGTGTGTGTGTGTACCACATCTTCTTTATCTGTTCGTCTGTCGATGGACATCTCAGCTCTTTCCATAGTTTGGCTATTATGGACATTGCTGCTATAAATAGCTAAGGCTTAATATATCATATTGATACTTCTGTTAATTTTGGGTTAGAAAAGAAATAACTAAAACCCCTGTGAAGTGTTTCACTCCAAATATATCCTTACCTGTCTCAGCACAGTGTCATGTAGAGTACAATGAAAGGGCACCACCTTCTTGGGGAGATATGTAGGGAGCCTTTCATACATGTAGACACAAAGCATGAGCATCAGGATTGGATTAGGGTCACAGATATCCATGGCCTAGTTTCAATGAAAAGAAATATAAATTAGAGGATATACAGATAAAATATATAAAAAGAGCTAAAGCATAGTACATCAATTGTTGAATTACATTAAAACATTTTAAAATGTTACTGGCATTGACCCTGAGTTGTAAACACAGTAAACAGAATGTTGCTGTGAATCAGAAGAGCTTGACCTGGGTGTTAAAAGATGAATTAGATGTGTTCTCAGTATAACAGTGACCTCACAACCTCAAAGCCTCCACAAAAGCTAGTCAGAGGTCATAAAAATATTATGCACTAGAAATACTGACTAATGTCACTAAGACACCAGCCCTGATTTACAGTCCCATAATCAGCAGTAAAAGAAAACAGAGAAGTAAACAAACTACTGAGGTAAAAAGAAGGCAAGAATTTCAAGCAAAAGCTCAAGGGGAGAAGGCAACACATGAGACGGCCTTGAAGAATGCTCGGATCTCAAAGAGACTGTGTTTGGGGGGCAGAAAAGGGTGTATTCCATCAGAAAGGCAAAGAACTACAGCACAAGGATATAGGGAGGTACAGTGTTTATTCGTTAAAGAAGTACAATTTGAATCATATGTAAGGTAAGAAGGGACAAGCACTGTGGGAACAGACAAAGGAGCGCCAGGGCCACACTGTGGAGGGTCTGGATGCCAGGATGAGGGCCCTGATTTCTGAACAAGGAATAACACAAGAGCAACAATTCAGGCAGATCAGGCAGCGGGGTGGTTAGGGAGTACTTTTCCCAGAACAGACAAAATATAGTAAGTCAGAAAATGTAATCATACTGATAACCAAGATAAATTAGTGATGGCTGTTGGAAAAGATTTGAGATAAAAGCCAGAATTGCAAAGGAATAATGGCAGGGACAATCAACATAGCCTGAATGTACACTGAATACAACAAGTAGAGTCAGGAGAAGGAGGAAGGATTCTTTGTATCAGTTCCTATACTACCTATGATGTCCTAGAAAAATGTGAAGGTAGTAGGGGAGAATTATTCATAGCAAAGGAGTATTGAGAATGGTCCAAGGCAAGGATTCAAAGACATAAAACACCACTGATAGACACACACCTCTGTCATTGTCGATGTACAGAGAGCCCTCTACACTTCCATAAAATGAAGATCTACCTATGACTTAATAGCTCACATTCAAGTCAGTAACCGAAAATGATCCAGGCCTGGCTTGGAAGTGCAAATAGTGTGGGAGCCAAGGAGACTTAATGCGTTATGTGGAGCTAGCACACTTGACTCTGAAGTTCAGCAACAGTTACCAGCAAATAAAAACAGCTCCTCTGATCATCTGCTAGTTCACATTCCCAAATACATTCTTTTCCTCCTTTGGAAGAAGAGAAGAGTTGGTTCTTTCTTGTTTTGTCAATAAGCAGTAAGACTAACCAATAAAGGCGCCTGGGGAGGAGATTTTTAGTAAAAAATAAGGGAGCTGGCCTTCCACAGCAGGGTAGAAAGCTGCTAGTGAGTTCGATTTGAGGAAAACTGAGAAATACACCAAGACTCCAAAGTTTCTCATCAGTATTCGGTGGTTGTACATTTCTACATGAAAGACAGTGTTAGTCAACACATGAAGGAAAATTATTTAAGATAAGAACAAACTAAAAAAATAAATGCAGAGTTTAATTCCAACAAAGTGAAGAATATGGCTCTACTGGGCCCTCTGGGATGGGCCTGCCTATGAGTGTGATTCAAAGAGGGCTGTGGGGCACATGGGTGGCTGTCACTTAAGTGTCTGCCTCTTGATTTTGGCTTAGGTCATGATCTCAGGGTTGGGTTCCACACTCAGCGGGGAGTCTGGGGGAGATTCCCTTTCTCCTGCTCCCTCTACCCCTCCCCCACCTCCACACGCGTGGGTGCACGCGCACACTCTCTCTCTCAAATAAATAAATAAATCTTTTTTTTTTTTTTTTTTTTAAAGAAGGCTGTCTATGGTAATGGGAAATGTGTTTGCTGGGGAAAGGGTAAGACTAGTGGCAGAACACCCTAGGCTCAAGTCCGAGTTCAATAAGACACTTTTGAACACTTTTTAAATGACTACAGCATAAAATATATATTGGTAACAATATAGAATTGGTCCCAATACTCATCTTTGAAAAATATATAATGGGATGAAAATGCAATAATTTGGAAATTAAAAAAAATATGTTTATCTTAATGGGAAAAATACATTTGATTAAGATATTAGACTAAAAAAAAGAGAAAAGAGCATCCTTACTTTTCCTTATCATAAATTTCAATGAAGATAACCAAAAGCAATTACACTTTTGTCAATCCTTGACTTAAAAATCCAAATGGTAGCATAGGTTTGTTTCTTTTTATTATTATTATTATTTTAAGCTAAGTTTGTTTAAAACAAGACTTTCATGTGAAATATCTTTCAAAGATATAATCATTACTTTCTCTATACAGGTCTAACCTAGAAGAACTTCAACTGTATTGGTCCATTTTCCCCCCACAATGATAGTATTTTTCAACTAGCCTAATAAAAGACAAAAAATTAAACAGAAAAAGGTCATAATAGAGAAAAATGCTAGAGTAGAAATCTGGTAAACAAAATTCAAGTCCTGCTACTACACAGTTCCACGATCTTTACTAATCAATTGGTTTTCCAAGGCCTCAGTTTTTTCATCAGTAACAAGAAGAGGTGAAATAATATCGACTTTCATGGAGAATGTAATTTACTATGACTAAAAGATATCACCAGCTTTCATACTGGACACCAAACATAATGAGCAGTACCAACTGACATAGTGTAATTCTGGAGAGAACACTGTTGATTACCTTCCCCAAAGCAATTTTCTTTGTTCTTCTTCCCTAAGAATCCCAATTTTTGTGGCTGTTTCATTACTTTGATCAAACAATGGTTTATCTACAAGCATGGAATGTAATTATGGTCAATGACATGTAATGGGAAATATGCTGTGAACCACTGGAAAAGGTTTATCTTATGGAAAAAGAGAAGTGCAAGATGAGGAGCTACTCAACCAGCCTCAAGAGTAACTATATAAAGATGTTACATGAGAATTTCAGTAGAAACTTTGTGGTTATTAGTGCACATGCCTAAAGTAAAGCCAGCAGGCTGAGAAAGGCTGAGCAAAAATGAATCTCTAATAACTTTATTGAGCAACTGACTATGCTTATAATCTCCTAATGCCTGACTTTGTCCAATGTAAAATATTGTATTTATTTTTAAAGCACTTTCACACGTGAATTCTGTTATTTAATGCTAAAAAGCATCAGAGTTGATAAAAACAACTTTTTTGGTTTTGTTTTTGAGAGGGAGAGAGAGAGGAGGGGCAGGGGGAGAGAGAGAATCTCAAGCAGGCTCCATGCCGAGCGCTTGAGCCCGACAAGGGGCTGGATCCCACAGCACTGAAATCATGATATGAGTCAGATGCTAAACAGACTGAGCCACCCAGGAGCCCCAAAAACAAAAGTTTTAAGAGAAAAGTCAGATTATCTATTGAACCTTAGCTGCCATCACTACTCAGTGAATTAGGTGTAGTACAACCTCTACAAATGTCATATTTATTTTTATATACATTTCTTTATGTGAGGGAATAAAAATACATTCTATGCTGAGTCCAAATAATTCCCATCATATTTTTCTTTAAATATAAAGTATGTCACAAAAGAGAGAAGATGTAAACAACTGTTATATTCCAGGTGGCAAGATTCCACAACAGGACATAATAAAGGCACAGAAACTTATCTAGCTGATTCCACAGTTCAAAGAAGAATATAATAAATAAGAAACTTAAACATTAATAAACATATCCAGTGGTGAATTTCTTTGGTTTTAAATGTGAACCAGTGCTGAGCATCAGCATTAATTGACTATGGCTAAGTTAAATTTTTGAACTTTGCCATTTAATGTGCTTGGTAAATCCAGGTTGATGAAAAAAGTTAAGGAATTGGAACTGGTTAGTAAAAGCTTGGTAATTATCAGCTAGCTGTCAGTTTCTCCATTCACCAGATCTTAGACACCTTCTCTACATTTTTATGTATTAGATACTCACATTTAAAAATATTTTTTGGCTGCAGAATAAAATAAAAATTTTGAGTCAACGATGTATGATGATTTATGTTTTCTAAACAAAAATATTTTAAGTTTCCTTTAAACCCCGACCAAATTCTCAGGGGCCACCTTGAACACCAAAAGTCCCATGTAACTCTTCTTGGTTCCCTTACCAGAATGATTTCTGTTCCTTTTGATTCCCATAGCACACTGCTTCTATGTATACTATGGCATTCACTATCAGCTTTGCATCAGATCTTTTTCTTATACTTGTCATTATTAATAACATCTTTGAAGGCATGATTGTGGTTTAATCATATCTGTACCCCTTACAAGGTCTATCCAGTGTCTTTTATGGAGAATATTCAATTTGTTGAGCTGACGACAACTGTAGTATTTTTATTCTTCCAAACCAAAGTCTTTCATTGAAGTTTATCTTTAAAACTCTCTTATAAAAGAAATTTCTGGCCAAAATCCTAGAATACAGTTTCTCTTTACAACTATACCAATATAAAAGAAGGTAAATGTCAGACCTGAAACAAAGTGACGTTAACATGCAACCAAGCCATTATGAATATTTTTCTAGCAGGTGTGAGGAACAACTTTATACCCAGCCAGATATGGGTAATGGCATCATCAGTATCTCTCGTGTCATGGAAAAGAAAACTCAGAGTAAGTTGAAATGGTCTTTCTCCTGTGTCCTTCTTTTGTGACTGTTCACAAGGTCTAGTAGGCCTCAAATGTCTCCTGTATCAACTTATTAAGTTTCCATTCAAATGACATG
Source organism: Eumetopias jubatus (assembly GCF_037043125.1). NCBI lineage: Eukaryota > Metazoa > Chordata > Mammalia > Carnivora > Otariidae > Eumetopias > Eumetopias jubatus. Next base: position 95,836,156 of record NW_028274817.1, read on the forward strand.
AGTAGAGAAAATACTTTCCTCCTCGACCAACTGAAATTATATTTTGATTGGTCTGTGTTCCCTGTGTCCAGTCCCTCTCCTGTGAGTGCATTCCCATCATAGTTGTAAGAACAAATACCTTTTGTGTAGTTGCTAAAAAAAAAAAAAAAAAAAAAAAAGAACAAATACCTTCAGTCCTCTAATACCCAGATGGTAAGCTTCTTACTTTTTATACTGATATCCAGTATCCCAATATATACCTCTATCAATTTTTCTAATCCCAAAATTCAACTAAGGTAACCTATTCACAGAATTTCCTTACTGTATGTCATGTATTCCATTTGACATTCTGTTTATGCCATTTCTTCTGAGTGAACACTTTCCTCTCTTACCACTACCAATCCAAATCCAATCCACCTTCAAGACTCCAGATAAGTCCTGCCTTCTCCGCAAAGTCTTTGGTGGATCAATCTAGATCATATTGATCTCTTCCCTTATCTGAATTCTGTACTTTGTTTTTCACATACACTGACAATGACATGAGTAAAATGTTATTTATCATTGAACAGGAATATATCTTGATAATTCAATGATTTTGTATATTCTTCAAAGTAAGAAATCATTTTTTTTAAAGATTATTTATTTGAGAGAGAGAGAGAGAGAGAGACTGACCATGAGTGGGATAGGAGGCAGGGAGGGACAAAGGAAGAGGGAGAGAGAAACTTAAGCAGACTCCATGCTGAGTGCAAAGCTCAATGCAGGGCTCGATCTCACCACAGGGATCACAACCTGAGCCGAAACCAAGTAGGACTCTCAACCAACTGCACCACCCAGGAACCCCAAGAAATCATTTATTATACTACTTCATTACTCTAACAAAGGGCTCAAAAAATAGTAAGCATATAATGTGTTTGATTATTGCTATATAATAGTATAGATATATACTATATAATAGGATTTGGTTATTACTGAGGACTTGATGTGAAAGGACAGATGGAATTATAACATGGGGATCCAAATGTAATAATGTATATTGCCATTCTGATCTCTACATGAATATGTATTTTAAAACAAAAGTGAAAAAAAGTCTTTTTAGTTACTAAATTAAAAAATGATAATACATCTATATTCAAATAAATCTCCTTTAATTCATTCTTAGAGCTTGGGTAGTGCTACTAAATCACTCAAGCTTCATTCTTAGGGTTTAAGAAAAATGGACAAATCACTAGAACTATTTTCTTATGCACAGTTGGATATACACAATTATACATATGTAGAAATATACAGTAGATTTCTATGAAGTCATATTTCAAATGCCACATTTTAGCAATACCCTACAAAAAGATGGTTTCAATTTAGATTTAAAATATATGAACAAAAGATTATTAAAAGGAGTCAACTAACATTTTTACAAAGAAAACATACAATTGGCCAACAGGTACATGAAAAGGTGTTCAACATCACTAACCATGAGGGAAATGTAAATCAAAACCACAATGTGATATTACGTCACACCTATTATATAAAAGAGGAGAGATAAAGTGTTGGCAAGGATGTAGAGAAAGGAGAATTTTTATATGTGTTTTGTTGGTGGAAATCTGCCTTGTTATAGCCATAATGGAAAACAGTATGGGGGTCCTCTAAAAGTTTAGAACTACCATATGGTCCAGCGTCCCTACTTCTGGGTATATATCCAAAGGAAATGAAACCAGCATCTCAGAGATATTTGCACTTCCATGTTCAACTGCAGCATTATTCACAATAGCGAACATATGGAAAAACCTGTCTGTCGATGTAGGAATGCATAAAAAAAATGTGGCATACAGTGAATATCATTCTCAATGTGGAGAAACTAAGAGATTGTCCCTTCAGGTCAGGAACACAACAGGGATGCCCACTCTCACCATTAGGTTCAACATAGTACTAGAAGTCCTAGCCTCAGCAATCAGACAACAAAAAGAAATAAAAGGCATTCAAACTGGCAAAGAAGTCAAACTCCCTCTCTTCGCAGATGAATGATACTTTACGTAGAAAACCCAAAAGACTCCACCCTAAAATTGCTAGAACTCATACAGCAATTCAGCAACATGGCAAGATAAAAAATCAATGCACAGAAATCAGTTGCATTTTATACACTAACAACGTGACTGAAAAAAAGAGGAAATTAAGGAATCAATCCCACTTACAATTGCACCAAAAACCCTAAGATATCTAGGAAGAAGCCTAACTAAAATGGTAAAGGATCTGTACTCTAGAAACTATAGACCACTTATGAAAGAAATTGAGGAAGACACAAAGAAATGGAAAAATATTCCATGCTCATGGATTGGAAGAATAAACACTGTTAAAATGTCTATGCTGCCCAGAACAATCTACACATTCAGTGCAATCCCTAACAAAATACCATCGACATCTTTCACAGAGCTGGAACAAACAATCCCAAAATTTGTATGGAACCAGAAAAGACCCCGAATCACCAGGGGAATGTTGAAAAAGAAAACCCAAACTGGGGGCATCATAATGCCTGACTTCAAGCTGTATTACAAAGCTGTGATCATCAAGACAGCATGGTACTGGTACAAAAACAGACACATAGATCAATGGAACAGAACAGAGACCGCAGAAATGGACCCTCAACTCTATGGTCAACTAATCTTCGATAAAGCAGGAAAGAATATCCATTGGAAAAAAGACAGTCATTTCAACAAAGTGTGCTAGGAAAATTGGACAGCCACATGCAAAAGAATGAAACTGGAGCATTCCCTTACATCATACACAAAGATAAACTCAAAATGGATGAAAGACCTCAATGTGAGACAGGAATCCATCAAAACCCTAGAGAAGAACACAGTCAGTAACCTCTTTGACCTCGGCCACAGCAAGTTTTGGCAAGACATGTCTCCAAAGGCAAGGGAAAGAAAAGCAAAAATGAATTATTGGGACTTCATCAAGATAAAAAGCTTCTGCATGACAAAGGAAACAGTCAACAAAACTAAAAGGCAACCTACGGAATGGGAGAAGATATTTGCAAATGACACTACAGATAACGGACTGGTATCCAAGATCTATAAAGAACTTCTCAAACTCAACACCCAAATAACAAATAATCCAGTCAAGAAATGGGCAGAAGACATGAACAGACACTTCTCCAAAGAAGACATACAAATGGCCAACAGACACATGAAAAAATGCTCCACATCACTTGCCATCAGGGAAATACAAATCAAAACCACAATGAGATACCACCTCACACCAGTTAGAATGGCTCATATTAACAACACAGGGAACAACAAATGTTGGCGAGGATGTGGAGAAAGGGGAACCCTCTTACGCTCTTGGTGGGAATGCAAGCTGGTACAGCCACTCTGGAAAACAGTATGGGGGTTCCTCAAGACATTAAAAATAGAGCTACCCTATGACCCAGCAATTGCACTACTGGGTATTAACCCCAAAGATACAGATGTAGTGAAAAGAAGGGGCACCTGCACCCCTTGTGTTCATAGCAGCAATGTCCACAATATCCAAACTGGTGACGGAGCTAAGATGTCCTTCAACAGACAAACAGATAAAGATGTGGCTTATATATACAATGGAATATTACTCAGCCATCAGGAAGGATGAATACCTATCATTTGCATCAACATGGTTGGAACTGGAGGGTATTATGCTAGGTGGAATAACTCAATCAGAGAAAGACAATTATCATAAGGTTTCACTCATATTTGGAATATAAGGAATAGTGCAGAGGACCATAGGGGAAGGGAGGGAAAACTGAATGGTAAGAAATCAGAGAGGGATACAGACCATGAGAGACTCTTGACTCTGGGAAACAAACTGAGGGTTGCAGAAGGGAGGTGGGTGGGGGGATGGGGTAACTGGGGAATGGGTATTAAGGAGGGCACATAATCTGATGAGCAGTGGATGTTATACGCAACTAAGGAATCACTGAACACTACATCAAAAACGAATGATGTAGTATATGTTGGCTGACTGAATTTAAATAAAATAAAATTAAAAAAAAGAAAACATGATATATACTCACAATGGAATATTTAGTCATAAAAAAGAAAGAAACCCTGTTACTTTTGATAACATGGAAGAATCCAGAGGACATTATGCTAAGTAATATAAACCAGACACAGTAAGGCAAGTATTTTATAATTTCAATTGTATGTGGAAACTAAAAAAGTCAAACCCATGCAGTCTGAGAGTAGAATGATAGCTGCCCATGGAGAGGGATGGGGGAAATGAGGAGATGTTGGATCTTAAGTGTTCTCACCACACACACACACACACACACACACACACACACAAAATGGTAACTATGTGAGGTGATGGATGTGTTAATTACCTTGGCTCTGGTGATAATTTCACATTATATATGTACAATCACACATTGTATACCTACAAAAATTACATTTTACATACTAAATATATACAATTATTATTTAACAATCATACCTGGTGAAGCTCGAAAAAATACAAAAAGAAGAAATTGATATTTATGGAATATGTGATATATAGCCACGCACCTGTATGTCCATGTCAAAGCCAATTTCATGAAGTACATTCACAATAATCAGGCAATTGTGCAGATACTGTTCCGAATTTTTTGGTTGTGTGTACATTTTTTCGAAATGAGATTCAATCTGGAAAAGACAACAATCAAATTTTTAGTAATGGAATAAAAATTACTGCTTTTTAACTCTTCTCTTTAGTTCGGCAAAGAATCATTTAAGTATTAACATCTGTCAGTAGTAGCGTATTACAATCAAAATACCGAAATAAACAGAAAGGGAATGCTGGTCATTCAGATTCAGGTGTGATTTAAATTAAAACATTGAAAAATATCAGTTTATAAAAAATACTGTGAATTTTAATTACTAAGTTCTTTCAAATAATAGAAGACTACGTTTCATAAAAAAGACTCTTACCAAAAACGGACAATAGGCTCCCAACTGTGTTGCAAAAACAAGGCCATCTAAAAGATCTTTGTCAAAATTTAATATCCATCTCTCAGAGGGAATAACTCCTGTTCCAAAAAAGAGAGTAAATATAACATGTTTTACTTTTCTAAAAAAGATAACTTATGGTATCTGTCTGAATATATTCTCATATTGTCACTATATAATACAGAACGTATTTAAAATTGGCAGACATCATAGAAAAAAATGCTTTCAAAATCATTCTCATTGTGGAACATTTAGTGCCCAGTTCAAACAAAAAGGAAAACAGAACATGTGCGTGGCTTTATTTCCCTGGTTTTCAAGGAATCACTGATCCTTGATACGTTTTCTTCCAAAGTGACATACAAAAGAACGAAGAAATGATCTGGAATTTTCTATTCCGTCAAAAGGAAAATGAATTGATGGGGGGGCAAAGCAAGATGGCAGAGGAGTAGGAGACTTGGATTTCGTCTGGTCTCAGGAATTCAGCTGGATAGGCATCAAACCATTCTGAACACCTACGAACTCAACAGGAGATCGAAGAAAAGAATACCAATAACTCTGAACGGAAAAGCGATCACTTTCTGGAAAGTAGGATGTGCGGAGAAGTGAATCCGAGGCAATATTCCAGAGGATAGACGGCGGAGGAGGGGGCCTCTATATGCCTCTTCCCGCAAGTGATAGAGCCGCGGAGCACAAAATCGGAACTTTTAAAGAAGTCGGCTCCGGTGAGGGACGTCGCTGCAGTGGCTAAGCGGGGGGTGGAACCCTCCCGGGACAGTGTGGTCTCAGGACCCTCGGGGTCACAGAAAGACCGGGGGTGCCTGAGTGCGGCAGAGCTCCCAGGTATCGGAGCGGGAAAGCCGGCTGCAGGGACGGAGCCAAGGCGCGGGCTCTCAGCTTGGGGTTGCCATAAACTGTGATCCGCAGCCCAGTCGGGCCACTGCTCCTCCAGCAGGGACCCAACAAGTGGCAGATCCGGGGAGACTCCCCTTCCTCCCCCGGGAGGAGTGGCGCAGGAGCGCACCGCGGGATCTGCTGGGTTTAGAGACTCCACACAGGGTCAGGTGCCAGAGAGAGAAAAGCTCGGTCACAGACCGGATGAGCACGGAGTGCGGCTGAAGACCGGGGAGACGGGAGTGACTGATTGCTTTTCTCTGGGGGTGCACTGAGAAGCGGGCCCCGAGTTCTCGGCTCCTCCGGGGCAGAGAATGGAAGGCCGCCATTTTCACTCTCCCTCCAAAGCTGTACAGAAAGCTTGCAGGGAACAAAAGCTCCCAACGGCAAACCCGAGCAGAATACTTAGCCCGAACCCAGCAAGGACGGGGCAATTCCACCTCCGGCAAAGACATTTGGGAACCACGGCAACAGGCCCCTCCCACAGAAGATCAGCAAGAACAGCCAGCCAAGACCAAGTTTACCAATCAATGAGAACAGCAGAACCCTAGAGCTAGGGGAATACTGCACATTGAATCCATTGGTTTTTTAGCAGGATTCTTTAGTCTTTCAAAGTTAATTTTTTTTATCTGTCTTTTTTTTTTAATTTTTCTTTTTTCCCTTTTTCAGCCAACATCATATCAATCCCTTTTTTAAAAAAAATTTTTATTTTTCATTTTAAGAGTCATATTCTATCACTTCATAGTAGTTACCCTTATTTTTGGTATATATATATAAGTTGTTCTCTCTTTAAAATTTTCAGATACAGTTTCTTCAAACAGATCAAAATATACCCTGAATCTCTACTGTATGGCTTTGTTCTAGTCTCCTACCTGATCACATTCTCTCCCCTTTTTTCCTTCTTTTTTTAAATCCTCTTTCTTTTTTCAAACAACTTCTTATCAAGTCCTTTTATAAAATTTTTATAAATTTCATCTTTACAGTCATATTCCATCCTTTCATCATATCAACCCCTATTTTTGTACATATATAAGTTTTTCTTTCTTTAAAATTTTGGGAGGCACTTCCTTCTAACAGAGCAAAATAAACCCAAAATCTAGTGTGTGGCACTGATCTATGCACCAGCCTGATCATATTTGATCATATTGTTTTTCTTTTGTTCTGTTTCTGTTTGTTTTTATCTTTTTCTTTCTCTTTTATCTTTCTTTCCCTGTCTTTCCCCCAGGTTTCAGGTCTTTTCTGATTCGTTTAGAGTATATTTCCTGGGGAGGTTGTTACCCTGTTAGCATTTTCTTCTCTCATTCATCTATTCTCCTCTGGACAAAATGACAAGATGGAAAAAATGACCTCAACAAAAAGAACAAGAGGCAGTACTGTCTGCCAGGGACCTACTCAATAGGGACATTAGTACAATGTTGGAACTAGAGTTCAGAATCATGATTTTAAAGATACTAGCTGGGCTTGATAAAAGCATGGCAGTTATTAGAGAAACCCTCTCTGGAGAAATAAAAGAACTAAAATCTAAACAAGTCGAAAACAAAAAGGCTACTAATGAGGTGCAATAAAAAATGGGGGCACTAACTGCTAGAAAAAATGAGGCAGATGAGAGAATCAGTGTTACAGAAGACCAAATGATGGAAAATAAAGAAGCTGAGAAAAAGAGAGAGAAACAACTACTGGATCACGAGGGCAGAATTCGAGAGATAAGTGATACCATAAGACAAAACAACATTAGAATAATTGGGATCCCAGAAGAAGAAGAAAGATGGAGAGGGGCAGAAGGTATATTGGAGCAAAATATAGCAGAGAATGTCCCCAATTTGGGGAAGGAAACAGGCATCAAAATCGAGCAGGCACAGAGAACCTCTCTCAAAATCAATAAAAATAGGTCAATACCCTGAAATCTAAAACTAAAACTTATGAATCTCAGAGACAGAGAAAAATCCTTAAAGCAGCTCGGGAGAAGAGATATGTAACCGACAATGGTAGAAACATTAGATTGGCAACAGACGTATCCACAGAGACCAGGCAGGCCAGGAAGGACTGGCATGATATCTTCAGAGCACTAAACGAGACAAATATGCACCCAAGAATACTATATCCAGCTAGGCTGTCATTGACAATACAAGGAGAGATAAAAAGCTTCCAGGACAAACGAAAACTAAAGGAATTTGCAAACACGAAACCAGCCCTACAAGAAATATTGAAAGGGGTACTCTAAGCAAAGAGAGAGCCTAAAAGCAGCATAGACCAGAAAGGAACACAGACAATATACAGTAACAATCACCTTATAGGCAATACAGTGGCACTAAATTCATATCTTTCAATAGTTACCCTAAATGTAAATGGGCTAAATGCCCCAATCAAAAGACACAGGCTATCAGATTGAATTAAAAAACAAGACCCATCAATATGCTGTCTGCATTTTAGACCCAAAGACACCCCCGGATTGAAAGCGAAGGGGCGGAAAACCATTTACCATGCTAATGGACACCAAAAGAAAGCTGGGGTGGCAATCCTTATATCAGACAAATTAGATATTAAACCAAAGACTGTAATAAGATATGAGGAAGAATAGTATATCCTGCTTAAAGGGTCTATCCAACAAGAAGATCTAACAATTGTAAATATGTATGCCCCTAACATGGGAGCAGACAATTGTATAAAGCAATTAATAACAAAAGCAAAGAAACACATTGACAACAATACAATAATAGTGGGGGACTATAACACCCCCCTGACTGAAATGGACAGATCATCTAAGCAAAAGATCAACAAGGAAATAAAGGCTTTAAATGACACACTGGACCAAATGGACTTCACAGACATATTAAGAATATTCCATCCCAAAGCAACGGACTATACATTCTTCTCGAGTGCCCATGGAACAGTCTCCAGAATAGATCACATCCTAGGTCACAAATCAGGTCTCAACTGGTACCAAAAGTTTGGGATTATTCCCTGCATATTTTCAGACCACAATGCTTTGAAACTAGAACTCAATCACAAGAGGAAAGTCGGAAAGAACTGAAATACATGGAGGCTAAAGATCATCCTACTAAAGAATGAATGGGTCAACCAGGAAATTAAAGAAGAATTAAAAAAATTCATGGAAACCAATGAAAATGAAAACACAACTGTTCAAAATCTTTGAGATGCAGCAAAGGCAGTCCTAAGAGGAAAGTATATAGCAATACAAGCCTTTCTCAAGAAACAAGAAAGGTCTCAAATACACAACCTAACCCTACACCTAAAGGAGCTGGAGAAAAAAGAGCAACTAAAGCCTAAACCCAGCAGGAGAAGAGAAATAATAAAGATCAGAGCAGAAATCAATGAACTAGAAAGCAAAAGAACAGTAGAACAGATCAATGAAACCAGGAGCTGGTTCTTTGAAAGAATTAACAAGATTGATAAACCCCTGGCCAGACTTATCAAAAAGAAAAGAGAAAGGACCCAAATCAACAAAATCGTGAATGAAAGAGGAGAGATCACAAGCAACACCAAAGAAATACAAACAATTATAAGAACATATTATGAGCAACTGTATGCCAGCAAATTAGATAACCTGGAAGAAATGGATGCATTCCTGGAGATGTATCAACTACCAAAACTGAACCAGGAAGAAATAGAAAACTGAAGAAATCCATAACCACTAAGGAAATTGAAGCAGTCTTCAAAAATCTCCCAACAAACAAAAAGCCCAGGGCCAGATGGCTTCCCAGGGTAATTCTACCAAACATTTAAAGAAGAATTAATACCTATTCTTCTGAAACTGTTCCAAATTAGAAAAGAAAGGAAAACTTCCAAACTCGTTTTATGAGGTCACCATGACCTTGATCCCCAAACCAGACAAAGACCCCATCAAAAAGGAAATTTACAGACCAATATCCTTGATGAACATGGATGCAAAAAAATTCTCACCAAAATACTAGCCAATAGGATCCAACAGTACATTAAAAGGATTCTTCACCACGACCAAGTGGGATTTATCCCTGGGCTGCAAGGTTGGTTCAACATCCGCAAATCAATCAACGTAATACAATACATTAACAAAAGAAAGAACAAGAATCATATGATCCTCTCAATAGATGCAGAAAAAGCATTTGACAAAGTACAGCATCTTTTCTTGATTAAAATTCCTCAGAGTATAGGGATAGAGGATATGTACCTCAAAATCATAAAGGCCATCAATGAAAAACCTACAGTAAATACCATTCTCAATGGGGAAAAACTGAGAGCTTTCCCCCTAAGGTCAGGCAAGTGGCAGGGATGTCCACTATCACCACTGCTATTCAACATAGTATGAGAAGTCCTAGCCACAGCAATCAGACAACAAAAAGAAATCAAAGGCATCCAAATCGGCAAAGAAGACATCAAACTCTCACTGTTTACAGATGATATGATATGTTATATGGAAAACCCAAAAGACTCCACCCCAAAACTGCTAGAACTCATAAAGGAATTCAGTATAGTGGCAGGATATAAAATCAATGCACACAAATCAGTTGCATTCCCATACACCAACAAGACAGAAGAAAGAGAAATTAAGGAGTCGATCCCATTTACAATTGCATCCAAAACCATAAGATACTAGGAATAAGTCTAACCAAGGAGGCAATGGATCTGTACTCAGAAAACTATAAAATACTCATGAAAGAAATTGAGGAAGACACAAAGAAATGGAAAAACGTTCCATGCTTATGGACTGGAAGAACAAATATTGTGAAGATGTCAATGCTACCTAGAGCAATCTACACATTCAATGCAATCCCCACCAAAATACCATCAACTATTTTTAAAGAAATAGAACAAATAATCCTAAAATTTCTATGGAACCAGAAAAGACACCGAATAGCCAGAGGATTGTTGAAAAAGAAAAGCAAAGTTGGTGGCATCACAATTCCGGACTTCCAGCTCTATTACAAAGCTGTCGTCATCGAGACAGTATGGTACTGGCACAAAAACAGACACATAGATCAATGGAACAGAATCAAGAGCCCAGAAATGGACCCTCAACTCTATGGTCAACTCATCTTCGACAAAGCAGGAAGGAATGTCCAAAGGAAAAAAGACAGTCTCTTCAACAAATGGTGTTGGGAAAATTGGACAGCCACATGTAGAGGAATGAAACTGGACCATTTCCTTACACCACACACAAAAATAGACTCCAAATGGTTGAAAGACCTAAACGTGAGAGAGGAGTCCATCACAATCCTAAAGGAGAACACAGGTAGCAACCTCTTTGACCTCAGCCGCAGCAACTTCTTCCTAGAAACATTGCCAAAGGCAAGGGAAGCAAGGGCAAAAATGAACTATTGGGATTTCATCAAGATAAAAAGCTTTTGCACAGCAAAAGAAACAGTTCACAAAACCAAAAGACAACCGACAGAATGGGAGAAAATATTTGCAAATGACATATCAGATAAAGGGCTACTATCCAAAATCTATAGAGAACTTATCAAACTCAACACCCAAAGAACAAATAATCCAATCAAGAAATGGGCAGAAGACATGAACAGTTTTCCAAAGAAGACATCCAAATGGCCAACAGACACATGAAAAAGTGCTCCACATCGCTCGGCATCAGGGAAATCCAAATCAAAACCTCAATGAGATACCACCTCACACCAGTCAGAATGGCTAAAATTAACAAGTCAGGAAATGACAGATGTTGGCGGGGATGTGGAGAAAGGGGAACCCTCCTACACTGTTGGTGGGAATGCAAGCTAGTGCAACCACTCTGGAAAACAGTATGGAGGTTCCTCAAACAGTTGAAAATAGAGCTGCCATATGATCCAGCAATTGCACTACTGGGTATTTACCACAAAGATGCAAATGTAGGGATCCGAAGGGGTACGTGCACCCCAATGTTTATAGCAGCAATGTCCACAATAGCCAAACTGTGGAAAGAGCCAAGATGTCCATCGACAGATGAATGGATAAAGAAGATGTGGTATATATACACAATGGAATATTATGCAGCCATCAAAAGGAATGAGATCTTGCCATTTGCTATGACGTGGATGGAACTGGAGGGTGTTATGCTGAGTGAAATAAGTCAATCAGAGAAAGACATGTATCATATGACCTTGCTGATATGAGGAATTCTTAATCTCAGGAAACAAACTGAGGGTTGCTGGAGTGGTGGGGGGTGGGAGGGATGGGGTGGCTGGGTGATTGACATTGGGGAGGGTATGTGCTATGGTGAGTGCTGTGAATTGTGCAAGACTGTTGAATCACAGATCTGTACTTGTGAAACAAATAATGCAACATATGTTAAAAAAAAAGAAAAAAGAAGATAGCAGAAGGAGAATAATGAAGGGAAATAATTTGGAGGGGGAAACGAACCATGAGAGATGATGGACTCTGAAAAACAAACTGAGGGTTCTAAGAGAGGAGGAGGGTGGTGGGATGGGTTAGCCTGGTGATGGGGATTAAAGAGGGCACGTTCTGCGTGGAGCACTGGGTGTTATGCACAAACAATGAATCATGGAACACTACATGATAAACTAATAATGTAATGTATGGTGATTAACATAACAATAAAAAATTAAAAAAAACAAAAAAAAAGAAATGGGCAGAATACATGAACAGACATTGTTTCCAAAGAAAACATCCAAATGGCCAACAGACACATAAAAAAGTGCTCAACATCGCTCAGCATCAGGGAAATCCAAATCAAAACCTCAATGAGATACGACCTCACACCAGTCAGAATGGCTTAAATTAACAAGTCAGGAAATGACAGATGTTGGCAGGGATGCGGAGAAAGGGGAACCCTCCTACACTGTTGGTGGGAATGCAAGCTGGTGCAACCACTCTAGAAAACAGTATGGAGGTTCCTCAAAAAGTTGAAAATAGAGCTACCATACAATCCAGCAATTGCACTACTGGGTATTTACCCCAATGATACAAATGTAGGGATCCGAAGGGGTACGTGCACCCCAATGTTTATAGCTGCAATGTCCACAATAGCCAAACTGTGGAAAGAGCCAAGATGTCCATTGACAGCTGAATGGATAAAGAAGATGTGGTATATATATCTATATATATATACAATTTAATATTATGCAGCCATCAAAAGGAATGAGATCTTGCCATTTGCAATGACGTGGATGGAACTGGATGGTGTTATGCTGAGCGAAATAAGTCAATCAGAGAAAGACATGTATCATATGACCTCACGGATAGGAGGAATTCTTAATCTCAGGAAACAAACTGAGGGTTGCTGGAATGGGGGTGGGGCGGGAGGGATGGGGTGGCTGGGTGATAGACATTGGGGAGGGTATGTGCTATGGTGAGCGCTGTGTATTGTGCAAGACTGCTGAATCACAGATCTGTACCTCTGAAAGAAATAATGCAATATATGTTAAGAAAAAAAAAAAGAAGAAGATAGCAGGAGGGGAAGAATGAAGGGGTGGAAATCAGAGGGGGAGACGAACCATGAGAGATGATGGACTCTAAAAAACCAACTGGGGGTGGTGAGAGGATGGGTTAGCCTGGTGATGGGTATTAAAGAGGGCACACTCTGCGTGGAGCACTGGGTGTTATGCACAAACAATGAATCATGGAACACTAAATCAAACACTAATGATGTAATGTATGGTGATTAACATAACAATAAATTTTTTTTTAAAAAGGAAAATGGATTGATGAATAAAGGACAATGAGAAAAATTAAAAAAAAAGAAAAAGGATATCTTATGGAATTTGAGCAATAGTCAAAAAATTTTTTTCTTTGCTTGGAAAAGAAAAAACATATTCCTTTGGAAATAAAAACAAAATTTAAACCTCCAAACAATCATAAGAAAATATTATGGAAAAGTATATGCCAACAAACTGGACAACCTGGAAGAAATGGATAAATTCCTAGAAACCTATAAATAACTAAAACTGAATCAGGAAGAAATAGAAAATTTGAATAGACTGATAACCAGCAATGAAATTTAATCACTAATCAAAAAACTCCCAACAAACAAAAGTCCAGGACCAGATGGCTTCACAGGTGAATTCTACCAAACATTTAAAGAAGAGTTAATATCTATTCTTCCCAAATTATTCCAAGAAACAGAAAAGGAAGGAAGGAAAACTTCCAAATTCATTCTATGAGGCCAGGATTACCCTAATATCAAACCAGAAAAAGACACCACTAAAAAAGAGAACTACAGGCCAATATCTCTGATAATAGATGCAAAAATACTCAGTAAAATACTAGCAAACCAAAGCCAACAATACATTAAAGAAATCATTCACCACAATCAACTGGGATTTATTCCTGGGTTGCAAGTATGGTTCAATAATCTCAAATCAATCAATATGATACATCACATCAAAAAGTGAAAGGATAAGAACCATATGATCCTTTCAATAGATGCAGAAAAAGCATCCAACAAAGTACAACATCCATTCATGATAAAAACCCTCAACAAGTAGGTTTAGAGGGAACATACTTCAACATAATAAAGGCCACCTATGAAAAACCCACAGCTAACATGATCCTTAATGGGGAAAAAATGAGAGCTTTTCCCCTAAGGTGAGGAATAAGACAAGGATATCCACTCTCACCACTTCTATTTAACATAGTACTGGAAGTCCTAGCCACAGCAATCAGACAACAAAAAGAAATAAAAAGCATCAAAATCAGTAAGGAAGAAGTAAAACTTTCCTTATTTGTAGATGTCATGATACTGTATATAAAAAACCCAAAAGACTCCATCAAAAAAACTGCTAGAACTGATAAATGAATTCAGTAAAGTTGCAGGATACATAATCAATCTACAGAAATCTGTTGATTTCTACAAACTAATAATGAAGTAGCAGAAAGAAAAATTAAGGAATCTGTCTCATTTACAATTGCACCAAAAATAATAAGATACCCAGGAATAAAAGCATCCAAAGAGGTGAAAGACTTGTACTCTGAAAACTGTCAAACACTGATGAAAGAAATTGAAGATGACACAAAGAAATGGAAAGACATTCCATGCTCATGGATTGGAAAAACAAATACTGCTAAAATGTCTATACTACCCAAAGCAGCCTACACATTCAATGCAATCCCTATCAAAATACCAACAGCATCTTTCACCGCTAGAACAAGCAATCCTAAAATCTGTATAGAACCACAAAAGACCTAAATAACTAAAGCAATCTTGAAAAAGAAAAGCAAAGCTGAAGACCTGCAACCACAAAAAGAAAAGCAAATCACAATTCTGAACTTTAAGTTATATTACAAAGTCGTAGTTATCACCACAGTATGGTATTGGCACAAAAATAGACACAGATCAATGGAACAGAATAGAAAACACAGAAATAAACCCACAACTACTTGGTCAGTTAATCTTGGACAAAGGAGGAAAGAACATCCAATGGGAAAAGGACAGTCTTTCTAACAAATGGTGTTGGAAAACTGGATAGTAACATGCAAAAGAAAGAAACGGGACCACTTTCTTACTCCATACATAAAAATAAATTCAAAATGGATTGAAGACCTACATGTGAGACCTGAAACCACAAAAATCCTAGAAGCGAAGACAGGCAGTAACCTCTTTGACACTGATCATAGCAACTTCTTGATATGTCTACTGAGGCAAGGGAAACAAAAGCAAAAATAAACTATTGGGACTACATCAAAATAAAAAGCTTCTGCGGAGCAAAGGAAACAATCAACAAAACTAAAAGCAACCTACTTCATGGGAGAAGATATTTTCAAATGACATATCTGATAAAGGGTTAGTATTCAAAATATATAAAGAACTTATAAAACTCAACACCCAAAAACCAAATAATCCAATTGAAAAATGGGCAGAAGACATGAACAGATATTTCTCCAAAGAAGACATATAGATGGCCAACAGACACATTTAAAAGATGGTTCATCATCACTCATCATCAGGGAAATGCATACCAAAACTACAATGAGCTATCATCTCACACCTGTCAGAATGGCTGAAATCAATAACACAAGAAAAATAGTTTTGGCCATGATGTGGAGAAAAAGGAAAGCTCTTGCACTGTTGGTGGGAGCAGCCACTGTGGAAAACAGTACAGAGTTTCCTCAAAAAGTTAAAAATAGAACTACCTAAGATCCAGAATTCACATTACTGGGTATTTACCCAAAGAATACAAAAGCACTAATTCAAAGGGACACATGCACCCCTACATTTATAGCAGCAATATTTGCAATAGCCAAAATATGGAAGCAGCCCAAGTGTCCATCCATTAATGAATGGATGAGGAAGATGTGAATGAAATTTTGTCATTTGCAACAATGTAGATGGAGCCGGAGAGTATGATGCTGAGTGAAATGGGTCGGTTAGAGAGGGATGGGTGCCTTACGATTTCACTAATGTGTGGAATTTAAGAAACAAAACAAATGAGCAAAGGGAAAAAAAGAGAGAGAGAGAGAGACAAACCAATAGGCAGATTTTTGATCACTCAGATTGCTTTACATCTGGTACTAGAAGACCAATTTCTCTAGAACCACAGATGTCCTAGATACTTCACAAAAATAGTACCTGGTATTTTTTCATCTGAGATGCTACATAATTGAATGATTCTATAGGATTTCTATAGCATGGTACTGCAAAATCAGTCTAGCAAACAAAGATCACTAGAAATTTTCAACTAATACATAGCAAACAACATTTTGGACTGTATATTTCAAAGTATTTTTTGCTGATAAAAACCTATGAATACCTATATCTGATAGATGATGTGATACAATCAAAGAATGAGTTCAAAATACACATTTCTGGTGGGCTGGATGTTTATAACCTAAATGTGCTTCTCTTAATGTATATGTGCCACCTATGTCTTTTAATAAAAGCAAAAGGTCTCACTTTTGTAGCCAAAATTCATTTTTCTAAGAACTGTAAGCAATTCTAACTTTAATCTGAAAAAGGCAATTTTCTAGTCTTTTGTGTTCATAGTGAATCAGACAGTATTTGATATAGACCATGATCTCTAAACATCCCAATGTCATCTTGTATCATTAAAGAGACAGACATTCCCCTCAAGGTGTTTATCATCCTGTTGAGGATAGATCACACCCATAACAGGAAAACAACTAATTAAAAATCTAACTAGAAGCTGATAGAGAGATTACAATATAACAATAACTATCATGCTGTTACTTCCAACTCCACCAGCACCACAGGACTCATTATGACCTTCCCTCTTTCGCTATTTCTAACTTGGCTCTTCAGTACAGGAGAACCTGGTTCTCATTACCTACAAAATATTTACTTTTTTGTTCAACCCTAGTATATATTTAAAGCAATTTCAGAATTGCAAACCCATAGCCCTGCAAGAAACTAGAGTAACAAGTGCATGCAATATTCCTTTTGTCTTTAGGTCTACAGTATGCAGTCATGATTGTTTTTACAAGATAATTTAGCCAGCACCTTTCCTGTCCATTATATTCAGTGAGGTTGTCAAACATTTGCAACACAGTTAGATTCATCTATCACAGTCTGCATTCCATCCTGAATTACCTCCATGTCTTAGCTGATTAAAAAAATACATGCACTAACATACATTCTGTGTTGTACGCTTCTAGGATTTTGAGAGGTATATTGTCATGTATTTATCACACTTCCATACAGGAAAGTTTCATCACCCCCAAAATTCTCATTTGCACTGTAGAGTCAAGTTATTGATATCTACAAAAACAAGTGAGGTAGGATTTTTCACTAGGGTTATATTGAGTCTATAGATCAATTTGGCAATACTGACAAAAAAAATCTTACTCTTTTGTCTTCCACTTCCATGTGCATGGTATATTTCTCTATTTATTTGGCTCTCTTTGATTTCTTTCCTCAGTGCTTCATAATGTTCAGTACATATATCCTGCACATATTTTGTCAGGTTCATACTTAAGCATTTTATTCTATGTTGCTATGATAAATTATATATATATATAGTTGCAAATTCCAATTGTTTAGTGCCATTATAGAAAACAGAATTTATTTTTTATATACTGATTATATGTCTGTCCTACAACCATGACAAACTCTATACCAATTCTAGGAGATTTTTTGTGGTTGCTTTCGGATTTTCTACTTGACTGTCGTATTGAATTCCAGTCCCTTTCTGAGGGGTAGAGGTGGTTTTGTTTTATTTATTTATTTTTTTCAGTTTCTTTTTTCAGCTGCAGTCAGTTTTCATCAGGGCACTAAAGATTACTGTACATGTGGTCCTTCTCATATTAACTTTAATGTTCTATAGGGAATAGAGAAGTTGGACAAGTTGCTTGCCCCACCCCAGGTCTACACTATGAGGGGCGCATTCTCCAGACTCACTCTCCAGTCATTTCTGTGAGCAACCAGTGATGTTTATGGAGTAGAAACCTGTAAGAGGATGCAGACGTTCCTTATTGCTCTAGTTCCTAGGGACTTTACACTCTCTCACTAGTGTATACTTTGTCTCTACCAATTCACCAACCACGCTAACTCAACTCTCCTTATCAGTGTCCAGCTGTCTCTACCACAAGTAGACAATTGCTATCATCCCATTTCCTCCTGAAAGCACCTCCTCCTTCTTGGATGTTAGGATACTTTGTTGTCCTATAGCCTTAGCTTCATACGGGAGCTTAACACATTTGGGAATTTGCTATCTATATGGTTTTTGCTGTTGTTTTGTATATGTTTTTGCTGTAATTTTAAGAGTGGGGGCTAAAGGTCTTTCCAGTTCTCTACCTTTCTGAGTGGAAAACCAGTGGCACCTATTTTTGTTCAACCCATCACAACTTTGGAACTGCTTTTTTATTATTTCTTAAACAGCAATCAGCATGAATTGTTGCCTTTCAAATGTGGCTCTCTGTGCAAAGAGGATGGCAATAATCCTCCAGAACAGTGTTGAGAAGTAAAAACCTTGCTTCTCTGATCTGATCCTGTGCCGATGGCATGCCATTCATACAGAAAGAAGGCTGCAGCCAAGCCCCCACCAGTTTACCACAGCCTTAGGTATATCACGGATTTTCTCTGCTTTTTGGTTAATTCCTTTGATCTAGGCTACTCTCTTCTATGCTCCAAGATTTTGCTACCTAAAGTGTGCTATGTGAATCAGCAGCACCTTTATCAACTGGAAGCTTGTTATGAACGCAGAATTTCAGACCCCACTTAAAACCTACTGAAACATAAAAAGTTTAGCAAAATCTCCAGGTGATTTATATTCATATTATCATCTGAGAAGTGTTGGTCTATGGTTGCTTTTAGAGAGAGAAAGAGTAAACTAATCTAGTCCTCATTTGCCAGGAAACAGAAAATTCAAGTGATGTTCTACAAATTTTTTTTTAATTTTAATTTAGAAGTTATGTTTTTACCTATTTATTTACAGTATATTACTTCAAATATTCAGAAATATTAAAATAGTCCTAAATAGTGTTACGAATTGAAGATGTGACTGCTAAACATAAAACTGAAACATTTTATGCATTAAAGGAATAAGTGCACATATAATTTGTATGAGTATCATAGTAATTATTTAAATGATATTTTAGGTGGTTAAAACAGTACATTTTTATAACAGCTTTATTGATATGTAACTCATATAACATACGTTTTATCCAATTCAACTGTCCAATTCATTATTATTTAATATATTTACACAGCGGCATGACCATCACCACTACCTAACCTTAGAATATTTATCAACACATAAAGAAACCCCATACCCACTAGCTGTCATTCCCCTTTTCCCTCTTCTCTCATCCATTGGAAAAAAACTAATTTACTTTCAGTCACTATGGACTTGCCTATTCTAAACATGTCATAGACATAGAATCAAAATATGTGCCCTTTTGTGTTATGGCTTCTTTTATTTAGCATAATGTTTTCAAGGTTCATCCATGCCATAGCATGTATCAGTGCTTTGCTTCTTTTTATACCTGAATAATGTTCCGTTTTGTGACTAAATATACCACATTTTGTTTATCTATTCATCAGTTTATTGGCATTTGGGTTGCTTCCCCGTTTCGGCTATTATGAATAATGTTGCTATTACCATTTATTTAAGAATTTTTGTGAGAATATATGTATTTTCAAATATTTTGAGTATAAACCAATGAGTGGAACTGCGGAATCATATCATTAATCTATTTTTTAACACTTTGAGAAATGTTAAACTGTTTAACATTAAACTGTTTTCCAAAGTGCTTGTACCATTTACAATCTCTCTAGCAATGTATAAGGTTCCAATTTCTAAAAATCTTTCCCAATAGATGTTATAGTATTTCTTTCCTTTTTTTTTTTCATTTTATTCATCCAAGTTGGTGTCAAGTGCTAGTTCATTGTGCTTTTGTTTTACATTTACCTAATGACTAATATTATGTTGAGTCTCTTCATGTGCTCTTCATGTGCTCATTGACCATTTGCTTAACTCCTTTATTTTCTTTTTACTTGGATTATTTGTTTTCTTTTTACTTGCATTATTTGTTGAGTTGTATTTTTATATATTCTTGGTATAAGTCTCTTGCTAGATATATATTTTCATTGTTGCTGTGTCCTTTGAAATGGTCTCTTTTATTTCCCTTTATATTCTATTAATATGGAGTATTGCATTGATTGGAAGGCCTACTATTTCTCAGAGATTTATTCATTTATTTTAGAGAAAGAGAGACAGAGTGCAGGGTAAGGGGCAGAGGGAGAGGGAGGGAACCTCCAGCAGACTCCCCACTGAGCATTGAACCTGATGCAGGGCTTGATCTCACGACCCTGAGATCATGTCCTGAGCCAAAGCCAACAGTTGAAGGCTTAACCGACTAAGCCACCCAGGCACCCCAGAATTCCCAGGTTAAACTAATCTTACACTCCTGGGATAAATCTCACCTAGTAATTTTGTTTAATCCTCTTAAAATGTTGCTGGATTCTGTTTGCTAGAATTTTGAGGATTTTTATGCCTGCATTCAGGACAGATAACATAGTACATTTTTAATTGTTTTAAAGCACTTTGGAAATGCAAATATATATATATATATACTTTAATGCAGAAATCATCTTGTTTCTAAAGGTAGTTACATTATAGGGGCACCTGGGTGGCTCAGTCGTTAGGTGTCTGCCTTCGGCTCAGGTCATGATCCCAGGGTCCTGGGATCGAGCCCCACATCGGGCTCCCTGCTCGGCGGGAAGCCTGCTTCTCCCTCTCCCGCTCCCCTTGCTTGTGTTCCCTCTCTAGGCTGTCTCTCTCTCTGTCAAATAAATAAATAAAATCTTTAAAGGTAGTTAAATTATGAAGATATGTGAACTCTAAATAATTATAAGATCAGCCAAATACAATAATTAGAAGATCAGCCACATGAGAGTGAGGTAATATATATAATATTTGGTAGAACCTCCATAAAAGTGCATCATTAAACTAGAAAGAAAATAAAGAATCTTGTGTACTAAGGTGATTAATCACTATGGATAAAGACTGATTTAAAAAACAAGAAGTATAAGTAATCAAAAGAAAATAATCACAGCAGTTACATGATAGAACAGATACAATAAAATAATCAATAATATTATGCTAATATTTTCAAAATTTAGACAAAGTTCATTAATTTCATTATTTAAAATTTCATTATGATTATTTAAAATCATCCCACTAAAGAAATAATAGGTCCAGGTAATTTTACTAGTAAATTCTACAAAATTTAAGAAACAAGCAATTTCACTTTTCTAGAAACTCTTTCAAAGCCTACAAAGAGGAAATATTCTACAACTAATTGTTGAGATTTATGTAAAATTATAACATAAAAAACTAAAAAATACAGAGAATATTTACAAATCATCACTCATGTAAAGTAAAGCAAAAAATTAAAATATTAGTAAACTAATCTGGCAAGGTATTAAAAAAAGATTAGCTACCATGGCAAAATTAAATTTGTGCCAGGAATGCAAGGTTAGTTTACAGTTAAAAATCAATTTAACATACTATAGTAAGATAGGAAGAGAGAGAGAGAGAGAGAGAGAAATAGAAAGAGACATATAGGCATATACAGTTGACCCTTAAACAATGTGGGGCTTGGGGCACCAACTCTTGCACACTGAAAAATTTGTGTATAACTTTTGACTCCTCCAAATCTTAACTAATAATAGCCTACTGTTGACCAGAAGCCTTACTGAAAACATAACCAGTATTTGTATGTTATATGTATTATATATTGTATTCTTACAATAAAGTAAGCTAGAGAAAAGAAAATGGTACTAAGAAAATCACAAGAAAGAGAAAATACACTTATAGTACTGTAATATTTAAAAAAAAAATCCACATATGAGTGGACCTGCACAGTTCAAAACCTTGTTGTTCAAAGGTCAACTGTATATAATATATATAATTAAATAGTATTCATTATAAAACTTCCTGGAAAACTAAAAGGATATAAATTCCAGAACACAATCTACAAAGTAATCATATAGTAAATATCATAATTAGTGATGAAATGTTGAATGTATTCTGCTTAATTATGAAAAAGATCAGGTATAATACAGGATCATCCATGTTAAAAAAAGGTTAGAAAAAACCTCTTCATTCCATCCTTTATTTTTTCATCCTTCTCTTTAAAATCAAAACAACCCTTGTAAATAAAGATTAAATTCCACCCTTTTATTTAAACAAAAAAAGAGAAAAAACCTCTTCAGGACTCAGTTTCAACGAATATCTTTGACTTCAAAGGGAATACAAAAAAATACCTCCTATACCAAATTTACAAAAGAAATGTTTTAGAACGTGTTTCATACTCCTGTACACGCCTCCCACTTTGTGAATATAAAAAAGCTCAGAGCCAAACAAGGCAATTCACTTATAGGGGAGAAGTTATCAGCTTGATCTCCAATTTTCCAAGCTATCTGATAGACATAACACAATGAAATACTGTCCACAGAGCTCAGAGAAAAATAAAGGCTGACCCAAATTTTATTTCCAGTCAAGATGCCATGCGCACATTAAAAAAAAAAGAAGATAATTACAAACAGAACTCAGAGCCTAGAGACCTTTGAAAAGGGTTTTCCTAGAAAAACAATTATGAAATCCAGCCACCCAATAGTTGAATCAAAAAATAAATAAAAATGGAGAATCCAGGTAAAATGACACATAACAGAATACTGACACAATAGAAGTGTTATAAATACTGACAATACAGGTGTAATGAACATAACAAAAATGATACACTCAGGCAGAAAGGTGAGAGGAAACGAGAGTAAGAATGATCTTACCTGTCACAGCAATGGTTAGCGACGCTATGTAAAATCACAACGTGTAGCAACAAAACAAAAAAAACCCCTCAGAATTCATAAGGTAGTCATAAGTTTCTTCTTTTATATTTGAGACATAATTTAGAAAATATTATTTCTTGTGGTGAACAAATATTTATAAGGTACCTCTGCACTATTTAATCTTATTCCCTATTTTTCAATTTGCACATATTAGAGTTTTGAACCTTCACTGTGCATCAGAGCCGCCCAGAAAGCTTTTAAAAGCTGCGCACATGTACAGGCAATACCCCCACAGATTGAGTTTCAGTTGGCCTGGGGTGGGACATCTGTTTTTATTTTTTTAATTTCCCAGGTGATTACAAAAGGGCATCCAGATTTGAAAACCCACTCTTGTAGATGAAAGAGGAAATGAGATATCTCTCTGGACATTAGGGAAGAATTTGCAAGAATTGCAAAGATCGAAGCTAAAGAAGATTTTAACATTTTGAAAGAGCAGCATCACACAATGATACTTAACAAGAGCCTTGGAGGTCAAACTGCTTGGATTCAAAACCCAGCCACATACTTTGCTAGGAACATAAATTAACCTCTCTACTTTGGTTTTCCCGTTAATTATAATAACAGCCACCTGATCATGTTGCTTGTTTTGAGGATTAAATAAACCGTTATATGTAAAATTCTTAGTCCTTTAATTGGCATACTACAGAATACTGTGAAAATGAGTAGAGGAAACCTCATTTAAAATTAACAAACTGAGGGTTCTAGAGGGGAGGGGTTTGGGTTAGCCCAATGATGGGTATTAAAGAGGGCACGTATTGAATGGAGCACTGGGGGTTATATGCAAACGATGAATCATGGAACACTACATCAAAAACTAATGATGTAATGTATGGTGATTAACATAACATAAAAACAAAAAGAACTCCAAGAGTTCAGCATTGGAATGAAAAAAATACAAAAAACAAAAAAACACTGAGTTGGGGAAGCCCTGCAGAGGGAATCAATGTATGTTACCACTCATTGCAGCCTGCGTGATAAGCAGGAAAAAGGAAGCATTTTATCTCTTGCTCTTAAGAAAAAAGGATGACTCCTCTCTGCCCCAGCTATTAATAGTGCACCTGGTAACCAATGAGAAACCACCACATCCTCAGACTCTTGTTCCTCTCCTATGAACTTCTGTTCAAAACAACCCTCCTCAATTTCCTCCTAAACCTAATAAAAGTGTAACTTCCTCTTGACTCTTCATACTTGCCTATGGTTTGCCATAGTATGCTTGTCCAGAATTGCCATTCCTCTGCTATTCCCGAATAAACTCATTTCCCTAACAGAATAACTATTTTATTTTTATGGTTGACAACACCAAACATCCCCCTCTCCTGACTAATGTAAGTGATCACTGCTTCTCTACCAATTAAAGAATTAGCCTCAATTATAGCCTTCTTCCTTCTAAATAAGATTTATTAAATTACTCATAGAATTACCACTGCCCCTGATAGCATACAATCAATGTGAATCACTGTTTCCTTGAAAGTGTCCCCAATTTACTTAGCTAATGCACAAATCCTATAATGTCTTCCACAATATCCTTTACTGTGAGACACTCCATGACTCTCCATAATGTGTGGGTCTCCCTCATTGCAATGTGCACTGAAAAGAATTTGTTCAACTATAGATGTGTTTCCAGTGGTCTCTATCTAGAAGGCACCGACACTGAGTAGGTATGAATATGAAAGAGAAAGAATGTGGTCTGATTGTGGGTGAATTTTTACATCTTACATTTTGCAGGACACGTGGCTATTGCATTGGTTCGCCCTGATTTATTGAACCACATTGCTAATCCATTAGAAATGGTGTAACTCTCTATTCTCATGTTTTTTTGACAGCCTGGCATTTCTCTGAATTTAGTGTTGAGTTTTCACACTAATCATGACTTCTACATATTGACTGACAGTCCTATTCCCAATATAAAACATTCTAAATGTAACATTAAAATATCAGATTACACCATTTCTAGTATCTATGTGCATTTTAATCTTGCAACACTGATGATAAATATTTAATGGTAAACATTAAAGGGATAATTTGGAACTTCTGGAAAAAATATAAGGTTCTTTGTAAATAATAACTATTATCTGGTTTAATGAAGCTGAAAATTAGACACATTTGAAACAACAAATGCATACAAATTTAAGACCTCAACACTACATTAGTTTTAAGAATAGATAAAATTAAAAGGCCAGTACAATTTCCCAAATGTGTACTGAATATTATTTACTTTAACAAACTATCCCATGATAAATGAAATCAGGGGCACCTTTAGACAGTACATAAAATGAAAGATAAATGTTGCCAAACATATCTATGACTCTGCTCCACTAAAAAAAAAAAAATAGAATAAAAACAGTATTTTCCATTCAGAAGAACTACAATTGTTACTTCATGAAAAAAAAAATGTTGACATAGGCATCAGTTAAATAATAGATATTATTTTGCAGAACAAAGCTCCTTTGAACAGTTCAAAATGCTCCAACTTCGGGATTTTGTTAAAAGTGCAGTCAAATGAAAGTACTTAGTCCTCTCAGAAATTAAACTTTATGTTACAAAAAGGGTCTGTTGCTGTTCTCAAAATCACCAGGTGATTATAGGATGAGAAAATTTCCATTAGCCATCAAACGTAGCAATTGAGGAAAAGGGTCCAAAAGAATAACAAAGAGGATACTTTATCAAAGGCATGATCTACAGAAGAAGTAACTGTCACTAAGGTGTAAAAAAAAGGTTCATCATTGAAAAACATTACCTGTTGTGTTAATGATAAAGGGCTTAAGCACATATAATACAAAGAACAAGAGGGTAAGTGTATAAGGGCAATTGTACCTCCTTGGCGAGGCCTAAAAACGGCCCCTACTTACATGAAACAGGTGTTCACTTATTACATGGAAAATGTTTTTTGACTTTCACAACTCTTTGAACAAATCAACACATGTTATGAATTTTCAAACATAGGATGGGTAACTTTTTATTCTTTTTTTTGTTTTGGTTTTGTTTCTTTGCTTTTTAACGGTGCTTTTCAGCAACTATCTGTAGTTAGGAAAGGAAACTGCCAAACTTGGACTACCGGACACCACATACTCTTGATCAAATTCATAGAAAGTCCAGGGTTAAGAAATCTCAGTCTTCTCTCAGCGCTAAATACGAGGTGTGATCAAAACATGTGACCTCGGTGCACTTCAATCCACCTACTTGCTGTGGCCCCCAGACCAAATACCCATCATAGCAGTCACCACCTTGGCCATCTCCCATGACTCTCTGAGGCCAACAGAATGAAATCCTAGAACATTGTCCTGATGTTCAAAGCCCTGGATGGCCAGGCCTCTGAACCAACTGATTCCAACTTTACCACTCCATACTCTCCTTGACAGAGGATGGCTCCCTCGCTTGTCACATCCTTCCTAGTTCCTATATCATTATAAAGAAATTCTATGAGAAATATATGTCAGACCTAATCTGACTGAGGTAAAGGTGCTGATAAAGACCTCAGCAGAGACATGATATGGAAACCACCTATCATGTTGACACCACTGCTCAACTCAACAAGAGTTTCTGGGAAAGCCATAAACAACTAAAAAATTCCTTATCTGTTGCCTCACCAGGCTGATCAAGGACAGACTGTCCATAAAGATGACTCTGCAAGCTGCCAACTGATCAGCTTACCCAAAAAATGTATAAGCAAGGTCCGCTGTCTATTCTCTGCGATGTTTTCTCCTTTACTATTGGAAGACAATTTCTTGGGTACAGAATTCTAGGTTAGTATTTTTTTTTCCTCTTAACACTTTAAATACTCTACTCTCTTCCTGACTACAGGATTCCCGAGAAGTTGGATGTAATTCTTACCTCAGCTCCTCTATAGGCAAGAAGTTTTCCCCCCTCTGGCTTCTTTCAAGATTCTTTTTTTATATTTGATTTTCTGCAATTTGAATATAGTATTCCTAGCTATAAAGCTTTTTTGGCGTTTATCCTGCTTGGTATTCCCTGATCTTCCTGGATCTGTGGTCTGATGTCTGACATTAATTTGGGGAAATTTTCCTCTATTACTATGCCAAAGGAATTGTTAAAGGGGAGGTTTTTCAGAAATACAATTGTGAACAAATATCATTCTGTGAACAATTTAAAAGCACTAAAAAGCCACTTTCTGTGATACTATAGCCTAATTGTTTCATACTTTAGTGTGTATCAGAATCACATGGAGGGCTTAATAAAACACAGATTGCTAGGTCTCACGCTTAAAAGCTTCTCAATCTACCCTCCACAACACCATTGCACCAGGTTGTGAGGCACCAATGGAGTGAGTCTAAGAAGAATAAGTATCAATGTTGACAGATAAAAATCGGGGGAACTGAGTATGACTTTTCCTTAGTCCAAGTTAATCAAAGTGAAATCTTTCATAGAGGTTCTCCTCATGGACCTCCATGGTTACTAAGCCCACAAACTTGTACTCAGGTCCATATTCAACGTGGAAAGTGCTTCCTTCTACCTCAACCATTCAACCCGACTCCTACAATTTGTACCAGAAGGTACAAACTGGCAGGCTAATATATATTCAATTATCTGGAATAGGGTAGAAAAATGTATAAAACCTGAATGTGTCTCAATATTCACTCATTTTTTTTAAAGATTCTATTTATTTATTTGAGAGAGAGAGAGAGCACATCAGAGGGGGGAGGGTCAGAGGGAGAAGCAGACTCCCTGCTGAGTAGGGAGCCCGATGCGGGACTCAATCCTGGGACTCCAGGATCATGACCCGAGCCGAAGGCAGTTGCTTAACCAACTGAGCCACCCAGGCGCCCCTCAATATTCACTCATTTATATACACAAACAGTATTTGATATCTGTTATCTTCTAGTCATGTTTCTCGGTTCTGAACAACAAAACAGACAAGACTGTTCCTGTTAAGAAGCTCACATTCTACTGGAAGAAACAGACTCTCCATTTTATATATACAATTTTGGAAAAATGCTATTGAAAAGAACAGAGCAAGAAAGAGAAAGATGGAAGGATACGCTATTTTAGAGGGTATTGGGAAAGCTTCTCATATAAAGTGATATTTGAGCAGGGACTTGAATGAAGTGAGAAATGGAATCATGAAGATAAATAGGAAAATAATAGTCCAAGCAGAAGGTAGCAGAGAAAAATGCAAAAGCTTTGTAAAAGCATAAACTCAGTGTTTTTTTTTTTAAAGGAAAGAGACCAGTGCCTGTAATCTATTATATTGAAAAATGCAGCAAACTCTTGGAAATTAACTTGTATAGACCCTTTTGTTGGTAAAAATAGAACCATAATAATTTTACAGCAAATGAATATACTAATTTCTAATATACGTACATATTTTATATTACTTTGGTTAAAGTGTTACTCCTCAGCAATCTAATGATTTGCACTTTGTTTTTTATATTTTTGAAAGGACCAAATACAGTTTTATAAAATATGAATCTTATTCAATTGCAGATTAAGTCAAATTATTTTGATATTATCAGCACATCAATTAGAAGATACTAAAATATTCCACGTTTACTGTTGTCTAATACCAATATATCAATATATCTGTTTCAATCTTGATGTCACTATGTTTGTTGAAGTAATGCCTTCAAGTTAAGAGCAACCATAATTCAAAGTCTCATTTTATTTATTTATTTACTAAAGATTTTATTTATTTGAGAGAGAGAGAGGGGAGTGGCAGGCAGAGGTAGAAGCAGGCTCCCCACTGAGCAAGGATCCTGATGTGGGACTCGATCCCAGGACCCCGGGACCATGACCTGAGCTGAAGGCAGATGCTTAACTGACTGAGCCACCCAGGTGCCCTGAAAGTCTCATTTTAAATCACACTCTTAAATCTTCTGACTTCTAAAGTTTAGATTAAACTCTGAGGGTTCAGTATAGAAAATAAATGTAATGACTTAAACACAACCCCTTCTGAACATAAGAGGTTTGTGTGTACTTGGAAAAGGGGGGCTGAATTGAAGCCGCAGAAACAACCAGCACACACACTGTCATCCATCTCACTACAATCAGTGGTTATGATGGAGGAAAAAAATACACTATACTAGCAAATTGGAATTAAAAAAAAAAAAAACTGAAGGCTCTTAAGGTGGAAATTTATAGAGCCTCATTCCACAAGCACAGAACCAGGGAGTGGCCACCTGAACACTGGAGGTCTCTCTATGAACATCCACTTGTCTCAGTATTTGGACCTAATATGACGGACCTCCCCCAAAATTCATGAAGCATTACTGCATTTAGTGATTTCCAACATGACTGTCACAATGACATGTAAGATGTTTTCTAGTCAAATTCCACTTGATATCAACTAAGTACACACAGGTTTGAGCATGTCACCTAAAATTTAATTCTTTATAGAGCTGAAAATACCAGCAATGATATTAAGACTATCTTTTGTAGAGCATCTCTGCATAATTTTTATCACTTACTCTTCAAAATACATTAAAGAAGCATCTTTTATTATTTCCATTTTACATGTTAAGGAAACTGATCTTGGGAAGATGTTAAGAGATCCTTTTTGCAGAAAAGAGTCAGATCTAGAATCCATGGATTCTGAGTCCAATTCTACATTGTCACACTAAAATTAGTAATAATTTCTTTAAAGAAAAAAATTCTCACCGTGGTGACAGTTTTTCCATATAATATGTCGGGCATTCTCATAATTTGTGTTCATCCAACTAAGCAGAATCCTTTCAGAATTAGAATATATGTTGCTGGATAAAAAACAAGGATTGACTTTTGGTGAATTCTGTACATGTATGGGGGGCAGGTTACTGCTGCAATGTGGTACAACCCGGGATAGTACCAGAACCTGAAATTGGGAAAAAGAGAGAACCTTTATTAGACCTGAATGGCAAAATTAAAAATTAATATTTGAAGAGTAAATAAAGGAAGACATCAGTCTTTTCTGGTCAACTACATCCATATAAGACTAAAAGAAATCAGAAGACCCCCTACAATAAAGATGAAAGTCAGAGGACATGTAATAACAACTCACCTATCCAAATCTCAGCTATGTTTGAAATCCTCATGGAGGTGGGCCAGCAAGCACATAATGCATAAGTAAATATTCTGAACTACAATCTGTGAAATCTCAGTCTGTAAGCTAACTTTCTCCCACTTAATTTATAAAAACCTGTTTGTGCACTCTAAGTCAGTGCCTATTTGGTTTTATTTCATAGAAAATTCTTCTAAGTCGGATATCTAGTTTTTTAGGTTACAACAAATGACAAGTAATGGGAAAAAATAGGAGAGTAATGAAAAGCAATAGACAATAGTCATATGACAAGAGAATAAAGACACAAACTATTAAAAGCTAAAAAATACTCCAAATGTCTGTTTATGTTTAAAGAAAATAATATTTTAACAGTAATGATTGGTCTCATGATGAATAAATAGAATAGCAATCAAAAAATGTCATGTACTTCCCCATCAAAAAACTGAATAACATGTAGATCATGACATAAGGTGAAATTTTAATTTTACTAATCTGTTACAATTTCACAGAATGTTCTAAACTGTGTAAAAATCATTCTAGTAAATCTTAACTCAAATGTATCCTAAAAAGGCACAATTAATTTAAGTAGGAATTAGAAAAAGTCAGATCAGATTTAATTTTTAGAAGCTTACCTTTCCTTTGATCAGATTAAGTGGAAGAATATCACAAACACTGCTCAAACATACCATAAATGTTTATCACCCTAACAAAATTTCTTGCAGTCATTTAAGTCTAAATATTATCAAGATCACAAATTTGTTGTAAAGAGAATATAATTTAAGTCCATGGACTAAGAATTACAAAAACTAATAATTTTTAAAAAGCAGAATAGAGAAAGAAAATTTAAAAAGAAGTATTCAAGCTTGTTCATCAACAGCCCCTACCAAAGAGGACCACCTGGAAGTGATCTGGTGGTGAAGACACAAGCTTCAGTTAGGACAGGAGGTAGAGAGAAAACTCCAAGAGGAGACTGAATCTACAGGCGAGTTTCCTGGTGGTGGAGGGCACAGCAGCAATCTGACCTCAGCTCTAAGGCATAGCACACGTCATCCAAGGGGATCACTACAGGGGTTCCAGGAAACCTGAGATGCACCTGTTCCTGATTTAAAGATAAAGCCCTGCAAGCCTAGAGATCTCTTTCCCTTGTCTTCTCACTCCTATTACCCATAGGGGCTCCTGGCTTCTTAATCATTTCTTATCAGATCTCTTTCCTTCTCAGCCTATACACTAGTTTTTCTCAGAAGATACATCATCATTACTTGAAAGAGCAAAGGGATGACATCCTAAATGAGAGCACTGCGGTGTCCTACCACGTGTCCAAAAGTTCTTGCATCTACACTCACTTTTTTTCCTTCTCTACGGCCACAACGGGTGAGCTATCCCTTTGCTTGCACTAGATACCAAACCTATTCATCCTCTTTGGGACAGTCCTGCATCAGTTGCCCTTTTTTAGCTTTTGGATCTTTAACTTCTCCCTTCTCACCAGTTCCTTTTCAACAATATCAAAACATGCTACTTACATTCAGCTTTTAGAGAGCTCTCCCAAACTTGGATTCCCCCTGATTCTTTTATCTGTTCCCTCTACCAGTTATAACTCATGAAAGAGTTCTCTACCCTACTGTCTCCACTTTTATTCCTTTTGTTCATCAAACTGAAGCCCACCTAATAACATTTCCCCAATTCCTCACTACCCCCACACCCTGAAGGTGCCTTTGGCATCTTTGTTGTCCAATACAACAGGGAATTTTTAATTGTTATCTTAAGCAACCTCTCAATTTCATTTGATAACACGTCCTCCCTCAAAGGCTTTCTTCCCCCCTTGTTCATGACACCATAAAGTATTACGGCTATCTTTTTGTCTATTTCGAGTTCATTGCAGGATTCTCTTCCTTTACCTATTTAAATACTGGGTTGCTTCAATATTGGGTTTCTAACCTATGCCATCTTTTCTTTAAACTTTTTAGGTGTGTTTCTCCCAATTTTATCTCCCAGAGACCACTAAATATGCATTAAGAATCCACAAAGACCACCAATTGTTGTGATTAAAAAATAAGGATTCAACACAATATTTAGAACATTATGTTAGTAGTAGTAATGAGAATAATTATAGCTTCATATCAGTGAGATGAATGATATAGTTACCATATTTATCAAGGTATCTACATTTAACCAGATGATGAATGTATTGAGTTCTATATCACTTTATACATTCAGTAATTTATTTTCTTACTATTTCCACTAAATGAGAAAAGCCTACTTCACAATTACAGATTAACAGAATAGATGCTTAGTTTGATTGTTAAGGATAGTCAGGCCCAAAACGAAGCCAGAAATTATACAGATTTTTTTATTAAAATATACTTCATCTACTTTCAAATACCAACCAAATGCTAAGCTGGTTGATGAGCAAATCACACTCAAAAGCCAAAGGTAAAAATACTCAACTCGGGGAATAGCATTAAAGATAATAGTACTCTACTCTTCAGTGGCATTCGTCTTTCAGAAAAGTTTATTTGGCTTCCATTGCCAGGAGCAATTAGAAAGTGGCACACTCTCTGAGAAACTGTTATCCTGATCGTACCCTTATTTAAAGTAAAAGCCCCCCCCCCTTTAATTTGTTGAGACACAGCTTCCAATAGTGTCCATAGTCTTAGGGAGCGGCATGCAGGCTGCATTTCAGCTCCCAATCATCAACTCAGCTATGCAGAAACTACATTACCATATTCACTTGATCTGTCCATTCAATAATTCAATATATTTTATTATTTTTTCTTTTTTTATTATTTTCTATTAACATATAATGTATTATTTGTTTCAGGGGTACAGGTCTGTGATCCATCAGTCTTACACAATTCACAGCACTCATCGTCAATATACTCTTTTTTCAACCAATCTTGGGAAAAAGCCAAATTTTTGATGCTTCAGTGTTTTGTACCACATTGAAAATCATGATATTCAAATTCTATAGGTATATGTCCAAGACATGGAAAGCATTACCTGATGGATCATTTGAGCTAGCCACTTAAAAAGATGAGAATGATAAATACAGAAAAACATCAGTGCTAGGACTATACTATTTTTAATCTCACTCCTGTTGGAAAAATGCATGTGAGAGTGACCTTCTCTTCATAACCAGCACATCTCAAAACTGGAAATAAAGGTCTTGAATTTATAGAGATCACAATGCAATGAGGTAACTCAGTAGCCTTACTTTGATAGTATTTACAATTTTTTCTATTTAACAATGAATTCACAACAGAAGCATATTTTTAATCACCTACATTTCTCCATGAATAAAGGTTCATTTGCAACACCCCTTCTTGTGACCAATGGCTAATTGTCTATCAATATCTACCACCAACTGATTTTCTCCAGGTTACATTACAAATTAATCTTAAATTAATGACAAAGAATCATTCCTCCAAGAGCATGGGCTTTCACTGATAAAGAGAATAAAACATCATCATTTCTTTCTTTCTTTCACATATATTTATCACACACATGCAAATGTGTTCATACATTCCCTTATATCCATCCAAAGCATGCAATACTTGCTATCACATGTTGAGAATAACTGTTTCCAAGTTGCATGCCACTGACATAATGGGACATCCTGCAAAGCCATGTAATAAAAGAATTCCATGAATTTTACTTTCTTTCCAATCATGTTTTATTGAAGCTCACTTTAAATATTCCTCACCAGGGCACTTTGGTGGCTCAGTCAGTTAAGCATCCAACTCTTGGTTTTGGCTCAGGTTGTGATCTCAGGGTCGTGAGATCGAGCCCCACTTCAGGCTCCACACTCATCGTGGAGTCTGCTTGAGTTTCTTCCTCTCCCTCTTCCCCTACCCCCCCCACCCGCTCTCTCTCTCTCTCTCCCTAAAATAAATGAATGAATGAATGAATGAATCTATCTTTCAAAATAAATAAAAATAAGTAAATATTCCTCACAAATATGATCCTCTGTCCTATCTTTGCTCATCTTCTACAGAGGCAGGAAATTCTAAATAATGCCTCAGTAGAATTGGTGTATTGCCTACCTTCAGCAGCAAATATTCCAATTTCATAACAAAGAGATTTTGAATTGGTTTGGGGAAAATGTGTTTAATTAACCAGAAAGATCACTGCTCTTCGTTTAAAAATATCAAAATATTTGATACAATTGTGCCACTATTAAAAAAAAAACTTATGACAGACAGTACACTGAGAACTAATGAATAAACAGTTTACCTGAACTTATTATTCAGATATTTATTAATGATCACCTTTTTCTTGCCTAGATTCTTCAGTAAAAATATCACATTCACCTCTTTCGGCACATACAGACTCATCCTTTATATCCACAGGAAAGCCCTATTTATATTTACATTTAAAACAGCACTCTGAATTTGAGTGTTTCTGTTATTGTTTTTCATCTCTCTTGTGCTTCAATGACCCATTTTTAGCCATCAATACATTTTTGTGAATTGGGAACATAATGCAAGGAAATAGTAACAATTAAACATGAAAATTTAACAAACAAAAATAACCAAATGACACAAAATCAAATTGGGCAAGACAAACTATATCCTTTATCCAAACTATTAGCCAAGAAGAACTGACAAAGGTGGTCCTGGAGTGCACGCATGACCTCTAGGAAAAAGAAAATGAAAACCTAAAGGGATGTGTGTGAAAATCACCATCTTCTATTTCCAACGTGTGAAACTCATCTCAACATTGCTTGCTTTCACAAGAGAAATTGCCAATCCGCTTCTGATTTAATAGAACTCCTGGAGCTACCCATGCTTTAGACACAATACACGGAGAAACACAGCTCTGCAGATGACCTACCGGGGCAATCTTACCTATTCCTATGACTTACATGGAATCAGTGAAGAATCACAAACATGTGCTGCCACCCAGATCTCTTTCCTGACTGAGGGATATACCCACCTGGTAGTGACACAGGGCACCATTATACAGCATAACCAAAATTAATTTATTATGCCTTCTTACCCTATCTCATCCTCCACCCCCAACAAAATCTTATTACCATCCCTTGTCTTGTTATTTCAGTGACTGGGATCAAATTCCATTCAGTCATCCCAGCAAGACCCAATGTCATCTTTTAGCTCTTTGTCTCCTTCACCCACTGAGATCTAGTCATAAACCAAGTCCTTCTGAGTTCTATTCCTAACATTTAGGAAAGCTGCCCCTTTCTAATCTTTCCCACTACCACCAGTATTCCCGGCACCAGGCATTTAAATACCTCTCCAAACAGTTTCCACATGGTACCAGAGTGATTTCTCTAGGATGCAAAGCTAATTATGTCAGCTTCATGTTTAAAATCCTTCAGGAACTCCCAAAACTAATGATGTAATGTGTGGTGATTAACATAACAGTAAAAAAATTAAAAAAAAAGAACAAAACAATGAATCCTTTTAGGATAAAGGGATTTTTGGGAAAAAAAATCCTTCAGGAACTCTGTACTGACCCTGGGCTAAAGTCCATAAAGTCCAGATTCCCTGGTATGGCTTATGAAGTAAACCATGCTCTAATTTGTGACTGGGATCACAGTCCACCCCTCCTACCCCCAGCCATAGTGTGCTTCTTCCTCGGAACATAACATGTTGTTTCTAACCTCAGGCATTTCCACACTGAATCCCCTTTGTCTTGACAAATGTTATTGTCTTGCTCCCCAATAAAACTAATCTACCACCTCCTTCTCACAAACTGTACTCTCCCTCCCTCTCTCTCTCTCTCTCTCTCTCTCTCTCTCTAGCGTATGTTCCACTGACTGCTTCACCTTGCCTGGAAAATTCCTAGTTATTTCTCAGGTCAGGTTAAATTGATTTTCTTCCTGGAAACCTTCCCCAATGCACAGGTAAGGTAGGATCCTCTCTATGTGCACTCACCCTTAGTTCTTTGGGCTTACCTTAACATAGCATTTGTCATAGTTCCTTGTAATTATATATGAGTAGTTACTTACATACTTCAAGACACAAAATCCTGGAAAAGAAAGACTCTATCAAGTTAACTCTTAAACCCCCAGAGCCTAGGACAGTGCCTACACCAAAATAGTTGTTAAGTAAATGTATTCAACATGTATTTGTTGAGCATATACTATGTAGCTGACACACTGTCAAATTCTGAGTTTACAAGTAATACTTGGTTTTTAAATTCATAGACTTATAAGTTGGGAAAGAGACATTAGATGATGTAAACATATTCATCAATGCATGCATGAATGAATAAATGAATGAGTGACTAAAGCCCACAAACCAAAATTAGGTCAGTTTGTCCATTAAGTAGGGCGTTTGCTGCCCTTCTGTTTTAGAGTTGCTCCTCCCTATCAGTGGGCAAAATTATAGATGATACAGCCTGGAGTTAAGAAAGCAGAGAAGAAAATGTCTTTTCCCAAATCCAAGTCTGGCTGAGAGTCACGAATACGCTCATATATTCTTCAGGGAATTACTCAAGAAAAAACAGGATTTCTCCCCCTTGACATCTGGCAAAAAAAAGGCAGGGCAGGCTGATGGAAGAAGAGGAAAGAAGGAGTAAGTAGGAATCATGCAGTAGAAAGAACTCTCTAGAGGGTAGGATTGGAAGCTGGCTGCAGTGGAGGCTTTAGGCTACCATAGAGCAGCAAGGGGGCCTTGGGCTTCTGGGCCCCAGCAGAGAACAAGGAAGAGATAAGCTTTATCTACATCAGATGGTTTTATATGGCTAAAATCAGATGATCTGGGGAGACACAATGCACGCCTGTGGACCTTTATTTCCTCATGTCTAAACAGGAGATTACTGCTTGTGAAGATTAAACAAGCTCACATTTAAAAAGCCTCTCGTGGTGAAGAGTCTGACATAAACTACAGACTGTTTAGTTACTAATTTTGTCCTTTCCTTTCAGTGATTAATTGCTACTTTTCTTTAACTTCTCCCTCATTTTCACTCTCTTGTCCCACAGCTCACCCTACCTGTGCTTTCAACCTGTGAAAACAGAGCAAAAGCCTCCACAGGTCTTAATGGGGAAGATCTGTAGGGCCACATTTGGAACCCTAGGGAATAAGTCTCAGGACTGAAACCAGCACTTTTTTATGCAATGAAGGGGCAGGATGTGAAGGCATAATTTATGCTGTGTTAATCTACCTACACATGCAATTTGGCATGGAATAAACTGGAGAGTTTCATCAAAACTTGGTCTCGCCTGCCAGTATATGATTCCTAGTGAATATCTCTCCAGAATACCATTTATAGCAAGAGTGTAGTATGTAGTTCAGGTAGAAAGCATAATTTTCACTGTCATCCATTCTTTAATCCTTCCTTTTAGTACCAGAATACGACTGTAGGTACCTATTTTAGGGACTACATTTCTCAATATTCCCTGCAGTGAGGTACAATCATATGACTAAACTCTGCCCAAAGGAAATGATGCATTTTTTAGGTGACATCCTTAAACAGTTTTTACTTTGCCTCCACTAGTCCCTGATGTGTTCTTCCTTGTTCTGAGAAACCGTCCCAGAGATGAAAGCCCAGGACTGAGGGTGGAAGACACACCCCACTGTCTCTAAACCACTTATTTCTCAACAGTTCCCTGAGAAAGAAAAAAAAAAACCTTTATCTTATTTGAGCCACTGTATTTTTTAATTCTTTAATCAGCAGCATCACCTATACCTTAACTTATACACTATTCAGGTAAAGAAACCAAAACAAACAGCAGTGAACAAGGGTGGAAATGTTACCTTGTATATCTGAAGGAATACATCCGTCCATGCCAGTTTACTCCAGGCTTCAAACTGAGTCATATCTATAACAATAGAGTGCTTTTCCTTAGGTATACAGGAACATGCAGGCAAGGTATTAGTGAAAGAATTTAAGAAATAAAATATCACAACATTAATTAAAATGCAAGGCAAATATAAGTTCAAAGTTTTAACTACTTAGCATATAAGGTTTTTTTCTTTTTACAAACTTTTGCATGCCCTATCTATACGTTCATCAAGATCACTAATTCCCCATGTGCCAGTAATAGAAACTATCAACAGAGTTAACTTTCTGGAACACATAGCCCCTTACTGAGGTCACAGATTTATTCATTCAATGTACCTACTAGCTTATGTGGCAGAAGTGGCAGAATGAGATGCAAAGTTATTCGGAACTCTGAGTCCCAAAAAGAAACACATCCTTTGGATAAGCCACAGGAACTCAGCAGAGTATCAAAGGACAGGCCCCTGGGGGGCACCTGGGTGGCTCAGTTGGTTGAGGGTCTGACTCTTGATTTTGGCTCAGGTCATGATCTTGCAGTTATGGGGTCGAGGCCCATGTCAGGCTCCACACTCGGTGGGGAGTCTGCTTGAGATTCTCTCTCTCCCTCTCCCTCTGCCCCTCTCCCCATTCTTGCCCACGCGTGTTCCCTCTCTCTCTCTCACACAAATAAATAAATCTTAAAAGAAAAAAAAAGGATAAGCCCCTGGTTCTGTTCACATCATGTGGTGAGCATAGTAACAGAGCCATGACTATAGTAGAGTTGCCTCAAAGCCTGAAGCCTTCTCCAAGCAATTCTCCTTCTCAAAGGGTTTCCATAAAATGAACTGTAGACTTTGAAAAAAACTAGACATATCTTGCTTAATTTCTGCCTATTCTCCCCGTTAACTAAAGAAGGGAAGTGGCAAGTGGTGGGAAAATTAAACCAATATTTTCCTTGGAAGATACATATTCTAAAAATTTACTTTAAGAAAACATTTACATAAGCACACAGAATTCTTCATTTCTAGATCCCCTAAAAGAAGCAATTACTTATATATTTATGAAAACCATGTAATAATTTCTACATAGCATAGAAGCCAAGGGCAGGCTGCCCCAAGATGGGTCACTTTGGCACAAAGAATGAGTTTGAAGGGGTTTGGGACAGGTCCCCCCAAAATATGCCACTTTGGCATGTGGACTATTTTCAGCTGAAGGTGACTGAGATCTGCTGGGCAAAAGAGAAACTTTTGCCCCTCCCTTAACTCACAGAAGAATCTAAATTGGAGGTGGGGGGTGGTCTTTCCCAGAATAAGCTTTATTAGGAGAGATAAATTTTATCTGAGTGACCCATCTGTATAGCAGGGCAAACATCTAATTACAAAACATCTGTTCTTAGTACACTGTGAGGTGTACTCCTTCCCTTTGAAGTCCCAGGCTCCCACCCCTTCTCCTTAGTTCAGAATGACATAAATACCTCATTTCACCTGACTGTCTTTGGAATTTCCAGGTCTGTGTGGATTCCCCTTACATATGCTATTAAATTTGATTTTCTCCTGTTAATCTGTCTCATGTCAATTGGATTCTTAGTCTAGCTAGAAGAACCTTGAAAGGGACAGGATATTCTTGCTCCCCAACAATAGGAACTCCACAAAGATTTTTAGACAGATATAAAAATGTGTGTGTATATACATAAATATCTACATATATGTATATATATACATTTAAATATTTATACACACACATATAAATAAGCTGTCCAGAGAGGCATAATCCATAGGACATTTCATAAATAAAAATAACAAGATTTTATAATGAAATCTTCTAACAATGACCAAAGATCAGTCAACTCAATAACTATGCAGATTGTTCCCTAGAAATTATATTCCCTTACTGTAATTTCAATCCACTTTTTATAATCTTCTGGTTCAAGCAGAAATTCTGGCAGCACATGAGAAATACATGCTCCTTGAGCGCTAAAATCAAAAAAGAAAAATCCAGATTATAGTATAATACAGTTTGTATATCACCTGCCTTTGAACTTCAATTAAATTATTTCAATATCATAGTTTATATGTGTATTGAATTTTAATTTTTAAATTTAAAATTTATATAATTAGCTTTAACATTTCCCTTAACAATGAAATGTGCATATGATGTTTCCTTTAGAGAATTAATAATGAGAAAGAACTTACTAAGTGCCTACAATCAGCCACATCTATCCTTATATGATAACGGAATATAGAGAGTTATATGACTTGGCTAACAATTTTATTGTTGTATAACATAAAATTGAAAAATATCTGGAAAAACTTTGAATACAATAAAGCACCAAACAGATCATTAGTTACCCAATGCTCAGTGAATGCCTATCACAACACATACCTGAATAAAGAAAACCCCCAATATAACATAATCCATCACCTATTTTTCCAGAGAATATCCAAAAATTCTGGCCTCTGTGATTATATAAACTTATAGTAGTATATCTGATGCAGCACATATGTATTTATGTTATTTTATACATTTAAAAACATATATATTCATATGTATATGATTTATCACATTCAAGATTATATTCTTTGTTGTCATATTTCTTGAAATGTTTATTAAAGATTTATTTATTTGAGAGAGAGTGAGAGCGAGTGGAGGGTGAGAGGAAAGAGAGGAAGAGGGAGAGAGAGAGTCTTAAGCAGGCTCCATGCTGAGTGCAGAACCTGATGCAGGACTCAATCTCACAACCCTGAGATCATGACCTGAGTCAAAATCAAGAATCAGTTACTCAACTGACTGAGCCACCCAGGCACCCCTTGACATATTTTTATTCAAAGTCTTCATATGCACGTTTATCACCACCAGAACTACTTTCACACAGTTTAACACAAGTTTCTGCAGGACTGTTTCCTAGCGGAGATTTAAACATTTAGGTCAAACTCATTTAGCAAGCATAGAATGCCACCCACCATAAGCATTTATCAGAGAATATCATATCTAGGACTCTACTTTGTAGACAATTTGCAGTCCTATTACTACTGAAAAAGTGAGAAAAAGAAAAGGCAGAAAGGAGTCTCAAGATAATTCTGAAAGCTCAAACCTTGAAGGTAGCATAATGAACGAGAAAAAAGAAGTGAGGAAGAGAACCCTTGCAGGGGTAGAAGCAGAGAGCAGAGTTCTAGAATTGTTAAGTTTGACTTGGCCATGGGCCAGTGGAAGCTGGTGGAAGAAATCATGCTGCATACATAAAGCTCTTTCATTTTAGTCAAACATTATCCCTTCTCTTTGATTTTCATGCATTTCCCAACTGCATCTACATTACTCCTATGAAACTTCACTAGACTGTAATTATTACAGATTTAAATAATATCTAATTTTAATGGAACACTACTCCCTTAAAGGAGTAGCTGACCTAAAGCATACATAAGAACTCAAATGAGATGATGGTCCATTAAGTTGAAATCCTAGAGGTAAAACAAAGATAGCTCAGAGACATATATAGAAACTGGAATACTTCCTTGCATCCAAAGCAAATATGGGATTTCAGAGGGAAATAATCACTTCTATTAAATGTTACTGAAAGCCTAAGAAAAATTATCAGGGAAGCATTAAACTGAAAGCTTCCTGAAGAAGGAGACCACATGGTATTCATTTGAGTATGCCATAGTGCCCAGCAGAGAAAAGGCCCTCAGTAAAATGTTGAGGATGAAGAATGAATTATTTTGCATTATTAAAGACAACAGGCCCCAAATGGAGTCACTTATGCTAAACTCCATGTCACCAAAGTGAGATTTAACTTCATTATGATTTTGGCTCTCTCAGAAATGGAATCTTAAACCAGTTAATCAGGAATTGCTTGAACAGCATTAGTTTAGGTAACCTGCCTGACAGAACCCTACCATCCCTCCTAGAGAAAGTAACTGCAATAACCAATCTGCTTTTGTGCTGTAGGAGCAGAAAACTTTTCCCTCCTTACCTTCTAGGTTTTTTGCTTGTCCAATAATCAAATTGACATAAGACAGATTAAGAGGGGGGAAAAAAACTCAGATTTAATTATATACCTATGGGAGCCTCACAAAGACATGAAGACTGAGAGGCAGTCAGGCAGTTGAGGCTAAAGAGAAGGGGGTAGGGGTCTAGATCCTCAAAGGGGAGGAAGACAATTCACAGGAATATGAGAAGAGCAAATGTTTGGTAAACAATCATTTGCCAAGCCAGGTAGTTAAGTCTTATTGATATTAAAAGTTATCTCTGGTAACAGCTCTCTTCCTGGTGCAGGCCCC
Organism: Eumetopias jubatus; assembly: GCF_037043125.1. Lineage (NCBI taxonomy): Eukaryota > Metazoa > Chordata > Mammalia > Carnivora > Otariidae > Eumetopias > Eumetopias jubatus. The sequence goes on from NW_028274817.1 coordinate 95,878,216, forward strand.
TGTGTAAATTCTTGTAGGCAGTTAAGGGAGATATAAAAAAGTTTTCCAGAGTCTGCTGGGTCTCAGTTGCCTTCAGTTCAAAACAATCCCCATGCCAAAGTGGCACATTTTGGGATAGCATATTCTGCTCCCCCTATTGCCTAAGTACAACTTCCTTGTTCTTGCTTCTTTCTGCCTATAAAATCTCTTGCCTTGTACAGCTCTTCCGAGCCTCTTTCTATCTGCTAGACTGGATGCTGCCCAATTCATGAATTGCTGAATAAAACTGATAAGAGATTTAAAATTGACTAAGGTGAATTTTGTTCTTTCACAGCATTTTACAGACACTGTTATCAAGTGAAGGGTAGCAGAATATTCCACTCCAAAATATACCTCTTTGGCACACCAATTATTTTGAGAAACTGCAGAACAGGAGCTCTAAAAACAGAGTAGAAGTCACCCTTTCGTAAGGAAAACATACATTTACAAAGGAAATTTACATTAGAAAAGGGGCCCCCTTAGGGGACCCTTTAGGGGAGGGTAGAAGGGTGGTTAGGTATCAGCTAAGAATCTAGAAGGGTAGAGGGGAAATTATTTTTCCTCTCCTACATGAGACTTGTTTTCTTCTTTTCATTTTGAATTTATCTCAAGACCTAACTTCATCAGTGCCTAAGACAGTATCTATGATTCTCCTTTGTCAATATATTTTATATCTGCTCAGTAGTTTTACAGAGTTGAGTTTCCTAATTGATTTAATTACACTTTTACATGCTAGGTTTTCCATTTGCGTATTTCTGCCAGGTTTACACTAAGTAGAACAAAATAAATCAGATGTAATGAGTTATTAAATCCTCAATTTGATCTCCAAAGATTTCTGAATTTCTCATTTGTTGCACAAAATCAATATAACTTCACTTGTATAAAAGTCCTTATCCACTGTCATTGAATTCCAATGTAAAAGCTAATAACAATTATGATTACTTTGAATTTAGTACATTTATTTCCATGATGAAATATATGCATGTATCTTAGATTAATGACCCAAATTTAATAACCACATTGCTACATTCAAATGTTGAGGAATTTTATCATAGCCAGCATATCCTGATAGGCATGTATTTCCTGATAAAAGAACAATAAATTTGAGTGGCTTGGCATTAATTCCAAAATCATTCTTCCATACTTGCAACCTCACACCATCAAATGTCAAAACAGAAACCACCCATGTTAATGTCAACACTACTGGGACCTATACCAACAAAAGTGTTGCAAGAATAACATGACAATTCCAAGTACCATGGAATTTAATGATGCTATCAGAAAACTGTTTCGTTTCTATAATGCACAAACAACAAAGATTTATTTAAGTGTCAGAACCCTTTTCTTTGGTTCACAGTTAATATTTCATTAGATATTAAAACACTACTTTCTTTAGGTAAATAATAATTATAAATAAAGTCTTCTAAAAGAAAAGATATAAATACAACTTTCTAAAATAAAAATGGCATTAGAATGTTTGCCTTACTGAATTAAAGCATTTATTTTAATAAATCAATCATCAAGGATCAAGAGTAGGACATGGTAAAATTAAAACAAAAGTCATATGCTTTCTATTTTAAAATTATAAAAACATTTTAAAAGTTCCTATTTTATGTAATAAAGACACACTTGATAAATATTGGTTTTCTGATCATTTTATGTCAATAAAACTTTTCTTTCTAATATAGCAACAGACTTTTAAAATATTCTATTTCAGTGATAATGATATCACAACAATCAGCTTTCAGTATGTCACTAATGGCTACCATATTGAAGAAACTACAGGAAACATTTTAGCATATGAAAGCCATAGATCATAGTTTATTGCATTTAAATTCAGCAGCATCATCATCCTCATCTACTGTGTGTCATGTAATACATACTTTATTATTTCTAATTCCATTATCAACCAAGTTTGGGAATTAACATATTCAACTTTACGGATATTGAAATTGAAGCTTAAACAGATTAACTTGTGCAAAGTCACAGAAGTACAGAAGAGCTAGAATTTAAGCCTGCATCTACTTAATTCAAAAGCCATGCTTTTACCAAAATAAAGTAAATTCTTCCAGAATCACTCTCAGACTGCTGCTTTAAAATATTTTCATTCTTAGATGCAATTCCCTTAAATAAGATACCATAATGGTCATGCATAAGAAGGGTATAAAGTTTTCAAAGATAAAAGAAATGAAGTCACAAATGGAATTAAGTTTAATTATAAAGGGAAGTGAGTTGGTTTCCTAAGTGTATTTATTTTTGTGAATGAAAAATTTATTTAAAAATCAATGGTATTGGGGCGCCTGGGTGGCTCAGTTGGTTAAGTGTCTGCCTTCGACTCAGGTCATGATCACAGGGTCCTGGGATCAACCTCTGCATCGGGCTCCCTGCTCAGTGGGGAGTCTACTTCTTCCTCTCCCTCTGCCCCTCCCCCCACTCATGCTTTCTTTCTCTCAAATAAATAAATACAATCTTTAAAAAAAAATCAGTGATATTAGAAAGTAAGAGTTATAATAGTTTTATATTATGTGCTATCCTACATTACAATTTCAAAGCAGCATACATAGTATTTTTATTCTGCTGTTGTTTTAGTTTTATATTATGGATATTATCAACCAAAAAAGTTTATTTTTTCAGTGAAAGTTAATTATATCATAAAAATGATTATTGTTTATAAATAAATGAAATTATATCGATGGATATTAGGCACTGTGTTAATCTGCTTGGTCTGTCATAACAGAATACCACAGTCTGGGTATACAATAGAAATTTATTTTCTCACAGTTGTGGAGACAAGAAGCCCAAGAACAAGATGGTGGAAAATTTGGTTGCTTGTGAACCGTCTCTTCCTGGCTTGCAAACAGCTTAGGGGTCCCATCTTTATGATATCATTAACCATAATTACATTCTTAAAGGTCTTGTCTCCAAACAATTGCATTGGAGGTTAGGGCTTCAACATGTGACCTGGAGGGAGACCCAATTCATTCCATAACAGGCACAAATGACAAGAAACATTAAGGATATTATTTCACATACACGAATAAGAAATTTATTACAAAATATAATGCCTTTTTTCAAAATAGTTTTTACAACATATTTGGCATTGTTATGGGCTGAATTGTGTCCCCCCAAAAGTCACATGTTGAAACCCTAACACTTGGTACTTCAGAATGTGACTATATTTGGAGTTAAGGCCTTCAAAGAGGAAATTAAGATAAAATAAGGCCATTAAGATGGGCCCTAATCCAAACTAACTGGTGTCCTTACATGAAGATGAAATTTGGACACACAGACACCAGGGGTGTGTGCAGAGGAAAGACCATGTGAGGACACAGAGAGAAGATGGCTGTCTGCAAGCCAAGCAGAGAGGCCTCAGAAGAGACCCAATCTGCCAACACCTTGATCTTGCACTGCCATCCCCCAGAACTGTAAGAAAATAAATAATAAATAAATTTCTGTTGTTTAAGCCTTCCAGTCTGTTATGGTAGCCAGAGCAAATTAATATGGCTATGAGGGAATAAATGCCTTAATAATTTGGGGGAGGGCGCTAGGGGGAGGGGGTAACAGGGTGATGGGTATTAAGGAGGGCACATGTTGTGATGAGCACTGGGTGTAATATATAACTAATGAATTATTGAACACTACATCAAAAACTAGCTCAGTTAGCTATACAGTGCCTAACTGAACATAATAAAAAAATAAATAAATAAAATAAAAAATTTTTTAAAATTAGTCTCTTGTAAAAAAAAAGTAAAATAATTAGCTATTTTTAAGAATTTATAATTTAAAATTATCAACAAAGTTGAATGTATAACTTTCATACTACATATTCCAACTTTTTCCAGCTTGATCCTTTCTCACTGGTTACACCTTCTCTCCTGGAAAGCAAATGCTTTACACCTTTCCTTCTCTGATCCCTAATTTTTCATATTTCACATTTTCTCCATTCCTATATGACTATCCTCTGACCCAATTGCAAAGTTTTATTCCTTTCACCACACAAGCTGTGAAAACCAATGTTAATAAATAAATATTCCATGAACATTGGCCCCATTCTGTGTTATCAAGGATCCTGGGTGTTAGAGACGCCAGGTGAGTGAGATGTGCTTCTTACCCTCAACATGCACATAAATCAGGGGGGTATAACTCACGAATAAGTCAGTAGTATTGAAAAATAATTTACAAAGTTATACATAGCTGTGCTGTTTTCCTTAACTGATATAATCTTTCTCATTCTCTCAACCAGATTGGGCACAAAGGAATAGGGAGGAAACATAGACTTAAATATTCACATATTTTAGAGTCCTCTAACTTCAACAGCCTCCTTACAGTAATTCCGTTTTTTGGGAAAAGCAATCAAAATTTCAGACCTCCCCATCGCCCCGCACGATGGCATCTGGGAAGAGGCAGATTTATTGTGTAGTAAATAAAGCTTCAACTTGAGATTTCGTCACTTTCATGAGTCTCTTCTAAAGACATGTTTCTAAAGTTTGTATTTTCAATTTGATATTATTTTATAAAGGAGGGATCTCCAAATTGTGTAAGGCCTCTCAGAACATGGGTCAACCCTACATTTAAGCTTACATGAAGTAGGTGAGAGGAACTCTTGTACCTCTACAAGCAGATTTGTGATGACTTTTCTGGATCCTCAGTCTCTATGGCAATGCCCCCTATCACTGCCTGGAATCTAGTTGCCATGTGGGCAATTGCTGCTGAGGCCTAAAATGAGGATCTTGCATTTTTCCTCTTACCTGATCAAGGACAAAGAGGTCCCTCCTAACTGACTCAGCCACACCCCAGTCCACATATATTTGTCATTCATACTCTGGCTTCAAAGCCAGCCAACTCCTACCCTCTGCCTCTTCAGTGGAATCCCTCTCATTTAATCTACCTCCATAACAGGCTGCCTGAGTCTTAACTCAGTCCCCTTCAGGGACTTAGAAACTTCTAGATCCCTTACAAGGCACAAGAAACTCAAGCCAGTTTTGACCATTCACATGGTAGAGCCTAAGAAATGAAGAAAGAATAATTTGTTCAGTTCCATATCTAATTTTATTTAAGTTATTATTTAAATTCGATATAGTTAACATAGTGTAATAATAGTTTCAGGTGTACAAGACAGTGATTCAACACTTCCATACAACACCTGGTGCTCACTGCAGCAAGTGCACTCCTTAATCCCCATCACCTATATAACCCATTCCCCAACCAAACCAATCTGGTAACCATCAGTTTGTTCTCTACAGTTAAGAGTCTGTTTCTTGGTTTGCCTCTCTTTTTTTTCCCCTTTGCTCATTTGTTTTGTTTTTTTAAATTCCACATATGAGCAAAATCATATGGTATTTGTCTTTCTCTGACTTATTTCACTTAGCATTATACTCTCTAGCTCCAACCATGTCACTGCAAATGGCAAGATTTCCTTTTGATGGCTAAGTAATATTACTGTGTGTGTGTGTGTGTGTACCATTTATTTATCAATTCATCAATCTATGGATGCTTGGGGTATTTCCATAATTTGGCTATTGCATATAATGCAGCTATAAACATCAGGAACATCAGGGTGCATGTGCCCCTCTGAATTAGTATTTTTATATTCTTTGGGGAAATACCTAGTAGTGCGATTGCTGAATTGTAGGGTAGTTAGTTCTATTTTTAACTTTTTGAAGAACCTTCGTGTTTTTCACAGTGGCTGTACCAGTTTGCATTCCCACCAACAGTGCAAGAGGGTTCCCCTTTCTCAACATCCTCAGCAATACCCGTTGTTTCTTTTGTTGATTTTAGCCATTCTGCCAGGTGTGAGGTGATACCTCATTGTAGTTTTGATTTGTGTTACCCTGATGATCAGTGATTTTGAAGACCTTTCCATGTCTTTATTGGCCATCTATATGTCTTCTTTGGAAAAATGTCTTCTGCTCATCTTTTCAATGAATTATTTATTTTTGGGGTGTTGAGTCATGTAAGTTCTCTATACATTTGGGATACTTATCTTTATCAGATAGGCCATTTGAAAATATCTTCTACCATGCAGTTGGTTGTCTTTTAGTCTTGTTGATTGTTTCCATCTCTGTGCAGAGGCTTCCTATTTTGATGTAGTCCCAATAGTTTTATTTTTGCTTTTGTTTCCCTTGCCTCAGGAGACATATATAGAAAGAAGTTGCTACACCCGATGTCAAAGAGGTTACTGCCTGTGTTCTCTTCTAGGATTTTTATGGTTTCAGGTCACACATTTAGGTCTTTAATCCATTCTGAATTGATTTTTCTAACTTGTGTAAAAAAGTTTTCCAGTTTCATTCTTTTACATGTTGCTGTCCAGTTTTCCCAACAACATTTGTTGAAGAAACAGTCTTTATCCCATTGTATATTCTTTTCTGCTTTGTCAAAGATTGACCATATAATTGTGGGTTTATTTCTGGGTTTTCTGTTCTGTTCCATTGATCTATGTGTCTATTTTTGTGCCAGTACCATACTGTGTTGATAACTAAAGCTTTGTAATATAACTTGAAGTCTATAGGAGTGATGCCTCCAGCTTTGCTTTTCTTTTTCAAGATTGCTTTGGCTATTCAGGTTCTTTTGTGGCTCCATACAAATTTCAGGACTGTATGTTCTAGTTCTGTGAAAAATGCTGTTGGTGTTTTGATAGGCACTGCATTGTAGTGTAGATTGCTTTGAGTTGTACAGACATTTCAACAAATTTTTTTCTTCCAATCCATGAGCATGGAATGTCTTTCCATTTGTTTGAGTTTTCGCCAATTTCTTCTACTAAAGTTTTGTAGTTTTCAGAATAAAAGTCTTTCACCACTTTGGTTATGTTTATTCTGAGATAGCTTTATGTTTTTGGTGCAATTATAAAAGGGATTGATTCCTTAATTTCTCTCTTTGCTGCTTCATTATTAGTATGTAGAAATGCAATAGATTTCTGTATGTTCATTTTGTATCCTGCAACTTTACTCAATTTGTGTATCAGTTCTAACAGTTTTTTGGTGGAGTCCTTCGGGTTTTCTATATATAGCATCATGTCATCTGCAAATAGTGAAAGTTCTACTTCTTCCTTGCCAATTTGGAAGCTTTTTATTTATTTTTGTTGTCTGATTACTGTGGCTAGGACTTCCAGTACTATGTTGAATAGAAGTAGTGAGAGTGGACATTCCTGTCTTGTTCCTGATTATAGAGGAAAAGCTCTCAGTTTTTCCTCATTTAGAATAATGTTAGCTGTGGGTTTTTCATATATGGTCTTCATTATGTTGAGGTATATTCCCTTTAAACCTACTTTGTTGAGGGTTTTTTTTTATTATTATGAATGCATGTTATACTTTGTCAAATGCTTTTTCTGCATCTACAGAAAGGATCATATAGTTCTTTTATTTTGTGATGTACCACACTGACTGATTAGCAAATATTGAAACACCCTTTGCAACCCTGGAATAAATCCCACCTGACTGTGGTGAATGATTTTTAAATTTTTGTTGAATATGGTTTGCTAGTATTTTATTGAGGAGTTTTGCATATATGTTCATCAGAGATACTGGCCTGTACTCTTTTTTTGTGGTGTCTTTATCTTGTTTTGGTATCAGGGTAACGCTGGTCTCAAGGAATGAATGTGGAAGTTTTTTCCTCCATTTCTATTTTTTGGTATAGTTTGTGAAGAATAGGTATTAACTCTTCTTTAAATGTTTGGTAGAATTCACTTGTGAAGCCCTCTGGTTCTAGACTTTCGTTTTTTGGGAGGTTTTTGATTACTGATTCAATTTCTTTGCTTGTTATCAGTCTGTTCAAATTTTCTATTTCTTCCTGATTCAGTTTTTGTGATTTACAGGTTTCTAGGAATTTAACTCTCTCTTCTAGGTTGTGCAGTTTGTTGACATATAGTTTTTCATAATATTCTCTTATGATTATTTGTATTGCTGTGGTGTTGGTTGTTATTTCCTCTCTCTCATTTGTGATTTTATTTATTTGGTCCTTTTTCTTTTCAATAAGTCTGGCTACAGGTTTATCAATTTTATTAATTTTTTTCAAAGAACCAACTCCTAGTTTCATTCATGTGTTCTACTGTTCTTTTAGTTTCTATATCATCTATTTCTGCTCTAATTATTATTTCCTTCCTTCTTCTGGCTTTAGGCTTCATTTGTTGTTTTATTTTCTAGTTCCTTTAGGTATAAAGTTAGGTTGTTTATTTGAGATTTTTCTTGCTTCTTGAGGTAGGCCTATATTGCTATATATTTCCCTCTTAGGACCAATTTGTTGCATCCCAAAGGTTTTAGACCATTGTGTTGCAATTTTCATATGTTTCCATGTATTTTTTAATCTCTTCTCTGATTTCCTCATTGACCCATTCATTGTTTAGTAGCATGTTATTTAACTTCCATATATTTGTTGTCTTTCCAGATTTTTTCTTGTGGTTGCCTTCTAGTTTCATAGTGTTGTGGTCAAAAAAGGTGTATAGTATGACTTCAATCTTATTGTATTTGTTGAGGTTTGTTTTGTGGCCTAATATGTGATGTATTCTGGAGAATGTTCCATGTACACTTGAAAAGAATGTGTATTCTTTTCAGAACATGTCAAGAATGTTCTGAATATATGTGTAAAGTCCATCTGGTCCAGTGTGTTATTCAAAGCCATTGTTTTCTTATTGATTTTCTGTTTAGATGATCTGTCCATTGATGTAAGTGGGGTTTTAAAGTCCCTATTATTGTATTATTATTGATTAGTTCCTTGATATTTGTTATTAACTATTTTATGAATTTGTTTGCTCCCATGTTGGGTGCGTAAATATTTGCAATTGTTGTATCTTCTTGTTGGATTGTCCCCTTTCTTATTATGTAGAATGCTTGTTTCTTCTTACAGTCTTTGTTTTAAAGTCCAGTTTGTCTATGTAGGTATTGCTAATCTGGCTTTCTTTTGACATCCATGTGCATGTAAATATTTCTCCATTCCTTCACTTTCAATCTACAGGTGTCTTTAGGTCTAAAATGAGTCTCTTGTAAGCAGCATATAGATGGGTCCTGTTTTTTTTTTTTTTCATCCATTCTGACACCCTATGTCTTTTGACTGGAGCCTTTAGTCCATTTACATTCAACGTAATTATTTATAACTATATATTACCATTTTATTACTTTTTTGTGGCTGTTTCTGGAGATTTTCTCTGACCTCTTGTCTTCCTCTTTTTTATGTTTTCCTTATTTTCTTTAGTGATATATTTGGATTTCTTTCTCTTTATTCTTTGCATTGTTAGTAGTGGTTTGTCCTATATGGTTACCATTAGGTTTGTATATAACCTCTTCTGAATATAGCAGTCTATATTAAGTTGATGGTCATTTAAGTTTGAACCCATTCTTTTCTCCTCTTTTCCCCATGTTTGAGATATATGTTAATATATTTTATATCCTTTTTTTGGTGAGTTCCTTGACTGATTTTTTTACAGAAATATTCATTTTTACTGTTTTTGTGTTTTCTGCATTGGTTCTGTCACTTCTGGTCTCTTGTTTCCACTTAGAGAGTCCCTTTTAATATTTCTTGCAGGGCTAGTTTAGTGGTCACAAACTCCTTTAGTTTTTGTTTGTCTGGGGAAATGCTTATCTCTCCTATTCTGAACTGTAGCCTTGTTAGATAGAGTATTCTTGGCTTCAGATTTTTCCCATTCAGCACTTTGAATATATCGTGCCACTCTCTTCTGGCTTGCCAAGTTTCTGTTGAAGAATCTCCATCTAGCCTTATGGGTTTCCTCCTGTAAGTTAATGACTTCTTTTGTCTTGCTGCTTGTAAGATTTTTTCTTTAACACTATACTTAGCAAATTTAATTATATGTCTTGGTGTTGGCCTGCTTTTGTTGATTTTGTTGGGAGTTCTCTGTGCCTCCTGGATTAGGATGTCTGTTTCCTTCTCCAGATTAGGGAATTTTTCAGCTATTATTTCCTCAAATAAATTTTCTGCCCCCTTTTCTCTCTTCTTCTTCTGGGACTCCTATAACACAAGTACTATTATGTTTGATAGAGTCACTGAGTTCCCTAAGTTTCTCATTTTGCATAATTTTTCCTTCTCTCTTTTGTTCAACTTCATTGTTTCCCATTTCATTGTCTTCCAGGTCATTACTTCATTCCTCTGCTTCTTCCAGCCTGGTGTTCATTGCATCAAGTGTGTTTCTAATCTCATTTATTGCACTCCTCATCTCTGATCGATTCTTTTTAAATTCTCTTATCTCTGTGGTAAGGGTCTCCCTGATGTTCTCTATTCTTCTCTCAAATCCAGTGAGTATCCCTATGATCACTGCTTTACATTCTCCATCAGGCATGTTACTTATCTCTGTTACACTTAGATCTCTGTCTGTGACCTTATCTTTTTCTTTCATTTGGGATAAATTCCTCTCTCTTCTAATTTTGTCTAAGTCTTTGCCTGCTTCTTTTATTAGAAAAGCTAGTTATTTCTCCTACTCCTGAAAGTAATAGCCTTATGAAGAAAAGGTCATATAGTGCCCAGGGCCTGGCTCTTCAGGGAGTGTCTCTGGTATGTGTTGCATGTGTGCTGCCATTGGGTCCTGGCCACTTTATCCTGTGGGCCAGTCATCTGCAGAGGCTTTCCTTGCCTGCTGTGGGCAGTGTTTGATTCCTGGCCTGAATGTGGCAAGTTTTAATTATGTATGCTTTGGTCTGCTTGTGAAATGAGACCTGGTACCACCTCCACTCTCTTGCAGGAACTGAAGTCCTGCAAAATTCTCTTGTCAGGAGATGTGGTATGGACAGGGGTTTGTGCTGGTCTTCTGGGGAAAGGATCTGCTGGCTGGAACTGATGCAAGTATGACTGAGAAGGGTAGTCTTACTGAAGTGCAGGGAGGGAGGCTTAGTATAAGCAAGTTAGACAGCCAGTATCATTGCTGTGCTGCTTCCCACTGGTGGCTCTGTGTTTATGGTGAGGGGCAGGGGAAGGAAATGGCGCCAGCAAGCTCCTTGTTCCTGGAGAGGTGTCTCTGTGAATGCTGCTTCTCAGTGAGACACTAAGAACAAACGATCTCCCCAATGTGTGCCCCAGTTTTTCTTCAGCTCAGTGTTTCCATACCGGATGCCCTCAGGTTGTTTGCCTGCCTTCTCTCCTAGAGCAGCACAGTGCTTTCCAGGCTGTATCACAGCAAGCCCACTGACCTTTAAAACTCCAGGGTTCAAGTCCCACTGATTTCAAGAACTCACAAAATTCTGCCCCTCTCGTTTTGCAAGCCAATGTCTAAGAGGAAACATTCTCCTTTCGTGTTCCCCTGCATGCTCCTCTCTCTCTCACCCTTCTCAATGACCCTGGCTCCCTCCCCTCTGCAGCACCCAGGATTTACTTCTCCCCTAAACCACTTCTCCACACTTCCTACCTTCTTCAACGTGACCTCTTTTCTCCCTTTAGTTGTGTAGTTCTATCAGTCTTCAGGTCAATTTCTGGGTTATTTAGGATGATTTGATAGTTATCTGGTTGTGTTCATGGAACAAGGTGAGTTTAGGGTACTCCTACTCTGTTGTCATATTTCTGTTTCTCTGCACCATGTCTAATTGTTAAGACCATACTATTGCAAGGGACTCAAAAAGTCTGATCTGGAAATTAAAGAAACTTGAACACCAAATTTTTCATTTGCATTCCATCTATAAGATTCCTCCTGTTACCTTTCTTCCCCACCCCTGCTAAGGTAGGTGAACATCTCTGACCAACTATGGAGTAGATTCCATACAGAAAGAAGCAATGATATAAAAACATAGTAATGTATTTCAAAATATATGAACCCTATTGCATAAATGATTACAAGTAACAAATGCTATTTTAGTGTTATAGAAGCATGGTTAAATGGAAGAGTAACACTGCTTATAGATGTTCCAGTGGATAAGGATACTGCAAATATAGGTAAAATAAGTAATATAAATTCACCAATACTCTCCTTAGACTTTTAATAAACACTGCTTTTCCATTTCTTGGCCACTCACCATTTAATCTCTGCAGAGGAACCACAGACATTATAATGACAAGTATTTTTCCTGTATTTTCTGTCAACCATTTATGGAAATTTTCACCTGCTGATTTTTTTTATATTAAAAGACTTAACTATGCTGACTAAAAATTCATAGTATAACTTGAGATTACACTAACAGTATTCTGAGAAATAGACTTATTGGTTTCATCCCTTTTTACTTCTATGGATTTATATATTTGTCTAGGTAAAAAAATCTCAAAATGAGGTCATGGACCAGAACAAATAAGTATCACCTGAAACTCCTTATAAATACAAATTAACATCATAAACTCTGTGGGTAAGGGCCAGCAACCTGTTTAACAAGCTATCACAATGATTTGGATAGATGATAAAGCTTGAGAATGAGTGCCTTAGATTATCAATTTAATAGCCTATGAAGTGCTTATTTTCTATTATATTGAATATACTCTATTATATTGAATATTATATCTACTAAGTATAGTGGAAACTTAGTAAATATATTATAAAAAGACAAATAATTCAAAATCTATATATCTACCTATCTACCCATCAACTTATATATCTATCCAAGCCATAATTACATGTTTAAATTAGCACATCCATGCTCTTACTTGAGAAAGTCAAGGAGTGAAGAATGTTGAAAATGAAGTTGAGTCACCCTTTCAGTATAATCCTCAGGTGAGGACTGACTTGAATTAATTCCAGGTGGCATTTTTCCACTCAAGTGGAGCATCACATCATAAATGGTCTTATTGTATGTGGAAAAGTCATTCTGTCTGGAAAATTTTTTGGATGATGAGGTTGACGAGTAGAATTGTATTTTAAACACTTCCCTATGAGAAAACAATTTTAAAATTAAAAAAATTTCAACATGTTATGTTATGAAAAAATGTTCAATGACTAAATAAAGTTCAATTTAAAATCAAATAAGAAATTACAAAATTTACCTTATTCAGCTACCATTTGTTAGTACAAATTAGATGTTTTGATTACCCTGGAGCTTTTCACTACCTTGTTTTAAACACACATCATTATCTAATGTTGCAACTGTCAGGTCTGGAAGATTGGACTGTGATCAGAAAATGTAAGTGCTTTGGAGAAATAGTAGTACATGGGTTAAGTCCTGGGCTCATTACCTACTAGCTGGTTGAGAAGTTACCCAAACTCACTAAACTCAAATTTTATACCATTTAAATTGGCGATAATAATGCCTATAATAGTTTTGAAGATAGATGTCAAACATTCATCACACATGTTTAGACTAAAACAAATTTACACATATTTTCTCAATTTTGTATTTTAATAATTAGAAGGGCACATTGGCCTAAGTGGAGATTCACATTTTAAAGTTAAGTCCAGAGAGCTATCGCTCCTATATATTTCTCTGTTCTTTAAATAAGACAGTACAACCTCTATTTCTGATACCTCCCACACTCAGTTATAATGCATGCTAATTTTTAAATTGAGTAAAAAAAAAATCCAACCAATTCTTGCTGTCTATACTTTACCAGTTATCTAATACTATACTATATTGTCTATTTGTTTCCTAGCAGTCAGAGTCAAAATGTATCACTAACTTAGACTAACAAATAAAAAGTGCCCAAGGAGCCATTTTGAATGGCAGTTATCCAGTTTGGTAGCTAGTAGGTCTGTATTGCATATTATAGGACAAAGTACATTAACTTAGATAAGGGGCTGACTACCACTGCTCAAACTGTGGCTCTGCCTCTTACTGTGGGACTTTATGGAAGCTACTTGACTTGTCTGTTTCTCAAGTTCCTCATTAGTAATGTACATAATAGAGCACTATATCCTGAAGGTACCAACAAAGCAAACAACTATTTCATGGAAAAGAATTAACACCTGAAAATATTTCTATAAAAAATTATGAAAAAGATAAATGATCTAAACAGAATTAAGATATAACCAGACAATAACTAAAGAAAAGGAGAAAGAACAAGTTGAATACAAATAGAAAGAATAAATAACATAAACAGACACACAGGGCCCCCACATATTATAGTTTTAAGACACAGATTTTAAAGTAATTGTATGTACTATGATTAAGATTGAGAATTTTGTCATCGAACTATAAATATAAAAATATAACTAATGGAGGGGACCCTGGGTGGCTCAGTCGGTCAAGCATCCGATTCTTGATTTTAGCTCAGGTCATGATCTCAAGGTCATGAAATCGAGCCCTGCGTAGGGCTCTGCACTCAGAATGGAGTCTGCTTGAGATGCTCTCTCTCTCCCTCTGCCTCTGCCCCTACCCCCACTTGCTCTCTCTCTCTCTCAGTAAATAAAATCTTTAAAATATATGTATATAACTAAATGGAAATTTTAGAAATAAACAAAACCAGTAAGTAAAATTAAGAGAGCAATGAATGAAGTTAACAGCAGACTAAATCAAGGGAAGAATTAATGCAATGGAATATAGGCCATAGGAAAGTGTCTATACTGCAACAGAGAGGGACACAAGGATGGAAAAATACAGAAGAGTGAGCAAAGGAGAGGAGCCTCAAAGAATGAGGCAGTCACATAATGGAAAGGATATTGGTTGACAACTTTCCAAAACTGACAATAAAATATCAAACCACAGGTGAAAGAATCACTATGAATCCCAGTAAGAATAACTACAAAGAACAGGCTCTTTATGATATAACATTTCCAAATGACCAAGAACATGTAAAAATTTTCTTAATAGCAAGAGCAGTAAGATGTCAGTTTAAACCAAACCCATCAGAAAGAGCTAATATTGAAAAGACTGACAATATTAACTGTTTCTTAGAATGCAGAGCAATTGGAACTTTCATTTATGATCTGTGGGAGTGGAAATTGGTACAACCACCTTAGAAAATTGTTTAGAAGTAACTTCTAAAGGTGATCATATTTCTATCTTATGACCTGACAATTTTAGTCTTAACATATATGCCTTTCAGAAATATGTACCAAAAGAAATATTAAAATTCCTATAGCATTATTCATAATAGAAAAATCTAGACGCCAGTGAAATGTCTATGAACAGAATGATTAATAGAATATTCATACAATGGCCTAGTATGCAGGATTACTAATAATCAACTCTGAAATGCAAAAATGAATCATATGAACACAATATTGAGCAAAAAAAATCCAGAGGCTACAAAAAAATGCAAACTGTATGATTCTTCCTACATAAAGTTCAAAAACAGAAAAAAAATTAATCTTTGGTGTTAGAATTCAGGATAATGGTGACCTCTCTGGGAGATGAAAAAGGGAGTTGGAAGGGGCAGGGATTCGGAGATGTTAGCAGTGCTCTATTTCTTGGTCTAAGTGGTAGCTACACACATGTTCACATAGTTATAATTCTGTCTATATGTTACATGGTGACAAATATGATTAAAATTTAAAGAAACCTTAAACTCTGGAGTTTACAGATCTGTGCTTGCATAATAAAACTTAAAAAAATAAAGGTAGGAAATGATTACCATAAAAGTCAAGCTAGTAATTTCCTTTCAATTATAGAGATCTGGTAGGTTGTGTGGGTCATAAGAGGTTTCTGGGGTGCTATCAAAGTGAAACCTGCATAGGGGTTTGCTCTAGGAGTAAAATGAGGGGTTGTACTTGGGTTTGTGAATCTTTCTCTATGTGTATTTTATTTCATGATTTAAAAAGTCAAAAGGAGGGGCACCTAGGTGGCTCAGTATGTTAAGCGTCTGCCTTCAGCTCAGGTCATGATCCCAGGGTCCTCAGATCGAGTTCCATGTTGGGCTCCCTGTTTGCGGGGGGGGCCTGCTTCTCCCTCTCCTTCCTGCTTGTGCTGTCTTGATATCTCTCTCTCTCTGGCAAATAAAATAATTAAATCTTATAAATAAATAAATAAAGTAATGAGGAAACAGCTTGGGTCTTCAAAGTTCCTCTAGTACCTGAAGACTGACTGAAATTAGCTAGTTAAAATTATTGTTCAGAGGACTGTTATTGGAAAAGGTGACATTGTTAGTGACTAACTGGATTGCCCATTGGAAGCACAAATTATGATGTATAAACTACAGTCTTTTCTTTAATAACTATATGTATGCATATCCCACAAATCTGAACTTTATGTGTCCACAATAGCCAAACTATGGAAAGAGCCAAGATGTCCATCAACAGATGAATGAATAAAGAAGATGTGCTATACTGGAATAATGGAATATTATGCAGCCATCAAAAAAACTGAAATCTTGCCATTTGCAAAGACGTGGATGGAACTAGAGGGTATTATGCTAAGCAAAATAAGTCAATCAGAGAAAGACATGTATCATATGATCTCACTGATATGAGGAATTCTTAATCTCAGGAAACAAACGGAGGGTTGCTGGAGTGGTGGGGGGTGGGAGGATGGGGTGGCTGGGTGACAGACATTGGGGAGGGTATGTGCTATGGAGAGCACTGTGAATTGTGTAAGACTGATGAATCACAGACCTCTACCCCTGAAACAAATAATACATTATATGTTAAAAAAAAAAAGAGAGAGAGACGAGAGTAGGAAGGGAAAAATGAAGGGGGGGGAAATCAGAGGGGGAGATGAACCATGAGAGACTATGGACTCTGATAAACAAACTGAGGGTTTTAGAGGGGAGGGGGATGGGGGATGTGTTAGCTCAGTGATGGGTATTAAGGAGGGCACACATTGAATGGAGCACTGGGTGTTATACGCAAACAATGAATCATGGAACACTACATCAAAAACTAATGATGTAATGTATGGTGATTAACATAACAATAAAAAATATTTAAAAAAACTAATGATGTAATGTATGGTGATTAACATAACATAATAAAATAAAATTTTAAAAAATCTGGACTTTATGTTAATTAAAAGCTTGATAATTGTTAACAATATTCCTTCTCCTCTTGTTTATATATTAGGATATTAAATGATTTTAAGTTTCTTATTCAATTATGAGAGTCCTCCTACTTTGGATACTGAAAATATGCACAAGCAAAAGGCTCAATGTACTTATGTCATGATCTATCTTTCCAGGTAAAGAAACCACCTACCACTTAATCACTATCACCAGCAAGCAATAAAATGGTTAAAGAAGGAAACTATCTTGAAAAGAATTATAAAATGATTCATTATTCTTACAGCAATGTGGAGCAATGAAAAAAACTCAAGGAAGCCAACTCTAATCAGTTATTTAACCACTTTTTTTTTAACACTTTCAGGCCAAAGACACATTTTTGTGACTTTGTTGGACATAGCTGGCAGAAAGAAGAGGCAGGCTGCTCAGAAACGGAGGAGAAACTTTATGTTTATATTATTAAACTTATCAGTGATCTTGCCATCAGCTCAAAGTGGCAAAGAAAAAGCATCACACATACACACACACACACACACACACACACACACACACTTTTTAGAAAACATTAGAACTTCCTACATCAAACTGGGGAAAAATCCTGTGCGAGGGAAGGAGAAATACTGTTAATGAACTATCATTTGGTAAGTGCTTGGAAAAGATGGGTTGTTTTTTTTTTTTTTAAGACTTTGTTTATTTATTTGACAGAGAGAGACATAGCAAGAGAGGGAACACAAGCAGGGGGAGTGGGAGAGGGAGAAGCAGGCTTCCCGCCAAAAGGGGAGCCCGACTCGGGGCTGGATCCCAGGACCCTGGGATCATGACCTGAGCCAAAGGCAGATGCTTAACGACTGAGCCACCCAGGAAAAGATGGGTTTTAAATTTACCTTCCACTGTCAAATAGAAGAGTTAGTGAATACAATGAATGAAATCAGAAATATAGAACACTACTAACATAATCCTGGTTAAATTTAATATTAACAGCTAATATTTATTGAATGCTTACTAGGTCCTATGCGCTGTTCTGATAAAGAAATTACCTCTTCTAAATATCACAAGAACCCTATAAGGTAGGTATTATCATTACCTCTTTTTAAAATTTTTTTATTGTTATGTTAATCACCATACATTAATTACATCATTAGCTTTTGATGTAGTGTTCCATGATTCATTGTTTGTGCATAACACCCAGTGCTCCTTGCAGAATGTGCCCTCTTTAATACCCATCACCAGGCTAACCCATCCCCCCCCACCCCCCTCCCCTCTAGAACCCTCAGTTTGTTTTTCAGAGTCCATCGTCTCTCAGGGTTCATCATTACTCCTTTTTACAAATGAGTAAACAGAGGCACTGAGAAAATATTTTATTTTGCATGCTGTCATTACGAACGGTAGAACATTCCACTGATTGACTTCCTGTGAGATTCTATATACCTACACTACATGCAAACTTCTGGGATAGAATGTAGCTTTGAAACAATTTGAGCCCTGCCCCCTAAGCTTCCTGACTGGCATTCCCAGATGTGTTCTTGGTGTGTGTCAGCTGGAAGGAGGTACATGTGGGAGCAGAAGTTTGGACTAGCACTGATAAGTACTGCAATCACTTCTACCAGATGCAGTGGAATTGCCACTAGGATTTGAACGTTTCTGTGATCAGTTGCTCAGAGATTTTCCCAGTAGTGTTTGGAAAAAATGTTAATTCCCACAATTCATCCAACTTGAAGTAAGTGGACTATAATATTAAGTACATTTCCTCTGATGATTTCTGAAACACAAATTGTGTTCTTTTATATTTTTCAATAGCTATTTCCATCTTTTGGTTATTTGGGGAAGGGCTAAAAATAAATAATATTTAGGGGCCTCTAAGAATTGAAAACAGACTACTAATCAATAAAGGTAATCCCCTCAAATAATTGGTTTCTGCTATTCCACCTGAATATCTCTCAAGTCAACAAATGAAATGGGCCATATTGCCTGTCTGCTGCAAATTGGTGTTTGTAAAGAGTGAAATTACCTGAGATAATACACCAATAAAGCAGCATTTCTGACAACCTGTATCTGCAGGTTCAAGAAAGGTGATGCATAAACATGTCAAAAAATGTTCAATAATGTTAAAAGGAAAACAAAAAGTTTTTGATAGCCACACCATACTTCACAATGATTTCTAGTCTTCTAGGCTATCTGTCCTGTAGTGAATGACTCTCCAGTGGGGGGTTATTGATATAAGGTCAGGCAATTTCACTTTCCCTGTTAATATGGCTGACTTCACTAGAATTCATGGCTTGCCCAGGACTTTGAGCTTCACTTGATCTGAAATCCTAGACTTTAGCCTATAAACATTAAGATTACATAACTCTCCTCAGTTCTAGACTACTGTATTCTTAATTTTCTTGAACTAATATACCTAACCATAGGTACTTAATAGTGCCCAGTCTAAAGCCAAAGACAAAAATGCCAAATGGTGGAGCTCATGTCTTTCAAGTATTAAAGTTTCCTAAATCTTAATCTGATTCTGTAATAATTGGCAAGTGGCATAATCCTTAAAAGTACTAGCTCTGGGGTAGAATGCTTGGGTTCAAATCCTGGCTCTGCTATATATCAGCTGAGTGACCTTGGGAAAGTTACTAATTCTCTCTGCCTCAGTTTCTCATAGTAAAAGGGGGATAATAATAGTACCTACCTCAGAGGGTCATTATAAAGAGTAAGTGAATTAATACTCACAAAGCACATATAATTATGCCTTGTTCATAGTAAGAGTTCAATACATATGAACCATTATCATTAATAAAATACCATCACAAAATTATTTTTAAAGTAACAAGGTAAGAGACATATTGCCAAGCAAGTTCAGTGGGGCATGGATTACTAGACCACAATAGTGAAAGCAATAACAAAAATGATAGGTCATTAAGGTGGGATAAATGGAAGAGTAAAACTGGAAAACTATGAGAAGGAAGATCAACTTTCTGTTCAAGATGATAAAATAAACATCCGTGCTTATCTTCTCTCCCTCTCAAAATATTC
The DNA here is from genome assembly GCF_037043125.1 of Eumetopias jubatus. Classification (NCBI taxonomy): domain Eukaryota; kingdom Metazoa; phylum Chordata; class Mammalia; order Carnivora; family Otariidae; genus Eumetopias; species Eumetopias jubatus. The sequence continues at coordinate 95,898,031 of NW_028274817.1, forward strand.
CTGAAATGTCAGAAAGACTAGAGACCTATAACAACACTAAAGTTGGGAAAAGAGTAATCAGTATACCAACAACTCTGAAGAAAATCTATAAAACAAAGAATGGATGGAATTGTACTGATGAATAAATTAAAATGATGGACTGCATAGCAGTAGGCTACAGGGGAAAAGGACACCATTTTCCCGAAAGGAACGTTAAGAGAGTCACCAAGATTATAGCTGGCAGATACAGAGGAAGGAAGTGACCTTCAGTACAGTAACCATGATGATTAATTCAAGTACTATATTTGGAAGAGATATTTGAGAAGGCAGGCATCCAAAACACAAAAACAGGATGCTATTATGAAAGAAATGGATGGATGGAAGGAAGGAAGGAAGGAAGGAAGGAAGGAAGGATAACACAGAGTTCCTGAAAACCAAACTATAAACACCAATTTAAAAATTTTATACAGGACTGGAAGAGCAAATGAATAAGATCTACAAACATAAGGCACACCTGGGAGGCTCAGTCGGTTCAGCGTCCAACTCTTGGTTTGGGCTCAGGTCATGATCTCAGGGTCGTGGGATTGAGCCCCACGTCGGACTCCAAGCTCAGCATGGAGTCTGCTTGAGATTCTTTCTCTCCCTCTCCCTCTGCCCCTCTCCCTGCTTGTGTTCACATGCATGCTCTCTCTCAAATAAATAAATAAATATTTTTTTAAAAAAGAAGGTCTACAAACATAAGAAAGCACAGACAGAAAAAGATGAAAATCATAGGACAAAACTGAAAGTGGTATAAAGGATCAGGCATGCAGATGCACCATCATTCTAAAAGGAGATTAAGAGAGAGAGAACAGAGAACAAGAGAGGGCAGGAAAGAGGAGGGAGGGGAGAATGGTCAAAAGATGAGTTTTCTAAGTGAAAGGGCCTAATGAATAGCAAAGAGATTCAATGACAGAAAATATTCCCACAGTCAGATTTTATTTCATAAATTGCAGATTAGCAAAGAAATGGAAACCATAAAATAATTCTGAAAGAATGAACATGGTACTCACAAAATATGAAATCAGACTTCTCATGAAAAAAACTGAGTCCAGATAATGGAGTAATGTAGGAAACACGGAGGTAGGGGGTTCAAAGACTGGCAACATTATATAACCTTGAAAGTATCTTCTTAGATTGAGAGTCCATGATTCAAAGATTTCAAATAATGAATTAGCAGTGAAAAACATTGTTACTTGGACAAAGTTTTTATTTATTTAGAGATATTTGGTTTGGGGCAGCTTTCTTCCTAGGGTTAAAGAGGTCCCCATATGCCTCTAGAACTGTTTCCCCAAGCAGTACCCAATGACATGATTGGGTACCCACCTATCAAAATAGCAAGGCACTCAACTCTGTCAGTTAAAAACCAGACCAGCAATGTAACTCATTAGTAGGGATATAAAATAGAAAACTCACTAGAAAATCACCCAAAAATAAAACAGATTTTTACAAGCTTATATTATTTGATCCAGTGATCCCACTCTGAAATCCTTCCTATGTAACATCCAGAAATATCTGCTACTATTTACAAACAGATATATTGAATCTTGGCATTGCTTACATTAGGAAAATATAGAACAAAATAACATAATTAAATACGCCCAAGTTAATGAGAATGTAAGTATATAAAGATGCATAAATTCAATAACATATTATACAACAAATTAGCAACTGTTATAGTAAAAATATATAGAAAATAAAAATTAAGATCACAAGCTCTGTAAAAAACAACAAAAATGAGAATGCCTAATAGCAAAAATTCTGGGATACATCCAACATGAAATGAAGACATAAATGTATAGACCTGAAAATAATTAAGCATACAAGTTTAAAGAAATGAATTTTAAAGAAAAAAATCAGCATTAAATGATTTAGAAAACATAGAAATGGATACATTAATTCAAAAATTTATTCATCACAGGAGACATAAAAGTATAGTATGTATAATAAAAATTAAATAAAAATTATAAATGAGAAAGAGACTATGAACATATAAACAATAATACTAGTAGTCACTACTGTCAGATAATGAATTTTAAATGTCCAATCAATGATCTCCCTTAAAATGAAAATAAATCATTAAAATTTACTCAAAATAGATACAATTTTCAGTAGAACAAACAGCAAGGCAGAAAACTAAAAAGTTATTAACAGAATAACTTCTCTAAAAATATTCCCTGGAGTCAGATGATTTTATGATCAAGCCTGTACATTTTCAGTGTACCTGCTGTATTAATTTTCTCCCAGCATAGGTGAAATATTAGCTAATTCATTCTATGAAGCTGATATTGTCCCATTAATCTAAAAAAACTGAAAAAGATAACTTAAAGGAAAACTACAGATTTAGCATAACCTAACTCACTCCTGAATATAGATACAAAAATGCTACTATAGCTCTTCTAGCTACAGAGATGAAGTACTCGCCCCTATGGTGCCAACAAATCACCCCAAGATCTGAGAAAGGAGGTAGAACTGTGAGAACCACTACAGCAGCAACGTGAACCAAGGGAGGTGCTAAATTCCAATTTAAATTAATAACAGAATTAAGTGACTTGATATAAACCAATGCAGTTTATCTACTTTAGATATGCTGAGTACTACAAAGTCCATGAAAGAGGGAAGGAAATGTACTGTCTACCTGACCATACTGCAGATCGAGGGCTGATAGTTCCTTTATACGTACCCGCGGACTTTCCCAAGTTTTCAGATTTAAGATGGCTTTTCTTACCCATATAGTTTACCCATCGTCATTTGACAGATGAGGAAAGTGAGGTTCAGAGATTTTAAATACTGGCCTCAAATCATACAGTGTTTAGAAGAAATAAAAAATATATACCTATACCAGGGGAGCCTCTGTGGTTCAGTCAGTTAAGCTCTTGGTTTCGGCTCAGGTCATGATCTCAGGGTCCTCGGGTCATGCCCCGTGTGGAGCCCCATGTGGGGCTCCACGCTCAGCCCAGTCTGTTCGAGATCCTCTCCCTCTGCCCTTCCCCCCGCGTGCACGCAGGCACACGCATGCACACGCACTCTCTCTCTCTCAAATAAATAAACAAATCTTTATTTTTTTTAAAAAAGTATACCTATACCAAAGAATTTATATTTGTGTCCTTTTGCTTTTCTTAGTAGCCTCCTAATTTACCAGCGTAGAATAAATCATTTAACATTGTGTTTCACGTAAAACCACCCCAATGAGTAGACTATATTTTATTATATGATACAAAGCAAGTTTTAGAGAAACACAAAGCTGTTACCTTCTTATTGTTTCTGGAATAGAAAGAGAATGGGGTCCTTCAGGCCAGCCGAAGAGACTGAACCAGGTCTGAGCAGCATTTACAACTTTCTCAAAGAAGACATATGCCTTTGTTCCTTCTTCAGGAGAAAACCATTGCTCATTTTTCTCCTCCTTTTCCATAGATCTATCATTGTCTTTCTTTGAAGTTTTACTTTTGCCTGAGTTCAGCCTTTCATGTATTATTTTAATTCCTAAAATTCACATTTGTTTGTAAAAAAAGGTTACATCACCATAGAGTAAAATAATCCTGTCAGCTATTGCTATTCGTATGCAGACAAATAAAGCTCATTTTACAAATAATGCTATGTTCTCAAAGAAATTCTGAGTCAATTTACTGTATCTTGAAAACAAGAAAATAGATTTATTTTCAAATACCTAACAGAAATACTTTAAAAATGGTAGAATTTCAATAAAGAAAACCATTAAATTTTCTTCTTGCCATAATGGTATGTGAAAAATTCCCCAAAGTGGAATGTTTCATTTTCAATTACACACGTAAAATATTTTGACCATTCTTCAGTTCTACTTCATAGACGGAATTAAACCCTAGATGGAAAACTTACAGAAACAAAATATTGGTTTCATATTCAAAATGACTTTTTATCCTAGTGAAGCACTTTAATAAAACAAAACGTTTCAAGGTAGAGAAATTTTCAAGGATACAAAATGGTTTTATTTTTTTTTCACAAATATCTATGCAATGGCACAAGCACACCGTCATTTCAAAACCTCACAATACTTAATTTAGTTTGGTCCATTCAATAAACAGGAAAATTTTCAATATTACCTATATCCAGAGAAAGGAATATTTGAATAGTTAATTACAAATGATAATGTCAAATTTGTATCTTTATCTATTTATCTGTGGTCATCTCTTTCTAAGATACATAATACGGGGTCCAGCTAACTAATTGGCAGACAAACCCACAGTTTGGCAGTTCTCAGACTGTAGAGAGGGTAGCTGGGAGGAGGTCATGGCAAATTTAGAAGGGCTCTACAGGATATTTAACATTTTAGTTAAATATATATGTTGGATATCATATGAATTACTACTCTTAGGTTTTTCAACCAAAACATTTAATAAAGGGAATTGCTTGGCACATCTTTTGACCTAGGGGAAAAATACTGAGATACTAAGTATACCGTGAACAAAAAACATTAGAGAATCTCTGCTCCACATCATTGGAGAGAGCTCCCAAAGCAGGTGACCCCCTTAAAACATTAAAAATTCATGTTTTACTTCAGGGATTTCTTCTTACCTGAAGCCCAAGTTTTCAATTCAATAATATTAAACAGATCATGTTAAGAAATGGGTTTGCCCGGGACAATATATATTTGCCACATACCAACAAATAATCTTCTCTCTGCAGGCTCAGCATCATTAAATTTAGTAGGAGCAGGAGAGGATAAACCAGCTTCTTGGTAGGGAAGCAAAACATTGTCTCTATTCTTCAAAGAACTGTCATCCTTATCTACAAATGATACATTGGAACACAGTAAGTCAACAAGCATTTGTGAGCTCACTCTCAAATTACTGAATCTGAATTTCATAATTTTCTATATTATATATAATAAATATGTGTATATATATATACACATACAGAGAGTAAAAAAATTTTTTTAAGTATAAATGTCCATACTTAAAATAAGATGTCAAGGAAAAGACTGTAAAAGCTGATATGGTTTTCTGAACTGAATTTTTATTCAACAAGGCCATTATTTTGGCATATCAAAGTTTTTGGAGAATGAACAATGCTCAACTTTAGGATAAACAAAGATATGTAAACCATTTTAAATGTTTGTATACCAAAATTTTTGGATTCTATATGGTGCTCAAAATTGAACAGAAGAAGAGCATCACTAACAAAAGTAATTTCTTCCTAATTAATTTTCTGAAATGAAATCACTGCTTGGTTATGAGTTGACACCATTTTGCATGGCTTTCAATCTCTATTCCAGTTAGAGGTGTCTGCATATACACTAGAATTTGCCACCATGGTAATCTGAACCCAACCAAAGGCAATGTTAAGAAAAGGCAGTATGTGTGAATGGGATATTACTCAGTCATCAGAAAGGATGAATACCCACCACTTGCATCAACATGGATGGGACTGGAGGGGATTATGCCAAGTGAAGTAAGTCAAGCAGAGAAAGACAATTATCTATGGTTTCACTCATATGTGGAACATAAGCAATAGCACGGAGGACCATAGGGGAAGGGAGGGAAAACTGAAGAGGGAGAAATCACAGAGGGAGACGAGCCATAAGAGACTATGGACTCCAGGAAACAAACTGAGGGTTTCAGAGGGGAGGGGAGTGGGGAGATGGGGTAACTGCATGATGGGTATGGAGGAGGGCACATGTTGTGATGAGCACTGGGTGTTATATGCAACTAATGAATCATTGAACACTACATCAAAAACTAATGATGTACTATACAGTGGCTAACTGAACATAATAAAAAAATAATAATAAAAGAAGAAAGAAAGAAAGAAAGAAAAGGCAGTATATGTGAACGAAGGCCAGATTATCTATTTATCTATCTATCATCTATCTATCATCTATTTTCTATCTATTCACACATATGTATATGTATATGCACATACATATATGCATAATGTAATTGTCAGAAAAGCATAGCCTTTGCAGTTAGGAATTTCTGATTTGAAATCGTGGCACTACAACTCCTGAGCTATTAAACAGCGGGGATGTTATATAAGTTCTCCGAAACATGTTTTTATCCATGAAATGACACCAAAGGTTCTGAGCTCATGAATCTGTTGTAAGGGTTACTTTACAGGCAATAACACAGATAGGTAAGTTGGCACATACTAGGTTCCTTCCATTTTTTCAGAATTTACCAGAGAATGTGCTTATCTCTGCAACACTACACCACTATAGACTTCATAAAAATGAGCCTTAGAAAATTCAATGATAGAATGATTCATTGTGGATGCATTAGGCACTATCTTTTCAACTTACCATCAAATAGTAAAAAGTTCCTAGTGGGGTGCAAACTCACATCTGTACTCTTCAACTAAAGGCAATGATTCATATAATAGTTTATATTCAGCATATTAGCTCGAACAAGTAAATCATACTGCTTTACTTTTTGAAATACTTAATGTGTTTTAAGATTTCACCTTTACTGAACATATCACACTCTAGAGCACAGTACCTAAGTGTGTAGGCTCTGAGGTATTACAAATTTGGTTAGAATTCCCTGGGGTAAGCTGCTCAAACTCTTTATGACTCAGTTTGTTAATCTGTAAAGTGAAATTAATAAGAGTATCACACTCAGTTGTTGGGGGCACTAAATGAAATAACAAATATAAGGCACTTAGCAGAGCACCCTATGCCTGGGAAGCATTAAATATATATTATAAATTTTACTGTACATATTTCTAAAGATATTTTAAAATATTTAAAAATCATGTCTTTCTATAGTAATATTTACTGAAATGGATGCATTATTTTTAATCCACAGATTTCATACTCAATCATCATACAAGCACTAAGATTCTATTCATAGTTTAGCTTTTAAAGAAATAGCAATATTTTATACAGTAACTCCTCATTATTTTTTTGGAGGATATTGTGAAAACTATGAGTGTTAAAGTAATAATAATAATAGCAGTTATGATAGTAATAATAATAAAATGATAATAGTAATAATAATAATTTCCAGGTATTTACTCCATGAGTCCTCACAAAAGCCTTTTGAAATGGATATTGTTAGCATCCTATTATTCCTCCTACCATGCACATTTTGTTAAATAACAGATGTTTGAGGATCTGAGAATTAACGGTAAAAGCATATGGCAAAATGGTGAGATTAGAACACAAAATAGAATTTCCACCCAGGTTCTGTGATACTCATCCACTGCTCTTTCTGTTATGTTGTATTATCTGAAATCTGCCCCCTTCCCAAGTATTTTAGAAGAATACAAAAATATAACATCAAGATCAGTCAGAAAATCTTTTAAATTTTGAGAATGTGTATAAATTTGCAATATATATATATGTGCTCAGAAGGAACAGTCAGAGAGGTGAGAACAACCCCAGGGAAGTACAGTATGTGGAAGTCCAGAGGGAGTCTGATGAGACGTTGGGGATGAGGGGTGAGGTGATCAACAGTGTAAGCTGCTGCTCAGTTGTGGGGTAACAGCAGTATAATGGCAGAATGTTCTGCCTCACCCCTGACATGTCCTTCCTGTTAAAGGAAGCTATGGTACTCTAATTATTTAGTTTCCTTTGCTATTTTTCTCCCCCTGTCTGGGAAATCAAGTGGTTTATCTGATTGGTAAATTTGCCAAGATTAAATCAGGAACGCAAGGCCTAGATTCACCTTTTTTCTCTTCGGGAACGAGCCTATCCACTGCGAGGATATAGTCTCCTCTTTCTTCCCTGTTGTCATCCTGCACAGGCCCCCAAAGCAGCTAAGAGGGAGGCATGATTTGAAGAGCAAGAGTAAGCAAGGTTAGCTGATTAAGCAAGGTCTCTGGATGAAGGGATTCAGATGGAGGAATGGCCTAAATCAGGAAGGAGAGAGTCTTGCCTCTCCCAGCTTTGTGACAGGAGAGATGATGGGTTCCAATGCATGCTTGGTATTTGGAAGTTCAGAGTATTCCTGCCTGATGGTCTCTATTTCTTCTGGAAAGTTAGAGAAAAGGTTATGCCCTGAGACTGAGGCAGAACAGGACTGAATAGATTTCATAGGAATGGCAAACATTTGAAAAAGTGGAGAATAGGAGAAAACTGGCTACAAACACGGAAAAGATGTCCAATTCAACCCTGAAACTTAAGGCCTTGACAATCTACACAGATGGAATGTTTTCCCACTCCTTATCCTTTCTCCTCCTCTGAGATTTACTCCATCAGTCATTCGCCTCTGTGTCTTGCATTGCAAATTTCTCAGCTCAGTAGCTTCTCTTTGGTTGTTCTCAGTCTCTCACCATTTCCCCTGCAGCAACTCCCAGCTGGCCTGCTGACCTCTGTCTTTCCCATTTTAATTCAACTCTCATCCCAACAATTGTTCCCTTTCTAAGTCACTGATATTCAGAAATCACAGAAGGTTCCCACTATTCCAGAATAAAGGGTGCAGCCCTTCAGACCCCCATGCTTTTGCTACATGGCCCTTTGCCCAGATTATGCTGTTCAAGATCATCTGTCAAACTCTACACAGATATCATCTCTTCTATAAAGTTATCCCAGACCCCCAAAGTCAGCATTAGCCTCTGCACCACACCCACATTTACAACACTACAATTGGCTCTTACTTCAATCTTCTTTGTATTTATTTATTTGTGTCTTTTACTAGATTTTCAGCTTTTGCAATTAAAGACACAGCCATATTCTGCTCTCAAGGCTAAATGCAGCTCCTAGAAATGGTGGGAGTTTAATAAATATCTATTAATTTTTTTTTTAAGATTTTATTTATTTGACAGAGAGAGAGCGTGCGAGTGCAAGCACAAGCAGGGGGAGCTGTAGAGGGAGAAGGAGAAGCAGGCTCCCCACTGAGCAGGAAACCCAACACAGGGCTCCATCCCGGGACCCTGGATCATGACCTGAGCAGAAGGCAGAAACTTAACTGACTGAGCCACCCAGGCGCCCCATATCTGTTAATTTTAAAGTCACATTATTTCCAGGTGTCGACCTTGGATAACAAGAACATATACGGTGAGAATAGGAGACAACTGTCATATCTAACTTACCATCCTTTAAAATAATTGTTTGCTTATCAAGATGAGTTGCCATATATGGGTAAATGGTAAGAAGACAGTTTTCTGCTGTTGCAGTAACTGGAAGCAAAAACCTAAAAGTGAAAACATTGCATTTCAATAAAATAAAATTGTTAGATGCAGTAAATACAATGAAATATTTTTTAAGTACCCAAGATGGCTTAAATGATCAAGACATGAATTATTCATCATTTTTCTTTCCACCTGCTTTGTTTTTCTTAACCACCTACTGTAACTATTGTAATGGTTTAAGACGATTTACTTCTAAAGCTTTTAACAGAGATTGTTAATTTCACTATCAGGTGTGCTCTAGAACACTGCTTGTAATCATCAGGTTCACAAACAGATTCAGGAAATTTTAGAACTGAAGGAGCCTGAGAGTGAATTTACTCACCTTCTTCTTTTGTAGAATCCCTGACGAATAGTATCTAGCCTCAGCTGACACTACTAGGGAGACACTACCAGAGTGACACTCATGCCTCAGAGACAACCCATTTCATATTTGGAGAGCTCTAACTTCAGACATTCTGTTTCAGGGTAACAGAGAACAAAATCTATGATCTGAGCCCTGTTACAGTCCTTCAAATACTGAAAAACAGTCATTGTATCTTCTCTAGGCTTTCTCTTCTTCAAATTGAAAACATTTAGAACATTCAAGGTTTCTTTCAACTACAAGGTCTCCAGAAATTTCACATACCATCTGCCTTCTTCAGATGATCTTTTATTTTGTGTTTGTCCTTTAAATGTATCTGAGAACTGAAAACAATGCTATAAAAGTTATTCAACCACTAGAGTATTAATCCCTTCCACAACCTACACACTATTAAACTATTTTATAAAAGCATTGTGAACTTTCTTATTAATAAGAGCCACAAAATACTCTAAGATTATATTGGGCCTGTCCAATTTATGTGACAACTCTGTCCTTGCCCAACTTTTTTTAAAGTAGGTTCCTCACCCAACAGGGGGCTGGAACTCACAACCCTGAGATTAAAAGTCACACACTCTACTGATGGAGCCAATCAGGCACCCCTAACTGATCTTTTAACAGAAGTACTGTATTTATTTATTTATTTATTTATTTATTTATTTATTTATTTATTTATTTTTAAAGATTATATTTATTCATCAGAGACAGAGAGAGAGGCAGAGGGAGAAGCAGGCTCCCCGCTGAGCAGGGAGCCCAATGCGGGACTCGATCCCAGGACCCTGGGACCACAACCCGAGCTGAAGGCAGACGCTCAACCATCTGAGCTACCCAGGCACCCTAGAAGTACTATATTTTATATCTATACCACTGTAATATTGGATTATTGGCTTAATTTCTGCATTATAGTAATTATCAAGATAATTAATAATTATGTATCATATTAGTCCTTCTATGTAGTTACAGTCACTGAAAAGGTGAAATGACAAAATCCATGTTATAATCCAAGTTGATACAAATAAAATATAGAATAGGATGAAACTAAGAAAAACTTTGTAGCTGAAATATAATCAGCTGTCAGGAACATTAAAGTAAACATGTTATATGTAAATGAATTGATTTTCACCTCAGTTCTGCATATTTTCTCATAAGGAATGCATTATGTTTTTCTCTTTACCTACCGACGTGCGTTAAAATATTATGCAAACTATATATATTCAACATTGTCTTGTGTGACCAACCCTGATCATTCTATTCCATCATCCTAAACACATGTATCAGATTGCCCTAGTCAGGATTAAATTGTAGTTCTATATTATAATTGTTTTTTTCTATAGGATGCCCTTCTTAAAGTGAAATTTAAAATTCCTTGATAGCATGAATCATGACTTCCATATATTATGTATTTATGCTACACATAGTGATCAATCAAAATTCCATTAACTGCCCAACTAACTAATATTTTTCAGATTAAATAACATAGTTTATCCATAGATACCATCATCATTGTTATCTTAGAACCAAAAATGCTTTCTGCTTTAACAGTGATTATAGGAAGAGAAAAAACAGAAAGGAAAAAAGACTCCTCCAGCAAATGGTGTGGCTGCTCCTGCCCTTATGTCCTTATCTCCTAGGATGTAATTTCTTTGTGCTGGGCTCCCACCCTCTGGGTGGGCATGGTGGGGTAACTGTAACCTTCAAGAACCAGTGTTGGATTGCTAGAGCTGCTGAAAGCTTCAATTGCCTTGGGAGTTTAAGGTACCCTGGGTAATGCCATAGCCAATGCCTGTGTGGGGCAGGAGTTTAAAAGAACAGGTTCTTTGCTTCAAATAGGACAAAAACTCTGTGGTGTAACTTCATCTCCAGAGGATCCCATGAGATCAAGCTTAGGTTGGGACTCTGACTCAAATTTCATTTTATTTGGGATGACTGATTCTGTGTTCTGCTTTCCCTACCTTGTTTTTTCCTGGCAGTCCTTCCTTAATAAACCACATATCTATGAATCTTCGTCTAAAAGTCTGCTTGTGAACAACCCCTACCCAAGACAACAACCAAATGAACCAAATGAATGATACTGCTTAAAGAAGTATCAGAACTAAAGAAAATACAGAACTAAAGAAAATAAGGTTGAACTAAAATTCATTTGGAGAATGAAATGTGAATATTGTAATTTTTCCTCTTATAAAACTAGTTTGTTGCAGATGATAACACTGATTTCAGATATTCCTCAGAGTAAAGAATGACCAACATATACAAAATTCATTTGACTACATTCTTCTATGGAGCACGTGATAAAGAAATTATATAACTTGCACAGCATGGGAATATGGGCACTTTATACATTAATATCACTATTATTAAAAATACATTAAAACTGGGCGCCTGGGTAGCTCAGATGGTTAAGCGTCTGCCTTCAGCTCAGGTCATGATCCCAGGGTCCTGGGATCGAGTCCCACATCGGGCTCCCTGCTCCTTGGGAGCCTGCTTCTCCCTCTGCTTCTCTCTCTCTCTCTGTCTCTCATGAATAAATAAATAAAAATTAAAAAAAATACATTAAAACAGAAAAGGGACTTGCAATCAATAATATTAATACGCTACATTTAAAAAAAATATTTCTGGGAAAATAGGGCACCTTATCAGAGAATAATGGTATTATTTATGGAAGCTCTATACCAATCCATATAGCCAGGAACCATTAGTGGTAGTGAATTTACTCTAAAAATACTCAAAATTACAGTAACAGTAAAATGACTATAACACTGTACAGTAACAGTGAAGTGATGCTGACATTATGGGTTTCAGTTCCATTTGGAGATTTAAATAGCAATCTTGAAGCACAAGTGATTTAGAAGAGTTCCAATGGGCAAAAATAAGGATGGACATTCCTGGCAACAGAGTTGATATGATGCAGATGGTGGTGGTGATAGAAATGGGCTTGAACTATTTGTGGCAGCTATTGTTCTGAGCATCTAAAATGCATTATTTCATTTACATAAATCTTCTCAACAGTCTTTGAGGATATATATTATTAACTCTCTCAGACTTTAGTTACAAGAGCAAGGTCCAGAAAAAGTCAACAATTGTTTAAAGTCACACAATTAGGAAATAGAGAGCCCAAGTTCAAGTTCAATAGACCCGAAGCAAAGCTATGCTTTTGACCACTGCATGAGAATGGTTAGCTTCCATTCAAGATCTGTCTGGCTGCACATATGCTCAAAGTTACCAAGTTGGGATAGAGTCATATATATGATGATGGATGTAAGCACTTACAAACATTTTTTATCACTTATCTCATTAAACAGCATGCATTTTAATACTTACAGCTGTTCAAATAATGTTAAATTATAAAAGTTCCTATTAGAAGCTGGTTTAAATAAAAGCCTTTTTTTGGAAGCTATAAATATTCTCCTGGATTCTAAGGGAGAAATATTTTATTTCAGATGTTTTCCTAAGTAAACAATAACCAACACTTATAAAATCGACATAAATTCTCCTGTTGGACACATGAAAATTCTCACAGAGGTGGAAAGTTTGCAGTTGTGTATGGACACAAAAGGTACTGCTGTACCCTAGGGGACAATGCAAACTGAGAGGCTAAGGAAAACTCTGGCTGCTCTCTACCTCCCACCACTTTAGATACGACCGTCATGCACAAACTATGAATATTTTAGTATGATAAATCAATCAGTAAATACCATAATGTATAGAAAGTCAAATATGGAGTGCACATTTTTATCCTTTGTCATTTTCAGGTTCACCTGAAATTCCTCATTAATGATTTTTTTTCCCTCTACCTCAACATTGTACTTTGCATTTTACCAAATTCACAGAACTGAAAGACTAGTAAAATAAACATATATGTACCCTTCATGCGGTTCAGCAATTACTATTTTGCCACATTCATTTCTCTCCTATTAAAAATTTATTTCCTGGGGTGCCTGGGTGACTCAGATGGTTAAGTGTCTGCCTTCAGCTCAGGTCATGATCTCCAGGTCCTGGGATGGAGCCCCACACATCGGGCTCCCAGCTTAGCGGGAAGTCTGCTTCTCCCTCTCCCCCTGGTTGTGCATTCCCTCCCTCCCTCTTTCTCTCTCAGATGAATAAATAAAATCTCTTAAAAATTTTTTCTTAAAATGTGTGTGTACACAAATGTACCCCTAAATATTCAGCCTGTATACCCTAGGAACAAGAATATTATTCTATATCATCATAACCGTATCATGACTACCATCAAATTTAACATCAGTACAAGAATATTATCTAGTTTACAGTCCATACTGAAGAGTCCCAGTAATGTCAAAGTCCAAACTGAGATCATTGATTGAATTTACTTTCCTTTAAACCAGGACAATCTCCCAGTCTTGAGTGGTCCTTCATGGCATTGACATTATTTATAAGAGTCAAGGCTAGTTGTCAGAAATATTCTGACTATCCCAAGACTGGATAATGTTTTATTTCTGACCAAAAAAACTCCATATGTGCTGTGGCACAGTTCTCATTTCATCCCACCAGGAAGCCCAACAGATCAATGTTCCTCCTTATTAGTGATACTGAGTCTGGTCATTTGGTTATGATAGTATCCATCAGATGCCCTCATTTTTTATACCAACATTTAAAATATATAATTTACATATCATGAAATCCATCTTTTTAAGATGTACAACTCAATAATTCTTAACATTTTACAAATTTACACACAAAAAGGGTGGATATGTTTATTTAAATATTTAATGCTTACCATTGCTAGTACATTTATGTTAGTTAGGCCAATCAATGGGACTTAATCTGGTACTGTAATGTATATTTATAACAGTCGAGGTCATCCATGATGTTGCCAGAGAGAAGAATCTCTCTATCGCCAGTGAGGACATCAAACATCATTTTGTTAATCATTAATAAAGTTACAGAATTTTTATTTATTCATTTTTAATAGGTCAAAACAGAATGAAAAGATTCTTGATGATAATGTGATTCTCACTTATTTAGCTTTCTTTCAATATCCTTCTTTGAGTGAAGGGGAAAGAAATAAAATTATAGCTGCTCTTCTGAACATTGCAATAATCCACATTGCAGCCCATCAAGGTGCTGTTATTTATGAACATTAATAATTCTAGGAAATATATGCTATTAACCAATTTAGTGATCTTAAAAAGATTTTCGGTTTTATTTTAATGTGCATAAATCCACAGAACTGTGTTTCACATGTGACTGCATTCCACTGATTTTTATCACAGCAAAGTAAGGTAAAGGCAGAGAATTCTTTAGATACATGAGAGATCCATCGATAACCCTCAGGTCTAGAAATATATGTCCATTTAGCAATATTTTAAATATATATCAATTCTTTTTAGAAGAATCATCTCATTTTTGGTCTGCCCAAAAATCTGGAAATAATCCCATAATTGATTTAAACCATTTTTGAAATCTTAAAATCTCTCTTTAGGTCTATTCTCACAATTTTAAATCATTAACTTTGATTAATATACTCTTTCAAAACATTTTACACTTAATTTGGTGTTCTTATGGGAAAATATATAAGTGGTTAACACAGTTGATGGGTTTCCAGGAAAGAATTGAGACAAAAAGTAAAATTTGCCACCAAAATTTACCATTTGTGTCTATGCATAGATATGTATACCATTAATGTATAAACAAAGTGTATTTGTTTTCATGAAGGTATATAAACTTATTATATTCTAAAAATATTCAGGAAAAACTTATACTTTAATCAGAAAGAAATACAGATTACTTTAACACAGAAAGGGCACTACCTTCACCCCCAGAAAAGTAGAACTGCTAAATATGGTGGCATGCTCTATAATGTGATTAATACAATAATGCGGAATAAAGTTGAGTTCAAAAATTACTTCTGAGTTGGGTGAATCATTAGCTGTTCTGCTGCTTGCATCATTATATACTTAATGGTTAATTCCAAAAAACTTAGAGCCAAAGCTCTAGCTATTAGATACAATATACAGGTCAGGATTTACAACTTGATGGAACCAAACAGTAAAACTCTCTCCATGATAACATGAACTCACACAAAACAAAAAGCTTACTTTCATTAAATTCTTTCTTTTTTTTTAAAGATTATTTGAGGTGGGGGCGCACATAAGTGGGGGGCGGGGGGATGGGCAGTGAGGAGGACGGGCAGAGGGAAAGAATTTGAGGGCAGAGGGAAAGAATTTGAGCGCCGAGCCCATCGCGGGGCTCAATCCCACAACCCTGAGATCACAATCTGAGCTGAAATCAAGAGTCTGATGCTTAACTGACTGAGCCACCCAGGCACCCCTCATTATATTATTTCTAGAATGCTGTAGTGCACTTTACGTTAGAAGACAACCATGACCTAGCTAAAACACAAAACTAGGTAGTTTTTACAAGCTAGTTTCATTTTATCTCTTAGAAGATTTCAGGATACATATGCATTTCTAATGAACCTAACAAAAAATAAGAATTCATGATTTGAAACATCTAGAATCAATCAGTTCTAAGGAAGAGCTTTCGTTTTTGTTTTTGTTTTTATAGTAACACAGACTAAGATCAGAGTTGAGAGTTGGAGGCCATCAACTCTGTGCCATGATGGAACTTCCTCTAATAGAATACCTTGTGAAAAATCATTTCCCTAACTGTCTGGCCAAAGGCCTAAAATCCCACAATAAAATATGTATTGTTATTGGGTTAGAGCAACGCAATCCAGAACATTTGCATACTCGATCAGAAATGAGTATCTTAAAGGTTAAAGATTAAGACCTAAGCAAGGGAACACTTATTAGAAAGCAACTAGGATACGATGAAATGGACCACAGGGCTTGGGAAACCAGGTGATGGTCTGGCAACACTTTCACAGAGAATATGGTTGCAGAGGATGAGGTCAGCTGGGGACTCCCAGCAAAAGAAAGTGGTTCTGAAGGGAAGGGAAAAGCAAATTAACCAGGAGTTACCAGGTATGAAGTACAGCTGGTCCCTGACTTAGATGGTCTAACTTATGATTTTTAGATTTTGGGGATGATGCGAAAGCAATATGCATTCAGCAGAAACCATACGTCAAATTTTGAATTTCGATCTTTCTCAGGCTAGTGACCTGCAGGACAATATACTTAGAACCATTATATTTTCCACTTTTAGTACAGCATTCAATAAATTACATGAGATATTCAATACTTAATAACAAAACAGGCTTTGTGTTAGATGACGTTGCCTAAATCTAGGCTAATGTAAGTGTTCTAAGCACGTTTAAGGTAGGCTAGGCTGAGCTAGGATGTTTGGCAGGTTAGGTGTATTAAATGCATTTTTAATTTACGATATTTTCAATTTATTGTGGGTTTATTGGGGCATAGCCTCATCATAACTCGAGGGACATCTGCACAGCATAAAATACTCTTACCTCATTAATATCCCAAAGTTAGATGATATCTTTCAGAATATTCCCATTGCATTAAGTCCAGTGATAGGAAAAGAGAAAGTTTATTTGAATTGTGTGTTGTTTTATTCCTTTCCAAAAAGGGATAAATGAAATTCATGCGAAGTTACCTCTTCAAAATCATTAACAGGTGTAGAACAGTAAATCTACCAACAGGTTTCCATAATCTATGAAAATGGTTCCAACTTGTGGTCCACAGACTCTTACGAAAGCAGCATAGGGTATGTATTTGCTGAAAAGTAATTTGCCTAACACAGGTTTTAAAAAATGAACTTAGAGATTTCAGTATGTGCCGTAATAGTTAATAAAAATAAATTTTACTTTAAAGTGTTACTGAATTTAGAGTAACTTGGTAATATGTTTTCTCAAAGAAATACCAGAATAAAATGTATCTCATGTAAAGAGTCTAGTAAATGCAGTACTTGAAACATAAAACCATTGCTCTTCAGCTTGAATATACTCTAAAACAGGCCACACTAGTATCCCATTAGTTTATGCAAGACTGAGATAAAGATCATTTGGAGTGTATGAAAGACAGGTATCATCAGACCCTATAGTAGAATCCTGAGCTACCTTTTTCATTTTATCATGGAAGAGATCAGATTCCATTATCTACAAACACCCATGTGCTGGCTACAAAATGCACCAGGAGACTGATTCTCACTGTTACAGGGAATATGCTGTTAAGATCATAGGGCAAACATTTGCTGCTGGATTTGTAAATTAGAAAAGAAAACCCTTAAAATACAGTAACCCTGAGGTAAACAGTTGTCAAGAGAACAATAGAGCATGAGATTAGGGAAAAAGAAGGCATCAAAGAAAGTATAAAATAAATAAACCAAAAGAGTATAAAACATAATAAATTTGCATGGCCACTTCAGTAAGTTGACTGATAACTTTGAGAGTTTTACTAATGACTACAAAGACTATATTTGGGAGATTAGTAGCATACAGGATATTTTGTTAACAAAAGTAAAGAAGAGGCGCCTGGGTGGTTCAGTTGGTTAAAAGTCTGCCTTCTGACCCCTCTCTGGGTCCTGGGATAGAGCCCCATGTTGGGCTCACCGTTCAGTGGGGAGTCTGCTTCTCCCTCTATCTCTGTCCCTCCCCCCAACTCGCGCTCTCTCTCTTTCTCTCTCAAATAAATAAAATGTTTTTTAAAAAGTAAAGAAATATTGGGGCACCTGGGTGGCTCAGTTGGTTAAGCGACAGCCTTCGGCTCAGGTCATGATCCCGGGGTCCTGGGATCGAGCCCCGCATCGGGCTCCCTGCTCAGCAGGAAGCCTGCTTCTCCCTCTCCCACTCCCCCTGCTTGTGTTACCTCTCTCTCTGTCTCTCTCTCTGTCAATTAAATAAATAAAATCTTTAAAAAGAAAAAGTTAAGAAATATTCAGTTACACAAAACAAACTACAGCAAGCTACAAAAATTTATTTAATTAGCATCTAATTCACATTCATATATGCTGCTTTTAAATTTTCTTTCATTTCAAGGGTTTGTTGATGTCAGGCATTGCCATCGGTCACCATGTCCTTATATCAATTGAATCAAAATCACTCTTTCCCATTCTCCCTTTACTACCAGCACTGTAGTTCTCTACCTCTTCACAGCATCAGTCTGGGAGAGCTTATTTATTGGTCTCTCCATTTCTGCTCTGTATTTTCAGTCACCCAACACATAGATATCTTCTCTCTTTCATCTAGCTCCATACAGGCAAAGACCAGTATACAGCACATAAAAGATACGTGGAAGTTGTAACTACATACATGGGTGGATGGATGTACGGACGGATGGATGGATGGAGTGACTGACATCCTCATTCAAGATCCATTTGAGCTAAAAGAAAAGACTACTGCATAGCCCTCATCAGGGATACCACAAGTATAATATTTAACCTCAAATTATCATAGTTTGGGTTTATTGGAAGAGGATAGTCTAGGGTTTAAGAAGTTTATTAGAATCAATACCTATGTAAGAAAGAGGGAGGAAGTAGACTGGAGAATAAGAGCAAGAAGATGGACTGCAAGGTGTAGAGAAGAGGATGATGCAGAACAGCCATATCGGCCTAATAAGGCCTTGATCAACTGGGCAGGGAGCTTTGGATTGCCCTTCAGAGATTCTGGCATCGGGCTAAAATGTCTGGCCCCCTAAGCTTGCCTGAATCAGTCAGGGAATGTAGGCTGCTTGACTGGTGGCGTGTAACCTTAGGCCAAGTGAAGCTGGGACAGTTTGTATAGGAGCTGACAAATGGAAGTAGACGGCTGGCTTCATTCCACATGGTTGAACAGCAAATCCTACCTTGAAGGGGCACGAGGAGGTGCAGTTCCATGTATTCCATACTAATCAACCCGTTTTTATTTTGATTTCTAAATCAGAAAAATCTACCAGGTGAGATTATCATCTAGTACAGCAAGGTGTATAAACTGCTAACCCAAAACTCTTGGTTTTAAGATATGTAAATTCATTTCACATGTTTTACAACATGTTGGTCAATTTAAGCCACTCTGCCTAAGTAAGGAGAGGCTGAGTGACCAGTCAAGAGCTTCATATCTTCCCTAGATCCGTGAAGCTCTTTGTAGAACAGAGTCTTGAGGCACATGTTAGAATTCTACTGACTGTAAATGTGAAATTGCCTTCTTAGTCAATTTTCCCAATGCCCAGCTCTTATCCATTAGTATGAATTCACTGTATATGTCACATAGCACTCATCTTTTGCAATAAGTATCATTTGAATACCTGATGGCCAATGGTATGGTATTTAAAGTTAGAGTTTCAACAAGTGGGAACCAACTGAATGCAAGTGGACAATACTTTCATTTTGAAAGTAAGGGCATGACTGCATCCTCTAAGATTCATTATAATGATATTCATCTTTACATAAAATCCAAGCATTTAAATGATTAACTTTAAGCAGCCTGATAAAATTCTGAAACACTATTATTAAGGCACTTTATTATACCAGTTGCTATTTGGTTATAATACTGAAAGTGTTCAGGCCATAGGTAGAGGTCAAAAAAAATTAAAATAGTAAAATTACATAAAATTAAGAATATTAAGATAGTTCAATACCTTTAATCAACATATTAAAATAAGAAATGCTAGTTATATAGTTTTAAGTTGAATGCAAATTTATAAAGAAAAAAATTCAATTAGTTGTACCACGTTCTGCCTTTTTTTAACTTGAGGAAAGTAAATGAATTTTGATTTCTAGTAATACCTTCTGTAAACATAAAGCATAAGTTTGAGTATCACCTATCTAATGTGAAATGCTCAAAACTAGAGAGAGAAATAATTATAGAGAACTAATGGCCACAGAAATTAAACCAGGTTGCAATGGGAAAGAAATACACAAGAGATCTCTGGGGGCATCAGTGATGTTCTATTTCTGGACGAGAGCGGTAGATAAAAGTGTTTACAATGATTTGTTAAGATATGTAAATTCATTTCACATAGTTTTATCTATGTTGTTTCCAGAAGAAAAAAAACCTTTCTAAACAATTAATCAAAAAAGCAACTTGTAAACCAAATGCCCTCAAACTGATACTGCTGTGGTAGTTGAAAATTCTCACCATGAAAATACCATTTGCACTAAGTACAAATTTAGAAGTGATTGGAAGTTTCTTGGCAAATGTGGAATCGATGCTGGCATTTAGAAACTGGGAATGTTAGCACAAACATCTCCCCACATTATCTCCAAATCAAGATTATAATCAGCACTGAGCAGGAAGCAACCTTTAGTAGTCAACAGAGAAAACCCCAATATGCCATACCATGAAATATGTGAACAAACCTCATCTTATTAATAATAGGTCAACAATACCAATATACTTGTTTGGAGGAATCTAAAATACAGAATGGACAGGGGCGCCTGTGTGGCTCAGTCAGTTAAGCAGTTGCCTTCGGCTCAGGTCATGATCCCAGGGTCCTGGGATCGAACCCCGCATCGGGCTCCCTGCTCAGCAGGCAGTCTGCTTCTCCTTCTCCCTCTGCAGCTCCCCCTGCTTGTGCTCCCTCTCTCTCTCTCTCTCTCTCTCTGTCAAATAAATAAATAAAATCTTTAAAAAAATAAAATAAAATAAAATACAGAATGGACAAACATAGAAATCAGGATATGTTTAAAAACAAATCCAAGGGGACACCTGGGTGGCTCAGTAGGTTAAGCGGCTGACTCTTGATTTCGGCTCAAGTCATGTTGTCAGGGTCCTGGCATCGACCCTGCAACAGGCTCCGAGCTCAGCTGGGAGTCTGCTGAAGATTTTCTCTCTCTCTCTCTCTCTCTCCCTTTTCCTCCCCCGTCCCCAGCTCTCTCTCTCTCTCTCTCAAATAAATAAATCTTTAAAAAAAATTAAAAAAATAGAATAAAATAAAAACAAATCGAAGGATTCAATACAAACACAAAAGGATAAACATATCTGAGCACCAAAAGGAAAATTTCTGAAAGCTGGGGCTAGCGTGCGGAGTCATGTCACCTTCTTCCACACTGTTCCCACTGAAACAACTACCACCAAGCCTGCTGGCGGAAACTGGGCACCAGTGTCAGGGCCTTTTGGGTCTTGCACAGCTTCCAGTGGAGAAGGCCAAATCTGCAGTTGCCTAAAAGTTTCGACTGTATGAAATGCAATTAGAACACCAAGAAGGATTTATAGGATGTAAAATTTAATAAAAGACCAGAAGTACTGTGAAGGAGAAAGACCTTTCCTACTTGGGTTGGAGTCTGCTGTTGCCCAGAATCTGTCCTCTTGTTTACAGAAACAGAATCCCCCTCCCAAGGGTTGACAGGACACACAGCCATGCAGGGACACACACTTTCACCTAGGCAAGCCCCCAGGACAAGCTTGAGCCAGTGACATATTGGCAAAGGTGATGGGTACATGTTCTAGTTCATCCCCTCAAAATTTTTGGCCTGCACTCCTTGCATTCTATTCCATTAGTCTAGAGGTAACAGCAGCAGATTTCAGAAGCTGCACATTAAAGATGTTGGAGCTAGCCCACAAGCCCCAGACTACCTTACCACTTCATTCTGTTGTGTGACATATGCAGAAAAAAAACCACAGACTAATTAGGCATAATATTATCTAAAAACCACCTTTATCTATGTCTGTATCAATGTACACATATTTGTCCATACATACATATGTAGGGTTGCATGTATTTGTATAACCAAAGGTACTTAATGAAAAGATACTGCATTTTACAGTATGTGATCATGTATGTGGGATTAAAGGTGGAGAAGCTATTAGTAGTGTTTTCAACTTTTGCATTGTTTGAATTGTTATAATAAGCATGCATTCCTTTTTGTTATTTACATGCCTGGTTTTCTATGCATAAGGCAATCAAATATTATAACAGCAATCAAATATTATAATCCTGTTATGGTATTTTCTTGATTAATCAATTCATATTTATAAATAGGTGAAGGGCTGAGGTGCCAGAAAGGGTCTGAGGAAAGAGGGATGGGGAGGACCCTACCAATAGGTCCCAAGGTGGCAACCAACTGCATGGGGATCCAACTTCTAGGAGCTTTGTGAAGACCAGCAATCAGGCAGGGGCTCATAACCAGCAAGGGAGAGACAAAGGGCAAGACATTAGAATTTCCTCTAAAATGAAAAGTCTCTAAGCAGGGCAGAGACTCTCCAACCATCACTGGCACCAAAGAGAATGGGGGTAAAGAGAAGGAAAAAGGACTGTGGTTAACTTTTCTTTCTGCAACCTGTGTTAAAAGCACTATGATTTAAATATTGCCATTAAATAATGGCAAATATTATATTGGAAGTTTCTGGGTTTTTGAAATTTCTATACAAATTTTAAGCATTACCATTTTGCTATAAGTGAATGATGGACAAATCATAATTATGAAATTTTTCTGTTGAGAGTTTATTATAATACATTGGTATCCTATGTTTTGGTTAAAGACAAATAAACATTCTACTTTATAATTGAGACTGTGCTACAATCCAGTGCTCTGGCTTAACAGATCTACCATGAAAATAATGTTCTTCATAGAATGAAGGTGCCATTACAAACAGCCTTCCACAGGTCTAGGTCAAGGAATAAGGAACAGATGATTATATCAGAACAAAGCATGGCCCCTTATGAATTCTACTCCCTCCTAACTGCATATTCTATCTATACACACAACACCAAGAAAGGTGGACAAATACACAGTGTTATGTATAACCCAGCCCCCCAAAACATGACAGATAATGTTTCAGGGCAGTATCCCAACACTGTCTTCAGTTATGATCTATTAGATGGTTATTGAAATATTCTTGAGATTTCCCACTGCCTACATGTCAGCAGCCATGATGCTAAAATTCTAGATGGCTCACTGTTAACAGTCAGCAGGTTTGTGCTAAGAATGGAGACTCTGAAAGATGAACACGTCCTAAATAACTGGTCTTCTTAATACATACGGGGAGTTTTGAATACCCCCAAAATTGCTTCTACCTATCTGGTAGTGTCCCGTAAATGTTCTTGACTCACTTTATATACTTACTTTAAATATTTAAAAGTCCATTTAAATATATATATACAGGCTTATTTTAAATATCTAAATATCCCAGAAAGTCACATACAAAGCAGATACTAATTTACACTAGAGTTATTAAGGTCACATTACCAACCTGAATGCATTAATGCTCTATATGTTTGACTCTGGGTCTGATTCATTCTCTATTAATCTCCTTTATGTGATGCAAGTTCCCACCCCTTCAACAACATAAGGTGCCTGTGTACTTCTGAAATAAATAACGCAACATATGTTAAGAAAAAAGAAAAAGAACAAGATAGCAGGAGAGGAAGAATGAAGGGGAGTAAGTCAGAGGGGGAGACAAACCAGGAGAGATGATGGACTCTGAAAAACAAACTGAGGTTTCTGGAGGGGAGGAGGGTGGGGGGATGGGTTAGCCTGGTGATGGGTATTGAGGAGGGCACGTTCTGCATGGAGCACTGGGTGTTATGAACAAAAATGAATCATGGAACAGTACACCAAAACAAATTATGTAATATATGGTGATTAACATAACAATAAAAAAATTTAAAAAAACATAAGGTGTCTGGAAGAGGCACGCTAAGGAATACTAGAAACAGAACCAAAGTTGCCAGGTACACACTATACAAATACCAAATCATGCACTGAGTAAAACAATAATTAGAATCACTTTTCATTATTCTCATTTCCTTTTTATTGTACTGAATGCTTTAAAAAATAATACAATTTCAATTTACGTGATTGTCAATGCCTTATTATTTTAATAAAAGTAACATAACAAGTTTTACTATGCCTCAAAAATGTTTTTGAATCCATAACAAGGTTAATAAAATGCGACTATATGTGGAAAGAGATATAATTAAGAGCTGTACATTCTCAGTTTTTTTTTTTTAAGATTTCATCTATTTATTTGACAGAGAGAGAGACAGCGAGAGAGGGAACACAAGCAAGGGGAGTGGGAGAGGGAGAAGCAGGCCTCCCACTGAACAGGGAGCCCGATGCAGGGCTCGATCCCAGGACCCTGGGATCATGACCCAAGCCAAAGGCAGACACCCAATGACCGAGACACCCAGGCGCCCCTCAGTTTTAAACAAAAGATCTGCACATTTTAAAATATATTTCCTCACCAGCGAAATGTTCAGTGTATTTGTAATTAAGACTACGGGCTTTATCTCTAAATTTAGAATGGAATAACTAACACATATCAATGAAGAAGGTAGAAATTACAATTTATCATTTAAGCTTCCTATCAATGCATTAATTTACCTACATATGCCAACTCCTTATTTTGTTTTAACGTCAGAAGACATATAGAACCCAGTACCTTAAAAGCAGCAACTTGCAAAACAAGACTGTGACTAGTTATTTTTCAGAAAAGATCAAGAATTTTGCAAAACCACATCTTGCTCATGATTAGGAGAACTACAAATTTGTATTGCTTTAGAGTGAGCAACTAAATCAGGCACAACCCAGAAATTTCTGTGCCAAGAAATTCACAGAGCAGACACTTCAGGGGCAGCTTTGCTGCTGACACTGAAGCTTCTAAATACCAGCCAAACTCAAAAGTATGGGACCACTTCTCCTGATGTCATTGGAACTGTTATTAACTGTGTTTTTTGGATACAAAAATCATGTTTCACATGGTAAAAGGGTGATATTAAAATATTTATCCTTGAATATCAATGAATTCTACAATCTAAAAGGGAGGTGTATATCAATATGTAGTGTAAGCACCCTGACAATTAGTTTTTCTGATTGTAATGTTAAGTGCCTGACATTAGGCTTCTGACTGCAGAGGCAATCACTTCAAAGACATGTGTCTGATATAAACATACTGCCCGCTACACAGCTAAATAGCCAGGCCACCCCACCTGGGAAGTTCCCCTTTTTAGGGATCTCTGGTTGACCTAGGTAACTGACCATCTAACTGCTTGCTTTCTCCCCCTTCCCTCACTTTAATTTCTGCTCTTATATTTTAAATTCACTAATAAAGAGTGAACCCCTGAAACCCTAGGTGCCCTACCCTCAACCCCAGGCTTGCACACTTTCTTTCTACTGGCAACCTCACTGTGTGGCCCCGAGCGTGCCTTATACCCTTAAAAACATGTGGGTAATAAACTTTATTTTTTCGATATTCCTTGATGGTTGTTGCTGGGGCACATCTTGTAATCATAGTAACAATCACAAGGGTCTCGGTCCAGCTACAACACTGGCTCTGAAAGGGGAAATGTCTGTGGGGACTCGCCACAACTAGCACAGGGGCAGGTGGGTGCTTCCAGTATTCCTAGCCAATAGTCACTATCGATAATGTGAGACTGACCCAAAAGAAAAATAGTACAGAATCCTTTGAACTCTGGCTATGACTGGCTTTAGCCCTTTAATTATGAAGGCTCTGTCAGTTAAGTGTCTGTCTTCTCTGTCTTCCGCTCAGGTCATGATCTCAGGGTCCTGGGATTGAGCCCCTTCAGGCTCCCTACTCAGCGGGGGTTCTGCTTCTCCTCCCTCTGTCCATTCCCCTGCTCCTGCTCTCTCTCTCTTTCTAAAATAAATAAATAAAATCTTTAAAAAAAAAAGTTACTAAGTCTTGAGTAGGTCCAAGGTTCAAAAGGAGTGCTTGAGGGCAGATCAGGCACCGGTGTGAGGACCTAGGACAGTGGCTGGTTACCAACCAGCAAAGAAATGTTTCTTTGGAAAATATTTCACTGGCAAAGATTTACCACTGTGTGCCAGCTAATCAGCAGCCCTGATTTTAGTTTAGCCTCATGTACCAAACAACCTGTTTGGTACTATTCTTCCTGTACATTTCTAAATCAGCCTCTCATTCAGAATATAACATGTAGTTCAACTTGCCTTAAAACTCAAAATCTTCCTATTCAAGTAATGGATTATATACCACATGACATATCAAAACTTAGAAATAATTTTATTCAATGTTCTTAGTAATCTGACCCGGTTTTAACAATAAAATCCTAGGATTTGAAAAGTTAAAGGGAAGCAAAGTTGTGTGATAGAGATAATGAGATTTGATCTCAAATCTAGGTTCTTTCACAAGATAGCTGGGTGAGGGTCACAAAGAGAAATAGTAGTACTTCAATTTCCTCTGCTATAAATTCAGAATTATACTTCACCATGTAGATCTCTTAAACAGACTAAGTTAGATAATGTATTAGCAAATAAAGCAAACCTACTCTTAAAGAAAGATGGGTATTTAAAGATTCTCACAGCAATACCATTTTCTAGTGTTAATGTTATTTCTTGCCAAATATTTAAGTGTTCCACTCTTTAATCTCTCTTGATAGCATTTTTCCTTATTCAGTCTTTTTAGGTCCACTGCTTCATGAACTTTACTGCACATGAATCACCTGGGGATACTTTAAAACTACAGGTGTTGGTTCCTTAGATCCAGAATGAGATCTGAAGTTCTGCCTTTCACACCAGCTCAGTGTCTGTCTGGACTAGCAACCTCAGCCTCAAATGGGAACCTGTTAGACATGCAAATGTGCACGCCCCACCCAAGACTTAACTAAATCAGGAACTCTGGAGGTGGGGCTCGGAATCTGTTTTAACAAGCCCCCAAGGTGAGTCCTATGTAGGGTCAAACTTGAGAACCGGGGTTCTAGCGTGAGGGTTCTCAATTTTGACTTCCCATTAGAATCACCTGGGGAGCTTTCTAAATTTGCAGTGCATAACTGACCCTCCAGACAAATTATATCATAGTCTATAGGTTGGACTGAGGCATGCATAGTTTTGAAAACTTCCCAGGTGAGGGGTGCCTGGATGGCTCAGTCAGTTAAGTGTCTACCTTCAGCTCAGGTCATGATCCAGGAGTCCCAAGATTGAGCCTCACGTTGGGCTCACTGCTCAGCAGGGAGTTGGCTTTTCCCTCTCCCTCGGCAGCTCCCCCTGCTCCTTCTCTCTCTCTTGCTCACTCTCTCTCAAACAAATAAAATCTTTAAAAAACAAAACAAAACAAAACTTATCAGGTGATTCTGATTTCCAGTCATGAGCAGTACTGCTCTGGGCGGGGAAGGGGGGGAGCGGGGGGGGGGAGACCACCATATCTATTTGTTCATGAACAAGGTCAGTAATGCACAAAAAGACAACTGTCTCCCAGGACTGTGTTCAGTGCTTGATGGGAGCCTAAAGCAAAACCATTAAAAATTTGTTTTTAAATATCAACAAAAGACAGACTGTTAGCATCAAAAGAGAAAAACAGAGGAGTCTGAGTGGTATAACTTAGATGATTTTATCCACCTACATATGCAAGAGACATGGAAGGTGGAGTTCAGGAGAACTAGATACAGCCACACTCTGCTCTGGACACAACATTCCAATAGCATCTGTCTCTCTCCTTTCTAATTCCTAACACAGAAATCAATCCTTTGACTATGAATATACCAAACAGTAATAACCCCACTACAAATCAATAAATGATCACACTGAGTACATACACTGACACTCATCTTTAGTGTACAATTCCTTCTAATGCTACTTCTCACTATAAACATTTTTTTTTAAAGATTTTATTTATTTATTCGATGTAGAGAGAGACAGTGAGAGAGGGAACACAAGCAGGGGGAGTGGGAGAGGGAGAAGCAGGCTTCCCGCTGAGCAGGGAGCCCGATGCGGGGCTCGATCCCAGGACCCTGAGATCATGACCTGAGCTGAAGGCAGATGCTTAACCAACTGAGCCACCCAGGCGCCCCGACTCACTATAAACATTTTTAACAAACTTTTTTGCTCTACCCATTAGCCTCTTCTAACTTTGGGAATCAAATCATCTCAGGGTGCGACGGAAAAGTGGAATTTCTGATCCTACAAGGTAAGAAATCCAGAAACATGTTTTTACCAAGGTGTATTTGAATTTCCCTGAGTCTGTTAAGGCAACATGTAACAAAATCGTACTGTTTGGAAACTCGTTATGCTGATATTTCTCATTTTCTAGCTGCAGTATGTGCTGGTAACAGCTGTCAAGCTGTTTCCCATGGGAGCAATGCTACATTTGGAAACTTATTGTACAACTTTATGTCCAAAGTCATTATTTTACATGTCTCTCCTTTTAACATTTTACAATAGTGTAAAACATAAACTTATTATTCTTTGCTGTCAGATACAAAAGAATATCTTACCAGTTATCTCTGTTATCACAGAAAAGAATATCGGTGAGAAAGGACACAGGTTTAGATGATCTGAAGCTGAGGTGGCAGGTGAGCTCCGCATTCATTCCACTGGGAGAGCCTGTGATGACTCTGCCTTTTGGAAACGTCACAGAAAGAGGATGAACCTCGTCCCCATCAAAAAGTCTTGCCGGGGGAATCTGGACATTTAACGTTGAGTCTCTGTTTAAAATTAAAAAAAAAAAAGCTCATAATACATGCAAATAATTGGATTTAAATGTGTCTTCTTCTGGTTTTTGAATCATTAGAAAAACTAAACAAGAAATATTTGCAATAATATGCCCAATTATTAAAGACATTTTTGCATCATCTCTTATTTTCTGGCCACAATATAAGTAAGATGGATAATATATTAATTTGACCACATAAGATGATCCAAAGTTCCTTCTGTCCTCTATGAATTAAAAAAGAGGGTTAAAACACCTGACTAAATACAATGTGTTTTTATCGATAGCCATGATATAGTGTTGTCCTTGAATGTATCCTTATAAAAATTTACCAAAACTTACCAATTTGCTAGCTAAAGCTTTAATGCATGTAGACTAAATATAATACTAATAGATGCATATACACACAAAAAATTTTTAGTGTAGATACTATTAAGCACTTATATAAATATGTCATGAATAGTTTCTAATCATTACTACTAGAAAATTCCACTTAATGTTCACATATTTCATTATATACCTATAATTTATTTAACCAATCTAAAATGTTCATTATTTCTAATAATAAAATATGTAGTATTCACTTATAACTCTAACACTTGATAACTTTTAGTGGTCAGTTAATATTTAGCCATATTACTTTTAAAATTTTATTATATATGTAGGCTCCTATAACAAATAAGAAGTGTTATCAAATGGGAATCATATTTCCCTAGTATGTTAATTACAATGAAGATCATTCTGCTAACTAACTAAAAAAAGTAAAGAAAGATCTCAACTTCAGTTACTTAAACTGATATGGTTCATTGCATAAAAAAATTAAAAATGTAATTTATAAATCAGGCTTAAATCCAATTCTGTTGTTAAGTAGCTAAGTGTCATTGGATAAGTCATTAATGCTGTTGATCTTATTGTGTGTACAATGAGGAGACTGGATTATATCATGTCTACAGTCACTGTTACATGTTCCTTTCATTATACCACATTTTTTCAAGATTCAACTTTTGACGTGAGATGATTTTTAAACTGATACCTTTATACATTCATTCAGAAGTTGAAAGAGTAAAATATTAATCCATATATTAGACAATGTTTCTTGATAAAAAAATACTTTTTAGCACAATATAATTCAAGCCACTTCTATTTTCTGTTTAAGCAACAGGATTAGTGTCTGCTTATGAGACAGGGTCTTGAAAATACTGGGAATCCCAAAGTTGGCCAGTTAATGCTGAGCAACTATACTCTTGTCACCAAATGGCATTCAGAGCAAGCTCTAAAGTGTAAGTAAGCACTCATCATATTTTGCAGGCCAAACGTTAGATACTACAAGTTGCTCTTGGCTCCACAACTTGAATAATATCCATTTATTTTCAACCATCACATCACACTTGGAACTTTTTTCGCTGGATCTCAGAATGCTTAACTGTAAAATAAAAGAATGAACTAGAGAAGCTCTGAGGTAGCTACAAGATCTAGAAGTTGGTGAAAATAATGCTTACAGGCAATTCACACTGGTGTACCAATCCTTAAATTTTGTATAATTTTAACATGTCAACAAGCCAATCTTTATATCTACTTCTTTACTGACAGGTGTATATTTCTAAATAAAAATTAGTTTGGCTTTCCTTTTTTTTGTTTTACACAAAGGATATACATATACATAGTCTTGCTTGACTTTTACTTGCCACAGGACATTTATGCAGTTCCCAGGTTTTGCTGTTCTGAATAAGGTTACTATGAAATAATTTCAAACATAACTTATAGTACACACATGCAAGAGTTTTTCTTGCATGTACTGTGAAGTGGAATTACTGGGCCCTGAAATATGCAAATATTACACTTTGCATATTATTATCCAGTGTGGTCCTAACTCATTGACATTGTAACTAGAACCTGACTTCCTAACGTTTGCCTACCTATGACAACCAAAATGCTTACCTTATTGTAGTCTCTAATTTTCACTTCCAACTTTACAAAAAGGTCAATTATATGCTTTCAGATGTTCATTACCCACTTGTGAATCCTCTTCTGTGAAGTACCTATCAGAGTTTCTTGTCAACATTTCTGTTGAGTGATTTGATTGTTTTTCTAACTAATTTTTATCAGTCATTTATTTTTTTGTTAGCATGATTTTAAGTCTTAAGAAATTCTTCTCTACCCAAAGATGTTAAAATTGTTTCCTAAAATATTTTTTAAATTTTTTCCTTTCACATTTAAGACTTTAATCCATTTGTAATGGATCTTTGTGTATTATGTGAGACAGGAATCCAGTTTGAAATATTCCACACAATCAATTGTTCCAGCACCATTTATTGGCTAGTAACCTGTTTTCTCCAACGATCAACAATACCATTTTTGTCAAATATTCACTACCCATTCATATATGGGCTTTCTGTAAGTCTCTTTATTCTATTCCTTTGATCATGTTTATTTATTGCTACACCACTACCATATTGGTTTAGTCTTGATATTTGGTAAGGCAAGCCCTTCTTATCTTATTCTTCTTTAGGAATGGCTTGGCTATCTTTTTCTTTTTCTTTTTTTCAAAGATTTATTTATTTGAGAGCGATGGGGACAGGGGGAGCAGGGGCTTGGGGAGAGGGGCAGAGGGAGAGGGAGAGAGAGTCCCAAGCTGACTCCATGCTGAGTGCAGAGCCCAACATGGGGTTTGATCTCACGACCCTGAGATCAAGACCTGAGCTGAGATCAAGACGGAGGCTTAACCAGCTATGCCATCCAGGCACCCCACTGCTATGTATTTTAAATAGTGAACTTATATGTGTCTATTTTGATAAATGATCTTCATAGCTTTAAAATTTTACCTGTAGATTCCTTTAATTTCCTATATGGAAAATCATCTAATCTATAGATAATGACAGTGCTTATTTTCCTATCCTTACATATTTTATTTCTCTTAACTTCATTCATGGACTACATTTTTCAGGAAAATGTGCTAGAGAGACAGTGATAACAGGCATCCTTGCCTTTTCTTTTTTATTTAAAGGGAATTAATTTATGTTCCAGTATCCATGATAATGTCTCTTTTAGATACATGATAGAAAATGTTAACAATTTAAGGGATATCTCTTTTATTCCTGTTATTAAGAGTTTTATCATGAGTGGTTTTGGAATTTTACCAAATGCTTTTCTTCTGCATCTATGGAAATGATCATATCATTATTCTCTTTAATTTGT
The DNA here is from genome assembly GCF_037043125.1 of Eumetopias jubatus. Lineage (NCBI taxonomy): Eukaryota > Metazoa > Chordata > Mammalia > Carnivora > Otariidae > Eumetopias > Eumetopias jubatus. Next base: position 95,929,959 of record NW_028274817.1, read on the forward strand.
AAATGTGGAGATGAAATACAAAGGTATTTTAGATTTTCTAACATTAGGCAAATCTTGCAATACTGGGATACACCCAACTTGGTCATGGTTTACTAATATATTTGTATTATATATGTAATATACATTATATTAATATGTATACATAATTTAATTCATTAAGGATTACTGCATCTATAGTCATAAGAGAGATCGGCCTATAATTTATCTTTCTCATACTCTATCTAATTTTATAATAAAACTTTCTGACTTCATAAAACAAATTAGAGCACATCGTCTCTTTTTCTCTCGTCTAGAATTTCTACAAGGTTTGAGATATCAGTTTCTTGCAAGTTTAGTAAAACTTGCCTATAAAAACATCAGAAGATGATATTTTCCTTGTATGAAGATTTTAAATATTGATTCAAAGACTTTCAACTTTCTATGCATTCCCAGTATGGTTTTAGTGAATTATATTTTTTTCTACAAACTTCCCATTTCATTTTTCAAATGTGTTGGAATAAATTTCCTCATAGTATTTTGATTATCTCATTTTTCTCCACTGGATATATAATATGCCCCATTATTCTTAATACTATTTAGTTGTATCTTCTCTCTTTTTGTTCCTTGTCAATATCACTGTATCAGTATCCATTGTATTAGTTTTTCAAAGAACCAACTTTTGGGTTCAGTGAGCCTATCTTCTATATATTTGCTTTCTATTGCTTTTATTTCTACTTTTTCATTTTATCTACATTCTATATTCCTTAGGTTTAATCCATTATTCTTATTCTTATTTATTAGGTTGAATACTTGAAACTTCTAACCATTTTTCATCTACTATCAGCATTTAAGACTACACATTTCCATCTAAATACCATTTTTGCTACATTCCATAAGTATATTTATTTGTTTAATGCTTAACCACTGGAATTTAATATAACAGATGCAGTTAACTCAACACAGATGCAGGCTTACTTGTCTAAAGAAAGCAACAGAAGTGACAGTATGTGTTTCAAGTTAAGTCTTCAAATTTAATACTCAAACACTGCTTTTATATCAGTGAATGTTGTTTTCATGTTTTGATACATGGTATTTTAATTATTATTTGCAGAATTCAGTATGGTATCTTCTTTGACTCTCTATAGAAGGTTTTTTTAGGGGCACTTGGATGGCTCAGTCAGTTGAGTGTCTGACTCCTGATTTTGGCTCATGTCATGATCTCAGAGTCATGAGATCAAGCCCCTTGTCAGGCTCTACACTCAATGCAGAGCCTGCTTGAGATTCTCCCTCTCCCTCTGACCCTCCCCCCACTCACGTGTGTGCTCTCTCTCTCTCTAAAATTTTTAAAAAAAAGCAAGGTTTTTAAAGCAGTTCCAAATGTATGGCAGATCTGTTAATATTTTCTTTAATGATTTTAAAATTATAATTATTATCAGAAAACATAGTATATATGATGTCAACTCTTCAAAATTTGTTAAATTTGAGGGGTGCCTGGGTGATACAGTTGCTTAAGCATCCAACTCTCGGTTTTGGCTCAGGTCCTGATCTCAGGATTGAGACTGAGCCCTGAGTTAGGCTCTGCGCTCAATGGGGAGTCTGCTTGGGATTCCCTCTATCCTTCTGCCCCTCCCCACTCCCCACTCATGCTCTCTCTCTCTCTCTCTCTCTCTCCAAAATAAATAAATAAATCTTTTTAAAAAAAACTGTTAAATTTGAACTATAGAATGATACACTTTCAGTCTTTGTAAATATCTCCTATATGATAGAGAAAACTGTGTATTCTATAACTGCAGGGTGCAGTATTTTATAGTACTATTTTTAATATTACTTTTATTTTTTTAAAGATTTTACTCATTTATTTGACAGAGAGAGAGACAGTAAGAGAGGGAACACAAGCAGGGGGGAGTGGGAGAGGGAGAAGCAGGCTCCCCGCTGAGCAGGGAGCCCAATGCGGGGCTCGATTCCAGGACCCTGGGATCATGACCTGAGCCGAAGGCAGACGCTTAATGACTGAGCTACCCAGGGGCCCCTAATACTACTTTTAGTATTTTTAATAATATTAGTATTAAATGAATGAAGCCTTTAAAATAACCTTTTCAAATTTTCTTTATCTATACAAGTGTTTTTGTCTTTTGGACTCATCGATAATTGAGGTATGTGTTGAAATATCCTACAGTGATGAAGGACTAGTCAATTTCCCCCTATTATTTTAATTTGGGGTTTATATATTTTAAGACTATTTTAGTTGTGCCTACAATTTTAGAATTCTGATAGTTTTCAGTGAGCTACATCTTTTATAATTATTTAATGTATTTTTAATATTAAAAATACATCTTACCTCTTAAATAAGGTTATCACATGTAAAATTAATACTGCTATCCAGCTTTCTTATGGTTATTCTGCTATAACTCTTCCTAAGATTTTAGTTTGGTGGTTCTCAACTGGGCGTGGCTCTGCATTCCAGGGGACATGCAGCAATGTGTGGAGACTTTTATTTTTCCATCATAACTGGGGGAGGATGCTACTGGCTAGAGACCAGGGAGGCTGCTAAACATCCTACTATGTACAAAATAGCCACCGGTGAAAAAAAAGAAGTATCTTCCAAAAATGTCAACAGTTCTGAAGTTGAGAAACCCTGCTTTACTTCGATCTTTCTTTTCCTTATGTCTCACATATACTTCTTTTAACAGTTGGATTTTTTTTTTTTTATTTACTCTAACATTCTCTGTCTTTTAACTAGTCAGATTAACTTATTTACATTTGATTGTATTACTCAACTACTTAGAGTTTTTGCCATCATTTTTGTTTCAGTTTTTTCTTGCTTTTTAAAGTATGCATCTCTTTTTCTCTCTTACAAAATTAACTGAGATTCTGTTGATTTCTATACCGTCTGTGTAGTTATATACAATCTTAGGTTTGTGGATGCCCTTAAAAATTTACCCTACACACTTTGTTTTAAAATTCCTAAAAGTTATATTTGGTTCATTTTCAACTCTATACTGTATAATTCCATGTTAATTATTAATTTTTATAATGCTATCTTGTTTTAAAAAATTATTTATACTCTGTGTCTGATAATTCCAATATCTGACTGACTTAAGAGTCTAAATTTCAAGATGGTTTTTTGTGCTGACTCTAAATGATGGCATCTTCCCTTCTTGTGAGTTTTGCAATACTTGATATTACACTCATGTCTGGTTGATAGCAATTGTGGAAACTGAAGTATCAGCCAAAACTGAGGATGGCTTCATTTAGAACAGAGGTTCACAAAGCATGGTCCATGCATCAGCAGCCTAAGTATCAATGGGAAACTTACTAGAAATACAAATTATTACATACCATGCCAGGCTTCCTGAATCATGAATTCTGGGGATGGGAAGCAACAATCTCTGTTTTAAAAAGTGTCTCAGGCAATGCTGATATACACTGACGTTTAAGAACCACTGATCTAGAGAAGATTTGCTTGCTTATGCTGAAAGGTAGAGGGATTTACTCACGTGAACTATTTTAGCCTCTTCCAGTGTCCCTGGATTAATCCAGGAATTTGAGATTGTTTTCCTACCTTGAAGAATTTGTCTCAAGTTTTAAGAACAAGCCTGCATTTGGCAGATTATTACAGCTCACCACTCCTACTCTGGTTTCAGCTTATAAGTATGTACTGGTTTGGTCTGGTTTGATCTGAGCCCTTTGGAGACCTCCCACATTTCTCAGAAGCCAGCAATTAATTAATTAACTAATTAATTAAACACACACATAATCTACTTGTTTTGTAACACAAGGGTACATAATGTACCTAGGGCAATATACGATTAGGGTTTCGGCTGCTGCTAAATTTTTTTAAAAAATGAAAACGGACTGCATTCTGCTATACTATGTGCATGTGATAGGCAGAATTCTGAGATGGTCCCCAAGAGCCTTAGTGTACATACAAACTCTAATTCCCACCCCTTGGGTGGCAGAATCTGTAAATATGATATCACTTTGGTGAATCAGCTGTGTTATACAGCCATGGTAAAGGGACTTTCCATATGTAATTGACATCCCTAGTTAAATAAACTCCAGTAAACCAAAAGGAAGATTATCATGGGTGGATTAGACTTTATCAGGTAAGATCTTAAAAAGGTTTGGAGGTCAGAGACTGAGAAGTCAAAGGATGGTCTGCTTCTGGCTTTCAATGAGTAAAGTACCATGATGGGAGGAGGATTTGGCCAGGATGTGAGGATGGCCTCTAAGAGCTGAGAGTGATCCCAGCCAACAGCCAGCGAGAAAATGATACCTTAGTTCTCCAACCAAACGGATTAATCCTGCCAACTACCAGAAAGCTTGCAGGAGGACTGAGCCTCAGATGAGACAGCTGCTATAGTCTGTACCTTGATTTCTGCCTACTGAGAACATAAACAGTGGATGCAGCTAAACAAACCTGGATTTCTGACCCAAAGAAACTACGAGATAACAAATTTATGTTTTAAGGCACTAAGTCTGTGGTAATTTGTCACATAGAAATAGAAAGCTTGCTTCTTGTACCATTAAGAGAGACATATCAAATTTTTTTACAAGAAAATCAAATGACTAACTGGGAGGTAATTAAGTGGGCTTTAAATGAAAATGTGGTAAATTCACATTAAGCATTTACCTGTAATAGTTTTGAGGTAAAATGTTGATATCCATCCCAGTTGTTACATCCAGAGGAACAGGAGTAAAAAATATGAATGGAGGGTCAAACAATAACATGGGTGATTTCACCTCTCCAACCAAACATAACGTTCGATAGCAAACTGGATTATCATTTAGACGAATGGGAATATCAGCTGTGTATTTTCTAGGATGATCTAATGAAAAACAATTTTTTAAAAGTATCTTAGATTTGTTCACATACACAAAAAACATTTACATAGTTTAAACTTTACTAAATATTAAAATGTACTACGAAGTTACAGCTCAATGGAGAACAGGTTACCCAGAAACTGGAATTATCCTGCCAAGGAACTTAAAACATGTTAATGAAGTGTCACTGAATCAAAAATATGCTAAAGTGCCCTATGCCTAGAAATAGGGCAGATCTCCTTAAAGCAAATTTTCGTTATTATTGGAAAATACCCGTACATGGAGGAAACAGTGCAACAGGACTTCTTTTTTTGATTCTTTTCTGTGCCTTAACAGGAGCTGCCCATCCCTTTGGTATATGCAATATGAAGATGAGGTCAGATAGTTGCCATAAGGATCTCAGGGGACTAGTACTGTGAAATGGGTGTGCCGAGAAGAAAGGAATGTTGTTCCTCCCAGATTTTTAAGTTTATGGAAAGCTGCCAGGGTTGACTGGCCAATTTCACCTGGTAGGAAAAGACAGGAAATTCCCATGTGGCAACTCACTATGAGGTAAGGCAGTCTGTGTTGGAGAAAAGGGCTCAGCATCTCAGGCTGCAGGCTAGTCCCAGACAACAGGTTCCATCTCAGCAAGCCGCCAATGCCCTTTTTAGACCCAAATGCCCAAACACAGTGTCTCATAGAGAGAAAAATATGATCTGGTGAGTATGAACTCAAGGTAATATCTTTCAATTCAAAAACTAGACACCAGAATGACCTGGCACAGATCAGGGTCACCAAGAGTATCACCAGAGCACATGATGAGTGTTCTGGATGACATATGTTCAGAAGTGACACACTGTGAACCATACACAAAAACAAGGTATCATTGAACTGATCATACCCACTAGATTTCTCTGTGCTGGGTGCCTTCACTTGGTGCAGTCTTTTACTTGTTCATATAGTCTAGGATCCTTGGAAAATGAGAGGTGGCTGGAGAGGGAAGTGAATTAGTGACTTCCTACTAATCATGACAGATGAGCACTGGAAAGACTATGTGAAAACATGAGAGACTATATCTATACCTTGAGCTGAGAAAATGAATTATAATAGAATTTATGTGTTTAAAACTGTAAATCCATAGAGAAATGATTGTTTCATTTAATGAATCTGATATTGTAAAATTTATTTTGGGGAGAAAGAAAATCAAGTTCATTACTTCCAAAGTTAAGCAAGGTTTTAATTAGGACTTATTGAATTCTGAATTTTGAATGGGCTATTTTGAGATTATTTCTGGGTTTCACACCTGGTAAACGTTTCCGAGGTCATGGAGAAGGGGATTCTCTGTGTAACCTAAGACTACTGGATGTTTGGTAACACATTTTTCTAAGCTCAGGTCGTCCTTCTCTCTCATCTGAGATGTTAAGTTATATAAATGTGTTACAGATACGTTTTTCTTAAGAGCGAGGTTGAAATCCTAAGAAGGCAACTCATAGATTTGACTGCTTAGGCTTAGCCCCATGCTGAAGGAAAAGTCAAATGGAAATGCTACTTATTTCCTTCTAGATAATCTATTTTATTTCATCTGGATAAAAATGTTGATACAGACATAAAGGAGAAGCTCTATACAGAAATACATATGGTGGCTTTAGCTGGACTGGCTTTCCTGTAATTTCTTTCAGGACCAGACATAACAGAAACTGAGAAGAAATACACAGAAATACATAATGAAACCTAATTACTTTTACAAAATAAACTTCAGAATGGGGAGAGTATACGATGTTTTCTATTATATTTCAGAGTTCTAAACAGAAATAATAAAAGATGAAACATTTTTCAAATCTATCAATCACAGTACTCTACATACTGTTTCTCGCCATTAAAACGAAAATGATTATAAAATGCCATGCTGAAAAAACAAAAAATGAAAATGTCATGCTAATAGAGGTACCGGGACACTGAGTTAAGGCAACGCAGTGCTAATAGCATATTATTGAGAAAATATACAGCTGAATGAAATCTAAAAAGCTTAAAAGCCATAATAGGTTCTTATTCTGCCTTTTCTGTTGATAACATAGCTAGTTCTTGGTATTTAATTTAGATTGCCACATTTGTGTTAGATGTGTAAAACAGTACTGTCCCAAGGATTGTGACGCAAGTGATTTACGGAGGGCATGCCCTCAGGAAGAACCTGTAAGTGAAGAAGGAAACAAAACAGAGGTGGGCAAGAAGTTATGAAAAGTTGTAGTTTTATAATCCGGATTCAAACTGATCCCATACGCAGCTATGGGATGTTAATTCACCAGAGGCTGTCCCAGCTGAGGGAGAGTTAGTTGGGCCAGCTGAGGTAGTAGCGCTGGTGAAGCTTACCCTCCTAGATACCTCTTTCCGCTAAGGGCACCCTTCTAGAGAAAGGGACAGATATAGCCCGTCAGAAGCCAATACCCACAACTGAGAGATGGATGGGAATACCCAGTAATGGGAATCTGGATGGGCCCAAACAGCATATAGCAGAGACTGCAATCCTAATGTTGCTTTCTAAGTAAGAATAATTAAGAAGAATAATAGGTAAGTTACTGTAACATCCTTTTAAATAGAAAAATAGTCTGGAAATGGCATTTGGTGTGCTTATTTAGTTAAGGCATATAAACTGTAAAGGTACTGAAGCAGATGCTTTAAATTAAAGACAAATACCAGGATAGAGTTCCTCAAAAAGGAGAAAAAAAAAAATCTTCATAGATGTATTTTCAAGCACCTTCCTGCTGTTCCTTTGCTTCAGTCTGCTTAAAGAAGCTAGTTGTCAATACCCTCACTTCCTGAAGCTCATTACCAGAAAAATTCTATATTTTTATGCAGCAGGGATTCTCATGTTGGGAATTTTCTAAATTATGTGCCCCCTGGGGAGTGAAACATTGAAGCTATTTACATGAGAACTGAGAACAATCTTATTCAAGGAAAGTGAGAGTCTACCCACCTAAATTAGATTCAAGAACAATGGTTTGGATTCAGAAGGGATTGGAGATTCCCTTAGAGATCAGTATGGGTCACATATTCTATCACAGCCCCAGCCACTGTCCCTGTGGGGGTCCAAGGAAGAGATAAGAAAGGGGGAGTGAAAAGTAAAAACCACCTCACTAAAACTCTTGAAGGCCCTGACCTTATAAGGCAGCTCTGCGTGGTGGCCAGTATAACAGGTCTAGCCATGTGGAATTATGTAGATCCACCCGACTTAGGTGATATTGATGGCAAAGGATGTGTCTACAAGGCAAAGAAAAGAGAATGAGACATAAAGGCCCTGACCATGGCTTGGGATAAGAGGCTTACACCACAGTCAGATTACAAGAAAAGAAAAGGGCAGAAGCAAAGTATAATCCATTCCTAATGCCTGCTAGAAGAAAATGGCAGATGCTACAGGATAGCCCAAAGAACAAGGCCAAGATCTTACCGGTATAACTGAAAAAAATCCTAAGTCAATAATGAATGATCCATACACACGCAAACAAAGGTTGTCAACAGAAGCTGTCCCTGAGAAAGTTCAAGCATTGGACATATATACATGTGAATATACATAGACATATATTTAAGTTGTAGAGTTTAAAAATACAATGACTGAAATGAAAAATTCACTATAGGGATTCAACAGTAGATTTGAACTAGCTACACAAAGAATCAGCCAACATGAAAAAATGTCAGTTGAATTTACTGATTCTAAGGAACAGAAAGAAAAAAGGCTTTGATTTGTCTTTAGCTGAAGATGGTATTTAAACCTAAATTTTAAGCCACCTCTGAGACTTACTCATTTTCCTCTGAGTTATCTCCCATGTATACATGAAATATACATGTATACATGATATATACATGTTAATAAACTTGTTTTCCAAAAAAGAATGAAAAATGAACAGAGCCTCAGAGATCTATAGGGCATCATGAGGAATACCAATATATGCAAAATAAGAATCCCTCGGATGGAGAAGAGACGGAGAGGGAGAAACACTGTTTGAAGAAATAATGGCCAAAAGCATCCAAATTTTAGTTTAAAAAATTTAATTAAAAATTTAATTAAAAAAACCATTAATCTAAACATGTAAGAATTTCAGTGAACTGAAGTAGTAATCAAAAAACTTCTCACACAGAACAGCCAAAACCCAAATGCACTCATTGGTGAAATCTACTAAACATTTTGTGAAGAATTAATATCAATCGCTATATAAATATCGTTATATTAATATATATATTAATATGTATGAATATGAGTACTTCCCAAGACATTCTCTAAGACCACGGTAACAGAAATGAATACTTCTGTTTATGGCCAATTGATTTTGAACAAGGGTACTGAGACAATTCAATGAGGAAGCAATATTCTTTTCAATAAATGGTGCTGGTACAAGTAGATATACCCATGCAGAAAAATGAGGATGGAGCCCTACCTTACACCGTATTAAAAAAAAAATAACTCAAAATAAGCCATAGACTTAAATGTAAGAGGTAAAATTACATGATTTTAGGAGAAAACAGAAGAATAATTCACCATGACCTTGGGTTATGTAATGTTTTCATAGATACAACACTGAAGGGGCACCTGGGTGTCTCAATTGTTAAGAATCTGCCTTTGGCTCAGGTCATGATCTCAGGGTCCTGGGATCGAGCCCCACATCAGGCTCCCTGCTCAGCGGGGAGTCTGCTTCTCCCTCTCCCTCTACTCCTGCCCCTGCTCATGCTCTCTAATAAATAAATAAAATCTTTAAGAAGAAAAAAAGATATAACACTGAAAAGCCAAAGTAACAAAAGAAAAATTAGATAAAACAGACTTCATCAAAATTGAACTATTTTCCAATAGTTGAAAAGAGAAATCTCAGAATGAAATAAAATATTTTCAAATTGCATATCTAACAAAGTAATTTTATTCAGAATATATAAAGAACAGTGACAACTCAAAAATAAAAAGGCAGCCAATTTTTTTTTTAAGGCAGCCAAATTTTAAAATCAACACATGTTTCAAACAGACCTTTCTCCAAAGATGACATACAAACTGACAACAGGCACATGTAAAGGTACTTAACATCATTAGTCATCAGGGAAATGCAAATAATAACTACGATGACCTATTACTTCATACTCACTAGGATAGCTATAATAAAAAAAGATTACAAGAAGCGTTAGCAAGGATGTGAAGAAACTGGAACCCTCATTCATTGCTGATAAGATTTTAAATTGTTACAATTGCTTTGTAAAACAGTTTGGCAGTTTCTTAAAATGTTAAACATCAAGGGGCGCCTGGGTAGCTCAGTCGGTTAAGCGTCTGCCTTCGGCTCAGGTCAGGATCCTGGGGTCCTGGGATTGAGTCCTGCATCAGGCTCCCTGCTCAGCGGGGAGTCTGCTTCTCCCTCTGCCCCTCTCCCCTGCTCATGCTCTCTCTCTCTTGCAAAAATAAATAAAATATTAAAAAAATATAATAAACATCAAATTGTCCTATGACCCAACAATTCCACTCCAAGATATATAACCAAATAAAGGAAAACATGTGTCCTCACAGAATTGTACATGAATGTTCATAGCTGTTCTATTCATAAAAGCCAAAAAAGTAGAAATGATCCAAATGTCCATCAACTGAATAGACAATGAATGTCTATGAATAGACAACATGTGATATATCCTTACAATTATTGGTAATAGAAAGGAATTAAGTAGATTGATGCTACAACATGGCTAAACCTTGAAATTATTATGCAATGTGAAAGAAGCCAATCACAAGAGGACACACACTGTATGATTCTATTTATATGAAATGTCCACAGTAATCATATTCCTAGAGACAGCAAATAGTGGTCAGCAGTGGCTGAATGGAGGGGGAGATGTGGAGTGACTACCAATGGGTATGGACTTTCCTTTGCAGGCAATGAATATGTTCTAAAATTAGGCTGTGGTGATGGTTGCCCACTTATGACTATCCTAAAAACCAGTAGATTGTACACTTTAAAAAAATGTATTTTATGGTCTGTGAATCAAATTTTAATAAAGTTGTAATTAAAAACCACACTTTTAAAAATAATCATATCTGAGTGTGAATTTTATCTTTATAGTATCTAATCTAAAATATAAGAATTTAAGGCAAAATAGAAGGCATCTTCTTCCTCTTCTAGCAGTATCCCCATTTAAATGAACAATAAAAACAACTGAGAAAACCAGAAAATAAATGCATACTTGATTTGGAAAGAACTACTAAGGCAAAGTTAAAAGGGCTGTATTCAGTTCCATATGAGCCAAGAAAAGTAAAAGTTGCCTGCACTAGAAGAAAATAAATGAGGGTGACGAAAAGATCAAGGAGGTACTACCCTGGTCCCAACTCAAAAGGCCCCTATAACTCAACTCCAACTCCCCGAAGATTCCATTCTCCATTCAGCTGTTTAATTCTGAAGAACCCAACACTCTTCATCCAACCTGTTGGCTTTGATCTGCTAGAGTCTTGCCTCCTGCTACCTCAATGCCTTAGAGATGGAAAAGACTCCAGCCCACTGATCAAGCAGTAAGAGGAATGGAATGACAGTTAGTGTGTAAACTCACTAAATGGAAATAAAATTCCAAAGTATTTCAACAATTTCTTGAGTAAGAAATAAACCCATACTATAATTTTGTCTGTGGGCAAGTTCATGAATACAGTTACATCATAGAACAGATAGGAAAATATGTGTCCAAAAAGGTATTGTTTTCAAAGGTTTAAAGATGATATAGAGAAGAGAAATAAGATGTATAGTATATAAAACAAAAATTTGATCAGTACATAAAATTTATGAAAAATAAAAAATATAAAGGAAATATGAAATGAAACTGCCTGAAAATTAATATGTATTATAACACAAAATATGAGTAAGTTAAATTCCCCTCCTAAAAATCACATTTCAGTCTTGCTCAGGAAGAAAAGCAAGGTCCTTTGCTTTGCAGTACTGGTCTTAAATTTAAAAGACACAGACTGAAAATAAAATGATATATCAACCAAAGGCTGACAAACAGAAGACAAAGTGGCAATGTATCACATAAACAGCATTCAAGCAAATAGCATTTAGTAGAAAAAAGAACATTATTTTAAATGTATATACTTATTTATAAAAGATATATAAGACATATACTTTTTATAACATACAAAGATACAAAGCAAAACTACTGGAATCAAAGTTTTAACAAACTGCCATTGTAGTAACAGGTTCAGATAGATTATACTAACAATTGTAATGCAATTGTAATATAAATGTAATGTAGCAATATTGTATTAACAGATTCAGGAGGAGAATAAGGCAGAGAAAGAGATATTGTCAATGAAGAAACAAATTCATTAGTTACTATGATTTTAGATTATAAAACTATTTATTTAAAAAACAACAGAGAATAGTCTTTGAAAACTTCCAGATATAACCCGAGAAGTTCAGTATAGGAGCCAAGAGCCAGAAAAACTACAAATATATTCTTTTTATATAGTGATAGGTAATTAAAAAAAGAATTTAAAAATTCTCATTCACAATGATGCATATAAAATAAACTTTCACTACTAGAAAAACATGCTATTCTTTGAAGGGAAAAATTCAATTGTATGCCTTTTTCTAGAAACAGGAAAAAAATAATGTATAGTTCATTTAGAAAAGTAAATGTGTAAGAACGGCCAAGAATTTTTGTGATAGGTTTGTAATGACAGAAAATTTGTCACATCAATTATAAAAAGGTACAATAAAGTTGTTTAATAAAAAAGACCAGTAAAGAAATAGATGTATAGATAAATAGACATGCTGACCAGCTTCCCCCAAAGCAAGTAATCCAAGAGTACAAGCTAGATGTGGCAATGCCTTTTCTGACCTAACCTTGGAAGTCAGAAACCATCACACCCATAATATCCCATGGGTGATATATCAGTCCTATTTGATGTGGGAGGGGACTCTATAAGGGCATGAATACCAAGAGGTGAGGATCATTGGGGTTCATTTTGGGGGATGGTGACCACAAAATTCTAGTATGAAACTTCCTTAGAACTGTTTTAAGAACACATAAAAAAATAATCTAAACTTTTGTGTACATGAGAAAATTAAATAATATGTGGGGATAAATTGAAATATCAATAATATTGGAAAAAAGTACTTACTTGGACAGAAACTTATGGAAATAGTACATCCTTCGTGTGGTTGCAGAATCCCACTCAGCACACTAATCTTGAATGTGCCATCTTTGAAAAGTTTCCCAGTGTCACTAATATCCAAAATCCATTCCACATCTTGTTTTGAAGTATTATGTAAGACAAGATCCTGTTTACACACAAAATAAATAAATAAATAAGACATTTATAAAAATTATAATATGCAATATAAAATTTAACTTGTTTTACCATGCCAACTTGAAGAACCTATGTACAAAGTCAAATGATTAACAGTGGAATTTATGGATAGTTTTAAAAGTGATGTTAGGCAAAAAAGGGGTATGCAAGTATGTTCACAGCTGATTAACAACTATGAAAAATACACAAAGGATAGAGACTGGGGTAAAATAAAAATGTCAAAATAGCTATGCTAGCTAGCAAGGATGTAGAGTAGCTACAACCTTCATTCATGATTGTGAGACTGTAAAATGGTACAGTCACTTTAGAAGACAGTTTGGCAGTTTCTTATAATGTTAAACATATAACTACCATAGGACCCAGTAATCCCATTCCTAAATATTTACTTAAGTGAAAACTTATGTTCACATAAGAATCTGTACGTTAATGATTATAATAACTTTGCTCATTGCCAAACAATGGAGGAAAAAAACCCAAGATTTCCTTCAAATAATGAATGGATAAACATTTCGTACAATGGAATAAAATTCAGTGATGAAGTAAGTGAAGTATTAATTCATACAAAAACATAAATGAATATTAAATATATTTGGCTAAGTGAAAGATGCCAGACCCAAATGGCCAAATTTTGTATAATTAAATTACCTGTCAATCTGGAAATGCAAAATTACATAGATGGAAAAAAGAATCAGTGATCGCCAAGTGTTGGTGGAAGGAGGAGTAGCTGATTGAAAAGGGGTAACACTGAGAATTTGTAGTGTCATGAAACTGTTCTGTAATGTACTGAAGTGGTAGACAAATTATTCTACATATTTTTCAAAACCCATAGAACTGTATACTACTAAGAGTGGACTTAAATGTACGTAAATTAAAAACAATCAACCAAGATGTTGAGAATCCCAGGATGGATTGTAGAGTACAACATGCTATATATTACAAATGTATGAAATAATCTCACCGAAGTTAGTGGGGGTAGGAGGAATGGCCTAAGTAACAGAAAAACCATGTTTTGACTGGAAACTATATAGCTAAAGACAAAAAATTACTCTTTATGAGCACTGTACTATAGTTGGTAAATATGTTAGCAATTCTAGCTACAGGATAAAAATTGTGAAACTTCTTTACTAGCAAACTAGTAAAAAATAAGCAAATAAATTATAAATAAGAGAACCAGGTTTCTCATTGTCAGAGAAAGTAGTTAAAAAGGAGCAAGGAAGAAAGACTGGAACAAGCCTTGTGCTAGTTTAGATTAGATTCAGAAATATCAGTTTGAACTCATCTTTAGCTAGCTAGATAGACAGATGGATGATGAGATAGAATGATAAATTATAGATATATGTATATTTACAAGTTAGTATACATACAAATATTTCCTGATTCTATTTGCCAAAAGGGCTGAGAACATGTGACACCCCAGTAGCAGCTAGCACATCTAGTGTACAGATCTTGGTTTCTAAATACCATTCTTCCATAAATGGTACTGGGGTTTTTGGAGAAAATATTGATTAGAGAGCTAGAAAAAAATAAATAAAAGATAAGCCTGGACCATTTGGTAGTGCCAGAAAGTATAAGAATGCTTTTTTTTTTTAAGATTTTATTTATTTATTTGAGAGAGAAAGAATGAGAGATAGAGAGCACGAGAGGGAAGAGGGTCAGAGGGAGAAGCAGACTCCCCGCCGAGCAGGGAGCCCGATGCGGGGCTCGATCCCGGGACTCCAGGATCATGACCTGAGCCGAAGGCAGTCGCTTAACCAACTGAGCCACCCAGGCGCCCAAGTATAAGAATGCTTAAAAATCATAATGATGGGGGACGCCTGGGTGGCTCAGTCAGTTAAGCGTCTGCCGTAGGCTCAGGTCATGTTCCCATGGTCCTGGGATCAAGTTCCACAACAGGCTCCTTGCTCAGCAGGGAGCCTACTTATACCTCTGCCTGCTGCTCCCCCTGCTTGTGTGCGTTCTCTCTCTCTTTCTCTCTCTCCCTAACAAATAAAATACTTTAAAAAAATGATAATGAAGGAAGCATGTCAAAGGGCCAGTCTAAAAGAACTTTGAAGGGCCAGAGTTGGAACAAATTTAATAACAAAATAAATAATGTAATATTGGATTATAACTGAATGTATAAATATCTGTGAGGTCACACTGACATATTAAGTAATAAAATAACTAATAAATAAATTTTCCTTACAGAAAAATTCCAAATAATATGTGTAAATACCCCCCTCCAGAGGGTGCAGCTTGACCCCCAACACCATGAGTGTAGGCTGAAATTGACAAGTCACTTCTAAAATGCAGAGTATGAAAAAACAAAAAGTTTCTCCAACTTCTTTTCAATTCTCGTGACATATATCACCAGTGATAAATGCTGATATCATGTACTCCCTTCACATGATGTAACAAAAAAGACATCTCACCTCTGTTACATTCTTCCCCAAAACCCATGAAAAATAAGAATGCAGTTGAGTCAGGTGGAACAAATCAGACAAGCTAAAATTAAAGAACATTCTGAAACAATACCAAACCAGTACTCCTAAAAATTGACAAAGTCATAAAAAAATGAGCAAGATTGAGAGCCTGAACCTGTCACATATCAGAGGAAACGAAATGAAATATGATACCCTTGATTGGACCCTGACACAGTAAAACGACATTACTGAAAAACTGGTGAAACCCAAATAGAATCTGTTGTCTAATTAATAATTTTGTACTAATGTTAATTTCTTAGTTTTAAAAAATGTTGTATGGTTCTATAACATGTTAATAGGGAAAGTTGTGTGAATAATATACATAAACTCTCTGTACTGTGTTTGTAATGTTCTGGTAAATCTGGGAGATATATGCATGACTTGTGTGCAGGCTTGTCTTTCCAGTACAACATACTATTAAAATAAAACCTTCATCTAGGTATTGTTTTAACTTTACTCTTCAAAATTTGGAAAGTATGGAATGATCCATACAATTGGCACCACAACAAAATAATGTACTTCATATCTTTCTAAAGTATGATTGATTTAAAATATTCAGGATTTTAAAATTAGTCAATTTTATTCCCATTGTCTCTCAGTACTTAAACATCTATTTAGGTCTAATATTTGCAGCTTATAAAGAAAACAACATCTCTTAAAAAAGAAGGTGGACATGAAATTGTACTAGTCATTTGAATGCCTCATTTTTCTCATTCTGAAATGAGGAAATGGTAGATCTCTAAAACTACTATCCACTTCCAATCTTATCCCCAAGAATAGAATTGATACAGTCATCTATAAAGAAACATTGTTTAGTATATATCATATTGTGTTATTTTTAAAATAATTTTATCAAGATGATACATGTACACAGATTACACAAATAATTCAAAAATGCTTATAAAAAAACAGTTCTCCCAAACAACAACAAAAAAAACAGTTGTCCCACTCAACTCCTCCTTATCAACAATTCTGCTTCCCTGAAGCAACCAATTTTAGCTAAATTTTGGATTTTCTCTAATCGTTATAGCCTGATTCTAAATACAACACTGATAAGGCTTACTTTAGTTTTCTTATTGCTGCCATAACAAATTACCACAAACTTAGTAGTTTAAACCAACACAAATTTATTAAATTACAGTCTTGTAGGTTAGAAGTTCAACAGGCTTATCACTGGACTAAGATCAAGGTGTCAGAAGGAACTATGATACTTTCTGGAGGGGTCCAAAGAAGACTTTCCTTGCCATTCCCAGTTTCTAGAGGACAAACACATTCTTTGGCTGGTGGCCTCCTTCCACTATCTTCAAATCCAGCAACATCATATGTCTCTACCCTTCTTCTGTCATCACATTTCCTTCTGAGCACAGTCAGGAAAATTTCTCTGGTTTTAACCATTCATGTGATTCAACTGGGACCACCTAGACAATCTAGCATAATCTCCCTTGCTCAGGGGCCTTCATCTCCATCACATGACACATCAGCCAAGTATCTTCTACAATATAAGATAGTGTACTCACACATTCTAGGGATTGGAATTGGATAACTTTGGGGACCATTACTCTATCACATGGCTATTTCGTGATTTATCAGACCCAGCTATTCTCTACAGTGCCAACTAGTAAAGACGAGGATTTAGCTCATATATATATATAATCTTCCCTCCTCTGTCCACCTCCCAATTTTGGATATTTATATTATTTTAATTCTTTCATTAGTCACCTGGTAGCTTAAAGCAGTATATTTATAACTCTAGTTCTTCTGTCAACTTTAGATAATTCCCTTTAATTACTTACTATGTAAAATGAGTTTCACTCTTCTTTCTTCTACCATTCCCAACCCTTCTGTCAACTTAATCTTCACATACACATTGTACATATCACACATCTGTCATTTTGCAGGTAATATACTATATATGATCAAATTTTAATTCTGCCCCATAAACATATTAAGCCTTCTCTGTATTATGTATTTTATTATGACTATGTAAATATCATTCATGCAAATCCAAGCAGTGCATTAGAGTCACATTTCCTTCTCTGTGGGGCCAATGTGACTGTTTTGCCACTCAAGGGAGAAGGCTCTTGTCTAGATCATCTTTTATTATGCCAAGTGAAAAAAATTTCAATAATATAAAATAATCTCACATTTATAAAGCGATTGCTTTTCCTTTGGAATTCAGTCCAATTCAGTTCACTAAATCTTCCTTTCTAGCCCCACATACAAAGCCTTTTGCATCCTTGAAGTTATGTTAGAGTTAGAAGTCTTACTGATATTTTATACTTGAAACAGTCACATTTTAATTTCAAAAGAGATCCTTTATTCTTCTCTAACTATAATTTCATATAGGACTCTGCTATTATTTGACACATGCAACGTAAAATATTTTCTCCATATAATTTTTCTTCAAAGCTACAGAGGTTCAAAATTAATCGCAGGAAGGCAATATATAAGACAATAAAGGGGTACTACAAATACAAATTCCTACTATGTATGCATGAGCTTCCTTCTTATGCATGTCTCTTTTTCTTTCTAGATGGATTCCTAATTAGGAGAGACACATAAATATCTAGTAAGAAAAAAGAGTAGATTGTCATAGAAGTCACTTTATTATATGGCTGGACCTTTCCAATTTTTATTATTACCTTTCACCACATTTCCTTACCTGACTTGAACATATTTCATATTAATTTAATCATAGCTTCCATTTATATAAGAAGAGTCTGGTAACTTAATTCTATTTAAAATATTTTGAATAGTCCTATTAAATATATGTATATATAAAAAATGGCTGTATATGTATTTGTATACTTTGATAATTACTTCTGAGAAATATGATATATACATATGCAAGTTCTCTAAAAATGAAAGTATTCTTACAACACATGTTTCAGAAAAATCAACTCAATAAACTAAAAACCATAATAAAAAAAAGTTGTAAACTGCATCAATTCTCTATACATACCTGAGTTTTTGTGACCTTGTTATTAGGATCCAAAATATGTAATGGCATTTCAAATATAAAATCAGTGCTGGATAGTCTCAATGGTGCTTGCAATACTATGAGAGGAAAGTAAATATACTGATAAAATATTAAGAGATATTAGCTTATAGATAATTATTACTACACTTTTCAACACAAAACAATAAAAATAATTTTTTTTTTATCTTTAGGTACCCAGACAGAAAACAAAGTCACACTTTAAAATATTTATAGAATATCATGGTTTATCACATCCATAAAATTCCAGTGTTGTATTTTAATGGTAACTAATTACAAGTACAATAGAAAAATTAGCCTTGAGAGATTAAAAGTATAAAATATACTAAATATTGAGCTGAGAATAAAGTAAACACAGTTAAAATGATCTCTATAATAAGAGTTTGACCAATGCAGAAGTACAGAAGTGAAAAGAAACATGTCTTTTGTAAATATTTTCTCCCAGTCAGTGGTTTGTCTTTTTGGTCTTTTGACAGTATCTTTTGCAGAGCAGAAACTTATCATTTTAATGAACTCCAGCTTCTCAATTCTTCCTTCACAGATACTGCCTCTGTTGTTGTATCTAAAATGTTATCGCCAAAGTTCATGTAGATTTTTTTCTTCTGTTATCTCCCAAAAGTTTTGTAATTTTGCATTTTATGTTTAGGTCTGTAATCCATTTTAAGTTAATTTTTGTGAAGGTACAAGGTCTGTATCTAGATTCATTCTTTTGCTTGTGATGTCCAGTTGTTCAGCACTATTTATTGAAAAGACTATCTTTCCTGAGCTATTGCCTGTGCTCATCTGTCAAAGATCAATTGACTACATTTATGTTGGTCTATTTCTGGGCTCTATTTTCTATTCCACTGATCTATTTGTTTATATTTCTGCTAATGCCAAAGTCTTGTGATTACTGCACCTTTGTAGAAAGTCTTGAAGTTGGATAGTGTCAGTCCTCCAATTTTGTTCTTCTCCTTCAGTAGTGTTGGCTATTGTGGGTCTTTCCCCTTTCCATATAAACTTTTAATCAATCTGGCAATACCCATAAAATAACTTTCGGGGATTTTGATTGAGATTGCACTGAATCTCTGGATGAAGTTGGGAAGTGCCATCTTAACAATATAGAGACTTCCTATGCATGAACATGGAATATCACTCCATTTATTTAATTCTTCTTTGATATCTTTCATCAGATAAATTTCATCATTTGCTATCTTTCCTTATATAGATCTTGTAAATACTTTGCTATATTTATACCTAAGTATTTCATTTTTGGAGGGGTGCTAATGTAAATGGTATTTTGTATTTAATTTCAAATTCCATTTATTCATTGCTTCTATATGGGAAAGCAATTGACTTTTGTGCATTAAGTTTGTATCCTGCAACCTTGCTGTAATAGCTTATTGGTTCCAGAAGTGTTTTTCTTAAGTGACTCTTTCAGATTTTCTACATAAACAATCATGTCATCAATAAATGAACAGTTGTTCTTCCTTCCTAATCTGTGTATCTTTTTCATGTCCTATTGCACTAGCTAGAACTTCTAGTACAATGATAAAAAAAAAGTGGTGAGAAGGGATATTCTAGCTGGGTTTCTAATTTTAATGAGAAAGCTTTGAGTTTCTCATCATTAAGAATGATAATAGCTGCAGGGTATTTATATATAATTTTATCAAGTTGAGAAAATTCTGTTCCAGCCCTCATTTCCTAAGCTGTTTTCATGAATGGGTATTAGATTTTATAAAATGTTTTATTTCCCCTGAATCTACTGATATGATCATGTGATATTTTTTTCTCTATCCTGTTCACATAATGGAATGCACTGATTTCTGAATGTGAACCAACCTTGTATACATGAGATAAATCTCACTTGTTCATGGTGCATAATTCTTTTATACATTGTTGGATTTGATTTGTTAATATTTTGTTAAGGACTTTTATATCCACGCTGAGAAGAGATATTGGTCTGCTGTTTTCTATTCTTGTAATGCCTTTGTCTGGTTTGGTATTAGAGTAAAACTGACCTCAAAATGAGTTAGAATGAGTTAGAAAGTATTCTTTCTCTTTCTATCTTCTGAAAGAGATTGTAGAGAATTGATTACAGAAAATTGGTATGATTCCATCTCTAAATGTTTGATAGAATCCACGAATGGATCCATCTGGGCCTGGTGCTTTCTGTTTTTGAAGGTTACTTAATTACTAATTCAGTTTTTTTAATAGATTGAGGTCTATCCAGACTGTCTATTTCTTCTTGTGTGAGTTTTGGTAGATTGTGTCTTTCAAGGAATTGCTCCATATCATCTAGCTTATCAAATTTGCATGCATATTGTTGTTGATGTAGTAACCTATTATCCTTTTAATTTGAAGAAATATTTTCCAGAAAACCTGAAGTGCTCAAGATTAAAGTCTTACACACTAACATTTTGACCTCTTTCAACATTCACTGGGATCCAGATGGTCAGGAAATGATATAATAGTTGATAATGAAGCCAGCATTGTGAGACTCACTAATAATCATGAGAGTATCGACAAAAATCAACAGACATTTAAGGAGCTCCTCAGCATGAAGGAGAAATAATTCAGCAAAAATTGAGACAATGTAGTAATAGAAGAAAATTTCAAGGAAATTATCATAATACAAGTGGAGATAAAAAATGTTTTTATTTTTCAGAATTCTATAGGTAAAGAAATAATCACAAAAGTTAACTCTCATTAGATTAAAATTGCCAAAATTTCTTAAGACATAATAAAATCAGAAAAATATCCTGAGAAGTACAACAAAAAGATAAGGGAAAGGACAAAAGGAAAGAAAATATAAGACATTTAAAATATATAACATAACCCAAGACATACAAAACACAACCAATAAAGCCTTAGAGAAAGAAATATAGAAAATGGTGGGACGAACTTTTCAAGGAAATAGTTTATGAAAACTTTATAGAACTGGAGGATATGAATTTCCAGATTGAAAAGAACATAAGACAAGAACATAAGACAAAAGATTCACACTAAAGTTATCAGTGTGAAATAAGAGAATTTTATACTAAACCAAATTATCATTCAAGTGTGAAAGGAAAAACAAAGATATTTTCAGACATGGAAATTCTCAAAAATTAGCTCCCTTTGCCCTTTCTTTACAAGCTCCTGGAAAATGTAATCTACCTAAACGGTGAAGTAAACCAAGAAATAGGAAGGTAGGGATTGAAAAAAACAGGAGATTCAAAACAGAAAAGAGTTTAAAAAAATCCCTACAATTATAGTGAAAGGAAATCTTAGACAAAAGTTCTGCCGCAGGGAAAGTATCTACTTCATGTTGTAGAAGAAGGTTGTTGTGCTCCAGGAAAGTTGCTTTAAGAGAATAAATAGATATGACATATTATGTGACAGTCTAGACTATGTGGAACATTGTCCAGACAAGCGTAATATAAAGGAGAGCTTTGTGGCATGGGAGGATTTAGTCAAATATCTAAGGACAATTGGGCAATTAATAACTCCAGGGATAAACAAAAATTTGAAGGAAAGTAAATAAAATAACTATGCAGTTACACTACTTGGCTTAACAATGAACAATGTATCATCATAACAATTATATTTCTGATAAAAATTTTAATTGAAATTTAAACTATAATTACATTACAAAATGGATAACAGGAGTTAATGTTTCAAGTTAGTGCAGATGCTTGTCATTAAATAAGTGTTTTCATTAGATAATTAATGAAAAAATCACTGCCTCTGGGATGCAGGATAAGCCCTGAGAAGGAGATAATGGATTGCAATTCTGGATTAGCACTATTTTACTTTTAAAATATATATATGTAATTTGGGAGAAAAGTGATAACAGAAAGCTTGTGAGCCTCCTACTGAGGCATTATCCTTCTATTGAGGGTGGAGCTCAGGGAATAACGGACTTGACCAAGCATCCTTGAAACATAAAAATGGAATTGACCAGTGGACTATTCAAAAAAAACCTTGACATACATTACCTGTCCAAATGGCCAATCAAATGTATCTGGAATTTATGGATTTATGAGGCACTGCTGGTAAGGGAATGAGAATTCCTCATGTAGATACTTCCTACTGATATAACTATTAAGAGTACAAAAATGGGAAGCTCCAAACAAAAAACAGCTTCCCTTAGGAACAGGTTTCTAAAAATGACATTCAAAAGTCATATGTTAACTCAAAAGCAAAAAGCATCTTAAGGAGGGAGAAAAGGACAATTTGGAAGCTGTGTCTGATAGATGCCAACTTCTACAGGAAGAAATGTTACATGTCTGCCTGACTATACTTGTATCATTTGAATCATTAGTAAACTTTGGGTTTGGTAAGTTATATAATATAATCAAGTTTGCTTTGACATTCCAATCCTTTCTGGAAATACAGCAATATTTTTTTTTTACAAATTAGTATAGAAATTGTTGAATGAATTTTAAACCACTAAAAATAGAAAAAGAAAAAAACAGAATTACATATATACCAAATCTGAAGATGGGGAAGATGGTCTAATCTTTAGAACAATGTTAGAAATCACAGAGGAAATCATAGCTAAATTTCACTATAAAATTATTAAAAGTATTTATTGAACAACAAATAAAACTAAAAGCAAACGATGGAACTTGGAAAAAACTCACAGTAAAGGTGAAAAAAACTGATATAAATAAATAAGGAAATTACTGACATCTATCAGACAAATACATCACCACAATGATAAAGGTAAAGTTCATGAGCAGATAACTTACATATGAAATATATTATTAAGAGCAAAGATAGAAAAATTTTTAATCCTCATAAGTAATCAAAGAAATTGAAATGATATTCTTTTAATCACATAGAAAAATAGCCAATTTCTTTAATTCAAGGCTGGTTAGAGTTTACACTGAAGGAGAGGTAAAACAGCTTAACTCTTTACAAAAGCCCTTTCGCAAAATGTATCAAGAGCTTTAACACGTATATACTTTTTTTTGAGAGAGAGAGAGAAAGCCCGGGTATGTACTTGTTGGAGGAGGGGGGAGGGGCAGAGGGAGAGGGAGAGAGAGATTGCATAAGCAGGATCCACGCCCAACATGGAGCCCAACCTCATGACCCTGAGATCATAACCTGAACCAAAGTCAAGAGTTGGATGCTTAACGGCTGAGCCACCCAGGCATCCCTGATATGTATGGACTTCAGAAGGAATGCAGCCAATTCAGAGAATCTCACTTTTTAAAAAATCTAAACAGGGAGAAAGTATTCTACACAAAAATGTTCAATACTACAATATTTATATGAATAAGAAAATTAAAAAATGAATAAGAAAATAAAAGAAATTTATTTTCTTATTTTTCTTATTCATATAAATCCTTATGATTATGCTTAAATAATCTATAAGAGACACTTATTGGATTAAATATTCTGTAATAGTTATCAGCGTTAATTTATACAATTAAGAGTGTATAACATCCAAGTAAAAGTTTCTATTAAGAGTGAAGAGATTTCAACTTAACTGGCAGTTAAGATCGCAACTATGTTAAAAAAACAAAATAAAGGCATAGAACAAAAGAAGAGTAAGTTACCAAGATATTAATAATAGTATGCTCTACATATTCTCATTCCAGATGACATTTCTGTGTTTCTAACATTTTCCAACTTTCCATAATGACGATACATTAATTTTTATTTGTCAAGTAGGTAAATTTTATTTTTCACCTAAGTAATTTACCTAATTCAGAAAACAAAATTAGACAATGATTTTTTCCCTAAAATGATATCTAAAAACAAGGGACAAAACTCCATGGAGCCTCCCTACCAGCTGCAGACCTCTTAATTCTGTATTTTTCTGTATTTTAAACAGCAGGGAAATAAATCTCTATATTGTGTATGCTACTTTCATGAGGCTTCTCTTACTAGGTGCCAAGTGCAATCATCAACTGAGCACTATTTTACTATTAATAACAACTTAATGTCAGAATTACAAAAACAAAGTATTTCATAATATAGCATAGACTAAACTTTTCATGAAAACTACTTAAACACATATAATAAAACACAAAACCAAAGCTTGTCAAAAGAAGGGTTTACAAAAAAAAAAAAAGGTAGGGTTTACAGAGTGAATTGGTTTTATATTTGAATATTTAGAGAAAATGAGTAAATAATTACTCAAAAACTTAATATACTTACCCTTCTTTTGTTTCTTTGTTTTTACTTACCCTTCTTTACATGAATTTAGTCCTTTAGTAACCCATTCCTTTGGGGGGGGGAATTTTTCTTAAATAAAATTTTCATCATTTCATTATATATCTAAAGTATTTTAATAATTTACATTTTGATTTAGTCATTTTAAAATTACCCATACAATAAATAACTAAACTGACCTTTGTTTTTAATTATAACCAATTTTTTAAAGCAAGAGCCACTGATCTGAGATTATGTCCATGCTATTGTCACTTGCTAAACCCCAAGACCTGACCTCTACTGCCCACCTGCTTGAACTCACTAACCTTTGTCTTACATTTTTCCCTAAGCTCTTCTTTTCAGCTTACCTCCTAACTCAGGCAAATGAAACTGGAAACCACCCTGTAGGTGATGGCAACTGCCCTGACAAGACCTCCCACCCACCCTAGACTACCCGGACCTTTTGAGCTAAACCTCCAACTCATACCTGCACAGACACACCATGGAGTGACCTCTGGAATGACCTACCAGTACCTTTGCTTCATTATAGTACTAAAATCTCCACCCAAGGAGGAGCCTCAGCCTCATTTGCATAACATACAATGTATGTATAGGCAGGTTTCATTAAGGCTCATGTGTGACATTATGGCCACCTCTACATATGATAAGAAGGCTTCCCTAGCTAAATAGTCATCCTAGGGCTGCCTGGGTGGCTTAGTCAGTTAAGCAACTGACTCTTGATTTCGGCTCAGGTCATGAACTCAGGGTAGTGAGACTGAGCCCTGCATCAGGCTCCACGCTGAGCTTGGAGCCTGCTCCAGTTTCTCTCTCTGCCCCTCCCCGACTGCTCATGTTCTTTCTCTCAGAAAAAAATAAATAATTAATTAAATAAAAATTAAAAGTAGAAATAAATAAATATTCATCTAACCCTAAACAAAAAGTAACCCTTCACCTGATGTCAGGGATTCACGGCTTTGGAAGCCACTGCCCGTGATCTCCTCAATAAAGTTATCTTTGTGTGACAACTTCACCAGGTGCAGTTTCTGTAACTCAACAAGGAGTGAACTTGGTTTGGTTACACTATTTCTCAAAATTCATTCTCACAGGCACAATTTAAATCACACACACAGAAATCATATCATAATTTTACTTTCGACTATTTCTATTTTTAAAAAAGTAAATATCATATTCTGAATTGTTAAACTTTTAGCTGCTTAAGTGTAAATATTTGGTATGGGCACACCAAGTGAATGTTTCACAGTACATACCAGTAGCTTGAACATAACACGGTCGAATAAGTGGTGTTGTCTTTGGAATCATAGGAGTATTTGACAAACAATATTGAGTGTAAAGTTCTGAAGCCCTGAAGAAATTAATTTGAACTTGAATGCTGAAGTCATATGTTGCCACCTGACAGAGAAAAAAATACATTACACCTGTGATTATTTTTGCTCTAAGAAATTTGTGATACTATTTTTATTGTATATAAAGTGTACAACTTGAAGATTTGATACACATATCATAATGAAGTAACATGACGATCAAGCTAATTAAAATATCCATCGTCTCACACAGTTACCCTCCACCTTGTTGTGAGAACACATATGATCCACCCTCGTAATAAATTTCAGGTATAAAGTACAGTATTGTTACCAGAGCTACTATATTACGTGCAATCTCACCTCTGAGTATTCATCCAAAGGAACTGAAATAAGGATCTCAAAGACATACTTGCACTCCTATGTTCATTGCAGCATTATTTACAATAGTCAAGACATGGAAATAACCTAAATGTCCACCAAAGGATAAATGGATAAAGAAAATGTGGTATATACATATAATGGAATATTTTTCAGCTTTAAAAATAGAAGGAAATTTGGCCATTTGCAAAAATATAGATGACCCTGCAGGACATTATGCTTAGTGAAATAAACCAGACAAAGAAAGACAAATAATATATGATCTCCCTTATATGTGGAATCTAAAATAGTCAAATTCATAGAAGCAGAAAACAGAATGGTGGTTACTAGGAGCTAGAGAGAGGGAGATATGGGGAGATGTTGGACAGGAGGTACAAAGTTTCAATTATACAAGATGAATAAGTTCTGGAGATCTAATGAGATACTATGGATCTAGCAAAATAGCAGTTTAAAAAAACACATTTTCTAAAAAGAAAAGTATCTTGTGATGTTGAGAGTAGCTTTTTTTTTTAAATAAGACCTGGTTTATTTTTCATGAGCCTAAAAATAATTCTTTTTTTTAAGATTTTATTTATTTATTTGAGAGAGAGAATGAGAGAGAGAGAGCATGAGAGGGAAGAGGGTCAGAGAGAGAAGCAGACTCCCCGCCGAGCAGGGAGCCCGATGTGGGACTCGATCCCGGGACTCCAGGAACATGACCTGAGCCGAAGGCAGTCGCTTAACCAACTGAGCCACCCAGGTGCCCAGCCTAAAAATAATTCTTAAAAATAAAATTAAATTTTAAGAATAGTTCCTATTGATTCAAAATGGACCAAAGACCTAAATATAAAACCTAAAACTATAAACCATTTAGGAGAAAAATCTTTGTAATCATTGGTTAGGAAAAGATTTCTTAAATACAATACCAAACAAATAATCTACAAAAGAAAAATGATTAAATTATATTTTATCAAAGTTAAAAACATCTGTCCTGTTAAAGATAATGCTTAATAAATAAAATGAGAAGCCAAAAACACACTTTTGACCAAAAAATTCAACTTGTATCCAAAATATATAAAAGAACATACAAAATCAATAAAAAGCAAAGTTCCTAATGGAAAACTAAGTAAAAGATGTGAAAAGACAACTGAGAAAATAAAATATACCTAATACCACAAGAAAAGATGTTTAACATCATCACACGTTAGGGAAATGTAAATTGATTCACAGGAGAGAATACTTCACACCCATCACAATGGCTTAAACAAAAACGACATTACGAAGAACTAAAAAAGATGTGAGCACCTAAACCATTTATGCATTGTTGATAGGCATACACAGTTTCATAGTCATTATGGAAAACAGTTTCCCACTTTCTTAGAAAAGTAAATATGCACTTAACATAAGGCTCACAATTCCTAATTCTACGTGTTTACCAAAGAGAAATGAACACTTGCATGTAAATGTTCATAGTAGCCTTATTTATAATTATGAAAACCTGAAAACAAGCCAAATTCCCTCCAAACAGTGAATGGACAACAAACTTTAGTAAATCCACACAAAAGAATACTTTTCAACAATGAAATGTAATGTACCAGTGTTACATATAATAATATGGATGAATATCAGATGCATTACTCTAAGTAAGAGAAACCAAACTGAAAAGCCAACCTATCTTAAGACTTCATTTAATATGATATATAAGTGAAAAGGCAAAATTATACAAACAAAATGAGATCAGTGTTTGTTATTAACTGGAATTTGGGGAAACACTGACAGCAAACAGGTAAAAAAAAAATTTAGATGAGGGGATACAAGTGTTCTCTATATTGATTTTTGTATTTGCTATGCAACTGTACAATTTGTCAATATTCATATAACAAAAAGACAACTTTACTGCATCATAATTTTTTTATTTTATTATGTTATGTTTATCACCATACATTACATCATTAGTTTTTGATGTAGTGTTCCATGATTCATTGTTTGCTTATAACACCCAGTGCTCCATTCGATACGTGCCCTCTTTAATACCCATCACCAGGCTAACCCATCCCCCTCCCCCCCTCCCCTCTAGAACCCTCAGTTTGTTTCTCAGAGTCCATAGTCTCTCATGGTTCATCTCCCCCACCGATTTCCCCTCTTCATTTCTCCCTTCCTACTTACTGCCTCATAATTTTTAAAACAAATGAAATGAAAAGAAGGTAAAGCTAATTCCTTAGCTCTGTGCAAGGATAACAAACAAATTTATGAAGTGTTCCATATTTAAAACTATATGTGTGTGTGTGTGTGTAGAAAATACTCCACATTAATTAAAGAAAGAATGGTGATGCCAATTTGATACAGAAAAAAACCTGATAAAAATCATACATCCTTTCATAATAAAAGCACTCAGAACACTAAGAATAGAAGAGAACTTCCTCAACACACTAAGGAGCACTTATGAAAAGCCCACAGTTAACATCATATTTTAGGGTGAAATACTGAAAGTCTTCCCCCTGAGATCAGGAACAATATAAGGATGTCCTCTTTTTGCCAATGTCATTGAATAATGTACTAAAAGTTCTAGTCAGAGCAATCAGGACAAAAAAAGAGGATGGGATACAAGGCATTTGGATTGGAAAGGAAGGATTAAGACTATATGTATTTGCAGATGAAATGATCCTGTATAGAGAAAATCACTAAGAATCCACAAAGAAAGTGCTAGAGCTAATAAATGAATTCAGGAAAATTGTAATGTACAAGGTCAACAAACAAAAATCAAGTGTTTCTACATACTAGCAATGAACTCTGAAAAATAAAATAAGTAAACAGTTTCATTTAAATAAGATTCAAGGGGCACCTGGGTGGCTCAGTAATGTAGGCATCCAACTCTTGATCTCAGGTCATGAGATCAAGCCCCACACTGGGCTCCACACTCAATGGGAAGTCAGCTTCTCTCCTCCCTCTGCCCCGTCCACTGCTCATGGGTGCTTGCTCACTCGCTCTCTCTAAAATAAATAATTTTTTTAAATAAGATCCAAAAGAATAAAATTCCTAGAAATAAATAAATAAATAAATAAATAAAATAAATGTGTCCAAGTTGTGACAAACTTGTACAATGAAAACTACAATACATTGTGGAAAGAAATTAAAGTTCTGCATAAATGGAAAGACATCCAGTGTTCACCAATTGGAAGAATTAGTATTGTTCGGATGTCAGTACTGCATTAAGCAATCTACAATTCATGGCAATCCCTATCAGAATCCCAATGGCCATTTCTGCAAAAATGGATAGGCCAAACATTAAATTCGTAAGTAATAGTAAGGCTCCAAATAGCCAAAACAATCTGAAAAAAAAGAATAAAGGTGAAGAATGTATATTTCTCAATTTCAGAACTTATTATAAAGCTACAGTAATCGAAACAGTGTGGTAATGGCAAATGGGACTATATCAGACACAAAAATATCTGCTCATCAAAGTAAACAATCAACAGAGTGAAAAGGCAACTTACGAAATGGGAGGAAATGTTTGCAAACCATATATTTGATAAGGTATTAATAACCAGAATATATATAAAGAACTATAGCTCGACAACAACAAAAAAACATAATTCAATTTTAAAAAGGGCAAAGGACTTGAGTGGGTATTTCCCCAAAGATGATATACAGATGTCCAACAAGTATATGAAAAGATACTTGACAACACTAATCATCAGAGGAATGCAAATCAAAATCACAATAAGATATCACCTCACACCCATTATCATGGCTGTGATAAAAAGTCCAGAAAATAATAAGTGTTGATGTGAATGTGGAGAAATTGGAACCCTTGTACAGTATTGGTGGGATAGTAAAACAGTGCTAGCAATATGTAAAACAGTATGGGGTTCCTCAAGAAATTAAAAATAGAGCTACCATTTAATTCAGCAATCCCACTTTTAGGTATGTATTTAAAAGATCTGAAAGTAGGGTCTTGCAGAGATATTTGTACACCTATCACCGTAATAGCACTATTCAAAATAGCTGAGAGGTAGAAGCAAAACAAATGTCCACAGACAGATGAATGGATTAACAAAATCTGGTATAAATATTGTTTAGGCTTAAAAATAAAGGAAATCCTGTCACATGCTATAATATGAATGATCTTTGAGGACATTACGTTAAAAGAAATAATCCAGTCACCAAAAGACAAATACTGTATGATTCCACTCATATGAGGTATCTAAAGTAGTCAAATTTATAGAAACACAAAGTAGAATGGTTGTTGCCTAGGTTTCGGGGGAGAGGGGGAAAGGGGAGTATTTTTAAATGGGTACAGAGTTTCAGATCTGCAAGATGAAAAAGTTCTGGAGCTCTGTTTCACAACGATGTGAATACAATTTAACATTTAAAATAGTTAAGATGCAAATTTTAAGTTACATGTTTCCTAACACAATATAAATAAAAACCCAAAACATTGTGCTGAGTGAAAGAACTCAGACACAAATGGTCACATATTGTATAATTCCTTTTATATGAAATAATCCAGAAGAGATAGATCCATAGAGACTGAACACAGTTTGGTGGCTGTCAGTGGCTCATGGAAAGAGAGGTGAGGAGAAACTGCTTTAATAAGTAAAGGGTTTTGCTTTGCAGTGACTGAAATGTTTTTAAATGGGACAGAGGGAATGGTTATACCAAACAGTAAAGGCACTAAAAGCCACTGAATTGTTTACTTTAAAAATGGTTCATTTTACGTTATATAAATTTCCTCTCAACAAATTATTTCTTAAAAAATAGAGGAAGAAGTCAATCAAAGGTTTCTAGGAATTCCCCCAGACCCCTATCATATGATGATCTCAAGGTTCTAGAGAAGTAAAAAATAAGAGAGTCTGTTTTTGCAAAATGATTGAGGGACTGTATCGTACTAGGTCTTATATGAGATTATTCTATTTATTGAGATTAAACAGTTTAACTATTCTTCCTACCTCACATTCTCCCTCTTTTAGATGGATGTCTCTGATGAACAGCTCACTTGAAAATTGAAATGGCCTAACCCTTTGAATTCTGACTGGTAATTTCCTCGCTGTGAGCTCATCAATTAAAAACTAAAGAACCTGGGTAAGGATGTGTGTGTAGGATTAGAAGTGGCTACAGCCCCAAATATCAATTTTGGAAATCAAATTGTAAATTTTATAAATTATATAATTTATTAGAAAATTTAAAATTATAAAAACTAAAATTAATGTATAAAAGAACTAAAATACAACTGAAGTAATGTCAATGCTAAAATATTTACATACATAAAAACTATTACTGCATTTTAAATTAAATTATAAAATATGAAAATGATCAAAATTCATTTTTTCTCAAGACCAATTTAACTATATATTGATTTTTTATTAAAACCTAACATTATTCATGTTTCTAATAATTTTTAAAATATTGATATCCTGCAACAACTGTTGCTCTATGATTTTTTGGTAAATTTCTGGAGGTGGAAAGGAGGAATATAATAGGCAAGAATGGCAAATGTTTTAAATGTAAGAAAGGGAAGAATAACAGTACCACTGACATATCTAAGTTTCCAAGATCATGACAACAAGCAATGATGGTTTCAGAGGTACATATACCTAGTGCTTTGCTATACTCATCAAGCCCATACTGACAACCTGAAAATTTTAAATAAAATGAATAGTTAATAGAAAAGTTATACTTAGAGTTCCAGCCATGCATATCACTCTAGTAGGCAAAACATTTAGGTTTTCATTTTGGTTTTTCATTTGTTTATTTGACACACACACACACACAGAGAGAGAGAGAGAGAGAGAACAAGCAGGGGGCAGGAAAAGGGAGAAGCAGGCTCCCCACCAAGGAGGGAGCCTGATGTGGGGCTCAATCCCAGGACCCCTGGGATCATGACCTGAGCCAAAGGCAGGCGTTTAACTGACTGAGCCACCCAGGCGCCCCTCATTTTGTTTTTATTTAACATTAGTTGACTACTGTGGTCTGAAAGTGTCCCCTCAAAATTTATGTTGAAAGCCTAACCCCCAAAGATGACAGTATTAGGAGTTACAGCCTTTGGGAGGTGCTTAGGCCAAGGGTGAAACCCTCATGATTGGGATTAGTGCCTTATCAGAGACCCCACAGAAATCCCTAACCCCTGCCACCATGTGAAGACACATCAGGAAGTCTGCAACCCAGAAGAGGACCCTCACTCTACCATGCTGGTGCCATGATCCTGGACTTCCAGCCTTCAGAACTGTGATAAATAAATTTTTATTATCGTTTACAAACTACTCAGTCTGTGGTATTTTGTTATGGAACCTGAACAGACTGAGACTCTGGCCATACCACTGACAATTCTATCTCTTGTCATAGAATCTTTCATAAACAGACTATTCTTATAACAGAATAATAGAAGCAAAAAATACTATAGCTTGTTTTATTTTCATGAATATTTCTTTATTTTGACAAATCAGAGTAAGCAACTCATTCCCATGATTTCTGCAATGACACCAATACACAGATGTCAAGGAGTGAATTGAATAAAGATATATTTCATGTATAAATACTACCTGATTTCATATATCAGTCCTTAAAACAAAACAATTTTGCTTGACCTTATTTCCCCTACAATTTGTCATTGTTAATCATCAGCAAATAGTTATATTCTGCCCCATTTCTTTTTTTCCTCTTCTGGTTTATCTTTGTTCTTATTTTGAGTATTAACATAAATCAGTATTTTCTATCATATGTATTTTATCAGTACCATATGTATTTTAACAGTATTTATATTATTTTTAGATTATTATCTTATTCTTTAAGTTTTAGGTTTTGTTCATATAATACAAATACATATTTTAAAGTGAAATAGTCTCAAAAAGAATGTTTCCCAAACTGTCATCCTTATCTGATTGGGATGTATGGAGATGGATTCCCAATGGAAGAAGCAGAGGGGAATGGAGGAGATCAATGGAAATGTGAAGGCAAGGAAATGGGAGGCCAGGATTCTGGATGGACCTCCACATGAATATGGAAATCACTCAGAAAATTAGAGGAGTAGAGTACAGAATATACGATGAGACTGGCTGGTAGCAATGTCCAGAGATTATTACTCTGCATAAGGGGAAATGGTAAGCTCATAGAATATGAAGTTCAAAGAAGCAGCCATTTTTAACAGAAAAAGACCATCTAGAAAAATCCACCCAGGGAGCGAGGCTTCCAGAAAGCATCACCTCTAGAGCCACATCCAGATCCAAAGGAAAGGCTATATAAGGAACAGTGCCCTAGAGAGAGCCATGTTCATAATATGAAGAAACTATGAAGGGAAAGAAAGCCCTAAAAAACATTGAAAACTTACGTAAATATAGGGATGCTAGCGGGCAGATAGGAAGGGAAAGAAAGCCAAGTGTGAGGGAGCTCAGAGCTAGTAGGGATGAGAATCTATTCACAGAGGTCTCCACTTTGAGGGATGACTGAGGTAAAATGTGATCATGATGGATTAAAATCCTGACAGTCACTGAGTATTGAGTCTTGACTGTCACTGGGTCTAGCGCTGCGTCCCAAAGTCAGTGATGACAGGAGTGGAAGATGGGAGTGGTAGGAGAGATTTAACATAGAGCATGACTGTCAGCTTCACTAGAGAATATCTGATGTCATAAATGATGCAGATGTTGGTAACTGTCAAGGTAATTCTATGTACCGATTCTCAGCCCTTAACTGTCTCTTTTGTTTTAAGTGCGAGACCTTTTTCCCTCTCAAAACACATGTATTTTCTAAAACACTATGTGCTGAATTCACAGAGCTGAGAGTCATCCCCTGCCTTCTCTAACTGCCAGATGCATGTATGTGGGAAGTTATACTGGACCTGCTTTCTCATAATTCGCATCTTCACAATTTATATAAAATGAATTTATACCCAAGGTAGCCCTGTAATTACTCAGAATACAAAATTCAGAGGTTCCATGATCTCTCCACCCACATCTTATCCTCACAACAGAACTAAAGAATATAAGATTTATCTCTCACACAGAAACTCAGTGATACAGAGAGAGGAAAGGAAATGAGGGCAGTTACTGTGAAACCACTGAGCTATCTAATGAAGGGGGAAATCTTGGAAAGTTTTGTGAATTGAATAAAGTGCTTTCCTAGTTGTTGTCATTCAGACAGAGGAACACCTCAAATTGAAAATGATATTCTGATGAAGATTTCAGTCCCCCAGCCAGTGTTGGCGGACAAAAACGTTTATGGGGCGGGTGTCACTCAAATGCCCTCTCTTTTAATCCTTAAAGGATCACCCTGCCTTCCTGTAAGACTGATTGTAAATCCAGAATAATCACTACAAAACATTTACCCAAAGGCTGTATATCCTTGAAGAACATAGGCTGGTAGAAAAAAGAAAAAAGTTAAAAAATTTAGCGATTCTCCTTCATTTTCAAGAGTGCTAGGGCAAATATAGAGCAGGACAGATGAGAGCTTCAGAGCAACCAAGCCACTGTAGATTGACTAGCCTGTGCCACAGAGCGGAACCTGGGCCATGGTGGCAGGAAAAGTAAGGGTAAGAACCAGGGAAGATCTACACCAGTGCTGTCAAATACAATCTTCTGTGATGATGCAATATTCTGCACTGTCCAAAAGCCATGTGGGGATCCTGAGACCTTGAAATGTGGCTATTTTGACTAAGGAAATAATTTTTATTTTATTTAACTTTAAAGTTTAATTTAAATATCCACACATAGCTAGTGGCTACCATATAAAGAAGCACAACTCTATACACTGGCCAAAAAGACATGTGAGTGGACCACAAGGAAAGGAGGGGCTTGAATGACAGTGTAAACAAACTGTTCCAGTCAAGGATGCCAAACACAACTGTAATTGCCCACCAGTACTTTTAATTGTACCCAAACCCGGTGCAGTATAGGAAAAGAAGGGTTACAACTAGAAATAAATCCAGCCTTTTATGATTTTACATTTGCCTGTTACACAAGTCAACCAAGAGAGCAGCCACTGACTATTTACATCTACACACACACACACACACACACACACAGAAAGATAACTTATAGCTAGCTATAAACAGAGTGGAAGATGTGTGAAATGACTAGAAACTAGATAATCAATCTGCCTCACTGGCACAAATTTATAGACCAAAATCTCACAGGGCATATGGTCTATGCAGGGTTTCTTTTATGTTCATCTCATTGTTGGACTGAATTGCATTCTGATACTCTAAGTAAATCTCCCTTTAAAATACCCAATAAATGCAGAACAATTCAAAATCTTAAGGAATGTGTGGCACTCCAGAGAACTAAATGCATGTAATTTAATTTTACAGCAAATTTTTAGAATCCTAAGAGAACCACAATTGAAACATTAAAAAATAGATTAACAAGTTTTTAATTGTTGACAATGTTAAAAAGTAAATTGAACCCAAAAAATGAAAATACCAAATTGCATACGAATCCTCCCAAAAAGTCATATAACAAACATAAACTGGATTATATACTTTTTCTAAGTTTTAGTGACCCTCAGGTTAAAATGCTTTTGTGGATTAATGATGACATTAAAAACACAGTTATATATTTCCACTATATAAAAATATAAAATCACAACATAGACTTAAGAAAACATATAAATTGATCTTAACACACTTGAAAATGCAAAGATTAAATTACTACACAAACTTATTAGTTTCTTTCTCTTCTTTCCCTTAGTTTCTTATTGAAGAATATGTGTGTGTGTATGTGTGTGTGTGTGCGTGCGTGCGTTCGCATACTTCTGTGTGCATACAAAATGCAGGCATTGGGTAGGAGAAAGACATAATGCTTCAAAATACTAACTGTCACAAAAGGATTATTTTCTTTTTATTGTGTTATTGTCTTTATCAATAAAAGTACAGATTTGAAAAAAATAAAACAAAAATAATGCCACATAGCTTATTTTGAAAATTAGCATTCTCTTCCCTGCATCATTGTATACTTGCACACATACACACACACATACACGCACACATACACAAATCCAGATGCAATCATTTTGAACTCTCTTAGTGGCCAAAGATTTACCTCAACATAGCTAAATAATCTATATGGATTGTAATAAAACAAGCCTCAATAAATTTAAATTTATTTAAATAATACAAAGTATAGTCTCCATTCACAATAGGATTATATTAGAAGTCAATAACAGAATGAAATTTGGTAAATTCACAAATATGTGGAAGTTAAACAACATACCCTAAATAACCAATGGATCAAAGGAAAAACTTATGTATGAAATTGCAAAACACTTTGATGAACAGAAATTAAAACACAACAGACCAAAACTTTTGAAATACAGGTAAAACAATGCTTAGAGGGAAATGTAGAGCTTTAAAACCTATATAAAAAAATAAGATCTCAACTCAATATCCTAACCTTCTGCCTTAAAAAAAGACAAGAAATAAAGCAAAGCAAACTAAACTCAAAGTAGGCAGAAGGGAGTAAACAGTAAAGGATAAAGTGGAAATATAGAAATAAAGCATCAAAAATCGTACAGAAAACCAACTATACTAAAAATTGAATCGTGAAAATATCAACACTGACAAAACCATTAGATAGGTTGACCAAGATGAAGAGAGAGATGACTCAATTTTAAAATAAAGTCTTTTGTTTTGTTTTTATTATGTTATGTTAATCACCATATATTACATCATTTGTTTTTTTAAACTTTTTATTGTTATGTTAATCACCATACATTACATCATTAGTTTTTGAGGTAGTGTTCCATGATTCATTTGCATGTAACACCCAGTGCTCCATGCAGTACATGCCCTCTTTACTACCCATCACCGGGCTAACCCATCCCCCCACCCCCTCCCCTAAAAGAATAAAATAAAATAAATCAGAAATGAAAGAAGAAACATTATTACTTATCCTACAGAAATAAAAATAATAAGAGAACACCATGAATAACTGTATAACAACAAATTAGATAACTTAGATAAAATTTCCCGAGAAGAAACAGAAAATTTGACCACCAAAAAAAAAACCTTCCAGTTATAAGTCCCGGGGATATAATTACAGCATGGTGACTACAGTTAATAATACTGTATTGTTATACTTCAAAGTTGCTAAGATAGTAGATCTTAAAAGGTCTCATCACAAGAAAAAAAAACTATATGAGGTGATAGATGTTAACTAAACTTATTGTGGTAATCATTTCACAATATATACACATATAAAATCATTATGTTGTACACCTGAAACTAATACATGTTATATGTCAATTATATCTCAATAAAAAAATAGGGAAACTTGCCTGAAAGAAGTATTAAAGAAAACTATTAAGATATAGATAAAAGGGGGCAGGGAAAGTAGGAGAGACCCATTGGCCTTAGTTTTCTGAAGGGAAGCCAGAGAACTGATTACAGCAAAATAAAAAGTTCCCAGGAGAGAAAACATAAATACAAAAGGAACATCAGGTCATTCCAGAATGAACAATAGGGAATGAAACCAACATCCAATGAGCTCCATCCAAGTGGAACATAAGACAGAAGAAACTCATATGAAATCTATAAATGAAATCAAACAGGCAATACTAATAAAGAACTAAAGGATGAGAAACAAGAGAAACTCTCCTTTTGATCTGGATGCTATAAATTTTGCAAAGAGGAATATATGCAAAAAACATTTTTAAAGTCTGCCCATGATTTGATCTGACACAGAAATGCTACTCATGCTTAACAACTGGGATGACAGATATTTTGTGTCAAATAATATAATCATGCCACCTCCAATGACATGGCCTTAATTTTTTTAATTGTCTTGTACAGATATATGTTTAAGTCAAGATAACATTTCCGATATTCTACAAATTCCTGACAAGTGTCAATTTCTTTTCTTTTTTCCCATTGTGTTATTGGTCTTTATTTTATTCGCTTCTATAGATACCCTTCTAGATATAATTAGTTAAGCATTTAGAAATTATCCCCCCAAATAAACTTAAACCCAGAAGAAATTAATTGTGACTGCAAATTTCTTTCCCTTTCTTTCTATGAAAGAGACCATATAAAAATGGTAATTGACATTTTAATGAGTGTAACTTTATGAAATTGAAGATTTTGAGTGCTAATGACTAGGAACAAAGTTGATAAACCTAAAGAATAGATATAAAAGTTTTGTGTCCATAGGCTAAAAGAATATGTACTATTCTTCATCATGTTTGGATTCCTAACATGGTATCATGAAGATCCAGTGGGTCAGGAGGCTGAGGATGTAACAGTGTTTTATTCAGGCTCTACCAGGTAAGGTAGCCTTGACAAATCACTTAGCCTCGCTGTGCATCGGCTTCTATGACTGGAAAAAGGAGGAAAAAATCTAAAGTCTCAATGCTTGTCTTACTGGATTCAGATGGAAATAAAGTGATATTAGATTTGTAAGTACTTTACAAACTCTTAAGTACTATATAATTATCAATTAAAGGATTGTTATAATATTTTAAAGAAATAAAAAATGTAAATAGATCTATAACAAGCAAATAGATTGAATTAGTAATTTAAAATAAATATGACAAAGGAATGCCCAGGACCAGATGACTTCGATGGTGAAATATATCACTAAATTAAAGAAGATTTACAATAAAATCCTTCACAAATTCTTTCAAAAATAGAAGAGGAGAGAACACTTCTCAACTCATTCTAAGAAGTCAATATTACCCTGATACTAAAACCAAACAAAGACAGTTGAAGGAAGGAAACTACAGATCAATATTCCTTATGAACACAGATGCAAAATCCGTCAAGAAAATAATTAGGAAATTGAATGCAGCAATATATAAAAAGGATTATACTCCAAGTGTAATGATCAAGTGGGATTTATCCCAGGGATGTAAGGTTGGTTTAACATATAGAAATCAATCAATACAATGCACCATATTAACAGAGGACAAATCAAGATCACCAAAATAGAAGCCAAAAATTTCTGACAAAATCCAAATTTCTTTCATGATGAAAATACTCAACTAGGAATAGAAGAGAACTTCCTCAACCTGATAAAAGGAATCTACAAAAAAATTGCTAACATCATATTTAAAGATGGGAGATGGATGCTTTCCTCCTAATATCAGGAAGAAGTTAAGATGTTTGCTTTCACCACTTCTAAACCACATTGTACTGGAGGTTCTGGAAATCAGAGAGTAAAAAAAGTAAAAGGCATCCAGATTGGAAAGGAAGAAGTAAAATTTTCTCTATTTGCAAAAGGCATATTCTTATAGAAAATTCTAAGGAATCTACTAACAAACTATTAGAACTAATGAATAAGCTCAACAAGGTTACAAAATACTAGATCAATGTTTAAAATCAATTGCTTTTCTATACACTTAACATGAACAATTTGCAAATGAAATTAAGAAAACAATCTCCTTTACAATAGCATTAAAAATATTAGAAATAAAATTAATAAGGTGGGAACTTTGCACACTGAAAACTACAAAACATTGTTGAAAGAAATTAAAACCTAAATAAATGCAAAAACATCCCATGTTCATGGATTAGAAGAATTAATATTGTTAAGATGGTAATATTCCCCAAATTGATCTACAGATTCTTCAGAGTCCTTATCAAAATCCCAGCTGGATTTTTTTTTGCAGTAATTGGCAAGGTAATCCTAACATTCATACAGAACTGCATGGGACAGAAATTAGCCAAAAATATTACTGAAGAAGAACAAAATTGGTGGACTCACATTTTCCAATTTCAAAAATTACTATAATATTTATTACACTAATCAAGACATTGTGTTATTAGAATAAGGAAAGACATCTAGATAAATGGAACAGAAATGAAACTCCAGAGATAAACACTTATATTTATGTTTAACTGATTTTAGACAAGGGTGCTAAGGCAGTTTAATGGGGTAAAACAATATTTTCAATAAATTCTCCTGGAACAAATGGACATTGCATGCAAAAGAATGAAACTAGATTCTTATAGCATACACAAAAGTAATACAAAATGGATCATAGACCTAAACCTAAGAGGTAATGTTATAAAACTCTTAGAAGCAAACAGAAATCTTTATGATTTGGGTTAGGTAATAGCTTCTTAGATATGACACCAAAAAGCAAAAGTGACAAAAAAAAAAAAAAAGAAAAACAGATACATTGGACTTTTGTCAGACATGTGTTTTACATTGGCAAATGATAATACCCAATATAAAAAAGATGTGAAAAAAAGACAGCATGTTAGCAGACTAGAATGTAAGCTTTCTACTATAACTTCAAGGTCCAGAAGAATGCAGGGTAGCTAGTAGGTGCTCAATAAATATTTGTGGATGGTTATCAATGGAAATATAAATTGATACAAGTTTTATGGTGGCAGTGTGGATATATGTGCCAATAATTAAAATGCACATATCCTTTCCTCATTAATTTCAACTATCTAAAAGAAAAAAATAGAATAAGTTCTCAAAAATGAATGTGCAGATTTATGCGCTGTATTTTAATTTACTTATTGAATGGATACTTACTGATTGATGGGTGCCAAAAATACACTAATGCTACAAATATAACATTGAACTATATATCAAACCGTTTTCCTACTTTGAATAATAATATCACTGATGGCATAAAGATATTTGACTAAATAAAAAAATCTACATCTATTTTGGATTAAAATTTGTATTAAATTAGTACTAGAAAGATATTTCCCAACATGAGCTTAAAACATTATGATGCTTCACAGAAAATTAGGAATAAGATAAGCCAAGAAAATAATGTGACCTGGTTCTGGAAATTCTAAACGATATAAGAAAAATAGGTAAAAATTTTAATTATTTAATTGGAAGAGACAAATAACAATATTTGCAGTCTATTACAGTATTCCTGAAAAATCTAAAATAAATTGAAGGATAATTTAAAATAACTGAAGCTTAAGGTAAGATGGACAGTTGTTTGTTTTGTTTTGTTTTTTTAAGTAGGCCCCATGCCCAGCGTGGAGCCCAATATGGGGCTTGAACCCACAACCCCTGAGATCAAAACCTGAGCTGAGATCAAGAGTCAGACACTTACCTGACTGAGCCACCCAGGCACCCCAAGATACACAGTTTTATATATACCTCACCAACATTATTTTCAAAATTTAAGAGCATAAAATACATAAAACCCAAACATTTACACAGCACAAAAGAACATAGCAAAATTCAAAATATCTCAAAATTTTGCTGAGTAGCATAAAATACTTTAATAAAATAAAAGGCTTGGGGTGCCTGGGTGGCTCAGTCCATTGAGCATCCAACTCTTGGTTTCAGCTCAGGTCATGATCTCATGGGTCCTGGGATGGAGCCCCAAGACAGTCTCCACATTCAGCAGGGAGTTTGCTTGAAGATTCTCTCCCTCTGCCCCTCCTCCCACTCAAGTTCTTTCTCTCTCCCTCTCTCAAATAAATAAATCTTTAAAAAATAATAAGATAAAAGGCTACTCTTATTTCTGAAAAGGAAGCTCAATTTTATAGAAAAATCACTTCCTTGAAATTTTTTTATTAGTTTAATGCAACACGAATCAAAATCCCCATAGGACTTATGGCTATAAACTTGAGAAAATGATTCCAAACTTTATCAGGAAAAGTAAAACAGAAAACTGGCCAATAATATTGTAAAAAGAAAAGAATAGAGGCCACTTATCCTACCAGAGAGTTAAAAGAATTGTAACAATACCAACCAGACCAAATTGCTAGCAAATAAATCACTACTGTGATAGGGTGGTTTGTTACACAAGAAGAATCCAAGATACGCAATTTAAAAAGATTTTTCACCTATCAGATTGACAGAATATTATATGTGCCTGCATATATAACTGATGCAACCTAGTTGTACAAAGACAATGAGCAACACTTTACACTGTTACTGGCATTTAATATAACTGGTATAACTTTTTTAGGAGAGCAGTTTGGCAATACATATCAATAGCCTAAAATATGTACATAGAGTTTGACCCAACTACTCTCCTTCTAGAAAGATATAATGAAAATAAATAACGTGAAAGCAAACATTTATCTACAAGGATGTTTTCTACAGCATCATTTATAAAGCCCCCAAAATGGAAAAATCTTAAGTGCATAGTAAGAAGGATTAGTTAAGGGACT
Organism: Eumetopias jubatus; assembly: GCF_037043125.1. NCBI lineage: Eukaryota > Metazoa > Chordata > Mammalia > Carnivora > Otariidae > Eumetopias > Eumetopias jubatus. The sequence goes on from NW_028274817.1 coordinate 95,972,404, forward strand.
ATAACATGATTTAGCCATTAAATAATAAGATAGATCATCCCTAAACAATTAAATTGTATTTAGAATACTTAATTCAAAACACAAAAAGCTATCCATGACATTTTAATTGATACACTGAGTAAAAAATGCGGGTTAAAAATAATTCATAAAGTATTACTTCATTACAATTATAGATGTAAAAATATAAGCATAGAGTTAGAGAGAGGGAGAGAGAGAAAAACAGAGCGAACCCTATATAAAACCAGGGGTCATTGTCAAGTATTAGGATTTATTTATTGCTTATTTTTTCTTTCTGCTCTTCTAAACTTCTCATTTTAACTTTCATAAGCAGGAAGAGAATATCATTGACACACTTGATCAAAATATAAGTTGATGCTGACAAAATCTGCAAATGGTCAGGTATGTGAGAGTTGAGGAGATATTAGAATACTGTAAAGATTAAAAAGAGAAACATCTTCTGAAAATCTCCTCAATACACTTGTTGATTATGCTTTTTTCTGAATTAGAAAGACAAATTAGAAATACCCTGACAATATTTCATGCACTTGAAAGTCCTTTGCTGAAAAGATAAAAAGAAAATCTAAATAATATTTGTACTCTGATATTATCTGATAGCCTAAATTAAGTCAAAGAAAAACATGTGCAAGATAATTTTCAAAAAAAAAGAAAAGACTTCTCTCTCTTCCTGGTAACCTTGCTAAAAAGTATCTATCTAGAGAACAGATCACCAGAGGAGAGGTGGGGGGCGGGGAGATGGTGAAACAGGTGATGGGGATTCAGAGTACACTTATAGTGATGAACACTGAGTAATGTAAAGAACTGTTGAATCATTATATTGTACACCTGAAACCAATATAACACTGTATGTTAATCATACTTCAATTTAAAAAATAACAAATTAGAAAATTTTTTCCAAAAAACAAATAAAATTAAAAGTATCTAAATATCACTGTTTATTAATGTAGATGAAACCTATAGAAATCGAATATAGTATAGTATACATCTGAGTATACTTACTGTTGTGTATAAGATGAGAATTTTCATTTTCTCTAATGCCAAAAAAGTAGCTTTTGCTACCCCATGCACTACGGTTGCCTACAGCTAGAACAGACACACATGAACTCTGTAGACTACATCATTCCACATGAATCACATGTGCACAGAACCCACAAAACATATCCCAACTAATATATTGTACTTTAAATAGCAAACTTACTCTTTAGCATTTTCTTAAATCTAAAAACGTCCTCAAATTTCCTTTACTTTTTCCTCCTGAAAGCTAAATAACAGCTATCATTGTTCCTAAAACAAGATTTCAATCTCAGGAAACTGTACTTCAGTGACATGACTAAAAATGGGTAATTAAAGACAGTACTTGCATTCAAAACACTTTCTTACTGCATTATGAATTATTTTCACTTAGTTCATTCTATTCTACACCTATTGGGTTCAAGGCGTCATGCTAGTTATGCTGGAATGTAAAAAGTGTTTTGACGTAAGAATATTATACTCTAATTGTCATAGAGAAATTTGACTCTTGTTTAGGAAGATGCAGCAACATGACATTCCTCATCATGGGTAGCAAGAAGCTCTCTCCTTGGCACTTTGTTGCAAAATCTCGGAAGCAAAAACATATGAGAAATGGCCCCCGAAAGTTTGCCAAGTGGTACCCCTTGCTCCTGGGCATATTCCAGGAAAGATACTCCCTTTGATTTTGTTTGTTTGTTGTTCTTAAATTACTAAACATCAAGGGACCCTATAAAAAGAACCAGTATCATAGCAACCCGTCTTAAATCCTCACAGCACATCTTTGGTAATTTCAGGTAGTGATTCCAGGGACATTAAACATATCCCACTTAAATATAAGTACAAAGCACATGCTGGCTCAAATATAAGTGATTTTTGAGTTAGCCTCAACTTTCTTCCATGTCATATCTTGAATTTTCTAGAAAGCAGGACTGAGACCATAGGTTCCTTTTGTGTATTCTGTGTACCTCTCAAGACACTCCGCAAGCATGAGTCAGACACCTCTAACAATCATTTTACTGAATTAAAAGGTATACTCAGGCATGCTCACAAGTTAGAAAAAGACCCATTACAAAGAGAGTTTAGGTGATCTTTGATAGCTTCTGAGTTAGGATTATCTTAACTCCACTACTCTCCAGTCAAATGAGTAATAGAAAGCTGAACATACTTCTTTGGGAGAAAATGCTATGCCACCTTCCAGAGATGTCCCTTTCTCCAGCTCCAAAGAATATATGTCAGGAAACGCAGGGTCTGTGAATTCCCCTATAAAACATTAAAAAAAACATATTTTTTTAAAAAGCCAAATGCATATCTATAATACCACTGTTAAATGTGTAAATGAAACTTTGAGAAGCCTCATAAACCTGTCTATAACAATCAAAAAGCAATTGCTGTGCACGGCTGCATAACAGTGCTGCTCGTTAAAGAATGACTTTTAATACTAAGGTTCCAATCAGCAAAACTGATATTCAAACATGTAGCAAACATATATTCAGTCAGTAAAACAGACAGTAAACCCATTTTTTTTAAAATCTCCAAAGTTCAAGGAGCTTATGACAGTCATATTCGGAAGAATGTAGAAAGGAATGAAGGTCAAAGTCAGGTATGGGACTAAATATTAGGTCCAAGAAAGTGGGAGACTCCCTCTCCAGCAAAGACAGAGCAGGAAAGACCCAGATCTCCACTGATGTCTCCAAGAGGCCACAGAGGAGATGAACAATTTTATACAAGGTCACTTTTTGACAAAACAGAATCACTCCAGACATAAAAGCATTAGGTGGAGATAAACAATTGTTGAATAATAATGCACACTTCAGGATGAAAAATTATAACCACTTAAATAAACTTCTAGAAGAAGTTCCTGAAAGATCAAATGTTTGTTACAGTAGAACCTCTGTCCTTATCTAAACAATTCTAAAAATCCTATTTTCTCCTTCAAGTTTTCTAATTAATCCAAGGAATGATGATTATTTCAATCACCCCTGTGTGGAAATGAACTTGAATAACTCATTGCACCCTCTTCCAACTTAATCAATTTCACTCACCTTGATGAAAAACCATTAAATGACAAAAAAAACCCATTAAGTGTATATTAACATCAGCCCTGTTTGTAGTGTGGGAAAAGATACACATATTATACAGCAAAGAATACCCACCTAGAATGGGTATATATCTAGAACATAGAAAATATAATAAAAACAGATAAATACTCATAAATATATTTGGAATGTATATAAACATATAGTCTGTGAAATGCAATAATCCAAGACAGCTTCAGTAACTATTTCTTGAGTATCTATAATGTACGCAGCACTATAGTGGACAACTCTAGTAGAAAACAAAAATTATACATGTAGTCCTTGACCTCATGGAGCTCACAGTGTAGTAGGGAAGTCAAACAGGTCCACAGCTCTCTCTGATACAAGACAGAAATTGTTAGTGCTGAAATGAGACTTACACAATGTCCTAAGGGAGTAAAGATTAAAAAAATAATTTCAACCAACTGGACAGGGGTGGGTATGGGGCTAATGATTCATAGGGACTCATGAGGTTTAAGCTAATTTATAAAAGGGGGTGGGATCACAGGCACCAGGAACAGAAGAGGCAGAACCAGCCTAGGAGAAGGGAAGCCCAGTGCCAGCAGAGCGAGCTGCTGGAGCCTGCAATGGAAAAGGTGACTGGAAAGACAAAGTGGAGTCATCCCCAAATGGCTCTCAACATGTCCTCTCCCATAACTCCTCTATCCAATCATTTTGAAATGATCACGAGAAAAAACAAGCTTAATTTGTCACAGAAGGGTATTTATGTGTTAAAATATTTATAATATACATTTTCAGAACATTTTAAGTATAAACTTTATTGCAAATTGTTAATAACAATTAAGATCAAGGGAAGTACCTCCTAGGCCTGTGTCGGCAGCCTACTGCTAAGAATCACCACTACTGGTAATACAAAACAAGCAAAACTTTTTGAGCAGAGGAGAGATGTGATAAGATCCATGCTTTAAGGAGACCACTCTCTGGAACAGGTCTGAGGAAAAAAGCTTGGAGGCAGGGGAAGCATTTGAAAAGATGATGCAGTGGCCTAGAAGGGAGGTTTGAGCTAGGGCTAAGGCAGAATTGTGAAAACACATGCACTTTGCGGACTAGCTTTGCAGAATAACCAAAAGGAGTCTGTGATCCAGTGAACAAGGTGCGTGACAGTATATGAGGCAGTCAGCAAGAGTAAACTGTCAGGCAACTAAAGTTTCAGCATCCGGATTAAAAAATAATAATAATAAAAAAAGAACAGAGGCTTCCTACATATTTCCAACTGCCTGCTATAATCATTCCTGGGCTAGTATGCAGTCTCCTCGCACACCATGCTCGCCTAAACCTGACCCCCCTCCTGTATCACCTCAACCATGAATTGTACCTCCAGTCGCCTACCTCTTATAATCAAAACCTGGGAGAGAGCTGAGCCTTGCTCCTCCTCCCTAACACCCAGGTCCACTTGGTAAGCAAGTCAGAGCATTTCTAATGTCTCGGCACCTTTGTACTCCCTTCCTTCCCAACTCCAGCATCACTGCCTGTGTTCAGGCTTTCATCACTTCTCACCTGTATGGCCACAACCCCTAGCTGGCCTCCCTCTCTCTGTTCTTGCCCTTCCCATTCCCACATGTTCCCCCAGCCCATTCTTAACTTTGCTCCAAAAGAAAAATGAGCAAAATGTGAGTCTGATCACACCACTGCCTGGAAATACATCCTTCAATGGTGCTGCCTAACCTCCAGGATAAAAGTCCAGAAAAGATCCTTAGTGGCCTGGATCTCACTTGCCCTTCCAGTCCTGTCCCTCTACACTCTGGGCCTCCTGAACTACTCACAATCTTGACTCGCTTCTAGGCCTTTACTTGATTCTTTCACGTATCCCCTTTTCTTGCGTATCTTCTCATCATTCTTCAAGACTAGGATTAGGCATTGATTTTTCCAAGAAATCTTCCCTTATGCTGATTGCTAGTTTTCCCTAACGTATGCTCCCTTAGTACCATGTACTCACTTGTCTTACAGCATCTGCCGTGCTCTATGGTAATAAGCTGATTCTTTGTCCAGCTCCCCTACTGTTACAGGTGTTCTTTGTTTGTCACTTAGATTCAATAGCCACCTTTCTCTGTTCTGCTCTGTCCTGACTTCTCATTTCAGCTAGGCCCCCTTGCTCTGACTTGGTTCAACCACAGGGAGACACCAGTAGGATATCAGAAGGTAGGAGGTCTTTATGCCCTCATGTCTTCACTGCATTGGCTAAGTTTCTAGCAATGGCTGCATTCCTCTACAGCTAGAGCTCTTACCAGTTGGCCCCTCTTTCATTGTTTCACCGATCATGGGGCTCCAGAAATATGTGGCCTCCTCTTACTCCTTCAGGTGCAGACGTAGCAGCAGCTTCCATCCCTGGTTGATTTCTTTTAATCCAGGTCCCACCTCCATAGATAATTCCTTCATTAAACTCTCTTCAGTTAAACCCTTTGAGTGAGTCATCTGTTAACTACTGAGACCCTGACTGATACACTTGCTGTTCACTTCTTGAGAATATGTAAAATATCATATTATCTTTATAGACTCAACGTCTAGTATCTAGCCTATAATTGGTATTCAACAAATATTTATTGAAGAAGAAATGACCAAACCAATGGTTGGCAAACTTTTTCTATAAGGGTCCAGATACTAAATACTGTAGGCTTTGCAAGCCGTATGATTTCTTTCACAACTATTCAAATCTGCCATTATAGTATGCAAGTAGCCAAAAACAATACACAAATAAGTGTCTCTGTAAATAAGTAAATAAATAAAATTTATTTATAAATAAATAATAAAACTTATTTATAAATAAAACTTCATTTATAAAAACATATGTCAGTCCAGATTTAGCCCACAAACCTTACTGTGAGAAACCCTGGAGTAAACAAATGAAATATCTTTGTAAAAGTACCTATCTTTTAAACTTAATGTGACAGAAAGATACTTAATAAAGGAGTAAACATACAGAGAGAGCTCTCTAGACATTTACCTGAAATTCTTGGGCAACTAAAATCAGCAATTAATAATTTCATTTTGATTTATAGTATGTAACCTTCTCTTTTACTCATATATAACATTCTTAACTAACTATACTAAATCAACTAACAAGCATGGATATATGTTATGCATTACCAAAGTATTCTGATATTAATATTGATGTATTTTTAGAAATAAAACCATGATGGGTTACAGAGTATAAGAAAAGCATGCATTGAGTAATTAAAAATACTTAAAAACGATTGCCCTTGACTTTTAGTATTTGTTAATATTATACCTTAAAGCAACTTAAAACTGTTTTATAAAAATATTATTATAGTATAAAAGATATACCTGTTTTATCTTTAAAATCCAAAGAAAAATATTCAAAGTCTTGTAGATTAAACTCCACTCTGGCACGGGTTATACCTTTGTTTTTTATTATAAATGGAATAATCTGAGTAGCACCAACATAAGTACCACTGAAGTTAAATATGTCCTAAAATTTAAAAAGAGAAAAAGAATCAGAAAGCAGAGTAATATTTTATGAAAATAATGTAAACCAAAAATTACACTTTGAGAGAGTAGACCTTAAAGTTCTCATCACACGAAAAAGAATGTAACTATGTTTGGTGACAGATGTTAACTAGACTCATTATGGTGATTATTTTGTGATACATACAGACATCGAATCATTATTTAGTATACCTAAAATGAACATGTTATATGTCAATTATACCTGTACACTGTTACTTTACTGTTACTACTGTACTCTAAAAAAACTGGTCACATTTTCCTTCCTCTCCCCTACCTCCTATACTTAATCAGTTACCAAATCCCATTTATTCTACCTCCTTCACCTCTTATCCCTAACATAATTGTATGAAGTTAATAACGCATCACTTTTCCTTTCATTTCTAGATGTGTACTTTCTCCAATTCTCCTCTCCAAAACTAACTCACAATTAAATTAACTGAAAATCTGCACTTGCTATCTTAAAACGTGATGATTCCCCTCCAACTACAGGACAATGTCTAAGTTCCTTGGCAGGACTCATAAAGCTCACCTTGACCTTCCCCTGCCTCACCCAGCTCCACTCTTACCCCAATCACTTCATACTTCAGCAAGCTGTATGACCTGTCCTTTCCAACCAATACCTGATGCTTCATCCTCTTGTATCTTTATCAATGTGTCCCTTCTGTTAGGAAAGCTTTTCTTTAACTCATAATTGATTGATAAGATATTATGTATCTCTAAATCCCAGTTAGATAAACCATATTTTATTACACTGTGCTCGGAACTACTTCTGTTCCTTATATTTACTTACCATTACAACATCATAAAGTCTGTTTATTTGTTTACCAATCTGTCTCTCCTAGTGGACCTTAGGCCTGATTCATTTTTGTATCCCTAGCACCCGATGCCTAGCTTAAATATATGTAAGGAATGTTTATTGAATGTATCTTTTTTTAAAAGATTTTATTTTATTTATTTATTTGAGAGACAGAGAGAGCGAAGAGAGCACAAGATGGGGTAGGGTCAGAGGGAGAAGCACACTCCCTGCCAAGCAGGGAGCCCGATGCGGGACTCGATCCCGGGACTCCAGGATCATGACCTGAGCTAAAGGCAGTCGCTTAACCAAATGAGCCACGCAGGTGCCCTACTGAATGTATCTTAACTTTAGCTTACATGCCAGGTATGTGCCTACCTCACAGAGCCCTGTAGGATTCCTCTTTTGGCAGAATTACTATATATAGCCTTACAGGTACTTAGTAAAAGAATTACATATAACATTAAAGAGAAAGGGGCAACAGTATCCTAATGTTGAGGAAAATATTGCATTAAGGTCAACTGGCCACTATTTGTTTCACTTAAAATATCAACCCAGTTCTACAGGAGAAACCTGTAAAATCCAATATGGATAATGAAAACTTGATGCTTTGTATATGCAACAAGATCACTCCTCTTATACTATTCTGGCCTTGTACATATGCACATTTGGATAAAATGTCCTAATTGTTATTAAGATACATATTGAGATACATATTCAATGCCATACAGTTATTAAATGTCTTACTGATGATATCTGATGATGCCAGAATATTATTTTTAAAAGGCAGCTAGGCAGCTGTGTTTAAAATTCAACATAATCAGGGAATATTAATATATATGAATATAAAGTCTTATAAATTACTTAATTGTACCATCACATACAAAGCATGCCACAGATACCTTTAGGGTGTGGAAATAAAATAGTCAAACTCTCAATACACTTCTAATATTGTTCAAGGACAAACACCATAGCAATGGAGAAAGCACTCTGGGTACTACAGGGTTTAATCTCTAAGAATAACCACAGTTTTAGACAAGCTAGCCTAGTATCTGTCAATCTATCTAGACTCATCATGCCTTCAACACCAAATAAAATAAAGGTTGGAAAATTATAACTCAAAACCAGACACTAGAATTGTGGTGATGCCATTAAAGTACAGACTAGTAACAAGGCCCTACCTGAGGCACTGGCAGCCTCACCCATTTTTGCTCGATTTAATTCAGCACCAGAATGGTGCAAGGTGCTGCAGTACGAGTGGGAGAGAGAAAGAGAAGTGCAGATAACCTGAAAATAATAGGACAATTGCTATGATGAAGATGGTTCCAGAGTTTAAGATGTTTGTACCATCTTATGAATGTCACAATGGAGGGGCATATGAGCCTGCTTTGAAGGATCACGGTTAAGTTGTTTTTTTTTTGGTTGTTGTTGTTGTTTTTAAAGATTTTATTTATTTATTTGAGAGACAGAGAGACAGAGATAGGGAGAGAGAGCACAAGCGGGGAGGAGAGGGAGAAGCTGTCTCCCTGCTTAGCCACCGCCGACACGGGGCTCGATTCCAGGACCCTGGGACCATGAACTGAGCCGAAGGCAGACGCTTAACAGACTGAGCCACCCAGGCACCCCCAGGGTAAGTTTTTTGAGTAGTTGAGAACAGATTTAATTCCTGAAAGACTTGCCAGGGGAAAAAAAGTATGTGTGTGCACTCTACCAATTGTGGAACAAAGTTCTATCAGGGTTCAGAACAATAATTTTATTTTTTTAATTTTATTTTTTTTTAATTTTATTTATTTATTTCAGAGAAAGAGAGTAAGTGAGAGAGAGAGAGAGAGAGAGAGAGAGCACAAGCCAGAGGGGGGAGAGTCAGAGGGAGAAGCAGACTCCCCACTGAGCAGGGAGCCCGATGCAGGGCTCGATCCAAGGACCCTGGGATCATGACCTGAGCTGAAGGCAGACGCTTAATAACTGAGCCACCCAGGTGCCCCCAGAGCAATAATTTGAAAAATAAATATAACTATAGTTCAAAAAATGCAAATCAAGACCACAGTGAGATAACATTTTATACTCAATAGATTGGCAAACATTAAGTCTTATAATACAACTTATGGAGCAATTGAATGTGGAGCAATGGAAACTTGAGAAGAAAATATGGAAGCTATCTTGTGAAGCCAAAAATGCATGTATTCTATGACTGAGCGACTTCACTCCTAGGGAAACTCTGGCATCTGTACCTCACAAGATATGCACATGAACGTTCCCAGCTGTAGTGTTTGTAATAACAAAAAAAGAAACTCAATCTGTTGTCCATCCAATTGAATAGACAACAGATTGAGTCTCCGAATTGCAACACGTCTACATAATGGACTATTAAGCAGTAGTGAGAATGAAAAAAAAAATACAGCTACACACAACTTAGATGAACTTTGGAAATACAATATTCAGCTTAAAGTAACTCACCAAAGACTACACACAGCACATTTCTGTCATAAAGCTCAAAAATGAACAAACTAAACTAAATAATGAATGGTTAAGGAATTCATACATATGTGATGAGATGATTAGAAAAAGTAAAGGGAGAATAATCAGAAAATTCAGTAAAGTGGTTATCTCTCAAGAGGGGTGGGATCATGATGAAGTCTACAGATGACTTTAATGGTATTGGTAGTGTTCTGAAAGTTAAGTTCAGTGGTAAATTCTGAAAACTCCATTTAATATTCTGCTTCATCACTTATATTACATATATTAATTTCTACATGTCCAAGTACTACAGAATGAAATATTTTCAAACATAAATGGGCTGACTAGGGACACATAACAAAAGTCACCACACTCATAAACTGATTACTCAAATAGTTAACATACGAACACACTCACCGGATTAATTTCCACATCAGCAATCTCAACAGATCCAGCAATCCTAAGGTCTATGACATCTGCACGGCGAATAGCAACCTTATTTGAGAAAAATATAAAGCCTTGTAGAAACCACATTAAAATCTACTCATATACCGCTAAAGTATTACCTGGCATTTGGCAATATTTTTTAATTTAAATAATCATAACATATAAATGTCACAAGATTTATTCTGGTAGTTGTCATCACATTTCTTGTTATGCAGAATTGATATTCCTAAAAGGAATATCTTAAAAACCTCAACTCTTAAAAACCTCCACCACAAATGGGACCAGTTCATAGCTTGTGAATTTGACTGCAGAGTTCTACCCATTTAACTACACATTATTGCCACTCTCTGTATCCCTTCTGTATTTACCTAATTTCAATGGATTATTCAAAATTAAAACAGATAGGGAACTGAGTACAAACACACTTCCTCCCTCAGAGAGATACTAATAACCATAATGATCATAATAATAATGATGAAAGTAGCTAAAAATTGCTGAGTATATGGGTCAAGTATGGTGCTAAATACATTGTCTCCTTTTTAATCCTCAGTATCCTGTGAGGTTACCAATATTAAGTATTTTAACTTTTTCCTGATGGTCTCAAAACATCAGTGGTTAAATATGAACCAAGGACTGCCTGAACACTCAACTACCTGAGAAAATTAAGATAGTGAAATAAGAATTTAGTTGTATAATTCCTACAAAATTAGAACTGTAGATTATCTAAACATATAAGTGTCTAAGCAAACTTTCAGAAGCACAAAAACAGCATTTGCTGAGAGCCCTACCTATATAAGAACAGGGAGCATCAAGTCTGGATTTAAATCTAAATATACATCTAAGAAAGAGATAGGAGTGTATTTCACTCTTTCCATAGAAAGTCAGTGACACTGTTCATAGGCAAAAAAAAAAAAACCTCCAAACTATCATTTTTTCAAAATTATTGGGGAAAGCAACATGTCATTTAATTAACTAAATCACTATATTCACATTTTACAATTTCCACATTTTATTTAAAGAATATATAGTACATAAATAAAATACTTGACTAAAATCATAAAAAGCACAATTTAATGATTCAGAGGAAATTATAAATCAACATGGTCTTCATTGATGAATCCCATATATAAGTCTCAACTCCTCATGGCTGGCTTTCACCCCCTTCCCTATTATTCATCATCCACTGAATCTACAACAGAAATTAACATAAAACTTGTGCCCAGTAAATATGTGTTGGATGTATAAATGAATCTTATTATATTATGTGAAAAAGGTAAGCTTTGTAAAAACAGCATACTTTTCTAAAATACAGTAGAAATTAATCTTTTAGTGAAACTATTGGCCATATTTTTTATTTTTTCCAGACTATTATATAAAAAAATTCTGCCCAAATCTCAGACCATGTACCATAATATATAATTTATAAATATCTTTCAATACATATTTCTTCATAAAATTAAGATATAATCATTAGGTTGTTTATCTGGGGCAAATTGGTATTATCACATTAAGCTACATATTATTTAAGAATTGTTATAAAATTTGTACTGAATATAAAATTTAAAAAATTTAAAAAAAAGAATTGTTATAAAAAAAGAACTGTTATGGAAAATTAAGGATAAAATAGGGGATATAACTAAAACTATTCATTTTGATTTGATAACAGTGTACATATTATTTTTTAATGTGAGTAAATGTACATAGCTGATGATCAAATTGGAAATCAAGAGTATTCCATTCCTCTAGTTTATAATAAAATTTATGAGACTAGTCTTCTGTTTTATTTATTCCATTTAATGAACAATTAGAAAAGCCCCTAAAATCAAGGTAATGTCTTTTCAATTATATAATTTCCAGCATATAAACTAGTAAAATATTCTATGCATGCTATAAATATAGATCTTAACACCATATAGAATTGGCCTATAATTCATATAGTCATTGAAGCTATTTAGAATTAACATTCCAAAATTGATTAATTTTTCCTAAGGTATCTAATTAATGCCATGAAAAAAGTCATCCTTTCCTCTGTGACTAGTGAGAACTTCTCACAACTCAGAGATGCCAAATATCATTCTAATTTCATGTGAAAAATGCCTCATGTTGATGAACTGTATACATTGCATCTTAGTAGAAATTTTCATTACAAATTTTCACCAAAAATATTTTCTACAAATCCTCTTGCCAGGTTCTGCTATTTCTACAAGATTATTATAAGTAAGGTTGCTTATTCTATAGATCTCTAAAAACTGCATTTCTTTAGAGGTAACTCAATTGCTAACAAAGTAACCAAAATTTTAAAAATTACTCATTAGTATCATAATATTAAAACCATTCCCATTAGAAGAAATCCTTAAAACAAGTTTTCTAAGAATAAACACACCATTTTATAGCATTATACTTACTATTATAAATCTCTTAAACAACCAAACAAATCCACATAGACATATATATGGTGTATATATATATGGTGTATATATATATAGAGAGAGAGTATGAATACATATATGCATAAACATACCTTTGCTCTTGTATCAAATTTTTCTGCCACAGTAGGTGTACAGGAGATATTGAGAACAGTTAACCCCCCAAAAGGAATTATTCCTTGTGATGGAACAATATTAATGGTAGGCAAAAGACTCTCGTCACAAACCTGTAATTGAAAATTTGCAGAAATGCTACATTATCCTTTAATTTTTTTATTGTTATGTTAATCACCATATATCACATAATTTGTTTTGGTGTAGTGTTCCATGATTCATTGTTTGTGCATAACACCCAGTGCTCCATGCAGAATGTGCCCTCTTTAATACCTATCACCAGGCTAACCCATCCCCCTACCCTCCTCCCCTCTAGAAACCTCAGTTTGTTTTTCAGAGTCCATCATCTCTCCTGGTTCGTCTCCCCCTCTGACTTACTCCCCTTCATTCTTCCTCTCCTGCTATCTTCTTCTTTTTCTTTTTTCTTAAAATATGTTGCGTTATTTGTTTCAGAGGTACAGATCTGTGATTCAACAGTCTTACACAATTCACAGCGCTCACCGTAGCACATATCTTCCCCAGTGTCTATCACCCAGCCACCCCATCCCTCCCACCCCCGACCACTCCAGCAACCCTCAGTTTGTTCCTGAGATTAAGAATTCCTCATATCAGTGAGGTCATGTGATACATGTCTTTCTCTGATTGACTTATTTCACTCAGCATAACACCCTCCAGTTCCATCCACATCGTTGCAAATGGCAAGATCTCATTCCTTTTGATGGCTGCATAATATTCCATTGTGTATATATACCAGATCTTCTTTATCCATTCATCTGTCGATGGACATCTTGGCTCTTTCCACAGTTTGGCTATTGTGGACATTGCTGCTATAAACATTGGGGTGCACGTACCCCTTCGGGTCCCTACATTTGTATCTTTGTGGTAAATACCCAGTAGTGCAATTGCTGGATCGAATGGTAGCTCTAATTTCAACTGTTTGAGGAACCTCCACACTGTTTTCCAGAGGGGTTGCACCAGCTTGCATTCCCACCAACAGTGTAGGAGGGTTCCCCTTTCTCCACATCCCCGCCAACATCTGTCGTTCCCTGACTTGTTAATTTTAGCCAATCTGACGGGTGTGAGGTGGTATCTCATTGAGGTTTTGATTTGGATTTCCCTGATGCCGAGCAATGTTGAGCACTTTTTCATGTGCCTGTTGGCCATTTGGATGTCTTCTTTGGAAAAATATCTGTTCATGTCTTCTGCCCATTTCTTGATTGGATTATTTGTTCTTTGGGTGTTGAGTTTGATAAGTTCTTTATAGATTTTGGATACTAGCCCTTTATCTGATATGTCATTTGCAAATATTTTCTCCCATTCTGTCGGTTGTCTTTTGGTTTTGTGAACTGTTTCTTTTGCTGTGCAAAAGCTTTTTATCTTGATGAAATCCCAATAGTTCATTTTTGCCCTGGCTTCCTGTGCCTTTGGCAATGTTTCTAGGAAGAAGTTGCTGCGGCTGAGGTTGAAGAGGTTGCTACCTGTGTTCTCCTTTAGGATTTGGATGGACTCCTGTCTCACGTTTAGATCTTTCAACCATTTGGAGTCTATTTTTGTGTGTGGTGTAAGGAAATGATCCAGTTTCATTCTTCTGCATGTGGCTGTCCAATTTTCCCAACACCATTTGTTGAAGAGACTGTCTTTTTTCCACTGGACATTCTTTCCTGCATTGTCAAAGTTGACCATAGAGTTGAGGGTCCATTTCTGGGCTCTCGATTCTGTTCCATTGATCTATGTGTCTGTTTTTGTGCCAGTACCATACTGTCTTGATGATGACAGCTTTGTAATAGGGCCGGAAGTCCGGAATTGTGATGCCACCAGCTTTGCTTTTCTTTTTCAATATTCCTCTGGCTATTCGGGGTCTCTTCTGGTTCCATACAAATTTTAGGATTATTTGTTCCATTTCTTTGAAAAAAAAGGATGGTATTTTGATGGGGATTGCATTAAATGTGTAGATTGCTCTAGGTAGCATTGACTTCTTCACAATGTTTGATCTTCCAATCCATGAGCATGGAACGTTTTTCCAATTCTTTGTGTCTTCTTCAATTTCTTTCATGAGTATTTTATAGTTTTCTGAGTACAGATCCTTTGCCTCTTTGGTTAAATTTATTCCTAGATATCTAATGGTTTTGGGTGCAATTGTGAATGGGATCGACTCCTTGATTTGTCTCTCTTCTGTCTTGTTGTTGGTGTATAGGAATGCCACTGATTTCTGTGCATTGATTTTATATCCTGCCACTTTATTGAATTCCTGTATGAGTTCTAGCAGTTTTGGGGTGGAGTCTTTTTGGTTTTCCACATAAAGTATCATATCATCTGCAAAGAGTGAGAGTTTGACTTCCTCTTTGCCGATTTGGATGCCTTTTACTTCTTTTTGTTGTCTGATTGCTGTGGCTAGGACTTCTAATACTATGTTGAATAGCAGTGGTGAGAGTGGACATCCCTGCCGCGTTCCTGACCTTAGGGGAAAAGCTCTCAGCTTTTCCCCATTGAGAATGATATTCGCTGTAGGTTTTTCGTAGATGGCTTTTATGATATTGAGGTATGTACCCTCTATCCCTACACTCTGAAGAGTTTTGATCAAGAAAGGATGCTGTACTTTGTCAAATGCTTTTTCTGCATCTATTGAGAGGATCATATGATTCTTGTTCTTTCTTTTGTTAATGTATTGTATCACGTTGATTGATTTGCAGATGTTGAACCAGCCTTGCAGCCCAGGGATAAATCCCACTTGGTCGTGGTGAATAATCCTGTTAATGCACTGTTGGATCCTATTGGCTAGTATTTTGGTGAGAATTTTTGCATCCATGTTCATCAAGGATATTGGTCTGTAATTCTCCTTTTTGATGGGATCTTTGTCTGGTTTTGGGATCAAGGTAATGGTGGCCTCATAAAATGAATTTGGAAGTTTTCCTTCCATTTCTATTTTTTGGAACAGTTTCAGGAGAATAGGTATTAATTCTTCTTTAAATGTCTGCTAGAATTCCCCTGGGAAGCCATCTGGTCCTGGGCTTTTGTTTCTTGGGAGATTTTTGATGACTGCTTCAATTTCCTTAGTGGTTATAGGTCTGTTCAGGTTTTCTATTTCTTCCTGGTTCAGTTTTGGTAGTTGATACGTCTCTAGGAATGCACCCATTTCTTCCAGGTTATCTAATTTGCTGGCATAGAGTTGCTCATAATATGTTCTTATAATTGTTTGTATTTCTTTGGTGTTGGTTGTGATCTCTCCTCTTTCATTCATGATTTTGTTGATTTGGGTCATTTCTCTTTTCTTTTTGATCAGTCTGGCCAGGGGTTTATCAATCTTGTTAATTCTTTCAAAGAACCAGCTCCTAGTTTCGTTGATCTGTTCTACTGTTCTTTTGGTTTCTATTTCATTGATTTCTGCTCTGATCTTTATTATTTCTCTTCTCCTGCTGGGTTTAGGCTTTCTTTGCTGTTCTTTCTCCAGCTCCTTTAGGTGTAGGGTTAGATTGTGTATTTGAGACCTTTCTTGTTTCTTGAGAAAGGCTTGTATTGCTATATACTTTCCTCTCAGGACTGCCTTTGCTGTATCCCAAAGATTTTGGACAGTTGTGTTTTCATTTTCATTGGTTTCCATGAATTTTTTTAATTCTTCTTTAATTTCCTGGTTGACCCATTCATTCTTTAGTAGGATGCTCTTTAGCCTCCATGTATTTGAGTTCTTTCCGACTTTCCTCTTGTGATTGAGTTCTAGTTTCAAAGCATTGTGGTCTGAAAATATGCAGGGAATGATCCCAATCTTTTGGTACCGGTTGAGACCTGATTTGTGACCTAGGATGTGATCAATTCTGGAGAATGTTCCATGGGCTCTAGAGAAGAATGTGTATTCCTTTGCTTTGGGATGGAATGTTCTGAATATGTCTGTGAAGTCCATTTGGTCCAGTGTGTCATTTAACGTCTTTATTTCCTTGTTGATCTTTTGCTTACATGATCTGTCCATTTCAGTCAGGGGGGTGTTAAAGTCCCCCACTATTATTGTATTGTTGTCGATGTGTTTCTTTGCTTTTGTTATTAATTGCCTTATATAATTGGCTGCTCCCATGTTCGGGGCATAGATATTTACAATTGTTAGATCTTCTTGTTGGATAGACCCTTTAAGTAGGATATAGTGTCCTTCCTCATCTCTTATTACAGTCTTTGTTTTAAAATCTAGTTTGTCTGATATAAGGATTGCCACCCCAGCTTTCTTTTGGTGTCCATTAGCATGGTAAATGGTTTTCCACCCCCTCACTTTCAATCTGGGGGTGTCTTTGGGTCTCAAATGAGTCTCTTGCAGACAGCATATGGATGGGTCTTGTTTTTTAATCCAATCTGATAGCCTGTGTCTTTTGATTGGGGCATTGAGCCCATTTACATTCAGGGTAACTATTGAAAGGTATGAATTTAGTGCCATTGCATTGCCTGTAAGGTGACTGTTACTGTATGTTGTCTGTGTTCCTTTCTGATCTTTGCTGCTTTTAGGCTCTCTCTTTGCTTAGAGGACCCCTTTCAATATTTCTTGGAGGGCTGGTTTTGTGTTTGCAAATTCCTTTAGTTTTTGTTTGTCCTGGAAGCTTTTTATCGCTCCTTCTATTTTCAATGACAGCCTAGCTGGATATAGTATTCTTGGCTGCATATTTTTCTCGTTTAGTGCTCTGAAGATATCTTGCCAGTCCTTTCTGCCCTGCCAGGTCTCTGTGGATAGGTCTGTTGCCAATCTAATATTTTTACCATTGTAGGTTACATATCTCTTCTCCCGAGCTGCTTTCAGGATTTTCTCTTTGTCTCTGAGACTCGTAAGTTTTACTATTAGATGTCGGGGTGTTGACCTATTTTTATTGATTTTGAGAGGGGTTCTCTATGCCTCCTGGATTTTGATGCCTGTTTCCTTCCTCACATTAGGGAAGTTCTCTGCTATTATTTGCTCCAATATACCTTCTGCTCCTCTCTCTCTTTCTTCTTCTCCTGGGATCCCAATTATTCTAATGTTGTTTCATCTTATCAAATCACTTATCTCTCGAATTCTGCCCTCGTGATCCTGTAGTTGTTTCTCCCTCTTTTCCTCAGCCTCTTTACTTTCCATCATTTGGTTTTCTATATCACTGATTCTCTCTTCTGCCTCATTTATCCTAGCAGTTAGTGCCCCCATTTTTGATTGCACCTCATCAATAGCCTTTTTGATTTCGACTTGGTTAGATTTTAGTTCTTTTATTTCTCCAGAAAGCGTTTCTCTAATAACTTCCACGCTTTTTTCAAGCCCAGCTAGTATCTTTAAAGTCATGATTCTGAACTCTAGGTCCGACATCGTACTAATGTCTGTATTGAGTAGGTCCCTGGATGACGGTACTACCTCTTGTTCTTTTTGCTGAGGTGATTTTTTTCATCTTGTCATTTTGTCCAGAGGAGAATAGATGAATGAGAGAACAAAATGCTAACAGGTTTACAATGTCCCCAGCAAATATACTGTATACAAATCAGAAAAGACCTGAAACCAGGGGAAAAGAAAGGGAAAGAAAGAAAAAAGAAATAGAGAAAAAAAAAGAAAAAAAAAGATAAAAACAAAAACAGAACAATACAAAAAAAGCAGAATGTGATCAAATATGATCAGGCTAGTGCATAGATCAGTGCCACACACTAGATTTTGGGCGTATTTTGGTCTGTTAGAAAAAAGTGCCTCCTAAAATTTTAAAGGAAGAAAGACATATATGTACAAAATAAGGGTTGATACAATGAAGGGATAGGAGATGACTGTAAAGATGAAAATTATAAAAGATTTTACAAAAGGACTTGATAAGATAAGAAGTTGTTTGAAAAAAGAAAGATTTAAAAAAAAAAAAGGAAAAAGGGAGAGAATGTGATCAGGCAGGAGACTAGAACAGAACCATACACTAGTGATTTAGGGTATATTTTTATCTGTTAGAAGAAACTATCTCAAAATTTTAAAGAGAGAACAACTTATATATATATGCCAAAAATAAGGGTAACTACTATGAAGGGATAAAATATGACTCTCAAAATGAAAAATAAAAAATGTTTTTTTTTAAAAAAAGAGATTGATAAGATGTTGGTTGAAAAAGGGAAAAAGAAAAAGAAAAAAAAACAGTTAAAAAAATTAACTTTGATGAACTAATGAATCATGGTAAAAAAAAAGCCATGAATTCTATGTGCAGTATTCCCCTAGCGCTGGAGTTCTCCCGTTCTCCTTGATCGGTAAACTTGGTCTTGGCTTGCTGGCTGTTCTTGCTGATCTTCCGGGGGAGGAGCCTGTTGCTGTGGTTTCCAAATGTCTTTGCCGGAGGCTGAATTGCCCCGCCCTTGTCGGTCCGGGCTAAGCAAGCTGCTCGGGTTTGATCTCAGGAGCTTTTGTTCCCTGCAAGCTCTCGGTACAGCTTTGGAGGACCAGGGCAAAAATGGTGGCCTCCCAATCTCCACCCGGAGGAGCTGAGAACTCGGGGCCCCGCTCCTCAGTGTGCCCCCAGAGAAAAGCAGTCACTCCCTTGTCCCTGTCTCCAGCCGCTCTCCGTGCTCACCTGGCCTGTGACCGAGCGTTTGTATCTCTGGCACCCGACCCCGTGTGGAGTCTCCAAACCCAGCAGATCCCTGTGGTGCGTTCTCGCGCTGCTCCTCCCCGGGAAGGAAGGGGAGTCTCCCCAGATTTGCCACTTGTTGGGTCCCTGCTGCAGGAGCAGTGGCCCGACTTGGCCGCGGATCACAGTTTATGGCAACCCCGAGCTGAGAGCCCGCGCCTCAGCTCCGTCTTTGCAGCCGGCTTCCCCGCTCCGATACCTGGGAGCTCTGGCGCACTCAGGCTCCCCCGGTCTTTCTGTGACCCCAAGGGTCCTGAGACCCCACTGTCCCGCAAGGTTTCCACCCCCGCTTAGCCACTGGAGCGACGTCCCTCAGCGGAGCCGACTTCTAAAAGGTCTGATTTTGTGCTCCGCGGCTCTAGCACTTGCCAGAAGCGGCCGGCGGAGGCCCCTCCCCCGCCATCTATCCTCCCGAATATCGCCTCGGATTCACTTCTCCGCACGTCCTACCTTCCAGTAAGTGGTCGCTTCTCTGTTCAGAGAGTTGTTGCTACTCTCCTCTTTGATCTCCTGTTGAGTTTGTAGGTGTTCAGAATGGTTTGATCCCTATTCACCTGAATTCCTGAGACCAGACGAAATCTAGGTCTCCTACTCCTCCGCCATCTTGCTCCGCCCCCTACATTATCCTTTAAAGTTGCTGGTCTGAAGCTTTTATAGGAAAGCTTCCAAACTACAACCCAGAGAGAGGACCCCTGGGCACAGAGCAGGAGATGATTTTGTAATATGTTTTCCAACACCGGACGCACAAATAAACATCAACAAGGATTTGTACCCCTAACCCAGCAAACAGAACTTTCAGTAGTGGCGTCATCCAATTCAAATAAGATGATGAAGTTTCTTGTCTGGAACATTCTCAAGACTTAGCAAAACTTACAAGGATGAGATATATGTTAGAGGAGATGACAAAATTCTATATACTACTTTGATAGTTTGCCTTTTCCCTGACAGTAAACACTGAAAGCAAAGTTAGTGGGGAGGCAGATGATAAAGTAACCTCCTGTTCTTTATTATTTCCTTGATAGCCTAATGTCTAAGATATCATTTTGACCTTCAAAAAAGTTATAAGTAACTTACCAAGGGATTTATGGTATGGTTTCTTGGGGACTAGTTTAGGACTATCTACCATGCTTTAAGCCAGAACAATTTAAAGTAAAACTGGTTAAGGTATTTTGGGGATGAGGGAACAAAGAGACTTCAGAACTAATTTTGAAGCAACAGAGTAGAAAAACGTATCTGCATTTGTTTGCTTGGGCAGAAAACATGTAGCTATAACGCTTGAATGAAAGATCTCAAACACTAACCTCTATCTATTGTCACTATTGGGAGATCTTAATATATTTTTCAGCAAAATGTTCTATCAGCACTTAAAACACCCCCCACCCTGTAATTTAAATCAGGGGCAACAACTATAGAGTATCTTTAGAAGGATCTTGTTCTAGGTCCCAGTTTCTACCATAACAGTCCTGATGACAAAGTGAAAATGAGAAGAGGAAAAAAGTATGTCATTAAGTATGAGTTGTAATAGCAACAATGGATGTTTTTGACATTGCTCTTTTTTCCAAATTATCTTTTTTTCAATAAGACAAAATGACAGGAAGAAAAAAAGGGGTAAGAAGAAGAAAGACTAAGGAGACATGATTTTTGTGGGAAATTAAAAGGAAGAAGTAGATGAAATGAACTTAGATAAGTCTCACGTGAAATACCTAAATATTAGCAGTAGTTAATTTATAAAGACTAAAGTATTAACAACACAGTGATCATGGCAAAAAAAATTAATTCAAATTATAATGTGATCCGATCCAAATAAGATTCCAAGATTCTACATTACCTTGAAATAAGCATGGTTTTGTCCTACGTTGTGAAGAATGGCTTTCCTCCAAGTTGTTAAACCTTGAGGGCTATTACTGAAGAAGATCCTTGGCTCCAAAAATATGACCTTGGTGTGACCAAGCTAATAATAAGAGGAGAAGAGAGAAGATACAATAGAAATAATATTCTTTTAGCCCCTTCCAAATGACCCAAATCTTTTCAGCCTCGTGGAAATTTCTAAAACATGAAGGGTTATCAGATGTTATGCTGTACTTAAAATAAAGGAAAATAGAATGGAATATCTAAAATGTACTCCTAAACCGAGGAAGGCAAGGGGAATAAGACAATTCTATGGAAGAAGTAAATCCAGGACAGAGAATCATGTAGGAGATCTTAGAGATCATCTATCCAACTATGTACAGGGTGTTACTATGTGCTATGCAAAAGGAAAGAGTTCAAGAGTCCCCCAGCATGTGAAATAATGTGCCAACTGAGATTATCTAGGTATGTTTTTACTATTAGTCTTCTAACACTTAATATGCTGATAAGGCACACTGTGCGTACCTCAGAATGGGGAGGTGGTTCACTGTGATTCCCTGAGTTGCTTAGGTGCAGGACTCTTCCTTCTTATCCCCACACAAATCACTTCACAGAACTACTGTATCATGGAACAGTTTTTTGAAAATGCTGACATTATCCACCTCTCCCATTTCACAGGAAAGCAAACAAAAGCCAAGGGGAACAAGAATCCAAGTTTTCCAATTCCTTACACAGTGCTCTTTACACCAGACCTTACTGTCTTTATCTATGATAAATTATTTATTGTCTTGGGAAGTTTTAATACATCCTTATAATTATCTGAAGAACATGACTTGGGTAATTGGAACAATAAATTTCTAAACAAAGCTAACAGATGATGAAATGGTCAAGTAAGTCATTCATAAATTAATGACAAACATTAAATGAACATTGTATTTAATCATTTCATGTTCCTTCAGCTTTACTTTTGTAAGAGAAACACTTCACAGTTCATTTAACCTAAAGGACCTCAAAAATTTCCCATAAAATAATCCAATTCATTATTTTGTTATCTTGGGACTTTAATTCTTAACCAATCCTAGTGTAGGGAAAACAGAAAGTAAATTTGATCAGAGGGTAACAGCAAACACGGTGGGGGCAAACATATCTGGATATAAATTCTACCTAGGGCATTTACTGCGTGTGTGAACTTGTATTAGTTAATTACTCACTCTAATCCTCCATTTCTTCACCCATCAACTGAATTATTAGTACACCTTTACAGAGTTGTTGTAAGGATTAAATTAGATAATACATGAATAGCATTTAGCATCCCGCATGACACACAGTAATTAATGATACCTATTATTAATGCAAAGTCTAAATTACTAAATTGCTCACCTTCTGCCTGTTAGCAAAAAATACACATGGTGTGAGTATGTGGGCAAATTTATATTACTAACTTTGACAAACACAGTTATGTAATTAACAGCTAAAGAACTGTGTGCATATGTTCACCAAAACAGAGCTGTAAGAATGTTAAGAGAAGCACTATTATAGTAGCTAAGAATCTGAAACAATCCAAATCCCCATCCGCTGTGTAATGGAAAAATGATGGTATAGTCACACAATGGAATACTATTCAGGAATGAGAATGAATACTCTGTCATCACATGTATCAGCGTAGACAAAGCCCACAAACCTAATGATGAACAAAAGAAGCCAGACATAAAAGAGAACACATGCTTTGGTTACATTTATATAAAGTTTAAAACCAAAATTAATCTATGCCGTTAGAAGTAAGGATACTGATAACTCTGGGAGAGACACAGAGGGACTGGAAATGTGGATGGGGAGGGTGGTTCTTTTGCGATGCTAGTCATATTCTGCTTCTTGATCTGGTTGATCTGGGTGTGAGTTACAAAGATGCTATCAGTCTATAAAGACTGAACGATACAGAAGCCATAGTATGTATCCTTTGTATGTATCGTATACTTCAATAGAAATTTTTAAAAAGAAGAGCAAGTAATTTAAATGTAGGAAAAGCAGCAGGGTCCAGCTTATTTCAAGTCTGGAGCAGAGGAATGAACCTACTGATTTTCTGACTGCACTTGCCATCATTAAAGTGGATGAATCTCTTCTCTCTTAAGGCTATGAGCTCCTTCATAGCTAAAATATTTACAAGCATGATCATGGCCTGGAGATAGAGATGAGATTCAGTAAAACAGCACTGGCTTGAGTTAAATTACTGAGAATACTGGGAAGAAAATTTCGTACACAAGTAAAGAGGATTCTTGCTGATTACGAAGCATGAAGTTAAGGCCTTCTGGGCTCTACCGCAAAAGGAAAGTTAAAATTACATATTGCAGCTTAGGTTTACCCATTTTTATTATACAAAGTATATTCTATAAAATTAGAATTTTCCATATCTCCTTGCTATGTAAATTATGTGGTCCATTTCATACTGAATTATTAATTACCACTAGAATTCTAACAATGCAATATAATAGGATAAAAATACACTTTTCTCTATTTTCTTTGGTTTCTGTTAATGAAATAATTTAACTTCAAGTGGCCCCCATGGTATTGTATGTTTATAGAGGCTCTAACGACAATCTACTATTGTTGGCACAACAATCTTGGATTTGTGAATTAATTCTAGGTAACATAACACATTTTTTTTAGCAGTCTTCATTTATGGTAGAGAAGTGGGACCAAGAAGATGGTAATTCAGTTAACTAAATATTGCAAGCAAAATCAGTTTTACTAACATAGTATATATACTCAACTATACACACACACACACACACACATATATATATATATATATACCCAACCAATTTAGAGTCCTCAAAATAAAAATCATATCCAAAGGAAATCATTACATGTGCAACACATTTTAGTGTCAGCGTGTTTCCTTCATTGACATGAAGAACAAATTCTCCCCTTTCTGGAGAACTGAAACCCGGCAGCCATGTTACTTCACATTCCAATGAAGAGTATGGTTCAACCGTGCCTACGGAGAATTTAGAAAATACAGACATTGACCACATTTTAATTATATTCATTTTAATATCCAAAATAAGAGGTGGCATAAAAATATAATTACATTATCTAACAAATTATTTAAACTCAAAATATACAGAAATGCTGCATGAGAGATTATCAAATGAGTATAGACCTATAGAGTTTGATTAAAATCTAAAATGCATACCTTATTTTCCAATTTTATTAGGCAGATCAAAATATTTGACAAAAAGAACGCCAGTATTTAGCAAAATGTCCCCTTCATATGCTTCCCAACACTAACAGTTATTAACATCAGACACTCATTTGGTTTTCAGAGGAAGGAATTACAATTACCATAGGCTTTATTGTTTTTAAATTTGTTCACATCCCTAGAGATATCACCTCTGATGTAGCTATTAGTAATTAACACATTTCTATAATTCAAATGTATTGAGAACCCAGGAGGTATCAGGCACATTTGGTATGAGCTGCTTCATCTGTTTAAATTCATCATTTCCTTTGGAGTAAGAAAATAATACTTGATGGAAAGAATGACTTAGAAGTTCTATTCATCTTAGGCCATGAGAAGTCCACAGATCGGTACTCCAGGGCTGCCTTAGCAGGCTGATGATGCCTTCACAGAGCAATGATCCCTCTAGCTTCCTATACTACTGTTCTTTACTATGTGGCTTTCCTCCATGTAGAAAGGTGTCATAGTGTCGTGGTTAAAAAAGCACAAATTCTAGGGTCAGAACCCCTGGTACAACTTCAGCTCTGCCATTTACTACCTGAGACCTTGGACAATTTACTTAACATATGTCACACAGGCTTAGACATTAACGGGGATAACAGTTCTATGTAACTCAGAGAATTGTAGTAGGGATTAAAGAAGCTAATACATGAAGAAGTACTTCAAACAGTGCCTGGTACGAAGGAAGATGGAGCTAAAAGAAACTTCTGTCCATACCTCATTAGCAAGAAAAGCTGGGCAAAAGAGATTTCTAGATATGAACGTTGCTCCCCCAACAAAATGAGGGTCCTCTTGGAAAGGGGAATGGATATCAGATATGGGCTTAGCAATATCTATTACAATAGGATATGGATATGAACAAATAATTATAGATGACATAACAAATACACAGTGGGAGCAGGTGGGGGGAGCCTAAATTAGCCCAAGAAAGTGGAGGAAACTTCATTATAAGAAGATGGCATTTGAATTGCGAAAAATGAGCAGAAGCTGCAGGAGGACAAAGCCTGGGGGAATATAAAAGTCAAGTGACCACGCTGGAAGAGAGTGGTATGTCAAAAAGGCTGATTGGAAGTAACTTTGACAAAGTAGGTCCTGACGCGATCTATAAAGATTGGCAGGTACTATACATGGCCAAGGGTGTCTTACTGGAAGACAGTGAGAGTGAACTGCTTGAAGCCAAGTGTGAGGATTGGGCAGACTCGAGAGTTCAGTAAGATTAAAGACAACATGGATAAAAACACAAGCACAAACATGAACAGTACCTAATGAAAAAGTCAAATTAGAAGCCCAATTCTATCTTAGGAAACATCAATCCCACTCTTACACTCGCTCCCCTACAATATCCACGACCCAAACCCAAATCCAAAATACATCACACTTCAGAGAAGAAAGCACAATCACAACATAAAATTTAATTTAGAACTATTCACTTTAGTTTACAAAGATATAGACAGTGACAGGATTAAATGTATTATTCAGGATGTAAAACCAATATAGCAAGAGGGATATAAGAAAAATAACGTAAGAAAAAGTTATTTTCTGTTTTAACAAAGAGGCAAAAAATTTAATTATTACATGAACATTCAGAGCAACAAAAGGAAGATGACATAAGAAAAACCCATGTATATAATATAAATTATGCACACTTTCTTCAATGCTGTATGAAATAGATTTGAGTACTTTATTTTTTGTGTTCTAAAAAAATTCAAAAGTACTTAAAGCCTAATGGTATTACTCAAAAACATTGTATTTGGAATTAAATGTCTTTGTGTTTTGTGCTTTGATTAAAAAATGTAGCAGATGTTATGAACCACCAAAGAAATTGAAACACTAAAATCATCCCTGTAAAAATAAGAATTCTCACAATTGTGAGGAGCATAACCAGTGTTCTAGTTCATAATATTATAACTCCACTTCTCTTTTGTCAAGTCAAACATCATCACTACATTTCCAAGGCAGGCAAAAGGGGAAAGTCCTACCCATTCAGCCCTGGTTAGGATGGAGAAATACAAGGAAAAGAGCCAAGCACTGTACTTTCCAGACATGCTCGATGCTTTATCATGTGCTTAATCAAACCTATAAAGAATACAGATAATAGGGCGCCTGGGTGGCTCAGTTGGTTAAGAATACAGATAATATAACTACCACAATGTGATGACTGTTCAGAACAACTAGAGAAGGTTTATCCATAATCTCTGAAATGTGCAGAAATATTTTCTCTCTCTTCTCTGATTATTCACTCAGTTTTTCTCTAGTACCGAGCCAGGACTCAGCCTTACCAGTATTAATAACAAAAAAAAGAGCCTGGTCAAATGAATCTGCCAGATATTGATGGAAGTATAACTTGGATGCTTAATAAATGATAATCTGGGATTTGTTAAATCAATACATGTTAATAAAAAGATTAAATATGGCTATATCAATGACTTCCCACCCTAATGAAGGTACAGTACTACTTTACCACCGTATAGATGCACAAATATATCCATACTAAAATTAAGTGAATTTAAGTTAATACTGAAGCTGGTTTGTAACACTCCCTGTTACAAACACCGGTAGACACATAAAAATCATGATTTGGAAATGACCAATACTCACAAGAATATACACCTATGGCAAGATTTCTACAAACCAGTACTTCTCTGTGATCTGAAATATAGTCTATTTAGATCCAAACAGAATTAGTGAATTTTCATAACCAAATAGCTATCTATTTCTTTGAAAACTACTCTTTGCCAGTCTTTATGGAAGGACTTTTCCATACATTTAATCTTTATGAGATATATTAGTCTCTCCATTTTACAAATAAGGGAACTTGTGCTTATAGAGTACTTTCCTCAAGATCACAAACCTAGCAAGAAGCTAAGACTAGTTTTGAAATCAGGTTTATCTAACCCCAGTTTGTTTTACTTCCCATTCATGCAGAAATAGATTTTAGCTGATTATAAACCACCACATGAGTCACTGCCAATACAAAAATCCAGATCCTTCCAGCTAGCTGAAAAGGGATAACATGTACATAAAATGAAGATACTATATAGATCATTCAACTTTTTTTTTTAAGAGAGAGAAGATACTATATAGATCATTCAACTTCCTTTTTTTTTTTTTAAAGAGAGAGAACTTTTTTTTTTCTTTTTTTAAAGCAGGAGCAGGGGGTGGGGGTAGAGTAGGGACAAAGGGAGAGGGAGAAAATGTCACGCAGGCTCCACACTCAGCAAGGAGCCCGATGCGGGCTCAATCTCATGACCCTGAGAGCACGACCCAAGCCGAAATCAAAAGTGAGACACCTAACCCACTGTGCCACCCAGGTGCCTCTTCATCATTCAACTTCTAACTTGCCATCTTATTTCTTTAAACAATAGCTTCTGTCCTCATGAGGTCCTCACAGCACATCACAATGATGTCTGCTGAATTTGACAGGCTACTAGGTTAACACTTTAGCAGTTACCAGGGCTCAGTTTTGTGGCAGGCACATCATGTGGAATTACAGATTCGGGGGAATGGCTAAAGAAGGTTAACAGGACACTTAACAAATATATGGAACCACCAAAAACAGTAAATCGAAGAATATTTTCTATTAATTAAAAAATTACTTGTTTAAATGACAGTTTTAAGTTTTTAATGTTATTAACTGGATTTTATTACCTGTATTAAATATTGATTATAAAGAATTGGTGGATGCTTCTAAAATGATTCACAATCTAACAAAATATAAGTCATTCTGAATCATATCTTATCACCGTTATCAAACTAAAACTAAACAAAACAATACTGTGTTCATCAGTATCTGTGAAGATTTATTTTGTCAACTTGGCCATACCTGGCCAAGCTATGGTACCCAGTTGTTTGGTCAGTCTAGATATTGCTGTAAAGGTATTTTTCAGATGTGATGAACATTTAAATCAGTAGACTTTGAGTAAAGATTACCTTCCAAAATGTAAAAGGGTCCCATCCAATAAATTGAAGGGCTATAGAGAAAAAACTGAAGTCCCTTTGGATTCAAGACTGCAACATCAATTCCTTCCTGGGTCTCCACCCCGCCAGCCTACTGGAGTGCCCAAACAACTATATGAACCAATTCCTTAAAATCAATCTCCTCCCTCCCTCTTTCCCTCTCTCCCTTTCCCTCTCTCTCTATATTTCCTATTGCTTCTATTTCTTTGGAGAACCCTAATACAGGATCCATATTTTCAAATCAAATTTACATATTTATGTATGTAAATATAAATGCCCCAATGACCATGTCTGATTTGCTTCAATTTTTAGCACCATTATACATTTCATACTCAATAAATGATTACTGCCTGAGCACATTAATAAATGAGTGTCTAAATCAAACAAATAGAACAAACTATTACCTTTAGCTGGACAGATGGAAAATGCCATTCCTCTTTTTGTGGTTACTGGTTGCCATTCAAATTTGGCAAAATAATTCTGATGATTATACAACCCAACTGTCCCCATAAAACATGTTTTCACGGAGTAGCCTTGTGGTCTCAATACTAGCTCATTAGAAGAGAGCTCAAGCTTTACTGGCATGACAACTGCCATCACTAGGATATGGCCACCAGGTATATTGTTCACTGTAAAGGTGAAAGACCTGTAACACAGCAAAAGCCGTCAAACTTAAATGACAATAGCTATTTGCATGAACAGAATTCAGTTACAAATAAAAATGCATATATTATTGATTAACACCCATGATTAGTAAGCAATACGTCAAAATATTTATGGTAGGCTACCACTGAAATATCAAACTACAAATCCCCAAATTGATGTACATATAGTTTCTATGTTCGAGGACCAAACGTAACATATTCTACAATTACTGAGTCAAAAAAATACATATTCTACAAAGAGGACACTTTGATTCTAGCATATAGAAATTCAAAAATAAATCCTACTTCCAAAATTTTCCAATGGTGGGAGATTCAAATACCATTGAAACATAAGTACTAGCTGTAGGTGGAATCACATATGAAAATTGGTTGGTTTTTTGAAGTTCTTCCAAATTAATATTTAACTGGATCAAAATATGCATAGGTAGCATATTAATAACATGCAGTAGACGAGTATTGGTGGAGTTCACACAAACATCACCAAAGTTAAGGACAGAGGGCCCTGAAAAAATGAAAAATGATTAAGTTTAGTGTTGGCAAACGTATTCAGTAATTTTAAGTTTCCATACTATATTTTCACCAATTAATTTATAAAAAATGGTACTCAGAAAAATATTTCTTTTAATATCAGAAGTTATTAACTAAGACTTTTATCAAAATGCCCATAATTTGGTGTTTGGAGATTAGTGGCTAAAATTTAATATAAATATATCCTAATTATATGGCAAATGATATTGAAAAATTATTAGTACTCATAACTCATCTTAGTACACTAATTTGCATACTGCAACACCTTCTCCACTTCCATCAGTACATTTATGTTCATTTACCCAGAACTTACAGAAATTGGTAATTTTCCCAATTGCTCAGTACTTAAGTTTTCCCTTTTATTTTTTTTTAAGATTTATTTATTTACTTTAGAGAGAGCATGAGTGAGGGGAGTTTTAAGTTTTCCCTTTTAAATGACAAAAGTTTTTATATAATACAATTTTAATAATTATAGGTCTTCTACATCTTTTAACAGCTTGATTTAATAGTAACTGATATACAATAAGCTGCACATGTTTAAAGTGTAGAACTTCCTAAGTGTTGACATACATATACACCTATGAAACCACCACCACAAGGAAAAGAGTGAACATCCATCACTCCAAAGTTCTCTTGTGCCCCTTTATATTCTCTCCTTCCCATCATCCTCAGTACTCCCCCTTCCCAGACCCCCACTCATATGCTTTATGTCACAGTAGATCAGTT
Organism: Eumetopias jubatus; assembly: GCF_037043125.1. Classification (NCBI taxonomy): domain Eukaryota; kingdom Metazoa; phylum Chordata; class Mammalia; order Carnivora; family Otariidae; genus Eumetopias; species Eumetopias jubatus. The sequence goes on from NW_028274817.1 coordinate 96,002,780, forward strand.
CACATGTTCTAGAGTTTTTTAAGAGTGGAATAATGTAACATGTGCAGTTTGGCTCTAATTTCTTTCACTCTACAAATTCCCTGGAGATTCATTCAGGTTGTTTTAGGTGTCAGTAGTCCATTCTTTTGTATTACAAAGTGGTAGTCCATTACAGGTGAATCTTTCTTCACTTGTTAAATGAAACTTGGATTGCTTCTAGGTACTGGCTACTACAATTAAAGCTGCTAAAATATTTGTGCACAAATATTGGTTTGAACACATGATTTCATTCCTTTCGGACAAATATCTAGGAGTGGAATGCACGGATCATATGGTAAATGCATGTATAAATGTGTAAGAAATTGCCTAACTGTTTTCAAGTGGTTGTGTAACTTCCCAATTCACTGGCAATGTATAAGAGTCCCAGATCCCTCACATCCTTGGCAACAATTGAAAAGGTGAGTTTCTGGATTGTTCATTTTGTTTTGTTTTGTTTTGTTTAACTTTAGCCATTTTAATAGATTTACAGTAGTATCTCATGGTGGTTTTATTCTGTGTTTCCCTAACAACTAACAACATTGTGCATCTTTCTATGTGTTTATTTCTCATGTGTGTATCTTTGTTGATGAAGTATCTGTTCAAATCCCTTTGCCCATTTTTTAATTGGATCATTTGTTTTCCTAATATTGAGTCTCAAAAGTTTTATACACATTCTGGTTGCAATTTTTTCATGAGATACATAATTTGCAAATATTTTCTATCAGTCTATTCTTGTTTCTCTGTGCTAATGTCTTCCAGCCCCTTACAAAAGAGAAAAGGCAATATATTCAAGAAGTATAGCAGATTTTAGAGTAATACTTTTCTTCCATATTTCAAGAATTTATTTCTAGACAAAATTAAGTAAACACAATCCACTGTACTCCTCTGCTAATTACAAATTAAAATGTTGACAAAAATCTATGAAATAACCATCAGAAACTTCAGAAAAGTCATGAGGAAATGGACTGTCTAGGAATTTTAGGAATAGAGAGATAAACCTGTAGTGAGTTTTCCTGCGTTATTACCATGGCCTGGGCATTAGAGTAGCCTGCAGCCCATTCTCTCTACCCAAAGAACTGGGAAGAGGGTGGCCCTATTGGGCCAAACCCTTTTAACTATACCTGCCCTATTCCAGGCAAACATCATGAAAGAAGTTGATCCCCTCAACATTAGGTTCTAAGAAGACTGGAGTAGAGCCCTGTCAACGATCCCTACCCTGCAGTAAGACGAAGAGAGACATCATTCCTTCCCTTCTCCACTAAAGAGGAAGTCCCTGTGGAGTTGCTGGGGTTGAGCCCTGTCAACCATATCTGCCCTGCATGAAGGCTGACAGAGGCAGTGCCTCTCTCCCTCTGGACCATGTGCCTAAGAGACTGTAGGGTAGAGTCCTATTGACTACCAGCACCCTGCACTAAGAGGAACAGCAGTAACATCCCTCCCCTCCACTTGGCACTACAGTATATGAAATAAAGGCCTGCAGACCAAGGCTGCCCTGTATTAGACAAATGTCAGCAAACAGATGCTGCCCCTACCTCCCTACTATCACAGTGGCCACTCCTCACTAAACAAAAGCAGGCAAATAACTGACACCCCTCCCCCCCCACCTAAAAAGTAAGGGTAGGGACAAAGAGAGGTGGGAGTTAGCCAAGGACCTATTTTTAAATATGTGAATGAAGCTGTGGTCATATTTTGAACAGCCCATGTGTGAAATCTATCAGAACCAACACAGCAAATGGATTAAGAACAGAACTACAGGGGCGCCTGGGTAGCTCAGTTGGTTAAGCGACTGCCTTCAGCTCAGGTCATGATCTCAGGGTCCTGGGATCGAGCCCCACATCGGGCTTCCTGCTCGGCGGGAAGCCTGCTTCTCCCTTTCCCACTCCCCCTGCTTGTGTGCTCAATCTCTCTGTCAAATAAATAAATAAAATCTTTAAAAAAAAAAAAGAACAGAACTACAATGTGAAATAACGCCTGGGTTTCATATAGTCTTCTGGGGAGCATACAAAAAGGGAAAACCAGCACAGTACCACAAACGCTTTCAAAATTAAATTGATATTTGTTACCCAGCACACAAATGTGGACTACAATGTATGTTCCAGAGCTAAATGGATCATCTGCATCTGAAAATAGATTATTTAAATAGTAAACAAAGTCTCATAATATAGTACTCAAAATGACCAAGGTATAAACCAAAATTACTCATCATACCAAGACTGAGATGACAGAGATGATCAAATTGCTTGACAAAAGTTTTAAAGAAGCTATTATAAAAATGACCAAATAAGCAATGATGAATACTCTTGAAATAAGCAGAAAAACAGTTTCAGCAAAGAAAGAGAATATCCAAAGAAGAACTAAATAGACACTCTTAGATTAAAAAATACAAGAAGTAAAATAGAAACCTCTTGAGTATGCCCTTTAACAGAATGAGAGGACAGAAGAAAAAGCTGGTGAACCTGAAGAAATATCAACAGAATTTATCCAATCTGACAAACAAAAAGAAAATGGATTGAAAAAAATTAAGAGTCTCAGAGACCCATGGAACAAAAGCAAAAGGTCTAAAAATCATGTAAGTGGAGCCCCAGGATGAGAGAGTAAAGGATGGAGGGGACTGGGAAAATATTTGGGAAAAAATGACAGCTGAAAAATGCCCAAATGTAGTAAAAACAGTAAACGTTCACATTCTAGAAGCTCAGTGAAACCCGAACAGAACAAATCCAAAGAAAGCCATGCCCAGACTTTTGAAAACTTTTTAGTTGAACTTTTGAGATAAACTTTTGAAAGTAAAAACAAAGAATCTTGAATAACATTCCATAGTCGTGATATAACAACATTTGTATCAAATGTAAATGACACAAATGCACCAATTAAAAAACAGAGATTGTCAGAATGGATGAAAAAGTACTATATGCTGCCCACAGGAAACTTACTTCAAATACAATGACATAGGTAAGTCAAAAGTAGAAACAAGTAAAAAGATAAACAATGCAGGGGCGCCTGGGTGGCTCAGATGGTTAAGCATCTGCCTTCGGCTCGGGTCATGATCCCAGGGTCCTGGGATCGAGCCCCACATCTGGCTCCTGACTCGGCGGGGAGCCTGCTTCTCCCTCTGCCTCTCCCCCTGCTCGTGCTCTCTCTCTCTCTCTGTCTCTCTGTATCTCCGTGTCTCGAATGAATAAATAAAATCTTTAAAAAAAATAAAAAAAATAAAAAAAAGATAAACAATGCAAAGGCTAAACAAAAGAAAGCTTTGGTAGCTAGATCAATATCAGACAAACTACATTTCAGAACAAAGAAAATTACCAGGGACAAAGAGGGACATTACATAATGATAAAAGGGACCAAGAAGGCATAACAGTCTTAAATGTGTATGCACCAAACAAGGGAGCTTCAAAATACGTGAAGCAAAACCGACAGAATTAAAAGGAGAAATAATAAAATCTACAATCACAGTTTGGGATGTCAATCACCTTTGTCAATAACTGACAGACTGTCTAGACAAAAAAGCAGTAAGGATTTAGTAGAAATAAATACCATTAACTAATTGGGATATAATTGATGTTTAAAGAACACTCCATGCAACAATAGCAGAATACTTCTTTTCAAGTCACAGGAACCTTCAACAAAAGGGACCACATCCAGGATCACCCTTAACAAATCTTCAAAAATTTAAAAGAACTGAATACATACATGTGTGTACTTTGACCAAATGGAATCAAACTAGAAAACCATAGCAGAAAGAAAACCAAAAAATCTTGGAAATTTAAGTAACACACTTCTAAATAACTGATGAGCCAAAGAGAGTAGTTCAAGAAAATTAGATAACACAGTTGACCCTTGAACAATAGGGGTTTCAACTGCATGGGTCCACTTATATGCGCTTCCACCCCAATAAACATGTATTTTATATTAATCACCAAATAACCAGAAGCAAAGGGAAGGCTGAGGAAAGATGTAGAGAAAGCTGGAACAGCAAGGCTTTTGCCTGATCCAGACACTCCTCACAAAGGAACTGGCTCTGGGGAGGGATTCTCGCCAAAGCAGCAGGGCCCTTCACTAGTGGGAGTTGAACAAGGACCACTGAATGATAACGCACCTTCCACCCCTGGATCAAGGAGTCTGGGAGAACATGGATGTGTGTGTGGAGGGGGGCGGGGCAGGCAGGTCAGAATTGACCCCGGGAGAAGCCCAAAGTGGACAACGGAGAGGGGCACTCTGTATATGGTGCTGAAAGTGCTTCCAGGTGGGGAGTTCATACTGTCAGGTAACTGGCCGCTCAACACTTGCCAGCATTTTCTGAAAGCAGAAACTGTGTTAGAACCCCATAAGAGGGGTCAGATAGAGCAAGTAACCTAGAGAAGTGGATAAAGGTGATTGGCCTCTCCTGGTTCTCTGCACTCCCCCAGACTCCACTTGGAAGGAGGCTTCCCACATTCCTGGGTAGAGGAACAAGAAGCAGGTGTCACTCCAGGATCCAGCTTTGTGAACTTCGGGTGGGGACAAGGAGATGTGGGGTGCCTCATTCTACTACTCTACTGTACAGTAAATGTATTTTCTTATGATTTTCTTTTTTTAAAGATTTTATTTATTTATTTGAGAGAAAGAGCATGCATGAGCTGTGGGGAGTTGCAGAGGGAGAGGGAGAAGCAGGCTCCCCGCTAAGCAGGGAGCTCCACATGGAGCTCCATCCCAGGACCCTGGGATCATGACCTGAGCCGAAGGCAGACACTTAACTGACTGAGCCACCCAGGGGCCCCATGATTTTCTTAGTAACATTTTCTTTTCTCTAGTTTATTTAAGAATACAGTATATAGCACATATAACATACAAACTATGTGTTAATCAATTGTTTATCTTATCAGTAAGGCTTCCAATCAATAGTAGGTAGTTAACTTCTGGGGGAGTCAAAAGTTATACACAGATTTTCAACCACATGGTATGTGTGTGGGGGGTGTTGGCATCACTAACCACGTTGTTCAGGGGTCAACTGTATATTGAGATAAAAGACAATGAAAATATTTAAGAATATGTAAGATATAGCTAAAGTACTGTTTAGTGAGAAATGCATAGCACTACATGATTATATTAGAAAAAAAAAGGGTAGGGGCACCTGGGTGGCTCAGTCAGTTAAGCGTCTGCCTTTGGCTCAGGTCATGATCCCAGGGTCCTGGGATGGAGCCCTGCATCAGGTTCCCTGCTCAGTGGGGAGCCTGCTTCTCCCTCTTTCCCACTCATGCTCTTTCTCACTATCTCTGTCACTGTCTCAAATAAATAAATAAAATCTTTAAAAGGAAAAAAAAGAAGGGTATAAATCAATAATTTAAGCTTCTACCTCAAGGAATTAGAAAAAAAAAAGAGCAATCCAAATAAAAATCCAAAGTAAATAGAAGGAAATGACAAATATAAGATAAGAAGCCATTAAAATTAAAAACAGAAAAACTATAGAGAAAATCAATGAAACCAAACGCTCGTTCTTTGAAATGACCAATAAAGTTGATAAACCTCCACTGAGACTGAGAAAGCAAAATAACAAGAAAAACATAAATTCTCAATATTAAGAAGAGAGGCTATATCACTACAGATGTTTCTAACCTAGACAATAAAGGGATAATTTGGGAATGCTACGAACAATTCTATGCACATAAATGGGATATCTTTATGGAGGGGATCAATTCCAGAAAAACCGCAAACTACCAAAACTCTCCTAAAATGGCATAGATTATTTGAATGGTCCTACAACTATTAAAGAAATTGAATTTGTAATAAAACATCCTCTGAAAATGAACTCTCCTTTCCCATATGGTTACTGTGAAGAACTCTTAACATTTGAAAAACAATTCAACATAATCTCTTTCAGAATATAGTAAAGGAATGAACATTTTCTAAGTCTCTGAACTCAGTTTATGAGGCCAACATTACTCTAAATGCCAAAACAAAAATAGTAAAAACAAACTTTAAAAAAGCAAAAATGCAGACTAATATGTTTTATGAAAACAGATACAGAATTCTAGATTCTGATTTAACAATACTGTGAAGTAGACATAAAGGAAGTTGGGGAAGAAGCTGAGACAAATACTGTAGAGAAAAATACAGGTTGTGAAAGAGGAATAGAAAGAGAAATTGAGAAAGTGTGTGTAGAGGGGTTCCTGGGTGGCTCAGTAGGTCAAGTGTCTGACTCTTGGTTTCAATCCAGGTCATGATCTCAGGGTCGTGAGATCAAGCCCCCAGTCGGGCTCCATGCTCAGTGCGGAGTTGGCTTGAGATTCTCTCTCTTCTTCACCCTCTGCCCCTCCCCCCTGCCCAAGCTCTCTAAATTAATTAATTAACTATTTTAATTTAAAAAGTGTGGCTAGAGAAACCTAATTTCAAATCCGCTCCTTTCCACTAAATACTGAGCAATTTGATTAAGGTTTATCACCTCTTTGGGCTTCACTTTACTCATCTCTAAAATGGAAGTAAAAGCAATTACCTTATAAGTTGCTTACATCATTTGAAGGATTAAATAAGATCATGTTTATACATTGTTCAATACAATGTCGGGCTTATATATCAATAAGTGGTAACTTAAAACCAAAGTGACTCGACATTTGCTGATGAAGTAAACAATACTCTCTGCACAACATCCAATGTAACCCAGACTCTGTAACAGTTTTTTCTTTTTTTTTAAGATTTTATTTATTTGAGAGAGAGAGAGATCACACATGCCCAAGCATGAGAGCACAAGGAAGGGGAGAGCAGAGGCAGAGAGAGAAGCAGACTCCCCACTGAGCAGGGAGCCTGATGTAGGACTTGATCCCAGAACCCAGAGATCATAACCCAAGCCAAAGGCAGCTGCCCAACCAATTGAGCCACCCAGGCGCCCCTCTACAACAGTTTTCACTAACGGATTCAATTAATCTCTAAATCCTCTACTGTGTCTGTTGACAATCACTTTTTTTTTTTTTTGAGAGAGAGAGAAAGAGAGAGAGAGGAAGCGGGAGAAAGACAGAGAGAGAGGGAGAGAGAGAATCTGAAGCACGCTCCAAGCCCAGCGTTGGAGCCCGACGTGGTGCTCGATCTCACGACCCTGAGATCATAACCTGAGCCGAAATCAAGAGTCAGATGCTGAACGGACTGAGCCACCCAGGGGTCCCCACTTCACTTTTCTAAAATATAAATACAGAGCAAAATTTTCTGAAATTGTAATCTCCATTGATCGTGCCCGTCCCTGTTCTGTGCAGAGGCTCAAAAAACACCTTCAAGGTATAAAAATGAGGGTGATACAAAATTCCCACCATTGCAATTGCTGACCTTATAAACCCACACAGGGACCCCATCCCCAGAGAAAGGGTCATTATTAAAATACTCAGGACACCAGGTGAAGAAGGGAGAGAAGCTGGTGGAGGAGTTGTAGAAGAGACACTGGACATTGCCTTCTAACTTTGCTCCTTTTGAATTTATATAGATTTGCTTATCTGATTAATAAGTCACCAATTTGGAAGACACAAAGCATGTAACACCCAATGATGAAAATAAGTCCCTGGGACTATAAAGCCCAGTACCTATCACATGCCTGGCACAAAAGAGAGGCACAGTAAATGACATTTAACCTGAAACGAACTGCATCCACAACTCCAGACAGCCAATGAACTAATGAGTTCCCAGTCTGCCATGCCCAAGGGCCTCACTGTCACTGTGTGCAGGGAGGTTTAGCTCCAGTGCTCTTACAGCACAGAGTCCTATTTCCCATTCAGAACCTCAGTGAATGGTGGGAGATTCCAAATCTTTTTGCCAGTCCATGTCACCCGCTTTCCCCAGAAGCCAGATCCTGTTTTGGGCATTTCCCACAGTCCTCACTGATCTGAGACTTGGCCACTGACTAGCCAGAGCAAGCCATCACCACCCAGATATTTAAGCACTTCCCACTGTGTTGCCTCTGACCTTGCACCTTTAGTCTGGATAACAAAAGAACTGGTATTTGGTGTTTTGTGCCCTGAGTTCTCCCTAGAGGGAGAATCAGCACATCCATACCAATTAATCATCTTCTGCCCACATCTTCCTCAAGGCCACCCTAATCCTTCCTAGAATGAAATACAAACTTCCTCTGCAGACTAGTATAGACTACTATTTCTTTAACCATAATCATCTTTTAATTGTGAAAATGACCTAGGGAGGGATACTGTTTAACACCTCTGCAAGGGAACTGTCACTTGTTTCTTTTTTTTTTTTTTAAGATTTTATTTATTTATTTGAGAGAGAGAGCGAGCAAGAGACAACGAGCAGGGAAGGAGGAGAGGGAGAAGCAGACTCCCAGCTGAGCAGGGGGCCCAATGCGGGACTCAATCTCAAACTCCAGGATCATGACCCAAGCCGAAGGCAGACACTTAACTGACAGCCGCCCAGGCGCCCCTGTCACTTGTTTCTTAACTCATGCCTAGGGATGTTGTCAAAATAATTATCTCAATGGCGAACATTCAGAGAACGTCAACATCATGACCTGAGGTTTCAATACTGATTGGGGCAAGCAAGAGATCCGGAAGCAAGACAAAGTGGGTCTTAATAAAATCTGATTTATATCCATAATAACCAAAAGCAATCTTGAAAAAGGAGCAAATTTGGAGGATTTAAACTTAACCGATTTCAAAACTTACTCTAAAGGCACAGTATCAAAGACAGTGTAGAACTGTCATAAGGATAGACATACAGATCAACAGAACAGAACTGAGACTCCAGAAATAAAGCCTGATATATATGGTTGATTGATTTTCAACAAGGGTGCTAAGGCAATTAATTCAATGAGGAATTATAGTATTTTCAACAAATGATGCTACATTTGAACAGCCACATACAACAATATGAATTTAGACTCTTAACTCACAACATACATAAAAATTAACCCAAATGGAATTGTAGTACTAAATGTAAGATTAAAAATTATAAACATTTTAGAAGAAAACAAAAGAAAATATTTGTGACACTGAGTTAGCTACAGATTTCTTGGGTATGAAATCAAAAGCATGAGCTATAAAAGAAAAAAATTATAATAAAATTTTTTAAAAAATGATAAATTCAATTTCACTTAAAGTAAAAACTTCTGTGCTTTAAACAACACTATTTAAAAACTAAAAAACAAAAACAAGCCACAGACGTTGGAAATCATATATCTGATAAGGGACTTGTATCCAGAATATATAAACAATACTTACAACTCTGCAATAAGAAGGCAAATGTTCAAATTAAAAATTGGGCTAAGAATTTGAAAGACACTCCTCCAAAGGAGATATACATCTATGTCAATTTAATGCATGAAAATATATTCTACATCTTAGGCACAAGGAAAATGCAAATCAAAACCACAGAGAGAACATTTCACACCACCAGGACGGCTATAATCGGGAAAGACAGAAAATAACATCTGCTGGTGAGAATGTGGAGTAATCATAACCCTCGTGCACTGTTGGTGGGACTGTAACTTGGTGCACTTTGGAAAGTTTTTGGCAGTTTCTTGAAATGTTGGACAGTAATTTACCATACAACTCAGCAATTCCACTCCTAGGAATCTAACCAAAAGAAATGAAAACATATGTTCACTCAAAGAATTATATGCGGACATTTATAGCAACATTATTCACAATAGCCTCAAACTGAAAACAGCTCGTATCCATCAACTGGTAAATGGATAAACAAAATGTGGTACTCCCATAAAATGAAACGCTATTTAGACATAAAAAGGAAGAAAATATTTATACCTATTTATACCTATTGGATGAACCTCAAAATCATTATGCTAAGTAAAAGCTGCAATATATGAAAGACTACATATTGTACGATTCCTTTAATATGAAATGTTCAGAAGAGGCAAATCCACAGTGAGAGAAAATTGATTAACGGTTGCCTGGGGCTAGGGGTGGGATTTGGGAGTAAGTACATATGGTCCTGAGGGTGATGGCAACATTCTAAAATTGAATTATGATGATGGTTGCATAATCCCATAAACTTACTAAAATTCACTGACTTGCATACTTTAAACAGGTCAGTTTTATGGAATATAAATTATGCTCCAATAAATCTGTTAAAAACAAAGGCTTTAATAGCTTTTTATAGATTCTTACCAACAATTACTTGATGAATTTGCTTTGGTGTCAAAATTAAGCTGCACTCATGTTTTTCATGGGGCGTGGATGGGTCCGATTTGAGTCCTTTGAGAACCTGTGGGAAAATGTTACTCCAAGATTAATTTTCAATATTAGCAAAAGATATTTTAAGAATTCTCATGACTTAATGGAATGTAAAATATTGCACATGCCTTTCTTCTCAGAGCCTTCGTCTCCTTGGATTCTATATTTCTGGTATTTAGTAACTGGTTAGGTTTGATCAGACACTTTGCTGAATATAATTCCTCTTCTATTTCCGTTTCTGAAAGTGAAGGTGACTTTAGACCTGACGCTGGCTGTAATCCTATGTCAGTATCATTATATGAATCCATGCATTCCCTATTGAAATCACAATAACAACTAATTGAGGCCAAGGGTTTTAGAAAATACACTGGCAAATCCCAACATTCCCCATAGCTCATGCTGCTGCTGACACACTCAGAACCACTTAGGAAGAATGATGCGCTAATCTGCAGAAAATTACCTTCTGCTGAGAAGACCCCATTCTCAAAGACCTCACCAAGGAAGTCAGGCCCACCCCACCACAACCAAGGACAGCTCACAATCAACGGCTGACAGAGAGCACAAAGGAGCCCCTTTAAAAGAAAAAAAAAAAGACAAGCCCCTTTGGCTCAACGCAGGAACATCTACGTGGCATAATTTATGCTTCAAGAGACCCTAGGCATCAGGCTGAGTGTAAGCCTTACCTGAAACACATCATTTCTCAGTTCCCTCCCCTGCCCTATCCTGCTTCCCTCATCTTGTTTCTCCTAAAAGAGCACTGTGTTGGAACCCACCTCAAGAACTGCTTCTGGGGAAACAAAACAATGTAAGACATTCCCGAACCAAAAGGAAAGAAGGAAATAACTGCAGTTAAAGGAGTTCAAGCTTTCATTATTTTCATATATGAAAAGGTCACTTAAATCACTAAAAAGAAACTAAGGAGTAAAGAAAAAAAAAATCTGGCTCTGCAGGCACCACGATCCGTTTCATACTGTTTGAGGAGGTGACCTTTACCTCTCTGCTTGTTTCCGCAGGCGCACACTTCTTAAATGTTTAATGTATCTCGCATAATAATTTTTATGTGCTTGCTTTTCAATTTTTTCAGATTTAGTATATGCGAAATCAGGATCCACATAGTTATACCTTGGAATCTTTGTGAAAATCGTCCTACAAGATAAGCAAGTTTTGTCAATATTTATATATATATATATGCATTGATTCAATCAGTCTTTATTGAATGTCTCCTACGCTAGTGGCTAAGCACAGAATGGTAAGGAAGGCAGGTTCTAGTCCTTTTCCTCATATCCTCTTACATGGCAAGACATTATGACATATAGAATTAGAATAAGATTTAAATTTCTTCCTAACCTAATTAGAGAAAATTCCTAAGGTCACTGCCATACAATGGTGCCTACTCTAAAACTACCCTTCAGGAATTAGTCAAGTAAGCAATTTGGAGAGTTCTAGAGTGGGGCGCCTGGGTGGCTCAGTCGTTAAGTGTCTGCCTTCAGCTCAGGTCATGATCCCAGGATCCTGGGATCGAGCCCCACTTCGGGCTCCCTGCTCAGCGGGAAGCCTGCTTCTCCCTCTCCCACTCTCCCTGCTTGTGTTCCCTCTCTCACTGTGTCTCTCGCTGTTAAAAAATAAATAAAACCTTAAAAAAAAAATGGAGAGTTCTAGAGTTACACATGGGACTAGATCTGAATCTGATTAGTGTTTCCTAAGAGGTAGTTACTTTCAAATGGCTGTGACAAAACTTAGAAATATATGTATATATATATAATCATAAATCCTTTTGTTAAAACACATTACTTTTTTAACATCTCAGAGCTTATGCAAGAACCATCAATGGAAAATTGATAGAGAGAAACCAATCCATAAATGAAGTACATCTACGTTATATCTCATGATCGCTCATCTGAGTTCATGCTCTTCCTTTCACCCACCATATTTTTCCATAAAAACAAAATGTACAATTATTCATATCTTCTCACCTTGGTCTACCTCAATACTCAACAGATTTTATCAATCATTAAGATTCTTACCCTCAATAATTAACTCAAGTATGAATCTATTAGTCATATGGTCAAATGAAATTTAATATTTCTCCCTGTTTTCAACAAGTCCTCAATGGTTACAGTAAGATAACTTTAACTGAATGACAGTCTTTATGAGAGTTAGACAATAAGAGAGAAATAAATGCTTTGCTACTCAAAAACAGTTGTTGAAAAGACCCCCCAAGAACCAAAGCACTCTTGAGAAGAACAAACCTGGAGGTATCACACTTCCAGATTTCAAGATAAACTACAAAGCTATAATAATCAAAAGAGTATGGTACTGGCAAAAACTAGACACATAGATCAATGGAAAAAATAGCCCAGAAATAAACCCATGTTTATACACTCAATCTTCCACAAAGGAAGCAAGAACATATAATGAGGAAAAAACAGTCTCTTCAATAAATGGTGCTGGGAAAACAGGACAGCTACATGCAAAAGAATGAAACTGGACCACTCTCTTACACCATACACAAAAATAAACTCAAAATGGATTAAAGATCTAAATGTGAGGCTTGAAGCCATAAAACTCCTACAAGAAAACATAGGCACTAATCTCTTTGACATCAGCCTTAGCAATATTTTTCAGGTTATGTCTCCCCAGGCAAGGAAAACAAAAGTAAAAATAAACTATTTGATTATATCAAACTAAAAAGCTTTTGTACAGTGAAGGAAACCATCAACAAAATGAAAAAGCAACCTACTGAATGGGAGAAGATATTTGGAAATGATATGTGCAATGAGGGGTTAATATCCAAATTATATAAAGAACTTATAAAACTCAACACCAAAAAAACCCAAATAATCCAATTTAAAAATGGGTAGATGACTGGAATAGACATTATCCCAGAGAAGACAGAGAGATGGCAAACAGACTCATGAAAATGTGTTCAAAATCACTTATAATCAGGGAAATAAAATTCAAAACCACAATGAGATATCACCTTACGCAAGTCAGGATGGCTAGTATTAAAAACACAAGAGATGATAAGTATTGATGAGGATGTGGAAAAAAGGGAACCATCCTGCACTGTTGGTGTGAATGTAAATTAGTATAGCCACTGTGGAAAATGGTATGGAAGTTCCTCAAAAGAATAAAAATATGGGGCGCCTGCGTGGCTCAGTCGTTAAGCATCTGCCTTCGGCTCGATCTCAGGGTCCTGGGATCGAACCCCGCATCAGGCTCCCTGCTCCGCAGAAAGCCTGCTACTCTCTCTCCCACTCCCACTGCATGTGTTCCCTCTTTTGCTGTCTCTCTCTCTGTCAAAAAATAAATAAAATCTTTTAAAAAAAACAAATACAAATCCTTTAAAAAATAAAACATAAATAAAAATAGAAATTCCATAAAACCCAGTAATTCCACTTCTGGGTATTTACCCAAAGAAAACAAAAACACTAATTCAAAAAAATATATGCAATAGCCAAGATATGGAAGAAATCTAAGTGTCCATGAAGAGATGCATGAATAAATAAGATGTAATATATATGTACACACATATATGTATATACACATAATGGAATATTATACTCACCCATAAAGAATGAAATCTTGCCATTAGCAACAGTGGATGGACCTAGGGAATTATGCTAAGTGAAATAAGTCAGACAGCAAAAGACAAATGCCATATGATTTCACTTATATGTAAAATCTAAAAAACAAAACAGAAAAACAGAAATACTCACAAATACAGAGAACAAACTGGTGGTTGCCAGGGAAGAAGAGAGTAAGGGGAATGGGTGATATAGGTGAAGGGGATAAAAGAGGTACAAATTGCTGGTTATAAAAAAATAAGTCACAGAGATGAAAACTACAGCATAGAAACTATTGTCAATAATACTGTAATAACATTGTATGATGACAGATGATAGCTACACTTATAAGCACTGCCTACTGTATACAATTGTCAAATCAAAATGATGTACACCTGAAACTAATATCATATTGCATGTCAACTATAATTCAAAAAAAAATTAAAACAAGCAAAAAAAAAAGACAGTTAATTTAAACTTCCCTCAGGCTTCAGGAACCTTAACCACCTTTAAATCTAGAAATGCTTCCTATATCTGAAGTCTCAAGGTCTGTAACAAGGAGTAAAGGAAGGTCATGGAAAGAAGTAGTAAAATAAATGCCTGAAGGGACAAAGAGCTGGTTATTAACATACCTAAATGCTTATTTGCCCATAAAGAAGAAACTTCATGAAGCTAGCAAACTGAATTCAACAATACACTGAAAACAATCATTCACCACAATCAAGTAGGATTTATTCCTCGGTTGCAAAGGTGGTTCAAAATTCAAAAATTAATCAACATATTTCACATCAGTAAAAGATAAAAACCATATGATCATTTCAATAGACATAGAAAAAGCATTTGACAAAGTACAACATCGACTCATGATAAAAATCCTGAACAAATTAGGTTTAGAGGGAACATACCTCAACATAATGAAGGCCATCAACTAAAAACCCACAGCTAATATCATACCCAATGGGGAAAACAGAGCTTTTCCCCTAAGGTCAGGAACAAGACAAGGATATCCACTCTCACCACTTATATTTGACATGGTACAGGAAGTCCTAGCCACAACAGTCAGACAACAAGAAGAAATAAAAAGCATCCAAATCGTTAAGGAAGAAGTAAAATGTTCATTATTTGCAGATGACATGATATTATATATAGAAAACCTCTAAGACTTCACCAAAAAATTGCTAGAACCAGTATACAAATTCAGTAAATTTGCAGGATACAAAATCAATGTACAGAAATCTGTTGCATTTCTATAAACTAATAATGAAGCAGCAGAATGAGGAATTAAGAAAAAAATCCCATTTACACTTATACCCAAAATAATAAAATACCTAGGAACAAACCTAACCAAAGAGGTGAAAAACTTGTACTCTGAAAACTATAAAACACTGATGAAAGAAATTGAAGATGAGAAGGGAGAAGCAAGATGGCTGAGGAGTAGGAGAACTAAATTTCGTCTGGTCCCAGGAATTCAGCTGGAAAGGTATCAAACCATTCTGAACACCTACAAAATCAACAAGAGATCAAAGAAGACAATAGCAGCAACTCTGAACAGAAAAGTGACCACTTTCTGGAAGGTCTCTTCTGATTTCTTTAGTGTATATTTTTCTGGGGTTGTTCTTACCCTGTTAGCATTTGGTTCTCTCATTCATCTATTCTCCTCTGGACAAAATGACAAGACGGAAAAACTCACCTCAAAAAAACGAACAAGAGGCAGTACCGACTGTCAGGGACCTAATCAACATGGACATTCGTAAGAGGTCGGAACTAGAGTTTAGAATGACAATTATAAAGATACTACCTGGGTTTGAGAAAAGTATGGAAGATACTAGGGAAACCCTTTCTGGAGAAATAAAAGAACTAAAATCTAACTAAGGTGAAATCAAAAAGCTATTAATGAGGTGCAATCAAAAATGGAGGCTATAACTGCTAGGATAAATGAGGCAGAAGAGAGAATTAGTGATATAGAAAACCAAATGATGGAGAATAAAGAAGCTGAGGAAAAGAGAGACAAACAACTACTAGATCACGAGGGCAGAATTTGAGAGATAAGTGATACCATAAGATGAAACAATATGAGAATAATTGGGATCCCAGGAGAAGAAGAAAGAGAGAGAGGGGCAGAAGGTATATTGGAGCAAATTACAACAGAGAACTTCCCTAATTTGGGGAAGGAAACAGGCATCAAAATCCAGGAGGCACAGAGAACCCCCCTCAAAATCAATAAAAATAGGTCAACACCCCGACATCTAATAGTAAAACTTACAAGTCTCAGAGACAAAGAGAAAATCCTGAAAGCAGCTCAGGACAAGAGATCTGTAACTGACAATGGTAGAAACATTAGATTGGCAACAGACCTATCCACAGAGACCTGGCACGCCAGAAAGAAGTGGCATGATATATTCAGAGCACTAAATGAGAAAAACATGCAGCCAAGAATACTATATATGGCTAGGCTGCATTGAAAATAGAAGGAGAGATAAAAAGCTTCCAGGACAAACAAAAACTAAAAGAATACGCAAATACGAAATGAGCCCTACAGGAAATATTGAAAGGGGTCCTCTAAGCAAAGACAGAGCCTAAAAGTAACATAAACCAGAAAGGAACAGAGACAATATACAGTAACAGTCACTTTACAGGCAATACAATGGCACTAAATTCCTATCTTTCAATAGTTACCCTAAATGTAAATGGGCTAAATGCCCCAATCAAAAGACACAGGCTATCAGATTGGATAAAAAAACAAGACCCATCGATATACTGTCTGCAAGAAACTCATTTTAGACCCAAAGACACCTCTAGGTTTAAAGTGGGGCATTGGAAAACAATTTATCATGCTAATGGACATCAAAAGAAAGCTGGGGTAGCAATCCTTATATCAGACAAATTAGATTTTAAACCAAGGACTATAATAAGAGATGAGGAAGGACACTCCATCATACTTAAAGGATCTTTCCAACAAGAAGATCTAACAATTGTAAATATCTATGCCCCTAACATGGGAGTAGCCAGCCAATTAATAACAAAACCAAAGAAACACATCAAAAACAATACAATAATAGTAGGAGAATTTAACATCCCCCTCACTGAAATGGACAGATCATCTAAGCAAAAGATCAACAAGGAAATAAAGGCTTTAAATGACACACTGGACCAAATGGACTTCACAGACATATTAAGAACATTCCATCCCAAAGCAACATAATATACATTCTTCTCTAGTGCCCATGGAACAGCCTCCAGAATAGATCACATCCTAGGTCACAAATCAGGTCTCAACCAGTACCAAAAGATTGGGATCATTCCCTGCATATTTTTGGACCACAATGCTTTTTTTGAAACTAGAACTCAATCGCAAGAAGAAAGTCGGAAAGAGCTCAAATACACAGAGACTAATGAGCATCCTACTAAAGAATGAATGGGTCAACCAGAAAATTAAAGAAGAATTTAAAAAATTCATGGAAACCAATGAAAATGAAAACACAACTGTTCAAAATCTTTGGGATGCAGCAAAGGTGGTCCTAAGAGGAAAGGATACATCAATACAAGCCTTTCTCAAGAAACAAGAAAGGTCTCAAATACACAACCTAACCCTACACCTGAAGGAGCAGGAGAAAGAACAGCAAATAAAGCCTAAACACAGCAGGAGAAGAGAAATAATAAAGATCAGAGCAGAAATCAATGAAATAGAAACCAAAGAACAGTAGAACAAATCAATGAAACTAGGAGGTGGTTCTTTGAAAGAACTAGTAAGATTGATAAACCCCTGGCCAGACTTATCAAAAAGAAAAGAGAAATGACCCAAATCGACAAAATCAGGAATGAACGAGGAGAGATCACAACCAACACCAAAGAAATACAAACAATTATGGAGAACATATTATGAGCAACTCTATGGTAGCAAATTAGATAATCTGGAAGGAATGGATGCATTCCTAGAGATGTATCAACTACCAAAACTGAACCAGCAAGAAATAGAAAACCTGAAGAGACCCATAACCACTAAGGAAATTGAAGCAGTCATCAAAAATCTCCCAACAAACAGGAGCCCAGAGCCAGATGGCTTCCCAGGGGAATTCTACCAAACATTTAAGGAAGAATTAATACCTATTCTTCTGAAACTATTCCAAAAAATAGAAATGGAAGGAAAACTTCCAAACTCATTTTATGAGGCCACCATTACCTTGATCCCAAAACCAGACAAAGACCGGATCAAAAAGGAGAATTACAGACCAATACCCCTGATGAACGTGGATGCAAAAATTCTCACCGAAATGCTAGCCAATAGGATCCAACAGTACATTAAAAGGATTCTTCACCACGACCAAGTGGGATTTATCCCTGGGCTGCACGGTTGGTTCAACACCCGCAAATCAATCAATGTGATACAATACATTAATAAAAGAAAGAACAAGAAACATATGATCCTCTCAATAGATGCAGAAAAAGCATTTGACAAAGTACAGCATCCTTTCTTGATCAAAACTCTCTGGAGTATAGGGATAGAAGTTACATACCTCAATATCATAAAAGCCATCTATGAAAAACCCACAGCGAATATCATTCTCAATGGGGAAAAACTGAGAGCTTTCCCCCTAAGGTCAGGAACACGGCAGGGATGTCCACTATCACAACTGCTATTCAAAATGGTACTAGAACTCCTAGCCACAGCAATCAAACAATAAAAAGAAGTAAAAGGCATCCAAATCAGCAAAGGAGAAGTCAAACTCTCACTCTTTGCATATGATATGATGCTTTATGTGGAAAACCCAAAAGACTCCACCCCAAAACTGCTAGAACTCATACAGGAATTCAGTAAAGTGTCAGGATATAAAATCAATGCACACAAATCAGTTGCATTCCCATACACCAACAACAAGACAGACGAAAGAGAAATTAAGGAGTCGATCCCATTTACAATTGCACCCAAAACCGTAAGATATCTAGGAATAAATCTAACCAAAGAAGCTAAGAATCTGTACTCAGATGACTATAAAATATTCATGAAAGAAACTGAGGAAGATACAAAGAAATGGAAAAACATTCCATGCTCATGGATTGGAAGAAGAAATATTGTGACGATGTCAATGCTACCTAGAGCAATCTACACATTCAATGCAATCCTTATCAACATACCATCCACTTTTTTCAAAGAAATGGAACAAATAATCCTAAAATTTGTATGGAACCAGAAAAGACCCCAAATAGCCAGAGGAATGTTGAAAAAGAAAAGCAAAGCTGGTGGCATCACAATTCCGGACTTCCAGCTCTATTACAAAACTGTCATCATCAAGACAGTATGGTACTGGAACAAAAACAGACACATAGATCAATGGAACAGAATCGAGAGCCCAGAAATGGACCCTCAACTCTACGGTCAACTCATCTTTGACAAAGCAGGAAAGAATGTCCAATGGAAAAAAGACAGTCTCTTCAACAAATTATGTTGGGAAAATTGGACAGCCACATGCAGAAGAATGAAACTGGACCATTTCCTTCCACCACACACAAAAATCGACTCAAAGTGGTTGAAAAACCTAAATGTGAGACAGGAGTCCATCAAAATCCTAAAGGAGAACACAGGCAGCAACATCTTCAACCTCAGCGGCAGCACCTTCTTCCTAGAAACATCGCCAAAGGCAAGGGAAGCAAGGGCAATAATGAACTACTGGGACTTCATCAAGATAAACAGCTTTTGCACAGCAAAAGAAACAGTCCACAAAACAAAAGACAACCGACAGAATGGGAGAAGATATTTGCAAATGACATATCAGATAAAGGGCTAGTATCCAAAATCTATAAAGAACTTATCAAACTCAACACCCAAAGAACAAATGACCCAATCAAGAAATAGCAGAAGACATGAACAGACATTTTTCCAAAGACATCCATAGGGCCAAGAGACACATGAAAGAGTGCTCAACATCACATCAGGGAAATCCAAATCAAAACCTCAATGAGATACCACCTCACACAAGTCAGAATAGCTAAAGGAAACGACAGATGTTGGCGAGGATGCAGAGAAAGGGGAACCCTCCTACACTGTTGGTGGGAATGCAAGCTGGTGTAGCCACTCTGGAAAACAGTATGGAGGTTCCTCAAAAAGTTGAAAATAGAGCTACCCTATGACCCAGCAATTGCACTACTGGGTATTTACCCCAAAGATACAAATGTACTGATCCGAAGAGGTACATGCACCCCAAGGTTTATAGCAGCAATGTCCACAATAGCCAAACTATGGAAAGAGCCAAGATGTCCATCAACAGATGAATGGATTAAAGAAGATGTGGTGTGTGTACACACACACACACACACACACACACACACACACACACACACACACACAGTGGAATATTATGCAGCCATCAAAAAATTGAAATCTTGCCATTTGCAATGATGTGGATGGAACTGGAGGGTATTATGCTGAGTGAAATAAGTCAATCAGAGAAAGACATATATCATATGGTCTCACTGATATGAGGAATTCTTAAGCTCAGGACACAAACTGAGGGTTGCTGGAGTGGTGGGGTGTGGGAGGGATGGGGTTGCTGGATGATAGACATTGGGGAGGGTATGTGCTATGGTAAGCACTGTGAATTGTGCAAGACTGTTGAATCACAGTTCTGTACTTCTGAAACAAATAACGCAACATATTTTAAGAAAAAAGAAAAAGAAGAAGATAACAGGAGAGGAAGAAAAGGGGAGTATGTCAGAGGGGGAGACGAACCATGAGAGATGATGGACTCTGAAAAACAAACTGAGGGTTCTAGAGGGGAGGGGGGTAGGGGGATGGGTTAGCCTGGTGATGGGTATTGAGGAGGGCACGTTCTGCATGGAGCACTGGGTGTTATGAACAAACAATGAATCATGGAACACTGCACCAAAAACTAATGATGTAATATATGGTGATTAACATAACAATAAAAAAATTTGTACTTTCCTAAAAAAAAAATAAAAAAAAAAAGAAGAAGAAGAAGATAGTAGGAAGGGAAAAATGAAGGGGGGGAATCGGAGGGGGAGTTGAACCATGAGACTATGGACTCTGAGAAACAAACTGTGGGTTCTAGAGGGGAGGTGCTTGGGGGATGGGTTAGCCTGGTGATGGGTATTAAGGAGGGCATGTATTGCATGGAGCACTGGGTGTTGTACGAAAACAATGAATCATGGAACACTACATCAAAAACTAATGATGTAATGTATGGTGACTAACATAACATAATGAAATAAAATTAAAAAAACTAATGATATCTGGTGATTAAAATAATAAAATAAAAGAAAAAAAGAAACATCATAGCAAAAAAAAAAAAAAGGAAGAGGAGACTAAGAAATGGAAATACATTCCACGCTCATGGATTAGAGAACAAATATTGTTAAAATGTCTATACTAAGGGCTTCTGAGTGGCTCAGTAGGTTAAACGTCTGCCTTCGGCTCAGGTCATGATCCCAGGGTTCTGGGATCAAGTCTCACATCGGACTTCTTTTCAGCAGGGTGCCTGCTTCTCCCTCTGCCTGCTGCTCCCCCTGCTTGTGCTCTCTCTCCGACAAATCAATCAATCAATCAATCAATCAATCAATCTTAAAAAAAAAATAAACTATATATGAGACCTGAAACCCGCATAAAAGTCCTAGAAGAGAATAGAGGCAGTAACTTTGTTGTCACTGGCCATAGCAACTTTTTTCTAGATATGTCTCCTGTCGTAAGGGAAACAAAAGTAAAAATAAAATATTGGGACCACATCAAAATAAAAATCTGCACAGTGAAGGAAACAATCAACAAAACTAAAAGGCAAGCTACAGAATGGTAGAAGACATGGGTTACTATCCAAAATATATAAAGAACTTATACAACTCAACACCCAAAAAACAAATAATTCAATCATAAAATGGGCAGAAGACATGAACAGACATTACTTCAAAGAAGACATTCAGATGGCCAACAGACACACGAAAAGATGTTCATCATCACTTACCATCAGGGAAATGCAAATCAAAACTACAATGAGATATCACCTCATACCTGTCAGAATGGCCAAAATCAACAACACAAGAAAAACAGTGTTGGCGAGGATGTGGAGAAAGGGGAACCCTATTGCACTGTTAGTGGGAATGCAAACTGGTGCAGTCACTTGAAAATAGTATGGAGGTTCATTGAAAAATTAAAAATAGAACTACCCTAAGATCCAGCAATTGCACTACTGGGTATTTACCCAAAGAACACAAAAACACTAACTCAAAGGGATACATGCACCCCTGTGTTTACTGTAGCTTTATTTACAATAACCAAGATATGGAAGCAGCCCAAGAGTCCATCAACTAATGAATGGATAAAGAAGATGTGGTATACACACACACACACACACACACACACACACACACACATGCACGCACGCACACACGCTATGGAATATTATTCAGTCGTTAAAAAAAGAATGAAATCTTGCCATTTGCAACAACCTGGATGGAGCTAGACAGTATAATACTATGGGAAGTAAGTCAGTCAAAGAAAGACAAATACCATATAATTCCACATATAATTCATATGTGGAACTTAAGAAACTTAAGAAAAAAAACAAATGAGCAAAGGGAAAAAAAAGAGAGAGAAATCAAGAAACAGACTCTTAATTATAGAGAACAAACTGATGTTACCAGAGGGGAGGTGGGTGAGGGGATGGGGTGAAATTGGTGATGGGGATTAAGGAGTGTACTTGGTGTGATGAGCACCAGGTGATGTATGGAAGTGTTGAATTGTACTCCTGAAACTAATATTACACTGTATGTTAAGTAACTGGAATTAAAATAAAAACTTTAAAAAAAAGAATAAACTTCATGAAATACCTCTTCAGCTTTGAGTAGGTGATTTTTTTTTAATGTGCAAAATACAGGGGACAAAATTTATTATGCAAATAAAACACTTTTCCTCATTTATTTATTTAAAAATATTTACCCAGTGCCTATTATATGCCTGACACTGTTCTAAACACAGGACATACTGTACTAAAAAAAGTTAGACAAAAATTCCCAACTTATTTTCTTTATTTTCTTGTCAAAATCATTAATAAAATGCATTAAGAAATAAAATAGTAATTATAGTTACCAACAATTTAATACATCATAAAATTTCATTACTTAAAGTTACTAATTGTTAACCAGAAAATAACTAAATTTTGTATCTCTATTAATATGGAAAAGAATAAATTGAGAAGAATACTTTTGGCCATGAGATAAATAGGAAATGTTTAGCTTTCTTCAAAAAAAAATCTGGCGAGATTTATAAAGAGCTTATCAAACTCAACACCCAAAAAACAAATAATCCACTGAAGAAATGGGCAGAAGACATGAACAGACATTTCTGCAAAGACGACATACAAATGGCCAACAGACACATGAAAAAATGCTCCACATCACTTGCCATCAAGGAAATACAAATCAAAACCACAATGAGATACCACCTCACATCAGTCAGAATGGCTAAAATTAAAAGTCAGGAAACAACAAATGCTGGTGAGGTTGCGGGGAAAGGGGAACCCTCTTATACTCCTGGTGGAAATGCAAGCTGGTACAGGCACTCTGGAAAACAGTATGGAGGTTCCTCAAAAAGTTGAAAATAGAGCTACCCTACGATCCAGCAATTGCACTATTGGGTATTTACCCAAAGGATACAAACACAGAGATCCCAAGGGGCACCTGCACCCCAATGTTTATAGCAGCAACGTCCACAATAGCCAAACTATGGAAAGAGCTCAGATGTCCATCAACAGATAAATGGATAAAGAAGAGGTGGTATATATACACAATAGAATATTACTCAGCCATCAAAAAAATGAAATCTTACCATTTGCAATGACATGGATGGAACTAGAGGGTATTATGCTAAGGGAAATAAGTCAATCAGAGAAAGACAATTATCATATGATTTTACTAATATGTGGGATTTAAGAAACAAAACAGAGGACCTTAGGGGAAGAGAGGGAAAAATAAAATAAGATGAAATCAGAGAGGGAGACAAACCATAAGAGACTCTTAACTCTATAGTTAAACAATCTGAGGGTTGCTGGAGGCGAGGTAGGTGGGGATGATGGGCATTAAGGAGGGCATGTGATGTAATGAGCACTGCGTATTATATGCAAGTGATGAATCAATGAACTCTACCTCTGAAATTGATAATACACTATATGTTAATTAATAGAATTTAAATAATTTTTTTAAAAAATCTGGCAGAACTAACACTACATATGTTACCTAAATTGAATTTAAATAAAGAGTATTTTTAAAATCTGGCATTTTTTAGATCATATTAAGACTGATTTAGACAGAAAAAATATTAATATTTAATTAACATATATCTATACAAACATATTTGTATAAACATAGGAAAGAACTGAAAAGGATACATAAAAAATTGTTTCCAACAGATACTTCTGTATGGGAGGGAGTGCAATGAGTCAGAGGGAGAGATGAGTTTTCCTTTTTTATACTATATAATTATTCAAAATGGAGTCTGAGTGATTTTTGCACTCCTATGCTTCATGGTACGTATCAAACAAAAAAGAGAGAGAGAAAGGCTGGTACGAATAAAATTTGTAAAATAAAATAACAAGACTGACTATGCAAAGACCCAGAATTTTCCAATTGTGGATAATAAAACAATTATGGCCTAAAATCAAATGATATTGCAAGAAAATGACTGTAAAATTAAGTGAGCTCAATGACTCACCAAAGGTAAAGAGACAAGTAGAGAAAACCCAGGAACATTATCAAGTTTAGATAGTGTACTAGTAACACATAAGCAGGCAGAAAAATTCATTTCAGTCTGCAATGTGTAAAAACCAGGATGCCTGGGTTCCTCTCACTAAGCACTTGAAAGGTAGTAATTTCTTTGAGGCGTGGATTGATTTAAATTGAGGTTTGACATCACCTTTGATCCTAATTGGTGAAGTTTTAGTTCAATTTGGGAAAGGTTATGAGAAATGTGACTTTGAGGGGAACAAAGGTGATGATGATGATCAATAATGACGATGATGACGACTAGTTTCTCACAATTGTAAATGTTTATTTTTATTTTAGATAAATTCAAGCTGTCAGCCATACTTAATGAGTATGACTAGTCTGAGAACTTGATAGATTTCTAAAAGTGATTTTTTTCTATTATTCTATATTTTTCAACAGCATATTTTAATAATCATCTGGTAAACCATCCACTTCCTGTCAAGCACAGAGTAGAGGTGATGAGAGGTAGGACAAAGCAAATACAGTAGCATTCAATAACCATCACCTCCAATGTAAAACAAAACAAGAGAGATAAAATTTTATTACTATTATTATTATCGTCATCATTAGTTTGTTATAGCAGGATCTGCTAAGACCTGCATATCATGTTGGTCATTGTATCTTTCAAAATTTCTGGTTTTTAATATAACATGTTACCTGAAAACTTTATGCTGGTCTCCAGACCTGATACTTGCAGCTCGGTCATTGGGAAAGGCTATCAGTGCACCCTCCATTGACTCTTTACTTATGCGATGATTGTGAAGGCATGTCATGGCTGATTGAAGCATTGTAACAGGTGCACGGTCCTTGTATTTTGGCAAGTCTCTAACCACAAACTGTCCCGTAGGATTACTGACCAAAGGGGATATACCTTTTATGGAATTGAATATTAAGTTAAATACAGTTTCTTGAATTTCAGCTTTCCAAATAATATCCATGCATTAATACACTACACTGTTGGTTCTAACTTAAAACTAAATCCCTAAAAAAACACATTCAGAAAATACAAATAATTCATCTAATAAATGGACCTACACAAGACAATTTAGAAAATATTGCATACATAAAAAAGAAAACATAGTAACTTGAAAGAATGGGTTAGCCTATGTGACATAAGCTTTTATAGATCAAAGAGAGCTGAATATCAGCAATTTCATATGGCTCAATGTATAAAAGATAATTGAGTATTACAGGAAATAGCAACAAGATAATCCATGGAATGGTCAAAACTAGTTTATATTAGAGACTCAAACCAAAATGTAGAATATAATATAAAAACCAATAAAATACTTAATAAATTTTATAGATCACTAAACCAGTGCTATGCAAATTATAATCCTCAAAATGGCAGCATCAGCAACTGTCAGGGACATGTTAGAAATGCAAATCTTTGGGTTCTACCAAAGACCTATTTAGCAATCAGTTCTGGGATACAGACCAGTGAGATCTATTTTAACCAGCCTTCTAAGTGATTTTGATGCATTCATAAGGTAAGTACCACAAGATCAGACCACATTTGATACACATAGCTAAGCAATCGGTGTGCTAAAATAATCCTATATAACCTTAATTTAAAAAAATATGTGTCCACATTAGCTTACCAGGATTAATTTTCATCACAACTTTCTTGGTGGAAGGTTTGCAGATGCTCTTGAAATCTAAATATATTTGATGAAAAGGCTTTAGTGATGACTGCAAATTTTCATCTGCCACTGAGCCAATAATCTCTATCAATTGCTTCACTTTAAAGACTCCTACTTGATGTGGAATGAATGAACATGTCACAGTCTAAAAAAAGAAAAAGTAACCAATTGCTATAGGCTGAATGTTTGTGAATCCCCAAAACTCACATGTTTAAACCTAATGCCCAATGTGATGGAATTAGGAGATAGGGCCTTTGGGAGGGCCCTCACCTGACCATGCTGGCACCTTGATCTAGGACTTCTAGCCTACAGTACTGTGAGAAATAAATTTCTGTTGCTTATAAACCATGCAATCTATGGTATTTTGTTTTAGCAGTCCAAATGGATTACAAAAATAATATTAAACTGTTGGAAAAAATAAAAAGCAAATAAAAAAACTTTTTTTTTTAATTTTTAAAGGAGAGCTAGTCCATCACCGAAATATAAAAGTAGCTTAGAAATACCATATACAGCATTGACAAACCTTTAAGATATATATTATTGGAAAAGTATTTAAGAAAAAATTAAGAACAATGTTATTGAAGCACCTCCAGAATAGCAAATCAAGGATCTCCAAATATCTACTCCTCTACAAGGGAAAGAAACCACTGGAATAACTGTCAAAATCAACTTTACACATATTTTAAAATTACCCAAAAGCTTATAAAAATCCAAGGAGTATTTAAGAAAAACATAGCTGATCAGCCATCAGAAAGGATGAATACCTACCATTTACATCAACATGGATGAAACTGGAGGGTATTCACGCTAAGTGAAATAACTCAGTCAGAGAAAGACAATTATCATATGGTTTCACTCATATGTGGAATATCAGAAATAGCACAGAGGACCATAGGGGAAGGGAGGGAAAACCGAATGGGAAGAAATCAGAGAGGGAGACAAACCATGAGACTTGACTCTGGGAAACACACTGAGGGTTGCAGAAAGGGACGTGGGTTGGGGGATGGGGTAACTGGGTGATGGGCATTAAGGAGGGCATGTGATGTAATGAGCACTGGGTGTTATACGCAACTAATGAATCACTGAACACTATACCAAAAACGATTGATGTACTATATACTGGCTAATTGAATTTAAATAAAATTTTTAAAATAGCTGAATCTCTGAAAGAATAACAGGTTTCGTGTCATTTTTATACACCGTAATCCCATCCTCCTCTCCCCGGTTTTGAGCTCTCCTTGAAAAACAACAGCCTTGTAACTATGGCAGCTGTAAAAACTATTAGCCTAGCAACCAGGGAGGGAAAAGATTGCGTTTGGAGCTCTCCAAAAATCCTATCCCCAGAGAATTGTCCCTATTTGTCCTGTCTAGAAGCTAGCTAAAAAGCCTACTATAAGGGTATTTTTTTTTTTTTTAAGATTTTATTTACTTGACAGAGAGAGAAGGAACACAAGCAGGGAGAGCAGCAGAGGGAGAGGGAGAAGCAGGCCCCCTGCAGAGCAGGGAGCCTAATGCGGGACTCGATCCCAGGACCCCGGGATCATGAGTTGAGCCGCTGAAGTCAGACGCCACCCAGGTGCCCCAGGGTATTATTTTTAATTGACCTGGTTCGGGGCTCATTCTTTGTGAACAACTCTCTCCCCCCAGTTTTGTACTCTCTTCCCCTCCCCCTCATCAAAAAATCAGCAGCAATTGCTAAACATCACAGCAACTTGAAGTAGCATTACCATTTAAGGCCAACAAGAGGCAAAACAAAAAAGAAAAAAGGAAAATAAAAACACAAAATATTCAGAGGATATTTGAAAAGCTCTGACATATTCCTGGGAATCTAGACCACCACACACATGTGTAGGACAGTGTACATGCCCAGGAAAGATTTGAGAAAGCTCTAATTTCTGACATCTGGCTGACTTTGAGACTCTGTGCAAGGTGAAATTAAAGGCCAATAAAAGCTATAAAATACCTGACAGAACAATGAAGATATGCCTCACCCAATACATTTACACAAACGCTCTTGGCAAAGGCTGTGAGACTTATCGATTCAAGGAATTTAAGAGAAGCTCTGCCCAATCATTAGCTGACCCCTAAATTAACTGAGCAGATCCTTGATTGGCTGCACATAACAAAGAAAACAACATTTACAGACTCAGTCTACAAAGTTACTAAAGAAAAAGAACAAAAACAAAGAGCAATGACAATAAATCTTGAGAGCTATCTGATTTGAGTTGCCAAATTATATCATTTAAAATGCCCAGTTTTCAAGAAAAAAAATATGGGACACAAAAAGAAAGAGGAAAGTATGGCCAACACACAGAAAAAATGCAATAAATAGAAACTATGCCCGAAGAAACCCAAATGTTGAATTTATTAAACAAAGATGATAAGTTGACTATTATAAATATGCTCAAAGAACTAATGGAAAATATAACTAAAGAATTAAAGGAAGACACCAAAAGCAAAGGCAACAAAAGTAAAAATAAACAATAAATAAAGTGGGACTTCATCAAACTAAAAAGCTTCTGTAGAGCAAAGGAAACCATCAACAAAATGAAAAAGCAACCCATGGGATGGGAAAAAATATCACTCATTAATCATCATCACTCAACATTACTAATCATCAGGGAAATGCAAATCAAAACCACAATAAAGTATCATGGCACACCTGTCAAAATCACTATTATCAAAAAGACAAGAAAGATCAAGTGTTTAGGAATAAAATAGAAACAAAACCTTGACATTTTTGACAACACAGGTATACTTTGAGGGCATTATGCTAAGTGAAATAAGTCAGACACAGAAA
The DNA here is from genome assembly GCF_037043125.1 of Eumetopias jubatus. Classification (NCBI taxonomy): domain Eukaryota; kingdom Metazoa; phylum Chordata; class Mammalia; order Carnivora; family Otariidae; genus Eumetopias; species Eumetopias jubatus. Next base: position 96,031,728 of record NW_028274817.1, read on the forward strand.
GACAAATACTGTATGAACTCACTTATATGTGGGATCTAAAAACAAAAAACAAACAAACAAAAAAAACCAAGCTCATATATACACAGTATAGACTGGTGGTAGTCAAGACAAGGGGAGGCAGGTGGGTGAAATGGATGAAGGGGGTCAAAAGGTACAAATTTCCAGTTATAGAATAAGTAAGTCATGAGGATATAACGTACAGCATAGTGACTAGAGTTAATACTATATCACATATTTGAAAGTTGCTACAAGAGTAAATCTTAAGAGTTTTTATCACAAGAAAAAAATTTGTAACTATGTATAGTGATAGATATTAAATAGACTTATTATGATGATCATTTCCCAATATATATAAATTATCATTACATTGTACACTTGAAACCTAATGCTATGTCAATTATACCTCAATAAAAAAGGATTAGAAAAGGTATGAAAACATCTCAAAAAATAGAGACTATCAATACAGTATAGAAATTGTTAAAAAGAACAAATAAAGAGAAGGAAATATGGAAAACTCACAAATATGTAGAAGTTAAACAATACACTCCTAAGTAACCAATGGGTCAAAGAAATCTCAGGGGAAATTAGAGAATACCTTGAGATGAAGGAAAACTATAACACAACATGTCAAAACTCATGGAATACAGCAAAAGCTGTAATTAGAAGTAAATTTAAGGGGCGCCTGGGTGGCTCAGTGGGTTAAGCGTCTGCCTTTGGCTCAGGTCATGACCCCAGGGTCCTGGGATCCCTGCTCAGCGGGGAGTCTGCTTCCCCCTCTGCCCCTCCCCCCACGTGTACGCACACACTCTCTCGCACGCTCTCTCACACACTCTCCTGTCAAAAATAAATAAATAAATAAATAAATTTTTTTTTAACAAGGTTTAAAAAGGGACACATGGGGGGCACCTGGGTGGCTCAGTCATTAAGCGTCTGCCTTCAGCTCAGGTCATGATCCCAGAGTCCTGGGATCGAGCCCCACATTGGGCTCCCTGCTCAGCGGGAAGCCTGCTTTTCCCTCTCCCACTTGTGTTCCTGCTCTTACTATCTCTCTCTCTGTCAAATAAATAAATAAAATCTTTAAAAAAAAAAGGGGGGGATGCATGGGTGGCTCAGTCAGTTGAGCATCTACCCTCGGCTCAGGTCATGATCCCTGGGTCCTGGAATCCAGTCCTGCATCAGGCTCCCTGCTCAGCGGAAAGCCTGCTTCTCCCTCTCCCTCTGCTGCTCCCCCTGCATGTGTTCTCTCTCTCTCTCTCTCTGACAAATAAATAAAATCTTAAAAAAAATTTTTTAAGATAAAATAAGAAATAAAAGGTTTTAAAAAATGAAATAAATTTAAGAGGCCTTTAAGCAATAACCTAAACTTCCACCTTAGGAAATAGAAAAAAGAAGTAAGCCCAAAGTGAAGAGAAGAAAAGGAATAATAAAGACAAAAGCAGTAATCCATGAAATAGAGAGCTGAAAGCAATAGAGACGACCAACAAATCTGAAACTGTCTTTGAAATGATCATCAGTAATGGAAAATCATTAGCTAGACTCACCAAGCAAAAAACAAAAAAAGAGAGAGACTCAATTTGCTACAATTAAGAATGATAGAGAGAATATCACTGTCAACAATAAAAAGTGAGGGAACAGGGCGCCTTGGTGGCTCAGTCGTTAAGCATTGGCATTCGGCTCAGGTCATGATCCCAGGGTCCTGGGATCGAGCCCCTCATTGGGCTCCCTGCTCAGAGGGAAGCCTGCTTCTCTCTCTCCCTCTGTCTGCCACCCCCCCTGCTTGTGTGCTCTCTTTCTCTCAATCTTTCTGTCAAATAAATAAAAATAAAATCTTTTTTAAAAAAGATAAAAATAGAACTACCCGGAGATCCAGCAATTGCACTACTGGATATTTACCCAAAGAATACAAAAACACTAATTCAAAAGGATATATACATTTGTATGTTTATTGCAGCATTATTTATTATAGCCAAATCACGGAAGTAGCCTCAGTGCCCATCAATACGTGAATGGACAAAGATGCCATATATATATATATATATATATATATACACACACATATATATACACACACACACATACACACAATGGAATATTACTGAGACATTAAAAAGAATGAAATCTTACCATTTGCAACAACATGGATAGAGCTAGAGTATAATGCTCAGCAAAATAAGTCAGTCAGAGAAAGACAAATACCACATGATTTCACTCATATGTGGAATTTAAGAAACAAATTGAGCAAAGGAAAAAGAGAGAGAGACAAATGAAGAAACAGACCCTTAACTAAAGAGTACACACTGATGGTTACCAGAGGGGAGGTGGATGGGGGGTGGGTGAAACAGGTGATGGGGAGTAAGGAGGGCACTTACCATGATGAGCACTGAGTAATATACAGAAGTGTTGAATCACTATATTATACCCCTGAAACTAATAAAACACTGAATGTTAACTACACTGGAATTAAAATTCAAAACTTAATAAAGAAAAATACATTTAAATAAAATAAAATGCATGTGAACAAAGTAGTTGATTTCAGTAAATAGAAAACAAAAATTGACACACACACACACACAAAACAAAGTATGAGGTAATATGATGAACAAGTGTATGCCAACAAATTAGATAACCTAGATGATATGGACAAATTCTTAGTTGCAAACTTCTAAAATTGATTATAGAAGAAATAAAAAATCTGAATAGCCCTGGGATAACAAGAGATTGATTAGAAATCAAAAAAACTCCTGATAATGAAAAGCCCAGAACCAGATGGCTTTGATGGTGAATTTTACTATTTTTTTTAAATCAAACATTTAAAGAAGAATTAGCACCTGTCCTTCACAAACTATTCCAAAAATTGAAGAGAACACTTTCCAACTTTTTCTGTGACACCAGTTTTACTCCATTGTCAAAACCAAAGATATTTAAGAAAAGAAACCTATGGGCCAATGTCCCTAATGAATATATATGCAAAATTCCTCAACCAAATACTATCAAACTGAATCCAGCAATATGTACAAAGGATTTTCACTATGTACAACAGGGAATTATCCCAGGTTTAACATCAGAATATCAGTCAATGTAATATACCATCTCAATAAAGGGCAAAAAACACATTATTGCTGTAACAGACACAGAAAAAGTACTTGAGAAAATACAACACATTTTCACAGTAAAAACACCTAAAACACTTGGAGTAGAAGAAAACTTCCCCAAGTTTGTAAATGCAATCTATGAAACACCCACAACTAACATCATACTTAATGGTGAAAGACTAAATGCTTTCCCCTTAGATTAGGAAGAAGAAAAATATCCTCTCTTGTCACTTCTATTTAATACCATAGTAGAGGTTCTAGCCAAGGCAATGATGTAAGAAAAAAGAAATAAAATTCATCCAAATTGGAAAGAAAGGTATAAAATGGTCTCTATTCACAGATAACATTAATCTTATATCCCAAAGAACACAGTGAAAATGATCAGAAATAATAAATGATTTTAAGGTTACAGGATACAAGGTCAGTATACAAAAATCAATTGCATTTCTATATACTAGCAGTAAATGATACAAAAATTAATTTAAGAATACAATTTCATCAAAAAGAACAGAATATTAGGAATACATTTTTAAAAGAATGGCAAGACCTGTGTACTGCAAACTACTAATCACCACTGAAAGGAATATAAAAGGACATAAATAAATGGAAATGAAAACTATCCAATTTTCATAAGTTGCAAGATTTAATATTGTTAAGATGGAAATACTCTCAAACAGATTTACAGATTCAATACAATTCCTATCAAAATCCCAGCTGCTGGGGTGTTTTGTTCTTTTTTTGTTTTGTTTTTATAGGAATTAGTAAACTAATTCTAAAATTCATATGAATTTTCAAGGGTCTCAAATGGGTCAAAAATTTCCTTAAAAAGATCAAATCTGAAGGACTCACATTTCCCAATTTCAAAAATTACTACAACGCTAATCAGTACACTGTGATATTGGCATAAGGATAAACATAAATAAAATAGAGTCCATAAACTCTAACATTTACAGTCAGGTGTTTTTTCAATAAGTATGCCAAGATTCCAAAATAACTGGACATCTATATGTAAAAGAATGAATCTGGACCTCTAAATAACACTCAAAATGGATAATATATTTTAAATGCATAAGCTAAATTTCTTAAAGGAAAATATAGGAACAAATCTTAATGACCTTGGATATTGTATAGCTACTAAGACAGGATATTAAAAGCACAAGTGACAAAAGGGGAAAAAGGATACACTGGACTTAATCAAACTTTAAAACTTTTGTACTTCAAAGGACAAAAAAGAAAATGTGAAAACAACCCACAGAAGAGAAAATATTTGTAATTCACATAGCTGATAAAGGACTTGTATCCAGAATACATAAAGAACTTTTGCAATTCAACGACAAAAAGACAAATACCCCAATTAAAAATGGGTAAAGAATTTTATATTAGTTTCCTATTGTTACAATAACAAATTACAAACAATTCTGTGGGCTACAACAGTTCAGTTTCTTATCTTCTACTTTTGTACGTCAAAAGTCCAACTCCAATCTGAATGGACCAAAACCAAGATTTCAGCAGGACAACGTTCATTTCTGGAGTTTAGTGGAGAATCTATTTCCTTATCTTTTCCTATCTTCTAGAGGTCAACGTGTTCCTTGGCTCATCACCCTCCCCTTCCATTGTCAAAGCCAGTAATGGACATGCAAATATTTTTCACATCACATCACTCTGATACTCATACTTTTCTGCCTTCTATTTTCATGTTTAAGCACCCCTGTGATTATATTGGGCCTACACAGATAATCCAGATTAATCTCCCCATTTTAAAGTCAAATGATTATCAACATTACTTCCAATTAAAACCTAAATCCTCCATTGCCATGAAACATCACATATTCACAAATTCCGCAGATTAGGATAAGGACACTTTTAGGTGGTCATTATTCTGCCTATCATAGACATGAATAAACATTTCCCTAAAGAAGATATACCAGTGCACAATAAGCATATAAAAAGACATTCACCATCAATAGTCACTGGGGAAATGTAAGTGAAAACTGCAGTGAGAAGCAACTTTGCACCCACAGGGACAGATATAATCAAAAAGAAGGACATTAACAAATATGGGCAAAGGTGTGGAGGTATTAGAACATTAAAACACATATTCATTGCTGGTAAGAGTTATGAAATGGTACAATTTCATTGGAAAACAGTATGATAGTTTCTCAAAAAGTTAAACAGAATTATCACATGATTCAACAATTCCACTCTTCAGTGTATGCTAAAGAGTACTGAAAACCTGTCCATATGAATTTCTAGATTTTTTTCTATTTCTGTAAAGAACACCATTGGGATTTTGATAAGGACTGTAATAAACCTGTAGATCACTTTGGGTAGTATAGACATTTAAAAAATATTAATTCTCCCTAACCATGAACACAGGATGGTTTTCTCTTTATCTGTGGCTTCTTTAGTTCCCTTCGTTGATATTTCAGTGTATAAGTCTTTCACCTCTTTGGTTAAGTTTATTCCTAAGTATTTTATTCTTTTTGCTCCTAATGTAAACAAAAGATTCTGAATAGCCAATGCAATTTTGAGCAAAAAGAACAAAGCTGGAGGCATCACACTTCCCGATTTCAAACTATATTACAAAGCTACAGTTACCAAAACGGTATGGTATTGGCATAAAAAAGACATATGAACATATGACAGAATAGAGAGCCCACAAATAAATCTGTGCATTTATAATCAACTAGACTACAACAAGAATGCCAAGAACACACAGTAGAAAAAAGACAGTCTCTTTAATAAATGGTGCTGGAAAAACTGGATATCCACATGCATAAGAATAATGGAATTTTATTCAGCCTTAAGAAAGAAGGAAATCCTGACATCTGTGACAACATGGATGAACTTAGAGAACATTAGGTGAAATAAGCCAGACACAGAAAGACAAATATTGTATGATCTTACTTACATGTGGAATCTAAAATAGTTAAACAACGAGAAGGAGAGTAGAAGGTGGTTACCAGGGGTGGGAGGGAAGGGGAAATAGGAAGATGTTGGTCAAAGGGCACAAAGTTTCAGTTCTGCAAAATGAGTAAGTTCTGGAGCTGGTGACTATAGTTAACAAAACTATATCGTACACTTGAAATTTGCTAAGACAGTAGATCTTAAGTGTCCTCACCATAAAAAGGACGTCATAACAATGTTTTAACAATATAATTATGGCAGCATCATTCATAATAGCCAAAAGATGGAAACAACTCAAATGCCCATCAGCCGATGAACAGATAAACAAAAGGTAGGCTATCCATACAATGGAGTACAGTCTGGCCATAAAAAAGGAATGAGGTAGTGACACATACTTCAACACTCATGCAACTTGAAAATATAATGCTGTATCAAAGAAACCAAACACGAAGTCCTCACATTTTATGATTATATTTATATGCAATGTCAAGAACAAGGAAATTTATAGACATAAAAAACAGATTAGTGGCTGCCACGGGCTGAGGAATAAGAAGAGGGAGTGACTGCTAATGGACATAGAACTTTTTCCTGGGGTGATGAGAATGTTGTAGAATTAGTGCTAATGATTGCACAACTCTTTGACTATCCTAAATACCACTGAATTATACCCTTTAAATGTGTGAATTTTATCGTATGTGAATTCTAGTTCAATAAACTAGTATTAAAAAGAATAATCCTATTTCACTTCTAAATAATATCTCACTTCTAACAGACGATTTGACCAGCCTGTGCAAGCCACAGTTCTCCAGCACCCCTCACACTTCCCACATTCACTTTTTATTAATCTGAAAGTTATTAATGCTTGAGAAACCCAGAAACACAGAGGGTTAAAAATGAAATTTGGAACTTAGGTATCAGACACGTTTTGAAAGGGTGCATGTTGCTGGAGAAAATAAACTGAGTTGGTAGATTTAAGAGGATTGAACTAAAGAAAGTCTAGGAAGCGGTTAAAAGGCAAACGTTTTTGCATAATGTGGTTAACATCAGTTGTTATTCTATAAAGACTGATTAAATCTATCCAAATTTGAGGGGACGGAAGTGAGTCATTCTAATGAAGCAGGAAGAGTTATAAATATGAGCTGCATGCATTTAAACATGTGTACAATAGTTCCTGATTGCAACTGGGAGAAAGCTTCCATCAATAACTTTATGAGCCGTATCACAATGCAGTGGAGAAAAGATGGTAACATAAGAACCTGAGGTGAAACTGAAAGCATTCATGCTTGCTACCGTTTAGAGCAAGTCTCCAAACTTTTTCTGTAAATAGCCAGACAGTAAATATTTTAGGCTTTATGGGCCATATAACTGTAAAAATTAATAAAGGGAAACATCACTAAAATGGAATCGGGAGGGCAGAAGGAGGAGCTCTCACGCCCTGCCACTAGACTTCAATTACAGGAAGAAACATGGATTGGAAAGAATCATCAGTTACAGGTCCCAACACGAAAATATGTTACCTTGCAACTCCTGTAAGGAATCAACTGCCCCAGCAACTCAGCCAACAACAAACCGTCATCATCCTGAACTCCCGCTTTTCTTCAATGGACTTTCCTTCAAAATAACCACTCCCAATTTCCTCCTCCTCCTCCATAAAATGAGGTTCCTCTCTTTGGTTGTTGGACTAGCCTATGGTTTCTGCCATAGCTTGTTTGTCCCGAATTACAGTTCTCTGCTATTGCCAAATAAACCCAGTTTGACTGGTAAAATAACTATCCTATTTTTTTTTAAGATTTTATTTACTTATTTGAGAGATAGAGAGCACGCACGAGAGGGGGGTAGGGTCAGGGGGAGAAGCTGAGTGTGGGGAGCCGGATGTGGGGCTCGATCCTGGGACTCTGGGATCATGACCTGAGCCCAAGGCAGACACTTAACCGACTGAGCCACCCAGGCGGCCCTTTAACTATCTTATTTTTAAAGTTAACACAGCTCTCTCACACCCATTCAACTTTGCCTTTGTAGCATGAAAGCAGCCATAGACAACAGACAATAAAAGCAGCTATGTTCCAATGGTAGTTTACTTTAAAAAATAGGCAGCAGGCCAGATTTGGCCTGTGGAGGACAGTCAGCCAACCCCAGTTTAGGGGACAAGGACAAGAGTTATGTGAGTAGTGAGAAAGACAGAAACTGCCCTGGGACTCACAGGTACTCCTCAGACTTCAACTTGTCTGCTCCACACCAGCAGTTGGAGGCCTAGGCCAGTTAAGTATCATCAGTTTCAAATTTGAAAATTCTGCTCAACCTTCAAGTTCTGGCTCATGTTACTATCATAGGAAAAGACCTTGCTACCTGGCTGGAAGTAAAAACACTGTCCTCTGAGTTTCTGTATCACCTTCTTATAGATCTCTTTCTTTTCTTTTTTTTTTTTTTTTTTAAGATTTTTCATTTATTTGAGAGAGAGGACGAAAGCAGGGTGAGGAACAGAGGGAAAAGCAGGCTCCCCACTGAGCAGGGAGCCCGTCGCGGGGCTAGATCCTAGGACTCCAAGATCATGACATGCATGAGCCGAAGGCAGCCACTCAACTCACTGAGCCACCCAGGCGCCCCGTTATAGATCTCTTTCAACACATTTTGCACTTTTCTTAAACCAGAACTGTTGGTATGTAGGTTTTACACTTCCTTAGTACATAAAAAAAATTCTTACTGGGCAGACCGTTGGAGGAAAGGCAGAGACATCGCTGTTTGCACCGTCGGACCAGGAACCGACCAGGAACCGACCAGGAACCGATTGCCCTAAGCCAAGGCAGGGGGTGACGCGGGCTGTGTCCCAGCCGGGCTGCCACCACTACCGCGCGGTGTGTGCGGTCCGCACGCTGTCAGTGGGGGCTCCACGAGCGAGCAGAAGCGAGCCTACAGCAGGAGCTGAGCGGCGCCACCTTCGTCCCAGCCCCGCCCTGCTACGCCTGCAGCACCGCCCACGCGGAACCCCCCCTCCCCATGACTGCGCAAGGGCATAGTGGGGCTGCAGTGGCAGAATATGTCCCTACTGTGCCAGCTGTGGGCCTGTACGAGTCACTCCCGGACCACAAGTACCTGGGCCGAGACCCGAGCCTGTGCCAGGACCTGTTGTCCTCCCTACATTCAGACACCTACTAACACTATCTGCTGGCCTATCTGATGACGACAAGCCTGATGCGAGTCTACCCCCACACCCACCACCCCTCACTGTGCCCGCGACACATGATGCCTGCGACCAGTGGATGCAGGATGCCCTTCACGTCAGCCGCTGATGAGCTGGGGGGCAAGGAACATGCACTTGTGCAAAAGGCTGAGAAACTCACCCCTCAGCAAATAAAGACTATAGTGGCTAGATTCCCCCATAGCACCTCACCTCACAGCGGGGCAAGGCTTCAGAGGCCAAACTGACAACCCCCTCCCTTCTGTCTTGGGTTAACTATGGCATGGGGTTACAGCCTCTGCCGGTGAGGCACTGGACTTCCATTCGTCCCACATGTGTGCATCCCAGCTTGGCCAACCTTCAGTCTAGGGGTGAGTCCCGAAGCATCTTGCACTCCTTTCAGCATCTCTGAGATTGGGACAAGTGCCTGATTCCTACCTCCTTTTCGCTTATTGCTGCTATCGGCAGCTACTGGCTCAGGGGCATCCCCCCTCTGGTTGCTGGGTTCCACTGTCCTAGACAAAGGCTTCAGGACCTGTTCCTGCACCCACCCAAGGCAGGGAGGACTAAGGCTCCATGCTGGATATTTAAATTTCGGGGCCTGCCTCCTGGGGTGACGATAAATACTCTCTGAGCTTAAAAAAAAAAAATCCTTGGACGCAATAACTATGTTTTGTCCTTCTTTACATTCCCTACGGCGTCAAATGCTTTTCCTGGCACATGAAAGGCACTTAACAAATAATTATGGATACTGTATAAGTGCCAACACTAAAGTATTCACAACGAGGCCACAAAAGAAATACAATTTTTAATACTGGTGGAACAAAATGAAGTTTTCAATCCTCTGCATGTCATTTTAGCGAATCTTAAAATATTTGAAGCATGTGAAAGCATCGAATAATTATCTTACCTGGATACATCCTTCATCAATCTTGCCCCTTTCAGGATCAATTTTAAAATGTGCAGTTTTTTGAAAACGGTACATCACAGGAAGTGAGTTGGATCGATTTTGCATAATACACAGAAGCTCTGAATGTTCACCCATGAAACAAGGTGCAAAATTAAGGACCTTTCCTGGATCAAACTGTAGTAAGACAGGAAGTCCTGTGCCTGTCAGTGCTAATTCCACTTTCTGAAAACGATCACCTGTAGAAGCAATAATAGCTTTTTAACATAAAAAGTGTTGGGAATCCAGAATATATTTGCTCGGTCCAAATAGCGTCATCTGAAAGACCTGATGATACATGGGTAGCCCATTCAATCTTTCATTCAACAAAATTATTAAGTGCCTTCTCTATGCCAAGTACTCATCTAGGCTGTGGGGATACAGCAGTGAATAAAATAGACACAGTTCCTGCTCTCATGGTCTTCATATTCTAGGGAGGTGGCATTGACAATAAAATAAGGAAATATATAGCATTTCAGACAGGATAAGTGCTATGGGGAAAAGTAATGTAGGGTGAAGGGGAGCACAATTTGTCACCCGAAAACATGCCTCTTTGGCATAAGGATTAGGGTTTTTTTAAAGATTTTATGTATTTATTTGTCAGAGAGAGAGAGGGAGAGCACACACAAGCAGGGGGAGTGGCAGGCAGAGGGAGAAGCAGGCTCCCTGCTGAGTAAGGAGCCCAATGCGGGAACTCAATCCCAAGACCCTGGGATCATGACCTGAGCCAAAGGCAGATGCTTAGCGAACTGAGCCACCGAGGTATCCCTGGCATAAAGATTATTTTAAGCTGACTATTGTTATGTAACAGCAGATACAGGAAAAACTCTGAAAACTACTGGGAAGAAACGCTCATCAAAGAAGGCAGATACTTAAGTCTGCATAACAACCATACCCTCCCTTACTGTGACTTGAAAACCTCCCATAACTGGCTGCCACACTTCAACATCTTTTGTCTTTAGCTGGAGATGGCATTTAAAGTGATGGCTCTGGCCATTTTGGGGAGTCACTCAGTTTTCCTGGGTCTCTCCCATGTATAGAGGAGGCATACATGTTATTAAACTTCTGTTTGCTTTTTTTCCCTCTTAAACTGTCTTTTTTTTTTTTTAAGATTTTATTCATTCATGAGAGAGAGAGAGTATGAGAACAAGAGGTGGGAGAGGAAGAAGCAGGCTCCCCACCAAGCAGGGAGCCCTACACTGGGCTCCATCCCAGGACCCCAGGATCATGATCTGAGCTGAAGGCAGACGCTTAACTGACTGAGCCACCCAGGTGCCACCCTTCTTAATCTGTCTTTTATTAAGGGGGGTCTCAACCAAGATCCTAGAGAGGTAGAGGGGAAATTATTTTTCCTCTCCTACAAGGGTAAGACAGAGCACAGTGTCTTGGGGCTGCTCTTTTATATGGGAAAGTCCAAAAAGGCCTCTCTTGATGGGAAGACATTTGAGCAAAAATATAAAGGAACTCAGGAAGAAAATCATGTGAAAATCCAGGAAAAGTGCATTCCAGACAGACAGAAGAACAAGTACAAAGATTCTAAGGTAGGAATTTCCTTGGCATGTTCCAAAAACCCTAAGGTACCGGGCGCCTGGGTGGCTCAGATGGTTAAGCGTCTGCCTTCGGCTCAGGTCATGATCCCGGGGTCCTGGGATCGAGTCCCACATCGGGCTCCCTGCTCCTTGGGAGCCTGCTTCTCCCTCTGCCTCTCTCTCTCTCTGTCTTTCATAAATAAATAAATAAATAAATAAATAAATAAATAAATAAATAATAAATAAATAAATAACCCTAAGATACCAAATATGGCTGGGTAAGAGTAGTAGAAGAAGGATGAGAAATGGTCAGATTTAGGGGCACCGGGGTGGCTCAGTTAAGTGTCTGCCGTCGGCTCAGGTCATGATCCCAGAGGGAAGCCTGCTTCTCCTTCTCCCACTCCCCCTGCTTGTGTTCCTGCTCTCACTATCTCTCTCTCTCTCAAATAAATAAATAAAATATAAAAAAAAAGAAATGGTCAGATTTAACATATAGTTTTAACGGGAGACTTAACAAAATTTGCTGATGGACTGCATATAAAATAGGAAATTGAACACATGATAAATGGTGATGGTAAGGTCTTGAGCTTGAGCAATGGAAGAGATAGAATTGCCATTTCTTGAGATAGGAAAGACTGTAGGAGGGACAGGTTATAGGGAAACCAGGAGGGTTTTTCTGGGCATGTTAATTTTGAGATGCCTAATAGATATCCAAGTGGAAACATCTGCTGGGTCACTTAATGTATTTACCAGTTTAGAGTAAAGACCAAGGAGGAAGTCTTGGAGGTTTGAGGTGAGAAGGGAAGGTGTGTGATACTGATCTCATATTGTGAGAAAGTGAAGGAAAGGAGGAATGCAGCAGGAATGTCAACCATCTTAAAGGACCCACTTGGGGTTAGTGATTGTAGAATAAAAAGTGAAACAGCACAGCATAGTTTTATGCTTTTCCCCAGCACAATTAGCTTCCCAGGTGCAGACCCAGGGTAGGCTAAGAGTTGAATTTAATCAGATTAGAGGTTTGCCACTCAGTCACTATGGGATACGGGTCAAGAAACTTAAGTGTATATGGAAAAAAAGGTGATTAAAATAATGGACAGGGGAATATAAGCTGGGCAATAACATAAACATGAAGTTTTGGAGACACCAGAGAGGAGGTAGGAACTATATAGGCTCTAATTGGGTGAATGAACAGTTTTACACGGAGAGCATCGTAACTAGAATCCAAAAGAAGATTGTGTATTTCTTCACTGAGGCTCTTACTAGCCAACCCTAGACTCTGAATTACCTTTAAGGCAAACCTACCATCTCCATCCCTGGCCATTCAAAACCAGATTAACTTGCAAGATTCAAACAAATCTCCTGTCTATGATAGGCAGGCAGAGCTCAAATCACAAACCATGACACAAATAATAGCAGGGCACTCAATTTCTGTCCTAGGAAAATGGTACAAGCCTGCTCAACAATATCACTCATCCTGACACACTAATCTTCTCGACTCTTGACTTGCCGTGGCTCATCTTTCTAGAACCAGTCCCTCACCTGTCTCTATCTTTATTTTCTCTTTGATCTGTCTGGCTAAGCTGAACTCCAAGTCTTGCCAATTTCCTCACTACAGCCCATCTAATACTACCTGAGAATACTAAAAAGTACAATGCACCTTGACACATGGCCTGCAAGGCATATGCACTTACCAGTACCCCATAACAGGATACTGTACCCTATTTACTAGAGCTCCAGTTCTAGGTCTTATACTTTGACTGTTACTGAATGCCGACTCTAAGAGCTGAAGGCCTGGTAGAGATGGAATGGGTCGTTTGTTCCCATATTAATCTCTAAGAGATGGGGCGCCTGGATGGCTCAGTCGTTAAGCGTCTGCCTTTGGCTCAGGTCATGATCCCAGGGTCCTGGGATGTAGCCCTGCATCGGGCTCCCCGCTCTGCGGGGGGCCTGCTTCTCCCTCTCCCACTCCCCCTGCTTGTGTTCCCTCTCTCGCTGTGTCTCTCTCTGTCAAATAAAAAACAAACAAAAACAAAAACAAAAACAAAAAAATCTCTAAGAGAAAACATAGACTTAAATGGGAAAAGAAGCCAGGTTGGTTTTTTTCTTTTTTCATTCCTTAACTCTAGATTATGTTTATCTAATGTCATTTAAAAATAATGAAGTCATCTAAATTTTAACTTGGAAAATTATTATGTAAATGATTCTGAGGTTGACTTCTTTCTTAACATGCCACAAAAGACATTTTAATGTTTCTTGAATGTTTGCATTTTTGTTCGATTCAATAATTATATACTCTTATTAAATTGCCTCTAGAAATATGATATCCAAACTTTTAAATAATTTAAACTGCTATACATTTGATGCTTATGTTCATTTCGCACTTACTTTTGATGGTTTTACTGTTATCATCCCTCAAAAATCCATCTTTACTTCCCACAGAGTCAAATCTCAAAAAGAGAGCATAGTCCTGCCTGTGTGAAGGATCATTATTCTTTTTACCATCAATCATTAGCCTGTAAAAAATTACAAATATTTTGAAGGCAAAGATGATGCACTCTATTAGCTCTCAACAGGAATCAACCCAATCCTTAAATCTATGCAAACAGATGAAAGTTCAGGAATAAAAATATAATTGTGATCTATTTTCCAAAATTACTGCCCAGATACAGAGACTTGCCAAAAGAAGGCCACAAAGTGTAAAGATTCAGAAAATGGGTTCATGACAACATCTGCAAGACAAAAGTAATTTAAATATACTAAACTGTAAAGGTCCAGCTCCAGTGTCACTTTCTATGTAAAGGATTCTCTTTCCAAGCCGAGTTCATTGCTAGCTAAGGGTTCTGTTCAATTCTCTAGTTCAATAGTCCTTCATAACTCTGGGTGTAACTGCAAATCTCTGTTCCATATCGGTCTCCTCCTGTGGACTAAGCACATGTTGCTAGCCACATTCTCCATATTCTTAGAGGAGAACAAGTGATTTGGAGAACAAGATTTGATAACAGCCAAATCTTGTCAAAGGAGAAAAGGAAAGAGGAAAGACGGGAAGAGGGAAGAAGGACCAAAGTCAGAGATGGGTTACCTCTAGACCTGCGTGTTGACTGTCTTTACTTGCTTACCTAGAGGGCAGCTATTTTAGCAGTGGATACTCAAATACACACACACACACACAAAGACTGATATGAAATATTACACAGGAATGGAAGTAGCATGTTAAAAACGAATTTAACTAAGACTTCCAACCATTATCATATCTATGAGTTTATGCTAGACTTTCACAAAAAGCATGCAGCCATGAAAAAGAATATTTAGAATTTCAAAGATCGTGTGTTAAACAGAATCTTCTATGTTGGCCAAGAAATTACCTGCAGGAAAATATGATTCGTGAGGCAATTACAGATTGTACAAATAGAACAATTACTCGATTCATTACCCTCCTTAAATTAAAATACAATTCAGTCTCCACCAATCGGTATCATCATCAAGCGACCCTGTTGCCACATAGAGAAGTACACTGAACAGTGTCTCCTCACAAAGGTAAACATACAGTTGGATCGATTATTTGCCACGACCGGCCACCTCTCAAGTATAGCTGAAATTGTTCCTATGTATTTAAAACAGCATTTCCAAATGTATTTTCAAGCTAAATAACCAAACCGAGTACAGAGAATTATGAAAAATATACATTGGCAAAAGTTCTACAAGTCTGTATGAATTTCAGCAAGCAAGTGTGGTGTATCCCAGCAGCTGCTATAGGCTTACTCTTTATGCTCCTTAGCAAGCATCTTGCTGTGGCAAGAGCCCTGCATCCTCTTTGGAGGCACCGACACACCCTGCATGCCACTGGCTATCCCCTATTTCTGCAGGGACAACGAGGTCTTGTTGCACAGATTCGTCTGGGCCCACAACACAAAACCACACAGAACTTCCGCTTCTACAAGGTCTGAAGAGATTTGTAATCGAACATGAAATATTTAGAACAAAATTCTTAAATGTTCGAAATCATATTAACCATGTTAGAAACATTGAGAGCCATAATAAGAAAAATCTGATTGGTGCCTTCTGACCAGTTTTACTGTTAAAGTCAGTTTGAATGTATGATTGACATGCTTTTGATTAATAAAAAACACCATAACTGAATTTTTGCTTACTTTGGGCTGAAACAAAATGTAATTACAATCTTTTGATAAGGTAGTAACCTCCCTTCATTAGGAACACAGGAGATAAAAGTGGTAACATCACTGTTCTTTATTTTGCTTAAGTAGGTGAGATTATTTAAAGCAACATCTGTTCTTTGTCGAATATTTGTGCCCTGTAATATAAAATCAGACATAAAAAGAATATTAAGGCAGAACGCAAATAAAATAAAACATCTTAAGAGGAGATCATAATTGTTGAAATTTTAGTCTAGAAAATCAAGAATATGAATGTCTTTAAAGAAACATACATAAATTTGACCAAAGCACATCATAAAATTAAAGGAACTGTTGAAAAATTGATGAGAACAGAAAACCCCACAACTAGCTGCTAATCTATAAGAAGCACTCGTCTGGTTTACTTCAGATATAAATCACTATCAGTGTTATTTAATTTACAGAATTTTTTGAGGTTACCCTTGAAGACACGTGAAAGGGAATCATATCTATCCACATGTTGAAACGTACTTAGAATAATTTAACAGCTTTTTTTGTTATTAGTAAATTCAAAACAACCTGTTTCAAAACATAATACCCGATTTTCCCCGGTTGCACTATTTACTTACCAGTTCTTCTCCAACTGAATCATTTTGCATTATGGCCACCCAGTATATGGGTTCTGGGCTATTATTGTATAGAAGTGCATGTTCAATTTTTGAAGTTCCGAAGAAAACTGAACCAAAGTGTATGCATTCCAACTTTTTGTCATTACTTATGTTTAACAATTCAATAATCTGCTCAACCACATGAGCTTTGACATTCAAGAGTATATCTGGACGACCTTGCAAACTCACTCTACAAGATAATGAATTATACATATATATTTTAATTAGAATTCTATATACTTAATTTTTCTCCTATATATTTGAATAAACAGAAATTTTATAACATCACATTATAATTAAAATTCAAAGGCCTAAGAGCAGTTCCTTTCTCATACATGCCAGAGAATGTCAGGTCCTTCTGACTATCTGAATCTGCACAGTTAAATGGCATATGTACAACCTAATCCATTGTCCCCAAGAAACAACAAAGTTGGAAAACAATCACATGGATTGACTCCAAAAAGAACTTATTGCTAGGTCCGTATCACCAATTATTTCATAAACACTAGAATTAGATGGGATGATTTAGATTTCTAAAAGAATTCTAAGATTCTTTTCTAACTCATCCCACTCCCCCAAGTCCAACAACCAAACTCATCCCCATCCTAATAACCCAATTCCCTATGAAGTGTCTCAGCAAAATCCCACTTGTTTGCTGAAATGAAGATCCCCCCCCATAAAGCTTCATTTTCTAGACTAATTTCAACTTCCTTTTGAAACTGCCCACATATGCACATTTATCCCTCTGTGGCATAAGTGCAATCCTTTTGACTCTCACCCCATCAAATACCACAAATAAATGACCACTCCACAACCATCACCTAAGTCCTTATCTTACATTACATCTCTGTCACAGTGCTCAGGGCTGATATCATCTACATACATCTCTCCTCCCTTAGCTTCCTTGACACCAAACTTGGCTGGTTTTCTTCTAACTTATTCAGACTTTACCTTCTCATTCTTCTGTGGCTTGGATATTTTATACACTCCATGAATAATGGCGTCTCTCTCCTACTCTTTTATACTCTGCCCTCCTTGTCAAAGTTATTTTCAACACTTCATGCTTCATCTACAACTATCCACTGACAACCCGCAAGCCAATATACCTAGACCAAATTTTTTTTCTGGGACTCAAGATAAGGAAATCTAATAGGCTCCACAGGATTCTGCAAAGCAAATCAATTCCAACAGTTTAAAACTGAACTCAAGATCCTCTCCCCCAGACCTGTCCTTCCTCTTACCACCCCTTTCTAGAACCAGTCACTACATCTAGTTAACATTTCTCCAGAACATTTCTCCAATCGGCACACTTCTCTCCATACTCCTGATTTGTACCTTAGCTGAAGCTTTCATCATTTCTCTTCTGTTTTACAGTTTCTAGTCAGGCTACACCTCCACATACCCACCCCACCCTGATTTGTTGTGCCCACTATTATCTGCACGACCTTTCTAAATTACAAACTAATCAAGACACTCGCATCCTAAAACCTTCCCGAGATTCCACAGCCTTCACAATGAAACCTAAGCATCTATCAGGGCTCAAACTGTTTCTCAAACTTTTTTTGGCTGTGACCTTCAGTGAGAAATGTATTTACATTGCAAGCACACACACATACACACACATGCATACACAAATACACAGGCACGCACACACACGTGCACCCACACACACAAAACAAGTTTTGCAAAACATTTGCCCTTACTACGTGAGATGCATCCTGATATTATCTATTTCACTGTTTTGATGCTGGTGGTGACCTATTATAGTGAATGCACATTCTGCTAATGGACTGAGACACAGAGCATTAAAAAGTGCTGTCCTATGAGGTACTTTACTGGACCCTGCACCATTCTGGGTTTCTGGTCTCATCTCACATCACTCCACACTGCCATCTCTTTGCCTCTACATTGCCTCAGCTCGCTCAGTGTGTAACACTGTCTATTTACCTCCAGGATTTCAAGTCTTCTACTTGCTCAGCCTGAAATTACTCTTCTAACCCACCCCCATCACTAACACCCACCTCCCCTATACACAAACACACACACACACACAGCTCAAATCACACCACTGCTCTTTGCCGGGCTACTTCCTACTCACCAATAACTGTTTGGGTACACTATCCCCTCCTTAATGGAGCCCTTTCCTGATTCACTCCCTCACCCCCACAAAATCCAAACTAGAAGCTCCTGTTATGTGTACCCATAGGCCATCCTCTGGTTCTTCCCATTTTGGAGTCTCTAGTGCTTGGCAAATAGTAGAGACTTGGCAAATGAATGCTGACTGAAAGAACAAAGAAGCTAATATACATTCAAGACAATAGGCATATCTGAAGAGTAAAACAGGAAAGTATTAAGAACTATATTAGAATTAAGAACCATAGTATATGCTTACTTTGCCACTTCATTTACAATTCTGGGCTGGTCAGCACAGAAATCCACTTTAACAATCACTGATGACTTGGGCTCCACAATACCATTACTTGGAAAAATGACAATGGGTAATTGGCCCTGGTATTCTGCTTTAAATGTACCTAAGGAGAACAAGAGCAAATGGTTTACATCTGGATCCTTACAGTGTCATAGTCACACCCTTAATAGGAGACAGCCACACATTACAGAGTGTATAGTCTATTGTGGACCAAGAATCACAGCTTTGACTATAAGTTTAGTCTCTGGGGTCACCCAACAAATATGAACTGATTGTTAGGACTCAAGCTTCATTGATAGTTAAAATATACTATCTGCTTGCAGTGGTCAGGCACATATGCTAAGAGCTTTGTATATGTTACTCCATGTAATTCTCAGAGTGATTCTATGATATAGGTTCAATCATTACCTCCATTTTATAAATAAGGAAAAAAAGCTTAGAATGGCTGAGTGATTTGTCCAAAGACACACAACTATTGTGGTAGATTACACAGTTGACCCCAATTCTTCACCCTTCTCTGCATCTTACCATGACACTACCAGGGACAAAGTGTTTTCCTATCCCTTGACTTGGGGCATGACCACATGATTTGCTTTGGCCAATAGTGTGTGGGTTGAAGTGGCAACATGCCAGGCTCAAATGCCACATGTTCTCTTGCACCTCTACCATGTAAAGTGCTTGAGTAGCTGCTGTCCCTTTGGCCTGTGCTTCAGAATGAGCACACGTGGAACAGAGCCTCCAGCTGACTCACAGACCTGCAGTGAGTAACAGAACATCCCCAACCGCCTAAGTTTGAAGCAGAGCTACCCAGCTGAGCCCAGCTTAGATCAGTCAAGTTCCAGCCAATCTGCATACAAATGAACAATTAAAAAATAATTGCCTTTTTAAGATACAGAATAGTGTGTGTTTGTTACATAGCAATAGTTGACTACTACAGTTAGAAACTAATAGGGTTGGGATTTTCACTTGCATGTTTCTGACCAAAGGGCTCACATTCATAGCCGCTGCTACTTCTCTCTCTCTCTCTTTTTTTTTTAAGATTTATTTACTTATTTAAGTAATCTCTACACCTATGGAGGGCTAGAACTCCCAACCCCGAGATCAAGAGTCGCCTGCTCTACCAACTGAGCCATCCAGGAGCCCCATCACGTCCTGATCAATGAATTAATGCAGTTCACATGGGGAAAAGGCAAAAGGAATGTGTTTCTAGAATCAAATAGCATGGGAGAAGGAGGCTAGAAATATGTCTTATTCTGAAAGCAGAAATGGTTCATAGCTGATGGTCATGTTTAGTACCTGTATTAGAGCATACATTCCTTGAGATCACATACTATGTCTTCCTCATCTCTATGGTTCCAGCACCCTACACAGTGCCTAGCACCAGGTGGTACTCAAAATACGTCCAACAAATGGAAGTAGCCGGTCACGAATTTCCTTAATCTCATAATGCAATATAAACACAAATGAGCATGCTGCCAACATAAACAACTTTGCAAATTCCAGTTCACAAATTTTAAATCACATGTGATGAAATTTTCCAAAATTATTCAATTCACTTAGGAAAATAAAATATTAGCATAATAAAAGTACTGAAAGTATAAAAAGGCAATAAGACTTTTGTAAGTACAGAGATGATCTGATGAAAAAGTCAAACAAACTCACAGTAACAAAATTTGTTCATCTGATCGTTTTAGAGAAGTGCTAATAACATGATATTTAAGAGGTTTTTCTGTCATAAAACAAAAATTTGTAAAATTATATCCATTTCAAATAAATAGGTATTATCGACTCAATTCTCCAGAAAAGGAAAATTATGTGAGTCTAGTTAAGGCTGAGTCAGTGAGATATTCCTAGACTGTAATTACTTTGATGTAATTTGACAAAAGAATTTAAGCAAATATTTCAAAAGTTTATTTAGGAACAACACCAAAACCAAAAGAACATTGTTCAATCTTCTAAATATATTAAAACAGTGGCTACACAAATATTACTGTGTGTTATATAACTTTAATGCCACTAGCAATAATGAAATATTTGACTTTTGTTTTTAAATTACTAACAATAGAAGCAAGGACATCATCCTAAGGGAAGGGTGTCATTGAAGGAAGGATGTTACAGAAGGCATTTTTGTCAACAAATTTTCATTTCTTTTTAGATATGATGCTGGCTGATGTTTGGAAAATGAACTAGAAGGAGATAAGGGACTTCAGAGAAATAATTTCAGTTGGTATAATTACCAAGCAAAAGAAGATGATGGCCTGTTGTAGAGAAGTGGCAATGGGACAGAGAAAAGAGGATTACTGACATAATTAGGAAGTTGAATAGACAGGATTTAACAATTGACTAAGGGGGGAGGAGGTGAAAAAAAGGAAGAAGTCAAGGATTTTGCCAAGTTTCTGACTTGCCCAAATACATGGTGGTGACATTTATTGAAAAGGAGAAAAGGAGAAGTTTTGGGGAAAGGTGAGGAGCTTAGTTTTAGACATGTAAAGTTTGAGAAACCTGAAGGAAATGCAAAGGATTGTACAGACCTCAGTGAACTGACAGGAATGGAAGTGATTGCCTAGAGGGAGTGTGTTGACTGAGGGAACATGTGGGTCGATGGCAAATTCTAAGAAACGCTCACATTTAAGGAATCCCCAAAAAAGGGACAGCAATCCACAGAAGAGAATTGAAGAGGAGGGAGGCAGTAGGAAAGAATAATTCTAACATCAATAGTAAATATTTATTGAACACTTACTATATATCACAGAGTGTGCTAATCATTTTATTAATCATCATCACAATTAGAGAAGGCAGGCATTATGTTTATCTCTACAATGGATGTTCCAGAAGTGTAAATTCCTTGCCCGGGGCCACCCAGCCAGTAAATGTTATAAGAATTTGGGTCCTGGAAGACCTCACTCCAGAACCTGAGACACTATTTTATATAAGGTACTGAGGAGTCATAGAAGCCAAACATTTGGCTTTTTTTTTTCAAGAGAACACCAGTGGTCACCTGTGTCAAATGTTGCTAATTAAGTCATGTAAAATAAACAGCCTTGTCCACTGAGATTTGGGAGAGCACAGGGCACGTGAGGCTACCCACAGTTGTGTTTGGGATGACAGGTCCTTTGCACAAACCTGTACGTTTTTGGAATCTGAGTTGCTCTACCTTCCCTAGAGAAGCAGCTCAGTCACTGGGTGATGAAGTATATACATTGTCACCTTGCCTCTATTCTTCCAAAATTCTTCTAGAAACTATGAGGTAGATTTTTGTGTAAAAGTATTTGTAGTATTTTATTTTTTTCTTCCTTTCCCCTACATTCATCTGTCCTGCTCCTTAAAATCCATGCAAACCATAAGGGACACTGAACTCTAGGAAACACACTGAGGGTTGCTGGAGGGGAGGCCGGTGGGGGGATGGGGTAACTGGGTGCTGGGCATTAAGGAGGAAATGTGATGTAATGAGCACTGGGTATTGTATACAACTGATGAATCACTAAATTCTACTCCTGAAAAAAAAAAAAAAAAGCACTTGTAATATCAAACCAGGGCAAACAGTCTATATTTTTATACCATTCTACTGAAAATCAAGAGTCACGGGGCGCCTGGGTGGCTCAGTCAGTTAAGCGTCTGCCTTCAGCTCAGGTCACGATCCCAGGGTCCTGGGATCGAGCCCCACATCGGACTCCTTGCTCAGCAGGAAGCCTGCTTCTCCCTCTTCCACTCCCCCTGCTTCTGTTCCCCTCTCTCGCTGTGTTTCTCTGTCAAATAAATAGATAAAAATCTTTAAAAAAAAAAAAAAAGAGTCACATACCCAAGGTCATTGTTATTTCCTATGTATGCTTTTTTTTTTTTTTTTAAGTTTCCTTGAATCTAAGCATAGCAAGGATATACCAATCTTCATATCTCTCCAAACGACTGTTTTGGAGACTCTTCAGAATGCCCATATGGGATTAAACAGGTTACCTGTAACTTCAATCACCTTTCATTGAAAGCTTAATGGTTCTTTTTTTTATATATATACTAAAATGACAAAGCATTTTCTTCTTTTGTAATATCCTGGTCAAATTATTTTTAGAATCTTTTTAATTCAAGTACAGTTGACATACAAGTAATGATTCTTTTCTGAAACTCTGAGAGATCACTGAACCAAATCTATTATACAAAGGTTTATAGAATGTCTGCTGTATGCCAGCATTGTATTATGCAAGAACTGTACATTGAGATTCCATGACAGCAGTTTCCAAGAAAACAAAAAATATGTATTGAGAATAAGTAGTGGGTGCTTCCCTGAGTAGTTAAGGAGGATTCCAAGGACCAGTCCTGGAGTTGGTCCAAATTAGCAAACTTCCTGGTTCTTAGATGATGTTAGTCTTTTCTAGACAGTGAAGTAGAGAGATGATGATGATGATCAGGGAAAGGGGGAGAGGGGGCATTAAGAGCAAGAGAAAGGTCATACCTTTTAGGCAAAATAACCAAATAAAACACTGTTCAAACACAGAAATGGTGTGTGATGATCACACTAGGGACTTTAAAGACTGTTCTACATCATAACTCTCTAGTAGAAAAAGTCTTCTCAGATAACCTTGAGGTTACTGAGGGGAAGAGGGAAATGACTGCAGTTCCAGGCATGCTAAAATAATAATGCTTTTTCTATTTTTAATTTTTTATTGTTATGCTAATCACCATACATTACATCATTAGTTTTTGATGTAGTGTTCCATGATTCATTTTTGTGCATAACACCCAGTGCTCCACACAGAACGTGCCCTCTTTAATACCCATCACCAGGCTAACACATCCTCCCACCCCCCTCCCCTCTAGAAACCTCAGTTTGTTTTCCAGAGTCCATCGTCTCTCATGGTTCGTCTCCCCCTCCGATTTCCCCCCCTTCATTCTTCCCCTCCGGCTATCTTCTTCTTTTTTTTTTTTCTTAACATATATTGCATTATTTCAGAGGTACAGATCTGTGATTCAACAGTCTTGTACAATTCACAGCGCTCACCATAGCACTTACACTCCCCAATGTCTATCACCCAGCCACCCTCAGTTTGTTTCCTGAGATTAAGAATTCCTCATATCAGTGAGGTCATATGATACATGTCTTTCACTGATTGACTTATTTCACTCAGCATAACACCCTCCAGTTCCATCCACATTGTTGCAAATGGCAAGATCTCATTCCTTTTGATGGCTCCATAATATTCCATTGTATATATATACCACTTCTTTTTCAATTCGTCTGTCAATAGACATCTTGGCTCTTTCCACAGTTTGGCTATTGTGGACATTGCTGCTATAAACATCAGGGTGCACGTACCCCTTCAGATCCCTACATTTGTATCTTTGGGGTAAATACCCAGTAGTGCAATTGCTGAATCGTATGGTAGCTCTATATTCAACTTTTTGAGGAACCTCCATACTGTTTTCCAGAGTGGTTGCACCAGCTTGCATTCCCACCAACAGTGTAGGAGGGTTCCCCTTTCTCCACATCCCCACCAACATCTGTCGTTTCCTGACTTGTTAATTTTAGCCATTCTGATGGGTGTGAGATGGTATCTCATTGAGGTTTTGATTTGGATTTCCCTGATGCTGAGCAATATTGAGCACATTTTCATGTGTCTGTTGGCCAATTGGATGTCTTCTTTGGAAAAATGTCTGTTCATGTCTTCTGCCCATTTCTTGATTGGATTATTTGGTCTTTGGGTGTTGAGTTGAGTTCTTTATAGATTTTGGATACTAGCCCTTTATCTGATATGTCATTTGCAAATATCTTCACCCATTCTGTCAGTTGTCTTTTGGTTTTGTGGACTGTTTCTTTTGCTGTGCAAAAGCTTTTTATCTTGATGAAATCCCAATAGTTCATTTTTGCCCTTGCTTCCCCTGCCTCTGGCGATGTTTCTAGGAAGAAGTTGCTGCAGCTGAAGTCGAAGAGGTTGCTGCCTGTGTTCTCCTTTAGGATTTTGATGGACTCCTGTCTCACATTTAGGTCTTTCCACCATTTGGAGTCTATTTTTGAGTGTGGTGTAAGGAAATGGTCCAGTTTCATTCTTCTACATGTGGCAGTCCAATTTTCCCAACACCATTTGTTGAAGAGACTGTCTTTTTTCCATTGGACATTCGTTCCTGCTTTGTCGAAGATTAGTTGACCATCAGTTGAGGGTCCATTTCTGGACTCTCGATTCTGTTCCATTCATCTATGTGTCTGTTTTTGTGCCAGTATCATACTGTCTTGATGATGACAGCTTTGTAATAGACGGGAAGTCTGGAATTGTGATGCCGCCAGCTTTGCTTTTCTTTTTCAACATTCCTCTGGCTATTCGGGGTCTTTTCTGGTTCCATACAAATTTTAGGATTATGTGTTCCATTTCTTTGAGAAAACTAGATGGTATTTTGATGGGGACTGCATTGAATGTATAGATTGCTCTAGGTAGCATTGACATCTTCACAACATTTGTTCTTCCAATCCATGAGCATGGAACGTTTTTCCATTTCTTTGTGTCTTCCTCAATTTCTTTCATGAGTATTTTATAGTTTTCTGAGTACAGATCCTTTGCCTCTTTGGTTAGATTTATTCCTGGGTATCTTACGGTTTTGGGTGCAATTGTAAATGGGAACGACTCCTTAATTTCTCTTTCTTCTATCTTGTTTTTGGTGTATAGGAATGCCACTGATTTCTGTGCATTGATTTTATATCCTGCCCCTTTACTGAATTCCTGTATGAGTTCTAGCAGTTTTGGGTGGAGTCTTTTGGGTTTTCCACATAAAGTATCATATCATCTGCAAACAGTGAGAGTTTGACTTCTTCTTTGCCGATTTGGATGCCTTTGATTTCTTTCTGTTGTCTGATTGCTGTGGCTAGAACTTCTCATACTATGTTGAATAGCAGTGGTGATAGTGGACATCCCTGCCGTGTGCCTGACCTTAGGGGGAAAGCTCTCATCTTTTCCCCAATGAGAATGATATTCGCTGTGGGTTTTTCATAGATGGCTTTTATGATATTGAGGTATGTACCCTCTATCCCTATACTCTGAAGAGTTTTGATCAAGAAAGGATGCTGTACTTTGTCAAATGCTTTTTCTGCATCTATTGAGAGGATCATATGATTTTTGTTCTTTCTTTTGTTAATGTGTTGTATCACGTTGAATGATTTGCAGATGTTAAACCAACCTTGCAGCCCAGGGATAAATCCCACTTGGTCGTGGTGAAGAATCCTTTTAATGTACTGTTGGATCCTATTGGCTAGTATTTTGGTGAGAATTTTTGCAACCGTGTTCATCAAGGATATTGGTCTGTAATTCTCCTTTTTGATGGGGTCTTTCTCTGGTTTGGGGATCAAGGTAATGGTGGCCTCATAAAACGAGTTTGGAAGTTTTCCATCCATTTCTATTTTTTGGAATAGTTTCAGAAGAATAGGTATTAATTCTTCTTTAAATGTCTGATAGAATTCCCTTCGGAAGCCATCTGGCCCTGGGCTTTTGTTTGTTGGGAGATTTTTGATGACTGCTTCAATTTCCATAGTGGTGGTGGGTCTGTTCAGGTTTTCTATTTCTTGCTGGTTCAGTTTTGGTAGTTGATACATCTCTAGGAATGCATCCATTTCTTCCAGGTTATCTAATTTGCTGGCATATACTTGCTCATAATATGTTCTTATAATTGTTTTTATTTCTTTCGTGTTGGTTGTGATCTCTCCTCATTCATTCATGATTTTGTTGATTTGGGTCATTTCTCTTTTCTTTTTGATAAGTCTGGCCAGGGGTTTAACAATCTTATTGGTTCTTTCAAAGAACCAGCTCCTAGTTTCATTGATCTGTTCTACTGTTCTTTTGGTTTCTATTTCATTGATTTCTGCTCTGATCTTTATTATTTCTCTTCTCCTGCTGGGTTTAGGCTTTAGTTGCTGTTTTTTCTCTAGCTCCTTTAGGTGTAGGGTTAGGTTGTGTATTTGAGACCTTTCTTGTTTCTTGAGAAAGGCTTGTATTGCTATATCCTTTCCTCTTGGGACTGCCTTTGCTGCATCCCAAAGATTTTGAACAGTTGTGTTTTCATTTTCATTGGTTTCCATGAATTTTTTTAATTCTTCTTTAATTTCCTGGTTGACCCATTCATTCTTTAGTAGGATGCTCTTTAGCCTCCATGTATTTGAGTTCTTTCCGACTTTCCTCTTGTGATTGAGTTCTAGTTTCAAAGCACTGTGGTCTGAAAATATGCAGGGAATAATCCCAATCTTTTGTACCAGTTGAGACCTGATTTGTGACCTAGGATGTGATCTATTCTGGAGGCTGTTCCATGGGCACTGGAGAAGAATGTATAGTCCGTTGCTTTGGGATGGAATGTTCTGAATATGTCTGTAAAGTCCATTTGGTCCAGTGTGTCATTTAAAGCCTTTATTTCCTTGTTGATCTTTTGCTTAGATGATCTGTCCATTTCAGTCAGGGGGGTGTTAAAGTCCCCCACTATTATTGTATTGTTGTCGATGTGTTTCTTTGCTTTTGTTATTAATTGCCTTATATAATTGGCTGCTCCCATGTTCGGGGCATAGATATTTACAGTTGTTAGATCTTCTTGTTGGATAAACCCTTTAAGTAGTATATAGTGTTCTTCCTCATCTCTTATTACAGTCTTTGCTTTAAAATCTAATTTGTCTGATATAAGGATTGCCACCCCAGCTTTCTTTTGGTGTCCATTAGCATGGTAAATGGTTTTCCACCCCCTCACTTTCAATATGGAGGTGTCTTTGGGTCTAAAATGAGTCTCTTGCAGACAGCATATCGATGGGTCTTGTTCTTTAATCCAATCTGATAGCCTGTGTCTTTTGATTGGGGCATTTAGCCCATTTACACTCAGGGTAACTATTGAAAGGTATGAATTTAGTGCCATTGTATTGCCTGTAAGGTGACTGTTACTGTTTATTGTCTCTGTTCCTTTCTGGTCTATGCTGCTTTTAGGCTCTCTCTTTGCTTAGAGGACCCCTTTCAGTATTTCTTGTAGGGCTGGTTTCGTGTTTGCAAATTCCTTTAGCTTTTGTGTGTCCTGGAAGCTTTTTATCTCTGCTTCTTTTTTCAATGACAGCCTAGCTGGATATAGTTTTCTCGGCTGCATATTTTTCTCATTTAGTGCTCTGAAGATATCATGCCAGTCCTTTCTGGCCTGCCAGGTCTCTGTGGATAGGTCTGTTGCCAATCTAATGTTTCTACCATTAGAGGTTACATATCTTTTCTCCCAAGCTGCTTTCAGGATTTTCTCTTTGTCTCTGCGACTTGTAAGTTTTACTGTTAGATGTCAGGGTGTAGACCTATTTTTATTGATTTTGAGATGGGTTCTCTGTGCCTCCTGGATTTTGATGCCTGTTTCCTTCCACACATTAGGGAAGTTCTCTGCTATTATTTGCTCCAATATACCTTCTGCCCCTCTCCATCTTTCTTCTTCTCCTGGGATCCCAATTATTCTAATGTTGTTTTTTCTTATGGTATCGCTTATCTCTCGAATTCTGCCCTCGTGATCCAGTAGTTGTTTATCTCTCTTTTTCTCAGCTTCTTTATTTTCCATCATTTGGTCTTCTATATCTCTGATTCTCTCTTCTGCCTCATTTATCCTAGCAGTTAGTGCCCCCATTTTTTGATTGTACCTCATTAACAGCCTTTTTGATTTCGACTTGGTTAGATTTTAGTTCTTTTATTTCTCCAGAAAGGGTTTCTCTAATAACTTCCATGCTTTTGTCAAGCCCAGCTAGCATCTTTAAAATCATGATTCTGAACTCTAGGTCCGACATCGTACTAATGTCCGTATTATGTCGATCCCTGGCAGTAAGATTCTACCTCTTGTTCTTTTTGTTGAGGTGATTTTTTTCTGTCTTGTCATTTTGTCCAGAGGAGAATAGATAAATGAGAGAATAAAATGCTAACAGGGTAACAACGTCCCCAGAAAATATAGTCTAAACAAATCAGAAAAGACCTGAAACCAGGGGAAAAGAATGAGAAAGAAAGAAAAAAGAAAGAGAAAAAAAAAGAAAAAGATAAAAACAACAAACAAAAAAGAACAAAACCAAAAAAACAGAATATGATCAAATATGATCAGGCTGGTGCATAGATCCGTGCCACACACTAGATTTGGGGTGTATTTTGGTCTGTTAGAAGAAAGTGCCTCCCAAAATTTTAAAGAAAGAAAAACTTATATATGTACAAAAATAAGGGTTGATATGATGAAGGGATGGGATATGACTGTAAAGATGAAAATTATAAAAAATTTTATAAAAGGAATTGATAAGAAGTTGTTTGAAAAAAGAAAGACGAGCATTAAAAAAAAAAGAAAGAAAAAAAGGGGAGTGAATCAGGCAGGAGACTAGAACAAAGCCATACACTAGAGATTTAGGGCATATTTTGATGTGTTAGAAGAAACTGTATCTCAAAATTTTAAAGAGAGAACAATTTATATATATATATATATATATATATATGCCAAAAATAAGGGTAACTACCATGAAGGGATCAAATATGACTCTAAAAATGAAAAATAAAAATGTTTTTTAAAAAAGGGATTGATAAGATGGTTGAAAAAGGGAAAAAGAATAATTCAAAAAAAAAGACAGTTAAAAAAAATTAATTTTGAAAGACTAAAGAATCATGGTAAAAAAGCCATGAATTCTATGTGCAGTATTCCCCTAGCACTGGAGTTCTGCCGTTCTCCTTGATCAGTAAACTTGGTCTTGGCTGGCTGTTCTTGCTGATCTTCTGGGGGAGGGGTCTGTTGCCGTGGTTCCCAAATGTCTTTGCCGGAGGCGGAATTGCCCTGCTCTTGCGGGTCCGGGCTGAGTAATCTGCTCGGGTTTGCTGTCAGGATCTTTTGTTCCCTGCAAGCTTTCATTCGGTACAGCTTTGGAGGATGAGAGTGAAAATGGCGGCCTCCCAATCTCCGCCCCGGAGGAGCCGAGAACTCAGGGCCCCGCTCCTCAGTGCGCCCCCAGAGAAAAGCAGTCAATCACTCCCATCTCCCCGGTCTCTGGCCACACTCCATGCTCACCCAGCCTGTGTGACCGAGCATTTCTATCTCTGGCACCCGACTCCGTGTGGAGTCTCCAAACCCAGCAGATCCCTGCGGTGTGCTCCCATGGGAGGAAGGAGAGTCTCCCCAGATCTGCCGCTTGTTGGTTCCCTGCTGGAGGAGCAGTGGCCCGCCTGTGCTGTGGATCACGGTTTATGGCAACCCCAAGCTGAGAGCCCGCACCTTGGCTCTGTCTCTGCAGCCAACTTCCCTGCTCCGATCCCTGGGAGCTCTGCTGCACTCAGGCACCCCCGGTCTTTCTGTGACCCCGAGGGTCCTGAGACCACACTGTCCCAGAGAGTGTTCCACCCCCTGCTTAGCCACTGGAGCAACGTCCCCCAGCGGAGCTGACTTCTAAAATTTCCGATTTTGTGTGCCACTGCTCTGTCACTTGCTGGTAGCAGCTGACGGAGGTTCCCCCTCCCCTGCCATCTATCCTCCCGAATATTGCCTCGGATTCACTTCTCTGCACATCCTACCTTCCAGAAAGTGGTCCCTTTTCTGTTCAGAGAGTTGCTGCTCTTCTTTTCTTTGATCTCCTGTTGAGTTCGTAGGTGTTCAGAATGGTTTGATCCCTATCCAGCTGAATTCCTGAGACCAGACGAAATTCAGGTCTCCTACTCCTCTGTCATCTTGCTCCACCCCCCAATAATAACGCTTTTTCACTGATGTTCTTTAAAAGATAAATACTGAGAAACAATAAAATCATAGAACATGGAGTTCACCAGCTCACAAAGTACTAATAGTAGAGACTTATCTTAAAGAGTGAGCCATGTCTTCAAAATGAAAAGACAATCACTACTTTGCACAGTAAGGAATAAACTCAGGAAACACAGAGGGTGAGAAAACAAAATGTATTCAACAATATTTGGCTAAATCCACGGATAATTACTCCATGATGAACCATTAAAATAAAAAATCATGAAGTTGTTACATAGATCCACCAATAACCCTAGTGTCACTGCCAGAGAAAGAAAACAAAGCTGCACATACCATGAATCTGCTGAGTATGGCTTTTTAATGTCCTCTTAAGTATGCATATAAATTTGTAAACATTTGATCTCTGACTCTAAAACTATAAAATATTTGTCACATAAAACCCTTTTAAAAATTTTTATTAAAATCATCTTTGGTTGCTAAATCTATTTTCTGCATAAGTGTTTTTCCTCATGAAAATGCATTGTTATTTTCATGAATATTTATATACTGTGCTTGTAGGTAATAAGGGCTTTATGACACCTTACAGGCACTTGCTACTGTGAATATAAAACATAGTATCAATTTTGCTAATGGTAGAAAAAATAATATCATTCAAGTCAAAGAATGAGAAACAAAGTCAACACTAAGAAAATGTGTTTCACTGATAACAATTTGCTTCAGTTTGTAAGGTAATAGTAATTAACATTTCATGGTACTCAATTATAATTTACAAATTGTGGTATTCAGTACAATACATGCACAATACAATACATGCACATGCAAAATATTAATATAATACTAAAAGCTAAAGTGGATTACTTTTCCTAAAATGAATGGGTCTAGATCTGAGGTTTAATTTTATTTATTTTATTAAGTAAAATAATTCTAAATATTCATTTAAAATTAAAGCCACATATACTTGTAACTTATAGAGAGCTTTCATATGTAATGAAACTGTACAGTTTGGTGATATTTTACAATAAAGAGAGGATATGATCAAAACTTTGAAGGATTTGGATTGCACAACAGTTAAGAGAGATTTTGGAAAATAATAAAAATAAAATTCTCTCAATTACATACCACTGCTCTAAAAAAACAGAGAGTCTAAAGGACCATACAGCCCATAATCACTAGCCATGAGAGACCCTATCCTTAGCATTGGAGTCAGACCACAAACGAGTCAATATTGTACAATCCCACAGGCATCAGAAACTTAATCATTTAAAAACCAAAGCATGGAAAGTTGAAATGAGCAACATTCGGTGAGGAACAATTATCAGTTTTATTTGTTTAACCCCAGGAAGAAATCAGTACAGTGACAAACTGCCTTTGTCTTAATAATTCCCACTGCTCAGTCAAGTAGCCCCAGAGAGTATCCTCACTTAGCAACAAACAGGTTTGGAATTAAGACCCGTTTTCTGTATCTGAAAAGCAGTCTCAAAAAAAAATGCCCTCCCCACGTGGAGCTAGTCCTCATGTCAGCTCAGCAGAAATGGAAGCCTTGCCAGCCCAGATGCTGACCATCCAACAGGACAATGAAGGGATAAGTGATTTTAATACCTACTGTATACCATCAGTGAAGAGTGTGCATGAACACACACACAGAAAGACACACACACCTTTATGGAAACTCTTAGGTCACAGTAAAAATCTCTAGAAATAATCCAGTCTGGAGAAAAGCATTTACTCTTTCAACAAAAAGTAAGTAAGAGCTTTCTAGAGACCATCATGTAAATTCAAAGTTGAATACGATAGAGAAAAAGAACAAATATTTACTGAGCGCCAATGATGAGTCAAGTACCATCCTACAACCATAAGTACGTACATAATTAACCATAGTTCATTTTATTAACCACAGTTTATAAATGAGAAATATCAAGTTCAATGTCCTAAAAGATACTTGCCCCAGATCACACAGCTAGTAAGGCACTGTGCCCTGATTCTATCTCTGGATGGCTCACTCTGAGGACTAAGTCACTCCCATAACACTATCCTGCCTTCAGTCCTCAGGGAGATCACTAGTCACCTGGGAGTCAGCTGTTAATCAGAATCATAAGGAAACAGACTCATCTTTCCTGAATTATTATCTATCAGTCTTTTACAGTTATCCTATTTGAGGGCCTTCAGTTTTGAGCTATTTCAAATGACAGACAGCTTTTTGAGGGGGAAGGGAAGGAGGACTGAATCAGAGACTCCATTACTTATACAAGGTATACATTTTAAATAATACCAACTTTCTTCCAAAAGTATAAGTTAATTCATACGACAGAAAGTATTTACCTGGAGCTCTGCCACGGTTAATGATATTAATCCCTTTACAATATACTTTACTATCAGCAACCAATGTGCCAAAATTAACTTCTGACTCAATTTCCAACTGACAGGATGGAATCAACCTAGGGGAAGAGAAGACAACATAATTAAACAATTATACCCTCATACTTAAATCCACAGGGGGACGTACAGAAACACTTTTATTAATTCCTTGTAAGACATTCATCTTTCCTTACAAGTCTATTGATGGCATATTTGTCAATAAAAGGAACTGTGAAATAAAGACATAAAAACAAGATGAGATACATTTTTAACAAAGAAATCAGACTTTATGCATCCAAGAACATGGTATACCCTCTGAAGTACTCACCTCGACAGGCTACCCACATATCTCAGTATTTTTGCTGCTCCAAGCATTTTTGGAATCTCCACCTAAGCCTATAATACATTCCTTAGCCCCTCCACCAAAAGGGTGGAATTGATCTTAACAAAGTATTTTGGATGACCCAAATCTGATGAAATAAAAGAAGGTGCTATGCTATAAAATGCCATTTGGGAACTAAAACAAGGTCTAAGCACAAAAAGATACAAATGATTTTTCATGTGTGTCTCTAACTTAAAGGGCTCATTGTGGCACATCTATATCATATGTTTCATACACATTTTTAAAAATCCATTATAATCCTATATGCATGTTTCACGAGGATACATATATTTTATATATGGATAATTTCTAATTTATAAACATCATCAGGTATATTATCCTGTTTGATACCTAAAATTTCATGAAAGGGAAATAAATATTATTATGGCTACGTTACAGATGAAAAGCCAAAGACTTCAAAAGCCTCAATGACTTACCTGAGAAATTATTTGGATATAATACTGGTGAACTTAGCCTTTAATCTATTCTGTTAGATTTTGAATGCATTACACTTACAAACCTAACAATGATAACAGCACCAATAATAAACAGAGTAATAACTGAACTTTATTAAGTCCTTAGGTTATGTACCAGACACATGAATTAAGTAATTCACTCCACACAGGATACAACCTCCAAAATATAAATACATACACACACACACACACACATAAATAAAAATACCTGAACAAAACATTCACAAGTACCGCTTTATGCACTGGTGGTGTGGGCCTTCCTTCCGTATGTTTATATGTGAATGTTTGTGTATTATCAAGTATGTAGAGACATTCCAGAGATCAGTCAGGACTGTCCTGTATAGGCTGCTTCTTTAAGCCATACCCATATTCTTCTCATAAAGACATTGTAATTTTGTAATAGGAAAAGGAAAGATCAATGACCATAGTGTACATCATTGCATTAATAAAGAGTTTACAGGATCTAAAAGAGGAATTCGTTACACAAACAATATAAGATATGAAGCCAAACATTTTTTCAAACTATTTCTCTAGCCGGATGCAGAAAAGTGTCTTAAGAATAATTTCTTAAGAGTCAACACACAACACACACACACACACACACACACACACACACACACACACACACACACACGTATGTGTACGTGCATATATACATAGGAGTAAGGGCTTGCTAATACAGTAATATTATAACAGTTTTTCTGGTTTTCCTATTGGTTTCTCTTCCATCTGATAAAAAAAGTCTTTCCAATAACATTTTTCTTTTTATGTTAACAGAATTTACGTTAAGAGACAAGAGAAGGGGGTACCTGAGTGACTCAGTGGGTTAAGCCTTTACCTTCAGCTCAGGTTATGATCCCAGGGTCCTGGGATTGAGTCCCATGTCGGGCTCCCTGCTCAGCGGGGAGTCTGCTTCGCCCTCTGCCCCTCCCCCAACTCTTGTCCCCTCCCCTCCATGTGCTCTCTCTCTCTCAAATAAATAAAATCTAAAAAAAGAGAGAGAGAGAGAGACAAGAGAAGGGTGGTTACCAGGGGCTGGAGGTGGGAAAATTGGTGAAATGTTTGTCAAAAGAAACAAACTTGCACTTAGAAGATGAATTGGTTCTGAGGATCTAATGCCCAGCTTTGTGATTATAGTTAACGACACTGCATTATGTATTTGAAAGTTGCTAAGAGATGAGATCTTAAATGTTCTCACTACAAAATGAAATAATTGTGTGATGGAGGTGTTAGCTAACACCACACTAGTTATCACATTGCAACATATAAATGTATCAACAGTGTGTACAGCTTAAACTTATACAGTGTTATATGTCAATTGTATCTCAATAATAAAAAAGGAAAAATAATTAAGTATCAAACTTGGTAATTTATATATGGAGTTAAAATAAATCTTTTAATATAATTCATAAGAGGGGGAGCCTGTGTGGCTCAGTCGTTAAGAATCTGCCTTTGGCTCAGGTCATGATCCCAGGGTCCTGGGTTCGAGCCCCGCATCGGGCTCCCTGCTCAGTAGGGATCCTGCTTCTCCCTCTGCCTGTTGTTCCCCCTGCTTGTGCTCTCTCTCTCTCTCTCTGTCAAATAAATAAATAAAATCTTTAAAGTATATATATAATTCATAAGAAATTTTAAAAAGAGGGGCGCCTGGGTGGCTCAGATGGTTAAGCATCTGCCTTCGGCTCAGGTCATAATCCCAGGGTCCTGGGATTGAGCCCCACATCGGGCTCCCTGCTCAGCTGGGGGCCTGCTTCTCCCCCTCCCTCTGCTTCTCCCCCTGCTCGTGTTCTCTCTCTCTCTCTCTCTCTCTCTCTGTATCTCTGTGTCTCGAATGAATAAATAAAAAAAAATCTTTAAAAAAATAAATAAAATAAAATTTAAAAACGTATAGATTTATGATTACAGTAAATCTATTTATATACATATTTGTATATGTATACATACTGGCTACACTTATTCACATGTACATATATACATATGCGTGAATTACATAGAAATTTACAACATAGTTTATTGTTGGCGATCAGCAAAGATCTTCTAAGTATAAAAATGTAATAAATTAGGATATGATGCTATGGTAAGAAATAGAATGGAAGTACAAATCTGAGGGGGAAAAAAAGAAAGAGGTAAATTTTTCAACTGTTTAACAAATTACTATGGTATTTCCACTTTACTGGATACATTTGAAAAAGGCATGTAATTATCTTATAGTAACATTTATTATGTACAAGCAATTACATCTTTGCAACTATTCAAACTCATAATGAAAAACTTTAGACATTTTTAAATGTACAAGAGAGACATAGTTTTTATGGATACATGAAAAAAAATGCTCAGAATCACTTTACATCATTTCTGCTAAAGTACAGATAATACAAACTTCTGGTTTCTAGACAAGATTTCATAAATATATTTTCCCATGTTCATCCCCATTTACTGTAACTATAAACTCTAGACAAGAGGCAAGCAAAGAATGTTCATAGCAGCCTTATTTGTAATAGCCAAAAACTGGAACTAGCCTGATATCCTTCAACAGGTCAACGGTGAAACAAACCGTGGTATATACATACGATGGAATACTTCTCAACAATAAAAAGGAGCAAACTATTGATATAAACAAAAACTTGGTTGAATCTCCAGAGAATTTTGCTGAGTGAAAAAAAGTCAACCTCAAAAAGCTATATAACATATTTCATATGGCAAAATTTTACAAATGGAAGACAGAATAGTGGTTTCCACAGTTTGGGGATAGTAGGTGTGAAGCAGAAGGTAGGTAGGTGTGGTTATAAAAAAGTAATAGGAGAGATCCTTGTGGTATTGGAACAGCTGAATGAGTATCTTGACTGGTGGTGGATACAAAATCCTACACAGGTAATAGAATTGTACAGAACTTAAAAACTTAACACACACACACACACACACACACACACACACACACACACACAAAATCTTCATTCAACCCTTTCCATCATACTTTAAGAGGGCGGTGTCCTTATGTTGCAACTGTGATAAGAAGCTGACTTCTGATGAGAGAGAGCATACATTATAGAGACAAAACAAAATTCCTATTTTCAAAGGCAGAAGCATCTTCAACTCTTCTCTCCATATATGGTACAAACAAGCAAATCTAAGTGCAATTCATAGTTATGGCAATGTGCAGAATGGACATTGATTAAGGGATGCCTGGGACGCCTGGGTGGTTCAGTTGGTTAAGCATCTGCCTTTGGCTCAGGTCATGATCCGAGGGTCCTGGGATCGAGCCCCGTGTTTGGCTCCTTGATCAGCAGAGAGTCTGCTTCTCCCTCTCCCTCTGCCCCTCCCCCCCATGCTCTCTTTCTCTCTCTCTTGCTCTCAAATAAATAAAATGTTTTCAAAAATGTAAATTAAGTATTTGTAATAGGCTACCATGTATAAATTGTTTGATTTCTTTATAGAAGGTGATGTGCTTAATCAGAACTTTCAACAACATGGGGAACCAAATAACTGCAGGTCTAAATTTAGCTCATAAAAATAAAAAATACAAGGGAAATTATAAAAAGGAATGTCAAATACCAATATTCAAATATTAATTCTGCTGGTGGTGGACAAATACACACAAAAGAATAATATCTATGGAATGACACCTT
Source organism: Eumetopias jubatus (assembly GCF_037043125.1). Classification (NCBI taxonomy): domain Eukaryota; kingdom Metazoa; phylum Chordata; class Mammalia; order Carnivora; family Otariidae; genus Eumetopias; species Eumetopias jubatus. Next base: position 96,069,124 of record NW_028274817.1, read on the forward strand.
GCTAAGGAAAATAAGGATCCATATGTGCATGTATATGAATAAAAAACACTCTAAACTGTTCACACTAGCCTTAACAGGTAGTTTTATAATGAACAAAAATACACTTTTTTCAGTATAAAATGAAAATGGCAATTTCCTGGTCAAATAAATAACCTGTATCAAAGTTAATCTCCAAATCAGTTAGAGTTGACCCTTGGACAACACAAGTTTGAACTCAGTGAGTGCACCTCCATGCAGATTTTTTTATAATACAGTACTGTAAATGTATTGTCTCTTCCTTATGATTTTCTTAATATTTATTTTCTCTAGCTTACTTTATTGTAAAATTATAGTATGTGAGACATACAATATACAAAATATGTGTTAATCGACTATTTATGTTATCAATCAGGCTCCCAGTTACCAGTAGGCTATTAGTAGGAAGAGTCAAAAGTTATGCATGGATTTTCAACTACACAAGGGCTGGCAGCTCTAACCTCTACATTGTTCAAGGGTCAACTGTACTTAGTTCTGTGTTCTATTCATTATATCAGTCCACATTTTTCAACCAATCTCAAAAGAGCACAATTTAGATTCTTTTTTGAAGTCAAACATCTTCATTATTTAAAATCCAGTGAAATAATTATGATAATAATTAAATTAAAATATGGATACAGGTTCACAATCCATTTAAGAATACATCATAAAAACAGAGAGTAGGATGGTGGTTACCAGAGCCCAAGGAGTGGGGAAACTGGAGAGATGTTGGTTAAGGATACAAATAGGGAACTAGTAGATAAATAAGCCCTGGAGAGCTAATGCACAGCATAGTGATCACAGTCAACAACACTGTATTATAAACTTCAAAGTTACTAAGAGATTAGATCTTAATTGCTCCCGCCACAAAAAAGAAATGGTGATTATATAATGTGATAGGGATATTAGCTCATCTTAGGGTGGTAATCATATTGCAATATATAGGGTGCCTGGGTGGCTTAGTTGGTTAAGCGTCTGCCCTCAGCTCAGATCATGATCCTGGAATCCTAGGATCAAGTCCCGCATTGGGCTCCCCGCTGAGCGGGGAGTCTGCTTCTCCCTCTGCCCCTCCCCTCTCTTGTGCTTTCTCTCTCTCTAATAAATAAATATTTTTTAAAATCTGCATATTATAATATATAAATGTATCACATCAACACGCTGTCTAACTTAAACTTGTGCAATGTTATGTGTCAACTGTATTTCAATAAAACAAAGAAGAGGAGAAGGAGCAGCCATTGAAGTAGTACCAGGAAAGTCACGAGAATAAAGTGGCACAAGAAGGCAATAATGGTTAATAGTGTCAAATGCTGCTGAGAAATGGAGTAAGATAAAGGCAGGAATTACCAATAGATTGGCAACATGCAAGAGCTCTTTCACTGGGAAGCTCAGGAAGACAGCCCGTCTGGAGTTTTGAAGTGAGAGTGGAATGTGAGACTGTAAAGACAGCGATACAGGCTTCTTTACTAAGTCTTGCTGTCAAAAGGTGCAAAAAACCATGGTAGAAATAAAATAGGATGTGAGTCAAGGAAAAAACAGAATACATGCAATTGTTTAATGTTTTTATTTTAATTAAAAATACCAGAAAACTTGGGGTGTCTGGGTGGCTTGGTCAGTTAAGCATCCGACTCTTGATTTCAGCTCAGGTCATGATCTCAGGGTCCTGGGATCAAGCCCCATAGCGGGCTCCGTGCTCAGCAGGGAGTCTGCTGAAGATCTCTCTCTCCATCTCCCTATGCCCCTCCCCATCCCCCCCACTCTCTCTCTCTCTCTCAAATAAATCTTTAAATAAATAAATAAAATCTTTTAAAAAATTTAAATTTAAAAAAAGAACCAGAAAACTAGCCTTCCATTTGTTTTAAACACCACAGGTTGCTAAAAATTTGTCCTTTAAGGTCTGCTGTAAGGAAACTATAGATACAATAAACCCTATTATCCAGAGAAAATACGAAATATTACTTTGACCCTTATTTTTATTCGAAGAGTGCTGAAGACGTCAGCATGAAATATGGAGAATACATACCCAACTAGCGGGATCTCTATTGTTTTATTTCCTATTGAAATAAGTAGCTGGTCAAAAGTGTCTTCATCTTTGTCAGGATGGTATTCCACCATAGCCGTCATCTGAAGTCCAGAAGCAAGTGCTTTCTCCAGATTGGTCAAAATCAGTTTGAACTTTAGTGGGAGGAAAAAAAAAAAAAACCAAATGATACATGGTGACTCCTAATAAGGCAATAATGTGAGCAAAGGAAGTTAGAAGTATACATTATTTCAAGAGCTATATCAATACATAGACAATATCCCTTCCCTAAAGACAAAGACTTAATTACCATATGTATATGTATCAGATTCTAGATCTTTCAGATATGCTTTTAATAGTACATGGACTGAAACTGACAATGCAGTCAGTTGAGAAACATGTAAATGCTCATAGCCTCCTTGAGAAGTATGAGATACTTAAATAGAGAAAAAAGGGAGAGCAATCAAATAAAAATGTTACTGAATCATCTATACATATGCATAATACAGCCATACATGCATATGTACATATGTATGTATACACATGGACATATAGCATTTTATATAGTTTCTGCATGGGGACTTAGAATTCATAACTTGGAGGAAATATAAAAAATGAATAGAATAAAGAGGGAAAAAACACTTTCATTCTTGTAAACCATTTGCTAGACTCCAGGAAAAATATGAAGGGAGAAAGAGAAGAACTACTATGTGTTGGGCACTCACAAGATGTCAAGCACTCTACACCTCTTACTTCTAGAGTCCGATAAGGCCAATGTTAAGGCTCCCAGAGTATACATGAGGAAACTGGGACTTGTAGAGGTTAATTAATGTCTAACGTCACTGTGACAGTGAGGATTCAAATTAACTATCTGATTCTAAAATATAAGCTCTTTCCCCACAACTGGAATGAGTCCCTCTCCTGAATATATAATCTCTTTAAGGAAGCAGACTATATACCCCTAGAAGGTTAAATAATACAAGGCAGGGACTAATTAAGTGTCTTATGAGTCATGGAGACATAAGTATCATGGAAATCCATGAGAAAGCCTGATTATTATGGGCCAGAAAGGAGTGTACTTGGCCTAGGCTTAGGGAATGGTCCTAAAAGGTGAACAAGCAAGTAAGGTGCTCCCTGTGGGGGCAGGAATATCTCAGACACAAGCAGAGAAAAGAATAAGCAAAAGAGTCTCCCAGCAGGCAATTGATAAGCTAGCCTTGCTGGGCAGTGAGCTTCAGTATGTAATGAAGGAGGTCTGTTGAAATTAATTATTCAGGGCTTTTCATGCCAGGCTGAGTCTAAGCAGTACTTTCCAGTAATGAAGGACATAGAGCAGAAGAGTGATTCGTTGATAGAAATGGTCTGAAAGCTTCACACTTCCAGTAAACTTCTGATAGCTTAAAACTATCACAGTCCAACTCTCAATCCCCCTGCAATTACAGAACAGTCAGAAAACAAGCGGTTATTCCCTGCATAAATCTGTGGGTGTTAGAAATACACATATCAGGTGGGACTATCTCCCTTTAAAGAAGCTGTATCTGCAAGAAGAAAAACCAGGATGGGGTGCCTGGGTGGGTCAGTTGGTTAAGCATCTGCCTTTGGCTCAGGTCATGATCCCAATGTCCTGGGATGCAGCCCCGCATCAGGCTCCCTGCTCAGTGCGGAGCTTGCTTCTCCCTCTCCCTCTGCCCCTCCCCCGGCTCATGCACACTCTCTCTCAAATAAATAATCTTTAAAAAAAAAAAAAGAAGAAGAAGAAGAAGAAGAAAAAACAGGGCTTCAGCAGCATGTGCTTTTGGTCAAATTAGAAGTTGCTGAGCCCTCTGAGCAGTATGCAAAGGTGTGTAAGACACCATCCCTACCTAGGAGCTGATGGACGGACAACTGAGGTAAAACTAACATTTACTAGCAGTCATCGGGACTCAAGTCCAAACTATAATAAATGTCTGTTAATGCAACTGGTATCCAGTAGGGAAGAAATAATTTGGAGATAATATGATAAGACTTAGAGAACAAAAGGGAACTCACTTTGACCCTCAAAGATGGGGAGGGTTTGGAAAAGGGTGATACTTGCAGGCGGTGGGAATGAAAACATGGGTCGAAAGAAAAGGGACTCTAGGGGCACCTGGGTGGCTCCGTCAGTTAAGCGTCTGCCTTCCGCTCAGGTCATGATCTCAGGGCCCTGAGATCGAGTCCCACATCCATCAGGCTCTCTGCTCAGCGGGGAGTCTGCTTCTCCCTCTCCCTCTGTGCTCTCTCGCTCTCGCTCTCACTCTAGCTCTCTCTCAAATAAATAAATAAAATCTTTAAGAAAAAGAAAAGGGAGTCTGAGCCATGGGGGTAAAGGGGGCAATTACAAGTAAGACTGGCTTGACTGATCCAGCAGCCACCAAGTTACTAAAGATGAGGACTGTGTCTTCTTTATATTCTACCAGCAACCCACAGTAGATGGTACGTAGCACTGCATATGGGTCATACTAGGTAGTCAACACAGACAATGCAGCCTCTTTTTTTTTTTTTTTTTTTTTTTTTTTTTGACAGAAAGAGACACAGCGAGAGAGGGAACACAAGCAGGGGGAGTGGAGGAGGGAGAAGCAGGCTTCCCGCTGAGCAGGGAGCCCAATGCAGGCTCAATCCCAGGACCCTGGGATCACACCTGGGATCATGACTGAAGCTGAAGGCAGACACTTAATGACTGAACCACCCAGGAGCCCCACAAGGCAGCCTCTTGAGCCAGGGTGGAAAACAAGTACTACTGTCTGTTAGGAGCATCATTTTGTAAATAATTATAAACAGTGGTGATGACAATGCTCTTTATAGAGTACTTTGTTTTTATTTATTTTCTCTACAAGATAACTAATACATTTTTTGCTAATCTATCTCTTTCCTAATTCCCTTTATGTCTATGAAGGACCAAGAGTGCATATCATGGTCTTGCAACAAAGAGAAGTTCATGATGATATTGGGCTCATGACTTTGGCCTCTAATTTGTAAGCTTACCTGGCCATTCTCTTGTCAGTGTCAAGACTTGTGATCTACATAGTTTTCCTTTATAATTCTTGATACAAACCAAAACAAATTATATCATTTTTCTCCTGACTGCACAAAAGCCACCCATACGAGTTTCTCCTGGGCATCCATAAAATAGTGTTTGCTCCCATCTGGGTTTTTCAGACATACTTTCAATTGTTCAATAAATACGTAGTGAGGTAGTGAAATAATCAACTTTTTCCTTAATTTTACAGTATTTGGAGTAATCAGGTCATTTTTTATTTAGAGGTTTTTTTTTTAAAGATTTTATTTATTTATTTGAGAGAGAGAGAATGAGAGATAGAGAGCACGAGAGGGAAGAGAGTCAGAGGGAGAAGCAGATTCCCTGCTGAGCAGGGAGCCCGATGTGGGACTCGATCCCGAGACTCCAGGATCATGACCTGAGCCGAAGGCAGTCGCTTAACCAACTGAGCCACCCAGGCGCCCTGATTTAAAGAGTTAATAGCCTCTTGTGATGTACTACTTTATTACAAAATACATATTACTATTGTTAAAACATGCAAATATAAAAATGAACAAAGCATGATTCCATTTATATGAAACTCAAGAAAGAGCAAAACTAATCTGTGGTGTTAGAAACCAGTACAGTGGTTACCTCCATGGGGTGATTACTCCAGGTTACTGAAGGGAACCTTCTAGAGTGGTGGAAATATTCTACGATTTGACCCAAACGGTGGCTACATGGGTGTATAAACATATAATAATTCATCAAATTTTACTTTCTAGATTTGTTCACTTTAGTGTAGGTAAATAGTACATCAATTTTTTTAAGTGTAAAAAGTATAACATGAAAGGCCTTTTTCTTATTGTCCTAATCACTACGGTACATTTTTCAAACAAATATATGTAATTTTAACAAAAAAATTACAGATACTTTTCTATTTCTGTACCTATAAGTTCAGCTGCATTCAATACTATTTATCATTAGGAATGTCCCACAAAAAAAATCAGGTTATTTATCACTTACATATCAAAAATTCTTATCACCTTTCTTATATCAAAAGTCTTCCTGATAACAGGTGATCATAGTAAACATCCACTCACACACATGATCTAAAATAACAGTGAGACTGAGATACAATTTTGTCAACTTTTAAGTCAGAAGATTGGGACAGCCTCTCGAAACATTAATTTTGCATAGTAGGTGCTCAACAAATGTCTGTTAGAATATGAACTTCGTTGATGTAATTCTACAGTATATAAGCATAAATTCTAGGCTGTTAGGCGACAGACAAGGAATCCCCTTTCCCTTCTTTCCAAACGCAGAATGATGAAGTTGGGAGGTTCTAGATCTACTTTTCCCCATCCCGTCTCTCAAAGACAAGCAAAAAGTAAAAACACAAAACAAAACAAAAAGGCTAGCACACGTAAACACTGAGAGACCTAAACCGCCGCTCCCCAGGAAATCAATCCTGCCCCCATCCCCGCAGGTGCCCGGCGTCTACTCTCCCGGACAAAGCAGGCGCCCAGGTGGGGAGGCGCTCTCAGAGCCCTGACGCTCCTGAGGTCCTGCTCCAGCACCCCCCGAGTGTGTTACCTGTGGCTTGAGGGGTTCCTGAAACCGGATTTTCTGATTGCAACGGCCGAGATTGTGTACAGTAACTGGGAGGCGGTACACCCTCCCGGCCAGCGTGTCCAGGAACTTCACCTCCGAAGGGGTCACCCGCAGCTGCACGTCCTTCTTTGGGGTCTCCACCTCCCGGGGGACCAGGGAGCCTCTCTCTGTCTCCATGGCGGCCCTCTAGGTGGCCTGCAAACGGTGGCTGACTTGACTTACAAAGGGCCAGCGTGGACGCCGTCGCTAGGCAACCGACGGACGCCGCGCGCTCGCCTCAAGCTCCACCCCCATTGGTTCAGCCCAAACTTTGTGAGCTGGCTTTCCCGAACAGAGAATGCAGGCTTCTGGGGAAAGAACAGAGGGATCACAGGTGTCACCAGAGAAGCTGGAAAACGTTCTACGACAGCCCAAATCCCGGAGGCATCTCACTTCGTCATGGCCTGGCAGGATTTTAAGATGGCATGGGGGAGTAGGCATTTTCCTGGACCTCTCTTAAGGCAAAGCTTAAAGAGCAGGGGAAGGGATGTGCCCACGGAGTCTATTAAAGCAACAAATTGTAACAGTAACAGGGGAATTCAATGGAAGCAGGGTCAGGGCCCCCTGGGTGTCCTGCTCATTGGCCTTTAGGCTATCGTTACTAAAACTGTAATAGCAATCCTCTGGGTCTTTTGTTAAAAGGCAGATTGTCTTTCAGTAGATCTGGGGCAGGGCCTAATTTTTGTAACAAGGTCCCAGGTGGTTTCAAGGCTGCAGGTCCAGGGACCACACACTGAGTACAGAAGCTTTAGAAGTTTTGTTAACTACTCTAGGTGTTAAGTTTTTTCATTTATGAAACCGAGGTGCTGCTCAGAAGACTGAGGTCAAACCTCTTCATCTCTAGCTGGATGAGCACCTTTTCAACAAGCCCAGATTCACACTGCCCAATCCCTACTCTCTTCTTTCTTTATATGCTGTGATGGTCCTAGGGTTTTAAAACATATTAGATGAGTGGTATTCCCCTGCCTTAAATCTGTCTCTTATCATAAGTTTACAACACGCTGCTTCTAGGAACCTTTATTAATTTGGAGTCAAGCTCTGCAGATATATTAATATACTGTGTAATTATATATATATATTTATAAAAATATATAGATATAAATATATTTATATTTGCTTATATATAAACATAAATATATATATACTCACATTACATATATATATTATGTAATATTTGTGTTTTCATTTCCTCCTTGCCACTGTACATAACTTTCACTCTGAGAGTCCTGGCCTTTCCATCTGCTGGCCAAACAGTTATTTATCCTTCAAATCCACTGTTTTCCCTTTCTCACCAACTGTTTCGGTCCTTTAAACAGGTCTCAAAGTAGACATGGAAAAATTCTCCTAGAGATCATTCTGCTTACTTTCTCATTGTCATCCTTTCCTTGGTTTTTAGAAACTCTACCCACCATTAGAGTTTCCACTGGCTAAGTATGAAGTAAGACTTGTGATTTCTATTCACATGGCAAAATGTGGACTCAATAGAGAGCAGTTACATTTTTCTCTTAAATTCAGAGTAGAATGGTCAAGTCTGCAGTGGACATTTAGAATGTCTCTCCTTAACCTCCAAGTCTCTGTAACAGTATAGTTCATCATTCATTATAATAAGGGGTAACTTATTTATCCTATTGGTACTGTGGGAATCTTGTAAAACACTTATGGGAGACTTTGAAAGGTTTTTTTTTTTTTTTAAAGAAGAGTCTGAATGCAATCCAGGAATATCTATTATAGAGGTTAGAATAATGACCTAGAAACAAGAGCTATTAAAAGAAGATAAACAGATCTTCTCTGAATACAAGACTATTAAAAGTGTGGTAATCGATGTGTTTAAATAATAATTTGACAGTGGGTAGTAATAATGATATTCACTAAGCTTACATAGGATTAAAATTTCATCCAGATGGTGAAAAGCCACCTTTGGCTTTTCATGACACTAATGCCCAGATAGAGTAGAATAGCCTGACTTGAATGGCAGTGACAAGGACCAAGAATTCTTGTCCCCTTCAAGGTGCACCTAGCTGGACTAAGAATCAAATTGACATGAGACAGATTAACAGAAGACAATCAAATTTAAAGCATACATATGGGGAACGTACCCAGACATGGAAATTCCAAAGACAGTCAGGCAAAATGAGGTCTAGGGGCGCCTGGGTGGCTCAGTCGTTATGCATCTGCCTTTGGCTCAGGTCGTGATCCCAGGTTCCTGGGATCAAGCCCCACATCGGGCTCTCTGCTCAGCAGGGAGCCTGCTCCTCCCTCTCCCACTCCCCTTGCTTGGGTTCCCTCTCTCGCTGTCTCTCTCTCTGTGTCAAAATAAATAAATAAAATTTTTTTAAAAAATCAAGAACAAAAACAAAATGAGGTCTATATGTCATCCTGATCCGAGGAGTAGGAGTAGGGCTCTGGGACTTCAGAGGGAAGGAATGCACCTCACAGGGTGATAAGGGCAGATGTTTGGAAATTAGATGTTTCTCCTGCCATACAGATGGATCACTCAGATAAAATTTATGTCTGCTAATAACTGTTATTCTGTGAAAGACCCTCATTTAGATTCCTCTATGTCACTAAGGGAGGGCCAAAATTTTCTCTCAAGCCCACTGGTTTCACTTGCCTTCAGCCCAGAACAATCTTCATGCCAAAATGGCCATCATGGGGTGGATGGCCCTCAGCCCCTACAGTTCCTTCCTATGAAACTTTCCTTAAGTTTCACACATTAAAAGTTGAGCTGGTAGGTTGTCTCTTATTTCTGACAACAGGTCAATTTAGTCAAATTTGTTTCAGGAGGCAGTGATGCAGATGTATTCTCAAAGGTAGGCCTATGATTCAAGTAATCAGGGATTAAATTAAGAGTTGTTTCTATGGAAACAAAGGAAAAATAATGGTTACTGATTGGATCAAATGTTAAGCCAGTTTCTGAGTTCTGAGGGTAGCCAGTTGAGAAGACTTCCAGATGTCAGGCTCAAAGCATCTTCAGATAGAGTGAGGGCAGGTAGTGGCAATCTGATAGATCTTCCTGGTTTGTAGTTCAAATGTCTCTGGTGGTCTGAGTGGCCCACTGAGCAACAGGCATAAACAGTGCCTATTTATGAGCTATTGTGGCAATTTCTCTGAGGTTTACATCAAGTCATTCATATTTAGTTTGCAGGACTTCAGGGAAAAAAGGCAGTTTTAGATCTCAAATGATTCCAAGTCAGAAAAATGGGAGAAAAATCAAAATATTAGACATATTTTCTCTTTACAAACCACCCTTATTTTTACCAAAGATAGTCAAATTAACACTAATTTGCATGCAAAATAAGTCATTTCCAAAAAAAAGTGGCCTGATTATTTATATAAGTGCAACAAAAACAGTGGTTCACCATATAAGCTTTTTAAAACCTGCTTTGCTGGAACTTTTCATAAGGAATCTCTAGATTGAAATTTTAATAGCCTCTCAAGGCCAAAAGCCAAGACAAGTATTTGTCATCAGACTTTGCCTGCAATATCTATAGATTTGGTGAATCCCTCTCTTTTGGAGGTTCCCAAAATATCCTGAGGTTCCTGCATGTGCCAGGAAGTAACCTTCTTTACTCACCTTCGGCTCAGGTCATGATCCCAGGGTCCTGGGATCGAGCCCCACATCAGGCTCCCTGCTCAACAGGGAGCCTTCTTCTCCTTCTCCCTCTGCTGCTCCCCTGCTTGTGCTCTCTCTCTCTCTCTCTGACAAATAAATAAAAAAATCTTAAAAAAATAAAATAAAGTCAACCTTAGTTCTTTAAAGCTGTCTGATCATATCTGAGCCTACACATTGTCTTTCTCAGGTACGAATTCCGTCAAAACCTTGGTGAAATAACCTGTGTTTCCAATTGTGTCCTGTCATAAGGAGAACAGATTCTTTTTTTTTTTTAAAGATTTTATTTATTTATTTGACAGAGAGAGACACAGTGACAGAGGGAACACAAGCAGGGGGAGTGGGAGAGGGAGAAGCAGGCTTCCCACCGAGCAAGGGAGCCCGATGTGGGGCTTGATCCCAGGACCCTGGGATCATGACCTGAACCTAAGGCAGACGCTCAGCAACTGAGCCACCCAGGCGCCCCAGGAGAACAGATTCTTATTGAACTTATGCAAATAAATATATTGCCATAAAAATAAAGGAAATACTCACTGAGCGACACCTGGGTGGCTCAGTTGGTTAAGCTTCTGCCTTTGGCTACAGTCATGATCCCAGGGTCCTGGGATTGAGTCCCGCATCAGGCTCCTTGCTCAGCAGGGAGTCTGCTTCTCCCTTTCCCCCTGCTGCTCCCCCTGCTTGTGCTCTCTCGTGCTCTCTCTCAAATAAATAAATAAAATCTTTAAAAAAAAAAAAGAGAGAATACTCACTGAGAGTTTCTGAATTCTGAAGGGTTCAGGTAGGGAGAAAAGGTAAATGTTTCAATTTGTTCACAAAGGTACATTTTCTCAAATTGGTGTAAGTCCGCTTCAGAGAAAAAGTTTTCTTAAATCTGGAAAAAATAAAACATTTTTTAAAAGTCAGCAATGTTCCAAACAAGTCATAAAAAGTATAATTATCTTCCTCAGTTCATTCAATCCCATATTATTAATACTTGTTCTGTTTGACTCTAATTTTTCCACTAGTTTCAGAAATTTTTACCTAGCTCAGTTTTATGATCTTAAGGTTATCAGAAACCTGTACTCAGAGGTTTTTTTCCATGAGTCTCATTGAAGATGAGGCAAACTTGCAGGGAGTTTTTAGGAAGGCATCTGAGTACAAGTATAACTGTCCGTGAACGATAAAAGACTTAGACATGGCCATGGTTACAGATCTGATTCGAGATCATTACCATGCAATTGACAAAGAAATTTGGTTATTTTTATGACACATATCACTTCAAGATAATAACATATCCAAACATCAGATAGCTAAGAGTTTCATATAATTCTTAGAAGACTTATTTGAATACCATATTTACATAAATATAATCTAGAAGGGTTTAATATAACTTCTTGGACAATGTTGCCATGTAACTTAACATACCCAATAAATCAATTTAGTTTAATTTCTCACATTTCTTTTTAAATGTTCCAGTGGCCCACTGGAAATTTTCAGTTAGATTGTGGTCAAAAGACTTCATTTTAGAATTTGATTTTGGGAATTACGTGAAAAAATATCAAAAGTTTTGGACATTTGATTGAAGAGGATCACAAATCATTATGGAACAATAATTTTCCATTTAACCAAAGAGCCAATAAAAAATATCAAAGGCAAATACAGGTTACATAGTTGTGAGCAAAATTTTGCTCTTTTAACATTCAGACTAAGTTTTCTTAAGTAACCAATGGCCTGAAAAATACAGTAAATTATTTTGGCAAACAGAGAATCATTGTATTTTAGGCAGATAAATTAAAAGGTAAAGAAAAACTTTTGTTTAAATTTCTTATGAAGATGTTAGAGAGGAATAATTTCCTCTGCCTTTCAAGGTCCCTCTAGTTGGACTAAGAATCAAATTGACATGAGACAGATTAGCAGGAGAAAATCAAATTTAATAGTGTACATATGTACAGGGAATCCACACAGACATGGAAATTCCAAAGACAGGCAACATGAAACTTATATGAGCTAAGGAGAGTGGTAGGGGTCTGAGGATACAAAGGGGAGAACGATCATTAGCAAGAAGGTGAAAGAAGTTGCATGGAAAACAAAGTTTGCCCTATTATGCAAATACGTTTCTTAGGTAAATAGGTATCTCTGTTAATTGCCCTCTTCCTGATAGAAGCAGGCAGTTGAGGGGGACGTAAAGAGCTTTTCCTGAATCTGCTGAGTTTTCATTACTTTTAATTTAAAATAATGCTCATGCCACAGTGGCCTATCTTGAGGCTGCCTCCCCTTGGCCCCTATTAAGATCAGATCAATATTTCAAAGAAGCTTCGCACTTTTAACAAAGAGAAAACAAAAACTTTGCACCAGTGTACTTTTGAAATTAAAATTCATTTGCTTATTTAAATTTATCTTAATCTTAGCTGGTACCGACCACACATAAAACTTTTCAAAGATTCTTTCTCCATAAACCTTCTACAACTTTCTTTTTCTACATTCAGATTTTGTCCATAATTTTTATTCTTTAAATAACCAGTGTCCCTTTAGCACAAAATTATCTTCATTTCCCTCAACTAACATATATTTTTATTCCTCAAATTTTTTCTTACCAAAAACATGTATCTTATTTTCCTCACATATAGAGTTGTTTTCCTTATTATTTCTGGTAGTCTTGATTACGTATATTAGAATTCTTAATGCTTAGAAACCTTAATTTCTAGTAAAAACTAAGTAGTATGCACTTGTGAATGCTGTTGCACCAGAATTCTGTAGATTGGCAAATTTATGAATATATTTTATGATGTAGGAAAGAAACTTTAGGTAGGGTTCAAAGCCAATGGCCAAGAAAGAAATCTTGAGGCGTCTTTGGTGCAAAAAGGTGGTTTTATTAAAGCACCGTCACAGGACCCTTGAAAGAAAGAGCTGCACGGGGGTCATGAGAAGTGACCCATAATATAATTTCATGTTGGGAGGAAGTTAGGAAGAGCATAAGCCTTCCAAGTATTTTGGAAACAAGATTCCCAGGATCCTGAGGGGGCTAGCTATTGTTTAGGAAAATGTCATTTATTACTGTTTAGTAAAAACTTGGTCAGGAGACCCTTCAGATGTATATCGGTGGGTCATATGCTTGGAGGATGATTGCCAACATGCATCTTGGGGGGTAGAGATAAAGGAAGTTTCCAAAGGAATTTTTATATGTTAAAGTAGACTTACAGGATCCTAAGATTGCTTTTTGCCCTTAGCAAAGTACTAAAACCGAGGCAGCTGAGTTTAGAGACTTGTCAGTGAGCTGTAAGTAGTAAGGAAATTTAATAATTTTTCTTCCGCCCTTGTTTCCCACATCATTTCATAATTTTTAGAAATGTGCTTTCATAATACGATCTTTCAGTAAAGCATAGAACATATTTACTAATGGATTCAAATTTATCTTTAGTTTCTCTATAAAAAGGCAAATGTTGATAAACAATGTTCAGTACTTAATGTTTCATTATTTTATCTTATTTGGAAATGATCTAGATTATCAATGAATTTATGTTGTTCATCATTTAACTTAGTAAGACTTTAAAATTTGAGATAACTTGGGGTGCCTTGGTGGCTCAGTTGGTTAAGGGTCTGCCTTCAGCTCAGGTCATGATCCCAGGGTCCTGGGATTGAGCCCTGCATCGGGCTCCCTGCTCAGCGGAGAGCCTGCTTCTCCCTCTCCCTCTGCCTGCCACTCCCCCTGCTTACAATCTCTCTCTCTCTCTCTCTCTCTCTGTCTCCCGGTCAAATAAATAAATATTTTAAAAAATAAAATTTGAAATACCAAAGATTTTGGACGCTATTTAAAAGTTTACCTAGGGGTGCCTGGGTGGCTCAGTCAGTTAAGCGTCTGCCTTTGGCTCAGGTCATGATCCCAAGGTCCTGGGATGGAGGCCTGCACCAGGCTCCTTGCTCAGTGGGAGCCTGCTTCTTCCTCTCCCTCTGCTTCCCCTACTTGTGCTCTCTCTCTCTGACAAATAAATTTAAAAAAATAAAATAAAAATAAAAGTTTACCTACAAATCTTTTAATCTTACATCTTTTTAATTTACTTGTTCTTAACAATTATGCTTAGACTGGGGCACCTGGGTGGCTCAGTTGGTTAAGCGGTTGCCTTTGGCTCAGGTCATGATTCCGGGGTCCTGGGATCAAGTCGCACATCAGGGTCCCTGCTCAGCGGAGAGCCTGCTTCTCCCTCTCCCTCTGCCTGCCGCTCTGCCTACTTGTGCTCTCTCTCTACCTCTCTGTCAAATAAATAGATAAAATCTTTAAAAAAAACACAATTATGCTTAGACTACCCACAACACTTCACAAGGCATTAAAAGTCAAATATTTTTCTACATTTTTTTTTTGCTGACAAATTTTGCAACAGAGATACCATGAACTTATGCGACTTGTCAGTAAACACAAGCAGAATAAAAGTTTTATATTTAATGCTGATAACTCTAAAGACATATTTAATTAAGCCAACAACCTTAAATAAGCTTTTATACCGAATATTTTCCCGGATCATGTGAACTTAAAAAACATTTAGATTAGTTTAGATCTGAATTTTAGAATACCCAATCCTTATAAGTGCTTGCCTTCAAACCCTCTAAATAGAGCTCTTTTATGAATTATTTTTAGCAATACCATCTGAAGATAGAAAAATATCTCACATTTACAGCATACATGGACATACACACACAAATAATACACAGACAAGATGTTACTAATATTTGTGGAGAGGACATTATAGGCCCAATTTTTTTTTAATTTTATTTTATTATGTTATGTTAATCACCATACATTACATCATTAGTTTTTGATGTAGTGTTCCATGATTCGTTGTCTGTGCATAACACCCGGTGCTCCATTCAATACGTGCCCTCTTTAATACCCATCACCAGGCTAACCCATCCCCCCACCCCCCTCCCCTCTAGAACCCTCAGTTTGTTTCTCAGAGTCCATAGTCTCTCATGGTTCGTCTCCCTCTCCGATTTCCCCCGCTTCGTTTTTCCCTTCCTACTATCTTCTTTTTTTTTTGTTCTTCACATATAATGTATTATTTGTTTCAGAGGTACAGGTCTGTGATTCATAGGCCCAATTTTTAAACACTTTGCTCTATTTATTTATTTATTTTTATTAAAAACTTTTCCCTAAAGTTTGCCTGTCAAACAATGGCTCTTAGGTCTTAGAGAAGATGGGGTTAAAAAATTTATATCACAGAGGCACAGGGAGAGTGTCTAATTTTTTTTTTTCGATGTGGATATTTGGAGTATATCTCTGTTATCAAAGGTGCTAGAGCCTGGGCATAAGATCTCCTTCAGCCATTTGTATTTTTTAAAAGGCCTCTTTCCCTTTTTCTCCACCAAGTCTCAGGAGATTGTGGTCTGTGTTTACATTTAAAAGACATGACAAGATTTATTATTTCAAGGGACAGAGAAAGAACGTAAAAATATTGTTTTCTAGAGTTTCAGGGTAATTGTTATTTAAAATTTACTTTTTTTCTATTAATGTTTCATAAACAATACAGGTAAATGCTACAAATTTCAAAACCAATATAGAAGCAGCTATTTTGCCAGTGTTTTATCATTCCAGACTCTTCTATGCCTATCTAAGCACATATGTCTCTATTTTTTAGCAACGTTATTTTCTTAAAGTTTTTATTTAAATTCCAGTTAGTTAACAAACAGTGTAATATTAGTTTCAGGTGCACAGCATAGTGATTCAACACTTACATACAACACCCAGTGCTCATCAAAAGTGTCCTCCTTAATCCCCATCACCTATTACACCTATTACTCCACCCATCTCCCCCCTGGTAACCATCAGTTTGTTCTCTAGAGTTAAGTCTGTTTCTTTGTTCGCCTCTCTCTCTCTTTTTTCCCTTTGCTCATTTGTTTTGTTTCTTAAATTCCACATATGAATGAAATCATATGGTATTTGTCTTTTTCTGACTGACTTTATACTAACTTCATCCATGTTGTTGTGAATGGCAAGATTTCATTCTTTTTTATGGCTGAGTAATATTCCTCTGTGTGTGTGTGTGTGTGTGTGTGTGTGTGTGTGTGTGTGTGTGTGTGTGTGTTTCTCCTTTATCCATTCATCAGTGGATGGACACTTGGGCTGTTGCCATAATTTGGCAGTACCCTGCTGGTTGCAAGAACTCATGAAATTCAGTCCCTCTTATTTTCCAAGCCAGTGGCTGCGGAGAAACGTTCTTGTGCCATGTCGTGTGCTCCTCTCTCTCTCACCCTTCTCTGCGACCAGGGCTCCCTCCCCTCTGCAGCAGCCAGGATCAGTTTCTTCCTTAAACCATATCTCGGCACTTCCTACCTTCTTTTTCTCTCTCTCTTTCTTTCTTTCTTAAGATTTTATTTATTCATTTGAGAGAGACAGAGACAGAGAGAACACAAGCAGGGGGAGAGGTAGAGGGGGAGGGAGAAGCAGCCTCCCCACCGAACAGGGAGCCCAATGCGGGGCTTGATCCCAGGACCCCAGGACCATGACCTGAGCTGAAGGCAGATGCTTAACAGACTGAGCCACCCAGCTGCCCCTTCCTACCTCCTTTAATGTGGCTTCTTCTCTCCCTTTAGTTGTGGAATTTGTTCTGTCAGAGTTTTCTAGTTGTGTTCATGAGATAAATACAGCTCCACTACCATCTTCCTGTGTCTCCCCTCCTTTTGTAAAAGTACAAAACATTTGGTTCCAATATCCTGATCTTTTATAATAGTCACAAACATTTTGACAGGAATAGGTGAAGTTTGGTGATTGGTCAAAATAGGTGGGCTTTAACTTGTTTCCAGAGTTGTAGTTCTGGTTTCGTAGAGATTTGTGAAATAAAGGCAGTTGTTCCTAATTCTGCAGAGACCTGGATTACAGCCTGAATATCAAGGGAGTGGCTCGTCTTTTTAACTAAATGTGCTTCTTTATATCAGGGAGAATTTTTAACTAAAATGGGAACTGAAAGCTTTATGCTTTTGTAAAGTCTGTATAAAGCATTTTAACAAAAGCCTTTTTTCTTGGTACAAAACTTAACCTTGGCTTCTATTAGCCTCTGAATATTGGCATTTTGCAAATCATGTTTAGGAAAGCCTAGGAAAAATTTTGGTCATCTAGACCCTTTGTGAAGGGAAGATTGTAAATACAGTCAAATAATCTAATTACTCTCTAAATTCAGTGGGACCTTTTGAAAGGAGAGGTAAAAAGCCTTTATAATTTAAAAGTTCTGCTGCTATCCAGTGGATATGAAGTTTCTTTTTTTGCAGTGGGAGGGGTCTAGGATATCCCTGCAAAGGACATTGTATAGGAAAACTTGTGTCTGGCAGAGCCTGATTACAGAGTCCTGGAAAGTAGAGGCAAAGTGAGCCTTATGGCCAGTCTTGGGTGCTTCTATTAAATTCATTTTCTGGTTTTCAGCATTTACATGAACAACCTGTATACTTTGAGCCTAGAGATTTGGTTAGAGTGATCTCTGTCAGTCTCGTAGGGAAAAGGAAGGTAAAGTAGGCATATGTGGTCAGATTTTAAGAAGGGGAATTTACATTGGATGGGGACATTTCTTTGTGTCTTATGTATATATTCTGTTCTTTTACCTTGTCAAGGGAGTCCCTAAGGCTAGCCATTATACTAGTAAGGCAACTGAGAGCTCTTTACTAAATATATGGCCAATATCAAGGGTTCATCATCTGGTCATTGACAAGCAGGATCTATTAATAGTGACTTAAACCAATAGGCCTTTTTAACAGCTTAACCCAAGACACTAGAGATGTCCAGAGAGGGCATAGATGATGCAGTCCCCCTGATCCAACAGTTTACTCCTGAAATTAGTCTAAGAAAGCAAAAGCTTCGTTGCAAAGGTGGTAAGGATGGTGTAGTGAAAATGGTGCCTCTGCTCTCCCACGAAAACGTGAGACACCTCCAGTCTCAGACCTGCTGATCCGTGACCCAAGACAGGCACTTCTGGAATGGGACATTTGCGCACTAACAAGCAACCAAGGTTGAGATGACAAAGGTTCCTATGGGCTGGAACCTCTCATGACAAATACCCCTGAGAGCTGGCACCGCCAGACAGAGAGGGTGAGACTTGGGTCCCCAGTCTATCTGACTGGCCACCAATGTGCACTCTAGTAATTGCCCCCTCTGGGTGGTGGAGACCAAAGAGAATATTCTCAGTGGTCACATAGCCAAGCTCTTAAGACACAGAACAAGACAAAAATCAAAATCTAACAGCTTTATCTAAGCCTTGGTTCTCTTGAAGCCACACAAATATCTAGGAGGGATGTGCTTCCAGGTTGGGGACTGTACCCTATTTTGTTTTACAGTATACCCCATTACACAGAGGTTTCTTGAGGTTGGTGAGGCTGGACACTTGGTGTCTGGACCTGTTTGGAAAGCATAAGCAGAACTATAGTTGCATTAGTTGAATTATTAATTTAGCTCCATGTTCTGTCTCATTCCCTACTTATGTTTTATGCACCTCTTAACCACATCCAAGAGCAATCATTAACTTTGCCTTTTTCTCCCCACCTCCCTGTTTACCCACTGACTGTAGAAACCTAATGGGGACTGGACAGTAACATCAGTCTTAAAATTATCAGATGTACCTGATTGTACCAAGTCCCAAGAGGCACCTCATTTTTCAGAAGAATGCATAGCTCCAGATTGTTTCAAGGGTCCCCCTCTCTCAAGGTTTCAAGAGATGCCACACACTCCTCTCATATGTTCACCTTCTTCTCCAAACATATGTAAGCTGTCCCTAGGCTCAACAGAGAAAGGCAGCTTTGGGAATGATCCCCTGCCTTCTTGCTGGGCGGTCTTTCTGGCAATAAAGCTTTCTTGGCTTCATAACTGGTGTCTCATATATAAGTTTAAGTTTAGTAATAATTGGTAGGTGACCTAGAGTCAATCTAACCCATTCTGTGACCAGTTTATCTTATCACAGGCTTCTTCTTGAGGTGACCAGTGCTCTAAAGGCTTTTAAGTGTTCAACTCATACCCACCAATTTTGTGGCTTTGGCTTCCAAGATGTCCCCTAGCAACAGAGGACAAACAACAGAAAAGACACAGACAAAGGAAAACAAAGTCTGTCTCTGGTAGGAAATGAGTCAATAACCAAAGAGAACTCTACCAAATTTTAGCCAAAGAGTTGCTTAGCCCAAGGAACTAGTTCCACAAATATTTTCTCCCGCTAATCTAAATTTAGGAAGAGAGAAAAAGGAGTCTGACCACTCTTGCTACATCAGACTCTGCAGATAGAGATACCAGGAGGCTGATATAGTAAGAAATCGTACTTTCTGCCTGTTGTGTGTCAGAGTCCCAAAGATCTCTCAGCTGCAGCAGTGTCCCGACTAAGCAGTGTTCAGTGAGTTAAAGTATCCTGTCACCTGTGCCAACTGTTGGGGAGCAAGAATTCTTGTCCCCTTCAAGGTTCCTTCTGCTAGACTAAGAATTAAATTGACATGAGACAGATTAACAGCAGAAAATAAAATTTAATAGTGTATGTACAGGGAATTCCCTTGTCTGTGTGGATTCCCCATATGGGTGCTATTAAATTTGCTTTTCCCCTATTAATCTGTCTCATGTCAATGTGATTCTCAATCCAGCTAGAAGGACCCTTGAAGGGGAGAGGAATTCTTTTTTTTTTTTTTTTTAAGATTTTATTTATTTACCTGACAGAGAGAGACACGGCGAGAGAGGGAACACAGCAGAGGGAGTGTGAGAGGGAGAAGCAGGCTTCCTGCGGAGCAGGGAGCCCGATGTAGGGCTCGATCCCGGGACCCTGGGATCATGACCGGAGCCGAAGGCAGACGCTTAACGACTGAGCCACCCAGGCGCCCTGGGACAGGAATTCTTGTTCCCCAACAGCAGTAACATGAACTAAGAGAAAAATAATCCATTATTTTCACATGGCATACAGTGAATGACAGAAAGCCACCAACTGAATCCGGCCAAAGGATACAAGCTTCTCAAATGTTAGTAACAAGTGTGTCTTACTACACACAGACACCTATTCAGAGATTGCTAACTGTGCTCCAGAATCCATTTTCCCCTTCTAGTGGTAGAAATTTTCAATATGCATACGGTTATACAGATTAAGACTACATTTTTTACATTCCACTGCCTTTTGTTTTTTAAGATGTTATTTATTTATTTGTCAGAGAGAGAGAGAGAGCACAAGCAGGGGGAGTGGCAGGCAGAGGGAGAAGCAGGGTGCCCAATGCAGGACTCGATCCCAGGACCCCGGGATCATGACCTGAGCTGAAGGCAGCTGCCTAACCAACTGAGCCACCCAGGCATCCCTTTTCCACTGCCTCTTTTGCTGCTGGACATGGCCATGCAAGTAAGTTCTGAGTATTAATGGAACTGATGTGTGCACTTCTGAATTGGGCCCTTAAAGTGGTGTCTTCAAATGATGAAAGAGACCTTCTCCTTCCTCTTATCCTTCTTCTCCAGCTCACTGCAAATATTGTAGTGGGCCATCTGATCACTTTAAGATAGAATAAGAATACAGAGGGAGATTGAGCCCTGACAAAACTGCACAGCAAAGCCACCAGCCCTGCTGGGATTTTTGAGAGAGAATTAAAACTTAATCTTATTTGGGGCACCTGGGTGGCTCAGTCGGTTAAGTGCCTGCCTTTGGCTCAGGTCATGGTCCTGGGGTCCTTATCGAGCCCCACATCGGGCTCCCTCCTCAGCGGGGAGCCTGCCTCTCCCTCTCCTCCCTGCTGGTGCTCTCTCTCGCTATCTCTGCCTCTCTCTCTCAAATAAATAAATAAAATCTTAAAAAAAAAAAAACTGAAATCTTATTTAATCCACTGTTGGTTTGAGTCCCTTTAGAAAAGCTGAACCTGGTCAATACAGACAACAGAGGGCAGGAACTGAAAAGAGCATATTCCCATGAAGGTGACCAGTTGGCAATAACGCCACCTCATCAGTTTGAGCGTCGTAACTTTGGCAAAACCTTGTTTTAGCCATCTGAAACTCCTGCCCACCCTTCCCACCTCCAAACTGCTGTGGTGACTCTGGCTTTGCCCCCTCATGCCCACTGGACACAAACACCTGGTGGCAAGTAATACCTTGGGTTTCTGCGTAATTATAGGTTCCTGAGTGAAACAATGAATTAGAGGCCTAAGAAGAATTTAATGCACTCTGTCTGTTTTGAAGATGGAGGGATCTATACAAGGAGGAATGGAAGGCCTTACGGGGCTGAGAGAGAGATCCTGGATGAACAGTCAGTGAGGACTGGTATTGGTTTTGATGTAGGAAAGAGGATGTTAGGGTTTGAAGCCGATGGCCAAGAAAGATTTCTTGAGACGTCTTTGGTGCAGAAAGGTGGTTTTATTACAGCATGGGGACAGGACCCGTGGGCAGAAAGAGCAGCACCGGGGTCATGAGGAGTGGCCCATTATGTACCTCAGGTTGGGAGGGGGTTAGGGAGAGCGTAAGTCTCTATGGAATTGTGGAAACAAGTTTTCCAGGACCTTGAGGGAGCTCGCTATTGTTGGGAAAAGGTCATTTATTATGGTCTAATAAAACCTTAGTCATGAGACCCTTCAGATGTATATCAGTGGGCCATATGCTTGGGGGATGATTGCCCAACACGTATCTTGGGGGGTTTAGAGATAAAGGAAGTTCCCAAAGGAATTTTTATACGTTAAAGTAGACTTACAGGATCCTGGTGGGGGGGGGGGAGGTTCGGGCTAGGACTGCCTTTTGCCCTTTGCAAAGTATTAACATCGAGGCAGTTGAGTCTCTAGAGGAATGTCACTCTGCCTGTTTCAAGGACTTGTCAGTGGGCTGTAGGCTAGTGAGGAAATGTAATAATTTTTCTTCTGCCTTTGCTTCCCACATCAGTTCACTACCTGAAATTTGAAATTGCCCCTCCCCCCCCAGTACAGAGAGGGCAAGGAGAGAGGGAAGGAAGAGGCAGGCCACTCCAGACCAGCAGGCAGCAGGTTTAATGAGCAAGGGAACTCCTGAGGCTTGTCTTGGGCAGCTGCAAGATGGGCAGATTCAGCAACTGCCCTCTAGAATCTTTTTTTTTTTTTTAAGATTTTTATTTATTTATTTGAGAGAGAGCACAAGCAGGGGCAGAGGGAGAGGGAGAAGCAGACTCCCTACTGAGCAGGGAGCCTGACGTGGGGACTCTTGCAATAGTTGTTCTCAGTTTCAACATGCCCTGCATTTTCGCCCTTTGCCTTTGTCCTACCTTTTCAATTCCACCTTCCTCATTTCTCTTTAAGTTTATGCTTTTGCTGAAGTAAGAAATGCCATTTCTTTCTAGCATTTATTTAAGCGTTCAGTACTCGATTGGTGAGCAACATAACACCAGTGTTTCAGACAGGGCTAGTTTCAGAGTAAAGGCTCTGTATCAAATTTTATTGGTATTATTTATCAATATCAAATTGTATAAGATATTGATATCTATTGAGTTATAAAATGCAACCACCATCAAATCAGGACCTGATAAATGTGACTAGTTGATGGCTGAAATCAATGTGAACAAAAGGCCCAAAGCGGTGATTATGAAAGCTATTGTTCATCAAATGATTCAAGACTCTTGCAATCCTCAATTCATTTATCTTCCGATCTGTACTCTATTTCCTGTTGGACCCCAGTGAATCCCAGAACTTCTTTTGTATTACTTATTTGAAATAGAATAAAAAATCTGTTTCCAAAGGATTTCTGAGACTGGCAAAATAAATGAGACAATTAAAAAACCCATTCTGTAACCAAAGGGGAGGAAAAAACCTGTAAAACAGGTAATGAAAAAAATCTTTCCAATTACAGATTCTAAAAGAAATATATATCTGTGTATATATAATTTGATATATTCATTTTCTGTAGGCTTTCCTTATCTATAAGTTTGTAAGTAGCCGATTTTTCATTATAAAGAGCAAGTCTTTAAAAAGACACTGACTTTTTGAAACTAAAGTATGCCAGGAATTCCAGCCAGTAATGCTTTCAGGGCAGGCCTGGGGAGGAGAGGGGGTGGGGAAAGGAAAAGCTCTGGTCCTATTTAAGAGTTGGAGAAAATATAACTGGTTGTATATCCAATTCCATTATATAAGTCAATATTGCATAAAATGCCGTTCTCAACCCTGTAAGAATAGAGCAGAAACGTTCTTCTATGCCTGCCTCCCTGGAGGAGCCTTTGAGAGATTTCTTATTTTCTCTCTTCCTCCTCATCTCCAGCACTCCTGCTCCCACTTCTTCTCCTTATCCCTTGGGTGTTTCAGCTTAACCTGCAATAAACTCTCTTGCAAACAGATTTACAACACCGTTTACACAAATAACAGGTATTTCTTTTATATCAATGAAATTAAAAAAAGAAATTCTGATACCAAGATGTTCTTGATGTGATTGTGATTTACAAAAAAAAAAAAAAAGCCCTGGGTTTCAAAGATTCAAAATTTAGTTCTCACTCACTTGCCAATATATCCAACAGCAATCCACGTTTGTGCGTATGAGTGTGTTGCATGTGCATTGTTGGGGAGGAAGAATTTCCTCTACTCTTCAAGATCTTTTTAGCTGGGCCAAGAATCAAATCGAGAAAATCAAATTCGATAGTGTAGGTACTGATGGAAGATAGTTGGAAGGCAGGCTGGCAGAGACAAGAGGCCCTAAGAGGAAACCACCCTTAAAAGGATTTTACAGCACCCTGGAAGGAGCCCTCCACCCTTTCCCACGTGATAGATGGGTGATAAAAAGCTGATTGGATGACAGTCACAGGTTGGGTTCATCAGATGAAAACAGCCCGCCAACAAGCCCATAAAAACCCCTAGACTTAGAAACTCAGGTGGCAACCCTCTCGGGTCCCCTCCCTCCTCAGGAGCTTTGTACTATGACTTTGCTGTCACCAGTGAACCTTGCTTTGCTGCCTACCACTCTGCCTGGTCTACCTCTTCATTCTTCAAAGCGGCGTGGCCAAGAACCGCGGGCACCTATGAAGAAAAAAATCCTGTAACAGTACTAAAGAGGAATCTACACGTACAGGGAAATTGCAAAGACAGGCAAACGGAAGCTTGTTTGTGCCGAGAGGGGTCGAGTCTGAGGATACAAAGTGGAGAAAGCCTGTTAGCAAGAAGGTGAAAGGAGATGTTTGGAAAACAAAGGTTGCTTTCTTATGTGGATGACATTCTTATATAAAGAGGAATCTCTGCTAATACCTTTCTTCCTGGTCCAGGCGAGCAGTTGAGGAGGACTTACAGAGTTTTTCCTGATTTGCTGGGTTTTGATGACTTTTAACTCAAAATCAAGTTCATGCCAAAGTAGCCCATCTTGAGGCTGCTTTGATACCTACGGCTCCCTCCTCTGAAACTTCTCTGAAGTTTCACACATCAAACGTTGAGCTGGTAGATTGGTTTTATGTTCCATCATATTGAACCAGTCTGTTAGTTCAGTTTAACTCATTTCAGGAGGCAGTGATGCAGGCGTGTTCTCAAAGTGAGGCCTATGGTTCAAGAAATCAGGTATTGAAAAGACATTTCTATGGAAACCAAAGAAAAACAATGGATGATGACTGAATAAAAATATAAATCAATTTCTGAGTTCCGAGGATAGCCAGTGGAGACATCTAGCTGCCAAACTTGAAGCATATTCAGGTAGATTGAGAGCAGGCAATAGCAATCTGACAGATCTTCCTGGTTTGTGGTTTGAAGGTGGCTGGTGAACTTTGGCCCATAGAGTGACAGGCATGACAAATGTCTTATACATGAACTACTGTGATCTCTCTGAAGTTGACATCAAATGGTTCATATTTAGTTTTCAAGGAAAAGGGCGGTTTTAGTTCTCAAATGTATCCAACTCAGAAAGGTGAGAGAAAAATTAAAAACAGTTTGGAGAGTTGTAGCCAGACATTGGAGGAAACCAAACCAGAAGAACTTAGGATCTAGTCCAGTTTATAATAAACAGTAGTCGAATCTAGTATTTACACAGGTGTGTTATTAAAACATTTTTCTCTCTGTATATTCACCCTCCTTCGTACCAAAGATAGCCAAATTATTAATTTGCTTGTAAAATATGTCTAGTTTAAAAAAAAAAAAAAAACTTGGCCTGATCGTTTAGGTAAGTGCAGCAAGAATAGTGGTTCACCATACGGGCTCTTTAAAACCTGCTTTTTGGGGCGCCTGGGTGGCTCAGTCTGTTAAGTGTCCGACTTTGGTTTAAGTCATGATTTCAGGGTCCTGGGATCGACCCCTGCTTTGGGCTCCCTGCTCAGCAGGGAGCCTTCTTCTCTCTCGCCTTCTGCCCCTCCCCGCCCCACTTGTGCTCTCTCTCTCAAATAAATAAAATCTTTAAAAATAAATAAAACCTGCTTTGCTGGAATTTTTCATAAGGAATCTCTAGATTGAAATTTTAACAGCCTCTTGAGGTCAGAGGCCAAGCCAAATACTTGCATTAAGACTTTGCCTGCAATACCAATAGATTTGGATGAATTCCTCTCTTCTTGAGGTCCCCAAAATATTCTGAGTTTTTGCATTTGCCAAGAAGTCACCTTCTTTACTCACCTGGTAAGGCTGCTGGGAACTCTAAGCAAGGTATCAGGCTGAGATTTCCAAGAGGCTTTATTAGCTCCATAGAGTCAACCTTAGTTCCTTAAAGCTGTCTGGTCATATCTGAGTCTATGCATGATTTTCCCGGATACGACATTCCAGTCAAAGCCTTGGTAATATGATCAATGTTTCCAATTGTATCCTGTTACAAGAACTCTTATTGAATTTACGCAAATACATATATTGCCATAAAAAATATAAGAATACTCCCTGTGAGTTTTTGAACTCTGGAAGGTTCAGGTAGGAAGAAAAATAAAAGTTTCAGTTCTGCTTACAGTATAATTTATCAAATTGCTATAGGTCAGTTGGTCAGTGAGCCCTCTTGCTCAACTATAGACCCCAACAGTTAAAACCAGACATGGGCCAGACTACTTAATTCATGCTCTGACTAAAATCTATTGTTCTTATTCCTTATTGCACTTTCTTGAGGCATTGAAGATGTTTTGCAATGACCAGAATATTCTAACTGCTATCAGAGAAGCCCTGAGAGCAACAGAATGCCTAGAAGACCACACCCCACATGTTCTCTTCCCTGCCCACCATCACCACTGAAGATATACGACCCCACACCTGATCATGTGCTCTCTTGCACACACCCCACCAGCCACCTCTCTTTATAAAACTCTAGGTGTCCGTCTTGCTGGTGGAGGGTTTGGTTGTTAAGTCTTGAGCCTGCTACGTCTTCTGGTGGCTGGCACCCAAAATAAATTTCTCCCTTTCTCTTTTCCAAACCTTCATCTCTTGAGTTATTGACTTCTCTTCCAGTGAGTTTTATCCGAGCTTTGTTCGGCAACATAGTTGGCAAACCCAGCCAGGAGCTAGGCCTCTGATTTGTCCAGCCCCCTCAGGATTCCCCAGGATGGAGCAGTTGGCCATGGAAGTGTGCCAGGGCTCACCCATTCATATCCTGAGTTAGTGACTACAATAGATTGATTGGTAATATTTTTGGCAAGCCAGCCAGGAAGGATATGGTGCTTTGTGCAGTAACCATGTCCACAGACTCCTGATCAGGTACAAGCCTCAACCCCTCCCAGGAGTTGGACTGCCTCACAGGGGTGGCCAAGGGGTAGCTCCCTAGCCTCCCCTTGCTGATGCAGCTGCCAATTCACATGTGCTTTGAAAAGAGAAACAGGTTTGGGAAGCATCCAGCTTCATTCTTCTGGGGAAATAGTATTGGTGTGCTTGCCAGAATCCTCTGATATCCACTTTTGGGCTAAACCGTCTAACACTTGGTACCAAACAAGGTGAAATAATGGTGTAAGACTAAGGAATTTGGCTTCTTTTTTCCAGAATCTGGAGAAGTACTCTGTTTGGTTTGGTTTCTTTCATTTCCTACTCATTTCTTTCTTCTCTTTCCAGGATGGGAAATGCTACTTCCATCCCCTCCAACAGTCCCTTGGGGCACATTTGGGCAGCATGGTCTACATATAGCTATAAGCCTATGACTAAGAAGATGATTTTTTACTGCAACACCGCATGGCCCATGGATATACTAGAATCAGTAGAAAACTGGCCTTTGAATGGGTCTGTAAATTGCCATACTACTCTCCAATCAGAATTATTCTGTCCAAGATCTGGTAAATGGGATAAAATTCCATATATTCAGACTTTTATGGTGTTATATAATACAGATTCAGTGCAGAAAGGCTCTATGCTCATGACGCAAAGAAAGCCAGAGGTTAAAGTGTGAGGACAGTAGGCCTACTGAGGAAAAATAAAATGAGGAACTCAGCTTGTTACAATCTTTGAACCCCCATGTCCCATGAATTCTACTGGCCCCAACTGCAGATAATCACAGAGCCCCATCTGCCTATCTCTCCCCCACCTCATTATATCCTAGAGGCAGGAATAGTGAATAGTCTCCCTTTTTAAGACCCACCAGAGCACCCAGTTTGGGCAGGAGACACCCTGATTTGGAACAGGGCAATTTCCTTTGCAGCAATATCCTGTAGATATTATTGGACATACAGTCCTTTCTCTAACTCAGACCTTTTACACTGGAAAAATTCAAACCCTCCTTACAGAGGGGATCCTCAGAAAATGTCTGAATTGTTCACTATTATTTTTGCCACTCATAAGCCTACTTGGGCAGATGTGTGGACTGTTTTTTCCTTATAGCCAAGGAGCAATGCCTAGTGATTGATAAAGCACACGAGGAGGTCGGCATTTGTATAATAAAAATCCAGGTAATACTCCATTACTGGCAGGGGCAATCCTGGTGGTCAAACCTGGTTGGGACCAAATGTTGCTGAAGGACTGGTTCATTTGAACCATTATCAAAAGTGTACGTTAGTGGGATTGAGTCAAGGGATCCCAAAGCAAAAAAGTCCTAATAAAGTCCAGGAAATTCAACAAAAATTAAATGAAGGTCCCTCTGAGTGTCTGCAGAGGATTTATCAAGCCTATTGAAAATGTACTGATGAGGATCCTGAGGCTCCCAAAAATCTGAGAATGTTCAATATGACCTTTCTTGGACAAAGTGCCCCTGATAAAGGACAGAAGGTGCAGAAGGTCAAGGGAGCAGTAGGTATAAACTCTTCTCAGTTGGTGGACATTGCTTTTAAGGTATTCAATTAGGGGCACATGGGTGGCTCGGTCGGTTAAGCATCCGACTCTTGATCTTAGCTCAGGTCTTGATCTCAGGATGGTGAGTTCAAACCTGGTATTGGGCTCCATGCTTGACACAGAACCTAGTTAAAAGAAAAAAAAAAGGTATTCAATTATAGGGATAAAAAGCACATGAAACAGGGATAAAAAAAGCATATGAAACAGGTTACTCTGTTTCTCACAGCCCCACCACCCCAGAAGGGCCAAACTCAGAGGCACGGAAGAAAATACCCCTCTGTTGATCCGTACACCTACTGCAGGGAACAAGGGCACTGGAAAAGAGAGTGCCCCAAACTAAAAGAGGTGAAAAAGGACAAAAGGTGACCTCAGAAGCAGATGACCTCTTGGGTCCCTGACAAGGATAAGGACTGAGGTCGCCCAGGCCTCCACTGGCTAGAACGGCTCTGATTTCCATTTCCCCACAGGAACCCTGGGTACAATTGACAGTGGGGAACCAACTGGTTGACTTCCTAGTCAATACAGGCACCACTGATTCAGTTTTAAATTGAAAGCTGACAAAGGAAAGTGGCAGTTTTGTAGCTGTTGTACTCACAACCAGACATCCCAATGTCGTCTATTGTTGTAATCCTTAGAATGTCAAAGGGCAGGGGGAGACATTAAAACATAGTTTCTTGTATATACCTGATTGCCCCATCCCACTGCTAGGGAGAGGCCTGCTATGCAAATTAAATGCCCAGGTAACATTCTTTTCTAAACAAAAGCAATTCCAATTACAGGTGCCTCCTGAGCAAGCTCTTCATTTCCAGGGGCTCCTCACTCAACAGGACAGAAATGAAGACGAGTCGTTTCCACCTAAAATCTATGAAAGCGTAGGTAACGCCATGTGGGCTGATGGAATCCCAGGAAAAGCAAAGAATGCTACCGCCATCCATGTACAATTAAAACAACATGCAAAAACAGTCCATAAGAGACAATACTCTTTAAAAATGGAAGCACTGAAGAGTATCCGGCTGTTTTAACTAAGTTTTTATTTTATTTATTTATTTTTTTAAGATTTTTTTTTTTAAATTTATTTGACAGAGAGAGACACAGTGAGAGAGGGAACACAAGCAGAGGGAGCTGGAGAGGGAGAAGCAGGCTCCCCGTGGATCAGGGAGCCTGATGCGGGGCTCGATCCCAGGACCCTGGGATCATGACCTGAGCCGAAGGCAGCTGCTTAAAGACTGAGCCACCCAGGCATCCCTTAACTAAGTTTTTAAAACATGGACATATCAGACCCTATTGGTCCCCATACAATACACCCAGACTTCTGGTTTAAAAGCCTCATACTGCCAAGCATCAGTTTGTGCAGTTTAATGACTCTGTGCAGAATATTCACCCTACTGTACCAAATCTGTATGACCATCATACTGGAAAATTATGGCTGATTTTCTGTTATAGACTTAAAAGATGCCTTTTTTAGGGGTTCCATTGGATTCTGAATCTCAGCTATTTTTTGCCTTGGAATGACAGGATCCAAAAACTAAAACAATTTCCCAATGCAGTTGGGCCATATTACCTCAAGCATTTAAGAATTTGCCCAGTTTATTTGGCAAGGTACTGGCCAAAGGTTTAAGAACACTACAAGTAGATCAAGGGATACTCCTCCAGTACATGGATGATTCGATGATCACCAGCCCTGGTTTTGAACAGTCTCCCAAATACAATCCTGATGTTAAACCACCTGGCAAACTGGGTGTAAAGTATCTCTTCAAAAGGCCCAGATATGTAAACAACGGGTGTCCCACTTAGGCTTCCAGATAAGTCAAGGGATTCATAGCTTAATGATGGATCAGAAACAAGCCATTGTGAACTTCAAAATGCCCCCAAATTGGAGGTAATTCTGTGGATTTTTAGGAACGGCAGGTTTTTGTCATATTTGGATACCTAATTTTGGCTTAATATTTAGGCCCCTTAATAAATCTCTTAAAGAAACAGATGCAGACTCTATGATTTAGATATCTGGGTGCCAACAAGCTTTTAACTCATTAATTAAAAGAAAAACATGACAGCACCTGCCCTGGGCCTGACGAATCTAGGACTAGCTGTGGTGCTTCAGATGTTGGGGAATACTCCAAACTCATTGCCTATTTTTCTAAGCAATTGTATGCAAGTACAAAAGGTTAGCACCCTGACCCCCACTGGTGGCTCAGTCAGTTGAGTGTCTGACTCTTGATTTCAGCTTGGGTCATGATCTCGGGGTTGTGAGATCAAGCCCCATATCAGGCTCCACGCTCAGCATTGAGTCTGCTTGGGATTCTCTCTCTCTCTCTGTCTCTTCCCCTGCTTTCTCTCTCTCTCTCTCTCTCAAATAAATAAATAGATAAAATCTTAAAAAAAAAATAGAAAGTTGGCCCCCATGTCTTTGAGCGGTGGCAGCTACCTGTGACATACTCAAGCTGAAAAGTTTACTTTGGGACAGCCCATATCTGTATTTGTTCTTTATCAAGTTTTAACATTATTGGAGCAAAAGGGCAGTATTGGATTACTGCAGGGCACCTAGGTACATATCAGGTTATTATCTATTGGATAATCCCAATGTAACCCTAAGATTGTCAGGAATATTAAACCCCACCATTTTGCTTCCAATAGTCGAGGACTCAAAGGCAGAACATGACTGTTTGGAAATTCTCAAGGCTGTTTTCTCAGGCAGGATGGATTTAACAGATCAGCCTCAACAGGATATGGATTGGGACCTGTTCACTGACGGTACAAGCTTCATGGAAAATGGCCCATGAAAAGCCAGATATGCCATAGCCACCATGGAACAGGTAATAGAAGCTAAGGCCCTCTCCCCAGGGACTTCTGTCCAAAAGGCCAAGCTGATTACACTGCCCCAGGCTTTGTAACTATCTTCAGGAAAAAAACGTGAACATTTATATAGTTTTTAAATATGCCTTTAGGATAATTCTTGCCCCTGGCACTAACTGGAAAGAAAGGGGGCTCCTCACTTCAGGGAACAAGGACATTAAGTATTCTCTGGAAATCTTGGCTTTGTTAGAAGCTTTGGAATTACCATCTGAGGTGGCTATTATGCATTGCCCAGGCCATCAACAGACCCATTCTTATGAAGCAAAAGGAAACCAAGCTGCAGATAAAGCAGCCAGGACAGCAGCAATCAAAACTTGACCATTCCTTGGAGCACTGATCCCTAGTTTTGACCCAAGTGGATTTAAACCCTGTTACACTGAGGCCCATGAAAAGCATGCCCGCAATTAGGGTTTTACTAAAGGAATGACACCTCTACTTGGAGACTTAATATACATGGTCTGATCATCTTACCAGAAGTGCTCTTTTACTGGGTCCTTAAACATCTGCATGAGAGCACCCCCTATATACAAGATGCCCTACTGGATATAGTATGCCCTCGTTTATGTGGACCATGTCTCCAAAAGATGGAACAGTAAATAACTTTCAGTTACCCCTTGTATGTCTGGAACAATCCTAAGACTCTATTCAGGTAGGCCTATTCAAAAGGCCTACCCTTTTGAAGACTAGCAAGTGGATTTTTATCCAAATGCCTGGGCGCCAAGAAGTTTTAAGTACTTACTTGTGTTTGTGGATACCTTCCCTGGATGGGTTGAGGCTTTACCCACACAAGTGCAAAGAGCATCTGAAGTAGCCCCAGTTCTAAAGGATTTGATATCTAGGCATGGCCTACCAACATCTATTCAGAGTGACAATGGTCCCTTATACATTCCTGAAGTCACTCAATGAGTAAAACGCTACAGATAAAATGGAGACTCCATGCTTCATGGAGACCACAGTTAATGGGAAGAACAGAAACTGAACCACACTTTGAAAAAGACCATTGCAAAGTTGTATCAAGAGACTCACTTAGGGGCTGCTGGGTGGCTCAGTCAGTTAAGTGACTGACTCTTGATTTCGGCTCAGGTCATGACTTTGAGGTTGTGAGATTGGGCCTTGCATCAGGCTCCCCGCTTAGCGAGCAGGGAGTCTGCTGGAGATTCTCTCTCTCTCTCCCTTTGCCCCTCCCTTGGCTCATGCTCTCTCTGTCTCTCGCTCTCCCTCTCTAAAAAATAATAATAATAATAATAATAATAAAAGAAATCTTAAAAAAAGAAAGAAAGAAACTCATTTAACATGGGATAGGGTGCTGCTGCTTACTCTTCTTCACTTAAGGGTGGCACCTAGATGTGGGCTCACATTGAGCCCCTGGGAAATTGTATATGGTAATCCATTCCTGGCCTCTTGTGTTCTGCCCCCTACCCCCCAGATAGGGGGAGAAACAAAAATTAAACAATATGTACAACATTGAACCAAATATTAACCATTATTCTTAAGTTTGCTTCCTCTAAGATGGCCCCCTCACTGGAAAAAACATTGTACCTATTTCGGCATGGGGACAAGGTCTTGTTAAAGACTTGGAAAGAGCATGGATCTGACCAACAATAACCTGAAAAATGGGCTGGACATTATGCCGTCCTACTAACCACCCTTTCCTTCTTATAATTAGACAAAGTGAAACCATGGATACATCACACAAGAATTAAAAAGTGCCCATATGCAGAAAAGGAGGAGATAGAAGGAGAGACCACTGAATCCCCCCACTGGGAAAGCCACCCTACTCAGGACTTAAAATATGTCTTTAGAAAAAAGAACCCATAACATCGATGTTCATTCTGTATTCTATATTAATCATGTCTTCTTTCTCCCTAAGTTGGAAAGACAATATACTAGTTTGGGTAACTCAGACTTTAGCCACAGCTACAGGTGTTGTCAAGTGATGGATACATTGTCCAAAAGCCCCATGGGTGTTGGACCATGGAGACTCCTTTGTCTACAGAATTTACACCACCTCAGGAGTTTCTGAAGGTGACTGGTTTCTAATCATTAAAGCCCATACAATAATGTATAGGGTTAGAATCACTAGATTTTCCCAAGACGATCATAAGGCACCCTCATGTCTCAAAGTCTCTCTTAATAACTGTATTAAAGGAAGTAATTTTCAATGGACAGAAAAAAGGTATACACTCCCCAGTTAGATATCACATGGAGCCACCTTCCCCAAAAGGACCAGCTCTCTTTGTGTAAACAACAGTCTGTTTCTTTTCCAGCTATGGACAATATTCACAGCCAGATTCAGGTGGGCAGAGACCATATGGAATGAGCTGTCCTTTTGGTGGGCCGATTCTTGCTAAGACCAGAAGGGGACTCCACCTTTCATCTTTGTGCTCTGGCTGGGTTTCTCTTTATTTGCAGATTAGATGGAGTCCCCTGGGCCACGGACTGTGTTATAAAGTCTTCCAACCCAAAACAGTGTCTTCTGGCCACCTTGGTCATTCCCCTTTCCCTTCACCCTGCTAATGAATCTAAAAATTGGGCTAGCTTCCTAAAATTATTTACCAGACTAATTTGTGACCTCACTGATCGGGATGAATATTTCTTTGGTTATATGTTGTTGCTGTGGTGGGGGGTTGCTGCCCATCAACATGTGCCTTGCAATATGTCCCAAACTCTAACTATCTTGGCTAACAAAATTGCTGAATCCTTGCCTAACTTATAAAAATCATTAGATTCCCTTACTAAGGTTGTCCTGGAAAAACATATGGTCCCAGACTATATCCTAGCTGAACAAGAGGGAGTTATGCGTTGTTGTTAATTTATCTCGCTGTACTCCTACTGATACCTCATCGAAGGTAGAAACGAGCATCAAGAAAATCAGAAAAGCCCAACGAATGCCTAGAAGACCACACCTCACATATCTCCTTCCCTGCCCATGATCACCACTCAATGTACACCAAACGCACCCATGATCACACACTCCCTGCCTGTTCTCTTGCACATTCCCCACTGAACCTCTCCCTATAAAACTCTGTCCATCTTGCAAGAGGAGAGGTTGGTTGTTAAAGCCTGAAGCTTCTATCTCCTCTGACTAATGGCACCTAAATAAATTTCCCCTTTCTCTTTTCCAAACCCTCATTTCTTGAGTTATTGACTTCTTTTACAATGGGTTTTATCAAGGGTGTTTGGCAACAGTATTCAACAGTATTGGCAAACCCAGTCAGGAGTTGTACTCTCGATTTATCCATGCCCCTCAGGATTCCCTGGGACAGAGCAGTTGGCCATGGTAGTGCAAGAGCGCTCACTCATCCCTTTCCTGAGTTAGCAGCCATGATAGATCAATCAGTAACAAAATTAGCTTAGGAGAAGAAGTTTCCTTAAATCTGGAAAAACAAAACATTTAAAAAGTCAGCAATGTTTTAAATAAAAAGCCATAAAAATTATAATTATTTTCCTCAGTTTATTTAGTCCCGAGTTATTAATTGTTCTTTTGCTTGAATACAGTTTTTCCACTAGATTAGAAATTCTTACCTAGTTCAGTTTTATAATCTCAAGGTTTATCAGAAAACTGTACTCAAAAGTTCTGAGTCTCCCTGAGTTTCACTGAAGATGAAACATTTGCAATAGCATCAGAGTAAAACAGTAACTCTACATGACAAGACTTAAAAATGGCCATAGCTGGGGCACCTGGGTAGCTCAGTCAGTTAATCATCTGACTTGATTTCAGCTCAGGTCATGATCTCGGGGTTGTGAGATCAAGCCCCATGTCAGGCTCTGCACTTAGTGTGGAGTCTGCTTGAGCTTCTCTCTCTCCCGCTCCCTCTGCTACTCCTCCAGCTCATGCTCTCTCTCTCTCTCTCTCTCAAATAAATAAATAAATAAAATCCTTTAAAAAAAAAAGAGCTGATTAGAGTTCATTATGATGCAATTGGCAAGGATATTTGGTTATTTATATGACATACAACACTTCAATATTATATCAGGACAAACATTTCTAGGAATGTCATACAATTTCTAGAACACTTATTTTAACAACATATCTACAAAAATATCTTTTTTTTTAAGAGAGAGAGTGCAGGGCGCCTGGGTGGCTCAGTTGGTTAAGCGACTGCCTTCGGCTCAGGTCATGATCCTGGAGTCCCTGGATGGAGTCCCACATTGGCTCCCTGCTCAGCGGGGAGTCTGCTTCTCCCTCTGACCCTCTTCCCTCTCGTGCTCTCTATCTCTCATTCTCTCTCTCTCAAATAAATAAATAAAATCTTTAAAAAAAAAAAAAAGAGAGAGTGCATGCATGTATGTGCTGTGGGGGAGGGGCAGAGGGGGAGAGAGAGAGAGAGAGAGAGAGAGAGAGAGAAAATCTTAAGCAGGCTTCAGTCCAAGTGTGAGCCTGATGTGGGGCTAGATATAATCTTTTTTATGATATGATTTTATTGGGGCGCCTGGGTGGCTCAGTTGGTTAAGCCACTGCCTTCGGCTCAGGTCATGATCCCAGGGTTCTGGGATCAAGTCCCACATCCAGTTCCTTGCTCAGCGGGGAGCCTGCTTCTCCCTTTCCCTTTGCCTGCTACTCTGCTTGCTTATGGGCTCTCTCTCTCTCTCTCTCTCTCTGTCAAATAAATAAATACAATCTTTAAAAAAATATGATTTTATTTTATTTTACTTGTTTTGTTTGTTCAAGTTTTTATTTATTTATTTATATATTAAGATTTTTTAAATTTATTTGAGAGAGAGAGAACAAGTGGGGCAGAGGGGCAGGAGAGGGAGACGGAGGGACAGAGGAAGAGGAAGAGATAAACAAGCAGACTCCATGCTGAGTGCGGAGCCCAACACCAGGCTCAGTCTCAGGACCTTGAAATCAAACCTGAGCCAAAACCACGGGTAGGATGCTTAATTGACTGTGCCACACAGGCATCCCAAAATTTAGCTTTTGTAAATATTAAGACTAGCTGTTTTTCTACAGTAAAACAAAGACATAATAAACATAGAAAACTAGTTTGGCAAAATATGGATTCATTGTTTTCTAAGATGATAACTTTAAAGATAAAGAAAAACATTTACAATTTCTTATTAAAAGCAGATCGATCATTTAAGATATCTTTGTCTTTTTAACAAAAAGAAAAAGATTTAATTTTGACCCAGTCTGTTTTTGATATTAAAACTCATTTACTTACTTAAATGTATTCTAATCCTAGCCAGTACTGACCACACAAAAAACTCCCTTCTAAAGATTCCCTCTCCATAAACCTTCTGAAACTTTGCTTTTTACATTCAGATTTTGTCCTAAGATTTCTCTCTTTAAATAACCAGCCTCACTTTAGGACAAAATCAGTTTCTTTTCTCTCAACAAAAAGGTATTCTCATTCTTCATACTTTTTTCCCCAAAAAGTACATCTTACTTTTCTTGCATAGAGAGTTGTTTCCCTTAATATTTCTAGTAGTTTAATTATATTATTAGAGTTCTTAACTCTTAGAAAACTTGGTTTCTACTGAAAATTAAATAGTAAGCAGTTGTGAACTCTTTCCTCATACCAGTATTCTTTAGCTTATCAAATTTATGAATACATATTGTAATTTCAAGAAATGTGTTTTTTCATAGAATTTTTTAAATAAAGCACAAGTCAAGTTTACTAATAGAGCCATATTTAGCTTTAGTTTCTTTGTAATGAGACAAAAGTAGATAAACCTATGTTTAGCATTTAATGTTTCTTTGTATTATCTTCTTTGGAAATGATCTAGATATTCAATAAATGATCTAGATATTCAATAAACTTAAGTTAATTCATGAGTTAACTTAGCAAAACTTTAAAATTTCAGGTTACCAAAGATTTTGGAAGCTGTTTAAAATTTTACCTACAAACATTTTTTATCTTATTTACATCTATTTACTTGTTCTTAATTATATTTAGATGACCCACAAAACTTCATAAAGCATTAGACAAAGTCAAGCATTAATCTATTTTTTTTGACAGATTTGCAACAGAGATGCCATGAACTTATGTGACTACTCATTAGATACAAGTAGAATGAAGGTCTTGCTTTTTTTTTTTTAAAGATTTTATTTATTTATTTGTCAGAGAGAGACAGTGAGAGAGGGAACACAAGCAGGGGGAGTGGGAGAGGAAGAAGCAGGCTTCCCACCGAGCAGGGAGCCCGATGCGGGGCTCAATCCCAGGACACCGGGATCATGACCCCAGCCAAAGGCAGACGCCCAATGACTGAGCCACCCAGGTGCCCCGAAGGTCTTGCTTTTCATGCATAACTTTAGGGACATTTTTTATTTTAATTAAACTAACAACCTTAACTTATCTTCAGTACCAAATATTTTCCCAGATCACGTGAACTTGAAAAAACATTTGGGTTAGTTTCTATCTTTCTGAGTTTCAAAATACCCTTACAAGCGCTTGCCTTCAAACAAACTAAGTAGGACTCTTTTACAAATGAATTTAAGCAATACCATCCAGAGGTAGAGAAAATATCTCACATTTATAATATATATGGATACATACACAGACAAGATGCAAACAATCTTTATAGCTTTTGTTCTTACTAATATTTTTAGGAAGGACATTAAAGGCCCAATTTCCAATACCTCTCTCTCTCTCTTTTTTTTATTCTGAAAATCTTTAAGTTCTCCCTAATTCTTTGTATTTCAAAGAATGGCTCTTAAGTCCCAGAGAAGATGGGGGTAAGAAATTTTACATTGCAAATGCGCAAATATCCGTTTTCTCCAAGGTGGAGATTTGGTGCATGCCTTTTATAGATGTTAGTGTCTGGGCATAAGAGCCCTTCCAGCAGTGGATATTTCTAAAAGGCCTCTTCTCCCCTCTTTTTTTTTTTTTTCAGTCTTAGACAATGGTGGACTGTGTTTATATTTCAAAGACATTAGATTTATACTTTTAAGGAACAAAGTGCATTTTTTTCCCCTTAGAGTTTCAGGGTAATTGCAATTTGAAATTTACCATATTCCCACTTAAGTGTGGACAATTTTGTTCCAATATTTTGATTTTTCATAATATCCACAAACATTACTTAAGAGGAATAGGCATGGTTGGGAATTGGTAAAGATAGGTGGCCTCCACTCGTGTCTAGAGTTGTATTTCTGGTTTCGTAGAGATTTGTAAAACAAAGAGTTATTTCTGATTCCCCAAAGAACTAGATTATAGCCTGAATATCAAGGGACTGGCCTGCCTTTTTAACTAAATCTGCTTCTTTATATTAGGGATATTTTTAACTAAAATGGGAATCAAAAGATTTTTAACTTTGTGCAGTCTGTATAAAGCATTTTAACAAAAGCCTTCTTTCTGGATACACAATTCAACCTTGGCTTCTATTACTCCCTTAATATTGGCCTTTTGCAGATCTTCTATCGAAGAACCTAGAAGAAATTTTGATCCTGTTTTCTCTGTGAAGGGGGGTAATGAATAGTCATTAACCTTTCAAATTTCTCCCTCAATTTGTTAGGATGTTTTCAGAGCGAAGGTAAAAGGGCTTTGTAATTTAAAAGATTTTGCTAATATCCAGGAGACTCGAATTCTTACGCACTGGGGAGGAGGTGTCAAGGATACAGCTGCAAAGGGCATAAGAATGCCTGAAGCTGGCAGAGCCTGATTATAGATCCCTGCAAAATATGAGCAAAGCAAGCCTTATTGCCAGTCTCAAGTGCTTTTGATTTCTTGGCTATCAGCATTTACATGAGCAATCAGTATAGTATGCACCTAGAGAACAGGTCTAGAACGCTCCCTGTAAATCTTGTAGTGAAAGGTAAGCTATAGCAGTTAGATGAGGGGCACCTGGGCGGCTCAGTTGGTTAAGCGTCTGCCTTCGGTCCAGGTCATCATCTCAGGGTCCTAGGGTTAAACCCCATGTCAGCCCCAGAGTCAGGCTCCCTGCTCACTGGGGAGTCTGCTTCAGGATTCTCTCTCCCTCTGCCCCTGCCCCCCTGCTGCTCTCTCTCTCTCTCTCTCTAAAATAAACAATTTTTTTAAAAAGTGCCTTAAAAAAAACCAGTCAGATGAAGCAGATTTTAAGGGGAATTTACATTGGATCTGGGTATTTATTTTTAAGTCTTAAGTCTAATTTCTGTGATTTTATCTTGTCAAGGGAGTCCCTAAGGCTAGCCATTACACTAATAAGATAATTAAGAGCTCTCTATAAAGAATAGTTTTCTTTTACATATAGGCAATTTAAAGGATCCATCCTGTGGCCATTGACAAGTAGGATCTAAACCTTAATGGCTTAACTGAAGACACAAGAGGCATCCAAAGGGGCTGGGGGCATAGATGATGCAGCCCCCCGATCCAAAAGTTTACTCCCAAAATTAGTCTAAGAAAGCAAAAGCCTTTGTTGTACATGCGGCAAGGATGGTGTAGTGAAAACAGTGTTTCCAGTCTCCCACAGAATGTGAGACACTTCCAGGCATAGCCGTGCTAATCTGTGACACTGGGTAGGCAATATTAGAATGAGACTTTCCAGTACTAATCAAGCAATGAAGGTTGAGATGACAAAGGTTCCCATCGGCTGCAACCTTAGGATAAACACCCCAGAGAGCTGGCACAGCTGGCATGGGGGGAGCAGGTGAAAGACAGAGTCAGAGTCAGGTCCCCAGTCTGTTGGACTGGCCAGCAACGTGCACCCCAATAAGTGCACTATCTGGGTGGTGAAGACAAAAGAGAATGTTCTCGTTGGTCACAAAGCCAAGCTCTTAGGATATAGAGAAAGGTGAAAGGAAATCATATGCACATTAACAGCCCTGAGTAAGCCTTGGTTCTCTTGGAGCCAAACTAATACTAAAGAGGTATGTGCCACGGGGTTGGAGACTGTGTTGTTTTACAGTGTACCTTGTTGCACAGAGTGTTCTAGTGTCATTCTAACCCATTTGATGACCAACATACCCTATCACAGGCATCTTCTTGAGGGGCTGAGCACTCAAACAGCTTTCAAATGCTTGACTCGCACCCACCAGTTCTGCATCTTTGGCTTCCTTTCGCAACTGATGACAAACAACATAAAAGACAGACAAAAGAAAATAAAGTCTACCTCTGGGAGAAAATGGATCAGTAACCAGAGTACTCTACCAAATTTAACCAAAGCTCTTGTACTTGCCTGTGATATCTTTTTGTCACTGTGGTTAAGTGGGTAATTAAATACCGTTCCATAATGATCTGTGATCTTATTCAATCAAATGTGCAAACTTTTTGATATTTTTTCACATACTTCCCCAAATCAAATTCTAACATGAAGTCTTTTGACCGTAATCTACCTGAAATTTTCCAGTGGGCCCTTGGAACATTTCAAGAAATGTTTGTGAGAAAGTAAACTAATCAGACTTATGGGGTATATTAAATTATACAGGAAACACTGTCCAATAAGTGATATTAAACTCTTCAGGCTATATTTGTGTAGATATGTTATGAAAATAAGTGTTCTAAGGTTATATGAAACTCCTAGCAATCTGATGTCCTGGTATGTTATTAACTTGAAGTGTTGCGTGTAACAAAATCACAAAATTTCCTTGTCAATTGCATTACAATGAACTCTAATCAGATCTGTAACCATGGCCATTTTTAAGTTTTTTATCATTTACAGTTATACTTTTACTCAGAAGCCTCTCTAAAAGTTTTCTGCAAATGTGCTTCACCTTCAATGAGCCTCAAGGAAAGAACTCTGAGTACAGGTTTCTGATAACCTTAAGATCATAAAACTGAACTAGATAAAAATTTCTGGAACTAGTAAAAAAAATTGGATTCAAGCAGAACAAGAATTAGTAACATGGGATTGAATGAACTGAGGAAGATAATTGCACTTTTTATGACTTCTTATCGGAAACATTGCTGACTTTTTAAAAATGTCTTATTTCTCCCAGATTTAATAAAACTTTTCCTCTTAAGCTAATTGACTTAACAGCAATTTGATAAAACATACCTTTGTGAACAAATTGGAACATTTATCTTTTCTTCCTACTTGAACCCTCCAGAATTCAAAAATTCCCAGAGTACTCATATTTTTATGGCAATATATTTATTTGTGTAAGTTCAGTAAGAATCTCTTCTCCTTATGACAATTGGAAACACAGGTTATTTCACCAAGGCTTTGACTGGAATGTCATATCTGAGAAAGACATGTATAGGCTCAGATATGACCAGACAGCTTTAAAGAACTAAGATTGACTTTATGATGCCAATAAAGCCCCTTAGAAATCTCAGCCTGATACCTTGCTCACAGGGTTCCCAGAAGCCTTACCAGGTGAGTAATTGGCAGATGCAAGAAGCTCAGAATATTTTGGGGACCTCAAGAAGAGAGGAATTCACTCAGACCTATCAGTATTGCAGGCAAAGTCTTAATGCAAGTATTTGGCTTGGCCTCTGACCTCGAGAGGCTGTTAAAATTTCAATGTAGAGATTCCTTATGAAAAGTTCCAGCAAAGCAGATTTTAAAGAGTCTATATGGTCGACCACTATTCTCACAGCACTTAATGGAAATAATAGGCTAAGTTTTTTGAAACTAGACTTATTTTACAAATTAGTGTTAATTTGGCTATCTTTGGTAAAAATGAGGGTGATTACAGAGAGAAAATGTGTTTCAATAACACAACTTTGTAGATATTACATTTTAATACTAGTCCTTAAGAACTGGATTAGATCCTGATTTCTTCTAGTGTCCTCCCATGCCTACAACTCTCGAAACTAACACTTTGATTTTTTTCTCCCACCTTTCTGACTTGGAATAATTTGAGAATTAAAACTGCCCTTTTTTCTGAAGCCCTGCAAACTAAATATAAGTGACCTGATGTAAAGAAATTGCCACAAGAGCTCATGCATAGATAATCATCATGCCTGTTGCTCAGTGGGCCACTCAAAGATCATCAGAAACATTTATACTACAAACCAGGAAGATCTGCGAGATTGCCACTACCTGCCCTCACTTTACCTGAAGATGATTTGAGTCTGACATCTAGAAGTCTTCTCAACTGGCTACCCTCAGAACCATGAAACTCGCTTAATATTTGATCTATTCATTAATCATTGTTTTTCTTGTTTTTCCACAGAAATGCCTCTTATTGACTACCTGACTACTTGAACCATAAGCCTTTGAGAATACACCTGCATCACTGCCCCCTGAAATAAGTTTGAGTAGACTGGCCCATTATTAGGACTAAGAGATGGTACAGTGAGGGGCACCTAGGTGGCTCAGTCGGTTAAGCATCTGACTCCTGATTTCAGCTCAGGTGGTGATCTCGGGGTCATGAGATCAAGCTCACTTTGGGTCCACGCTCAGTGGGGGGTCTGCTTGAGATTCTCTCTCTCCCTTGCCCTCTGCTCCTCCCCCTATTCTTTCTCTCTCTAGAATGGATAAATAAATCTTAAAAGAGAGAGAGAGAGAGAGATGGTTCAGTGAGATGAAACAACCTACAAGCTCAACTTTTAATATGTGAAACTTCAGGGAAGTGTCATAGAAGAAAATTGTAGGGGCCAAGGGAAGGCCACTCCAGGTTGGCCACTATGGCATGAAGATTATTCTGAGCTGAAGGCAATAGAGACCCTGTGGGCTCAAAAGAAACCTTTTGCTCCTCCTATAACTACAGAAGACTCTAAACTGGGGATCTTTCCCAGAATAAGTGTTATTAGCAGAGATAAATTTTATCTGAGTGAACCATTCATATGGCAGGAGAAACATCTAATTACCAAAAATTTGCTTTTCTTATTGTCCTGAGAATTGCATTCTTTTCCTCAGAAATCCCAGACTCCTATCCCCTTCTCCTTAGTTCTGGATGATGTATATACCTCATTTTGCCTGGCTGTCTTTGGAATTTCCATGTCTGTATGGATTCCCCATTCATACACTATTAAATTGGTTTTTCTCCTGTTCATCTGTCTCATGTCAATTCAATTCTTAGTCCAACTAGACTAAGTTGGGACAAGAATTCTGGCTTAAAAGGAACAAGAATTCTTGCTCTCTGACAGGGTCTTTGGGCCCTAAAAGTGTTTTGTTTTGTTTTGTTTTGTTTTTTTGGTCCAGAAACCAAAAAAGCAATCTCCCCTAACAGTAAGTCTTCAGTAGAGTCTAGTTAAAAACCACAGCCCAGATCTCCTTTATGCTGCTGGGAATGAATTCATCTAGAGACAGCCTTCCTGCACCATAGGGATTTCACTCTAACTAGCATGTATTCTGATTGGTTGGTACCCTTGCTGCCCGAAAAGTTAAATATTCCAAATATCCGCTATGGCAGTGTTCTTCCTTAAGGGCTTCAGAGCATGACAACACAGACCAGCTATTCTCTCTTGAAGACTACCTTTAACCTTGACAAGAAGAATGCAAACAAGACCTTAGGAGAAGAAACTAAGAGCATGTTTTGGAGCGTAGGTGGCAGTACACATGACAGTACTGCCAAACAGCTGGAGAGGGGGTATTTTTATGGGAGATTGTTTTAGGTTAGGTTCTCACCTTATGTCCAACACGTGGCTATGTTCTGAGAATTGGGTTCTTTTTGGTGTGTGTATGTGTGTACACATGCATGCATGTGTGCTATAATAATTTTTAATATAAATTTTCATTGGTTCCATTATTCTTTAAGAAGAATATATACATTATGCCATATGTCTTTGGTTAATGATTCTGCTGAGATTCCCAGATCTCTCTTCCTTCACCCACTCCGTTCCCTTACAGAATTTTTCAGTCCCCAAAATAAACTTAAAAGGGTCTTCTCAGACCCTAAGTTCACATCTTTTTTAAAAAATGTATTTAAGATTTTATTTATTCATTTGAGAGAGAGAGAGAACGTGCAAGCACAAGCAGGGGGAAAGGCAGAGGGAGAGAGAAAGGGAGAAGCAGATCCTCCACTGAGCAGGGAGCCTGATGTGTGGCTCGATCCCATCATGACCTGAGCTGAAGGCAGACGCTTAACCAACTGAGCCACCCAGGTGCCCCCTCTAAGTTCACATCTCGGTAATAAGTAAGGTGATTATCTACAAGTTTACTAAGTGTGAGTCCAATGGACTAAAATAGTTATTTTTCCACTTCAATGGACTGTATTAGAAGGACCTGGAAAAGAGTTCACTATATTCCTTCAATTCTTCTTTAATGAGATGTTGCAGATGGAAGCAATCAGATGATGAAATCAGTACTTCTGGCAATTCAATTATAAATATATTCCAAAAGCAATCTACATAAATGGGAAATATATACTATATCTAAGGC
This sequence comes from Eumetopias jubatus, assembly GCF_037043125.1. Classification (NCBI taxonomy): domain Eukaryota; kingdom Metazoa; phylum Chordata; class Mammalia; order Carnivora; family Otariidae; genus Eumetopias; species Eumetopias jubatus. Next base: position 96,113,539 of record NW_028274817.1, read on the forward strand.
TAGGACCCTATAAAAAGTAGCTTTTTCATTTGGAATTTGACCCCAAATTGCAGGTGAGTAATGGAAAAAGCACTCAACTGAGAGGTCCCAATTACTGACTGTATACCTTAATAATAGTTACCAATTAATGATCTTTTAAATTTTCTTTTCATTTAACAAATATTTACATGGTGCTTACTACACAGTAAGGCACTTATTTAAATGCTTTATGAAAAATAATCCTTTTAATCTTCCATAAATCCCTATAGAGTTACTGTTATTATACTTATATTACAGAAAAGGAAACTGAAGAACAAAAAGGTTAAATACATTGCTTCAGGTTACACTGCTAGTAAGTAGCAAAGCCAGGATTTGTAGCTGGATGGTATGGCTCCAGAGTTTGTTCTCCATAATCACTGCATTATGCTGCCTACCATAGGATAACCACTATGCCAGAGCAGAGAAAGAGCATTCTATTAGAATCTCATAATCATGCTATGTAGGTGGCTAGCTATTCAGCATATGAAGAAAACCAGTTGGAAAGGTCAATATGGTCTTAGACATTACACACACACACACACAATAATAAGCATTCAAATATATGTTCTTAAGTATATTCTTAATGTATATATCAATATAAATTCTTAATATCTACTTTTTCTGCATTAAAATATATTGTACTATTGATCATTTAACATGATTATAACAGCCTTTGTTCCTGTTCAGGTATTTTAAGGTTTTAATATATTAAAACTCAAGCCCATCAAAGCATGGGCTTGTAGTGTTCAAATATTACTGACCTTTTTTTACATTTCCTTGTCTTACATTCCATGTTATGTATGTCATGCCTTCTTGTGTTGGACAGAGGTCATAAAATGTAATATATGTAATTTTTGATATATATTTATGATATATAACAGGCTTACTTGATGCTTAAGATCATATTGTAATAAAGATAGACATATACCGTATACTTACATATACTTACAAAATGACTTATTAACATGAGTAACCTAAGCCATTTCTTTATTTTATACACAGAAATCCAGACTAAGAATGTATCTTCCCTTCTCTAACCACTTTTGAATAAAATATTTGTCTGCCAGGTACCATGACCCAACCAAGGTGAAAGTTATGAAAGCCCTTGGAATTAGATGAAGAGGTAAAGTTCCCAACCCTGTGAAATAACTAATGATTGGTCATGGGTTATGAAGCATAGCAAATTTGTTCTTTAGATCACCACTTTTCCAAACTACCTTGCATCTAGGCTTGACCTGTTAAATCAGTTTGGGTCAATACCATCTAAGTCTGGAAGAAGTATAAAGGCCTCTGGGAAAGTTTTGCTTACAGATGCCTGGGTGGCTCAGTTGGTTAAGCATCTGCCTTCAGCTCAGGTCATGATCTCAGGGTCCTGGGTTTGAGTCCCACGCCAGGCTCCTTGCTCAGTGGGGAGTCTGCTTCTCCTTCTGCCTCTTTCTGTCTCTGACAAATAAATAAATAAAATCTTTAAAAAAAGAGAAAGTTTTGCTTATGAAAAGGCCAAACTTGAATGGCACCACCCTTCTTCATCCTTCCTACCTTGAGATGGGATGCAATGGCTAAAGATACAATAGCCATCTTTCAGCCATGAGTCCACAAGCCTGAGTAAAATGGATGAATAGCCTAAGTATGGGGGAGCAGAAAGACAGAAATTACATGAGTCTTTGACGGAATCATCCATGCCAGCACGGCCTTCCTTCAGAGTTCATGCAATGTAAGAAAACAACACTTACTTGTTTAAGCCCCTATTAGTAGGGATTTCTGTTACTTGTATCAGGAAACATATCCAATCAATACCACCAAAGAGATCTCAGGCACTAAAATACTGATTTTAATTATCCAACTAGTAAAATGTTAACCAATCAGCTATGTCCCTAGCTTACTTACCACATTCATCCCATTCTACCCACATCCCAAGATCACCACCATGCATAATACAAGGCTATACCATCAGCAACTTGCCATTTATTAATTCAAAAATACACATTGATTATTACTGAGCACTTTCTATGTGCCTGATACTCTGCTAAAGAGTTGTGGGGAAAATGTCCAGAAGCAGGCTAGGAACATTCTCATCCTAACAGAATTTATAATCTTGTGTGGGAGAAGGTACTACTTCTACTTACATAAATATAAGATAAATATATGTGATATAAGTCTAATGAAGAAGAGGTATGTGTTGCTACAAGAATATAAATTAAGATTTAACTAGTCAAGGAAGTCAGCAAAGGCCCTCCCGAAGAGGTGATTTATGTTTTTCTGAAAGCGAAAGAATGAATAAATTTGTAAGAAATATTGGTCTATAGTTTTCTTTTCTTATAATGCCTTTATCTAATGTTTGGTATCAGAGTAATACTGACCTCACATGATTAGTTGAGAAGTATTACTTCCTCTTCAATTTGCTAAAAGAAATTTTGTATAACTGGTATTATTGATATTAGTTTTATTTCTTCTTTAAGTGTTTGTTTGAATTAACCAGGGAAGGCACATTAGCTTGGGGTTTTCATTGTGGGAAGTTTTTAAACTATAAATTCCATTTTTAAAGTAGATATAGAGTTATTCAGGTTACATTTCTCCTGCATGAGCTTTGGTAGTTTCTGTCTTTCAGAAATTTATACAATCATATAAGTTATTGAACTTATTAGCATGAAGTTGATTATAATAATCCCTTATTTTAATATCTGTAGAGTTGGTAGTGATGCCACCTCTCCCATTCTTGACATTGGAAATTTGTGTCTTTATTTTTCTGATCAGCATGGATACAAATTTATCTATTTTATTGAGCATCTCAAATAATCAGCATTTAGTTTCACTGATTTTCTCTATTTTTTTCTTCTAAATTTTACTTTTCTTTTTTTTTTAAGATTTTATTTCTTTATTTGTCAGAGAGAGAGAGAGAGGGTGCACAAGCTGGGGAAGCAGCAGGCAGAGGGAGAAGCAGGCTCCCCGCTGAGCAAGGAGCCCGACACAGGACTCGATCCCAGGACCCTGGGACCATGACCCAAGCCGAAGGCAGACACTTAACCAACTGAGCCACCCAGGCGTCCCTAAATTTCACCTATTTCTGTTCTGATATTCAGTATTTCTTTTCTTCTGCTTATTTTTGTGATTCATTGGCTTTTATTTTTCTAGTTTCTTAAAGTGGAACCAGAAGACATTGATTTGAAACATTTTATTTTTTCTAATATAGGAATTTAATATGATAAATTTCTCACTAAATTCTGCTTCAGCTGCATTACACAAGTATAATACATTTTTTTGCATGAAAGTCTAAATACTTTCTAATTTCTTCTTTGACACATGGATTATGTAGAAGTATATTACTTAGTTTTCAAATATTTGGAGATTTTTCAAGACATTTTTTGTTATTGATTTCTAGTTGAATTTCACTGTGGTCAGAAGACATACTTTATATGAATGGAATCCTTTAAACTGAATTAGATGTGTTTTATGATTCATAATGTGGCCTATCTTGGTAAATATTCCATATGCATGCGAAAAAACTGTTTGCTGTTGTGGGGTGCAGTGCTCTATGAATGTCAATTAGTACAAACTGGTTGATAGCCTTCTATAGATCTTCTATATCCTTACTAATTGTCTGTCTCCCTGTTCTATCAGTTATTGGCAAAGAAGTATAAAAATGTCCATCTATAATTGTTGATTCGGAGAAAGATGAGAAATGAAGTGAATATTATTATTCCCACGTATACATTTCCTTCTACTCCATTATGCCACTGTGTACAAATTACATGATTTAGAAGGGATTGATCCCATCCCAAAAACTAGGAGTAGACCAACAGTTGGTCTAAGCCAATTAGGATTATCCTACTTTCTTGTCAAAGTGACTGATTCAGGTGTCCCAGGGAAAGTCAATGTGTGATATTCTCCTATTGAACAAGACTGGTTTAGGACTCTTAGCATTTCCTGAAGAAAATACTCTTACCTGATCACCATTCTGGAAAGTCCACAATTTACAACATTCATCTGTGTATACAAAACTTTCAACATTTTAGTGACTCAAATATGAGCAGGTGGTCAAGGCTCTCCTATCATTTTATTAAAAATGCTAGCATTACAAAGACCAAAGAAATAAGTAAAAAAAACTTAAAAGAGAAATAATACTGGATGATAAAATCTCAAAAACAGAAAAAAGATTATATCTTCAGAAATATAACAGCCATATTATGGCCATAAATTAAGAACAGGACACTGTAAATGGAACTAATGGAAGTTGAAACTATGAACACAGATATGAGAATTTCAAGAGAATTTAGAAGACAAAATTGAAAAAAAAAGCTCTTAGAAGAAATGCCCACAAACTTGTGATTAAATGACCAGATATTAAATATTTTAGGCCCACGGGGCATATGGTCTTTGTTATAACTATTCAACTCCAGTTGTAACAGAATGGATGTGGCTGTGTTTCCATAAAACATTTTTTTTTAAGATTTTATTTATATGTTTGTCAGAGAGAGAGAGAAAGTGAGCACAAGCAGGGGGAGTGGTAGGCAGAAGGCGAAGCAGGCTCCCCGCTGAGCAAGGAGCCCGATGCAGGACTCGATCCCAGGACCCTGGGATCACGACCTAAGCCAAAGGCAGACACTTAACTGACTGAGCCACTCAGGTGTCCCCCCATAAAACTTTATTTAAAAAAATGGGTGGCAATTCCATGGGTCATAGTTTGCTAATCCCCAACCTAGAAGATACTCTTAAAAGTTTAGGGGATAGAAAAACAGGCAAAAAAACATAAAAAGATTAGAAGATATCCAGGTGTCCAACTGATAAATAATAAGTGTTCCAGAAAGAGAAAAACAAAATAAAAAAGGAAATAAATATTTAAGACAATTTTCTATAATTTAAGGATATGATTTTCCTGATTTAAAGGTCCCATTACTTCTCAATACCGTCTATGATAAGGTAAAAATATGGAAATATCAAAGAGAAGGGGTAAAGAGAAAATTCCAAGAGCTCCCAAAGAGGAAAAAAAATAAAATAAAATAAAAAGTACCACATGCAGAACACAAGAAGTCAAAATGGCTTTGGTCTTCTTCAGCAGAATATTGGATGGTAGAAAATGTTGCAGCAATGGCTTCAAGATTTAAGAGAAAATTATTTAACCTAGTCAAGTTAAACTATTGATTTTTTTGTATGGGTAAATTAATGGCATTTTCTGATAATCAAGGCCTGAAAACTTTAACTCACAAGCCCTTTCCCAGGAAACTACCTGTGAGAATGTGTTCCACTTAAACGAGGCCAAGAGAAAGGAAAATAGCATTCAGGGAACAGGGCACCCAACTCAAGAGAGTGGTGATGGAAAACTCCAGGATGATGGTGAAGAGATGAGAGGTATGTAACAGACTTGGCAAGCAACCAGTGAAGATTGGAGCAGGTCAGAGGGCTACTGGAGAGAGGTCTCCATGAAGGTTGAATGGATGGAGTGCTTGATGAGTTTGAACATGTTGAGAAAAGATTTAAACAATTGGGGGAGGTTGAGCAAGAATACATTAGTGATAAACACATAGAAACAAACTAAAAACATAAAAAAACTAAAAGCAAAAAAAAATATTAACTTGAAAGAAATGACAAGCTATGCATGAAAATGTAAATTATTACTTGGCTTAAAAGTGAATATCATTTATAGACATATAATAATGTAAAAGCAGAATACTGATCTAAACAAAATTATAATATAACTGTATCAAGAAGATAGTGTATATATGTGGTGGTGAGCTGCTGGTGACAGATCATTAAAGCATCACCTTCTAAAATAAACCATGACAATACAAAATGCTGGTAAGGATGTGGAGCAACTGGAAATTCATAAATTTCTGGTGGGAATGTAAAATAGTACAGCCACTGTGGAAAACGGTTTGGCATTTTCTTTTCTTTCTTTTTAAAGATTTTGTTTATTTATTTCAGAGAGAGAGAGTGAGCAGGGAGAGGGGAAGAGGGGGAGGGAGGAGGACAAGCAGACTCCAAACTGAGTATGGAGCCTGATGCAGGGCTGGATTTTCACGGTCGTGATATCATGACCTGAGCCGAAACCAAGAGTCAGCCACTTAACCAACTGAGCCACCCAGGCGCCTGGCATTTTCTTACTAAACTAAATTCGTAACTACCATATGACTAAACAATTGTACTCATGGACATTATCCTAGAGAAATGCAAATTATGTTTACACAAAAAATAAACATTCATGGCAGTTTTATTCATAATAGCCAAAAACTGGAAACACTGCAGATGCCCTTCAACAGGCAGTTAAACTGTGATACATCCATACCATGGAATACCACTCAGCAATGAAAGGAACAGACTCTCGATGCGCACAACTTGGGCAAATATCCAGAAGATAATGGTGAGTGAAATAAGCTTATCCTAAAAGGTTACATAGTATATGATTCCTTTATATAACAGATTTAAAGTGATAACATTTTAGAAATGGAGGACATATCAGTGGTTAAGTATAGGTTGAGGTAGAAGGGAGCTGGGTGTGGTTCTAAAAGGGCAGGAGGAAGGATCCTTGTGGTGTTGGAATTGTTCAAAAAAAATTTTTTTTTAATGGGGCGCCTGGGGCGCCCAGTTGGTTAAGTGTCTGCCTTTGGCTCAGTTCATGATCCCAGGGTTCTGGGAGGGGATTGAGCCCCTTGTCAAGCTCACTGCTCAGCGAGAAGTCTGCTTCTCCCTCTCCCTCTGCCTGCTACTCTCACAGCTTGTGTGCTCTCTCTCTCTCTCTCTCTGTCAAATAAATAAATAACATCTTAAAAAAAAGGAATTATTTATTTGAGAGAGAGAGAGCATGAGCAGGGCAAGGGACATAGGGAGAGGGAGAAGCAGGCTCCCCACTGAGCACGGACCCTGGTACAGGACTTGATCCCAGGACCCTGAAATCATGACCTGAGCCAAAGTCAGATGCTTAACTGACTGAGCCACCCAGGAGCCCCAGGAACTGTTCAAGATCTTGACTGTAGTGATAGATACATGAACCTACACAGGTGATAGAATAACACAGAACTGAACACACACACACACACACACACACACACACACACACACACACACACACACACACGAGTATCAGTACATGAGTATCAGTAAAACTGGCAATCTGAATAATATCAGTGCATTATACCAATGCCAATATGCTGATTATGATACTCACTATGGTTTTGTGAAATGGTACCATTGAGGAAAACTGGGAAAATATCACATGAGATATCTCTGTATTATTTCTTACAATCGCACGTAAATCTACAATGATCTTAACACAAAATTTAAATTTTAAATAAAATGTAAATAAAATGAAATTACTAAAAATTCGAGTAAATAAAATTTTTATGGAATTCCCTATTCCCCAAAATGTTACCATTGGGATATCTGGACAAAGTATACATGAAATCTAGGAATAAAACAACAGCAACAACAAAAACTCACTGTATTTGTTCACAATACTCTATATGGTGCGTGTCACACTTTTACTCAAAATCGTAAGGCATTCCATTTTTCTTGTGCACTTAAAGTGAGATTCACTTCGTGTACAGGAGTGTAATTCAGCCAGACACTGAGAAGAGCATATAAAATCCTGCAGAGACAGCACACCCTGTGAGAATTTGCTCACTAAATTTGTGCCAGCGAGGCAGATTGATTATCTGGTTTCTAGTCGTTTCAAATGTCCTCCACTATATTTATAGCTAGCTGTAAGTTGTCTGTTGTTTTTTTTGTGGAAATGTAAATAGCCAGTGGGTGCTCTTTCGGTTGACCTGTGTAGCAGGAGAATGTGAAATCAGCAATAAAGGGCTTGATTTATTTCGAGCTGTAACCCTTCCATTCCTGTGCTGTATCAGGTTTGGGAACAATCAAAAGTGCTTGTGGGCACCTGCCGTTGTATTTGGTATCCTGGCTGGACTAGTTTGTTTACACTGAGTCACCCGAGCCCCTCCTTCCCTTGTGGGGCCCTCACCTGTCTTCCAGGCCAGTGTAGCAACTGTGCTTTCCTATATGGAAGCCACTAGCTACAGGGGACTATTTAAATTAAAGCTTAAATTCATCACAAGTAAGTGCAATTAAAAATGTAGTTCTGCCATCACAATAGCCACATTTTAAGATCTACATGACCAGTAATAAATGCTCTGATATTTTATGCTTCTATAATTGTTATGAGAACAAGCTTTTTCCAAAAGACTCTGACAAGAGAAGGAAGAACTGACAGTGGTGTGACAGTTTATGTAAAATAAAAACAAAAGGAAAATTCAAAGTTTTGGGCCAGAAAGGCAATATAACTGACTGGAGCTGTAAGTATTCCTTTCATATTATTTAGCTCTTTATTTTATTTTAAAAACTTTCAGACTGTTAGTATGGAATTTATGAGTGTAGCATAACACCAGGTACATGTATCTCTGAAACCATCAGTGCTTATCAAAATCTTGGAGGCTGAGGGGTGTCAGATACACTTTTATGCTTCCTTTTTCTGCTCTTGAAATATTTGTCATCTTTTCTTATTTTCTTCCTCTTACTTTTACACACTGACCAAGGGACCACAGAGGAGAAGTTACAGAATTGATTTTTTTAAGCTTATTTTTAAAATAATCTAACACTGTTACATTTAAATAAAATAAGAATGTGCATAATTAAGTGGGTCATTAGAATACTGGGTCTAGGAAATATTTACTTTCCAAAGTTGAGATTTGGTGCTAGAACCCCTCTGTCATCCTATGGTGTCATCACATAGGAGTGAGAGAAGAGGAAAGAATATTTACCTTTGTCTTTGTCCCCAGTGTCGAGGCAGACTAACAGGCTTTTTTTTTTTTTTTTAACTCTGTCCAATTCTTCAATTATTTATTAACTCTTCTAAGGATCCCAGAGCGAGGGAGGAAATTTCCAGTTAGAATCTGTGGACTGAGGGGTGCCTGGGTGGCTCAGATGGTTAAGCGTCTGCCTTCGGCTCAGGTCATGATCCTGGGGTCCTGGGTTCGAGCCCCACATTGGGCTCCCTGCTGAGCAGGGAGCCTGCTTCTCCCTCTCCCTCTGCCTGCGGCTCCCCCTGCTTGTACTCTCTCTCTCTCTAATTAAAAAAAAAAAAAATCTTAAAAAAAAAAGAATCTGTGGACTGAGAGCACCTCATATTTTACATATATTATTTGTCATTTAGAAATGAATCCTTAAATTTTACAGAACTACATTCATTATTCTTTTCCTAAGAGGCTAGCAGGCACATACCGAGAACACGCAAGCAGCCCTATGAAGATCCCCATGAGGAGAGGAACTAAGGTCTCTTTCCAGGACCTAGCACCATCTGCCCAGCCCTGAGGGTGAATCACTTGAGAATCTGATATTTCAGTCCAGGTCAAGCCTTCAGATGACTGCCGCTCTGCAGAGTCCTGAATGAGACCTCATAGGAGACCCAAAGCCAGAAGCCACCATTTAGACCGCTCCCAAGTATTTGACCTGTAGCAACTGTGACAGACAGTAAGTGATTGTTTTTTAAGCCATTAAGTGTTAGGATAATTTGTTATGCAGCAATCCTAATATAATTATTTCAATTATAGATCATCTGAAGTGCAGCTTTTGTTCATGGACAAAAGTGGTTTCCATACAATATATTACTATCACCTATAAAATAGATATAACTTCATCTGAGTGCCAAGGTAGGTCGAAAAAATATGAGAGAAAGCAAACAAATATCACAGACATTATACATCAGACCCGAATAAAATCACTATCAGCATTCTGGATTTTTTCTAAAAAGACATGAATATGCACACTTTTATAAAAATGTGAACATACTCTAATACTGTTTTTAAATATTTTTCCTTAACAATACATAGTGGTCATCTTTGGACTATACATATATGTCCAAATCATCATTTCTGATGGTTCTGTATTATTCAGTTTTATAGATAATATTTTACCAATTCTCTCTTTGGACATTTAGGTCGTTTCCATCTATTCAGTGTTACACCAGCACCACAGTCAGTAGCTTTTTATTGACATTTATTTTCATACTTGTCTATGTGATTTTCTTATAATTAATTTCTTAGGGCTTACAGGAAATCATATGCATATACGTTTATACTGGTGAGAAATACTGAAATCTATTCTTATGGAGGCTGTGGGGTGGGGATTTAGCAATATTTGCTCCTTCAATTTTCCCTGATACTCCAGCACTATGTTGAATAACATTCATTGTCTGCAGTGATTTAAAATGACTCCTTTATCTGAATTAATTATGAGCTTTTGATCTATCACTCCATTTAAATCCTGGTGTTTCAATTTTTTTCGTTTTGAATTACAACAGCTTTATAACACTCATTGCTATTTGGTAGAAAGGTCTTACTTCAAAGACATCCATCACACACATCTCTTAACTCTTCTCACCCATTTACTGGTCTAGGTGAAACATAAATTATAGAATAATTTTTCCTGCTTCAAGAAAAAGTCTCAGGGTGCCTGGGTGGCTCAGTCGGTTGAGTGTCTGCCTTCGGCGCAGGTCATGATCCCAGGGTCCTGGGATCAAGCCCCACGTCAGGCTCCCTGCTCAGCAGGAAGTCTGTTTCTTCCTCTCCCACTCCCCCTGCTTGTGCTCTTGCTCTCTGTCAAATAAATAAATTAAAATCTTAAAAAAAAGTCTCTATGATTTTTGAACTAAGATGACCTTGTATATATAATTTTGGGAAAACTGATATATTTAAGATACTGAGCTTTTTGATTCAAGAAATACGTTTCTCCATTTATTTAAGTTTACCTTATGCATAAGTACTATGAGAATATTTTTCCATTATTCTTTTAAGGGGCACCTGGGTAGCTCAGTCAGTTGGGCATCTGACTTGATTTTGGCTCAGGTCATAATCTCAGGGTCATAGGATGGAGCCCCACACTGGGCTCCGTGCTCCACATAGAGTCTGCTTGTCCCTCTCCCTCTGCTCCTCCCCTTGCTCTCTCTAAAATAAATTTTTTAAAAATTGTTATTATAGTATAAAAGATAGTCTAATATTATTTATTTCCATTTTGTCTTGCATTTGGTTCCCTTACTCAACTTCTCTGATTGGTTCTAGCATATTTTCATTTGTTCTTCAAGGTTTTCTAAATAGTTTATCAGTCTCATATAATGGTAACTGATGAATGTTTACCTTCATGTCAAGCATTTATATATACATCATCATCATCATCTCCTTTTTTATGGTTAGAACATCAGAATTATATTGAATCCTTGCGTTGATGTTAGGTATCCTGCCCTTATTCCCACTTGTAAGTAAATGCTTATAGTGTTTCTGTGGCAGTTGAGGAAATACTTTGCAAATACACAGGGAGTAATTTATTACAGCTGAGTTAATTTACTACAGTCTGTATCCTTACCTCCTCATCTCCCATTCCACCCTCTACTCCACTATTCAAACTACTCTTGCAAGGTCACTAAGCACAAATCCAGTAGACACTTTTCAGTCTTTTTTGCTAATGGAATTTACTGCATTATTTGACACCACTGACCCTTTCTGTGATTTATAAATACCCTCCTACCTGGGCTTCCCCAATACTCCTTCCTCCCATTTTTCCATTCTCCTCAAGGCTCTTCCTCCATTCATCCTACAGAGGACAGGCCTCCTTTCTCTTCATAAGAGATATTTTCTCTCAGAGTTTTCTTATCCACTGACAGGTTTCCAGAACTGACCTTATAAGGTGATCGTTTATACCTCTGAATGTGTTCAAGAGCACTACAGGTAAACAAAGTCTACAGCTCGTGCCCCCTTTTGTCACAAGCATCTCTAAGCCTGGCTTGTTGGCTCTTGTCCACAGCTTTTGTGATGAATGCTTTAGAAAGCCCAAGACTGGGGTTTGAAATGGTCTGTTTCATATGGATCCAAACAATTGGTTTCATTCCAAGTTTCAAGATCTCATGCTTTTCTAATCAGTGCCCAAACTTTAACATGAGAAACCGGGCAAGGCTGTGACTTTAACTGTCATTGTAATTCAGTAACCCACACATTTAAAATTTTGCATTTGATTTTCAGCAGCATCAGCCATCTGACTCCAAGAAATAAGAATTCCTTTTAGGACTGACAGGGAAACTCTTTGATTCTTAGAGTACAATTTGAGCTGGGATTTAACAATCTTCAGCATGTCATTTTCTCTTTGTAAGCACTCAGCTGAACTGGAAAGAATCTGTCCCATTATCACGGTCCTTTCAGTTATCATTACTGCCATAATAATCAAGTACAACAGTCACCTGGGCTCCCAAAGCACAAGTTTCATTTTGCACTTCATCACAATCAAACTGATTAATTATGAGGTCATCACACGCTGTTTTACTAGCATCCCATTTCCCACTGGCAAGGAGCTCGGTGCTATTCCCAAGCCCAAAGGCATGTCCAGACCAAAATTCTATCTTTGAGAGTCTGTCTCCTGGGACCACTACTAATACCAGTTGTGTACCAGTCTGGATCCAACCAAGAGAGAGGAACAACACGGTAATTTGAACAGGGAAAGATTAATATAAAGAATCATTAACAATAATGAGATAGGCATGATGATGGATTGGCTAGCAAGAAGGAAAGATAACTGCATAATATTCCATTGTATATATAAAGACATGTATCATATGACCTCACTGATATGAGGAATTCTTAATCTCAGGAAACAAACTGAGGGTTGCTGGAGTGGTGGGGGGTGGGAGGGATGGGGTGGCTGGGTGATAGACATTGGGGAGAGTATGTGCTACGGTGTGCGCTGTGAATTGTGTAAGACTGTTGAATCACAGACCTGTACCTCTGAAACAAATAATACATTATATGTTAAAAAAAAAAAAAAGATAGCAGGAGGGGAAGGATGAAGGGGGGCAAATCAGAGGGGGAGATGAACCATGAGAGACGATGGACTCTGAAAAGCAAACTGAGGGTTCTAGAGGGGAGGGGGGTGGGGGGATGGGTTAGCCCGGTGATGGATATTAAAGAGGGCACGTTCTGCATGGAGCACTGGGTGTTTTACACAAACAATGAATCATGGAACACTACATCAAAAACTAATGATGTAATGTATGGTGATTAACATAACATAATAAAAAAAGAAGGAAAGATAACTAAAGAATATAGAAATAACTGATACAAGGAGTAGCCACTATACTAATGCTAAGGTAGAGCACACAAGTTAGCTGCCTCTACCCACAGGGCTGCGATCCAGACTTCTTGAGGAGGGCAAAGGCACGGTTCAGTGAGTGGCAGAGAATCTGCTGTGATACCACACCAGCAGAACTGGCTGGAAATCTTCCCTCTGGTGTGAGGAGAAAAACAGTTCATGGAAAAGGGTCTCATCAGAGACACTCCCTACAAAACTGCTTAAGAATGGGTAAGAGGGGAAGTTACTGCTGGCCGCTGCTGGCCACCACATACTACAAGAGCTGGGCACTGGAGGAACTGCCTGCACCACCTGTGTCTGATGTGGGAGAAAGCCATGTGAATTGTGGGAGTCAGTCCATCAAGCACACTTGGACCAGGGCGCCAAACGCTTCCACCTGCAATCTATCTCCGTGCCCTCTATTGACAAAGACTGTGTGTCGGGGGCAAAGGAATACTATTTGAAGAGTCTAGGTTCATTTTCATAGAGCAGTCTAAAATGGTGCTTTGGAGCTGAGAGGTAATAAATTGTTACTCGGTACCAGAATATATAACACAAGGATTAACAATGCAAAGAGTTTCTTCCAGTGCGTTTCATGTTCTACAACATTGTTTAGAGGATTTTTCACCTTGAAAAAGTTAAATTTCTAGACTGTCAGAATTATGTGCTTTTTCTTTATGATTTATGGAAAGTTTTAATGTTTAAAAAAGGTTTATCTCACTTAAAGATTACAAAGTTATTCTCCAAACTCCTTTCTCTACATTTTAAGCCTAATTATAGTGATACTTGTTATCCTACACATATTAGATTTAACCTTGGCAAGCTATTTATACTCTTGGAGTTTCAATTTCCTCATCTCCAATAGTAGAATGATAATACTTACCTAAGAGAGTTGTTTTGAGGATCAGATATATTTTATCTAAAACACTTATTAGAGTACTTGGCACATATTAGGGAACTAGTATATAGTACTGATTAATGTTTTATAGCAATTGTTAACATTATTATCATCACTGAATTTATTACATATGGACATAATTTTGCATCTTGTATTTTTCACTCAAAATTACATGTTATTATAAAAATGTTTCCTCAATGTAATTATGTTTCATTTAGTTTTCAAAATTAATTTTTTTAAAGATTTTATTTATTCACTTGACAGAAAGAGAGAGTGTGGGAGCATAAGTAGGCACAGTGGCAAGCAGAGGGAGAGGGAGAAGCAGACTCCCTGCTGAGCAGGGAGCCCGATGCGGGGCTCCATCCCAGGACCTTGGGATCACGACCTGAGCCGAAGGCAGACGCTTAACTGACTGAGTCACCCAGGCACTCCTTTAAAATTAATTTTGAAAAATATGTTGAATTTCATAGATTACCTGATATATCTACATTAATTTTGATAAAAAGATAGCTAAGACAGTATTATTTATTACAAAGATAATTTTGTAGTGATTTTTCACACCATTTTCCTGTTTTTAAGAGATATCTCAAAGCTGTAAGGTAATGTGTTACCCCAGAATTCTGTTTGATTCTTGTCCTATCCTGTGCTCTCATAATGGTTAAATAACACAATTATCTACTAACCATTTGAACATAATTTATTCTCTGATACAATGTTGATATTTTGCTTTGAAATATATTATTAGTCATAGCATAAAATTTTATATTCGATTACTCAGTGTGTTGTCTTTTGGATATGTCAGCTTGACTGGGGTAATGTTCCCAGTTATTTAAACACGAATCTGGGTATCCTTATAAAGGTATTTTGTAGATGTGGTTTAAGTCCACAATCAATTGGCTTTAAAATAAAGTAGATTATCAAAGACAATCGGGGTGGGCCTGACTCAGCTCAATGAACAGAAAAGCATAACTGAGGCTTCCTTGAAAAGGAGATCCATGGGGTGCCTGGGTGGCTTAGTTGGTTAAGTGTCTACCTTCGGCTTGGGTCATGATCGCAGGGTCTTGGGATCAAGCCCCACATCGGGCTCCCTGCTCAGCGGGAAGCCTGCTTCTCCTTCTCCAACTCCCCTTGCTTGTGTTCCCTCTCTCGCCGTCTCTTTGTCAAATAAATAAATAAAATCTTAAAAAAAAAAAAAAGAAAAGGAGATCCATGGGACACCTGGGTGGCTCAGTCCGTTAAGCATCCGACTCTTGGTTTCAGCTCAGGTCATGATCTCAGAATTGTGAGATGGAGCCCCGTATTGGGCTCCCTGCTCAGCAGGGAGTCTGCTGGAGATACTCTCTCCCTCTTCCCCTCCCCCTCCACTCACACACTCTTTCTTTCTCTCTAAAATAAATAAATAAATCTTAAAACAAAACAAAAAACAGATCCTGCCTATGTAGGCAGGATCTTCAGTTCACACCCCAGAGTTCCAGTCTGCCCTTCCTGATGGCCAGCCCTATTGATTTTGAACTTGTTCAGCCAGCCCCCACAATCATGTAAGCCAATTCCTTGCAGTAAATCTCTTAACTTTAACTCCTACCTAATCAGGTAGGAGTTATCTCTCTAATCAGACCTTGACTGATACACACAGCCAAAGACAGAATGTTTTACTTCCGTAAAAATGTCTACCTTCTCAAAAGTCAGCTGTGAGCTGCTAAATAAAGAAGTTGGCACTTACAATGGTAGGAAAGTAAACAAGTCTGTGTCTAGCGAAAAATTACTTAGATAAATAAAAACAATAAAACACACTTTAAAAGCATATTATGCATATGTCCAAACTCAATGCATTGTATACACTAAAATATGTGCAATATTCTGTATATTAATTATACTTCAATAAAGTAGTTAAAAAGGAAACTTGTGTCTTCAAAGAGTAATATAAATGACATGGCAGCATATTGATAAAATAGAAGAATGATCTTACCACTCTAACACAAGCTCTGTTAACAGTTCTCCCTGTGTGCATCTGTGAATGTGTGTGAGCTGTCAGTAAAGGGCAAACATAATTTTGTTTTTTAAAAGCATATTTGGACTTCCAATTCTGGAAAACTTAAAATGGATAGATTTTACTCTGTTATTCCTACTAAATACAAGTAAACCCCCAAACATAATACATAAAACAAAGACCTTCCAAAATGTTTGGGAGAATGAGGTAAATTTGCTAGGGTCCCTGGGACTTGAATGACAGCATGGCAGTGAGTTCTTTGGGTTTAGGTTTTCTTTTTGCCTCCTATGTATCCCAAATTGGATGCTAGAGAAGTTCACAGCTCAGAAATGCCATCAGGCACAGAGAAATGTTAAATACTGTGTGACTACAGTTATATAACATTCTTGAAATGACAAAGTTCTACAGATGAAGAACTTATTAATGGTTTCCAGGGGTTAGGGGCATATGCAGGAATAGGGCTCTGAAGGGGTAGTACAAAGGAATTGCTTTGTGATGATGGAGCTGTTGTGTATCTTGACCATTAAGGTAATTACATGAATCCATACATTTGGAAAAATGCATGGAACTACACACACACTCACACACATCACAAAGCAATGCATGTAAAAATTGGTGAAATCTTAATTAATCTGTAGCGTCATTAATTGCACTGTACCAATGTCAACTTTTTGGTTTTGATATTATGTTCTAATTAGGTAAGATATATTGTGTTGAGTTGGAGGAAGGTACACAAATCTTTGCATTATTTTTGCAACTTCCTGTGTATGTATAATTATTTCAAAATAAAGATTTTAAAAATATAAACATACTACTTGTTCACATATTCAGGTCATAGCAATTCCCACTTGAATATCATTATATGTTCAAAACTAAACATTACCAATTTTGATTCTATCTATTTTAAGATACTTTAGAAAATTCCCAAATCAGAGAAATACTAGAAATATTCTAATGACATATGTGGAGATGCAATGAAGCTGCTTTAGGTCTGAAAAAGTCAAATATGATATATATTTATAGCTTTAGGAAATAAGGTGTCATAGTAGCTTGATACCTGAATAATTTTGGAACCTATTAGCAAACTAGTTTGTTAGATTCCAATACAGATTTTTTCAGATATAAATATAAAATACAAATAATTTGTGATTATTGTGAATGATAAATCTTCCAAGATCTTAGTCACTTTTACCATATAGTGTCCCAGGAACTTGTTTAGTTTATGTGTATACTTCTATGAGTGTCTGAGTGGTGTGTGTGTGTGTGCCTGTGCCTGTGTATGTATGTGTGGAGAGGGTTGGTCTGTAGAGAAAGAGGGAGGAAGGAGAGAATTTTATCTTGACTTTAATAATGTTCATAATTCATTTCTGTTAGAGGGCAGAGAAAATACAATTCAACCTAAGTGTTCATCTATGGATGAATGAATAAAGAAAACATTGGTATGTATTATATATACACAGTGAAATATTATACAGCCGTAAAAAGAAGGAAATCCTGCCACTTGTGACAACATGGATAAATCTGGAGGACATGACTCTAAGTGAAACAAGGCAGTCACAGAAAGACAAATGTGGTTTGATTTCATTTATATGTAGCATCTAAAAAAGTCAAACTCCTAGAAGGAAAGAGTAGAATGGTAGTTGCCAGGGACTACAGGGAAGGGGAAATGACTGGGGCAGTGGGGTATGATGACTATAGCTAATAATACTGTGTTATATACTCGAAATTTCCTAAAAGAGTAAATCTTAAGTGTTCTTACCACACACACACGAAAATGGTAATTATGTGAGGTGAGGGATGAGTTAATTAACCTAATTGTGGTAGTCACTTTATAACACATACATATTTTATTTTATTTTATTTGGTAAAAAGCATGAATCACATATACTTTTTAAAAAAAATCTATGGAGGCCTCCAGACTTCTCTGGGGCCAGCAGCCACCCGACCAGGGGCCCCGGGCCGCGGGCTTAGCCGACTACCATGGGCTCTGTGTCAAACCAGCAGTTTGCAGGTGGCTGCGCCAAGGCGCCGGAGGAGACGCCGGACGACACCGCTCGGGCGGCAGAAGAGCCGCAGCTGCTGCACGGTGCCGGCATCTAGAGACCATAAGCCATGGCTTCTTCGCGGTGCCCAGAGCCGGTGTCCTGTCCTGCTGCTGCAGTGGTTAGTGTCGTGGTAGCTAAAGGAGAAAAGGTTTTATTTACATGCTATGAGATCACCACAAACCTACATCACTGTGTTGAAACGGGGCAAATGCAATAGAACGCATTGGGTGATGTGTGTCTGATCCTGGGTTCTTGTCTCCCCCGCTCGCTGTCCCCCTTCTAGTTTTCGTATTTGTTTGGGTTTCGTAGGACTTCACGAATAGCGGACTGGGTGATTGCTAGGTGGCCTGGTTTGTGTAAATATAATGTGTTGGTCTTCTCCATGTTCTTTTGGGGTTTTATTGTTTACAAACTTCTTTTTGTATTGAGAAAAATAGCCAAAGCATCTTTGACAAAAGGTTCTGCACCAGGAAAAGAATCTGGAACATAGCTTGGTGACCCCTCTGGAAGTGTGGCGGTCTGAACCATCCTTTCTTTTGTGTTCCCTTCCCCTTTTTCCTATTTTGGGCCAGATCTTCTGTCCTAAAAACTTGACTCCTACCCTACCCCTCCTCTATCCCTCCTCCCCAAAAAAGCCCCCACACATACACATTCACATCTGGAAGAAGCAAAGAACACTTCCTCCCTTGTTCCCAGTCTCCTGTGCCAAGACCATTCCTTGATGTGATTCATAGTAATATGCTTGTATTTGGTTGGAACAAACCTCCTTTAATCTCCAGTCTTACAGTAGAGAGAAGCAAATGCAATGGTGGCGGGGGGCTTTCCATGTAGGAAGTAAGAGTCGGGAGACCAAGGAAGGGAAGATGAATGTATATCCAAATCACTCAGGAACTTTTATGCAGGTGCAAGAAGCTTATGTCAAAGTGGCCACAAGATTGTTTAATAGGAGACGGACGAATGTAACTCCATGTTTACTGCTAGAAACCAAAGCTTTGTGTGAAATCTTGAATTTATGGGGGGGGGGCATGGGAGGAAAGCTGTACCTATCTGTTCTTTCCCTGATCCCTTCCCCTCATTTCTGAACTGCAGGAGACTGAGCCTCCTTGGGCTTTAGTGACTCCATCTCTGGGAGTGTTTATTTGATGGTTGTTTTGCTGTGCCGGGTACTTCTTTCCCACTTGCTATTGTTTTGTAACACACATGCTGACCCTTTTCCCTTCTCTCTTTACCCTGGAAAAATACAATGAATAAATAAAAAGTTATTGGTACTGAAAAAAAAAAAAAAAAATCTATGGAGGGGCACCTGGGTGGCTCAGTTGGTTAAGCGACTGCCTTCGGCTCAGGTGATCCTGGAGTCCCGGGATCGAGTCCCGCATCGGGCTCCCTGCTGAGCAGGGAGTCTGCTTCTCCCTCTGACCCTCCCCCCTCTCATGCTCTCTCTCTCTCTTTCATTCTCTCTCTCAAATAAATAAATAAAATAAAATAAAAAAGAATTTTAAAAAAATCTATGGAGCATTTCACTTGGAGGTGGTTTTTAATTTTTTTTTTTAAGTAAACTACGCCCAACGTGGGGCTTGAACTCAGGACCCCAAGATCAAGAGTTGTATGCTTTAACAGCGGAGCCAGCCAGCCAGTCTACATATGTATTTGAAATCATCAGATTTTACATCTTAAAAATATACAATTTTAAACTGCCAATTATACCTCAATAAATGCAGAACAAAAAGAAGTAGAATTTTAACCTGTTGAGGAAGAAGAATTTACTCTATCTTTCAACATTCTTCTAGCTAGACTATGAATCAAATTGGCATGCGACAGATTAACAGGAGAAAATCAACTTTAACAGCATATGTACAGAGAATTCATACAAGCATAGACATTCCAAAAACAGTCAGGTAATATGATACTTATATGAGCTAAGGAGAGAGAAAGGGGTGTGAAGATACAAAGGGGAGAAAGATCATTAGCAAGAAGGTCAAGGGCGATATTTGGAAAACAAAAGTTGCCCTAGTATGTAGATAAGTTTCTCAGGTGAAGAGGAATCTCTGTTAATAGCTCTCTTCCTGATACAAGCAGACAATTGAGAGGAAGGTAAAGAGCTTTTTCTGAATCTGCTGGGTTTGGATTGCTTTTAACTCAAAATAATGTTCATGCCAAAGTGGCCTTAGTACCTGGTTTTTGCCACTGCAAACCTCAGATCCTAGAAACCTGGTCAGGCTACCTAATATAATGGAGGGATGAGAGAATCAAGATTCAAATCTTCTGATGGACTGGAATAATGGACTGAAACTAACAAGGCAAAATTTAATTAAAAAAAAAAAAACGCAAACCAAACCACAGAAAACCAGACAAAACCCTGGGAAGATAATCCTTGCCTTCTGTGTTTCAGTATAGGCTTGGTGATCATCCTGCCAGGGTTTGAATCCTAGTGCCACCAATAACTGGCAATGAGTCCTTGACAACGACACCTCTCTGTGCATCAGTTTCCTCATTTGTTGTGAATGCTAATGACAATGGCAATGTTGGATAATGCCTACATTGGAAGATGACTGTGAAGATTAAATAAACCAACACTGAAAAAGCACCTATAATTCTCTGTGGCACACAGTGATTCTCAATAAATATTCTTTGTTGTTTCCACTGTGTGAAAAGTTTGCATGAAAGTAAAGCCTTTAAAGTCAAATACAGATAAAGCTGAAAGAAATGAAGAAACTGTTACTGAACTCAGACTTGCCCGTGCACCCAAAGCACAGTAAGCCAACATCTGAGACACCGGTTTTGAAGCAAAGAAAGGTTATTATTTTCAGAAGAACAGCCCAACAGGAAGGCAGGGGATCATTCCCAAAGCTAGCTTGCCCTGTTGAGTCTATGGACAGCTTATAAATGTTTGGGGAAGGCGGTGAATGCATGAGAGGAGGGTGAGGGGTTTCTTGAAACCTTGAGGTGGGGAGCTTGAAGCAATCTGGAGGTATGCATTCTTCTGGACAACAAGATACTGTTTGGGACCTGGTACAGCCAGGCACATCAGATAAGTTCAAGACACACATTACCATTTGGGACCTGGTACAACCAGGTACATCAGATAATTTCAAGACAAACATTACCATCTGGTCTCCGTTAGGTTTCTACAGTGTGGGGGTAAACAGGGTGTAGGAGTAAAAAAGACAAAGTTAATGATTGATCGTGCATGAGGTTAAGAGGTGCATAAAACATAATTGAGAGAACAAAACAGAACATGGAACTAAGTTGATAATACAACTAATATAACTACAGTGCTGCTTATGCTTTCAAAACAGATGCAGCAACCAAGCATCTGGCCTCAAAACCATGAGGGGTAGGGCATTACCATATCCATTTGAGCCAATCTCCTGATGAAATGTGGGAAGTGAATAATTGCATGGGCTTTGGAGTAGGACTGACCCAGAATCAAGTCCTGGCTCTGATATTTACCAGAAATGTGACTGTAAGAAAAGTCATAAACCTCTCGAAATCAAGTCTTGTTTCTCCATTTGTAATAGGGAGTAATAGTAGTGCCCACATCTTAGAGCTGTTGCAAGGATTCAGAGACATTGCACAGACCTGGAGCAGAGCAATAGCTCAACAATACCTACTTCTATTACCATCATGTGACTGCTGTAAACCTTCTTTATTTCCAGAATACAGATTAACACTTGAAAGTTACAATATTCTGGGAAAATTTTCAAATTTTCTAATCAAGAGAAGAAATATTTCCATTAGATTAGTACTAATCAGTTAGTTCTGCTAACCAATATTTTCTGGAATAGAAAATCCTGTTCTTTCTTCCCTCACTGACTTTCTTGGTTCCATTTCTATGTCTACTCCTAATGTTACCTCCTGCATTCAGTTTCAGTTCTTGACAGCTTTGGCCCAAACAATGGCAAATTCCTTCTAAATCTTTTGTGCAACTACTACTAATTAATGACTCTAACTTTGGAAGGCAAGCTGGGGTTGGGTGTGAGAATCAAAAAATTTTTTTTTTCATATTGAAACTCTGTACTTTTATTTGGACAAAGAATTGGGGTTAGAAGAATGTTTTAGATCTTTTTTTTTATTAACATATATTATTTGTTTCAGGGGTGCAGGTCTGTGATTCATCAGTCTTACACAATTCACAGCGCTCACCCTAGCACATACCCTCCCCCATGTCCATCACCGAAACACCCCATCCCTCCCACCCCCCACCATTCCAGCAACCCTCAGTTTGTTTCCTGAGATTAAGAGTCTCTTATGGGTTGTCTCCCTCTCCGGTTTCATCTTGTTTCATTTTTCCCTCCCTTCCCCTATGATCCTCTGTCTTATTTCTCAAATTCCATGTATCAGTGAGATCATATGATACTTGTTTTTCTCTGATTGACTTATCTCCCTTAGCATAATACCCTCTAGTTCCATTCACATTGTTGCAAATGGCAAGATTTCATTTTTTGATGGTTGGATAATATTCCATTGTGTATATATACCACATCTTCTTTATCCATTCATCTGTTGATGGACATCTTGGCTCTTTCCATAGTTTGGCTATTGTGGACATTGCTGCTATAAACATTGGGGTGCATGTGACCCTTTGGGCCACTACATTTGTATCTCTGGGGTAAATACTGAGTAGTGCAATTGCTGGGTCGTAGGGTAGCTCTATTTTCAACTGTTTGAGGAGCCTCCATACTGTTTTCCAGAGTGGCTGTACCAGCTTGCATTCCCACCAACAGTGTAGGAGGGTTCCCCTTTCCCCACATCCCCACCAACATCTGTCGTTTCCTGACTTGTTAATTTTAGCCATTCTGACTGGTGTGAGGTCGTATCTCATTGAGGTTTTGATTTGGATTTCCCTGATGCCGAGCGATGTGGAGCACATTGTCATGTGTCTGTTGGCCATTGGGTGTCTTCTTTGCAGAAATGTCTGTTCATGTCTTCTGCCCATTTCTTCAGTGGATTATTTGTTGTTTGAGTGTTGAGTTTGATAAGTTATTTATAGATTTTGGATACTAGCCCATTATCTGATATGTCATTTGCAAATATCTTCTCCCGTTGTGTCAGTTGTCTTTTGGTTTTGTTGACGGTTTCCTTTGCTGTGCAAAAGCTTTTTATCTTGATGATGTCCCAATAGTTCATTTTTGCCTTTGCTTCCCTTGCCTTTGGCAATATTTCTAGGAAGAAGTTGCTGCGGCTGAGGTCGAAGAGGTTGCTGCCTGTGTTCTCCTCAAGGATTTTGATGGATTCCTGTCTCACGTTGAGGTCTTTCATCCATTTTGAGTCTATTTTTGTGTGTGGTGTAAGGAAATGGTCTAGTTTCATTCTTCTGCATGTGGCTGTCCGATTTTCCCAACATCATTTGTTGAAGAGACTGTCTTTTTTCCATTGGACATTCTTTCCTGCTTTGTCGAAGATTAGGTGACCATAGAGTTAAGGGTCCATTTCTGGGCTCTGTATTCTGTTCCGTTGATCTATGTGTCTGTTTTGGGCCAGTACCATACTGTCTTGATGATAACAGCTGTGTAATAGAGCTTGAAGTCCGGAATTGTGATGCCGCCACCTTTGCTTTTCTTTTTCAACATTCCTCTGGCTATTTGGGGTCTTTTCTGGTTCCATACAAATTTTAGGATTATTTGTTCCATTTCCTTGAAAAAGGTTGATGGTAATTTGATAGGGATTGCATTAAATGTGTAGAATTCTCTAGGTAGCATAGACATTTTCACAATATTTATTCTACCCATCCATGAGCACAGAAAGTTTTTCCATTTCTTTGTGTCTTCCTCAATTTCTTTCATGAGTATTCTATAGTATTCTGAGTACAGATTCTTCGCCTCTTTGGTTAGATTTATTCCTAGGTATCTTATGGTTTTGGGTGCAATTGTAAATGGAATCGACTCCTTAATTTCTCTTTCTTCTGTCTTGTTGTTTGTGTATGGGAATGCAACTGATTTGTGTGCATTGATTTTATATCCTGCCACTTTACTGAATTCCTGTATGAGTTCTAATAGTTTTGGGGTGGAGTCTTTTGGGTTTTCCACATAAAGTATCATATCTGCAAAGAGTGAGAGTTTCACTTCTTCTTTGCTGATTCGGATGCTTTTATTTCTTTTTGTTGTCTGATTGCTGAGGCTAGGACTTCTAGTAGTATGCTGAACAGCAGTGGTGATAGTGGACGTCCCTGTCAGGTTCCTGACCTTAGGGGAAAAGCTCTCAGTTCTTCCCCATTGAGTACAATATTCACTGTGGGTTTTTCATTGATGGCTTTTATGATATTGAGGTATGTACCGTCTATCCCTATACTCTGAAGACTTTTAATCAAGAAAGGATGCTGTACTTTGTCAAATGCTTTTTCTGCATCTATTGAGAGGATCATATGTTTCTTGTTCTTTCTTTTATTAATGTATTGTATCACAATGATTGATTTGCAGATGTTGGACCAAACTTGGAGCCCAGGAATAAATCCCACTTGATGAATAATCCTTTTAATCTACTGTTGGATCCTATTGGCTAGTATTTCAGTGAGAATGTTTGCATCCATGTTCATCAGGGATATTGGTCTGTAATTCTCCTTTTTGAGGGGTCTTTGTCTGATTTTGGGATCAAGGTAATGCTGGCCTCATAAAATGAGTTTGGAAGTTTTCTTTCCATTTCTATTTTTTGGAACAGTTTCAGAAGAATAGGTATTAATTTTTCTTTAAATGTTTGGTAGAATTCCCCTGGGAAGCCATCTGGCCCTGGGCTCTTGTTTGTTGGGAGATTTTTTTTTTTTTAAGGATTTTATTTATTCATTTGAGACACAGAGACACACACAGAGAGAGAGCATGAGCAGGGGGAGAGGCAGAGGGAGAGGGAGAAGCAGGCTCCCCACCAAGCCAGTAGCCCGATGTGGGGCTTGATCCCAGGACCCCAGAATCATGACCCGAGCGAAAAGCAGACTCTTAACCATCTGAGCCACCCAGGCCCTCCTGTTGGGAGATTTTTGATGACTGCTTCAATTTCCTTAGTGGTGGTGGGTGGTGGGTCTGTTCAGGTTTTCTATTTCATCCTGGTTCAATTTTGGTAGTTGATACATCTCTAGGAATGCATCCATTTCTTCCAGATTAATTTGCTGGCATATAGTTGCTCATAACATGTTCTTATACTTGTTTGTATTTCTTTGGTGTTGGTTGTGATCTCTCCTCTTTCATTCATGATTTTATTTATTTAGGTCATTTCTCTTTTCTCTTTGATAAGTCTGGCCAGGGGTTTATCAATCTTATTAATTCTTTCAAAGAACCAGCTCCAAGTTTCGTTGACCTGTTCTACTGTTCTTTTGGTTTCTATTTCATTGATTTCTGCTCTGATCTTTATTATTTCTCTTCTCCTGCTGGGTTTAGGCTTTATTTGCTGTTGTTTCTCCAGCTCCTTTAGGTGTAGGTTTAGGTTGTCTTTGAGACCTTTCTTGTTTCTTGAGAAAGGCTTGTATTGCTATATACTTTCCTCTTAGGACTGCCTTTGCTGCATCCCGAGATTTTGAACAGTTGTGTTTTCATTTTCATTTGTTTCCATGAATTTTTTAAATTCTTCTTTAATTTCCTGGTTGACCTGTTCATTCTATAGTAGGATGCTCTTTAGCCTCCATGTATTTGTGTTCTTTCCAACTTTCCTCTTGTGATTGAGTTCTAGTTTCATAGCTTTGTGGTCCAAAAATATGCAGGGAATGATCCCAACATTTTGGCACCAGTTGAGACCTGATTTGTAATGCAGGATGTGATCTATTCTGGAGAATGTTCCACGGGCACTAGAGAAGAATGTGTATTCCATTGCTTTGGGATGGAATGTTCTGAATATGTCTGTGAAGTCCATTTAGTCCAGTGTGTCATTTAAAGCCTTTATTTCCTTGTTGATCTTTTGCTTAGATGATCTGTCCATTTCAGTGAGGGGGATGTTAAAGTCTCCTACTATTATTGTATTTTTTTCAATGTGTTTTTTTGCTTTTGTTATTAATTGGTTTATATAATTGGCTGCTCCCATGTTAGGGGCATAGATATTTACAATTGTTAGATCTTCTTGTTGGAAAGATCCTTTAAGTATGATGGAGTGTCCTTCCTCATCTCTTATTATAGTCCTTGGTTTAAAATCTAATTTGTCTGATATAAGGATTGCTACCCCAGCTTTCTTTTGGTGTCCATTAGCATGGTAAATGGTTTTCCACCCCCTCACTTTAAACCTAGAGGTGTCTTTGGGTCTAAAATGAGTCTCTTGCAGACAACATATCGATGGGTCTTGTTTTTTTACACAATCTGATACCCTGTGTCTTTTGACTGGGGCATTTAGCCCATTTACATTCAGGGTAACTATCGAAAGATATGAATTTAGTGCCATTGTATTGCCTGTAAGGTGACTGTTACTGTATATTGTCTCTGTTCCTTTTTGGTCTATGTTACTTTTAGGCCTTTTTGGTCTATGTTACTTTTCTTTGCTTAGAGGACCCCTTTCGATATTTCTTGTAGGGCTGGTTTGGTGTTCGCAAATTCTTTTAGTTTGTCCTGGAAGCTTTTTATCTCTCCTTCTATTTTCAGTGCAGTCTAGCCAGATATAGTATTCTTGGCTGCATATTTTTCTTGTTTAGTGCCCTGAATATATCATGCCAGTCCTTTCTGGCCTGCTAGGTCTCTGTGGATAGGTCTGTTGCCAATCTAATGTTTCTACCATTGTAGGTTACAGACTTCTTGTCCTGAGCTGCTTTCAGGATTTTCTCTTTGTCTCTGAGACTTGTGAGTTTTACTATTAGATGTCAGGGTGTTGACCTATTTTTATTGATTTTGAGGGGGTTCTGTGTGCCTACTGGATTTTGATGCCTGTTTCCTTCCCCAAATTAGGGAAGTTCTCTGCTATAATTTGCTCCAATATACCTTCTGCCCCCCTCTCTCTTTCTTCTTCTTCTGGGATCCCAATTATTCTAATGTTGTTTTGCTTCATGGTATCACTTATCTCTTGAATTCTCCCCTCATGATCCAGTAGTTGTTTATCTCCCTTTTTCTCAGCTTCTTTATTCTCTATCAATTGGCCTTCTATATCACTAATTCTGTCTTCTACCTAATTTATCTAGCAGTTAGAGCCTCCATTTTTGATTGCACCTCATTAATAGCCTTTTTGATTTCGACTTGGTTACATTTTAGTTCTTTTATTTCTCCAGAAAGTATCTTCTATACTTTTTTCAAGCCCAGGTAGTATCTTTATAATCGTCACTCTGAACTCTAGTTCTGACATCTTTCTAATGTCTGTATTGATTAGGTCCCTGGCAGTCAGTACTGCCTCTTGTTCTTTTTTTTTTTTTTTTTTGAGGTGAGTTTTATCATCTTGTCATTTTGTCCAGAGGAGAATAAATGAATCAGAAAACAACAGGCTAAAAGTGTAACAATGACCCCCTAAAAATATACACTGAACAAATCAGAAGAGACCCAAAACCGAGGGGGAAAGAAAGGAAAAAAAAAAAGCATATGATCAGGCTGGTGAATATAACAGAGCCACACACTAGATTTTGTGTGTATTGTGGTCTGTTGGAAGAAATTGCTTCCCAAAATTTTAAAGAAAAAAAGTTATATATATACAAAAATAAGGGTAAATATGATGAAAGTATGGAATATGACTGTAAAGATGAAAATTAAAAAAGATTTTAAAAAAGGAATTGATAAGTTGGTTGAAAAAAGAATGAAAAAAATTTTAAAAAAGAGAGAATGTGATCAGGCGGGAGACTAAGACAACGTCATGCACTAGATTTAGTGTATATTTTGGTCTGATAGAAGAAACTCTATCTCAAAGTTTTAAGGAAAGAGAAACTTACATATATACAAAAAAATAAGGTTAAATACAATGAAGGGATAGAATGTGACTGTAACAATGAAAAATAAAAGATGTATTAAAATGGAATTGATAAGATGTTGGTTGAAAAAGGAAAGAAGAAATATTCAACCAAAAAAATAGAAAAAGAAAAAAAAAAGGAAAATTTAAAAAATTAACTTTGAACGACTAAAGAATCATGGGAAAAAAAAACATGCGTTCTATGTGCTGTATTCCCCTAGTGCTGGAGTTCTGCCGTTCTCACTGATCGGTAAACTTGGTCTTGGCTGGTTGTTCCTGCTGAACTTCTGGGGGAGTGGCCTGTTGCAGTGATTCTCAAATGTCCTCATCCAAGGCCAATTGCCCTGCCTTTGTCAGGGGCCAGGCTAGGTAACCTGCTCAGGTTTGCTCTCAGTAGCTTTTGTTCCCTGAGAGCTTTCTGTACAGCTTTGGAGGACAAGAATGGAAATGGCAGCCTCCCCATCTCTGGTCCCAGAGGAGCTGAGAACTCGGGGCCCCACTCCTCAGCGCACCTCCGAGAAAAGCAGTCCTTCACTCCTGTCTCCCCGGTCTCCGGCTACACTCCGTGCTCACCTGGCCTGTGACCAAGCATTTCTATCTCTGGCACACGACCCTGTTTGGAGTCTCCAAACCCAGCAGATTCCTGCTGTGCGCTCCTGTGCCATTCCTCCCAGGCGAGTAAGGGAAGTCTCCCTGGATCTGTTGCTTGTTGGGTCCCTGCTGGAAGAGTAGTAGCCCAACTGTGCCGTGGATCACGGTTTATGGCAACCCTGAGCTGAGAGCCCACTCCTCGTCTCCGTCTTTGCAGCCGGCTTCTCCGCTCCAATACCTGGGAGCTCTGCCTCACTCAGGCACCCCCGGTCTTTCTGTGACCCCGAGGGTCCTGAGACCATACTGTTCCAGCGAGCATTCCACCCCCTGCTTAGCCACTGGAGTGATGTCCCTTCTAAAAGTTCGGATTTTGTGCTCCACTGCTCTATCACTTGCGGGTAGCTGGCTGACGGAGGATCCCTCCCCCCTCCCCCCGTCTATCTTCCCAAATATCACCTCGGATTCACTTCTCTGCACATCCTACCTTCCAGAAAGTGGTCACTTTTTTGTTCATAGAATTGCTGCTGTTCTTTTCTTCAATCTCCCATTGAGTTTGTAGGTTTTCTGAATGGTTTGATAACTATCTAGCTGAATTCTTGGGACCAGATGAAATTTAGGTCTCCCACTCCTCTGCCATCTTGCTCCTCCCCCCAGGAGAATAAAAATTTTTCAGTGGAGTGGGTTGACTCTTATCAGATTATATCCATAAGACCACGTCCATTCTTCTTAAACCTGTCAAATTCTGTCCCCATATTATCTTCCAGCAACGCAGTTTACATGTATTGCATGCTGTTGATGGGATGTGGTAAAAGTCTTCTTACCTACTACTGAACCAAAGTTTTTTTTTTTTTTTTAATGCTTTTGGTTGTATCTTCGTAGGCTAATAATAGCACACTTATTGATTGCTATTTGTCAGGCATACAGTGTCACAATATATCCTCAGATGAGAATAGTTCTGCCCCCCCCCCCTTTTTTAAGATTTTATTTATTTGTCAGAGAGAGAGAGCACAAGCAGGGGGAGAGGCAGGCAGAGGGAGAAGCAGGTTCCCTGCTGAACAAGGAGCCTGATGCAGAACTCGATCCCAAGACCCTGGGATCATGACCTGAGCCGAAGGCAGCCGCTTAACCAAGTGAGCCACCCAGGCGCCCCTGCCCATTTTTAAACATGAGGAAACTATAACTTGGAGATCTAACATGTCTAAAAGGGAAGAAGCTAAGATTCAGCTAAGATTTCAGCCCAGAAAGTAACTATTTCCTGTGTGTAAGAAAAAAAATTTCCCCTCTATCCTTCTATGTTTTTGGCTGTAACCTCCTGTAATAAAATACAGATTAACAGGAGAAAACAAACAGAAGTTTAATAACATGTACACCTCCTATACACATGGGAGAGACCCACAGAAACAGAGTAACTCCCCCTGGAACCAAAGCTAACACCTTAAAAACCATTTCCAGCTAAAGACAAACAAGATGTTGGGGGGAAGTGAGGTTCCGGACAGGGGGTGGGGGAAGACCAGTTAAGGGAGGTTACCAGGACAGCAAGGATGTGGCTGATTTGCAGATTTAAGTCCATGCTTTCTCTATTGATAAAAAGTTTCTAAAGATGTAGTCATCCTTTTCTTCCTGACACACAGAGGGAGACACCCTTACAAATGGAGATTTACCTTATAAATATAAATGTAGCCTTCAAAAGGGTAACTTTTCAGTCTTCAGAGCTACCCCTGTGTCATCTGTTTCACAAAAATAATCAGATCATGATAATTCTTATGCCAAAGAGGCATATTTTTGGTAACATATTCTATTCCCCTTCAGTCTAATAGTTTGTAC
This sequence comes from Eumetopias jubatus, assembly GCF_037043125.1. Classification (NCBI taxonomy): domain Eukaryota; kingdom Metazoa; phylum Chordata; class Mammalia; order Carnivora; family Otariidae; genus Eumetopias; species Eumetopias jubatus. The sequence continues at coordinate 96,143,834 of NW_028274817.1, forward strand.
TGTATTGGATTTGCTAAGATTGCCACAAACGTGTAAGATACAGTCCTTGTCCCTTTTCCTCTGTTTTTAAATAAATTGGTGCATAACTGAATAACTGGAAATACTCAACATTCTTAGTTTCTATTTTGTGTGGCATTTTCTCATAATAACGGTGGGAGTACGGGGAAGAAAGAGTTCAGTATTTCAGAGATGATCTAGCAAAAATTTTGGGGTTTGCACAGGATGTGGAAGGTGGAGAAAATATGTCAGGCAAGGTTTTAAGCAGTCCTAAAAGTGGAATAGGTAGAAACAACTTGGCAATGGACTTGTGGTAATAAATATTAGGGTCTGGGAAATGGGAAATAAATTTAATTAGGAATTATTGAGTCATTTAATTGCCATAATTGATTAGTAAGCACTAGGGAGTCATTTCAAATTCTTGAGCAAAAGACTGAAAGATTTATGGTATGTTTTCAGGAAATTAGTCTTGTAGTGAAATGCTGGAGAAATAGGATGGAGGAGAACAGGGTGGCAGGGGCACTGGTGCAAGCCATTATAATAAACTATGTTGGTATTGGGGAGGAAGAAATCTCTGCTTTTTAAGATCCTTCTAGCTGGGGGCGCCTGGGCGGCTCAGTCAGTTAAGCATCTGCCTCTGGCTCAAGTCATGGTTGCAGAGTCCTGGGATCGAGCCGCACATTGGCTCCCTGTTCAGTGGGGAGCCTGCTTCTCCTCTGCCCCTCTCTCTGCTTGTGCTTCCTCTCTCTCTCTCTCTCAAAATAAATAAATAAAATCTTTAAAAAATGTTTTAAAAAAAAGATCCCTCTAGCTGTGCTAATAATCAAATTGACCTGAGACAGATTGACAGGAGAAAATAAAATTTAGTTTCATATGTATGGGAAATCCACACAGACATGGAAATTCCAAAGCTAGTGAGACAACATGGGTTTTATCTGATATCCTGAGCTAAGGAGAGGGGTAGGAGTCTGGGGATACAAAGTGGAGGAAGATCTTCAGCAGGAAGGTGAGAGGCGATGCTTGGGAAATAAAAGTTTCCCTGTTATGCAGATAAGTTTCTCAGGTAAAGAGGAATCTCTTTTAATAGCTCTTCTTGGTACAGGCTCTCCTTTCCAATGTAAATTTTGCAGTTCAGGGGAAGAGGTAAAGAGTTTTTCCTGAATCTGCTGGGTTTTGATTGCTTTTAACTCAAAATAATCTTCATGGCAAAGTGGCCCATCTTGGGGTAGCCTGTCCTTGGCTCCCATAATTGTTACCATAGTGGTGGCAAGGCAAGAATACATCCTAGAGTCAGAATGGGGTGACCCGTGTGACCCCCTTTCTCACCAATCTCAGCAGTATTGCCATAGATTAACAATCTGAACATTAATTTTATTTTTAGCACATACTTATCCTCACTTTAGGATTTTGAAAAATGGTTCCATCATTTTCACATTAAAAATGGCATCAATCATTTTCTTCTTCTTCTTCTTCTTTTTTTTTTCCTTAGGGAGAGAGAGTGCACCCGGGAGCAGGGGTGGGTGAGGGGCAGAGGGAGAGAGAGAATCCCAAGCAGGCTCCATGCTCAGTGCAGAGCCCAATGCAGAGCTGATCCCATGACCCTAACATCATGACCCAGGAGGCAAACAAGAGTTGGATGCTCAACTGACTGAGCCACCCAGGTGCCCTGTAATCATTTCCTTCTGAGACACTTTTAAAAAGTACAGAAAAAGGGATGCCTGGGTGGCTCAGTAGGTTAAGCATCTGCCTTCAGCTCAGGTCATGATCCCAGGGTCCTGGGATCGAGTCCTGAATTGGGTTCCTTGGTTGGTGGGGAGCCTGTTTCTCTTTGCCTGCCGCTCCTCCTGCTTGTGCTCTCTCTCTCTCTCTGACAAATCTTTTTTTAAAAATACAGGAAAAAAAAAATAAAAAAGTACAGAAACCAGAAATATTTCTGGGCCTCTGTACACTTCAGATGAATCAAAATTGCTCCAGTTGTTTGTTCTGGGAAACAGAATCAAAGCTCTTAGACTAGACCTCTACTTAATAACCTTCAACAGTACCATTTTTTTTTTGTTTTTTGTTTTTTTTCATTTTGTTTTTTAAAATTAAAATCTGGTTTTCTAGTTCCCTTAAATCCTCTCTCTCCCCAGCCCCTTTATATGATATCCCACTTATATTCCAATCATGATTCCACTAATATTCTAAGTTTGCTTTTTCACCTCCCTGTCACAAGAAGCAAGGGTGGTAAAAGTAGCATCATAAATAACACAGAAAAGAGCTTGTTTGCTTTTTTGCTTTGTCTTATAATCCAAGACTGTGGGTTTCTACTTGACTTAAAATTCCTTCCATTTACATTTGGTGGGGTCTTATCCTTGTTCTTTGAGCTTTCCTCATAGTATCTGTCATTTTCTTCTGGCATGTACTGATGACTAATTACACTTCTGTTCTGCCATGTTTTCTTCTTGTAATCTGGCTGTGATGTGAACCCCCTGTCCCACCCATGATGAAGCCACTATCCATCCAGTCAGTTCATATCATCCCCAGGCATGGCTGGACCAGCCGGAGAACACATAGGCCTAGGCTCAAGAGAGAGGAATGCTTGCTTCTCATTCAAAGGAACAGATAGGAATGCAACCCCACTAGCTTACAAGTATTTAATCAGCACTACCCTAAAGGTATAACCACCAGATGTACCTAATGAAATACCTAACATAAAGAATAAAGATATTTTTCTAAGTCTCTTGAGATGAAATAGACCTCTGTGAGTCCAGACAAAGCAGCACGAGAAATTATGTAACATCTGCTCACATGACCTCATGGGCCTCCAATCAACAGTGCCCAACTTCTTAGGAGATCCATGTCCCCAGTTTTGCCCTTAAAAAGCCCCACTTGGGGGCACCTGGATGGCTCAGTCAGTTGAGCGTCCAACTCTTAGTTTCAGCTCAGGTTATGATCTCATGGATTGTGGGGTCAAGTCCCGTGGTGGGGGATTGTACTCAGTGGGAAGGCTGCTTAAAGATTCTCTCCCTCTGCCCCCTCCCCTACTCGTGCACGCTCTCTCTCTCTTTCTCTCTCAAATAAATAAATCTTAAAAAAAAAAAAAAACTCACCTCCAAGCCATTGGGGAATTTGAGACTTCTGAGCATTAGCTCCCTGTTCTCTAGGGTGGTACCACACCTAAAAATGGCCTATCTTTCTCCACTGCAAATGCTCAGTGTCAGTTTTTTATTAGCTTATTACACATCAGGAAGACAAACTCTTGTTTGGTTTCATTTCAATGATCAGGGCTTTGATGCCCCTTTCCATTTCCTTTGCCATGTAGATTCAACCCTTGCCATTAATATTACCCTAAATGAGGGAAGATATAATTTATCTCCAGTTTGGCTTGATCTTTATACTAGCCACTCAGCAGGGCTGCTTATACTGTTGGGGCTTTCAGGAGTTTAAGTGAGGTGAGCTTTACTTTTCACTCCCCCTTTCTTGTCCCTTTATTGGATTCCCACAGGGATTAGAATGCTGGGCCTGGGATAGTATATGTGATGCACACTGAGTTCTATTCAAACGTCCACTCCTTCTGACTCTGAACTATTGTTCTTGAATTGCATTTCTGTGGCTAGACTCTCACTCTCCTTGGAAAGCTTCTCTCAGAACTTCTTAGTTCTCATGTAAATAGCCCCAATGTTTGGCAAACCAAACAACTATGGTGCATATAGGTTAGAAAATTCTCATGCTGAGAACCCCTGCTACAGAAGGATACAGATTTTTCCTTGTAATGAATTTCAGACTGTGAAAACACTGACCATTAGCTTCTTTAAGCAAACCAGAGAAAAGGAGCAATAGGAAGGAGCTGGGAAAAACATCAAGGAGGATTTTTTTTTTTTCTTTTTGAGAACATATACATTGGTATGGGTCTTTGATTTAAAGCATTTGCCTTAGTCCTTTAATAGTTTATAGCCCATACCAGAATAAGCATATTAACTGCCATTTTCAGACTGTTTTCTCTACTTAAAGGAGTGGTATAAAAACTTGTTTTTCTTCATAGTTAGGCTTACTTATGAAGAGAAATATGGATTGCCACCCCTTTCATATGCTCTTTGAGCCAATCAGATTTCCATTATTGGTCTTTTAAATTTGAAGGGTAGTAGAATATGCCATCCCCAAATATCCTTCTTTGGCATAAGGATCATTTTGAGCTGATTATTTTGAGAAAGAGAAGACACAGTAGAAGTTCTGAAAACCAAGGAAAAGTTAACTTTTCATAAGGGATATTTACATTTATGAAGGAAATCTCAGATTGTAAGGGTGTTTCCCTCTCTGTACCAGGAAAAGGAGACTCTAAATCACAGAATTTTATCAGTGGAGTAGGCACCAACTTGGATCTGCTAACAAATCTTACCCTGGTTTTTCTGCTTTTCCTGGTAACCCTCCATAACTGGATCCCAACCCCCACTTCATTCAGCATCTTCTTTTGTCTTTGGCTGGAAATATTTAAGGTGGTGGTTTGGGCCATTTGGGGGAATTATTCAGTTTTCCTTAGTCTTTCCCATGTATACAGGAGGTACACATATTATTAAACTTCTATTTGTTTTTCTCCTGTTAAGCTGTCTTTTATTAAAGCGGGTATCAGCCAACGACATAAAAGAGTAGAGGGAAAAATACTTTTCCGCTCATCCCTACACTTTTATGCTTATTAAGGGTGTAAAAAGAAATCAAAATTCATTTACTTCCCTCAAGTTAAAAATAAAGGTAGAATATGCTACAACTAAAGAAAATATTTTGTTCTATTTATAAATTTCTATTCAAATAAAACTAAATATATTTTTCCACTCTTCTTTCAATTACTTTTATTAACTATATTGAACTATCTTAATATCTTTAATTTTATTTTAAAACAGTATTTAATTTCATTTTACCTTTACCTACAGCCTGAACATTTTCAATATTCCAATCGAATAGAAACTGTAGGGGCCAAGGTCAGGCTGCCCCAAGATGAGCCACTTTGGCCTGAAGGTCATTCTGAGCTGAAGACAATCAACACCCTACAAGCATAAGACAAACTTTTGCCCCTCCCTTAACTACATAGAAAAATCTAAATTGGGGTCTTTCCCAGAATAAGCTTTATTAGCAGAGATAAATTTTATCTGAGTGACCCATGTGTATGGCAAGGCAAACATTTAATTACCAAACATCTGCTCTTCTTATTGCCCTGTGAATTGCATTCCTTTCCTCTGAAGTCCCAGACCCCTACCCCCTTCTCCTTAGTTCAGGATGACATATATACCTCATTTTGCCTGACTGTCTTCAGAATTTCCATGTCTGTGTGGATTCCCTGTACAAACACGCTACTAAATTTGATTTTCTCCTGTTAATCTGTCATGAGACAGTCAAATTGATTCTTAGTCCAGCTGGAAGGACCTTTGAAGGGAGAGGAATTCTTGCTCCCCAAGAAAATCACTATACAAAATACTTTAATAAAACTGTTTTAGAATTTTAGCAGACTACTTAAAATTCATTGCTTAATTAGTGCTTAAATTTTACTTAAAGATGAATGTCATTTTAAAGAAACTTGGAGGACTTATTCATGCCGTTCTCTTCAAAATAGAAGTGTTTTTCTTCCCCATTTAATAAAATCATAACTTTAAATACCATATGGATGTCAGTCATTAGGTATCAAAATAATACTTGCTGTAATAGCTGAGTAATATGTGACATAAACAGTGGGGTTGACTTATAAATAAGAGCTAAACAGGAAACTATTTTACTGAGTCCCAGACCCCTACCCCTACCCCTCTCCTTAGCTCATATAAACATCATGTTGTCTTGCTGTCTTTGGAATTCCCATGTCTGTGGGAATTCCTCATATGCACACTATTAAATTTCATTTTCTCCTGTTAATCTGTCTCATGTCAATTTGGTTCCTAGTCCAGCTAGAGGGATCTTAAAGGGCAGAAGAAATTCTTCCTCCCCGACACTATAGTAGATAACCATCTCACCTGTTAGATTTTTCTGATTTGCAAATCAAGATAAAAATGGGGTTGATTAGTGTGGAAGACATGGAGCTGTACCTCTTCATGCCCCTTTGGGTTAGAATATACTGCTCAACCACGTGGTGTCTGTTTAAGTGACTGTTTCCATTTGTCAACTCCTACAGTGTCTATCTCAGCAACCTGGCCCTACATTGCACCTCACCAGGCAAACCTGCATCCTCTGACTGAGTCAGGGTTAGAGACTCAGACATTCTAGACTAATGCCAAAAATTCTGAAGGGCAATTCAGAGTTCCTTGTCATGTTGACCAAGGCCTCATGGGGCCTGTGTAGCTATTTTACTTTTTTTTTTAAGATTGTATTTATTTATTTATTTGAAGGAGATAGAGAGAGTGACTGTGCACACAGAGTAAGCTGGGAGCCTGATGTGGGGCTTGACCCCAGGACCCTGGGATCATGACCTGAGCTGAAGGCAGATGCCTAATTGACTGAGCCACCCAGGCACCCTGCTATTTTACTTCTTACTCTGCCCAAATCTGCTTCCTCTCCATTCCTTACACAGAAATTGATTCCTAATAAATCTCTTATACCTCAGACTATCTGCTTGTAACAAACTCAACTTGTGACAATTAGGGATTGAATATTATACTTTTTTTAAGATTTTATTTATTTGAGAGAGGGAATGAGATAGAGAGAGCATGAGAGGGGGGAGGGTCAGAGGGAGAAGCAGACTCCCCGCCTAGCAGGGAGCCCGATGTGGGACTCAATCCCGGAACTCCAGGATCATGACCTGAGCCGAAGGCAGTCGCCCAACCAACTGAACCACCCAGGTGCCCAAATATTATACTTTTGGGGTCACTACTGATAGTTACAAAGTAAGCTTTACTGGTAGTACAAATTTATCTTGAATGATGGTGTCAGACTCTTTCCATCCATCCATCCATTGATCCATCCATCCATCCATCCATCTTTGATCCACATATGTATTCAAAAGTTTTAAATATCTTTTATGTGTTGTGTACTGGTCTTTCTTTGATTTTAAGGAGCTTCCAGCCAGGTGGAAGAGATAAGATACTTATGTGCAGTTGACAATAAAAGGGGAAAGTGCAGTAGTAGAAAGATCTGTAAATAAATAAACCAGAATGATGACAAATAAACCAATTGAGACTGTAAGGAGATATAGAACTACAATGGTAATGGTTTACCTCAGGGTTTATTATATTTTAAGGGATTTATCTTCTAATATTTAATTTCTGCCACAAATATTAGCTCCATGATGTTAACTGTAACCGTGACAATTAGTCTCCAACTGCATTTTGGAGCCAGCACATGGGTGTTTATAGATATTGGAATCTGATCTTTTCCTGTGCTTTGCTAGACATGCTAGACATACTGTTTTCCCGCTACTAGATATGTCTACAGACATAAGTATCAATGAAAGGAAGTTGAATTCCTTTCTCCCCTACTAAAATGCAAAAAGTAGTTCAGAATTCTACTTTAATGCCTGCAATGATACCTGTCTTTATTCTATACTAAATGGTCTTTATCTTGGTCTTCCACAAACTAGTGGAATCCTACTGGGCTCTATTTTAGGTTATATTTAAGCTAAAGAGCAGTGGTTCCATGTTTTTCAAGATCTGCAAGAGTTTTTAACCCCAAACCATTTACTAGACCTCCTACATCAAGAGTACCTTTGTTTTACTCTCTGTTGTTTGAGAAAATATGTGACCAAATGTTACTCTAAATTCATCAATACTTCAAAATTTTCACTTATTAACTATTAGAGCAGGCACTGACATTTGTAAGATCATGTTCAAAAATATGTATTTGGCAAGTTATTTTTCTGTTTGTTGTACATAAGGACATACAGAGCCTTAACTGCTTATGTTTCTGCTGTCCCTCCTGTGTCCTTCCTCAGCCTAGAGTTAGGGATCCATACTTATAAATTATGGAAACCTGTGAGTAATTTTACCATTACAAGCCTGTGATTGATACTGAGCAGAAATATTGGAGATTTCATTGACATCTTATTTAAAATGTGCAAAACAATGTAAAACAAAGTTTGTCTATTTTCCTATAATTGGACTTACATACAATGGGAATATTCTGAAAGAGAGCATGGGATTTTGAAGTATTAAATAAGCTAAGGCTGTCTTATGCTGTACTTGGTACATCATAGTTCCTGGTTAATTTACTTTTTCCCTTGCTTTCTGACTCATCCCTCTATTGTGAGGGGTCCCCAGCTGACCCCACCCTCAGCAACCATATTATGTGTGAAAGTAAGGCCAGACCACGTTCTGGTTTTCCAAACCTCTGTGGTCATTTCATCATGGCTTAATTGTTCCCCTGCTTAGGCATCAATATTTAACCTTCAAACTAATAATTTTTAGTCCAACAAATTTTTTTCTTTAGCATTGCTCTAACAATGAGAACACACATTTCATGGTGATTTGACCAGATGATTAAGGAAATACATTTTAACAAAGGATTCCATCAGAGGTAATTCCATCTTTACACGGTATCAATGGCCTCCTTTAATAACTTGCATGACCAGCTTTGACCTTAGTCTGCGTTACTGTTTATAAAAATCTCCGAATTACAATAGATTGATTCCAGCTATTTCAAAACATATCTATCCCTTCTTTCTTTATGCTCATTAAAAACAACCTGAAATCTTCAAACAGATAAAATGAAAATAACCTATAAAAATTACCTAGTCTGTGTTTTAGCTAGTTCATAGCTATCTTCTAAAATAAGTACATTACATATTTCTAAAGAATGGTTTAATGAAAATGAACTCGCTGTGTTTATATGAGTTCATGCCATCACTGTGGGAGTTTTAGTTTTTGGTTATCAGCAGGTTGCGGATGTTGATTCACATAATATATTTAATGGCTATTGTCTCTGCTCAGAATTCTTTGGAATTAACCATTAAAGATGTAAACAGCAGAACAGTTAATGGTTCCTATGGTTTACAAATAATTTTTCGACTCAGCTTTATTAGGCATTATAAGGCTAATTGCATTACCAGAATAATTGGCCATTTATAAAAGTTTTACTCTTTGGTTGTTAGTGGTGCTATTTAATATTTTGTAATTTATTATTTTATAATCAGCATACCTTTCTGAATATTTATGTTTTGTTCTTGTATATTTTTGTAATCATAGTTATTTATATATATATTCATTAAACCACAAAGTTTATAAATGTAAAGTGTGTGTATATATATATATATATATATATATATATATATATATATACACATACATATATGTATGGGATTTTGACCAAACTTAAGTATGTTTAGGGAATGGTTATTTTTCAATTTTGCCACAATTCATTCCTAGAAACAGTATTTTAAACTGTGTTTAACAATAGATTACAGATTTTTTCTATAGGTACACTCTCCTGAAAATATATATTGATAGATATTAAAGGTTATGATTTTTTAAAATATTTTATTTATTTATTTATTTATTTATTTATTTATTTATTTATTTATTTATAGCATGAGAGGGGGAAGGCTGGAGGGGGAGGGAGAGAGAGAATCTCAAGCAGACTCCACGCTGAACACAGAGCCCAACAAGGGGCTCAATCCCGCGACCGTGAGATCATAACCTGAACTGAAATCAAGAGTCAGATGTTTAACCAACTGAGCCACTCAGGCATCCCTCAAAGATAATGATTTAAAATTGTGACAGTAGACCCTAATGGAGACTTTATAATTCCTCGAATGTTTTATAGAAATTGAGTTCTCTGCTTATCTTACCAGATTATTGGGTATCCAAAAAGTGAATTGATTTATGTGAAAACAATTTATACAAATTTCTGGTTTTGACAAGTGGACATATATTTGTATACATGATGAATATTTATGGAACTTTTACATGGTCTAAAGACATGTCTTAAGATCTTAATCTGTTATAATAAAATCATTGGAAGATACTCACTTGCAGGGACTTAGGCATACTTAGATCAAACTTAAAAACCATTTTGGGGCAAAAAATTAATTCAATAACATTTAATCTAGAAATATTCACGTTCATGAATACAGTGACATTCTGGGCTTGAGGTAACACATAGTCTGGGTTATTGCAATGCCTAGAAGAGTGATTATAGCTCTACTCCTGTTTCCCGTTCTCAAGGATATTGAAACACAATAAGTAACAGTTATATGATGGTAGGAAACCTTGGATTTTTGATTAATTAGAAATAAATAAATAACTTGAGGCTCTAAAAGTTTATCAATGATTGAAAAAAACAAACTTTTGATGTCCTCACATGTAATAGAGATATTCACATGTGTAGCAACATAATGGATGAGCCTGTAGGGGTCAAGGGCAAGGCTGCCCCAAGATGGGACACTTTGGCCTGAAGATCATTCTGAGCTGAAGGCAATCAACACCCTACAAGCACAAGACAAATTTTGCCTCCCCCTTAACTACATAGAAGAATCTAAATTGTAGGTCTTTCCCAGAATAAGCTTTATTAGCAAAGATATATTTTATCTGAGTGACCCATCTGTATGGCAGGGCAAACATTTAATTACAAAACATCTGCTCTTCTTATTGCCCTGTGAATTGCATTCCTTTCCTCTGAAGTCCCAGACCCCTACCCCCTTCTCCTTAGTTCAGGGTGACATATATACCTCATTTTGCCTGTCTTTGGAATTTCCATGTCTGTGGGGAATCCCTGTACATAAATATGCTATTAAATTTGATTTTCTCCTATTAATCTGCCTCATGTCAATTTGATTCTTAGTCCAGATAGTCCCCTTTCAAGGGGACAGGAATTCTTGCTTCCTGACAAGCTGTATTGCTATAAATATATAAAGTACAGCACCACTATTAAAATTTGCTTGTCCCATAGATTGACCTAATCAACAAAGATACACTAACTACAGTAAACTTTAGATATTTAAATAAACAAAATAATTAAATCCTTTTGTGTCAATAAGGTTAGATACAAATAATCTTGTTACCAGTTATCAAATTCAGAAATATGGATAGGTATAAACAATATAAGCTGCTTTAGAAAGCTTGCTGAATGAAGTTTGTTTTCTGTAATAGCTTTCTCTGAAGCAAATACGAGTCATTCAAAATCATTCCATTGATTTTAAGTCTTAAAACTAGATGGAGAGTAAAAAGCACTTGTTTTAGATAGTTATGCTGGCAGTACTGTTCCACAATGAGTAGTAATTTCAAAGGGCTGACCCACCAACGTTTCTTCTTTTTCTCCTATTTTTCAATTTATTCAGCTCTACAAATAGAGCTGTAGATCATTAATCTAAAGCAGTGTTAGCAGTAAACTCTTTCTTTAACCCTTCATAGTCACAGCCAGTTCTGCCCACATGTAACTTTTGGTCTAGCTGCGTTGAAGAGAAAGGTTTAGGTAGGTAATTATATTAAGACCAGAGGGACTTGCTCCTAGAAGCCACACCATGACACCCTGCCCCTCTCCCTCACTATGTCAGTTTCTATGAATTAGAGCCATTTTCCACAGCATTTTCAATGGAACTGCTTTTTGAACACAAGGTCTGTTTTCCAATAATATATGTAGGCACACAAACTTAGTTACAATCAGAAAGATATACATAACAAAATAATTTTATGGTACTAGACATATTGTTAACATGACATCATAGTATTTCACATGGCATTGGAAATGCCATTTATCAAAGAAATTTAATCTAAGTGTTCAAAATTCCATCCCTAAAATAATTTGTGAAGACAAGGATAAAAGTCTTTTATTTTCACTAATGATGGAGAAAGGCCTAGACATTTTTTAAAGATTTTATTTATTTATTTATTTATTTATTTATTTATTTATTTATTTATATTTAGAGAATGGGGGAGAGGGGCAGAGGAGAGGGAGACAGAGGACCTGAAGTAGCTCCATGCTGAGCACGGAGCCTGATGCAGGGCTCAACCTGAAGACCCTGAGATCATGACCTGAGCTGAAACGAAGAGTCAGATGTTTAGCCAACTGAGCCACCCAGGTCCGCCAAAAGGCTTAGATATTTGAGATTTGAGTGTTCACATTCCTCTGGTAATGAATGAAGTGAAGAATAAGGAGATTTTAGATGCTTTCTGTAATGTTTTAGATACAGTATATGGGAGGAAATATAATTTTCCTTCTACCTTTCATTGTTCTTGGCTGAGATCCCCTGGAACAAAAGATAGATTAACACAAATAGAAGTTTAATAGCATGTATACCACTAGTATACTATAGGAGTACATAGGTAAAATGAGTAACTCCCAAAATGGCCTGAGCCACCACCTTAAATACCACCTCGAGCTAAAGACAAAAGACAAATGTTTGGGAGAGCAGTTATGGGAGGTTTTTACGCAAAGCCCAGTAAAAAAGGGTAAGATTTAAAATGCAGATTTAAGGCTGTTCCTTTTCAAATAATGAGTTGCTGGAGATACAGAGTCATCCTTTTCTTCCTGGTACAGAGAGGGAGACACCTTTACAAATGGAGATTTCCTTTAAAGTGTAAAGGTCAAAATTTACAAAACAGTAAATTTTATTCTGTTTTTAGAGATTCTACTGTGTCTGCTTTTTCTCAAAAATAATCAGTTCAAAATAACCCTTAGGCCAAAGAGGCATATTTTGGGGTAGCTTACTCTGTTACTCTTCAGTGCTCATCATGTCACTCAGTCTGAAAATTGTGGTTCTTAAAAATATCACTTGTGCAAGGGAAACAAAAGCAAAAATGAACTTTTGGGACTTCATCAAGATAAAAATCTTCTGCACAGCAAAGGAAACAGTCAACAAAACAAAGAGGCAACCCACAGAATGGGAGAAGATATTTGCAAATGATATTACAAAGGGCTGATATCCAAGATCTATATAGAACTTCTCAAACTCAACACCCAAAAAACAAATAATCAAGTCAAAAAATGGGCAGAAGACATGAAAAGACACTTCTCCAAAGAAGACCTACAAATGGCTAACAGACACATGAAAAAATATTCATCATCATTAGCCATCAGGGAAATTCAAATAAAAACCATATTGAGATACCACCTTACACGAGTTAGAATGGCAAAAATTGACAAGGCAAGAAACAACAAATGTAGGAGAGGTTGTGGAGAAAGGGGAACCTTCCTACACTGTTGGTGGCAGTGCAAGTTGGTACAGCCACTTTGGAAAACTGTGTGGAGGTGTCTCAAAAAATTAAAAATAGAGCTACCCTATGACCCAGCAATTGCACTCCTGGGTATTTACCCCAAAGACACAGATGTAGTGAAAAGAAGGGCCATATGCACCCCAATGTTCATAGCATCAATGTCTGCAATAGCCAAACTATGGAAAGAGCCAAGATGCCCTTCAACAGATGAATGGATAAAGAAGATGTGATCCTTATATTCAATGGAATATTACTCAGCCATCAGAAAGGACGAATACCCAACTTTTACATCAACATGGATGGGACTGGAGGAGATGATGCTAAGTGAAATAAGTCAAGCAGAGAAAGTCAATTATCATATGGTTTCACTTATTTGTGGAACATAAGGAACAGCATGGAGGACATTAGGAGAAGGAAGGGAAAAATTGGGGGGGAGGAATTGGAGGAAGAGATGAACCATGAGAGACTATGGGCTCTGAGAAACAAACTGAGGGTTTTAGAGGGGAGGGGGTCGGGGGATGGGTTAGCCCGGTGATGGGTATTAAGGGGGGTACGTACTGCATGGAGCACAGAGTGTTATATGCAAACAATGTATCATGGAACACTACATCAAAAACTAATGATGTATGGTATGGTGACTAACATAATAAAATTAAATTAAATAAAAAAAATAGGGGCGCCTGGGTGGCTCAGTTGTTAAGCATCGGCCTTCGGCTCAGGTCATGGTCCTAGGGTCCTGGGATGGAGCCCCGCATCGGGCTCCCTGCTCCGCGGGAAGCCTGCTTCTCCCTCTCCCACTCCCCCTGCTTGTGTTCCCTCTCTCGCTGTATCTCTCTCTGTCAAATAAATAAATAAAATCTTTAAAAAAATAAAAAAATAAAACTATCACTTGTATTTTGTTGGTTTTACTCTATGGTGTAATTAAAAGTTCTTGATTGAATTTCCTTATTTTTTTCACTTAGATATTTTTGTTTGCTTTCTCTTTTATAGTAGAGAGTGACTTCTCTACAATCCAGGAATGGGGAAAACTGGAATATAGAATTGAGACAGTCAACGGATGTAAAGGGCAAACAATGTTTATTACCATTTGGTGAAACGTTGATGAGGAAAGGGATGTTCACACAGTCTCAATGTTTTATCCACAGATTACTTATTAATTACCTAATACAGTCATTGAAAGACAATATTAGCATCTCTATACTGTTAAAAAACAAAATTCAGTTGAGTAAATTTTAAAGATCTGATTGGCTTTATTCAATGATTCATGCATCAGGCAGCATCTAATCTAGCAGATGGAAAGGAGCTCTGAGAAGCTGTACAAAATGAAAGATTTTTATACACAAAAGGGAGCAGGAACAAGAGATTTACACTAGGCAAAAAAGTAGGTTGGTTATTGCAAGATTACTTTACTTTAGGGGATGGCAGGAGTCTAACAGGCAGATTACCTAACTAGAGCAGATCAAGTGGTTTCTGATTGAGAGGTTTAATATTCTATTTCTGAGAAAGCCAAAATTATAATTAAGTCTCTGATAGTGTAGAGTTTAGCCTAAGCAACTCCATTTTGGACTTGTTGTCTTTTTGTTGTTGCTGTTTGTACCTTCTAATCCCCTTCCCCTATTTTGCTGTCCTCCCACTGTTCTCTGTATCTATGAGTCTGTTTTTGTTTTGTTTGATGGCTTTGTTTTTCAGATTCCACATATAAGTAAAATCATACAGTATATGTCATTCTCTAATTTATTTCACTTACCATAATACCCTCTAGGTCCATCCATGTTGTTGTGAATGGCAAGATATTCCTTTTTATGGCTGAGTAATATTCATACACACACACACACACACACACACACACACAACACACACACACACACACACACACACACACACCATTTCTTTATCCATTCATCTATAAATGCACCCTTAGGTTGCTTCCATATCTTGGCTATTGTAAATAATGCTGCAATGAACACAGGTGTTCATATATCTTTTCAAATTAGTGTTTTCATTATCTTTGGATAAATACCCAGAAGTGGAATTGCTAGAACTTGTGATAGTTCTAGTTTTAATTTTTTTGAGGGATCTCCATACTGTTTTCCACAGTGGGTGCACTATTTTGCATTCTTACCAACAAGGAATGCACATGAGTTCCCTTTTCTCAACAACCTCACCAACACTTGTTATCTCTTGCCTTTTTGATAATAGCCATTCTGACAGGTGTGAGGTGGTACCTCATCATGGTTTTGATTTGTATTTCACTGATGATTAGTGGTATTGAGTATCTTTTCATATATCTGTTGGCCATTGGTATGTCTTTTTTGTAGAAATGTTTATTCAGGTCTTCTGCCCATTTTAATTAGATTATCTGTGGGTTTTGGTGTTGAGTTGCATAAATTCTTTGTATACATTGATTTTTGACTCTTTATTGGACATATCATTTGCAAATAACTTCTCCCATTTAATAGGTTCACTTTTGTTTTGTTGACAGTTTCCTTTACTGCACAGAAGCTTTTTATCCTGATGTAGTCCCATTTGTTTACTTTTGCTTTTGTTGTCCCTGAGAAGACATATCCAAAAAAATATTAAGACCAATGTGCAAGAGCTCAATACCTAGGTTTTCTTTTAGGAATTTTATGTTTTCCAGTCTTATATCTGAGTCTTTAATCCATTTAGAGTTTACTTTTGTGTATGGTGTAAGAAAGCAGTGCAGTTTTTCCAATACCATTTATTGAAGAGATGGCCTTTTCTTGTTGTATGTTCTTGTATTTGTACGTTCTTGTATGTTCTTGCCTCCTTTGCCGAAGATTAATTGACTGTACAAGTGTGGGCTTATTTCTGGACTCTTCTATTCTATTCATCTGTGTGTCTATTTTTGTGCCACTACCATACTGTTTTGATTACTACAACTTTGTAGTATAGTTTAAAATCAAGGATTGAGGGGCACCTGGGTGGCTCAGGTGGTTAAGCATCTGCCTTTAGCTCAGGTCATGATCCTGGGGTCCTGGGATCGAGCCCTGTGTTGGGTTGTCTGCTCAGCCTGCTTCTCCCTCTCCCTCTGCCACTCCCCCTGCTTGTGTACTCTCTCTCTCTCTCTCTAATGAATAAAATCTTTTTAAAAAAATTAAATAAAATCAGGAATTGATAGAGTAGGCAGTTAGCCAGGCATTAGCAGGGAACAATCATTTTCTGACTGTTAAGATGGGTGGAAAACAAGTTTCAAACAGTTGGGAAAAACCTCAGGGAACATACATGTCTCTTCCCTATAACCTCCAACCTACAGTAACCTATAGGTTCATTATAATACATTCACATTGCAGTTTTGACATCTCTTGTGGGGGATGGCTGCCATGACAGTTCCAATAAGGACCCTGGAGGGCCAAAAGCTTCCCCTCCTGACCTGTAGGAGGAGACTCTTAGATGATTGCAGGCAACCCCAGTCAGAGACCACCCTAGCTATGATCCATAACCCTTGCAAGCATAAAAAGAAAAGACCACCCTGGAACACACTCCACCCCCCATCCTGTGCAGTTGCCATCTCTGTGGCTGCCCACTCTCCCATCCTGAGAGAGTACTTTTGCTTTAACTGCTATTAAACTCTTGCTTACTTGAGAGTTTGACTCTGAATTATTTCTTGGCTGAACTCAAGAACCAAGCTGGGGAAGGGGACTGCGGCAGCGGGGATGGGACGTGCTACTGACAGGATCATGATGCCTTCAGTTTTGTTCTTCTTTCTCAAGATTGCTTTGGCTATTTGGAGTCTTCTATGATTCCATATAAATTTTAAGATTATTTGTTCCAATTCCATGAAAAATGCCATTGATACTTTGAAACAGACTGCACTGGTGTTGATTGCTGAGTAGTATGGACTTTTTTTTTTTTTAAGATTTTATTTATTTGACAGAGAGAGACACAGTGAGAGAGGGAACACAAGCAGGGGAGTGGGAGAGGGAGAAGCAGGCTTCCCGCGGAGCAGGGAGCCCGATGCGGGGCTCGATCCCAAGACCCTGGGATCATGACCTGAGCCGAAGGCAGATGCTTAACGACTGAGCCACACAGGTGCCCCAGTAGTATGGACATTTTAACAATACTAATTCTTCCAATCCATGAGCACAGTACATCTTTCCATTTATTGGGTCATTTTCAATTTCTTTCATCAATACCTTATAGGTCTCAGAGCATAGGTCTTTCACCTCCTTAATTAAATTTATTCCTAGGCATTTTATTCTTCCTGATGCAATTATAAATGGAATTTTCTTAAGTTCTCTTTCTAATAGTTCACTGGTACATGGAAATGCACTGTATCTCTGTATATTAATTTTGTATTCTGCAACTTTACTGAATTCATTTATTAGTTCAAGCAGTGTTTTGATGGAGTCTTCAGGGTTTTCTAAAGATTGTTGTCTTGTTTTGACCAATACACAATTTTTGGTTAAGATTTATGTAGAAATTAGTACAATATGTTAAAAATGATAAGCTCTATAGATAAAGATAAAACAAGTCAGAATTTCATAATACCAGTGTAAAATGACTTACTGATTTATATAGCTCTTGAATTTCATTCAAAAACCTGGTATTACTGATGTGATTTGAAATATATTTTAATTTTATACTTTAATTTCTTCTTACATTATTTACATTAAAAAAAACAATCTAAGGCATGGGAGTTCTAAAGGCAGCACCCATTAATTATAATTCATAATATAATTATAATTTCCAAGTTTCCTAGGAAATTGAGAGCACCCATGCTGTGAAAACATAAGCCTTATAAAGGTAAATTTTTAGAATCATGATATTAGAACCTGTCATCCCAGTTGTGCATTAATGGCATTTATTGTATATTGATTTACACCAGAAATCAACAGATTCTTTCATCAGAGTCTTAGGAGACTGTTAGCTAAGTGATTTGGTTGAATGAACTAATTTGAATCTTACAAAACACAAACCAGCAAAAGATTAATATATTAGGAAGTGAAGTTATACAAAAAGGATGCATCATAGTAAAAGTATTAACATGAGAATAATTGATTTGCATAGAAATAGATCAATTTTCACTACAACTCTTAGCCTTATATGGTTCTAAAAGACCACTACTCTTAGACAATTCCTTGGAGGAATGTAGAGAAGTTGCAGAGGTCTGCAGGAATGGACTCAAGTTTGTATAAAAGGGCAATAATAATTTCTGACTGTTTTACAAGTTAACACATTCACTTCCTCAGAATGCTGCAGAAGACATCCAGATTATTTTTCATCTTGTGATGCAGCTGTTCTGCACTGTGCTCTTCAGTTTTGGAAACTGATTCTGCATTTCTTGACCCTAAGCGTAAGCCACCCTAAGAACCAGCACAGTATCTGGCATGAATCACTCAAGCCCATTTCCACCAATTTCATTAACATCTGTGTCAAATCATTAACCCTCTTGTCACCAGGTATGTCCATCTTGATTTATGCCCAGTGAAACCATTCTAAATCATTAATGTGTGAGATTGATATTTAAATTCCAGAATGATATTGAAATCCATATCAGAATGTGTTCTTATTTCACTGTCACTCTAAATGGAGTATTTAAAGATCCTACTGCTAATGTTCCATTCTGTTTGGATTAGCATAGAGAATCCATTAATATTACCACTGTTTTCTGAATGAGGTGTCATAATTTCTAGGAAATCATTTTATTAAAATACAGAGTATTAGTATTATCAACTATAGGTTACTTTTATGTTTATCTCTATCTCTATCTATCTATCATCTATATTTTAGTAGAGTTGACACAGGGTATTACATTAGTTTCAGGTATACAACATAGTGATTCAATAACTTGATAGTCATGCTGTGCTCACCACAAGTGTTACTACCATCTGTCACCTTGCAACACTATTACAATACCATTGACTATATTCCCTATGCTGTACCTTTTATTCCCATGATTTATTCATTCCGTAACTGGAAGCCTGTGTCTCCCATTCCCCTTTAGCCATTTTGCCCATCCCCCTACTGCCCTCTCCTCTGACAACCATCAGTATGTTCTCTGTATTTATAGGTGTGGTTCTACCTTTTGTTTGTTTATTTATTTGTTTTGTTTTTTAGATTCCACATGTAAGTGAAATCATATGGTATTTGTCTCGCTCCTGTTTTAATATATTTTTAATGCTAACGATGCCAATGTATGAAGTGCCCATATAGCCACGCTATATAATTTATATGATTCCTGTATCATGTGCTTCATAGAAGAATGTGACCAATTTTGTCTATGCACATTCTTCTTTACTCTGAGAAGAATCTGAAATCAAATGTGATCACTGTCAAAAATGATTTTGTAAAAAAAAAAACAAACCTATCTGTATATTTATTCCCATTTGATCCTCTGGAATAAAATTTTACTTTCATCTTTAGTATCATCAATCCCTTACCTATTCATAAGTAATTGAATGGATAATGCTTCTTTTGTTTGCTCATTTTGTATTTTTCTTGAGTGGGTGTAGAGAGCAAATGGAGTCTCTCATGTCAAGCAGGAGCCTGTGTCAAGCAGTGATGCAAGCAGTTAAGGTACTGCAGCTAGGAGATATCACGGGGGCCAATGTCAGCTGACACCCCAGAACTGATAACGAGCAGAACCAGAGCAGGTCTGCAGAGACCCAAAACTGATTCAATCCCTTTAAAAAGGGAAGGATTTTGGCAGCCAACTGTCAGACTCTTCAGACATGACCCCTCTATGTCTGACCTCTTTAAAAAGGCAACTACAGCCGAAGGATCTGCCAGATGGATCTCCGAACAGAACTGAGATCCTTCTCTGCTTGAACATCAGAAGCAGTAAGTGCCAATAGCTGACCCGGACCAGACCGAGGCCTTATCTCAACCGCATGCCCACAGACTGAGTTCAGGTTTGGTTCGTTCACTTCCTACACCCTTCTGTGAGCTTGTTCGTTGTGTGGTTGGTCTTCTGTCCTGCTCTGTGTGCCGTGTAAGAAGTCAAGTTCGATCACATGGTGAAATGTCATTGAGTTTTGAATCCTGAACTTGCTTTATCATTGTGATTTAACTTTGCTTTATGATTGAATAAAGCTGACACTGTGGAAAGACACAACTCGTGTGTGGGCCTTCATAGCATGCTCATGACAGTGGGATAGTCCACAAGCTGATCTTTTCGGTGAGGATTCAATGATATGTGTGATTAATTAAGGAAATTCTTCCAGGAAAAATTAGTAAGGGGTAGTGAAAGCAGAACAGGGAATCAGTCATCCTAAGTAAGTGTGGGATTTTAGTCAATGTTATTCACTTCAGCCTGATTCCATGGTGTTCTCTGGAGCTGAAATGACACCAGTGTTTTTTGTTCATTTCGTTCATCTGTTTGAGGCAAGGGAGCTGAGCCTTCAAACTCCCACCCAACACTGCCATTGAGTCTGGGCCTGTCCCAGGGGACATCAGTTCCCAGCACTGCTGGTTTTGAGCACCCCCAGTGGCCCAAAAGAAGGTCTCTAAAGAAAGTTACAGGTACCGCACATGCTGCCCCAGAAGATGGGAGCCCAGCACAAATAAATTGGATGCCAGGATATGAGGGTCTAAGAGTAGACAGTCAAAAATTTTGTAAAATGGTCTTTTTCTTTTCTCCCCCTCCTCCTGAAAGCATTGTTAAAACCAAAATAACACTTTTGATTCTATGATTGCGATGATGATGGTGTCTGTGAATAAAACGTTGTATGTAATCAAGGTAATGATTGTTTAAACACAATTGGTCAGGGAATAGAATTTTTGATATATCAGTCTGTTTAACATATACACAAATTTAGTTAAGTAATAATTCCTGCTGTCCAGGTATTTTAAGTTTCATTTGTAAATAAGAGAGAACATTGAATAATTGTACATATGTTATTTTTCTTTTGCTGCCCTAGCAATTAGCTCAAATTCAATGGCTTAAAACAATTCCACTTACTGTCTCACAGTTCTGTATATCAAAAGTCCAGTGTGGCAGGCAGTGTTTTCTGCTCTGCTCCCACAGGCTGAGATCAAGGTATCAGTCTGTACAGTGCTCATCTGAGGCTTGGGTCTTTTTCCAAACACAGTGGTTGTTGCCAGAATTTGTTTCCTTGTGGGTATAGGACTGAGGTCCCACTGTCTTGCTAGCTGTCAGGCAGGAGCGGCTGTCAGTGCTTAAAGGCCTGGTACTCATAAGCCATCCCACGACATGGTACTTTACTCCTTCCTTTAGGCCAGCAGAGCAGATCCCTCTGACTTCTGCACATCCAGGGAAATTCAACTGATTAGCTTCTCACCTGAGTGAGTCAGATCCACCCAGATAATCTTATTTTAAATTAAGCTGACTTGGGACTTTACATCTGTAAGATCTTTTTCCAGTGTTTGAATGAAGAACCAGGGGGCTGGAGTCTTGGGGGACCATCTTTAGAATTCTGCCTATGACAGCAGACAAATGCAAATTAACATTCAATGAGGAAATCTGATGCATGTGTTTAGGCTGCAGTGAATAGAATGATTGGTTTTGAGAGATGGCTAAAAAAGAAAAACAAGTACGTGGATTTTGCAAAGAGTCTGAAGAATTTGAAAGGGTGAAAATAAATGGATAATGAATTCAACAAGGAAGAAATATATGCAAGAACAAGGAGGGAGTAAATATCCAATTATATGGGATATATCATTTTTAATGTCCTTGAGAACTATTTGTATTTGAGCTAAAGTATTTTTCTTAGTTCTGTGATAGGTGAATTCATGTAATGGCAGGAAGTTAGTGAGATTAATTTAGTTTAAAAAACTAATTGATAAAATACATTTAAATAACTTTCCTTCTGTATTATGTATACTGATCTCCCTCTTCCCCTCATTCTCACATACACCAATTATGTGTGCATGTACACACATATACGTGGACACATGCATACATCTGCACACACATATGCATATACTAACTAGAACACAAAAATTTCTTAGCCCATCAATTATACAGCTAACATTCATCAAGTTGCAAAATCACTCAGTGAGCCATTTTAATAAATACGTCATTTCTCTGTTCAGTTACAAAATCCATCAACCAGTGTTTGATATACTCCAAAATTGACAAAATAGATTATGCTTACATGAGGAGAAAGGGGAAATTAAGCCCTTAAAAGTATGTTCTAGATGTGAACAGAATTTAAAATTTTTCATCATGACAGCATCCATGTCTTCTAAAATATTTGAAAGTTTAATGATGCTTTATTCAACAAGAAAAAACTTTTATTAGCTGTCATCCAAAGAAATATGAGGAATGGAATAGAACCTGTCTCCAAATAAAGGACAAGCAAATGGCAGGGAAAGTAATCTTCAATTAATAAGAGGAGGGCAATGAAATCACTAAAATCTCAGTGAATTGCATCCTTCAAATAATTATGATGGTGATAAATCTGGCTAATTTCCAAGTCTATGTCTTAATGTCAATTAGTTAATAGAATGATTTTTGTAAAATTCAATGGACTGGTAGTAATTAGAGAGGATTTGAGGACAATATTGAATTAGGCATACAAGAGGAAGGGTTAGAATTCAGAATTTGGTTGATAAAAGAAGAGGAAGCCCTAGAAAATAATTGACTATTTTGATCTGTTGTGGTTAAATCTCTGTTTCTGTGAACCATTAGTTTAATTATATTTTTCTAACCAAGGTGTATTATACTATAAAATACATACTAAAATTTTAATGCATTATGGCTTCCTTAAAAAAAAAAACCAAAAAACAAAAAAACCTTTCATGGATAAGTAAACCCAGGGTGATATAATTCAGTCAACCCAAAAAGAAAAAAAATAGATGTCATACATGAAAAAGAGAATAGGGAAGTTGTGACACAATAGCAAAATGCTAGGATCCAGATGCCATGATAGCTAAGGTCAGGAATAACAAGTTTCCAATTTCTGGGTTAATTTTGTAATAAGCTATGTTCATTAGCACTCAGTACTCAGTAGACACTTAATCTAGACTGAGTTTAAATGAATGGTTTTCATGAGAGAGGATCCCCATCTCCATCCCGATGATCATAAAAAAAGAAGAATGTTCTGACAAAGCACTTGAAGTGGACTGGTCATGTTTATTATCTGAAGGATGGCTTAGCATATTCAAATAATTAACAGCTCTGGAAACTATAAGTATGCAAAGAAAAAAAAATAGGTTAACCAAAAAATGCAAAGAATTTTAGTTATTTTGTAAATATAAATACTAAATTAATACAGTCCCTGAGTAATTTATAAGCACATATAGATATGTTCTATTTGGATAGCATTTATCATATACCCTCATGTGGTTTACATGCAAATCAATTACTTTTGATTTAGTTAAAACAAAGTTAAAGTCACTGGTCTTGTTCATGGCATTGTTATGGACACTCATAAATATAAACTAAAAAACTGGCATTACTTTTCTGGTTTTAAAAGTAGTATATACTCATTGTAGACAATTTGGAAGTTACAGAAAACTATAGAGGACAAGTTCATTATACTGCTACTTTTCTAAGATATCTACTGTTAATATTTTAGTGTTTTAGCATTTATCCTCTGTGCATGCTTACCTATCTATACAGTGCCTATGGGTACATGCAGATACTGAATTTAAATATATACACGTGTATCTAAACCAGCTTATTCTTCAAATTTTTATGGAAAGTTCCTCCCACTCACTTCCACTCCCCCCAGGATCCTCTATAAGAGTGAATTGCATAAGACTGATGAATCACAGACCCGTACCTCTGAAACAAATAATACATTATACGTTAAGAAAAAAAAAGAGAGAGAGAAGATAGTAGGAAGGGAAAAATGAAGGGGGGAAGATTGGAGGGGGAGATGAACCATGAGAGACTATGGACTCTGAGAAACAAACTGAGGGTTCTAGAGGGGAGGGGGTTGGGGGGATGGGTTAGCCCCGTGATGGGTATTAAGGAGGGCACGTACTAAATGGAGCACTGGGTGTTATACGCAAACAATGAATCATGGAACACTACATCAAAAACTAATGATGTAATGTATGGTGATAAACATAACATAATAAAATTAAATTAAAAAAAACTAATGATGTAATATATGGTGATTAACATAACATAATAAAATTTAAAAAAAAAAAGAATTCATGCCACCTTCTACGGAGATGAGTATTTTGTCTCCTATACCCCAGATATCTTATGTCAAGAGGTGAGGTCAGCTTTTTCTTTAAACTCCATTGACACTTCTAGACTATCCCACTTCCATTGTTTTTATTTTGTTATGTTAGTCACCATACATTACATCATTAGTTTTTGATGTAGTGTTCCATGATTCATTGTTTGCATATAACACCCAGTGCTCCATGCAGAACGTGCCCTCTTTAATACCCATCACCAGGCTAACCCATCCCCCCACCCCCCTCCCCTCTAGAACCCTCAGTTTGTTTCTCAGAGTCCATAGTCTCTCATGGTTCATCTCCCCCTCCGATTTCTCCCCCTTCATTCTTCCCTTCCTGCTATCCCACTTCCATTTTTATCTAAATTCTCCTGCAGCATTTGGTCTTAAGCCATCTGGCTCCATTGCCCTCTACAAATCTCATTTCTGGATTCAACAAACCCTGTCTCTTCACTCTATTCATTGAATGACTAGCTCCATATTCACTTTTGTTATGTTCATGCTGATTCCTACCATACCCTGGATGACTGCAATTTTCAGGGCTCTAAACACATTTCCTCAAATTCTTAACTATAAATGCCTCTATCTATGTTCTACTTCACCACCAATTCCATGGCTGTATCACAGACCCTGTCTCCACCCAAATTGCTCTACTTCTGACATCACACATTTGTACTTCTGTTCTATGACCCCAAACACTTGTCCTCTCATGCTCACACTGGGGAATTCCCATTTTACCTGCCCCCTGACCTATTAGTCTCTTGCTTCTAACTCCATTTCCTTCAATTATCACTTTACGGTCTCTCTTGACAGTGCCTGAGACCCTTTGCTTCACAGTCTTTATTCACCAATTGTCTGAAAAAGCCCCACCCATGGATCTTTGCAAATCTAGATCTTCTCCCAGCTGCTGAGAATGAGAAAAAATTCCATATGTATAGATTGTCAAGGCCTTAATGTTCAGTGTTGATGGAAGGTCTCTGTATTCTTATCCAGGTTTCTTTGATTGTCTTACACTTGCTTCTTCAAATCTTTACCGCTTTTATTTTTTGTTTAAGATTTTATTTATTTGAAAGAGAATGAGAGAAAGAGCACGAGAAGGGGGAGGGTCAGAGGGAGAAGCAGACTCCCTGCTGAACAGGGAGCCCAATGCGGGACTCAATCCTGGGACCCTGGGATCGTGACCTGACACTCTTATTAAATCTATTCTATCCTTCTGCCTCAAGCTGGGGTCGGGGGCAATGTCTTTTTCTCTAAATTTTAGAACAAATAGAGACCAATGGGCAGGAAGACTCTCGACTTCCAAGTACCAAACATGAATTGGAACCCATGATCTGTCCTTTGGCACCTGTCACAAAGTAGGAGCCTATTAACCTAGGCCACTCCTTCCCCTAATGGAATGAATACCTTGATCCAGGGGCTTTATTTCCAATGTGCCTTTCTTACTCTTGACCTTCAACTTCTGCCTCCCTCTAGGCTTCTTTGGGAGAGTGTGTCCAGATATGGCAGTAGAAAGGAGAGAGGTGACTTTATTTTCTCAGTGGACAGGTTCATTTCCAGCCAGGAAAATGGGCTGATTCAGGCTATACATGCCTAATCTACTCTTTCCCAATTTATCTGTCAGATAAATCACTCCACTTCCCAGGAAGAGAAAGAAAACTAGCCAAAGAAACTAGGCAGAGTACTTTAGCTCCCTCTAACTGGAAGGAAATGTCAGAAGTGAGAAAGAAGCATTCCTTCATTATACTTTGTAACTTGACTTCTGAGCAGCATTTGATACTGTGACTATTCTCTCTTCAGACTCTCTCTGGGCTTCCACATACTATTCTGCCTTGGGTCTCATCTCTGACTGTTCCTTTTGAGCATCCTTCATGAGATCCACTTCCTCTACATGTCCTCTAAAATGCTTTGTGTCAAAGTGAATTATCTTCTAGCTCCTTTTCTCTTCTCCCTTTCATAGTTTCAACTCTAATCTATGAGCTGTATCTCCCTAGATCCTATCCAGAGTTTTAGATAACTATATTCAACTGCCTTCTGTATATCTTTCACTGGATTCCCACAGGTACTTCAAGAACATGGCACAAACTGAACTCCCCTTTCTGAAATCATCTTCTCCTTCCAAATGCCCTCTCTGTTTTTACCTACCATCTATCCCGTATCCAACAAGAAACCTGAATGCCATCCTGAACAAAGTTGTCTCTCCTACACTCCACTTCCAGGCTCCCAATTCTCATCCCTTTTGTCTCCTAAATATCTGTAAAATCCATTCACTTCCCTCCCTCTCTACTGCAACTACCCACATTCAGGCAACCATAATAACTTCCCAGGATTATCACTAAGGTCTATAAGCTGTTATTTTGTCATCTACGATCTTCCCTTTCCCAAGCCATCCTTCACAATGGCCACAGTGGTCTTTCTAAATTGAAAATCTAATCTTGTCTTTCTGAAGCCTAAAATCCATCCATAGAACTCCACTGACATTAGGATGAAGTCTACAAGGCCCCATTGTCCAATGTCATGGTCCCAGCCAATGGCTTCAGTCTCATTTTTGGTTATCTTTCACTCTATATCAAAGCCATATTATACTTCCTTGAATTCTTCCAGCATCTATATTTTTGCTGATGGTCTTTCTTATAACTGGGGCATTTTCCCCAACCACAACCCACACACATATAGGAGATCCAGGTCTTTTCATGTAGGGGTTTTATGTTTCTCTGGTCTACCTTCATAGTTCTACAGTTCTCCTGTCGTGGCCCTTAACCACACTGTGACTTAGCCTTCCCATTATCTGTATTACTTTTAAATATTAATATTTATAAGGTCAGTGAGAACAGGAATCCTATCTATCCTTTATGCCCTTGAATCCACAGTGTTTAGTGCAATGCTTGGCGTATAAAAGGTATTCAATCGATACTACAGAATGGATAGTCTGAATTATGAACCATCATTAAGGTATAGTGGAGCAATACAATTTTATAAGGGAGTAGATTTAATGTGGAACAGTGTATTCCGAGTGATGAGAAATTGATTTTAAAGTAATTTATTGAATAATCCTGTTGACAGGATGGGAAAGTTATTTTTTAAGGTAAGGCGTTAATTTATTACTTTTTGTATTTTAAAAATTTCAGTTAATTAATATATGATGATATATTAGTTTCAGGTGTACAATGTAGTGACTCAACAATTCTATACATTACTCAGTGCTCGTCAGGGTAAGTGTACTTGTAATCCCCTTTATCTATTTCAAACTGGAAACCAACAGTTTGTTCTCTATAGTTAAGAGTCTGTTGTTTTGTTTCTTTTTTTTAATCTCTTAAGTTCCACCTATGAGTGAAATCATATGGTATTTGTCTTTCTGTGACTCATTTCTCTTAGCATTATATTCTCTAGGTCCATCTATATTGTTGCAAATGGCAACATTTCATTCTTTTTTACAGCTGAGTCATATTCCATTGTGTATATATACCACCTTTTCTTTATCCATTTGTCTGTCGATAGACACACTGGTTGCTTCCATAATTTGGCTATTGTAAATAAAGTTCAGTGAACATAGAGGTGCATATATCTTTTCAAAATAGTGTTTTTGTATTCCTTGAGTAAATCCCCAGTAGTGAAATTACTGGACCCTATAGTAATTCTATTTTTAAATTTTTGAGGAGTCTCCATACTGTTTTCCACAGTGGCTGTACCAGTTTGCTTTCCCACCAGCAGCACACAAGGGTTCCTTTTTCTCCACATCCTTGCCAACAACTGTATCTTGTGTTTCTGATCTTAGCCATTCTGACAGGTATGAGTTGATATCTCATTATAGTTTTGATTTGCACTTTTCTGATGAAGAGTGATTTGAGCATCTTTTCATGTGTATATTGGCTGTCTGTAGGTCTTCTTTGGAGCAATTTTCTGTTCATAGCTTCTGCCCATTTTAAGTTAGATTATTTGGGTTTTTTTGGCATTGAGTTGTGTAAATTTTTTATATATTTTGGATACTAATCCCTTATCAGACATATCATTTGCCAACATCTTCTGCCATTCAGTACATAATCTTTTTGTTTTGTTGATGGTTTCCTTTGCTGTGCAGAAGCTTTTTATTTTGATGTAGTCCCAATAGTTTATTTTTGTTTTTGTTTCCCTTGCTTTAGGAGACAAATCTAGAAAAATGTTGCTGTGGCCAGTGTTAGAGAAATTACTGCCTGTGCTCTCTTCTAGGAGTTTTTTATTTTAGGACTCACATTTAGGTCCTTAATCCATTTTGAGCTTATTTTTCTGTATGGTATAAGAAAGTGGTCCAGTTGCATACTTTTGCAGAATTTCCATTTTTCCCATCACATATTCTTGCCTCCTTTGTAGAAGATAAATTGACATTGTAATTGTGGGTTTATTTCTGGGCTCTATTCTTTTCCACTGATCTATGTGTCTATTATTTGTGCCAGTGCCATACTCTTTTGATTACTACAACTTTGTAGTATATCTTGAAATCTTGGATTGTGATACCTACAGTTTTGTTCTTCCTTTTCAAGACTGCTTTGACTATTTGGGGTCTTCTCTGATTCCACACAAATTTTAGGATTATTTGTTCTAGCTCTGTGAAAAGTGCTATTGGTATTTTGATAGGGATCGCATTGAATCTATAGATTGCTTTGGATAATATGGACATTTTAACAATATTTGTTCTCCCAATCCATGAGCATGGAATATCTTTCCATTTCTTTGTGTCAGCTTCAATTCCTTTCCATCAGTGTTTTATAGTTTTCAGAGTACAGGTCTTTCACCTTTTTGGATAGGTTTATTCCTGGGTATCTTATTATTTTTGGTGCAATTGCAAATGGGATTCTTTTCTTAATTTCCCTTTCTGCCACTTCATTTTTAGTGTGTAGAAATGCAAGAGACTTCTGTACATCGACTTTGTATCTTGTGACCTTATTGAATTTATTTACTAGTTCTAGTAGTTTTTTGTTGGAGTCTTTTGGGTTTTCTATATATAGTATCGTGTCATCTGCAAATAGTCAAAGTTTTAGGTCTTCTTTGCCAATTCGGATGCCTTTTATTTCTTTTTCTTGTCTGATTGCTGTGGCCATCTAGTCCCGGGCTTTTGTTTTTGGGGAGTTTTTTGATTACTGATTCAATTTTACTGCTGGTAATGAGTGTGTTCAAATTTTCTGTTTCTTCAGGATGAGACCTATCTAAGATAGATATCTGTATCTAAATCTATATCTATCTATATATCTGTATACCTTTATCTATATATATCACAGTTTTACAAACATCATCAAAACTAAAAGGATTTTCTAAATAACCCTAATATATTCTAATATACTAGGAAGGAAGATTTCAGATAGCATAACATAGTGATAAGAGCAGTAGATGAAAAGTCACAGAATCTGGATGAAAATTCTATTTCATGTGTGAACCTAACCAATTTGCCATATAATTTTATCTTTATCTCTTAGAGCCTCATATTTCTTATCTGTGATTAAAAGAATATGTGTACATTGGTAGAGTGGACAGCAGGATATTAATAATGTTTGTTTTATTTATTTAAAGGCTTTTGTGAGGACACATAGACTATAAGTACCTGGAAGGTGTTATTATTACTCTCATTATTATTGCTGCTATCATTGTTATTGTTTTGTCTATTTTCCTTTTTTCATAAGATCTTTGCACAAAAACAAACGAGGAATTGCAGTACAATAAATAGTATTATAATATGAATAAAATCTGTGCTTTTCTTAGATTATTGGACAAGAAATCTATGGGTTAAAATAATGCATCCATTTGGGAAATATTTCTAAAGATGTGCATCATGATTCTTAAATATTTTAAGATATCTTTAGAAATATGTGTAATAGTAATCACTAATATATACTTAGCGTTTTTCTGGTATATGGAGCTGTGCTATGTGACTCACATTCATTGTTTCACTTCATCCTCCCAACAACTCTGAATTAGAGAACCTTATTGAGCCTAACTTACAGATTAAGAAACCATAATCTAGAGAAGTTGAGAAGGTTATACTTACAGCTACTATGATCTAGCTGGAGAGAAGATTGCCTGTCTTATGAAGAGATGGCTCTGTGTGTGTGTGTATACTTTGTGATGAAATATATATGTTGGTCTTGAAAATACCGTTAACTGAGAAATGATCTGTTTCAACTAAAGTGTTTCATTTGGATATAAATTTATTTTGAATCTGAAGCCATTTTTGCTTCTAACATGTCTGCAGCTAAGTTTTATTTAGGCTACTTAGGAATGCTAAGAATTTTCAAGATGTTTCAAATGCATTGAAAATGAAGTACTTCAAGGGGATGTTTCTACATTCTATTCAGATGATAAGAAAAATTAAGCTGTTTTGTTTGTGGAAATTCACCTGTTTTCTGGGCATTTCTGTTATATCTTTGAAAAGAAATATATTCCTTTCAAGATACAGTTAACGGACTCAGAATTCCTTTTTAGAGAACAGGCTAAGTGGAATGGGATCTATTTGAATGCAAGCAGTAATAAAAGAATATTTTACAATATTCAAGGAGCTTAATGTGACCAACATTTATGAGTATTTGGTATGGATATATTGAATGAAAATTTGAATTTGAAGGAAAATACATCATCGAAGCAAGGTCTTAAATCCATGGAAGGGGTGAAAAAAACAAAAACAAAAACAAAAAGGCATACAGTTTCTTTCAGAAGCTTGTAAATGCAGCTCAGTCCTGCTTTAGTCACTTTGGCCCCATAAAAGAATATGTATTCCAGATACAATAAGAAGGTGACTATTACATCTTTCCCCAATCTCTTGCCTTGTGCCAAAATAAAATATAATGCATTCTTTAGAATTAAAATACATTAAATATTTTATTCTAACCTGTAAATTATGAGGGGGCGTTAATAAGAGCAAAAATCTGCTAATAGATATTGTTTAGTACATGCACTTTTCATTTTTTCTAAACATCTGATGATTTAGGCAAGCACTAAAAACTCTGAGCTTCAGTTTCCTCACTTATGAAATGAGAAAGTTGAACTATACCTAAGAGTCCATTTATAAATGCAAAATTTAGAAGTTATGCATTTCATTTTTTTTGAGATTTTATTTATTTATTTGACAGAGACAGACACAGCGAGGGAGGGAACACAAGCAGGGGGAGTGGGAGAGGGAGAAGCAGGCTTCCCGCTGAGCAAGGAGCCTGATGCGAAGCGGGGCTCAATCCCAGGACCCTGGGATCATGACCTGAGCCGAAGGCAGATGCCCAATGACTGAGCCACCCAGGTGCCCTGAAGTTATGCATTTCTATATAAATAAAATATCAACCTTAGATCTAGCATATGTGTCAAGTAGACACAATATTAATGAACAGGGAGAGCTTGCTTTTCTTTGACACTATCTCATCTTTGACAATACATTTACCTCACTCCATTCGTGTGTTATTACTCAGCATGTCAAAAATAATTAAATTTTATTGGTCATATCAAGCCATGTATATTTGTTGTTGATTTAACTAGGAATTTAGGTCCGTTGATAGTTACAACACAGCAGGTATGGCATTTTGTTAGAAATTCTCTACCATCAGCTTCACCACTAGGGTAATTTTCTAGCACAATAGAGGCAAGTCTTGATCATTGTAAATAGAAAAGCTGTATTCAGAATGTCTGCATCTATATTCAGGATCAAGCTAGACTGAGCTAATTTTATGTTACCTATTATTCTTTTCAGTATTTTAATAAGACAAACCTAACTCCATAGAATTTATTAGTTAATATCTGAGATTTTATATAGTGGGAAATTTAATATAGCAGATATCTTGAAAATTTAAAGACTTCATTATAAAATTACCTGAACCTGGTAGTTTTTTTCAATTAATTCTAACTTCAATTTTATGTTTGATTTATTGAAAATTTCACCTATTTTAGGTAAATTTTAATAAATTACTTTTATTTGGGGGGAACCATTCATTGGGCATTCAAAATTCATTATTCAACAGTTGTGACTTATTTTCTCATTTTAAAAACTATTCTTTGTGCAGTTATATTTTTTGTGTTCGTGTGTGTGTGTGTTTACCTAATACAGGGGATGAGAGGGAGGAATTAGAATTATTTTGTTATTATAATGTACTCGCACTACCTATGAAGCAGTATGGTGTTATCTGAAAGTGGACTTGGGTTAGTTGTAAATGTGTATTGCAAAGTCTAGGGCAACCACTAAAAAAAGTTAAAAAAAAAAAAAACCCAAAAAGTATAATTGATGTGCTCAGAAAGGAGGGAAAAAGCAATCATATAAAATGCTTAATTAAGGGCACCTGGGTGGTTCAGTCAGTTGAGTATCTAACTCTTGGTTTCAGATCAGGTCATGATCTCAGGGTCCTGGGATCCAGCCCCATGCTGGACTCCGTGCTCAGCAAGGAGTCTGCTTGAGGATTCTCTCTCCCTCTCACCCTGTCCCTCACCCCACCTTCTCCCTCTCTCTCAAAAAAAAAAGAAGTCTTTTATTTATTTTTTTAAAGATTTTATTTATTTGTGAGAGAGAGAGAGCATGAGCAGGGGGAGAGACAGAGGGAGAGGGATAAGCAGACTCCCCACTGAGATCATGCCCTGAGCTGAAGGCAGATGCTTAATGGACTGAGCCACCCAGGTGCCCCTAAATAAATCTTAAAAAGATGTTTTAAAAAAAATAAAATGCTTAATTAAAACCATAAGAGGCCACCTCATACCTGTTAGAATGACTATTATCAAAAAGACAAGACATAAAAAGTGTTGGCAAGGATGTGGAGAAAAGAGAACCCTTGTGCACTGCTAGTGGGAATGTAAATTGGTGCAGCCACTATGGAAAACGGTATGAAGTTTCTTCAAAAAATTAAAAATAGAACTAGCATATGATCCAGTAATTTCACTTCTGGGTATCTATCTGAGGGAAGCAAAATCACTAACTTTAAAATGTATCTGCATCCCCAC
The DNA here is from genome assembly GCF_037043125.1 of Eumetopias jubatus. Taxonomy (NCBI): domain Eukaryota; kingdom Metazoa; phylum Chordata; class Mammalia; order Carnivora; family Otariidae; genus Eumetopias; species Eumetopias jubatus. The sequence goes on from NW_028274817.1 coordinate 96,176,979, forward strand.
GTTCATTGCAGCATAATTTACAATAGCCAACCAACATGGAAACAACCTAAGTGTCCATTAAGAGATGAATGGATAAAGAAATGTGACACACACACACACACACACACACACACACACACAAATATGGAATACTGTTACTAATACTATTACTTACTATTTACTACTAAAATAGTAAACTCATAGAAACAGAGAGTAGAATGAGGGTTGCCAGGGCCTGGGGGGGAGGGGAAAGTGGGGAGAAGCAAAGGGTACAAAGTTTATAATGTAAGAAGAAAAAGTCCTAGAGAATATATTCTGTGTACAACACAGTGCCTATAGTTAATAATATTGTATTGCACAGTTATAAATTTGCTAGAGGGTAGGACTTATTTTAGGTGCTTTCATCACACAAAAATAAAAATGAGAGCAGGAAGAAACTTTTGGAGGTGATTCATATGTTTACGGCATAGATGGCAGTGATGATTTCATAGATGTATACTTCAAAATCATCAAGCTGTATATATTAAATATGTCAATTTTTTGCATAGCAATCATACCTCAATAAAGTGGTTTTAAGAAAAAGAAATAGAATGTTGTTTCATACAAATCCTCTTAGGCTCTAATTGCCTCATTCCCAGAGATCACACATACATTCCAGGACTGCTTTTATCAGTTCTTCTTGGCTAATAGTTTAGATAACAGGATATAGCTTACCTCACCTAATTTGATTTTGTGTCATTTAGTTATTTTTGCTTGTTAAATTTGTTTGTTCAATTGTAGCTATTGTCTGGCATTATATTCCAAAATTCATGAAAAAATATATTTATGGCTGAAAAATTGTTTTTTGTAACACAGGAGAGATGAAAAAAGGATAACAGAAACACTCCAACTCAAAATGCAAATTGTAAACAGAGCTATCACATGAATAGAAAGGATAAATCTGTATGTGATTAAAGAAGAGGATTTGTGTATATAATGATTTTATAGAAGAAGCTAGAAAATAAAAATGTGGTAGGAAATATAGTAATAAATAGCTGAAAAGCAGGTTTAATTGGATTGGTAATTAATTTCTTCCAAGTATTGTCTGTTATAAAATTTTATCAAATATTGTCACAATTGCATCATAAAGTTTGACATTGTCAAACAAAGAACAGGGATCCCTCTGGTATACCAATGAGGTTTCCTCAGAGCTGTATTAAATTATGCTTTTTAAAATTAAATTGATGCTTTTTGTTGCTAAACATAAGGGAATGAGACCAAAAATACAGAGGCATATTGAGAGGTGTATGAAAATGCAGCAAAAATAAAATGAAACAAAATAATATTAATATGTGGATTTCATATTGGAGAAGAGCTTCCAATAGTAGTTCCAAAATATGATTGTAGAGAAGACAAAATTGGCGAAAGCATTTCCTTAAATGTCTCTATAGGATGACCCACAATGTGGAAGAACAATTAATCATTTCATTGGCTAAAACATCAGAAAGGGAATGTATCAATAACTTTACATGTGTGTGGTACATATATGTGAAAATTACCTGTTGACATTTTGTTCTGTTTATTACTAAAAGCCCATGATAGAAAAGGAGAAATTTTGGTCATTAAGTTAAAAATTAATTCATGATACAAACAAGAGACTTTGGGATAAGTATGATACAGCATTAGCCATGGGAATAGTAAGGAAAAGAATGTGAATAAAGGAGGTTGCAACTGAAACCTTATGAACAAGGAAATGTGGGCAGTTAGTTTTATCCTCTCCATTCAATGTTGAAGAAATAATAAAATTGTGAATACCTAAATAATGGCCACTGAGTTTCATATTTTTATTTTCTCTCTGAAGATAGAAGCTATAAGTTCCAAATGTTGAATGAACATAACTGTTATTTATTAGTATGTCATGCAGTCACAAGTGAGGTTATAAATGTTGCTATGTAGCCTACATACTACTTGCTAAGTCAATAAACATATTCAAAACTGTACCCGTCTAGAGGAACAGATGAATTTTTCTTTGTACAGATATCATCAGCTAAAACCATATACATCTGATGGGAGGAGGACAAATTTTAAAAATTTATACAAAGGCTCAGTACAGGTTAGTGACGTTCTTGTAACAGAATCTGAAGAAACTTTGAATAACAATGAAAATTATTCCTGTCTTTGCCACTCTATCTCAAGTTAAGCCATTTTAATGTTTTGCTATTAAGTGTAATATGTTTGTCAGGACAACTTAGCATCTGAGAGTTTGGACAGATTTCCATGAAACACCTAAATAGAATGTCTCACTTCATATTTCATTTGAATATCCAGAACTATCTTACAGAATCACCATTCTTGTTGACCCATAATTATGAAATTATATTTTCTCATGATAAGTAGAAATAGAGTATGTAAAAATCAACAATTGAAAATGTAGAATGCTTGGGGCACCTGGGTGGCTTAGTCATTTCAGTGTCTGACTCTTGATTTCGGCTCAGTTCATGATCTCCGGGTCATGAGACTGAGCCCTACATAGGTCTCTGCGCTCTGCGTGAAGTCTCCCTCTGCCCCTCCCCACCTCCTCTCACTCTCAAAAGAATAAATCTTAAAAAGAAAAAGAAAGAAAACGTAGAGTGCTCTATCAACTTAATGTATTCACCACCTAAGTAGATAAATATATACTTTTTAAGACTCTAACAGTATCATTCCTCCCAATGACTATGAAGCCATTATTATTGTCATCACTGTTTATATAATAGTGCTTTTTCCTACTATTTAAAGATTATATTGACTCTTTTTTAATTACCAAAATTCAATCTTTGTGGCTACTGAATGCATATTAAGTGACCTATGGTGCTAAAATTTGGAATAGGAAACCACACAGAATGCATAAGTTAAAAATGGAGTGTGTACAAGTCAAGGCATAGTTTCCATTGTCTCACTCATTCCACACCTAAGTCAGAAATGATCATAAGATAATGGAATTGAGTGGTCAGGGATTATTTCAATTCTTAGATCCTTCCAGTTTTTATTCTTATAAAATCAAGCATCACCCTCACAGTAATGAGTAATTATCCATTACTCAGTAAACAATCTTGACAATAAGGTATGGGTACTTTGGTCCAGCACATAATCCTCAACTGGATTCTCAATTAACTTGGATTTGGTGTACTACCATAAATTCCTTGAGTTAATGGTGTAAAGAGATTCCAACCAAATGTCAAACCCTCAGGCATTCCTAAGTCTGAAAGAAAGGTCACAAACTATTAATCATTGTCTTCTGGTCAAAGTAAGACTATTCAAGATAATAACACAGAATCAAGCCAACTATTTGTTATAAAAGAAACAATGGGCTCCAACTGGAGTCATGAGCCCGCATGACAGCAAGGTAATACTCACTTTAAGTTTCAATCTCTCTCAGAAATGTGACCTTCTAACAGTCAATTTGAAATTTCCTGATCAGCACTAGTGAGGCAATCTGCATAAGACCCCTGTTGTTTGCTTCCCCCCAAAAGAAGATGATCTGGCCTGTTTTACAATCCTTTCTTTTCTTTTTGTAATAACTTCTTTGCCCCACCTTCCTTTTGCCTATAAAGACCTTCGATTTTGCACAACTCCTCAGAATGCCTATTTACTAGAAGGGATGCTAGTAATGATTCATGAATCATTAAATAAAGCCAATTAGATCTTCAAATTTACTCAGTTGAATTTTTGTTCTTCAACAAATCTAAATAGTCTAAATAAAGGTCGAGATTTTTATTGATACAAAGATTAAAATCATCTTTTTCCTTTGCCTATTTACAAAAGAGATTTTTTAAAAAGATTTTATTTATTTGACAGAGAGATAGAGAGCACAAGCAGGGGGAGCTGCAGAGAGAGAGGGAGAAGCAGGCTCCTCACTGAGCAGGGAGCCTGATGTGGAGCTCAGTCCCATGACCCAGGTATCATGATTCCAGCCAAAGGCAGATGCTTAACCAACTGAGCCACCCAGCACCCCTACAAAACAGATTTTTAAAGTAACTTTAAAAACTTGCCATTGCATTATGTCACCAAATATGGAGGAGTAGGGAAATCCAAAGATACATCTCTCCACTCAATAGAGCTATAACCTGAACTAACTGAATATAAATAAACCTATAACAAGCAAAGAGATTAAATCAGCATTCAAATAATTTCCAACAAAGAAAAGCACAGGACCAGATAGATGGCTTTACAAGTCAATTCTATCAAGAATTTCTAGAAAAATTAACAGCAATCCTTTTCAAATTCTTCCAAAATAATAGTGGAATATTTACTTCATTAATGTAGGAGGCTAGTAATACCCTGTTACAAAAGCCAAACAAAGACATCATTAAAAAAACAAACCAAAATCCCTTAAGAATATAGATGCAAACATTCTCCACATAATCCTAGTGGACTGAGTGTAGCAGCATATTAAAAGGATTATATGCCATGACAAAGCAGGATTTATCCCTACAATATAAGGGTGAATCAACATATGAAAATCAATCAATTTAATATTCTTTATTAATACAATAAAGGAAAAAATATCACTTTAATTGATGCAGAAGACCCATTTGACAAAATTCAACATGCTTTATTGATAAGAAACAAACACAATAGAAGACATTAATACGAAAACCACAGGTCCAAAAAGGAGTCACTTCTATTAAGAGCCCTACCTCAGCAAACCAAGACTTAACATCTAATCTAACTGCAGTTTCAAACCCCTACCCCAAATGAAACGTTTAACCAGTCAACTTGGAATTTCCGGGTCGGCACTAGGAAATTTACCAATAGACCTCTTCCATTCTCCTTAGGAGAGCGACCTTGCCTAAAACAAAAGATTCTTTACTAATAATTTCCCTTTTTCTATCCTCTCTCTACCCTTGCAAACCTTTCCTTTTCTGCATCTCAATGGAGCTCCTTTCTATTTGCTAGATGGGATGCTGCCCAATTCATGAATCATTTAATAAAGCCAATTAGATCTTCAAATTTACTTGGTTGAATTTTGTTGTTTAACAAAGGGAATATTCTCAACTGGATAAAAGGTATCTATAAAAAGCCCAAGGCTAACAATATATTAAATGGTGAAAGATGGAAAGTTTTCCTTCTACTATCAGAGTCAAGACAATGACACTCACTCTTGCCATTTCTATTCAGCTTTGTACTAGAAGTTCTCAGCAGGGAAATGAGCCAAGAAAAAGAAATAAAAGGCATCCAAATTGGAAAGTAAAAAGTTAAACTATCTTTATTTGTAAATGACATGATCTTATATAAAGAAAATCTAGGGTGCCTGGGTGGCTCAGTCAGTTAAGTATCTCCCTTTGGCTCAGGTCATGATCCCAGTTTCCTGGGATGGAGTCGTGCATCAGGTTCCCTGCTCAGCAGTGAGTCTGCTTCTCCCTCTCCCTCTTCCTCTCTCCCCTACCCCCGGGCTCTTGCTCTCTCTGTCTCGCTCACTTTCTCTCTCTCAAGTAATAAATATAATCTTTGAAAAAAAAATCTTAAAGAGTCCACTAAAAAGAAATTAGAGATAATAATAAAAAGTTGTTACACATAATGGGTAAATACACATAGTTGCAGTATGTAAGACCAACATACAAAAGTCAGCTTTATTTCTATACATTAACAATTAACAATTTGAAAATGAAATTAAGAAAAATATTCCACTTAAAATAACATCAAGAAGAATACAATACTTAAGAATAAATTTACAATGAGGATGTAAGACTAGTATACTGAAAAGCACAAAATATTGTCGAAAGAAATGAAGGAATTAAATAAATGGAAGGACATCCCATATTCATGGATTAGAAGACAATATTGTTAAAATGGTAATATACTCCAAAACTGATTTGCAGATTCAATGCAATCTCTACCAAAATTTCAACTGTTTTTTTTTTTAATCCCCAGAAATGGACAAGCTGATTCTAAAGTTTGAGTGGAATTACCAGGGATTCTGAATAGCCAAAATAATCTTTAAAAAGAAGAACAATGTTGGAGGACACATACTTCGAAAACTTACCACAAAGCTGCAATAATCGGAACAGTGTGGTCCTGGCATAAGGTAAACATATAGATCAATAGAATAAAATTGGGAGTCCACAAATAAAGCCATACATCTATGGTCAGTTGACTTTCAACAAGAGTGAAAGAAAAGTCTATGAAGAAAGAATAGCCTTTTTAATAAATGTTGCTGAGACAACTGATATTCACATGGAAAAGAATGAAGTTGGACCCTCACACCATAAGCAAAAATAAAGATCTAAATCTAATAGCTAAAACTCTTAAACTCTTTTTTTTAAAGATTTTATTTATTTGACAGAGAGATAGAGATAGCAACAGCAGGAACTCAAACAGGGGGAGTGGGAGAGGGAGAAGGAGGCTTCCAGCTGAGCAGGGAGCCCAATGCGGGGCTCGATCCCAGGACCCCGGGATCATGACCTGAACCGAAGGCAGTCGCTTAACCGACTGAGCCACCCAGGCACCCCTAGAACTCTTAAGCTCTTAAAGAACAGAAGTTAACATTCATGGCAATGGATTTAACAAAGGATTCTTAGATAACACACTAAAAGCACAGTCAACTAAAGAAAAATAGATAAAATGAATTTCATCAAAATCAAACATTTTGCATATTAAAGGATGTTTATCAAGAGAATGAAAAGGCAATCCACAGAACGGGAGAAAATATTTGCAAGTATTATATTTGATAATGATGTGGTATTCAGAATATATAAAGAACACTTCCAATTCAACAATAAAGGCCAGTCACAGAGGGACAAATACTACATGAATCTACTCACATGAGTTTCCTAAAATAGTCAAACCCATACAAGCAGAAATTAGAATAGTGATTACCAGGGGCTGGGGTAGAGAGGAATTGAGGGAGAAATGGATAACTATTTTTCAATTTTTACAGCAATACCTTGTTTTATTGTACTTTGTAGATATTGTGCTTTTACAAATTGAAGATTTGTGGCAACACTGCATAGAGCAAGTTTATCATTTCCATTTATCATTTCCAAGTTTATCATTTCCATTTTCCAACAGCATTTGCTCACTTCAGGTCTCTGTATCACACTTGATAATTTTCACAATATTTCAAATTTCTTCCTTATTTTTATATTTGTTGTGGTGATCTGTGATCAGTGATTACAATTCACTGAAAGCTCAGATGATAGCATTTTTAGCAATAGTTTTTAATTAAGATATTACAATGTCTTTTAAACATAATGCCATTGTACCCTTAATAGACTATAGCATAGTGTAAACATAACTTTTATATGCATTGAAAAAGCAAAAAAATTCATTTGACTTACTTTATTTTGATATTCGCTTTATTGCAGGGGTCTGGAACCAAATCTACAATGTCTCCAAGGTATGCCTGTGAAAGGTTTCAGTTGTGTGAGATAAATTAGTTCCAGAGATCTGTACAGCACAGTCCTACAGTCAACAATACTGTATTGTACACTTAAGATTTATTAAGAGGGTGGATATCATGTTAAGTATTCTTGTGATAACCCCCCAAACCCCCAAAACCCCAAAGGGACACTTTTGGAGGTGATGTGTCTATTACCTTGATTGTGGTGATGGTGTCATGGGTGTATGTGTATGCCAAAACTCATCAAATTGTAAACATTAAATATCTGTGGGTTTTGTATATCAGTTATACCTCAGTCCTCAATAAAAGTGTTTTTAAAAGACAAATATACCATTTAAAAATGAGCAGAGGACTTGAATAGACATTTCTCCCAAAAAAATATACAAATTGCCAAAAAACACATAAAAAGATTCTCAGCAGCATTTGTCACTGGGGAAAATCAAATAATCAAAACCACAATGAGATCCCACTTCACACCCATTAAAATGGCTACAACAGTTAAAAACAAAAAGTAACAAGTACTGGTGAGGATGTAGAGAAGTTGGAATTCTCCTACATTGCCAGTGTGAATGTAATATGGTGAAGTAGTCTGTAAATTTTGGAATTGCCTCAAAAAGTTAACCATAGGATTACCATAAGACTGAGAAATTCCACCCTTAGGTATATACCCAAGAGAATTAAAAACAGGAGTTCAAACAAAAAGTTGTACACAAATGTTCAGAGCAGCATTATTTGTAATAGCCAAGCAGTAAAAATAGCCAACTGATAGATAAACAAAACATGGCATATTCATATAGTAGAATATTATTTAACCATATAAAGGAATGAAGTACTGATAGATACCACAGCATGGGTCAACCTTGGAAATATTATGCTAAGTGAGAGAATCTAGAACATCAAAAGATACATAATTTATGATTTCATTTCTATGAAATGGCCATAAGAGGCAAATTCATAGATATTGAATACAGATTAGTGGTTATAAGGAGCTGAGGGGAGGGGAAGAATGGGGAGTGACTGTCGAATGAGTATGGGTTATTTTTTCTGGGTGATGTAAATACTCTTGAATTGGATGGCAATGATGGTTGCACAACTAAAATCCACTAACCTTGCCCTTTAAAATGATTAAAACCGTTGATTTAAGTGAGGTGAATTTTACCTCAATAAAGAGAGCGAGCGAGAGAGAGAATGTTAAAGACCAATTTCACATATCTTGGGTGTCTCTCATTTAAAAAATACTGTGAGAATAACAAGCATCAAACATGTTGAGATTATTTGGCAAGATGCTGCACCAGCACATGGTCTTTGATGAAGAGAAACTGGAGTAAAATTTGACATGTCATGTGCTGCACTAAGCCATACAGGTAAATTTGGAAGGTGGCATCACCATGATGAAATTATGGTTCATCATTATTAAGAATATCTTTAAATGGCAGGAAATACAGGATAATATTACAAACAAGTTTAGATTTTAAAATGCTGATATTGAAAAATTGAAAATGTGGATTTATATATAAAAAGAGCGAACATAAAATTAGGATGATTAATCTTTACCGGACCCATTGACAGCATCTCTGTATACTTACAATATGACTGTCCTCCCAAAAATGGAATCATTATAAATTTTGTAGAAAAGTAAGTACATGTAATAAGAGGTAAATCTATACTTTACCACCTAGAGATAGAAATAAAATAACTCTCTGACCCTTTCTTTAGAGTTTGAACAAATCTTAATCTCTCTCTCTCTCTGTCTCTTTCTTTCACTCTTACTTCACTCATGTCAAATGCTTTATTTTGACAGAGGCCATGTAGTATATATTAGGTAAAATTTGTTCGCAACCAGAACTATTGCAGTTACATTTTATAATATTAATTTCATTATATGTGTCATTAAAATACATTTAACTATGTACTAATTAAAGACCCCAGCTATGTTGCAAGATGCCAGCTGGAGCCACTCTGGATCATAATACAAAATAAAATGATTAGATAGCTCAAAATTTTCGTTCAGTGGACACTTAAAAATGTTATGGAATGACATTCAAATTGGTTATGAACATTTCTCCACAACCAAAAACCAAATATAGTCCCAATGACAAAGTAAAAGGCCCCCAATCAGGTCTGTGGCCAACACCAGCCATATTTCTTGCTCATTTCAGAGTATAACCACATAGAACATTTAGAAAAATCACTGTGCCTTAGCATACAAAAATGAAGGGATTTTTTTTATTAGATCATCAGTTTATTATAAAAGGATTTAACTCAGGAACAGCCAGATGGAGGAGATGCACAGGGAGAGATATATGGGCCAGGGCACAGTTTCCACACTGCCTTTGAGGTTTCCACTATCCCCAGTTTTGCATATGTTTGCCAACCTGGAAGTTTGGGAATTTTTAATATATGGCATCAGTATATTCAGTGGAGTCCAGCTTAAAAAATTAAACCTAATATGTATCTTCATGTAAATGGAATGGTTTCTGTTATTTACATATGCTTCGTTGACCTTAGTAGGTGTTAATATGAGATTAGTGCAAAGCCAGAACCTATTTAACTCAAAATATGAACCGAGGGGCACCTAGGTGGCTCAGTCAATTAAGCACCCAACTCTTGATTTCGGCTCAGGTCACGATCTCAAGGTGGCGAAATGTCCCACATCAGGCTCTGCGCTGGGCGTGGAGCCTGCTTAAGATTCTCTTTCTCCCTCTCCTTCTGCTCCTTCCCATGCTCACGCTCTCTCCCTCTCTCAAATAAATATATAAATAAATAAAAATCTTAGAAGAAAATATGAACCCAAACCTTAGGCATAGAATCACCTAAGAATGCCTGTTAGAATGGAATTTGAGGCTTTACCCAAAATGGCCTAAATTAGAATTCTTGGGCTTATTTATTACCTGGTAATCTCCTCTTTAACAAACTTATCAGTGCATTACTTCGCATATTCTTTTTTTTTTTAAGATTTTATTCATTTATTTACTTGAGAGAGAGAGAGAATGTGAGCAGTGGGAGGAGCAGAGGGGTAGGGAAGGGAAGGAATCTCAAGCAAACTCCAAGCTGAGCAAGGTGTCTCGTGTGGGGCTCCATCTCTTGACCCTGAGATCAGGACCCAAGCTGAAACCAAGAGTCTGATGTTTAACTGACTGCGCCACCCAGGCACCCCTACTTTGCATATTCAACCTTGAGAACCACTTTTGCCCCAGATGTGGCAGTATTCATTCTGTCTCTCATTCTATCTCTCTCTCTCTCCCCTCCACCTCTTTCTCTGTCTCCCAGCACCCCCTCCTTATTCTCAGTCAGCCACTAAAATATTACCAGTGGTTTTGCTGCTGATAATATATCTTAACCTATGGTCATGTTTCAAAATTCATGGCAGTATCTGGGGGGAAAAATCATGACAGAAGGGGAAATATTATTTTTTCTTATCAGAATAATTGTAGAAGAATGAGTTTAAATGTTCCCTTAAAATAAGGGGCTCATTGATATTCTTATTAAATGAAGTCAGACCACACAGTTCTCAAGGAGAAGAAGGGTTGCTTGAAGCCACTAGTCTAATTCCCTAAAGGTCACAGGGGATAAAACACTACAGAGGTATCCTTTTTTGCAGAGATTTTTTGGACTGGAATCTATTTTTGCTTAGAAACAGCCAGGATTAGAGCTGTATGCCAAGATATGACTGCTTAGAAGGAATAACTGTAATGATTAAAAACTCAGGAATTCTTGGTCACAAGTGTGTTCTCAGGAGCCAAGCACTATCCACATCTAGGAAACCTACTGTTGCTACATCATTTTCTCACAGGGTCTCGCTTGCCCTAAATACACAGTGGTGTAATTGTTTTAGCTGCACTTCCAGTTTGGAAGGCCAAGTGATGCTCTCCAACTTTATATCCCTATGCCTTCTGATTTCCCCCTCCGACTCTTCCTTCTGAGAAAAAGACTTTCATTTCCCTTTTGAAGTATAAGATATTTATCATCCACTTTTCTAGTATATTTTCAGTATCCTCTGTTTCAACATAATAAAATCTTCCAATATGAGGAACTATGCAAGGTCCTTAGGGTCTAGAAAAATGAGTAAGCTTATCCCTGTCCCCAAGCATCTCTATCAGAAAAAGAAAAACCCAGTATAAATTATTCACCTGGAAAATATGATATAGAGAAAATATAATGAGTGCTAAAATGGAGGGGACAAAGAACGTGAGAATCAGAGGAAAGCTGCCTGGGATTTTGACATGTGCAGATTACATAGAAATCATTTGAGGTAGAAAAGTCAATATAAGCAAAGAGCAGGAGGTGAGTAAACTTGCATCATATTTAAGTGGCAGCTCAGAATACAGATTAGGATATTTCATAAATACGGGAAGTAGTGAAAGATTAGATTTTAAATATTATGGAGATTATGGAAATCACTGAGGAGTACTTTCTTTTTCAACTACTTATTAGGAAGGCACAGGATCAGTCGCATTTTAGAGTAACTAGTCCACTGGCTATATGAAGGAGGAATTAGATGGGGGCGGTGTAGTAAGCAGAGCAACAACTATTGAATAAGTGAACATAAAGTGATGTGGGGCCATGGTGGCATTGGAGATGGAGAACAGAGAACAAATGTGGGTGTGGTTTTAAGTCCAGATCTGTGGAGCATCACCACTGATTGAATGCAGAATATGAAGGATAGTCAAAGATATTTTTAAGATATCTGAACTGAGTCCCTGTAAAGAGTGAAAGAAAGGAATTGACTTGGTGGTTAAGATAATGAGCTCCATTTTGACCATGTTAAATTGGAGATGGAGCCATGTGGGAACATTCTGAAAAGTGGGAATGAGGTTGAAGTTATTGAGATGGGTTTGGGAGTCATTTGATGAAGGCCAAGGAAAGACTCTTGGATGAATATACAGAGTGAGAAGTTGGAGAGGATAATTCCATAAAGGAGCAAAAAAAAAAAAAAAGGATGAAGTGGTAAAATTAGGCTCTTATAGAAGATAAATGAAGAGATAATGTGTCCAAAAAAGAAAACGACAGGCTGAGGAAGTGACTATTAAAAACAATTGCATCAAAAATCCTGATCTCAGGTTTATTTTGAGTAACACTTCAAATTGTGGAGATGGATACAAAATGCCTTAATCTATAGTCTCTGCTGTCTGCAATCCAGTCAAGGACCTAACTATACACGGTAAACAGCTAAGTGATCTATTAGGGCTATAGATTTGTTAAGTCTCTAAAGCAAGTGGCAGGAATGGAAAACACTAAAGAAATCTAGAGAATAGAGATGGTCAACGGGGATGCGAAAGCTTAGAGAAAATCTCTTAAGCAAAAGTGTTGGGGAGTAGATCCAAAAAAAAAAAAAAAGAAGAAGAAGAAAAAGATAGCTTGGAGTGTTAAACAGTAACTCCTAGACCTACAGTTATTTTAAGCACACTGTTTATTTCCATACAAGGAAAACGAATTGTTAAAATGTCAGCCTCAAATAGTCATGGGAGATGGATGAGGTGGGGACTGCATAACATCAGCATTTGATCTGGCAGAACTGAGAACTGACTGAAATGTCTTTGGCCTGAGCCTTCTGTGAACTCACCCAAGAGCACAAGGTACCATACAGTCAATCACAGTTTGGAGAAATTTATTTCCCTAACCACAGATGGTTGTGTGGTGCCATGCTAAAAACACAAAAGCAAAAACCCTAGTCTGTGTTTGAAAATTCATAACATGTGACGATTTGTTTTAAATGTGGTGAAAGTAAAAAACTATTTTCCATTTAATAAATAGACACCTGCTCATGTGAATAAGGGGCCTCTGTAATGCTTGCCAGTGCTTGCTATTAAATACTCATCCTTCTGTTCCCAGTAGCTCATTGCATTGTGTATGCATTAACACTTTTAGCATTAACTCTACAGTTAAGATTTTTCACTGATTAACATTTTCTCACACGTTAGTGGCAGTTTCTTTTTCAATAGGTCATGGCTGTCATGATAGTGTCTTCTATGTGATTCCTTGGGACCCTTTGCTTCAATTGCTACATTGGATTGCTAATGGAAATTTTGTCATCATGGAATCACCTAGTGGTTCTGAGAGCAACAACAGATCATTTTGTAACCTTAAGTAGAATTTCTAACAGAACTAAATACTTCTACTCGGCTACAGTCTTAGCAAAATCTGGCAATTGGGGCATTTTGAACTGTCTGTTCAAAGAACTACTGCTCTACAGAATAAAGTATTACCATTTACCTTATGCCTATTTAGACACTTTTAATGGCATAATAACTGTAGTTCTTATGAATGAAAGATGCTGCTGTTTTGCCTTTTTTTTTTTTTTGAGAGAAGCACAGACTTCAGCATATTTGGTAACATTTCTGTTTAATTTTATGTACCATCTAAAGATGCCCTTCACTTTCTGAATGAAATTTAAGAGCTGATTTTGTAATAGTTTGCTAAGGTAAAGAATATTCAATAAATGCTTGGGACATTGGATGGCCTTTTAGTAATTTTATGTATTCTTAAAGTTAATGTGAGGTGCTCAAGTCTTAAATCTGTATGCACTGAGTTATTTCAGTGTGTCTAATTTTCAGTTTCATTGAATCAGCAAGGAATCATTATTTACAAAGAGGTGTGTGTTTCTTTCAGATGCTACAAATTATTTCTTTAAATTTCAGCATTAAATATGTATCATTGATGTTGCAAAACTGAAATGCACATGGACATTAGAAATAGGATCATCTGATATTGTTACATTATGTTCCCATTTGTATTTCAGTAGCGGGACCATCAGTCAATAGGTAGATGCTGTGATTAGTGTGAAGCTCAGCACCAAATTCAGAGAAGTGCCAAGGAAACAAAATGAATGTCAAAACAGAAAGGCAAACCATCTCCAGTGGAATGGTGACATGGTGCCGTAAGCCCTGATGAACAAGGCAGTAATCATGTGTCCTGTAAAATGGACCACTTGCCAGACACCATTCTCTTATATTCATACCTACCCATTAGCACCAAGTAGAATGAATCAAGGACTCTTAACTATGACTCCATCTGCCTGAATCAATAAACACTAAAAATTTTTAAATAAATGTGAGGGCAGGAGATATATGGGAAATCTATACCTTCCCCTTAATTTTACTAGGAACCTAAAACTGCTCTAAAAAATAAAGTTTTTAAAATAGATGAGAGCTTCTACTATTATTTAAAACCATCATCAGCATTATTTCTTAAGATTAAATGCCCAATATTAAATTTTGCCAGTAATTGCAGCTTACACCTTAACTCCTCCCCGAGGGACAGAGTAGGGAAAAGACATTTCAGTATAATGGGATGCTTTTGGACGGTTTTGTTTGGGCACCCAAAGGTCAAGAACCAAGGAATTGTGCCATATATCCCAAAGGTATACAAAGATTGTAGCTGATGAGTGGGGGTGACTGTTTGCTTGGGGAGTTATCCGTGTGCTGTTGTTTATGCCCATCTCCCACAGGGGGAGAGAGAGGGTGCATCCATCTCACCTTAAGCTAAGTGAGAGAAGGGGCTTTGAGAGACCATATAGGGAACCTTACCTGTGACAGTCCCCAGAACCTGAGGATCATAAATACTGGGATTAGAAAAAAATAGCTAGAAGGTCTGAAAGGATTTAGTAAAAGGAAAGAAGGAAGATTGCTTTGAGAGGCAACAACATTCCAGCAATGGCAGGGCCAGGATGCCTGAGTGGGTTCTCAGATGTGGAAAATGTCGGAGAAAACTGGTGTCATGCTAGTTCGGATCCCTCCCAAGAGAACTGCCTGGAGAAGCAAGGGGTCCCCGATGTAAAGTCAGTATATCATAAACCTCCCAATATGCAGGGGCTATGGGTTGAAGGGCTAAGAGATCAGGTGGAGAAAAGGCACTGTCCATACTTTGAAAAATATAACTGGAAGTTTCTAATGGGTGTATCTGAGGAATCCACAAAACTCCCATAGGAAAGCAAACTTAACACTGCAAAACAGCCATTGTGGATAACCCTGGGATTCTCTCTAGACTACTCAAGAAATAGAGTTTTGTTTTTTTATTTTTTGCTTTCATTTTGGTTTAGGTTTCTTTTCTTTCTTTTTTTTTTTTTTTAAAAGATTTTATTTACTTATTCATGAGAGGCAGAGGGAGAAGCAGGTTCCCAAGGAGCAGGGAGCCTGATGCGGGACTCGATCCCGGGACCCTGGGATCATGACCTGAGCCGAAGGCAGATGCTTAATGACTGAGCCACCCAGGCGCCCTTCTCTTTCTTTATTCTTCTGACTCTAGAGACCTAGAGTCAGTTACTCTAGCAGGGGTGTGGTTGAGATGGGGTGGGGTGAACGGGGAAATAAAAGGGTAGTGAAAGATAAAGGGGACATCCTGCTAGATTGCAGGCTTTAAGGATCTAGGCAGAACTGAGCAGGAGGAGGAAAAATATTTCCATAGGATAAGATCATCGTTTATGTGTTTATCACACTAGAGTGGACATTTAATTGCTGAAGTGGTATTTTCCAGGAATTGAAAGTACTTGAAAGACATTCTATTACTTAGGAGTTACCAAAAACTTTTGTGGGACTTTCTGAAGTTTTACCACAAGATAGAGAGAACCAGTACACAGAGTGGGTTTGAAAGGGCAGTGAAGCCTCTTTTCTCGGGTACTAGAAGGAGGCAGTCCTCTTTTCGTGCCTAGCGCAGCCATGGCTGGCTTGTGGTCCCAAGAAGCATCTGAAGCGTGTAGCAGCTCCAAAGTATTGGATCAGTGGATAAACTGACCGGTGTGTTTGCTCCTCGCCCATCTGCTGGTCCCCATAAGCTGAGAGAATGTCTCCCTCTCATCATTTTCCCAAGGAACAGACTTACGTATGCCCTCACAGGAGATGAAGTCAAGAAGATCTGTATGCAGCATTTTATTACGGTTGATGGCAAGGTCCGAACTGATATAACCTACCCTGCTGGTTTTATGGATGTCATCAGCATTGACAAGACCAGGGAGAATTTCCGTCTGATCTATGACACCAAGGGTTGCTTTGCTGTTCATCGGATTATACCCGAGGAGGCCAAGTATAAGTTGTGCAAAGTGCGAAAGATCTTTATGGGGACAAAAGGAATCCCTCATCTGGTGACTCATGATGCACGCACCGTCCGCCGTCCTGATTCCCCTCATCGAGGTGAAGGACACCATTCAGATTGATTTGGAGACTGGAAAGATGACTGATTTCATCAAGTTTGATACTGGTAATCTGTGTATGGTGACTGGGGGTGCTAACCTGGGAAGAACTGGTGTTATTGCCAACAGAGAGAGACACCCTGGTTCGTTTGATGTGGTTCACATGAAAGATGCCAATGGCAACAGCTTTGCCACCTGATTCTCCAACATTTTTGTTATTGGCAAAGGCAACAAACCGTGGATTTCTCTTCCCTGTTGAAAGGGTATCCGCCTCACCATTGCTGAATAGAGAGACAAGAGACTGGCGGCCAAACAAAACAGCAGGTAAAATGGTCCCTAGGTGACGTGATTGGAAGTCTTTATACTTAATTAAAGGTCATACAGCACGATAAAAAAAAAAAGGCAGTGGAAAAAAAGTGTTTTCTGATTTTACTCTGATGAGTATAACCCATTCAATATAACTCATGATGATATGACCATGACGATTTAGAAAGATTAGCGGAGACATCACTGACTAATATTGCCTACCTCATTTTTGACTCAGGTGAATTCTGACCCATCCTGAATTTTCTAGTTTTTAAATTCTAAAAACCTGGGGCGCCTGGGTGGCTCAGTCGTTAAGCGTCTGCCTTCGGCTCAGGTCATGATCCCAGGGTACTGGGATCGAGCCCCACATCAGTCTCCCTGCTCCTCAGAAAGCCTGCTTCTCCCTCTCCCACTCCCCCTGCTTGCTTTCCCTCTCTCACTGTCTCTCTCTGACAAATAAATAAATAAAATCTTAAGAAAAAAATAAAAAATAAATTCTAAAAACTTATTTACAAATGATACAACACACTACTCAAGTAGCAGCACTGGTCATTGTGCTGCAAGCAAGTCTTTTTAGTCATTAATAGGGGAAAAGAGAGCCCTTTCTTTACTTCAGAAATAATAGCAATATAATTCAATTCCGTTAATATTTATTTAGGACCTGCAGTGTGCCTAATATATTAGTGGAAGTTGATATTGATTATATAAAGCATATATGGAAATGTGCAGATTTTAGGTTTTCCTTTCATCCATAATTTTAAGTACAATGACCTCAATATCATATTTACATGTGCAGTTATATAAAGAAGCCTTCAAAAGCCTATATTTCACTATTTCAAAATAGTAAAATATTAAAAACACATTTAATAATGTTAAGATATGAAAATACCTTAAAATTTTTTTAAAAGATTTTATTTATTTATTTGACAGAGAGAGGCACAGCGAGAGAGGGAACACAAGCAGGGGGAGTGGGAGAGGGAGAAGCAGGCTCCCTGCTGAGCAGGGAGCCCGATGTGGGGCTCCGTCCCAGGATCCTCAAAGGCAGACGCCTAACAACTGAGCTACCCAGGAGCCCCGAAAATATCTTAAAATGTAAGGACTAATGCGCATAAATGATGGAAAATTTAAAGTCAAAATTATAATGGTCTGCAAATTATTTGCTTGTCCACCTGGAAAACCCAAAATTAGTCATTGAAAACCCATTAGAACTCAGAAGAGAGCTTAGTGATGTTGCCATTTGTTAAACAAAACTGGTGAAAATCAATAGCTCTCCTATATGCCAGCAATAAACAGGCCATGTCATAAAAATTACTACCTCAATAGCAAAAGCATATAAAATAACTAGAACAAGTTTAATAAGATATGGACCAATACTACATTAAGAAAACAAAATAACTTCCATATTGATATAAAAGAAAATTTAATAAAAGGAATCATATAACATATTTCATTTTGGATAAACTCAAATGTATAAATGTCAGTTGGCTCCAAGCTAATTTGTAAAATTTATGAAATTTAATACCAACAGGAATTTTAAAGGAAGCTGATGAAATAATTTTAAAATTGACTTGGAAAACGGGTGGTGAAAACAGGACAACATTGAGAATAACCAAATAGTGGAGCAGGCAGCAACTTATTATTCAGAATATTTTAAAATATATTATGAAGTGAAAATGGTTTAAAACTTTTGCACAAATAGACATAAAAATAGAACATAATACAAAACTCAACAATGCAAGTACATATAATAGAATTTCAATGTCATAGTGCTTCTCTGTGAAATAATTAAGCTTCTAAGAACAGAGACACTTTAAATCATGATATAAGTTTCATTGCTTGTAATATCTATGCAAAAACAGGAAGACAGGGAATGAGGCAGGCAACCAACCACATTCCAGGATAATCAGTTATTGTGTAGAAAATGTATCTTTTGGTGAGTTCTTACGTATTTATTTTGGTTTTATTACATGTGGCACTCTAGTCTGCAAAATTGTGGGTTCCTTCCATCAATCCAGATATTAGACACCCTACAGGTATCCTCACAATATTTAGCTTTAACTCAAAATGCTTTAAAAAATCCTTAATGTCCTTGAGTTCTTTGACGGTGAGCAGACTCAGGGCTATTTACAAAAGAACCAGAGCTATTCTACAGTATTACGTAAGGAAAGCATGTCTGGATAAGGCAAAATGACAGAGATTTCACTTATATTCTGTTCTTCGATATTGTTAAGAAGAAAAACCACAGGCTCAAAATGGAGTCACTTATATTATGAGCCCCATGTCAGTAAACCTGACTGCGGTTTCAACCCCCTCTCCCAGGAATGTAACCTTTACTAGTCAACATGGAATTTCCTGGGCAGCGCTATGAAATTCATGGATAGATCTCTTCCTTTCCCCTTAGGAGGATGACCTTGCCTAAAACGATGCATTCTTTGCTAATAATTCCCTTTTTTCCACCCCACTCCCTGGATACCTTTAAAAACCTTTCCTTTCTACAGCTTGATGGAGCTCCTTTCTATTTGCTAGCTGGGATGCTGCCTGCTTCATTGTTTAATAAAGCCAATGTAATCTTTTAAATTACTCAGTTAAACTTTTGTTGTTTAGCAATATAATTTGCTTTAACTTTGAATATTTGACAAACCCATGATTAATAACATAATAATAACCAACATTTGTTGAATGCCAGGAAAGGACTGAGCATGTGACATATGTTTCCTTTAGTCCTCACAACAAACAACATGATTAAATATTATCACTACTATTATTAAACTTACGGAGAAAATGAAGCACAAAGAGTTTTAAGTTACTTTCCTGGAAACATATAATTAATAAAGAGTATACCTGGGTTTAAATTGAGGCAGTTCGACTCCAGAGCCCATGATTTTTATCATTGTGGGCTACTGCTTCTTCATAATATTAACATTAGACTTTTTTAACTAAGACCTCTAAGTTCTCACAAACTCTCTTCCTGTTGCAGCCACGGAAGTGTTTTGTCAAACCTGGGGGCATATAAAAATCACCTGGAGAGATTAAATAATTACAGGTGCCCGGGACCGATCCCAAATCAACTGAGATTGGTAGGGTGTATCCTCAGCACCTGTAGTTTGCAAAAGCTGTCCAGGTGATTCTGATGCACAGTGAGGGTTGCAAACCACTGACTTGGGGAAATATAGACTTAGAGATAAAATTGAATAGTACTTTCCTGGTTGCCTTATAAGATAACTTATGTATGCAATAAATTACGTAGTTTATATCTTTTATACTTGTAATGTGATATACTTCTTATCATTTATTTTTTATTAATTTCCCATGATGTACATTGGCCTAAATATTTGTTTCAATTTTGGTAAAATTATATACCCATCACGGCAGCCCAAAACCATCTCCTCTTCCCTTTGATCTTCTCTAGCATTTATTGTCTTCACTATTTAGCAGCTAGTTATGTAAGGTCTCACAACAATTCTGTCTTCACTTGGAACAAAATTTGGGGGATAATTTTAAAAAGTGGAAGAATAACTCTGAAAATATAATGCACACTCAATATTTACAATTCAAAGATGGCAGAAAAGTAAAAAAAAAAAAAAATACCACCATGCATGAAAAATCTCACCATGCATGATTCATCAACTTTCGGGTGCCTGGGTGGCTCAGTTGGTTAAGCAACTGCCTTTGGCTCGGGTCACGATCCTGGAGTCCTGGGATCGAGTCCCACATCAGGCTCCCTGATCAGCAGGGAGTCTGCTTCTCCCTCTGACCCTCCCCCCTCTCATGTGCTCTCTCTCTCTCAAATAAATAAATAAAATCTTAAAAAAAAACAAAAAAAAAACTTTTAATATTGAGTGAACAGCATTACAGGCTTTTCCTCTGCTTACATACAGTAGATGAGTGAATGGATAGAAACCTAGATTTCTTTTCATTTTATTTTCCTTTTTCCAGCTTTACTGAGATATGATTGACATATAACATTGTGAAAGTTTAAAGTGTAGAGGGTGATAATTTGATACACACATATGCTGTGACATGATCACCATAATGAGGTTAGTTAACCCATCTACCACCATTTAAGTACAACTGTGTGTGTGTGATGAGACCATCTGAGGTCTAATCTCTTAGCAATTTTTAAGTATATAACATGGTGGTGTTAACTATAGTCACCACGCTGTATATTAGATCTGCGGGACTTCTTTATCTTACAACTGGAAGTGTGTACCCTTTGACCCTCAACTTCCCATTTCCCCAACTTCCCAGCCCCTGGCAACCACCATTCTGCTTTGTTTCTATGAGTTTGACTTTTTTGTTTTAGATTTCACATATAAGTGAGATTGTACAGTATTTATCTTTCTCTGTACTCAGGACAGGTGTGGGGAAAATGGTATCTTTGGCAAGAAGCTAGATTTCAGTTAAGTATCATTGCTCAAACAATGTTTCCTGGGTTTCAATATGATATGTCTCCATGAAACTTGAATTTTAGTAATTCAAAATCTTACCTTTGAGGTTTTCATTTACTTGCTTGTTTGTGTTTCTCATTCCCTGTCCAGGGAAGACAGTAACATCTTTGTTGAAAGTAAAGGTGAACTGGCCATTATGAAAATCTTATCTCAGTGTCCAAGCATTAGAGGCCACTTCACTTCAGTCCCCAACTGCCACTTTGTGCAGAGGAGTCTTCATGTCCCAGTTTGACCCCCAGAAATGTTGGCTGTAGTTTATTTCAGTATTTACATGTCTCCTTTTAAGACACATTGTTTCAATCCAAATATTCTATGCTATATTGTTCTTTTTTAAGTTTGTGTATCCTATGAGTACTGATGACTTTTATTATTACATACTATAAGTATAGGGTGTAGAGAAAATGTGTTTCTGCCAGAGTTGGAGATTCAAGAAAAAAATTTGTTTACATTTGGGATCCTAGCATAAGAGCAAGGCTTGGGAAGTAAGAACTCCAGAGAGATTTGGCTAAATCCAGAGGTATGTATTTGCATTTTAACAGAAAATGAGACCTTGGAGACATCTCTAGGTTGTAGAATCTTGGGACATCAGGATTTGTTGGGCCCCGGGAAAGATTTGTTTATATTCCAAAGGTTAGGGTGAGGATGTGGGTTTTGTTTCTATCCCATCTCCATAGAGCAAAGGTTTTTCTCCATCATTTCAAGAGGGAAAGAAAAGTAGCTGTCTCTTGCTTCTGTATAAAAGCAGGAAAAAAATCCATTTTTCTCCATTCTTCACTGATTAGAATAGCTTCAAATTTGTAAGTATAGGACATTTGACTTGGCTTTCAGTAGGTCACTCGAGGAGTAAGAATCAGGGTGTGACAAACAATATGATTTTCATTTGCATTTAAGTGAATCTGTATTTTATTTTTTTAATTTTTTAAAATTTTACTTTATTAGGTTATGTTTAATCACCATACATTACATCATTAGTTTTTGATGTAGTGTTCCATGATTCATTGTTTGTGTATAACACCCAGTGCTCCATTCAGTACGTGCCCTCTTTAATACCCATCACCAGGCTAAACCATCCCCCCACCCCCTCCCTTCTAGAACCTTCAGTTTGTTTCTCAGAGTCTCTCATGGTTCGTCTCCCCCTCCGATTTCCTCCCCCTTCATTTTTCCCTTCCTGCTCTCTTCTTTTTTTTTTTTTAACATATAATATATTATTTGTTTCAGAGGTACAGGTCTGTGATTCAACAGTCCTACACAATTCACAGCACTCACCACAGCACATACCCTCCCCAATGTCTATTATGCTGAGTGAAATAAGTCAGAGAAAGTCATATATCATATGATCTCACTGATATGAGGAATTCTTAATCTCAGGAAACAAACTGAGTGAATTTGTGTTTTAAATGAATGATAAGTCCGTGTCTGAGCCAGAATGTGTCATGTGAGCATTCAGGATGAAATTAATAAAGATGACTGTTAAAAGCACAATAGCGAGTTTTAGTCCCATTTTCTGTGTGTGTGTGTGTGTGTGTGTGTGTGTGTATACATGACTGAACAATGCTGCATAACTGACAGGTTATTATGAAAGTTCTCCATGAAATTGTATTTAGCATGGCCATATACAATTGAGTGCCATTATAACATGCATTCTATAACCATCTTATGAATAATCTTTGTTACTTTACTTCTTTGTATTATTGCTTTGTTCATACATTTTTAATGTCTGAATTGAAAAAGAATTTTCATGGGATGTTATTACAGGGTAGAAACTAAAATATGGCTCCATATAAATCTATTGCATTTCTAAAAATATGTAGAAGTATGTACACCCAAGTGTGCATAATTAGAAAGTAGTCTTAGTGAGAAGTCTGGGTTTCATAAGCCAAGAGAATGAAGGTTGAGCACTTTATTAACATTACTCATGCTGTAAGAATAAATTTAAAAAGCACAATGGCATTCATATAGATGCAGTATTATCATTTTCTATTTTAGTAGTAAAAGGAAAGTTTTCCTTTTTTGTTAGTTTTTAATTAAGTATATGTGTGTCAAACTCTATAGTAATAGCATACATCCTTGTATTTGGGCCTCCTTGTTATAATTCTACTTGGCCTTTCACATCAAGTTGCTAAGAGCAATTAGCAAAAATGTTTTTTATGCTTACTATTTTGAGCCCTTTGCTCTTTGGGGGAAATTTGATGATATAAAAATGATTCCTGCCTTTGAAGTATATACAGAATGATTAGGAGATATACAGAAGAAAGAGTAGAATTAAAATAAGGGAAGAGATCAATTTAATCTAAATTTATCAACCAAAGACTTTTTGATGAGGCAGGAATTATTTGGGTTCTTAAAGGATGTATTAGATTTGGATCAGAAGTAGAGAGAGAAGATGTTTGCTAGGAGGGAATGGCATGGCTAGACTATAAAGTGTGTACAAATGATATACATTTAGGAAATTGTGTGGATAGGTTGTTGAAGTTTGGGATTAGAAAATTATATATGACATGACACTTTAGGTCTCCTGAGCTCTTGCACCATTTGTGTTTCCAAAGCTAGGCCTGGATTATTTTCAACTGGTAACTTGACTGTGTGTCATTAAGACATAACAGATTTTCATTTCATGGAAGTGCAGAGAGCTCCCTGTACATCGACAATGACAGAGTTGATGAAGTGTATGTCTTTGAATCCCTGCTTCACATCAGTCCCAAAGCTTCTTTTCTATAATTACCGTCCACCAGCTCCACCCTTTCCTAGGAGATCCTAAGCACTTTATAAACTGATGGAAAAAATACCTCCTTTCTCTGAAGCTGGCCTCTTCTTGACTGTAACTTACATTCTGGTTATTTATTGTCCCTGATGTCATTCCTCTGCATTTTTTGAATTTTATCTCAAATCCAATCCCCTTTATAATTTATCTTGTTTATCAGTATAATTACCTTTTCAGCCTTATTATAATATCTCTCCTGGGAAAAGGACATCCCCCAAACACTCCTGTCTAATCTGCCTGAATTGTTGCTCTTGTCATATTATCCCTTGTTCAGAAACAAAGTCCCTTGCGCTGGTATCCGAGCCCTCCACAATGTGACCTCAGTCTCCTCACCCACTTGTCTCAGTTTCTTTTGCATAAGGCAAAGGGTACTTCTTCCCTGAACAAACACTATCTCTTTGCCTTATACTCATTCCCTTTCTGATAGAATACGCCTTTTTCCTTGCCCCAGACACAACCATTTCAAAATCCTAACATTCTTATTCTGGGCACCTGGCTCAGTCCGTAGAGCATGCGAGTCTTGATCCTGGGGTCGTGAGTTTGAGCCCCATGTTGGGCATAGAGATTACTCAAAATTCTAGCATTTTTCAGCGCCTATCTCAAAGGCCACTTCCTCCCTTGGAAGCTTCCCTTGGGCTTTTGCTTAAATAACCTTGTCATCTTTTACCTAATAACACAGTAGTTTGTCTACTTGTCATTGTCCTTTTATTTAATTACAGATTTCTTTAGAGCAGAGATGATGTCTTTGTCACTTTAATCATTATTTATAGCGTACAGTATTCTTTCTGACATCTGACTGGCTTTTATGGGGTCTTTGAGACTTTGAGGTCAGTGTTATTTTTAGAACACCCCTAATTCATTTTTTAACTCTTCTGATTTATCTTTTAACACTGAGGCTAAGGTCTTGTGATTGATCTAAATATACTGTTTGCTGGGTCTACATTTCACTGTCATTGCCAGTTAGTGACTTTTTAAAGTAATACAATGTTTCAACTAGGTTACAACCCTTTATTTTTTTTTAAGATTTATTTATTTATTTTAGAGAGAGAGAGAGAGAGAGCATGAGCAGAGGGAGAGGGAGAGAAGCAGACTCCCCGCTGAGTGCAGAGCCCTCAGGGGGGTGAGGCTCATCCCACGACCCTGAGATCATGACCTGAGTGGAAATTAAGAGTCCCGGATGCTCAACTGACTGAGCCACCCAGGTGCCCCTGTTTCAATTCTTTTAATATATTTTAATTAATCTGTATATCTTTTTAGTTCATATTTTTCTTATTTGAAACTAGGCCACTGATACCTGTGACCCAAATCCAATCCTGATGCTCATGCTTTTTGTCTCCATTTATGAAAGTTTCCCTATACAACTTCCCAAGAAGAAAAGCCTTTTCATTTTACTTTCTCACCTCTGTGCTGATGCAGGTATTAGCTGTAGGGCCCTAAGGACACATGTTGTTTTAGACTTTTTTTGATAAGCGCAAATTCACTGTAAGTACCTAGATGATGCTCCCTCTAGGTGAAAGGTTTAGAAGTGTGAAAGAAACTTTTTTCTTTCTTTTTTTAAAAAGCTTTATTGAGATATAATTGATATACAAAGAACTGCAGATACTGTGTATAATTTGATGAGTTTTGACATATGCAAACATCTGTGATACCATCACCACATTCAAGGTAAGGGACATATCCAACATCCAGTGTGTATAAAGTTTCAGTGATCCTAGATGAATAAGTCCTAAAGATCTGCTGTATAGCACGATGCATATAAATAACAATACGGCACTGTGCATTCAACATCTGTTAAGAGGGTAGATCTCGTTAAATGTTCTCACCACAAAAAGAATAAAGGACACTACAAGAAAATGTCTCACTTAATAGAATCACCACCTGCAATGAAATAACCATCCTTTCATTTCCATGCATGAAATGGATGGGTTTGGGGAAACAAAGGTTCAAAGTTCAGAGGTTTTGAAAGTTCCATCCTTCAAGACCACGCAAGATCCATTTCATGCACTAGAGGACTGACACTGTAAGTGGAAACATGTGATCTGAACTTTCCTTTGGGGAGCAGTTTATACATCCAATTAGATTGCTTCAACTGAGGACATAAAAGGGAAATAATGGAAGTGCTCTTAAACTGGGCTAATTAACCACTAAAGATTTTTATATGTGCTGGAGCTGCTGTGTAGAAATACACTTTTCAATTCACAGAAGAAATTTAAAGTACAATTTTTGAGTCCAGTGGCAATAATATTTCTATATAAATATACTCATGTTTATAGGTGTCCTCTTGGGAGGGAAAATACCTTGTCAAGGAACACTGATCTCAATTTTTTTCCAACCATTTGTATCTTATTAGCACTTACGAAATATTTTCTAGCATAATTTTTAAGTTGTTTATCTAAAATTGTCCCTTCACTAGTTTTCATAAAATCATCAACCAGATGTATAGGTCTCTTTGTACTGCTTTCTCAGGACAGAATGGGTTGATAGAGCCTTATTCTGTGCAATTAATTTACCACGTTAGTATAATTCATGTTTATTCCTTTCCTTCCGGCTATGTTGTGTATTCTTACTCATATTTTATAGGGAGGAAAATAATTTCACACCTTTGTTGCAAAACTTGTTGATATTTTTTTCTGATGATCTTTGATTTGTAATTGTCATCTTCTTCAAAAATAATTATGTAGGCTCTGTGAGGTGGTGGGTGAGGGTTTACACATTTTAAGTTATAAATCAGAAAAGAATATTCTTTATGAAAAGAAAGCAACCACCTTCTGATTTTCTGCTAGTAAACATTAAGATGTATTTTCTTGTATTGAATTTTTTTCCATTTTAGTTTGGAGAAAAGAAATAATATTTATTTGAAATTTTTTTTTCAACAGCATTTCCTAGGATAATTCTTTAAGTGCTGTGCCATTTAAGGGCTTTGGGTCCTCAGGCTAACTGGCCTAGAGCTGTAATTCATTCATTCATTCATTCATTCATTCATTCATTCATTTATTTATTTGACAGGGGGGCAGGGGGAGGGAGGAGCACAAGCAGGGGGAGCAGCAGGCAAAGGGGGAGGGAGAAGCAGACTCCCTGCTGAGCAGGGAGCCAGAAGCGGGGCTAGATCCCAGGACCTGAGACTAAGGCAGATGCTTAACAGACTAAGCCACCCAGGTGCCCCAGAATTAGAAGTATTCTTAAACTTACGAGTGACTGGAGAAGACTGATCAGATTAAGAAATTAAGTCTTATTACAGTTAATTTATTACAAGTTCTCTGTTGCTATCTGCATATTTGCATTTCATCATATCATTAAAATATTTAATACTAATGCTAGCTAATGTTTAAACTTAAATTTTAACTGTGATGTTAAAAATGAAATTAAAGCATATTTAAGTGGAAACATGCTTTTTTCCCCCATTTACCTTTTTACCAGAAATAATGCTTAGGCTTCAAGGCTACTGATGAGAGCACCGGGTGATGTAGGAAAGTGTTGAATCACTGTATTGTAACCCTGAAACTGACATTACACTGTATGTTAACTAACTGGAATTTAAATAAAAACTTCAAAAATATTTAAAAAAGAGAAAAAAGACTATAGATGAGATTATACAGATATGGCTTTTATTTTTCACAAATGTAGAGTAGGTTTCTCTGAAAGAAAATTTAAAAATTAAAAATAAATGTAATATAAAGCATCAATTATAACACCTCTTGACTTTAAATCGCATTAAAAAAAATTACCTTTTTGGAAATTGCTAATTGAAGTGTTAGGCGCAGTTTGCCCCTGTGAACCAACACCATGAAATGACAGTGCCTAAATCATAGGATGCCATTATTACTAAACCTTTCAACCCTCTAGAATATAGAAAAATCTCAAAAGGTAGCTATTATATTTGAAAAAAATATTTCTGTACACCTGTATGACTAATGGAAATATAAAATGCTGGCCCCAGAAAAAAACTAGCGATCACGTTGTTCAGTAGTTTTGATACTGGTTTTCTAAAAACTGAACTGTTATATACATTTTTTTTCTTTTTAAAACAAAATTTACAAAGAAGCCCAGTAGTTAAAATAAAAATGTCTTTCACAGCAAAAGAGGAATGGAGATCACATTTTTTGTTTTCCTTCTCTTGAACAGTTTCCCTTCTCCCCTACCCACCTTTACCCACTCCATGAAATACTAAACTTCGGTGGAACAGGTGTGTTCAATGTCTTTGTGTCATTACACATAATTAGACTGACTGGCTTCCTTAAGATCTCAGGGCTGGTTAGGGAAGTTTCAGGGCTATCAACTAATAATTCATGTTGAGTCTACTATGATTTTTTAAATTTCCCTCCTAAAAATGGAAACCAGCAACTTAAATCTTGTTATTACTGATAAATATGAGAATTAAAACTATCTGATATCATACGAACAAAAGAAAAAATCCTGCCCTCATCATAAGTGATAGTTAGAGGTCTTTGAGCAACCTGGCTCAAGCACTGTCTTGGAGTTGGGAACGCTCACAACAGGATGGTATATGATACTTCCTGCATTGGGCTCCTCACATCCCCATCACCAAATCAGTTCAAAAAGGAAGAGTACAATCTCCATAGGTTCTGAGTCCAATCTGCAAATCTCTGCACCTTAGGTTAACCCTCTCTGTCAGCCAGTATCTGCTGGCAATGCAGGCCAGTGACCACAGTCATAAGATACCCACTCTCTGGTGGATGCCACAAACTCAGGAAACATGAGAAGCAGTCTGTGCTGGGGACACCACCTAGATTATTTTAGGAGACATGTCCACAGCTAGCCCTTTATCTGAAGAGCAACTGAGGAATTTAGTACTAGGATAGCCCCTTTAAGTTTCCTCCTTGTTATTCTTGCATGCTGCCTCCCACTGCTCATTGGTACTTCTGGCCGGTCTCAGCTGTCTATCATTACTCACTAACATTCATGTAGCCCGGACCTCAAGAGAGAGGGTGCACGTGCACAGAGGATGAAATGCCTATTGCCAGCAGGAATCAAGACAGATCCCAGCCCTGATACACAGGCAAAGGTTCAGTGGACCACAAGAGTAGTCAAGACATGTAGCTTTCCCAGAATCTACTAGGAACATTATCATTATCATTATTATTATTATTGGATGATGTAGGAGAGACTGCTATCTTTGGCCTAACAGTACATGCAGGACTTCTACAGAATGGTGGGTGTTTCTGGTCCTTTCATCCAGTAACTTCCCCACTTAGATAACCATGTAGTTTCCAGCTGTTAATGGTGATTCAGAGAGTTCCCAAGCCTATCCATGTGTATCGTCTTGGGCCCTCCATGCAGATTCCCTACTCTCTCTTCTTCTCATCCTTTCTCCCCTACACTAAACTCTGGATTCAGAATTTTGACCACCAACCTGGTCTGGGCTCTCTGGACTTGGATTTCCATGTAGTCTCTCTCATGGACCCTGGACATTGCTCTTTCTCTGGATCTTCATCTGTCACTAAATGTAAGTGTCTTGTCTGGCTCCATTCCCGGTCAACTGGCCATTTTGAATCCTTGCTTTTCAAATTGCTTTTGTTTATAAAATAATACATGTGTGAGTGTTTATGGTATTAACACGCCTTAATTTGTGAGAATATGAACTGGTAGAGTATTTTGGGGATGAAATTTTGGCAATATTTATAAAAATGTACAACCTCCAGATACTCTCCACTTTAACCTAATTTCTACCTTCTATCAGACCAATAAACTCTAGCCCAGTAAGTTGTGTTCAAAATATTTCAGTTCTATAAGTCATAGCAAGAAATGGGAAACAAATTATGTGTCTGTCTGAAGGACATGGTTAGGGGCACCAGGGTGGCTCAGTCAGTTAAGCATCTGATTTTGGGTTAGGTTGTGGTCTTGGGGTTGAGGTCTCGGGGTCGAGCCCGCATCCAGACTCCCTGCTCAGCAGGAAGTCTACTTGTCCCTCTCCCTCAGCCTCTGCCCCTGCCCCTGCTTGTGTTCTCTCTCTCTCTCTCTCTCAAATAAATGAATAAAATCTTTAAAAAAAAAAAAGGACACGTTTAAATTAATCATGACACATACATGCTATGGGAGCAGTTATAAAAGTAAAGCAGATCTGCATGTGTTGTCATGGAGAGATCTTGCATTCACGTTAAGGGTGAAAGACTTACGGCAGAATAACGTGTATATCATGACCCATTATATTTTAAAATCATAGATAATTTTATAAACAGCTATGTTGAGAAAGTCTACAATTAGCTTTAAAATAATATACTAGATTAATCATGGCTATCTCTGAGACTGTGGCTGAATTATGAAGGACTATTGTAAAGGTGGAGATTGTGATTTTTCTGTATTTTTAACATTTTTGCACCAAGAATATGTGCATTATCAGCTTTGTCATTAAAATATTTAAATAAGCCTAACAGCAAAAATTGTAGCTGTGTATGAATTAAATTTTATGCTAGCCTATGGAAGAGACAACATCTGAAATCTGAATGGCTTAACAAAACAAAGTATATTTCTTGCACACATAAAATCTGATCGATTTGGCAGGGAATCTTTGTTACCAGGTAACACAGAGATCTAAGCTGCTTCCATCCTGTACTTTGACAACTCAACATAGAGTCCGCATGTTTGCTGCTGAATGGAAGGAAGGACATTATGGTGGTATCCTGGCTCCCAAATGCTTTGGCCTATGACAAACATTGTTTCTGTTCATATTTCAGCAGCAAGGGCTGGTCATAAAATTGTTTCAAACTATAAGCGAACTGGATAATGTAATCCTCCCATGTACCCAGGAAAGAGTGGAAGACAAGTTGTGGATGAACACTTGTAGTCTCTACCATAAACTCTTACATAGTAGGGGCCTGGTAGAGAGCAACCACCAGAATTTGTAAGGTCAATGACCCTTTTCATTTCCTGGTGGAGTTTCTGAGGAGGCAAAATATTCTTGGCAATTCCCCAACTTCGTGAGATCTTACGCGTTAACAGGTCTTTTCCAATACAGAGTCACATATATTTTTCAAAAGGACCTTGTAAATCTTTGCAGAAAGTGTTTGCCATACTTCACTTTTTCAAATGCACCATTACACACTGTCCTTTTCAATAACCACTATGATCACAGTACACTAAGAATTTTCTCCTTACTCTTGGTGCATTGATAAAACTGTACCTTATGGATCTCTGCTATCTATCACCTAACTGAAAATGCCTGGACATCTGCACCGATGCAATTATGCACATTGAAAACCGAAATTCTTTCTATTCTATCTATTCTATCATCTATCTATCTATCTATCATCTATCTATCCACCTCTATCTATCTATCGTCTACAGATCTATCATCTATCTATCCATCTATATCCATCTATATCTATCATCTACAGATCTATCATCTATCATCTATCTATATCTATCATCTATCTATCCATCTATATCTATCTATCATCTACAAATCTATCATCTATCTATCATCTATCTATCTATCTATCTATCTATCTATCTATCTATCTATCATCTATCTATCCATCTATATCTATCTATCATCTACGGATCTATCTATCATCTACCTATCTATCTCTATCATCTATTATCCAAAGGTAATTCCAAGGAACTTAGGTAATTCTACCTCCTAGAAGGACTCCAGAATTTACAGAAACTGAGACACTGTAGATGTTTGCTTACTTAGTTATTTCAATCATCTCTCCTCATCTATCACTTATAGGAAAGGCTTTGGTCTTTAGCCACCAAGTTAGGCTCACTCATTGCTGTATGTGTCCAGTAGCCCACTCAGCCCCCTCACCCCTTCAGCCTCATCTTGCCCTACATCCAAATTTAGCTTAAAATGAACTTTCACTGAAGAAATGGGAGTTTTTTTCTTTTTTCTTTTTTTTTTTTAAGAAACAAAGGGAAGTTCAGCTTTTATTAGGTTTTAGTGAAAATTTGGGAGGTTTGTTTTGAACAAAAGTTCACTGGAGAAGAATCTGAGGTTGTGGTGGTTTCTCACTGGCTGCAAGCAGTGGTTAGCACATTGCTAGGGCAGAGGGGGATCTTCCTTTTTCTTAAAAGCAGGAGATAAACTCCTATGTGAAAAGTGTCCTCTCTTGTCAAGATAATTCTTATCTTCCTTCTTCCTGTTGGTTATACAGACTGCAAGGAGTGGTACTGGCATGAAAGCTTTCCCTTCAGGGCTTTTGGACTTCATTTTATTTTATTTTATTTTATTTTATTTTATTTTTTATTTAAATTCAATTAGCCAACTTATAGTACATCATTAGTTTCAGATGTAGGGAGTTTTTTTCTTATACTCAAATAATAAATCCCATTAAAATTCTACTGCAAATATCAAAATCCCATCTCTTGAAGATATAGCACCCAAACTAGTAGATTCTTTGCCAAATCAGACTACACTCACCAGATGATTCAGAAATCATTTTGAGAATGTGATAAAGACACCCACTGATGATGACCAGGTCTAAGTTTCACTGTCAAAATGACCTTTTGCATGGAACGGGATATTGCTAGGTACCATGGTGAGGGATGGGGGTTCCACGGTGAGGGACGGAATTGCCAGGGAACTGGAATACTCTAGGTCAGGGAAAGGGCAAATGAATCTGGGCTGTTCAACTGGGAGCAGGATGCAGACATCAGAGGAGGATGCAGTGAAGAGCTGGTCAACAGATTCAGGTTCCAATTTGGACAAGAGAGTATATTGGAGAACACCCGGGGAAGGGCACTGTAATGCACATGTAGGAGAGGAAAAATAATTTATCCTCTATCCTTCAGGTGCTTGACTGAGAAGCCCCCTGTAATAAAAAGGCAGATTGAAAGGAGAAAAACAAATTTAATTACATACATACGTATGTATGGGAGCCCCACAAAGATATGAGACTCAAAGAGGTGACCAAAGCAGGAAGCTTTTATACCTTTTTTTTTAAAGATTTTTTTTTTTTTTTATTTGACAGAGAGAGACACAGCGAGAGAGGGAACACAAGCAGGGGGAGTGGGAGAGGGAGAAGCAGGCTTCCCGCGGAGCAGGGAGCCTGATGTGGGGCTCGATCCCAGGATCCCCGGGATCATGACCTGAACTGAAGGCAGACACTTAATGACTGAGCCACCCAGGCACCCAGCTTTTATACCTTTTAGACAAACACTAACTGTGTGAAGAATTGACAGGGCAGAGGGGCTTGGGCTAGGGGTAGTAAATGGTGACAAATTAACAAGGTTTATTTATATAGCCTTCTTGGTCCCAAATTCCCTGTCTCTGGTGAGAAAGATGTCTTCTACTCTCCTGGTACAGTGAAGGCATCTTTCACATGGGAGAGTCATCTCCTTTTTTGGGGGGGATAAAGGAAGGTTGGAGTGTACCTCCTGCACCATCTGTTTCTCAAGTACCTTTAATTCAAAATAACCAATATGCCCAAGTGGCATATTCTGGAGTGACATATTCTGAACCTCTACACACAAAAGAGGTGGAGCTGGACAAAAAGTCTAGCCCCTGCACAGTCAGCTCTCAAGGGACCCTGGGGTTAAGGGGCAGCTGGACCCTAGGTAAATGAAGCCCACAGAAAATTCCCAAATTGTATTTGATTATCATTTTCACCTTTCTTCTTTACATGTGTTTTTAGTACTTCAGATTCAAGGTCCTTTTTGTCCTAAGAGGCAATGTGGAGTAGTGAGAAAAGAAATCAATCTAGAGACAGAATATGGGCCTCAGGCTGGAGGAATGAAACATGAGCTCTAGAATTCAGACTATGAGTCTAGCTTCAGCTCTGTCACATAACCAGACCTGTGAACTTGGGCATATTCTCAAGCTTTGTGAATCTTAGGCTCTTCATCTGAAGAGTGAGTCTGATAAGCCTTGTCATATTGGACTGGTTGAAAGAGTGCAATAGGGTGCCTGGCTGGCTCAGTTGGTGGAGCATGCAACTCTTGATCTCAGAGTTGTGATTTTGCACCCCATGTTGGGTGTAGAGATGACTTAAATAAAGTGCCAATTGGCTATTTCTAGGAAAAAAAAGTGCAATATATGTAAGGCACAGTGCCTCGCGTAACTTAGGTCGTTAATGAATAAGTTATTACTGTGATTATTTTGACTACTGACTCTACCAACCTCACATATGTGATTTCTAAAACTCCAGGATGTCTAAAAAACATGAAGTATTACAGTCCATGGAATATTAGATCAACCAAAATACTGCTTAGCAAATAAACCTCAGTAAATATATCCCCTCTGAGGTTGTGTTCTTTAATAACAGGGAATTTCTAGGGCACCTGGGTGGCTCAGTCAGTTGAGCATCTGACTCTTGGTTTGGGCTCAGGTCGTGATCTCAGGGTCATGGGGTCCAGCCCTGAGTTGGGCTCTTCACTCAGCACATTGTCGGATTGGGATTCTTTCTCACTTCCTCTCCTTCCCCGTCTGTTCCATCCCTGGCCCCTCCAAATAAATAAATAAATAAAATTTAAAAAAAAATAATAGGGAATTTCTTCCCCACATGGATGCAATTCAGAACTCCTAGAATTTGTGACAAGGACAAATTCCTTGTCTCCCTAGCTTCTGTTCCACTCCAACCACTCCTATTCTCATTAATTTCACACCCATAAAAATATAAACATTTCTTAAGACTATGCCAAATTACACTGAAAATAACTTATTTAAAATATGTCTTAAATGGAGTAGTCTCTGGCTTTCCTAGGCCAGGGCAACCAATGGTTTCTCAGCGTCTCATCTCAATAAAGTATCACTGTTATCTCTGAAAACTCTTTGAAGACTATGTGTATAAAAAGTTGTTTGTGAATTATGTTCAATTGCACAGGGATAACAACACAGGACAACTTCCAATCCTGTCCCAAAGATTTCTCTCTTTTTAAACCATGCCCCCTAATTAACTACAAAGAACAGTTTTCCAGTTCAGGTTTTTGAGTCTCAACTTGGAGACACACTATCTGAAGGTCTGATCACTGATCACCACCCCATTAGGCTCAGCTTGCCCTAAATGCAAATTTAAGTTAAAAATTAACACTCACTACAGGAATTCCAGCTCCCCTGACCCCCAAACTTCTTGTCCCAGGGCATTTACACTTGACAGTCGCATATGGAATACCTCCACTTACCTGCTAACTCCTTCTTTTACCTGCCCCTTGGATATTAGAAGGCATCCCACTTAATTATAGGATTGCTGATCCTATAAGTAAAACTTATAAGTGCAGTTGTAGTTATTATTCATGCTATAATTTCAAAGACTAACATGGTGATTGCCAAACAGCCAATGTTCAAGGAAGATTTGGGGAATAAAAGAAACAGTGAGGGGCGCCTGGGTGGCTCAGTTGATTGAGCGACTGCCTTCGGCTCGGGTCATGGTCCTGGAGTCCCGGGATCGAGTCCCGCATCGGGCTCCCTGCTCGGCGGGGAGTCTGCTTCTCCCTCTGACGCTCTTCCCTCTTGTGCTCTCTATCTCTCATTCTCTCCTTCTCAAATAAATAAATAAAATCTTTTAAAAAAAGAATAAAAAAGAAACAGTGAGCATGGGGTCTAATTTATTGATGTTTCTTTTTAATATATCCATAAATAAGTTAAGCATATTCAAGCGTATATAATTTAATTGTATAAAACAAAAATGTAAAACGTATAAGAGGGCCATAGGATGGCAATCTTTAATTTGTTCTCTATTTTTTGAACCCAACCACCTTAAAGCTGATCATTCTCACTTTTCCAGTAAATACCTATAGCAATTCCATGTTATGTTATTCAAAATTACAAAATAAGATGGTTTCACATTTAGTTTCACAAAATAACAAAGCTCTTACTATTAAACCTCATTATAACAATAAATGTATGATCAATATCTTTAATAAACTTGGAGATTTTGAAGCTAATTAAATCTACATTAAAGAAACAATATTTGAACAAATACATGTTAAAAAAGAATAAATTTTCAAGTGACACAATAATATAGGAACACATAGGCATATATACTGTGTTCCTTTCAGCTCCAACTCAGACCTAAATTCTATGAACACTAACTGCCCTTTTACAAACACAAAGTGAAAAACCTGCCTCAGGATTCTCTAGGAGCAAGAGAAATTAAGGGACTTGGCACTAGAACTTGCAGTGGCCACAGAAGTAGGGACAGACCTGGCTGAAATTCTGGCTCGGCCTCTCTCTTCTTCATCTTGCAAAGCCTCCTCATACTGAGATGGGAAAGAACTCGGGTCAGTCCCGTTAAACTTGGCCAGGAACTCCAGGACTTTCATCTTGGTGGTTTCAGCGTGGGCTCTCGGGCCCCACAGGAATTCAAACTGTGCGAGATCCCTGTTGGCCACCTGGCGGTACTCCAGGTACTTTTCCTTCACGAAATCTTTGGTGATGAGCTTCCTGGGCTCCCCAAAGATGGCGTGTTTCCTCCCAGCATATATCCCCGTCCAATTCAGCACTTCCCAGACTTCCTCTTCAGTGGCACTGTTGCCCTTCATGAAGATCACACCCAGGATAAAGATCAGGATGCCGGTCTTGGGCATGCCCTCTTCACCATCCAGCACCCCATCATAGGTGAGGCCCAATTTGATGAAGAGGCCATAGCAGTATTTGATGGGATCCACTCTCTTCACATCAAGGCCAAAGACCATCTCCATGTACTCAGAGGCTCTCAGGAAGATCTCAATGAAGTGGTCTTCATACTCTTTGATGACAATCTTCATATCTGCCTTTGTCACTGGCTCTTTCATGCGATACTTGAACAGCATGAAATTGACCAACGAAATCACCTTCTTATCTAGAGCATCTATGGGCACATTCTTGGGGTCAGGCCCAGCCCATAAGGTGCTATCCTCTTCTTGGCTCCTGGAGCTCTCATTCAATTCACTTGATGAGGTGGTTGTGATGGCAAAGGAAGATGAGCAGAAACTCTGATGACTCTCAGGGGTACTGGGTTTACCAGCATCAGGAGCCTCAGTTGAATTGCCAGCCATCAGAGGATAAGAGGAGAGACAGATCTCTTCCAGAGCCTTGGAGACCTGTACAAGTTCCACATCTTCGACCTCACTGCAGGTCTGAAAGCCCTGATCGTATAAGCATCGTGGATTCTTTTGGTGCTGAAGCATGGTGACTTTTATGAGTGGCAACAGACAGGAGTGAGGACAGGGGAGTGGGCAATGGGGAATCACAGCCTAGGAGGAAGAAGGAGATGTGAATGGCTTCAGCTGCTAAACTCCACAGGGGGGGCTCCGATAAAACTGCCTCCAATGGACTTCTCCTGACAACACTGTTATAGGGCCTCACAGGTCTCCCAACCCCTTAGTTGCTATGTCCCTGAAGAGCAATGAAGGAGGATGTCTGAATACACCTGAGGATGCAGCCAGCAAACCCAGGCTGAGAATTCTCAGATCGCAATAAGCACGTGTGGTGGGGCTCTAGACAGCCATTTCTGTTCTGAGGAGGGTGGACCCATCGGTCCTCACTCAGGTTCATTAACTTGGCATTCAATAGGGCCTGGTGTACCTCCCCTATGCTAATATGGGGTGGTCCCCGAAGACCAAAGTCACATCTCCCGAGACAACTGATGGAGGAACCTCCTCCAGAAGGCCTACCTGGGGTTTCCC
The DNA here is from genome assembly GCF_037043125.1 of Eumetopias jubatus. Classification (NCBI taxonomy): domain Eukaryota; kingdom Metazoa; phylum Chordata; class Mammalia; order Carnivora; family Otariidae; genus Eumetopias; species Eumetopias jubatus. Next base: position 96,214,520 of record NW_028274817.1, read on the forward strand.
AGGGCTGACAGCAGGACCTAGACTGTGTGGAGTCTATCTATACTGCTGTTGGTAGTCCCCCCCCCCCCCCACCGCCCAGTTCTCACTTAGTTGCCTCACTTCTGAATCCAGGCAGGTCTTAGGATCTCTTCATTTGCTGACCTAACATTGTCCCTTCAGAATTAAGCCTCCACCTTCTGATTTCTAGAAGGTAATTAGGGCATATGTCTACAGATAGCCTTTCCCATTGCCTCTCAGTGCTGATGACAGTTCAGGGCAGGATTCATTCATCATGATCCCCACTCTCCTGGGGTCAGGGGACCCTCAGTACTCACTCTGGGTTCTTGACTTGGCAACTGGTGGGGTCTCAGGTCTGACCACTGTATGTGATGTCAACTCTTTTGTGTGTAAGAATGCCTCATCTTCACGAGTTACCTGAGAAGTTATCTATCCCCCTCTATAAGGCCTTCTTGGGCTAACAGAAGGAGGTAGAAACTGTAAAGGTCCCCCTTTACTGGTGTGGGTAGACCCCTTGGATCTCACTTAATGTCCTACTGTGACCCATGAGAGGCTCTGGATCCCTTTCCTGGATGACCTCGTATGATGTAGGTACACACACCAAGGATCTCACCTGTGTGAACCCCCCCCACACACACACACACAAACACCACCACCACCAAAATGGTGATCTTGTCATGTAGTCTCTGCCCAGAGTTCTCTGGACTGATAAAGGTCCAGGGTCTCTTTGATGACCCTATATTTTGGGGTGGATCCTTTTGAGTTCTTACTCTGTATGTCCACACGGACTCCAGTACTGCCTGGCTACCCTGTCCATTGCTGAATCTGAATATGTCCCAATCCCCTTGGTGCCCAGTGTATGAATCGAGCCACTGAGAATCCTGACCATCTTTGTCTGGGACCTATCAGGTAATGACTACAGGGGGAGGACAGGTATCAAAGGGTCTCACTGTGCTCAAATAGATGGTCACCTCCTTGCTCAAACAAGGTGTATACTTTGGAACTTGACAGTTTATGAGCCTCTTCCCCTCTACTGAACTGCTCTTGCTCCCTCAGACTAAAGACTCATTCCTGTGACCACTGAGGAGCAATTAAGGGGTATCAAACCCAGAGTTTCCAAAATGTCACAGCAAGACAGGGCTCTTTTCAGATTATTCTGTTCTGGAGCAGGTGTCCCCCTCAGCCTCACTTAGGGTCCTTCCCTTGACTAATAGTAGGACCTAGGATCTGGAACCCTTCCACAGACCATTCTTCATCACCCTGAGCTTACTGAGCAAGAAATGAGGGCATGTCTCAGTTCTGCTCCAGGCCTCCCAGGGGTGACAGCAGGGCTAAGGAGAATTATGTTTGGCTCCAATCTTCTGGGATAGGTGGTTCTCTCAGCCCTCATTCAAGGCGTCTATTTGGCTACTGGTAGGGCCTCAGTCCCCACCTGCTTAAACCTAATGTCACCCCCACCAGAAAAAGGACTATTCTGCCTGAGACAACCAAGAGGGAAGGAAAGAGAAATCTCATTCAGTCACCACAGCCAGGCTTACCACTGCTGAGAATAGGGGCAAGAACTCTGGAGCTTCTCTGTTCTGGGGTGGCCAGGCCCCTCAAACCTCTTTCAGAGAACCTACCTTGGTCCTAACAGACCTTGGGACTCATCCTTTGCTCACCTAATGTGCTGCAGGCCCTGTATATACAAACACTCCTCATTGGAACACCACAAGGAAGAGGAGCAATATCTCATCAGGTGATCCTTATTGACACACCCTGGACTGACAGCAGGAGTGTTTTGACGAGGGGCCCTCTGTCCTGGTATGACTGTTACCCTCAGTACTAATACCGTGTCTTCATAGGTTCCTGCAACCCCTTGTGCATTTTTCTGTTTGTTAACCTGAGGCTGCCGCTCAGACAAACACAATTACTTCCCTGAGGCCCCTGTTAGATGAAGGGAGAATGTGAGAATCTGACCACCGACCTCAGGCTTCCAAGGGCTAAATGCAGAGACAGAGTGGGGCTCATGGACTTCCCACCTATACTGGAATGGGTGGCCCCTTAGTCCTGACTCAGTGTCTACACCTTGGTTCCTGGCACCGTGTGAGAGTCCTCCCCTCTGTTGTACCGTTGTTCACTCCTTATACTACACACCCACCTCCTAGTGACCTCCAAGGGACAACTAAGGGACATTTTACCTGGATACCCCTGCCCGTGGCCTCCCAGGATTGCCAACAAGGGTGGGTATCGTGGGGCCACCTGTGTTCTAAGGTGGGTGGTCCCTTTAGCATAACTCCGTGTCCTTACCCTGAGTCCTTTAAGCACCTGGAAATCTTCCATCTGACCACCTGACTTCACTCCCTCAGACCAAGCCTCACACCTCTCTTAAATCCAAAAGGATGACATGAAGTCACCTACACGTGGTCATTCCTTTCAGGAACCTCCCAGGGTGGACCAAAGTGGCACGGTGACTCTCTGTCCTGGAATGTGTGGTCTGAATGGCCTTCTCTTATGGTCCTCGTCTTGCATCCTGGCATGTCCTGGGACTTAGACCTCTGACCCAAGTGCGCCCGCTCACAATAAGGCTTCCCTTTCCACTGAACACCATGGGGGAGTGACTGGGTGTCTCTCAGGCTATCACTGCTCAGAATCTCCCAAGGATTCCCTGTGATCTGTGGGACTCCACTTGTATGTGCCGACTTTGCCCTTCAGACATAACTCAATGACAACTGCCAGGGCCTGGGACTCCTGCTGACTGAACAAATCCTTTAACTTCCCAAGCCCCCAAGGAGGAAAGGAAAAGTCGCCTCTGCCTGCCATCCCTTCCGTGGGCCTCTCAGGGCTGACAACAGAGGAAGGGCTCTGTGCACCCCCTCTGCCATCAGTTGGTCGGTCCCACCATCCTCACAAGTGCTTGTCAAATACTGGTTGGTGACGTCCCACCTTCTGATCAAGGCCCCACGTGTCTGAGACGCCCAGAAAGGAAGTGAGGGGACACCTCATCTGCCCGACACGGAGCCCTGACCACAGGGGCTCGACTCTGTGCCACAACCTCTACCCGCGGTCAGGGGAAGCATGAGAACTCACTCGGGGTCCTCGCCCGGACTCCTATAGGAGTCCCCTGCAGGGCCTGAGGCTCCTTCCTTTGCCGACAGGACACCGCCTGCCTCAGACCAAGCTCTTCCCTCCCTCAGACTCTGGAGGCAGAAGTCAGTCAGCAACACTTCCCGCCGCCCCTGCCCGAGGCCTCCCAGGGCTGACAGACTGGCCGAGGCTCACTGAGTCCACCACTGTCTGGAGTGGGTGGTCCCCTCAGGACTCACTCGGGGGCCTTTTCTGGACTACCAGCAGGTCAGGGAACTCTTAGCCCCGCAACAGAAACGCTGCCGCCTCAATCAGATCCCAAAGAGGAAGTGTGTCGTAGGTCAGCCTGACAGACCGGTCCGGGGCTTCCCTGAGTTGGACTGGGGCTCTCATCTAATGAGTCCCCTCATTTCTGTGATAACGAGGTCTCCTCAGTTCTCATTTGGAATCTTACTTGACTCCAAGTAGCACCTGGGACCCGTCCCTCGGCTGCCTTGGTTCCACGCACCTCAGATTGAATCCCGCAAGCCGGGCACTCTGGAGGAGGAAATCAGGGGGTGTCACATCCGGTTACACCTGCCTGGGCTCTTCCGGGCCAGCAGCAGGGGCAGGGCTGTGCGCACCAGCCTCTTTCACAGTGGCGGTTGCGGCTGGTCCCTCGTCATAGTCCTATTGACTTCTGGTAGCCTTGGAATTAATCCCTCTCTTGAACCCATGTCATGCCTCTCATGCCAATGTCCTCATGCCCCTAGAACCCTCAAGAGGAATTGAGGGGATGCTTCAGTCGGAGAGCCCTGCCTGGGCCAATAGGGCTGAAATAGGCACTGGCTCATGTCTATGTGACCCACCCTCATTCTTTGGTTTTGGCCTCTTTTCTGTCCTCATTCATTGGCAGTTCTTGTTTTGGCTCCTTTCTTATGACTCAAGGCTTTCTGGGAAATGCTATATCTCGGCAAACTCTTGATGACTTTACCCACCGAAACCCTTGCCAAGTGTGGAATGGGTCATGTCCCGGTCTTAGCATGACATGAAGAAGTTAGAACACAAACAGTCAGGGGCCAGGATCTCTGGTGGGCTATCAGAGATGAAGGCTGCAATCAAGATGTAGCAACTGAAGCAGAATCTACATAATGCAGAGGAAGAAGAAAAGTTCCGGGCACTCCCATCCTCCTGGGCTCTAATCTCCTCTGGGTTCTCCTGTTGGCTGAACTGAATTGGCATCTTGATGCCTAGGAATTGTGTATAGAAGAGTATGGAACAGAGCAAGAGTGAAGAATGAATCTGAAGTCAAATAGGTCAACGACTGGCATACCACATCAACAGATGAATTTTAAAAATATATTTCAATTGATAAAGAAAAGTGTTTCATAAAAATAATCATTATTCATTCCTGATGAAAGGTATGTTTTCAAAGTAGATAAAGGATATGTATAAAAAAAATCCCTAGAGTAAAAATCATATCTCATGTGGAAAAGTTGAAACCTTTTATTTTAATATTGAGAAGAAAACAAAAATATCTGCTATCACCATTTCTAGTCTACATTTTCATAAAGACACTACATAATAAAGTAATGGGAAATAGTAGTAATCATAGAGATAGAAACTAGAAAATAAGAAACAATGTCAGTATAATTAAACATGAATAAATTGTATATGAGGAAAATATACTAAAGAAAAACTTAAATCAATAAAAATATTTTTAAATAAAATTGCTAGGTATGAGATCAATATACCAAAAGACACTTTTTTGGTAGCAATGCACAATAAAGATGAAATTAAACAAAGACTATCTTGTAAATTACCATAATAAATGCCTGATTCCTAAAAATATACATGATAACAAATATAAGCACTCTATAGAAAAATTATACAGCTATTATTTATTTAAATTACTAAAGACTTAACTAAATGGATAAATATGTTTTTAGATGGAAGATTCAATTAGGTAAACATGTTAATTGTCCTCAAATTTAATCTATTCATGACTGTAATCCCTCGTTCTCAATAAAGCCACATAATTTTTATGTGTAAATGTTTATATACTATACATGTGCATTCTGTGTGAAAGCTGACAAGATAATTCTAACATTTATTCTTTTTAAAGATTTTATTCATTTATTTGAGAGAGAGAGAGAGAATGAGAGAGAGAGAGCACAAGAGGGGGGAAGGTCAAAGGGAGAAGTAGACTCCCCGATGAGTGGGGAGTAATTCTGAAATTTAAACCTACTCGCAAATGGCTATGAATAGCTAAGATACTCTTGAAAAGAAAGATGTGATATTAAAGACTGTAGTAATAAGAGTTTGTGTTACAGATGTAGGCATAGAGAAATAGACCAAAAGAAGTGAATAGCATGTTCCAAAACAGACCCACTATATATCATGTCCCGGTTTATTAAAAATTATCTGTTCAGAGAAGTAGGGGAAAGAATATTGTTTTTTAATAAGAAATCACATTGGTACATTTTGATATTCATATTAAAAACAAATGTGACTAAAATCCTCCCTTACACTTAATAGAAATTCTAGTTCCAAGCAGTTTAAAAACCACTTTAAAACTTTTTATTCTGAAAATTTTATACTCACATAAGTGAAGGAAATACCACATTAACATATTAAATGAAAAAAAAAATCATTCCTAAATTGCTAAACTGGTTTATCAAATTCAGCATTCATTTATAATGAAAAGATATGTTATCTCACTAAAGGATATCTAGAAAAACCCTACAGTAAACACTATACTTGATATCAAATCACTGAGAGCTTTTACTTTAAAACTGGGAAGGATATGAGGATACCTGCTATCACCATGTCTCTTCAATATTTTAATGAAGATCCTATATAGGGAAGTAATGGAAGCATAAGAAAGCAAAGAGGTTTGGATTGGAAAATAAGAAACAAAGCTAGTATCATTAACAGATGATTAGAATATATACGAAGAAAATCTACTAATGATAAATTATCAAATCAATGAAAGTATTTATAAAGGTAGCTGGGTCTAATGTTAATATGCAAAAATATACTTGTATCTGTGGCAACAAAATGTATGAAAAAAAATTAAACAAAATAGGGGTGCCTGGTTGGCTCAGTCGTGAATTTGAGCCCCACACTGGTGGTAGAGATTACATAAAATTTTTTTGAAAATAAAAAATAAATTAAACAAAATACAATTTGTAAATTACCATAACAAAATACTTGGTTCCTATAAGTAAATATAATTTTAAAAGTTTATCAAGTCAGTGAAAAAAATACACTGATATTATTTAGAGAAATTAATGAAGGCCTAACTAAAGACAGAAATATGTTTGCAGATGAAAGATTCAATATTATGATCATACTAAGTCTCCCCAAATTTAATCTACAGATGACTATCATTCTTCTCATACAAATAAAACCCCAAATGTTAAAAAAAAAAACAACACAAATGTTTGTGTGTGAATGCCCGTGTCTATGTGTATGTGTGTTTGAAACTTGACAAGCTGATGATAAAATTTAAATTGGTTCACAGGGACACCTGGGTGGCTCAGTCAGTTAAGCGTCTGCCTTCAGCTCGGGTCATGATCCCGGGGTTTTGGGATGGAGTCCCACATTGGGCTCCCTGCTTCTCCCTCTGCCTGCCGCTCCCCCTGCCTGTTCTCTCTTTCTCTCTCTCTCTGACAAGTAAGTAAATAAAATCTTTAAAAGTAAATAAATAATTTGATTCACAAGTCGCCCCAAATACCTAATATCCTCTTGAAAAATAAAAATAAAATATAGCTTACTTTACTATTAAGAATTAGTAAAAGTCTATAGTAATCAAGAACTTGTGGCATGAGTGCAGGCATAGGCAAAGAGAACAATGTAACTAAACAGTGTCCTCAAACAGTCCTAGTTATACACTATTGCTTGACTGATTAAGTGTGCCATTGCAGAGAAGTGGGGAAAGAGCAGTATTTTTATAAAGAAATGACAGTGGAACAGTTGGCTATAGAAGAATTCAGACCAGCGGTATAGTCCCACCTTTGTCATACTCTAGCCCTGTGAACTTGGGCACATAACCAAACTGTATAATCCTCAGGCTCTTCATCTATTAAATAGGTTGAGAAGCTCTGTCCTCTAGGACTGTCCAAATACATGCGACATACATAAAGGGCATACCACAGTGCCTGGCGTATCTTAGATCGTTAATGAATAGTTGATGGATGCATGTCTCAGAGAACATGAAGTGCTGTAGGACATGGTACAACAAATCAATCAAAACGCTGCTTTGCAAGTAAAACTCCACCAATTTTCCCCATTTGAAGAGAGATTATTTGATTGTTGGGGAGTCTTCTGTAAATGGGCGCAACTCCAAACTCCCAGAATTTTTGTGAAGGGCCATCTTCTTCTGTCCCTCCCAGCTGCCTTTCCATCCAAACCACCCCTATTTTCATTCATTCTACTGCAAGCAGAACTCTATCCCTTGGGTGTAGATTTACAAAATTACATTCAAGATAACCTAATTCAAATGCCCTTTTTAATGGAGCAGGCTCTGCTCTCTCGGCGCAGAACAAAGAGTGCCAGCCCAGTGTCTCCTTCACATCCTGCCTCAACGGAGTCTCAGACTTATTTCTTGGAAACTCTTGGGACACAATATTCCTAAAACACTTAGTTTGTGTATTGAGCTCAACTGCCTGGGACAAAAGTGCACAACTCCTTCCATTTACTGCTGCAGGGGGAGATTCTCTCTGGTTTACCTAAGACACCAAAGCAACTGTTGTGAGCAGTTTTTCATTCCAGGCCTAGTCTCTCAACTGTAAGATACGTCATCTGAGTGTTTGGCCTCTGCTTACCACTCTGACAGCTTCATCTGGCCCAGCACCCAATTTAGCTTAAAATTACCTCCCACTAAAGAAATGGCAGTGTCCAAAACCTCAAACTTCTTTGTTTCATGACATTTACACTTGACTGTTCTGAAACCCATCCCCCCAACTCCCTCTTTTTATTTATTCTTTTTTTTTAAGATTTTATTTATTTGAGAGAGAGAGCATGAGCAGGGGGGAGGAGAAGAGGGAGAGGAACAGAGGGAGAGGGAGAAGCAAACTCCCAGCTGAGCAGGGAGCCCTATGTAGGCCTCAATCCTAGGACCCCAAGATCATGACCTGAGCTGAAGGCAGACATTCAATCAACAGAGCCACCCAGGCTCCCCTCTTTTTATTTATTCTTTAGGTCTTACAGAGTATGTCACCGTCTTCCCTATGTGATAGCTGTTCCTAGATTCCAAAATTCTGTGGGCTAGGGCTGAATCTTCTTTATTTTGGCATCCCCGGTACAAGAAGGAGCCTTCCAAAGAGCAGATTCTCAATGTCTGAATAATGAAAGGGCTGGAGTTAATTTACTACAGTTTTATTTTACCTACATCCTTGAATAAGTTAAGCAAATCTATGTGTCTTTAATTTTACTGGAAGACTAAAATATAAAGGAAACCAATAGTTAAATATTTTTATTTCTTCCCTCTATTTTGTGATCCTGTTTTACTGTGTGATTCTCTCATATTTCCAAGAAAATACCAAAACTCTTACTCTTAAACCGGATAAACAACAATAGATGTGTGATAGAGGTCATTCATAAACTTTGATTATGATGCTACATAAATCTTCTGTATAATGGACAACTGAAAAATACAAAAAAAATTATTCATATAGAATAGGAACACAGACCATATACACCGTGTTCCCTCCAGCCCTATTTTGGCCCTCCACTACTTAGAACATTCACTGCCTCCTTCATCCACAATGTGAATAATCTGCCTCAGACTTCACTAGGGACAGGAAAAGCTACTGGACATAGCTTTGTAAATTTCCCTGGCCACAGCAGTAGTGCCAGCCTTGGCTGCAACTCTGGCTCAAGCTCTCTCTTCCTCATCTCTTGAAGCTTCTTCATACTGGGACTAGAAGACACTGGGACACTATTGTTGACCTTGGCCCAAACTTCCATGATTTCCATCTTGCAGGTTTCAGCCTGGGCTCTGAGACCCCACAGAAAATCATAGCCCCGAGGATCACTGTTGGGCACCTGCCCCTACTCCAGGTACTTTGCCTACATCAAATCTCTGATGATGAGTTTCATGGGTTCCCTCCAAATTAACTACTTCCTCCCAGCATTTATCCCAACAATGTTCAGGAATTCCAAGATCTCTTCCTCAGTGGTATAATTGCCATTCATGAAGATCACACTCAGGAGAGGGATCAGGAGTCCAATCTCAGGCAACCCCCTGCCAACACACTAACTCCCTTTGCTGGTAATGCCCAACTTGCTGACAAGGGCACAGGAGTGACTTCTGGGGTCAACTTCTTTCACATTAATGCCAAAGATAGCTCCATGTACTTAGAAGTTTTCATGAAGATTTCAGGGTCCAAGTGCTTGTACTTTATGTCAACAATTTTTAGCATGTCTGCTTTTGCAATGGGTCTTTCATTTTATACTTGTACAGCAGGAAGTGCACCATTAACTGCACTATTCTTTCTTATTAGAAGGCCTTAGTGTGAGCTCTTAATTGAGAGTGGGGCCTTAAAAATGCTTGGTCTTTCTTCATCTTGGCTCTTGGCACTTTCATCTGATCTCATACATGAAACACTTGCAAGAGCAGTGGTAGTAGACGTGGCTTTCTGAAGTTCCAGGGGAATACCAGCAGCAGGGAAGCTCTGGAGAGTATTTCCCGAAGTGGAAGGGTGGGGAGGGGGGTGTTTCACCTTGGATCTTAAGTTTCTCACAAGCACATTGCTTATTCCTGTGACCTCAAGGCATGGTGACACTGGTCAAGGGCATCAGGCAGAAGTGTGGGCAGGAAAACAGGTAACGCCGGCCTACTGGAGGAGTGAGGATGAGAGGGTGTGTTCATCTTCAAAAGGGAAATACTTCCCTGGCTGTAATAAGGACCTCCTCTGAAGGTTTCTTTGAAGTTGCTTTTCTAGGAACCCACGGGAATGTCTTCTGTTCTCCTGATCGGCCTGTCCCCTGAGAACTCTGATGTAGTGGATTGAATTGTGTGTGCCCCCAAAAGATGTTCAAGCCCTATCCCCCAGTACCTATAAATGTGACTATATATGGAAATAGGATCTTTGCAAATGTAGTCAAATTAAGATGAGGTCATACCGCAACAGGGTGGACCCTAACTTTAATGACTGGTATCTTTATAAGAGAAAAAAGAGAAATTTGGATACATGCAAGAGACACAGAAAAGAGACAAAGCGAAGAAGGCCATGTGCTGGCAGAGGTAGAGATTGGAGTGGTGCCTCCACAAGCCAGGAATGCCAAAAGTGCTGCCAGACCATCAACAGTGAGGAGAGAAGCATGGAGCAGGTTCTCTTTCAGAGCCTGCAGAAGGAACCAACACCGCTGATAACTTGATTTCAAATCTCTAGCCAAAAGGACTGACTGAATAAATTTTTGATTATTTTAGCCACCAAACTGTGGTAATTTGTTATGGTAGTCCTAGAAGCCAATATGCCAAGGAAGGAAGTTACAGTGAGCCTTAGGATGAGGTTTTCCATTACTGCCTGAGACGTACTGGGGTGGCAGGAGGAGTTGGCAGTGGAGCCCCTCTGTTCTGGGTTGTCCTTTCATTTCACATTCAGGATTATCAACTATTAGCTAGGCTTGGGTCCCCTTTACTCTACTGCTCCAAATTTGACATTTTAAACAAAGGCACTTACTTCCCTGGTGCCTCAGCTATCACCCTTACCATGGGGTACCTAGTGTTGGCTATTCTATGAGGCAGTCTCCATTCTGGGATACTTATGGTCAGAACTCAAGGAGGGTCCTCGCTTTTTCTCCAGATAGGATCTGAGACTACTTGCTCCCTTTGGTGACCAGTGGCTACATCTTTAGACCAAGGACTCATGCCCTTAGACCTGATATAAAGAAGTGAATAGAACCCTCAGACTGACAGTCTGGCTCAAGGTCTTCAAGGGCTGACCAAAGAAATTGTAAGATAATAACTTTGTGTTGTTTTAAGCTACTAAACTTGTGGTAACTTATTACTGCAGCAATAAAAAAACTATTATGTTAATTTTAAAAACTGGATATTAGTATTGATTAAATTATTAATATAAATCATTAATAAATTATTAATATTAATTATACATGATATAATTAATATCAGGCCAATTTATTTTAATAAATAAAAATTTTAAAAATCAGGCAAGCTAAGTCTTTAGAACAAAGAAAATTACTAGTGACAAAGGAGGCTATTATATGATAAAAGGGTTGATCCACCAGGAAAACATAACAATCTTAATATGTATGCTCACACAGAAGAGCTTCAAAACAGAATATAAATCTGAGAGAACTGAATGGATTTATAGACAAATCCATGCTTATAGTTGGAGATTTAAATGCCTCTCTCCAAGGGATCAGCAGTAGTAATAGAAAGGAACTCATCAGGGATTTAGAGGATATAAATATAGGATAAAGGTATAGAACTGAACAGTAGCACAATCCAACAGGATACGATTGATGTTTATACAACACAACCCAACACAACAGAACACATGTTGTTTTCAAGCATATGTAGAATATTCAACAACCTAGACCATACCTTGAGTAATAAAAGAACCTTAACAATGGTAAAAGAATGAAATGACACAGAGTGTGTTTTGTGAACATAATGGAATGAAACTAGAAATCAAAAACAGCTATAACAGGGAAATCTCCAAACCATTGGAAATTAAACAACATACCTCTAAAATACATATGGGGCAAAGAGGATTTCTCAAGGTAAATTTAGAATTGTGTTCAGATAAATAAATGAAAAATAAAATACAGGATATTAAAATCTACAGAATGCAGGTAAGGGAGTAATTAAAAGAATTTATAGCACAAATTGCTTATACTAGTATATTAGTTTTCTTTTCCTGCCTTAACAAATTATCACAAACTTAGCAGCTTAAAACAACACAAATGTATTATTTCACAGTTCTATTTGTTCAAAGTCTGACATGAGTCTCATCAGGCAACAATCATTGTGTTGACAGGACTGTACTACTTTCTACAAGTTCTAGGGTCAATCTACCAAGAAAATATTTCAATGCTTACTATGTATTCACCAAACAACCGAGCTGAAAAACACGTGAAACAAAAGCTGATAGAACTGAAAAGAAACACAGATAAATCTATAATTATGTGCGGAGTTGCTGAGAGTTTAGCTAAGCTACTCCATGGTATTTTTGCCTTGGCATCCATTTTGTTTGGCCAAGCAGCCTGCAGGGACCTTAAACTGACATTAACCTCTGATGCAAGTGCATGTCCTAGGTAGGATCCTGCAGACTCACAAGCAATATAAGTTCCTGATACGACTTCACCGACAGCCCTTTTGACCAAGTCTCTCCCCTGCCTCCCAGAACCTTCTCTTTGATGTGCCCTTTAGATAAGATCCCTGTGTAATTTACCAAAATTCTGCTCCTTTGGTTTGAATTGACCAATCCAGCCTTAGCCTGGAATTCACCCAGGAACCCTAATAAAGACATGTGCTCTATGTCCTGCCTCTTTCTACATTCTGCTTTGATCTCCCTATGTGGTCCTTCAAGGCATGCTTCCTCCAAGATCTGTGAGTAGTAAACTCAATTTCAATTTCTCTTGTGGTCCATTGTTGAACTGCACAGCTCACCATTAGCACCTTGTGCTCCATTTAACAAATGTTAATTTAATAAAGTTTAACACTCCTCTCTCAACAAATGATAGAACAGATACAAGATACAAAATCAACAAGGATATAAAAGAATCATCAATCAATAGAATCTAACAAACATTTATAGAACATTCTACACAAAGACAGGAGAATGCACATTCTTTTCAAGACCCTATGCAACGTATATCAAGATAGACCATATCCTAATTAATAAAAGAAACCTCAACAAATTTGAAAATAATTACAATAATATAGAGTGTGCTCTCTGACCATAATGGAATCAATATTAAAATCAATTAACAGAACAACAAGAAAACCCCAAATATTTGGAAACTAAAAACATACTTTTAAATAAACCATGGGTAAAAGAGGAAGCCTCTAAAGAAATTTACAAATGCACAAACTGAATTAAAATAAAAATATAACATTTCAAAATTTGTGGGGGCACAGTTAAAGCAATGCTGAGTGAAATTTATAGTACTAAGATAGTACTTTTGAAAAGTGGGGAGAAAAGGTGGAAAATTCTCAAATCAGTAATCTAAACTCATACCACAAGAACCTAGATAAGGAAGAGCTAAATAAACCCAGAGGGAAGGAAAAAAAATGGTAAGGAGCAGGACTGGAAATTGTAAGCAGGCAACAAACTGATGGGGACAATTAATGAAACAAAGAGCTGGTGTTTTTTGTGGGTTGTTTTTTTTTTAAGCAAGAATCAATAACATTGATAAAACTCTAGTAAGACTGACAAAGAAAGAAGAAAAAAGAAAAAAGTCACCAAAATCATACTGACAGAAAATAATAATAACAATGATAATAATGATTATAGTTATTATCATAGGTAAAATTAGCACCTATTTGTGGCAAAAGTCTTAGGAAATAATAGAGGGGGGTTCCCTCAACTTGATAATGAACATCTATAAAAATCCCTATTTTGACATACTTAATGGTAAAAGACCGAATGACTTTCCCTTAAGATCGGGAACAAGGCCAAGAATGTCCACTCTCACCACTGTTATTTAACATAGTGCTAGAATGTCTAGATAGCCCATTAAGGCAAGAAAGAAAATAAAAGTCATAAGGATTACATTGAGTAGATAATCCTGTGCCTCTTTGAAGATGTCATGACTGTGTATATAAAAAAACCCCAAGAAATCTATAAAACAACTTCTAGGTCTAACAAGTGAGTGCAGCATGGTTGCAGGTTATAAGATCAACAGGCAAACATCAGTTGTATTTCTTTTTTTCTTTTTAAGATTTTATTTATTTATTTGACACAGAGAGAGAGAGATAGCAAGAGAGAACACAAGCAGGGTAAGCGGCAGGCAGAGGGAGAAGCAGGCTCCCTGCTGAGCAGACAGCCCATGCAGGACTCGGTCCCAGGACCCTGGGATCGTGACCTGAGCTGAAGGCAGATGCTAAACCATTTGAGTCACCCAAGTGCCCCGTTTCATTTCAATACTCTATCAATAAACACATAGAAACTACAGATGCAATACCATTGACAACTGCTCAAAAAAAAAAAAAAAACAAAAACACCCAAATCTGAAATACAAAGGTATAAATCTAACAAAACATTTACAGACCTTGTTTGCTGAAAGGAACAAAACCCAGAGATCAAAAAATATCTTTTTTAAAGATTTTATTTATTTATTTGAGAGAGAGAGAGCACAAGTGGGGAGGAAGGGCAGAGGGAGAGGGAGAAGCAGACTCCCCGCTGAGCAGGGAGCCCAAGGTGGGCCTTCACCCCAGCACCCTGGGAACATGACCTGAGCCAAAGGCAGATGCTTAACCAACTGAGCCACCCAGACACCCACAAATAATATCTAAATAAATGGAGTGCTATAGCATGTTCACAGATTAAAAGAATCAACATAGTAATGATATCAGTTCTTATCAAATTAATAAACAGGCTTAACACAATTCCTATCAAAATTTCAGCCATATTTTTTCTATATATAATCTTATCTAAAAATTTATACGGAAAGGCAAAGGAACTATAATAGCTAAAACTATTTTTTTAATGAAGATTTTTATTTATTTATTTGACAGAGAGAGACACAGCGAGAGAGGGAACACGAGCAGGGGTAGTGGGAGAGGGAGAAGCAGGCTTCCAGCCAAGCAGGGAGCCCGATGTGGGGCTTGATACCAGGACCCTGGGATCATGACCTGAGCCGAAGGCAGATGCTTAACAACTGAGCCACTCAGGAACCCCTAGCTAAAACTATTTTTAAAAAAGAAAAATAAAGTGGGAAGAACTGCTTTATCAGATTTCAAGACATTATTTAGCTATAGTAATCAAGATTCTGTGATATTGATGGCTGGATGGACATATAGATGACTGGAACAGAATAGAGACCATAGAAATAACCCCGCATTAAGTATGGACAACTGATTTTCAACAAAGTTGCAAAAGCAATTAGATGGAGGATGGATAGATTTTATAAACACTAATGCTGGAGCAATCGAACATCCATTAGGGAAAAAATAAACGTTGACCTAAACCTCACATCTTACGTAAAAATAAAGTCAAATATAACAGATTTAAATGTAAAATGTAAAGCTCATTTTTTAAAGAAATGTTGGAGCGTGGCGCCTGAGTGGCTCAGTCGGTTGAGCATTCATCTATGTAAAAAAGATTTATATGTGGAATACCTTAAGATCTTTGAAAACTCAATATTTAAAAAAGGAAACAATTTAATTAGGAAATAGGGTGCCTGGGTGGCTCAGTTGGTCAAATGTCAGACTCTCGATTTCAGGTCAGGCCATGATCTCAGTGTTGTGAGAGCCCCCATTGGGCTCTGCACTCAGTGGGAAGTCTGCTTGAGGATTGTCTCTCTCCTTCTCCCTCTGCCCCTCCCCCTGCTCGCACACATGCACTCTCTCTAAAATAAAAATAAGTAAATCTTAAAAAAAGAAAAGAAAAGAAAATGGATAAAGATATTGTGAAATAAAAAGTACATATAGTGGTCTCTGCTCCCATTCCTGGAACAGAGCTCCTAAAATTCTTATAATTTCCTAAATGATAAGAACACTAGGAACATCTCACATCTCTTATTGTAATATTTGTCTTTGACCCCATCCCTGAAACAATGATCCTAAAACCATCGTGATTTCCTAAGTGATGAGAGCACTAGGGGCATAATTTTTTCTAATGAGGTGACTCTGGGTAGGCTCCTGGATGGTTCCTGGATGGGGCCTGGTCACCAGAAGGGCCAAGCAAGCCATGATTAGAGGCTTGGAAATATTAGCCTCATCCCCACCCTCCAGAGGGGAGAGAGGGACTGGAAAGGGAGTTAACTGATCATGCCTACATGAGGACGCCTCCATAAAATCCCAATAGTGGACTTGGAGAATTTCCAGGTGGGCAAACACCAGACCTCACCCTATGTACCTCTTCATCTGGCTGTTCATCTGTATCATTCATCAGATCCTTTAATAAATTCTGTGAGCTGCTCTAGCAAATGAGTCAAACTCGAGGAGGAGGTCTTTAGAATCTCTGAAGTTGACCAGCAGCATAGGTGACAACCTGGGCCTGCAACTTGTGTCTGAACTGTGTGTGTGTTGTGGGGTGGGGAGAAGGTCGTGGATGGTGACAGTCTTGTGGGACTGAGCCCTTACCTTTGGGTAGATAGTGTCAGAATTGAGTTAAATTGTAGGATACCAGCTGGTGTCACAGAGACTTGCTATGGAGAAAAAAACCTCCACATATTTGGCGACCAGAATTGTCAGAAGTGTGAGTGTTCTGTGCATCTAGTAAAGGAGACCCATAGGGCAGAAATATACAGTAGGGAAGAACTGGATTTTTCCTTCCAGAGGAAGGTAGAAAACTGAATTATTTCCTATACAGATATGCAGGGACATTTCCCTAAAGAGGATATACAGATAGCAAATACGCACATGAAAAGAAGTTCAACCTCACTACACTTCAGGAAAATGCAAAATAACAATCATGTTAAGATACTTCTTCATACTTATCAGAACAGCTAAAATGTTGAAAAAAAGGTAAAAATTCTAAATATTGGTAACGATGCAGAGAAACTGGATGACCCATACATTGCTGGTGGGAATGTAAAATGGTACAGCAACTCTGAATATAGGTGAAAAATAAAAAAAAAAAAACCAAAACACTAAACATACATTCACCATAACTAGAAATTGCACAACTGAATATTTATCCCAGAAAATGAAATCTTTTGTCCACAAAGAAAACCTATACATAATTGTTCACAGTAGCCTATTCCATTATTTTAAAACTCTCATTATGAAAAACTTATTCCTGCTAACCACACTCTCCAATGTGTCAGTTTAGGATCACCTTTTTCAAAGTGAACACATACTTACCTTTTTTTCCACATTGTAAATGTGATAACTGAAAATTTGAAATGCATAACCAAGTATAAAGAAAAATACAAACTCCCATCAGATAAACACAGTTATATTAACACAACTGGTAAATTTCTCTCTGATCTTTTAATATGTACATGCCTGTGTTTATTACACATGTGTGTATATATGTATACATATATACACACATGACATGCTACATATACACATTAATATCTATTATTTAATGCTTACTACATACCAGATGTTAAGAACATGTATTTTATGTACATTTTCATATTTAATCTTCATTATAAACTTATTTGTCTCCTCATGTTTAAAAAAAATGGAAGCAGAGAAACATTAAATTTCCCAGTATGCACAGCTATTAGGTTACTAAGTGTTGGAGTAGAGGTTAAGAATGGCATCTGATCAGCCTGTCTGTCATACAGTAGACATGTAACCATCATATAAATACATACATATACAGACATACACTTGAATATATCCCAGAAAACTTGGCATTAATTTAACAAAATTGTTGACTTAACTATCTGTAGGAAGTCCTGAAGGTCCATGGTCCTTGACATGTAATTTATGGAAACAAAATTTAATCATATTTTTGGCAGAGCTAGTTTGCAAGAATAGATCACTTGTGTGAACCTAATAGACTGATTCCCACCAAGTGTCATGGATGTTGAGGGAAAGGTATGCAGAGCTGAGAATGAAACTATGAACTGGGGACATGCAGTGGGGACTTGTAACAACGGTAATCCATGAACATAACAAATGTTAACTACATGGAGATAAATGATAAATGCCAACCAAATAGAAAAAGTCTATGTGAGCTTTTAAGTTACACAGAGAATGAATTATATTTTGTATTTCTAATTACAAAATAAATCATAAATTATTTGCATCATTTGGTTACCCTAATTGATTTTTCTTTGCCTACTTCTAGTTTCCAAAGATCCTGATGATTTAAATAGTCTAAGTCATTCATCAGATAATAAACATGACCAGTCAACCTCATGTACTTCATAAAAACATTTTTCTTTCTTAATGATCATAGGGATGAATATGAAGACACTCTAATCATTGAAACCCATTCATTTAAACTCAGTCTTGGTGTTTTAATTGTCTGCAGGATATTGAGTGCTCATCAACACTGCTTATTTCATAATTAATGCAGAAATTGAAAACTTATTCTTCCTGACCTTTGCTATCATAACATCTGGATACTATTACATCACAAAGTATCTATTTCTTTTTCATGTATGACATCTAATTTTTTGTTTTAGTGTCAACTAAATTTACCCACCCTTGCTTTACTTTTACTTTAAAAGTTTTAAGGAAGCTATAATGTATGAGAACTTTATATTTTATTTTATGAGATAATATAATTTGGTTAGAAAAATATAATTAATATGATGGATCATGGAAACAGAGACATACCACAACTGATCAAATCAGTCATTTCTTTTCTAGGGCCTCCTCTTTCTTTAACAACCCAACTCCAAGTCTCTTCTATAGCTTTATTGAATTCTAAAAGTTTTTCTTAGATCCTTGATTCACCAATTGTCCTCTAATCTCCTTCAACTACTACCAGTCCATCAAATTTTACAGCAATTAGTCTATTAACTGATTTACATTACAAAACAGGATATATTAGCCAATTTCTTAACATTGTAATTATTTGGCCACAACATTTCACTAAGATTCTAGTGATTATCATTACCTTCCTCCAATCAACTGATGTTTGCTTCCCCTGCCATTTATTTGTCCTTGATTTGGAGTGAAATTCTATTCCAGTCCTCATACTCTTTGGATGATAGATAATGGGGTTTAGGGAAGGCCGCCGAAGAATATGCCACTTTGGCCTATTGATTATTTTGGATTAAAGTTACCTGAGAGGGGCGCCTGGGTGGCTCAGTCGTTAAGTGTCTGTCTTCCGCTCAGGTCATGATCCCAGGATCCTGGGATCCAGCCCCACATCAGGCTCCCTGCTCTGCGAGAAGCCTGCTTCTCCCTCTCCCCCTCCCCCTGCTTGTGTTCTCTCTCTCGCTGTGTTTCTCTCTGTCAAATAAATAAATAAAATCTTAAAAAAAAAATAAAGTTACCTGAGAAACAGCCATGCAAAAAGAATATTCTGACCTTCCTTCTGCCTGCCTGAAAGCAGGAAATAAATCCCCAATGTGAAAGGTACCCTCTCTGCACCAGGAGGTAGAGAGACATCCTTATCACCTGAGATAAGGAATCAGGGCCCAGAAGACTATATAAACAATCCCTGCTTAGATTCTTCACTAATGAATACCCAAACCTACATTTCTTTATTTTGTTAATTCCTCAAAAATTTATTATTTCTCTAAAAAGTATAAAAGCTGACTGCTTTGGTCCCTTCTTAGGTCCCATATCTATAAGACCATCATACATACTAATTAAATTTTTTTCTCCTATTAATCTGTCTTGTGTCAGTTAAATTATTAGAAGAACCAAAAGAAATCAAGAGGGGTAGAAGGGATAATTTACCCCTCCCTTACAAAGCTGATAAGTTCTTTGGTGAATGAAGTATTTGCCGAATAATTTTCTCTCTACCTCTCTAGGTCCTTGGGTGAGACCCTTCTCCCCCCCATAATAAAAGACAAAGTAACAGGAGTAAAACAAACAAAAGTTTAATAACATATATACTTCCTATATACATGGGAGAAACACAGAAAAACTGAGTAACTCCCCAAAATGACCCAAGTTACCACCTTCAGCTTACCATCTTCAGCTTAAGACAGAAGAGAGATGCTGGGGGTGGGGGGAATTCATGGAAAGGTGAGAGAAGGAAATATTTACTACACAAAGTTTGCCTTGCCATGCAGATAAATCTCTCACATAAAAAAGTTATCTCTGGTAATAGCTGTCTGTTTGGTAAGGACCCCTTTCTAATATAAATTTCCTTTATAAATGTAGGTTTTCCCACGAAGAGGTAACTTCTCTGTTCAGAGCTTCTCCTATGTCTACAGTTTCTCAAAGCCATCAGCTCAAATTAATCCTTAGGCCAAAGAGGCATATTTTGAAGCGGCATATTCTACTGCCCTTCAAAAGCATCATTGGACTTTCAAGTATTTTCAATGTTGTTGTTGCCATGACGAAAAATTTCAAATTCTGTTCACATTGCTTCTCCAGAACATTTCTTTGATTTCTATCATTCCTCTTTTTCCTTACATGAGCATAATCTATTTTTCCAGTTCTGGATTATGCCAAGCATGGGTTGATGGATTTTGTAAATGAGCAAAGAAGCAACTGTATTTATTGAAATAGTTCACTGAATGATCTTACAACGGATTGCCTTGCTATAGCTGTGTAATTGATGGATTAAGAAACTTCTTTTGTGTTCCACTTAGTGCATGTATATGTATGCAAATGTATGCATGTGTCCACATCTGTGTGCACATGTACATATGAATGGTGTATGTTTGTAGCAGAAAAAAGGAAGTCAGTGCACATAATGCAGAAAGAAAATGATATAAACTTTATTAATTAATCTTTTTTTATGATTTTATTTATTTATGTGAGAGAGTGAGAGAGAGCACAAGAGTGGGGTGAGGGGCAGAGGGGGAAGCAGACTCCCTGCTAAGCAGGGAGCCCTGTGTGGGACTCAATCCTGGGACTCCAGGATCATGACCTGAGCTGAAGGCAGCTGCTTAACCAACTGAGCCACCCAGGTGCCCACTTTATTAATTAATCTTAAGACTAAATTAATCTCACTAGTTTCTTACCACTACACTAACTCACTTACCACAGAATCAAGAAAAATATTTCAGCTCAAATATAAGAAGTTCTCAAGGATATTAAGCCTACACATCTGCTCTATATAACTAAATTGTTATTTCTTTCATGGTCCTACATACATTATTTCTTCCTTGCAGAGTGCATTACCCATTTATATTTAGCATTTAAAAATCTTCAAAATTTTGTGCAAAATACACATATTAGGTTTTCTTTTCAAGCCATTTACCTAAACCAATCATTCTATTAACTGTAGCCTAAACACATACATTGGATATCCCTGTTAATGTTAATTAATGTTAATTTGCATTTGTCTGCTGTCATAGGCAGAATTCTAAAAATGGTCCCCAAGATTCCAGCCCTCTAGTTGCTCAATCGAACACTAAGCTAGGAAGAAATTTTACAGGTGGAATCAAAAGTTCCAAATCAGTTTACCTTCAATTATGGAGATTATCAGTTTACCTTAAATTATGGTGGGCCTGACTCAATCAGGTGAGAAGCTAAACAGTTGAGTTTCTCTGAATGTGTGGAAGTCAGAGGGATCTGCTCCTGCTGGACTAAAGGAAGAAGGAGTAAAGTACCATTGAAACAATGCCCTATACACTTAATGAGGTTAAAAATGTCACCAGCAAGACCTTCACTGACCCCTTTTTTCTTCACAGGAATGTTAACCTTATCCTTTTGGTTTTTTAAAAAATGTATTTCTTTATTTGAGAGAGAGAGTGAGTGTGGGTGGTAGAGGAAGAGGGAGAGAGAATCCCAAGCAGACTCTGTGCAGAGTGTGGAGCCCAACTCGGGGCTTGATTTCAGGACCCTGAGATCATGACCTGATCCAAAACCAAGAGTTGGATGCTTAAACGACTGCACCATCCAGGTGCCCTTAACCTTATCTTTTATTTATTTTTTTAAAGATTTTTTATTTATTCATTTGAGAGAGAGAGAGAGAGAGCTCACAAGAGCACGAGCATGGGGGAGGGACAGAGGGAGAGGGAGAAGCAGACTCCCTGCTGAGCAGCGAGCCAAAAGTGGGGCTTGATCCCAGGACCCTGAGATCATGATCTGAGCTGAAGGCAGATGCTTAACTGACTGAGCCACCCAGGTGCCCCCCTAAACTTATCTTTTAGAGGAAAACAACGAGAAATGCTCTGGCCAGCCTAGACCAGTTTGAGCTTGGCCACCTACTCACACCTACACAGATGGACCATGGCATGCCAGACAGCTACCTCCACCTCATTATAAAGTTATAATCCCTGCCTAAGGAGGAACATAAACCTCATTAACATAATATACAATGCATCTATAGGCATGTTTCCTAAGTATGCATGTGTGACCTTATATCCACCTCTACATGCAATGAAAAAAACTCCCCTTTCTGAATATTCATCCTAGCGCTAGATAAATCTAAACAAACAAACAAAAAAAGACAAACCACTCATGCCTGCTTTGGGAGTCACAGCTTTGAAAATTAATCCCCACGATCTCATTTGTGGAAACAAAGTTTCCTTTGTGTGACAACTCCATATGGGATAGCATCTATCTGTAATTCACCAAGGAGCAAACTCACTTTAGTTTGGTTGCACCATGTTGTGGGATGGCTTGTGAGTGTGAAGCCTTTAAGAGCTGACAGTTGCCCCTGCTTGACAACCAGCAAGAAAATAGGCCCTCAGTCTTACAAGCGCAAGGAAACAAATTCTTGGAACAACCATTGTGTTTGGAAAAGGAGCTAACCAAGATTTAGATGAGCACTATAGTCTGGATGATACCTTGATTTCAGCCTGTGGAACCTGAGCAGAGAACGCTGCCATGCCACGCTGGAATTTGATATACAGAACTAAGACAATAGGTGGTATTATTTTAAGACATTGAGTTTATGTTAATTCAGTATGACAGTGTTGGGGAAGAAGAATTTCCTCTGCCCTTCAAGGTCCTTCTAACTGGACTAAGAATCAAATTGACATGAGACGGAGTAACAGAGGAAATCAAATTTAGTAGCATATGTACTTACAGGGAATTCACACAGACATGGAAATTCCAAAGATAGGGAAGCAACATGATGCTAAGGAGAGGTGTAAGGGTCTGAGGATATAAAGGAGAGAAAGACCATCAGCAGGAAGGTGAAAGATGTTTGGAAACCAAAGTTTCTGTGTTATGTGGATAAGTTTCTTAGGTAAAGAAGAATATGTTAATAGCTCTTCCTGGTAAAAGAAGACAGTTGAGGGAAAGGCAAAGAGCTTTTTCTGAACCTGTTGGGTTTGGATTGCTTTTAACTCAAAATAATGTTCATGCTAAAGTGGTTGATTGTGGGGCACCCTGCCTCCACCCCTATAAAAGCACCATCAAATAAGTGATATTAAACCCTCTTAGATTATATCTATGTAGGTATGTTATTCAAGTAAATGTTCCAAAAATTATATGAAACTCCTAGGAATCTGATGTCCTATCTAGTATGTTATTATCTTGAAGTTTTGGGTGTCACAGAAATAAAAAAATTTCCTTGTCATTTGCATTCTAATCAGATATTTAACCATGTCCATTTTTAAGTCTTTTATCATTTACAGACAATTATACTTTTACTCAGATGCGTTTATAAAAATTCCCTGCAAGTTTGCTTCATCTTCAATGAGACTCATGGGAAAAACTCTTGAGTACAGGTTTCTGATAACCTTAAGATCATAAAATTGAACTAGATAAAAATTTCCAAAAGTAATGGAAAAATCAGATTCAAGCAGAACAAGAATTAATAACATGGGACTGAATAAACTGAGGACGATAATCATACTTTTTATGACTTTTTGCTTGAAACATTGCTGACTTTTAAAAAAATGTTTTATTTTCTTCCAGATTCAGTAAAATTGTTTCTCTTAAGCTAATGGGTTTACAGCAGTTTGATAAAATGTACTTTTATGAACAAATTGAAACATTTACCTTTTCTCCCTACCTGAACCCTCAAAATTCAGAAACTCTCAGAGAGTATTCTTATATTTTTATGACAATATATTTATTTGCATAAGTTCAATAAGAATCTGTTCTCCTTATGACAGGACACGATTGGAAATACTGGTTATATTACCAAGGCTTTGACTGGAAAGCCATAGCTGGGAAAAACATGTATAGGATCAGATATGACCAGACAGCTTTAAGAAACTAAGGTTCATTTTATGGAGCCAATAAAGCGCCTTGGAAATCTCAGCCTGATACCTTGCTCACAGAGTTCCCAGCACTCCTATCAGGTGAGCAAAGAAGGTCACTTCCTGGCATGTGCAGGAAGCTCAGGATATTTGGGGGAGCTTGAGAAGACAGGAATTGACCCAAATCTATAGGTATATTGCAGACAAAATCTGATGGCAAGTATTTGGCTTGGCTTTTGGCCTTGAGAAGCTGTTAAAAGTTCAATCTAGAGATTTCTTATAAAAAGTTCCAGCAAAGCAGGTTTTAAAGAGTCTATATGGTGAATCACTATACTTGGCTGCACTTATGTAAATAATCAGGCCAAGTTTTTTTGAAACTAGTCTTATTTTGCAAACAAATTAATATTAATTTAGCTATCTTTAGTAAGAATGAGGGTGATTTGTGGAGAGAAAATATGCTTCAATAACACATCTTTGTAGATATTCGATTTTAATAGTATTCATTATAACTAGACTAGATCCTGATTTCTTCTAGTATCCTCCATTGCCTGGTTATAACTCTCCAAACTAACATTTTGATTTTTCTCCCATCTTTCTAACTTGGAAGCATTTGAAAACTAAAACTGCCTTTTTTCCTGAAGCCCTAAATATAAATGACTTGATGTAAACTTCAGAGAAGTCCCCACGATAGCTCATATATAGACAATCTTCATGCCTGTTTCTTAGTGAGCCACTCAGAGACCACGAGAAACATCTGAACTACAAACCAGCAAGATCTGCAAGATTGCCACTACCTGCCCTCACTCTATCTGAAGATGCTTTGAGACTGACATCTGCAAGTCTGCTCAACTGGCTACCCTCAGAACTCCAAAACTGGCTTAACATTTGAACCAAACATTAACCCACTGCTTTCCTTTTGTTTTCATAGAAATGCCTCTTATTGAATGCCTGAGTACTTAAACCACAGTCTTGAGTCTGCCTTGATCTTCGTAACTAGCATGGTGATGTTTAATAGGTGTTCTTAAGTTCATATGATTGATTTACTGACCCTTCTTGTGGATGTATAAATCTTCCACTCCTTTCTAGAAGGAGAACAGTAAGTTGATGCAAGTCACAGAACAGGAATTAGACCTCTTCTACAAGCCTCAAGCACCGAGGTAACATCTAAAAGCTGTAAATAGGCACCATTAAATCTACATGGAGTCAGGAAACGTTACAGGCCATTGCACCTCCTCACTGATTAAGGACCCCCTGTTCTTTTAAAACCCTCTTGGCTAGGCAGAAACCGCAGAGTTGGCTTTGGAACAGATCCTGTCTTTCCAGGTGGCCTGCCTCCTGAATAAAAATCATAATCCTTTCAAATGAGCACCTGTCTCTTGAGTATTGACCTTTTGGGTGAGGGGCAGCCAAACTTGGGATTCGGTAACAAATTCTGGCCAGCCAGCCAGCAGCCAATGCCCTTGTGGGGTCCGGTTACCCTGGGAATCCACAAAGTGAAGCAGTTGGCTGTGGCAGCTCACTAGGGCTCGCCCATATTTGGGCAGAGGAAGCAGCTGGCCATGGCAGTATGAGTTTGTTTCCAAGGCTAGTAACTTGGATGACCGCAGGTTAGCTGCTCAGGGCTAGTTGGTCTTGAGGAGGGAATCTGAGGGATCTGTCCCTTCAGCTGCCTAGGCTTCTTTTGTCTAGAGGAAATTCTCTGTTGATTCCCTACCGACACCGCCAGTTTCACTTTTTGACTTGAATGGAAAGGAAAAAAGCATTTGGGGCAAGAGTTTCCATACTGGGTACAGAAGTTTGTCAGAAGTGCACATTGACAGTTTCTCTTTTGTGAAGTGCTAGGTGCTTTTGTTTTTGTTGTCTGTACTTTTTCCTTCTGGAAGAGGCACAACATTTGGGAGAAACTAAGAACTTGAATGACAGTCAAGTCCTTTGGGATTCAGGGCAGATCTGTCTTTGGTGTGTGTGTGTATGTGTTTGTGTTCGAGTTTATCATCTTTGGTATAATGGGAGGTTCTATCTCTATCCCACCAACTAACTCATAGGGTCAAATTTTGAATAAATGGAAAGAATATCGCCAGGAACCTAATAAGAAAAAGATGATTTTTCTATTGCAATATTGCCTGCGCATTGTACCATCTAGAATCAGATGAGATGACCCCTCGATGGATCTTCCAACTATTACACCATTTTACAATTAGAATTGTTTTGTCTAAGGGCAGGAAAGGATGATGAGATACCCTATATTCAGGCCTACATGTCCTTACACAATGAAGATGCTGCCAGGGAAAACAGTAAGTTAATGGTGCAGAGACAAGGAGAAAAACCAAAGATTTGTCTTGATGATGCAAATGAAAAACGAAGAGAGAAGGAGAAAGAATATATGGCAAATCTAGCTCTACCACCCCCTCCTCCAGGGCTCTTATCTCCACCTCCTCATCCTCCTGTTGGGGCTTTGGCCCCATCATCCTATGGGAGGGGAAAAAGTAATCCTGGAACAGTCTCTTTACCACCTAGCAGGGCTCCCAATTTGGACAAGGAGTACCCACTGCTGGGGAGCCAGGCCATGTCCTTTAAGATAATATCTAGTAGGGGGCATTGGTGCTCAAGGACAGCCTCTCAGATATTATTGGACACATACTCCTTTTTCAACTTCAGACTTAATGAATTAGAAAAATGTCAACTCCTCTCATTGAGATGACCCCCAAGAGATGGTGGAACTCTTTTTGAGGATTTTTGCGACCCATCAGCTGACTTGGGTGGACATACAAGCTTTAATGAATATGATGTTAGCCGCCACAAGATGGCTAGTATCGGCCAAAGCATATGAGGAAGCTCAGCGCCCACATCAGGAGACCCCAAACCCAGCTACTGCCATCCCATTGGTTGAACCCAACTGGTACCTAAACTGAGGAGGTTTATCTTGGCTTGAGCATTACCCAAAGCGTGTATTGGCAGGGTTGAATAAAGGGGTACCCAAGCAACATAGTTTGAACAAAATTCAGGAACTGAGGCAAGAAACAACTGAAAACCCAGCAGCCTAGTTAGAAAGAATTTATCAAGCCTATTGGAAATATATGGATATGAACCCAGAGGCCCCAGAAAAAATCCACATGGTAAACATGACATTCACTGGACAGAGCACCCCTGACATAAGGAGAAAGTTCCAAAAGTAGAAAGTAACAATAGAAATGAATGAAGAGGCCCTGGGGCTCCCTACCACCTCATTGACCATTTCCTCACAGGAACCCTGAGTACAACTGACAGTGAGAATCCAAATGATGGACTTTTTAGTAGACATAGGGTCCACATACAGTGTCTTAAATACTAAAATTGACATGGAATGCCCAGAAGGTAGTGTCTACAGTCAAGCACAAGTCAAACACAACAAAGAAGGGGCCATATCTACAGAAAATGGTCCATAAAGTCACCCAGAGACGGCTGACATGTGCAAAGAATAATCCAAAAAAATGAGAGATCCCCATCATGCCAAGGGATAAAATATAAAGAGGAATGTCCTTTTGAGAATTGGCAGGTAGACTTTACCCAAAGGCCTAGGACTCCGGGGAATTTTAAATATTTACTAGTGTTTGTAGATATCTTTTGGGGATGGGTTGAAGCCTTCCCTACCCAAATAGAAAAAGTTGCGGCCATTGTAAGACTTTTGCTAAAGGAAATTACTCCTACGTTTGGTTTATTAATATTATTCACAGTGATAATGGACCAGGTTTTGTATCTGGTGTAGGGTAAAAGCAAGTGCTATTTTCCATATCAACTGGAAATTACATGCTTCATGGAGACCTCAATCAACAGGAAAGAGAGAAAAAAAATGAATCATACATTGAAAAAGACTTCTGCTAAAATCAAACCGAAAAAGAGGTAAGGTTCTACCCATTGCTCTGCTCCACATTAGGGTTGCTCCCAAAAGTGGGCTAAAATTAAGCCCTTTTGAGATTATATATGGGAAACTCTTTCTGGCCTCGGCTCTAGGGATACCACATTTAGACTTAGAAAATGATAATAGGATTAAACAGTATATACAACATTTGAGTCAAATATTAACTGTGTTGTACCGGTTGGTCCTTTCCAGGTCTACATAGCCTTCAGATGAGCCACTACATCTTTCCAGCCCTGAAGACAGAGTATTGTTAAAGACCTAGAGAAATCAAGGACCCAATCATCAGTTGGCTGAGAAATGGCTGGGGCTTTAAGACATCTTATTAACCACTCACCTCTGTAAAACTAAGGCCCATAAAGCCATGGATACACCACATCAGAATGAAGAGGGCTCCACCTATGACAAAGAGGCCAATAAAACCCCCTGCTGGGAAAGCCATTCTCTTCAGGATTTAAAATACCTATTTAGGAAAGGAAACCTATGACAACTATATTCATTCTGTGATCCCTATTAACCATGTCTTCTCTCTCCCTAGGTCAGAAAGACAATGCAATAGTATGGGTAACAGACTTTGGCTACAGCCGCGTGTGCTATCAATTACTGGATATGTCATCCAAAAGCCCAATCAATGCTGGACCATAGAGACCCCTTGGTTCACTCTGTTTATAACACCTCAGAAATCCTCAAAGGCCATTGGTTTCCAAGGCCAAAACAATAACTTATAGGGTTTGAATAGCTACATTCTCTCAAAGTGATCCTGAGGCACCTCTATATCTATATAACAGTCCCTCTAATTACTGTACTAAAAGAGGTTATTTTCAAAGGACAGAAAACAGGCATGTATTCCCAATTAGAAAGATTGTGCCAGCTCCCTGAAATTATTTGCCAGATTGACTCATTATCTCTCAAGCAATATCCCTGATGGGGATAAATATTTCTTTGGTTATACATTATTGCCATGGTGGGGGGCTTGCTGCCCACCAACATGTGCTTTGCAACTTGTCCCAAACTCTAACCATCCTGACTAATGAAACTGCCAAACCTTTGGCCAACTTACAAAAATCCTTAGATTCCTTTCCTAAAGTTGTCCTAGATAACCATATGGCCCTAGACCTTATCCAAGCTGAGCAAGGGGGAGTTTGTGTTGTTGCTAATTCACCTTACTGCATGTATATCAATACCTCCTTGGAGGAGGAAACCAGTATTGATAAAATCAGACAGCAAGCCACTTGGGTGCAGCAAACCCTAGATTGTTAACCCCATGTTTCAGGGAGGATGGGATTGGTTCACGAACCTCTAATCCTGGATACCATCAGGACTTAGGTCCATATTAGAAGGCATTCTAAAATTAGGACTCACCCTCATGTTAGAGGCACTATGTGTATACATAGGAATTAAGCTCATTACAAGGTATGTAACAAAACTTGCAAGCAAGTCGTATCAGTTATGCCTAAAGAAATGCTTCAAACCCATGTTAACATATTCCAGTCCAAGGTCATGACTACGCACTATATCAGCAAGAAGAATCTATAGAAGATTGACCTTCATCCTTAATCCCATAGATATGGAATGGTAATATTGGGAACAGTGGGGAACTGAGGCCACCTAGATCTTCATAACCAGCATGGTGATCTTTAAAGGTGTTCTTAAGTTCATATGATTGATTTACTAACCCTCCCTGTGAATCTATAAATCTTATATTCTATTCTAGAAGGAGAACAGAAAGCCCTCACATGTCACAGAACAAGAATTAGACCTCTTGCACAAACTTCAGGCACTGAGATAACATCTAAAACTGTAAACAGACACCATTAAATCTACACGGACTCAGGAAATGTAACAGGCCACTGCACGGCGCCCCCCTTACTGATTAATGACCCCTGTGTCTTTAAAACCCTCTTGGCTAGGCAGAAACCTCAAAGGTGGCTTTTGGAAAAGATTCTGCCTTCTCCCCAGGTGGCTGGCCTCCTGAATAAAGCTCATATTCCTTTCCAATCAACACTTGTCTCTTGAATATTGGCCTTTCAAGCAACAGACAGCCGAACCTGGGGTCTGGTAACAGGCCTAACTTTGAGAATACACCTGCATCACTGCTTCCTGAAATGAGTTTGACTAAACTAACCTATTGTCAGGACTAAGAGACTGGTTCAACAAGATAAAACAACCTACCAGCTCAACTCTTAATGTGTAAAACTTCAGGCAAGTTTCAGAGGAGGGAATTGTAGGAGCTGAGGGCAGGCTGCTCTAAGATGGCCACTTTGGCATGAAGATTACCCTGAGCTGAAGGCAATTGAGACCATGTGGGCTCAAGAGAAACCTTTTGCTCCTCCCTTAACTACACAAAAGAATCTATTGGGGGGGTCTTCTTGGGGAGGCCATTTCCAGAATAATGGTTATTATCAGAGATAAATTTTATCTAAGTGACCCAACTGAGTATGGCAGGGCAAACATCTAATCACCAGACATCTGCTCTTCTTATTGCCCTGTCAATTGCATTCTTTTCCTCTCAAATTCCAGACCTTCACCCCCTTCCTTCTCCTTAGTTCAAGATGACATATATACCTCACTTTGTGTGACTCTCTTTGGAATTTCTGTCTGTGTGGATTCTCCATACATATAAAATTAAATTTGATTTTCTCCTGTTAATCTGTATCATGTCAATTTGATTCTTAGTCCAGTTAGGACTTTTGTAGGCAACAGTAAATTCTTGCTCCCTGACAATATTTTAATTTTAAATAAATTATAATTTGATATTAATACTACTTTTTTTTTTTGATAGAGCAAGTGGGGAGAGGGGAGGGGCAGAGGGAGAGGGAGAGAGGTAATCCCAAGCAGGCTCCATGCCCAGTGTGGAGCCTGATGAGGGGCTGGATCTCACAACCCTAAGATCATGACCTGAGCCGAAATCAAGAGTGCACCCTTAACCAAGTAAGCCACCCAGGTGCCCCTGATATTAATATATTTACAGTTATTTTACACATAATACCATAACATATTATAAATAAGTACTATTAAAGTTTTTAAAAATTAAATGTAAGTAAAAGAGCTTATGTTAATAAAATATTTCCTGAAATATAGGACAATTTGTGGTACCTTATCAGGAAACAATGGTAATATTTATGGATTCCCTATGGCAATCTATACAGAGAGGAACAGTTAGTGGTAAGGAATTTATTCTCAAAATACTCAATATTAGAGCGACAGCAAAATGAAAAGGCACAGGAAACCATGAATTTCAACTCCATTCTGGGATTTAAACAACACTCTTCTGACATTAATGATTTAGAATGTTTCTACTGGGCATAAATGAGGATGGACATTCTTAGTGACACCAGGGAGGATGATCTGGTGTGGATTTTGATGAAAGTGATGGTAATGGGCTTGTACTATTTGTGTCAGGTACTGTGCTGAATACCTAATGTGCATTATCTCATTTCTATAAATCCTCTCAACACTCTTATAGGGTAGATGTTATTATCTTTCTCAGACTTTGTTTATAACAAGGCCCTGAGATGTCATTAATTGTTTAAAGTCACACAGTTAGAAAATAGTGGGGCCAAGTTCAAGTTTAATCTGACTGAAACAAAGCTACATTCTTAGTCACAGAATGGGAGTGGTTAGTTTCCAGGTCTGTTTTGCTGCACAAATGCTTAAATTTAGGACGTCTGGGTAAAACCATATAGACAATGATAAGTGTAGGCACTTAAAACTTTTTCACTAACTTACATTCTCACTTATATCATTAACACACACTTTAGTAATTTCTAGCCGTTCTAAAAATGTGCAATAGTATACATTCACAGTAGAAAGTAGTTTAAATAGTAGTCTTTTTGGAAGCTATAAATATTCCCCTGGTTCTCAGAAAGAAACACATTTGATTTAAATGCTCCCCAGAGGAAAGAATAACCCATACTTACAAAATTGACTTGACCAAATACTTTTATGAAGCACACAAGTTCTTACAATGGCAGAAAGTTTGAAGTTTTGTACAGAAAAAAAGGTACTCTTGAATCCTAAGGAACACTATAAAATGAAACAATAGAGAAGAAATTCTAGGCAATTTCTGTCTAATGCTAATTCACATGTCATTCTCATGTACAAACTCCTGATATATCTGTGCAGTAAATCAAATAAAAAATACTGTAATGCATAGAGAGATAAATCTGGAATGCACTATTTAGTTTTTATCCTCTTTATGTTCAGACACACTCAATATTTCTTTTTTTTTAAAGATTTTATTTATACATTTGAGACAGAGAGATAGAGAGAGAGCATGAGCAGGAGAGAGGCAGAGGGAGAAGCAGGCTCCCCTCTGAGCCCGGAGCCAGACGTGGGGCTCGATCTCAGGACCCTGAGATCATGACCCAAGCCAAAGGCAGACGTTTAACCATCTGAGCCACCCAGGCGCCCCATCACACTCAATACTTTTATTTGAGAGACAGAGTGAGTGAAAGAGAGAGCGTAAGCCAGGGGAGAGGCAGAAGGAGAGGGGAAAGCAGACCGCCCCCCACCCCCCCACCAAGCAGAGAGCTGGACAGAGGGCTTGATCTCAGGACTCCGGGATCATGACCTGAGCCAATGGTAGACGCTTAACCGACTGAGCCAGGCACCCCTAACTCTCTACTTTAAAATATTCTAAACTTACATAAGAATTGAAGACTAGAACAATAAACACATATACATCCTCCATTAGCTCACCAATTAACATTTTGCCATAGCTGCTTTCTGCTGTTGGGGAGCAAGAATGTCTTGTCCCCTTTGAGGTCTTTCAAGGTCAAGAGTAACAAGAGAAGATCCAATAGTGTACATACAGGAATCCACACTGACATGGAAATCCCAATCACAGGCAGGATGAGGTACATATGTCATCCTGAACTAAGGAGGAGGAACAGGATAAGGGTTTGGGACTCAGAGGAAAGGAAGGCACCTCACAGGGCAATAAGAAGAAAAGCAGATGTTTGCTAATTAGATGTTTGCCTTGCCATACAGTTGGGTCAGTAAGATAAAATTTGCCTCTGCTAATTGTCCTTATTCTGGAAAAGACCTCTCAATTAAGCCTCCCCCCCACCCCCGACCACAGATTCTTTTATGTAGTTAAGGGAGGGGCAAAAGTTTCTCTTGAGCCCCTAGGATCTCAGTTGCCTTCAGATCAGAATATTCTTCATGCCAAAGTGGCCCATCTTGGGGTAGCCTTCCCTTGGCTCCTACAATACCTTCCTCTTATTTTTGCCCTGTTTTATTTGCAATGTATTTTCTTAAGGTATATGCTTGTGTGTACATGCACATGCACACACACGCACACCCCTAAATATTTAGCATGCCTCGTCTAAGAAAAATATTCTCCTATATAACAGCAATTCCATCACTACAGCCAAGAAATTTAACATTTATAAATTTAAATTATGTAACAATTTAAATTTAACAATTTAAATATAAAATTTAAATTATATAACATTTTCTAATTTGTAGTACATACTCAAAAGTCCCAGTAGTGTCAGAGACCAAACTGAGACCACCCATTGAATTTAGTCTCCTTTAATCTAGGACCGCCTTCTTTGGTCCTTCATGGCATTGACATACTTTTCAGGGTCAAGGCCAGCTATCTGAAATCTCTGGCTGTCCTTTCATGACTGGAGGAGTTTACATTTTTTCTGCAAGAAAAATTTCTATGTACTGCAGTATAGTTCTCAGGAAGAGAACCATTAAGAAGCACAGCAGGTCAGAGTGCCAAGTCATTAGTAATGCTGAGTTTGGTAATTTGTTTATGGTGGTATCCATCAAATGTTCTCATGTTAAATCTATCTTTCTCCCTTGGTGATTAATAAGCAATCTATAGGTGAGACTTTGAAACCATGTAAACACCCATTTCTTTATCAACCTTGCCTTCAATGGTCCCACATCTGGGTTGTGTAAAGCCTTCTGGAAGGACTCACTCCAAGCAGCTAGGTCAATAGTTCTCAGGGCTAAAAACTACTGAGCCAGATCCCCAAACTGAAAAGCGCAGGGCAGGACAGCAGCAACAGAAGATGAAAAAGAAACCAGATGCCTTTTGCAAATAAGTGTATAAATTTGTTTTATGTCCTGTAGGTACAAATTTACAGAATCAGTACATCTCCTTTCAAGTAACACAGTCAGAAATTATTGCCCCTCTATACAAATTTCAGGCCATGCATAATTCTCCAGATAAGAACTATAGGAAATAAATTCTTTTGCATTCCACCAAGGAATTAATAATAGCAGTCTTTCAGAGCCACAAGAAACTAAGAATTGGGAAGATAGTTGATCTAATCCAGTACAAACCAATTATTCTTATGATAATACTTTTAATATGATGTATCCCTTTTGCATAACTTAATTTCTAAACACAGTGTATTACTCTTTTATTGGTCCACATTTTATAGGATTTAAGTTAGTTTATTCAATAAAATCATTTGTCTAACTTTTGCTAAAGATTCTATGACAAAAATTTGTTGATCTCTGGTATAAATCACTATACAATAGATGCCAATGATTCACAGTTGGAATGATAGTTCTAATACCATGATTCTAAAAATGAACATTTATAATGACTATGTTTTCACAGCATGGATGCTTTCAGTCTCCTATTAAACACAGAAAACTAAGATTATGGACACTGCTTTTATAATTTCCATGTATCTTAGAGAGTTCTGTTGTTTCTTTTATATAAATACTCAGGGAAGTAATTAAAGAATGATAATTCAGATTTGTTTCAGATCAGAAAACTTCATTAACATAGTTTCTGAATCAAATTAAAGAGCTATGTAAATTAGTAAATTATTTAAAACTACTATTATGGAAATGAGAATGTATTTACTTCAATTTTATTTGAACAAATTTCATTTGTTTATTTAATGTATCATTCTAATGTCTGTGTAAATTTTAACCAAACCTAATATAGAGATACTAATATTATCTTTCAGTGAGTTTATCAGTTTAACCCTAGATAAGTATTTTTTTTAATTTATTCATTTGACAGAGATACAGAGAGAGAGCGAGCATGAGCTGGGGAGAGGGGGAGAGGGAGAGGGAGAAGCAGGACCCCCGCTGAGCCAGGAGCCCAGTGTGGGACTCGATCCCAGGACCCGAGGATCATGACCCAAGCCGAAGGCAGATGCTCAACCATCTGAGTCACCCAGGAGCCCCCTAGATAAGCAGTTTTTGATTCTGGAACACTAAAGCATGTCTCAATCTCTCGTGATGGCATCGTGATTCATATTTTTAGTCATTAATAAAATAGAATTTTTGAAATATGTATTGATTTTTATTGAATTAGACTCAAAGTTTTCCTGATAATGATGTAACACTCATATATTAATACCTTCATGATGCTATTTTAGCCTTCTATTTCCTCTTATTAAAAAAACGATAACTTTTGGATAGTGTGAGTATAATTACGGCATATGCCTGGAGCTGTAGTGGCACTTATTAGATCACTACTAAAACTGGTTGCATCAGAAGAATTTTTAAATATTGGGTTGAACCATATGAAACTGCCAAGTACAAAAATGGCAATCTAATTTGATTCATCTAATACATCCGTTTCCCCAATATATTGTACACACACACACACAGACTTGCATGCCCATATAAATACCATATCCCTCTCCCCAAATCCAGGCACACATTACTATCTTAATTCAATTTTCCATTTCTCCTCATTGCCAAATTGTAGGGGGAAAGTCAGTCTGCTATCAAAGGGGAAAACAAACAAAAATACCTTTTAATAAACAAAAACATCAATGTAAATCACTCAAAAAGTTTTAAATTCACAGTGGAGAATAACCACTACAGTGCAAATGACGGTTTTAAGCACCACGATTTTGAAGTTGAATGACATGATGAGTACGTATAACACATTAGAGAAAGTGTGCAAAGTCTCACCATTCATCACCTTGGTCATTAACTGGGTAATCTTAACATTCAAATCTCATATCTGACTTTTCCCATCATTAGTGAAGATAAACAACCCTTATTCTCATCTTTCCGAATTATGGTGGGGTTGCAACTTTGAATCTTCATAGCAAATATCTGTGATAAAGGACTTTGTAATTATAGTATTTTATTGCTTTCCAATAGCATATGAACTACAGTGAAGGCCTATTGAAAACATGCTATGTACTGTAAAATTGTGATATTATTTATATCTTTCTGCTCTTAACTAAGGTAATTAAGGTTCTATTCCTATTTGTATTAATGAAAGACAGATCTTGTGTCCACAAAGGAATTCAATTAAATATGGCTTTAATCACAGAAATAAGATCAGAGCCAAGAAGA
Source organism: Eumetopias jubatus (assembly GCF_037043125.1). Lineage (NCBI taxonomy): Eukaryota > Metazoa > Chordata > Mammalia > Carnivora > Otariidae > Eumetopias > Eumetopias jubatus. Next base: position 96,250,647 of record NW_028274817.1, read on the forward strand.
GGCAACAAGGTTCCAGTATGTAGTTTTTAGGAGCAGGTCTCACTAGTCTTAATATGGTTGTGTATCTAAGCTTTCTCCACAAGGCAACTAAACTAAAAATTACATGTTAACAAAATAGGCAGTGCTTACGGTTAATGAAGAGTTTACCGCTAACACTGCTTTAGACTGATACACCACAAGTCTTGTAATAGGGCTAAATAAATTCAGAAATAGAAGGAAAAAAAAACCCATGCTGGGTCAACCCTTTGAAAGTGCTTTATATTATAAAATCCACTACCACCACTCTCACCATCCAAAAGAAATGCTTATTACCATCCACCTACTAGTTAAGGAAAACATAATCAATGAAATTGATTTTGAATGCCTGTGCTTGCTTCAGAGAAAGTTATTACAGAAAACAAACTTCATTCAACAAGCTTTCTAAAGTTGATTGTACTTCCCATATCTATTCAAAGTATTTCTCCAGGCACCTGGGTGGCTCAGTCAGTTAAGCCACCAACTCTTGGTTCAGCTCAGGTCATGATCTAAGGGTCCTGAGATCAAGCCCTGTGTTGGGCTTCACCCTCAGCATGGAGTCTGCTTGTCCCTCTCCCTCCTGCTCTGCTCCTCCCTCCACTTTCTCACTCTCAAATAAATAAATAAAATCTTTAAAAAACATGCTTCTCAACTTAGTAATTGGTAACAAAAATATTCACATGTAAATTTACTTATGCACAAAAGGGTTAATAGATGCTTATTTAAATACGTAATACGAACTATGGATAGCATATGTGTGTTAGGACAATTGACAAGTAAATTTTAATACCGATGCAGTAATATATTTGTAATGATAGAGTTCATACATGGTGTTGTAAAACATAAGAATGTTTCTATCACAAATCATTTTGTTAATGAGGAATAAAGTTCTTGTTTTCATTTATTTTCAAAAATCAAAGCTGACTCAAATATTCCTGATGATAATGTGACTCTCACTTATTTGTCATTTTTTTAAAGATTTATTTATTTATTTTAGAGAGAGAGAGCAGGGGAGGGACACAGGGAGAGAGAGAGTACTGAAGCAGACTCCCCGCCGAGCGCAGAGCCCAATGCAGGGCTCCATCCCAGAATCCAGAGATCATGACCTGAGCTGAAATCAAGAGTTTGCCCCTTAACCGACTGTGCCACCCAGGCCCCCATTTATTTGTCTTTCATTATCCTTCCTTTAGAGGAGAAAATAGGGAATAGACTTACAGCTACTCTTCTAGGTATTGCAATAACTCAGAGATTATGTTATCTGCAGTTCACGAAGTCACTATTATATATGAAAATTAATAATTCTAGCAACTATAACTAATTTAGAGCCCTAAAATAGGTTTTTGGTTTAATCTAAAATTTCCTAAATCCATGGGAATATGTTGCATATGTGAATGTTTTCCATTGATTTACATCAACAGCAGAATAAGGGTAGAGAATTCTTTTTTTTTTTGAAAGAGATGCTTTTATTTTATTTTTTTAAGATTTTATTTATTTATTTGAGAACAAGAAAGAGAAAGAGAGAGAAAGCACAAGCAGGGCAAGTGGTAGAGGTAGAGGGAGAAGCAGGCTCCCTGCTGAGCAGAGAGCCCGATGTGGGCTCTATCCCAAGACCCCGGGGACCCTAGGATCATGACCTGAGCCTAAGGTAGACACCCAACAGACTGAGTCACCTAGGTGCCCCCAAGGCAGAGAATTCTTTAGATCACATAAGAGATCTGTAGATATTCAACAAGTATAGAAACATATGTCCCTTTAGCAACAACTTAAATTTATGTTATTTTCACATGAATCAACTCACTTGCTAGATACCCAATACTGGTAAAATAAGCAGAAACTGCGATTTCTAGAAAACATTTGAGAGATCTGAATATTTCTCATAGGGGTATCTTCAGTATTTTAAAACATTACCTCTGGGGTGCCTGGGTGGCTCAGTCATTAAGCGTCTGCCTTCAGCTCAGGTCATGATCCCAGGGTCCTGGGATCGAGCCCCACATCGGGCTCCCTGCTCCGCGGGAAGCCTGCTTCTCCCTCTCCCACTCCCCCTGCTTGTGTTCCCTCTCTCACTGGGTCTCTCTCTGTCAAATAAATAAATAAAAACTTTAAAAATAAATAAATAAAACATTACCTCTGATTAGTATCTACCAATATAAATTTTCAAGAGTGTTCCTAGAGGAAAACACTATAACTTATTGTTAACAAAGTCCAAAATGTGCTTTTAGGAATGAATTGTGGCAAAGAAGAGAAATTATCAATCCCTAAACATATTTATGTTTGGGCAAAATTACATAAATATATATACTCCAAATTTACAAATCTTACAAATTTTTGTGTTTACAAAGATATGTGTAAATAACTATCAGTACAAAAAGATATAAAGGTAAAATTTAAACTTTAAGTATTCAGAAAGATATACATAGTACTTTAACACAGTACTAAATAGCACTGTCTAAATGCCCAAGGAGTAGGAATGTGATATATAATAGATTGCTCTGGTAATGTGATCAGCTTTAAAATACATAATAAAGCTGAGACTAAAAATTATTTGTAAACTATATGATACAATAGCTTTTCTTCTGTTTGCATCCTTACATCTTTAATAGTTAATTCCAATGAATTTTGAGAAGAGGCAAAAGCCATTAAATATATTATGTGAATCAACATCTGCATCCTGCTGGTAACCAAAAGCTAGAACTCCCACTGTGATGACAGAAACTCCTATGAGCACAGTAAACTCATTTTCATTAAACTGTTCCTTCAAATTTGTTAATGCATTTTATTTTAAGGCAGCCATGATCTAGCTAAAACATAGACTCTGTAATATTTATAGGTTATTCCCATTTTATCTCTAGGAAGATTTTAGGTTTTTTTTAAATGAGCATAACAAAAAGAAGGCACAGTTATGCTAGAAATACTTGGACTTAAACTATTCCATTGAAGAGGCTTTTATAAACAGACAGAAACTAAGGTCAGAGCTGGCCTTACAAGTTTATTAAAGGAGGTCATCAATTCTGTATCATGATAAAAATCTCTCTGATAGAAACTTTTATTAAAATGTATTTCCCTAACAATGCAATCCAATGCCTGAAAGCCCACCATGAAATGTGTGCTGTCATTGATTAGGGGGATGCTGAAAAAGAATAACTGTTGATTATAAATTTGTAGCTTGAGTGTAAAATATTGATGTCTAAGTAAGAGAACAGATATTAGAGATCAACTAGGTTGTAATGAAATCACCACAGTAGCTTGGGAAACCAGCAGATAGTCTGACATCACTTTCAAGAGAAATATGGTTGCAGGGGGTAGAGTCATCTGGGGACTCCTGACCATCTAGGAATGGCTCAGAAGGGAAGCAAAACATAAAATTAACCAGGAACTATAGTGTACAAAGTATAGCATAAGGTAGCCTATCTCATGTAATTTTTCAAAGATAGATGAGCTTTTTCAGAATATTCCCATTGGATGCATGTCCAGTGATAGTGAAACAAACTATGTTTGTACTGCATTGTTTTGTTCCCTTCCAAAAAAAGTCAGTGAAATGCATCAAAAACACCTGTATTGAATATCAGTTATAGACTTGTGAGGATAACATTACCAGCAGATTTCCATCATCTTTGAAAATAGTTCCTAATCTCTAGGCTGCAGATAGCTAAGGGGCAGCAGAAACCTAGGAAACAGCTCAGGTTCTGTATTGCCTTATGTACACCAAACAGTCTGACAAATAATTTGCCTAACATGTTTTTAAACTGATCTTTGGGCATCAATGAATGCTCTAATAGTTAATAAGATGAAGTTTTTGCTTTAAAGAGTGGCTGAACTTAGAGTAAACTTTGGTCAGATTTTCACACACACACACACACACACACACACACACACACACACACACACAGAAAAACAGTAAAATAGAAGTACACTCAAGTAGAGGGTCTGGTAATTGGTTTGATGTTAAAAGAGTATGCAGTACTAGAAAAGTATGAAACCACTGCTCTTCACCTTGAATGTAATCTAGAATAGAGCACACCAGGATCCCATTAGCTTATGCAAGACTGAAATGAAGATCATTTAAAGTGCACGGAAAACAGGTGTAGCTTTAAGCCCAAAAGTAGAATTCTGAACTACCTTTTGCACTTCAGCAGGGGAGAAATGAATTTAACTTTATGATGTTAATGCTTCTTTGACTTTTCCCATAGTAACAAGAATGCAGTATGGCTAAGTCACTGGAAAAGGTCACATTTGAATGTTTACAAACATCCATGTGATGGCTACAAAATCCAGGTGAAGACTGACTCTCATGGTTACAGGGACTAGGTTATCAAAATTGTGGAGCTAAGATTTACTGCTGGACTAGGAAACTGGAAAATAATCCCTTACTATATAATAAACGTTGAATTTAACAGTTATCAAGAAATTAACAGAGTGTAGGGGGAAGGAAAGGGAGGCATCAAAAAGGACATAAAACCGAATCAATTTGTATGCCCATTTCAATAAATTGAATAATTAGGTTTGAGGTTTTACTAGCTATTGCAACAGTTCTATCTGGGAGTTGAGTAACATAGAGGGTATGTTATTAGCAAATAAAATAAAATAAATACTTTATTAATCACAACAAACTAACAAGAAAAAAAAATCCTGCCATTTTGAAACTGTACTAGTTACAATCAGGACACAATTTCTGTTACCAAGGCTTAAATTTTGTTTTAAAGACTAAATTTTCTAGGTGTTTAGAGCAAGCTACAGAGAATGGTCTATGATTGCACAGGGCCCTATTCACATGTATACATGGTGCCTTTTAGTACTATTTTCTTTCAAAAGACTTTTTTAAATTAACTTATTTATTTTAGAGAGAGAGAGACAGCGTGTGCAAGTGGGGAAGGGGCAGAACAAGGAGAGAAGCAGACTCCCCACTGAGCAGGGAGCCCGACTTGGGGCTCAACCCCACGACCCCGAGATAATGACCTGAGCTGAAACCAAGAGTTGGATGCTCAACCAACTGAGCCACCTAGGTGCCCCTCCTTTCAAAAGATTTTAGAGGCCCCACACATTGCCATCAGTCTGCACATGCTGTTGTTTATTCCATCAAAAAGTACTCCTTTTCCATGCACCCCTTTTTATTTTTTCCAACTCCCACCACTATAGATCTCACCTCCTCACAGCATCTGTCCGGTAGTTTATTTATTTACTGCTCTGGACTTCTGCCCTTTCTCTTTCCACAACCACTTTCACACAAATATCTTATCACTTTCATCTGGTTGGAAGTGCTTTAAAGGGAAAGACCAGTGCATAGCACACAAAAAATACTTTGAAGTTTTGACTGCATATGTGGAATTAGATGGATAGATGGATGGGTGGATGGAGAGAGGGTGACATCCCCATTCCAGAAACATTTGAACTACCAGAAAAGACTGCTTTGTAGTCATCAGCATGGACCCCAAAAGTGCCACATTCGATCCCTAATTGTGAAAGGAAGTTGCATGAGTAGGATTAACTTCAAGCCAGGTGGCCAAGATGTTGTAGAAGGTGACAAATAGAGGTAGTCAGCTGATCATGCTCCACATGGCTGAGCAGCATGTCCCACACCTGAAAGAGGCACTAAGAGGTGTACTAATCAACCCACGTTTTAAATATTATGATAAAAACACGTAATTCCAATTTACCCTAAGCAATTTTCACATATACAGTACAGTGTTTTTAACTTTGTGCACAATATTGTGTAATAGATCCCTAGAATTTTCACATCTCGCATTACTTAAACTATATACGCATTGAACAACTCCCTGTTTCCCCCTCCACCATTCCCTGGCAATCACTACTCTATTTTCTGTTACTAGAAGTTTAATTATTTTCAGTATCTCATAGAAGTGGAATCATACAGTATTTGTCTTTTTGTACTTGGTTTATTTTATTTAGCATAATGTCCTCTAGGTTTGCCCATGACATAGAGTTTCTCCTTTTTTAAGGCTGAATAATATTCTATGCATATACCACATTTCCTTTATACATTCATCTATCAATGGACTCTTTTTAAACTTTTAATTCCAGTTACTTAACATACAGTGTTATATTAGTTTCAGGAGTATAATATAGTGATCCAACACTTTCAGACATCACCCAATACTCATCACAAGTGCCCTCCTTAATCCCCATCACCTATTTAATCCATCTTCTCACCTACCTCCCCTCTGTTATCCATCAGTTTGCTTTCTATAACTAAGAGTCAGTTTCTTGATCTCTCTCTCTCTCATTTTTTCCCCTTTGTTTTGTTTCTTAAATTCCAAATGAGTGAAATCATATGGTATTTATCTTTCTCTGACTGTATTATTTTGCTTAGCATTGTACTCTCTAGCTCCATCCATATCATTGCAAATGGCAAGATTTCATTCTTTTTTGTGGATGAATAATATTCTATCATGTATATATACCACATCTTCCCTGCTGAGCAGGGAACCCGACACAGGGCTCTACCCCAGAATCCTGGGATCATGACCTGAGCTGAAGGCAGACGCTTAACTGACTGAGCCACCCAGGCACCCCCAGTTTTGGTAGTTTATGTTTCTGGGAATTTATTGATTTCTTCTAGGTTGTCCAATTTTTTGGCATATAGTTTCTCGTAATATTCTCTTATGATTGTATTTCTATAGTGTTGGTTGTTATTTCTCTTCTCTCATTTGTGATTTTATTTGAGTCCTTTCTCTTTTTTTTCTTCATAAGTCTGGCTAGACATTTATCAATTTTATTGATTTTTTTCAAAGAAACAGCTTCTGGTTTCATTGATCTGTTCTATTATTTCTTTCAGTTTCTGTATCATTTATTTTTCTCTGATCTTTATTATTTCCTTCCCTCTGCTGGTTTTAGGTTTTGTTTGTTTTTCTTTTTCTGGTTCTTTTAGGTGCAAGATTAGGTTGTTTATTCTAGATTTTCTCGTACCTCCTGAGGTAGGCCTGTATTGCTATATACTTCCCTCTTAGAACCACTTTTGCTGCATCCCAGCGGTTTTGAACAATTGTGTTTTCATTTTCATTTGTTTCCATGTACTTTTTTATTTCTTCTTTGATTTCCTGGTGGACCCATTCATTGCTTAGTAGCACATTATTTAACCCCCATGTATTTGTGGTCTTCCCAGGTTTTTTCTTGTGATTGACTTCTAGTTTCATACAGTTGTGGTCAGAAAATATGCATATTATGATTCTGATCTTCTTGAATTTGTTGAAGTTTGTTTTGTGGGCTAATATGTGATCCATTCTGGAGAATGTTCCATGTGCACTTGAAAAGAATATGTATTCTGCTGCTTTAGGATGGAATGCTCTGTTAAATCCATTTGTTCCAGTGTGTCATTCAGAGCCATTGTTTCCTTGCTGATATTCTGTTTAGATGATCTGTCCATTGATGTCAGTGGGGTGTTAAAAGTCCCCTATTACTATTGTATTATTATCAATTCATTTATGTTTGTTATTAATTGTTTTATATATTTGGGTGCTCCCATGTTGGGTCCATAAGTATTTATAATTGTTATAGCTCCTTATTGGATTGTCCCCTTTATGATTATATAGTGTCCTTCTTTGTGTCCTGTTACAGTGTTTGTTTTAAAGTCTAGTTTCTCCAAAATAAGTATTGCTACCCTGGCTTTCTTCTGACATCCATTTGCATGATTAATATTTCTCTATCCTCTCACTTTCAATCTGCAAGTGTCTTTAGGTCTAAAATGGGTCTCTTGTAGGCAGCATATCCTTTTTAGAGAAATGTCTATCCAACTCTTTTGCCAACTAGTTAGTTGTTTTTCATTGTTGTTGGGTTATAGAAGTTCTTTATATATTTCTGGATATTAACCCCTTATCTGATATATGGTGTGTGACTATTTTCTCCCATTTTAAAGAAATTTGTGATTTGTAATAATCACTCTGTTGATTATTTCCTTTGCTGTGCAGAAGTTTTCAAGTTTGATGTAGTCACATTCATTCTACTTTTGCATCTACTATCTGTGCTTTTAGAGTCATATCTCAAAAACTATTGCCCATGCCAATGCCTTGAAGCTTTTCTCCTGTTTTCTTCTAGGAGTTTTATAGTTTTCATTCTTATAGTCTTTAATCCATTTAGAGTTAATTTTTGTATATGATGTAAAATAAGGGTCTCTCTTCATTCTTTTACATGTATACCCAGTGTTCCCAACATCATTTGTTGAAAAGACTATCCTTTCCTAATTTGGTAGTCATGGCACTATTTTCAAAGATCATTTAGTCATCCATACAAGCTCTCTATTCTGTTCCATTGGTCTATTTATCTATCCTTATACCAATACCATACTAGTTTGATTATGATAGCTTTCTAATATGTTTTGAAATCAGAAATGTTAGGCTTCCAGCTTTGTTCTTCTTGGCTATTCAGGGTCCTTTCAGATTTCATATACATTTAAGGATTTTTTTTCTATTTCTGCACAAAATATGAATGAAATTTTTTTGACTGACAATTTTTTAAGTACTTTGTAGCTTCACAGCAAACTTTAAAAGGATCTTCAAACATAATAAAGAATGAAATCTTGCCATGAAACACCCTTGTTACTACTGAGAAAAACCTGATGGTTACTTGAGGGGAGTTGGGTACAGGGATGGGTGAAATAGGTGATGAGGATTAAGGAGGGCACTTATGATGAGCACTGGTTGATGTAGGGAATTGTTGAATCACTATATTGTACATCTGAAACTAATATAACACTGCATGTTAACTATACTGGAATTAAAATAAATAAAATAATTAAATTAAATTAAATTAAATTAGAGAAACTAAAAAAAAAATTAAAAGGAAGGTACAGAGATTTCTCATATACCCCCTGCCTCCACACATATATAACCTCCCCCATTATCAATGTTCCACACCAGAAAGTACATTTGTTGCACTTGATAAACCTATATTGACCACAGTTACCCAAAGTCCTTAGTTTATCTTAGGGTTCATTCTTGGTGTTACATATTATATGAATTGGGACAACTATATGACAGGTACCTTATGGTACCTTGGAACTCCAGACCTTCCATAATTGTGTAAGCCAATTTCTTTATGTGTGTGTGTGTGTGTGTGTGTGTGTGTGTGTGTGTGTATACACACACACACCCTACTGGTTCTGTATCTCTGGAAAACCCTGATTAATACATCACCTCTTTTACACAAAATGCCCAAAATTACAGAAAACAATAGTTGAAAATAACCAATAACTACAGAATTTATAACATGTTTTGGTTGGGAAAGGATATACATCAGACCTCTGGAGTGCCAGTAGTGTTCTGTTTCTTGACAAGAGCTGTAAATACAGGAGCATTTACTTGCAATAATTTGTTAAAATAAGCAAATAAGTTTTAAGTCATTTTCTCTATGTTGTTTCAAGGGGAAAAACTTTTAAAAATAAGCAAAAAATTATTTAATAAACTGACAATAAATCAAGATCCCCTTAATTCATACTCTGCTGTTGTAGAAAATTAAAATTGGTATGGCTTCCACTAAGTATAAATTTAGAAGTGATTGGAAATTTCTTTGCAAATGCGTAATTATTGCTGGGGGTTCAGAATTTGGAAATTCTAGCATAAATATATCCCTACATTTTCCCCAAACCAAGATTATAATCAAAAGCTATAATGATTCCATTTACAATAGCTCCAAAAACCGTAAGATACCTCAGAATAAACCTAACCAAAGAAGAAACGGATCTATACTCTAGGAACTACAGAACATTCATGAAAGAAATTGAAGAAGACACAAAAAGATGGAAAAACATTCCATGCTCATGGATTGGAAGAATAAACATTGTTAAAATGTCTATGCTACCCAGAGCAATCTATACCTTCAATGCCATCCCCATCAAAATTCCAATGACATTTTTCAAAGTGCTGGAACAAACAATCTTAACATTTATATGGAATCAGAAAAGACCCCAAATTGCCAAGGAAATGTTAAAAAAAGAAAAACAAAGCTGGGGGCATCACGTTGCCTGATTTCAAGCTCTATTACAAAGCAGTGATCACCAAGACAGCATGGTACTGGCACAAAAACAGACATATAGACCAATGGAACAGAATAGAGAGCCCAGATATGGACCCTCAACTCTATGGTCAAATCATCTTCGACAAAGCAGGAAAAAATATGCAATGGAAAAAAGACAGTCTCTTCAATAAATGGTGCTGGGAAAATTGGACAGCCACATGCAGAAGAATGAAACTCAACCATTCTCTAATACCATACAGAAAGATAAACTCAAAATGGTTGAAAGACCTCAACGTGAGACAGGAATCCATCAAAATCCTAGAGGAGAACATGGGCAATAACCTCTTTGACATCGGCCACAGCAATTTCTTTCAAGATACATCTCCAAAGGCTAGTGAAACAAAAGCAAAAATGAACTTTTGGGACTTCATCAAGATAAAAGGCTTCTGCACAGGAAAGGAAATAGTCAACAAAACAAGGAGTCAACCCACAGAATGGGAGAAGATATTTGCAAATGACACTGCAGATAAAGGGCTGGTATCCAAGATCTATAAAGAACTCAAACTCAACACCCAAAAAACAAATAATCAAGTCAAAAAATGGGCAGAAGACACGAACAGACACTTCTCTGAAGAAGACATACAAATGGCTAACAGACACCTGAAAAAATGTTCATCATCATTAGCCATCAGGGAAATTCAAATTAAAACCACACTGAGATACCACCTTACACCAGTTAGAATGGCAAAAAGCGACAGGGCAAGAAACAACAAATGTTGGAGAGGTTGTGGAGAAAGGGGAAACCCTCTTACACCGTTGGTGGGAATGCAAGTTGGTTACAGCCACTTTGGAAAACAGTGTGGACGTGCCTCAAAAAATTAAAAATAGAGCTCCCCTATGACCCAGCAACTGCACTACTGGGTATTTACCCCAAAGACACAGATGTAGTGAAAAGAAGGGCCATATGCACCCCAATGTTCATAGCAGCAATGTCCACAATAGCCAAACTGTGGAAAGAGCCGAGATGCCCTTCGACAGATGAATGGATAAAGAAGATGTGATCCATATATACAATGGAATATTACTCAGCCATCAGAAAGGACGAATACCCAACTTTTGCATCAACATGGATGGGACTGGAGGAGGTTATGCTAAGTGAAATAAGTCAAGCAGAGAAAGTCAATTATCATCTGGTTTCACTTATTTGTGGAACATAAGGAACAGCATGGAGGACATTAGGAGAAGGAAGGGAAAAATGAGGGGGGGATATTGGAGGGAGAGATGAACCATGAGAGATGATGGACTCTGAGAAACAAACTGAGGGTTCTAGAGGGGAGGAGGGGTGGGGGGATGGGTTAGCCTGGTGATGGGTATTAAGGAGGGCAAGTTCTGCATGGAGCACTGGATGTTATACACAAACACTGAATCATGGGACACTACATCAAAAACTAATGATGTATTGTATGGTGATTAACATAACATAATAAAATACAATTTAAAAAAAAGCTGTAGACAACATAAAGCTAATCTCACTAGTCAGTGGAGAAAAACCCAATATGCCCTTCCTAAACTACCTGAACAAAACTATTTTTTAATAGTAGATCAACAATACCAGGGAATATGTCTGGAGGAATTTGAAATTCAGAGTAGACAAACCTAGAAGCCAGCATATGTTTAAAAGCAAATCTAAACATTCAACACATTCTTAGTTCACACTAAGTATAAAGTTTCCAAAAGATGAAAATGTCCTAGAGTGCTATTCTTCTTAATCCTTAAGGGAGCTTTGAGTACCTCAAAAGTTGCTTCTAGCTATATGGTATTGTTCCTTAGATATACTTAACTCACTTTATATACTTTGAAAAATATATATCTAATGCATTTATCCGAGAAAAACACACAAGGACCAGATATTAATTTATCTACATTACAGTTACTATACTGTTGCCAACCTGAGTGCATTCCAAATGGTTTAACTCTGGGTCTGACTCATTTTTCTGCTGGTCTCCTCTATGTAATGCAGGTTCCTATCTCTTTCAAAAACAAAGATAAGGTATCTAGAAGAGGCATGCTTAAAATTCTTTAATAAATGTTAGAATCCAACCCAACATGCGCAGATGCACCCTTCCCAAACATCATAGTATGCATTGAAAGTTTTTAAAAAGCATAATTTCCTTGGGGTTCCTGGGTGGCTCAGTTGGTTAAGTGTCTGCCTTCGGCTCAGGTCATGATCCCAGGGTCCCCAAGGTCTTGGGATCGAGCCCTACATCAGGCTCCCTGCTCAGCAGGGGAGTCTACTTCTCCCTCTCCCTCTGCCCCCCTGCTCATGCTCTCTCTCTCTCTCAGATAAAATCTTAAAAAATATATAAAAATAAATAAAAAGCGCAATTTCCACTTGAATGGCAATGTCTTGTTAATGAAATGAACATAGGAAGGTTTATCATACATCTAAAAATTTTAGGATTCCATAACAAGGTTGACAAAATGTTACTGCCATATAAGAAAACAGTAAATATAATTAGGAGTTTTACATGCTCAGTTTTAATACCAGACTTACGCATTTTAAAATATATTTCCCATCAGCATTAAATATTCCATACTTTTATAATAAAGACCCAGCATTGCTTCAGCTTTAAAGTTAGAGTAGAGGGGCACTTGGGTGGCATAGTCAACCGAGCACTGCCTTAGGCTCAGGTCATGGTCTCAGGGTCCTGGAATCAAGCACCAGCTCCGGCTCCCTGCTCAGCAGGGAGTCTGCTTCTCCCTCTCCCTCTGCCCAACCTCCTCACCCACCCCCCACCCCTGCTACTGCACATGCTCTCTCTCTCTCTCTCCCTTTCTCAAATAAATAAAATCTTGGGGGGGGGATGGCGTAACTGGGTGATGGACATTAAGGAGGGCTTGTGATGTAATGAGCACTGGGTGTTATATAAGATTGATGAATCACTGAACTCTAACTCTATACTAATAATACACTATATGTTAATTAACTGAATTTAAATTAAAAAATAAATAAATAAAATCTTTAAAAAAATTTAAAGAGTAGAATGCTTAATTATCATATTAACAAATGAGGCATAAATTATAATTTAATTATTCTTTAACCTCCCTATTAAGTTAACATATTAAAATATATGTGGAAGATCCCATTCATATGTGTTTTAAAGTCTGAAAAAACTTATATAACCTAGTACTTTAAACCCAGCAAACACCAAAATAAACAGGATTGTGCCCAATTATTTTTAAGAAAGGCCCAAGAATTCTGCTAAAACATATCTTACCCATAATTAGAAAAGCACTAATTAATATTAGCTTAGAGTGGGTAACTAAATCAGACACAACACAGGAGTTTGTGTGCCAAGAAATTCATAGAGGAGACATTTCAGCAACAGCTTTGCTGTAAATGTCACTGAAGCTTTTGAATACCAGCCAATCCCAAATGTGCAGGACCACTGCTCCTAATGTTATTAAAAATATAGTAACAATGTGTTTTGGAAACACCATCACGTTTCATATGGAAAAAGGGTGATATTCAGAAGAATTAGCTTCCATTGCTAATGAATCCTACAATATAAAAGGGAACCACAGATAAATAGCAAAGGCTCCTGAAGAATCCTGACTGTATCAGGCATTAACCTTTCAGTTACTAGGTCTTGAATACGTTACGAGGTCCAGAGAGCATGGGTAGACAGCCCAGGCATCAGATGTGGGCAGCGAAGACAGTGGCCAGTTACCATCTAGCAAAGAAGTACCTCAAGACTTTATCCACTGGCAAATATATGCCAACTGTGTGCGAGTGGAACACGAGCCCTGAGTTTAATTCAAACTCATCTACCAAACATCCCCTGTGCTATTCTTACTGTGCATCTCTAATTGGCCCTTGTTTAGAACATAATATGTAGATTAACATTCACTAAAACATCAAAGTTTTGCTATATAAGTAATGCATTTGTACAACTTAAAAATAATTTTATACAAGTTTCTTAGTAAGCTGAACATGTATTAGCAATAAAAACATGGTTGATAAGGTCGGTTCCCATGGTGTTGCAGGTTACCGATACCAAAAGCACTACACATGTAAACCAAATTTAACAATTTAATAGATGGAGGATGATGGATACAGGTCCCTTACTGTTGAATCAAGAGGTTACAGAAAAACAATGGGGAAAGGTTAGAATGATCCATGTGGTATTGGATTAAAATTGGAGATAACAGAAAGAACTCATGTTTTAGTTTAATATAGATATGGATGGATACATACAGAAATATTGGTAGATATGTGTATGGGTAGGAGTTAATACACACACATATATTTCCTTGCTCTGTCAGCTGAGATGGATCAGACGTATTGACATCCCAGTGGCAATGAGCACACTCGGCACTCACTTTCTGATACATGATACCATTCTCTGATAAAAGGCACCAGGACTTCTTAGAGAAATGGCCAATTCCAGGGTTGGGACAGGAATATATATAATGGCTGTAAAGCATCTTGTAGTGAGAGTATGCATATTCTAAAAAATAACCACAAAGATGAGGAAGTGTTAAAGGGACAAAGAAGCCAACAGAACGAGTTCCCAATAGCCAAAACTGGAAAATTCTGAGCACCAAAATACATAAAGTAGTTTAAGATTATAATCCAGTATTTAAAATAAATACCCAAGAATCCAAAATAATATAAGTAAATGATTGAATAAATAAAAATAAACTGAAGAAAACAGACAAATCTCCTTTGAAGAACAATTCCAAGTAATTTATGTATGTGATTACTCAAGCTCCTCAAAGAGGTGGCGTATAACTCCCAACTCCTTAAGTGGAGGCACAGTATAATGACTTCATTCCAAAGAGTACAGTATAGAAAAGGGGAAGAAAGTATAACTTCAGTGGAGAAATCTGACAGTTTATCTTAGGTAGATGACCAAGGTTAACATTAACGGTGATATGTCCTGGTGATAGCATATTCCCTTGATAAAATGTGATGAGAATGGTGTTTAACCTCAGTGGTCTTCTGCCTCTACACCTATATAAGTCAAGTCTAATCATGAGAAACACATCAGACAAAACCAAAATGAGGAACACTGGACAAAATACCTGACAAGTACTCGAAATACGACTTGAGTCTCAGAAACTGTCACAGCCAAGTGGAACCTAAGGAGACAGGATAACTAGATGCAATGTGGTGTCCTAGATAGGCTCCTCAAAGAGCAAAACATTAGGGCAAATCTAAGGAAACGTGAAAAAAGTGGTAAACTTTAGTTAACAGTAAGGTATCAATATACATTTACGAGTTGGGACAAAGGTGCCATAATAATGTCAGAAGCTAACAAGAAGGGAAACTGGGTGTGAGTGATATAGAAACTGTACTATTTCCAAAACTTTTCTGTAAATCTAAAACTGTTATTAAAAAATTTTGTAAACAAAGTTAGAAGAAGGCAAAATATTATGCTAGATATAACACTTCATCTCCAATCTAGCTTCTTTCATCTAAGAACTGGTTGAGAGTACAAAAGATAAATAGTCTAGTAATGTTTCTATTTCTCTGCTGTCATTTGGGGACCATGTACTGTACAATGTGGAGCTATTAGTAGGATAAAATTAAGTAATACTTGTTTTTGTACTTCATTCGGTTATATACAAAGGGAGAATTATTAGTAGGAGAACCCAAATCTACTCTAATATCAGAAAGATACGTTTCTACCCTAAAAATTCCCACAGCAACATTATTGCTAGTGCTAATGTTATTTCCTGCCAAAGTGTTTACCAGTGTTTAATATAATCCTTCTTGGCATTTTTTCCTTATTCAGTCTTTCTAGGTCCCATGCTTCACCAACTTTCCTGAGCACCGAAATCACCGGGGCATGTTTTAAAAATACAGACGCTGCTGATTCCTTAGATCTGGAGTGGGACCTGAAATTCTGCCTTAAAAACAAGCTCTAAGTCTGTCCTCAACTAGCAACCTCAGCATGCAAATTTGCAGGTCCCACCACAGACTTATTTAACCAGGAGCTCTGGCTCAGAATCTATTCTAACAAGTCCTCCAGGTGACTCATATGCAGGGTAAAGTTTGAAAACCAGTGTTCTAGAGTGAGGGTTCTCAACTTTGGCATCCCATTAGAATCACCTGGGGAGCATTTAAAACTTTCAATGCCCCCATCACCCTCCAAATAAACAATATCAATTTTCAGGTAGCAAGAACACATTTGCAGTTTCTAAAACTCTCCAGGTGATTCCAGTGCCCAGCCAAAGTTGAAAATAACAGCTCTAGAAAGGACAAGGCACTTCCATGCCCTCTCTAGGTGTACTACTCCTTCCAAATCTCCATGTGTTCGCCAATCTGAAAGTTCTCTGAACTCTGTCCTTTTAGGTTTTTTATGAAGGCTTCATGGCCGAGGCATGATTGATTAAATCATTGGCCACTGGTCATGAATTCAACTTCCAGCCCCTCTCCCCTTCTCTGAGGTCAAGGGGTAGAAATGAAAATTCCAACCCTCTATTTGTGATTGGTTCCACTGGCAATCAGCCATAGGTGCAGTCCAAAAGTCACCTATTAACATAACAAAAGACACCACTGTCATTCTTATCGCTTAGGAAATTCCAAGGGTTTTGGGAGCTTTGGGCCAGAAACTGGATAAAGATTGTGTGTGCGCGCGTGCACGCGCGCGCGCATGTGTGTGTGTGTGTGTGTGTGTGTGTGTGTATGTGTGTGTGTGTATCTTACTATAAAGGACACTATCATAGGATCTCTGAACAGCACAATGCAGTCCAATAAATACATTAACCACATATGAGGATGTGCAGCAGAATTTAGAAAAAAAGCTTGCAAACTGAACTTATGAAAGAGCATGAAGATTAGAAGAAGGGAAACTGGAACTGAGTAGGAATTAGCAGAATGCACAGACTCTACATTCCTTTCATTGTTCACTTAATGCCATAGAAACTCAAACCCAGAAAAAGAAATTAAAAATTTAATGAAGAAAGTGTATATTTGAAGAATAAATAGCTGATTCAAATAGTCTTAAGAAACTTAAGAATACAGTGACAATTTTGCCAAGAACATGAAGATCCACACCTAGATTGAAAAGACTAGAAAACCAGGACTGTGGGATGCCTGACTGACTCAGTCCATAGAGCATCCAACTCTTGATATCTGGGTCATTGAGTTCAAGTCCCATGTTGGGTGTGGAGATTACTTAAAATAATAATAATAATAAAACAAAATCTTAAAAAAAAACAGGACTGCAGCATGAGGCAGGAAAAGATTTTCATAAACAACTGGTTGAACCTTCCAACAATCCAAAATCCCAGACGAAACAAAACAAAACAAACCCACAAAGACCCCTCTCTCAGTAGCAAAAGCTGGCCCTGCAGGAATTCTCAGAGATAAGAGCATGCCCGGCTTACAGAAGCTAATTTTCAGAAAGCTTACTGACAAAGAAGAGGTGGAAATGGACTTGCAGAAAAGTGACTCCATGAAACAGGAAATCTCTGAATCCAAGATGTTCAGGAAAGAACTGGCTTAGTGTGAGTATAATTTTGCCAAGTCTTCAAAGGAACACCAGCTTCATCAATGCAGACAGAACTTCTTTGAAACAAATAGGAAGTGAGCTTGAGGTGAGACAGAACTTCTTTGAAACAAATAGGAAGTGAGCTTGAGGTGTTCATGATGAAGCAAGGAGGTTAAGGTCCAAGTGCCACTTTAGAACATCAGCAAGTGATTTCTAAAATAAAATCTGAACTTGAGAAGAAAGTCTTGTTTAATGAAGAGAAATCGTGTTGGATGTGAAGCCTCCAGTGTCTTAGAAGCAAAAAAGAAAAATGCAAAATATGAAGTGTGTGATTCAAAATCATCAGTTTATCCTGCAGAAAGAAATATTAAAGTTAAAAGAGAAATTATTAAAGTCAAAACAAGACCATCACGATAAAATGGAGAAGCCAGAAGACACAGTAAAAAGTACATATTTGAAAAAGAAAGTGCAATGAAGTGTGAAGAAAACAAGAAATTAAAGGGTGAATATGAAATGCTTTGATCTATTGTGGATAACCGAACAGCTCAAAATAAACAATATGAACATGAGTTTAAGGATTTGGCAGCTAGGAGAAGGTTGCCTGGAGGGAAGCTTAAATTGCAAAACTATGCACTGGATCATCAATGAGAAAGATGTTCAGGAGTATTTTCAAGCTCTTCTTTCCAAGATGACCAAAGAGGGCAAGACTGAAAAGTTCTAGTCTGAGATCAAGAATGCCAGATCCACTTTGTAAAGGTCAGGGTTGTTAGAAGCTGGGAATGTATGCAGGGTTTGCCAGGCAACCCTTTTATTTGTAGCAGGCAACTAGGCCAGGCAACTTGTTCAAAATTAATGGAGAAAAGTCAAAGATACAAATCTCTCTATGGAAATGAGCTAAAGGATTCTGAAACAACAAGTAGAGATTAGATGATATGGAGAAGACTTTAGAATACACACAGAGCTCAAAATTCCAGATTTTCAAGATTTTCTAAGTATTGAAACATTGCACCTCATGCAGATGACCTGAAATTTAGAACTAGCTCAGCTAGGGAGAAACATAAACTCCAAACCCAGAAGTGTCCCCATGAGGGCTCCTGGGTGGCTCAGATGGTTAAGCGTCTGCCTTTGGCTCAGGTCATGATCCCGGGGTCCTGTGATCGAGTCCCGCATCGGGCTCCCTGCTCCTTGGGAGCCTGCTTCTCCCTCTCCCTCTCTCTCTCTCTCTCTCTCATTAATAAATAAATAAAATCTTTTAAAAAAAAGAAGTGTACCCATGAATTTTCATGCCCATAAGTTCAGAAGAGCAAGGCATGTCTCAGCTGCAGCAAAGACCAGCTGCTGTTTCATTGATACCACACAGGTTCTCTTGCCAGCTGGATCAAAGTCAAAAGCTCATTGATTTAACATCACATCATTTTCCAGTCCTACCCATTGCAGTCATTGCACCTCACTTATGGTTGGACTAATTCAACAAGGCTATGGCTTGGAGGTTTGCTCATTCACATGCCATGCATCCTGCAAAGACACTGCTCCCAAGGTCTGTCCAACCTCTAGGCAGTCCCAGAGGCCTCTTAAAGTGGATACGCAGAAAGGCATAAGAACACCCTACAAAGTATACATCGAGGTCCAAAACATACCAGTGCAGAGAAAGGATGGCGAAGGTTCATGTATTGGTACAAAATTTTTGTATTATTTGCCCAAAGATAAATCCACCCAGCCTGATTTTGTTATGAACCAATCTTACACTTTAGAGATAAAGATTTTCTGATAAGCTCTGTCCTAGCTTTAGTTATTACACATGCTCTGAAGTAAGATATTCCTTATAAATTCAGGGTGACAGCTTCTCTTTTAGGTACAACTTGAAGACCAGTTCCCTATCTACTCTAACAGAAAATGAGAAAGCAAAGAGGAAATTGGCTAGGGTTCTAGGAAAACTCCAATCTATCCTGCATAAAAACAGACTGAAAAATAAAGTTGTGCATATTCTACAAAAAGCCTATGACAATATATTACCTTTTACTAAAGTAATTCTGACAGCCATTACCAAAAATCATCTAAGATTGCAGTTGGTTTAAAAGACTGTATTTAGGGGCGCCTGGGTGGCTCAGTCATTAATTGTCTGCCTTCAGCTCAGGTCATGATCCCAGGGCCTGGGATCGAGCCCCATGTCAGGCTCTCTGCTCAGCGGGAAGCCTGCTTCTCCCTCTCCCACTCCCCCTGCTTGTGTTCCCTCTCTCACTGCCTCTCTCTGTGTGTCAAATAAATAAATAAAATCTTAAAAAAAAAAGGGACTGTATTTAGGGATGCCTGGGTGGCTCAGTTGGTTAAGCATTTGCCTTCAGCTCAGGTCATGATCCCAGGATCCTGGGATCAAGTCCTGCATCGGGCTCCCTGCTCATAGGGGAGTCTGCTTCTCCCTCTGCCTGCTGCTCCCCCTGCTTGTGCTCTCTCTCTCTCTCTGGCAAATAAATAAATAAAATCTTTAAGAAAAATAAATAAATGACTGCATTTAAAAGAGATTGCCTGTGATGTGATCATTCAAGCTACTGTTTGTAAGAAAGTATACCATACTGAACTTGTTCCCAAAGAGAAAATTAAAGCCCTTCTGTTATTGGAATAGTTGGATTGCTGGGTCCATGCACCATTTTTTTCCATATTCTTCCTTTGAGAGGGTAGAAGGGGGCTTTGATAACCAAGCTCCCAGAAATAAAAGACTGCCTATTCATTGTAACTTCAACACTTAGGAAGAGTTCTTCAACCTGTCCATAGAAGTGAAATGCCTGATCTTTTGCTATGAAATCCATAGAGCTAAAATCTCTCACAGAAAGTTCAATGAAACTATGACTCCAGGAACTGTCCAGTGGATGGCAATGTTCAAAATTAAGCTCTGTGTTGCCTGCCCTTCTGGGTTCTCTTTGTTGAGCATCCATGAAGATAAGCAATCTCTAAGCCTAGTAAATTCCAGTTGCCCCTCAGTTATGTTCTTGTCACTGTAATCTTTTTTATTGTTATGTTAATCACCATACATTACATCATTGGGGTTTTTTTAATTTTTATTGTTATGTTAATGACCATATATTACATCTTGTCACTGTAATCTTTTGATGCCCTTTTATTCTGTGGAGCTCAGTAAGTACACATACTTGCTTTGCTTCAGCCATATGGGATTACACATGGACTCAACAAAAGTCATGCGTGCAGAAACTAAAATGTACCACAATGATGCTAAGACTATGGAATGAGTTCAAATCACTGGACTGAGAAGAATAAGACCACTAAACTCTTAATGCATCCTCAACCTCCTCAACTGCGAGCTTCCATCTTAATCTACTTTAAGAACAAGTTCCCTGGAACAGTTCTAAAGGTGCCACACATGCAAATGTGATCTGTCTTTAAGGTTCTAAAACAAGAGGAATTACAACATGGGTGAACAGTATTTGAACCATGTTTAAGAGACACCTGGGTGGCTCAGCTGGTTGAGCATCCGACTCTTGATTTCGGCCCAGGTCATGATCTCAGGGTCATGGGATCGAGCCCTGTATTGGGCTCTGTACTGAGCAGGGAGTCTGCTTGGATTCTCTCTCTCCATCTCCCTCTGCCCCTCCCCCTGCATGCTCTCTCTCTCTTTCTAAAATAAATAAATCTTAAAAAAAGAGAGAGAGAGAGAGACTCAAAATGAGTTTCCAAATTGTATTAACCTAAGCAATTTCAGCCTCATAACTCACACAGGGCCTGGTGATGGAATGCAAGTCCACATGGCTCTCAGTCTGAATGTTTGGCTTCCCTTACTGGAGGATAGGCTAGGTCCTGCGTCAGCCAATCCTTCTTTGTAGGCTCAGTCTAGAAAAAAGATGTACATTTCAAGGCCCTCGATGGATGGATCAGAGATGGGAGTAGCCATGCCTCTGAGAAGTACGTCTAGTCTTGACCAGGAATTTGACAAAAAGCCTCATTCATATTCCATCAAATACTCAACTCCAGCAAATAGCTCCAACCCCAAGAGCCCACTGAGCTCCACCTTCTCTGAGAAGAGCCAGCTTCCACTAGAAGGCATGGAGCAGTTATTCTGTGACACCTGAAGTTCCTTGTTGTGTCCTCTCATGATCAACTCCCATGTCAGTGCCAAGGCTGATGTTGAACTTTTACTGTTGTCTAAGGAAAAGTAGAATTGAATTGTAAATATAAAAAGAAACTATTTATTATTGTGATGATGAGTTTTAGGTCACACTGTTCCATAATGGTAGGCAAAATCCAGTCTTCTGTACAGCTATGAGACAACAATGTTATGTTTGCCCTTAAAAGGCCACTATGTATATCTTCTATTCAGAACACACTAAGATACCTAGTAGAGCTTATGCTCAACTGTGCCTATAGATGACCTACCTCTCATTTGGAGGAAATCCTTTTGGGTACCATCAATTCTTTGCCTGAGAATGTTCCACACTTGACAACTGCCTGCCGCATCCTGTTCTACTGGGCTTCTATGGAACTGGCACATGCTTAGGGTTCTAGTTTTTACTTTTTAAATGTAAACTGTATCTTTGTAATTATTGAATCACAAGATCATTTTCAAACAATTTACCTCTCAATAAAGCGAAGGCAGTAGTTTAAGTTAAAACAGTTAAAGTTAATTTTTTTTTTGAAATTAACTACCTGTATATATTAATTGGTAGTCACTCTATTCTTTCATGAGCTCAGAATCATGCAATAGCTCCTAATTTCACTCAGGGGAAAAGCTTAAGTCCTTAAAACAACCTCAAAGTCCCTACAAGGTCCAGTGTTCTGTTATCTTTCTAGCCCTTTCTCCTACCTTCCTCCCCTTTTGTTCATTCCACTTAAGCCACACAGGCCTCCTTGTAAAATCTGCCCTGATGATTTCACAGCAGCTTCCTCTTCCTGGAATAGTCTTCCACCAGATTATCTAACTCCCTCCGTGTCTTCAAATCTTTGCTCAGTTCTCATCCTAAGGTAATCTCTCCTTACCACTCTACATGATACTGTAAACTGTGCTCACTCACTGGTGCTCCCCATGACTTTACCCTGCTCCTTTTCTTTTCTCTGTGGCTTCTATCACTTATCACATACAAGAAAACTTACCTTTTATTATGTATACTGTTTATTGTCTGTATCCCCCTATTAGACTCTAAGCTTTACAGGGCAGGGATCTTTGTTTTGATCACTGGTGTAAACTGATTGCTTAGAACACAATCTGGCACACAGTAGGCACTCAACAAATATTTGCTGAATGAATGAATGAATGCCTCAAATCTCTATCCACAAGGTCAGATTACTAATTGAGAATTAAAGAGATCTGGATAATCCAATTGGAAATGTGTTTTGAATGCTCAAAGCCACCCTTAACTTTGGGCTGTGCTAAATTGAACACCTGTACATTCTTATTATCCAGCTCCAATTTAAATGTTTATCAGTTATTTAAAGCACCAATCAGGGGTGCCTGGGTGACTCAGTTGGTTAAGCATCTGCCTTCAGCTCATGTCATGATCTCAGGGTCCTGGGATTGAGCCCCGCATCAGGCTCCCTGCTCAGTGTGGAGTCTGCTTCTCCCTCTCCTCCCTGCTCGTGTTCTTGCTACCTCTCTCTCTCTCTCTCTCAAATAAATAAAATCTTTAAAAAAGAGAGAGAGAGAGAAAATATCTGATGGGTAGATGTTAAGGAGCGTAAGTTATATCTCAAGGAAGAGAGCATTTTCTCAATGATATTCATCAGTACAATGGTTTCCTCCCAAGACAATGATTTCTTCAACACTAAAAACAGAGCAGGGGACATTAAGCATCTCTCATCTCAATAAAGGGTGATTCCACTGGTTACGTGAACAGATGTGTTTGTGTTATCCTTGATTAATTAAATAAAAATTTGGCTAAAGAAATAATCAAACTCAATCTCTTGTTGGATCTTTCCCCAAATATAAAGTCTAAATACATAATGCTCTCTTTTGTGTTTTGGAAGTAAAAGTTAAGATAATTACCTTTTTATTTTACTCTATTTATTTGCAGTCTTTTATGCTCTTTAATACCTCAGAGTTGAAGAAGACTGGGGCACCTGGCTGGCTCAGTCAGTGGAGCGTGTGACTCTTAGTCTTGGGGTTGTGAATTGAGCCCATGTTGGGTGTAGAGATTACTTAAAAATAAAATCTGAAAAAAAATGTTGAAGAAAGGGGTGCATGGGTGGCTCAGTGGGTTAAGCGTCTGCCTTTGGCTCAGGTCACAATCTCAGGGTCCTGGGATTGAGCCCCATGTCATCAGGTTCCCTACAGGGAGCCTGCATCTCCCTCTCTCTGCCTGTGGCTCCCTCAGCCTGTGCTCCCGCTCTCTCTCTCTGTCAAAAAAATAAATAAAATCTTTAAAAAAAAGTTGAAGAAGACTAAGTTTATTTTATATATAACAGAACTGAGTCTTCTAGGATATTTTGATATCCCCAAGAAAATGTACATTCCTCAGATTCCAGAAATTCAAGCTACATTGACTCAGTCTCAAGAAAGTAAACTTTAAATAAAACAGATGATCAGCAACATGTGTACCGCATTATCTAACACTGTTCCAAATACTGCCAAGTACTAAAAAAAGAGAGTATTCTTACTAACAAGGTATTCATATTATAATTGAGGAGAGGTTCGGCTACATGTATACCAATTACTGAATGATATTTTACATTATAAATAAGCAAAATATTACATCACAGTAATCTAAATTATGTACTGAATTTGGGTGCTGAATACTGGTACTGAAATTTGCAGACCCGTCTTTGTTAAAGAGTAGTTATCTAATATAGACAATAAGTGTACTTTGAGAAAGGTGAGCTCTTGCTTTGACAGTGAACTTGGTTACAGAAGTTGAGCTGAAGTTGAGGCTCAGGCTGACTGTAAAGGAAAGGAGGGATATTGATGGCAAAACCGTATCAGAGGAGAACAATATGTACTTTATGAGTAATTTATTTGTGATCTGGACTAGAGCCTGTATTGCTGAGTACTTAAGAGACTCCG
Organism: Eumetopias jubatus; assembly: GCF_037043125.1. Taxonomy (NCBI): domain Eukaryota; kingdom Metazoa; phylum Chordata; class Mammalia; order Carnivora; family Otariidae; genus Eumetopias; species Eumetopias jubatus. The sequence goes on from NW_028274817.1 coordinate 96,275,127, forward strand.
GGTGCCCCGTTGTTCTGTTTTTGTGATCAAGAAGAAATAAGCCAGATTTAATATAAATATTGATACACTTATATTATTAAATACAAGTGATAACATATAAACAATGTGGCTAATTATTTTGAACTATTCCAAATTACCTTTCTTTTTTCTTATAATTCCTTCCAAACTGCTGCATAATAATAGGAATGTAATGTCTTCTTTAGGGTTATTCCTAGAATGTATAGTATAGAGAGTATATATGGATATATATGGATTCTAAGGGTTTGTCTTTTTTTTTTGCTAAATTTGGTTTTGTTAAATTTTCATTGGTGATTTATGTTAACCAGAGTATAATTTTTTTAAAGATTTTATTTATTTTTCTGAGAGAGGCAGAGACAGCGACATAGATAGTGAGAAAGAGCACAAGCAGATAGTGAGAGAGAGCACAAGTGGAGGAGAGGGAGAAGCAGGCTCCCCGCTGAGCAGGAAGCCCAATTCAGGGCTCGATGCAGGGCTCAATGTGGGGCTCAATGCGGGACCTGATGTGGGGCTTGATCCCAGGACCCTGGGATCATGACCTGAGCTGAAGGCAGACTCTGAACCCACTGAGCCACGCAGGCGCCCCAACCATAGTATAATTTTTAAGTATGAAAGAGCAAGGGCTACAAATTGTAAGTTACAGGGTACTCTGTTCACATCACCTTCCCAGAGAAGTGGGATCACAGATTCAAATGTTAAGTGGCCAAGTAGATAAGAAAGATGTTAGAAATAGGTCTAATATAAGCAAAAGGGATGATTTACGGGCAAATGACAAATTAGAAAGTAGATGTCCAGACTGAATATTCAAATTAAATGAAAATTTCAAAGCTTGAGCCAGCCAAACAACTATGAGCCAAGTTTGGCTTACCAGCTGCCAGTTTGGGATCCCTCATCTTCAGCTGGTTTTTGTTTGTCATGTTTTGATCTTTGTTACCTGCAGCTTTTTAAATGTGCTATTAATTTTTTTCTTTTTCTTTTTTAAGTTTTTATTTAAATTCTAGTTAGTTAACATATGCGTAATATTAGTTTTAGGTATATAGTATAGTGATTCAATGATTGCATATATCACTCAGTGCTCATCACAAGTTCACTTCTTAATTCCCATCACTAGTTTCACTTGTCACCCCACCCACCTCCCCTCTGGTAACCATCAATTTGTTCTCTATAGTTACAAGTCTGTTTCTAGGTTTGCTTCTCTCTCTTTTTCTCTTTGCTCATTTGTTTTGTTTCTTAAATTCCACATATGAAGGAAATCATATGTTGTTTGTTTTTCTCTGACTGACTTATTTCACTTAGCATAATAACTCTCTAGTTCCATCCATGTCATTGCAAATGACAAGATTTTGTTCTTTTTTATGTTTGAGTAATATTATACACACACATCTTCTTTATCCATTCAATCAACATGATACATCACATTAATAAAAATAAAGAACGATATGATTATTTCAATAGGTGCAGAAAAAGCATTTGACAAAGTACAACATTGATTCATGATAAAAACCATCAACAAAGTAGATGTAGAGGGAACATACCTCAACATAATAAAGGCCATATATTAAAAACCCACAGCTAATATCATCCTCAATAGAGAAAAACTAAGAGCTTTTCCTCTCTGATCAGGAACAAGACAGGGATGTACACTCTCACCACTTTTATTCAACATAGTACTAGAATTCCTAGCCATAGCAATCAAACAACAAAAAGAAATAAAAGGCATCCAAATGAATAAGGAAGAAGTAAAACTTTCACTATTTGCAGATGACATGATCGTATATATAGAAATCCCTAAAGACTCTGCCAAAAAACTTCTAGAACTGATAAGCAAATTCAAAGTCCCAGGATACAAAATCAATGTACAGAAATTTGTTGCATTTCTATACACCAATAATGAAGCAGCAGAAAGAGAAATTAAGGAATCAATCCTATCTACAATTGCACCAAAAACAATAAGATACTTAGGAATAAACCCAATCAAAGAGGTGAAAGACCTATACTCTGAAAACTATAAAACACTGATGAAAGAAATTGAAGAAGACACAAAGAAATGGAAAGACATTCCATGCTCATGGATTGGAAGAACAAATACTATTAAAATGTCTATCCTACCCAAAGCAATTTATACATTTAATGCAATCCTGATCAAAATACCACCAGCATTTTTCACAGAGCTAGAATAAACAATCCTAAAATGTGTATGGAACCACAAAAGACCCCGAATAGCCAAAGCAATCTGGAGAAAGCAAAGCAAAGCTGGAGGCATCACAATTGCAGGCTTCAAGTTATATTACAAAGCTATAGTCATCAAAACAGTATGGTACTGGCACAAAAATAGACACACAGATCAGTGGAATGGAATAGAAAATCCAGAAACGAACCCACAATTATATGGTCAACAAATCTTCAACAAAGCAGGAAAGAACATCCAGTGGAAAAAAAGACAGTCTCTTCCACAAAGGGTGTTGGACAAACTGCACAGCAACACGCAGAATAAAGAAACTGGACCATTCTCTCACCATACACAGAAATAAACACAATATGGATTAAGGACCTAAATGTGAGACTGAAACCATAAATGTGCTATTAAAATTTTAAGTGAACTTTTTGGGGCAACTTTGCTTTTGTTTTTTTCTCTTTTAAAGACTATTTGAGAGAGAGCAAGAGAGAGCACAAGCAGGGGGAGTAGCAGAAGGAGAGGGAGAAGTAGACCCCCCACTGAGCAGGGAACCCGATGACACGGGGCTTGATCCCAGGACCCTGGACCATGACCTGAGCCAAAGGCAGGTACTTTACCTACTGAGTCACCCAAGGCACCCCAGGACAACTTTGTAACCCCATTTGAAGTAAATGGAGAAATATTTGTGTATTTTAAACCCAGAGAATTGTCAGTCCAAACCATTCACTTATTCAACCATTCATTAAACAACATTATCGAACATCAATTCCCTTGGGTAAAAGATGAAATTGCAATAGTTTTCCCTTTGGTGGTCTCACAGGTAAGTAGCTCTTATAATACAATTGGATAAGTGCTATTGAGAGGGAGTCATTTATATAGAATGTGTTTATAAATAAAACTAAGAACTAATACAGCTGATTACATAGAACAACTCAAATTTTAAAGAACTGCTATTTTGAGAATTTAAAATATTAATAAAAGGGTGCATGAGTGGCTCAGTCAGTTGAGCATCCAACTCTTGATTTCAGCTCAGGTCATGATCTGAGGGTCCTGGGATCAAACCCCGTGTGGGGCTCCCAGCTCAGCAGGGAGTCTTCTTGTCTCCCTCTCTCTCTCTGCTCCTCCCCCTGCTTGAGCATGCACCTTCTCTCTCTAGAATGAATATAATGTATTTAAAATGAGAGAGAGCACCCTAAGATAGGCTTAAAGTTCAAAATGGCCCATCAATGAACATTTTTATTATAATAGCGTACCAAAAGGCTGAACATAAAACTTCCCAAATTCACTGTTCCATAGTAGAAATAGGCTTTTTGAGATAAGCTGCAAAGAGCCACCAACTTCTAAGAACCACAGTATGGATGGATCAAGAGGGCATCAGAACCTTAATGTTTTGATGCCAAAACAAACTTAAAACTTTAGGACATCCTTAAAAAGGCATCACTAATTGTTGAGAAGCCTTTTTTCTCCCCTTCTGTGTTGACTCTAGCATTTCCACAAATACAAAAGAAATTATCACAGTTTTGTTGTAATATATGTAAATTAAAGTTAACATTAAATAAGCAGGATGAAAAAATATTCTTTATTCCTCCACAGAACACAAATTTAGTGATTACCAGTGGCACAACACACTTTTCTGGGCACTGGTGGTGTAACAACTAAACAAATATCTTCTCACAAATCCCCTTGCTGGAGACAAAGAGTAAACAAATAAATATGTTACTTTCAGGAGGTAAATGCTATCTATAAAGAAAGTTGAAGAAAATTTAGGGCTTGAAGGGTGGCTGATAGAAGTATGAGATGTAAAAAAAAAAAAAAATTAAGTTGGTAAAGTAGAACCTCCTTGGTACCATTCTAGCAGACCTGAAGTAATTAAGGGAGACAGCCTTTAATACCAAGGGAAAAGCAACAAAGGAAGTGCACAGTCCATGGGGGTGTATGCCTGCCATATTTGCAAAAGAGCAAAAAGGCATGTGCTGAAGGAGAGATGTAAGTGAATGGGCTTCAGTGGAGATGTTGGAAACCAGGCAAGGGGACGAGACTGACCAGGACGGTCATGAAGACCATCCTGAGAATGTTACTTTTTTTTTTTTTAAGATTTTATTTATTTATTTGACAGAGAGAGACACAGTGAGAGAGGGAACATAAGCAGGGGGGGTGGGAGAGGGAGAAGCAGGCTTCCCGTTGAGCAGGGAGCCCAATGTGGGGCTCGATCCCAGGACCCTGGGATCATGACCTGAGCCGAAGGCAGACGCTTAACGACTGAGCCAGGCAGGCGCCCCGAGAATGTTACTTTTTATCCTGACATGAGCTGGAAAGCCAGTAGATGTGCAACACTAGCAGCTTTATATTTTAGAAGAATCACTTTGGCTGCTTTGTGGAAAGTAGACCATGCCTTATTTAAATGGTAAAATAGAGGTCATGTAATAGTAATAACAATAACAACGATGCCATACATATTGAGAGCACTTACTATATACCAGCTCATATGCTCGCATTTTGCATAATTATTTCACTTAGTTTTCATTAATGCCCAGTGTCTTGTAAAACTAATGTAAAAAATTGAAGCTTCAGGTGTTTTAGGTAAACCAGCCATAGTCAGGCAGCGGAATAGTGTTAAGAGTCTGGATTTTCAGCCTGGTAATCTGATCCCAGAGACAATCCTCTCTGGATGCGCAGTAGAATATCCCAGGCAACTTTTAAAACATGTCCCCACCCACCCCCTTGCAGAGATTCATATTTAATCGTCTGAGGGCAGGGCCTGGACGTGCCATTATTTTAAGGTCTCCAGGGCACTCTATTGTGTAGCCAGAATTGAGTGCTGTTGTGAAATAATGGCTACCTTGCAATGCCTAAGATTACAGAGCAGAACACTTTGTTTCAAGTGTATTATTAGGTGAGGTTAAAAAAAAAAAAAAAAAAAACTGATCTATCTTTCCAGGGGGAAAAAGCCTTCAGTGCAAACCCCACCTTTTTCTATGACAAATATTGGTACTGAGTAAGTAGTGACAGCTGTGTACACATTTCAAGAGAAAGTAATTTAAGCACATCATCTGTCCTCCATTCCCACCAGGACCTTGGTCACCCTCAGAAGGGCAATGGCCATTCTGACACTGCTGCTCTCCACAGGCCTGTCACCAACCTTTGCTCATACTCTATACCCGACATCTGTTGCTATGCTGCAAAAGCCAAAGTCTTTTCTTGGCTCCATTCGTCAGTGGCAATTTGAGCTCCACATTCAGTATTTAAAGGAACTTGCGTTCCAAATACAGAGCTAGGTCTTCCTTACTAAACACTAGGGGAAGCCGAAACATCCATGACTGCCATGATCATTTATGTCATGGGAGACACGCAACATGAACCTGCAGTCATAAACTTCATTAAACACGGTAAAATAAGTGGGTAACATATTTCTGTTTGCTCTAATTCAGTGATTGAAGAATTAAAGAAGAGGCATTTTACTGATAAAATCAAATGTCTTCTGATCAAATGGTTCTCTCAAAGAAACAACACACTCAAAACGTTAGACCATTATGCTTACGCATTAGAAGGCAAAGGAAATAGAAACAAACACACAGAAACATACCACATCAGAGAAACTAACAAGTGTCAAATAAAAATAAATCTGGACTTAGATAAGGAGAGACTTTATTCAAAAACAGTATTGAAACTGGGAGAATGCTCTGACCTTAGGATTTGAACGTATTTCAAAATCAAATTTAAAAACACTTTTCTAGGGGTGCCTGGGTGGCTCAGTGCGTCTGCCTTCGGCTCAATTCATGATCCCAGGGGTCTTGGGATTGAGCCCTGTGTCATAGGGCTCCCTGCTCAGAGAGGAGCCTGCTTCTCCCTCTCCCTCTGCTGCTCCCCCCCCGCCCCCTCCCCCCCCCCCGCTTGTGCTCTCTCACTCTCGCTCTCTCTTAAATTCTTAAATAAATAAATCTTTAAAAAAAAAAAAAAACGCTTTTCTTTTAAAGGAAGCGATAAGGGGTGCCCGGTGGCTCAGTCATTAAGCGTCCACCTTCAGCTCAGGTCAGGATCCCAGGGTCCTGGGATCGAGCCCCACATCTGGCTCCCTGCTCCGCGGGAAGCCTGCTTCTCCCTCTCCCACTCCCCCTGCTTGTGTTCCCTCTCTCGCTGTCTCTCTCTCTCTCTGTCAAATAAATAAACAAAATTAAAAAAAAAAAAGAAGAGATAAGCAGGGCTAGCAGGAACTTTTGAAAGGAAATTGGGTAAATGAGAGGGAGTGAGCAGACTGCATGATCAGAGCTGTTTCTCACTGTGATCAGCTAATTGTCAGGATGACATGCTAAGGCAGGGGAGGATGTTCTGCATTTTAATGTTTAATCAAACTTGAGGGCAAGCCAAAATTGAGGAATCTGTAGGGCAGAGAAAATCCTGACTAAAGGCTGGTTAAGCTAAGGGAAGTGTATGTAATGGGCACTAGTGAATGAACACTTGGCCACAACTTTACCACTCAATACTTTATTCTTTAGTGGTTATTGATCAAGAAAATAAAACACAGAATTCCAGGTCATATTGTAATATATAGATTATGAACGTATAGTGGTTTCCAAATCATTTGAGAAATGGAAAGTTTTGCTGAGTAAATATTTTGCATACCAAATTTTGATATTAAGCTCAAGATTGGAAGTTAAACTTTTAGAAGAGCACCATAATCAACATTTTTTAGTTGGTAATATGTTGCTCTGTTACATATATGCTAATATAATAAAGTTAAAGAGGTGCTTTCCAAAAAACAATTGTTTACTGGAAAAGTTTACTATGAGGATAGTTAGGTACCTATATAAAGAATAGCCCTATCCCTTAGCATTATAAATGAAATATAATGTATATATACTCTAACTTATTCTTGAATGCTGATAAGTTAAGTGGATTTAAAGAATTGGAAGGTGGAAGACAGGGGGATCATATTTGTTCTTTGCACAAGGTATATTAATTCTGCAATATATAATGTAATGACATTTTTTTAAAGTTCATAAAAATTGTGTTAAATCATAAAACAAAACTGTTTCCATATTAAAGGCAGAACTAAATGGTTGCCAAGGATACTACAATAACATCCATACATTGTACAACATAGGCCCAAAGTGGGTAGAAAAGGTAAGACTTAAGTATAGCCCTACCATAGTGTGGAGGAAACTTTGCCTATAGCCAGAGCATGGGGAGAGGCTCAGAAAGTCCCAGGATGGCACTGACAACAGTTGATCCTTCTAGCTACATATAATCTTTGAAAGAACGCCATCTTAAAATTAATGAACAATTAAGAAAGCAAGCAAAACTGTTTCTCCTCATTCAGTAACTTATTGTTGGAGGGTAGTGACATCCTTTGGGGGTGCGTCTGACTCCTCAAGGGTCTAGAGTTTAAACTTTGGGCTTCCCAAGTGGACACATGTGAAGATGAAAAATCTTTTAGAATGAATGGGAAGGCAAGAGGTCAATGAGTTAAATGAGAGTGAAGAAATAAAACCGGACAAAGTAAGGGCAGTAACATGATACAGAGAGCAATCAGTGGAAGTGGACAGGCCTGGTTTCAACTCTGGTACTGCCATTTACTAGCTACTTAGCCTCAAACAAATTCACTTAAATACTGAGCTCCAGTTTCCTCCTTTGTAAAGCGCAGTAACAATTATATTCATTTAAAGGAACCTAGAGATTAAATGAGATTTAGGGAGAGTATTTAGTCTGGCACCCAATTCCAATGTATGTGTGTGGTGGGGGCTTCTTCCCATGCCACCAACCAATGCTCAGGACACCAGCTGGGTGTCCTACAATTTAACTCAGTTCTGACACTATCTACCTAGAGATAGCATCAGATCCCCCAGGTCATCACCTGTACTTCTGACTGACCAGCTGTAGATCTGTGTTTCCAATAACCTGCCCTCCTTGGGTTTGATTAATTTGCTAGAGCAGCTCACAGAACTCAGAGAAACATCTTACTTACTAGATCACCAGTTTATTATAAAAAGATAGAACCCTGGAACAGCCAGATGGAAGAGATGCACAGGGCAAAGTAGGGGGAAAGGGTGGGGAGCCTCCACGCCCTCTCCGGGAGTGCCACTCTTCCCAAATCTCCATGTGTTCACCAACCCAGTTCTCCAAACCCCATTCTTTTGGGTTTTTATGGAGGTTACAGTACATAGGTGAGATCTTTCAACCTCCAGCCCCACTCCCCTCCCCTGAGGTCGGGGTGGGACTGAAAGTTCCAAACCTCTAATATGTGGTTGGTTCTCCTGGCAACCAGATCCCATCCTTAGGTACTTTTCTAAAGTCACCTCCTTTTTTTTTTTTTTTTTTTTTTACATAGTAAGTCTAGGTCATTAAGAAGAGTTCTATGGTGGTGTGTTCTTTGCCTTGCTAGATTGTTTTTCAGTATGAACAAATAGAATCTCTGGCCTGGATAAACACTGGGCCCATATGGCATGGCCAAGGATAATATCTGAGAGTGGACTTACAAGCAGAAAGAGTTAGGGTCCCCAGAAAGACTTGGGACATAGCTTTCATGACACAAGAGAAGTCATTTTAGGTCCCCAGGTAGTTTCTGTATGGCTCTACTTGCCGTAGCACGCTTTTTTTTTTTTTTAATTAACATATAATGTATTATTGGTTTCAGAGGTACAGGTCTGTGATTCTTCAGTCTTATATAATCTAAAGTCACCTCATTAACATAAACCCGGTTGTGCTGGAAAAGGGCTTCTTAAGAATAATAAGACACCCATTCACCTTTATGGCTCTGAAGTAATTTCAGGAACTGAAGACAAGGGACCAAATACTATGACAAAAGATGCTCTCACTGCTCTTACAGACCTGAGAGTTCCAAGGGTTTTGGGACCTGTGATTCAGAAATGGTGGGCAAAGTCCAAATATATATGAGAAATATATTTTGATCATCCCAATGACTAAATACATATATTTCTTATACTAAGAAAAAAGGAATAACAGGCCCAAGGTGGAGTTGCTTGTCCCCCAGGACAACAAAGCAAAACTTAACTGCAGTTTCAATCTCTCTCAGAAGTGGAATTTTAAACCAATCAGCCCTGGTCTGTAATACTGAGGTAATCTGCCTGATAAAACCCCCTGCCTCCCCCTTAAGGTAACCTTAACTGAAATAATCCTTTCTTTTCTTTTACTAATAGCCTCCATGTCCCATCCTTCTTCTGCCTATGAAATCCTTCCATTTTGAACAGCTCCTCTGGGCACCTGTCTATTTACTAATGGGATGCTGCCCGATTCATGACTCATTAAATAAAGCCAATAAGATCTTTAAATTTACTCAGTTAAATTTTGTTTTTTACACTTACAAATCACAATATTATAGAGAGAGATAGTTGAAAGATGTATCATACAATCATAACTGATGAACCTTATTTAGATGCTAATTGAAACAAAGGTACTTGGAAATGGCAGCACACACACAATTAGGAGACAATTAGGGAAATATGAACACTGCCTGGATGTTTGATGATATTAAGGAATAATTTTAAAAATATTTTTAGTAGTAATGGCATTATGGTTGTGTCAAAAAAAAAAGAGTCTGCTTGTTTTAGAGATACTGAACTATTTAAGGATGTGATGATTGGGATTTGATCTGAAATAATCACAAAAATGTTTGGCTCTGCACTATTGAACCTGGGAGAAGGATACAGGGGGATTTCTTGCTAGTTTTATCTCTGTAATTGTATATATTTTGTATTTTCCATAATAAATTTTTTTTAAATTCTCATATCTTAAGAGGCAGAATGAGAGTAAGGATGTGGTGTGGACTACATGAGGCAACACATATCAAAAACCTAACCCTTCGCCTGGCACTTACCAGTGAAGGGGCTCAGGACAGTCCTCCCCAGAATGTACCGCTTTGGCATGCGGATTATTTTGAGCTGAAGGCAATCGAGACCCTGTAGGCTCAAGAGAAGGTTTTCCCCCTCCCTTAACTACACAGAAGAATCTAAATCGGGGGTCTTTCCCAGAAGAAGTGTTATTAGCAGAGTTAAATTTTATCTGAGCAACAGGGTAAACATCTAATTAGTAAACATCTGCTCTTGCTATCACCCTGTGAAGTATATTTTTTTCCTCTGAAGTCCCAGACTCCTACACCTTTCTCTTTAGTTCAGGATAATATATATATCTCATTTTGCCTGTCTGTCTTTGGAATTTCCATGTCTATGTGGATTTGAGGCCAGATGCTTGGTTCCTGGACTTGTTTTTTTGTTTGTTTGTTTTTTAAGATTTTATTTATCTATTTGAGAGAGAGAGCACAAGCGGGGAGGGTGGTGGGAGGGGCAGAGGGAGAAGCAGACTCCCCACTGAGCAGGGAGCCCAACTGGGGTGGGGATATGGGGCTCAATCCTAGGACCTGGAGATCATAACTTGGGCAGAAAGCAGACCCTCAACCGAATGAGCCACTCAGGTACCCCCTGGACCTGTTTAAAAGCATATGCAGAACTATAGTTGTATTAGTTACATTATTAACTTAACTCCACGTTCTGTTTTGTTCCCTACTTAATTATGTTTTATGCACCGCTTAACCTCATGCAAGATCAATCATTAACTTTGCCTTTTTACCTCTACTTCCTGCTTACCCGCTGATTATAGAAACCTAACAGGTGATGTATGAAAGATGTTATTAGGGTTTGAAGCAAACGTCCAAGAATTCTTGAGACGTCTTTGGTGCAGAAAGGTGGTTTTATTACAACATGGGGACAGGACCTGTGGGCAGAAAGAGCTGCACCGGGGTCATGAGGAGTGGCCCATTATATACTTTCAGGTTGGGAGGGGGTTAGGGATAGCGTAAGTCTCTAAAGAATTTTGGAAGCAAGGTTTCCAGGACCTTGAGAGGACTAGCTATTTTTGGGAAAAGGTCATTTATTACGGTCTAATAAAACCTTAGTCATGAGACCCTTCAGATTTATATCAGTGGGCCATATGCTTGGGGGATGATTGCCCAACACGTATCTTGGAGGGTTTAGAGATAAGGAAGTTTCCAAAGGAATTATTTATTATACGTTAAAGTAGACTTACAGCATCCTGGTTGGGGGGGGGAATCAGGCTAGGATTGCCTTTTGCCCTTTGCAAAGTATTAACATTGAGGCAGTTGAGTCCCTAGAGGAATGTCACTCTGCCTGTTTCAAGGACTTGTCAGTGGTCTCTAGGTAGTATGGAAATTTAATAATTTTTCTCCAGCCTTTGTTTCCCACATCAATGGGGACTGGATGGTAACATTTGTCTTGAGATATCTGATCATACCAGGTACCAAACAGTGCCTCATTGTCTGGAAAAATGTTTACCTTCACATTGTTTCAAACACTCCACCCCCCCCACCCAGCCCTGTCTCGAGTTTTCCAAGAAACACTTTACCCTCCTCTCATGTATATAAGCTGTCCCTAGGCTCAGCAGAGCAAGACAGCTTTGAGAATGATCCCCTGCCTTCTTGTTGGGCTGCTTTTCTGATAATAAAGTTTTCTTTGCTTTTAAAGTGGTGTCTCAGGTGTCCTGGGTGGTGGTACAGTCAGTTGAGCATCTGACTCTTGGTTCAGGCTCAGATCATGATCTCAGGGTGGAGATTGAGTCCCCCACATCAGGCTCCATGTGCTCAGCACCGAGTCTGCTCAAGACTTTCCCTCTCCCCTTGCCCTCCCCCCACCCCTTGCATGCTCGCACTCTCTCCCTCTCTCTAAAATAAATAAACAAATCTTTTAAAAAAATAAATAAAAGTGGTGTCTCAGACATTGGCTTACTGCACATCAGGTGCACAGACAGGTTTAAGTTTGGTAACAGATTCACCATAGGTATGCTATTAAATTTGATTTTCTCTTATTAATCTGTCTCATGTCAATTTAATTCTTAGTCTGGCTAGAGGGACCTTTGAGGGGACAGGAATTCTTGCTCCTTGACACCAGGCACTTAAAAGATCCATCTAAATGCAGTGGGACCATTCTTTGGGAGCAGGGCTTGTTATACTATCATGAGCATACACATCACGTGAGGATCTTGTGAGACTCAGCTTCTGACACAAAAGATCTAGAGGGATCAAGACTTGAGAGAATGAATGAAAACAAAGGCTGGAAAATTTGGGTTTGGCTCCACAGTGGAGAATCTTGCAACTGAATGGGCTTGTGACAGGCATGCTGATAACTACTAGAAAACTAAGGGGCATCAAATTCAGCTTTGAAGAAGAAATGTAACAGGTTTAAGTGCCCCACAACCCTAAAACAGATTAACAGATTAAGACAGATATCTTTAAGTAGGCAACCAATTTTTAAATGGATCATGTGTAAAATATTCCAAAGAATATAAGTATCTTAGATAAGAAGTTAAATGGTAGAAATTGAAAATTAAATAGGAAAACAATGTAGAAATAAATAATTTGTTTGCAAGGTCATATTGTTCCTAGCTTCATTACCTTCTTCTCAAATTGATATTTGTTTATAATATAATTCATTTGGTGGTCTGCTTCCATAGGATAAAATTTCCTGGAATTTCATTAATTAAGATACACAATTATCTTCAGTTCAGTTACTCCAGGAAACAAATAATATTTTTATATAATTTGCATATAGTATATTTCCTAAGCAGTCATGCATTTTGAGGGAACAAAAAAACATTTTTTTTAGTACAAATACAGCTGAGTGATCAACCCCAATGATGAAAAATTTTCAAAAGTAATTAGAGGACAAAATGCATCAGCTCAACAAAGCAGAGGCTTGAGAAAACAAGAAATCATTTTTTAGTTATATTCAAATTGTCTTGGCATCCTTATTTTAATTTAAAATTCTGTTATTTTCACTCCCAAATATAGTATTCATAAGCAGTTAGACTCAGTGATTATAACATTATCACAATTTTCAGTGTCTGTGTGTGGCTGAAGGAAAACCTGAACTAAGTTTGAGTATTAAGCCATGAGAGTCTATTTAAAAGGAGAAAACTACTTGCCAAAATATTTGTCTCTAATATAAATTACAAACAGTACCCCCTCTACTGATTAGCCAATTTTTATTAAGATATCAATAAATGAGTCTCCATTCAATTCCATTTATTTCTACATCTTACACAGATGGTGTTGTAGTGACTAAGGGCAGGCCACCCCAAGATGGGCCACTTTGGCATGAACATTATTTTGAGTTAAAAGCAATCCAAACCCAGCAGATTCAGAAAAAGCTCTTTACCTCCCCCTCAACTGCCTTCTTTTACCAGGAATTAAGCTATTAACAGAGATTCCTCTTTATCTAAGAAACTGATCTACATAAGGCAGGGCAGACTTTGTTTTCCAAACATCTCCTTTCACCTTCTTGCTACAGATTTTTCTCCCCCTTGTATCCTCAGACGCTACCCCTCTCCTTAGCTCATATCAGCTTCATGTTGCCTCACTGTCTTTGGAATTTCCATGTCCGTGTGGAGTCCCGTCAGTATGTATGCTATTAACTTTGATTTTCTCTGTTAATCTGTCTCATATCACTTTAATTCTTAGTCCAGCTAGAAGGACCTTGAAGGACAGAGGAAATTATTCCTCCCTGACAGTGTATTACCATTTGCCTAAAAATTATTTTATCTAACTTTTTCACTTTGAATATGTTCTCTTATTTATTACATAACAATACTAAAAACAATTATTGTTTTCCTTATGTTAGAGATTTTATTCAGGAGACTATAATCTGTAGTATAATATAGTCTAGTATAATTATTTTTCTCTACTTTTCTTAAAATAAAATCAGACCAATAAAAGAATGCAAATGCAATATGGAATGTTGAAGTTATAAAATAAGTCCTGGAGAAGTGACGTACAGTATCCTGACTATAGTTAGTATTGTGTTGTACATTTAAAAGTTGCTAAGAGGGTAGATCTTAAAAGTTCTCTACACACACATACACACAATTGTAACTATGTAAGATGATAGTAGTAATCATTTTGCAATATATACATATATTAAATCATCACATCGTATACCTTAAACCTACACAATATTATGCCAATTATATGTCAGTAAAGCTGGAAAAAAAAAAGAGAAAATCCTTAATTTTCAAGTCTAGAGGTTGTGACCAGAGAAATGAAATTCTCTGAATGATAGCAGACACTTGTCATTGTGAGGTGTTCTTAGAGTCACCTGAACAAGTTCCTTCCTGTTTTTAATTCCATGTTTTCAGTACACATGATTAATTGCAATTATATTTTCTGGGGAGAAACTAAGAACACCCACAAAAAATATTTTCTTCATTCTGTGTATCTGGATAATTGTATTCCTCAAATAGCATGGTTACATGCAACTTTGCAAAAAGACCAACTATTAATGACCCAGAAAGGAAGAACACAAAATTGAATGGGCAAGAAAGGTCTAATCCCAGCACTGTAACTAATTAGCTGAGTAACCTTGGACAGGTCGTGGACGCCCTCTAGATACAAATAACCTCAATCTTATAAAAAAATGTTGACCTAGATAGATAATATCTGCATTATTGTCTTTTAGATCTTAAATTCTACTTATTCTCTTACCTTGAACCTAGATCCTGTCAGGTTTTGTAGATTATTTGTTTAAACTGTATAGGCAAATTATATGAGTTTGAAGGCTAGATAGGCCAAAAGGGAGCAAAACTGAAATTATAAAATGTTAAATTGCATAGCCTAGAAAGAGGTCATTAATCATTCAAGATGATTACTTGACTTTTAAAAATTATACAATAACCTGACCAGGGCAGAATAACTGCTGTTATTTTGAAAAAAAAAATGTTTTGTAGTTGAATAATTGATAATAATTAAGTCAGAGAGAGATGCTAGAAGGCTTAGTGAGGGTTAAAGACTCAAAGATTTATATGCCTGCACTGAAAATTTCAGTCATTTTAACATAATCTTATGTGCATGCCTGAGAGATTATTCCATAAACATTCTGAAATGGTAATATATATATTTAAATAGAATAACATATAAATGGATTGCTTTTTTAAAAGATTTTATCTATTTATTTGAGAGAGAACATGAGCAAGAGATAGAATGTGCGTGAATGCGTGAGCACAAGGCTGGAGGGTGGCGGGGCGGGGGGGGGGGGGGGGGAGGGTGGTGAGCAGAGGGAGAGGGAGAAGCAGATACCCTGAGCAGGGAGCCCTGACACCTTGGGGCTGGATCCCGGGACTCCAGGATCATGACCTGAGCTGTAGGCAGACACTTAACCGACTGAGCCACCCAGGCGCCCCATAAATGGATTGCTTAATAAATATAATAAATATAATTTCCTGAGACATTATCTCAGGAAATACCAGGAAGCTGTGCCTAAACTCTAGAATGAAATGAATTTAACACTTTTCCTCCCCACCATTACTATGCTTATTGGAAAAGTTTCTGTTCAAAAATTTGCCATCGATTTGCTCTGCAAGTAAATTGAAATTTGCCTTCCTTTAAGTGTGAATATCACAAAAACCATCATCATGATTGATCTTTACATCCAGATTCCTCATAACTGTTCTCCCCTCCCCCTTTCTTACTTCCTATTCCTTCCCTCAAGTGCAATATTGTCACTTCTCTTTTCACTACTGCTCCTCACATACTTCTTTCTATTTCTATGCTAGCAATCAAATATTGGCCATAGGGTATCCCTTGCCAGAATCACATAAGCAAAACCAGAAAGCAGTAGAGATAAGTTGCCAGAGCTAATTAGCCACTATGCCTGACTCCGGTTTCTATCTCCAACTCTTACTGTACTCTCCAGAGACTCTCTCTAAAACAAAGATGAAATCAGATTTTACCAGTGATCAATACCTTCCTTTGAGTTCCTGCCTTCAATAAAATAAAACCTAAGTTATTCAACTTAAAAATTATTGATTGGCCTCCTCAACATCATTTTATTTTATCCATGCAACTAATTTATTGTCACTTCTTACAAACCATTTTCAAAATTGGCCACTCAAGTATCCATGAAATTTCATGCTTAGCTGCTCTTTTTGCAGTGTTCTCCCAAGCATATCTGTCCCTTGCCATTTCATTATTTTACTGGCAAATTTGTACTCATCTTCCTTGATCGAGCTCTTTTGTTAACCAATTATTCCTGTCTCTGTCATCATATAAAAATGTATTCTTTACTCTAGAAATCGTTAGTGTGTCTAACTGTATTACAGAAATTAGTGACCATGTACTAGGACACCATGTATACTAGCAAAAATTATGCTTTTCAAGGGGCATCTTGTTGAGGGCAAAGTTGTTCTAGCACAAGGCTGCACTCACTGAAGCAAGAGATGCATTCTCTAATTCTTACAAATGTGACATATGCTCAGCAAGCTTTTCTCATCCACTCATTCAGGCTTGAAAGTGGCAAACTTTAAAATTTGTTATAGTCTTTCTCCATATCCTACAGTTTACTTAAAGAGTAAGTGGGTTCGAAAAAAAAAGAAGTAAGTGGGTCCATACAGTTAACATTGTTAAAGAACAAAAATTCAACTGAGTTAATTTTAAAGATCTAATTGGCTGTATCAATTAATTCATGAATTGGGCATCATCCCATCTAGCAAGTAGAGAGATGCTCCAATAGGTTACAAAAGGGAAAGGTTTCTAAAAGCAGGACAAGGAAGTCATAAAAAGAAAAAAAAGGATGATTTAGGGTGAGGTCACCTTCTTTTGGGGACAAAAGGGTCTTATTAGGTGGATTACCTCATCTTCCTTTAGAGGATGGAGAGGGTCCATGTGACAGATTACCTAATTGGTGCTGACCAGAAAATTTCTGACTGATTGGCTAAAGCTGCATTTCTGGGAGAAGTCAAAACTACAAATAGGTTAGGGGCGCCTGGGTGGCTCAGTCAGTTAAGCATCTGACTCTTGATCTCAGATCAGGTCTTGATCTCAGTGTTGTGAGTTCAAGCCCTGCACTGGGAATGGAGCCTACTTAAAAAACAAACAAACAAAAAAACCTGCAATTAGGTTTGATAGTAAGCCCACGTTTGCTGACATGGACTAAGATAACTGACTCCATTTTGGGCCTGTGGTTTTGTTTTGTATTTTTTTTTTTAAGATTTTTATTTATTTATTTGTCAGAGAGAGAGAGAGCACAAGGTGGGGGAGAGGCAGGCAGAGGGAGAAGCAGGCAGAGGGAGAAGCAGGCTCCCTTCTGAGCAAGGAGCCCAATGCGGGGCTCGATCCCAGGACCCTGGGATCATGACCTGAGCCACAGGCAGACACTTAATGAGCCACCCAGGTAACCCCTGTTTTGTTTTTTAACATCATCAACATTGGAAAACAGGACTTTCTCTTTCTTCATCTGGTAAAAGGCATTTCAGGAGATGTCCCTTTGTGCTATAATATTAGTACCCTCAAAGCATGTGGCATCTTACAGACTAAATAATAGGGCCATTGATAGGAACTCAGACACAATCTCCAATAATAATTAAATACCAATTGAGTACAAATTTCTCATTCCCAGATTTTCTCCTCACATGTTCTTCAAAAGCATGCAGGTGCTTACTGTGGGATGACAAGTTATGGTTAAAGGGAAAGAAGGGTGGCTGAAGCGGGAGAGGCTACCCCATGGAGAGGGGAATTATATTATGTGTAATTTTATGAATATTTACTGCTTTGATTAACACTTTAGCTTTCATGTAGCCTCCTCCCAAATTCCAGCAGTCATGATGAAATCAAATAATTGTTTTCAGGTGTTTGATAGCCAGATGAGATTTCATCTTTATTTTACCCAGGTAATTCACTGGTTTGGACATGTGGAGAGGAGTGTAGCTACAAAAAATGGGAGCAGTAATCATAAATTGAATCAATATCAAAGAGCATATAGATTGGGACTTACTAAAATTATGGAAAAAAAGAGAAACCACCCTCAAATAATACTCAGTTCCTTTAGATATAAAAATGACTTTTATAGGGGCACCTGGGTGGCACAGTTGGTTAAGCGTCCAACTCTTGATTTGAGCTCAGGTCATGATCTCAGGGTGACAGGATCAAGTGATCCCCCACACTCAGTGCTCCCACTGCTTGAGATTCTCTCTCCCTCTGTCTCTTCCCCTGCTCTTTCTCTAAAAAAATAAATAAATCTTAAAAAATAAATAAAATAAACAATAAAAATAAAAATAACTTTTATAAATAATCAAAAAGGGCAGAGTAGGAAACTTCAAAATTTTGTCCCCTCACAAAAGTAATGGATAGGCTGATTTAGACTCTCAGAATCAAGTTTTTTAAAATTCTGGAATCTAATAAAGAAACTTAAAAAAAACAACAACAGGGAAACTCAATGGAAAAAGAAGCTGCTGAGTTTGGGTAAGAAAATGCTCTGGTGTTTAACTTAACTGTTTACATAACCCACTCCCCAGCTTGGCAGCAGCCATGAAAACAAAAGCCCACATTTCTGGTAAAAGTTTCTGGTACCAGGGAGACCAATATACACCTCATTCTCAAAGAAAAGTGGTTGTATGTTTTCAACTGTGATGGATCCCTGAAAGTTCAACTCAAGTGCTTGCATTTATTTCACCTGCATACAGTATTTCCAGGGCTCAGTTTGCTTTCTGAGCATTTGTTGAAAGCCAATCTGAAATACAAATGTAATAAAAGAAGTCACCTGGGGTAAAGGACAAAAATCTGTACAAATAAAAGAATGAAAGCTGGTAAGGAAGAAGCTAGTGAAGAAGATATTTGGAGCAATTAAAACTTTGAAAAGTTCCCACATGTGCTGGGAAGCCTTCTAGATTTGGACATGTACATGTCCAGGGCCAAAGGCATACTCAGAAAATACCTAAGAAGATCATGACCTTCCACTACTAGTTGATATTTTAGCTCCATGTAAGAAGGAATTGAAAGCTATGGTAGAGTTGTTAAAAACATGGTTAAGCTCTGAATGAGTGTTCCAACACAGACCCCACCTGCAAAGAATGGAAGGTATAGATGATAGAGGATGGATGGATGGATGGATGGATGGATGGATGGATGGATGGATAGGATTTTTTTTTTTTTTTTGACTACTGCTGTTTCAGAAAAATAGCTGACTTCTAAGCTAGAGGAACAAATAATTGGTAGCCACACATGACAAAGAATATAAATTTTACAAAATTTACATCAGTGATTCTCAAACTCTCCTATAAACAGAAAAGGAGGAGCGCCAGGGTGGCTGAGTTGGTTAAGCAACCAACTCTTGATTTCAGCTCAGGTCATGATCTCAGGGTTCTGGGATTGAGCCCTGCATGAGGCTAACTGCTCAGTGGGGAGTCCGTTTCTCTCTCCCTCTGCCCCTCTCCACACTCTCACTCTCTCTCTCTCCTTCTAAAATAAATAAATAAATCTTAAAAAAATAAAAAGATAAAAAAACAGAAAAGGAGGGAACACTTTCTAACTCTTTATAAATAAATAAATCTTAAAAAAAAAAAGGACAAAAAAGACTTGGAAGATAAATCTATCCAGGGGAAGGAGGAGTCTAGATTAGCCTCAAAAAATGGCATAAGGTTTAGTGGAAGAGGGATGATTATGACACAGTAAGTGGCTGAAATTGGAACCTTCTCTTAACCCAGCCCCAAGCTCAAGAATTCCGTCTTCCCCACCGCATAGTTAATAATCGATGCCCACACTTGATCCTCTTTCCTCTCCCATACAGATAAGCCCAGCAACGATAGGTGGTTTCCTACTTGGGAAACCAGGACTATGCAGAGCAGATGCTCACATGCTGGGTACCACAGTGAAGACAGAGCCCCAGGCTTATGTCAAGACATTGCTCTGTACTTTGCATTGTTTGTGTGCTTTGTGTAGGGGTCTGTCAACTCCTCTTCCCAGAAGATACATTTTCTGATGTACTGGGTTATGACTTAATCTGCCCCGTCTACACAAAAGCAGGAATTTATTTGAATTTCTAGTATTTGACAGCATGAATTTTCAGGGCTTTTGTAGGATTTGCCCTAATCTTAGAATCTTTACAAATCTCAGTGGGAGTTTTGTAGAACTGTTTCTACTTTCATAGAGCTTTTACATAAATCATTTCATTTTTATTTGGAAGTTCAAAGTGAATAACTAAAATGAAACAAATGCCCTTTCCTTGAGCAGTGTTAGTAGAAATGTTTTTATTATACACATGTAAAGCCATCAAACAGAGGCCTAATTGCTTTACAGGTTTCAACATGTGGTTCTTAATGGCTAAGAAGTTAATGCACATTTAATTAGAACAAAAGCCAACTAGTTGGGCTTAGAGATTGATTTGATTACATATTTAAGTGTATACGTCTATTTTTCAATATACTTAGCAATATAATTGAATGCATGAATTAATAGATCCATTTTTACTTAAGTGTTTGTAATTCAATATAATCTATTAGATTGAGAGCAATATTTATTTGACAGCAATATTGTAGTTTTTTCCTAATATTTTCTCTAAGAAGACAAAGTACATGCAATCAAAAGTGATGTCTGAGATGCCAAATTAAGTGCAATTATATTTTGATTAACTAATATAAAATTATGGAGTAAAATATTAATATTCCCATTGTCTAATGCAAAGAATAAAATTGACTTTATTATTATGCTATTATAAATTAATATTAGCATTTTTCTTTTTAAAATTTTTTATTGTTATGTTAATCACCATACATTACATCATTAGTTTTTGATGTAGTGTTCCATGATTCATTGTTTGTGCATAACACCCAGTGCCCCACGCAGAACGTGCCCTCCTTAATACCCATCACCAGGCTAACCCATCCCCCCACCCCCTCCCCTCCAGAACCCCCAGTTTGTTTTTCAGAATATTAGCATTTTTCTAAGGCTATGTTATAAATTAATACAAGGGGACTCAGAGAATTTCATTAAATCACTGATCACATTGCAATTTATACTTTTCACAAATTTTTATATAAGAAGAATTCAGTTAAATCAAATGTTCCCTTATTGGAAAAGAGAAACAAGATTTACTATTACTATACAGCATCAATATATGTGTCATTTTATGTGTAAAATTAAACTGCATTTACATATTTAATATGCTTTATTATTGTTCATATATAAATGATTCTGTGTATACTAGGTAAGTCTGACCCATGCTTTGATTGAAAATGTATGAGGGGCGCCTGGGTGGCTCCAGTCAGTTAAGCGTCTGCCTTCGGCTCAGGTCATGATCCCAGGGTCCTGGGATCGAGTCCCACATCGGGCTCCTTGCTCTGTGGGGAGCCTGCTTTTCCCTCTCCTCCCCACTTGTGCTCTCTCTATCTCTGTCTCTCTCTCTCTCAAATAAATAAATAAAATCTAAAAAAAAAATTAAAAAAAAACAAAATGTATGAGCCCCTAAGCACATGACCCATCCAAATCGTGTCTGGACTCCTGACCCAAGGAAACTGTGAGATAATAAATGTGTATTGTTTTAAGCTCCTACATTTGTGTTAATTTCTTACACAGCTATAGATAACTAACACGGTACGTTCAAGGTAAGATCAAGCATGCCTCCACTCTGTTCCCAAGGGACTTTCTATACACTCATTTAGAATTTACTCACAACCCTGCTTATCTGCCTTCCTCACTAGTCTGTATGCAACCCAAGGACTGAGATTGTTATGTATAATTCTAGAGCTTCATACAGTGCCTAACACATAGTAAGCACTCAAAAATGTTTATTTGCAGATATTAATCACTATGGTGGCGTAAATTAGGAATATTAATGAGATCATCATGACAGCGAAGTGATAGGAAGGTGCTAGGAAAAACTCTACCAAAAGGATAAGATTTGGTTCTTGAAAGAATGGTTAAATCACCAGTTGCTATCTTTGAAATTTGGGATGCACAGGTTGAAAGAAACCAACATCACTAATATACTACTTGTGACTTCAAAACAATAAGAGTAACATGGGATTCCTGGGTGTCTCAGTCTGTTAAGCGGCTGCCTTCAGCTCAGGTCATGATCTCAGGGTCCTGGGATAGAGCCCCGCGATGGGCTCCCTGCTCTATGGGGAACCTGCTTCTCCCTCCCCCTCTGCCTGCTTCTCCCTCTGTTTGTGCGTGCTCTCTCTCGCTCTCTCTGTCAAATAAATAAATAAATTTTTTTAAAAAAAAAATCCATCTCCTTGGTTGAATCGCATTTTAGACATAAAAAATATTAATACGTTTCTAGCAGGAAAAATATTTTAAAAATACAGGAACTGTAGAGTTTCAACTAATTTTATATTAGCTACAAACTTCTAGTGATATTTTGATAGACTGATTTTGCAATGACATGTTATGAATATATTCAAGGGTGTGGCACCTCAG
Source organism: Eumetopias jubatus (assembly GCF_037043125.1). Taxonomy (NCBI): domain Eukaryota; kingdom Metazoa; phylum Chordata; class Mammalia; order Carnivora; family Otariidae; genus Eumetopias; species Eumetopias jubatus. The sequence goes on from NW_028274817.1 coordinate 96,297,527, forward strand.
ATGAAAAAGTACCAGGCACTATTTCTGTGAAGCATCTGAGACATTTGTGGTTCCCGAGAAATCTCTTCAAATTTCAGTTGTAAAACAATCCTGGTTTGTGAAGTGAATACACGTGTAGGGCTTCTGATCACCCAATTTCCAACGTGTGGGGGATGCCTCCTCACACCAATAATTCTCAGATACCAGCTGGTGTCCTATAATTCAATTCAATTTGACACTACCTACCTGAAGATAGTGTCAGGTCCTATGGGCTCCGGGCTCAGTCCCACAAGACTGCCCTCCACTTCAGATGACATGGCAAGCCCAGGCTGTTACTTGTGCTTCTGACCCACTGGCTACAAACTGGAATTTCCCACAATCCCCTACTCAGGTTTGATTAGTTTGCTAGAGGGGCTCAGAGAACTCAGAGAAACCCATTTACCCAATAGATTATCAATTTGTTACAAAGGATATTAAAGGATACGAATCAACAGCCAGATAGAGCAGGGCGAGGTCCTGGATGAAGGAGCTCTGTTCTCGTGGAGTTGGGGACCCAGCACGGTTGCACATGGAAGCATTCTTTTTCCCCAGTCTGGAAGTTCTCTAAACCCTCTCCTTTTTGGGTTTTAATGGAGGCTTCATTACATTGGTGTGATTGATTAAATCATTGGCCATTCATTGGTGATTGATTCAACATCCAGCCCATCTCCCCCTCCCCTGAGGTCAGGGAGGTGGAACTGAATGTTCCCACCCTCTATTCATGGTCGGTTCCCCTAGCCACCAGCCACCAGCTGTAGGTGCTTTCTAAAAGTCACCTTGTTAACAAAACCCAGTCGTGGGGGAAAGGGGCTTCTTTTTTTTTTTTAAGATTTTATTTATTAATTTGACAGAGAGAGAGCAGCAGAGGGAGAGGGGAGAAGCAGACTCCCTGCTGAGCAGGGAGCCCAGTGAGGGGCTCGATCCTAGGACCCCAGGATCATGACCTGAGCCAAAGGCAGACAGTCAATGCCCTGGAAAGGGGCTTCTTATGAATAATAAGACTCCCATTTCATCTTCATGGCTCTGAAGCATTTTCAGAAACCAAACACAAGTGGTCAAATATTATAACAAAAATGCTCCCATTGCTCTTATTGCTCAGGAAATTCCAAGCTGTGAGCCAGGAACCTTACTGTGGACAAAGACCAAATATATATTTCTTATTATAAATCAAAATATCACAGCATGGAATGGGTATATTCGGTCATTGTTTTCCCTCAAAGCAAATGGGATTCACAGGATTTGTGCTGATTTGTGAAGATCACCTATTTGTCTCCATCCCATTCATAGAAGAAATCATCTCATCCCATTGAAAATCTAGGCTAATTTGGAAACTCTAATTACTGAGATGCCTCCATTCAACTCAGTAGTAATTTCCACTATCTAAATCACCTCCACTTCCCCCAAAATAAGATAATCTTTCAGATATTTATTTAGTATTCAGATGGTTTCACTTTTTGTTCCAATCCGTGTAGTAATACTTTCTGTAATTGAGAATTCCTTTTATTATTCCTTCACCTTGCTTTGTCTTTTATAAGTCAAGTAATTCTGTCTTCCTTAAGCCATAAAATTTTTTTTACTTAGGGGCACCTGAGTGGCTCAGTCGGTTAAGCGACTACTGTCTCTTGATTTTGGCTCAGGTCATGATCTCAGTGTCCTGGGATCAGCCCCATGTTGAGAGTCTGGTGTCTGGCTCAGCGGGGAGTCGGCTTCAGGATTCTCTCTCTCCCTCTGCCCTCCCCTTCTCCCTCCCAACCCCCCGCACTCACTCTCGTGTGCTCTCTCTCTCATTCTCTCTCTCAAATAAATGAATCTTAAGAAAATCATCTTATTTATTCCAAGCCTTCCATATACAGGCTCTACATGTGTGAAAATTTGCTCAACAGAGGGAAGTCAACACTGAAACTTTAAAGTTACAAGTAATCTGTCCTTTCTGAGAGTTCTTACTCATTTTGATGATTATTGATGAAACATTTGTTCTCTATGGTACTTACCAGAAAGTAATTTTGAAATACCGGCTTTCCCTTCCACTGCCATATGATAGTGTACTGTTTAAAGTGGTTCAGATAAAAATAAAGGTTATTGCTTGGAGTTATAAAATCTTTGAGATATCTTTCATGATATTAAGCTTCTGTGATTTTACAGTTGCAGAAATTACACTGCATTTGTTCTAGTCACAATTTATTATTTTCATATATGTACATACATATGATATATAATTTCTTAATAGGATGCAAATTTTCTCTGTAATTAGTTTTTAAATTTCTGAAAGATTGATGTTTAGAAAATAAAACTGATTCTTGTTTTATCTCATTTCTTTTTGGAATACGTGTATTCTCTATGAGATGTGGATAATAAATTTTGGCAAAGTCCTTTTTAAGGCCTAGCTTTTGTAGCACAGTTCACATGTTTGGTAAGAGCCATTTTTTATACAGAATTGTTAATGCAAATCACCTTATTGTTGAAATTTGAAATAGTATTTCTATAAACTGATTCTTTTCAACTTATTAATTTTAATCAAATGTCAGAATTTGATTTGCTAACAATGCTTTATTTATGTTGCATTATGTTTGGTAAGAGCCATTTTTTATACAGAATTGTTAATGCAAATCACCTTATTATTGAAATTTGAAATAGTATTTCTATAAACTGATTCTTTTCAACTTATTAATTTTAATCAAATGTCAGAATTTGATTTGCTAACAATGCTTTATTTATGTTGCATTTTGCACTTAATATACTACCATGGCCTAACTGTTAACATTTAAATAATTTTTTGTTAAACTACAAATAAAGCTAATGGAGCAATAATTTCCTTATATTATGAAAGGATTCAATATTGTGTTTCCCAGACTTTCATTTTATAGATATATGCACAAGCTTGGATTGTCCTAAACAGTATCTGTACAACTGCCTGATCCCTGTGAATGCCCAATGTGAAATTTACTTTGACATAGATACATAGGTATATGTCTTTCTATCATGCAGTCTATAAACTTGTTATGAGTATCCTCTGCTACTTTATTTCTCTGCAGTAATACACTGCACATAAATTGTAGAAGTCCGAATTGAAACAGACTTCATAGGACGTTGCTACAGTGTAGATATTAAAATATGATTCCATATAAATCTACTACATTATATATATATACATATGTAACCCAACTGTAAATAATAAGGAAGCCATTCTGTTGAAAGGTCCAAGTGTCATAAAACACATGAACGAAGTTTGAGTGCTTTATTAATATTACCAGAACTACTGAAACTACTTTTTCCTGAGGCCTTGCAAACTGAACATGAATGATGTGACATAAGTTTCAGGGAAATCACCACAAAGCTTATATACAGACAATGTCTGAGCCTGTTGCTGCATGGGTCACTTAAAGAGATCACCAAAGATTCTAAATGCAAACCAGAAAATCTCTCCAATTGCCACTGCTTGCCTTCACTCCATCTAAAGATGCTCCTACCCTGACTTTAGAAATCTCGACTGGCTACCTTTGCAATTCAGAAACTGGTTTATCATTTTCTCCACTCATTAGCCATTGCTTTTCTTTTATTTTCATAGAAATGCCTCTTGTTTAATACCTGATGACTTGAACCATAGGCCCACCTTTGGAAACACACCTGCATCACCACCTCCTGAAATTAGTTTAACAGAACTGACCCATTGTCAGGACTATGATTCCTTCTACGAGATAAATTACCACCTCAGCTCTTAGTATGTGAAGCTTCCAGGGAAGTTTCAGAGAAGGGAACTCTAGGGGCTTAGGGCTATCCAACACAAAATGTTCCACAGTGTCATACTGATTATTTTGAATTAAAGTTACTTAAGAAATGGCCAGTGCAAGAACACTAAGACTTTCCTTTGTCTCCGGAAAGGAGGAAATAAATTCTACATGTGAATGCTACCACTCACACACCAGAAGGCAGAGAGACCACCTCATTGTCAGTGAGAGGGAATTCAGGGCCAAGAATTCTGTATAAACAAATCTTGTTACTTTCACTAATTTACTACCCAGTCCAAATCCTGTTTAAAACCCCTTACTAGGAGCACCTTGGTGGCTCAGGTGGTTAAGCTTCTGCCTTCGGCTCAGGTCATGATCCCAGAGTCCTGGAATCGAGCCCCGCATTGAGCTCCTCATCGGGCTCCCTGCTCAGCAGGAAGCCTGCTTTTCCCTCTCCCACTCCCCCTGCTTGTGTTCCCTCTCTCGCTGTGTCTCTCTCTGTCAAATAAATAAAATCTTTAAAAAAAAAAGAAAAAAGAAAAAGAAAATCCCTTACTAATTACAGCTCCTGAACATAAGAACATAATTGTCCTGCACATTCTTCACAGATTTGTGCTTCTTTTTTTTTAAAGATTTTTATTTATTTATTGAGAGAGAGAGAGAATGGTAGAGAGAGAGCATGAGAGGGAAGAAGGTCAGAGGGAGAGGCAGACTCCCTGCTGAGCAGGGAGCCTGATGCGGGACTCGATCCAGGGACTCCAGGATCATGACCTGAGCCGAAGGCAGTCGCTTAACCAACTGAGCCACCCAGGCACCCCAGATTTGTGCTTCTTTGTCCGAAATGTACAAAAGCTTCCTACCTTGGTCATTCTTTGCATCTCAATTTCATCATCAGTCCTCAGAGCGCATGTAATAAAACGCTGATTTTTCCTTTTGTTAAAAAACAACACATTACCAGAACTCTATGAATGAATTTAAGGAAAATTGTATGCATACAGTTTTGTTTTATTTTATCATTTTCTAATTCAGTAGCAAAAATTAAAATATCATTTTTCTCACTCTTATTTTTAAGTTAAATGTGTTTAAGATCTCTATAGTAATACTATATTTCATTTTATTTGGACCTGTAATTCCATTTGGACTTTCACATCCAGTCCACAATTGCAACCATCTAAAATATTTTGTATACTTACTGTATTTTAAACATTTTTTACAGTTTGGTTTAATGCAGTGATATAATCTTTTTGATTTTTAATCTTATGATCTTTTTTAAGATTTTATTCATTTATTTATTTGAGAGAGAGAGACAGCATGAGCAGTGGGGAGGAGCAGAGAGGGTAGGAGAAACGGGCTCCCCGCTGAGCAGGTAGCCCGACATGAAGCTCCAACCCAGGACCCTGGGATCATGACCAGAGCCGGAAGCAGATGCTTAACCATCTGAGCCACCCAGGTGCCTGGAGCATGTGACTCTTGTTCTCAGGGTTGTGAGTTCAAGCCCCATGTTGGGTGTAGAGCTTACTTAAAAAAACAAAAAACAAACAAAAAGCCTTTTAAAAAAAAAAGATAAATTTTCAACTCACTTGAGTAAATACCAAAAAGCATGACTGCTGTATCATACAGTATAGTAAGAGTATGTTTAGTTTTGTAAGAAATTGACAAACTGTCTTCCAAAGTGGTTATAACTTTTTGCATTCCCATCGGCCATGTATGAAAGTTACTGTCATTCCACAGCCTCATCAGCATTTGATGTTGTCAGTGTTTAGGATTTTGGCCATTCTGACAGGTGTGTGGTGGAATCTCACTGTTGTTTTAATTTGTATTTCTCTAATGACATAGGATATGGAGCATTTTTTCATATCCTTATCTTCTGTCTGCCTATCATTTTTGATAAGGTGTCTATTCAGGTCTTTGGCCTGTTTTTAGTGGAGTTTTTTGTTTACTTGTTGAGCTTTAAGAGTTCTTTCTATATTTTAGATAACAGTCCTTTATCACATATGTCTTTTGCAAATATTTTTTTAATATTTTAATGAAGTCCAGCTTATCATTTCTTTCATGGATCATGCCTTTCCTGTTATTTATATTTTACTGCCATACCCAAGATTATCTAGATTTTTATTTTATATTATCTTCTCAGAGTTTTATAGTTCTGTGCTCTACATTTATCCATTATGAGTTAAATTTTGTGACGGGTATAAGGTCTGTGTCTAGATTATTTTTTTGCATATGGATGTCCAGTTTTCTTCAGAACCATTTATTGAGAAGACCATCTTTGCTCCATTGTAGTACCTTTGCTCCTTTGTTAAAGGTCAGTTGGCTATATTTATGTATACTTATTTCTGGGATTTCTATTTTTTTCCATTGGCCTGTCTATTCTTTCATCAGTACCACACTGTCTTGATTACTGTAGCCTCATAGTAAGTCTTGAAGTCAGGTAGTCTCAGTCCTCTGACTTTGTCCTTCTCCTTCAATATTGTGTTGGCTAATCTGGATCTTTTGCCTCTCCATATAAATTTTAGAATGAGTTTGTTGATATCAAAAAATAAATTGCTGGGATTTTGACTGGGATTGCAATGACGCTATGGGAAGAAGTGACATCTTGATAATTTTGAGTCTTCCTATCCATGAACATGGAATGTCTCTCTACTTCTTTCTTTCTTTCATCACCGTTTTATAGCTTTCCTCATGTAGATATTGTATTTATTTTGCTAGATTTATAAATTTTATTTTTTTAAAGATTTTGTTTATTTGAGAGAGAGCAAGCACTAGAGAGAGAGAGCAAGCCCAAGTGGGGGCCAGAGGAAGGGGGAGAAGCAGGCTCCCCCCTGAGCAAGGAGCCCGACATGAAGCTCGATCCCAGGACCTCGAGATCATGACCCGAGCCGAAGGGAGATGTTTAACCAACTGAGCCACCCAGGCACCCCACATTTATAAATTTTAAATTTTTGTTAGATTTATTTATAAGTAAATAAATAAATCTTTTTTAAAAAATAAGATTTTGATTAATTTATTTATTTTAGAGAGAGACAGAAAGCATGAGCAGAGGGAGAGACAGAGGAGGAGGGACAGGGAGAGAGAGAATCTCTTAAGAAGACTCCACGCTGAGCACCAAGCCCACATGGGGCTTGATCTCACAACCCAGAGATCATGACCTGGGCCAAACCAAAAGTCAGAGACTTAACCAACTGAGCCACCCAGGTGCTCCTCACCCCCCAAAAATAAATCAAATTTAATTAAATTAATAAACATTTATGTAGCTTTTACTATGCAGTATATACTGAGCACTGAAGGGACTTAAAGGTGAATAGATACTCTAACTTTGCTCTTAAATATTTTTTGTTTTTGTTTTTGTCACTTAGGACTTTTTAGCCACAAATAACAGAATACATGAATACAAGGGGTTTAAAGATAAGAAAATCCAGGGGTGCCTGGGGGCTCAGTTGATGAAGCATCTGACTCTTGATTTCAGCTCAGGTCATGATCTAAGGGTTGTGAGATTGAGCCCCCACGTCAGGCTCCGTGCTCAGTAGGGAGTCTGCTGGAGATTCTCTCTCTTCTTCTCCCTCTCTTCCTGCCCCTCCCCCGCTTGCTCGCTCTCTCACTCTCTCTCTTTCAAATAAATACATCTTAAAAAAAATAAAGATAAGAAAATCCAATATTTTATATTACATGAAATCAGGTGATGAAGATTATATGGGTTAACTGTTCATTTCATCATCAAAATGATAAGAGATTCATGGGCACCTGGGTGGCTCAGTTGGTTAAGCATCTGCCTTTGGCTCAGGTCATGATCCTGGGGTCCTGGGATCAAGCTCCACATTGGGCTCCTTGCTCAGCGGGGAGCCTGCTTCTCCCTCTCCCTCTGCCTGCTGCTCCCCCTGCTTGTGCTCCCTCTCTCTCTCTAATAAATAAATAAAGTCTTTAAAAAAAATGTTAAGAGGGTGCCTGGGTGGCTCAGTTGGTTGAGCAACTGCCTTCAGCTCAGGTTATGATCCTGGATCCTGGGATTGAGTCCTGTGTGGGGCTCCCAGCTCAGTGGGGAGCCTGCGTCTCCCTCTGACCCTTTCCCCTCTCGTGCTATTTCTCTCTCTCTCTCTCTCAAAAAAAAATAAATAAATAAATAAATAAATAAATAAAATCTTTTTAAAAAATGTTAAGAGATTCATTTTTGCTCAGCTATTCTCAGCCTGCTGGCTTCATTTTAGGTATGTACACTAATAAACCCCAAAAAGCTACTGAAGATCTTACATAACACCTTCATTCAGCTATTCCTGGTGGAAGACAAATGTCATCTCTCCTTGTGCTTCTATTTTTCTGGGAGGCAAATCTTTCCCAGTCCCACACAGCAGAGTTCCCCTTGCATCTTATTTTGAGAATTGCATACCATGCTTGTGGATAGACCAGTCTTTGGTAAAGGAAATGGTACATTCACAAAAAGTGGGATAAGTAGTGAAGAAGAAAGGAAAAATGACTGTTAGGAAGGCAATCAACAGAGCACTCTCTAGGGTTACAGTATATCAATGGTACTGCTAGTCTAGTGTGAAAGCTGGGGAAATTATGAAATCATAGCATATTAAATCCACCATTAAGTTCATGATCATCTCCCCTCTTCTAGTTACTAATGAGGAAAATGAGACCCAGGTAATCCAATTGAGTACCATCCAATCCGAGGTCCTAGTACTGTGTAGCAGCAGGACTTGCATCTAGTTTACTAGACACCTAGTTACTAGATGATTTCTGCTCCAGCATCCTTTCTATTAAGAGGGTTTCCCCCATTTGTTGGTTTAATTCTCTGTCTTTTGCTAGTCCAGTAGTGCCACATGATCCTCAGAAGAAAGAAATCAAAGATCTAAACAACTGAAGTTCTTTTTGGTTAGATAGATACAGGGGAATCGTTATGTTTTTGAAATATATTTCACATTTGAATCTTGTTTTAAATAAATTTGATTTATTTGAACAATCTTTAAATGTAAGAGTGGCAAAGCATAATTTCTTTTGCTTTTTTCATTGAAATGTATCATAAGGAAAGTTATGAAAATTCTTTCATTTAGAGTTTTATCTGGTTTCCCACTGTATTGTCTTAATTATGAAGTATATTTTTCCTTTGAGATAAATACTTTTTTCATTTACCAAATAAATTATTACTTGCTTATACTATTATATATGTTTTCAAAGAGTTTTTGAAATAACTTTTATAATGTTACCTACTTTAAGTCATGTATACTAAGGAAGGATTCAAAAAATTTTATTAACCCCAGACTTGAGCCTAGAGCGTTCTGCTACTAGTTTTCCCCATTCTCCAAAAAGCCCCCACATTTCCCATCACCCTAGACAGCACTTTTTGGATCAGACCCATAAGCTAGTCCAACACACATAGGGCCAAGTAGGGACATATCTTTCATTTTGAAATTTACCTCCTTAGGCAACAAAAGTGAACCTGAGAATCAAATTCTTTAATTTTGTTTTTATTCTGTTTATCTCTGAAACCATTTCCCTGTGTCTATTGTCTAATGTTTTCTCTATTGAAGAAATGTGAGATCATGGAATATTGGTGAGAAACTCTGGGGTCCTGATATATTTCTTAATTTTCCTCAAATAATAATCACAGGCAACTTTCCTGCAGAGGCAAACCAGCCAACCTATTTTTTACTAACAATCCTCTTCCAAGGCACTTTTATTGGTAAATCTTACTGTTTATTGACCAAACCAAACAAAACAAAACAAAACAACCACCACAACAAAAAAACCCTTCCCTTCTTCCCAAGAAGGAGAGGAGTTTATAAGGAAGTGTGGACTTTGGATTATCTGAGAGGATAGTGTTATTCTCCAATAAATGCTACCAAATATCATCACCTATTTCTACATGACACTTGAAGTCTCTTCTAACATTTTACCACTTGCATTTCTAGGCCAGGCCCAGCTCATTTTCAGTTGCTAACTTGAGTATGTGCCATTAAGACACAGCAAATTTTCATTTCATGGACGTGCAGAAAGATGATGACTCACTTGGTGTCAGTGTGTCTTTTAATCTCTGCCTCATACCAACCTCACTACTCCTTTGCTGTGAATACTTCTCCCCCACTACCTCCACCCTTTTCTAGGATATCTTAGGCACCATATAAACTGACAGAAAGAACTATTCCTTTTTCTGATCCTTGTCCTCCAGTAGGTTGGAGCCTATTTTTGACTCCAACTTACATTTTGGCAACATTTACTGGCCTTGCTATTTGTTATTCCTCTATAGTTTTGGATTTTTTTTTTTAAAGATTTTATTTATTTATTTGACAGAGAGAGACACAGTGAGAGAGGGAACACAAGCAGGAGGAGTGGGAGAGGGAGAAGCGAAGCAGGCTCCCTGCAGAGCAGGGAGCCCGATGCGGGCCTCGATCCCAAGAACCCTGGGATCATGACCTGAGCCGAAGGCAGACGCTTAACGACTGAGCCACCCAGGCGCCCCTATAGTTTTGGATTTTATCTCAAATTTATTCCTACCCCCATCTTTAAGTTACCTTGTTAATCAATATAATTATCATTCCTACCTTACTATATGTCTTTCCTAAGAAAAGTACTCTTCCCAACCACTTCTGTTTGATCTACCTGATTGTTGCGTCATTTCTTGTTCACACACCAAGTCCTTCATTCCGATATCCAGTATCTCCCCAATGTGGCCCTGACACGACTCAGTCTTTTCACTCGCTACTTGTCCCCTCTTATCTCATGCATGATCCAAGTTGTACTTCTTCTTTCTTGAATGTCATTGTGTTACTTATCTCCTTCCATAAAGTGCTTTATATAGCTTGTACAGTTTCGTACATCTTTATGTAGTGTCTTATACAGCTTTTCCTTTCTGAGAGAATACGCCATTTTCCTTGCCCCAAACACAATCTATTCAATATCATAGCACTCTTTAAGGCCCATCTCAAATGCAACCTCCCCCAACGGGTTTTTCATTCAAAACCTCTTGCCATCCTTTTTTCATTTGTCTATTTGCCATTTGAATTTCCCTGGATTATATGATTCTGTAAGAGAGGGATAATGTCTTAGTCACTTTAGTCATTTCTAGACTCTAATATTCTTCTGGGCTCTGAGTGGTTATTATAGAGTTTTGAAGCTGTGAGTTTAGTGTTTCACTTAGAACGCAACTCATTTATCTTTTAGTAATTCTAATTAATCTTTTAACACATAGGGCAAGCTCTTCTGATTTGCTTTCATTTTCCTGTTGGCTCTTTCTACACATCAGTGCTATTGACAATCAGTAACTTAAAAAATAATGTAAAGATTGCTGTACTGTTTTAACTCGTTCTCTGTATTTTAATCATCTGTATGTCTTCTAATTTATATTTTTCTTCCTTGAAAGTGGGTCACTGACATATGTGACCCAAATCCAATCCCCATGCTCATGCTTTCTGACGACATGTCTTTTCATTGTACTGTATATGACACTGTGCTGAGACAGCCATGAATACCTTTGGGACCAAAATAAATGTGAGTGAAACACCTATCTTAAGTTTTTGATATTTCCTTTATAAGCCCCAAATAACAGCAATTATCGATATAATTTTATTAAAATTGAATGACTTAGCAAATGTGCCCCTCCTAGGCCCAGGATTTATGCACAAAAGAAACATTTTATATTTAATAATAATAACCACTTTCAATGAGTCATAGTCCTTTCTTATTTATGAAATTGAGTTTGAGGAGGTAGAAAATGAGAGTTAAGTACTTTTGAAAATCCTACCCCTTCAAGCTACTTGAGACTCATTTCATGCATGAAAGGACTGACACTTTAAGGGGAATCTAGTGATCTGAATATGTTCAGCTTTTCTTTAGTCATTTACACAATTAGATTTCTTTCAAATGAGAATACAAAAACAGGAGTAAAATTGAAAATTCTCCTGACCAGGGTCACCCAATTCTCAGTAAACATTTTTATATACACTGGAATTGTTAAAAGTGTAATTGCATATTTATCAATTTGCAGAAGAAATTGAAAATGAAATTTGAGTCCACTACTGATAACATTTATACAGAATTACATCAATGTTTGCAACTATCATCTTTGGTGAGGAAATACTGTCTCTATTCTTATCTCTATCTTGTCAGGCTACATTAATCTCATTTGTCTTTAAATTATTTGTTCTTTATTAGCATTTAGGAGATATTTTTTAGCATACAATTTTAAATTATTTATATTTATCTAAGATCATCCCTTCTACTAGTTTTCATAAAGTCATTAACCAGATTTATCTGTCTCCCCATGCCTTTTTTCTCAGCACACTATGGGCTGATATAACCTTATTTTGTATAAGTATTTTACAACTTTAATCTGATTCATGTTCATTCCTTTTCTTTGAACTGTTCTATGTATTCTTATTCATACTTTTATTAGGATAAAAAAATTTATTCTTATGTTGAATACTTGTCCATATTGATCTTCAAAATTGTGTTCTGGTGATCTTTAATTTATAACTGTAATCTCTTTGAAAAAATAACTGTGAAACCTGCAGAAGAGTGTGAGTGATGCTTGATAAAGATTCAGTTATAAATTGGGAAAAAACAAATTCTTGTCTCACCTAAATGTGAGACCTGAAACCATAAAAATCCTAGAAGAGAACACAGACAGTAACTTCTCTGACATCAGCTGCAGCAACTTTTTTCTAGATAGGTCCCCTGAGCCAAGGAAAACAAAAGCAAAAATAAACTATTGGGACTACATCAAAATAAAACCTTTTGCACAGTGAAGGAAACAATCAACAGAACAAAAAGGCAACCTATGGAATGGGAGAAGATATTTGCAAATGACATATCCGATAAAATATTAGTATCCAAAATATATAAAGAACTTATACAACTCAACACCCAAAAAACAAATAATCCAATTATAAAATGGGCAGAAGAAAAAAATAAAAGTGAAAAATTCTCAGAACACATGAATAGACATTTCTCTAAAGAACACATCCAGATGGCCAAGAGACACATGAAAAGATGCTCAACATCACTCATCATCAGGGAAATGCAAATCAAAACCACAATGAGATATCACCTCACACCTGTCAGAATGGCTGAAATCATGTGTTGGTGAGGATGTGGAGAAAGGGGAACCCTCTTGCACTGTTGGTGGGAATGCAAACTGGTGCAGCCACTGTGGAAAACAGTACAGAGGTTCCTCCAAAAGTTAAAAATAGAACTACCCTGTGTTCTAGCAATTGGGTATTTACTAGGTATTTACCTAAAGAATGCAAAAACACTAATTCAAAGGGATACATGCACCCCTATGTTTAGAGCAGCATTATTTACAATAGCCAAGATTTGGAAGTAGCCCAAATGTCCATTGATTGATGAACAGAATAAGAAGTGGTATAATTATACAATGGAATATTATTCAGCCATAAAAAAGAATGAAATCTTGACATTTGCAATTACATGGATGGAGCTAGAGAATATAATACTAAGCAAAATAAGTCAGTCAGAGAAAGACAAATACTATTTCACTCATATGTGGAATTTAAGAAACAAAACAAATGAGCAAAGGGGGAAAAGAGAGAGAGAGAGAGAGAGAGAGAAAGAGAAGCTAAGAAACAGACTCTTAACTTTAGAGAACAAACTGATGGTTACCAGAGGGGAGGTGGGTGGGGGGATGGGTGATATAGGTGATGGGGATTAAGGAGTGCACTTGTCATTATAAGCACTGGGTGATTAAAATAAAAACTGAAGGGGCATCTGGGTGAGTCAGTTAAGCATCTGAGTCTTGATTTCGGCTCAGATCATGATCTCAGGGTTGTGAGATCAAGCCCCACATTGGGATCCACACTGGGCATGGAGCCTGCTTAAGATTCTCTCTCTCCCTCTCCTTCTACCCCTCCCCACCTATTCTCCCTCTCTAAAAAAAAAAATAATAATAAATATAAATAAATAAAAACTGTAAAAAAAAAAGAGGAGAGAATCTGATGTTAGTTTTCAAGTGTCAAAATATTACAGGTGTATGAATGTGGGTGTGTGTGGGTAGGTGTACACATATGTGTGCAAAAGTGTAAAAAAAAAAAACAAACCCTTTAATTGCTCTGCCTGGGTGTTTCAGTCAGTTAAGCATCTGCCTTCAGCTCCGGTCATGATCCCAGGGTCCTGGGATTGAGTCCCACATCGGACTCCTTGCTCAGCAGGGAGTCTGCTTCTCCCTTGGCCTGCTGCTCCCCCTGCTTGTGCTCTTTCTCTCTCTCTCTGACAAATAAATAAATAAAATCTTTTTTAAAAAGTTAAAAAAAACTTTAATTAATCTTATTACTGACCTGTTTTTATTGATTAAATTTTTCTACATTCAGAAGTTGTCCTATATTTTTATTCTAAATTTTTGCTAGTACAGCTATTAAAGAAGAATACTCAATCAAAATATTGATATAAGGAATAAAGTATTTAAATTAAGCTTGGCATAAAGATGATAAAAGAGAAGATATATATATAACACAGCATCATGTATATACATGTTATGGTTTCCCCCTGCTCCTCCTTTTTTTTCTTTTTCTTTGAATATTGGTTTGAGGAACACCAAAATGATTATGAAAAAGTTGGCTGGAAGAAGCAATCTCTACACTTACCCTAAGATCTTTTTGCTCGTAGGAGTGGGCAAGGCAATATGAGGAGTGATTGACAGAGGCACAGAAGTGGCCTTTGGTAGATTATGGGCTTTCCCAAAATCTCCTTAGGCTAGCTCATTTCTTCTCAACTTCTCTGATAAGGCTATCTTGGGATATTTATTTTAATACACCGATTTCTGGGCCCCATTCCACATCAACTGAATCAGACTCTCCACAAGGAGGGGCCTGGGAATCTGTGCTTTCTCTTCAAATATGTATGTTTTGAAAGGCAAAATGAGAAGACTTAGACTTTTTAAGTTGTATAATTCTGATTATAATGATTTTTCATGATGGAAAAAGGGAGAAGAATTTTTTGTGGTCATGTGGATTTTGGTGCATTAGAATTCGAAATAATTCTTGTTTCATTTATTTCAGAGTCATTTTGGTGGAATCCTGAACATTTGTATCTTTACCATAACAATGAACTGAATCTGGACAATTAGTTAACCACATGAACCACTGGTAAAAATTTTTATTTTATAAACTGCTAATTATCAGAGAGATTTCAGTATAATTTGCACCAAATAAATTTAATCTAAATTTACAAATTCAATTTATTCAAATAATTTATATTATTCACACTTTTATTCAAATATATCTGTTTATGTGTTACTAGGTTCATGTGCATGGTAACCGAATAAATATGCAACTGATAACATTAATATTTAAACTTCTTCTATCTGATTTGTGAAGTCAGTGTTCATAGTTTAGAAAGAGTCATTGAATTCTGAATATGGAAGTAGGGTTTTTAAAACTTAAATTGCTTTATAATTCTAATATCTTTATTTTTTTTTAAGATTTTATTTATTTGAGAAAAAGAGAAACAGTGTGAGTGAGCATGAGCAGGGGTGAAGGGGGGCAGAGGGAGAAGCAGACCCCCAGGACCCTGGGATCATGACTGAAGCCAAAGGCAGTCGCTTAACTGACTGAGCCACCCAGGCACTCCATAATTCTAATATCTTTTATTTATTTTTTTATTAAAGATTTTTATGTATTAATTTGTCAGAGAGAGAGAGAGCACAAGCAGGGGGAGGAGCAGAGGGAGAGGGAGAAGCAGGCTCCTCACTGAGCAAGGAGCCAGATGTGGGTCTCGATCCCAGGACCGTGGGATCATGACCTGAGCCGAAGGCAGACGGTTAATGACTGAGCCACCCAGGCGTCCTTCTAATATCTTTTAAACTACAGAAAACTATCAAGGGTGAAACAGATTAAGAAGTATTGATATGACAATTATGGAATGGCAAGACAAAAGAAAATAATGTAGATTTATATTAATGAATTCGATTGATATATTAGCCTTTATCACTATGCCATTAGTATATTTTACACCCTTTGTTTCTGTCTGTGTGATTCCTTTAGATGTAAAAATGGCTCAACAGGTAAAAGTTGGGGTAATTTTGATTACATGGGACTTCCCAACGTTAAAGTCATCTGAAATCATTACAATGCTTGGGCCAATCTTGCTAAGATTAAAATTAATGTATTTTAATTTCCAAAAGTGAATTGAACTTAAGCCAATATTTTTTTTAAAGATTTTATTTATTTATTTGAGAGAGAGAATGAGATAGAGAGAGAGCACGAGAGGGGAGAGGGTCAGAGGGAGAAGCAGACTCCCCGCTGAGCAGGGAGCCCGATGCGGGACTCGATCCCGGGACTCCAGGATCATGACCTGAGCCGAAGGCAGTCGCTTAACCAACTGAGCCACCCAGGCGCCCCTTAAGCCAATATTTTTAAGAAATTCTAAAGATTGTATAGATGTTTGATTTCTCTACTGGTTGTTCTGTGAGAAAAGTTGTTAAAGAAGATACCATTTGCTCTCAGTGCATTTGCTTTATTGAATGCTCATGTTATGCTTAACTAGGGCTTTCAAAGCCTTGCTTTCTCTTTTGACTTTAGTAATCAATACAACATGAATTAATAAGTTGAGCTTTAATACTATACCATACCATACCACACTACATATCATACTATAACATATCATACCAGGAGATTTTAGATATCTTATGTTAACTTATTTGTAGATATCAAATACTATTATTGCCAAACACTCAGTAAACAGTTCATCTAGAAATCTAACTTTTCAGTCCCTTGCATCTTCTTAACTAAATGGTTGCTTTATGGTATAGGTTTCACCTGAGTTGTCTCAAAAGATTTTCTTTACTTGTACTTTTGAATAATTTACAGTATCACATATTAAACTAGAGTCAAACTTCAAAGCAGTGCTGTAGGTATCTTTGAGCATAAGAAACAAAATATTGACTCAGTTTAATGAACAGCAAAATTAAGTCTACTTTCACAATTTGGGATGCAATATAAGAATTCTGTCTCACAGACTTTACCATGTTTGTTTCTTTATATCATGTTCTGGAATGTATTTGACTAGATCCAAAGTTCCAAAGTTACTGAAGCCATAGACACTAAAGTTACAGGTAGAGGTATTTTTCTTGTTATGGTATATCTGCCAAGCCAAAAATAAAACAGAAATCACGAGTTTAAAAATATTTATAATTTAATTTTGGCAGGAAAGGAAACCTTAGAAGTACTCATCTAAAATAATTACCAAGTCAGCATGAAGTAAAGCTTAAGAAGTGTGTCTACCATGGTCTCAAGATTTATTATTTTTTCTCATATAGTCTCTTCCACTTATATTACTGAACTTTCTCAGTTCTCTCAACCCTCCCTGTGATAAAAGAAACATAAAGTTGGTGAAACATTGAGTGAGGGAGTCATGATCCAGCATAAGTCAGGAAGAACATGATCCAACATAGTGGAGTCAATCTCCTGCCGATTGACCTCCAAAGAATAAGACAGAGCCATTAGTTTAAAGGATTAAGGATTTACTCCATATACCTCTGTGAAGATTATCACCCAGATCAAAGGCAAAGGTGGGACTTACAAAGGAAAAGCTACAAAATTTCTCGAGGAAAAGGGACTGACCAGTTTATACAAGTCCTTGGTTTGTCATTTTATGACTGACATGGACGGCTGAGCCCCAAATCCTATGATGAATTAAGATAGAGTAATCACAAGTTCACTAAAAGGTTGATTTCTCTGAAATGCTAGAGTTTCTTCATTTTCTGGGATCCTGACTATTTGGTTTATGACACCTCCAGGCTCTGGGTCATGCAGCAGGAAAATCCCTATGTACTTACCGAAAATTTCCACAACTCCAACCATCATATCCACGTTCTGGACAGCAGCAGAAAAAGAGGAAGGATGGTGGAAAGAATGTGCCCTCTCCATTTTGAAAACCTTTGCAAAAATTCAACACAGCACTTCTGCTTATAGTCCAGGGGCCAAATCTTAATCAGATGACTGAACCCAGCTAGAACGAAGACTGAGAAACCTCTCTCTCCTCCTCACATGACTAAATAAAATCAAAGTTTTGTCATTGAGGAGGAAAGGACAAATAGTTATTTGGGTGAGAAGTCAACAGTCTCCTTCACAAGGGCACACAAAAAGAGTTTTATCGCAAACAGCACAAAGTTATCTAATATTTCATCAATCTGCTTCCATTGGCATAATGAGGCCTTTTGATCTTTAAATATTTCTTAATAAAATAATACTTAGCAATGTTACAAGATCACAGTTTTCTTAAAGCTCTTATTATTATTTGCCTTTCAAGAAAATTCCAGGCACAAATAAGATGTAAGAATGCACATTTAAAATCATGACTAGGGGGTGCCTAGTCATTAAGCATCTGCCTTCGGCTCAGGTCATGATCTCAGGGTCCTGGAATCGAGCCCCGCATGGGGCTCCCTGCTCAGTGGGGAGCCTGCTTCTCCCTCTCCCACTCCCCCTGCTTGTGTTCCCTCTCTCGCTGTGTCTCTCTGTCAGATAAATAAATAAAATCTTTAAAAAATAAAAAAATAAAATCATGACTAGAATGGAAGTCCTGTATAGTATCTTTATGGTCACTTTTTTATGTAATCTAAAATGTAATAACATTACATTGTCTCAACAAAAACCCCTGGTCTGATCTCTAGGTCTAACCCAAAAGGTAACACTGGGAAATAAGAAAAGGTTAAAAATAAATCCCCATAAACTGATTGGATTAATATTAGAACTTTTAAAAAATATTCATGTTCTTTTCTTTTGAGGCACATGGTAATATTGCACTTCCTTACCAATGTTGAGGCTATATATGAACATATAAGTTCTTTGGTCGAAAAAAAAAGTGCTGTACGTTATTTGCAAATTAAGTATCATTGGGTGATTTTTCAGATTCTCCTTCCCTGCCACATGTAAAAACTGATCCTCGCTCAGCATGGGTGTACCTTCTGAGTGTACCTCTGAGTGTACCTTCTCCATCTATGATGAACATGTAGTATGAGCAAGAATTAAACTATTATGTGAGCCCACTGATTTTGTATGTTATTTGTTGCTGAAACATGATGTGTCCCAAAGGATATATTTTCTCTTCTCAAATAAACTTTATGGTACTGAAATTATCTTTCAGGTGTTGTTAAAAATATAATAGAAACATTATTAAAAAATTAAAACATCTCTATAAATTGTTCTTTATAAGTGATAGATAAATATTTTTTAAAAATTTAAGGGCACCTGGCTAGCTCAATTGGAAGAGCATGCAACTCTTAGTCTTGGGTTGAGAGTTTGAGCCCCACGTTGGGTGTAGAGATTACTAAAAAATAACTAAACTTTAAAAAATTTAAATAGTGTAGAAGGTAGACTTTATATTCATCACACATTTTACTTTATGAGAATATGAAGCATTCACATAAGCAAGAAGAGTTAACAAATTCTTGTTCTAATTAATCCCAAAAGAATTGCTTGGCAAGGACCAGTTTTAGGCACAATTTAAAAATGATTGATGGATCAGCTATGCTCAGAAATGACCCCTTTGAAAATAATTTTCTACACTAATATGATTTGCTCTTCTTTCCAGCAATATTAACTTATGTACTCATTCAACAAATACATACTAGATGGTATCTCAAGCACTCTTTCGTACTAAAGAATACAGTGATGAGTCAGTTATATCTGGTCCTCAAGGAGCCCAACATCAAGTAGAAAAAAATAGACAAATATTTCAGTTACACAAGGCAGGATCCTTTCAGTATTATATGTTATTTGAAAAAAAATGATCTATGAGTTGATAAAAAAAGAATATCACTAGATATTAAAGAGAACTTCGTGGAAGAGGAAAAGATATTTAAGGAGAATTATGAGGTACTAAACCCTTTTTTCATGTATATACTGTACTCTATTGTTTTTATTTATCGTATACAAATGGGGCTTTGAAAAATGAATAAGATCTTGATGGCCAGAATCTAGAGAAGAAGGGAAAGATGTTCCCTTCAAGGAAAGGGAACACAGAAAGAATAACAAAAAGCAATGGGGACACAACAAAGGGGTAGCACCAGCCATTATGTTTGTGCATATGGACCACAGGGTTGGCATAGGAAAGCATGAATGAAGGCTGAAAAGGTGTTGAAGTGTTTATCATTCTGCACTGTAATTATTTCTTGCAGGCCTGCATTTTGTGGACGAAATGGTACATGAGCTTAGGGGCTTCATCATTCATCCTATGACCCAGAGTAGCTTGACCCAGAATAGTCAGCCAAGTGAAAGAATGCTATAGTGGAGATTTTTATGTGGGTCCTGACCCTTACTAAAAGCCCACTAAAAGCTGGATTCTGGAGAGCCATGATTTTAAAATATTTCCTCCTACTGCACTGAATTAGCAATTAGAATTAGGCAAGTCTCTAAGGAAACTAGAGCAGATCACAGGCCAAGTGCACATACTAAGTACAGGAGTCTCCTCTCATCCACCAAGACTCCTAGCGGATACCTGGAACCACAGATAGTGCTGAAACCTACATATACTATGTTTTTTCTTTAATTGAAGAAGGGTTGACATACAATATTATATTAGTTTCAGGTGTAACACATCGTGGTTTGACAATTACGTACACTATAAAATGCTCACCATAGTAAGTGTTGTTAACGTCTGTCACTATACAAGGTTATTACAATATTCCCTATGCTTTTCATTCCTGTGACTTAATTATTCTATAGCTGGAAGTTTGTATTTCACCTATCCCTCCACCCCCCCTTACTATGTTTCTTCCTATACACACATGCGCGTGATAAAGTTTAATTTATAAATTAGGCACAGTAAGAGATTAACAACCATACTAATAATAAAATCAAACCAACCTAACAAAATGCTATAAATGCTATAATAAAAGTAATGTGAATGTGAATGTGGTCTTTCTCAAAATATCTTATTATACGTACTCACCTTTCTTACGATGATGTGAGATGATAAGATGCCTATGTGATGAGCTGAAGTGAGGTGAATGACGCAGGCACTGTGATGTGGCAGTAGGCTACTATTGACTTCTAATGATTCGTCAGAAAGCGAATCATCTGCTTCCCGTTGACTGCAGGTAACTGAAACCCGGGAAGCGAAACCGCGGAAGCGAAACTGCCGATAAGAGGGGACGGCAGCTGCACCTGTGTGGCTCAGCCTGTTGAGCCTCTGACTCTTGGTTTCGGCTGGGGTAGGGATCTCAGGGTCCTGATCTCAGGGTTTGTGGCGTTGGGCCCTGCACTCAGCGCGAGGTCTCCTTGTCCCTCTTCCTGTGCTCCGCCCTGCCCCCAATTGTTCGCGCTCTCTCTCAAATAAATAAAATCTTTATTTTTAAAAAAGGGGACTGTAATAATTTGCTTTGATCCTCTTGCTCTAGTTCAGAGTTTCTTAACTTTTTTTATGCCATCAGCCTCTTTGGCAGTTTGGTGAAGCCTATGCCTCTTCACAGAATAAGGTGTTCATACATAAATACTTAAAATAAGATGCAAGGATTATAGGGGTGCCTGGGTGGCTCAGTCAGTTAAGCATCTGACTCTGGATCTCAGCTCAGGTCTTGATCTCAGGGTCATGAGTCCAAGCTCTGCATTGGGCTCCACGCTGGGAGTGAAGCCCACTTAAAAAAAAAAAAAAATGCAAGGATTATAAAAAAAACTAGTAATATTCCAATAGGTTATCAAAAAGTGAAAAATAATATATTAAAATATGTATTTCTTATTTAACACAATGCATAATAAGATCTTATGATGGGGCTAATATAACTGTCATACTTTAAAGGTAGTGATAGTGATAAATATAGACAATATTTCAAGATATCTTTAACAACTGAAATGTGATATAAACATGTATGTAGTTTTGTGGTGACCAAGTTATAGGCACAACCAATACCACTGTGGTTTGGGAATGCTATATTGCAGCCAAAAGTCGATGAAAATAAAGATGGGATTTCGCATATCCACTCTGTTCTTGGACCCCAGGTTAGAGCCCCTTGCTTAAGATAACTCAGTGTTGGGTGCCTGGGTGGCTCAGTTGGTTAAGCGACTGCCTTCGGCTCAGGTCATGATCCTGGAGTCCCGGGATCGAGTCCCGCATCGGGCTTCCTGCTCAGCAGGGAGTCTGCTTCTCCCTCTGACCCTTTTCCCTCTCATGCTTTCTATCTCTCATTCTCTCTCTCTCTCAAATAAATAAATAAAATCTTTAAAAAAAAAAAGATAACTCAGTGTTGGGGCGCCTGGGTGGCTCAGTCGTTAAGCATCTGCCTTCAGCTCAGGTCATGATCCCAGGGTCCTAGGATCGAGCCACGTATCGGGCTCCCTGTTCAGCGGGAAGCCTGCTTCTCCCTCTCCCACTCCCTCTGCTTGTGTTCGCTCTCTCGCTGTGTCTCTCTCTGTCAAATAAATAAATAAAATCATAAAAAGAAAAGAGAGAATTCAATGTCCCAGAGGCAAAGTGGTACAAAATGTAGCAAACATCCCATTTTTACTACCCTCTAGATGGCCTCTTGGGTATGTATATGAAAATATCTCTATTCTTTTTTTTTTTTTCGCTCTGTTCACTTTGTGTATGATCTTTCTTATAAATGTTAAAATATCCTACTATTATGTCTATGACAGCTTTAAAGTAAGGTGTACATCAAACCCTCAAAATACATATAAGTATGTGGGGGGATACATATAAATATCAGGTGTTGTTCTTTACTTTAAAAAAAAGGTATTAATTTAAACTGCCAATCAAAATATCTGCAAGTAGAAGTAAGACACAGAATAACAGATGAGTTGGGATATGTAATCTCATTGAGAAGGTTGTTCAGAAAGATGGTATTATTCATAAAAATCAAATGGAGAAAATGAGAAGATGTTGTGAAAAGAACTTTTCTTGGAAATAGCCAATATATGTATACAACACCAAATTCAGGCAAAAGTAGATGTCTGGGTAAGCAAATCTTTTCTCTTTATTTTTCTTTTTAAAGGAAATAGATCAAGTAAACAGTGCCTGAGCAGCCAAATATTAATTGACAGCTTGTTGAGCAAAGCGATTAGAAATACTAAGAGAAGAGTAACTGGACTAGAGTTGATGGGTTCTAAAACCAAAGAATCTTTTAAGGGAGATAGCTGTCATCTCCTAATTAATTTTCAGAAATGCAACCAGAATTTACAGCTGCAGAATACTCCTTATAGCTTTATGAGGAAAAAAAACAAAAAACAAATGTGGGAAGCAAAAGCTGATAAAATTTTTCAAGAAAGCATCATTTTGGGGGGGCACCTGGCTGGCTCAGTCAGAAGAGCATATGACTCTTGATCCCAGAGTTGTGAGTTCAAGCCCCACATTGGCTTAGAGATTAAGGGAAAAAAAAAGAAAAGAAAAGAAAGCATCATTTTTGGAGAGAGTATCTATTTAGTCCTAACTTTTGACCACCTATTTTTAGTCTTTTGATTAGATTTATTATTATTATTACCATCATCATTATTACATTATCAAATTTATTCTTCTCTTCCCTGTTTGAAAGTGAAGATGTATCATTTTACTGAAAAAATGAGTGGTAGAAATATGAATGATTGTTAATTTCCTTTTTGGATTTTTCTCATGTTCTAAATCTTTAAAATAATATAAAAGATCAAATGATATATGAAATACATCTGTGGTCTTTGCATATCATGTAGGTAGCCATAATTTTTAAGAATCTATAAGATTTAGTGAAGATAAAGAATTGTTTTTGAGTTTTGTGTCATCAATGTTGTTTACCTTTTTACTTACGACAATGACACTGGGAATAGCCCTGAACATGATAATGCTGAGGGTTGTTGCCATTCCCCAAATGCTTTAAGAACCTGTGAGTACCTCAGGCAAAAGCTTTTATTTGTCTTCACGCCTAATATTTTTTGCCTAACATTTTTTTAAAAGATTTTATTTATTTATTTATTTATTTAGAGAGAGCAGGGTGGGTGGGGGGACAAGGCAGAGGGAGCCCGACGCAGGGCCCAGTGTCACAACCCTGAAATCATGACCTGAGCCAAAATTAAGAGTCAGATGCTTAACTGACTGAGCCACCCAGGTGCCCCTTCATGTCTGACTTTTATGTGCATAGCATATCAGTAAATGAAATATTCAACAAAAGATGGTTATGACAATAGACAGAATGCCAAGCCCTGGGGATTGCTGGTGGGGTGGGAGGCCCAAGGGCTGGTCCTCAGCCTTCCCTGTTCATGACCCTTTGGAGGACTCTGCCCACATCTTTCTTTTCACTGTGAGTCCTATTTGCTTTACATGTACAATAAATGTATTTAGATAAATGACTTTTAGGTGACAAGTATCACCATGTTTAAAATTATAAGGAGAACACAGATTTATTTTGTTTTATGAAATAACTGAAGATTTAGAAAAGATGGATAGAATGATGGCTAAGACAAGGGATACAGGAATGTTCTGGTTATCTCTAGCTACAGAACAAACCACCCCAAATGTAGTGGCTTAAACGAAGAAAATCAATTATGATTATTATCTCTCACACTTCTGGGGTGACTGGGCTCAGCTTGGTGCCTCTTGCTCAGAGCCTTTCCTGTAGTTCTGGTCAGATAGAGGCTGGGGCTTGAATCATCCCAAAGGTTTTCTCACTCACATGTCTGGCGGTCAATGCTGCCTTTTGGAGGAGACTTCAGCAGGGATTGTTGGCCTGGACACTTACAGATGACCTCTGCATGTGGCCCAGACTATTTCACAGGATGGCAGTTTGGTTCTAAAGGAAAGTGAGTCAAAAAGACAGAGAAATAGGCAAAAAGTTTTGTAAAATTTCCTGATCTAGTGTCAGAAATTACATCACTTCCCTTCCGCTGCATGTTAGCATACTACGTTAGGATGAGGTCACTAAACTCGGCCCACCGTATCACCACATTCCAGGCAGTGCCAAAAGATTTGTGGCCATGTTTTCAAACCACCAGAAAGAGGAGTTTATAAGTACATAAAACAGTCCTTTATTTCCCAGGTCAAATTTTCCATTACACCCTGTATTGTGAACTGTTACATAGTCCATAAAAAAAAAAAATTGAAGATTCATGGGTGACTCCTTTGCTATGTATATACAGGTTAATTTTTAACAGTGGTGAAGTTCCCTTTGTAATAAAATTCTTTAATAGAGGGTAGTATTTACACATTTTTTAATATCAAGGTTGAGCTGGGGTCACCCATACTTTTATTAACAAATATATCATCTTCTAATTTTGTGTGCTAATTCTTTGAGCAGTTTTATTGATCCCAAAATGTTCATCACTAATTGAAACAGCTGCTTTATTTAAACAGCACTTATGAAATGATATGCAAACAAGTTCTGCTTCATGTTTTGGCAGAAGTTAAGTCCAATTTGATCAGAGAGCTCATCTGTTCCGTATATACTCTTTACCTGGGAGTGGAAGGGACCTCAAGCCTAGATCTCTACTTTCCTCCCTTTGACATCACATGTGCTCCTGTGGCCAGAGGAACAAAGAGGTGAGAACAGAATTGTGGTCTCTACTTTCAGCATGAACTGCAGCCTTACTCCAGTTGGAGTAACCAGTACAGGTGGCTTAAAGGCAGCGGGAGGTCCCAGGAAGTGAGGAATCATACCCTGTGACCAAGAGCATCCCTTTCTAGAAGCTGCTCTAGAAGCCCACAGATGAAAGCCGGAATTCAGACAATACGCAGGCATTTCCATTTCCAGGAGTCACAAGAGTTGGTAGTCTAGCCTTGATTGTCCCTACTCGGCTCGGTTATATTTACAAGAGCTAACAACGGACATGAGAGTCACACTGAGACACCACTGATTGAAAACCTCTGTCTTCCCCATGCTTTATCCCAACTTCTGTTTCTTACTGATACCCTCCTTTTCTTTTTTTTATGTTTTTCCAGCTCTATTGAGATGTTATTGACATAATACATCTAAGTTTAAGGTGTACAGTGTGATGATTAGATGACTGTATATATTGCAAAATGATTACCACAAGAAGTTTGGCTAACACCTCCATCCCCTCATGTAATTACCAACTTGTGTGTGTGTGTGTGTGTGTGTGTGTGTGTGTGTGTGTGTGTGTGCTGATAACATTTAAGATCTACTCTCTTGGGACACCTGGGTGGCTCAGTCAGTTAAGCATCTGCCTTCGGCTCAGGTCATGATCCCAGGGTCCTGGGATCGAGCCCCAGGGGAGCCTGCTTCTCCCTCTCCCACTTCCCCTGCTTGTGTTCCCTTTCTCGCTGTGTGTCTCTCTGTCAAATAAAGAAATAAAATCTTTAAAAAAAAACAATAAGATCTACTCTCTTAACAATGTTCAAGTATATACTACAATCACCGTGCCATATATTAGATCCCCAGATCTTATTCATCCTATAGTTGGGATTTGTACCTTTGGTCAACGTCTCCCTATTTTTCCCACCCCCCGGCCATCACTATTCTGCTCTCTATTTCTATAAGTTCCGCTTTTGTAGATCTCACATATAAGTGTGAACATATACTATTTGTCTTTCTCCTTCTGACTTGTGACTGCAAGCTCTAACCTGGGGCACATGCACAGCAGTGGAGGCTGGTGATGGCAGTCAGGCTGGTGAGGTGCGGACGCACATTTGGAGGAGCTAGCTGCAGGTAGGCCCAGTGGGGTCTTTTGTGCGGCACTGGGAAGGCTGGGGAAACTGGTTATTCACCCAGCTCTCCCTTTCTAGCTAGCAAATTCCCTCTAGGCACTGAGCAGTGTTGGGCTGGGGGCTGGGGTTAGGCAGGCAAAATGAAACCCTTCCTTTGGAATGCCTGGGTGGCTCAGTCGGTTAAGCATCTGCCTTCTGCTCAGGTCATGATCCCAGAGTCCTGGGATCGAGTCCCCCATCAGGCTCCTTGCCCTGCAGGGAGCCTGCTTCTCTCTCTCTCTCCCTCTGCTTGTGCTCTCTGTCAAACAAATAAGATCTTAAAAGAAAAAAAAATGAAGCTCTTCCCTTTTCCCTTTTTTGTGCAGTTATTCTCAGGTTCTTTGTTCTACTGTGTTGCTGAGGATTAAGTCGACTCCTGCACTCTCCCAAAGCTGTTTTTGTTTGTGGCTAGCCACCTAATCATTAATCTTTGTTGGGGGACAGGGGCTGGGGTGTCTTACTCCACCATCTTGGTGACATTACTCCTTTTCTAGCTTTTCGAGTGAACTACTTCTTATCTATTTTTAGCCTTGTGTATATAAAAGTCTGTAGATTTTCCTAAAAATACTGCTTTTGTTTTCTTTTACAAGTTTTAAAGTTCATATGAAAGGAAGTCAGAGAATAATCACACACACACACAAGGAAAACATAATGAAGGAGTGGACAGATGCCACACCAGATTTTAAAATATTGTCATTAGACCCTAAGACCTGACTTTACTGCCCACCTGCTTGCACTCACCAACCTTTGTCCCACATTTTTCCTTAAGCTCTTCTTTCCAGCTTATCTCTGAACTCAGGCAAAAGACCTCATGGGCATAGCATCCCTTGATGGGAACTGAAAATACTCCTCAAGAAATAACTGCCCAGAGGAAGAGCTCCGTTGGGCCCAGACCACCCAGACCAGTTTGAACTTAGACCCCAACTCACGCCTGCGCAGACAGACCACGGAGTGACCTCTGCAATGACCTACCATTACCTTTACCTCATTCTAATACTAAAATCTCCACCCAAGGAGGAGCCTCAGCCTCATTTATATAACATACAATGTATGTCTAGGCATGTTTCCTTAAGGCACATTAGTGACCGTCTGCCTGCCTCTACATACAATGACAAGTCTCCCCTTTCTAAATATTCATCCTAACCTTGAATAAAAGGAACCTATTCACCCTTGCTTGGGGAGTCAGTCTTCGGAAATTATTGCCCATGATCTCCTTATTTGCTACAAATAAAGTTTCCTTTGTACAATACCTCCATCTGGTGTACTTTCTGTCCGCAAGTTACCAAGGAACAAACTCACGTTAGTGTGGTTACAATATTACAAGGTTAATAGAAACCTTCCTCACATCGTCTTTAACAATAAATCCTATTGTGTTTTATTGATCTGAAAATTGAAACAAAATATATGTAGGCTTTATATTCCCTCTCTATAAAATGGAGAACATAATTATGTTAACTATCTTACAGGCTGTTATGAGGAAAGTAACGCTTGGAAGTGGTTCCACAATAATGATCACAGAGCTGCCAACATTCTTAGAATATTTGAGGCACTGTTTGTAGTGCTCGAGAAATACAACATGTGTTGCTATAATGACAATGCATTATTCATGTGAAATAATTAAAATTGTCATTGTGGATATTTGATTGGATTTGAAACAAAATTTATAAAATAGAGATAAGAGAAGAGAAGCATGTGAAAGGCAGGGCAGAGATTCAGGAAAAGCTGCTGTTTGCCTCGGCAGTCAAACGGCTTACATCATGACCAGACAGAACCTGAGATAAGGTCTTGGGTTTCATGTGAAAATGAAAGTTGTAACTGAAAACTCCATAAAGTTGGAACTTTAAAATAGGTGTACCTTTGTTGAAATAAGTGATTAGATAAAATCCAACTATAGTTTACAAACCTTCTGTTTTGGGCATCTGTATCTGGACCGCTAGGTGAGAAAAAGGATTTCCCAAGAGGTAACATAGGCGGTCTGTTCATCCAGTGCACTCTTCGTTTGTATTATTCCACTTGAATGGATCAGGAACCCCAAACCAAGGACTTTACATAGAAATTAGTCTAGGGACTGTTCTATCCTCTAGGATTACTGGTAAAAACAAACATAAAATAATTCAAGAGAGGCATTCATACAATCCAGGCTGCACGGGGGCGGGGGGTGGGAATGAACACAAAAGCACATAAAGAAACCATCTATCAAAAGAAAGAATCATGGATCCAATGGTCAGAAGGAGTAGAGCCCAAATAACACAAGCAAATAATACACAAATGTGAGATGAAATATAAGTATTTTTTTAAAATGGTATAGAGATTGAAAAAATGAAATTGAAATGGTAATTTTAAAAAGAGAGATAGTAATGAAAAATGACCTTATTAAAAATAACAGGAGGCGGGCACCTGGGTGGTTCAGTTGGTTGAGCATCTGACTCTCGGTTTCAGCTAAGGTCATGATCTTGGGGTCATAGGATGGAGCCCCGTGAAGGGCTCCGTGCTTGGTGTTCTTTCTCCCTCTCCCTCTGCCTTCCCCTCTGCCCCTACCTCTGCTTACACGCGTGTGCACGCTCTCTATCTCTCAAAATAAAATAAATAAATAAAATCTTTAGAACAATCAGACTTTTAAAAAGTAACAGGAAGAATTGGAAATTTCTGAGTGAAAAATATAGGCACTGATTTTTTTTAAGTATTCAATGGATGTAATAAGTTGCAAATATTTGCAGATGATGACAGAAATGGAGAATTGTAATAAAGTTTTGAGTAAACTATCCAGAATTCAGCATGAGAAGACGTAAGTGAAAACTACAAAAGAGACATTCAGAGACATGAGGGATACTATGGAGTCTAACCCATTTTGTGGAGGACCTCGTGTTGAATTATATGGATAACTTAGCCAGCATGCTCTAACTCAGTTCACAGGTTCCCTCTAACAGGCACCCCTTCATTTGGTCTTGGGCCTAAGAATCTACCATCAGGAGGGAGTGATTCAGAGAGGAGTCCTGTGCAAGTGCTGGAAACAGGATCAAGCTATTTAGTAAGGAATCTTTGTATTCCTTGGACTCCTTGCCCTGTGGGGAGTGGCAAAAAACAGAAGAAGGGTAGAGTGAGGCCCTGGCAAGCATGAGGCCTAGGACCGGGACCTCACTTGATTGATTTGAAAGGATGTCTTAGGTTATATACCCCCAGAAGCAGATATTGAGACCATGCATTGAGAACAAATAGTTTATTTATTTATTTATTTATTTATTTATTTATTTATTTATTTAGTAAGAGTGTATTTATTTATTTATTTGAGAGAGAGAGAGCGTAAGCGGAGGGAGGGGGGCAGAGGGTGAGGGAAAAGGACAAGCAGACTCCCCATTAGCAGGGAGCCTGACGCGGGGCTCGATCCCAGGACCCCGAGATCATGACTTGAGCTGAAGTCAGATGCTTAACTGACTGAGCCACCCAGGGGCCCCCACAAATAGTTTATTTAGCAGGTGACCTCAGGAAGCATAGATAGGAGAGTGGGAAAGAGTGAAGAGAGCAGACCAATTCAGGGGATTTCAATGAAGGGGATTAAGAAGCTCAAACTTTCAGTTATGAAATCAATGTGTCACCAGGTTTAAAAAGTGCAGCATATGGGCGCCTGGGTGGCTCAGTTGGTTAAGCGACTGCCTTTGGCTCAGGTCATGATCCTGGAGTCCCGGGATCGAGTCCCACATCGGGCTCCCTGCTCAGTGAGGAGCCTGCTTCTCCCTCTGACCCTCCCCCCTCTCATGTACTCTCTCTCTCTCTCTCATTCTCGCTCTCTCAAATAAATAAATAAATCTTATAAATAAATAAATAGATAAATAGATAGATAAATAAATAAATAAATAAATAAATAGTGCAGCATAGGGAATACAGTCAAAAATACTGTAATACCCTTACCGTGGTAAGCATTTTGGAGTGTGTCTTATTGTTGAATCACTATATTGTACACCTGAAACTAATACTGTATGTCAACTATCCTTCAATTAAAAATTTAAAATTTTTGAAGAAACATTTTTCTAAATGAGCAGGGTACCACTGTGGGCAACTGGGGCTTAATCCTGCTGAAGACCTCTGGAAGAATTCAGCTCAGACTTATTCTCACCAAAGGGCAAGGAAGCTGTGTTATTTCTCTACTAATTCCCACCATCATCAGTGGAGAACTGCTCCTGCAGGCTTTAACTGCCACTTCTGGCCTGATCCGTGCAAGGGCTAAGCACTCTCCTACGACCAGAGAAAGCCCTCAAGGAGAAAGTCGGTTTTCCATAAAGCCATTTGCCTGCAGGGTGGACTTAAATGCCAGGAGACGTGGCAGGGTATGGATGGTAACTGCTCCAGCGCAGATTCGGGAAGGACTTTGAGAAAACCTGCCCCTAAAAGACAATGATGGTATGATGACATAATGTGGCCAGTAAAATTTCCAAGTTTCTAAAGATCCAAATGGTTTCTACAGCTGCTATTTTACATCTGAAGGGATGCAGAAACAGAAGTGGCTTCTTATTTATAATAGATCATAATACTCCTATTTATGTTTATTAATCAAATCGAATTATTTTGAATGTTTAAGAAATGATGCATATTATTTTATCAGTACATCTTCAAAAATAGAACTATCTTACCGTGAACTCCACTGTTACGATGGATTCCTTTTCGGACTGGCAAAGAAAGAGGCTGGCACTGTGCATTCCTTAGGGTCTTTACTCATGAACATTTCATGAGTTGGAAAATGTACACTGAAG
Source organism: Eumetopias jubatus (assembly GCF_037043125.1). Taxonomy (NCBI): domain Eukaryota; kingdom Metazoa; phylum Chordata; class Mammalia; order Carnivora; family Otariidae; genus Eumetopias; species Eumetopias jubatus. The sequence continues at coordinate 96,328,620 of NW_028274817.1, forward strand.
AATGTCCTTGGCTTTCACTTTCAGACTCACTATCATTAGGAAGTGGATATTTTTAGGGAAAGGGAAATAGTGGAGAACATAAAGCTTCTGATGGAAGCTTTATACTAGGACTTGTGCATTTCAATTATTGTTTACTATTAAATGACTAGTGATTCTTTATCTTTGATAACATTAATAATTACTATTGAGATGTTTAAATTTCCTATTCTAAAGGTTCCCATTTCAATCTGTTTATGTGTGAGCAAAATCAGGCATATTTTTTCTGGATTTCTGTTAATAAAACAACACACTTTGATCAAATAATTCTTTCTCCTGATCTGCTCTAATGAGATTGCCACAACCCAGATACTTCTCTCAGAATGAAGTAATCAATGAACAAAGATGATAATATGCCTGGAATCCTTTTTTGTCAAGAGAAAATTATATTCTAAAATTATATTTGTGGGATGCCTGGGTGGCTCAGTTGTTCAGCGTCTGCCTTCGGCTCAGGTCATGATCCCAGGGTCCTGGGATGGAGCCCCACATCTGGCTCCTTGCTCAGCAGGGAGCCTGCCTCTCCCTCTCCCACTCCCCCTGCTTGTGTTCCTGCTCTCGCTGTGTCTTTCTCTGTCAAACAAACAAAGAAATTTTTTTTAAAAAACTGTATTTGTACTTGAATAGGATGGAATAAAAATAGCAATATTTTGACAGTCTTTGAGAGTAACTGTTTGTTTCCCCCATAGACCAGCTGAGAATGCTGGGGCTTTGCTAGACATAGTATGGATTCCAACAGTGGCTCATTGCCAGTCTGTGTTAATATGTAATATTAAATTATAATATGGTATATGCACATAGCCGCATATAACATATGCTATATAATTATAACTGATATGTATAATATAATTAATTTGTGATTTAAAATATAGTACATGCACATAACATAAACACATACAAAAGCTCTATTTGTTTTACAAAGAATTTGAAGCAGTTAATACTCTTGCAGGAGGAACTGATTTTCTTTTTTTTTTTAAAGATTTTATTTATTTGACAGAGACAGAGACAGTGAGAGAGGGAACACAAGCAGGGGGAGTGGGAGAGGGAGAAGCAGGCTTCCCGCTGAGCAGGGAGCCTGATGCGGGGCTGGATCGCAGGATCCTGGGATCATGACCTGAGCTGTAGGCAGACGCTTAACAACTGAGCTACCCAGGCGCCCCTGATTTTCTTGACATATAGATTTCAGTGCATTTGAAAATGAAGTTGCCATCTTTAACATTTGGTGTGTTAAATGTTTCTCATAGTGAATTAAAATTCTAGACAATCAGTCTCATTGTCATGGATACTTGTCTGACTGATGTGCTTGAATTGTTTTCCAGTTTTCCAGAGAATTTCCTTATATGGAGTTAGGCCTTAGGACACTTTTTTATCATTTGTTGTTTATTGATTACTTACATATATTGGCAATAAATGGAAAGAAAAGTAAAATGGTTACATTTGTATTATTATTTTTTTAAATTTATTATTTATTGAAGTATAGTTGATATCCAATGCTTCTGGTATACAATATAGTAATTCGACAAATCCAGACATTTGTATTATGTTTTTTATACTGTATCCTACCTTAGGGTTGAAAAGATATTTATAACAACGCTCTGATCTCATTAGGATTGTGAGAATGGTAACCTTCGAGAAAAAGTGACATTGCTCAAAAGGAAAACCAGCATAGATCAAAGGATAGCCTGCCCAGCCAGTGTGAGGCCTTGAAGAAATAGCAAAGCTTTCCCTGGCTAAACAGTGAGGTAACAAGAGTCTTCAATAAAGCAAGGGTAATTTTTTATGGTTATGTTGTCCAGCAGTTGAGCCTTCTACCCTTTTTTTTTTTTGAGAGAGAGAGTGCGTGCCAGCATGAGCTGGGGAGCGGCAGAGAGAGAGAGAGAGAGAGAGAGAGAGAGAGAATCCCAAGCAGGCTCCACACCCCAGTGTGAGCCCAGTGAGGGGCTTGATCCTGACCTAAGGTGAAATCTAGGGTTGGACGCTTAGTAGACTGAGCCACCCAGCTGCGCGGTGCCTTCTGCCCTGTTGAGCAACATGCCCTGCTCCCTGTAGTAACTCCCATGTTTAAAGGAATGGGATTGTTATTCAATCATCTCTGACAGGCAGATAGTCCACAATAGAGATTCTAGACTTGAAGAAAACTGGAAGGTGAACAAGACACTTTTTATGACAAAATTGATATGCTTCATTCTCTTTTGTCCAACATTTTACATATTTCAGCTCAGAAGCTTAGCTGAGTTTAACAAATAGGCATGTTTCTGAGTCCTTCAGGAGAGTAAATAACAGTTATTCGAATGGAGGAAGCTCATTGGCTTCTTGCCCTAAACTTCTTTTGAAAAGTTTCCTTGCTTATTGTGGCGTTAGATAATACAAAAAGCAAAATCTATTGAGGAAGAAATAACTTTATATGAGTATCTCTGGATATATACTGGATATAAATTATGCATTAGTTTAGATTTATTTGTAAGAAAGAATACATACACTTATTTCTGCAAAGATTGGATATCCTGTGAGTTGTCTAGAAATGAGATTTAAAGACACAATTTCTCCTTAAGAAAGTTAATAACACATTTCATATTTTTATTTATTTATTTTAGAGATAGAGAGACAGGGAAGGGGCAGAAGGAGAGGGAACTAGAGAATCTTAAGCAGGCTCCATGCCCACCATGGAGCCCCACATGGGGCTCGACCTCACAACCCTCAGATCATGCATGACCTGAGCTGAAATCAAGAGTTGGATGCTTAACCACCTGAGCCACCCAGGTCCCCCAATTAATAGCACATTTTAATAATTAAAAGAAAAGATCATTAAGTTGTTCTTGTCTCCTCCTCTCAGTTGGATAAACCGGCATCTTAAATTATGTATGTGCTATCCTCAAAAATATAATTTGCACAGATTTAAGAGGGAGAAAAAGAGCTTAGAGTGAAGGGAAAGTAAAATCTCCTAAGATATTATGGTGGGGATAAAACAGGACAGTAAAGGGGGAAATCAGTGCTGAAGTCACTAGGAAATTATAAGAAGGTTTTATTTTATAGGCGCTGAAGGATGCTCTGGGGCCAAAGTCCAAATTAGAAAATTGTATAATGAAAGAAAAAGAAAGGAAAAAATTGTATAGTGAAGATCAGACCAGAGGGCAGAAATCTCTGAATGTCATGCTAAAATACTGAAAAACAATTATTTATTCATTCATTCAATTAATGTTGGTGAGCCCTTACGTATTCCAGAGTCTGTGTTTGGCAGTAGATGTGACAAAATGAACAGTGAGGACAAATAATGGGAGTCAGAAATCGTGTTAGGAAAAAAAATAATTTTCAGTAGATGGGAGATTACAAAAAAAAAAAAAAATTTAGACATGGGGCACCTGGGTGGCTCAGTCGATTAAGTTAAGTTGATTTCGGCTCAGGTCTTGATCCCAGCATTGTGAGATGAAGCTCCATGCTCATCAGGGACCCTGCTAGAGATTCTCTCCCTTTCCCTCGGCCTCTCCACCCCACCCCACCCTCTGTCTATCACAGACTCTCTCTCTCTCTCAAATAAATAATAAATAAATCTTTTTAAAAAATTAGACATATTGAAATTCAGGCATTTTCAAGAAATTAATTTTGTGATTTTGAGCTTAATCCAGGAACAGTAAAGGATAGGAAGTCATTCTCAATAATATGAGAAGAGATATTCTCTTGAGGGAAAGGAGGAACTGAAGACTGAGGATGGCCAGGTGAGAGATGTGCATCCTGCATTTAAGTAGAAGAATACCAAGAAACTCAAGAGTGTGACTATGAAAAGGAAAAATCATATTTGGAGAGGAAGGAAATGTCATTTGGAGTTTTCAAAAACCCCTTTCATCGTACGTACTTAATAATATTTTCTATTTTTCCTCTTCTACAGAAACATGTTTTCTTATTTGACTACATTTAACTTTATGCTTATTTTTAAACACAGGGCAATATCATCACATGGTGAATTTCATAATGTCATAAATTTATTCTTTAAAATAAATGTACATATTAAGGCAGAATTTGAGTATAGTGCTTATGTTCAGTGTTTCCTGTATTTCTCTAGTTGGATGAAATTGAATACAACCAAGTATACTGAAAATATACTCATGAATTTTGGTTAAAGGTAAATTGTTTAATTAAGATAATTATATGAAAAAAAAAGACATACTTACAATAATATTCCCCAGTAGGTATAACATTTGGCTTGACAAAAAAAAAAAAAAAAAAAAAAAACAGAGAAAATAACAATTCTCAAATTAACAGGTCATTAATCTTGACCTTATGAAAGAACAAAGTAATTTATTTCAAAGATAATTGAACCTAATATATGAAACCTAATAAAGCTGCAATATTAGTAATGTAATTGTTCTCATTTTAAATTTGGGTCAAGCTTATAATGTAATGAGAGAGCAAACAAGGAGAATATTAACTTCATAAAAACAAACAGCAGGAAGTGTCCTTTTGCTTGACAGACAGTAAAGTACAGTGTAACTAGGCAAAGTTTCAAACCCTAGCACCAGCTCTTACTATCACCAGGACAAGTCACCGAACTGCTCTATAACTCAGTGTTCTCATTTTGGGACAGAGATTGTTCAATGAAGAACATATGATGATATATTTAATGCACTTAAGCCAGTGTCTGGAACATGATAGATGCTAATTAGGAGTAAAAATCAGAGTAAAAAGAACTGACCTAGGGACACCTGGCTGGCTCAGTCGGTGGAGCATGCAACTTGTGATCTCCAGGTTGTGAGTTCGAGCCCCACATTGAGTAGAGATTACTTAAAAATAAAAATAAATCTTTTTTTAAAGAATTTATTTACTTAGAGAGAACGTGGGGGGCAGGAGCAGAGGCAGAGGGAGAGAGAAACTCAAGATGAATCTGTGCGGAGCACGGAGCCTGAGGCAGGGCTGGATCTCAGGAACCCTGAGATCATGATCTGAGCAGAAGACAAGGGTTGGATGCTTAACCGACTGGGCCACCCAGGTGCCCCAAAATAAAAAATCTTAAAGAAAGAAAGAAAGAACCTAAGCATACTATGCTGTATTTGATTCATCACAAAAATTGCAAAGCACCGACTTTGGAGTTGAATACTAATTATATAATTTGAAATAATCTACTTAACCTCTCTCAGGCTGTTTCACAGGTCGCTTTTTCCCCAGGCTTCAGTGGTTGAGTTGACTCAGAATATTTCAACAGTAAGTGTAAATTTTTATCATCTTATATTAAATGAAGAAATATAACAAGTCTCTCAGGAATGTTAATGCTCCAGTAAATAGATATCACTAAATTTCTAAACAGAAAGTTCAAGTGCCAAACTTTACTGAGCTTGTTCCTGCCTGTCAACCTCAGTACAGCTGGCTTTAAGTAGCTATCGGCTTAAATGGTGTGACATCAGTGGTACCAAAATGTCTTTGTACAAATCCATTTTTCCACCAGGCTTATCTAGATTTTAAAATGTCCGTCTTTCCTTTGGATTTAAACCATTGATGTCTTCAGAGGAAAGCAAGTTGGTTAGCTGATCTGAGTAATGCAATAAATAAACAAACATATAATCTAGAAAGAGCCTTAAGGATCAAAGGCTGGTAAGAGTTAATAGAGTCAAACTTGCCATGTGAGAAGCACACAGCTAGGAGCAATTCTGGGATCCCGATGAGTGTTCTCTCTTCATTTCCACTTGCCTGAACGCCTGTTGAAGTCCAAATATTGTTTTTATGCACCAGAATAAATGGCCAACAATCTTTTGGAGCACTGTTTTCTCCAAGCTCAGGAAGTTGCTCCCTAGAGAGAAGCAAGTGCCATAGGACTGATAAATGTTAAGAATCCATAAAATGATGGGTCCCTTTAAGCTAGGGTATTAAGAAAAGGCCATCTATAGGACCTAGCATTGTAACTGAGGCTTGGGGAATGACTAGTACATCTGTATGTAAACTGGAGGTGGTTATAAATCCAGGGAAAGTGGATGACAAGAGCAAATTCTCAGAATACAGAATTTTCCGAATCGACTCGGACACTGAGCCTCTGGGAAATTTGGGGACTTGAGGCTATAAAGGTATATTCATGTCAGTGATTTTTTGTATCATTCGCTGAGTAGTGGGGAGTCGTGGGAAATTTTTATGTGGAAGTATAACATAAAAATAGTTCTTTGGAAAATCACTGTGGCAGTCTAAGATGAAAGAAAATATTTTAGGCTTGTGAAATCAATTTGGTGGATATTTGCAGTAGTCCAGCCATTAAGTGACAAATTTATGAATTAGAGTGGTGAGAATGGTTATGGACAAATAGGGTCAGAGGGAAAAGAAAAATCAAAGTATATTTGGTAGGACTTATATGCCAGGCCAGCCTACAAACACCACTACTCCAATTACGAAAACTCTCAAAATGATTACTCAAACCCAGTTCATTTTGCTTTCACATGGGTTAAATAGTTCAAATGACATCGACTGGATTGAGGGTATAAATATGAAGGCAAAAAGATTCTCAGGGTTTCCATAGTTTCTCAGGTTTCCATCAGCTTAGAGGTCAATGCAACCCATTCTGAGTGAGATCGTGTGTAGCCCATGGAAATGTGTATGTATGTGTATGTTCTGCTCTTTAATCGTCCAGAGCTGGGGGCCGAGTAAACATTCACATGGAAAATTTTGCGTTATCTATGATTACCACAGAGAATAGGAAATGAGACCATCTACTCAGCATAAGGAGAAGAGATGAGGCTTGGGAATTAAAGTAGTTCAGGGAAAGATATGAAGAGTACTTTGGAAACTGCCATGTTAGGAAAATGTGAAATTGATGGAAGTATGACAAAGCAGGGATGAAAAAGTGAGGGCACACAAAATTTTAGGGCTAATCCATATTTGTGTTTTCTTTACCCTTTTGTAGGAATTATGAAAAATAGATAGTAGGGGTAAGGTTAACCTAGGATAGATAACTCCCGGAAGTTGGAAATTCAAATAAGTAAGAGATTCAAGGGCACTTTTGAAATAGCTGGACATGAGCTCTATGCTAACTACCAAGGTGACTGTCAGACATTTTTAATACATCACCTAATTTCCAAGGATAATGGAAAGAGATGAGTAAAGGAAAAACCTTGATTCTGGGACTGGATATTGTATTAAAAAAACAAAAAGACGGTAGAGAAGTAAATAAATGATACAGAGAGAAAAGTTCAGGTTATGAAGTTATGATGAATAGCAGTAGAAGAACAGTGGTCTGAAATTATCTCTGATGTTCTATCCGTGTCCTGTTTGCCTTCTTTTGAGTCTGGGGGAATAGACAACAGATCGTTTTTGGAGATGACTGAGGAAATGTTCAAGGAAATAGCAGTTCAAGCTTAGGTAGGAAGATATGGATGAATTTGAAACCAGTGAGGGGTAGAGTGGGTAGGATGGACAGGAAGACATTAGAGAATTAAGGAACTAAACTAGGTAAGAATGGAAGAAACAAAGATTGTTCGATGGGAGGGTCCATACCTAACACAGAAGGTGTAGAGAACTAGAGCGAAGAAGGAAGAGCAAAGATAGTAGACTGAATTCAAATAATATCAGTGAGCAGGAGGGAAATTTTAAAAAGGCATAAATGTGGCATAAAGCTGGAGTTCTGCTTCACTCCATCATCCTCTGCCACTGTAACAGAACATATTGTAATGTCCACTGGCTCACTCCTCAGCTTCTGCTGTGCTTCCCATCAAATGTCGCCACCACAGTAGTCATTAACATCTTCTGAAATCTTCCCATAACTGTTAAGAATTTTGTTTTACACAGACCGTTAAGAATTAATGAAAAAAAGGGGCGCCTGTGTGGCACAATCAGTAAAATGTCCAACTCTTGATTTCAGCTCAGGTCATGATCTCAGGGTTGTAGGCTTGAGCCCCGTGGTGGACTCTGCTCTTGGCAGGGAGTCTGCTTGGATTCTCTCTCCCTCGTCCCCTGCCTCTCCTGCTCATGCTCTCTCTTTCAAATAAATAAAAAAATCTTCTAAAAAAATTCATGAAAAGAAACCTCTCCCACAGAACTCCCCCCCAACCCAAACCCAGTTAGAATATTTGTCTTGGAAAACCTGAGTTAAGGTTTCATTCCCATTCTGGGGACAAGATGCTTAAAATTTTTCATCTCCAGTTTCCATATTCTAGAAGAGAATAGAAATATTCATCTCAAAAATTCGTATATGGCTTCTATGAGTTAAAGTAACAACAGTGGCTGGCAAGGGTGTTTTATGAACACTGTCTGAGTCTCACTTTACTGTGTCCTCATCTGGAATTCTGGCTTACGTGTTCCACTTGCAATCTATTGCTTTACTTTGCTTTTACTTTATAACGTTAGAGGGAAAAATTCACAAGAGAGTATAGTAAACCTACTCTAAAACTTTCAGTTAAGTGGTATTTTTCACTATTTCTGCATGTAATCCGGGGATGTAAATTGAGTAAATAATTTCATCAAATGATGATCATCAAATCATCAAATTTTAATCATCAAAAAAGCTGTCATTTGATGATTAAAATAAAATCTGAGTTTTTTTTTTCAAAAAAAATTGAACTATTTTTTTTTGTGAAGAGCAACAAGTCCCAGAATTGGCATGATTATTTTTAGACAAAACATAATGAACCTCCGTGTGCTGCTGTATATAAGGCAGCAAAGTCGGCTACTGATGAGAAGGAACACGAGAGGCACCGTGAACTGTGCATTGTTGAATTAGGAATGTGTATGACAACCTTGAAAGAAGCTCTTGGGCCAGTAGTTATTGAAATGAACAGGATAATTAAATAATTACACTTGATATGCTTTTCCTTAATATAACCTTTTTTGTACTGGTCTCATTAGCATTTGTAAGGCCGTACATTTCAAGACATGCTTACAATAAGCAAATGTAAGCTCTTTTGACGTATTTGTATAGAAAATTTCAGCCAATATGAGTGCAGGAGGGCATTCCAGCAGGTGAAACAACCTTAATTTAAGCACAGAGGAGACAATTTCTGTAAATAATGAATAGAGAGGTATGTTTGGAGGGGGTGTGTGGTAGGAATGCAGAGTAACATACAGGCAGAATTTGTAGGGCAGAGGTGTTTTTTTTTTTTTGCTTCTTATTGCAGTGGGAGCCTTTGAAGATTCAAGAGGAGTCAAGAGGCATGAGTCAATAAATTTAGAAATCTGGAGGTGATATGTAAAACAAATGGTCAGAGATAGAGCAGCTAAATCTGGGAGATCATCTAGAGGTTTTTGGTAATAATTTAGATCATGTAACAAAAATCTTTCCTGTAAAGGTTCAGAGAGTAAATGTTTTATGCCTATAGGTCTGGTCTCTGTTGTAGCTACTGAACTCCACTGTTATAGCATGAAAGCAGCCATAGATAATACCTAAATGAATGTGAGTGACTGTGTTCCAATAAAACTTTATTTACAAAAACAGATGGCAAGCCAGATTTGGCACACAGCCCTGTTGACTCCTGTTCTAGATCATCAGTTATTAATGTAAGTACCTTATTTTGAGTTTCCCATAAAGCAAACTCTGAAGGAGGGATTTGAATGCACATAATTCATTTGGAAGTTGGTCTTACGAAGCACTCTGAAGAGTGAAAGCCAATAAAAGGTAGAATTAGATTACTACTGAAATCTGGATTACCTCACTGGAGACCTTATCAGAGACTATGTGGAATACCCCTCAGAATTGTCACCCTATGGACTCAAGAAGCTGGATATTCATTATATCTCATACATCACTATCTGAGGGACACCTTGAGATATTACCCCATAGATATCTCTGACACAAACAGGCTACGTATGCTCCCATGACAAAGAATGCCTTCCGACAGAGAGATGCAGGAAAACATTAGTGTGTATGGGAACCGTTGTGGAGAGCAGGTGGGCTAGGAACAGTATGTGGTTCAATGGGTATCACAGCATATAGGTGAGTAGGGAAAATTTTTAAGAGAAGGTGAAGTTGAAATATGTCCCTTCACTGACCTCCAATCAAGATCCGCATGTCTGTGGGAGGAACATTTATTTTAAAGCCGACTTGGTATGGAATAAAAGTAGAATGGCCACTCGAAATGAAAGTTAATGGTAGATGGAACTAGGTCTGTGAGGAACAGGAAGACAGTTTTAAGAGAAATGAAAGGTAAAATGGTCTGTCACAGGTTGGGTTGCAGAGGAAGCAGTTTTAAAGATGGAGTTTATCATGCAAGATGTTTATTAGGAAATGCTGTTGGTATTATCAAGAGTGGGGGCAGGCAAAGAAGATATGAAATAGAAGCAGGGAAAGGTACATGTTGAGTTGTTAAGCAGTCCCAGCGAAGGCCTCAGTCAGCCTCATGGGGAATGCTATAACTGAGCTCATCCTCCAGAATTGCCCCCAGTCGGGGAAAATGGGTCAGGTCTTTATAGCCCTGTGTTGGCCAGTCATTGGAAAAACTTCCAGGTTTGCTTTAGAAGGAGGCATGATCTTGGAAGAAGCCATTTTCTTCAGCTGAGGAAAACCTGAGAGAAAGCTGATAGCCAAAAGGACCCCCACAGGACCCCAACAGCCAGGGGAATAATTCCTGGTTGCTGCTTGACAATTTCCATCACAGGTACATTTGATGATTATTGGATAGGGAGAGATGAGGGAGAAAAAAGAGGCAAATACGGTAATGGCACTGAGAGACCCTAAGGAAGGTGACACCATTAACTTAAAGAGGGAAAATAAAAATTCAGAGGATAAAATCCCAGTTAAATTTTGAGGTCAGAATCACCTTTTCTTTGTCAACACATTTCAGGAAATGAAAATATATTAAATAAGTTGTCCTCGACATGAAAATATGAAAGCTAATTTCACAATTACTGCATTATCTCAATGAGAGAAAAAGAAGCAAAACAAAGCAAGCAAGGAAACACACAACGTGTGAAGTTCATTTTTCTTAAGGCCATGGCAGAAATGATGTTAATGATATCACACTTTAAGACATGATGAAAGTTAAGATTCTTTTTTGAATAACAATAAAGTGACCTTGCTGGTGTGGATATAAATTATAATTTGAAAGGCTAATTTTATTGTCCATTATTACAGAATCAATACGTAACAAATTGTAGAAATGTAGTACTATGGCTGTTATTTACTTGAAGTAGTGAAATATGCAAGTAGATTTCCATTTTTGTCAGGAAGAAGTTTGTTTTGCACAAGACAGAAATTTAAGTGAATGTGATTGGGCCTAAGTGGTTAACTTGTGCTTTAGTAACAGCAATCCTTAAATTTATTTTGATTGCAATGACATAATATGATTCATAAACGTAATTTAAAGATAGTTATAAAAGATGCATGTTCATAAGACAGAGAGAGCTCACTCCTAATTCAGTATTATGAAAATTAACTTGTACCAATTAGAGGTTGTATAATGTGGTATAACCTGCACATCATTTTTCTGATAATTTTCTCCAGTTGCTCTTTAATAATCTCATACGTCTGAGGTGTGTGTCTCTGGCATGACAGTTCTGAATTTCTTATGAGGATGTTACTCTTATCAGCTCGATGCCCTCCAGCTTGTGAATATCAGGGCAATAATATATGTTGAAAAGGAAAGCTTTTATAACAATAAGCAGGTAAGTGCTTAAACTTACAGGGCCACCTACAGGACCACGTTTCTGTGTTATCAGTTCCCTACTTCCAGAACCTGCTGTGTACAGGGTAGCTGTTTTGAGCCTATTTATGGACACAGACCCCTTTGGCAGTCTAAAAAATATAGACTCAGAATACTGTTTGTATATAAACACAAATATATAAATAACAAAGGAAAGCAATAATTTGGAAACAGTGCTGTCAAAATAAAAGTGAAATGCATTTGTGACATCGTATATGTGCTCCTTAACACAGTGAACAACATGATGTAGGGAGTGGTCCCATAATTTTTTTCACTTCAAGATGTGTGACACAACCATTACATGATGTCAGAACGCGTGGGATGTTTACTGGTGACCTAGTCACAGGTACTTCTTCTTTGTTAGGTTGCCCACATTCATACTTGAAGGAAATGATACATTTTAGTGGGATGTTAGTGAAAATATAAAAGCTGTTTTGTCCTCTGATTCTTCAGCCCTTTCCAATCCTCTGAATCCTACACATGGACATCTCAGGGGGACAGACTGTGGATGCTAGGTTGGAAAGATATGGCAAGCCCTGCTCTCTTGCCCTCTGCCAGGGCCACATTTATGGTGAATTTGGTGTTGACAAGTCAGTCCAGGGGTCCCTCTGCACAGTCTACTTCAATGAAATCCTCCCCTGAAAGCATTCCTTTGATGTAAAGGAGGCCAGATGGTGAAAGAATGTGAATTCCAGAACAAGAAGTTTAAACTTTAATCCATAGACATTTTTCAGCCTTTGATACCCTTCTGATAGTATGCCAGTGTGATCCAAGCAGGGGTTTATCCTTATTACTCTATTGTGGTGAACAAGATGGCTTGCACCAGAGGCCGGGGTTGAGTAAAGCACAAGGAGGAAATATGAGTTGAGTTATCACAGGCTCGGTCCTGGTCTTAAGAATGAAGAATGAATTAAGAGGCACTGCGATGAATTACCAGGACTTGATGAATGTGGAATTTGGATAAAGTGTCAAAGCTCTCACTGATAATATTTCCTGGCAAAGTGAATAGGAAAGTTGTTGCAATACAAACAAAAGCAGAGAAAGAGAAGTTAAAATATGCCTGGGGAAGACACATTATTTCTTTGATTTAATGGTTGAGGCAATGTCCAATGGACACTTGTTCATCTTGAACTGAAGTTCTAGGTGGGAGATTGAGCTGGAGATCTAGGTTGGGAGTGATATGCAACAAGATGCTATATGGAGTTGTGAATACAGTAAGATATCTGAGAAACGAGGTACAGAATGAGAGAAGAGCAGAGAGGTAAAACAAACCTTTGGGGAATGCTACATGGAGGAGGAGCAGAGAATTTGTGAAAGAAGACCCCTGAACACAGAAGACAAAGTAATAGTATAGTGTTGCATAAGGTAAGAAGTTATAAGATGAACAAGTTCTGGGGCCAAATGTATAGCATGGTAACTATAGTTAACAACACTGTGTTATATATATGAAAGTTACTAGAGAGTAGATCTCAAAGATTCTTTTTTTTTAAATATTTTATTTATTTATTTATTTGAGAGAGAGAGAGAGCATGAGAAAAAGAGAGAGAGTACAAGTGGGGGTGGGGGCAGAGGGAGAGATCCCAGGACTCTGGTATCATTACCTGAGCCCAAGGCAGATGTTAACCCACTCGAGCCACCCAGGTGCCCAATCTCAAAGATTCTTACCACAAAAATAAATAATAATAACTATGGGAGGTGATTAATGTGTTAACTAACCTTGTTGTGGTGATCATTTTGCAATATACACATATATCAAATCTTCACGTTGTACACCTCAAACTTATACAATGTTATATGTCAATGATATCTCAATAAAGCTGGAAAAAAAGAGAAAGAATTTGCCAAACTGTCTTCCATAGCGACTGTAACATTTTGTTGTCCCACCAGCTATGAACGAGAGCTCCCATTGCTCCACATCCTTGCCAGTATTTTCCTGTTGTCAGTGTTCTGAATTTGGGCCATTCTAATATGTGCGTAGTGATATCTCACTGTTGTTTTAATATGCATTTCCCTGATGTCATTTAATGTGGAGCATCTTTTCATAGGCTTATTTGTCATTTGTATATCTTCTTTAGTCAGGTGTCTATTATGGTCTTTGGTCCATTTTTTAATGTAGTTGTTTGTTTTGTTATTGTTGAGTTTTAAGAGTTATTTTTATACAACAGTTCTTTATCTGATGTGCCTTTTGCAAATATTTTCTCCCAGTCTTTGGCTTGTTTTCTCATGTTCTTGACAATGTCTTTCACAAACCAGAGTTTTTCATTTTAATGAAATCCAGTTCATCAATTATTTCTTTCATGGATCATGCCCTTGGTACTATGACAAAAAAGTCACTGCTTTTCCGAAGATCATTTAGGGTTTCTTCTGTGTTATTTTTCTAGGAGATTTATAGTTTTGGGTTTTACATTTTGGTCTGTGATCCATTTTGAGTTCATTTTTGTGAAGAGTATTAAGTTCTGTGTCTAGAATCATTTTTCCCATGTGGATGTCCAGTTGTTCCCACACTATTTTTTGAAAAGTCTATCTTTGCTGCATTATATTTCCTTTGCTCCTTTGTCAGAGACCAGTTGATACTTACATGGGTCTATTTCCGAGCTCTACATTCTGTCCCATCCACGTATTTGTCTTTTCTTTCACCAAAACCACACTGTCTTAATTACTATAGCTTGATAGTAAATCTTGAAGTTGGATAGTGTCGGTCTTTCAGATTTGTTTTTCTCCTTCAATAGTGTGTTGGCTGCTCTATATTTTTCGCTTTTTCTTTCTTTTTTTAAAGTAAGCTCTAGGCCCAAGTTGAACTTGAACCCATGACCCCTAGATCAAGAGTTGCATGCTCTACCTGTTGAGGCAGCCAGTCATCCTTCTTTTGCTTTTCTGCATAAACTAGAATCAGTTCATCGATATCCACAAAATAACTTGATCGGGTTTGATTTGGATTGTACTGAATCTATAGATTATTTGGAACGATTATGCTGTTAAAAATTTAATATGTAAATGTTCTAGCACACTACATGGACACAGTTCAGTGCTGTCCACAAGCTGCTTTAACTCTATTTACTCCATGTTACAAAGCTAGATCCTGAGAAGTCACAATTAAGGTGATTTCCAGTTATATTAGTATATCTCTACTCTGAACATTCTTCTCCTTTTTTAAAAAAAAAGATTTTATTTATTTATTTGAGAGAGCCCGAGCAGAGGGGAAGCAAAGAGAGGGGAGGCACAGAGGCAGAAGCAGACTTTCCACTAAACAGAGAGCTCGATTCTGGGCTCGATCCCAGGATTCTGGGATCATGACCTGAGCTGAAGGCAGACGCTTAACCGACTGAGCCACCCAGGCGCCCCTACCCTGAACATTCTTAATACAGAAGTCTGAAATTCAATCCTATTACTCATGACCTTTGATAGTAACAGTCAGTTAAGCTTGTAGCTCCAGAAGATAAGTAACAATGATCAATTTTAACATAATCAGCAAATACCTTCTATTTTTGTTCAATAGGAGCTGTAAGTGGTTTTTGACTTGCTGAACAGTGATTCTATTCATTTAGTTCTTGCAAGTGTGAATTATAGCTAAAACACATTTCTGAAAATTTGCAATTCAGAAGTTAGCGCACTGGAAAGAGATCTATTATGACATTGGCACAAGAAAGCCTCATCCAAACAATTGCAAACAAGCTTTTATTCAGCTTTGGTAAAGACTTGACATCAGAAAACTTCTGTTTAATGTCTAAATAAAATGTTTAATGTGAGCACAATAAAGTTGTTCTTATGTTAGGCCTACATTAAAGCAAGATAGAAATAGTTTTTATAGTCAACATTCTGCCACTCTCTGAAATGATACACTTTCCAGAAAGATATTTATTACCAGTTGCCATCTTTAAAATGACAAATTCAATTCAAAACTTGATTTCTAATATTATGTGTAATGAGAAACACTACTCACCCTGTACATTTTTAAAAAAGTGATGCTGAACAAAAGTATTACCATTGAATTTTGTATTTTCATTTAACTTTGGGAAGGATATTTATGTTATCCACCACATCATAATGGCAAAATGGCATTTCTCATACTTTGCAATTTCCTATTTAACTATTATTGCAAAAAAGAACATATTCAGAAGCCAAACAATTTGGTTTTCAATGCTTTCTTAAAATATCCCTTTGAAAACATTTCAGGGTAAAGCAAAGGTTATATATTTCAATTGATTTTTAGCATTATCCTTGTTCTTAAGACAATATCCCATAATCATAACAGTTGACCTGAGAAAAACCTTTTTTTTTTAGATTTCATTTATTTATTTATTTTAGAGAGAGAGCATGAGAGGGAGGAGAAGTAGGGGGAGACAGACAAGCAGACTCCCCGCTGAGCAGGGAGCCAGAGACAGGGCTCAGTCCCACCACCCTGAGATCATGACCTGAGCAAAAATCAAGAGTCAGAAGCTCAACCAATTGAGCCACACAGGTGCCCCCTGAGAAAAACTTTTTTTAAAACACAAAGCATTTAAACAAGCTTATTCCATTTTACTTTTATAAAATATATGTTAAATACTCTTTTCTAAAATATCAATAAATGAAGAAATCCTTTCCTTTCTTTTTAAAGATTTATTTATTTATTTATTTTAGAATGAGAGAGAGAGAGCCAGGGTGGTGAGGGGCAGAGAGAGAGAGAATCCTGAAGCAGACTCCCAGCTGAGCATGGAGCCAGACGCAGGGCTTGATTCCAGGACCCTAAGATCATGACCTGAGCCAAAATCAAGAGTCCGCAGCTTAACCGACTGAGCCCCCAGGCATCCCCTTTTCTTTCTTTTTAATGAGAGATCTTTGAGATTTCTCTTTCTTCTTGAATATACACCAAACTACATCTTAACATCCTGAGCGAGCCATCCTTTAATTTTTGTCAGTTAAATGATGTGCAGCTATTTCAGGGCTTCCAAAAATATTGTAATAACTAAGAATCACTTTACATAAACTCTAGTTTTAGTTTATTTTATGTATCATAAGAATATGTAATATTTTCTCAAAAATGATTTTTTAAAAATCAAAGTTCATCATCAAAATATGATTGCTTCTTATAATCCCATGTTATGGGAGAAACAGAGTCTGAATCTCCTACCTACCACGTCTTGTCTCTGAGACCTGGGCCATGTTATTCAACCCTTCCCATCCTCAATTTCCTCATCCATGGAATGGTAACATAAATAGTTCCTACATAATTGGCTGTTAGGCCATCAATGGGTGATAGTGCTATGAAGCCCCTAACACAGAACATACAGAAGGCACTAAATAAATGTTAGGTCTCCCCATTATGTTATGCAATTGGATAAACATGACTTCAAGACCCAATTATATTATTCTCTGGTTGTGTGACCTTGAGTTATTTAGCTAACCTCACTGAATATCAGGTTTCTTATTTGTAAAAGATAGATAATATTTAACCTCTTGGGATGGGTATGGGCAATAAATGAGAATAAATGAAATGTGCTAATTTAGTAGGGGCTCATTTAATATTTATCACTCTTATTTAATATGCTAACTCCCATCTCCACCCTATCTCTGACCCTCACATTTTGGAAAACAGTTTTTGACATTGAAAAAAATCATGTAGGCGATATCCTTTGTATGTTAGCACTGTGTTAATTGAAATTTACCTTTTTTTAAGATTTTTTAAAAAATTTATTTATTTGAGAGAGAGAGAGCACAAGTGGGGGGAGGTGCAGAGGGAGAGGGAGAAGCAGGCTCCCCACTGAGCAGGGAGCCCAATGCAGGACCCTGGGATCATGACTTGACTGAAGGCAGACTCTTAATGACTGAGTCACCCAGGCGCCCCTGAAATTTACCTTTTAATCTTCAAATAAGGCATGGCCTAGAGAAAGTCTGTTTGAGAGCTAGCCTAGAAGATGCACAGTACAAATGTAACATCTCCCACTTACTTGTACCTCTGAAAAAACTTTTGTGTAGTATGTGGAGTTCATGGAAATTCAGCTTATGGTGATCAGTTTCATTTTTCCATATCTTCTAATAACTACTGAACAACACATAGCTCCCTTTTTAAAAGTAAGTACTGGGACGCCTGAGTGGCTCAGTCGGTTAAGCATCTGCCTTCGGCTCGGGTCATGATCCCAGGGTCCTGGGATGGAGTCCCACATCAGGCTCCTTGCTCGGCAGGGAGCCTGCCTCTCCCTCTCCCTCTGCTTGCAGTTCCCCCTGCTTGTGCTTGCTCTCTCTCTCTTCCCTCTCTCTCTGACAAATAAATAAAGTCTTAAAAAAAAAAAAAAGATAAGTACTAACACCAGGGTGCCTGGGTGGCTCAGTCAGGTAATGTCTGACTTTTGCTCAGGTCATGATCTCAGGGTCCTGGGATGGAGTCCCTCATCGGGCTCCCCACTCAGTGGGAAGTCTGCTTCTCCCTCTCCCTCTGCCCCTCCCCCCACTCATGCTCTCTCTCTCTCTCTCTCTCTCTCTCTGTCTCTCTCTCTTCAAAAAAAAGAGTAAGTACTAATACCATATATATGTATACATATATATTCTTTTCTAATTCTCAAGAACATTTGATATAGGTACAGTTGCTTCTACTGTTTTACAGAGGAAGAAACTAAGGCACAAAAGAGCTTAAGTGAATTGTTGACATTCACATAACTTCTCAGTGGCAGAGATGAGATTTTAATTATGGCAATTTGTTTCTAGAATCTTCGCTTTGTATTCCTGTGCCATACGGTCTCTCTTTAATGTTGAAAGAAACCTAGTGACGCTCTTTTCTGGTTATTGTGGTGCAGCACCCTGAGCAGCAAAGTCTCCCCTGACGCCCATACTAGGCTGTGTGGGAAGTCCGGCACAGGAAACAGTGCAAGTGCTGGAAGTTTTTGGAGATGGTGGAGCTGCATATTGGCTTGAAGAACTATGACCCTCAGAAGGACCAACGCTTCTTGGGCACCATCAGGCTTAAGTCCAGGTCCCGCCCCAAGTTCTCCATATGTGTTCTGGGGGACTAGCAGCACTGTGATGAGGTCAAGGCTGTGGATATTCCCCACATGGACATCGAAATGCTGAAGAAACTCACCAAGAATAAAAAATTAGTCAAGAAGCTAGCCAAGAAGTATGATGCCTTTTTGGCTTCAGAATCTGATCAAGCAGATCCCACGAATCCTGGGCCCAGGCCTGAATAAGGCTGGCAAGTTCCCTTCCTTGCTGACCCACAATGAGAACATAGTGGCCAAAGTGGATGAAGTGAAGTCCATGAACAAATTCCAGATGAAGAAGGTGCTGTGTCTGGCACTGGCTATTGGCCACATAACGATGACAGATGATGAGCTTGGCTTGTGTACAACACCCACTTAGCTGTCAATTTCCTGGTGTCATTGCTCAAAAAGAATTGGAAAAATGGCTGGGCTTTATACATCAAGAGCACCAAGGGCAAGCCCCAGTGCCTGTACTAAGACACAACTTAATAAATCCCAGTGCTGGGGCTCCTGGGTGGCTCAGATAGTTGGGTGTCTGCCTTCCCAGGTCCTGGGATCAGCCCCATGCCCTGCTCCCTGCTCAGTGGGGAGTCTGCTTCTCCCTCTCCCTCTGCCTCTCCCCCTGCTTGTGCTCTCTGTCTCTCTCTCTCTCTCAGATGAATAAATAAAATCTTAAAAAAATTTTTTTAAATAAATCCTAGTGCTACCATTAAAGAAGAAAGAAAGAAAGAAAGAAAGAAAGAAAGAAAGAAAGAAAGAAAGAAAGAAAGAAAGAAAGAAACCTACTGATCATAGCACCACAGAAAATGCTAAGGTATTATCTAATGTAAGCTTTTGCTTTTTCTGTCTTCTCTTTCTTCTCACTATTCTCTTCTTAGTTTGGCAGGCAAATGCCTAAAAGCTATGGCCAGATGGCTATACATCCCTTTTTTGAAAACTCTCTAACATGATGCGTGTATATGGTGGATTTTGGACTCCATCTGTCTTCCACCTTCTCCTTGTTTGCCTCACTGAGAAAGCCAGGAAGCATAATGTCAAAGTTGGTCTCAGATCGCAATTGTATTTTGCTGTCCTGTTCCCATCACCAGTGTGGTCTGTCGCATTGATGTAAAAACATAAAAACCAATCAGATGCCCCTGATTTTTCTTTTTCTTTCTTTCTTTCTTTTTTTTCTTTTAAGGTTGTATTTATTTATTTGACAGAGAGAGAGAGAGAGCACAAGCAGGGGGAGCAGCAGGGAGAGGGAGAAGCAGGCTCCCCGCAGAGCAGATGCGGGGCTCAATTCCAGGACCCTGGGATCATGACCCGAGCCGAAGGCAGATGCTTCACCATCTGAGCCACACACGCGACCCAGCCCCAGGTTTTTTAGGTATTGGTTGCTACAAACCATTTCATTGCTCTTTTAGAGGACAGGAATGAAGTGCAATATCAGGGCTTGGAAATACTTCAGAGAAAGGAGGGTAGATTTACTTGGATCCTGTCATGGTCCCTTGGACTCTCCTCTTTGCTTTTGTTTTTTCCATCTCTACTTCCCCCAGTGGCTCTGATGTTTCATGATAACTCCAGCCATCTTCATGGTGTTACCCTCCAGGGCTGGTGAGTGCTTTACCTTTTCTTCCTGCTCCCATCCTTCAAATCAAGATAAGTTCTTTAAAAAAAAGAGAAGATTTTATATTTTCATTTGAGAGAGAGAGACAGAGAGAGCACAAGCAGGGGGAGAGGAAGAGGGAAAAGGAGAAGCAGATTATCCACTGAGCTGGGAGCCCAAAGCGGGGCTTGATCATGACCTGAGCCGAAGGCAAACACTTAACCATCTGAGCCACCCAGGCACACCAAGATATGTTCTAATTGTAGCCCCAGATGATTGACTAGAGATAAATTCATTCATGTTAGTGAATCAATGAGTGATAACGTATTCTGCATTTTCTGTTTTTACATAAGATGATCTGTCCCTTACCTACCAAGGCAGCAGTGACCTCTAGACCAATACCTGGCATTCAGCAGCAAGGTTCTTGTCAATAGTAAGTGGAAGAAGAAATACATTTCAAAAATAAAATTGTTTCTAAATATTAAAAGATGTATTCAGGGACGCCTGGGTGGCTCAGATGGTTAGGCGTCTGCCTTCGGCTCAGGTCATGATCCCAGAGTCCTGGGATCAAGTCCCACATCGGGCTCCTCGCTCAGCAAGGAGCCTGCTTCTCCCTCTCCCTCTGCCTCTCTCCCTGCTCATGCTCTCTCTGTCTCTCTTTATTTCTGTGTCTCAGATGAATAAATAAAAAAAAAAGGAGTACAATTAAATACAAGAACACTATCAAGGAAGATATACAAACTGAAGGAAAGCGTATATTTGGCAACTGTATCTACCCTGTCAGGCCTAGGGAAAGACGCTCTTGCAAATCCACTGTTTACCATGAAGCCCACATTTAACTGGCACAACATTAATTTGCATTCTTGATTATGTGTTAGAGACATAGCTCTTCCTGGGAGTCCAAGACAGGCTGTAGATGCTCTATTGAATATAAATTCAAGTTGCTTTAGGAAGAAGGCTCTAGTGGCTGATGAATCCACTCTTCACATTTTGTTTAAAGTCTTTATATCTGCATTTTGAACAACCAGGATATATTTTGCATTTATATTGAGAAGAGAAAACTCTGTGTGTGTGCATGCATGTGTGCATGTGCCTGCCTGTGTGTGTGTGTGTGTGTGTGTGTGTGTGTGTGTGTGTCCTATTTGGCCAATCCAAAAGAATTTGCATATGTTGTGAGTGGTTATTTATAGTCAAATGAAAAGGTGACTTGACAAGTTTTTCTCATGTAAGGCATTTATGTAAGAATCTCAGATACAGGATGCCTGGGTGGCTCAGATGGTTAAGCATCTGCTTTCGGCTCAGGTCATGATCCCAGGGTCCTGGGATCGAGTCCCACATTGGGCTCCCTGCTCCTTGGGAGCCTGCTTCTCCCTCTGCCTCTCTCTCTCTCTCTGTCTCTCATGAATAAATAAATAAAATCTTTAAAAAAAAAAAAGAATCTCAGATACAGGAGTTTATTATAAGCTACTTTATACATCATGCATTTTTTTAGAAACTCTTTCAAGTTCAAAGCACCCTTCAAAAATGCTTTCCTAATA
Source organism: Eumetopias jubatus (assembly GCF_037043125.1). Classification (NCBI taxonomy): domain Eukaryota; kingdom Metazoa; phylum Chordata; class Mammalia; order Carnivora; family Otariidae; genus Eumetopias; species Eumetopias jubatus. The sequence goes on from NW_028274817.1 coordinate 96,350,332, forward strand.
TATGAGTAATTAAACATAGCCTATTGGAATTAGTAGGATGAGAAGATTCTTGAGCAATTCTGAAATTTTAAAACTGAAGGCTTTACGTGGAAACTTAGAAACCCACTAACTCAGTGCAGTGGATCCAAACAGATGAGCACAATTGCATTTGACACTTGTGAAACATACTTGACATGTTAAAGTTCCCTAGAGAAACAGAATCAATAGGATATATGTAGATTTATAGAAAGAAACTTATTTATTATTGTTTTTTTAAAAGATTTTATTTATTTATTTGACAGAGAGAGAGCACAAGCAGGGGGAGCTGCAGAGGGAGAGGGAGAAACAGGCTCTCCACGGAGCAGAGATCCCGATGTGGGGCTCGATCCCAGGACCCTGGAATCATGACCTTAGCCAAAGGCAGACACTTAACTGACTGAGCCACCCAGGCGCCCCTAGAAAGATATTTATTATGAAGAATTGGCTCATGCAATTATGGAAGCTCAGAAGTCCCATGGCCTGCCATTTGCTGGATGGAAACTCAGGAAAGCTGGTGATGAGTTTTAGTCCAAATCCGAATACCTGAGAACCAAAGGAGTCAAAGTTGTAAGTCCGAGTTCAAGGAAGACCAGGGAACCAGGCACACTGATATTGGAGAGCTGGAAAGAAAAACATCCCAGCTCAAGCACAGAGCAAATACATTCTTCCTCTTCTTTTTTTTCTTTTTTTTGAGAGAGAGAGAGCAGAGTTGGGGGAGGTACAGAGGGATAGGGAGAGAGAATCCTTTTTTTTTTTTTTTTTTGGTAGAGCGAATCTTAAGCAGTCTTCATGCTCAGCACGCCAAGCTCAAGCTCACAATCCTGAGATCATGACCCAGAGATCATGACCTGAGCTGAAATCAAGAGCCAGAGGCTTAATCGACTGAGCCACCCAAAGGCCCATTTCTTTCTTCACTTTTTAGTTCTCTTCAGGCCCTCAGTGGATTGGATCATGCTCACCCAAACTGGTGAAAGAGATCTCTTTCATTCAGTGTACTGATTCAAATATTAATCTTCTGGAAATATCTTTACAGACATACCCAGACATAATGTTTCTCCAGATATCTGGGCATCCCTTAGTCCATCATAAAATTAACCATCATAAAGTGGATTATGTATAGAAAATGATACTATAAAATTCCTGCAACATGTAAAGGGAATAAAAAAGTACACAGACAAGAAATATCAGGGATAAAAATGTTTCACAGATGTCTCAAGCAATTAATTAAGTTACATATTTTTTCCTGGATTTTTTTGGTGCTTACAATGTATACCAGCTTTCAAATTTGTAGTTTGTTGTTATTTCTTTTCCCATTTTCAATAAATAGTCCTTTTCTTTCATTTAATCTTTTTTTAAAAATAGGCTTTATGCCCAATGTGAGGCTGGAACTCACAACCCTGAGATCAAAGGTCGCATGTCCCACCGACTGAGCCAGCCAGCACCCCCAATAAATAGTCCTTTTCAAACCTAATTTTAAAATTTTATTACTTATTTATTCATTTACTTATTTTTAAAGATTTATTTATTTATTTTGGAGAGAGAGTGTGTGTGCTCATGAGCAAAAGGGGGGGCAGAGGGAGAGGGAGACAAGCAGAATCCCCCATCAGAGGGAGCCTGAAGCGGGGGGGCTCAATCCCAGGACCCTGAGGTCATGACCTGAGCCAAAATCAAGAGTCAGACGCTCAACTGGTTGAGCCACCCAGGTGCCCCTTTAATTTTAATTTAATAATCTCTTCTCTTAAAGAGGCTGTGTAAATCAGGCAACTTTCAAGACCCACATGCTCCAGACAAAGTGCCTCCTATCACAAGTGGAAGAACAGTCTTGCCTTTGGTGTAAGTCTGCTGCCTACTGAAGCCCCTTAAACAGAACTGACAATGTATCCAGATACACACTGTGCTTTATATCGTCAATGCTGCTGGTACAGAGATGGACCTAGGCTGAAAGCCATGAGGGATGGTGTAGTGAAGTCTCCAATTCAAGTAAGTGACTTGTGAAGAATGTAAATATACTGTAGGAAACCTTGTAAAAATATTGACCTTGCTCTTTTCTTTTCATCTATTTTGCAATATGTTTATAGTAGCATTGAATGACAATGTATACATTTTAAGCTGTGTATATTGTTTATAACTGACAAGGAGAATCTATTATGCTGTCATCACTACAGTGACAAACATGGTGTAGTTTAATATAGAGGATAGAATATTAGCATTGCATCAGACAGATCTGGTTCAAACTTTGGTTCTTCCTCTTCCTTATTTGACTCTGAGCAAATTGTTTTACCTCTGAGCCTTTGTTTCCTTCTCTATAAAATGACGATTAAAAATAGCTATCTTGAAGAATGGTTGAGAATTTTAAAAGAGATTTTATAGATAATTCCAATATTTGGCTCTGAGCCATGATGGGCAGTGAAGGGGTGCATTCTGGGTGTTATTATTACCAGACATCCTTTCCATTGAGGAGAATTACTGAGTCATTTTATGATAACTCTCTATCTGTAGAGCAGGACTGTCTCTACTTCCAGGTAGGAGCAAAGATTTGCTTTCTGTAAGCTATCAAATAATTCTTTTAACTCTGTCCTAGAAAATAGCTTTATATCATACTACCACTGAAGACATTTTGACAAGATCATCTAATTAGAATGGCTGGTACTGTGATAAGCAATTAAAATTGCTCCATTGTTTTCATGTTTAGCTTCTGTGGTAAAAGATTTATAGCCCTACTGTCTTATTTTTGGCAGTCCAGTGCATGGTGCTCTTCACAAGAGCTTAGCATCAATTCACATAATTAAGATTCAGTGAATTAGCTGTAACTGAGTAAAACACAGTACACATTGACATATAAAAATATAGTCGCCATGTAAATATATTTATAAAATGTCTATATGTCAAATTTCTGCCATTGGCTCAACTTTCATTCTTTTTTATAAGAGATTCTGCTTTGGGCCTAGGCGGCCCCATATTTGGGGTGGATGATTTTATTCCCTGTGGCTATGGCTGATTGGATCAAGAGTGGATGCTTGACAACCGAACACCTCTCTCAGGAATTTGAAGTAAGGACTTGTTAGGCTGTATTTGCAGATAGCTGACCTGATACCTAATGTATCAATGCTACGCTTGGCACTCCAGAAGTTTAAAGCTCTATACAAACCAAAGTTATGGGTTAGTAACTCCTAAGTATCTTCAGAGGAAGTTGGTATTCAGAAAGGAAGCTGGGGTTGGTTTGCAGAATAAAAACAAATGTAGGGTGCCCTGTGAATGAGAGCAGGACGGTGAGGAGAGCCCGAGAGCAAGAACAAGAGCCAGAGAGTGAAAGATTGAGATCAAGAGACCATATGCCTAATGGTTTTCTGGTTTCTGTAAGGTTCAGCTACACTTCCAAATACTGGGCCCTGTCAGATTCTCATCCTACTAGAGAATAAAATAAATTCTCTACTTATTTGAACTAGTTTGAGTGAGTCTCTGTTTCTTATAATCATGTGATTGCTACTTAGAATTATAGCAATTATATATTTCATATCTGTACAGGGTCTGAATTAAGCTAAGCAAGACATCTGTTGAAATATGCAAAAGTGCTACTATAACATGGGAGGTTTAATTTATCCATCTGTGTTAGTTTCATGTTGCTGCTGTAACAAATGATCACATATTTTGTTGCTTAAAACAATAGAAATTGATTCTTTTCCTCAGGAAGTTAGAAGTCAAAATGGGTCTCATGGGGCTAAGATTAGGGTGGCAGCAGGATTGCATTGCTTGTGAAGACCCCAGGGGAGAATCCCTCCCTTGCCTCTCCCAGCTTCAAGAGATTGCCTGCATTTCTGGGTCTTGGCAATATCATTTCAATCTCTCCTCTCATCATCACATCCCTTTCTCCAACTCTGACTCTTCTGCTTCCCTCTTTAAGTAGGCGCCATGCCCAACATGGGGCTTGGACTCACAACTCTGAGATCATCAATAGAGTGGCGTGTTCTATTGACTGAGCCAGCCAGGCACCCTCTGCTTCCCTCTTTTAAGGATCCTTATGATCACATTGGGGCCAGTTAGATAATCCAGGATAGTTTTCCCATCTCAAGATCCTTTGTTTAATCATATCTGAAAAGTCTGCCGTGTAAAGGAGCATATTCACAGGTTTGGGGAATTAGGCCATAGACATCTTTGTGGAGACGTTATTCTACTTGCCTCACCATCCATGATAAAAGTATTTTAATGGTTTTATAATCCATCTTTTCACTCATGTTTATATGCTTAAAATTAATAAAATTATCAGAGTTTATGGTAAGAAAAGAGTAATCTAAACTTTATAGTGTTTATAAACTTTGCATAACTGTTGGAGGGTAATATAGCTTTAAAAAAGTTAGCTGCTCTACCTGTAGCTATATTTTGTTTTGTTTTGTTTTTTAAAGATTTTATTTATTTATTTGAGAGAGAGACACAGAGCACAAGCCAGGAGAGAGGCCGAAGGAGAAGCAGACTCCATGTCAAGCTGGGAGCCTGACATGGAGCTTGATCCCAGGACCTGGATATCATGACTTGAGCCGAAGGCAGACGCTCAACCATCTGAGCCACCCAGGTGCCCCTGTAGCTATATTTTGATGATGAATTTTTAACAAATATTTTGATAGTGAGTCTTTATATAATATCTGATAATTTTTCAAAGGAAAAATTATTGACTGGGAGCAGCTAACATTGTGATCTTCATCATTAACATGTGTCCTAAAGATAATTTTAAAATATGACGTTTGTTGTTTAAGAAAAATTGATATTTAATTTCCAGGAAAGTATTTACAATTTTGGTACTAATGTATTTCATTTCTCTGTAATACTTTGAAATGTATAATACAAACATTGAAATTAGACAAAGAAGACATTAGTCATCCATAATTCTCCTTCAGTTCACTTTAATAACCATCCAGGAATCTCTTGTTTTTATGAATACATGAAATAGTACCCCTACTTTTACTTGGATGTCTGTTAATAGTTTTAACCAATAACTGTATTTTATTTAGTAATTTTCCAAAGTTTAATTCTACCTATGCTTACATCATGAGTTTTAAAACTTTTGAATATTTGTTTGGAATATTTTTTTTATCATGCCTTTTAAATAAACTGCTGTGCAGGATGCCTGGGTGGCTCAGTCAGTTAAGCATCTACCTTTGGCTCAGGTCATGATCTCAGGTTCCTGGGGTCGAGTCTCCCATCAGTCTCCCTGCTCAGTGGGGAGTCTGCTTCTCCCTCTGCCCCTCCCCCCCAAATGTGCTCTAGCTCTCTCACGCTATCCCTCTCTCAAATAAATAAAATCTTTAAAAAAATTGTTGTGCTGTGAAATATTAAAAGAAAGAACACATTCTACATCTTCCTGCTAAAGGTCCCACAGGTATTTATTTATTTAAAGAAATAAAGTTGTGGGCTGGGAGTTTAAGGCAATGTATAAGAGCGACACTAACATTCTATTTATTTTGAATGGGCTATTTTGAGAGGGGGAAAAAAATACAAAATCAAAGGATAGTCTCTCTTTTTTTCTTTTGATATAAGCAGAGTTACTTAGAGTCCCCTCAGGTTTTTTTTTTCACCAGATGAAACCAGAACCATAGAAGATTATAGGTCAGTGAGGAATTTATTAAATCTCATTGGAAATTAAAATAGACTGTATTTGTCACATTCTCCAGAGAAACAGAACCAACTGTGTGTGTATGTGTGTGTATTTTTTCTTTTTTAAGGAATTGGTTATGAACTTGATTATGGAGGCTGAGAAGCCCGGCCCCTGGAGAGCTGACGGTGTAAGTTCCAATCTGAGTCCAAGTTTGAGTCCCAAGGCAGGAGAAGATCCATGTCCCAGCTCAAAAACAGTCGGGCAGAGAGAGAGAATTCTTTTTTACTCAGCTTTTTATTCTATTCAGGCCTTCAGTGGATTGGATAAGGCTCATCCACATTGGAGAAGGCACTCTGCTATGCTCTACTGATTTAAATGTTAATCCCATCCGGAACAACCCCCCACTCACCCCCCAGAAATAATGTTTAACTCAGTATCTGGGCACTTGACAGTTAGTTGACAGTTAAAATTAACCACCACATAGACTTTTAGAATATTCTGAAGGTTGGAGAAAATTAAATCATTTGCATTTAAAATTAATTGATGTTACTTTCTTGTAGTTCACAGTGTGATATAAATCATGGTAGGGAAAGAAAAGGTAGAAATTCAAATATCTCTACAGCAGAATATGATAAATATGACAACAGAGGAAAGCTAGATACATACATAATACAGAATGCCAATTTTAATAATGGCGGCCAGGGCAAGGCAGATGGTGGTGGACAGGGACTTGTTAAATTCTGCTTCCCCCGGAGAAGGTGGAAGAATCTGTGTTGGGAAAATAGGGGAATTAAAGGATTACAGAGAGCTGATGAGAGAAACCTGGTCTTGCTCTGAAGAATGGAGTGAGTAAGCACTCGGTTGTAGCACAACCCAGCAAACAAAAAGGCAGTGATGGACCAGAGTGAATTATTACTCCCTATGCCATACCTCAAACTTACTTCCACTCACAAGGGCAGAGGAAAGCGCACTGGAGCAGAGAGCGTTCCTGTGTATGCCGCACCTCCTCTGTTCACCTCTGACCTCACGTACAGCTAACGTGAACAGTACCTCGCACACTCCCATGGTGCCAGCTTAAGGGCATTATAGCTTTTCTATCTCAAGGCTTTCTCCTGCCTGTTGATAGGTCCAATCAGGGTTTTCATGTACTCGAAGAAAAATATCAACCAATGGGGGATGGCAGTCTGTAGTGAAATGCTCCAGCCTCCTGTCCCTTGGGGGTGGGGGGGAGAAAAAAAAAAGGAGCCAATTCCACAGGGAATTCTATACAGTTCCTCACAGGGTTCATAGAGACTGAGCCTATTGGTCCAGAGGGAAAACCAGCTTCTTATTGGTTTTCCAGTCGGACACTCCCCCTCTCTCCTTTATCCTTCCATGGATAACCTGTCAAATAAATACCCCATTTCCAAACATTTGCCATGTGCTCCACTGTCGGGGAAACCCAAACTAAGATACACACTCAGTTTTATCTATATAGCTCTACTGAATACAAAACCATTTTATATTCCCAGTTGCCCCAGAGGGAAGTGGGATGAGGTGGCGGGGGGGGGGGGGGGGGGGGACAGGTTCTGGAGTTGTTGTCAACTCCATTTTACTAATGAGGAAAAGTCTTTAGATAATCTGAGTGATTCTCCCAAAGTCACACAGTTAATAAGTGGCAAAGTCTTCTTTGATGTGCTAAATAGAACCTTGGCAACACATAAAAAAAGAATGAATCATTTCCCAAATGAGTTCTGTGTGCTTTAATTCCATGTATAATTTCAATTTAATGTGTCAGATCTTGCTGGCTTAAACCTTTCAGCTAAACCTCATTAATTTGGACTCAATTTATGCTTTGTGATAACTTGTAAATGTTGGAGTGAAATTTATTTTCTCTGTAAAAATATTATCTAATCCAAAAAATACATTTTTAATAAGACCAAATCATTTCCTCAATCCCCACTTTGGGTTTTCTACAGCCATCATCCTTTAATGTTCTACAGTATCCAATAAAAGGCAAAGAACATTAGGCACACTCAATTTTAGGATGCTTTATTGTTCTCACAATGCCTTTTGGCATCATGAAATCAAGCTCTGCCCCATTTCAAGTTATATTCAAAGAAGGAAAAGTTCGCGTATTTTTTCCATTTTTACATTTTTATTTAATATGCACGTATACAGCATTAACTGTACACCAATCTCTATTCTAAATGTTTCACCAAGAGTATTTCATTTAATTCTCACAATAATCCTCTGAGGTAAAACTGTTATCCTCATTTTACATATGAGAAAACTGAGGTACAGGGAGATGAGTGACTTGATCAGTGTCACACAGCTGGGAAGTGGCTAAGCCTGGATTCCAATTTAGGAAACTTGGCTCTGAAGTCAGAAGTCAGCACTCTTATCTGCTAGTAGTGCCTTGAAAACCTTCAAATCCAATCTCATTCAGCCATACAACCCACATACCAGGAAAGTCATTAGGAATAAAGGTTGAAGGGGTGTCTGGGTGGCTCAGTTGGTTAAGTGTCTGCCTTTGGCTCAGGTCATGATCTCAGGGTTCTGGGATCTAGTCCCACATCGGGCTCCCTGTTCAGCAGGGAGTCTGCATCTCTCTCTTTCAAATAAATACATAAAATCTTAAAACAAAAAGGAGAATAGAGGCTGAAGATGAGAGTTATAAAATATGCTTTTCAGGGTTGTCTTTCATTCCTAATTCTACATGACTATTTAAGTATTTAGGTCCCAGTTGCCTCTAGATGCCTTCATACACCTTTTAAGTCTTTTTAAGTCCATGTCACAGCCCTTTCATGAAGAGACATTGTGACCAAGAAGGGCTTTTGTCAACAACTAAAAGAACCAATGAGAACTAAGAGGTTTTGGAGTACTGCTCTTCATCTGAAAGTTGAATCACAAAGAAAAGGAAATCTAGCAGATAATAATTGTAGAGGCAGCAATGGAATGTGGAAAGGGCCCACAGTCACCCCTTGGCTGAATACAGACAGGCCCATCGGATGACTCCCCCCAGCCCCTCCAAAATAGCCTTAGGCACTAACTAACCAATGGACTACTTACCACCAGGCACAGTTAACAAAAAAGGGGAAAAATGCCATCCATCCCCGTACCTCCTCACCTTCCCCCTTTAAGAACGGCCCCCTCCCACTGCCTCGTGGCAGACAGCCTCTCTGCTGTCCAGCGCACAGCTCCTTTCCGGTGCACTCAGTAAACTTCTAGCTCCTTTGTTGTGCCTCAGGTGAAGTCTTTCACCGCCCACCCCAACGGCTTCCACCCAATGGTGCCCCGTATTTCGGGGCCCCAACCAATCGGACAGCCACCACAATAATGACTACTAGTAGTCATTTGCCCATCCAAAGAACATGTAAATATTAGGCCAATTCATAGTTTAGTCGAATTTTCCACCAGACTTAGGATTTGGTACAGTCTGGGAAGAATTTTGCATTTTTTTCTAGTGCTGAGCCAGCCAAATTGTCAAACTGTGAAAAGGAATTATTTTCCAGACCAACTTCCCTTGCCCCCAAATAACTTGAGGATTTTATAACGTGTGTTGAGGAGGAAAAGTTTTCCCGTCGGAGCTTCGAGGTTCTTTGGCTGGTCTAATAATTAAATTGACTTAAGACATAAGACAGATTAACAGGAGAAAAAACAAACTCCGAATATAAGGAACCTGGCAAAGACATAAGACTCCCAGGCAGTCAGGCAGCTGAGGCTTATATACCACCCTGAGGTAAAGAGGCGGGGCCTACGAAGGGGTCTGGGCTTCAAAGGGGAGGAAGACAATTTACAGGAAGATGAGAAGAGCAGATGTTTGGTAAACCCGTGTTTGCTATGCCATGCCAAGTCTTTCTGATAGAAAAAGTTTTCTCTGCTAATAGCTCCGTTCGTTGCTGGTCAGGCTCCCCATCTAAATCTTTCAGGCAGTTAGGGAGAGATAAAAAGCCCCGCCCCCCCCAATCTGCTGGGTCTTAATTGCCTTCAGCTCAAAACAATCCATATGCCAAAGTGACACATTATGGGGTGGTATATTCTGCTCCCTCTCACATGTCGGTGTTCTTATTTGCACAAAATTCTTATCAAAGCATTTAGATTTTCTAAAATAAACTATCCAGCTATTTTATTGTTCTGTCAACAGCTTTTCTATATATTCTTTTAAGGAAAAAAAATTGTTTTCCGCCTTAGATATTCTTTCTCTAATTGTTTTCCTAAGCCTCAATGACACTTCTCCACACTTAGGCTAGATTAAAGAAATTTGATTGTACAAATTAAGGCCACTAGAATACCATTTATCCTCCTAGAACATTATTTTCCTTAATAAATGATTCTCTAGAGTTCTGAAAAAAGATTAACATACTGAACAGAACACTTAGCTTGTAAGGAAGTCATATTATTTACTTATTGGGATTTATTTTGGAGATACTACAAAGACTAAAATCCCCAAGATGGAACACCATTATTTCACGGTACAATAACACTTATTTTATTGAGTTGACTTTGATTTGATTTTCTCACCCTGTGTTTTGTGGTTGCCTCATTTTCTTATTATTTTCTTATAACATCATAATGTTGGAAGCTGTGACAAAAAATAATAAAGCCCAACTTTCTCACTTCACATCTAATGAAACAGACACCCTAAGAGTTTAAGTTACTGTTTTTCCTTGCTTCCAATCCAGCCCTCTGTCCAATAAACATCTTCTCTCATTGATCTTGACGTGTTTTTCCCTGCCAACATAAGCTCCTTGGTTAAAGGAAGTGTTACATTTTAAATATATATGTTTAAATAAAATATTCACAAATGTTAATTAATCATGATGCTGATGTAGTTTTGGAATATAGGTGAGATTTGGTGGGGTGAGGTCTGGAGCGAACGGCCAAGCAAGAATTCTTGAGACGTCTTTGATGCAAAATGGTGGTTTTTATTAAAGCACAGGGACAGGAACCGTGGGCAGAAAGAGCTGCTGCCCTGGGGTTGTGAGGGGTGGCTGAGTATATACTATGGGGTTGGGGGAGGTAAGGAAAAGGGAGGTTTTCAAAAGAACTTTCATATGCTAAAGAGGACCTACAAGATTCTGGAGGCCTTGTCCCTGTCAAGTTAAGGTTGTTTTTCTCTGTATCAAGGCATTAACGTTAAGACAGTTGGGAGCTTCCTGGAGGAATGTCCCACCCAGGAGTTGGGGGGCGGCAGGGGGGTGGGGTTGCAGGGTGTCAACTTGTGCTTTCTCCTCAGCTAGCCTTCAGCTCCCTCATCAATGGTAATGGACTAAACATCAGTAATGTAGTTTTATATTTGACTTATTAAGAAAACTTAAGAAAACTTACTAAACTTATTAAGACTTATTAAGAAAACACAGGTTGTTCATTTTAAATTACCAGATCTAAAAGGAAAGTTTTTGGAAGTGTCTGTGTTATAATTTGATATTGATTCTATAAATTCAACTCTCATTTGAGTGGCATTTATACTTTTTTAATTATAATTTTCTTTGTAGATTTGGATGTGTACTCAGAGCACAAGTGGGATCTTATAAGCAATCGCACATTTGTTTATTCTGAGAGGTAGCATCAAGTCAACATATAATTAAAGCAAATTAGAGACAGAAAAAGTTCAGCACAAGAAAAAAAGGTGTTCCTGGTGAAAACCAAGGTAACAAAGTGCTTACATGCATACAGGAAAGACTATGTCGTTCAAAAGGCAGAGAACTCTGACAAGAGTCAGATGGTGCTAGTTTAAGCGTTCAGCACAACACAGGGAGATGGTGCCCTCACCGGTGAGTGGATACAGAATCCCAAGTGGTCCGGCTGAAGATGTGTATATTAGTCTATGAGTCTGACGTCATCAAACGTCTGTGTCAAGCCACTCGCTTCTCTTGCACTTGATCCTGTCCTGATCACAACCGCCTTCCATCTAAAGAAAGGGAATGTGCTGATTTGATCGTTTAGTGAAAGTCTGTTTCACTAGATAAATTTTTCTCTCTCATAATATGTTATTCTCTTGTGAGTGTTCTTAGCAAATGTTTCGTTAAAAAACAAAATTCAGCTGAGTAAACATAAAGATCTAACTGGCTTTATGCAATGATTTATGAATGGGGCAGCATCCCATCTAACAAATACGAGGGGGCCCTGAGGAGCTGCACAAAATGGGAGGTTTTTAGAGCCAGAAAAAAGGTGGCGCCTGGGTGGCTCAGTCGGTTAAGCAGCTCCCTTCAGCGCACGTCATGATCCTGGAGTCCTGGGATCGAGCCCCGAATTGGGCTCTCTGCTCAGCCTCTTGCCCAGCTCATGTTCTCTCTCCCACTCTCTCTGTCTCTCTCTCAAATAAATAAGATTTAAAAAAAATTTTTTTTCCTTAAAAAAAAAAACAGGAGGTGGGACAAGTAAGTCATAAACCAAAGCAAGGTTTATTTCAGGCAAGGTAACCTTCCTTGCGGGAGGGGTGGGGATCTATCCGGCAGTTTACATCCCTAGTGCTGGTCAGGCTAGTCCTGATCAATTGGTTAAAGGTCAAATTCCTGGCAGTGGCTGAAAACTGCAATTAAAGTCTTGTTTTGTTCTTGTGGGGGCTAGTGACTATTTTGGGCCTGTTGTTCCTTTTTAAATAATCTTCATGATTTTAAATATTTCTATAATAAATCTAAACATTTATATTCTGTAAAAACAAGAGGCATAGATCATATTGTGGTTAATTCACCAAGCTAAAGACATTTCATGGGACATTTTGGAAACTGGCCATCTAGCTTTCTGCTTTGGGGATGGAATCTTTCCAACTGTTTTACTTTCAGGCTTCTAGAATAAATATTTATTCTATTTTTGTTGTTGTTCTCCAGATCCATATAACTAATTCACAAGTACACCACCAGTATATTTATCACTATGGTTTTGATGTCGTTTTTGGAATGTAGTTGAGGTTGGTGAGGTCCAGAGCCAATGGCCAAGAAAGAATTCTTGAGACATCTTTGGTGCAAAACGGTGGTTTAATTAAGGTCTGGGGATAAGACCCTGGGGCAGAAAAGAGCTGCAGCACCGGGGTGGTGGGGGTGGCTGATTATATACTTGGGAGTTGGGGTAAGGAAAAAGGGAGGTTTTCAAAGAAATTTCTTATGCTAAAGAGGACCTAACAAGATACTGGAAGCCTTTGCCATCGTCAAGTTTTTCTCTCTAGTAAGTCATTAATTTTAAGACAGTTGGGAGTTTCTTTCCGGAAGTTAGTTATTGATAAGAATGCTTTTTTCATGTAAATCACTAAGACACTTGTAAAGTGAGGGAGACTCAGGTCTTGTAGGACTGTAATCTCTATCAGCTAACCATTTGTTTTCCCTTCCTTTAGCTTTAGGGCAACTGGGAGCACCTGAGGAATGTCACACTTATCCCACCTGGGGGGGTGGTGGTTTGCAGGGTGTCAGCTTGCGCTTTGTCCTCAGCTTGCCTTCTGCTCCCTCATCAGTTTTATGGCTATAATTCTATAAAATCATCCAAATTAATGTATGACACTAGGTTACTTTTAGCTGAAGCTTTGGACTATTATGCAATAGTAAAACTTCTGCAAAATTCCAGATTTGAGATTTACTAGTATCTTGAAGGTTCTGCTTACCTGAGATGTTGTTGTCCTTGGTATGTAGATACAGGTCCTAAAAATGGATATAACTTTTTTGATAGCTCACAACTAGTTTCCTAAACCTCTTATAGAGGTAAGATAAAATAAATATATTTATAAGAATGAATATATTTTATCCAGGTTCCCAGGGTATTTATAATAAAATTTGATGAATAATTAGGGGCTTGTGTAAAACTTTACTTATAAAATTGAATTATGCTTCCCAAGTAACGGAAATTTGTGTATTCTTTATTTTGCGATTGTGATACTGTGACTTATAAGAAATACATGTTCAGTGTTTGTCCACAGTTTGGTTTTGGGCTCACAGCTCTCAAGACCTTGGAATTTCCTGAACAATCAAAGCAATGGGAGTATCTTTTGTCATTATATTTGGTCTCCTGTCCTCAGTTACTGAAACCATTGCAGAGCCATAAAGGTGAAATGTGTCTTGTTATTCATTAACAAGCTCCTTTCCACCACAACTGGGTTTATGTTAATTAGGTGGCTTTTGGAAAGCACCTAAGATGGGGGCTGGTTGCCAAGGGAACCAACCCAGAATCAAGGGTTAGAATTTTCAGTTCCACCCCCAGACCTCAGATGAGGGGAGATGGGCTGGAGATTGAATTAACCACCAATGGCCAATCATTTAATCGATTGCGTCAATGTAATACAGCCTCCATAAAGACCCAAAAGGGTGGGGTTTGGAGAGCTTCAGGGGTGGTGGACATGTGGAGATTTGTGGAGCCTGGCGCACCTGGAGAAGGCCTGGAATTTTTATCCCTCCTGCCTTGCCCTGTGCATCTCTTCCATCTGGCTGTTCCTCAGTTATATCCTTATATAATAATCTGGTGATCTAGTAAGTAAAATGTTTCTTTGAGTTCTGTAAGCCACTCTAGCAAAATTAAATCGAGTCCAAGGAGGGGATTTTGGGTACCTCTGGCTTAGAGCCAGTTTGTGAGAAGTACAAGTAACAATCTGAATTTGTAAGTTGCATCTGAAGGGGCGGGGTGGGGGGGATGGGTGTTGGAGAACTGAACCCTTTAGCTGTAAAATCTGAGGCTATTTCTTGGTATTGATGGAGGAGGGTTGGAAGTAGGGCAGGCAGGGACAAGGGGCCCCTGCACGAAGAGGAGACCACCCTTAGAAGGATTTTACATCACTGTTAGGAGCCCTCCACCCTTTCCCATGTGAAAGGTGACAAAAACCTGATTGGATGACAGTCACAGGGAGGGTTCATCAGATGAAAACAGCCTGCTAACAAGCCCATAAAAGCCCCTAGACGTAGAAACTCAGGTGGCAACCTTCTCGGGTCCCCTCCCTCCTCAGGAGCTTTGTACTATCAGTTTGCTGTCGCTCAGTGAACCTTGCTTTGCTACCCACCACTCTGCCTGGTCTACCTCTTCAGTCTTCGAAGTGGTGTGGCCAAGAACCGCAGGCACCGATGGAGAAAAAAATCCTGTAAGAGTACCTGTGTCTGAAGTAAATAGTCATATGGGACTAGGGGCTACTATATTAGCACAGGTCTATAGTAATACAGAGAGCTTAAGAGTTTTTTCTTATAAATAGACTGATTAATTTTAAGATAAAAATGAGCAAATTAGAACTAACACGTTTGTAAACAACTGAGTGAAATCCTTACATATGTCAAACCATATGCTTTTTAAATCTATTTGAAACTATCTTAGAGTTGAATACTGTAAATATCTTTTGTATTCTTTTATTTTGAAAAGAGCATTGAAAGGAAGGAAAAATTCCTTTCTACCTTTCAAGGTCTCCCAGGTGGACTAAGAATTAAATTTACATGAGACAGATTAGCGGGAGAAAAAAATAAAGTTTTACAACATGTGCACGGAGGCCCAGTTATGAAATTGAGACCCAAAGAAAGGACCAAGGGAGGAAGTTTTTATACTTTTTAAACAAAGACAGTCTGTGAGGGATCATCAGAACAAAGATAACTTTGGGAGCTTCATTTAGTAAGGAATTCTAAACAGAATTTGGGCTGAGTTAGTAGATGAGAAAAATAACAAGGTTTGTTTCTCCAGCTTTCTTGGTTCTAAAGTTCCTATCTCTGGTGATAAGGATGTCTTTTTCCTCTTAGTACAGGGAGGGTACCTTTCACATGGGAGATTTATTTCCTGCTTTCAGGGGGACAGGAGGAGCTGAGGGTCCTTATACAGGAAGTCTTTTAAGTAACTTATTTAATCAGTATGCCAAAGGCACCCATCTTGGGGCAGTCTGCCCTTGGCCCCTACAATTATTACCAGCTATAGTAAGTGAAAGGGGGGCGCCTGGGTGGCTCAGTTGGTTAAGCTACTGCCTTGGGCTCAGGTCATGATGGGATTGAGCCCCGCATTGGGCTCCCTGCTCAGCGGGGAGCCTGCTTCTCCCTCTCCCTCTGCTCCTCCCCCTGCCTGTGCTCTCCTGCTCTGTCAAATAAATTAAAAAAAAAAACAAAAACCTTTATAGTAAGTGAAAGGGATTCATTCCAGTTGTCCAACATAATTTATTAAGGAACAGTCTCTCCTCTATTATACCATATATGGTACAAGTAAGATGATTATCATTTTAAGTAAGCTCTGTGTCCAACGTGGGGCTTGAACTCATGACCCCAAGATTGAGTCACGTGTTCTACCAAATGAGCCATCCAGGTGCCCCAATTCTTCATAAAATCTTTGGCTTTCTTATTCAAATGTACTCATTGTATCATGTGTTCAGTTTTCAGTTTGAGCATTTAATAATGAAACCTTCTAACTATATCCATGTCATTAGATTAGAATGTTTTCCTTCCTAGTAGTTCAAAACATTTTACATACTTTCATAGTGTTAAATGGCCATTTATTTAAACGGATTTACAGTACAGCATCCCTCTCCTAGAACCTAATTCTATCACGTTAACTAGAAAAAGAAAATGGGCATGCAAGGCTGGAACTGAGCTGTTCTTTGGAGAGTCTTTTTATTTTATCAGGGTTTTCCTTAGCTGAAGTTACCTTAAAAGTATTTTTTCTAGTATCAGAAGATTAAAGCAAAGTCCCCCATTCGATGTAGGGTGGGAGAGGTGGGACCTTGGCCTTGCATAGCACCTGGTGAACTGGTTTTCTTCACGTGGCAATTTTTTTTGTTCCTAGATGGTACATTTGTAGCAGAGTGGCATCCAGAAATCATGGTAATCGTGGCAGTATTTCATGCAATCGTCGAAGAGTATTCCCCGTTCAAGGATTTCAAAACACTTCTCTAATGGTAAATTACCTTCATAATATTCCTTTCTGTAAAATAGCAAAAAAAAAAAAAAAAAAAATTGAAGCACAGGAAGCAATAGTTTACCAAGGTCTGGTGCTGATTTTCTTAACATATTTCCTGGAGATCTACTAAATGCTGACCCCTTGACTAGATGCAGTGAAGAGTTTCAAGAGAAATAAAAGACAAGTCAGTTGTTTGATTTAATGAGAGAGAAAAGAACTAAAGAAAATTACGCATATGTAGAAAACAGTTATAAAGCCAATTATAGATGTTCCCATTAAGCGCTTAAGTGTTTAGACTGGTAAAAAAGGCTAGATAAAGAGGTTGCATTGTGTAATTAGGATCAGTGGCCTTGGGAAGGTTTTTAATGAGTGAGGCAGAGGATTTGACATCGCAGAGTGGGGATGACATTCTGGGCAGATTAAATGGCATATTTAATGATATAGAGGCCAGAGATAGCACAATTTATGTGAGGGTTGCACTGTGGCTTGCCAAATACAGCCAAGAGCTGGATAGTCCAAAATCAAGTAGGATAAAGGGCCCTTTGGTTAAGGGAATGGTTTCTGGCAACAAGAATAGCTGAAATAGTTTTAAGGGAAAGGACCAAAAGGACACCACGGTAAAGTCCTTACTACACCAGGTGGCAGAAATTGAATGGTAGAAGGGGACAGAGAAATACAGAGGAAGAGACCTCCGTGGGAATTCTTTGGTGACACTTTGTGCATTGGGCGGCAGTGGGAATGGAGAATCAAATCTTTAGAGAAGAATCTTAGAATCATAGTCCTAAAAGACAGCTTGTTGATTATTCAGTTCACTCTCTCTCTTCATGAAATTGTAACTGTGGAAATGAAATACACACTTAGCGGGTTGTTGTATTAATTAGGAGATATTTCTGAGTAATAAAGTGTTTATTATATAGGTTCTGCAGATTGTATTTTAATAGAACTGTGTAGAGAGCTTTAAGAAATGTTACTGTGACATAATTCCTTTTATCTGCATTCAGTTCACCAAGTCTCTCTCTTGTCTCATAGTCCTATGGAGCATTTGACTGACTTGGGAACACTGGTTGGAAGCACAAATCCTTAGAATTGCGACAAAAACAGGAATTTCCATGACAAGTTATTTTTATTTTTATTTTTAAATTTTTTTCATAGTATATATATATATTTAAGATTTTATTTATTTATTTGATAGAGAGAGACACAGTGAGAGAGGGAACATAAGCAGGGGGAGTGGGAGAGGGAGAAGCAGGCTTCCCGCTGAGCAGGGAGCCCGATACTGGGTTCAATCCGAGGACCCTGGGATCATGACCTGAGCTGAAGGCATACGCCCAATGACTGAGCCACCCAGGTGCCCCGACAAGTTATTTTTGTACTTAATCATTACTATAGTATGATCTTACTAAAACAATTGTTCACCTGTTTTTTAACTCAAGCAATTCTCAACATACCCAGTATTCTATCATATTATTCCATTTGTACAAGCATTAATTTATCTATTGTTATTTGGATTCTCTATAAAAATCAAAAGCACCTTCTAATCAAAAATATAAGAAAGTGATAAAACAGAAACCTATAAGAAAAAGGAAAATCTAATGATACTGCGATAAATAATCCCTAAAGGTGGTCCACAATAAATCACACCTCCTGGTACTCATGTGCTCTTGTCTTTCCCTTTCCTGGAATTGGGGCTGAATCAGCGAATTGCTTTGGACCAGTAAAGTGCAGTGGAAATGATGCTGCCTAAGTTGTGAGACTAAGTCAGAAAAACCTTGGGGTTACCCCCAGTTTCCTTGGGATATTTGCTCTCGGTGAAGCCAGCAGTCCTGTAGGAAGTTCCACCATATTGTGAGGAAGCCACGTGGAGAGGCTACAAGGGGCAGGGGCTTAGAGAGGGGAGAGAGCTGCACTTGACTTGCCCAAAGTTGGGCTAGCCATTCCAGCTAAGTTGACAGATGTGTCAGTAAAGAAGCCATCTTTGATATCTAGCCAAATTGAGCCTTCTGAATGCTCCAGCCCAGCCTTTTGACTGCAAGTGCATGAACAATCCTAAATTAACCTACAGAATGTTGAAAAATAATGTTTAAGCCACTAAGTTTTTGGGTGCTTTGTTTAGCAGCAATAGGTACTTGGAACATACACCAAACCTAAGACTAAACTTAGTTATAAATATCAAATTCATACATGTTTCTAACAGTGAAAGAAAACAGAATCAATTATATAGCTATTAGAAATAATGAATCACCAAATACTTCATTATTAGAAGAAAGTTTATCATTGTTAGAAAGAAAAAATGTTTTTGTTCCTACTGATCTTTCCTACCTTGATACATTTTGGCATATTAGCAATAAACTTCAGTAGTAGATATGAGTAAAACAGTAAAACTACAGGCTGTGAATTTGGTTAAAAACTTCCTGGGGAACAACATTATTTTTTGTTTAATAATTCCAGCAATAGATATCAAAAGTATTAAGGCATGCTATTATCAATGAATGATAATTTCTGTTTTCTTCATAAAATATATGCAGTTGAAAAGGAGTGCTTATTTAGATAAAGTTCTCAAAGTTTTACCTTCCATCAAGGTGGGTAAAATTGAGGTAGCCAAATTGAGCCTTCTGAATGCTCCATCATCCCGGCTTTAGATGGGAGCTGAGTAGCAGAGAATTTGAGATGGTACTTTCTGATAGGGACTTCTCTGTCTTATTGAAGAATTTTATGCCTTCATAAGATGTAGGGTTGACATTCCATTATGAAAATTGAGATTCCCAGATAACATTACCTGCATGGAAAGCCTCCTGATTTCTGCATGGGGGGTGGCCACATATAGTCGAGGTAAAGACAGTGACTCAGCTCAATAACAGAAATGTGTCAGGTGAGTCAAATAAATTGAAGAAGATCACATTATTAATATGTGGTAGAATCCTAGCTCTGTCAAAGTTCTGACTCCAGGCTCAGACTCTCTTCTCTCCCATCACAGCAACATTGATAAAGATATGACATATTCATATAAAAAAAAGATCTATAACTGGAATATGTCCACATGCGTATAATCCTATGCATATCATTTATATACATGTATATAGTATTAAGAACAACTTATTTGCCATCTCTTGTTTAAAATGTTATTGTCTTCCAACAGGTTTTAAGATCTTAAAATTCCTAAGTCCCTTTGAACCAGTGAACTTGATGGTAGAAAATAATCAGAGAAGTGCACAGAGATTTTGCATATAAGTGAGATCATGTATTTGCTGTTCTGTGTCTGGCTTATTTCACTTAGCATAATGCCCTCCAGGTTCATCCATGAATGGTAGTGAATGGTCAGATCTCCCTCTTTTAAGGCTGAATAGTATTCATGTGTGTATCACATTTTTTTAAATTCATTCATCTGTTGACAGACAATAAGGTTGTTTCTATTTCTTACCTACTGTGAATAATGCTGCAGTGAACATGGGATAAAGATAGCACTTCAAAATAGCGATTTCATCCTTTGAATATGTACCCAGAACTGAGATTGCTGAGTCATATGGTACTTCCATTTTTAATTTTTTGAAGAAACTACACAGTGTTTTCCATGACTGTACCAATTTATTGAACCACCAATAGTGCACAAGGGTTCCCTTTTCTGCACAGCCTGGTCAGTACTTATTTTTGACTTTTTGATAATAGCCATGCTATCAGGTGTGAGGTGATTTTGTGTTTTTGATTTCCGTTTTCACGATGATTAGTGATGTCAACTATCTTTTCATATACCTGTTGGGCATTGGTAGGTCTTTGGGAAAATGTCTATTTAAGTCCTTTGCCCATTTTTAATCAGATTGTTGCTATTGAGTTACATAAATTCCTTTTATATTTTGGATATTAACTCCTCATATATATATGGTTTGCAAATATTTTCTCCCATTCCCTAGACTGCCTACTCACTGTGTTGATGGTTTTCTTTGCTGTGTAGCTTTAGTTTGATGTAGCCCCACTTGTTTTTGCATTTGCTGCTTTGCTTTTGGTGTTAGATTAAAAAAAATCATTGTTAAGACCCATGTCAAGGAGTTTACCGCCTGTCTTTTCTTCTAGAAATTTTCTGGTTTGAGGTCTAATGTTCCAAGTCTTTAATCCATTTTGAGTTAATTTTTGTCTGTGGTATAAGATAGTCCATTTTCATTCTTTTCCATGTGGCTGTTCAACTTTTCCAGCACCATTTACTGAAGATTCTCTTCCTTTCCCTCTTTTCAGCAGGTCTGATATTTGAATATAGTTGCAATTCTGAATTAGTGGAGCAGATTGGCCTTCAAAAAAAACAACAACAGGGCACCTGGGTGGCTCAGTTGGTTAAGCGACTGCCTTCGGCTCAGGTCATGATCCTGGAGTCCTGGGATCGAGTCCCGCATCGGGCTCCCTGCTCAGCGGGGCGTCTTCTTCTCCCTCTGACCTTCCCCCCTCTCATGTACTCTCTCTCTCTCAAATAAATAAATAAAATCTTTAAAAAAAAAAACCACCACAACAAAACCCCACAAAGGATAAACATTCCAATCGGGCTTCTGGGTGGAGAGTAATAGAAACAAACTGGTTAAGTTAAGGCAACAAGGATTTACTGGAAATTCAGAGTTGGTCTGAAGGCTGGTAATCCCAGTGGGGAAACATTCTTCAAATGATCCACAGCTAGTATCTTTCAATGGAGAAATGTACTTGGAGAAGACAATTTGTGTTTGCTGATGAGAAGTCTGAGTCTATAGTCACCATTGTCTGCAGATTGTCCCGATGATCCCTATCCCCACAGCTTTCCTTGTTTTTCTATTGCTTTCCATAATAGAGCTACTCACTAAGGTGACTACAAAAACTCTTTGGTTTTCAGGTTGAAAAACCTTTTTATCAGGCTACTGTTGGGCACATGCATATACTCTGGTCATGAATCTCCTAACCCCCATGATTCTACCCTTCCGCTCCTCCTGCCCCCCCTTTCCACGGCCTGTCTCAGCCATCCTTTCTTGCTAAGAGAAACTTGATTTACTTCTGGTATCATTGCTATGTGCTTCAGACAGACAGGGGTGAATTTAGGTTATTATAACACCAAATGACAATTTTATTCCCCTTGCAACTAATTCTCCTAGTAATGGGCGTGTGATATAGCCCTGAAAGATGGCTCTGTCTTCTGGCCTATGTATCTGGAGCTGCTACAGCCCTTTTGAGGCCACAGGAAGTAGCCGACATGCTGAGGATGTAAGGACAGAAAATTGGAAAGAAACTGTCTGTGATGCTCTCAATTCGCCATGGTATTGGAGTAGTAGGTTATCTTCCCTTCTGTTTCACATCATTAGACCGTCCCTAAAGTTCTAGAACATGCGATTGCCTTTGTATTGCAGATAATTTTGCTTTGTCAGTGCAATGGGTCTATCATGTTTTTTTCTTGTCTTCATCTCTCGCTATTGATTTAGTTTTAGTGGTGGGTGTGGGACCAATGCTAAGTCAGTAAGCATCCTTTCTTGGCATTTGTGATACTGAATACTGAGAAAGAAAATTGGTTCCTCTTTGGCCATGGATGTAAAATGTTGGATCAGTTGACTGCTGTGTTCTCTACCCTCTGATGGAAGCTGAGCTGATTTTTCTTTTCTTTTCCTTTTTTTTTTTTTTTTAAGAGAGGGAGAGAAGGGTGTAAGGGGCAGAGGGAGTGGGAGAGAGAGAATCTTAAGTATGTTCCATGCCTAGTGCGGAGCCCGATGCAGGGCTCAATCCCACAGCCCTGAGATCATGACCTGAGCCGAACTCAAGAGTCAGATGCTTACCAACAGCCACCCAGGCGCCCCAAAGCTGAGCTGATTTTAGAAAGAATAGAGTTGGAGGATTAGAGAGGGAGGAGGAATATAGAGAAGAAAACAGATGTGAAGGAACGAAACTGAGCCAGTGTCCTATTGGCCTTTGGTTCTCTGATCCCAAGTGTTCATGGAGTCCAAATCGTACACTGTACTTCGCTCAGCATAGTTATTCAACCCTTTCTTCTATCAGAGAATGGCCCGGGCTCTCCCCATTGATTTCCTATGGTTCTACAGAGGCTCTGGAGAGCATCCCTAAAGCTTCTCAAACGCCTCTGAAAAAGTCACTGAAGTAGCAGAGATGGGTTTTTTCTTCGTGAGGCATTTGAAGTCTCAGAAAAAGTATCTTCTCTTTCTCACTATCCCCAGCTGAGGAAAACTTAATTTCCTCTGTATTAAGTATAAGGTCTTCTAAAACCAAAGTTTTATCCCAGAACATTAGAATCAATGCAAAATAAAACATATAAACAAAAGGTATGTCAGAACAGTTCTCTTCAATTCGGGCTGTCGCAAACCTGCCCAGGACAATGGGCTTAGAAAACTTTGGCTGCAATTTGAAATTGGTGTTTGTGTGTGTGTGTGTGTGTGACAATAAGGGGGAGAGGGAGAATTTCAGATGGCAGCAGAGGGGACTGGACAACAGGAGGAGGGGGGCCTGGGTTAATATGACATTATTATGCTGTCGCACTTGAGGGAAACTAGACATGACTATTTACACAGTGAATAAAGGAGACTCTTTATTTATTTTTTAAATTTTTTTTAAAGGAAGCTTTTTAAAACCCATGCTCTGCTATGGGAATTTTGTAAGGGAGGAGTTGTGACTATTTTGAGTTATTTCTGTCTCAATAGTCCCTGTCAGCAACAGCTAAGCAGGAAGGTACTTCCTAGGGATAAGTCCCTGCAATTAGATGTATTTCTGTTTGTCACTGCTTTTTCTTACCACCCAACCCCTCTGCCCCCAAGGTTATGGGAAATGGCTGAATACGCATGAGCAAATCTATAGACTCTCCAGGAGTTCCAGCTCTTTCACAGCTCCTCAGTGCCTATCAATGCATCATCTCCCCCCACATCAGCCCAGTCTGGTGTTAGCAGCCCACCTTGATTGCACCTCTGCGTTCTGTATGTCTCAGGTTGGATGGCAGAGGAATGGAGACGGGGGTGGTGTGAGGCATGACTTCTGTGGGTGCAGATGGCAGTGACATGCAGATGGCAGTAGCGGAGAGGTGACAATGGTGTTTCTAATTTACAATTAGAAACCTGGTTCCTCTGAGTTCTGCACTGCTGGCACTGACAGTGAGACAGATTAGAGTTATTTCTTCCAAATTACATGATACTTGACAAAACACCCTTTGCTACTGTTTGCTTATTGACTTGGTCATGTTTTTAAACTGAATAAAATTAAGAAGATTTCCACAATTATGGGTCTTAAATTAATATCGTTGTGTGCTTGGGATCTCAGAAATAATCCTTTTGGAGTGAACTCATGATGATCTTCCAAGAGAGGATACAGTGAAAAATATTTCCTGCTAGTGTATATTGAATTGCCATTGACTAAATTAAGCTCTGTATAGACAAAAACATAATCTTTATTTACTCTGATCCTGGGAGAGCAGGAAGTGATGAGGTTTTCAGCTCAAATATTTAATGAATTAAATTGTTCCTGCTTGCAGAAGGTGTGAGATGCCCCCAAGTCATAAGTTAACCCACTGTCTTGTTCTGCCTGAAGCAGCTGTCCTTACCCAAAAAATTTCAAGCAGGAGGGAACATGGGTTGACATTTTTAATTGCCTCCTGAGTCTGATTTCTATCTACATGCTTGCTTTATTATTTAGTTAAAAGTTATAATTATCCAGAATATCAAGCCCATCAGGGGCACCTGGGTGGCTCAGTTGGTTAAGCGTCTGCCTTCTGCGCGGATCATGACCTCAGGGTCCTGGGATCGAGTCCTGCATCGGGCTCCCTGCTCAGCGGGGAGCCTGCTTCTCCCTCTCCCTCTGCCTGCCGTGCCCTCTGCTTCTGCTCGCTCGCTCTCTCTCTTTCTGTGTCATGTAAGTAAATAAGATCTTTAAAAAAAAAAAAAGCCTATCAATAGTTGATTTATTTTTAACCTTTTATTTATTTATTTATTTTTTAAAGATTTTATTTATTTGACAGAGAGAGAGAGCACAAGTAGGCAAAGCGGCAGGCAGAGGGAGACGGAGAAGCAGGCTCCTCGCTGAGCAGGGAGCCCAATGTGGAACTTGATCCCAGGACCCTGGGATCATGACCTGAGCCGAAAGCAGATGCTTAACCTACAGAGCGACCCAGGCGCCCCGTGTTTTTTAAGTTTTTAAAAAAGATTTATTTATTTTAGGAGACGGAATCTTAAGCAGACTCCCTGCTGAGCTCAGAGTCCTACATGGGGCTCGATCCCACAATCTCGAGATCATGCCCTGAGCCGAAATTGAGTCGGACGCTTAACCAACTGAGCCACCCAGGCGTCCCTCAATAGTTAGATTTATATACAAACTCTAAAGCCTCATAAATTGCACGTATTATTCTTTTAACAAATATTATTGAGGATCTCTGATAGGCCTCGCAGGGTTCTAGATGCTGAGGAACAGTAATAAACAATATAAATAAGACCCCTCTTTGCATGGAGATAGCATTCTAGCAGAGTTCAAAGAGAAACAAATGATTGAAATGAGCTGCTTCATGGGAACTTGTTCTGGTGTCCTGGATTTCCCCATAAAGTCACAAACCTGACCACTATAAATAATTCTGTCTGTTATGAAAGGCATTGCTATGCCATTTATTTAGGACTCATTAAATATATTTAGGGTATTTATAGCTGCTATAACATCAGATTTTCAATGGCTTAACACAATAAAAGTATGTGATAAGTTTAGCAGTCTAGTGCATTGTTTCTGGTTGATGGAGAGTGTCTTCCATGTTGGGATCCAGGGAACCAGGCTCTTTCCATCTTGCTCATCTCTTTCCATCTAACTAGAACCGCATCACTGGCAACTGTGCTGCCTGATTTGGAGAGCAATAGTAGGAGAGAGAAAATGTTTTCAGATTGTTGTCCACTAAGTGTAGTCCATGCACGGTACCCATTACTTTGACAATAAATGACAGATAAATTGACCATTCTGCAGACAAAGCTAGTCCAGAGTTTTGTCAACTGGCATGAAGACTGGGGAAATACATTCAGGTGGAGCAGCTAACAAATGCACCAGCTCTTGGATCAAAATGAGCATGGTGGGAAGAGAGGTGTAGTAGGAAGGAGCCCAGGCATTCCAAGAACAGAGAAGAAAATGGCGGGCGGGGGGCGTACTTAAAATCAGAGGTACTGGCAGGGCCATGTCTTGTAGGACCTCAGAGGGCAAGACGAGATTTTATTCCACATGCAATTAGAAGCCACTAGAGGATGCAAAGGGGAATGACCTGATCTAGTTTATGTTTTTGAAACATGCTTCTAGCTGTTGGGTGGAGAATAAATTGGAGGGGGCATGAGTAGAAAAATGGTGACCGGGTAGAGACAGTCACCAGGATGACAGTTGATAGTGGTTTGGCCTGGGCTGTTTGGGTGGCAACAGAGAAGAGGACAGTCTCAAGATTGAATGGCTAAAATCAACAGTAACTTCTGAGAGACATGAAGTCATGGGAAATTGGAGCAATGATTTCTATGGAGGTGATGCTGGTGGGTGGACTCTACCCCTCAATAATATCCTCCAGTAACACCCCACTCCTTTAGTGAGCAGCTTGTTAGGAGAAAATAACATGTAATTAGTCAGTAAACACTGGGCTAGTCCCTGTGGATATTCCAGTTAACAAAACCAGTACGGATTTTTATCTTTTTCAAAATATGTATGTCTGCTATAAAATAAATATAAATAAGATTTCACATAGGTTTCTACTACCACATTTTTTTTTTAAAGATCTTATTTATTTGACAGAGAGATAGAGCCAGAAAGCACAAGCAGAGGGAATGGCAGAGGGAGAGGGAGAAGCAGGCTCTGCACTGAGCAGGGAGCCTGATGTGGGACTCGATCCCAGGACCCTGGGATCATGACCTGAGCCAAAGGCAGACGCTTCACCATCTGAGCCACCCAGGCATCCCATCTACTACCACGTTTTTTTGTTCAAGTATTTATTTACCCAAGGGTCAGAAATAAAAGTAAATGAAGTCTTCACTGGAAAAGCTATAACAAAGGCTCCTAATTGGAATATGCATGCAAACAATTTATTAACTAAAATATGCATTTCCTTCTGTTTCCTTCATATTCCAGAATTCTTGGTCCTATTCTTTCTGGTTATCTTGAATTGTTAATATTTAAAACTTTGACATGTAAATAGAAAGTAGGCTTGGGTCCCCTGAGTGGCTCGGTTAGTTAAGCGTCCCACTCTTAGTGTCAGCTCCGGTCATGATCTCAGAGTCATGAGATCGAGCTCCACGTTGGGCCCCACACTCAGTGCAGAGTCGGCTTGAGATTCTGCCTCGGTCTCTGTCCCTCTCTCTGCCCCTCCCCCACTCTAAAATAAATTTTTTTTTAAGATTTTATTTATTCATTTGAGACACAGAGATACACAGAGAGAGAGAGAGAGAGAGAGAGAGCATGAGGAGGGGGAGAGGCAGAGGGAGAGGGAGAAGCAGGCTTCCCACTGAGCCGGGAGCCCGATGTGGGGCTCAATCCCAGGACCCTGAGATCATGACCTGAGCCGAAGGCAGATGCTTAACCATCTGAGCCCCCCAGGCGCCCCTAAAATAAATTAAAAAAAAAAGTAGGCTTGACATTTTATCCCATCTCCAATCATGGAGATATCTAAAGATAAAATGTTGAACTGTTGGGATTGTTTTCAGGATTAAAACATAAATTTGAAGAGACCATTTTTATAAAAAATGTCTCTAGGTATTAATATAATTCATGGAAGCATTTACTGTGCTTCTAAGAGTGTTCAAATATATGAATATAAACTCCTAAGAGTATTAGTGCAAACATCGATTTGGGCACAACATGTAAGACACAGCTTGAAGTAAAGTATGGGCCTCATTTTGTTGTTCTTGGTGTCCTCCAGAACAGTATTCAAGAAAAGTATAATGGCAGCCACATCTGTAATTTTGAATTTTCTAGTAGCTACATTTTAAAAGTAAAAATTAACCAGTGAAATTGAATTCAAGAACATTTTATTTAACCCAGCATAAAAACATTTCTGTGTATAACCGATTCTAAAAATTATTCTTGAGATGTTTTTTATTCCTATTTCACATTAAGTCTGGAATTCAGTGTGTATTTGGACTTACATCTCAATTTAGACTGTAAATATTTCAAGTACTAAGAACTGCTATGAGATAAACTGAGGCATATTCAAATTTTTAAGTTTATATGAACAAAAATTGATTTGAATCTGGTAGCAGCCAATCTAGCAGATAGAAAAAAGCTCTGGCGAGTTGTCCAAAATGAGACTTAGAGGCAGAAGGGAACCAAGGAAGTTAGACTAGGGGAAAAAATCAGGTTGGTCACTGCAAGGCTACTTTCTTTTCTTTAGGGGATGGCAGGGGTCTATTAGGCAGATGACCTGACTAGCGCTGATCAGGCAGTTCGTGACTGATGGGTGTAAGATTCCATTTCTGTAAGAGCCAAAATCATAAATGAGTTTCGGTTTGGTGACGGGGGTCTTTCATATAAGCGATTTCAGTTTGGGCCTGTTGTCTTGCTTTCAGCAGAACACGTGGCTACAGTGTTGGACAGCACATCCTTAGTATGGATCTTTATCAATTAAAAAAGACAAAACAGTTCCTGAATATAGGTTTTCTGTTAATTTTTTTAGAGTCACAGCTTATTGGCTCAACGTTCTGTACCAAGGCCCACATGCAAAAATCAAAGGGGTTTTCCTGCCATTGTTCCAACTTGAACCTCTAACTGCTTTTCTTGATGGCTACCAAAGTTGCTGATAATAGTTTAGAGTGCGAATAATGGCTCTTTGTTTAGTACTAATGCCAGTAAAGTGAGTACAATTCCTTTCAGTCATCGGGATGGATAATACAATTTAATATTTTGTAAAGATCTGTACATTTTAATATCCCTGAAAGATAGGTGTTCTGTTCAAATCAGGAAACTGGTTCATGCAGGCTTTCTGACTGAGCTCTATGTTGCTGTTTTATTAGGAGAAAAAACCAAGTATAAAAACACATTTAGTTTATTTATCCAATATTTATAGGGTACTACTTGGCTATTTTGGGGATAACATACATTTATCTGAATATACACTAGAATTTTTTTTTTTTTAAGATTTTATTTATTTGATAGAGAGTGCAAAAGAGCACAAGCAGGGGGAGCAGCAGAGGGAGAGGAAGAAGCAGGCCCCCTTCCGAGCAAGGAGCATGATGCGGGACTCGATCCCAGGATCCTGGGATCATGACCTGAGCCGAAGGCAGATGCTTAACCGACTGAGCCATCCAGGCGCCCTATACACTAGAATTTTTAAGGAAAATAAATGTTTAGAAAGGGAAGAAAATTTTATGGAACTCTTAAGTGATAAAATATTGGGATATTCATCTTTTACATCAAAATATTTTGAGAAGTTACTGTAATTTTTGTTTGTGTCCTTTTTTTAAACATGTAATTTTTAATTAGAAATGACTTTTCTAGTGACCTCTAAAGTCATTGTTAAATTATCAGTGGTTAATAGGGTTTCATATAGCTTTGTTTAATTTCATAACAATAATAGACATAATATTTTTAGTGCAAAAATGATTAAGTTCTTTTTTAGAAAAAAAATCCCCTCTTAGTTTAATTAGTTGAAGTGAATATTAAATAAGCAGAAATTTTCAAAAGAAAGATTCTCCCTTTAAAAATAAGACTCTTATGGAATATAGTTTATTCAGCCTTATAATATGCTTCTTGATTGGAATTTCCATAGCAAAATGAATAAAGGGAAATTGGTTATATCTTTAATTTGTCTCTGTAGCTTGCTTTTAAAACAGTCATTATTCTATAAGCTTTTACTTGTTTTCCCAAAATCGTTCTCAATATTACATATCTCAGTGAGAGATGGAACGATCTCTGACATTCGCCAAGTGGGTCTAATACTCAGGTTGTCCACGCTGGTAACTGCCGTTATCTATTGTTGTTTATTGGTGGCATCTGTTTTCTTTGGCAGTGTCCAGAGACCAGTCATTATTTTGAATACAACTCTTGTCCTGGCCATCTACATCCAATTGAATTGCCATCTCTGGAATTCATCTACTTCTGTCTATGCTGCCATTACCTGATTTCAGGTCCTCGTCAGTGTCTTGTAACCTTAGTGACTCTCCCCAATCACTCTGGCCTCCCTTCAACTCCTCTTCCATTCAGCATTCATTATATTCTTTCAAAATAATCCATCCGATGTTGAGGGTCTCCTTAAAATATTGTAAAATACTGCAATGGTTTTGCATCTATCCTAGAGGGTCCTGAACATAAAATCTTGTGATTGTTCTCTTTAGTTTCTACACTTCAGCCACATGGGCAATTTCTGAGTTCCTGTTAGGGATGAATGTTCTGTCTATCTCTGCTCTACCTTTCCCTGCTCCGGGCTACTGTTTTTGTCTACTCTTTTTTAGAAGTCCATTCCCCAAGGGTAGGTCATTTTTAAGTAATTAATTCCCAGCTTAGTTTTTTTTTTTAAGATTTTCTATTTATATATTTGACAGAGAGAGAGAGAGAGAGAGACAGCGAGAGAGGGAACACAAGCAGGGGGAGTGGGAGAGGGAGAAGCAGGCCTCTCGCTGAGCAGAGAGCCCGATGTGGGGCTTGACCCCAGGACCCTGGGACCATGACCCAAGCTGAAGGCAGATGCTTCATGACTGAGCCACCCAGGCGCCCCTAATTCCCAGCTTCTTATGTCAAGTGTTCCCTGTTCTATGCTCTCATGCCAGCAGGCACTTTGTAATTTAGCAGTGCTACAGTTAAGTAATGACAATTATAATTAAGTTAGTTATTATGTTTCTTTTGGTTGTATGCAAGCTTCACTAATGCGGGGTCATGCCTGTGTGGTCGATTTGCCGTATTCTGAATGTTTATCACACCACCTTGCACAGTTACACATTCAATAAATATTTACTAAAGAAACAAATGAAATATATCTGAGATAACAATTATAATTTATTACATGTCCACAGCATGGTTATATAACATTTATCATCGCATCAGCGTGCAATTTACATGTAATTACCAAAGTGGGTAAAACTAGGAGGAAATACATGTGAAACACCAAAAGCAGTTTTGCCACAGGTGAAAATTCCTTTCTGCTCTTCTAACAATTTAGAAATCTTTGTGAAAAAGTTTTAAAAGAGGCGGAGTGACATAAAGATCCCTGGCCGGGGAAGGAAGGGACTTGGGTTTTAATCTGGCAGTGGCACAAGCAACATGTGTGGTCATGAAGTCACATTCATTGTCTGGAATTCGCCTCATTTAACAAGGACAGGGGTTAAAGGAGGTTGCAAATGCTCAGCCAACAGGCAGTGTAAATGTGCCTTCAAGCTGGGAGTAAACCAAGCCGTGGTGGTGACTTCGGGGACCTCTAGAGCACCAAGTTGGTCCAGTGTCATTCCAAATCCACCCACTAGCAAAAAAAAAAAAGGACAGCACAATTAAAACCCATTTGAGGGCCAGTTTGGAACTTCTAGCTGCCAGTTTATCACTGAAATGGTTCCTTCAGCCACTATGAGCATACAACTTTTTCATGCATGACAGTTTTAAGAATAGGACTCATGAGAGCTTGCCCAAGTAGATATTGCCCCATTTCCAGGTGACAGTGAAGTAGTGGAAAGGGAGAAACAGGCCCACAAACCTTTGACATGGCACTTACGACTTCTGGACTTTGGTCTTCTCATCTGCAAACTGAGAAAACAGTACAGGTACCATGTCATCCATTATGTCTTTTTACAAGACACTTGCTTGTATCGATTTGGCTCACTTCGGCAAATATTTCTTGCATTTAACTCTTGGCAATGGAGAGAAACAAGAGACCCAGGCCCCTTTCACTAGTGCTCAAGATACTTGGGGGAAAACAAATGTAAAATAGTAAGATCAAATCGTAGCAAAAACTTGTACAACTGGAGTATAATGGAAGTGTTAAAGAGGAAGAGTCAAATTTGTCTGACTAGGAAAATCCTAGACTTTTTTTTTCAAAATACAAGCTAATATACAAAAAACATACATAAAACTTAAATGTATAATTTAACCATGACCCTAAGAAATAGAGCATTACCCAGGTGTCTTTTCCCATGCATAAACTCCTATAGCCTTGACTGTGCCTTTTATATTAACCATATACTTACTTTTAAAATAATTTCAGGACCAAATGATATATGTCTAAATCATATAGTATACTTTTGTATGTTTTCTTAATTCATATAATTAGAATCTTTATATCAACGCTATGTTGGCAAGACTCATCCATGTTATTATATGTAGCTATAGTTTTTTGATTTTCAGTACAGTATAATAATCTTCATATGATGTTTGTTTATCCACTCTACTCTTGCTGCCCATTTGGATTGTTTCCAGTTTCTGGCTATTATTATTCTTTAGGAGTTTTTCTAAGTATACACATTGCAGTGGAAATGTTGGGCCCAGATACTTTCTTATCTTGAGCCTAACAAAGACAAAAACTTTCCTTGTGAATTTCTAGTGAGAAATGACAGCGATACATCTTTTCTTTTTGTAATCTGCATGTTTATCGTTGCAAATTGCATAAATTGTGAAAGCTTTCTCACATGTTGTGCATGTATTTTTGCTTTCTTAATTATGCTTCTCAAAAAGTTATTTTTTAAGGTTAATAAAGTCCATTTTAGCAATTTTGATGAAGGCCAGTTTTTAATATTTTTATTTTATTGTTAATGCTTTTGGTGTCCTATCAAAGAAATCTGTGCCAGCTAAAAGACCATGAAGATATTCTCGTTTTTTCATTTAGGTATTATATAGTTTTAGCCTTTACATTTATTATCTGATCCATGTGGGCTTTGTGTGTGTGTGGTTTAAGTTAGTTACTGAGTTTTTGTTGTTGTTTTTGCATGTTTGTTTACATAACAGCTGTCCTAATATCATGTCAAAAAAGACTACCTTTTCTCTGTTATATTATGTTTGATCTTTGTCAAAAATCAATTGGCTCTAAATATGTCTGATTCAATAGCTTCTGGTGTTCCATTGATTTGTACGTGTAATCACACTTTCTCGATTAATACAGCATATTCAAATATTTTAACTTCTCCAACTGCTTAGTTTTTAAAGTTGTTTGGATCTTTTTCATTTTTATATAAGTTTTAGTTTCACCTTATCAATTTCCACAAAATAATGTTTGTTGATGTTGTGACTGGGATATATTGAATATATAGGTCAAATGGGGAGAATAAGCATTTTAGGAATATTATCTCCAGGTCTCAGAACATGGTGTATTTCTCAATCTCCCTACATCTTAGATTTCTCTCAGCAATGTGTTGTACTTTCCACTTTAGAGACATTGCATGTTCTTCATAATTTTTTAGAAGTGTTTTAGAATTTGGAGGCTATTATGAAGAGCATTTTTAATTTAATTTTAAGCTCTTTGTTGCTAAAATACAGAAATGGAATGGATTTTTATACATTGACCTTCTATTTAGTGACTTTGGTAAATTCACTTATATTTTCTACCATTTCTCTTGTAGATTTCTTAGGATCTTCTTTAAGGCAATCATGTCATTAATGTGTAAGAAAGCTTTTGTTCTTTTTTCAGTCCTTAAGCCTTTTCTTCCTTCCTCTCTCTCTCTCTCCCTCCTTCTCTGTCTCTTTCTTTTTTTAAGATTTATTTATTTGTCGGGGGGCAGAGGGAGAGAATCTTGAAGCAGGCACGAGGAGCCTGACCCTGGGCTCGCTCTCATGACTCATGAGGTCATCACTTGAGCTCATGACCTGAGCCGAAACCAAGAGTCGGATGCTTAACTGACTGAGCCACCCAGATACCCTAGACTCATCTTTCTTTTTTGTCTTACTGATGAGGACCTCAGCTATAAAATTGAATAGAAATGTTGAGTTTGGATATTCTTATTTCTAATCGTAGGGGAAACTTTCAATTTTTCACTATTAATTAGTCATTACTGTATTTCTTCCCAATTCCCACGTCACAATTGTCATTTGACAGATTACTTCATAAATTTAATAACCTTATATAAGTGTAATTTCCTTTCCCTGTCCCAACCTTTATAAAATTTCTGTCCCTATTAGTTCATTATGTTTACAAAAATACTTTTTCTTCCACTTCTAACATCTGTACCATTTGGGGTTTGGATTCTACTTACTATTTTTATCTTAATTGTAGAGAACAGTTTTCTTGATAACATTTATGTATTTCTGCGCATCTGGTCCACTTATAATATCTAATAATATATAATAGAGAACTCATTCCATTATCTTCAGCTGAAACATATTGGCTCTTGTTCCAGTAGGCAGTCCAGTAGGCTGCTCCCTTTGAACCTGTGGGCAAATGGTTTTCCGCTTACTTACTGTGCATCTCTGGAAAGCCAAAGGTGTTTACCAAGATGCTCTAACATCTGGGGACTTAAAGTTCCATGTTCAGTTTACTCTGAAGATCTTGTCACAGCTTGGATTATAAGACAAAGATAAACATTAATAAATGATTATACAAATGTGCTCAACTGATTTTTGACAAAAGGTGCAAAACCAATCTAATGGAGGAAAGATAACCTTTTTAAAAAAATGATTCTTGGAGCAATTGGAAATTCATAAACGAAAAAGAAAAGGAGAGAATCTCTACCTAGATGTTAAAATTTACACAAAAATCAGTAGATCACCAACTTTAATGTTAAATCCCAAATTATAAAGCCATTGATTAAAAAAAAACGGGGGGAGAAAATCATCGGGATCTGTGCGGAGGCAGAGTTCTAGACCTGACACAAAAAGCATGGTTTGATAAATTGCACCTCATCAAAATTTTAAAGTTGTATTCTGAGAGAAACCCTGTTGAGGGTATAAAAAGACTGGGAGAAAAAAATAATTACAAACCACATATCTGGAATATATAAAGAACTCTTGAGAAACTTAACAGTGAAAAATCAGACAATGCAATTAAAAAGCAGTCAAATCTAAACAGATATTTCACTGAATGAGATCTATAAATGGCAAATAAGCACATGGAAATATATTTTAACATGTTATTCATTAGGGAAGTATAAATTAAAGCCATAATGAGATCTCACTATATACCTACAAGAACTAAAATCACTAAAATAAAAAAATTGTGTCAGCACCTAATGCTGGTGATGATGTGAAAAAACCCAGACCACTCCTGCATTGCTAGTAGGAATGCAAAATAGTACAACCTCTTTGAAAAACAGTTTGGTAGTTTCTTAAAAACTAAAAATGCAATTACCATAGAGTCCAGTAATTGCACCCTTGGGCACTTATCCTTGATAACTGAAATGTATGTTCACACAAATACCTGTACATGCATGTTCCATAGCAGCTTTATTTGTAGTAGCTGAAAGGTAAAAACAATCCACTGTCCTTGGCAGGCGAATGGGTAAACAAATGATGATAAATCCACACCATGTTATTACTACTCAGGAATAAAAAGAATGAGCTATTAATACATGCAACAATATGGATGAATATCAAGGAAATTATGCTGAGTGTAAAAATCCAATTCCAAACAATTACCATACTGTATAATTTCACTTACATAACATTTTTGAAAATAAAGAATTTTATTTTTTTTAAGATTTTATTTATATTTGACAGAGAGAGAGTACAAGTAGGAGGAGCAGGGAGCCTAAAGTGGGGCTCGATCCCAGGACCCTGAGATCATGACCTGAGCCGAAGTCAGATATTTCACTGAGAGCCACCCAGGCACCCCAGAAAATAAAGAGTTTTAGAAATGAACTGATTAGCTGTCAGGGGTCAGGAATTGTGGGGTTGGGGGTGGGAAGGACACCCCACATGGGTGTAGTTATGAAAGGGCAACACACACCTGCAAGTGAAACAGTAAATCTGAATAATAAGCTTGTTGAATTATATCAGTGTAAATGCCTGGTTATAATAATGCACTATAGTTTTGCAAGATGTTACTATTGAGAAAAAACTGGTAAAGGATTATCTAGCTCTCTCTATTTCTACAACTGCATGCCAATCTGTAATTTCTCAAAAGTTCAATTAAAAAGTATTCTAGGGTTGACAAATTGTGTAGTGAAGGAAAGAGGAGTGTATATTAGCTTTTATCATTGCTCATGGTATGGAACTAAAAGCACACTGTAAGAAAGGGGATTAAGAGTACTCTGTTGAGGTATGAATTTTGCTTTTTGGCATGGAGAAGATAATAACTAAAAACAAGCAAAAAATAAAGTGAGTTTCCATGATAAAAGTAATGTATATTATATGATCTCAGGGATGTGAAGTGCAAATGTTTGTATGTACTCACAAATGAATAGTATATGAGACAATGGTTACACATACATAGACACAGAATTCTCAAAAAGATCACAATAAGCAAATTCATTCCAAAAAAATAATACCTAAGGTTAACTAAACTTAGAATGTCTACAGTCAAGTAGAACTAGGAAAGAATTCACCGAATTTCACACAATGGATTATTATGATCAGTGTCCTAAAGGACATAAAGGATATTTTCTCCTGGAGAATGAACTTGGAGAATGGAAGATTGGTTAAATTGCACATAGGCTACGTAAGAATTGGAGAGAGGAATAGTTTAAGAAGTTAAATTATGTAGTTATTATATGAAATTCTATACATGTCTATCAGTCCTCCAAGCTGAAGGCTAAAGAGACTCACTTATTTTAAATATAACTAATTAATGTTTATGTCTAGTATATGAAGAGATTCCCATGCAGATTTTTGTCCCCAAACTTTTGCTTTAGCTTTTAGAACTCCTGATGATTCATTTTCTGTATTGTTCCTGATTTGCATGGCATATACTCTTGGCCAACTTTTAAAAGGAAGACTTCAGGGGCTCACAGGAGTCACAGTCGGTTGAGTGACTGACTCTTGGTTTTGGCTCAGGTTGTGATCTTGGGGTTGTGGGGTCCAGCTCTGTGTTGGGCTCCTCACTCAGCAGGGAGTCCCTTGAGACTTTCCCTCTCCCTTGGACCCTCCACCCCGTGGTTGCTCTCTCTCTCTCTCAAATAAATAAATAAATCTTTTTTAAAAAATTAAAAGGAAGACTTCATTATCTGAACAGAGGCAACATGAAGCTCAGTTAAAGCATGTCCTAATTCTGTTCCAGGGGAAGTAAAATTTTACTTCTAATTGTTAAAAGTTGTTCTGGTAAAAGGAGGAATAAAACATGTAGCCCTATAAGCCCAGAAACCCGTGTTACTGGTATTTGGAGAACATAAAATCATTAACTAGTTGAAGTTGTGTGTGTCATAATTACAATGTGAAAGAACTAGTGTTATGTCATTTTCTTGAAAGTTCTCTCCATTAAAATGAATCCAACTTTTTTTTTTTTTTTCTAAAAAGTATACTAGGACACTATTTCCTAAACTGTTCCCTGGAATTGTAGCTGAGTAATTTAATTCAATATGTGTCTGGAGTCTGAGTCTGCTACCTGACAAATGTTTCTCCTATTGTAAGAAGGTAATGAATATAAAAATTATATATTTAATTGTTGCAAATACCTTACATTTGTTTGAAAATATATAGGTCTCCAAATTTCTCCTGAAAAGGTTTAAGCTTGTACAATTCAATACATCTGTTTATTCATATTTTAAAATAATATCTTTTTCATTACTTCAATTTTTTTCAATTTTCTAAATTTCAGCATCTTTTCAATATCCTTGTTTTAAAAATATCCTTATTTTAAAATCTGTACTCGTATTCCACAAGATGAAATATATATGGTACAGTCCTTTTACAAAATATTATGAGAGATGGAAGCAATTTCTTTAAACAGGCAGAAATTCTTTCACATAGAATGTTGGACTATTTTGCTGGGTAAGCAATTCTTTCGTACAAGCAGGAGAAAAATATTGGACACCTTATAAAGGAATGTTCTGTACCATTGAACCAAAAAGACTCCATGTGAAGATGAAAGACACTGTGTGGAGTCACTGTGTGCACTCATTATGTTACTTGTGTTTCAGGAAAACGGTGACATAGACAACAATAAACATGAGTTAACAATAAAAGTCCATCCATGAAAGCAGAGGCATGACCCATAGGTGAGCCAGATACTAGCCAAATACTCAAGCATATTATATATAAACTATTCACAAAAATTCCAAAGGCTTTATACTTGTACTTCCTGTAGAGCCATTTATCATAAAATGGAATTGGGGCAGGATACCTTAGACAACAAGATAAACTTTTCACACACAATTTTTGTTTGTAAATTTTATTTTGCACGTTATTTGCTCAAGATACTTAGGCATTTCTGGAATGATATAGTTAACAGAAAGGAGATGCTCTGAGAATAAACTTAACCTATTTTTGGCCATCTCATAAAACAATAACAATGTTTATTTACTTACTGAGTCTAATATTTTAAAAAGAATCCATTTTATTAGGCTTAAAAATATCTGTTAGGAAACTAATTGTGCAAATTAGCTTTGAAGTGAGAATATTTTGGCAGATGGATATTTATTATAAAAGTTATTAATATAAAAACAGTATAAATATATGATTTAGAGGGGCACCTGGGTGGCTTAGTCAGGTAGGTGTCTGACTCTTGATTTCTGCTCAGGTCATGACCTCAGGGTCATAAGATCGAGACCTGCGTCGGGCTCTGCGGGGGTGGGGGGGTGGGGATGGAGAAGAGATAGGATTTAGATACTCATATTTAAACGTGGAAGAAAGTAATATTCAAACTATATAATTTAGAAATTATTCTTATAGGTATGTTTGACATTATTTATTTACTTATTTAATCTTCAAGCTTTAAAAAGAAAGTTTTATTTATTTAAGTAATCTCTACACCCAACGTGGGGCTTGAACTCACGACTGACCCCAAGATCAAGTTTCACATGCTTTTCCGGCTGAGCCAGCCAGGTGCCCCTGTTTGACATTTTTTTTAACTTTGTAGAGATTCATTTTGCTTAATTAGAAGTTCAAAGTGGGTTTTGTTGTGTGTGTGTGTGTGTGTGTGTGTGTGTGTGTGTGTGTGGTAAAAAACACAACATTATGATTGTTGAGCATTTAGCTAAGTTACTTCATGGTATTGCTGCCTCAGCATCCATTCTCTTTGGCCAAGTGGCCTTCGGGAACCTTAAACTGACCCTAGCCCCTCTTGCAGGTGCATGCCCTAGGTAGCTGCTGGCTGAGTCAAAGGAAGTGGAAGTTCTTAATACATTGACTTTCCCAACAGTCCTTGTGAGCAATAGTCTCCCCTGCCTCCAAGTGTCTTCCTCTTATGTGGCCCATGTACAAGATTCCCGTGGGGCTTACCAAAACCAGGCTCCTGTGGTTTGAGTTGGCCAGTCCAGCCTTAGCTGGGAATCCTCCAAGCTCTCCACCCATGAACCCATACTTTAGGCCTGTGCCCCATTCACGTCCAGTGTATCTCTGTCTACAGTCTGCCTTGACCACCTTGTGTGGCCTTTGGAGTGTGACAGTTCCTTCCTGCAGGACCTGTGAGGACTAAAGTTCTCTTTCAATTTTTGTAGTCTCTTGTTGAACCACAGCTCACCATCTGGCACCCTGTGCTCCAGATAATAATTGTAAATTTGACAAATTCATAACATCCATCTTAACCATTTTCAAGTATACAGTTCAGTAGTGTTAAGTATATTTACATTGTTGTGCAACAGATCTCTAGAATTTTTCATCTTTTAAAACTGAAACTCTACATCCATTAAACATTAATTCTCTTCCTCTAGTCCTTGGCAGAGACCTTTCTACTTTCTGTTTCTATGATTTGACTACTTTAGATACTTCATATGAGTGGATTCATATAGTATATATCCTTTTATGACTGGCTTATTTCACTTAGCATAATGTCCTTGTGGTTCACTCATGTAGCGTAGGACAGGATTTTCCTCTTTTTTGAGGCTACATAATATTCCATTGTATGCATATACTGCATTA
Source organism: Eumetopias jubatus (assembly GCF_037043125.1). Taxonomy (NCBI): domain Eukaryota; kingdom Metazoa; phylum Chordata; class Mammalia; order Carnivora; family Otariidae; genus Eumetopias; species Eumetopias jubatus. Next base: position 96,389,606 of record NW_028274817.1, read on the forward strand.
TCTTTATTCATTCACCCCTTGATGGACATGTGGGTTGCTTCTACCTCTTTGTCATTGTGAATCATGGTGCAATGAAATGGGTGTGCAAATATCCCTTTGAAATCCTCCTTCAAATTCTTTTGGATATATACCCAGAAGTAGGATTGTTGGTTTATATGGTAATTCTAGTTTTAATTTTCTGAGGGGCCTCAGTTTTTTTCATAAAGGCTGCACCATTTTACATTCTTAATATTAGTGCACAAGAGTCCCAATTTTTCTACATCTTTGCCAACATTTGTTATTGTCTCTTTCGATAGTGGCCATCCTCATGGGTGTGAGGTGATAGCTCACTGCGGTTTTGATTTTCATTGCTCATAGGATTAGTCATTTTGAACATCTTTTCATATGCTCTTTGGCCATGTGTGCATCATCTTTGGAGAAATGTCTTAAAGTTTTTTGTCCATTGTTTAATCAGGTTATTTAAGTTTTGGTTATTGAGTTGTAGGAGTTCCTTATACACTGTGGTTCTTAACCCCTTATCAGATAAATGATTTGGAAATATTTTCTCCCATTCTGTGGGGTGCCTTTTTATTTTGTTGCATCTTTTCTTTTATGTACAGAAGTTTTTAAGTTCGATGTAGTCTCATTTTTTCTATTTTTACCTCTGTTTTCTGTGCTTTTGGTGTCATAGCCAAGAAATCTTCACCATCTTCAATGTTGTGAAGTATTGGGTCTTATGTTTAGGCCTTAAATCCATTGGAGTTAATTTTTGTATATGGTGTAAGATAAGGGTCTACCTTCATTGTTTTTGCATGTGGATATCCAGTTTTCCTAGCACCATTTGCTCTTCTCCATTGGGTAGTCTCAGCACCCTTGTTAAAGATCATTTGACCATATGCACAAGGTCTCTCAATTCTGTTCCAGTTGTCTAGATGTCTCTTCATGCCAGTAGCACACCATCTTGGTTCCTGTTCCTTTGTCTTGAAAACAGGAAGTGTGAGGCCTCAATCTTCTTTTTTTTTTTTTTAAGTCCATCTGTGGAACTGCAGATTCTGGTGCTAGTGGGCTGATTTCCTTTCTTAGAGGTCCCCAACCTTTTTCACATTCCTGCCAGCATTTAGATTCAGGCAAGACAAACTAGTCCTTTAGGCAGCTCCTGGGGAAGTCAGAAGAGTGAATGTTGGCTATATGTTTCACTCTTCTCTTTTCCTCCCCAGTGAGAAGTTGGGGACTGAATTTTTTCCCAATCATACTGTGCTGTCCTGTGGAGAGGGCTTATGGAGAGTTAATGCCACACATTTTTCGTAGTGGACTCAATATGGTTCCTCTGGTCTATGTCTCACCTGAGATATAGGAACCTCTGAACCGGTTTCTAGGTTTCTCCTGGGAAGGCAATTGGTATTAAGTTATTTCTGTGGGGGAAAAAAGTCTGGGGCTTCCTATTTCGCCACCTTGCTGACATCATCTGATTAGAAGACTAAACTTTTAACTGTAGAGAAAAATTCCTTTCTAGGATTCTAATGAGTATCTTGCATATTTTAGAGACCCTAAAGAATTAGATTTCAGGGATTTCCAAGTGACTGCAGTGCTGGCAACTTTTATCAATCAACACTGGCTGTCTGAAGGGCTATTCTGTGAAGGATTTTGAAGGGCTGTCCAGTCCTATTGATAAGAGTGAAGTGATCAGTAAGTGATATTTCCCATGCATGTGGCAAGAATGCTAAAGAGGTGGGGCACCTGGCTGGCGCAGTTGGTTGAGCATGTGACTCTTGATCTGGAGGTTGTGAGCTCAAGCCCCATGTTGGGCAAAGAGCCTACTTAAAAAAAAAAAAAAATGCTAACGAGGAGCTGTGGCATAAGTGCCCCAGAGCTACTGTCCCCACTTCCTTCTCTTATCATTCGGTCCACCATAGCATGTTGTAACCCCTTTGTAACATAAAGCATGCCTCTTTTAGATAGGTTGTAGTTCACAGAGAAAACTGTTGGTTTAAAGTGGTTTTTATTTTGTGTTCAAGGCTTACAGCTGATAAGACCTAAATCAATTCTATATTCCAGTATTTAATTCCTCTTTTTAAACCAGGATTTTTCAAAATGCAGTGTCAACCCATGAGTCAATCAAAACTGCCATTATTTTCAAAGAAAGAGACTACATAAGAGAGAGTAAAAAATATCAGAGAACATCACATGTAGTAAGGTTAGGAATTGTTCAGTGATACTTTCTTTCAAAGGTATGTGTATATGGACTGGATCATGACGTAGAATGAATTACTGATTTGTGGTGAAAGTATTAGACTAGAACTAATGTCTAGGGCAGTAAATGGTTGACGATGTTTGTCATCCTAGCATATTGCTTTGTTTTATAGTTGTTGATTTGTTTGACCATTGGCGACTTCCTTGGAGGCTGACTCCTACACTAGTTTTATAAAGTATGCTAGGTTGACTCGGAAATTAGTCATTGTGCAGTGTTTCAAATCTTACATTTTTATTTTTCTTTCTTTATAATTATGAGCATTGAATATTTTACTATAGTTCTTTAAATGTCCATTTATCTTATGAATCCATGCTTCTAATATCTCCTGTAACTACTATAGTCATTTTTTATTTTTTTTCTGTGGTAAAACTTAATCGTAATAAATTATATTTGCTCAAGTTGAATTGTAAACTTGTGTATATTATCCTTGACTTCCATCTTGTGCCCCCAGATGCTATTCATTGCCCTAAATGTTGTCTCTATTTGAAAATGGACCATTTGCTTATTTATTCATGTGCAGAGTGTTCATATTTTCTGGAGATAGGTCCTCTAAAACAATCATGGACCAAGCTGTAATGGCCATTTTGAAGATATGTCTTCTGAATATCTCTCCCGTCACCTCCTTACTGTGAAAGTTTGTGAAAGTTGTCCTGTTACCTCTGTAATGTGATTTGATAATTATCCAAGTTTCTCCTTGTTCTAAATTGCATCCATTACCACCTTTTTTTCCTTTTTAAGATTTTATTTATTTTGAGAGGAAGCACGAGAGGGAAGAGAGAGAGAGAGAGAGAGAGGATGAGCAGGCAGAGGGGGAGGGACAAGCTGACTCCTGCTGAGCAGGGAGCCAGACAGGGGCTCAATCCCAGGACCCCAAGATCATGACCTGAGCTGAAAGCAGCCACTTAAATGACTGAGCCACCCGGGCGCCCCGTCCATTACCACTTCTGATTTATACCTGAAATGGCCATTCTTCATTTCTTATGTTAATGTGTTAATTTACATCTGGTCCTTGTTAAAAATTAAAATGATTCCTGCCTAATAGCCTTATTGAATATTGAATTAAATAATTCCTAAATATTTGTTTTTGCCCTCACCTTTTTTCTTTTCATTTCACTTTCTGAGAACAAAAAATAGGACCAAATGAGATTATACCAAGAGGCTTGAACTTTCCAATTCCCTTAATGAAAATTAATTGTCACGTAAATTTTCCAAAGATTGCATAGCACCCATTTGTAGAAGAAGGAATTTAAGTTAAAAATGCTGACAGGTGCTCTTTTAGCATTCACTTTTGAAAAAACATAGACATATGTATGTGAATGTGTGTATATACACATGAGTAATTCAATTACTGTAGTAAAATAATCAACTTGATGAGTTTTGAAATTAATTTCCCAATTATTTATTGCTACTTCAAAGTCTACAAGTGGCTTAGGTATAGTTTGTATATTGCATTTAATTTTATCCCATGAAAATGCCCTTTGCTAGTTTATAAGCTCTTTCAGGATAATAATAATTCATGTCTGTTCCCCTAGCACGGATCTGTCATATAATCAGAACCAAGTAATTACCATCTAAATGCATGAATAAATGACTTAATTTGTGAAATTTTAAAGGGTAAAACTATTTTGCAATTTGCAGCAGGAAAATAAGGATATAACTTATTATAATGGGTATTCTTTGATAAATTGCCACTAGGAACGTAGCCTTCTCTCATCTCCTATATTAGTTTCCTAGAGCTGCCATAACAAATTACCACAAACTGGGTGACTCAAAACAACTGAAATTTATTGTCTCGCTGTTCTAGAGGCCAGCGGTCTGAATTCAAGGTGTCAGCAGGGTCACAGTCCCTCTGGAGGCTCTGTGGGAGAATTTCTTGCCACTTCCAGCTTCTGTTAGCTGCAGGCATTTCTTGCCTTGTGTCTCCATTGCCCCAATCTCTGTCTCACGATCACTCTGCCTTTTAAAGATTTTTTTTTAAAGATTTTATTTATTTATTTGACAGAGAGATAGAGAGAGAGCACAAGTAGGCAGAGAGGCAGGCAGAGGGAGAGGGAGAAGCAGGCTCTCTGCTGAGCAGGGAGCCCAGTGCGGGGCTCGATCCCAGGACCCCAGGATCCCAGGATCATGACCTGAGCCGAAGGCAGACGCTTAACCAACTGAGCCACCCAGGCGCCCCTTTTGTAAAGATTTTATTTATTTATTAGAGAGAGAGAGAGAGACAGCGAGAGAGGGAACAAAAGCAGGGGGAGTAGGAGAGGGAGAAGCAGGCCTCCCACTAAGCAGGGAGCCTGATGCTGGGCTCGATCCCAGGACCCCGGGATCATGACCTGAGCAGATGCTTAACGACTGAGCCACCCAGGCACCCCCTCTGCCTTTTTTTTATAAGGACTCTCATAGTATTAAAGGCCCATGGGGATAACCCAGAATGACCTCCTTATCTCAAAACCTTAAATTAATTGCATCTTCAAATTACCCTTTTTCCAAATAAGGTAAAATGCACAGGTTCCTGGAATTTGATGTGGATATATCTTTGGTGGGGGGGGGAGGGTCACCTTTCAACCCATTGTATCTTCCCAGTGTGATTGTATGAACTTTGTGAGCAGAGACCAAATCTTTATTTTCTTCATTGACATCTGTTAATCTTGGCTAATACTTATTGTCTATTCTGTTATCTTCATTGTGGCAGTTATTTTACACATATACACACCAAAAATTCCCCCAGCACCTGTAAGAGGTAGGAATACAACTTACCGTTTTATAGAAGATGGAACTGAGGCTTGTAGATTTTCTTAAAAGATTTTATTTATCTATCTATCTATCTATTTATTTATTTATTTTAGAGAAAGCATGGGGGAAGGGAGCAGGGGGAGAGAGACAATCAGACCCCGTGCTAAGTGCGGAGCCTGAGACGGGGCTCAATCCCACCACCCTGAGATCATGACCTGAGCTGAAATCAAGAGTTGGATGCTTACTGGACAAAGGCACCCAGGGGCCCCCTGAGGCTTGTAGATCTTAATTTACTTGTTCAAATTTGCACAAATAGATGGTGACAGAGCTGGGAAATGAATACAGTTATGCTTTTAGAGTGCCACAAGCTCTCTCCATTGGAGCTGAACACATGTTGCTTATAAATGGAGCCCTCCAGAGATGCATGTCACTGGATAACATTTATGTGAAAATACACATGCATTCAATTCAACAAGCCAAATTTGACTTAATTACATTTCCTGTGTCAGCTCAGGAAATAGATTTAAACTCATTAAGTTGAAGGGCGCCTGGGTGGCCTACTTGATTGAGCGTCCAACTCTTGATTTCGGCTTGGGGTTGTGGGATCGAGCCCCTTGTCGTGCTCCTTGTCGTGCTCCTTGCTCAGCAGGGAGTCTGCTAGAGATTCTTTCCCTCTGCCCCGGTACCCTGCTCTCTCTCTCTCTTTCTCTCTCAAAGAAGTTAATTAAAAAAAAAAAAAAACATAAAAATAAATTCACTAAGTTGAATAAGTATTAATGCTAAATTTTCCTTAAACAAGAAAGATGAAATTATCTCACCATAAAATAAAAAATGTCAAAACAAAATACACCACAGTAAGCACTGAATGTGTCACAGTGTAATTATCAACAGTACACTTTAAATCATGGAATTCTAACAATTTTGTGCATTTTTATATCAAATTTATTAGAAAACTAAATCTAACTACAAGATTGTACATACATCTCCTTTAGTTTTTGTTTTCAGTCTAATAATAGGTTAAGAGTTGAGATATTTCCTGAAATTGGCTATTGAAATACACAACCAACCATAGCACCAGAAGTAACTTGTAACCTTGGAAATAGTTTATATGCCAGGAAAAAAATAATGCATTAGAGCAGCCAGCTTAGAGAGGTGAGCCTGCAGTTCAAATCACATTAATCCAATCAGGAATTGAGAAGCTTTGAGGTGTATACCCTTAATCTCAGAGTGGATTACTTCCTGGTTCCAGTGGAAAATCTAGGGTCTGTTCCAGGACTCATCCTCTGTGGTTGACCCTGAAATCCATTCCCATGCCCCCTTTCTTCTCCAGATTGATGAATCACACTGAACTTTAGCCCTCTAGTTGGTACTTTCAGGATCAATAAAAACCTAAACTGAAAAAGTGGCTTAAATAATTGCTGTCATTTCTTTAGTCACATTTCTTTTTTTTTTTTTAAAAGATTTTATTTATTTATTTGAGAGAGAGAGAATGAGAGACAGAGAGCACGAGAGGGAAGAGGGTCAGAGGGAGAAGCAGACTCCCTGCAGAGCAGGGAGCCCGATGTGGGACTCGATCCCGGGACTCCAGGATCATGACCCGAGCCGAAGGCAGTCGCTTAACCAACTGAGCCACCCAGGCGCCCCGTCACATTTCTTTTTAAGTTTTTGTTTAAGTAATCTCTACACCCAAGGGCTCGAACTCACAACTCTGAAATCAAGAGCCGCTTGCCCTTCTGACTGAGGCAGCCAGGTGCCCCTACCCTCTTAGCAATTTTTTTTTTAAAGATTTATTTAGAGGGAGTGCCCATGTGAGTCGGGGGGGAGGGGCAGAGGGAGAGAATCTTCAAGCAGATTCCCTGATGAGCGCCAAGAGGGACTTGGGGCTCTATCTCAAAACCCATGAGATCATGTACTGAGTCAAAACCAAAAGTCAGTCCCTCAACCGACTGAGCCACCTAGCCCCCCCCACCCCCTTAGCAAATTTTTAAGTGCACATACATTATTGCTAAGTACAGGCACAGTGTTCTACACAAGATTTCTAGAATTTACTCATCTTACATAAGTGAAACTTTATATACTTTGAACAGCACCTTCCCATTTCCCCCTCTTCCCAGCCCTGAGCAAACACCATTCTACTGTCAGCTTCTACAAATTTGACTGTTTTAGATAACTCATATAAATGGAATCACACAGTATTTGTCTTTCTGTCACTGGCTTATTTCAGTGAGCGTAATGATTCAACAATCCCACTTCTGGGTATATACGCACAAAAGCTGGGGCACCAGATGGGTGTATAAGCTCCTTCCGGGGAGATGCTGGTGACTTGGAATGGGCTAGATAGAGAGGGCAGGGGATGTGTCCACAGGCTTCCCTAGTCTCTGGGGGGTATCACACTCAGCCTTGAGGTATCTGCTATATGAGAAGTCTGACCGTCAGGCAGCACTTTTTAAGGGATGCAAATAAGCTTTGTTCAGGGAAACACTGGAGAGTGGTTGGTTTTTCCTGCTCCCTCTGAGCCTTGGGGCGACAGCCGAGAACCCTTTAAGAACTGTCAATTTGTGGGGCACCTGGGTGGCTCTGTCGGTGAAGCGTCTGCCTTTGGCTCAGGTCATGATCCCAGGGTCCTGGGATCGAGCCCTGCTTCTCCCTGTCCACCCTCACCCCCTTGCTTGTGTTCTATCTCTCTCTCTCTCAAATAAAATCATAAAAAAAAAACTTGTTTGCTAATATTGGGGGTCTCCTGGATGCAAGACCAGCTGGCATTCAGAGTTAGGTGTTTTGGGGTCCTGTTCCTCAGATGGGTTTTTTTTAAGCTTGGGGCACTAGCTGTGAGGTCCAAACTCCTCAGGGAGAGGCTTGGAGTTGGGAGTTCACTTCAAATTGTAGGGCATGTGCTGGGAGTGGGGTTTAATGGTGAGCATCTCAGTTTTCCCTACCCATTTTGATGTGGGTATTTTCTCATTCGCTAGATGTGTAGTTGTTGCTTCAGGTAATTTTTGGATTTCTTTCAGAGGGAATTGCTCCATGACTAGATTCTGTATGTTCGTGGCAGGAGGTGATTTTAGGATACTCGTATTGCCATCTTGGACTAGAACTGGTGTGAGGTGATCTCTCACTGTGGTTTTGATTTGCATTTTCCTGATAAGTGATGTTGAACACCTTTCATGTGTCTCTTGGCCATCTCTATGTCTTCTTTGGAAAAATGCCAAGATTCCTGTCAGGTAAATCATGTAACTCTGCTTCATTAGGGTTGGCTTCTGCAGATTTATCTTGTTCCTTTGTAAAATCTTTGCCTGACTCTTCAATTTCCTTGACTTTCTGTGTTGGTATCTGCACATTAGACCAAGCAGGCACCTCTGTCAGCAATCATGGCCTGGCCTATATGGAAGATCTCCACCAATCAGCCCTGACAGATTCTGGGGTCTTCTTTGAGCTCTTTCCCTCTCAAGGAAGAAGTAGGTAGCTGTGGTTTTATCTGTTCACTCTTGTGCTCATCCGCAGGTTGGGAGCCTATGGCATCTACCTGTCCAAAGCACCATCTGTGTTTTCCCCAAGACCCCATCTGTGTTCTCCCCAAGTGGTTAGAGTACGCCATGCCTAACAGCTTGTAGATGCCACTTCAGATGCCATATCTAAGATACAAGTCTGATGCTAGTTCTTTGCACAGCCCTGGAGATATTGGGTCCCAGGACACCTAGATCAACTCTTTCCATCCTCAGCAGGAAGCTGAAAGCTGGGTTTTTCATCTGCTTACCCTTTGCTGAGAAGAAGGGCTAATCTATGGCATCTACCAGCCCCAGCCACCCCAGGTGGCTAAAATGCTGGGTCCATCAGAGCTCCGAGTGGCAAGACAGAAGCCAGTCCTGCGTGGAGTCTTCTGGGAAATGTTGGGGTGTTGGACATGTGAGCCAACCCCTTTCTTCCCCTGAACGAAGCTGGGAGACAGGGAGTCTCTCCCTGATTGGCGCTGCACCCGGGGAAGGGACTCTTCCTACTGGCTTTTCAGAGTCTGGTTTCACATTCACCTGGGATGCAGGAGACTTTCAAATAGCTTCTGGTTTCTCACAAAGGAACTTTTCCTATGAATTGTTGCTGAACTGGTGTTTGTGGCAGGAAGGAGGGTCTAGGACTTCCTACTCTACCATCTTGTTGACATCACTTTTTTTTTTTTAAATGTTATGTTAGTCACCATATAACATTAGTTTTTTTTTTAAGATTTTATTTATTTATTTGAGAGAGAATGAGAGATAGAGAGCATGTAAGGGAAAAGGGTCAGAGGGAGAAGCAGACTCCCTGCTGAGCAGGGAGCCCGATGCGGGACTCGATCCCCAGACTCCAGGATCATGACCTGAGCCGAAGGCAGTCGCTTAACCAACTGAGCCACCCAGGTGCCCACAACATTAGTTTTTGATGTAGTGTTCCATGATTCATTGTTTTTGTATAACACCCAGTGTTCCATGCAGTATGTACCCTCCTTAATACCCATCACCAGGCTAACCCATCCGCCCACCCCCTCCCCTCTAGAACCCTCAGTTTGTTTCTCAGAGTCCATAGTCTCTCATGGTTCATCTCTCCCTCCGATTCCCCCCCTTCATTTTTCCCTTCCTTCTCCTAACGTCCTCCATGCTGTTCCTTATGTTCCACAAATAAGTGAAACCATATGACTTTCTCTGCTTGACTTGTTTCACTTTGCGTAATCTTCTCAGTTCCATCCATGTTGATGACATCACTTCTTGGCCCTGGTTTTGAATGAAAAGTTTTTAAAGGTCCACACTTCCTAAATTCAACATCTTAAATATATCCCATTTCACTAATCTAGTAGTTTGCTGCATTTAAATTCCTTCCAATGTTGTCTTTCTTCAAAACCGTGAAAGATATATTTTCAGTGAATTTCAATGAACTTTTGGCAAAAACAAGGGATTTTCGATTGGATTACTGATTGGTTATATATATGCTACTTCAGTTAATCATCACCATAGACCTCTCACTTATGGCTATAGAAGAGGACTTTGAGGCAAGGAGGCCAAAATACTTAAACCACATGGTTGATAAGTGGTAGAACTAGAATAAAATATGATTTTATGTAATAATTTATCTTCTTTCCAATGAAGTAGATGGGTTTCTATGTTGTAAGGATAGAGAAACTAAGAGAGAGAGGGTCAGAGAAATACACACACACAAACCAAGAATTTTTTTCATATTGGGGCACCTGGGTGGCTCAGTTGGTTAAACATCTGCCTTCGGCTCAGGTCATGATCCCAGGGTCCTGGGATCTAGCCCCACGTAGGGCTCCCTGCTCAGTAGGGAGTCAGCTTCTCCCTCTGCCTCTCCCCTGCTTGTGCTCTCTCTCTCTCTCAAATAAATAAAATCTTTTTAAAAAAGAATTCTTTTCATATTTACTAAGTTGCAAGAATATATAGGATGCAATTTTTTGTATTTACCTTTTAAAAATTTTTTGCTAAACCTGATAGTGAAATTAATTTACACCCAAGAGTATACTGTTAACTTTGAGGTGTCCGATGAGGAGGGAGCCTGTGTGAAATGAAAATATTTGCTGTAGATGAACCACTCCTATATATAACAAGGAGGTGACCCTTCTATTAATGTAAGATTTAGTTTTTCTTTGTATTTTGTGATAATTATCAAAGTTTCTTTGGTATGAAATGCTATATTTTACAAAGATTAAATTACACTGATAATTGTAATTTTATTTTCTGAAATGTTATCTGGAAGAATACATTAGTGAAAAATAATTGACTTACTTTTCAAATAATTGGCTATCACTCATTCTGTAAATATTAAATATTGTTTTAATCCCCATGCAGCATTTTGATGACAAGAGATACTCTAGCTCTCCTCATGTTGTGATGGAGTTGCTGGCTCCACTCACAATTTCGAAAGTGGAAACTTAATCTAATACTATACAGTGTCAAATTATTCCAGCTGATCATATTAGCACCCTGCATGGTATGTGATAGGAGGATAAGGAAAACTTCATGGCATCTATACTTAGGATCCATTCATTTCTTTTGACTTCATCAAGCTCACAATTTAGGTTCCTGATACTTTGATAGGTACCATGGGATGGACACTACATTATGGGCTTCAAAATACAGGCATATTATTAGTAGGGGAAGTTGTAAATCAGCTTAAAACATTAATCCTGATTTCCTTTTATACATCCAGTGATTCCGTGTGGTCAGTGTGCTGTGAGCACCACTAAACACTGTTTACCAGGGGCTGCTTTACCAGTAGTCATCAAATAGGCATGCTGAGAATGAAAGATATCCACAAGGCAAGACATCTGTCACATGAACATCAACTTTGCCTAGACCCAGTACACAAAGATGCTGACTCAAAGTACTGATTGTTGTTTCTCTTTTGCTTCTTTCCATAATTGCACAGCTGATCATATCTCTTCACTTCACCACTGGGGTATTTTTTCACTTTCATACTTGGGAACTTACAAAAGTTGTTCATCAAGCTTCAGTCAACTTCCACTATGTTAAGATATGACAGTATATTCTTAGAACAAGTCAACTTAATTAAATTTCAAAACCAATAATTATTTGAATCACTAGATTGCTTGAATCAAGCAGAATCTATACCCAGATGTCAAAGATAGGTATTATAATGTAAATGTCAAATTACTGGCATTTATATTAATTTTCTGGCTTGGGTTTTATCACTCCTCTTTTCATGAATGTAATTATAAAAATGTAGAGCATGTGATTTTGTGCATACTGTGTTATTTTTCACTCCCACTGCGTCTGCACAGTATGCCTGAATAATAATTTTAAAACACAACAATGGTTAATCATTTCCTGAGTATCTAGATGTGCTGCCCACCAGCCTGAGGACTGTCTCAATGCCTTCTCATTGCAATCCTATAGTCGAAGTGTTGCTTCCAGCCCCATTTTGTGGATTGGGAAACTGAGACACAGAGACATCCGTATCAGGCAGCTAGTAAGAGTTTGAGCTGACACCTGAACCCAGGATATCTGCCTTCAGCTTGTCTTCATGACTACTTTTACAAGTACCTACACTTCGCCAAGCAATTTTAACACTGATAATACCCATGAAAATTTTAGATCACATTTTAATGTTATTGTTACTTATTTGCACTTTTTTTTTTTTAAGATTTTATTTATTTGACAGAGAGAGAAAGAGACAGCCAGAGAGGGAACACAAGCAGGGGGAGTGGGAGAGGGAGAAGCAGGCTTCCCGCTGAGCCGGGAGCCCGATGCGGGGCTTGATGTGGGGCTCGATGCAGGGCTCGATGCGGGGCTCGATGCGGGGCTCGATCCCAGGACCCTGGGACCATGACCTGAGCCCAAGGCAGAAGCTTAACGACTGAGCCACCCAGGAGCCCCACTTATTTTCACTTCTAAGTCTTGATTGGAAAGAAAGGCAATGGAGGAATATAATTTGTATCTTGGAGAACACCAAAGAGTTCTAAAAATTGCCATCCTAGAGGCAGTGGAATCCAATGTAACAACAGGAGTCCTGAAATCAGAGCAGGGCCTGTGGGTGACTGAAGTGTGTTCTTTTCCAAAAATGAGTAATTTTCTTTTAGAAGAATTATTTTGAGAGTAACAGACCTCTGACTTATACATGGCCTGAACCAAATATTTTGGAAATATTCTTGATTGTCCAAAAATGAAAAAACAAAAACAAAACCCAAACCCCAGGAATCCTCATACAGACGGGAAAATATAGAAGAGATTTCTTTTATACAAATAGATCAGCATGGTGATGATCAGTTCCCAATCTTAATAACTTTCAAAAATCCTAGTCTGGAAGTTGAAAGTGAAATTCTTTACCAAACAGAAAAGAAATGAAATAAGTAAATAATTAACTCCAGTCTTCTGTGGGCCACTTGAGTATTGGTGCTTGATTTCATTCTGAGCATCTTCTTCGAAGTTGTAACAAATCTCCAAGGATTCATTTGAAGCTGGACTTGAATCAGTGACTCATTCTTTCAGCTGCTGGCTCCAGACTCTTTCAACCTTTTCAATATATTGCTCTAACCTTTGCAATTTTTCCTGCCCTTTTCATCCTTGAATCATTTGGGTCTTCTTCATTTATTAAGTTCATCCTGTTGGCATCCTTTTTGAACAAAAATAGTTCATTGCAGTGTTAATTGAATGAGCTTGTGAATATATCATGTAAGTATAGACATCTCAAGGAGGTTTTTTTTTTTTTTTTTTTTTTTAGATTTTATTTATTTGACAGAGAGAGACACAGTGAGAGAGGGAACACAAGCAGGGGGAGCGGGAGAGGGAGAAGCAGGCTTCCCGCCGAGCAGGGAGCCCAGTGTGGGGCTCTATCCCAGGACCCTGAGATCATGACCTGAGCCGAAGGCGGACGCTTAACAACTGAGCCACCCAGGCGCCCCTCAAGGAGTTTTTTAAAATAAAACTTCAGGGTTTATTTTTCTAGGTCTAAGAGTTTGAAATAATTTTTAACCATTATGAAAAAAACTCAGATTTTATTTCTTCTCTTCATTTCACTGATTAAAGGTATCTGGACTAACGCACACAACTGAGTCACCGACGAACAGAAAATCATCTAAGCCAGTGTTTATAATAAAGTTTTAACTATTTCTGATCATGCCTCTTTCCTGAACTGCGGGAAATGGCTATGGCTTTTCCGTTTCATTTGTTTCTAGGTTACTTTCATTTCAAGAGCCCTGCATTACAAAAATCTTCAGGCTACAGTTGTTTTGTGCAGATTTTGAATCTTGAAATTAATTTGGTTAAGACCTCACAAGTGCAAATATCATGAACTCATATCCCGCTACCAGAGGCTCTAAATGAGGTTGCCTTGCCTGCTGCATAAGAGAATAAAAGGAACAGTAGTAAATAGCAAATGTGGGAATGGGTGGTTCCCTTTGGTCTCAAACATTATATCCTGATATTTTCTTTTTCGGGTTTTCAGGTTTTCCGTTTTTAATTTTGAAAAGAGTTGGCCTTATTTATTTGATTCTTGATTGTTTGACTCTCTTCACCAAAAGGTCAGAATATGGCAAAAATGAAGAAAGATATAAAATCAGAGTATTCTAATAACCCAGTGTGAGTCTAAGATCCTTGCAGCCTGTGCCTATGGAAAGCCCTGTTGATTTTCAGTAAGTTTTTTTTTAATATACATTTATTTTAAAGATTTTATTTATTTATTTGAGACAGAGAGAATGAGAGAGAGAGAGAGAGCACATGAGAGGGGGGAGGGTCAGAGGGAGAAGCAGACTCCCCGCTGAGCAGGGAGCCCGATGTGGGGCTCGATCCCGGGACTCCAGGATCATGACCCGAGCCAAAGGCAGTTGCTTAACCAACCGAGCCACCCAGGCGCCCCGATTTTCAGTAAGTTTTGACATCTGGAGCTCTGCTCAATGTGCAAGCCGGATTTGCTCTTCCTTCCTCTTTTTTTTTTTTTTTTTATTCTTCTAGAGACATTGGCAGTGGAGCTTTAAAGATTTTACTGCCTCCCCTTTAGAAGAACTCTGCAATTAAGATCGGCTAAAAATGTTACTTGTATTTAAAAAATGCACAAGTTCACTGGGTTACTTTTTAATTTTCCTCCCTGTACTCAAGTGGATAATTTAAGCAATGTCTAGGGTATTAGTAGATATTAGTGTTCTACTGCTTATTGTGTTCAATAATAAAGGAATGTATCTTAGCAGAGAAGCACAGAAAAACTCCATTATTTTAAGACACTTGGGGAAACAAGAAAACATGATTTTCTTCTTTTGGTAGCTTGTCTTATCGTAATGGTTTCAAGTTACCGGATTTCTGTCATCCAGGATTTATTCTATAAAAGAGCCAAAAAGTAAACAACCATTTGTTAACTAATTAAACCAAAGCCTTTAAATAATTATGGAGATACTCAGTGTGCTTCTAAAAATATCTTAACATATTTATAATTTAAGTTCCTTCACAAATAGAGACTTTAGGGACAGACTGTTGCTATTACAAAAAATTATGCCAAATATCTGGATTCACTGACTCCCCGTGCCAGGGCTCAACGAACTTTATCTGTAAAGGTGCAGGTAGTAAATATTTTGGGCTTTGCAGCCCATATGGTCTCTGTTGCAACGACTGAACTTCGCCTGATGTAGTGTAAAAGGAGTCACAGACAATATTTAAATAAATGATCATGGCTGCATTCCAGTAAGATTGTATTCATAAAAAACAAGCAGTGGGCCAGATTTGACCTATGGGCACTAGTGCACCAGCTCCTTCCTTATCCTCTTGATGGTAGACCTTTCATTTTTATATAGTACTCTATAAATGCATGTTTAGCCCATTTATACATAAACTATCTGATAGTAAACAAAAATGATTTTCTATATTAAATGTTTTAGATGTTCTCATGAAACGTTTAACAGAGGTCAAATAATTGATAAAGCATTAGACAGATATAAAAGTGTTATACAATTGGATCAGTATTTTAACATTAAGAAGACATTGTGAAATAATTTATGTCTTCTTAATTTGCCACAAGTGGTTGAAACCTTCTGCTGCCTGCTAGAAAAAAACTGTAAACTTGCCCATCAAAGGTCTACCAATCTCTTTCTAGTTGTAAGTCTCTTTTAAGTAAACTCACTCTCTCTTGGGTAAATGATTAGACTCTTAGAGTTTCTCCCCTCTTTTCCTTCACATAATGGTGTGGGTGGGAATGAACAGTGATACCTGGATTTGTTCTCTTGTCATAGATGAGCTGTAAGGGCTGGCCAGGCTTTATCTCGGCATGAAGATTCCCACGAGGTTGACTGTAACTCCACCGGAACCACAGAACAGGAATGACCTGGCCCAGTAGCTTTCAACCAGATGGGCTCTCTGACCCTCCTTGTTGATCCCCTTACAACATCCCCAACCTACACCATCAGCTATTTTATATGACCTCACTATGTGGCAATTAGGAAATCATGGATCAATCTTCTCACACAGTTGCCGCAGGGGACCCTATGGTTCTAATCCCTTCTGCCTGAACTTCTACTCTTCACGCTTCTAATTTTATACTCTGATTTGGGTGTAATGTGTTCACACGATGCTCACTGAGGTGCTTCTCACCCAGATTCCCAAACTCAGTGCAGTACAAGATTTCACTGAGGTTGGTTTGTTTGGCAACAGTGATCTTGTTTTACTAATCTACTCATTCCCCGTCCCCTCTGAAATTCAGTGTAAGGATCAGGGGCAAAGAAAGACACCAACCTCTGATCTCTTTTCCACTGCCCTATCGGTGTTCTTGAAATCACTTCCCAACAATGGCTTCTGACGAACTCTGACAAAGACAGGAATCCTCTGCAATAGGCATCATCTCCATTTTTAAAGATGAGAAAACTGAGGTATGCAGAGGCTTAGCAATTTGCTCAAGATCACAGAGCTATGAAGTGATGTTGCTAGGATAAAAATCCAAGACTGCAGAGCTGGGTTTTTGAATCACTCTGCATATGGCCTCTCAGTAAACAGACAGAACTCTACCTCACTAACTGCTCACTTAGGTATACACAAGACTTAAAATCTCTACTGAATAAATAATACTAGCATATGATTAGAGGAAAATCTGGCAATCTATTCCTTTAGGGGCTCTAAAATCTACTCTGATTAAACGGAATAATCCCAAAGCCCTGTACCTGAAATCTACTACATCTTCCCTAGCCACGCTAAGACTGCATTCAGTGAATTTCCGTGTTGCGATGTCATCTATCCACAACATCAGATGACACAAATATTCTAAAGGATTCATCATAATGTGTAGGTAGTAATGTTATCAAAGGTTTCCTTGATCCATTCCAGTCTTTTTTCTCCATACACTAGCAACTAGAAAGACATTTTGGCTTATCCAGAGCAAATGACAGGACTATACTGTATCTCCTCCCTGACCGCAGGTGATGTCCCTAATGTTGTTTCAACCTCCTAAAAAATTTACTTGTAATTCATCTTTTCTTGTATTTAATATCTTTGTAACAACCTCTAAAAGTTTTTGTAACCAATGAGGGGCATACATAAATGCACTTCTGAGCCACTAGCACCAGAATTTATTTCAAAGCTTTTGATTGCTGCAGAAATTACCTACTCATGACATGATACACCAATAGGAGTAGACTGTAGCTCTCAACTTCTTTTAGATTTCTCCTGTCTTACCCAGCTTAGGGACCCAGTTTAGGAGCAGAAGACTAGGCAAGGACATGTATAAACTATAACAATAGGAACACAGGAAGACCTTGAAAGAACTTTCAGTTGAGTATTATGTAAGGTAATGTATAGTAAAGATTATGTTTCAGGGGTCCATACATCTCTTATTGAACTTCAAAAGGGGGATGGGATGGGATGGCTGGATGGAGACTTAAGGATGCATCAAGGAAGCTGTAACTAAATGCATACTTCCCTGATTATTTACTTGGGGAATTTCACTTGTATGCTGGGTTTAGCAGTGAAGCATGACAGAATGCACTCAATTTCTTGTTTTTGGAAGATTAGTAGCTGTAATCACTTAAGTGCATGAACCACATTTGGGGGCAGGTGGATACATCAAGTTATAAGTGTGTGTTATTTGTAGGCCTGGAAATAGACTGAGTAGACTGCATAGAATTTTGTTTGTAATAAGTACAATACTTTTTTTTTCAAGATTTTATGAGAGAGAGAGAGGGAGAGAGAGCATGGATGGGGGAGGGGTAGAGGGAGAGGGAGCAAGGAGCCTAATGTGGGGCTCAATCCCAGGACTCTGGGATCATGTTCTGGGCTAAAGGGAGGCACTTAACCGACTGAGCCACCCAGGCACCCTGGTAAGTAAGTACAGTAATTTTCAACAACCTAGCAGTAAGTCCTCAAAATGCATTCTAGTTATACTATTTCCGGTAATCATTGACGTATTTTATTAACCTCAGCAATCAGCAAAATGCCAGGAAGTTACACACTGAGTCATCTGTGTAATAGGTGAGCATTTGGCTATGCCAGCAAACCCATTCTCTTAAATTCAAATTGCCAGTCTGGTTTTAACAGATGTAATGCACAGGATGCAAATCAGAGTACAGGATATTACTTTTGAACTAATCCTTCCAACATAACTTTATCACTTAATGTTTCTCTGTAATTGCCTTACTGTTATTTTTTAAAATTGTATCTCCAATTATGAGGGCAGGAGTATGCAGGAAAATAATTTCTTGTAAAGATGAATGACAGTTATTTGTCATATTTTGTGCTGAATTATGGCATGCCAATCATGCTGATTCACAGTGACATAGGACCTTAGGGCCCATAGAAATAATCTGGCACTGAAAAAGTCATGATTGGAACATCAATTAAAAGCATAAGCTAGCATTATTAGTTCTGTGCAACTTCAGAATTCCAATAGCATTGGTAACTAAAGTTCTGTCATTGCATCTGTTGAATTATTTTTGAAATTTGCATGAGGCACAGTAGAAAAAGTGATAATTGGACTTCATTAAAATTAAAAGCTTTTGTCCCGCAAAAGACATTATCAAGGAAGTGAAAATATCACCCACAAAATTAGAGAAAATTTTTGTAAATCATGTACTGGATAAAGTTTTAATATCTAGAATATATATATATGTATGTATGGTGTTTGCATGTGTATATATACATATAAAATTGTACAACTCCATAACAAAATGACAAAGAACCCAATTAAATGTGTAAAGGACTTGAATACTTAAAATTTAAACATACTATTACTATTATCCATAAATTACACTTTTAGGTATATACGCAACATAACTAAAAAAAACTCAGATACTGTGCACCATTGTTCATTGCATCATTCCTCAAAATAGCCAAAGGTGGAAAAACCTCAGGTGTCCATCCACAGATTGCAGGATATACAAATGTACATACATAGAATGGACTATTATTCAGCCCTAAAAGAAATGACGTGCTGATACTAAACATGGATAAATATAAAAAATACACTAAGTCAAATAAGCCAGACACAAAAGGATACGTATTATGATTCCACTTGTGAAATATCTGGAAAATAAAATTATATAATTCGAAGGTAGACAGAGGTTACCAGGGGCTGGGTGGAGGGCAGTGAGGGGAGGGGATCAGAATTATTAATGGCTACATGATTTATATTTGAGGTAAGGAAAACGATTTGGAGATAGTGATGAGCGATGATAGATCTACAACGCTGTGAATGTTATTAATGCCGCTGAATTGTACCTTAAATAATGAGTAGAATTTCGAATTTTATGTTATATATACTTTATGACAGAAAAAATAAAATGTATAAAATCTATACACGTTAATGTAATGGCACAAGCCCTTTCCCATCAAGACTACCTTCATTTCTTTTTTTAAAGATTTTATTTATTTATTTGACAAAGAGAGACAGACATCGAGAGAGGGAACACAAGCGCGGGGGGGCCGGGGGGGGGGAGAGGGAGAAGCAGGGAGTGGGGCTCGATCCCAGGACCCTGGGATCATGACCTGAGCCGAAGGCAGATGCTCAATGACTGAGCCACTCAGGCGCCCCCAGACTACCTTCATTTTGAATTTTCCTCCCACTGTCCTGGTGTTGTGAAAGAGCTGGCTTTCCAATGAGTTGTGTTGATTAAGTAATAATTAATCATTCACATTTTTTCTTTTTTTCCCCCCACATTTTCTAATTAAGATTTAAAATCACTCAACACAGTTTCTGTAGAGGGAAGGGAGCAGTTATTTTTCTCACTGAGTTCCTATAATTTCAGCTAATACACTTCACCTTTTCATTTACCTGCATGGCCTTTTACGGGGAAATGGGTGATTGATTTTTATTCGAGCTTTAAATATAATGCCCTTATTTCTTCCTTCAAGTATTCCTAGGGGTCTAGGGTTCTAAGTGTCCAGGGATGGAAACTTCTAGTACAAGAAGCACTTGACTAGGAGTCAAAAATGGTAAGTTCAGATTCTAGCTCTGTCACAAACCAAATGGGCTTAACACATCTATTAAATATAATATCCAATTTGACTTAAAATTCAAGATGAAAGCATAAACCTGTATTAAACATTTTGCTTCAGAAGGGCTAAAATAAAGGGAAGTGTCAAGGTGTATCAGGCAAAAGGAAACAGTAAGAAATCAAGAATCTAATACCCATTATCAAATAAAGTGTAACTTGAGCCTAAAAGCGTTATACATAGGAAAGAATGGCACTTTAATGCTAAAGTCAGAATTAAAATGCATATATAGTAGTTAAAAGAATGCATTAAAAAACATGGCAACTACAGGAAATGCAAGAGAGAATAATAGATAAAAATACTGTAATATTAGAGTACTTTAATACTTCACTAAGGCTATAGTAGATGAAAACACAGAATAAGGTACATTATATTGATGTATAGCAAAATTGACACACCAGTGATAAAGAATAGAACTTAAGTCACATGGAATATTTACTTGTTTTTAGTTTGGCAGCATTTGAAGGTTTTAAAAAATGACAATGATGTCACTACATTGGTCATATTTTCATATTAAATTTAAAAATATGGAAGTTGTATGCCTTTAAAATGAACGCTGTATATATGGTTGGTCTTGGTATATAGGCTTTAGTACCTGGACAACAGCTCTATAGCAGGTGATACGTAAACGAGCCAAAGATGGCCCATGAACCTTGGCAATATGTTGTTTACTTCTTCACAGTAGGCAAGGATCATTAGCCCAAAAGCCCATAGGCACCAAACTTAAATGTTTATACATCTGGTTGTTTAAATATAGCACAAATAAGCAGATTTTTAGCCATTTAGAGCTCTGTTTTGCATACCTCCACAAAACCACACTCAATATCTGCTATATATAGATGAGATAAACTGTAGCCATTAAAGACTCCCAAGTCATGGCAACCCTTCAGAATTCTCTGAGAGGTGCCCATACTGCGCTACTGAGGAACATCACCCAGACACACCAACCTCCTGTCTGATTCCTCACTTCCCTTCAGGAGTTCTTTCCCCTTTCCTCCTGAAGGTAGATCCTTGCTGTTCCTTCAGGAAGTTGTCTTGCTGTGAGGGACTTCCTCCTTGAACGCAACCTATCCCATTGCTGCCCAAATAAACCTCATTGGGCACTACTGCCCCCCTAGTGGTCATACCTTTTTCCTTGCCAAGCCTTGAAATCTCTCAAGCTCACTTGCCAGGTGTAAAAAGGGCTGTTACAAAATACGGATTGCTCGGGACCTTCTGCGACATGAAGTGTTCTAAAAATCATGGCTTCAGCTAACGCTACCCAAGGTGTCTTTCCTATACCTCTGGAAGTTGTAGTGGAGGCACTTAGGTACCACCCAGATAACCCTTCAAAACTGAAGCCCCGCGAGTGGAAGTAAGGCCTCGCCGAGAGCTCGCAGCTGTCGGCCCTGTGGGAGAGTTGTCCTTGATTGAAGCCAGGAGAGCACGCTTACTCAAGGTCGGGACGTTTTTTCCATAGGCGGACCGTATCCATTGTCTGCTTGATGCACGGATATAAAGTCTTGATGACAACACTTCAATTTAGGACTACTTTGAAGAGCCTGTCTAGTTTCAGACCATCACATGAGGTCAGCTAAGACTTTTTGTGTGTGTGTGATTGAATCACAGCCCACCCTCTGCTTAATCCCGCTTCACTCTCTCTCCCCACAGGTGTTGCTCCTGAAAGCGCTCCTTAATAATCTTCCTGGGAATTAATCTCCTTTTCCATATATGCTCCCTGACATTTAGCAGTGTTAGTTAAGCTAATTCTGAGTGGCAGACCAAGAAGTATTTTTAAAATTTCTTCTTTTTCTTTCTTTATTGGCGGGAGGGGGTTTGTTGACAATGTCACATTAGTTGAGGTGTACAACATAGTGATTCAACAACTCTGTGTTTTGCTCTGCTCACCACAAATGTAGCTACCATCTGTCACCATACAGCGCTCTTAAAGTATTGACTGTATTCCCTATGCTGTGCCTTTCATTCCCATGACTTATTCGTTCCATAACTGGAAGCCTGTATCTCCCAGTCCCCTTCAGCCATTTTGCCCACCCCCCCCATCCCCTCCCCTCTGGCAACCATCATTTCTCTGTATTTACGAGTCTATTTCTGCTTTTTGTTTATTCATGTTTTGTTTTTTAAATACCACATATAAGTGAAACCATATGGTATTTGTCTAAAATTTATTTTATTAGTTATTTATCATTGTTTTACAGTTATATTTTATTTATAACAATATTGTTTATTGGTTAAGAGCCCAGATCCTGAGGCTAGACAGTGCATTCAAGCCCAGCTTCACTACTTTATATCTGATTACTTCAGACAAACTGCTGAAACTTATAAGCCCTCAGTTTCATTATCTTTAAAATAAAAATAATAATACCTAATGCAGACAGTTCTGTGAGGATGGAATCAATATTTTTATGGTGCTTAGAGGAGTGTCTAACATATGAGCTCAATGTACATGTTTATTTAAGTAAAACAAGCACGCAAAAATAAAGTTAGCCAGCAATGTATGTATAAAATTATTAGATACAGGGCGCCTGGGTGGCTCAGTTGGTTAAGCGACTGCCTTCGGCTCAGGTCATGATCCTGGAGTCCCGGGATCGAGTACCGCATCGGGCTCCCTGCTCAGCAGGGAGTCTGCTTCTCCCTCTGACCCTCTTCCTTCTCGTGCTTTCTATCTCTCATTCTCTCTCTCAAATAAATAAATAAAATCTTTAAAAAAAATTTTTTTTTAATTATTAGATACAAAGGAGTAACATTTTATAATTCAGATATTTATGTAACGGACCTAGATTGTATTTAATTATGGAATAGCTGGGGTGCCATTCAAGGGCATTATTTATATTAGGGATGTGATTCATGGAATCATAATTAGTGTTAATTAAATGGGAAAGCAATGTTTGATTTTTTAATTGTTTATTCAGTTGGTCATTAGACCTACAGAAGAGCACTGTG
Source organism: Eumetopias jubatus (assembly GCF_037043125.1). Classification (NCBI taxonomy): domain Eukaryota; kingdom Metazoa; phylum Chordata; class Mammalia; order Carnivora; family Otariidae; genus Eumetopias; species Eumetopias jubatus. The sequence continues at coordinate 96,412,457 of NW_028274817.1, forward strand.
TGTGGAAAATCGTAGGTATCTCAATAGTAAGGTCATGGCCAGTGTTTCCACCCGCTATTGCTACAAGTATGCTGCAAAACGAACCATCTCAGAACTGTGATTTAGAACAAGACTACGCTAACCCACATGTGTAGGTTAGCTGGGGTTTAGATAATCGAGGTTGGGTTTTTTGTGTCCTGAGAAGCCACAGAAATAAAAAACTCAAGTCAACATTTAATATTACAGAATGGATGTTTCATACTTTTCTACTTATCTCGTTTATAAGGGAAATAATGAATACATTTTATAAAACTAAAAAAATCCATTCTAAGATTTCTCTTTTTTGGCTGGGTGCAACCACTCATGACTTATTGTTGCTATTTATTGTTTCTGAATTGTGGTAGCTAAAATGGGTGTCCTTTCCTATAGCAACTGGGTAGGTACCGGGACCACTTCCTCCTTGGTAAAAGTAGACAGAGTCTTTATTGAGTTACATTTATCTTTTTATCACATGTAAATGCTGCTCCAATATTTACTGTAAATTCTAACACAAGGAAACCTGATAGGAGGAAAAGAGTAAATGGCGTATTCATCTTGTATCTAAGCGTGCAGTTCCTGGGCACGTTAGCAAACTCTCCACATATGACATTGGTTTATTTGTGAGAATGGGATTTTGAGAATGCTAATAAGCTCATATATAGGGGTGCCTGGGTGGCTCAGTCACTTAAGCATCTGCCTTCGGCTCAGGTCATGATCCCAGGGTCCTGGGATCGAGCCCCGCATCGGGCTCCCTGCTTGGTGGGAAGCCTGCTTCTTCTTCTCCCTCTGCCTTCGGCTCCCCCTGCTTGTGTGCTCTTTCTGTGACAAATAAATAAAATCTTTAAAAAAAAAAAAGCTCATATATAAGAAATTCTATATATTTATAATTATGTGACATGTATATAAAATTATAATACACATTCTTTATATATGCATATAGAATATAGAATTTTGTATATAATAAAGAATTCTATATAGTAAGTATATAAAATACAATATGTATATGTTATATATGTATACACACACATTTAGATAGTTAAAGAGTATTGAATAATTGGTGGATTACTTTTTAACCACTGAATTTCTTATATGTGATTTATATTTACAAAGCTCTCCATTCTTTCACATTTCCAAAGACTCATCCCCCAAAACGGTGGGGGTGTGAGATCTTACTAACACCATCTATCATTTTTCCATCAGACAGTGTCTCATTATGGATTTATCTCTATTGAATCCATCACCACAAGAGCCAGTTCTTCCATGGCATCCCTCATTCTCTGAACTCTAATCACCAAGGGCAGTGTACATCTCCTTTTCTGACTATAATTCTCATCCATTTCCAAATCCTAAAACTGTACCACACTGTCTTCTGGAAATTTTAATCTGTCGTCAGGGAAATCACTCATTCCCTTGGATCAACTTCTCTAATGTTCTCTGTACCTTCTTGATCTACCTGAAACCGGGCTCTCCCCTGTGAGGATGATGCTTCCCCCGCCCAGCCGATTCATCTGGCGGTTCTTTTTTTCTCCTATAACTTCCCTCTCCTAAAATTCCCCTGCTTTGAATCTTAGGCCATCAAACAAAATCACCTATCAAAATTAACTCTTAAATCTTCATCAGTCTCTCATTTCTTGATGGCTTTTAAATTCCAGCTCAAACATTGATCTTATAATCCCTGGGGATTTCAATATCCTGTCTATAACTGTCCCCAATCATCTTGCTCTCCATCCAACCATAGCCACTCACTCCTTGGTTCATATCCCCCTAGATCGAATCATTCTTAATAATCGCAGTCCCTCCATGATGTCAATTTCAAGTGTCTCATTCTCTTACTAGTACCCTCTATTACCCCAGTTCCAGAAATCCTTTAAATCGCTCCCCTCCTGATGTTCTTACATCACATAATGATTTCCATGGTGCATAATTACAATAACTCTCTTGCATATACTCTCATCTTCATTGCATGCCTCTCTGCCCCTGACTTGCTTAATGTACTTACAAATGGTGAGCTCATCCAAGCCTGCCTCTGTTCAGATGAATGTGGCTGGAGAAAATCATACAATCATGCTGGAAGGACTCACTTTAAACCTATGACCATTAATCTCAAATGGGTCCCAAATGATACCTTGCAATCATATCACATTTCCTGAGCTTTCTCAGTCTGACAGTTTCATACCTTTTTCTCTTTTCATACAGTCAAAACTTTCTCCCACATCTTCAATCTCAACTAATTAAATTGATAGTTCTGATTTACTAAGAACACAGAGGCAATCAAATGAGAACTTCCAAAAGCTTTCACTATCTCAATGAGCCAGAGACTTGTTCATTTAACCATATAGTGTGACTTCCCTCCTTTTGTGGAGAAATTTTCAGGTCATTCTCTCTGCCTGTCCACTAGATACCATCCCTACTGGCTCCAGGAATTCTTTATCGCCAGCCTCAACAATTTTCCCTCTTCTAAATCATTCTCATTTGCATAGAAAATGCTATACTTCCTCCAATCTTTAAAAGAAACTGTTATGCCCATATCATCTTCCAAGATACCTCCCCATTTCCAAGCCCCCTCACTTATAACAAAGCTCCTTAAAAGAGTTGAGACCTCAAGTATTGAGAGCTCCCATTTCTCACCTCTCATTTCCTTTTAGCCTGTTCAGACTTATCTTTACATTTCACCAGACAACCGTTGTCAAGGTCACTGTGATCCCTATGTTGTTAATTTCAATTATTAAATCCTATTTCTCATCTTACTCCACTTAACAGATGATTGCCTCTTCCACTGTGAAGCAGTTTTTCACTTGCTTTCCATGACAATATTGTCCTGGTTTTATTGCTGCCTCATGTCCCACAAGGTGTTGGCATTTTTTGCTTATTCCTCCTCTTCTTACATTCTCCAAATGTTGGAGTATACTTGGTGTGAAATAATAAGAAATACATATATTGATCTCTGCCCCCGTTCCTGGAACAGAGCTCCTAAACCTTGTAAATTCCTAAGTGATAAGAACACTAGGAACATCTCTTGTAATATTTGTCTTTGACCCCGTCCCTGACACAGGGCTCCCAAAACCCTTGTGATTTTCTAAGTGATGAGAACATCCTGGGCATAATTTTTTCTAATGTGGTAACTCTGGGTGGCTGCTGGATGGCTCCTGGATGGGGGCTGGTCACCAGAAAGACCAAGCCATGATTACAAGCTTGGAATTTTCAGCCTCATGCCCCCCAGTCCTCCAGAGAGGGCAGAGGGATTGAAAACAGTTAATAATTGATCATGCCTCCATAAAATCCCGATAGTAGGAGGCTTGGGGAGCTTCCAGGTGGGTGAACACATCCACACAGGGAAGGTGATGTACCCCAACTCTGCAGGGACAGAAAGCCCCTTTGCCTGTGACCCTTCCAGAAGTGTCAGAACTGAAGTGTCCTGTGTGAGGGTAAAGAAAGACTCCCTGGAAAGAAACACAATAGGAAAAACCTGAGGTTTTTTACTTTACACCAGGACTCAGTCTTGGGATATCTTTTCTTCTCAATCTACAGCCCTATCTTCGGTGATCTCATCAAGCCTTGTGGCTTCTATCATCCATATGCCAGTGATTCTCAAATTATTTTTCTCAGCCTACACACATTTCCTAAATTTGGAATTAAAAATAAAGTGGCCTACACACGATCTCTTTGTATATCTAATAAAAACCTCAGAAGGTAACTTATCTCAAACCAAACTGCTCTGTCTCTAAACTGCCTCCTCCTATATTCTTCCCTATCTCATTCTTTTCCCCTTAACTAATCTGTCAACAAATCCTGATGACTCATATTTTCAAAATCAACCCCAAATCACCTTTTTCATTCCTCCACATCTATTCCTACCACCCTCATCTGAGCTACCATTTCATGGCTCACCAATAGCTTCCTAACTGCTGCTTCTGCTTTTCCTCCAAACTGTATTCCACCAACTGCAATCAGAGGGAAATTGGAGAAACTCAGGTCAAATCAGATCTCTCCTCTGCTCCATGCTGTCTCATGACTTCCTGTCTCATTCTGAGTACACCCCAAAATGACCTCTAAATTCCTATGCCATTAACCCAGTGGTGAGTAACATTTAATATTGTGTGTGGCTGCCTGATAGAAAGCACAGGAAGGTCTTTCAGATAACTGCCGTGAAAGTTTATTAAATACTGTTGGCATCTGAGCATGGATTTCAGATGTTTTATAAAATTTTCCTTCCCATTATATCTAATGACCAATTTTCCACCCAACTGAGCTCAGGTTCCAATCATACAGATTTCTAATTATGATTTACAGCATGAAGCAGGTGCGTTTCCTAGCTAATAAGTGAAGCTGCTGATTTTATTGTAAAGCACAAAGCAACAGCATTTGTTATGCAAAGATGTATGGATGCCTGCCCTTCAGAAAAACCTATACTCTGAAATTTAGACTACTTATACCAGCAGAATATTTTTTATGAAGAGAACAGAAATTGAACCTATTAAAATAGTTTATAAATAATGTCTGGGTTTATGAAATGTATCCTAAGCCCCAGTGAAGTTTCTCTTTTATATCATTTTATGCACTTTGCTTAGCTTCAGAAATACAGGTAAATATATTGTAACAACATAAAATACCTGCTTAAGAGATTATAGAATATTGGGCTTACAAGTAGTTTGGTAGATGTATGCATAGATAAGTAGGCTAGAGGGAGAGAAAGGGAAATATATACACAGGCAAATTGTGCTTGATGACCTTTTCATGGCAGATGGTTTTCCTTTAGTAAAATTTGCGATAGTAAAATTTCTTACAGTGAATTGAGATCTAGATCACTCCTAGTGATACCCAACACCCCCTTTACTTCTCAATCTCAGCTGATAGTGTTCCTTATTTTACTAAGAATATAGTGGCAAATCAGTCAAATTGGTCCTTCCGTTACATCCACCATCCTAATTTTATTTGTATTCATGGGTTTTGCCTTTCCTCCCTTTCTAGGAAAACAGTGAACAACTCTCTTTGCTCTTTTGGTGAGGCCCTCACTAATTCACTGAATCCCACACCTTCTCAGTGACGTAGAGCCCTCCAGGAGTTCTCCCCTTTGTCTTCTGTATAATGAATTCGTTCCTCTTTGTTGCATGATTTCTATCAACATACACATGTTTTAATTGCTCGCCATGTCAAAGGGCATGCCTCCCTTTACCCTTTATCCCTGCCAGCTACCATCCCATTTCTCTGGTCACTCTTCATAGGAGAGCAACTTGAAAGGTCGTCTAGACATACTGGCTCACTTGTACCATTATTATTTTTTTTTTAAGATTTTATTTACTTATTTGACAGACACAGCGAGAGAGGGAACACAAGCAGGGGGAGCGGGAGAGGGAGAAGCAGGCTTCCTGCCGAACAGGGAGCCCGACATGGGGCATTATTTTTTAACCCTGGCTTATCCAGTTTTATTTCTCTTCAGTCTACTGAGACTGTTCTTTTTAAGTTCAACAATGACCTAACACTGTCAGATCTAATCATCTATACTTAGTTCTCATCCTGCTCAACCCGTGAGCTCCATTTGACAAAGTTAATCTGTCACTGCTTCTGAAACCTTTAGCATCTAGTAGGAGTCAATTTTCCCTTGATTCTTCTCTTATCTCTCTAATAAGCCCTCTTCATTCCCCTTCCCATGTTTTTCTCCCAGTTCCTGTCCTCCTGATTTCTAAGGTCCAGGGCTCATTCTTCTGTCCTCCGTTTTTTTTAATCCACCCTCATTCCTGATAAAGTCCACACACAGATACCAGTGAATTCTAAATTGATAGCCCCAGCCTTGACCTCTCTGTAAATCCAGACTCGTATAGGCACCTACTACTTCAGTATTCCTCCCATGGATTTCTACAGGGTTTTTCAAACTTCCTTAGGTTCTCTGCTCAAGTGACACTTTATCAGATAGGTCTTCCTAGGCCACCTTGTATTAAATTATATCCACATTTTTTTTTCTAACTCATTGTTTTATACAGCAATGCCATAAGCATAAACATTTTGTTTTTTCTTTGACTTAAACCTGCCCTGCCCTCACCAACACACTCTGGGGTATATGCTGCAGTAAAGCAGGGGATTTGTTTTCATCCTTATTTTATCCCCAGTGCTTATTATAATGAATAGCACATGGTAAGTACTTAATAAATATTTGCTGAATGGATAAAATAATAGTAAAGAGTAGAATAAAATCAGTATACAGACTTTCAGTAGTGGAATTAGCAAAAATGGCAGAAAAGGGAGTTCATTCTTCCACAGAAACATGGAAAAAACAAGCAAAAATTCTAAAAATCAACTTTGCCAGAACTCTGGAATAACAAAGATTTAGAGCAACCAAAGAAATGCTGAAGACAAAGCCAACTCAAACATGATGGAAGAGCTTTGTGGTGTTTTAATGTAACCCTGCCACATCCTCCCTTCCTGGCACGGTAGCTGTCTTAAAGATGGCAGCTCACGCTCATGGCATGATTATCTGGTTCTAGGGGGAAACAGAGGGTACTTTGTTACCAGGGAATTTTTTCTGTCTGTTTTGACCTGTCTGGAGATTCTCCAAAGGACGGATGCACTGTGCTCACCTTTGCTTCACCTAACTGGGAACATCCTTAGAGGAGAGAAGCTGCTAAGCAGTGGGTGTTCCTTGGAAACACTGAAAAGGAATTGAACACTCTGTTGCCTCCTAGGCCAAAAAATTAAAGTTTAGTTAAAGAATAGACATGCTGAAAGCCTAAAAGGACAAGCTGGAGAGAGAATTACTATGCGTAATAAGGGCTTTAAGAAAGCTCCCATGTATAATAGGGGAATCTAGAAAGACATGTTGATGCCCGGGTCAGGTTTCATGCTCAGAAAAATTAAGATGATCATAAGCTTTTACCTATGGTTGATCTTCATGCTTAGGACAAAAAGGAAGTGAAGCCAAAGGGTTGTTAATGTCCTGGCTAAGTGTTAAAGAACTACCCCAATGTGGTCAATCTGCAGAGACTGGGAGAATATTTGGGGTGTCGTCCAGGCATTTAGGAAACTCACTGTAAAACCACTGGCTGACAGAACACTAAAAGAACACATGGTACAGAGGTCACACGTATAAAGAATAAAATCTTTAAAACATACTTTTGAAGAGTCACTGCTCAAGCAACCACAACCCATATTAAGCAACAACAAATCCCGAGGAGGGGGAAGAATCTGATTTTCAGAGTGCATCTCTGTAATACTAAGAACAGTTTTGTCAGAGGTCATGCAAAGAAACAAGACATTTTGGTCCATTCATAGGAAAAAATAAATAAACAGAAATGGTCCCTGAAAAGCACAGACAATGCACTTACTAGACAAAGACTTTGAATCAGCTCTTAAACATACTTGAAGTAAAAAAAAAAAAAGAAGAAGAAAAGAAAAAAACATGGAGAAGAAATAAACTAGAAGAATACTATGAAAAAGTAGATCTTCATTCACTTCTCTGATGCTCATTGTGACTCTGGTTTCCTGGAGATAATAATCATACTTGACAATGAGTAGCTTCATTTCTTTGAGGGTGAATTTGAAGCCAGGTAGAATGTAAATGTTACTTACTGTGAGGTTTTTTTGTATTATTGTGTGGTTGTCTACATCCTCCGTTCTCAGCCACATTACAATAATAAACTCAGACCTACTTATATGCATAAGTTCACAAAGTTTGTTTGCTATTTATCAGCTCTTGTTTTTTTTTTTCTTAAGATTTTATTTATTTATTTGACAGAGAGCGAGATACAGCAAGAGCAGGAACACAAGCAGGGGGAGTGGGAGAGGGAGAAGCAGGCTTCCCGCTGAGCAGGGAGCCCGATGCGGGGCTTGATCCCAGGACCCTGGGATCATGACCTGAGCTGAAGGCAGACGCCCAACCGACTGAGCCACCCAGGCGCCCCTCTTAATTGGTTTTTATGGCGTCTGCTTAAGAATACAATACTGAATGATGTTCATAATGATGAAGATGACACACTGAAAGGTCCCAAAGCATTCTGAAATTTCCAAATAGTATCCCAATTTTTCTCTCCAAACTCTGCCAATATCAGATTGACCCCACACAGACATAGTTCTCATGATTTCGTTCCTCCATTTATTCATTCATGGCACACTAATGTAAAGAATGGACGGAAGACTTTAAATTGCTACAAGGACATGCTTTCCCTTGAAAAAGCATATTTTACTTTCAACGAATTAAAACACCTCTTAGATTATTTAACTCTTTCATCTCTTAAAGTCTACAACCTTTTTGGTTTACAATTTTCAGTGACTAATTAATGCCTTTCAAATAGCATTTCAGGATTTCCACCTTGTCCCTCTGCTTTTTTATTCATCATTCAAACACTTAGGAGCTTGCTGACTTCTATACGTGCTTTATCATTATTATCCCCGTCTCCACTTTCTGTTCAGAATGTTGCCAAGAAGAATAAAAGGAAAAAGCAGAAATGTTATAGAATGTTTATTGTTATTAGTGAGACATTAAATTTGATAAAATCTCAGTTATTTTCAAGATTTAATTATTACTTGGAAGTTATGAATATTGAACAATTTCACAGGTCACCAAGAACGTTGATTCTTACTATTCAAAAGTATAAATAAAACTAATGAAATCTTATGGTAAATTTTGGGGGAAACTGGTTTTCCTTTTATGTATGACGAATAGCTACAGGTACAAACATGCCACTGGATTTTTACTTAAATGAGTCCAGTTGTCTTGACAAGATCATATCCTTTTAAATTCAAATATTACAAGCAAGCATGGTATAAAGTATAGATAACCTTATCTATATCTTGTTTCCTTAGATTGCATAAATGTCAAAGTATGTTTTTAATAATAAAATAGCTTTTATAAGTTTAAATGAGATCTTCTAAACTCGATTATTTTGAGATGCATGGTATACTTGAGTTGGTTCTTACTGTTTTGTGTTCCAAAACTGTTTTGCAATGGACCAATCTGTTACTGTAATATAATAGAAAAAAGAAGAGGTGAATTTTCATAAACTATATATATTTAATCAGATTTGTACTTGTGACCTTTGAAATATGAAGTCAACCACATCACTCTTTCAAAATTTTGCAAGGGAATTCATAGATGTTAAATTAGTAACATAAGGTCTTTTTAATTTTGCTATGAATGATCAAGAATCAAAAGTAAAATGTTAATAAAAATGGAAGGTGGGGCACCTGGCTAGCTCAGTCCGGCAGAGCATGCAACTCTTGATCGGGGTGAGTTCAAGCACCACGTTGGGCCTAGTGCTTACTTTTTTATTTTATTTTTTATTTTTTAAAGATTTTATTTATTTATTTGACAGGGAGAGACACAGCGAGAGAGGGAACACAAGCAGGGGGAGTGGGAGAGGGAGAAGCAGGCTTCCCGCTGAGCAGGGATCCCGATAAGGGGCTCGATCCCAGGACCCTGGGATCATGACCTGAGCCGAAGGCAGACGCTTAATGACTGAGCCACCCAGGCACCCCACTAGTGCTTACTTAAAAAAAAAAAAAAAAAAAGGAAAGAGGTTAAGAGTGAAATGGTTCTTACAAGTATATACCAACATTTTAGTGCATGTATAATTCAATCACAGATCTAATATTTCATATTGTATTTATTTTTTACAAATATATTTCTTTTAACTAACTGTATGGTATATCACAAAACAATGATTAATGAAAAATGTAGAGCTTACAAAGACAAATTTGAAGATAAAAAGCCTTACACAGATATCCTAGTTAACCTCATTCTTTTATTGATACTTCTGAAAAATTATATTATTATAACTGACAAGATTTGTGACCTTGTGCAAGTTTTTTATCCTGCTATTTCAATTTCCCTAATTGTAAGATTGGAAAACTACAGCACTTAACTCATAGTATGGGTTTTTCTGATCATTAAATGAGATGATAAAAGCCCAATACCCACAATAGAGACCAGTATATATTAAGTACTCAGTAGTTAGTTACTATTAATTACTACATGTGGTACACTTAATAGTGAGCTTGATAAATTTGCATTTATTAAGGAATAAAGTTAACATTTTGTGGAATTATAAGAATCTTAAGTTGGGGCATATTCAAGAAGGGGAAATTTTCTTTTGCTTTTTCTTTTTTTTACTTTATTAATGGTTTAGTAACAAGTCCTCCCTTTGGTGAAATGTCTTTGAATACTATATTTCTTATTGCAAAGAATAAGAAAAGAATACAGACAACAACACTTCAGTATCCCAAGGAAGATGTCATTCTTTTTGAATTTGCCAGTTACAGACAGTAGAAGACTCATAACTTCTGCAACCTCTAAATATCTGTCATAAATATGTTGTTTTTCAAAGTATGGCTCCATGATCATTTGATTCTGAATCCCTTAGCTGCTAATTAAAGCTTCTCATTAAAATAGCAGCTTTCTGATCACCAGCCAGATTGCATGAATTTGACTCAGGAGGTGGGTCTAACCAGACTCTCTTTTTAGCAAGCTCCATAGGTGATTTTTACACATAGTAAAATTTGAGAAATTCTAATCTAGTATGACATAAGAAACTGCTATCAATCATTTTGCCTTCTGGCTTTCACATGAGTGAAGATTTTCTTCTGTATTTTACAAATAGTTCTTGATTTCCATCTTGGATCAGTGAAGAAAATGAACAGTGATTACTGGCAGCAATTTTGAGGTTTCAACTGGAGATCCAGACCTGTTGTAGACTGTAAATAAATACCAGAAATCAAAGGTTCTCTTTCTTTTTAAAATGAAACTAACGAGTTTTGATGTAATTTCTCTCTTTTTTTTTTAAAGATTTTATTTATTTATTTGAGAGGGAGAGAATGAGAGACAGAGAGCACAAGAGGGAAGAGGGTCAGAGGGAGAAGCAGACTCCCTGCTGAGCAGGGAGCCTGATGTGGGACTCGATCCCGGGACTCCAGGATCATGACCTGAGCCGAAGGCAGTCGCTTAACCAACTGAGCCACCCAGGTGCCCCGTAATTTCTCTTTTTGATGTGTGATAGACTCATGAGTTTTATGGATCCTTATCTAAGAAACCCCATTATCCCTTATGACATTTCCCAAAGAAATAGGGGCACACTGATTTTTTAAAAAGTAGGCTCCATGCCCAGCGTGCGGGGTTGAACTCACCACCTTGAGATCAAGAGTCACATGCTCTACCAACTACATTGATTTTTAATAGGGCTGATTGAATATCTTTTTTTTTAAGATTTTATTCCTTTGAGAGAGAGAACAAACGGGGACGGATAGAGGGAGAGGGAGAAGCAGAGTCCTTGCTGAGGGGGGCCTCAGGTGGGGCTCGATCCCAGGACCCTGAGATCATGACCTGAGCCGAAGGCAGACACTTAACTGACTAAGCCACCCAGGCGCCCCATAGCTTTTTGATATCTTTTGAGATAAAATGGTAATAGTACATTTGCAAGCCATCATACTGTAATTTTTGCTTAAAAGTGATTTATTAAAAAGTGTTGTCATAAGAATATTTAACATGAGATCTACCTTTTTAAAAAGTTTTAACTCTACACTATTATCGTTGAATATAGGTACCCTGTTGTACAGCAGATCTCTAGAGCTTATTCATCTTGCTTAACTGAAATTTTATGTCCATTTATTAGTAACTTCTCATTTCCCTCTTTCCCCAGCCCTTGGGACATTCTACTCTGATTCTATGAATCTATTTTAGAGACCTCATATAAGTACAATGGTGCAATATTTGTCTTCTGTGACTGGCTTATTTGACTTAGCGTATGTCCTCCAGGTTCATCCAAGTTGTCACATATTACAGAATTTCCTTCTTTTTAAAGGCTTTATTAGACTCCGTTGTTGTATATACCACATTTTCTTTATACATTCATCTGTCAATGGACATTTAAGTTGTTTTCAACTTAATAGTGAATAGTGCTGCAATGAACATAGGAGTGTAGACATCTCTTTAAGATCCCGATTTTTATTCTTTTGGATAAATATCCACAAGTGAAATCGCTTGATTTAGAAGAGATGTTCATAAACTGATAATCATTAAAGGATTTGGATTATTTATTAATGCTGCTAAATTGGCATTCCACAAATATTTACTATATTAATTTTTGTCTTACAGATAAGAAAATTATAGATATTCAGGTGTTATACAGCTCCAGCTTTATGAAGTTATACACAATACTGGTGGTTATTCAGATGATAAGTGCAAATGGCAATTTTGATGAATTGGATATAAAAAGGCAGCATTTAGGGGCGCCTTGGTGGCTCAGTTGGTTAAGTGAGAGACTCTTGATTTTGGCTCAGGTCATAATCTCCGGGTCCTGAGATCGAGCCCCAGTCATGCTCCTTGCTGGGCATGGAGCCTGCTTGAGATTCTCTCTCTCCCTCTCTTTCTCCCCCTGCCCCTCCCTCCCTCCCTATTTCCCTCTCTCTCAAAAAAAGGAAACATTTCAATAAGAACATTGAAGGGAAATTGTTTTGATTAACTGATTTGATTGGTTTCTTTTGCATCCTATGCACATCCAATATAACATTGATGATTTTTGTGGTGATGAATTTATTCCATGATGTCTTAAATGATGAAACATATTTTCAGAGGGGGAAAATATATCATATATGGGTACAGTATATATCATTGCTGATTTGAAGTTTGACGTGATAAACAAGTCCAATCGTCAGTATCATTAACAATAAATCATAGAGACATGTAAGGAGGCTCCTTTTATTTTTTTTATTTTTTTATTTTTTATTGTTATGTTAATCACCATACATTACATCATTTGTTTTTGATGTAGTGTTCCATGATTCATTGTTTGTGCATAACACCCAGTGCTCCATGCAGAATGTGCCCTCTTTAATACCCATCACCAGGCTAACCCATCCCCCCACCCTCCTCCCCTCTAGAACCCTCAGTTTGTTTTTCAGAGTCCATCGTCAAGGAGACGCCTTTTAAAATGGGGTATTAATGACTACTAAGACAATCAGTATCCAGAGAATAACCTCAAATAGGTCTGTCTGGGAAAAGTATAGGACTTATGATGCTGGCATCTACCAAGTGATGGAAATCCTAAGGAAACATTGTCGTGACTGGGTGATACTGTGTCATTTTGTAATGGGAGTCAGAGAATGTTTCTTTGTGCACTTTTATAACTCCTGTTCTATTCTAGTTCTAGTCTGCTATTACTTGTTATTCAAAACTTCCTACCTTCACATTGAGCATGGCATGTACCATTTCCCTGAGTGGCAGGGATGTGGCTTATTGGTTATCTTGCTTCTCTCCAAATTGTAGTCATAGCCTCCATGCATAATCATTCTTCTTCGCCAGTTTTTATGCTTATTTGATTATCCCAAGTGCAGTGACTGTTCATCATTGGCTAAGATGGACAATGGTTGTTGCTCTTCTCCCCGCAGATTGAGGCTATTCTGAACTGGATCTAGAGAAATATGTTGGTAGACTTTCTTGGCCCTCCCTTATGGCTGTGGCTTCCCTCCCACAGGACAGTGGGTATTTCTCAGGGGTCTGTCCAACCTTTTCTGTGAGTGCCTGTTGGAGTTTGTTGGGGGAAAAAAAAATTACATGTAAGAGTATATGGACTCCTCCAATTTCCGATGGCAATTTCAGGGGTTTCATACTGTCTCATCAGGCCATGCTTGGTCTTCACCAATCGCCACTGATTCTAGCTCAATTCTTCATATCAGTGTCTATTTATGTCTAACCCAGGCCAATGCATGTTCTTTTCTCATTCTCCCTGCAGTGTCGTGGTCTTCCATTAGATTTGGGACCATCGACTTCAACTCTCTGGTAGTTCAAGAAAAAACATAATTTGAAGTTGGTCTAGCTCTTTTTTATTGTGTGTGGGGGGGAAAGCAGCACTCCTTTCAACACTCTAAAACCCAGGACAGATGGAAGCTAAAACCATTATTTGTATAGTTTTAATTTTAGCAAGTGGAGTGAAAATCCACATTTCTAGCAGTGCCTTTGACAATACTGTCACTTTTTTTATACTTACAGTATTCTTAGGTTAAAAAATATATAGCATATATATTTCCTAACTACTAAATTATTTTTAGGATGTTTCAGAAACATTTCAAAATGTTTTCTTTTTATTTCTAGAAGATTAATAATTGTATAGTTTCTGTAGAGATGAAACTTAAAATTTATAATACCCAGTCATTTGATCAAAGTGAGGTAATAAAGCCTAGATATTGCTCTCTTGGACTTTGCACAGTAACGTTGCTTGTGTTTTCTTCAGACACTCTTCTTTTTTCCAAATTAAAAATGTAAAGCAGGGGCGCCTGCGTGGCTCAGTCAGTCAAGTGTCTACTTTCCGCTCAGGTCATGATCCCAGAGTCCTGGGATCGAGCCCCGTGTCCGCCACCCTGCTTGGTGGGGAGTCTGCTTCTCCCTCTCCCTCTGATCCTCCCTGCTGCTGTGCTCTCTCTCTCAAATGAATAAGTAAAAAAATCTTAATAAAAATAATAAAAATGTAAAGCAGAAAATTTCAGTCTAGAATAAGGCCAATGAAAACAAAAAAAATATAAATTTCTTGCACATCTTTTTTCACAAAAGTTTTGGCAGGAAGTCCAGGACATTGTAGGTGATGGTAGACATGTTCTACACCCTTTATTCATTTAGCTTCTTAATTACTTATTTAGTTAAATGTGAGGTCTTTAAACTATGTTGGATTATAGTAGTAAAATCAAATAGTAATGGCAATGTTCTGAAAGGGATTGTGTAGTAGGTATTGAATCATTTTATGAAGAATTCAAAGATAACTAGTAGCTTTTTTTTGATAACTAGTAGCTTTTATCTACAAATGTCCTTAAGAAGAAAACTGACATAACTGTACAGCTATGTATTATATAAATTCTGTATAGCTCACTTGCCATTATTTACTTAATAGATCACTGGAGATTATCTGTGGGCTTTTCCCTTTTGACTGGATCATCTGTTGATATTTTACTTTTGCTTACATGTTTTTATTTTTCTGTACCTCACCAAGGTTCCATTCAAACCAAGGGTCCCTTTATTATTGTTCTGTGAGCCAAGTTTTCTCTTTATGCATTCTATTTTCTCCTATCCATTGTAACAGATAATTGGAAAAGGACTCCATTACCTGTTATAGGGCAAATACAATGGAATGTGAATCTATTGTGATTGATTGAGTGATGCATGTATTGTCAGGGTACTGATTTCTTAAGAACTTGTAGGACAAGATCAGTGACATGATGTTAATTATCACTTTCATTGAACTGATTTCCAATTTAATGCTTTAAGACTCTGAAGTTAAGTATAACGAGAAAAGCTTATATATTTTCCTCAGCCATTCTAACCCTCTCAAATTACATCTAGCTGTATGTTTATTATTTCACATACTTTGTTGGTCCAGAGTGTTCAATATCCACCTGTAGATTTTAGAATGAAAAATAAATTTATTTTGATGTTATATTACAAATGTGCTACATACTGCAAATACACATAGATTTGAGCATGCTTACCAATTTTGCAATTTAGGTGGATATATGATTATTCATGTCACTAAAACAGCATAATAAATTTCAAAAGCTCTTATCTATATTATAATTCCCCTTTTCCCACAGATTCGATTTAGATTTTCTGTGTATCTGACTTAATAAAAGTATAATCTTTGGCATATTTATGAGGAATATAAATATTCTTTTTAAGATTTTATTTATTTATTTGACAGAGACACACAGAGGGAACACAAGCAGGGGGAGTGGGAGAGGGAGAAGCAGGCTTCCTGCAGAGCAGGGAGCCCAATGCAGGGCTCAATCCCAGGACCCTGGGATCATGATGACCGGAGCCGAAGGCAGACTCTTAATGACTGAGCCACCCAGGTGCCCCAGGAATATAAATTTTCTTATTTATTTGGACTCTAGTGCACATGGCCCCAGAATACTCTAGAGTTCACACACAAGGAAAATATTGATAATATGTCTTAGTGTAATTACTTTCTGTATGGATAAATTATATTTTATTTTCACAAGATCACTGATGGTTTCTCCTTCATTTACATAAAAAATACATATATTCTGTAAATACTTAATCTCATATTTAAGCTTATTTTTGAGATTATTACAATTATATTTATCTTCCACAATTTTTTAACATTTTTTTCTTAATGCCAAGATACAGAAGCTTGCTTTATTTATTTATTTATTTATTTATTTATTTATTTGTCAGAGAGAGAGAGAGAGCGAATACAAGCAGGGGGAGTGGCAGGTAGAGGGAGAAGCAGGCTCCCCACTGAGCAAGGAGGCTGACACAGGACTCAATCCCAGGACCCTGGGATCATGACCTGAGCCAAGGGCAGACGCCCAGCTGACTGAGCCACCCAGGTGTCCCTATCTTCCACAATTAAAGACCTACTAATCTGTTTATTTTATAAATGGACAAGGAATTCAAAAAATGAAAATTTAAAATATTTTATTTAGTTTAAATATAATTAGGAGGTGTATTTGAATAAGTAGTTTGAGTAAGGAATTGTTTGAATAGAAAAATATTTAAAGCATAAAAACATACACAGCACTTGTCAGAGCGTCACACTAATTTTTGCAAAATTACAGAGATAGTTACTGCCCCAATGAGCAAATTCATTTGTCCACAGTACCAGCTGAATTAGTCATATAGTTATATTCATGTAGCAGATTCCCTGTGTACTAACCTAGTCTTCTTTAATATAGTTCATCTTTATTTTTGATTTTTAAAAAAGATTTAATTAATTAATTTATTTGAAAGACAGAGTGAGAGAAAAAACATGAGTCAGGGGGAGGAGCAGAGAGAGAAGCAGACTCCCCACTGAGCAGGAAGCCCGACTTGGGGCTCAATCCCGGGACTCCAGGATCATTACCTGAGCTGAAAGCAGATGCTTAACCAACTGAGCCACCCAGGGACCCCAATATATTCCCTTTTAGGTATGTTTTGTGTAGTAATATGTCTTTGTATATTATTTAGTAATCATTTCTGTCATCTTGTATATTTTTTGCCAGTTAGTGGTTATCATTTTTGGGGGGTAGAGGTGTGTGTGTATGTGCATTCATATATTTATAGGTACTCATATTTTACATCAGTTATTTGTTTATATATAGATACCAGAAAAATGACAAGATAATGCATACCAAGGAAGTTTTAATTCATAGTTGACATAGTTTGACATAGTTTATATTCTGCTATCTCAAGTATGATCATATAAATTAAGAGTCAAAGTATCTGGGGATATTTCTCTCTAGGAATTAGGTAGAGAATAGCATAGTTGTCATACTGACTGGTGAATTTTGTTCAAACACTCCTACCTCAGAACTGACAGAGTGTGCAGTGTTTTTAAAAAGGAGTTCAGATAATGGTAATGAAGATGTCAAGGTAAGAGAATCACAATCATGAATATTTTTTAAAACCTTACAAACAGTGTGCTTGAGTTGCAGAGTGCTGATTGTCCACTTTCTTTGTTTTTTTTTTTTTTTTGCTTTATTGAGAGATATAATTGATATATAACATTTGTGTAAATTTAAGGTGTACAACATGATGGTTTGATGTATGTTTAAATTGTGAACTTATCACCATAATAAGGTTAATTAATAGGCTAGAGCAAGGGCGTCTGAGTGGCTCAGTCGTTAAGTGTCTGCCTTCCGCTCAGGTCATGATCCCGGGGTCCTGGAATCGAGTTCCATATCAGGCTCCCTGCTTGGCGGGAAGCTTACTCTCTCCCTCTCCCACTCCCGTTGCTTGGGATATAAAATGGGCATAAAAATGCTTTTATTTATTTATTTGACAGAGACAGCGAGAGAGGGAATACAAGCAGGGGGAGTGGGAGAGGGAGAAGCAGGCTCCCCGCTGAGCAGGGATCCCCATGCGGGGCTTGATCCCAGGAACCCTGGGATCATGACCTGAGCTGAAGGCAGACACTTAACTGACTGAACCACCTAGATGCCCCAGAACATTTCTCTTTATAGCTCCCCACCCAGGCGCCCCTAGGCTAGAGCATTTTAAAGCAGGGGTTTAAGAACCTGTAGTAGTCTGGTGAAGTCTATGGACCCTTCTCCCCCCACCCCCAGAAAAGTTTCTAAATGCAGAAAATAAAAGAGCTAGGATTAGAAAGGAAACTACTTATATTTTAAAACATTTCTCAAAATATTAAACAAAGTTTTGATATGGTAATATGCATACTTCTTGATTGCTTTAACTAACAAGATTTAGTGGTGTTTAAAACAGCCACTTTGAATATGAAGTATAGTGGGGAACATTTTTTTGAGATATTCATAACATCCATTTACTTATACATCATTTGAGTAGTGCTCAAAGAGTCCTCAGTTCTTACATTTGTGGTCTTCACTTAGTTGTCATACCCCCAAATGGCAGTAATTAAAATTACAAATAGATTAATAAGACAGAGATTATGATGCTGTCAACAGTAAAAAGAGAAAAATCTGTAATAACTGAAATTTCCACTTCCAGTGTACATTAATTTCTTCCTTCCTTTTTGTGATTTCCTTCTCATTTTAAGGAATATGATGGAGACCATGTGTTGCATGCTTAATTTTAGAAATACAAGCTTAGATAAAATGCCTCTTTTTTAAAGAAATAGAAGAATTCACATAAATTAGATGTAATGCCCAAACATTTTTTTTTATAATCAAGCGTAAGGTATACATTTACATGAATTACAGTTTTTTACTAGGAAATCTGGCATCTAATTTTGACAACAAATAATTTCAAGTATTTTATCTCACTTTCCAAATATGCAGCTTTTCACTTGTAATAAATAATATGCCACCAGCAAAATGAAAAGCGCATTTTGGTAATGAAGTATTTTAACCCTGGTAGTAGTAGAGTGATTTATGTTTGTGTCAGTCATTATTTTTAGATATATCTGATGCCTGCTAGGAAGTCAAGTTTACTGCTATAATGTTTGTGTTTGTACAATACCAGTAAAAAGGGAAATAAACTTTAAAGTGCTAACATTATGGCAAGGTTATCTCCTTCGCCCCCTTACCTAAAGTGATGATTCTTCTGAGATCTGTAGTGTTCAGTAAGCAGATTTGTTGTTTAGCTGCAGATAGATGATAATAATAATTAGAGGAAGATCTGTTTTAAACAAGTTCAGCTTTAGGATTCAAGTATTTTCGTCGAACTTGTCTGAACGTGAGTTTAGTAAGGACTGAAAGTGCCCACGGGTACAGGACAAAACCATCTTGATTTTAATTTCAGACAGTGAACTTGGGCCCTCATAATCCTTCTGACATTTATTCTTAAGATTTCTCAAAAAGTTAATATGATCTGGCAAAATCAAGTCCCAATGATGCAGTCTTTATTTTTCAATTGAATTCCATATGCAATAATTGGGAATGAGCCTAATCCACATCGAAAAGGAAATTCCTGTAGCACTCTATCATTAAATTCAAGGGTAAAAGAAATCTATGCATTCTTCAGAAAGTAAGTTGACCACAAACTTGAACATGCATTTCCTTGCAGGAACAAAAATATCTTCCCTAGTGTGATCAGAATACAGCTATTATAAGTTGCTGCATAGGCATTTGACAGTATGACAACCCTGCTCACACCCAGAGTCCGGACGTTGAGTTAAGGACTGGAGCTTGGGATTCTCACCACAAGTTTCTGCTTTGCTTTTATCACGGCACCTTTTAAAGTAACTGCTTGGAGTTAAGCCCGCAAAAAGTTAATGACCTCTGCCTCAACCACCTATTAAGTAATAGATACTTGCTCCCCTGCCCTCTGTCTCCTGATGACTCCTGACCTGTTGCAGGGGAGGACTGCTCTTCCCCAAGCTCACTGTGTCCCCACCACAGCCTGGTTTCCGGGGCTTGTCAGTAGTAAATCTTGGGACTTTACTTTCTTTGTGTGGGTATATTGAAAATGCCCCTTCAATCAAAAACGATCCTGGGGTTTTCACTTCCCCAAAGTGGGAGCTGGGATGCTGAAGGAGCTACCTGCCAAACCCTTGTGGGTGGCTTTGTGCCTCCTCATTAGCAGGTCATAACCTGCATAATTTTAACTTAAACCAGCTACATGCACCCCAACACAGCTAGTTTGCTTCAAGTATATCTATTTTTTTACTTTGATTCCAGTTTTATCACAGCTCTGTCTCTGATCTAATTATTTCAGAGATAAAAATCATATGAATGAAATATAACTGAAGGAGTTATGAGAGAGGGTAAAGAACAGTTGATCCTTGAACAATGCAGGGGATACAAGCACTAACCCCTTGCACAAGAGACAACCTGCATATAACTTTTGATTGCCCACAATCTTAACTACTGATAGCTTACTGTTGATCGGAAGCCTTATCGACAACATACAGAGGTGATTAACACATATTTTTGTATGTTATATGTATTACGTACTGTATTCTTACAATAAAGTAAGATAAGGAAAAGAAAATGTTATTAAGAAAATCGTTAAGAGACTGGAGCGCCTGAGTGTCTGACTCTTGATTTTGATTCAGGTCATGATCTCAGGGTCATGAGATTGAGCCCCACGTGGGGCTCCTGGATGAGCGCAGAGTCTGCGTAAGTTTCTTTCTCTTGGGGCACCTGGGTGGCTCAGTTGGTTGAGCATCTGCCTTTGGCTCAGGTCATGATCCCAAGTTCCTGGGATCAAGCCACACATTGGGCTCCCTGCTCAGCGGGGAGCTGGCTTCTCCCTCTCTCTGCCACTCCCCCTGTTTGTGCTCTCTCTCTCTCTGACAAATAATAAATAAAATCTTAAAAAAAAAAAGTTTCTCTCTCCTTCTCCTTCTGCCCCTCCTCCCACACCTTCTCTGTCTCTCAAAGTCTTTTTTTATAAAAGATTATTTATTTATTTTAGAGAAAGAGAGATAGAGCGAGAGCAGGGGGAGGGGCAGAGAGAGAGAGAATCTCAAGCTGACTCCATGCTGAGTGTGAAGCCCGATGTGGGGCTCAATCCCAGTATCCTGGGATCATGACCTGAGCTGAAAACAAGAATCTGACGTTCAACCAACCAAGCCATCTAGGCCCCCCATAAATAAATCTTAAAAAAAGGAAAGAAAATCATAAGACAAAATACATTTACAGTACTGTAGTATATTTGTCTTAAAAAATTCATGTGTAAGTGACTCACACCATTAAAACCTCTGTTGTTCAAGGGTCAACTGTAGTTTTAATATATAATAACGGCTATTTCTATTACTTAACTAAATATTCATTATTAACAATTCAAGAAATTTCTGAGGTAATATGGATAGCCCCCCAACTTAATCCAGTTCCCCTTAGATGATGTTACACCGTAATCAATTAGGCATATGATTTTCCATGCTTCTCTGCATACTTGGGGACAATTTTTAAATAGAAAACCAATGAGTCATCTTACATTTTTCTTTCTTTTTTTTTAAGTACATCCATGCCTAGCGTGGAGCCCAAAGTGGGGCTTGAACTTATCTGAGATCATGACCTGAGCTGAGTTCAAGGGTCAGACGTTTAATCAACTGAGCCACCAGGTGCTCTCACTCATCTTACATATTAATGAAGAATATATTTGTTATTTTAACAGTGACCAAGTGACACTGACAAATAAGACAGGCTTTTTTCTTTTTCATATGAAAGCCTAGACTTGTAGGCCCAAGGAGTGTGGTGCCTGTGTCTCAGATCATCCAGGGACCCAGGTTTCTTTTCTCTTGTTGCTTTACCATACCCTGTGATGTCCTCATCTTCTCATCAATTGAGGAGTCACATCTGCAGTGGGGAGCAAGCTGGTTCCCTTTAAAGCCATGACCTGAAGATGCACACATCTTTTCTACTTGCATCTCGTTGGTCAGAACTCAGTCATATGGACATGTCTAGCTGCAGTTGAGCCTGGGAAATGCTGTCTCTTGACAGATCAAGATAAAATTGGGGGCCTTCTATTACTAAAAACGGAGAAAGAAGGAAATCAATATTGGGGAATCAAGTTGCAGTCTCTGCCATATTTTATTTACTTTGGATTTATAAAATCTATTTATCTATTCATATATCCATCCAAAAGTATTTACTGAGCACCAATTGTACATGAAATACTTTTCTGGGTGTGCCTGGGTGGCTCAGTCAGTTGGGCGTCTGTCTTCAGCTCAGGTCATGATCTCAGGGTCCTGGGATAGAGTCCCGCATGTCGGCTCCCTGCTCTGCTGGGGCTCTCTGCTCAGTGGGGAGTCCTCTTCTCCAGTAAGAGACTGGAGTGCCTGGGTGTCTGACTCTTGATTTTGATTCAGGTCATGATCTCAGGGTCATGAGATTGAGCCCCATGTGGGGCTTCTGGATGAGCGCAGAGTCTGCCTAAGTTTCTTTCTCTTGGGGCACCTGGGTGGCTCAGTTGGTTGAGTCTCTCTGTATTCTCTCCTCTCTCTATCAAGTAGATAAATAAATTTGAAAGAAAGAAAGAAAGAAAAAGAAAGAAAGAAAAAAAGAAGGAAAGAAAGACAGACTTTTCTGTCCCTGGTAACACCATGGTGTGGGAAGCTCTTGCCCTCACATACACCATCTCTCTCCTAAGGCAAAGAGTGCTGTCTCCGGGCCTTACGATGGAGCCCTAGGCAGTATGTCAAATCCCCTACTGAGACTAGAAATCATCCCTGCCTCCACTATAATGGACTAGGACTAATAATCCCAGTTCCCTTGTGGCTAAAACGTTTCCCAGGACACAGAACTATCAGTGGGTGCTGTTTCTTATAAAGTAGCCTTGATAATATACATAGAAGAGAACGGGAGCTATTAAACATTTCTTGCCATGATCAACCCCTCTTGTTTGCCTGGTCAAAGTTTTTGGGGAAGTGTTTTCTTCTGCAGTCCCCTGTGTGCTGCTACCTCTCTCTCTTTCTCCTCTCTTCCTGATCAGGCCTCTCTCCCCTCAGCAGCACCCGCAATTCTTTTCTCCTCCAAGTCACATCCCTGCACTTCCTACCTTCCACGTTGTGGCCTCTTTTCTCCCTCTAGTTGTGTGCAGTTTGTTCTCTCAGTCCTCAGATTGATGTCCTGGGCGTTCCGAATGATTCGATAATTATAAAGCTGTGTATGAGGGACGAGGCAAGCATAATGCCCTCCTCCTACTCCGCCATCTCAACTCCTTCCTAAATATTTCTTAATAAATGAAAGAAAACATTGTCAAAATAATGTCCTTCCCATATATCCAACTACATCCCATAGGTTCTTAGGAAATACAGAAAAAGTTCACTATCTCAGAGAAATTGCATTCTTTTTATTTACCAGCTAGATAGAAGTAGTACTCATTTTGCAATAAACAAACAGAAAAAGGAGATAGTATTATTAAGTCATAGAATTAAATTTTAATAATGCTATTTTTAATAGTTGATATTTCCTTTTATCTGAGTAAATTTTAATTTTGTAATTGCAGCTAAGTCCAAATGAATCACACAGGTCTTAAATTTATAAATAAAACTGGAATATATCCACATGGAAAGTGTGGACTTTTCTATTGGCAGCATTCCCAATGACTCTTTATGGAATTATTTCTTCAAATTAAAATTGGACAGATGGAAACCAATCCCATTTATCTTGGAAATAGTATAACCTGGAACCAGAATTTCCCTTAGTAAAATAATAAGAGGAATTTTGGAAATTGAATTTTTTTTTTTTTTAGATTTTATTTATTTGAGACAGAGAGAGAGAAAGAGATTGCACAAGCAGGGGGAGTGGCAGGCAGAGGGAGAGGGAGAAGCAGGCTCCAGCAGAGCAGGGAGCCCGATGTGGGACTCCATCCCAGGACCCTGGGATCATTACCTGAGCCAAAGGCAGATGCTTAACCGACTGAGCCACCCAGGTGCCCCAGGAAATTCAGTTTTTTAAAGACTTTTATTTATTTGAAAGAGAGTGCTCACAGGGAGGGGGCGGGCAGAGGGAGAGGGAGAGAATCCTGAAGCAGACTCCCCACTGAGGGCAGAGCCCAAGGAAAGGCTTGATCCCACAACCCTGAGATAATGATATGAGCCGAAACTAAAAATCGAATGTTTAATGGACTGAGCCACCCAGGCACCCCTGGAAATTCAGTTTTTAATAAATGAAACCCTATAAGCCTTCCTTTCTTCAGCTAATAGTAAAAACTGACTAATAGGCAAATAAGGGAAGCAGATAATAGAGTGGATTAGCTTCAGAGTTCAAATGTGTAACACTTAACTGCCATGTTTCAGGACTCAAATAAATTTCTTAAGTATTTCTTGATTAAAATGGACCAAAAATTTAAAAAGCAGGCAAATGATATTTATAGTACTTCAGGAATGGCCATTCAGAAGTGAAAAGATTGTTTTGTGTCATTCTGCTATACTTAAGTGAAGTTTAATGGCTGATTGAATTTCACTATAGAAACTTTGAACTGGGAGTAAGTGTTCAAAGCTTGATTTCTATCGGAAACTTACCCTAATGAAGGAAGATGATTCTATGTATAAGGGAAGGTAGAATGAAATGTTCGTATATAGGATTCATTACAGTATGTTCTCACTATTTTACTGCCTTGTATACTTGTCAGTTTGTAAACTAAAGAAATCGTAAATCTGATAATAGGAACTGATCAAATGTTAGTACCTAAAATATTTGAAACTTGCTAAGAGTGTAGATTCTAAAAGTTTTCATCACAGGAAAAAAAACATGTACTTTTTGGAACTACATGAGGTGGTAGATATTAACAAAACTTACTGTGGGAATCATTTCCCAATATATGTAAATCAAGGTACTATGCTATACACCTTAAGTTTATATAACACTGTATGTCAATTATATCTCAATAAAACTGAAAAAAAATTTAAAAGTTACTACCTAAAAACTGTCTACTTTCTCCTAGATGAGCAAGATGTCTTAGGAAGCTGCCAACACATTTTGGGAAATTTGAAAGGCATATTAGGGATAATAAACTTTCAAAATGTTCTTGAAAATAACAATCTTTGATATGATTCTAATTTAATTGCTTCATTACTTTTCATAATGAGAAATAACACTTGATGTTCAAAATAGCTATATGGAAAGATTGCAGGCTTATCTTCACCCATCATTCTCTCCGAAATACTTTTTTCTCTGCTTAGTGCTATCAAATTTAACAAGCTCATTTTTTGGCTAAAGACACTTTAACTTGTGAATGTTCTTTTTGTTCGCTTGAAGCATGTCTGTCCTTTTTTTTAAGATTTATTTATTTTGGAGAGGGGGGAAGGGCAGAGGGAGATAGAACCTTAAGCAGGCTCTGCGCTCACCACGGATGCCCACGTGGGACTGGATCTCAGGACCCAAGCCAAAAGCAAGAGTCAGATGCCCAACCGACTGTGTCACTTACGCGCTCTGAAGCATGTCTTTTTTTTTTTTTTTTTAAGATTTTATTTATTTGTTGGAGAGAGAAAGCTTGGGAGCATGAGTGGGGCAGTGGGGCAGAGCGAGAGCGAGAAGCAGACTCTCCGCTGAGCAGGGAGCCCAACGTGGGGCTCAATCCTGAGACCCTGAGATCATGACCTGAGCTGACGGCAGACGGTTAACTTACTGAGCCACCTAGGTGTCCTAAGCATGCATTTCTATACCAAAGCAGATTTGATCAGTTTCCTCTCAACTTTAATATTTTCTCTCTCTTGTCCTATCTGATTTGCTGCTTTATGTGTCCAGCTGGTCTCCTCATTTCACCCAAGGCCAGTCAGCTTGCTGTGTTTGGTTCGTATGTTATATGTATGTAAACTCTCTTGTGAGATTCTGTTTGTAACTACAAACAGCCCCGGAAAAGACTGTCATTGGTTCTCCCAAGACCTCACATTGGCTTCAGCTAGACCCTTTGTTCTGCTTCTCCTCACTTCATTTTCTCTGGTCAGTTCACTTCATTAAGGCTTCTGTCCTCCTCTCTTTAGTAGGACCCTCCTGGACTAGACCGCCAACTTTTTCTTTTATGCCTTTAATCCAATGGTCCAGATTTGTGCTCTGAACTTAATCAACGCATCAGCAGAATTTACCATTTGCCTAGTTGTTCTTTTTGCTCTTGGTTTAGCTTTCTTAATTTATTATCTCACTGGGTGTCTGTGCTCCATCTCCGTTGCTGCCTTCTCTTCCTCTATCTCTGACCCTAAGGACCAGCACACTCTCTTGTACAGGTTATAGGTTATGCCCCGCACACTTCCAGATTATGAGATGAGAGCACACTTTCTGCAGTTGTGCCATATGACAGGCCTGATATCCCAGGCTGTGAAGTGTGAAGTTGGACAGTGTTCCTTCTTTCATTTGGTCTCTGTAGACCTTGCAAAAATTTCCTCACTATAAACTTCAGATTCCTCATCATTAATGTGGCGATGATAACAGTACCTGTTACCCAGGTTTATTTTTGATAATTCAATGTGCAAATAGATGTGGAATCCTTAGAAAGTGCAGAAAGTGCATGGTTCTCAGTGAGTATCCTGTGTTAGGTCTTACCTTTATTATCATTTAAAGTTCTAGGTGGGTATTCTGTGATAGTGCTGTACTAATGTGCCCTTCTTCCATTTTTGAGTGAGGTTTTTCAGAATTACACAAAAGAATAGTCTATGAAAAGAAAGTAATAAAAAAATATGATCCCTAAATCGTGGGTAGAGTCTGAAATTGGATGTAATTGCTAAAAGTTCAGACAAAATATTTGTGTTTCAGGAAGTTCCTTTATCTTTTCATTTCTGGTATCTTTTCTCAAAAGAAAACATGTAAGAAGAGCATCAGGTATGCGGCCAATTTTCATTTTGTTGCTTACTGTTCTTCAGCCATAGCAGAGGAAAATGCAGTTATTTTAAGTTAATCAAAATGTCTGGTTTTTGAAATGACCTTACAAAAGTGAAGTAAAAACATGTAAATGAAATACCCCTTCAAAAAGATGCAATTTTATAAAAATAATAAGAGTATGTGCATGGCATTTCTTAATTATATGTTCAAAGAAAGTAGCTCCTGGTAATTTATCCATCATTCTCTATTTTCTTTGAATACCTTGTAATCTAGCCTATTTCAATTTTGTCTTCAGTAATTACCTTCATTTCTTATATGATTGTTTTGTCCTTCTGTGAAACAAATGTACATGCTTATTATTACAGCACAGGAAACTACAGAAAATAAGGCAAGTAACGTGGCTAACAATTTCCATTATATTTTGATATTCATTTCTCCATCACGGAGATATTTTTGTTGAGTTTGCCATAAAATGTATTTAATGTAAGATTAAAATGGTTATTGATTTTGTAAATAAATGTGTTAACAATTCAATAGTTTTAAATTATTTATCACATTTAGTCAAGTATTCTGTTTTTAAAAAATTCCTGGTTCTACCATATTGATTAAAATTCAATCATTGTCCTCAGAAAATTCACCCAAGTAACTTCCACCCTTGGCCAACATAGCTCCTGCTACTTGATCTTTGAGCACTATGGTTCAGACATTAGATTGAATAGTAATTACGCAGGGACACTATCTGGATGGGAGACATGCCGCTGTTTTCAATATAATGACTGCTGGCACATCCAAATGATGATTACCATTATTGTATTATGACTGTGTGTGTGTGTGTGTGTGTGTGTGTGTGTGTGTGTGTGTATCATTGTGCAATTCTCTAAAACCTGTTTGATTAAATATTTTGTATATATGTTAAAGAGTATGAATATAGGACAGAAGTGATAAGCTTGTGATTCTAGTCAGTCAGGACTGCTCATGTATCTCTCACTTTATCTGTATCATCCTCTCACCTTTTTGCAAGCTACTGCTTGCCCTGAACTACTGGGGAAATTTCATTGACTTCTCTCCTAACCCCTTTTGCTCACTTTACCATTAAAAGAGCACATTACTTCTGTAGGCACATAAAAACATTCAGTGGCCTCCAATTATTCTTATCCCAAATCCTCACCATACCCAGCATGGTCTTGCCTATTTTGCTCCCTTCATCTCTCTCTCTCTCTCTCTCTTTTTTAAGATTTAGTTTATTTATTTGACAGAGAGAGAGCACAAGCACAAGCAGGGGGAGCTGCAGGCAGAGGCAGAGGGAGAGGGAGAAGCAGACTCCCCACTGAGCAGGGAGCCCGACATGGGGCTCGATCTCAGGACCCTGGGATCATGACCTGAGCCAAAGGCAGACGCTTAACCCACTGAGCCACCGAGGCGCCCCGCCCCCTTCATCTCTTGAGAAGTTCTTCCCACTCCCTCTGTCCCATCCATAAAAGTTCTTCCTTACATGGGCCAACCTGGTGTCCACCATGGAAAATTCCCACATGCTGCTCTGATACATTGAAGGTGATTTGTCCCTCTCTATCCAGCTAACTCTTACTCCCCCCTTCAGGTTTGGTGTATTGGTCTCCTCATGGGGAAATCATTAGCATTCAGGGTCCCAGCACCTGCACTCTCCTCGCCTCCTTTACTTATTCATGGTAGCAGTTATTGTAATAATTTTAAAACCAGTTGTGTCATTGGCAGCTTATTGTCAATCCTATTCTATTGATCATAAGCTCAATGAGGACAAAGCCCTCAATTAGTATCTGCTTAATGAATAAAGGAATGAAAATGTAAATATAAACCATAAGAAAAATGTTCTTTTTAAAGACTTTATTTATTTATTT
The DNA here is from genome assembly GCF_037043125.1 of Eumetopias jubatus. Lineage (NCBI taxonomy): Eukaryota > Metazoa > Chordata > Mammalia > Carnivora > Otariidae > Eumetopias > Eumetopias jubatus. The sequence goes on from NW_028274817.1 coordinate 96,440,995, forward strand.
ATTTGAGGAAGAGGGTCAGACAGACTCCTTGCTGAGTGTGGAACCCAACCTGGGGCTCATCTCATAACCCTGAGCAGAAATCAAGAGTGAGATCCTTAACTGACTCAGCCACTGAGGCGCCCCAGAAAAATGTTCTTCTTCTTTTTTTAAAGAATCATTTATTTATTTTAGAGAGAGCACATGCACACGTGGCATAGGGGAAGAGGGAAGAGATTGAGAATCTCAAGCAGACTCAGCACTGTGCATGAGCCGGACTCGGGGCTTGATCCCACGACCATGAGACCACAACCTGAGCCGAAACCAAGAGCCCGATGTTTAACCGACTGCACCGCCCAGACACCCAAAAAATGTTCTTTTTAAAGTATGTTTAGATATTGGCCTTGGAGGCAGTATTATTTTCCCCATATCCATGAATGTAGCCACAGCTCGAAAGTTTAAGTGACTTGGAATCTATAGGTCTTAGTGGTTCATGAATATTTTCTCAGTATGGGGGACAATTGACAATGGGAGGTTTTCTAAGAAGACAAGCCTGTGCTAACCATTATATATTGTAAGATAGAAAAAACAACAGAAGTGAGTAGTTACATACCTATTCAAACATAATTGAAGTTAAATAGATACTTATTATGAATACTGATTTCATGAAGTGTCTAACATTTTAAAAGGTGTAGAAAATTTCTCCAATATTAAAAGGATTATTACAGTAGGACTAAGGACTGTTGACTTACAGCTTTGAATTTTTATAAAATACTTATTTTAGAAGCCTGCATTTATTCTTTTAAAGTTGCCACCTATATTTATCATGAACCTGATTTTATCCAACAACCAGATAATACACTGACTTAGCTGTCAACAACTCAATCCACACAGAATGACTACAGACTCTGTCCAAATTGGGAACATGGCAAAAGGCTTATTTCTTAATTGAGAATATGATTTTTCTAATAAAATACTGAGACTCTAACAGATCAGCTTTAAAACATAATCATGATTTCTGTCAATGGTGATTCTACCCCTCTCCCTTAGGGGCTTATATCCAATGTATTTGAGTTCTAGACAAGGGGGATATATGTAGCATGGACGTTTGCTCACATCATTATTACTTGCCTCACCATCTGTCCCCAGATGATAATTACATCTCTATTTTTACTGATGGAGATTCTTAGAATTATTACAACTATAGAGACAGATCCGCATAGGAGTTTCAATGCTTCGGAAGTTAAAATTTGTTTCTCATTTCTTAGTTTCATTTTGACACTGCCATTCCCATATAAAGGCTTCAATTTAAATGGAAATACTTGTGGATATCAACTATATACAGTATTGGCATCTCTGGAGGTAGATTAGTATATACAATGAAAGTGAGAGGGAGGAAGAACATGAGGGAATGGTTGATTTTTTTTTTTTTTTGGTGGAGGTTTTCCTCAATTTCAAAATATTTTTATATGGAGAGGGAGAAGGAAAGTTAGCTCCTAAAAATAGGCTTTTATACAATCAAGTTTTGGAGAATCAGGAAGATAAAAGATCTTAAAGATTTTTCAAGTACAAAATGTATACACCTTTGCTAAGTAGATGTAAACTTTGTGTTATCACAGTACAGTACTTCTCATAAGGCAGCTCTACTTTTCTGATTTATGTGTTAGCTCTTTTTAATAAACATTTGAAAAGTTTTGGGGCTCCATGTGCAGTGATCAAAAATGTGTGAGTCATACAGCTCACAAATAGCAATAAACTTGCACAACCTCTTTGCCTTCAGCAGTTGTCACTTTGTTTAGGCAGCATTTGTGTCAAAGAACGCTCTAGAAACACAGAATATTCGCAAAAGGAAACAATAAAACGATGTACCCTGTGGAGTTTGGTGTATCTGGTGAAAATCTAATTGTATTTTGCTGGTTTCAAAGCTCTAAGTTAGATTTTCAGTGCAGGGATGCACAAAATCTAAGTAAGGGACAGCAAATAAATGCTTACAATTGCTTTTGTTCAAGCACTTAAACTTTTTTTCCTTAAGGTTCTCTAATTATTAAGGTATTTTTAACTTAATAGATATTTCTAAGTTCATCTATCACATAGGAATCAAAGCAAAACAGACCTGCCCTAGATTCGGCAGCACATTTAATAAAATTGGGACGATACAGAGATTACATAGCCCCTGAGCAAGGATGACACAAAAAGTAAAACAGACCTAAACCATAAATGCTGACCAGAATCACAAAAAGATATTCCTAAAATCTGAAAGCAAAACAGAAGGCAGGAACTAAGGAAAGTAGCATAGTTTATCACATAAATAAAAGAATTGATCTATATCAGAGTTTCTCAACTTCTGCAATATTTGGAACGACTCATTTTTTGTTGACAATCTTGTGCATTGTGGGATGCTTAGCAGCATCCTTGGCCTCTAACCACTAGATAACGGTGCCACACATCCTCCCTGAGTTGTGACAACCCCAAATGTCTCCCTTCTTTGCCAAATATCCCCTAGGGGAAGAAGGCAAAATCATTCCTTCTCACTCTTTGAGAATCACTGATCTAGGTAAAAGCTTGTCAATTTGTGCATATGCAGGTGTATTTGGTAGATTTTTTAGAAGGAGGATTGCTGGATCAAAGGGGTGGAGGACATTGCCTGGTGCTTCATAGTGTCACGGAAAGTTGAATGGTCAAACACTGATTTTTTTTGCCAGACTGATAGGTGAGGGAAAAAATGTCTCTGTGTTGATTTGCTTTGTATATTCAAGCTTATTTTGACAGGACAATTTTTACTTATTCTGTTGTCAAGGGGATCACCTTAACAGCATTTGTTACTTCTTTAAAGCCATGCTTTTCAAACTTGGTCATTGTTGAGACAATTTAAGGAAAGGACCAAAGTTATTTTGGTCTCCCTCTGTAGGCTTCGATGATTTTTACTAGACAATTACTTCAGTAGGTTCAAACAAATGTATAAAAAAGCATACCTGTAGCTTACACATCTTCAATGCAGCTATAAAAATGAAGTCATCAGTGTATAAATTACAAAATAACAGGACAATCAAACTGAAATGTTTAAATTAACAATGCTAATTTAATGTGGCCACCGATACACCGTGAACATTTAATCACCACAGACAATATGACTATGCAACTGCTTGTTAAGGAGGATACTTACGTGTTTGCCTTTGCCTTTCCTACGGAGTGCCACGGGATGTGGCAATCCACCCTCCATTGCTAAGCTACTCTATCACCTTAGGTCTCATGAAAAGATCCAGGGAAGCATGCAAACTTCTTTTTTAGTACAAAATTAACATTAATGTATACATCTCCTTTCTTCCCAGAACCCCCTTCCTCCAATTGTAGAAGCATTTCTGGAAGCTTTGTCCCCCAGGCCCAGGGATATGTGACCCCTCCTGGCTGCCTGCTCTTTAGAGGGGAACGCATTCTCACCTGTGCAATTGTATTCTAATCTTTCTCAAGCAATGACAGTATTGGTGGCCAAGAATTTTCCTTTCCTGTCAAATAATCAAAATTATCAATTGTGTTTTTCAATTATGACTGTATTTTGACTATTACTATAATGTATCTACTAACATGGTCATGACTGTCTTTAAAATGGCCTTGGATATTGATGCCTAATTAATAAATGATACCAGAATAATATTTAGGAAGCAGTAATAAAATGCAGCTTCAAGAAAAACGTAAGTTATAAACATCAACACCCCATTTTATCTTTTCTTTGATCATCACACGTTTCTGGTTTTAAGTTTTAGTATCCATTCACATTTGGCTTCTTATTGTGTCAACTTAATGATAATGAAAAATATCGGGAACAACTAGAAGGGGAGGAGATAATATTCTTAAATATGGGCAGTGCCAGTGCCCACATTTATACTCAAATTTTTGTGGATTTAGAGCTTTTTGCTAAGTAGTTGAAAACCAATTTAGCACAGTTTGTGTGCATGAGAATCATAAATTTCTATGAATGTTGTGTGATGGTTTGAAGTATTTTAACAATTCTGTTTTATGCATATATGTACATATTAATTGTCTTCTGTCATTCCTTGTTCAAAATGTATTTGATTCGCTTCACTGGAAGAGACACTTATAAATAACACCAGTAAATGTAAAGGCAATTGTTCAAAATTATGAAAAAATAAGAACAATTACAACAAAACTTTAGCACAGAATATTAAATTCAACTCTTCCTGGATGGCAGGAAGAGGCAGAAAGGGAAATACTATGCATCACATATTTTCATAGTTTGGTAAAGGAAAATGCACATTGCTTCATAACACCATACCCTTTTGAGAAATTCTAGGTAATTTTTCAATTTTAATATTTAGAGGTCCATTGTACTACATAGTAATGGTCAATGACCTAAAATTATGGCTTTTTAAAAAAAGATGGAGAAATATTATTTCCATGGCCTTTGGCCATTTTATATTTATTTAAATAAAAATCAAAGTCCTAATATTACAACTTAACTCAGTGAAGGCATTTTGACTGGGTGCAGAATTCATATAGCATTAATCAGTCTGATAATCATTTTATTTTATTTTTTTAAGATTTTACTTATATATTTGAGAGAGAGAGTGAGAGCACAAGCAGCGACAGCTGCAGGCAGAAGGAGATGCAGGTTCCCCACTGAGCAAGGAGCCTAATGCAGGGCTCGATCCCAGGGACCTGGGATCACCACCAGAGCTGAAGGCAGATGCCCAACGGACTGAGCCACCCAGGCACCCCTCTAATAATCATTTTAGAATAGGAATTAGCAAACTTTTTCTACAAAGAGTTGCATTGAAATATTTTAGACTTCATGGGTCACACGTTCTTTGTCACAACTACTCAACTCTGCTATGGTAGCATGAAAGCAGGTATAAACAATTTAAAAGTGAATGGGCTTACCGTCTTCCAATAAAACTTTATTTACAAAAACAGGTGGTGGCCTGGAATTGACCCATACATATCATGTATCCTGGAGTATATTCTCAAATACTAATTATCTTAATGATCCCTTTAGCTTTTTATCTGCTCAACATGAACACTAGTACATTCCAAACTGAAACACTAACAGAAAAATGCAAAAAGGGAGAGGAATAAACAAACTTGGATATATTTATACAAATGAGCACCACTCTCCAATTCAAAGCAACAACCTAGTGATATGTGGATCAACATGAATGAATCTCAAACATTTCCTGTTGTGTGAGAAAAACAGACACAGAAGAATACATATTGTATGATTCCATTTATGTAAACTGGTAGAACAGGCAATGCTAACCCATAGTAATAGAAAGAGATATAGAGGCTGCCATTGACTGGGAAGGGGTTATGAAGAAACTTATTTCAGTGGATGTAAAATCTACCTCATTAAAAAAACAAAACAAAAAAAACTCCACCTCATTTTTTAAAAGAGTAAAATATTGCTCAAGAAGTCCTTGACTTGCCAAAACCATCCTGATCATAACAGGAATGTCAGTGACATGGGACTGAGGTCAGACCCATAATTTGATTCACTGATATACAGATGGCACTTATTTACATATTTCAGAAGTTAGGTTTCACATTTACTTAGTTTGACTTATTTTGTTTTATGGCACTAGGACAGATATAAGAAAGGGAAGAAAGCTAACATATCTAGAAAATTCATGATGTGCCAAACATTGTGTTACATGTTACTTAATCTCGTAAATCTGTGATACAAACATAAGTAAACTGAGACTTTACAAAATTATGAAACTTGTCCAAGGGCGCGGACAGTACATCACAAAACTATATAATCCTTATCTGTCTAATCTCAAATTCTAGTTCCACCCTTAGTATCACTAGCAGTTTACTCACAGAAGACTCAGAGAAACTAAAGTGATGATCACAAATTGTCATTGTAAAGGGGAGTCCCCTTTAAATGTGGCTTAAAAGATGTGATCAGAGATGTTGGTAAACCTTAAATCCCTGGTGAGGCTGAGCCAGTAGTACTTTAACCACTTTTTTTTTTCCTTTTGAAAGATTTTAGTTTTAAGCCGTCTCTACCCCCAATGTCAGGCTTGAACTCACAACCCTGAGATCAAGAGTTGCATGTTCTAACAACTGAGCCAGCCAGGCACCCCATGAAGCACTTACTTTCAAACAAAACCCAATCTGGTGAGAGTACTTTTGGGTGTAAATTTCCATAGCAGATCAGCAGGGACTGTTCCTAGTGTTTGCATTGGAGCCCAAATTTTTAGCTTCTGATCATGCCCATAGGCTCTGGCATCACAGATTACTGTCCATTTTGGGATCTGTGTCTCAGTAGTATGTGTGTGAAAGACCATAAAGGAATATGAACTTAGTGAAAGAATGTTTTCTCCGAAAAGATGTTGCAGAAAGCCATCAGTTCTATAGCTGGTATCTGTAAAGCATATTCTTCTCCCTTTTCCGTAACCACCACATTTACCATTTGACATCAAAAATGGTTTGCCCATTGTACTATGGGCTATACTCCGCACCCGTCACATACTGAAGCGGTAATAATGGGGTGTCATGCAGTAATATGTCTGTGGACACTAGTAATACAATTTAAAAATTGGAATTCTTTCTCAGGCAATGTCATGAGGCTTTTGCAAGTATTTTCACAGAAAACATGCATTTTCTATGTGAAGAAATGAAAGCTAAATGACTATTTCACAATCAGTCATTTTGAACAAAACTCCCTCATGCATCATGCCTGTTATCCGAATTCTTGGGTTTATCTTCCAAATCTTTTATTTTCTTTATAAAATATTCTCTGCTGGTTAAATTTGCAGGGTTCATTAGATATAAGCTACCATTTCTTAGTAAACAAGTGGAGACCAGATAAGATGCCCCCAAAATGATTACCCCAAAAGGAAAATGTAAACTTTAGTATCAAATGTATTTCTGTAGGGGCACCTGGGTGGTTCAGTTGGTTAAGTATCTGCCTTCGGCTTGGGACATGATTCCAGGGTCCGGGGATCAAGCCCTGCCTCTAGCTCCCTGCTCGGCAAGGAGCCTGCTTCTCCCTCTCCCTCCTGCTCATGCTCTCCCTCTCTCTCAAATAAATACAATCTTAAAACAATGAAATAAAGAGGCGCCTGGGTGGCTCAGTCGTTAAGCGTCTTCCTTCGGCTCGGGTCATGATCCCAGGGTCCTGGAATCGAGCCCCACATCGGGCATCCTGCTCGACAGGAAGCCTGCTTCTCCCTCTCCCACTCCCCCCTGCTTGTGTTCCCTCTCTCACTATGTCTCTCTCTGTCAAATAAATAAAATCTTAAAAAAAAACCCAATGAAATAAAATGTATTTCTGTAATCGAATTTATAACCACCTTCATTTTTAATTTTTTAAAAAGATTTATTGATTTATTTGAGAGAGGGAGAAAGCCCGTGCACCTGCAGAAAGTGGGGGAAGGGCAGAGAGAAAGGGAGAGAAATCCTCCAGTGGACTTCCCCTAAGCGCAATTCCAGGACACTGAGATCTTGACCTGGGCCAAAACCAACAGTCAGCCACCCAACCAACTGATCAACCTAGGTGCCCCTATAACCACCTGCATTTTTTAAAGAAAACACACAATGACTTTGCCAAAACATTAAGGCTTTCACTTTCACTTCGGATATTGTTTCAGCATGCTATAGTTCTCTTTGTTTTCCTAATGAGCATTTTTAAACATCTCTTATTTTATTCAGTGTCTCAAGTCACACTAATGATAGAGTGCCTGATAGAATCTGGAGGTTTCCCATAATGCTGGCCATTACTGAGGTTCAAGTGGAAGGCGTTACTGACATTGAAAGAGGCCCAGTTTCTTTAAGTCATCTATTACTTGGCTTTAGGCTGACACGTCAGAGAAGGTAATATATCAAGCAAAAGTATGCGGCTCAGTTTTGCTAATGCAATTTACGCTCAACTGTGACATGAAATTTAAGATGGAAAATCCTATTAGGTCCTCATTTGCTCCTTAAGCCTGAGCAGCACTGGTGTTATGCTCAAACGTTATGCATTTAATATTCATTAAAATACAGTGCCTGCAAAGTGAAGACCAAAGGAAGTTGGACACAAATGGAAAGAACTCAGTATTGTTTAGGAAAATGTTTCTATTGTTTTTCAGTGGGCATCCCAATACACTTTATTTTTTAACATGTGGAATTTGTCTTCCTCATTAAGATTTAAAGGTTCTATCCTATGAAAACGTTAAGTAGAGATGACTGGGTGACACGTTAATTCCACTTTCTATCTTATTTTCCTGCTCTACCATAACTGTCTTTATTGCACTTGTGATGTGAGATGCTACATGATGACATTTAAGCCTCTTCTTTGCACATGTGCAATATACTGTAAGTACCCTTCACTTGAATACAAATGCTCCCTGTTATTTTATATTTTAAATGCTAACTAGAAGCTTGTATTAATCATTTTTTCTTTACCACATGCTAGAAAAATGCTACGTTTTTATTTGACGAGACCAGATTCTTCCATAATGAGGTTTAATTGTCTACTCAATGAGACTGCTGAACTTTGCTAAGTGGAGAAATGAGAGGTTCATGTCCCTAGGTCATTATAAATACTTCTCCCACTGGTGCTGGACAAGATATGAGAAGTACAAATTTGGAAAGGCAGGACCTAACTTACGGATTTTCCTCATTTTACAACTGCCAGAAGAATGTTTTGGCATGACTTGCCTGTCTGAGCTTTGTGGTGGCTCAGGAAGGTCCCTATACCTACCATAGAAATGAACAGCACAAAAGCACCGTGTATGTATGAATGCATTCTATGAACTTAGGTTAACATTCATGACCATTAAAATGTCTAATTAACCTATTGCAATTGGACTTTTCACCTTTGCTAGCACAAGCTCTCAACTGACCATTTTGATTGTTATAATATTGTTCATTAAACTATTTTCTGCCAATTAACTGCAAATATTGTGAGTTATTAGATTCTTTAAAAAAATCTAAATACATTTAATGCCTTCAAAACAGTTTTTCAGGCTTAGGGAAATATTTTCAACTGGTTTCATCAATAATCAATGTGATTCTCAGAATAAATGGTAGAAACATTTTGCTCACTTTGAAATATTAACAAAGAACAGTTGAAAATAGGTCACAAAGTACACACACATATATATATATATATTTTTTTACTTTATCCACTGTTGAAACCATTTTCTTCTTTTTAAAAAAAAATTTCAATCACACTCCTATCATTTTAGCTTGGCTGCTTTTCTCTTCATGTTTGAGCTAATGCAATTAGCTCTTCATTAGTCACACTTCCAATCCACCTTACATAGTGCCATAAAACTAATCTCCCTTATACTTTGCTATAGTATGTCACTTCTCTTATCAAAAGCATTCAAAGTTTTCGTGTTGCTTATGCAGGGCAGCGTTCCAATTATAACTGCTGTCCCCAGTACTAGACTACTCAGACTTTTCAAGGTTTCCTCTATGTTTCAAACACATCCTCTGCTTCAGTCTATGCAAAGGGTCACTATTTCCAGAGCCTTCCTTATGATCCCTCCCTCTCAGTTGCCTTCATTTTCTTTAGGCCTCTAACATACCCTTCTTAGTTGCTCTCCATCTACTTAAATTCTATTTTCAACGTTTGCATCCTATTTTATGATGCCAAAGTAGTGTTGAATTGTGTGTGTTTATGTACTTACTGAATAACTTACTTTCTTACTATTTGGTGGATAGTTCTGAGTTTTAATACAGCTATAGATTCCTGAGTTTTAGTACAGCTATCGATTCATGTAAACATGTTCCCATTTTTCTGGGATACACACCCGGGTGTGAAACTGCTGGGCAGTGCTATGCTGAGAAATACTGGGGCAGCGGCACAAGGGAAAATCAGTACCACTGATCCTTTCTCCAATTCAAATTCTGATATTTTGTATTTCATGGATTTTTGCATTAATTTTGTTGTTTGAAAATATTACACTGAAATAACATTTGATTGTTTTTTGACATGCCTTTAAATTTTGTTCTTGAGGTGACACGTAAGTTGGACTTTATGTGTCACTTTGCTATTTGTTTTTTGTGTGATTATTATCTTTTTATCCTCCATTCTTCCATACTGCTTTCTTTTCTGTTAAATACATATTTTCTTGCTTCACTCTAGTTTTTACCCTATTTCCTGGTAAGTTTATGTTTAACTTTATGAGAAATTGTTGTTATCCAGAGGGGCTTTACCATTTCCTATTCTCACCATTGATGTGTGAGAATTCCAGTTACTCCAGGGCATTCCTAATACTTGGTATTGTCAGGTATTTCCATGTTGATGATGATGTTGATATGGATGAGGATGAGGACGATGGTGGTGTTAGGCTGCCTAATAGGTACGTAGGGGTTTCTCTTTGTGGTTTTAGTTTATATTTTCCCTAATTGCTAATGATATTGAACTTAAGTTGATGTGATTGCTTGCCATCCATATATCTTCACTGGTAATGTACTTCTGATGATTTTTGTGTGTTCATAAATGATACTGGAATTTTACTTTTCTTATAATGTCTTTGTCTGGTTTTAGTATCAAGATAATTAGAGGCTCATAAAGAGAGTTGCAAAGTGTTCCTCTTCTATTTTCTGGAAGGAACTATAGAATTGGTGTTATTTTCTTTTATTCTTTAAAGATTTTATTTATTTTTTGACAGAGAAAGAGACAGTGAGAGAGGGAACACAAGCAGGGGGAGCGGGAGAGGGAGAAGCAGGCTTCCTGCAGAGCGGGGAGCCCGATGCGGGGTTCCATCCCAGGACCCTGGGATCATGACCTGATCCGAAGGCAGACGCTTAACGACTGAGCCACCCAGGCGCCCCGGTGTTATTTTCTTTTTGACTGACAAATTCTCTAGTGAAACTACCTGGCCCAGAATGTTCTTTTTTGGAAGGACTGTTTTTAAGTACAGATTTAATGTCCATAATAGATAAAGGGTTCAATTTCATTCTTATGCAAGGGGATATCTAGTTTTCTCAGTACAATTTACTGAAGAGGGTACACTTTACCAACTGTGTTCTTGGCACTCTTGTTGAAGGTCAGTTGACTGCAAATCAGTGTATTTATTTTAGGTCTCTCTATTCTGTTCCATTGGATCATGCTTTTAAAAATCAATTCTGGGGTGCCTGGGTGGCTCAGTAGGTTAAGCATCTGCCTTTGGCTCAGGTCATGACCCCAGGGTACTGAGATCAAGCCCCATATCAGGCTGCCTGCTCAATGGAGAGTCTGCTTCTCCCTCTCCCTCTGCTCCTCCCCCCCCCCGCCCCGCTCATGCTCTCTCTCTCTCTCTCTCTCGCTGGAGCTCTCTCTCAAATAAATATTTATTTAAAAAATTAATTCTTCCAGTCTCTGCCTTTTAATTGGCTTGTTTAATCCTTTTACATTTATTTTAATTCTTGATAAGTTGGACTTTATATGCATTTTGCTATTTTCTTTTTGTATGATTATTATCTTTTTATCCCCTATTCTTCCATACTGCTTTCTTTTCTGTTAAATATTTATTTTCTAGTTGACCATTTAAATATCCTTGTGTTTCATTTACTACATATTTTTGAGCTATTTTATTATTGGTTGCCCTAGGGATTATTATCAATATATTAACATATTAACAACTTTTATCAATCTCTTTTGGATTAATACCAATTTCATTTCAATATTATACGAGAACATTGCTTCTGTATAGTTTCATTCCCCCTCCTTTGTGCTTTCTTTTTAAAGATTTTATTTATTTATTTGACAGAGCGAAACACAGTAAGAGGGGGAACACAGCAGGGGGAGTGAGAGAGGGAGAATCAGGCCTCCCGCGGAGCAGGGAGCCCGATGCGGGGCTCGATCCCAGGACTCTGGGATCATGACCTGAGCTGAAGGCAGACACCCAATGACTGGGCGACCCAGGTGCCCCTCCTTTGTGCTTTTATTGTCATACAAATTGCATGTTTGTTCATTGTGTGCCCATTAACAAAGATTTTTATAATTATTGCTTTATGCAGTATCATTTAAATGAGATGGGGGAAATATTATTAACACAAAATATATTTACACCGCATTTTATATTTGCCAAAGTAGTTACATATACCACTGTTCTTCATTTCTTCATGTGGATTCAAGGTCATTTACTGTCATTTCGGCCTGCATGGACTCCCCTTAATATTTATTCTAAGACATGTCTGCTAGCAACAATTGTGTTTATCTGGGTATGTCTTAAATTCATCATTTTATAGGGTATTTTTCCTGAAAATAGAATTCATGGTTTACAATCTTTTTTTCTTTCAGCACTTCTAGTGTTATCATCCCACTATATTTTAGCCTCCATTATTTTTGATGAGACATTATTATAAATCCCTTGTATGTGATAAGTCTCTTGCTCTCTGCCTCTATCTCTTGATTTGATTATGATATATCTAAATGAAGATCTCTTTGAGTTTATCCTAGTTGCAGTTTGTTAGGCTTCTTTGATGTATAGATTGTTTGTGATCAACTTGGGAAGATCTGGCCATTATTTCTTCAAATATAGTTTCTGCCCACTTCTCTCTTCTCTCACTCCCCTCCTCCACCCCAAATACATTTTTCTAAGAGTTTTATAGTTTTAACTCCTATGTTTAAGTCCTTATTCATTTCGAGTTAGTTTTTGTATTTGGACTAAGGAGAAAGTTCAACTTCATTCTATTACATGTGAATGTTGTTTTCCTAGCACAGTTGGTTGAAAAGACGGTATGTGCCTATTGCATAGTTTTGGCACCCTTGCCAGAAATCATCTGACCACATATGTATGGGTTTATTTTTGGTTTCTCATTTCTATTCCATTGGTCTATATGTCTGTCTTTATGTCAGGACAGCACAGTTTGTAGTAGGTTTTGAAATCAGAAAGTATGAATCCTACAACTTCATTCTTTTTCTGTATTATTTTGGCTCTTCAGGGTCCTTTGAGATTCTATATGGATTAGGATGAGATTCATATGGATTAGGATTTTATTTCTGCAAAAAGTGTCATTGGGATTTTGATAGGAATTTCAAAGAATCATTAAATGGCTTTGGGTAATACTGTCATATTAAATTAAGTCTTCCAGTCCATGATAATAGGATGTGTTTCTGCTTTATTATGTCTTCTTTAATTTCTTTTGATTATGTTTTGTAGTTTTCAGAATATGAGGGTTTTATCTCCTTGGCATATTTGTTAATATTTTATTTTTGATGCTATTGTGAAGGGATTTTTTTCTCATTTCCTCTATAGGATTATTCATTGCCAGTGTATGATGATCTTTTTCAGTTCAAATATATTCTTGTTCATTTTCTGTTATATTGATTACTAAGAGAGGGAAGATGAATTCTCCAAGTATGTGAATGTGTCCAATTATCCTTTCCATTTTATCAGTTTTTGTTTCATGTATTTTTAAGCTCTATTTTTAGAGCTAAACCAATTTTACTTTATTTAGCTTTACTTTTTGCATGGTACATTCTGTATTGTCTTACTTTTATCCTAATTATGTTTAAAGTGGATTTCTTGTAGATAACACATATTTGGGTATTTTAAAATTAATTCCATAATCTAGTTTAGCATTTTAATACTTATTTTCTGTTTTATCCCTCAAGTGCTGCTGCTGGTGGTGGTCATGGTAGTTGTCTTCTCCTCTTCTCCCCTCTCCTCCCCTTTATGCTTCTCAACATCTTTTCTTCTTCTTTTTGTGTTTATTGTTTCCCGCCTTCATAGGGATTACTTGAATATTTTAGTCAACCATTTTATCTTTTGTTTTTTACTATATAATTTTGTATTTTGGGGGGGTGAGGGGAGGGGCAGAGGTAGAGGGAGATAGTGAATCTTAAGCAGGCTCCATGCCCAGCACGGAGCCCGACTCGGGGCTCAATCCCATGACCTTAAGATCATGACCTGAGCCAAAATCGAGAGTCAGGCTTAACTGACTGAGATACCCAGGTGCCCTTTTACTATACATTTTTGAATAAAATACTAGTTTCTTTAGAGTTTACTATATGCATTTTAGAATTATTATTTTACCACTTCAAGTGAAATGTAGAACTCTTACCACTATATATATCCCTTACTCTCCTTTATTTTGTAGTTGTCCAATGAATTACATCTACAGACATTTAATACTGAATCAGACACAGTAATCTTTTGCTTTCAACAATACATGTTTCAAAGAACTCAAGAGAAGATATAGATATATACCATTTCTGTCACTTTTCCTTTATTCATAATGTTACAAGTTTCTCTGTTTCCCTTCACTTTTGAAAAATTTCCTGCAGCATTCCCTTAGTTTCCTTCATCTGAGAATGTCTTTAATTCAGTTTAATTCCTGGCATTTATTTTTTCTGGATACAGAATTCTGAGTTAACCTTTTCATTCAGCACTTCATAAATACATCTCCACTGCCTTCTGACCTCCATGGTTTCTGAAGAAAAATGTATATTCCTTCAAAATGTTACTCCCCCATATGCAATGCATTAGTTTTCTCTGGCTATATTCAAAGACATTTTATTTAGTTTTCATATTTTATTCAGTATTCAGATTATAGTTTTCCTTGGCAGAGATTTCTATGCATTAATTCTCTTTAAAATTAGTTGAATTTTGGAACCTGTAACTTTGAGATTTTTAGGTATTACTTCTTCTTCAAATGTTTTCTGACACAAATTTTTATCTCCTCCTAGGACACTAATGATACAAATGTGAGATGTTTTTGTGTTTCTCCGCATATTGTAGAAGCTTTTTTTTTTTTACTTTCTTTGTTATGCAGATTGGATAATTACTATTGCTGTATCTTCAAGTTCACTAACCCTTTATTCTGTCATTCCCATTCTGCTCTTGTGGATTTCCAGTGATTTTTTTTTTTGTGCATTATTTTGTTTTATATATATTTGCATATTGATATATTTTGCATTTATATTCATTTCAAAAGTATCTTTTCTTATCATACAGTTGGAATAGTTGCTTTATTTTTATTTTTTCATACAGTCAGAATAGTTGCTTTAAAGTCTTAATTTCAACATCTGTTTCATCTCCATATTGGTTTCTGTTGTCTTTTCCCTTGAAAGTTTTTGAGATTTTCCTATTTCTTTTATGTCAAGTAATTTTAGATTTTTATCCTGGACATTTTGAATACTAGGTTATTCTGTAGAAAATGTTTCCATTTTAGCAGGAAAGCCTATCTAAGTATAGGCTACAATTTCTACTCTGTCTTCTGTGCACTAATATTCCTAGGTCAGTTCATTTTTTTTTTTTTTAAGATTTTCTTTCTTTCTTTAGAGAGTGTGAGTGGGGGGAGGGGGAGAGGGAGAGGGAGAGAATCTCATGCAGACTCCCTGCTGAGCCTGGAGCCTGACATGGGGCTGGATCTCAGGAGCATGAGATCACAACCTGAGCTGAAATCAAGAGTCAGATGCCTAACCTACTGAGCCTTCTAAGTGCTTCCCCTATGTCAGTTCATTTTTTAAAGTATTTACAGTACTCTTTAGTTCTATATATCTCTCAGTGAAGAGTTTGGACTGAGCTGGTGGTCTACCTCATAGTTCAATTCTAAAAGCCCTTCATAGGTTGTTTATGATCAGATTGATGTGTGAGCATTTCTGTAGCAAGTCATTGAGTTCATACCAAACTTCACGTGATTGTTTTGTTGAGCTCACTCCTCACTGTCATCTCCTAGCTTGAAGTATCCACCTTCTGTGGCTGTCTGGTTAGAAACTGGGGCTCTCTCATACATTTCTGATGGTTATGTATACCTCAGTTTCCAAGAAATGGGAGAGGGTAGAGTAAGGAAAAAGCAATGGCAATTTTCCCCACAATCTTGGTACCACATTTCCTTTGGTCACAGAGAAAGTTCCCTTTCTTCTGAGTTGTAAGGACTGTTTAGTGCCACTGATTTCACCATTGCCACCTCCTTTGCTGCCTTGGGATTGCGTGGGTGGTAGAAAAGGGGGGGGGCACTAAAATAAAACTTGACATCTTTTCTACATTATCTGACCCTTATTGGTACTCTTGCTTATTTCTCAGACACGAAAAAGAGAGACTCCCTTGATGCTATTTCTATTGACAAATGACACTCAGTTCTGGGTTTGTGGTTGTCTTTCACTCTAGGCCTGGGCCTAATGGAGGAAAAATACAAAGAGGATAATTTCCACTAAATCATATTATGTTGAGTTTGGGTCTTACCCCAATCTGCCTGCTACAATTACTTTTTAGAGTATTTCAATAACTTCTTCACTAACTCAGGGATTTTAGTTACATGCAGTTGAAGAACACGTTTGAGTGTACTTATTCCATTATAACTGAAACCAAGATGTCTTCTTTACTTTTAATGAATATAACAACTTTGATTCCCAACCAGTTACAGACATATTCCTTAGGCAAAAGACATGACTTCCCTTTGTAATTTAATTATTGTCTTGTGTAATCTCAGATCATCTAGTATTTGAAATCAATATTTGAAAAATAATTTAGAAATAACTCAGTTCTTTTGTTTATGTAACAAAGTTGCCCAAGATAAATTTTCTAGTTAGTCAAATAGGATGCAATTTAGTCTTTGAAAAATTGCTATATTTATGAACAAGAGACATAAGATGAGAGTCACTTTTAATATCAAAGTAAACAAACATCAAAACAATGATCTGGTCATTGGTTTAAAGAACTATACAGTTATTATTTTAAAATTCTGTAATTTATTGACTTAATCAATAGGTGTTTATTTAGTTGAGGCACTATGCTAGTTACTAAAGGCAAATACAAAGAAGATGGAGCTTTGTGAAAATTAGACAAGAGGGGAGAATAATAATTATATTTCATTCTTTGTGTTATCATTGTCATATAACAAACCACTCCAAAACACTGAGTGGTTAAAACAATTGCTTTATTATGTTTATTTATTCTGTCTATCAAGAATTTGAACAGAGTGCAGATGGTTTGTCTCACATCCACCATGTGTGGGGTTTCAACTGGGAGGACTGAAAGGCTGGCAGTAACTTGTTAATTGAGACTGTAGTCCATCTGAATGTTTGTTTACTCATATATTTGGTGGTTGAAGTAAACGTCTTACATAGTGCATCAGAGTTCTAGGAGTCTCTGAACTGAAGATCCTTTCATTACTCAGCCTCAAAAGTCACAGAGAATTATTTTACCATACTTATCTGTTAAAACAGTCACAAGCTTGCTCAGATTCAAGGGGTAGAGACTTAACTCTTCCTCTCAAAGAATGAAATTCCCAGATCGTACTGTGCAAGAGAATGTGGATTTTGAGAGATGGTTACAGCCATCTTTGGGAATCTGCCACAACTCCACAGAA
Organism: Eumetopias jubatus; assembly: GCF_037043125.1. NCBI lineage: Eukaryota > Metazoa > Chordata > Mammalia > Carnivora > Otariidae > Eumetopias > Eumetopias jubatus. The sequence goes on from NW_028274817.1 coordinate 96,458,221, forward strand.
TGTAAGCTCCACAGGGTTTATGTATCATTTATATTTGCCAACTCACCACCTGTATTTTCAGTATTTCAATATTGACAGAATATTTCAATAACAGTTTAAACTGAGTTTTGAAGGTTAAACAGTTGTTTGCAAGGGATATAAAGGAGGATTAAGGAATTCCAGAATGAGAAAACAGTGCATACAATGGCACAGAATACATGAAACAGTATGTTCTATTTGAAGAACCATAAAGAGTTACAATTATTGAAATTTATTGTACCACAATGAAACTGGGAGCATATGAGGCTGGATAGGTTCCCACTGACAAGTCCTTAACAAGACTATATGGATCCCTAGAGTCTATGATTTACTTCACTTTTTGGGCCTGTTAAGAAGACAACTGATTTTGGCAATATTCATCATTCATTTATTCAATAAAGAATTACTATGCCAATTCCTTGTTCCAGTTCTCTGTTCCCATAAGAGTTCTGTTACAGTTACAGAAAATATTTGCCTATCACCATATGTATTTCACTCATTGACAAGAATATGAGCTCCTAGAGCATAAGACCCAACACCTAGCAGAGTAAACGACATATTAAAATTTAGAAATGTGTATACACACACACACACACACACACACACACGGAGTTTAGCAGAAAGAAACAGCTGTGATGCAGATCCAGCAGATTCATCCAAGCTCTTGACTCATCTGATTTATCCCAATTTGGAGTAAGAAAACCTACTACTTCTCTCTGTATTAGTGAGTTAGTGGATGCAGGTAGCCTCTCAGTGAAGCAAGGGCATCTTTGGATAAAGCAGCTCTTTTTAGGTGAGGGCAATTCCTGCAGAGTCCTGACAGGGTGGGGCTGTCAGCCAGCTGCACTCTCACCAGCTGGGGGAGTAAGTCCTTCATTCATGAAAGGTGACCTGGGCAGAACATCACAGTGCATCTGCACCTATTGATTCCCACTCATTCTTCAGGTTCTCAATCTAATGTCATTTCTTTCTGGAATCATACTAGAAAGTTAGAAATATGTTCCTATAACACCATATCATCACTCACTTTAGTAGTGATCCAGGTTGTCTTTACTTGCACAGCGTCCACTGTCCCCATGAGCCTGAGTTCAATGAGGTAGGAACTATGGTCATCTTATTTAATCACTGAATCCCCAACAACCAGCATGGTGCCATGCTTGTAAGAGATGCTTAATAAGTATACTTAGAAAGAATGAAAATCCCCAAGCACTTTGGTTTCCACAAGAAATAAGTTGGTGATGGCCTCACTTATCACCTAATATAACTTTCTAAGAAATATAACTTCACTTGGAAAAAAGAACCATGGTATATTTCTTGGGTTTCTGGGGAATACTAGTATATATAGTGAATTACTATTTCTTTTTTATAACGATTTTTTAAAATTATTTATTTATTTGTGAGAGAGAGCGCACGAGAAGGGGTGGGTCAGAGGGAGAAGCAGACTCCCCGCTGAGCAGGGAGCCTGATGCGGGACTCAATCCCTGGATCCAGGATCATTACGTGAGCCAGACGCTTAACCAACTGAGCCACCCAGGCACCCAGCGAATTACCATTTCTAATCATAGACTTTGCAAACTTTTTAAAATAAGAATCTTAAAAGAGCAGTCATAGGTTTATGTGGCAATCCCTTTCCGCTTCTTTATTTGATAAAGCCTTTCTCTATATATGGAGTTTTTTCGAAGTAAACTGTTTATTTTAAAGAACAAGATTTTTTTTTAAAGGGTTAATCAGCTCCAAAGAAGCAGAGTTCTGGGCATGAATGAGAGCTCTGCTCCTCCACTAACTGATGAAATGTTCTGCACAACTTACCCAGTTTGGTCAGCTTAAAAATATTCCCTTTGAAATCAGGAGTGCAAAAATGAATTTCTACCTATTTGGTAGGCATTAGATTGTACTATCCTAGTTGTTTACTCTGAGAAATTTGCCTCTTGGGTAGAATATCGATTTTCCTTCGTTCAGTTCTGTATGTTCATCTGGCCCATATAGCACTTGGGGATTGCGCAGAGCCTTTGCTACTAGGATTTTATTTTAGATGTTCTACATCGCAAGTTTCTAGCATAGGTGAAAATGAGCCAAACATGCCAGATATATTCCACCTAAAACTGATTTCGTAACTTTTCTAGGCCTTTAACAAAACTTTCTTTTTTCTTTCTTGGTTGTAGAAAATAACTTATTGAGTTCAGAGTAATCAAGCTATTACATTGTGTCCTTGTTAATCATCCTGTAATATTATCCTGCTGTAATTTGATGAAAATAGAGCAACCAAATAATTTCTATTAAAATAACACAAGTTCTATCTTCTATTGCCTCACTTGTGATTGCTTTTGACAGATACAATTAAGTAATTCAATCATCAGTTATAAGAGATTACAATCAACACAAAAGTCTCAAAATTCTGGATGACACTTACAAAGGAAAACACCCTATAAAGATCTAAAATGAAATATATGAGTTTTCTGCAAGATGCCATCATGGTTGGGACCCCTGGGTATCTCAGTCAGTTAAGCGTCTGCCTTCAGCTCAGGTCATGATCCCAGGGTCCTGGGATTTAGTCCTGCATGGGGCTCCTTTCTGAGCAAGGAGCCTGCTTCTCCCTCTGCCCCTCCCCCCTGCTTGTATGTACGTGCACTCTCTCTGACAAATAAACAAATAAAATCTTAAAAAAAAAAAAAAGATGCCATCATGGTTATTTCTGTTGTAATTGAAAAAATTAATTGCTCTAATTTGTCTTTAAATCTGATTGGAAACTCTGCCTGAAGTTTGTTAATTGGAGATAATACAGGCCATGTCTAGGGTCAGAAAGAGGGTAAGGAAGAACGGGGGTTATGTCCCATCCTACTGAACATACAATTTAATTCAAATGTAAGACTTTCCTTCAGTCTGGGATGGTATCATCCTAATTTCAGTAGGGTCTACTGTAGTAGTAGTAATACTAAAGTTAATATTTTACAGATATGCTCAATATGTCTCCTACAATAAAACTTAAGATTTTGGGGGTGCCTGGGTGGCTCAGTCATTTAAGCGTCTGACTCTGGATTTTGGCTTCTCAATCCAACTACAAGCTGACTTCCAGAGTACCTTTCTATATTCTCTAGGCCTTTAGAGAACACTAAGACAAATTTCTTCAGATTGGCATTTAGTTTGATTTTGTATTTTTACGGAGTGTCTTGATGGTAATTTGGTATGGTGTTACATTCAGTTTCCTTATGCCCCCCTCTTTTAAAATATTTTATTTATTTGAGAAGGAGAGAGAGAGAGTGCACATAAGCATGGGAGAGGGAAGGGTAGAGGCAGAGGGAGAAGCAGAGTCCCCACTGAGCAGGGAGCCCAATGTGGGGCTTGATCCCAGGACTCTGGGATCATGACCGGAGCCACTTAAATGACTGAGCCACCCAGGCACCCCCCCCCATCCTTATGCCCCTTTAAGAAAAAAAAATAAAAGAGGCAAGTATGGCAAAATATTTGTATGGAAAAACAGAAAGGAAGTAATAATTTTGTTTTCATACTTAATGGCTAAGTTCATTTTTAATTAATATCCCTAATAGACTTTTAGGTGTTTGTTTAAAATTAAAAGCAGCTTTTATCATTTATTCTGGTGTTTCTGTGTTAATTTTAAAAACAGTGTCAAAAGACATATGAAATAGACCTACTCCATTAATTTTCAATAAACATTTTCCTAGGGAATGAATTTATTTATCAAGAATATATGATATCAAATCATTATGTCAAATGATTTAAAAATATGAAATAAAATTTGGTTCTTCTGCCTTGAACTCTTATGATCCTCTTATATTGAGTGAGTTACTTAGAATTACCATGTAATCCAAAAATGCAATAGAATAGCTATAAAGACTTTGATTTTGTATTACTTTGCCTCTGAGAATGTAATATTGTAAGCCTTATATTGATACTGGTAGATTTTTAAAAAATATTCAAAAGCAAATGGAAATTTCCTCATTAATTACATTTGATGTATACGTTTGGAGTACATTTTTGGTATATTTTAATGATTTAGGTTCTCATACAATTGCAGTCACATACTGGTCATGTCCACAGTTTGTTTGACTGAGCTGGATGATCAAAATGGCTAACTCTTGGGGTGCCGGGGTGCCTCAGTTGGTTAAATGTCCAATTCTTTTTTTTTAAGATTTTATTTATTTATTTGCCAGAGAGAGAGAGAACGCACAAATAGGGGAGTGGCAGACAGAGGGAGAAGCAGGCTCCCCACTGAGCAAGGAGTCCAATACAGGACTCGATCCCAGAACCCTGGGATCATGACCCGAGCCGAAGGCAGATGCTCAACCCGACTGAGCCACCCAAGCATCTAATAAGGGTCCAATTCTTAATTTTGGCTCAGGTCATGATTAGGGTTCTGAGATTTAGCCCCATCTCTCCTAAGATTCTTAAGATTCTCTTACTCCCTCTGCAATGCCCCCCCCCAAAAAGGGTAACTTTCACAACTGGCAGTTTATACTGATTGTTGACTGGCACCTAAACTGGGCCATCATTAGAAGTGCCTATATGTAGTCTATTATGTATCTCCCAGGTAGCTAGATTTTCCACATGACAACTGGTTTCACATAGAACATGTATCCCAAGAGAACCAGGTGAAGGATGCAGGACATTTTCTTTCTTTCTTTCTTTCTTTCTTTCTTTTTTTTTTTTTTTGGTAAGTTGCTATTTATCATTAACATGTAATGTATTACTTGTTTCAGGGATACAGGTCTGTGATTCATCAGTCTTTTTTTTTTTAAGATTTTATTTATTTATTTGAGAGAGAGAGAGAGAAACAGTATGAGAGGGGAGAAGGTCAGAGGGAGAAGCAGGCTCCCCGCTGAGCCGGGAGCCTGATGTGGGACTCGATCCCAGGACTCCGGGATCATGACCTGAGCTGAAGGCAGTCGCTTAACCAGCTGAGCCACCCAGGCGCCCTGTGATTCATCAGTCTTAACACCATTCACAGCACTTGCCATAGTACATACCCTCCACAATGTCTATCACCCAGCCACCCCATCCCTCCCACCCCCCTCCACTCCAGCAACCCTCAAGTTTGTTTACTGAGATTAAGAGTCTCTTATGGTTTGTCTCCCTCTCTGGTTTCATCTTGTTTCATTTTTCCCTCCCTTCCCCTATGATCCTCTGTCTTGTTTTTCAAATTCCTCATATTAGTGAGATCATATGATACTTGTCTTTCTCTGATTTACTTATTTCGCTTAGCATAATACCCTCTAGTTCCAACCATGTTGTTGCAAATGGCAAGATTTCATATTTTTGATGGTTGCATAATATTCCATTGTGTGTGTGTGTGTGTGTGTGTGTGTGTGTGTGTGTGTGTGTGTGTATCACATCTTTATCCATTCATCTGTTGATGGACATCTAGGCTCTTTCCATAGTCCGGCTATTGTGGACATTGCTGCTATAAACATTGGGGTGCATGTGCCCCTTCAGATCACTACATTTGTATCTTTGGGGTAAATATCCAGTAGTGCAATTGCTGGGTCATAAGGTAGCTCTATTTTCAACTTTTTGAGGAACCTCCATACTGTCTTCCAGAGTGGCTACAACAGCTTGCATTCCCACCACCAGTGTAGGCAGGTTTCCCTTTCAGATGCAGGACATTTTCTGACTTAGAAACAAAGTTAGGCAGCATTACTTCAGCCACATTCTATTGGTTACAATTAAGAAAGGGAACATAAGGCCCACCTTTCAGTGAGAAAAGTGTTAAGTAATGTGTAGGCATGCTACAATGGAGTAAGCTTCCTTGAATAATTTAGGGTCCCGGGATTGCCAAAGTTTCTGGGGATGAAAAAGTCTTGCTGAGAGGTGGGAAAATGGGGTGGACGTAGGGGGAGAAGCAGGAAATCTTAAATTTAGGGGCATAAAAATGGAGTTGAAGACGAAAGTTAGGTGAGGAAAGGTCATGTTGAAAGTAGGGAGTTGTGAATAGAAACACATCTTGATTAAAGAGTTGGAAAGAGCAAGAGAGTCTCTAGGCAAATGGCAAGGTTAAAGAAGCAGGGGATCAGGGGAATACTGGTGAATCTTACTCTCTGACCTTGGGCAGAAGCTGGCTACCTTGTGAGGTCCTTTACTTATTTAGAGGTTCTTGGGATGGCTGCCTGCTTCTGGCTGTTGTTTGGTTATGGAAATCTTGACACAGTCTCAGTTTGAGGTCTCTTGGTTAGAATATTTCTCCAGTCTCAGTAGCTCTCATATTTCTTTAGTTGTGAAAAATGAACCCAACAATTTATAACTTGACAGGAGGTTTAGCAGAGCAAACTGGTATAAGGTGCCGTCCATCTGGGGTGGCATTTCCACAATAGCAATTAGGTACTTGTAAGTCACATAAAGGATGATCAGGAAGTTCTAAAGGGAAGGCAGGTTTGATTTGTTGATTATAGGACTGAGTATATTTTATTAACCCTTGATAGTATGTGAGGATGTCAGATTGTCTCAAGTTAGAATTTTCTGCAAGCCAAGATGAATAAGGCATCCTCATGGACCCACCCGTGAGAAGTTCAAAATGTGGAAAGAGCAGTGAAAATTCTGAGTCATAAGAGGAAATGGGATGTTCTCATGGCCATGGTAAGTTCAGTTCTTAAAAACAGTTTAGCTAGTCTGCTCTTGAAGGTAATGTGGACTCTTTCTATGGTGCCTGATGACAGAGAATGGTAAGAGAAGTGAAGACTTTCACTAATGTGTTGCCTTTTCAATTTCCTGTATAATCCTCCCAATGAAAAGTGATCTTCTGACCATATACACAATAGAGGGGATACTCTTGAGTGGGGATGATTCATTCTAGGAAAACTTTGGCAATTAGTGTTGCTGAGGCATTCTGGCAAGGGAAAACCTCTAATCATTTAGAAGACCTGCAGATTAGGGTGAGTATATATGGGGAGTCTTGTGCTTTTGGTAGCTTAATAAAATATATTTGTGATGGAAGGAAGGTCAGTGTTGGGGGTCAATATGCACTTCTCTTCCTTGCCCCACAAAGTACACACAGTTTTCCTAGGATTGTGTTTTTAGCATATGAAGCAAGTAGCAACTGCTTGGTCCAAATAAAAGCTAAAAGGTCCAAACTGTTGTTTGTCTGATATATCTGGCAATTTATCCATTCCATGGTGGGTCATATCATTTAAACTATACACTGTGACATGCATAACAGACCTAAGAGCCAATGAGTGGCCATCTTGATGTATCTGAAGTCAGTGGATTGAACATCTGACTTTTCCCCATCCAGTTCCTTCTAAGTCTGAAGTTATTATATGGGTCAAATAGACATCTTTTATTATTTCCCTGGGAGTCATTCTAAAGAAGTTGTTTCTCTCACCGGGAGGGTGAATAATTCCATCAGGAGTCGTCCTTGAAGCAGCATGGGGGGAGGGAGGCACAGTCCCAAGGCTTGTAGGCCACTAGGATTTCTTAGGTGGTTCGGGAAGAGGATGCTAATTTAACATGTTTATCAACTAATTTATTTTTGTGGTCACTGTCTGGGTTTTCTACGCTATGCCCCTCTGTTTTAACTATAGCAGTCTGCTCGGGATGATAACAATGCCTCTAGAAGTTGATATTTCAGGTCCGTTTTTAATGGGAATACCAGCGGCTGTCATGAATCTTCTGTTTCCATAACATACCAACATCATGTGTTACCCTAAAGGCACAACGGCTGTCAGTATAAATGTTAACCTTCATTCCCTCTGCTCTTATGCAAGCCTGAGTGAGAGCAACTAATTCAGCCATCCGAGCTGATTTAACATTTAGCTTGGCTTGATATTCAAGAGGTTTGTGTTGATCAGTGATGGCATATCCAAACTGGCAGGTCCCATACTCCCTCCGGATGCAGGAGCCATCAACATAAATAATGAGGTCAACTTGGGTGCGGGAGTTTTCTGATAAATCTATCCTAGGACAAAATAATGATCGAGTGTTAGTGAAGTAATCATGGGGGATTCTGTCAGTGGGTAAAGGAAGCAGGGTAGCAGGATTAAGTTTCTGACAGTGATGTAGGGTGGTACAAGAAAGGAAGAGTGGTAAAATTGCATAAGAAGTCAAGATGCTTAAAAGTTCTGTGTGTATTCATTAAGAAATTGGGTCTGTACAGCATGAGGAGCATTTATGTCAAGCAGTTGACCTAATCCTAATCAGAAGCAGTTTAGACAATTTTGTTGGCAGTTGCAGCCACAGCACACAGGCAAGGGGGATATGCCTTAGCTGCTGGGTTTAAGGCCAAGCTTTAATACCCCACAAGTCTCTGGTGTCCATCATGCTGTTGGGATAATACCCCCTAGGGCATGGGTCTCTCATTCATGCACAAATAAGGAAAAAGGCAGAATAATTGAGAAGCCCATGGGTGGGAGGTGAAAGCAGAGAGCCCTTAAGTTTCTCCAAAGCATCTTTTGATAAGGATTCTAGATTACTAGGTCTGGGGATGACTCCCTAGTCACAGCATAGAGGAGTAAAGCAATCATAAAAAATTAGACGTCCACATCTTACAGTATCCCACAAGACCCCGAAAACTTTTTCATTCTTTTTCAGGGAGAGAAAATTGTTAGATTCTTTGTTTGCAGAGATAGTTTTTCCTATGGCTGAGATGTCATTACCAAGATCTTACACACACATAGCATAACTGAATTTTGTCTCTATCCACCTTGTGCCCCTTTCTTGCTAATGGTTTAAGAAGGTTTTCGAGTGTCCGGAGTGTCTGTCCTAATTGTCAGAACATACAAGGAGATCATCTACATATTGGATTATAATGGACCCTCCTGGGATTTTTAAAGTTTTTCAGCTTGGTAATTAGGGTACACAAGGATAGGTAGGGACCTCAGTAAATTCTTGGGGCATAAAAGCGCAGGCATATTGTTGGCTTTCCCAGGTGAAGGCAAGCAAATGTTAGGATTCCTTATGAAGGGGAATACTAAAAAAAGCTGAACACAAATTGATGATTGTGAAATACTGGGTGCCGGAAGGAATAGTAGACGGGACAGTGTTAGGATTCCACACCAAAGAAAGTCTAGATCTGGCAATTTTATTGAGAGCTCTTGAACTAACCAATGTCCTTTTTCCCATTTGTTTTTCTTAATGGCCAACATGGGAGTATTACATGGACTATAAGAAGATTTTTGTCTAATAAACTCTGGAATTGTGGGCAGAGCCTCTCAAATCTTTCTGGTTTTAGATGATATTGAAGAATCCTGGGGAGGGACATGAAGGGATTTATTTCTACTTTGAAGGGTTCTGCACGTTGTAGGTACCCAATACTGATGGAATTTTTTTGCCCCCCAATAAGGAATTTTATCTAACAGTTGATTTAGATCTTCAGTTAAATGAATGGTAAGTTGAAGGGGGACAAGAAACTCAGGCAGGTTGGACAAAGCTCTAGGGGACATACACATGAAGGGGTGGATTTAAGGACCTGTAGAAGCAGTCCTTCAATGGCACAGTGAATTTTGATACCATAATTCACCGAGAAGATCCCTCCTTAACAGAATTATTTGGGTGGTAGAACTGAGAAGGAAGTTCTTTTGAGCTTTTAGAGGTCCCACAGAAATGTTAAGAGGTTGAGATAGAGGAAATCATGAGGCAAATTATCAAAACCCACCAATGTTAAACTTTCGTGACTCCAAGGAAGGGAGAGAGGAAATGAAGAGGCTATAAAAGTGGAATGTGTTGCCCCTGCAGCACTGAGAAATTTGGTAAGGTGCCCTTTAACTTGGAGGGCTGTTTTCTCTTGTGAGTTTACTTGCAGTTGAGGGCAGTAGGCGTTTACTTCCATGGAGGGAGTCAATAATATTCTGACGTGAAAGGCACTTGGGCTTCCAGACAATCCTAGACCCATTGTCTTTTTCTCCTTACAATTTTGTCAAGTGTCTTGATCAAGGAGAACCTGTAATTCTGGAGCTTGCCACAAATTAAAATTTTCAGGTTCTTCTGTTTTTTCTTTTTAAAGATTTTATTTATTTATTTGACAGAGAGAGACACAGCGAGAGAGGGAACACAAGCAGGGAGAGTGGGAGAGGGAGAAGCAGGCTTCCCACAGAGCAGGGAGCCCGATGTGGGGCTCGATCCCAGGAGCCTGGGATCATGACCTGAGCCGAAGGCAGACGCTTAACAACTGAGCCATCCAGGCGCCCAGGTTCTTCTGTTTTAATTGCAATGTCATAAGATTGCATTGTGTATTTTCCAAGTTTTTAGAAATGCTATCTTTAGAATGCTGGGCTAATATCTGGACTGCAGACATGATTGCGTTTTGCCAGTTACTATTATTGTCCTGTAATGTGTCACGGAGCTCTGGTCTGAGACTATTTACAAAGCTTATGGGAAGTCACTTCTGGCTCTGCATGTCCTTTCTGTGTTGTCTTCAATTAGTGGTGATAGCCAGAGTTGCAACTCTTTGTTGATTACAATTTTTAATACATGACCAGTCAATTTTTGTGGGATAGACCTGAGGGATGTCCCCTAGTTAATTTTCTCTTACTTCTTTTAGTTTCTAGTGGGAATCAAGTAGTCTCAGGCTCTTGAAGTTCTTCAAAAAAATGCTATCTGACTTTTTAAACCAAAGGGAAGCATCTTGAAGCCCAACCAATAGGTGGATAAATTGATAAAAATTTAGGAATTCTACACAATATGCTCCTAGAACAGTTCTAAATTGTTCAGTAAACCTTCCTTTCCTTTTGGAGGTCAGAAAAGTACTTGGTGATGGCATGTAATCTGGACCAATACTAAGGTTTAAGTAGCTCTTCTGTCAGCCTCACTTGGAATGGTAGAGGCTGTACCCTAAGCTTCAGGGTGTTTAGGGCCTGGGGGTAGAACTGATGAAGGATATTCTGGGGAGAAGGCTAGAGAGGGCTAGGAGTGAAATAGGTGAGTGTCATGGGTGAGGCTCTACACAGCTCAGAAAATTTTTTTCTGAAAACATTGTTTAAGAGCCTCAATAGTTTGAGGGAGGCTTGAATTATTTAGTCATTTTTCACCTTTGAACCAAGCAAAATAAGCAGACCATTTTGTGTCCAAGATTTTTGTTCTTTTATTCCAGGGCTCCTTTTAGGTGGACTAATTTGAGGATATCTTAGGAACCCCAAAGGGGTCATTACAGCTCAGGAGAATATAGTAAACTTTTGCCAGGGAGAAAGAAAGTAGATAGTATTAAGGCTAAAATAGTTAAGCATAGAGTCAGGAGGAGTTTGAGGAAGAGGGTGGTTTTCATTCAACCACGAAGATCCTCTGTTCTTGACTAATGATATCTATACACATATGAACAGATAGGCCTGGGACTCTAATCTAGCTTCTGTCTGCCTGTGACTCTAACTCAACTTCTAGAGTATATTTGATTTTTAAGAATCAAAATCTGTTCTCACCATGCTTCAATGGATATTTATACAGAACACTGGAATTTGAAATCAGACTCACCACTGGATACCCAAATAAGCAAGCAGCCTGAAGACAAAAGGTCTTGGTGCATGCTGAGAGGTCTAGCTGTCATGTCTGAAGGTCTGATGGTGGTTTTGATTCAGATCTGAGTCACAATACCAAGAAATCTGTTAAAGAGAACCAGAGCTAGATACTAGTTAAAGTGGTAAAGAAAGATTTTATTCAGAAAGTACTGCAATAGGGAAAAAGAGACTTCAGTATTGAATTGAGCTCAATTCCAAATATAAGGACAAGTGAGAATTTACAGACAAAGAGCAAGGGGGGAAGAGATCAATGGATGGAAAATTACTAAGAGGAGACATCAAGGGTAGGGAGAGTCTTGCTAAACAGATTTAATAGGATTCTTACTGAAGGGGTGCCAAGGTGATCAGATATCAAGGGTGGGGGACTCTCTAAATCAAAGTAGCAGGATTCTTGCTAGGAATGGACTCAGCAAAGATGGATGTGAAAGTCCAAGGTCAAGACCTAGCTGAGAATAGGACACAGAGGAGCCTGTCTAAAGTTTCATCAAGGAGAGATTCTTCTTCCAACTCCATTTCAACAGATACACCATTGTTCACATTCCTACTTGGGCTTGGTGTTCTATGAATTTCAGATCCAGGGCAATCTGATCTGTGGTAGACTAAAGAACACAAGGACATCTTGCTGACTATATTCTCAACACTAAAAGCACTGAGGACGCTATTAAATAACCCTGTTCCATTAGAGTTATCTCCAACATTAGATTGGGTAGATGTTGGCCGAATGGGTATCCCACTGGGCATATAATTTAAGAAATGCCACATAGAGGGAGGCATACTTTCTATCTATACCTGTCACCACACACTGGGGTCTGGAATTCTATCATAGTGACATCCTTTTATATTAAGGTTATTTTTAAAACCTGCTACTCTATTCTCTCCCCCAGCCATCCTCTGATCCAAAACACATACAAACCCTTTTTATTTAAAAAGAAATACTATTTCATCTGTTTTATTCATTTGTGTTTCTATATAACTTGTTTGAACAAAGGAGTCCATGGACAAAAAAGTAAATCAATAAAATAGATGTGTTGCAAATCATGAAATGAAGAAAATCTCCTGGAAGCCATGCTAACTCCAATTAAAATGGACTGCTGGGGTTCTGTAAAAACAATCCTAATGTAGATGTGTACGGAGCTTTATAAGTTTGAATAGGTCACATTGCTGAGCCAGTACCAACAACAACAACAAAAAATGAGCTTTGGAGCTAGGTCCAGTGGTTTTCAACTACAGGCCATAATACCCCTCTTAGGAGGTATGTAAAAATTCATGGAGGATTGTTGGGTTGGCTCTTACAGACATTGAAAGCCTTGGAGAAGGGTACTAAACCCCCTGCCATCCCCAGGACTCCACAGATCACTGGGCCTGGTGTTGGGCAGTTACTTCTTCACTCTTGCTACTCTACATTGCTTATTGCCAAATGCCAGCTTTGAAGTTCACGTCATCAGAATCTCCCACCTCTACTCTTCCTTAATACAGTCATTATATAGACACTGTAGTAATTCCCTCTTAACTGCTAGTTCAACATCACTCTTCCCTGTACCATCACTGACATGGTTCTCCATGACTTTAACATCCCCTGAGGTGAAGCATCCAGTAAGCATCGCCTCTTGGGTTGTACTCTCTCCACACTTCTAATAAAAGGTCAGTTCTTACTCCTCATCTATCCCGGTGAATGTGAGTCCATCATCTGGTACAGTTCACCACTCCTGTCTTGAACCATTGCCCTTACCAACTAGAAAGCATCACACTTCCTTGGATTTCCTCTCCTGGTACTGACTGCTCTTTCACTGATTCCTTCACGTGTCCTTTCTCATTTCCCTAATCTTTAAACATCCTATGCCCAGGGCTTAATCTGAGACTCTTCTTCTGTCCACACTCCCTCTCTAGGTGCTTTTACCAGTCTATTGACTTTACCATCTGTGCTCTGAAGAAACCAAATATTGTATTTCCAGTCTAGGCCTCTCCCCTGAATGTCAGACTCATATAACCAATTATCTACTTAACATCACTATTTGCATGCTAATATTCATCTTTATCATAGCATGCCCAAAACCAGATTCTTGAATTTCTCCCCAAGCTGGTTCTTTTTAAAGTCCTCCCATCTCAGTAAACGGCAATTTTATTCTTGCATTCTTTCAGGCCAAGAAGCTTCAAGCAAACTCTGATTTCTGTTTCTTTTCCATTTCCCATCTGATCCACTAGCAAATTTGCCAATGCAATACAAAGCAAACAAAAGTCCAAGTACTGTTCACCATTACTGCTACTGCCATCTTGATCTAAGCCACCAACATCTTTAGTCTGGATTGCCGCGAAGTTTCTTTACCGGTCTCTATCTTTTCTATCTACAGTCTATTCTCAGAATAACCAGAGTGATTTTCATAAAGTGGAAGTTTCCACCATTTATTTGACCAGTCCAGCTTGGGTTCTTTCCCCCTGTGAACTCACCTTCTTTTCTGTAACATTCATTTAGTTGTTGATAGCTAGCTTTCAAATTTTAATTGGTTGTGTTTTAAGAGGTATTAGTCTAGGTGGTTCATTTTCCCAAGTAAATTACATGCTACCTGAATGCAGGAACTACTTGTTACACTTGTGTCCTCCATTAGGGATATGTAACAAAATGTAGGGAGTCTGTATGTTTGCCAATTAAGTGAAATAACTGAAGTTTAAATATGCTCTTGATATTCTCGAAGGACATGTCTTTTTTTTTTTAAGACTTTATTTATTGGGGCGCCTGGGTGGCTCAGTGGGTTAAGCATCTGCCTTCGGCTCAGGTCATGATCCCGGAGTCCTGGGATGGAGCCCCGCGTCTGGCTCCCTGCTCAGTGGGAAGTCTTCTTCTCCCTCTGACCCTCCCCCTTCTCATGCTGTGTCTCTCTCTCTCTTAAATAAAGAAATAAAATCTTAAAAAAAAAAGACTTTATTTATTTGAGAGAGAGAAAGAGTGGGAGTGCTGACTTTACCATCTTGGAAGTTACATATTTCTTAAACCACCTTTAAAATGACTCCAATTTTCTCTATTTTTTTTAAGTTGGATAAGCATATCTTGTAGATCAGAGAATCCATGGAAGTTGTTTCTGAAAACCCTTTTTCATTTTTGGGTTTTTTTTTTTTTTAAAGATTTTATTTATTTCGCAGAGAGAGACACAGCGAGAGAGGGAACACAAGTAGGGGGAGTGAGAGAGGGAGAAGCAGGCTTCCCGCTGAGCAGGGAGCCCGATGCGGGGCTCGATCCCAGGACCCTGGGATCATGACCTGAGCCGAAGGCAGACGCTTAACGACTGAGCCACCCAGGTGCCCCTGAAAACCCTTTTTCTTGTTTCCTCATATAATGTATAGGAGGCCCATTCACATCATAAATCACAAGTTGAAACTATGACTTCAACACTGCATCCTCTAATGTAACTAGCAATTTTGTTTTTCTTCTAAAAGTCCTAAATCTTACTGATTGCTTCAATTTTTATCCTCTCTCATCATCAGCAATAGCTGACATCTTTAATTTTTGATCCAGTTTTGAAAATAAAACACTGATTTACAATTGCATATGTGATGACTAAGAACAATGTTTTGCTAAGGATGCTCAAGGATAGACCAGGCTGTGACTTGCTACTTTTCCCCCAGTTTGTGTAATTTTGTGCCTCTAGGAAGTAACAAATCACTCTGCTAGTCTATGCTTGTAAGGAATGCTGGAGACTACTCAAGCCACATCCGTCAGCACTAGGGAACAAAGGTGTATAATTGGGTAATCAGTTTAAAAGCAGAAATTTAGTAACAGACACATGCAAAGATGTTCAACATCACTAATCATCAGGGAAAGACAAATCAAAACCACAGTGAGACACTGCTCATACCAGTCAGAATGGCAGGTATCAAAAAGACAAGAAATAACAAGTGTTGGGCACCTGGGTGGCTCAGTTGGTTAAGCCGCTGCCTTGGGCTCAGGTCACGATCCCAGGGTCCTGGGATCAAGTCCCGCATCAGGCTCCTTGCTCAGTGGGGAGCCTGCTTCTCCCTCTGCCGGCCGCTCCCCCTGCTTGTGCTCGCTCGCTCTCAAATGAATAAAAATAATCTTTAAAAAAAAGAAATAACAAGTGTTGGTGACGATGTAAAGAAAAGGGAAACCTCAGGCACTGTTGGTGGGATGTAAGCTGGTGCAGTCACTACGGAAAACCATATGGAAGTTCCTCAAAAAACTAAACACGGAAGTACCATAAGATCCAGTAATTCCACTTTTGGGCATTTACCTCGGGAAAATGAAAAGAGTAATTTGAAAAGATATACTCACCCTTATGTTTATTGTGGCATTATTTACAATAGCCCAGATAGGGAAACAACGTAGGTGCCCATCAACAGGTGAGTGGATAAAGATGTGGTATATGTATATAAAAAAGAATATTACTCAGACATAAAAAAGAATGAAATCTTGCCATTTGTGACAGCATGTATGGGCCTAGAGGGTACAACTGCTAAGTGAGAAAGCAGAAAAAGACAAATACCGTATGACTTCATTTACATGTGGAATCTAAAAAACAAATAACAAAAGAGAAACAGACTCAAATATAGAGAACAAAGTAGCGCTTGCCAGAGTGGAGGTAGGTGGGGTGGTGGGTGAAATAAGTGAAGGGAATTAAGAGTTAAAAACTTCAGTTAATAAAATAAAATTGTCACAGGGATCAAAATTACAGCATAGGGAGTATAATCATTATTCTAATAACTTTGTATGGTGATAGATGGTAAGTACACTTACAGTGAGCACTTCCTAATGTATATAATTGAATCACTATGTTGTACACCTGTAACTAATGTCAACTATACTTCCATTAAAAATTTAAAAAAATGAAAAATGAAGAAAATCAGGCTTCAAAAAGCTTTACTTTACAAAGGAAATCTAGATCTGAACATTAAGCAATTGTGTCTGAACATCATAATGGCAAAACTATAATAACTAGTGAACTGGTAGCTGTCTGTTTGACAGGGATCTGCAAAACCTGAATTTAAGATAATAGGTTGGATATACATTGATAATACATCCATTTTTTCTGAGTCTGGGCTCCTGTTTCTTCACTGTAGCTCCAAAGAAGAGGGATTTCTAGGGCACCTGGGTGGCTCTGACTGTTGAGTGTCTGCCTTCGGCTCAGGTCATGTTCCTGGGGTCTCCTTCTTGTCTGCCCCTCCCTGCTGCTTGTGCTCTCTCTCAAACAAAATCTTTAAAAATAAATAAATAAAAAATCAAGAAGAGGGATTTCTGAGGCGTCTGATATTTGCCATCCTCTTCCCTTTGGCACGCTGTCTTCGCCTGACAGGGCTCTACCCTCGGCTCCATTAGCTTCCTGAGGAGTCCTTCATCTGCTCATGTCTCTGTCTTCCTCAAGGGCAATGCTGCCCCTGCTTAGGCTTTCTTCTCATTTGACGTGGGCCGAGGATTGCAGTGGGGGCTGGAGAAGCTTGCGTACATGCAAAGTCACAAAGGAGACCGGAGTGGGACACTGCTACTGCTGTTAGGAACTGATTACTGCTTTCATAGCCAGCACGTGCTGTAGTGTGTGAAGGGCAGACAACCACCATATCCACCCCGGGACTAAATCCCTCATCAGCCCCTCTCTCTCACTCACTTCAAGAGAGCAGTGTTTGCAGTGTCTTCCTCCATAGAGGATGCCCCGTTTCCGATTTTCTTTCCCAGGTAATACAGTTCTAGACCCCAGGCTCCTGTCTGACCTGCTTCCTCCTGGAAACCAGTCTAAATCCTTCCCATTTCTAGTTAAAGTTTTCTCCCAAGTTTGTTTAAGAGATCTGACTGAAATCTGATGTGACAGAAGTTTAATAAATTATGGCTGTTACTTTTATTATCCATGCATAGAGCCATTCATCAATGAGATTTTTTTTCCCAGTTCCAGGCATAGCCTTAATGTTCTGCTTAGCTTTGTTTAAAAAAAAAAAAAAGGCAGAATATATTAAAAAAGAACAAAGTGCACAGCTCATGGATATCCATAAACATTTTTCCCTGAGGATCCCAGACTTGGTTTTTGTGTCTCAACTTTAAGAAATATGTGAGAGCATGGGGCGCCTGGGTGGCTCAGTTGGTTGGGGGACTGCCTTCAGCTCAGGTCATGATCCTGGAGTCCCGGGATCGAGTCCCGCATCGGGCTCCCTGCTCAGCAGGGAGTCTGCTTCTCCCTCTGACCCTCTTCCCTCTCGTGCTCTCTATCTCTCATTCTCTCTCTCTCAAATAAATAAATAAAAATCTTAAAAAAAAAAAAGAAAAATACCCTTATTAAAAAAAAGAAATATGTGAGAGCAGGTTACAGTTTTCTAAAAACAATTGATCTTTAGAATTATACCAAATTTTAAACTTTTCTTGTAAGTATCACAAAGCTTCCTTATTAACATGGTAATTTTTTAAATGTATAATGAAGTCTTATTATTCATGAACTCATTATAGAGTTGTGCTATATATAGCCCATGGGTAGCTGAATAAAGTTCTGATATCTGTAATGCTTATGGCACTAGTACTTACATTCTAGATCTGTAGGATTTTTCAGTTTCTATTTTTTGTAGTTACAATTTTATTTTTTTAAGTTCCTTGGATATTTTGCATATTTTTCTGTTAGACTGTAAAAAGATTGGAAATCACAGATAATGAAGTTGGTTCATGGACAGGAAACTTCCTACACTGATTATGAAAACATCCCAGCAAAATACTAAGAAGCACTAAGAAACTCATTTCCTCATATCTAGACGATTAGAAACCAACATTACAATACATTACAACAGCACAATGTATCCTGATTGGCTTCCTATTACAATTTTACAATTTTAATGGCAACAATTCACTTTGTTTTTACATACCTTATATTTCTCTCTTGTATTCTATAAATGTATGTAAGCTAATTTTTTAAATGATTTTATTTACTTGAGAGAGTGAAAGTGAGAGAGTGAGAGAGAGAGAGAGAGAGAGAGCATGCTTACACACGAAAGCGCGTGCAAGAGCTGGAGCATGGGGGAGGGGAGGGGTGGGGGAAAAGGAGAGGGAGAAGCAGAGTGCCTGCTGAGCAGGAAAACCGACGTGATGCAGGGTTCCATTCCAGGACTCTGGAATCATGATTTGAGTGGAAGGCAGATGCTTAACCAACTGAGTCACCCAGGAGCCTCATATGTAAACTAACTGTAATGATCAACTGCCTTTAAATCCATGATTTAAAAAACACTGCTCTAGGCTCAGCTTCTTCAGAATGGACACTCTGTTTTATTCAGCTTCCATTTATTTGATTAGGCATCACTGCCTAGCACTGGTAATAATTTCATTTATTTATTTAAGAGAGAGAGAGAGTGCACAAGCACGAGTAGGGGAGGGGCAGAGGGAGAGGGAGAAGCAGGCTCCCAGCTGAGCAGGGAGCCCAATGCAGGGCTCCATCCCAGGACCCTGGGATAAGGACCTGAGCTGGAAGCAGACACTTAACCCCTGAGCCACCGAGGCACCCCCTAGCACTGGTAATAAAATGTTAAAACAATAACAGCAAAGATAATGGCCATAGTAGTAGTAGTTAGTCCTGGGCACTTTCCACTATTAGGCACTGATCTGACGGCTTTACAGGAATTAAGTTCATTTAACAGATCGGAACATTGAGGTATAGAAAGGCTAAGTAAATTGTCTGAAGTCATGTACCTATGTAGAGCCAGCATTCTAATCTAGGTTGTCCGCATCCACAGTCCACTTTCAAACCCTCTACCACCACACTCAGTACACATTGGCTGAATGAATCAAAGAGTCCCAACCTAAATATGCCCTGTCTCCTTTCCCATGTTTCACCGTTGGACCTGTTCTTGGAGTCAGCACTTGACCTTCTACCTGCAGGTCCTATCGGTTTGGGATTTTAAATTCCTCATGTACAATATCCCACTCAGTGTGCTCCTTCCCTGGTTTATTCTATCGAGGAGTTCCTCAACTTCTTTTACCTTCTTCATCTCAAATGTAGTCAACCATGGCAGGAAGACGGCCACTTAAGTCTTAAAATGTCGCTCAGTTGAAGTCAGATCATTGCAATCCATCTTGAGGCCCAAGAATACTTAATGAGCCTGTAAAGCACTTTCATCTCAGTAAGTGGAAAACTAAAGGGGAGTGTAAACATCACGATGGAATAGATGTTTGAACAAAAGACTTTGTGATAGCTGTTGTGGTCAGTTATTTTTACATATGAATTTACTAATGACTGAATTTTCATTTGGGCTGTTGAGTTCTTTCCATTTTTGTAGGGACTGCGTTATTCCTTGGTATACCATAAATACAAGATGCACTGAAAAAAATTTTTAGGATTCCATTTTGTCATCCTGGGAAGTGACCCTTTTTAGTAAATTTTAAAAATGCCTTCTGATTCTTATTCTCTAAGGATTCCATAAAGTCACAAGTATCAGGCTCACAGCTGCTCGCAGCATGAATGTTGAACTGTAGTGCTAGGGCAGCAGGATAAATCTCTAGTCACCACAGTCTCACAAAGAGAGGGGGTTAATATTCAAATTTAATCAGAAATGCTGAACCATTCACCACAAACTTCCCACCTAGCAATGATCTCGAAATTTTGGTAAAACTTCAGGTTGGAGAACTTCTTCCATTTGAGTCTGATGAAACTCTCATCACTGTGTGATTTAAACCCCAAATGTACAGCAAGAAATATAAAGCAACATTAATCCAGTTAAGTTCTATAAAGGCAATAGTTGATGTTTGTCGGCGCTAAAGGCATTTCAAAGAACTAGGGAGAAAAGGTTTCACCCAGTGATCACAGATAAATAATAACAATATTACCTCGCAAAAGTCAACTTATTTCAATTCTTTTACCTTTTGTTTTACTTTAATTCAGTGTAGGGGCGAAGGGTGGACTGCTTCCAAGATGGGTCACTTTGGCATAAAGATTATTTTGGAGTTAAAAGTCATCAAGACCCAGCAGATGCAGGAAAAGCTCTCTGCCTCCCCCTCAACTACCAACATTTACATTGGAAAGGAGAGCCTGTACCAGGAAGAGAGCTATTAACAGAGACTCCCTTTCACCTAAGAACCTTAGCTGCCTAACAGGGCAACCTTTGTTTTTGAAAACGTCTCCTTTGGCCTTCTTGTTTAATGCTCTTTCTCCCCTTTGTGTCCTCAGACCCTACCCCTCTCCTTAGTGCCTGTGAGCTTCATGTTGCCTCGCTGCCTCATTGTCTTTGGAATTTCATGTCTGTGTGAATTCCTCTCATGTATACCTATTAAATTTGATGTCAATTTGATTCTAAGTCCAGCTAGAAGGAGCTTAGGGCAGAGGAAGGTCTTCTTTCCCAACATCAGCAAAGAAGTTCTAATTATAGAATGTAACAAAAAGGTTGTCAACACCAGTCGAAAGTAAGAAATTTCTTCCACATTAACTTAATATGGCACAAATAATGACCATAAGGTGATTTTGATATTAAAATATTTTCTCGGGTGCCTGGGTAGCTCAGTTGGTTAAGCGACTGCCTTCGGCTCAGGTCATGATCCCGGAATCCTGGGATCGGGTCCCACATCGGGCTCCCGGCTCAGCGGGGAGCCTGCTTCTCCCTTTGGCCTTCTCGCCTCCCCTCTCATGCTGTTTCTCTCTCTCTCAAATTAATAAATAAAATCTTAAAAAAAAAGTTTAAAAAAATATTTTCTCTAATATACCATTAAGGACTTTGTTAAATATAGGTGATTTGATAGAGATCTTAAAAACTTTTAAGGCATAGGATATCATAAACAAACTGAGTCTGAAATGCTGAAAATTAAATACCTTAAAAGTCCTTTTGAATTGTAATAAAATGTAAAGTGAAGCATTAAAAGTCGGTTAAAACGATCATTTCACTAATAGCAAAGGTAAATACAATTTTGCAAATTTCACAGGTGGGCAAACTTTCTCCATAAAATTTCACATGTATATTTTACTAACGATTTTTAGGTTAAAGACAACTTTCAAATTAGTTCTGAAAAGATGCCCATTGCCAGTGTCTAGTTTTAGTAGCACAGTCACAAAGGACACGTTTGAAGACACACCTCTTGGTGCCAAAGTGATTTCTAGCCTTTTAAATCAGACACAATTAGTGCCATGGACAGAAAAATGTATTGTTATTGTTTTAAAGTGATCATGTTGTTGAACTTGCTTATTAAAGAATGAGGATATACTTTTGTTCTAAAGGGCTTAAATGACCTCTTTAAAAAGAGATTTGCAAATTTAAACGGTATTCATTTTATCTAGCCTACAGTGGACATTCCTAAAATTAACTACTTAGGAGGCTTCGTGGACAAAGTCTGTGTCTGGTTTCCCTGTACTGATTTGACAATCAAATCACTGTCAGCAGAATTAAAGGTTTTATGGGGGAGAATAAGGTGGTATATGGTATTGACTGAGAACATGACATTTACAGTTAGTCTCAAGTGGTACAGTTTGAAAAGGCTTACATGGGGAATCACTTTTGATTCTATTTTTATTATGGACAACTTCAAATATGTGCAGAAATAGAATTAATCTCCATGTACTCATCATCCAGTATGAATATTTAGAAAACCATGGCCAATCCTGCTTCAGATATATGTCCATCCCCTTCCTCACCTCCCATATTTTGTTAAAAAAAATCCCAGACATTCTCTCATCTGCAAGTATTTACAGTTAACCTGTAAAAGTAAAAAACAACCAGGGTAAAACTGTCACATCTAAAAATTAACAATTCCTTAATATCAACACATACCAAATAACCATTAAGTGTTCAAATTTCCAATAGTTTTATAATGATCATGTTTTTAACTTTTATTTTATAATATGGACTCCTAGGAAGTTGCAAAAAGAGAGTCCTGTGAACTCTTACCTTGTTGTTTTCCCCAGTAGTGACATAGAATTGTAGTTAAATAGCAAAAGAACAAGGGAATTTACATTGGTAAAATACTGTTAATTAGAGCACAGCCTCATTCCACTTTGTTTTTTACACATATGCATGCATGTATGCATGTATGCATGTGAGAGAGAGATTGATCACAGTGTGACTGGGTAGGCCCAGAGTCGTGGACAGGCCAGAGGGCCCGAAACTGTGCTAAAGCTTTGCTTGCTGCCACAGGCATGTCTGAAAAATCCCAAGTGATACATCTTTGTTTTGGGGGGTTTTTTTGGATTTTTTTAAAAAGATTTTATTTATTGGAGAGAAACAGCATGAGAGAGCACAAGCAGGGGGAGGGGCCGAGGGAGGTGGAGACTCAGGCTTCTTGCTGAGCAGGGACCCTGATGTGGGGCTCCACACGGGGCTCGATGCCAGGACCCTGGGATCATGACCTGACCCAAAGGCAGACGCTTACCCGACTGAGCCCCCCCAGGCACCTGAGTGATACATCTTTATCTCCTGTCCCCCAGCTCCCTCCTCCAAAAGCAGAGATAAAAAGGGGTATGATGGAGACAAAAGAAGTATATGTATTTGTTTACCATACTTCTATATGATACAATTCATTTATATATTCCTTGGTCCTTCTCCTCTCCCACAGTCCTTTATGCTCCTGGACTAGGGCTAATGCAAACGGAAATTACATGGTGATACTGCTCCAAGGACATTAAATCAGGAACCCCTAGAGCTGGAATATCATTCTGCCCCTGCCTCTCTGGCAACAGGCTGCCTGACCATCACTGCCAGCATTTGTGTGTCCAACGGAAATCGCAGAGGCCTTGGAGAGGCATTTATGAGTAAATGGGATTACATCTGAAAGCCCTATAGATTAAGTGTTGGGGAAGATGAATCTCTCTGACAGCTAGATGAAAGGCACCTATAATATTCTCATTTTAAAACTATATAAATATAATAGAAATTTGCATTTGAGAATTTGTTCTGTAGATATTAGCACCATCACAAATTATCATTCAAAAAATAAGTGACTTTTGGTAATTGCTAATTACAAAACAGTTCCTAGCAATATGCCCTATTTGGAATGGTTAGAATCATTGAAATTATGGGAGTATATAAACCACTTTAATGGGTAAACATTCAACTGGGCAGTAGTTTCTTTTTCTTTTTTTTTAAAGATTTTATTTATTTTAGAGAAAGAGAGAGAGCACACACAAGTGGGGAGAAGGGGAAGGAAAGGGAAAGGGAGAGAATCTCAAGCAGACTCCATGCTCAGTGTGGAGCCTGACTGGGGTTTAATATCACGACCCAAGGTCATGACCTGAGCCAAAACCACTTAACTGCTGGAGCCACCCAGGTGCCCCTGGGCAGTAGTTTCTAATGTACTTATCTTTATCTTCGAATTTACGGCATTATAGTCATTAGTATTGACTAAATATGACATGACCTGAGCAATAATATTATTCACACCAAAGATCACAGTCACTGCACCATGATAACATGGCTACTAAAGTAGAAGAATAATGCTTGCCTCTGTTCCTTCCAGCAATACTGTGAATGTCAGATTGAGCAGCTCACTCATTTTTACTATTTAATGTGAAGATGCAGGTCTTTTCCTGTATCTCATACATTTGTAGCCACTACATGCCAGGTATGCATGCTGGTCCCTTCATTTAGCTTCTGTGTGGAATCCTGACAAATCTAGGAGGGAGCTGGTGTTACTCTGCACTTTTTGATGAAGAAACAAGGTATAAAGAAAAAAAATTACTTTGCATTTTTACATAGTTAAATAAGCGGTTGTGCTGGAATTTGAAACTGGTTCTTATGTATGTGATCAGGAGCAGAAGGTATTTCAGCTACAGTATGCAAGTGCAAATGCATATTATTATTTTTTGCTGCTTTTATAAACCCGGAAGCATCAAGATCACTGGTAAATGTCTAAACGTGGTCATTTACTTTACTTTCTTTTTTCTTTTTTTTTTTCATTTACTTTCCTTTCAAGTAGTTCACCGTTGAAGTCAAAATATACTGATAACATGGTCTCTTGCAAATTTTTTAGTTCATAATTGATTTCAAATATAATCATTGTACTTTAATATACTCTAACTCTTTAAATTGCTTTCTTTTATAACTACTACTTTTCACTAAAATGAATGTGACTATACACATTACATTAAAAAACACAAAAATAATAGTACCAAACATTTACATAATACATATTAAAGTTAAATATAATTTCACAAATATCAGGGTTGCTGAATACTTTTTATTTTCACTCAGTGGTGTATCACTTTCTGTTCAATTCCTGAAATTTCTTTTTTTTTTTTAAAGACTTTATTTATTTGTCTGAAAGAGAGAGAGAGAGCACAAGCAGGGGGAGTGGCAGGCAGAGGGAAAAGCAGACTCCCCATCGAGCAAGGAGCCTGATTTGGGACTCGATTCCAGAATCCTGGGATCATGACCTGAGCCAAAGGCAGATGCTTAACCTACTGAGCCACCCAGGCGTCCCTAATTCCTGCAATTTCTACCAGACTTTTAAATTAATGTTTTTCTCACAGTTCATATTTTCTCAGTTAAAAACAAATTATCAACAACCACAAAAAGAAACACTTTCTTGCCAATTTCCCCCCTAAACCTATCCCTTCTTCCTCCTATTCCCCTTTCAAGTAAATGATGCCACAGGCATCCTCCACTGCACATGAAAACGTCTTTATCTTAAAATTCCCTACCATTGTATTTTGACCTGATCTGCTACGTCTCTTAGATTCCCATTTGTCAACTCTTGTATTTGATTCTACTATAACATTTAAATTTGGATTCACACAATGTTGCTGACTTAATGCAAAAGCTTCCGAATTGATATACCAGATTTTGGCTTCTCCCCATCACCCCTCCAACCTCTATATCACCACCAGATTTGACTTCCTGAAACATAGATAGGATTGCATTACTCCTCTGCTTAACACGGTCCAATATTAGATCTGTTGTCAATAGCATTTTCACATTTAATATGTTCCCCAAGTAGATTTTAAGCTCCCCTGAATAATTATATTTTGCTCATATGTGTACTTTCAAAAATGAAAACTGAACTAATGTGCTAAATAATTATAGATTCAATTAATAAAAGAACAAATGAGTGGGCAAATAAACGAAGACTGCAAATCAACTTGAGCAGTGTTTTTTAATGTTAGTCACAATCTATTAGTGGATAGAAGAATCAATCCAGATATTGCCAACTAGTACTTTTTTTAATTAAGCAAAATAGAATAGGAAGATAGTGGAATGAGTCACACTTTGTAAGGAAAAGTATCATTCTGTAAAATCTGGTTACAATTAAGTGTGCACACACATGTGTGTATTTACCAGGTCATGATGTAACATATATTCTTAAATCAGGTCGTGATAATAAAGAGCTGAGGTTCCACATCTGGCCTGACAGTGTAAAGAGCTCCACAGACCCACCTTTACTTAAATTAGCAAACACACATTTAGACCAATGGAACAGAATTGAGAGCCCCAAAATATACCTGAGCATATTTGGTTAACCAACATAGGATGAGGGAGCCAAGAATACTCTATGGGTAAAGGACAGTCTTTTAAATAAATGGTGCTGGGAAAACTGGATAGTCACATGGAAAAGAATGACATTGGATCTCTATCTTATAACACTCACAAAAACTAACTCTAACTGAATTAAAGACTTAAACATAAAACCTGAAACCCTAAGAGTTCTAACAGAAAATATAAGGAAAAAGTTTCTGGATACTGGTCTTGGTAATGATTTTTTGGATATGACATCCAAAGCATAAGCAACAAAAGCAAAAAATCTACCAGAGGGTCTATGTCAAACTAAAATGCTTCTGCACAGCAAAAGAAAGAATCAACAAAATAAAAAGGAAACCTACAGACTGGGAAAAAATGTTTGCAAACTGTATACCTGATAGGGAGTGAATATCCAAAGTAGGTAAGGAACACCTACAACACGTATCAAAAAAACAGTTAAAAAAACAGGCAGAAGGGTCGCCTGGGTGTCTCAGTCATTTGGTTAAGTGTCTGACTCTGGATTTCTGCTCAGGTCATGATCTCAGGGTTGTGAGATGGAGCCCCATGCAGGGCTCCACACTCTGCTTGGAGCTACTTAAGATTCTCTCTCCTCTCCCTCTCCCTCTGTACCTAACCACCACCCCCCAACTCATACATGCTAGTTAGCTCCTTCTTTCTAAAACAACAACAGCAACAACCACGCAAAAGCCTTGAATGGGCATTTTTCCCAAGGAAGGCACAGAGATGGCCAACGGGTACATAAGAAGATGCTCAACATCATTCATCATCAGGGAATCGCAAAGCAATGCCACCATGAAGTATCACCTCACCAGTCAGAATGGCTGTCATCAAGAAGGCAAGAGAGAAGTGTTGGTCAAGGGCCAGAATGTGTGCTAGATCCACAAGCTGCTATTGCTTCACGTACACTGTGCAAGTAACATGGATGCGAATGTTTAAAGGCTGCTTCAGTGCTCTCCTGGCCTCCTGAGCCTGACATCTGCTTATTCCAGTCAATTACTATAAGAGAGAACCAACTAGAAATATAACTTCATTCTAAGAGAAAATAAAATTTTAAAAGAATTTTAAACTGTAATTTTATCACTTGTATCATGTGTTTAAGAGCCCATTTAATCGGGGGGCTATATTAAATACAAATTCTACAGCTGTATCAACAAACAGTGTCGTGTTTAAGCTGTCACTTTCAATTTCTCTTAACTAGGAGGCAAAAATCAGGCAGAGTCCTTGAACTTCTTTTGCATGCCTTCCAACTACATAGTTCTGGGCTTATGGTAGCATATGTGCAATCAGATTTTTTGCTTGGTTATTAAAAGCTTTGGTCTGATAGTGTCACTGAGCATACTTTTCCAAGTGTACTTGAACTACATTTGCCTTATTATTCATTATGTAGTGGCTAAGTAACCATTTAGAGAAGAATACCCAACAGTGGAAATCTAATTTTAACATGCATTACTGATTTGTATTAGGTTTTGATCAAATGCAACTCTGGTCTCTATTAACTCAATGGTTTAAAAGTGGCCTGATATGCTTAGTTTGCTAATTTTTATTTCCTTGAACTGTTTATGAATGAACATGACTTCAGCTGATTTGCTCTTTGTACTTGCTATCTTGTCATTAAAAAAAAAAAAAATAAGGCTGAAAACCATGAGCTATTAATTCAAATGTGAAGTGTTGACAATGGTAGGGGCTCAGGGCAGGATGACCCAAGGTGGGCTACTTGGGCAGAAAAATTATTTTGAGTTAAAAGTAATCAAGGGGCGCCTGGGTGGCTCAGTTGGTTGGGCGACTGCCTTTGGCTCAGGGCATGATCCCGGGGTCCTGGGATGGAACTCCGCATCGGGCTCCCTGCTCAGCGGGGAGTTTGCTTCTCCCTCTCCCTTTACCTGCTGCCTGCTTGTGCTCTCTCTCTCTGTCAAATAAGTAAATAAAAATTCTTTTAAAAAAAGTAATCAAAACACAGCAGATGTAGAAAAGCTCTGTGCCCCCACCCCAACTGCCCAAATTTACTTTGGAAAGGAGAGACTCTACCAGGAAAAGAGAGCTAGAAAGAGAGACTCCCCTTCACCTAAGAACCTTAGCTGCTTTGTTTTTGAAAACATCTTTTTTAAGATTTAATTAATTAATTAATTAATTAATTTATTTATTTGGGAGAGGGAGAGAACACAAGCAGGAAAGGGCGGAGGGAGAGGGAGAAGCAGATCCCCTCCCTGGGATTGAGCCCCACCTCGGGCTCCCTGCTCAGTGGGAAGCCTGCTTCTCCCTCTCCCTCTGAGCTTGTGCTCACTCTCTCTGTCAAATAAATAAAATCTTAAAAACAAAACAAAACAAAACAAAACCCACCTGTTAATGGTCTTTCTCCCCTTTGTGTCCTCAGTCCCCTACCCCTCTCCTTAGCGCCTGTGAGCTTCATGTTGCCTCACTGTCTTTGGAACTTCTGTCTGTGTGAATTCCCCGCATGCATGCCTATTAAATTTGATTAAATTTGATTTTCTCCTGTGACTCTGTCTTGTGTCCATTTGATGCTAAGTCCAGCCCGAAGAAGCATAGGTCAGAGGAAGGTCTTCCTCCCTGAAACTATCTGAGCATCCAAGGCAAAATGAAGATGCTTTTGGCCTGACTTTAGTAGCGTTAAGATACACAGGAATTTTGAGAATGATTGCTACTCTTACTATTTACACAGCTTGTAACTTTGGGTGATTTTTATATGTATACATAACTTTAGAACTACTTTCTCATACCTGCATCAAAGTACACCAGTCAGTAATAATGTCAACATCACAACAAAGAGTAGAGATGGAAGACTTTTCTTCACGATTGGTTAATATATTTTGCTACTCCATGGCTCTTTTCCTCATTGATGGAGATGGCACGATATAAAAATAAGAACCATTAGTAAACTTCGTATTTGACAAGTTGATCAAAATATTTAACATAATCCATTGATTACAGCTTCTTTAGGATTCATGTACTTAAAGGCAAATGCTATAAAAATCTATATAGATTGTAATGGTTGGATCATTAAAGATAATGTTTTGCTGACAATGGTAAGTAATGTACATTTGCCTCTAATGGGATTAGACCTGAACAACAGTAGTAACTTTCAAATTAAGCATACTATTACAACAGAGTGGTAAGAGGCCATTTTCTATTTTCTTTTTTTTTTTTAAAGATTTTATTTATTTATTTGAGAGAGAGAGAGCACATGAGAGGGGGGAGGGTCAGAGGGAGAAGAAGACTCCCCGCCAAGCAGGGAGCCCAATGCGGGACTCGATCCAGGGACTCCAGGATCATGACCTGAGCCGAAGGCAGTCGCCCAACCAACTGAGTCACCCAGGCGCCCTATTTTCTATTTTCATTTAGCTTTCCCTGCTGAGAAAAAAGTTATATATAGTTCAGGAAAAAAAAAAAAAATATATATATATATATATATATATGAACACTATAGTTAACCACTCACAGGTTGGCTTGTCTTGACTTCTCATTGTATGTGTACTGGGGTCATGTCACCCTTTCCCATAATCTTATCAGAACTGAATAAAAATCATAATATTACTTGTCTTTAAACCCTAGATAAAATAAATGTTGATACGACTGTCTGAATAAAACAAACCCTAGAAACTGGATCGGTAACCAAATTTACATCATTTAACTTAAAAGTTTGTTGCTTTTTCTGGCAACCAACTTTAAGCTCTGTGATAAAAAGTTGTATGGAGAAAGTGTACAAATTCTGTAGCTAATTTAGGTATAACTGATGCATATATAATTCTTTGAAAATATTTCATTTTAAACTGCATATTTCTAATGTGTCATAAGACTATTGCACTAAATTAATTTTAGTAAGAATTTTTATAGTTAACCTTACATATTTTAAGAAATTTGAATTTGGTCCCATGTTAAAATTTTCTAAATTGACATTTTCAAGTGCAGAAAAATTCAAATAATTACACAGGGAATATACATACACCTGTTACCTAGATTCCATAATCAACATTTACCATACTTGCTTATCACATTCATCTATCCACTAATCCATTTTATTTTTAAATGTACTTTAAGATGCAGAGAGCAGAAAAACTCACCCCTAACATTAAATTTTAATCCCTGTACTCTGCTAAAGTCAAGTCAAGTCCCCTTTGCCGGCACAGGGATATGCAGTTGATATTCAATGGGGAATCAAGCAGTTTGTGCTATAGGCTAGGTCTCAGCAAACCACAACCCATGTGTTAAATCTGGACTGCTACCTGTGTTACTAAATTTCTATTGGAATTTAGCCACCCCTATTTACCTACTGACCTATTGTTTATAGCTGCTCTTGTACGTCAAGGATAGAGTTGTAGCAAAATCCATGCAGCTCACAAAGCCTAAAATATTATATGGCCCTTTTACAGAGTTTGCTGACCCCTATTTTGCTGAACTCTATCTCCGAGTGCCCCTGTGAACTATAGCTGATACATTTTTTTTTTTTACCAAATTAGAATTTAGATTTCCTCATGTTCAAAACATAGAATGGCTGTACTGATGTGAGACTATAACTCTCTACATTTTTTTTTTGATTCATCATCCCTATATTTCTTCCTCTTGCTCTTCCCATTAGTGAGTCTTTAAACTTCCTTTGCCCCATTTCAAGTTTATGGGTAGAGTTGCTTATCCTGGAATTAATTCAACATAGATCCTGGCATACAAACTGAATTTCAAGTTTAATTAAAATATTCTCTGAAACTTCAGGTCAGTTAATCCTTTTCATGAACAAAGACATTCTTCATAGGCACATCTGTAGTTTCTCTCAATTTAATGCTAGAATTCTGCCCTATGCACAGTAAAGTGTACTATCACTCTCGCCATATTAACTACTGTACAATTATGGAGCAAAGTCAGAACTGTTATATAAGCATACTCACAAATCATCCCTCCCAATTAACATGTTTCTGGAATACCTCTTAGTGCTTAATATCAAATTTGTAGAACTCTCAATGTAACATTTTTTGGCAAATTTTTATATTTCTATCCCTAAGACTCAATACATTTAGTAAAAAGGGGGTGCTCAAGTCTTGAATAATATGCAAAAGGCATTCTAAATTGCAATGAAGAGGGGCACCTGGGTGGCTCAGTCGGTTAAGCATCTGCCTTCGCCTCAGGTCATCATCCCAGGGTCCTGGGATCGTGCCCCATGTCGGGCTCCAAGCTCAGCGGGGAGCCTGCTTCTCCCTCTCCCTCTTCCCCTCCCCACCCCACTTGTGCTCTCTCTCTCTCTCAAATAAATAAAATATTCTAAAAAATTGCAATGAAGAGGATCTGTACCTTAAATATTCATGGTATTAAGAGTGGAATCACAGTCTCAAACTCAATGTGATCCATTCCCTATCATTCATTTGCTATGACAGAATTTCCACAGAACCTGTCACATTTAGATGTTTTTGCTTGACTGAACAAAACTGTATATAAGGAAGGAAAGGGAGAGAGACATTACAATGGAAGAGAAGAAAATACTATTTATATGTCAACTGTTCACCATATTTACCATATTAGTTGATGGTTACAAAAAAAACTGAGGATTTGACATAGCAATATAATTATGTATCCAGCTCAGTATGGTTTCATTACATTTTCTAAAACTGAGTTTGGGTTAGATGTGAAACATTGTATTTTGCCCATTTAAAATGATTGGAGGTCTAAATAAATAAGTAAATAAATAAAATATTTGGAGGCCAGCCGAGTTGGTCTGTATATCCCACTGATTACAGCTAAAAACTTTTTCCAGAAAAAGCAACCACTTGAAGATTCTTATGGGAGGGAGCCTGCTGATCTGTAGTTTGTCTGACTTTGATAATTTGTCCCTCATAAGCATCAGTAGGGTTTATTTCTCCCCAGAATTTCGAGGGGTTTCCATAGGAAGCATGTGTTCAGTGTCTAGTACAGTAGTACAGTCTGTTAGTGTGAGACCCAATAAATGGTTAATTCAACAAGGGGCCTCTGTTTGCCCCCTATTACATGCACTAAAGTGCAACACTGGCCTAACACCTACTCTCTAAGGAGTAAGGGGGTATATCAACCCTTGAAATTCCTCCAAAAGCAGAGGGGCACTCGGTGACATACTTAGCTTGAGCCTTCCTTCGGGGGAGTGAACTGCTTTCCCTCAGGCAACACTCTCCTAGCAAGACTAAATTGGGTTGTTTGTTTATATTTTCTCTCAGCTCCCCGTTAGTAGTATTTGATCTTGCCACAACTGTTTATGAGAGACCTTGCTAGGCCCCCTTTCTGCCATTTTACTGTCAGTAGGCTCCCTTGTTTTTCCACCCATCTATTCCCTTATGACAGATTCGGTTTCACTTGAGTCAGCCACCACGGCCGCTACGGTAGCACTGGGCCAGTTGGCTAGAGAGCCAGGACAAATGCTAAAGCCCCATACCATGCCCCTGGGGCTCACTGCAAGATACAGTCTTTCATACCAGAGAAAGAGAATTCTTAGTCTGGGTTTCCCAAATGCTGAGCGCAAATGGCCTTCATTCCTGGTCCACGTGTAATCTCCTACAGTTTTTTCATAGGAAAACTGGCCTGCCCAGAGGTCCAGTGCAGTGGAAGGGAGGAAACATCCCCCTGCCAGACCAGATTAGCCTAATGCTAACATTTATCCAATCAAAATAGCCAAGTACCAGGGATGCTCACCCTTGCCTGTGGCACAGAAGCCCTGCCGCAAGGCACGTCAAGCAGTGACTGAGGCCATCTTTGACATCTCAAACTCATTTAACAGAACACCATCTCCCCCCACCATCCCACAGTCACAGTACCCAAGCTGCCACTCCTTCTAGGCCCTTTGCTCAAAGCAGCTGGTTAGTTCCACCAATTCAGTGGCAGAATTCTCCCTCATAATCATTTTCTGACCAGTGGGAACCCCTTCTCTATCATCCACAGGCTCACACGTGGTCTGGTCTTTGTCCAAACTAAAGGGCATGCCTGTAAGTCAGTCATTCTCCTCCCCCTGGGACAATGTCTTCTCCATCAGAGGAGTCACCATCCCAGGGATCCCACGCCCCAGGGGCCCATCTCCTTTGAAATAGAACAGCTCTCACCCTAGTACCTGGCAGTCTGCACCCATGCATCTTCGCCATCTCACATCCACAATCTGTAGGTTTTCCTCCTGCTATTGGATTCTCCTGGACACAGTGTTTACGTTAGAGGACCATTACGCTCCCACAATCCCCTCTCCCAATCCAACACTTCTGGAGTCCACTCCAATGTACAGGTTGTCCCTGTACTTGCGCACTGGTCTGAAACACTCAAAAAACCTTGCCAACTCCCCACGTGTTGGGAGCTGGCCAGCTTGGGATTTCCCCCACAACAACCAGCCTTCCTTCCCTTCCAGGGACAATGAGCCTTACCCCAAGAGGGCTCCTTTACCCATGCTTGTTTCATTTTCAGTTTCCTTGCTGGCTCGCCAATTGTTAGAAGGTAGAGCAGGGTCAGTAAAGTATCCTCCAGACCAAGAAGGCCCTTTGTGACTAAAAACGAAGCAAGCTACTCAGCAAGCCACTCCGTACCATTTACACAGAGTTTTACCCTGGGTAACTTACTGACAAGGGGAATTGGGCAGGCCATCTAACCAAAACACAGGTAATCTCCACCCCTGTTCTCTGCCAAGTGCAGCCCTTAATCCCCAGCTTTTATAGAGTGAAGGGCATGGTGGGGAGGTCACAGGATAGTTACATAAAGTTACACCGTCTGTGTGCCAGTTATCTCTACTAGTTATGTAACGTGGAGCCTTCTGTGTGCCACTTCAGGGAAAATCAGAACAAGCCTTACAACATTCTGGGCAGAGCATACATCAACCTCCATGGGGCCTAAAACAAATAGCCCCGAGGGAGGTCACTGCAAAGGCATGAACAAGATGCGGCATCAGTGCAGTCTGTGCTCCTATACTTGGCATGCAAAGAACTAGGAAAATCTGGTAAAATTTAAGGGGAAAGACCATTGACAGATGTCAGCTATGAGATGACACAGACACTGGGATTATCAAAGATTCAAAACAGATTATTATAACCATGCTCATTGCTCCATGAGGTAATGGTGAACATACTTGAGATGAAAATAAAGATATACATTATCAGTAGAAAAATTCAAACTCTAAAAAAGAGTTTCATGGCAATTTTAGAACCGAAAAACATGTGAAACTTAAAAAAAGAAAAATCATTGAATGTCCTCAATAGCAGATTAGAGATAAAGATGACAGAGGAAAGGGTGAATTTAAAGACAATAATAGAAATTATATAACCTGAAGAACAGAAAAACAATGGGAAAAAAACTCAAGGATCTGTAGAACAATAAAATGATTGTGAATGTGTTTGTGTTGACATTTTTTTTTAAGATTTTATTGATTTATTTGAGAGAGAGAGCAAGCACACGAGTGGGAGAGACGGCCAGGGGAAGAGGGAGAAGCAGACTCCCCGCTGAGCAGGGAGCCCTATGTAGGTCTAGATCCCAGACCCTGAGATCATGACCTGAGCCAAAGGCAGATGCTTAACTGAGCCACCGAGGGACCCCTGTGCTGACATTTTCATAGCACACCTGGTTTCAGGGAGTGGCTTACTGCCAAGTAAGCCAACTGAACTAGACTTCTAATTGAGTTTTAACCTTTGAAATTATCTTTTTATAAAACTTTTACAAGACTACTATATAATATTGTTCTTTAACAATCTTCACCTCAATTAACCATTCTTTCATTTCATTAATGTAGTCATTGATTCAAGAATATTCATTGAGTACATTCTGCCAGAATTAATGTGATCTTATATTACATATATGCAGGTATAGCTTGAAAAACAGGGTATGTGATCATCCCTCATTACAGGAAGGACCTTCTGTCAACTTAAAATTGAAAGGAAGCCTGGGGAAATATACTGTTCAAACTTAGGTTGGCTTTGGCAGCAAGAGTGTAAAAAATTTCCAAGTGTCAGGTAAATAGTTGGATTATATAACCATTTGAATAACTCATGTAATTGGGATGAACTTCATACAAATATGTGAGGTCAAATATTTATTTAAATAATTTATTATTGAGGGAGCCAGTACAATGGTGAGATTAATTTAAAAGTGAAATTGAGGAGCTATGCAGAAGTAATATAAAAAGAAATGTATAAAATTGCTAGATTATATACACAATTGGTTATTGACTCACAAGGTTATAACCTGTAACTTCTGGGTTATCCTTTCTACCAAATATTTGCACCTATACCAAATGAAAATCCATAATTTAACATGTAACATCATCATGTCTGGGAACATTAACCAATAGTAAACAGTAACTCAAATACAGTTTGCTCTCAGGTGGACCTGTGACTCAATGATACTGAAAGGACATTACCCCCATAACTTTTTTTCTCTATTATTGGATAAACACACACACACACACACACACACACACACACACACACACACACCAGATAAAAAAGTATGCCAAGTATCTTGCAAACCTTTAAAGCATGAATTGAAGTAAGTAGAAATGTGAAGCTATTTAATTTATATGAAAATGGGGTGTTTATAAACACAAAACCCGTATGTGGTAGGCAGAATTCTAATACGGACTCTGCAATTGCCCCTCTCCCCTTGTGTATACATGCTCTGTATAATCCCTTCCTTTTGAGTGTGTGTAGGATTTGTAAATATGATGAGATTTCTCTCCTTGATTACCTGGTATCACAAAGGTGAAGAGATTTTGCATATGGAACCAAGGTTCTCAATACACTGTCTTTGAGTTAATCAAAAGTGAGATTATCCTGGCTGAGCTTGACTTAATCAAGAACATCCTTTCAAAGAGGATTCAGGTCTTTCCTGAAAAGAGGAATTCAGAACAAGAGAGACTCAAATGAGATTCTTCTGCTGGTCTTAAAGAAGCAAATGCCATGTTGTGAGCTGATTATGGAGATGGCCATATGGTAAAGAGCCAAGGGCAATCTCCAGCAGCTGAGAGTGGCCCCCGGCCGGCAGCAAGAAAATGGGGCCTCTGTCCTCCAGCTACATGGAACCAAATTCTGCCAACAGCTTGAGTAAGTCTGGAAATGGATTCCTCCTTAGTCCTGTTTCCAGATGAGACTGCATTCCTGACAACGCTTTGATTTCAGTCTTGCGAAATCCTGAGCGGAGGACCCAGTTAAGATACATCTGTACACCTGACCCACATAAAACTGTGAACTAATACACACACACACACACACACACACACACACACACACACACACACACATATATGTTGTTTTAACTGGTAAATTTGTGGTGAGTTGTTACACAGCAATAGAAAACTAATATACAAGCTAATAAATTCTAAGGCCGATGTCTTCTGCATAAAGCCAATCACTTTTACTATATATATACCAGGGTAGTGTATTTCAACACATAACAAAATAAATACATTCCAACAAGTGATTTCTTAGCATTTTCAAATATCTGCTAAAATTATGAGTCATCCAGAGCATCAGATTATTCTTTCATCTTGATGTTTTCAATGAATCATACACTAATTTTAACCCTGGCTTAAATTTTTTTTAAAGATTTTATTTATTTATTTAATTGACAGAGAGAGAGAGAGAGAGAGAGAGAGCAAGAGAGGGGACACAAGCAGGGGGAGTGGGAGAGGGAGAAGCAGGCTTCCCACTGAGCACAGAGCCCAATGCGGGGCTTGATCCCAAGACCCTGGGATCACGACCTGAGCCGAAGGCAGACGCTTAACGACTAAGCCACCCAGGTGCCCCATCCCTGGCTTAAACTTTTAACCAAATAATTTTATTCTCACATATAGAAGAAAGAAAAATGTATTTCACTTTGTACTTGAGTTATGAAGGGAATAAGGTAACTCCTGAGAAAGATAAGATTTTTTTTTTCAATGACAACTGCTATGAGTTGAGTTCTGTGGAAAGAAGACCCTGAGATGAAGTTTACCAGGTAGGAGTTTAATGAGGAGTACCTTTAGACCAACACACGCGGAAGGAAAGGGAAGGAAGCAGGATTGGACAGACGGAAGTTAGGCTGCAAAGCAGTCCCAAAGACAGCTTTTTTTTTTTTTTAAGATTGTATTTATTCACTTTAGAGAGAGAGCATGAGCAGGGGGAGGAGCAGAGGGAGAGGGACAAGCAGACTCTGGCTGAGCACAGAGCTGGAGCAGGGCTCGATCCCACAACCCCGAGATCCCTACCTGAGATGAAACCAAGAGTCAGATGCTCAACCGACTGAGCCCCCCAGGAGCCCCCCAAAGACACCAAGCCATGAGTACATATGCTGCTAGAATATACCTTTAGAGTTGTCTAGAGTAGGGCTGATACAGCCAGAAATTTACACATCTGTATTGACCTGATCTTTAATGTAGATCTGTCTGGAAAGGGATGCAACCTTAGAGGATATGGCTCTCTGCAGTTAAGGCAAATCTGTAAGGAACTGACAGGCAAAGGCATGTTTTGCGCAGCACTTTCAGCAACTAGGGCATCAAGTCCAACATTGAAGAGGTATCTGGGTGCACATCACAATGTTCCTCACATCTACCCTATTCAGACATAAGTTTCTACTAGTTTTATGTCAGTAACTGTTTCTGAATGTATCCATTACCTCTACCCCCCATAATGTAATTTGTCAAAAAATACTTTATATGATGTTAGGTTATGAACTGTATCCTACCCTTTATTCTATATTCTGACACTGAATTCTGAAATGCTTATCAGAGATATTCCTTACAATAACAAAATGTAGTAGCCCTATTAGAGATAGTATTTATCTTGGGACAAAGAAAATGCCATGTCAAAGATCAATGATTCAACACTTTTAGGTCAGCCTTTTAAATTGCCAATGTCTGGTATCTAGGATCAAAAAAATGTAATCACAGAACTGATTATCTTAGCTTGCACTTCAGAATCCAGAAAGAAAAAGTACATGAACTGAGACTAGCTAGTCATGCCTTTTGACATTTATTTCAAATGTCAAAAATTATCTTTCTTCATATTATCACTGCTTCTACTCATTTTCAGTCAAAATAATCAATAAGCAGGGCTATTGATAAATTGGCTTTTCAGTGAAACTGACTGGGCAGTATGCTTTACATGCATAGCAACTTGGTGCATAGCAGCTGAAAGGCAGATAATCCGTAGAATTTCATGTCAATATTTACACTTTAAAGAGCAGGATCTCAAAATTCCCTGACAGTTTTTCAGATTGTGATTCTTCTTCTATTAAAATGCATCAGAAGTGAATTTAGTACTGATGTCACTTTTGAACATCTCAGAAAGTTTTAACTACTGGCATTTTATGCCATTGCCATCTTTTAAATAAGAAATTAGAAAATAAAATTATTGATCTGAATACAAACACAGTGTACCCCTATTATTATGTTCTTTGTTCTTTAAAAATTGGCTTATAATTGTAACTTTGAATCCCCTGTTCCCTATAATGATCTTAATATTCGTTGATTTTATCCTTTAGATGTATATATTTATTTAAAAATATGTATGGAAAAACCACCAAGTAAAAAAAACAAACCCAAATTACCAAGTAAAAATAAACAAACCCACTCACTGATTCTGGAGGCAGTAAAATATCTTTTTATCTTGTTTAGTTTTATTTATTAGCCCATTTAATAACTGTCTGACAAGGACTGTTAATATAGGGCTGGCATTTCAGTCCCCTGTTGCAGTCTGTTTATTGTTAGTGGTAGCAATATTACCGTTGTGCAAGAGTTTACTCATCTGTGATCGCTAGAGCACCCTATCCCCTTTTTGTCCTCTCTTTATATTCCATCTGCTCATTGCCCACATTTGAGTCAGTGTTTTGCAGAAGACTTCATTTGTCTCTTCCAAAATAGAGAAACACATTTTACCCCAGCAAATGTCTTGCAAACCTTTTCAGGAAGATTTTTTCTTTTCTTTTTTTATCAATGGTATATTGGATCCATACTGAAATCTGACTTTAGGGTTTTTCTGTAATGCCTTCCTCTCCTAGGTGCTAGTATCTGCTTTCTTAACTGGTTAGGGTATAATCTTTTGATGTTAGTTACTCTTTTAGGAAAAAATATAGTTACGCTTTCCAACTATGATATGCCAAGGAATGTTGCTTTCTTGTCATCACTAAAGCAGCCATTGTAAGAAACTGTTTCCTGTTTCCTAATGATACTTGCCACAAAAATCTTACTCATGCAACCTCTAGTGTCCTTGTGTTCACTCCCATTGTTTACAGCAAGTCCAAACCTCTCTACTGTTTTGCAGAGCCTTCCAAAACTTGACCTCACACTAATTATCCAGCTCCACTCCTCCTCCTCCTTCACACACAGTGTCTGTTGTCAACTGACAAGGTTCTTCCTATTCCTTTACAAAATCAGCATAGTAATTTGTTTTCTTTTTCTTATTTTTTAAGATTTATTTATTTTTGAGAGAGAGAGAGAGCACCAGGAGGGGCAAAGGGAGAGAGGGAGAGAGAGAATCTCAAGCAGACTCCCTGCTGAGCACAGAGCCCATCGCAGGCTCCATCTCCAGACCCTGAGATTATGACCTGAGCTGAAATCAAGAGTCAAGACACTCAACGGACTGAGCCACCCAGGCACCCCCATAGTCACTTATTTTCATTCTTGCATTTTTGCTTATGCCTCTCTTTTTCTCCAATTTCCCCTCTGCCTATCGAAAGCCTACTCGTTTTTCAAGGCTTGTCCGTGTAATGAAGCCTCTGTTGAATACTCTCATTCTGAAACTTTGACAAAAATCATCTTCTCTGACATTGCATCTGCTATACACTCAGTCATGTATATAGTAGTATTTCTATTGTTCAAAACAGTATATGTAACTTCGCTTTTGGAACTGACATTCAGAATCAGTTTATGACACACATGAATATATAAACATACACACACACAGAAATTAAACTGATTATATTATAGTCCTAACTGGTTTTTGAAATTACCAAGAGCTTACTTGACTTAAAAATGCCTATAAAATATGAAGACTACTTGCTAAAATTTTTCTAAAGCATTAACTTGCAGTTGGAAAGCAGATCTAAAGGCACAGTTCTTATAGTCCTTATGCTATAGATATTTATAGTTTGAGGGGTAATAAAAAAATTAGTTTCAAATGAGAATACGATACCAACACTGATAGAGGTACAAATTGCCATTGATAGTGGGGATAGAAATGGAATAGGCTTCCTGGAGGAGATAAAACACAAATTAGACACTGAAGGATAAGAGATTGATAAAAACAGACATGTGTGGGTCAGAAACAGCATACATACAGGCTGGAAAATTATGCAGTGAGTGTGTCAAAATGTGAATATTTCTCTTTGGGTATCTGTATTTGGGAGCAGGAGACAATTTCATTCAGTTGCAGGCATATTATGCATAA
This sequence comes from Eumetopias jubatus, assembly GCF_037043125.1. Taxonomy (NCBI): domain Eukaryota; kingdom Metazoa; phylum Chordata; class Mammalia; order Carnivora; family Otariidae; genus Eumetopias; species Eumetopias jubatus. Next base: position 96,498,464 of record NW_028274817.1, read on the forward strand.
GCTCAACTGGCAGACTGTAAGGTACATAGGTGATTTTTTTGGTGGTGTTGGCTGCGGGGAGATATTAAAGATGTTTGAACAGGAGAGCATTAATTGCTTATTACAACAGCAACAAGAACAAAAGAACAACATGATCTCAAGGTCGTGGGATCCCGCCCCGCGTCAGGCTGTGTTCAGCAATTTGTGCAGGAGGGAAGTTTAACGTGGCTAGGACATGAGGATATTATCAATGTAAGAAAGAGACACCTAATAGAGATAGAGATTTCATCTTATAGGCCATTAGAAGCAATAGAAAATGAGGCATCAACCAGAGGAGAGCCTTGGGAATGAAGAGGCTGTAGTGATAAGGGACACCAGGTGTACATGCAGACTGATGGAAGGAGTGCAGTCAAACCTGTCTCTACATTTTTGAGCCACAGGTGTTGTAAAGTGTTGGTACCATTAATAAAGATCAGAAACAGAGAAGCAGGTAATGATTTTGTTTTTGTTTATCTACAGTATGTTCACTTTATTTCTGGTGAGACATCCAGAAGAATGTATCTGGTGGCTCGGGCTCAAACGAGTGACAACTAAAGATTTATATTGGTGTATATATATATATATGCCTAGATGTGATAGCTTGAATCTTTGTTGTACGTGGTATAGGTGAAATTGATTAAAAAAAAAAAAAGGCGCCTGAGTGGCTCAGTCAGTTAAACGGCTGCCTTCGGCTCAGGTCATGATCCCAGAGTCCTGGGATCAAGCCCCAAGTCAGGCTCCCTGCTGAGGGGAGTCTGCTTCTCCCTCCCTTTGCCCCTCCCTCCAACTTGTGCTCTCTCACTCACTGTCTCTCTCTCTCTCTCAAATAAATAAAATCTTACAAAAAAAAAAAACACAACATTTTCCAAGGTGCAGGCAACATGTTAACCTACTGTTATACTATTGTTTTAAAAAACCTTATGCAATCCCAAGGCCAAAATACCAGTTCCTCTTGGTTTCCACTTAATTTCTACTCAGATAACTGAATAATTTAGGATCATCACATTCATATATTGGTATTAATTTTGGAATGAGGTAGGTTAGTTTCTGTTGCAGTTGGCAACAGACCCAAATCAGACTGGATTAATTAACAAAGTGTATTTTTAGCTCACATTACTGTAAACACAAGCAGCAGTTTAAGCTATGGTTAGATTTAGAATAAAAACAAAGTCATTAAAAATTGAGTTTCTTTTTATCGCTTGCTTGCCATGTGTAAGCTCCATTTGAATGTTACCCACCACTGCCCAGCAGCTCCAGTTTCCTCCTTCCTGGGGCATTTTGCTACACCTATTCCATCCTCTTAGTTTCAAGTAGACAAGTACAATGTTTTAAGAATGTCAATGTTGGTGGGGCCCTGGGTGGTTCCATCAGTTAAGCTGGTGGCTCTTGATTTTGGCTCAGGTCATGATTTCAGGGTTTTGGGATGGATCATGGGCTGGGCTCCATGCTCAGGGGGGAGTCTGCTTGAGATTCTCTCTCCTTCTCCCTCTGCCCCTACCCCTGACCACTAAAATAAATAAATAAATCTTAAAAAAGAAAAGAAAGAATGTAAATGTTGGATATGGTATGGTAAAGTGAGTGTGGCCACAGGAGGAAATGAGAATTCTGAGGCTTGAAAGGAGAAAGCTTATTATACTCACAGATCCCAGAGAGGGTGTCACCACATGCCATGCAGGGCCACAGAGGAAGCTCCAGGTTTTGGTCAGGTGGCAAAAGACAGGAACAAGAGAAAAGTCAAGGACAGAGCCTCTGTTGGGGTTTCTGCAGGAAAAGCAAAGCAAGGCAGAGAAAATAGTTTAGGATTGGCTAGTTTGAATAACTATGGCAGGATTTCGGCTGTAAGGGTGATCTCGTTATCTGGTACATGGCTCTGGGATGATTTAGGGCATAAGAAATATTGGCTTATGTGTGGGAGTCGGCTAAGGAGGTGGTTGAGACCACCGGCTCAGGATTATTTGATTTGTACATGGAAGACACATTCCTGGCTGGAGCACTTTGCTACCTGTAAGAAAGGGCTAGCACTGGGAGGGGAGTTACTCTCTGGCCAGTAAGATTTCTAAGATGTCAAAACATGATAAAATACAGAAAGTAAAAAAAAAAACATTTTACAACAGCAACAACAACAAAAACACAAAGAGAACATTATTTTTTTTCTAGCATTTCTTACAAAAATCTTAAAAATTGACTTTTTTTTTTAAACAGATGCCCACTGCTTAAAAAATAACTTTGATCAAGGGAATGTAAGGTGCCGCCAACCTAAATAAAAAGCTAAACTGAGGCAAGCTCCAATTACCAGAAATTCAGTTTATATGGAAATAGCCGAAGAACCGCAACCTGGGAAACGGGTAAGGTACCGAGCTCCAAGCGAATTCAACGGGGGCTTGCGGGGGCTGTTATTTATGGGCAAGGAGCGCAGAGGTTGGGGGGGTGGAGTTCAGCCACAGTCCAAGCAGTAAGTTCATTGGCTCGAGGATGAGATAGATTCTTGTTGGATGTTCATTGGTTAGGAGCTAAATCCGGGTCTTCTGTTAGGGAAATCAGTCTCTCCGGCCTCAAGTTCTGTTGTTGTGAGGGTGCATGCGGGAGAGTCTCCGTTTCGTAGCCCCCAGTTCCATTTTAGATAGAAATCCTTTCACACTACTTATTAGATTTTTTTAAAGGAAGGTTGAGCCCCAAATAAAAAAATAAATTAAAAAAACCAGGAACCGCGGAGTTGGTCAGCATAGCGGCGGCATAAATCGTCCCACCTTTTTTGTCCGTCGTTACACCAACTAAAATTCGGCATCCACCGGTGAACAAAAGTGCCTCTGGGCAAGCTGTGAGATTTAGAGCCCTGCAGCAAGGGCCCTGGCGGGTGGGCGGGATCCTCTCGCCGGCCTGTGCACTGGGTTAGAGGCACTGGGGCCTGGCCATACCCCCTTTTCTTCCCCCCCACCCCACCCGGGACCAGCACGAGCCTGTGAAGAGCTGGGCGTGCTGACTTGGGACACAGCCATGGAGGACCCAGCCCTCGTGCAAGTCCTGGTCTCCTGAGGACCTGAGGAGAGATGCCCCACTCCGCTGGAGCACAACAAGAACGACTTCGGACGCAGTGAGAGAGGGTAAGAGGCACTTTGTCAGCGCCGCCACTCCGGCAGGGCGGCTGGGCGGAGGGGGGCGGGCCCTCTCCTGGTGGGGAAAGGTGCCTGGCTTCCCCAGCCGCGAGCCATGCTTTTGGAGAAACCCGTTTCTCTCCTGCGGCACCCAGAGTGTTGAGGTGGGTCCTCCATGACTGGGACGGGGGTGGGGGTAGGGGATCAGGAAAGAGGCAGGTGAAAAGTATCCGAGAGTGTTAACGGGTTCCTGCTGATAGTATTCTGGACTCCTGAGGGAAGCCCGACTCTGAGCCTCTTCCTCAATCCCACATGATTCATGAGACGAGGGATGGAACTAAGCCCAACGCAGACTGTTTAAAAGCCACAGACTTAATAAGTGGTCCAAAGAGTACTTGTTTCTCCCTTCTGATCCCCCCCACCCCAAATCTTGCCTATTCATCCTCCATAGAATATGTGTAACCATCCCTTCCTTTCTAGGCCCATTGCACCTGCCCTGGTCAGACACAGCATGCCTAGATTGCTGTACCTTGTTACCTTACAGTGCATTCAGTTTGTTTGCCTTTCTGTCAGTCAGATTCACAGACTTGTGGAGGTTCTCTCATCCCTTGCGGTGGAGATCATCTCTTCCTCAGCTTGATATCCACATCATTCAGTCCTCATCCCTTCCATGTACCATCTTATCTCCACAGTTTTGCCGTCATCTGCCTGAAACCCAGAGCTTAGGTCAGAGTGAATCTCTTGCCCGGTACCTTTGCTTGTGCAGTTCTGTTTGCCTAAAGGACGCTTCTTTCACACCTGCCTAGCAACATACATTCCATCTTTCAAAACTCTGCTCAAAATCTTCTTCCAGCAGAACGTTTTTTAGATGTCAGATATTTTCACCATCTGAATGAACTTCTTTCCCAGTTCTTTGTCTCTGTGCTTTATACCACTGTAGTTCTTCTCAACACTATGCCTCGTTATTACATGGGAATGAATGTTTCCCTTCCTTTATTTCTGAGCCCTTAGAAGACAGGAAAGTAGTCATTTTTGCATCCGCCACATTACCGAGTTTTGTTCCTTATGCACAGCATTCATTAATTGTCTTTTTACTTGAAGTGGATTTACCATTTGCGTCAAAAGCCTTAAGCGAGTAGGAGACGCAGTCTTGGAATATGTCTCCTTATTAGTAGTTCATTGCTCTTTCTGCCTCCCATACAGTTGGGACTAGTAAAGGCGGCTTCCAGGACATTACCACAGATTTAAATATGTTTATCAAAAGCACCACTCATAATACAGCTAGGGACAATGCCCTGCCTAGTCTGATTCTCTGTCTTACCCCACTTTTCCTCAGTTGGGCTACAAACACAGGATGGATGAAGTGAGCCCCCCCCCCAGTTCTGCCTCAGTGGTTCAGGCAATTCTCTGAGAATGACCTCTTTTATCCAACTCCCACCCACTCCCACACTTGTGCATGCAAGGAATTCAAATAGGCACTCTTGTCTGGATTTTCTAATGCCTTTGTTGCTGTCAGGCCTCTTCCTTTCTGTGCTCTGAATAGGCTCTTCCAACTGACACCTTGATAATCCGCCTGGCTCTTGATTTTATTTCTCCTTTTGACATCATCCCCCAGTTTTCGTTGTTCGTTTATACCACATTGTGGTTTACTCCCAGCACATCCATACTCCTTTAAGAGGAGCAATGACACATTAGGAAGAGGGAGGCATCTAAACTTCTTATCATGCACACAGGGATGATATGATTATTAGAGACCTAGTTAAGAATTATTGATGTATCAGAGATGCTTGTTAAGCCAGACGGCATCAGTAGTACCTGTACTTAGCCTTTGTACCCCAAAAGTATTTGTCAGTAGCAACTTTTTGATAGAGAAATTGCTGAGAGAAAAGGATGAACAGTGGTCATTTAATTTTCTGTATGAACGTGTGAGAGAAAGATGAAGAAGCCTTGAGATCCTTGACTAAAACAGAAACAAGGGGATTGAGACAAAGGGATGGAAACAAAGTGAAATTCTGGCCTTAATCCAGTGGACTAAAAGGTATGTCCTCAGGGGACAGTCTCAGTATTTGACATCATTTTCATTTAAAAGGCCTTTTTGTACAGGATTTATATATGGGTCCAGAGAGAACAGAGTGTGAAAATAAATTGAAGGCAAGGAATCAGTTATAAACCGTGCAAAGACCCATAGCAAAGTAGAAAATCTCCTGGAGATAAAGCATTGACATGGAAAAGCACAGCACTATGCTGAACAGGGAAATAATCATTCACGGAGGCAAGGATTTCTGAGGATCATACAGTGTTGTGGCAGTTTTATTATTCTGCATAGTCTCTGTGCATTCACATTTACTCAAAAATTATTTTTTACAATCTTTATGTACCCAGCATGGCACAAGGTATATGGTGTTGGTATACAGAGACAATTGAAACAAAGTTCTGGCTCATGAACTTGCTGTCTTGCTCTGCAAGTGGAAAATGATGATCTTTGCTAATGTGAATGCATGATCTCTTTGCCCACACTTTTGTGATGTAAACCAGTGCAATACCCAATCCCAAAGAGACTTTACAGTTCTCTCTTTATGCATCCAAGTTATGACCTTCAGAGCCTTAATTTGGGAAAAATTTTCTCTTCATATGCAATATCCAGTCTTGCTTTTAACTTGGTGGGACCCTGTGAACTTGTCTCTTGAGTGATATTCCTGGTTCTCCAGACACAGGCCTGCAATAAATTCTGCTTGTTTTTTTTTTTTTTAAGATTTTATTTATTTATTTGACAGAGACACAGCGAGAGAGGGGACACAAGCAGAGGGAGTGGGAGAGGGAGAAGCAGACCTCCCGCTGAGCAGGGAGCCCGATGCGGGGCTCCATCCCAGCACCCTGGGATCATGACCAGAGCCGAAGGCAGACGCTTAACGACTGAGCCACCCAGGCGCCTCAGATTCTGCTTGTTTTATCAACACTGGTGGTCTTTGCATTTTGCTCTGACACTAATGAAACTTTCTATGCATACACTAGGGAGTGATTATTATATAGACAAGAGATGGTCAATCGATTTTCAGTTATGTTGAATTGAGGAGAACACAAGACAGTAGAGTAGATTGATTGGTTGTAATGTATATCTTAAAAAGTGATTTGGCAATATACATGGCATTTGCAAGGTATTCCGGAGAAGTTGAATGAACAGTACACATTGTTGCTACGTATTCAGTGTACAATATTTTAAACTTCTTTGCTATTTTCTAAAGGTAATATGCAAGGGTCATTCTTGAATTCCAGAACAGTCCACTGAGATGACTGATGTGGGGAGATTTGGCCAACTTCAATGTCAATAGCATCTGGCAGTAAGGGAGAGAAGTAAATCAATATCATAATTTTAAAAAGGTGGGAAGTTCTGTTGTACTTGGAGGAGGATTTTGGATTCCTCTCTCCACTGGCAGGCATTTGAAGTACAAGCTATTCTAATTAATATTTATTCTCAAATGCACTCCCAAAGTCCTATTCATTATTAGAACCATTTGTAAATAACTTTCAATCTTTATTTGTTTTAGAATATTTGGGCTTCATATTTCCCTAGTTTATAAATTTGATATTTGTCTGTCTAAATGACGCCCCCAGTGTAGTCAGATATCAAGAAATATCTGAATCCTCAGGACTTACGGATTTATGTCAGTCACAAGGCACCAAAGGTGTCAAGAAGACACAGGGGCAAGGTCATAATATCACATGCTCTCTGCTCTCCCCCCTCATTTGTGGATTATTTTAATATTAGAGGGGATTTGAAATTCAATCCAGAGTTTAAAATTTTCCTTTGGCAGTTTCTCTTTTTTTCAATTTCTTATAGAAACATTGTTCAGAATGTCTGTCATTATATAGCTATGGTCCTAGTTCTTAACCTGTGGAAAAACAACATCAACAAATCCTTGAAGATTCTCCAAACACAATGAGTTTCTTGTTTTATTTTACTTTAAGAATCCAATGGTGTTGGAAAAGGATTCAGGGAGAGGAAACTGTTGCACTGTGTTCTTTCCACAATTTCTTAGTCTAGCACTTGTGAATATCAGTGGCTCATAAAACCAGAAGGCATGAAATCAATTCAGAGACTAGAGCAGTTACATGGGGAGGAGGAGTAACCAGAAAGAGGTCTAACAATGTCCACAAACTTCTTCCTTATCTCTAGAGGGCAAGGAACATTCTATATATTGTGTTGACATTTGTAGCTTCATATGGCAAAAGGAGTCTTGAAAAAGCAATAAAAAATTTTACTTGGAGTTTCTTATTTGAGGACCACAATTTGCTCATTAGCATGTGAATTTCCCGCAGAATAGAAGATAAGATTTTTCTGGAAGTCTGGAAATTTTACATGAAACTTACACTATCCTTTAAAAAAAATACATATGCTGCTTTGAAATTTTTTTTTTTTTTGATGATTTGGAATTTGTAGATTCTTTGAACAGTGGTCAGGTATCTATGAATTCACTCACATGTTTATGCCTTTTACTTAATAAACAGGTGTTAAGTGCTGCTCTGAGCTAGCTACTGTACCCAACTTTGAGATGTAAAGACAAACGATCCCTGATCAGATCTTTCCTGCAAGTGCCCCCTGACTGGCAGGGAAGACAAGTGTAAACAGATAGTTTTCAGGCCACCTGCAAGGTGCTGGATTGAGACCTTGGTGTGGAAACACAGAGATGGGAACCTGGCTGGGGAGCAAGGAAAAGCTTCAAGGAAGACGTTAAGATTGACCAGGATATTAATGGAGTTGGAGTCTTCCAGGTATGGAATGGAAGTATGAACTCTCAGACTGGCATGCGCAGGAACTAGTAAGCAATGGCTAGAGATCATTGGGTTGAGGAGTGACAGAAAAAAAATGGGAGCAAATACAGGTGGGAACAGAGGAGGTTAAGGTAGTTGACATTCTTAGCTCAGGGATAGATATATTCATATGGAATTTAGAGCACGAGTTGGATTCTGATATAAATTTTGTGACTTATTGGTAAGTTATGAGTCAAAAGCAAAGCTGAACCTGATAATGCTTATAGGAAGCTTATAAAAGCAGCGGTTCTCAAACTCTAGTATGCATTAGAATTACCGGAGTTGATTGCAAAAAGTACAGTTATAGGGTTCACCTTTATTCTGATTCAGTATATTTGGGGCTGGATGCAAGAATCTACATTTTAACAAGTACTCCAGGTGACTCAGATTCACATGTTTAAGACAAAATATTGAATAAGAGAAGGGCATGGATACAGCTCCGAAAAACAGAAACATTTAAAGAGCAGTGAGTGGAGAGAAGAGGCAGTGGTGTAAACTGAGAAGAAACTGGTTAGAGTGAGAAATATCTAGATCCTGCTCCTGAGGTAAGGGTGTCGCAGGGGAATTAGATAAAATGATAAAAAGATAAAATGTCAATTGACATTTACTTGCAGTAAGAAAAAACTGGCATTTATTTAGGGTCTTCCTTCTAACAAGTCAGTATTATAAGGTTTGTGGCAACTTTGTTAGTCTTTTTATTTCTAAAAATATCTTCACTTTGCCCTTTTGAATTATATTTTGCTGGGTATAGAATTCTGGGTTCATAATTGTTTTTTGTCTTAGCACTTTGAAGCTATTATCCCATTTTCTCTGCCGTTTCTTGTTGACAATGAGAAATATACTGTTTATCAAATTGCCATTAACATTTAGATTAATTGGGGTGCCTGGTTGGCTCAGTCAGTTAAGTGCCTGACTCTTGATTTCAGCTCAGGTCGTGATCTCAGGGTCATGCGATCAAGCCCTGAGTCAGGCTCTTAAGATTCTCTCTCCCCCTCTCCATCTCCCTCTGCATCTCCTATTCCCCCCACCCAGGCTCTCTATCTCTCTCTAAAATAAATAAATAAATCTTAAAAACATGTAAATAAACTGACTTCATTTTAGCTTTTAATTTTTTTTTTTTTTTTTTTTTTTTTTTTTTAGGGGCACCTGGGTGGCTCAGTTGGTTAAACATCCAACTCTTGATTTTCCCTCAGGTCACGATCTCAGGATTGTGAGATCCAGCCCCACATCCAATTCCACGCTGGTTATGGAGCCAGCTTAGGAGCTTAGGATTCTCTCTCTCCCCTCTCCTTCTGCCCCTCCTTCCCCACCTCTCTAAAAAAACTTATTTTCTTTTATCCTTGATTTCCTGAGATTTGTCTCTTATTTATCTAGTTATGGATCTATTATGTTGTTATTATTTTATCATTAGTATTCTGCTTGTTACTCAAAGTGTACTATTAATTTGAATACTTAGATCTCTCTTTAATATCAGAAAACTCTTAGGTAATACCTGATCATATATTCTTTCCCTGCCATTGCCTGTGTTCTAGAACATGTTTTCAAAGAGATTGGTGAAGTTTAAGTATAAAGGATCTCAGTAGATCTTGTGGGAATCTTAACTGCTCCTACATGTATTTTATCTCTTTTATCTTTTTGCTGTGGTAGGTGAAGAGTTGAGTGCTATCAGTTGGTAATAATCTCTCCGGTGGGGTTCTGTTTAGAATGTATCCAGGCTTTTTTTTTTTTTTTGGTTTTATTTATTTATTTTGACAGATCGAGAGAGAGAGAGAGAGAGACAGTGAGAGAGGGAACACAGGCAGGGGGAGTGGGAGAGGGAGAAGCAGGCCTCCTGCTGAGCAGGGAGCCCGATGCGGGGCTCCATCCCAGGACCCTGGGATCATGACCTGAGCCGAAGGCAGATGCCTAATGACTGAGCCACCCAGGCACCCCTGTATCCAGTGTTTTATTTTTATTTTTATTATATTTTTGTTTCCCATAGTTCAATTGGATTCCTTTTCAGAATCATCTTGTTTTATGTATGTAACTTCTTTGTTCAATATTTTATTGCTGTTTTTATGAATGTTATGCTCTCATGCCTTTGAGTATCCCAGCCATGCATATTTTAATAGTTTGTCTAATTTATTCCATGACATTGACGTCATTAGAAAGTAACTTCTATCCTGATGTAGGTTTTTGGCTCCTCCTTAGCATCGGATTTCTTCCTGCATTTTAGAAGTGCAGATCATAGGCTTATCTAAGGCGAACATAGTTTTTGCTTTCACCGACTGGGGCTCCTTCCTCCCTAACAAAAGTTGTGAAGCTACTTCTGTGAATGTCCTGGGGCCCTCGATTGAGAAGCAGCTCTCATAAGGAAGACTTGGGCCTCCTCCCTGGTGGGGATATGGAGATACCGAACTGGGTAGTGAGCCACAGGCAGTTCTGTCCTGAGGCCTTGCCCATATCCTCAGGCTTGCATCGCTGAGCAGCTCCATAGAAGTTGTCGCCCCAGGCAGCAGTTGTCAGTATTTTTCATTATCCTCTGATGACTCGTAGCCCCTGGAATTAAGCACTGTGGCCGAGTCCGTTTTTCCATTTCACACTGAAGCGTCTTGTCCTTCTTTTCCCAAAGGGACTGAATTTGTATCTCACACTGCCAGCTTTGGATTATGGATCTTGAGCTGCTATGGAACTGCTAAGTGAAATAAGTCAAGCAGAGAAAGTTATCATACAGTTTCACTCATGTGGAACATAAGGAATAGTGCAGAGAACAATAGGGGAAGGGAGGGAAGACTGAAGGGGAAGGAATCAGAGAGGGAGACAAACCATGAGAGACTCTAGACTCCGGGAAACAAGTTGAGGGTTGCAGAAAGGGAGGTGGGGGGGGATGGGGTAACTGGGTGATGGGCAATAAGGAGGGCCCGTGATGTGATGAGCACTGGGTGTGTCATATGCAACTAATGAATCATTGAACATTATATCAAAAACTAAAGATGTACTATACATTGGTTAATTGAATTTAAATTTAAAAAAAAGAAGAGGGTACATTAAAGTAGGGACATAGTGTGTCATTTTTACTGGTATCTCTGGGTTAATTTTTTGTTACACATCCCATTAGAGTTTTGCCAAATTAACTGATAAAGGAAATCCAACCACTTTCAAGGAGAAATGGCTATAGAGTTTCCAGAGATAGACATATATAGAGGATAGCCAGTTACTGAATTTATTTTTGTTCTGTCCAGGGGATGCTTAGTGTGGTGTCTGACTGTGGTATCTCTCCTGATTGGATGGGGCCCCTAAATGTGGGGCGGTCATTGATCGATTGATCGGGAGGGGAAAAGAATTCACCTGAGGCAGAACAAAGGAGAATAGAAGTTGACTGAATACACCGCAAGGGAGCTGTGAGCAGGACAGCAGAGGAGAGACTGTCTGCCACAAGGCAGTGCGAGGGGGCTGTATTTATAAAGGGAAGGTGAGGAGGTGTGGGGATATATGGAATTTCCCGTTTTTTGGTAAGTGTGCCTGGTTGTAAGTAGCCCATTGGTTAGTTAGGGCCTATGGATGTTTTGAGGTGGGTCACCTGTTGGGCCTTTCTGTGTTTAGCCAGACGCTTGGGGTCGCTTTGGGCCCTTCTGCCTGGATCCGGTTTCCATTGTTCCCAACCTGTTATCTAAAAGCGGCCTCTTCAGTCAACATTTAAAGAGTCATGTACAGATTTCCAATTCAATCAACTAGTTAAGGATATTGAAACAGTTTCTTTCTCATCAGCTATCACTGAGAAGAGCCTTGGTCTCCATTTTAGGATAGTTTTAAGTAATTTGCTCTGCCCTTTTCTGCCAGAGCTAACCTTTTCTTACTGAATATTAAATTGTTGGTCTTTATATCTTTGCTTATAAATTAACGTGTTCCAGAGTAAAATTCTGTTGTGAAGATTTAATATATTGTGTTTTATAGAGCTTTTAAAGTGGGGCCTTATTTTAAAATTATATCTACAAGGAGATATTTCTACTAGAAGAAGCACTTCTTTAATCTAAGGCAAAACAGCCAATGATCTAATTTGAGAGTAAGGCCGCATCCATATGTTTAGATAGGTTACCAGTTAGTCAAATGAATGAAGACTATATTGATGGATTAATTAACACCGCTGGAACTCAGCTAAGAAGTTCCCCTAGTACACCTGAGGTCACTGACCGCAGGTTGGGAATCCCATGTCTAGGCAGCCAGCAGTGCCCTGTTCCCTTTGTCTTCCCATCTGCTAAGATTTCAAGGGGATAGTCTTACCCAGCTTGTCTGTTTATTGATCCTGCTCCATGATCAGGCTGAGGACCTTGACCCCTCTCTAATGATTCTTTTCCACTGCAGAAATTTGCAGTGGGGCATGGTTGTCAGGGACAGGAGATTGAGTGTTGAAGGAGTATGGGGGAGGTACTAGCAGGAACTGATGAATCACTCTTATCCCCTTAAATTACCGATAGAGAAACTTTTGACATCTGTATCACAGAGATAAGGCCATCCTTACTCCGTGTGTAAGCTATGTAGGCAGTGGTATTTTTCAGACACCGAGAGGATTGATCTAAAGTCATCTTCCTCATTCATGCTTATAATTCAATCCTTACCAGTTTGTTTATGTAGTGCATCATAGTTTTCAAAAGGTAAATATCACTGAGCTCTAGATCTGAGTCCTCAATATCCATGTTCATCCTCCTGCATAACTCAACAGTCAATTGGATAAAGGGCAGGAAACTGACCTTGGGAAAAAACAGTATATTCTTTCTCTAGGAATTTGACATCGGGACAAGAGAATCTATTTTGGTATCAACTATTCAGTTAGGTGACTTTGGGAGCTGGGAGATAGCAATGTAAGCAAGCATCAGTGAATGATGAAAAACATTAATAAGGCCCTACTTCAGATAGAGAAATAAGGCAAATGTACAGAAAGAGACAAACTGGAGATGCTGTGATGTGTCTTGCTTACTAATATCATTCCAGTGGCTTGTTCATATCGTGGGGAGGTCTGTCTGTATTGCTTATCCTTGGGTTTCATGTGTTATACCTGGATCCTTCTGGCAGATTTCTCCTTTACACTTAAACTTCAGGCACTGATTCTTTACTCTGAATGAGTTTCCCAGATAGATTTTCTTGCGGATCTGTTTAAAGAAGAAGCACAAGAATACTGGTATATGGGTAAGAGATACAGAAGTTTAATGGCCTCAAGGTCAGACCAAGTCAGGGTGAGATGATGAAGAATGTAAACCAGATGCAGAGAGAACAGATACTTATGTGGTGTCCTTTTTATATATATCTGAGAGAAGTACTGTTTAGTAGAAATTTATGGTATTTTCAGCCAAGAGAATCTAGATATTATTCATAATATTTCTGTCTACAGTTTGTGTTACAATTATAAACACATTGTGAATGTTATTTTTTAGAATAAATTTAAAGAAAAATTAAGGTAACTGTAGATTCACATGCAGTGGTAAAAACGAAAAAGAGTCCATATACCCTTTGCCCAGTTTTGCCAGTGGTAACTGATGTGAAATGTTGGGGTCCGGTGGTCAACGGCCAAGAAAGAATTCTTGAGGCATCTTTGGTGCAAAAAAGGTGGTTTTATTAAAGCACAGGGACAGGACCTGTGGGCAGAAAGAGCTTTACTGGGATTGTGAGGAGTGACTTACACATTTTCAAGTTGGGAAGGGGGAAGCCTCTAAGGAATTTGGAAGCAAGGATTCCAGGACCTTGGGCTAGCTGCTGTTAGGGTAAAGTCATTTATTACTGTCTAGTAAAACCTTAGTCGTGAGACCCTTCGGATGTATATCAGTGGGCCATGTGCTTGGAGGAGGATGATTGCTAACATATATCTAGAGGTGCGGGGGGTTAGAGATAAAGGGAGTTTCCAAAGCAATTTTTTATGTTAAAGAAGACTTACAGGGTCCTGGAGGTTTGGCTAATGTCAAGCTAAGGCTGCCTTTTGCCTCTAGCAAAGTATTAACATTGAGGCACTTGAGTTCCTGGAGGAAGGTCACCTTGCTTGTCTTAAGTACTAGTCAGTGGGCTGCAAGGGAAATTTAATTTTTTTTCCTACATTTCTTTTGCTTGTGTTCTCCACATCACTAACCTCATGCAACATTATAGTACAACATCATAACCAGGATATTGACGTTGGTACAGTAAAAATACAGAACATTTCCATCGTCACAAAGATACCTCATGTTGCCCTTTAATGGCCAAGCTTACTTCATTCCCATTCTTAGCCGGTCTTTAAACTCTGACAACCACTAGTTTATTCTCCATTTCTATAATTATATCACTTCAAGAATGTTATTATCAACAGAATCATCGTATGTGACCTTTGGAGATTAGCTTTTCTCACTCAGACCAAGTCTCTGGAGATTCATCCAGGCTCTTATATCAACAGTTGTTCCTTTCTGTTGCTGAGTGCTCCATGGTATGGGAGTGCCATAGTTTGTGTCACCATTCTCCTGTTGAAGGACATCTGAGTTGTTTCCAGTTTCGACTATTACAGAGAAAGCTACTGTGAATTTTCATGTACAGGTTTTCGTGCGAACGAAAATTTTCATTTCTCTAGAGTGAATGTCCAAAAGTTCAAATGCTGGGTTGTATGATAGTTGTATGTTTAATTTTATAAGAAACTGCCAAATTGTTTCCAGAGAGGCTATGCCATTTCACATTTCGACCAGCAATGTATGTGTGATCCAGTTTCTCCACATCTTCAACATTTTGATAGCCGCTATTTTCAGTTGTACCATTCTGATAGGGGTATTGTGGTATCTCATTGTGGTTTTAATTTGCATTTCCATAATGTCTAATGATGAACATCTTTTCATATGCTTGTTTCCTCTCTGAGTATCCTCTTCAGTGAAGTGTCTCTTCATGTCTTTTAACATTTTCTAATCAGATTGATTTTTTTTTTTTCGATTGTTTTTCTACTACTGAGTTTCAAGAGTTTTAATACATTGCAGATAGTAGTCCTCTGGGCAGACAAATGGTTTGGTTGCAATTATTTTCTTTCAGTCTGAAGCTTGTGTTTTCATCCACTTAACATTGTATTTCACAAAACAAAAGCTTCTGAACTTGGTGAAGTCTGAGTTATCTGTATTTTCTTTAATGGATTTCTTTATTAGATTGTGCTTTTAGTGGATTGTGCTTGACCCTGTCAAGTCTAGGAAGTCTTTGTCTAGCCCCAGATCTCAAAGATTTTATCCTTTGTTTCTTCTAAAAGTTTTATAGTTTTAAATTTCACGTTTAAATCTGTGATCGATTTTGAGTTGGTTTTTATATATGGTATGAGACCTAGGCTGAAGTTCGTTTTTTATCTTTGCCTCTGGATGTCCAATTGCTTCAGTATCATTTGTTGAAAAGGTAATTTTTTGTCTATTTCATTGCTTTTGCTTCTTTGTCAAACATCAGCTGAGCAGCCAGCATCTCCCATCCTTCTTTGTAAAATAGCTCCCAGCAATTGTACTTAAATTGTTGCTACAAACTTTGCAAAAATATGTTAGATTCAGTGTTCTTTAAAAAATAATTACTTCATCTTTCCTATCATAAGCTTACCCACCAAAGTAAAGTAGCCAAATGCTTTGATTAAATTAAGGTTAGAATCAAGTGTAATATCTGTAACCCTGTAAAAAAAAAAGTCTTAGTTTTGACACAATATTTATTTCCTTCTTAGTCAATAATAGCATTTCTTCTGCAGTGACTTCTTGTACTGAAATAAATGACTGAAGAATGATTGCTCACACAGATCAGTTAGTTGCTAATGAAGTAACTCCTTTATAAATAACTACGAATTAATCTGCTGATCCATAAAAGATTCATCTTTAAAGGAATCCAGTTCACTTTCTGCCTCTGCCACTTCCATGGACATGAAACATCTTCTGTATTCTACCTTGCTGCAGCCACTGCAGTGCTGAGAGTGGCACCTGGCTTGTGATAGTATGTTTTAATGGAAGAGATGACACATTTAATAATATGTGAGGGCTACAATGTGAAGGGCAGACACTTCTCAAAAGAAAAATGATACTCAAGAATGTCTTCTGGTGTAAAAATTAACTCCAGGAAACAAGGGTTTGCTCCATTTCAAAGATCAGAAAGACAGTGCTGAAGAAGCATTCTGAGGTTTCCAAAGACAAACAAAACCCATGACGTCGGTTTCATTCCTGGGAATTAATTCTCTGTGCCGTTTTGTATCTGGGACAACAGAGGATGTTGCAAAATTTTAGCAAAAGCAAAATGTGACTTCTCAGCAGATGTCTTCGTGGTTGGAATCTCTTGGGAGTCTAGAGCACCCTCCTATCTTGTGTGCCTTTGTAGGATAGCCCATTCCAAGTAGAAAATAGTCCCATCCAGAGTATGGCTTGGAAATGGAGGCTGTACCTTTTTTCTGAGCCTACATATAATTCTTTGACACAATGATGGAGTATGTGTGAAAAAAAAAGACAATTATCTGAAAAAAATTATGAAATAAGACATGTATAGACATTTATTTTCTTAAATCTCAGGAAAAAAAGATGACTATTAAGGAAAATTTTTCCAATAGTGGATAAATCTAGTAGTGACTTAAATGATGGCTTTTAAGGAGTTTCGTAAGTTATGATGGCAACAAGCGATGTGTTCAGGCTGTTAATTGTTTTTAAGTTGCTAACCTATGTGTTTAAGGGTAGAAAATTAGGAGTTGTATGACTGAGTTTCCAACTCAAAATGTGGGTCATGAGATGTTGCCACTTCCCATGTGCATTTTATAATAAAAAGAGATGATACTAAATCTACATTTAAGCATACTTGCTCCTGAACACAGTATTAAAAATATATTACCCATGTAGAACATCCAGAAATATGACCTGGTAACTCAGCAAGGCTTTCATTCTCTGGGACCAGGTTTGCATACTTGAAATCAGCCTGTCCAAAAGTGTCAGTTCGACAGGGCATTTTGACGGTTTGGGATATGTCTTTTTGTTTCTATTTAACAAAATATATTTTAGTAAGTAAACAGATCATTAAGTGTAAAGCAACCTGAATTTTTACACCCGTAATGCTAGCACTGACATCCAGATGTAGAACATACCTAGCACTCCAGGAAGCTCCCTTGTGCCCTCTCCTAGTTAAAACTCCCCAGAATTTTGACCGTTTTTGAACTTGATATAAAAGGAATTATATAGTTTATACTCTGTGTTTGGCTGTCTTTTGCTCAATATTATGTGTGAGTTTCATGCATGTATTTGCATATATTGTATATTTATTCCTTTCATTGTTGAATTATATCCCATTGTATGACTATGTCACATGGATTTATCCATTTGCTGGTAGATGGACATTTGTGTTCTCAGGTTTTGGCTGGGAAGATCATTTTTGTCCATGCATTTTGGTATACATGTGTACACATTTCTGTTGTGTATGTAGCCAGGAGTGGAATTACTGGATCCCAGGGCATTTGTATTTTAGCTTTACTAGTTGCTGTTAAACGGTTTTCCAAAGTGGTTTTACCAATTTCCCTCCAACCAGCAATGTAGAAGAGTTTCAGTTACTCCACATCCTTGCCTATGCTTGGTGTTGCCAGTCCTTTTAATTTTAATTATTCTGGTTGTGGTCTAGTGATATCTCATTGAGGTTTACACCTGGAATCTTGATGACTAGTAATGTTGAGCACCTTTTTATTTTTTTTAAAGATTTTATTTATTTATTTGACAGAGAGAGACACAGCGAGAGAGGGAACACAGGCAGGGGGAGTGAGAGAGGGAGAAGCAGGCTTCCCGCGGAGCAGGGAGCCCGATGCGGGACTCGATCCCAGGACCCTGGGATCATGACCTGAGCTGAAGGCAGACGCTTAACGACTGAGCCACCCAGGAGCCCGAGCACCTTTTATACACTAATTAACAATCTATTGGATGTCATATTTTTAATATAAAAAGCATCATAAAGTAGATGTTTATATTTTTCTTCATAGATTTTAGATAAAAAAGCTGTCAGCTCACAAAATTTCCTGAAATTATTCATAATCATCCCAAATTAATAAACTTGAAGAGAGTAAAGCAGGATCACATTTTAAAAAGCCAGAAGTCAGTGGTAAGATAGTACTGTAACTGCCAATTTTCATCTCAGATAGTGCTTCTTGGCTTTTTGCTTTTTATTCTGTGCCAATCATAGAAAGTCCAGAGTATAATGTCTGTCACAAACAATCAGAGAGATACATTATCACACCAAGTAAATCATTTATGTCTCAAAAGGTGATAACTGTTAGAGCAATGTAAGGGTTAGGAGTTTAGGATGAGATTTCATAAGACATGTTGAGTGGCATTTTATTTGACACACATAGGTGTTTTATACTTTTAGATTTCTGAGTACTGGATCATAACTGCATATGAATTATTCATAATGTATATGAATATGTATGTGTAATACAGAGAACTATTTAGAGACACATGCTACTATAAATGATCATCTAAAAGCTCTTGATAGTTCATTAAGCTTCACAATTTGTTGTAGGCACATAAATAACAAAGACCGTTCATATTTCTGAAAGCAAGAAACAGTCTCAGTGAAACTGAAGTTTTTTTTTTAAGATTTTTTAAAAAATTTATTTGACAGAGAAAGAGAGAGCACAAGCAGGGGGGAGTGGCAGAGGGAGAGGGAGAAGTAGACTCCCCACTGAGCAGGGAGCCCCATGTGGGGCTCCATCCCAGGACCCTGGGATCATGACCTGAGCTGAAGGCAGACGCTTAACTGACTGAGCCACCCAGGCACCCTGTGAGACTGAAGTTTTAAATGAGGGAAGAACTCCATACTCTGGCATGAACACTGAGTCAGGTGGTGGTGTTTAAATCCTTGGGAGTTCAACTCCCAGCCATTTCCCCTCCACCAGGAGGTCTGAATCTTCCCAGGGCCACCAGCCACTTAGTTGCCCACAGTGCTAAGACTGTGTCACTATCACTGGCTATATTTATAGAAGTAAGTGCAGGCAGTAATGTGCTTACTATAGACCAAATGTTTGTGTCTCCCCAAAATTCATATGTTGAAATCCTAATCCCCAATGTGATGGCATTTGGAGGTGGGGCCTTTGGGAGGTGATTAGGTCATGAGAGGAGAACCCTTCTGAGTGGGATTAGTGCCTTTATAAGAGAGATTGCAGAAGGATTCCTCATCTTCCCGCCATTTGAGAACATAACCAGAAGATGGCTGTCTATGAGCCAAGAAATGGGTTCTCACCAGATACTGGATCTGCTAGATCCTGGATCTTGGACTTTCTAATCTCCAGAACTATGAGAAATAAATGTTTAAGCCACGCTGTGTATGATATGTTCTAGAAGCTGGAGCAGACTAAGAGAGTGCTTTTGCCTTAAATCAGATGAGTTTGGCTTTAACTGAAGCAATTGAATGATAGTGATTGACAAGGTGAGTTCTGGAGTCAGACTTCAGTATGTGTCCTGAGTAAATCACTTAATAACTGTCTGAGCCTTCATTTCCCTCATTGTAAGATGGAAGCTGGTAAACCACTGAGGGGTAGAGGTTTAGAATAATTTCTGTGAAGCCCCATCATCAATTGCCAGGACATTTCTGGAGCCAAGCGTTTGAAAATACTAGCTAAGTAACAAGAAACATAAAGCATGTTGGACTCAGAAGAGTGTAAGGAAAGGCGACATTTGGAAGCAGAAGGAGAAGCCAGGAGCTCATTTTCTCAGATGTGCTTGAGCTATAAGGACACAGGCCAGAGCTTCCTTTGCTGTCATCTCATGTGACTACCTCCCCCCGCCCCAAGATGCTGATGGCACTTCTTGAGCCTAGAAGCCATCAGGGTGGCTCTCAGGGTTGAAGCGTACTCCTTTCCATCATTATTAGAGAGCAATTAATGAACAACAAGGAAAGTGTCATGCTGCTGGACTTACATATTCACTCAGAGACTACAAGATCTAGGGCTGAGAAAAAGCATCAGTCATCAGTAACAATTCCCAGGAAGCCAGTGCCATTCTGTAGTGCTCTATTATTTGCAGGTTTAAATTGCATGGGGCTTGAGGAACAACTTGGCAGAGAGTTCCCTGGGGTTTCTTATCACCTCTATGTATCCCATATGGGATGCTACAAAAGCCTCCAACCCAGAACCGCCAACAAGCACAGAGAAAAAAGAGCCTGTTTCTCCTAGGTAAAGGCCTAGAAAATGGGTAGCTTAACAACAGCAACTGTTTTGGCAGTAGCCACTTTACTCCAGCCAAAACCAAATGGAACAATGGAGAAATTGTACCCCTCCGCCACAGCTCCCGGAGGGCCAAGAGCAGGCTAATCTTCCACTCTCTCACTTCCCACTGCAGCATGGAAACAGGTGGCAACCCTCTGATCTCCCTGCCCAGTGTTGTTGGCAGGGATAAAGCAGGAGCTAGCCGTCTATATGTCCCTGCCCTACGTATGGGGGTAGTGCCGTGATTCTCCTGTAGGAATAGTACTGGCAAAGCTGAATGGAGATCTTATCTTTCATTGCCCCACCAGCCAGAAGCAGGTGGTATTCCCATTCTCTGTCTCACGTGGGGTAGGGTTAGTGAGATCCAGCAGTGAGCAGGCTCTCCACATCTTCCTGGAAGAGAGAAGACTGAATGAGGTGGTACAAGGCAGAGCTAGTCTCCACCAGCCTTCACAGGCCTCTTCCTGTGTCCCCGGAGCATAGTGGGGAGCAGAGCCTCAACCCTCACCCACTAGCAGTGAGGTAGAAGGAGATGGTGAGAGGCGGAGCTTGTTGGCACCGCTGCTTCCTTCTCCTTGTAAAGCATCAGGGGGCTCAGTAGGGAGCTGAGCTCCTCCCGCCCCACCCTGTAGCAACAAAATATTGTAGGTCAGCCCTCTACTTCCTTCTTTCCCAGTGTGGGAGAGGGGCCTGGTGATGAGCTTGCATATTCACTCAGCCTCAACCAGGCAGGGAAAGTAAAGGTCACACGTTTTTTTTTTAAGATTTTATTTATTTATTTGACAGAGACACAGCGAGAGAGGGAACACAAGCAGGGGGAGTGGGAGAGGTTAGAAGCAGGCTTTCCGCTGAGCAGGGAGCCCGATGCAGGGCTCAATCCCAGGACCCTGGGATCACGACCCGAGCCGAAGGCAGCCGCTTGACGACTGAGCCACCCAGGCGCCCCAAGGTCACACGTCTGTTGAGAAGATGTTAGCAGAGGGAAAGGCTAGCTGAACTTCTACCTTAACTGCAGTGAAGGAGGTGTGAGTGCCCCACTCCACTTTGGAGGGGTGATGTCACTGGGATCTAGTGGGAAACTGCACACAGCACCCACCTGGACCTCATGCTACACCTCAACAGGTGTAATAAATTCCAATCTGAAACTCATACTTCATACAAAAAAAATAGTTGAAAATCGTCACGGATTTATTTTATTTTTTATTTTTTTAAAGATTTTTAAGTAATCTCTAGACCCAATGTGGGGCTCAAACTCACAACCCCGAGATCAAGAGTCACGTGTTCCACTGACTGAGCCAGCCAGACACCCCAAAAATGGTCACGGATTTAAATGGAAAACTTAAAACTCTAAAAACCTTTATGAAAAAGCAAACAAACAGGAGAAAATCTTCAGGATCAGGTCTAGGTGAACAGTTGTTAAACTTGATACCCAAAGCATAATCCATAAAAGGGAAAAATGTTAAATTGGATCTCACAAAAATTAAAAACTTTGCCTCTGTAAAAGACCCTGTGAAAAAGATGAAAGGCAAGCTTAAGACGAGGAGACACTATTTCTAAATAACATGTATGACAAAGCAGTATCTAGAATACGCGAAGAGCTTTTAAAACTCAACAGAAATAACAGAAACAATACAATCAGAAATCAGGTTGACACATAAACAGACATTTAACCAAAGAGATATTCAGGTGACAAAGAAGCACAAAAAAGGTGTTTCACATCATTAGCCATTAAGGAAATGCAAATTAAAATCACATTGAGCTATCACTACATATCTGTTAGAATTCCTAAAATTAAAAGAAAAAAAATGACAACACCAAATGCTGAGAAACTGGAACACTCAAACTTTGCTAGTGGGAATGTAAAATTGTACAGCCACTCTGGGCAACAATTTGGCAGTTTCTTATAAAACTAAACATGAAACCACCGTATTGTTTTGCAGTTGCAATCTTCGTTATTCATCACAAAGAAACGAAAACTTGTGTTCACACAAAAATCTGCAGACAAAAATTAAGAGCAGCTGTGTTTGTAATAATTGAAAATGGAAACAGCCCAATTTCCTTCAACTGATGAATGGTTAAACAAACTGGTACTTTTCATACAATGGAATACTTCTCTTCAATGAAAAGGAATGATCTATTGATGCAGGCAAAAACCTGGATGACTCTAGATCGTTCTTTGAAGTAAAAGCACCAATATCAAAAGGTTACATATGATAGGATTATATAACATTCTTGAAATGACAAAATTAGACAGATGGGTAACAGATTAGTGGTTATCAGAGGGTAGCAGTGATACCTCTGATCACTGGGGGGACAGGGATTAGGAGGGACAGAACTGCTCTGTATCTTTACTGTGATATTGGCTATACAAACTTACATAGGTGACAGAATTGCATAGAACTAAGGACACACACACACAAATGAGAACAACTAACATTGAGGCAATCTGTGGGGAGAGAATACAGGTAATATTTCAAGAGAATAAAATTTTATAATTTTATAAACCTTATTACACAAACAGTGAACCTGGAACCAGCATAATCAGCATCACTTGGGGGCTTTGAGAAATGTAGACTCTTTGGCCCCACCCCAGACCTACTGAGTCAGAATTTGCCCAATTCTTGGGTAGTTAGTATGCACATTCAAATTTGAGAAGCACCGTTCCATACTTTGTAACAAGAGTTAAAAGCACAGTTCCAAGTCTGTGGGTGCTCTTTGAGTATAGGCACCATGTCTGTCTTCCACATTATTATGACTTTTGCTTAATACAGTGCCTGGCACCTTGTAGATACTCAATAAGTCATTTTTGTTTTTTTAATTTTTTTTCAATAAGTCATTTTTGAATGAACGAATGGATGACTGTGTCCTTTCCATAGTTCTCATGCTCCTTCTCATATTTCCCCAGGTCTGGAGAAGGGTCTCTGTTCTTAGTGACAAGAAAAGGTATACCTGAGAGAAAGAGACTCACATTCATATTTATTAAGCCTTTTTAATTCAACATTTTTTTTTAATTCAACATTTTTAATATTGGCCCCATGCTATAGCCTGTGCAAGGTATAGGGGACACAGATTTAAGTAGACCCTTTGAGAAGGTTACCATCTAATAGGGAAGGCAGATATGGAAATATATATTGATATTTGCTCTCATAGAGTTTGTCATCTTTATTCCCTCTAGCAGGAACTTCCAGGTACCTCTTCCCCCCCAGAACTCTACTGTGTACTTGCAAATGAAGGCACTTGAGTGTGGAAGAAGACATACTGCACCAAGAACAACAAGGCTCTGCTATGTATTGGTTATTGGTCCTCAGGCAGATTATTTCACCTTGTGACCTTCATTATCTTCGTTTGCAAAACTAAGATGAAGTCATCTCCAATGAGACTATTGAAATTATATATTTGGAAATACTGTATCAACTGAAAAGTAAAAGACTTCTGAAACTCCAATGATTTTTGTTGTCAATAAGAATGTTCTGGGATTAGGTTTGCAGTACTTGGAGGTGGAAATGACATTACTGATACGTATCTGATATAATGCGATAGAGCTTTCTTTTCAGTGTATTTTATGCTATTATTTCCCTGTAGATAGAACGGCCGTGCATGCTACCTTAAGGTTTATAGATTGTTAGCTATCATCCTGTTCTCTACCATGAGCTTCCAGCTACTTCTTTCCTCCAGAACTCTTTGGTATTACCAAATGAAGACACTAGGATGTGATATATAAATAACATCTCAAATAATTAACCTCCTTAAAGGGATCTTTGAAATATTTGGGATGCAAACATCTCTGTGTATGTACAGCTTTTAATGTTCTGGTGCAGACTACATGCAATTTAAGTGGTCTCCTCCCCAGACATGCCTGTTGCTGGTTGAGCTGATAATGAGTTAAAATGTTTCTGGTATTTCTTTTTTTTTTTTTTAAGATTTTATTTATTTATTTGAGAGAGAGAGAATGAGAGACAGAGCACGAGAGGGAAGAGGGTCAGAGGGAGAAGCAGACTCCCTGCTGAGCAGGGAGCCTGATGTGGGACTCGATCCCAGGACTCCAGGATCATGACCTGAGCCGAAGGCAGTCACTTAACCAACTGAGCCACCCAGGCGCCCTGTTTCTGGTATTTCAACTAAACCTCTAAGTTGTCTTGGGGTATTTTGGACAAAGCCCAAGATTCTTGCATGTGGATCATTTTCAGCTAGGTGTGCACTTTCAACTCACAGGGAACTTGACTACATAAATCAATTATAAAAGGAAAAGAAGGAAATGTGAGATATAAAATATTAACTCACAAGGTGTTTGCAAATGCCCTTGGATTTAATATTATTTTGGGCCTACTTGTCTCTGATGGCCTCAGCAATTGGGTAAAACTATTCAAATAGTGTTCATTTCAATCTTTCCTGACTTTGGTGATAATGACTAGAGATTGCTGGATCAGAAGTCATAATCATATTCATGAAGACAGGCCTGTGTATTGATCATAAAGTTAGGAAAACATTACTGCTTACCTTAAGTATGGCAAGGTAGACCTGGGATAAAACTATACACCACTGCAGTAAATGGAAAGTTCCTGGCAAAGTGCATCTGATTTGGGGAAAGGCTACATATACTCTCTGGCCAGAGATTATCCTGAGGAAGAGCAAGCTTTCCCTGTATTCGCTTAGAGGGCAAAGTAGGAGTCAACGTTTCAGGATAGTAGGGAGGCAAATTTTTAATCAGTGTTAAAGTAGAACTTAGTAAAAATTAGCACTTTCAACAAATTTATTGAGCACCTGCTAAGTAACCCACACTACTCCAGATGCTTGAGATCTGTTAGTGAACCAAAGAGACAAAATCTGTAGTCTCATGGATGGGGCTTTTATTTGGGTTCGGAGACACAGACAATAAACAATAAAAATAATAACCGTGTGGCATGCTAGCGAGTGCTAAGTACAACTGAATAATGACAAAAAGAATCTGGAGAGAACAAATGGGAGGGCCAGATCGGGAAAGTGGGTTGCAGCTCCAAAAGGGGTGGTCGATGTAAAGGTGACCTTTGCAGATAGATATGAAGGACGGGGAGGAAGCAAGTTACGTGGCTATCTGCAATGAAGAATGTTCCAAGCTGAAGAAACCGGGGAGCAAAATCCCCAGGCAGGAGTGTGTCTGGTGTGCTCTAAGAACAACATGGAAGCCAGGTCAGCTGAAGTGGAATAAGAGAAAGAAGAGATGAAGTCCAGAGCAGTGACAGAGGGCCAGACTCTGTAAGGATTTGGGCTTTTACTCAGAATGGACTAGGGAGGCCTTGGAGGGGTGGAGCAGACTGATTTAATCTGATTTATGTTTTTAAAAGGATTATCTCCAGCTATTTTGTTGAAAATCATCTGTTGGGGCCTGAGATTGGAAGAAGAGAGACCACTTTGGAGGTTGTTGCTATAATCCAGGCAAGAGGCAGTAAGTGTGGCTCCAACCAGGACAGCAGTAAAGCTGGAGAAAAGTGGGGTACAGTAGTGGATGTATTTTGAAGGTAGAGTTCACAGAATTTCCTCAAAGTTTAGACGAGGCTTGGGAAGGAAAAATGAGTCAAGAGTAACTCTTAAGATTTTTGGCTTGAACAACTGAAATGATGGAGTTGCCCTCAACTGAAATTGTGAGTGGAGTAGATTTTGGGAGTAAGATTTTTGACAAGGAATTCAAATTTAAACATGCTCAATTTGAATTGCATGTTAAAACATCTGAGAACACTTGTTGAATGTACCAGTTATATATACAAGTACGAAGCCCAGGATGTCGTTCAGAGCTAGGATATCCATTTCAATGCAGTCAGCAATTGGATAGTGTTTAAAGCCATGGGAGTTAAGTTCACTGAGCAGAGCAGGGGTGTGTGTGTGTGTGTGTGAATATAATAAAAAGAAGGGACCAAGGGCTGAACCCTGGGGCTCTCCAAGGTTAAGAGGCAGAAAGAGGAAGAAACAGGGGACAACTCTATAGCCTGAATCCATCATGGTTGCACGGTACTTTCCAAACCTGTGTAGTCTGTCACCATGCTGTGGGGTCTGTGCCATTAATTAGAATACAGCACTTCCAACCTTTGGTTACATTGCAGAATAATAAATCTTAGGTCTCTTTGCTTACAGTTTCTGCCATATCTATGGGGGAAGGGAGAGGTCGAAGAGCAGTGGTGGATGTCATATAAACCTGCAAACTGGTCACCCTCTCAGGATTAACGTGTGTAAGTCATGTTATTCTAGCATCTGGTCTCAGCTTTTCAGGCAGAGAAATGAATGCAACTAATACACTCAACACCTAAAAACTAGTCACTTTGCAGTGGATTCATACTAAATAACATGGGACTGTTATGTGAAAGAGAAACCAATTTGTTAATGTTAATGGGGGATAGTTTCCCCAGAGACCATCATGTCTAACAAAGCAAAGGTGGGATGTATTCAACCCCATCCACAGATTCCTTTTTCACTCTCTAGACATCTTGGAAAACAAATTGTATATTAATTTACTTTGTGAGCATAAACCTAGAACAATATGAGTAAAACAGTTGAAGGGGGTTTGTGCCTAATAGGCCAAGGATCTTAAGCAATGTTAATGGAGTTAACATTCTTCTAGTAGTGGGAGGTATGTTAGACATAAAACAAACACTTAAGGTAATAAATAAATTTTAAGGCAATAAATTGTATGGAACATAGTAAAAATTCTAATGAAGTAGAAGAGAATGCTAACCATTTCTCCTTACTATGATCAAAAGAATTCTCAGAGCCCTAGGAGATAAAGTGGGCAGCACCCATGAATTTGTGTGCTGCCTCAACTGGATAGAAAAGGGATCCCAGTATTTATAATAATATTTCATGTAACTTTTGGGCTTGACAATATAGCATTTGCTCTAAAAATATCTCATTGTTCACTAAAAATATTAGCCAGTAATGGAAAAGTCCACTTCTTGTCATTCCCACAGTACAACATGTTATCTTTTCCCAAAAGTTTGGGAATTGAGTTGTTTTAAAAAAGAAATCAAGTTCCTATAGAAAGAAAGTTAAATAAGATATTAAATAGATTTATTCTGTTTTTTCATGAAGCCCAGTATGCACCTTCATCCCTTCTAAGAGAGTTACTTAGAAGATCCCTTCTAAGTAACTTCAACAAGTGCCCTGTAGACGAGGGCTTTCCAAACTGCAATGTGCATGGAAATCCCCTGGCTATCTTGGTAACATGAAGACTCTAATTCAGTGTGTCTGGGGTGGGGCCTGAGATTCCGCATTTCTAACCAGCTCCCTGGTGATGCTAGACCATGCGCCATACTTTGAGTAGTTAGAGGTTAGACACACTGAAGGAACAAATTTACTCTGCCCAAAGCCCTGGTAGGAATGAGTGACCTTAACCCTTGTCCCTTTCCATTTTGTGTTTTAGCTTGGCATGAGCACAGGTGACCCACTTTGTGATAAAACTGTGGTGTTCAACTATAGCTTTAGGTACTCTGAGGCGGAACCAAAGATGTGTGTGTGTGTGTGTGCGCGCGCGCGTGTGTGCGCGTGCGCGCACGTGTGCACAGGCGTGCGAACTTTGCAGAGAGTTTCGGATATCTTTTCCTGCAGCCTAAATTGCCACATTTAGCTTTTTGCTTTTAGCTTGCTTTGAGTTGATCCACACCAGTGGTCCTTTAGCCTCCTCCCTCTCTTGCTCCTGGACCTGCAAAGAACTCAAACACCTGCATCCAACATGGCCACCATACATTCTTTTGAAAATCCTGTAGAGTGCACGCAAAAGGAGATACCAACTGCGAAATGTATTAGAGGCCTCTTATCTGCCTTCTTCTCATACCTGCTTAATTTCTTTGAACCTTTGCCCAGGGGAACCCAGGCTTTTCTGATTATCCAAAAGATAGTCCACTGGAGAAATTGGCACCTGCCTCTACAAATGGTCCTTCACTCTGACCAGGGTCTTTCTATAGCTCATTGCAGTTTGCAATACTCTGCACTGTTGGGCATGGCAGTGTTTTGATTAGTTGTGGCAAAGAAGACCAAAAAACCCCACAAACAAACAAAATAAAAACTGGAGCAGTTCCCATAGTTGGAAAGCTGCTAAGACGTTTTTCCCCATCACTACAAGAAGAAAGGACATTTCATTAAAAAACGGAGTTGATTAGCCTTACAAAGCTTTTCGTTAGGGGTCAAGCTGGTACCTGACAGATTCTGTTCCTTCAGTATCGTGTCTCCTTAAGGAACCAGCAGCACATGTGACTTCAGGAAGATGAGGAGGAGGAAGAGAAAAGCGGGGTGTTGTCTACAGAGGCTACTATTAGGCCCTAATTCATTAAGCAATACTATTTGACAGGCTTCCTCTGTACTCTGCAAGGGATGTCATGAGGAACGGCACTTCGAGGTGACATAATCTGAAGGATAAACATTTCCTACAGCACTCGATTGCTGTTAGGACATCACGTTCCTAAATAAAATTAAAGGAAAGTGCTAGAGCCTTTCCATTTTCTGGGCAATTATTAGTGTGAGCCTGGCAATTACTGACAGCTAGTCAGAACAATTTGTGTTCTTTGCTCTCTGGGCATTTCCTAATTATGAATAATAATTCCATTAATCATGCACTTGAAACAAGCAAATTATCCAGCAGAACATCATAATCAGTTGCATCAAAGAGCCTTCAGGAAGCCCCCATGTGGCTCTGTTCTGGCTTCTCCATTTGCAGCTCTCCCCAGCTACCTTTGGGAAGTCGGGAGTCAATGGCTGTCACCTCGCACTGAAAAGTATCCATCAGAAGATGACTTTGCAAATGAAGCCACATCCTTTGGAAGTAATGGTTCTTATTGAGGTTTAATATCAGTCTTGTGGCACGCCAGAAGTACCCTGTGAATGGCCACCAGGGGATGCTAGGGACTGATGGTGACCATTTGCTCCCTTCTCCAAAGCGTACAAAGGACAGGTCCCCCTTCGGCCGCTACTAAGGGTTCCTGACATTCCTGTTTCATCCCAGCTCCCAGCTGGACTTCACTATTGTATGTAGAGGTCCTAATCCTGGAAGTAAGTCTCCCACAATCATAAAATTATCCTCACTCCACTGACAAAATGAAAATCGTTATTAAATTTACACAGAGGAGCCTCCCAATGGTCATGTTTCTGTAAACGATGATTTTCTATAACCCTCCTCCCTTCCTTCCTAAATTTGTGCTGACATATGAATGCTCGGCTCCCTCATGATATAACACATCTTGCTCCCATCCTTTCTCTCTGGTGTGCTGGAAAGAAAGCTACCTTCCTGGAGATATCATTGGAATGGCAGGTCCCAGAAAATGGTTCTCCAGTCAACTTTTTTTTATATAGCATTTCTTCTTAGCACTGTTTGAATCATATTATCCCTTACCACTGGGGATTTTATTGCTTCTTTCGTAAAGAAGAAAATGGACCAAATATGTTGATTTCAAAACCAGAGTCCCAACCGCCAGCAATAGCAAGTGACACCAAGGCTGTTTATGTGGATATGAAGTGAGAAGGAAGTAAGACATTGTCTAATCAATCATTCTATTAAACACTGACCCTCCTAGGCAGCAGGTGCCCTGCCAGGTTCTGTATTTTTTGTGTGTATGGTGGCTGAGAAGATAGAAATATGAATAAAAGATAGTCCTCTTTGCCAGAGAATCTGCACTTTATTCCATCAAAAAAAAAAAAAAAAGCTAAAGTGTGACACAGAATTGAGTCAAGTCACACAATGACTCCAGTTCCATGTTTACTAAATTGACGCTTCTTAACAGCTGAACCTCCTGGGGAGCTAAACATTATTTGGTTGTATAGAAGTGGTTGGTGGGTATCTAATGAAGCATCACAAAAACACTTATTACAATTTTAAAATTAATTGAAAAGCTGGGGACACACAAATTTAGTGTGTGATCAGGTGTGGGAGCCAGGGATGTGCCAGGCTTAGATCTGTCAAGAAAGAAAGTGCCATTAAGCCGCAAGTGTTGTGGCTGCCTGACAACCTCCAGCTGCATCACTGGCAGAATCCACCCCAGCTTGCTAGCTGATGTCGGGCTCTTTCTAGCAGCCCTTAGTCAATGACTGTGCCGAGTGGGATTACCAAGGCCTGGCCACTCCTGACCAACACAAGGAGAGTCAAACAATCAGTCCTTGTTCCCCAGCTCCTTGAGCTGGCTGAGACTTTGTCCGATGTGCATCATGGACAACAGGGGTTCTCCCTGCTCAGTCTTGCTCTCCCCTGCGTTTACCTTTCTCTAGCATTATTCCTCAAGAATCATCTGGTGCTCATAACTCTGTCTCTGTGTCAGCTTGCCAAAGGACCCCAGTGACCCACGGTGTCTGCCTACACCTGTAACTAATATCAAGAAAAATAGAAATGATTTTAAATCAGGGCCAGAGACTGTAGAATGTCTGCAAAATTCTCCATCCCTAATAAATTTTCCTTCCCTAGGAAAAGTTTTGTTTCTTCGGACAGATCACTAAGCCAGTGTAAATGTCTTTTGGAGGGAGTCTCAACTGGTGTCCTGTAACAAGGGAGGTTTAGTAGAGTTCCCCGAGTGCAAGCAGTCAAGGAGCACTGTCTCTGGAGAAGGTAAAAAAATAAATTAATTTTAAAGCTATTTATTTATTTATTTATTTATTTATTTGAGAGAGAAAGAGAGCAAGCACAATTGAGGGGCAGAAGGAGAGGGAGAAGCAGACTCCCCACTGAGAAGGGAGCCCCACCTGGGGCTCGATCCCAGGATCCCAGGTTCATGACCTGAGCCGACTAAGCCACCCGGGTGCCCCAGGGCCCAGTAATTTTAAACAATGTCAGTAATAAAATAGTTTTCCCTGTCAAGGTGAAATGTTCCCCAACCCCCCCACCCTTCGCCTCAATATGCACCTGTGAACTGTTTAAATTTTAAATGTGAAATGGTCTGTATTTTAACTGTTTTCAACCATGAAATTTCAAAGTCTCCCTTTTCTGATCCCTTAATAAGATACTGGGCAAATCCTTTATTTATGGATATTAAAATTTCGTCTAGTCCTGTTTAAAACTCTAACATCACATTTGTTTATTATGGCTCTTACAGTTAATGCTGGGTTTGTGTCTAAAGAGGACTCCTCATACCTTTCCCCCCTCAGTATAGCGCTTTGTGTGTGTGTGTGTGTGTGTGTGTGTGTGTGTGTGTGTGTGTGTGTGTGTTGGTGGTGTCAGGGTCTGGGATAGTCTCTCTCTCATTTACAGATGTAGGTCCTCTAGGTTTGGGAACAGGGATGAGAGGGATATAGCAATGCTTGTATATGACTGCTGCCATTTGGCGCCCCATTTCTTACTTTAATTTGGTCTAATTCTGTATGTTGTACTGGTAGGTACATGGTGTGGGTGATACTCAGGCGAGGATCAGCTTTACCCAGGATCACTCCATCACTGAGGACCCCTACAGAGAAGGAATGTAGTATCTCCTTCTGACCATCTGCTAATACTCCATACTTCCAGTCTCTTCTCTGGGTTGAGTGTTCCAACGTTTGGCCAGTCAGTGGCTTGAGAAACCGCAGAGCTCCTTCCCAGTGGGAACTGCTGTTGTTCGCTACTCCAAGGACTATGGAAAACTGGGATAGGCTAAAGTTGTCTCTATATTTTTTCCGGCCTTACGACATTGTGCTTTCTTGAAGTCTTGCTGGATTTGACCACTGCAGTGGAACTCTGTTCTTCAAAATCTCCAGATCACAAATTGACATCCTTTCCTATTCCCTATGCCACCAGCCTCCAAAGAACTCCTAACTATTTTAATGATTTCCCTTTGGTTGTTGAAACAGGATATCCAGATGAGGGAATAGGAAATAAGATCTCATTCTCCTCTTCTTACAGACTTGGCCAAAATTTATGATTGATTCTCTTAAACCCATCATTTGGGTCAACATTTGGATTTAGGAAAGGAAAATTGTAAAGGGAAGGAAGGAGCCTTTCTTTGAGCGCCCTGCATGCTTCAAAAGCTGTCAAGTGTGACTCTCCTTCTCAGCTCTGGGTCTCTGCCAGTTCTGGGATGGGAAGGTTTATGATGGCAGTAGAGCTCATTCTCTTGCCTCTAAATTCCTTCAAGGAGATGGCTCATATAAAGGCCCTTTTTAAGTGGATTTGTAGGGGCTTTCATTATCAGCTGTTTTTCCTAACAGCCCAGCCTAGACTAACGGAAAATCCCACTCAACATCCTATCGCTCCAGTTTCTTACCTATAAAATGGGGGATTAAGAGCACCTGGTTGGCTCAGTCAGTAGAACATGCAACTCTTGATCTCGGGGTTGTCAGTTTGAGCCCCATGTTGGGTGCAGAGATTACTTAGAAATAAAACTTTTAAAAAATGAGGGAAGGGAGCCTGAGTGGTTCAGTCGGTGGATCATCCAACTCTTTTTTTTTTTAAGATTTTATTTATTTATTTATTAGAGAGAGAACTTGAGCGAGTGAGTGGGGGTAGGGAAGAGCAGAGGGAGAGGGACAAGCAGACTCTGTGCTGAGCTTGAAGCCTGACTTGGAGCTTGATCCCATGACTCTGAGATCATGAGCTGAGCCGAAATCAAGTCAGATACTTAACCGACTGAGCCATGCAGGTGCCTTGAGTGTCCAACTCTTGATTTCGGCTCCGTTCATGATCTCAGGGTTATGAGATCCAGCCCTGAGTGGGGCTTGATGCTCATCAGGGAGTCTGCTTGGATTCTCTCTCTCCTCCTCCCTCTGCCCACCCCCCTCTAAAATAAATAAATAATTAAAAAAATACATAAGGGATTAGACAAAAATAATCCCAAAGTTTATTTCAGTTCTAATAGTGTATGGGTCAGAAATCTCTTACCAAGAGTTGAATTGGAATACTCCATCCTCACTGAAGCTAATTCACTCATATTTAATGAATGTTAACAATATCTGTATAACACATCACTGCAATATTTGTTTAGATTTGTGTCTTTCCATTATACCAGCAGGCCCTCAATGGCAGCAGACTGTATTTTGTTCTTGTTGTATCCCTATAACATAGGGACCCTGCATATATCTTGTTTGAAGGAATGCATAGTTCATGTGATTTTTAAATGCAAATTACCAATAAGTGACTTTTAGCAGTGGCTTGTTATTAGAAAAATATCAGTGAATAAATCAATGTCTGTCCTTACCTTCCTATGAGTCTAACGCCATGCCATGATTCTGGGAGATTCAGAAGAAATGCAAAAAAAAAAAAAAAAAAAAAAAACACTGTTCCTGACCTCATGAAGCCCAAACTCTAACTGGGAAAGCAAAATGAAACTAAGACAGACAGAGTTGAGTGTTAGTACACAAGCTGCAGAAGATTTCCTAGAAAACGGATTGGCAAGAGGTCAAAAAGCAAATACACTTCCAGCCACATGCCCTTATGACTACCAAGATAAAATGTGAAATAATTGGTCTTCCACTGGGGTGAAAGAATAGCCATTTCTAGCCGAGGACCCCCACGTCACAAATACGTACCACCTATTTCATCAGTAGTTGGTGAAACGTGGTGAGGTAGTAAAATGTTGCTGTTAGGCACACAGTCTCTAGAGTTAACACACACCTTATTAGATTTGTTACCCAGGGAAAGTTAATAATCCTCTCTGTGCCTCGGCTTTCTCATATATAAAATGGAAATAATAATAGAATTTTCCCCACGGGTCATTGTGAGAATCAAATAGGTAAATATAAGAATGTGGCTTGGCACCCAATTACCACATTATCAGTGTTTTCTGTCCTTATTATTACTGAGTAGATCACATTACTGAGGTTGTGAAAACACAAATGCAGAATTTCTGGTGTTTTTAAGAAACTTAAAATCAGAGTCCTTAGCAAGAGTTTTATACACATACAGACACACACACACAGACCTTTTAAGAACAGTGAAAATTTGTCACAATCTTGAGTTGTATGTTTCTGGAGATTATATTATGGATACATCAGAGTGGTCAGCAAATCCTTCTAGAATGTTCAATAATCAAGCTTCCTTGATAAGAATTTTCAAGAGAAATTGGTTGAATAAATCATGCTTTTTATTGCCTGATGTTATAATAAGGCTGCAGATTATGTCCCATTTCAAGCAAAAAAATCAAATACAGATGCAATACAGGTATTCCAAGTTTTAGTCCTAGAGCAACTGTACAAAATGATGCAATGTAACTTTTTCAAGTCCTACTCCTCAGGGCTAATACCTGGGAAACAGATACATATTTAGACATTCTACTGACCAGATGGTGGGCTTCTCAGGAATCAAATAATGCTTTAGTATCACCAGAGCCCCTCAGTTGAATGGGCTCCTTGGAATGCTAGGAGTTTTTGGGAGTTGTGGAGTGTGCTTCATGGAGAGAGGAAGCCAGATTGCAATCAGGGAACCTGTCTAAATAATCTTTGCTGACAAATTCCTTAAAGTTTCTCAGAGAAGGGGACCAGAATTTCCAAGACTACATACATTTGTTGTCATTTCTTTTCCTTTTAAATAAATATTCAATTTCTTGCTTAACTTTGTATTCAAAATTTTGTATTTTTTCCTTAAAGGAACACTCCCAAATTGTATAAACTTTAGATCCCACAAAATTTGGAGCTGCCATTGCTACTGGCCTCTTAGCTTTTGTTCTAATTTCTACTGTTTGTTTTCTGACCCTTTCTCCATCCCACCCATCCAATTTAATTACTGTTGGTCTCCCAACTTCTAATTACTAGAAGTAAGGTAAATATTCCCAAATTATTTTCTTTTTCATCAATCAGTGAGAGTTGATGTAAACTGGGACTTATAGATTTACTCTTCAGTGAAAATAGATCTTGGTCTGTGTTAAAAACTGTATTATGACCTGCTTTTGCCACTTCTATTCAAAACAATATTGGAAATTCTAGCCAGAGCCATTAGGGAAGAAAAAGAAATAAAAGACATTAAAATTGGATAGGAAGAGGTAAAATCATCTCTGTTCATAGATGACATGATCTTATAGATAGAAAACTCTAATGGCTACACACACAGAAACACACACACACACACACACACACGCTTATTAGAACTAATAAATGAATTTAGTAGAGTTTCAGGATACAAAATCAACACACAAGAATTAATTGTGTTTCTCTACACTTAACAATGAACAATATAAAAAGGAAATTAAGAAAAAATTCCATTTATAATAGCATTAAAAAGAATAAAATGCCTAGGAATAAATTTATCCAAGGACGCAAAAGACTTATACACTAAAAACCAAAAAAACAAAAAAATAAAAAAAATAAAAATAAGACATAAATGGAAAGATAGTCTATGTTTATGGATTGGAAAAATTAGTATTGTTAAGATGTTAATATTACAAAAGTGATCTATAGATTCAATGTAATCTCTGTCAAAAGTGCAGTGACATTTTTTTGAAGAAATAGAAAAATCTATTTTAAAATCGGTATGGAACCTCAGGGGCACAGAATAGCCAGAACAACTTTTAAAAATAAGAAAATCGGAGGACTCAAATGTGCTGCTTTCTTAAAATTACTACAAGGCTAATGTAATTAAAACCATGTGGTACTGCCATAAAGGCAGACATATAGACCAGTGAAATTGAATAGAGAGCTTAGAAATAAACTTTTGCATCTATGGTCAAGTGATTTTCCTCAAGGATTGAAGACCATTCAACAGGAAAAGGAGAGTCTTCAACAAATAGTGTTGGGAAAACTGGACACTCATGTGAAAAAGAATGAAGTTGGACCCTTACTTTGTACCATATGCAAAAATTAACTCAAAATGTATAAAAGACCTAAACATAAGAGCTGAAACTATAATATTTTTATAGGAAAAATTAAGGGGAAAGCTTCAAGACAATGGATTTGGCAATGAAAGAACATAACAAATATTGGTGAGAATACAGAGAAATTGGAATCCTGATGCATTGTTGTTGGGAATGTAAAATTGTGTAGCCACTGTGGAAAGTAGTTTGGCCATCCCTGGAAAAATGAAACATAAAATTACCATATGATCCAGTAGTTTCACTTCTGGGTATATACCCAAAAGAATTGAAAGCAGGGATTCAAACAGTATTTGTATAACTATGTTCATGTCAGCAGATGAATGGATGAACAAAATGTGGTATATACACACAGTGGAATATTATTTAGCCCCGAAACGGAATGAAATTCTGATACATGCTATAACATAGAAGAATGAATCTTGAAGATGTCACGAAAATGCAAAGATTGTATGATTTCACTTATAAAAGATACCTAAAGTAATGGAATTCAGAAATAGAAGGTAGAACCCTGGTTGCCAAAGTCTGTGGGGAGGGCTGAATATGGGATTATTTTGGATACAGAGTTTCAGTTTGGAAAGATGAAAAAATTCTGGAGATGGATAGTGGTAGTGGTTGTACAACAATGTGAATGTACACAAATGTACATTTGAAGCGTATGCTTAAAAATGGTTAAAATGATAAATTTTGTTGGTTTATTTTACAACAAAAAGTTAAATTATAAAAACTGAATTATGTTCAAATTGATGCTTGATTTAAAAAAATCACAAGTGATTTAGTTCTCTGAGGTCATGCCATGTATTTATCAACTATAGATTTCCTGCTGATTATCCTATAAAGTAGTTTTTTTAAAAAAAATGATTTATTGAGAGAGAGAGCATGCACGAGTCAGGGGAGGGCTGGAGGGGAGGGAGGGGGAGAGAGAGAATCTCTCAGGCAGACTCCCCCACTGAGCGTGGAGCTGGGTACAGGCTCCGTCCCATGACCCTGAGATCATGACCTGAGCCAAAACCGAGGGTCAGATGCTCAACTGACTGAGCCACCCAGGTACCTCTCTATAAGCTAGTTTTAATCACACAATTCTCATTAAGTTTTGTTCTTGAGGAGTTAAGTTTCGCTTTGCAATTTGTACTTGTGATTATAAAAACCCGTTGACAGTTGCAAAGCTAACCTTTGTGTACACTCAGAAGACAGGAGATGGTAAGGCAAACATGTTGATGTCAAGTGCAAAGGTCAATATATGCACTGTGTGGTCAGAGACCTGGAGAATAAATGCAGTTAGTTTGTCACTTATTTCCTAGATTTTTCAAATCAGTCTTAGAACCATGACTGTTCTTGTATCAAGTTAAAATCAGCTTTTAAGTAGAGAAAGATAACCTTTTCTAATTTGGAGTCTGGTATGAGGATTGGTAAGAGAAGAAATGAGAATCAGCCACCCAAGGGCCTCCAGTATGAATGGTGCAGTGCAATTAGGGTTTGGTTGACTTGCACTTGCAGGGAAAAGTCACTCCCCAGCAATGCTGTGTTGGCAAAAATTGGGTCATCAAATATCCTCCTTTTCCTGAAAGTGTTCCAGAAGAATATTTATTTTCAGAATGTAAGCCTGGTTTTTCAGCTTCTAACAAGACTCAGCTGAAACTGTTTCAGGGAGGAGCCGGTCAACGGTGTCAGCCATATTCCAGCAGCCGAGTTCAGAGACAACGGAGGTCCACACGCGCATTCACAGACACATAGGAACTTACACATACACATACATTCTGTTTACTTTAGGCAAGCATTGGAAATATACTAGTTTTTTTCATTCTTAGAACTCTAACCCAAGAGTGCCACAAACACCTTCTTTACATTGTTTTTGAAATGTGCATTCTAAAACCATAGCTAGCTAAAATAGTCTCTCCAAAGGGAAAATGACTTTCACTCGTAAACTCAGAGCTTTGTGCTGACATGGTCATTGTCACTTTCATCCTTTCCTAGAAGGGGACTAGCACACAGAGATAGAGTATTCCTCTGTACACTGATTTCTCAAGCTGGTCAGCATAAAATGCCTCAAGTTTTTTGCATCAATGAAAGAATATGAATAACTTCTCTGTTGAAACATATAAGGATGTGTGCTTTTATCGTCATCGTCATCATTACACCTTGCACATATAAACTCACATAGGCACATTTAAAGAATAATAAAGTGAATAATACAGTTACCAGTCAATATAATGCTATTGTGTGATCAGAAAAAGCTCTGCTACAGGCTCTGTGTCAAATTCAGGTCTTCCAATGTGTTTCATTTTTAGACGGAGGTAGAAGGGGAAATGGCTACGTAATACGTATTCTTCTCATGCTATTTCCCCAAAGGCTTGATGGAAACACTCAATGCTTCATCTGACATAGGTTTGGAATTGGCAAATTGTCACTTCTACCCATTTTCTATTGGCCAAAAGCAAGCTATATGACCAAGTCCAGCATGAATGGGGGTGGAGATAATGGAAGTACTGTTCTCAAGGAGGACCCAGTAAACATTCTCAGTCATATTCCAGTTGCCTAGCTCAGACACAACAAACGTCCTCATACATTCACATATAGGGGTGGGTGATAAATATTTGCTAAACAATATAATGTTAATATGTAATATTTGATAAATAATATAATTTATCATAGTGATACTCATGCTATTTCTGTAATCATATTGAATATGTGTCTGACAATTCTAGGATCTGCAATATTTGTGGGTCTGATACTGTAGTTTAATGTTTTTATCACCATTTATGGTGCTTTCTGGGTGTGTGTGTGTGTGTGTGTGTGTGTGTGTTGTTATGGTCGTATATATTGCATAAATTTAACTGGTGTGATTTTTGGACTTTAAAGTGCAGTCTTTCAGAGATCATTTCCTTTATTTCTGCTAAGTAATTGATAATGTATTCGGGCACAGAGGTTGTGTGGATTCTAATTCCCATATTTTTTGAAGGAAGAGGCCATTTGTTCATGGAAGATCCAGCAGGCAAATTAGCAAAGTGGCCAAATATTCTTCTGAGAAAAGATCTGCATAGAATCTGGCTTCTTTCCCATTTCCCATTTGGGGTCCCACATTCTTAGAAAACTTTTAATAAATGAAAACTGGTCGGAGAGCAGTAGGAAGGAATTCAGAGTGCAACTAAAGCCTAAATCAGCCTTAAACTACCAGGATGTATTAGACCAGGAAGGTTAACCACTGTAGTGACCAGTCCCCAGATCTTAATGGCTTGATATAACGCAAATCTAGTGCTGGCTCTTTCGGTTGTTTGGTGGGTGGCCTTCCACGGAAGGGTGTCAGTCGAGACCAGACTCCTCCTTCTAGCACTACTACCTCATAGGACCATAGGTTCTCCTGCTGGATATTTTTCTTCTGTCTGCCATAGGAAAGTGGAGGATAGTTTAAGAGATACTTTGTTAGGTTGAACATGGAAGTGGTGTCCATCCACATGGCCATCACTTCCATCCACATGACCCCATCTGCTGCAAGGCAGGTCAGACAGGGTGCGTATGAATAAAAGGAAATGGGTTTGGTAAACAGCCATCCATTTTCTGTGATGCATGGGATTATAAGCATCACAGGATGAACCTGAAATCTTCCTGTGGGTAAGTAACTCGAACACTATGGGATGGCTTGGAGATTAATGGTTGCAATATTAATGGTAAAAGAACAGGTTGTAATGTTGTTTCTAACATAGTTTACAATGACCTGTGATGGTATGTGGCAGCCACAGCTGACTGTGACAGTGGGAGCAGAGAGAGCATTTTATCTCCACTCTCTCATCCCCTCCTCATTTCTCAAACCCCAGATGACAACAGGAACCAAAAGAAAACCTGCACCTGCAAAGGTATTGCTGTATCAGTACGCAGGAATGATGTGGACTATTGAAACTACCTAGTGTTTAACAGTGACATTGTGAGGTAGGGGTCGTGTGGAGTCAAATCTGGCTCTCTGGGTTATGCTTATGGTAGGTCAACTTGGAAGGCAATAGAGTTTTGGGAACAGTCTCCGTGGATTTCTGTGCTTGGACATCAGTCTCTGGCTTCACTGTGAGCTACCTGTCATCTGCTTCCAGGGGTGGGTGCAGAATTGTTTAACTTCTAGCTGGGTTTCAACTCCAACCGTGAGGTAGTTCCCATAGAATACAATATTCCAGAAAGGGATCTCTGGTGATGAGCCTATCGGAGGAGGGGTGGATAGTCTTGCAGTGCTTCTATGGGACCTCACAGAAATACTGGATCGATGATTAAAACCCCACTGTGACCTTAGTTGCACCCCTAGCATGTGAAGAGGGATTTTTCTGTTATAGTTAAAATTAGAAAAAAAAAATGCTGCCTGCTATGCGGAGAAGGAAATTGATCGTTACAGAATATCCCCCGATTTTATCCCCAGACTGATGTTGCAATGCACTTCCACAGTTTACTCGTCTGCTTGGCAGGGCCGTGATTCCCTCATAACTCCCAAGTCCTCCGAAGCAGCACATGGTCGTCTGCAGGTCTGACTTACTCACAGAGAAACTGACCTCACTCACTGTCACCAGCTAGCAAAGTAATGATCCCGTTTCTTGTTGAAACAAACTATCTATTTGCTCGAAAGTTTCTTGTTGAAACAAACTATCCATTTGCTCGAAAATTGCTGTTTCAATGAGAGGGGAACACAAGGTAAAAAGGCCCCAAGTCCGGGAGGCTTGAGTTCACAAACAGCAGGGTTTGTATCCTGCACGTGAGAGGCATTGTTTCATGCCAGGCCTTCTTGTTTTGTCTCACAGGCTTCCACGACCACATGGCAGAAGGATGGTGAGCCAGTGATCTCCTGGAATAAACTTGGCCAAGGTCAGTTTTTATTTGTATATCTTGCTTTCCCTTTTCCCGGAGCGTCCTATGTGTATTTTACAAGGGCAATGACAGCATATTCCATTTGTGCTCAATGTGACTGAAGAAGAGCTTGATTTGCATTAGGTCCTCCAACTCTGAGGCACAGGCCTGAGGCTGCAAATTGTGTCATGTAGACCAGGTTGTAAATCTTTGACTTTGGGGGAGGAGGAACTCTATTTCCATAGAATCAAACCTCTCATAACTCAGCAAACTACTTCTAACTTGATAGATGTTCAAGAGATGGTGCTGTTTTTTATAATGAATCATTCCTTGTCTCTCACCTCTTGAGACTTGTTGACATTAGTAGACCTTGTAGATCATGTAGAACTGGAAATGGGGTTTTAGAATTTGAGTTCTGGACATCCTGCACTGAATTTTGGAAGTATTCCTAAGGCAAGGAGAGGAACTAGGTGGGTTCTTAACCAAGCGAGGGAGATCCAGATCGCAAATTTTCAGGATGATGTCAATGGGTGCTACATTAAAATAACAGAGAATTGCTCCCCACTGCCTGAGCTCCGGGTCCTCATGGGTAGAAAGGTTGCTTTTAAGAAGGAAAATAAGTTTTATCCCAAATCCAAACAAATCTCGGGAATGCTTGAACAAAAAAGACATGGGGGCTCCTTCCTATGCAAAAAGCCACCAAGGTTAACTATGTAAACAATTTTAGTTTACTATAAAACAAGAAAACACTAATTGTATTCCAAGTTCTCCCCTCCATGCCATGGAGATGGGGCATAGTAATTCAGTCACCCAAGTGAGGGCCAAGTGAAAGGAAGTCTTATGCAGGATTCATAAGAGAAAGGTGATTGAATGGGCCTGCATGTGTACACTCAAGGAACTGGCCCCAGAGAAGACCAAATGAAAGGGAAGCCTATGCTGATATCCTAAGAGTAGTGAGT
Organism: Eumetopias jubatus; assembly: GCF_037043125.1. Classification (NCBI taxonomy): domain Eukaryota; kingdom Metazoa; phylum Chordata; class Mammalia; order Carnivora; family Otariidae; genus Eumetopias; species Eumetopias jubatus. The sequence goes on from NW_028274817.1 coordinate 96,540,033, forward strand.
GTATAGGAAGGGGCCAGCTTATCTGCACTAAAGGAATCACAGATGAGAAAAGGCATGGAGAAAGGATAGCCACTGCAGAATTCCTCAAATTTGGGGGTAGGAAGATGTCTACATGTGTTCTCTTTGGAAGAAAGCTCGAGAAAAGGCCAAATGAAGGGGATCCTAACCTAGATTCCTAGAAAGTAAGGATGAGAATTGCCCTGCATGTGTGCATTCAAGGAATCAGCCCCAAGAGAAGGTCAAGTGAAAGATCCAGGCTGGGTTCCTAAAAGGAAAGAGTAGAAGAGGAGAGGATACGAGGGTAGGAGCCCTCAGGCATATCTATTAACTGATGAAGAGAATTTGTCTACATGCCATATAGGGAAATGTGGTCCAAAATAAATCTATTATTTCAAAAACAGGTCAGAAACCACTGACATTCATAGAATTTTAGTTGGAACTACCTACACCAAAAAACAACGTTTTGCTACCACAGTCCCTGACAAGTCTTTTCTTTGTCTGTCTTCCTTACATCTTTGTGCAAGATTATTCTATATTAGAATATTCTGATTTATGCATATTTTTGTTTTATTTTTGAAGATTAATTTTCTGTGACCCTCCTTAGTTCCTGTTGTTTTAAAAAAATTGGCTAGGTATATAAGTGTATTATAAAGGTTATTCTTGTGTTTTTGATGCATTTCCAGTAAGACCTCTAGGTTTCAAAGCTGGCAGCTCCCCTATATGCTGTCTCTGCAGTCTGGGGAAAGGTTATTAATGTCACTAAGACCCTATTGGTAAGCTAAGGACAATAATGTAGCCTACCTTATAGCATTGTTATGATGAATAAGGATATGTAAAGGAGTCTGGTGCATAATAAATGCTAAGTAACCGTTAGCAATGGTGATGATAATGATGATAATTACCGTGAGGGGAGGCTGATGTCGCATCATGAAGGGCCTGGGAGTTCAGACTAAAAGGTTTTATCTAGATAGAATGTGCAGTTAGATTTTGGAGATGGAAACATGTAAAGTCACTTTGATATTTCAAGTCCGGAAGATAGCACCAGGAGCAACAATGGGGAATAAGAAAGATCAATCATGGCCTGGCCAATGAGTGCCATGGGTGTTGTCAGTAATAAAGATAATATAATCATATAGGTAATACTGAAGCAACAGTGGGGATTCGTGCTTTCATAATCAACTGATTGTCAGTGAATCTCACTCCTTGTAATTGCCACTAAAGTTCATCAGAGAGAGCTGCTTAAAATGTGTAATTCATAACAGCAAAGAACACTAAGGATTTTGCAGTTCTCAGAATGGGTATGTAACTGTAGCTGTCTCATATGATTTGAATAACTAATTTAAGAGGATACTGTATCTTTCTAGGCTTTTTCATCTGAAGGGGCAGCATCCTGCCAATAATCCAGTCCTTTCATAATAATGGTCCTATCTTCATAATAACCTGTCAGTCCAATATAGTGAGGTGTTCTTCAGCCTTTGTAGTTACTGGAACGTAAAGGTACTTTCTGTGTGGGCTGCAACCATTTGATTTTGGCTTTTGCTTAAAGGGATTCTGACTACTAGACCCAGCCAGTATATCTCTGAACTGTCTTGTCCTTTGGTCTGGGCATGAGAGTCCTCAGTTGGCTCCAGTCTCCATGCCCAAATATCCTTCTGACTAACCTCATCACTCCCCCGGTAGTCAACTCCATTTTGGCCCCTATTCCAATTCTCTGTCATCTCCTATTCTAAGCCTCAACTCTAGCCCTCCATCCAGTCTCCCTTCCAGACATTCTCAGCATCTCATTTGGGACATTACCCTGATTGCGATCCCTCCTTCAATACTTAGAGTACAAAACTTCTTCTCTGGCATAAACATAAGACAGTAGTGTAGGGTTATGTAATTGTAATATATGTAATTCCATAGTCCATTCCATAGCAAAGAGCAGGGTCTGGTACACGAGGAACAGAAGATGGAAATTGCTGGAATCATGTGGAATCCATTCATCAAACGGAATGTCTAGTTATTGTTCCACTCAACTGAGACTGGGGGTTAACCAAGAGTAACTCGGAGGAGCTTGTGCAGTATCCTTTATTGAAAAATTACAGAAGTACATGTAGTATCTATGTAACTTACAGCAGCATGGCGTTCAGAGCTTTGGGAATCCCATTATCAGTATCATTCTAGGAGGAAAATGATAGTGATTCACCAGTGTGTGGGAATTTGATATATAACATTCAGAATTAAATCCTATCAGGTGGATTTTGTGTATGGATTTTTACTTCTGAAGATGAGCCCAAGAGCTTTTAATGAAATCATTAGGAGCCTCAACATCACCGATGCTGTTCTGTTTCTCTCTTTCCTGCAGCTTGATCAGCAAGTGACTAAACTCTCTTAGCATTTATCTTTTGTCAGGCAAGCCAGCCACTCTGAAATGTCATATTCAAAGCATTCCTTAACAAGAAGTAAATGACAAAGTGGTGGACAAAAACACTTTTGAAGGCAGAGCTGCAAAATGGTTTTGCCCTAGTAAGTTATGTGTTTTTCTTAATTATGCTGACTTCTGCACAGCCACGCATGACATGTTTGTCTGAAGCTGGGAAAAGAATAAGGGAAGATTATCTGCAAAGACATTTGTGTAGTAACTGCCATTAAGCTCTTTGCTTTTGACATTTATTGTTAGACGGAGATTTAAAAAAGCCTTCACAGTGGGAATAAATGAAGTCGAGTTGCTTTAGGTGCACTTGGCCACATGAACAACAGGACCCCATTCTTGTGGTGTGTAATGATTTCTGTACCCCCACTATGAAAAATTCTCCTTGGCTCACAGTTGTCATGGTGATCATCTAAATTCAGTCCAAGCACACTTCAACATATGACACGTGATATGCACAGTCGCTTCCTCCATATGTGCAGCTTCTTGGAGGAGTCCAGCCTTTTGGCCAAGCCATGTGTTAAAGACTGAGAAATGACCTGCCCTCCCACATTTGTCATGCCTTGGTCACTGAGACTATAACAGCTGGTGAAAATGTAGTTTTTCTCACTTATTAAAAGGAGCAAGTCTTGAGACCTAATTTTAGATTGCACCTCTAGCTGATGGTGTGATACCTTTCTGTTGTGATTTAATTTCCTCTTTGGATAGAATATAAAGTACGATTTAAAAAAAAAATTCTCTCCACTACAAAACACCATTTATCCTGGTTTTGGGAAGAACAAAAGATGATTTCTTATGCTGAGGCTGAGCAGGGAGACCAAGTGCCTCCATGACACGGCTTTGTCCCCCAGCAGTGTTCTCTATTGCCTTTAAAAATGAGTATTTGATAGTGCATTCCAGTTCTCACTGTCTAGTACAATGAAAGCTGAACAAGGTATGTGAAAATCCAAGTCAGACCTCACGCCCTTTATAAAGTGAGTCGGTCAAAAATGGGAATTATTCTCAGGCCCACAACTAAGAGAAGAGAACAGGGTGAGAGTCAGGAAGTTTGGGAGGGGAGCCATCTCTCCTTGCTTGATCTTCCCTAGTTAACTTTATTTCATTTCATTTTATTAACTCCTTTGGTCTCTGATGTGGTTTGATGTGGGTCCAGAGCAAACCGTCAGGAACGAATTCTTAAGAGATTTTCGGTGCAAAAGGTGTGGTTTTACTAAAGCACGGGGGCAGGACCCAGGGGGCAGAAAGAGCTGTCCTGGGGTTGTGAGGAGCCTTCAGTTACATATTTTGGAGTTGGGGGAGGTAAAGACAAAGTTTCCAAAAGGATTTTTCCTAAGCCCTAAGGTTGTTTTTAACTCTAGCAAGGCATTAACATTAAGACAGTTGGGAGTTCCTGGAAGAGTGTCATACTCTGCCTGCCTCAAGTATTCGTCAATGGGCTGCAGGTTATAAGGACAGTTAATTTTATCCACATTTCCTTTTGCCTTTGTTCTCCACATCAGTTTCCATGAACCTCCTGACTGTCTCCACCAGTGACCTGATGTCCTTCTTATTCTTTGGTACACTTGCCCATTGACACCTGAACGAATGAGTTTGGACTTTGAATCACTGCTTGCCTTCTTCCTTGACATCACATATGCACCCAGTGCATGACTGTCTACCAGGCTTCTGGCCTCTTCCTTCATCCTTTGTTTGGTTCATACGTGTATCTGGATCATGGAAGTTCCAGCTTTTGTGTTTAACTGCCGCGCACTGCCCTAACTTCTCAGCCTAGGCCGTTTTCAGTAGAGCTCGGTACAAAATTAACTGCACTTAGTATCCTCATCTTTTCTAACCTTTTCTTCCCTCATTCTACACTGGTCCTCTCAATCTCCAGCCACATATTTATAGAAGTTTTAAAAAAAAGAGACAGATCAGAATAGAAACCTACATCCCTGCAAAACACCATGGATACCTGTAAATGGGGAGAGGCTTCCCTTCCCTGAAATTAGGGCAAAAGGATTAAGAACTGATTAAATGTATATGTCTTAAAATAATTTTAGGTGGAATTTACCAGTAACAGCATGCTAAATAAACACATTGAGAATTTCATCAAAGACTAGGCAAACCCCCATTCATCATGGATATTATTATGTGACTTCGAGAAAATCAATAGGGAATTGAGTTAAATTCAGATGTATAAATCATGAGATATTTTAGTGAAATGTTATAGATACATTATCTAATTTTCCTTCAATCTCTCTCCCTTGTTTTACTTAGGAGAATGTTGGCTTAAAAGACAAAATGGAATTATTGCTTGGCATTTAAAATAATTTCTTTGAGAACAATTTGTAGGATGGACAGTTGACATGATAGATTGTAAATGTATGTCACGTTTATGCCCTAAAGTTATGCATACAAAAGATATAAATACATTTAAACATGGTTTAGATGACTTGCAAATCACAGATCCATGGTGGGGAAATTGAGGATGCTAACATATCATTTATTTGTGAGAATAATGTGGGCAGGGATATGGTGCTCCTAAAAAATGTCTCTTGCTGCAGAAAAACACTGAGGCCAGATGAACTACAGACAAACTTAATAGAACATTTTAATGTCTATTTTGGTTATTTGTTGCTGTGTGACCAACCACTTCAAAACTTAGTGGCTTAAAAACCAATTATTTTACTATTTCTCACAGTTTTGTGGATGAGTAGAACTTAGCTGGACAGTTCTACTGCTGGTCTCACTTGAAACCTCTCATGCTGTTTCAGCAAGATTGTGGAACATCCAAAATGTTTTGCTCATAGGTCTAGCTCCTGGAAGGTTGGGCTCAGCTGAGATACAGGACGACTACGTGCCTCTCTGTCTCTGTCTCTGTCTGTATGTCTCTCTCTCATTCTAGGACCTCTGCCTCTCCACATGCCTCCTCTATGTGCTGTCTTCATGTTCTCTCCAGCAGGACTCCTGCCCAGGGTGTCCACAAGCACAAAAGCAGAAGCTTCCAGTAGCTTTTATGTCCGGCCCAGAACTGGAATAGCATCACTTTTGCCACATTCTACCACTCAAAGCAAGAAACTGACCCATCCCTGATTCAAAGGAAGAGGACTACTGAGGGTGAGTTCACTGGGGACAGCCAATATCACTATCAGCTATCAAGATACAGCTATCAAGAGGACTACCTCTTATGTCCTTATTTAATCTCTGGCATCTGGCAGTGCTGACTCATTTATATTCTCTTCTTTGGAGAGTTCATCCACTTCCATGACTTATCTATCCCTCATGGGGATAAATCTCAGTTCCTTCACCAGACTTCTTCCCCCAGTGATATATTATCAACTCTCTGTAATGAATAGCTAACTCTGATTGAATACCAAGTATGGCTGTGTATTTCATATAAACTATTTCTAATTTATTGACTGCACTGTATTTAAGAAGTAAGAAAACTGAGGCTCAGAGACACTCAGTTTATAAAAGGCATATGGCTAGTAAGGGACAGAGCCATGACTGGAACCCAGGCATATCTTTGCATAAAGCCCTTGCATATTTTTTCCCAAGATTTCACACTCTTTGGTCTCTGTCTCTGTTTCTGTCTCTGTGTTTCTGTCTCTCTGCTTCTTTGTGTCTCTTTCTGTCTGTCTGTCTCTCTCTCTCTCTGTCTCTCTCTCTCAGTTTGGGACAAAATAAGAATTCACCTCTTTTACTTAATTTCCAAACAAAATTGGGTAGGGTATTCTCCCTTTCCAACTCATTTTTTGGACCAAGAAACAGATTTGCTCTGAGGTCTGACTGGTGTACATTATATAACTTGCTGTTCTGGAAGAAAAAAAAAATCCCTGGTTCTGGAAGAAGGGCATTTTGTATATTTGGTTATTATTGAATAGGATTTTTTTTCCCCCTCTCAAGATAAAGCAGATCTTGGCTAAGGTCTTTTGTTTCCTCCATTTTGTTTTTTGCATTCAGGAAGTGAATATCAGAACTATTGGTTCTTTATTGACTTGACTTCTGAGAGTTCATATTATTTAAAATCATGGGACACATTTTGTTCTAGTCCCTTGATTAAACATAAAGACCTCAAGTCAGAAATATTTCAGGAGACAGCGCATTGATAATTCATTTCCCAGGCAGTGGGAAGCTAGTCACAGTGAAGAGATCAGCCGTAAGCTGCAAAGTCAGTCTGTTGGTAGAGTTTTCCCTGGTACTCTCATGTGTCTGGACTTCTTGTGAAGAAAGGCATTATATATATTTTTTAAATTATTTCTTCAAGGATGCTTGTACAGCGACCGGCCTTGGAAGATAGATGCAGTGTCTTCCACTGGATTAAAGGGGAGGTTCACTTACTTTCCACTATAATAATGACAATGTCCTCATCTGTATCAAAGGGGAAAGAAAACATGCCTGCTGCCCATCATAAAGAGGTTCAGGTTCACTAAGTAAACTCAAGGTTGCTCTTCTGAAATTCAGTCCGATCTATGTTCAGGGAACTATCTGGGCTAATCTGTGTTGCCCTTGTGGAACTTGGGGCAAGGAGACCTGACACAAATATGCTGATGATTATGCAGCTTATTGTGCTGTGAGTAATAAAGAAATTTCATGTTTTATGCCAGTACCTATGAAACAGTAATAGGCTAGCTTATTAGCTTATATGCAAGGCAAATCTGAGACCCTTTGCAGTTATTGACATAGCTGCAATGGGAACGATAGTCCAAATCTCGTATCTCAGCATATTTGTCATTCTAAATCACTTTCATTTTGGGCACTCCTCCTGGGGTACTAAGAAATTTTTATTACTAACCAAGATCCCAAAATCTATGCCGTATATGTAATGCCATTAGCAATTTACATATGACCGTGTTGAATTAAATAATTATTAAACTGAAAATAAAGGATAAATTGTAATTTGAGCAACAAATTTCCCAGGAAAACTTGAATTATTCAATATCTAGGTTATACTATATTCATATTGATATCTAGAAGTAAATGATTCAAGAGCATACACAGAAGGGCAATTAACAAAAGGAATTTCAGTGAACATAAATAATATATACATTTCATTTAGGTAAATTCCCTTTTATGTTTTTAGGAGAGAGTGATAGTAAGAGGGATAGCGAGGATGAGAGAGAGAGGGTAAGAAAGAGAGAGAATGAGAGAGAGAGAGAATAAAAGTTCAAATAATGTGAGCAATTCAGTCCACTATTCAAATCAGTAAACACATAAGGCCTACAGAGAATATAAGGTGAGAGAGACCTATGTTGGCTCTTGCTGTTTCTTTGGCTGCTCCCAGTTACAGCATGCCTCCCATAAAGTGAGCATCTATCTGTGTTGAGTGAGATTCTAACGTGTAAAGATGTGTGTTTTTCATATGATGTATCTTCTAAAAGCAAGCCATTTATTTCATCTGGTGCTAAACTAAAGAAGTAGCAACCTGCTCCCATGTGTTGGAAAAATCATCTGTTTGACTCTCTTGGCTTTTGGGAAGCCTGGAAATTCGGGAATCATGTGGAAGCCACTGATGATCTCAGCTACCAGTAGGACTAAAGCAAGTGATTCACAGGAGCTCACTCTATGTCAAATGCAAACTCATGGTTTCATTTTCCCAAAAGTGTCTTTTTAATGCTGCTGGATGATAACAGCTTCTGCTTCTCTTCTGCCTTTCAAATAACATGTGCGTCCTTCTTATTGGAAAAATTTAACCCTGAACTCTGTTCTCAGTGAAGTCTCATAAATAAATAATGGTTTTAAAACTTCCTCCTGTGGTGCAGAAGCAGGTGTAAATCAGAATGTGGATCATGTTGAATTTGACATGGGCAATCTGACAGTACCCCTTTGACAATTCAATAACCATAAAGACCCTTTTGCCCATATTTAACTTTCAAATGACGAAAATAGCAATGGATCTGGCTTTCACTTAACATGAAGTAACTATCACTGATGTCAAAAAAATGCCTTCCCCTCTACCCCCAAAATGAAATATTGATTCCCAATAGACTTTCTCCATTGCTGGCTGATTTTTTTTCCTCTTCTACCTCAGTCACAAATTCCCTTTGATATTTTTTAATTTTAAGATGAAATTATAAATTCACCTACAATGAATTAATGAAAATAGTAGGCAAATGTACTTTGAAAACTATAAAACATCGATGAAGGAACTTGAAGATGACACACAAAAAAACGGAGAACTATTTCATGCTCGTGGATTGGAAGAGCAAATATTGTTAAAATGTCTGTACTACCCAAAGCAATCTACAGATTTAATGCAATCCCTGTCAAAATACCAAAAGCATTTTTCACAGAACTAGAACAAACAATCCTAACAATTGTATGGAACCACAAAAGACCTCAAATACCCAAAGCAATCTTGAAAAAGAAGAACAAAGCTGGAGGTATCACAATCCCAGATTTCAAGATATACTGCAAAGCTGTAGTAATCAAAACAGTATTATACTGGTGCAAAAACAGACACGGAGATAAATGGAATAAAATAGAGAGCCCAGAGATAAACCCATGATTACATGGTCAATTAATCTACAACAAAGGAGGCAAGAATATGCAATGGGAAAAAGACAGTCTCTTCAACGAATGGTGTTGGGAAAACTGGTCAGCTACATGCAAAAGAATGAAATTGGACTACTTTCTTACACCATATACAAAAATAAATTAAAAATTAATTAAAGACCTACATGTGCAACATGGAACCATAAAAAAATCCTAGAAGGAAGCACAAGCAGTAATTTCTCTGATGTTGGCGACAGCAACATTTTTCTAAATATGTCTCTTAAGGCAAGGGAAACAAAATAAAAAATACACTATCGGGACTACATCAAAATAAAAAGCTTCTGCACAGCAAAGGACACCATCAACAAAACTAAAAGACAACCTACTGAATGGGAGGAGATATTTGCAAATGACATACAGTTAAGGTTTGGTATCTGAAATATGTAAAGAATTTATACAATTCACCAAAAAACCATGTAATCCAATTAAAAAGTGGGCAAAAGTCATGAACAGACATTTCTCCAAAGAAGACATCCAGATGGCCAGCAGACACATGAAAAGTTGCTCAACATCACTCATCATTAGGAAAATGCAAATCAAAACCACACTGAGATACGACCTCACACCTATCAGGATGGCTAAAATCAAAAACACAAGAAACAACAGGTGTTGATGAGAATGTGGAGAAAAAGAAATGCACATGCACTGTTGGTAGGAATGCAAACTGGTGCAGCCACTGTGGAAAACAGTATGGAGGTTCCTCAAAAAATTAAAAATAGAACTACCATTTGGTTCAGTGATTCCAGTACTGTTTACCTAAAGAACACGAAACCACTTTCCGAAGGGATATGTGCACCTCTATGTGTGCAGCAGTATTATGTACAATAGCCAGATTATGGAAGCAATCCAAGTGTCCATTGATCGATGAATGGATAAAGAAGTGGTATATCTATACAATAGAATATTATTTGGCCATATAAAAGAATGAAATCTTGCTATTTGCCACAACATGGATGGATCTAGAGGGTATAATGCTAAGTGAAATAAGTCAGGCAGAGAAAGACAAATACTGTATGATTTCACTCATATGTAGAATTTAAGAAACAAAACAAATGAACAAAGAAAAAAAGGCAAACCAAAAAACAGACTCTTAACTATAGAGGACAAACTGATGATTACCAGTGGGGAGGTGGGTGTGGGGATGGATGAAATAGGTGAAGGAAGGGGATTAAGAGCGCACTTAACCATGATGAGCACTGAGTAATGTATAGAATTGTTGAATTGCTATATTATGTACCTGAAACTAATATAACACTGTATGTTAACTATACTGGAATTAAAATAAAATAAAACTAAATTAAAAAGAAGATAGGCAAAGAGCAGATAAGGAATATAAATTGGTTAATGTATATATATTTACAAAGCAAGCATAATGCAAATTGTTTAGATTCTAAAGTCTTGATTTCTATAATTGGTCACAATGTCGTAGTTGGCATTTGTAACTTTATTCTTCCTTATTTAGTATTTCTTTTGCTTTCAGCTTGATCATAGTTGTTTAACTAGAGATGTGACCAGAACCTTTATTTCTGAAGGGTCAGAATCCTTAGAGTTCTCTGCATTGGGTTGTTACACCTTCCACCAACTTTTACCACTAGACTCAGAATTGCAAAGGAGTTCTTCAGAGAATTACTTGAATTCGGTACTTAATACATATCCACCTTGATCCAACTGTAGAGCCACCACCCTGTTTTCTCTTAATAATTAGGATCAGTGAACACAAGTAGTAGAGTAATCTTTTTGTCTTTCCGTTAACTAGAATGCCGAATCCTTAATAGGACAGCCAGCAATTTCAGCTTTCACCGTATTGGAAGAATCCTTGTGACCCTGAGAGAAGTGTTCCTTTTTGAAGGGGGAACTAACACTCTAAACGAGGAAAGCACAGAGTTACTGTGACTGGAACCCACATTTTTATTCATGTGTTATCACTTGTAATACTTAGAGGGGGTATTTCCACTTCTGCCCCTTGATATGTTGCCTTGTGTGTTCTGGCTGTGACACAAAGGACATATCGTATATTGGTCATTAGCTCAGAGCACATACTAAACCTTTAAGTGCAGATACCCGAACTTACAATGTGTTGTCATCCAAAGGGTTAAGTCTTCAATAGGCTCTTCCAGAGTTTAGCCTATTTCTGTGTGTTGTGAAACATGGTAAAATCCATGAACAAGCAGGACAAAGTTCCTTTACTTTATTTGTTGTGAAATGGATTTTGCAGTGTATGTGTGTGGATACCATGTAAATGAATGATGGTGGTAATGGGTAGGACACATCGCTTCTAATGATGGACGGAATTATTTACAATCAACTTGCTACCTAGTAGGTTGTTACCCTCTTCCTCATGGTGGGGCTATGTTGGATTCTTGACATTTGTCTCTGCTGTTGGCAGGTTGGATACTCAGAAGTGGGAGTAAATAATCAGTAGAAAAACTGAGAATTATGACTTCTGTAAGGTAAATGGAGAGTCAGGCAGGGAAAACCTTTTCCTCATGTTTGGGTCTCCTCAAACCTATACTCTTGCTCATATTATTTCTATAAAGCTCTGTCTCCATCAGTTATAAAAAGATGTGAAAAAATATTTGCATCTTCTTTTCCATTCATACCTAACCGGTTCCCAAGGAAATTGGCAGACAAAATCCCCTCTTTGATTGTACAGGCAAATCATTCTATCCCAGTTCAAATGCCTGGATCACATAGGGTTCCTCATATTGAAAGCCAGAACCTTGTCTCAAAATAGAAAATTTGAAACATGTCTCAAAATAGACACATTTCAATTAGTACAATATTGGTATTGCCAGAAAATAATTTTAAGAATACTAGTATCAAGCATTTCCATGGCATTTAAACTGCTGTGAATTATTTACACACATGGATTCATTTAATCCTTCTAACACCCTGAGGAGGTAGGTACTAAGTCACCCTCATTTTACAGACAGGGAAACTAAGGCACAGTGGTTAAGTCACTCATTAGAGGTCACACAGCTACATTCTGGTGGAGTCAGATTCAAACTCAGGCATTTCAGTTTCAAAGTGCATGTGTCTATCCTCTTAGTTATATGTCTCACACTCAGCCCACGCTGGTACTTTCTTGGTAACCTCATTTTGAACTTTCATAATTAATCTGCCTCCTACTTTGCTGTGGAATCTCTCTGGAAGAAAATTCAGTACATAGTCTGAACACTGGCATTTTTAGAAGAGGTTGAATTAAGTCATATTTTGTATTTTATCTTGAAACAATTTTTTTGACTTTAGACATTGCGATCTCATTGTTTTGATAATCACCGCAGCTTGCCAGAAAACGTCTGATTTTATTTTGGCAGTATTCAAGTTCCTTATTAATCAGTTAATCAGAGATAGTCTCAAATAGAATTGTTAATTATATGCCCAAGGCCCCTGATTTATGGTGATTCATTGCTCCACCTAAAAAATTAAGCATTGTACTAGTTTAATGGCACATTGAAGATTCTACTACACATTCTTCACCAGTCTCTGAGCCTGCATATCTGAGCAAGTTTGTGATAATTAAACTGATGAAAACGAAATAAAGGCATTTTAACATCACCGATTTCATAAGTGAGCCCTGGTTTGCTGAGTTTTGGTGTTGAGAGTCGGTTGAAGTTGGAATATTAAATTAGTAGAATAGCTGATAAGAGTGGAAACCAAAAGGATGTTTACCAAATATATCGGATGGCTTTTGTCTTCCCAATTGCTTTTTGAGAGTTGTTTAGTCTTTCAAGTGAATTCTTAGGAGGTTGAGAAAAGCAAGAAAGTCATGAGAAATATGTTGCCCCATTTAGTGGTACATTCCATTTCTGCCTAAGGACATTTGTAAACAATGTAAAGACCGTGCCAGAAATATTAATTGAGAATGTTAGTCTCCAATTGCCTATAGCATCCAGCAACAGTGGATGGCCTGGGGGAAAACAGCTTTGTCAGTGTAGCCGCATCTATATTTGAAGAGCAAAATCTAAATGATACTTCCACAGTGCATGCGCTTGAATTACCCTCAGGTGCTTTGGCAAATTCATAGGCACAGATCAGGGCTCCCTTTCCTTTTTAAGGCAAACAACAAGCTGCACCCCTTTTTTGGATTAAAAAAAGCTGTACTAGCTCTTTGAATACTAATAAAACAGTCACACTCAACAAGCCATCTGCAAACAACGTTATTTTCAAAGGAAGAATATTGGCATGTAATCTGGGAAACAGCCACAGTTGACAATGACATAAAAAATTCTTATTGCTGTAAAAGGGAATTATGGGTGATGTATAAAAGGAACAAAGAATACCATCCCAGGCATATGAAAAGATACTCAACATCACTAACCATTAGGGAAGTACATAACAAAACCACAATGAGATATCACCTCACACCTGTCAGATTGGCTATTATCAAAAAGATAAAAATAACAGGTGTTGGCAAGGATGTGAAAAAAAGGGAACCCTCAGACACTGTTGGTGGGAATGTAAATTGGTGCAGTCACTATGGAAAACACAATGGTATTTCCTCAAGAAAATTAAAAATAGAATTACCATACGATCCAACAATTTTTTTTTTAAGATTTTATTTATTTGACCGAGAGAGACACAGCGAGAGAGGGAACACAAGCAGGGGGAGTGGGAGAGGGAGAAGCAGGCTTCCTGCCGAGCAGGGAGCCCGATGCGGGGTTCCATCCCAGGACCCTGGGATCATGACCTAAGCTGAAGGCAGACGCTTAACGACTGAGCCACCCAGGTGCCCCCGATCCAACAATTCTACTTCTGGGTATTTTTTTTTTTTTTTAGATTTTATTTATTTATCTTGAGAGAGGGAAAGAGAGAGAGAGTGAGCAGGGGTGGCGGAGGGGCAGAGGGAGAGAGAGAATGCCAACCAGACTCTCTGCTAAGCGGGGAGCCTGACACAGGACTCAGTCTCACAACCCTGAGGTCATGACCTGAGCCAAAATCAAGAGTTGGAGGCTCAACTGACTGAGCCACCCAGGTGCCCCTACTTCTGGGTATTTATCTGAAGAAAACAAAAATAACAATTCGAAGAGATATAAGTACCCCTATGTTCATCGCAGCATTATTTACAATAGCCAAGGTTTGGAAGCAGCCTAAGTACCCATTGATAGATAAATGGATAAAGAAGATGGGGTATGGTTTCTCTCTCTCTCTTTCTTTAAATGTGTGTGTATATATATATACATATACACACACACACACATATATATAAAATAGAATATTATTCAACCATAAAAAAGAAGGAAATCTTGGTATTTGCAACAGCAAGGGTGGACCTAGAGGGCTAAGTGAAACAAGTCAAAGACAAATATCATAATGATTTCACTTATATGTGGAATCTAAAAAAATGAAACAAATGAACAAATAAGACAAAACAGAAACTGAATCATACAGGAAACAAACTGTTGGTTACCAGAAGGGGTGGGGTGCAAGGGTGGGGGAAGTAGGTGAAGGGGATTAAGAGGTACAAACTTCCAGTTATAAAATAAATATGTCATGGAGATGTAATGGACAGCATGTAATGTACAGCATATTGTAATAACTTTGTGTGGTGACAGATGGTAACTCGAATTGTTGTGGGGGATCATTTCATAATGTATGAAAATACCATATCATTGTGTTGTACACCTGAAACTAATAGGGTATTATATGCCAATTATGCTTCAATAATAAAAGGGAAGAATATCATCCCTGCAGCCAAAAGAAATCCTTAAAGGACAAATGGCATTGGTGGCAAAGTCCGATGAGGAACCCAGTGATAAATATCCACTACTTATTTGACCAAGTTATATCTTTCATCTACATAAGCTGAAACAACTTTTTTTTTCTCATTTTGCTTTTTTCCTTTCTCATCTCTCCTTTCTGCTCTTAGTTTATAAACTTAGTCTGTAAAATTATTCTGTCTCCTCACTTTGTTTTCTAAATCTTCTGGTGTATGACCACAAAAAGAATTGTTGACACTGATTTCACCCATTCGTGTGGTAGCCACCCAAGAATTCCTCACCCTCTAGAATTTCCGCTGATAAATTTCTAATTCTAGCTCACCTCCATAATATATTTTATCTACTTATTGCTTCCAAGCCACCATTTGTTGATGAAAACGGTCACAAAAGGGAACTAGTTCCAAACCAAAGGCATGCTCTCTAACCTGTTAGGCCTTTATTGCTACACTTAATTTTTTTTTTTAATATGCAGTGATTGTTGTGAGGTATCATGTCCCTTCCACTGGTTATCCAAGACTTGTAACTTTACTTTTCAAGCCCCCAGTTCGATTTCTACAAAATTCTTTTAATTGCCTTAGTGGTAAGCCTACTTTATGCAGAATACTACAAAACATTGCTGAAAAAATTTAAGAAATCAAAACAAATGGAGAATTACAACATTTTCATGAGTAGAAGAGGCAATAAATTGAAGAGGTCTATTTTTTCCCAATTTGTTCTATAGGCTCAGTATCCCAATGGGGGATTCATTGTTGGGTGCAGAAATTGACAAGCTGATTTTAAATTTATATGAAATTGCAAAGGGCCCTGAATATCTAGGATATTTTGAAAAAAGAATGAAGTTGAAGTATTTAACACTACTTGATTCAAAATTTACTAGAAAGCTACAATATTCCAGACAGCGTTTTACTGATGTAAGGATAGACATACAGATAAATGGAAGATAATAGAACACCTAGAAATAAACCTACACATAAGTCAATTGATTTTCCAGTGTTGTTAATATAACTCAATGGAGAAAGAAAGTCCTTTATATACGTAGTTTTGGAACACCTAGATATCTCCATGGGAAAAAAAAAATGAACCTTAACTCCAACTTCATACCTTACACAAAAATAATTTATAAAGGCTCATGAACAAACAAGAAAAAGTAAAAGTCACAATTAAAATACCTGTAAGAGAAGAGAGAGGAAAACATTCAGGATCTTGACTTAGGAAAATATGTTTTAAAGAACATAGAAAGCACAAACCACAAAAGAAAAAAAAATGGTAAATGAATCTTTAACAAAATTAAATTATTGAGCAAACTATAGATGGGAGATAATATATGTAATACATGTTTTTGACAAAGAGCTGCTCTCTAGGATATAGGAAAATTGTTACAACTCAATAATAGGACAACAAACAAGCCAACAAAAAGTGGGCAAAAGATTTGAAAAGTGACTCAAAACAGAATGGCCAAAAAGCACATTAAAATGTCCTTGACATCTTGAACTGTCAAGGAAATACAAAATAAAATCAAAATGAAATTCTACCCTCTAGAATTGCTGAAATTAAAAAAAAAAACTGACAATGCCACATTTTGTCCAGAATGTGAGACAACTGAAATTTTCATACACTGCTGGTTGTAGTGCAAATTGATACATCACCTTTATAATCAGTTTGGAAGTTTCTTATCAAGTTAAATTTATACCTACTATATGAACAAGCAATTTCACTCATAGGTATTTACCCATGAGAAATGAAAACATATGTCCACAAAAGACTTGTCCATTCCTATTCTTAGTGCTTTTATTCATAAAAATTAATGACGGGAAACACCCCAAATGTTCATCAACAGGGCAATCGTTTAACAACCTGTGGTGTATTTATCCAATGGAATACTAGGCAGCAACACAAACAATAAACTAATATAAGCAACAAAATAGATAAATCTCAAATCCATTATGTCAAGTAAAAGAAGCAAGACACAACAGACTATATTCTATATTTAGTTTTAGTATGGACACAAATAATTTATAGCATTAGAAATTAGATGAGCAGTTGCTCAGGGAGGAGTATGAATTGGAGGATTGATAACAAAGAGAACATGAGATAATTTTCTGGAGAAATGTTCAATATCTTGATTGGCGCCATGGTTACATAAGTAACCAAATATACATAAGTATATTTGGCAGAACTCACCAAATTATAGTTTTAAAATGGGTGCATTTTATTTTATGTAAATTACACAGCAATAAAGAAGAGTCAGAACTCATTGAACTGATGAACCGTAGAATGTTAATGGGTACATTTTATTCTGAGTAAATTATACCTCAATAAAGTTAACTTAAAGAATGTTTTTCAACTTAAAGAATGTTAAAGAATGTAATTGAAGAGAACAAATATTTAGGTTCAAGAATATTCGCCTCTCATCACTTTCAATAACAAAATCATTGGAAAAAATTGAGACCTTTAAAAGTCATGGTGGGGGGCACCTGGGTGGCTCAGTCATTTAAGCATCTGCCTTCAGCTCAGGTCATGATCCCAGGGTCCTAGGATCGAGCCCCAGGTCGGGCTCCCTGCTCAGCGGGAGTCTGCTTCTCCCTCTCCTCCCCGCTCATGCTCTCTCTCACTATCTCTCTCTCTCAAATAAATAAATAAAATACTAAAAAAAAAAAGTCATGGTGGATCCATAAATTAGAATATTACTCAGCTATTATAAATTATATTCTCAATTATAATTAAAGACACTAGATACATATATACTGGTGATTTTCCTTAAGTGTAATTCTATATGTAGGACAATGATAAAAATAGTGATATTTTAAGCTTTGTAAGCCATATGGTCTCTCTTGCAACTACTCGTGTATACTCTGGTAGCATGCAAACAGCCATAGACAATATGCAAACAAACGAGCATGGATGTGTGCCAGTAAACCTTTATTTACAAAAATAGGCAGTGTACTGGATTCGGTCCATGGGCCATAGGTTGCTGAACCTTCTTTAGAAGACAATTGGAAGCTCTTCTATCATGTAGAAATAGCCTTTTTTTTTTTTTCTTTTCAGATTTTATTTATTTATTTGACACACAGAGAGAGAGAGAGAGCACCAGCAGGGGGAGCAGCAGGCAGAGGGAGAGGGAGAAGCAGGCTCTCCACTGAGCAGGGAGCCCTACATGGGGCTGGATCCCAGGATTCTGTGATCATGACCTGAGCCGAAGGCAGACGCTTAACTGACTGAGCCACCCAGGCGCCCAGAAATAACCTTTATTATCAGGACTTTTCACCATTGTCGGAAAGAAAGTCCTACAGTTTTTTCTTTGTATTAGAAGCATAATAGACACATTTGATTCAGACAGAACATATCAATTGATGAAAGTTTGCATGATTGGTTTGCTGGTTTAAAAATGAATACCAGGTAAAGAATGAGTCATCAAATTCCTTTAAAAATCTATTTAGACCAGCTATATTTTATTC
The DNA here is from genome assembly GCF_037043125.1 of Eumetopias jubatus. Lineage (NCBI taxonomy): Eukaryota > Metazoa > Chordata > Mammalia > Carnivora > Otariidae > Eumetopias > Eumetopias jubatus. The sequence continues at coordinate 96,558,155 of NW_028274817.1, forward strand.
ATAATATTTTTTTCTGCACAAGACAAAGAGACTATACTTGAGTTTGTCAGGAAAGCAGAAACCAAGGCAGAAAACCTCAATAAACATTAAAACTCACTGAGCAGAACGATGCCCATTTTTCATCCTCCAGGTATTTTAGACATTTCCATTTCCATTTTGAGCTATGAAAAAAAAAAGCTAAGGAACAGAAAAGACAAAGGAAAAATGATTTACAATGAAAAAAAGTATATCTCTTTAATATTCAGAAAATCCTTTAAGTGGATTTTTGTGTAACAGGGTCTAATGAAGTCATTTTTCCCCAGCAAAACTGAGACCAGACCAGGGTAAGAGAGACAAAGATTCCTGAAAGTTCAAGATTTATTTAGGCACCTCCTAAGCTGGAAGAAGGCAGACAGCATGGACAGTGTGTGCACCAAACAGTGAACATGTAATCCCAGCCCCTGCATACCCATGTCACTATTAAATTTGCCCTGAAAACACTGACTTGGTAATTGCTGATGATTTTCTTATTCCAACTACATGATAACTATAAAATCATGTCAATAATTTCTATGGAAAAATAGGATATATATGTACTACATAATATAGTGTAGTATAAATATATGTATAAATATATGTTTATAAATATATATATTTATTAAGAAGTATAAATATATATATTTGCCTTGGGTTTGATTGTACAGGGACTAAGAGGATACGTGGGAGCCCCTAGCAATTACTGAGTCAAAGGTCAAGACTCTTGTATCACTTACCACCTCGTGAGTTTAGCTTCTGTTTCACTTGTGGACCCATAATGTAGCCCTGTTGATATTCATGTTGTCCTAAGCAACAGTGGACATTTGACCATTTTATGAAGATTATTTGCTGACTCTGTTTTCACCAGGTAAAATCTCAGCCATGGAGGGTTTATTAAACTCCTCAGGTTAAATGCATTGACCTCCCCTATCTGTGAAAGGCATGTCTCCTATAAATTTAATTGTAACCTCCCCTTTTCTCTAATTTTCAATTTCATTATCTTCTTTTTCGAAAAAGAAATTAATTAATTTCGAGAGTGTGATCAGGGAGAGGGGCAGAGAGGGGGGAAAGGGAGAATCTTAAACAGGTTCCACGCTCAGCATGGAACCCACTACAGGGCTCGATCTCACGACCCCGAGATCATGACCTGAGCCAAAATCAAGAGTGAGCCACCCAGGCAGCCCAGGAGACCTGATATTCTTACACAGCTCACCCAGCATCAGTGACAACAGGAGCGACAGCCAGCGGGCCCAGCTCTCCATTTCCAGTGTTTCTCCCAGAACCTTTGCATAGGACTTGACCTGTGACAGTGTGGATGAGAATGGAATTCGTCAAATATTTTCTGGCTTAAATATGATTATATTTTAAAACTCCTTAGTCCTGAAATTGGCACATAATAGGGGCTTGGTCTGTGTTCTTCATGTACTTTCAGGTTTCTGCCATTGAATACTCAGCCGAATGTCATGAATCATTGTTGTTTATACTGAGGATGATTGATAAAGGTGAATGTTTTTCATTTGTACTTAAAATATTGTGATTTGTCCCTACTTCTGCCTCAGCTCTCTCAGACACCCTCACATATTTTTTGTTCTATAAGCTCTACTCTACTTTTAGTTCTTTCAAACTTCCATGCCTTTATACAATGCCATGATGTTGTAAATTCTCTTCCCTCTGCTAGAAATATTTATCTTTGTCTTCCTAATGACCTAGGACATCTACACTCAGCTCAAACCTCACCTTCTCTGTGAAAAGTTATCTAAATGTCCTTACCCCAAGGGAGTTAGCCTTCCTTCCCTGTGCTTCTATTTATCTCATATATTTCCATCTTTCCCAGTACATTCTAAGATCATTGGGCTGACACATAACACCTCACTTGTCTATCCTTATCTCCTGTGTTTATAATGTCTCTCAATGCTCAGTAGATATATTTTTAAAGAATTTCCAGGTATTCTCGGTCGCTCAGTCGGTTAAGTGTCTGCCTTCTGCTCAGGTCCTGATCCCAAGGTCCTGGGATCGAGCCCCGCATCGGGCTCCCTGCTCAGTGGGGAGCCTGCTTCTCCCTCTCCCTCTGTCTGCTGCTCCCCCTGCTTGTGCTCTCTCTCTGTCAAATAAATAAATAAAATCTTAAAAAAAAATTCCATTGATTAAATTGATCTCCTTAATTGTCAAATACATCTGTTTGGAAGACTGAAAAAATTATGATACAAATACTTATGGGAATTATATAATGTATGAAGAATACATGGAATTCACTAGTAAATCAAAGGTTCAAGAAAAATAAAATAATTTGAGTAATTCTGTACGCACTGCAATTCAATGAGGGGGAGTGATGAATGTATGAGTCGGAGTTCAAATAATGCCAGTTTATAGCCACCATTTAATCCTTTGAAGAAGCTCATAAGGGTGGTACTACTTTTATCCCCATACTGCAGATAAAGGAATTGAGACCCAAAGTCATATAGTTAGTAAATGATAGAACCAAAATTTAAAAAGGGTTTTTTTTGCTCTAGAACATTATGCTAGAATATTTTGCTAGCTCCTAACGGAACTGTCTCCAAAAATATCAAAGCAGCAGTACATGAAACGAACAGAGAAGCCAAGTTCATTTAAAAAAATTTTTTGATAAGTTGAAATGAGTTATTCTGATGGATCGTCTCACTTAGCTAAACATCCCATTCTACTTAAGGATACAAGTTTAGAAATAACTTTATGAATCTTTCATAATTTGCTCATTTCTAGAATTCAGAATTTTGCTGAAACAAATATAAGCAGTGTTCTGTCCACACTGTTTAGTTCCAAGTGTGTTTTCTCCTATCGTGAGTTTTTGTGTCAGGACCTGGCGTGGACTGTTAACCAGTGCCCTCTATCTGGGCAGTGCTCCTCTTGTGCCTACAAATGCTGTGCCATGTGAAATAAGATCACATGCAATGAAGGTGTCTTGTTCTTATCAGCAGTGATGAATGTAATACCTATTTACTAAACTTGCACACCTGTAAATAAGAACTAACTTGAGGATCTTACTGAAATCCCAGTTGATAGTTAAATATGTTGCCTGGAACTTGCTAAAGTAGTTTCCCGTTTGTTTTCTCTAGTCTCTGTACAGCTTTAGCCCATTCACCTAATATGTTCAGTGATATAGTTAAAACCAGGAAATGTAATAACCAACATATGAGCCCAGCACCAATCCCATCTGTTTGAAGTCATACTCTCCAAAGTGTCAGCTTTGACAGAATGTTCTCCATGGGGTTCTTGTGAACCTCAGCAGCTAGTGCGTTGATGAAGGATGTTGAGTAAATCCCACTTACTGAATGGAAAATCCCATTAGGTTTCTAATGTCCATTAACCATATGGCTTTGTTACCACTTTTTGATCTTCTATGCTCTTAGCCAGAGAGCCCAAACTAGCCAGAGAATATCACCTCTTTCCATTCTAGAAATGTACAGCATAAATCATGCAGCTTTCCAACTTTGGATGGGTATCAGTGAAGGAAATTAAATTGAAGAGTGGTGATGGCATGGCCCCAGACTTTCCTGTCTTGTTCTTGTCATTGGGCAATAATAGTGGGTCGCTTGGTTTGGACACATTATGTGGTTGGTTTCCCATGAAATCTGTTCTCTGAACCAACATTAGAGAGAAGAAATGGTAGGCTTACAAACCCTTGGGGCAATAAATTTAACCAACTAAGTGGATAAATCATGCTACAATTTTTGGGAAAGGCATACTCAGGAAGTAATGTGGAGGCCATCATAACTCTGAATTAAAGAGACATAGCTGGAAGACAAAGGAGGCCAAATCAGCTGGAGTTCATAGGATAGAGTACCAGAGAGGAGAGTGTTGTACAGAGTGAGATTTCTGGAGATCTGCTGAGAGTCCCCATTAAATAATCAGGTGAATACTGATTAGCAAACACATGTGAGGTAACTCCTTAAGGCTAGAGAGAGAATTACCTAAAGTTATTAGGGGTAGCAATCCCTGGGGCTCACAAATGACTAACAAGAATTTCCATTTGCATCAGCTACAGTGGAAAACCTCATAACTCAGGGGGCATAGAATAGAGTATTGAAAAGTATTTTAATCCTAGTTGTGGTTAAAAATTAGCCAGAGACTAAACAATCATCTGCTCCATTTCAACAAACCTTAAAATCAAGGCCTAAGGTTTTTTTTTTATTAGTTTCAGAGGTAGAGTTTAGTGATTCATCAGTTGCATATAACACCCGGTACTCATTACATCAAGTGCCCTCCTTAATGCCCATCACCCATTTATCCCTTCCCCCCACCCACCACCCCTCCAGCAACCCTCAGTTTGTTTCCTAGAGTTCAGCATCTCTTATGGTTTGCCTCCCTCTCAATTTTCATCTTATTTTATTTTTCCTTCCCTTCCCCCTTTGTTCATCTGTTTTGTTTCTTAAATTCCACATATGAGTGAAATCATATAGTATTTGTCTTTCTCTGACAGACTTATTTCACTTAGCATAATACACTCTAGTTCCACCCACATCGTTGCAAATTTATTTATTTGAGAGAGAGAGAGTGTATGCATGTGCGTGCATGCGTCGGGGAAGGGACAGAGGGAGAGAATCTTAAGCAGACTCCCTGCTGAGCACGGAGTGGGATGTGGGACTTGATCCCATGACCCGTGAGATCATGACCTCAGCCAAACCAAGAGTGGGACGCTTAACTGAGCCACCCAGGTGGCCCTATAACAATTATTATAATTGCATTCCATATAGCCAAGAAGCCAGAGGAAAGATTGAACATCTTAAGTGGAGACATCGAAGATTATATTAGACCCCAATTGAACATCTAGACATAAAGATGACTATGTATAAAATGCAAAATACACTAGATGAGAATAATAACACATTAGACATTGCAGAAGAAACTATTAGTGAACCTGATGACGTAACAGTGGAAAGTATCCCAGAATACAGGAGAAAAAAGAAAGACTGGAAAAAATTTAACAGATCATCAGTGAGTAGTGGAATATCTTTAAGAAGTTTAATTTTTGTAAATTTTTAAAAAGTAATCTCTGTGTCTAACATGAGGCTTGAACTCATGACCCTGAGATCAACAGTCGCATGCTGTACTGACTGAGCCAGCCAGGTGCCCCTAAATTTTTGTAAATTTGATGAAAATTATAAGCCCACACATCCAAGAAGCTAAAGCAGTAGTTAGAGGGAAGTTTATAATGTTAAATGCCTAGCTTTTGAGAGAATAAAGGTCTCAAATCAATGACTCATCTTCCAACTTAAAAATTAGAAAATAAGTAACAAATCATCTCAAAGTAATTAGAAGAAGGGAAATCCCTAGGATCATAGTGCAAAGAAATTAAACATGTAATAGAAAATATACAGAGAAAATCGGTGAAAGTAAAAGCTGATTCTTTGAGATGAATAAAATTGATGTCTTCAGCCAGAGTGATCAAAAAAAAAAAGACAAGTGAAGGCATAAATTGCTAATGTCAGGAATTAGGTAGCCAACATCACTGTCTATTCAATAATTATCAAAATAGTAATACATGAATATTAAGAACAACCTTATATCAATAAATTTTTTAATAAGTATGAAAGTTTTTTACCATTTTATTTTATTTTATTTTTTAATTTTAATTCCAGTATAGGTAACATACAGTGTTGTATTAGTTTCAGGTGTACAATGTAGTGATTCGGCAATTCTTTACATTACTCAGTGCTCATCATGATAAGTGTACTCTTAATCCCCTTCACCTAGTTCATCCATTTTCCCACCTACCTCCCCGTTGGTCTCTGTAGTTAAAGAGTCTCTTTTTCGGTTTGTCTCTTTTTTTTCTTCGTTCCTTTGTTTTGTTTCTTAAGTTCCACATATGAGTGAAATCATAGGTATTTGTCTTTCTCTGACTTTATATGCCAATGAATTTGACAACCTTAATAGACAATGGGCAAATTCCCTGAAAGACACAAACTATCAAAGGCAGCTCAAGAAATACACCTATCGAATAGCACTCTATGAAATAGAATTTGTAGGTAAAGTCCTTCTCACAAATTGAATTGCAGGAGCAAATGACTTCAGTGGTGAATTTCAGCAGATGTCTCAGGAAGAAACTGTACCAATTCTATATGAGTTCTTCGAAAAAAATAGAAGACAAGTGACTATGTCATAAGTCATTTTATGAGGCCAACATTATTCATACCAAAACCAGACAAAGACATTGCAGATAAAGAAAACCACAAGCCAGTATCACTCAAAATTTTGAAAATCAAATCCACCAATATCTAAAAATGGTAATACAGCACAACAATTTGGTGTTCATCCCAGGACTGCAAGGCAGATTCAAACTTTAAGAATTAGTCAATGTAGTTGACCATATTAATAGACTAAAAATAAAAGTGAACATATTATCATCTCAGTAGATGAAGAAAAAGCATTTGAAAAAAATCCAACATCAATTCCTGATGAAAACTCACAGAAAACTAGAAATGGAAGGTGCAATGGACTGAATGTGTCCCCCAAAATTCATATGTTGAAATCCTAATCCTCAATGTGATGGTGTTAGGAAGTGGGACCATTGGGAAGTGATTAGGTCATGAATGTGGAACCCTCATGAATGGGATTACTGTCCTCATAAAAGGGACCCCAGAGAGTTCTTTTGCCTTCCTTGTTTTTTTTTTTTTTTTTTTTAAGAGTTTATTTATTTGACAGAGTAGAGAGAGAGCACAAGCAGGAGGAGGGAGAGGGAGAAGCAGGCTCCATAGTGAGCAGGGAGCCTGATGTGGGGCCCATGCAGGGCTCGATCCCAGGACCCCGGGATTGTGAACGTGAGCCGAAGGCAGACGCTTAACCGACTGAGCTACCCAGGCGCCCCTAACTTTCTTTGTTTTATGTGAGGACACAGCAAGCAGTCTGCAGCCTGGAAGCAGTCTCACTAGCACCTCATGCTGTCACTCAGATCTCAGACTCCAGCCTCCAGAACTGTGAGAAATAAATTTCTGTTGTTTATAAGCCACCCAGTTTATGATACTTTGTTATAGTAGCTGGTGATGAGTAAAACCGAAGGGAACTTTTTCAATCCCATAAGGATCATCTCCAAAAAAAGCTACAGCTAACAAGGCAAGGATCTCCACCTTCACCACTTATAATCAGCATTGTACTATAGCTTTTTAGCCAGTGCAGTGGGGCAAGAAAAAGAAGTAAGAAGCATTCAGACCGAAAAAGAAGTAAAACTTCTTTATTTGCAGATGACATTAATCATCTATGTAGAAAATCCTAAGTAATGTATAAAAAAGCTACTAAAACTATTAAGTGAGTTTGGCCAGTAGACAAAGTACAAAAGCAATATATAAACATCAATTGCATTTCTTTATAACAGTAATGAACAATCCTACATTAAAATAAAAATACCATTTATAATTGCATTAAATAATTAATTGGGTTGTTTCCTTACTGTTGTTTCAAGTGTTATTTGCGTATTTTAAATACAAGTCCTTTATCAGCATTGGCTCTCAGGCACAAACAAAAGTGAGTTGAGAGCCCAAAAACTCCCATTTCCCACCCAGAACTATCTAGATGTCATGACAGAAATCTTTGAAAGCCTATCTTCTGCAAGACCATTAAATGTGCCAGTTGGATTTCTCTGTGGCAAATACCACACAGACTGGAAATGAAGGTCAGTTACAATCTTGTGCGAAATGTATTGGCATTTCTATACTGTACAGCAGATACATACCTATTTAGGACATTCGCTGCTTGTTAAGTTTATCTCTGACATCTCAGAGTCACTGGGAATTTCCAATGTGTGGCAATTACTCAGCCACATGCTTAGTGCATAGTAGAAGGTTATTATTCTATATCACGGTCCACTGCTTTGAGTTACCTGCCAATAGCTAGTAGGATGGTTTTTCCCCCTGACTGGGTCTCCCAGATGAGAAACGTTCCCAACATTGTCGTTATTGTCTTTGTAATTTGATTTTCCACCAGGGTTAGAACTTTGAGAAAAACAGTTCCCCCCCCCACAAGAAATGAATCTTAGTAGTGATATTAGAAAGCTCACCTAAGATAAAACAGATGGAAATTTGGTATCTAATAAATGTATTTATACATTTATTATACATATACAGAAATTATACATAATTTCTCTGCAATTTGAAGACTTGAAAACATTCACACACATTTTTACAACAGTTTCACTAATAATTTGGCTACTAAAAACATGAATTTTATTGTAGCATTGCTTTAAAAACGGAGAACAGTTAAGTGTGTTATGAAAAGAATGCTACCTCTCTTATCATTTATAAATTTTTTTTTTTTTAGAGAGGGTGAGAGAGAAGGTGGGGGGAGGGGAAGAGGGAGAGACGGGGAGAGAGAGAGAGAGATTTTAAGCAGGCTCCACTCCCATTGTGGAGCCTGACACAGGGCTTGAATCCACAACCCTGAGATTACAACCTGAGCCAAAACCAAGTCAGACACTTAACTGACTCAGCCACCCAAGTGCCCCTCTCTTATCATTTATAAAGCTTATGGAATTTAATTCTGGGAAAGACTTTAAAAGGATTGGGAAGTGACACTGGAGATAATTTTGCTGAACTATATTAATTTTGAAATTTTTGAATTGTATCTTCAGTGTAGCCTGTGAAAATGAATCAGATTTAATAATTCCCCCAATAGTTTCTCTTGCATCAAAAATTCTATATTTGCTAGAATCACAGTTCTAGGGTACACAGTTCTCAAACCTGTTCACAAATTGTCTTGATTACCTCATGCCCTAAGTGAAATCAGTAGTTCTGTTAGCTGTAATTGATTTTGTAGGTACTCTTTATCAAGTTGAGGAAGTTCCCCTCTATTCCTAGTTTTCTAAGAATTTTTAGTCTAAATGGGTGTTGAATGTTATCACTTTTTTTTCTGCATTACAAAAATCATGTGATTTTTCTTCTTTTCCCTATTAATATGATGGATTATATTGATTGATTTTTGAATATTAATACAGCCTTGCATTTCTGGAATAAACACAAATTGGCCATGCTCTAAAATTATTTTTTATATATTGCCAAATTCTATTTGCTTAATATTTTGCTAATAATCTTTTTTGTCTCTGTTTATGTTGAATACTGGTCTATATTTTTCCTTTTTTGTTCTTCATCTATTTTTGATATTAGGGTAATACTGGCTTAAAACAGAGGTGTAATTGTTATTAATTTTTCTTTAAACATTTGGTCGAGTTCTCCAGTGAAACCATCCATATCTGAAAGGTTTTTTTGAGGGAGTTTTTAAAATTAAAAATTGAATTTCCAGAGTAATTATAGAGCTATTCAAATTACCTATTTTTAGATCGAGTGTGGTATGGTAGTTTATACATTTTGAGTAATTGGTCTCCTCCATCTAAATTGTCAAAATTATGTGTGTAGGGTTCGTGGTATTCTCTTACTCTGTTTTGGTGTTAGCAGGGTCCATAGTGATTTCCCTTGTTTCATTCTTGATTTTAGTAATATGCATCTTCTATTTTTTAATTTTTATTTGATTGTTGTAAGAACATTTAATGTGAGATCTATCCTCCTAACAAAGCTTTAGGGTACATTTCTATAGCTGATTTATCTTATTTAACTTAAACTTTATGCTTATTGATTAATAACTCTACATTTCCTCCTGCCCCAGCCCCTGGTAACCACCATTCCTATTTTTGATTTTGTGAATTTGACTATCTTAGATAACTCATGTGAGTAGAATTATGCAGTATTATCTTTTTGTATCAGGCCTATTTCACTTAGCATAATGTCCTCAAGGTCCATCATGTTGTTGCATATTACAGAATTTCCTTCTTTTTAAAGGCTGGAAAACATTCCATTATATGTATAGTACTGAGACCTGTATGGCTGGAGCACATGGGCAAGGGAGAGGGTGGTCAAAAACTATGGGAGATTAATAGGGAATGGATCTGTATTGAGCAGAGCAGGTGATTTAAATTTTATTCTGAGTTATTTATTCTAAGTTCTAATGAACATTTAATAAGGCCCTATTTGACAACTATTTGGTAACCATACTTGGGGGGAGCAAGAGCAGAAAATGGGAGTTTTAAGCTACTGCTAACATTTGGATAAGACATGATGGTGGCTTGGATTGAGGTGATATAGTGGATTTGGCCAAAAAAATAGTGTAGTTGGATTTGGTATATATTCTGTGAGTTTGATTTTACAGGTTAGTTTTGAGAGAAAAGTGATAAAAAATTTCTCTATATCTTTTTGGCCTGAATAACTTGAAGAATAGAGATCCATTTATGGAAATGGTGTATATTGTATGAGGAGCAGATTTGGAGTATAAAGAGTTTTGTTTTTTTTTTTTTAAAGATTTTATTTATTTATTCATGAGAGACAGAGAGAGAGAGAGAGGCAGAGGGAGAAGCAGGCTCCCAAGGAGCAGGGAGCCCGATGTGGGACTCGATCCCAGGACCCTGGGATCATGACCTGAGCCGAAGGCAGATGCTTAACCATCTGAGCCACCCAGGCACCCAAGAGTTTGATTTTGAAATCAGGTTTTTGTGAGTCAATAGAAAAATATTCAGATGACAGTCGTATGGTGTTGATTCTCCCCACATATTCTCCACACACACACAAAAAAACCCAAATATATATATAACATCACCAGGGAGAACAAATAAGACTTTACATAATGCATACCTTCATCACTGTTAGAAGACAAAGAATACCATGCATTATGAATTACCTCTAGGTCGAATAATAAAACAACTTCCAACAGAGTTTCCATTACTAATCACAGCAAGGCTGTGGTATGGAGATTAGGGAGAGGGATATTTAAGGAACTCTATGGAAAAATCAGAAAGCAAAGCATAGATAAAATCACCCCCCAAAAGAGAAAATTTAACACCAAATGACAAAATACCAAACATGGATGGGGATTTGGTGCTCTACAGAATTGGCTACAGGGAAGGGGTTTGAATTCAAGCGGCATTAGAAGTACAAGCTTCAGAGAAGCATTGCTTTGGAAAAGAAGAGATACATAGAGAAAGTGCTGGCCCTTGAAGATGTTTTCATGAAGGACAAGTAGGCAATAACAGCAGAAAGTTTAAAATCCTGCAGAAAAAAAGGGAAACAAGACAAATCAACTGACCTAACAATGTCATTCATAAAAAAAAATAACTGCACAAAAAGGACAGTCTAAAATCATTGTGTCCATGAGATGAATAGAAATGGGAAAAAAATCACAAATCAAAAATATAGTAAGAAACAGAAAATTTAACACAAGGCATTTCCACTGATAAAAACCCCTGCTCCCCCAAAATAGAAACTCATGAAGTTTAAGAAAACTGTAGCCTGGCTCTCTAAATTGAATTAAGTATCCTATGCAAACATTAGGAGATCTTGAGTCAGAAATACAAAATCTAGTTACAGAAAAAGAAAAACAAGGATAAAACAAGAGTTGTTTGAACTAAAGAAAGATATAGAAGTAAAAGATAAAATTACATTAGATAGGAATATTAAATTACCTGAGGAATAATAGGTTTAAATGAAAATCAAATAAAAGGTATTGAAATAAGCCAGGAAAAAATCCAGTAAAATAAATTAGAAGGAAGAAACAAGTAAAGAGTATCAGCGTGAAGGGCGCCTGGGTGGCTCAGTTGGTTAAGCGACTGCCTTCAGCTCAGGTCATGATCCTGGAGTTCCGGGATCGAGTCCCACATCGTGCTCCCTGCTCGGCGGGGAGTCTGCTTCTCCTCACCCTCCTCCCTCTCGTGCTCTCTATCTCTTATTCTCTCTCTCTCAAATAAATAAATAAAATCTTTTTTAAAAAAAGTATCAGAGTGAAAATGATAGAAATGAGGTACAGAAATAGAAGCTCTAAAATATTATAATTGGGTTCCTAAGAAGAAATCCAATACAGTAGAGTGGAACTAGTACTTAAGATAACAATCCCAATCTCCTTCCCACCCCACCCCACCCCCGCAAAAAAAAAAAAAAAAAAAGTCTGAGTGTAGTAAAATGGGTAAAATTGAACTGGAATGATCAAGTCAAGAGAAATATCCTAATACAACTCTTCAGTTTTAAAGATAAATAAAAAATTCCTTGGGCCTTCAGGCAGAAAATGAAGAAAGTTTCAAAGAAAAGACAATTTGCTTGGTGTCAAAATTCTCACAAATAACATACAAATGAAGGCAATAGTGAAATGACATTTTCAAAAGCTTAAGTAATGAAAATACAAGCTAAGAATTTTACATAGAGTCAAGCTTTCTGTTGAGTAAAAATCCTGTAAGAAGTTAATTCTGAATATGTAGGAACACAGAGAATTTTGTACTCAAAGGCTCTTAATAAAGAATATACTAGAGGATAAAATTCAGCCAACCAAGACATGACTGAGGAACCTTTTGCAAAAGACATATGGTGAGAATCACATATATTTAATTGTAGATCTAAGGACTAAAAGGTTAGTAGCTGTGTAGAAGATAGTATTTAAACATGTGTTTTTAAAAATAGAAAAGAAATTCAACTGAAATATGGGAGTAGACAGGATAGAAAAAAGGGAAACAGAATAAGATTGACTGTTGTATGTTAAAAGGCAGGAGTCAAACGATTTAAAATTGAAATATTAGTAAACATTTAATAAAAAAGAGGGATTAAGGGCATTTAAAAATGTATTAATATGATGGTATTTACTTTTATTAGTAAAAATCCTTCCTTAATACCAAAAGAAATACTAACTTTTTTAAATGCCAAAAGCAATGTTGTTTGAAATGAGCCAATAAGAAACACCGAATAGAAGAAGCAGTATATAACATAAAACACAATAATGAAAGCAAAAGATATGATAGAATTCAGACCCACCACATGCATCATATCAATACATGTAATGAGTTTAAATTGACTAAAAAGGAAAATATTTTCCAGTTAGTGCCTAAAGAAAGATCCAAGAGACAAGACAAGAGACACGCCTAAAACGCAGTGATTCAGAAGCATTAAAAATAAAGAGATGAACCAAGTTTTGCTAGGTAAATGGAGACAATATAAAAGCAAAAATTGTTATCTTGGTCACAGATACAGGAGAATTTAAATAAAAAACGAATTAACTTTTAAAAAGGGCACTATAATGCTAAAAGTTTTATTTAATAATAATGCTATACCAATTATGAATATCTATGCACTAAATAACAGTAAGTGCTTATATAAAACAGATGTACAGGAGTGCATGGAAAAATGGATATAAATACAGTTTTAACAGAAGATCTTAATATATCACTCTTCATACAAAAAATGTGAAGTAGGAGAAAAAGTAAGCATATAAGCACATAAACAACATAATTAGTAAGGTAGATATTTTGGTTATATATTGAACCGTACACCCTAATAATAGACACTATACATTTTTTTTAAGATTTTATTTGTCAGAGGGAGGACAAGCAGGGGGAACGGCAGGCAGAGGGAGAAGCAGGCTCCCCACGGAGCAAGGAGCCTGATGCAGAACTCGATCCCAGAACCCTAGGACCATGACCCGAGCCGAAGGTGGACGCCTAACCAACTGAGCCACCCAGGCGTCCCTATCATTTTCTTCATTACATTCACAAATACAGAATGCCTAGTACAGCACAAGAAGGTAACGATCAATTCTATGAAGTAAAGCTATTAAAACAATATTCTCGGGGTGCCTGGGTGGCTCAGTCGTTAAGTGTCTGCCTTCGGCTCAGGTCACGATCCCAGTGTCCTGGGATCAAGCCCCGCATCGGGCTCCCTGCTGAGCGGGAAGCCTGCTTCTCTCTCTCCCTCTCCCATTCCCTCTGCTTGTGTTCCCTCTCTCGCTGTGCCTCTCTCTGTCAAAAAAATAAAAAAAAAAAAATCTTTAAAAAATAAATAAATAAAAATTCTCTGATTCCAGTACCAGCAAACAGAAATCAAAATAGAAACCATAAAGCAAAACAATTGAAAAAAACAAAACAAGGAAGGTTTACCTCAGTTGGAAAACATATGCTATTGAGAAGCTTTTGGATTAAAGGGAATATACAAAGAGAAATTACAGAATTTCTAAAAAAAAATGATTTATAGTGTCATCAGTAATGATAGTTGCATATAAAAAATATATAGTAGTTCTACATATTAACTTCTGCTTTTGTTGCTTGTGCTTTTAGTGTCATAGCCCCCCCAAAAAATCATACTGAAAAGCTTCTACATAACAAAAGAAAGTCAACAAAATGAAAAGGCAACCTTTTTTTAAAATATTTATTTGAGAGAGAGAGAGAGAGAGAGTGCACACAAGCAGGGTGAGGGGCAGAGAAAGAGAGGCAGACTCCCCACTGAGCAGGGAGCCTAATGCGTGGGGCTCGGTCCCAGGACCCCGAGATCATGACCTGAGCTGAAGGCAGACGCTTAACCGACTGAGCCACCCAGGCGCCCCGAAAAGGCAACCTATGGAGTAGAAGAAAATATTTGCAAATCATATACCTCACAAGGGGTTAATATCCACAGTATATAAAGGACCCATATAACTTAATAGAAAAAAAAGAGAAAGGAAAAAAAAAACCCAAACAAATCAATTAAAAAATGGGCAGAGGAACTGAATAGGTATTTTTCTAAAGAAGATATTCAGATGTCTAGCAGGTACTGTTAGAATGGCTATCATCAAAAACACAAAAGATAACGTGTTGTCAAGGATGTGGAGAAAAGGGACCCCTTCCTCGTGCATTGTGGGTGGCAATGCAAACTGGTGCGGCCACTATAGAAAACAGCATGGAAGTTAACAAGTTAAAAATAGAACTATCATATGATCCAGCAGTCCTGCTTTTGGGTACATATCCAAAGGAATTGAAATCACTATTTTGAAGAGATATCTGCATTCCTATTTTCGTTGCAGCATTATTCACAATACCTAAGACATGTAAACAACTTACATGTCCATCCACATATGAATGGATAAAGAAAATGTGATTATATATATATATATGAAATTCAACCATGAGAAAGATGGAAATCCTGCTGTTTGTGACAATGTGGATGGACCTTGAGGGCATTAAGCTAAATAAGTCAGATAAAGAAAGACAAATACTGTATGATACCACTTATATGTGAAATCTTTAAAAAAGCTGTTTGAAGAAACGGGTAATAGAATGGTGGTTACTAGGGGCTGAGAAGTGGGGGAAATGGGGAGAGGCTGGTCAAAGAATATGAACTTCCAGTTATAAGATGAATACATTTTGGCAATCTAACATACAATATGATAATTATAGTTAATAATACTCTATTCTATACCTGCAAGTTGCTAAGAGTAGATCTTAAATTCTCCCAACACAAAAAAGAAATGGTAATTATGTGAGGTGATGGAGGTGTTAGCTAACTCTACAGTGGTAATCATTTTATAATATATAAGTGTATCAAATCAACATGTTGTATACCTTAAACTTACAAAATGTTATATCTCATTTAAAAAAAAAAAAGCAGTGATCAGAGGAAATTCCAAAGCCCTAAACATTTACATCAATAAAAATAAAAGAATAAAATAAATTAATTTCCAAATCAAAAGGTTAGATAAGGTATTACAAAGTAAATCACAAGAAAGCACCAGTAGGGAACTAATATAAGAGCAAAATTAATGAGAACAGAAACGGGAGATGAAATTAATCAAATTTTGGTTCTTTGTAAAATTTAGTGATGGGAAAAATAATCTGTGAGGTAATTTAATCAAGAAAGAGGAAGAAAGCACAAACAATTATGTGTACTAGAAATACCTTTGATACCAAAAAAGTAAAAATAACGAAAAGAAACTACTTTGTACAGTTCCAGTAAACTTGAAAACATAGTTTTGATACAAATTTTATGCTTTGTTACCTCATTAGAAACTTTCTTGGTAACATTCTTAGAGGTACTGGAGAGTTTGTTAAATTGAATCATGAATGCTGTCCTCCCGGTAACCAGTTTTGTGAAATGGAGCTATCTAGATTCTGATGCACATTCTGTACTTTTAAATGCAGCCCAGTGCTTTAATAGAAGGAGGACTAGGGGATGACCTTAAGTTAGTCACATTAGAATATTAGTTGGCTTTGTGCATGAATTTTCTTTCCCTCTTAATTTTTGTAGACTATGAAGAGCTCTGCAAGTTACATATAAAATTAACTAAGGAGTTCTCAAAGGTCCTTTCTATTGTTAGTATTCTATATTTTTTTATCTGTAAGCTTTTTGTCTCTTAAACATTTTTTTCTCTGAACCTACTGAAAAGCCTCCCACTGTTTTTTACCCAGCCCCAATTTACAATCCAGTGGATTTGAAAACACCAAGTTCATGATAAGCACTCTCATTGCATGGTGACTTGATGTCCATGGTCAATGGTCAATTTTTCAGCATATTAGTAACATCTTTCTTAAAGGAGGATAATTTTTTATGGCGTAGAGCAGGGCTGTCCAATAGAACTTTCTGTAATAATGGAAGTACTCTCTGTCTACACCACTCAATATGGTAGCCATTAGTCGCATGTGGCTATTGAGTATTCAAAATGTGGGTAGTGAGACTGAGGAGTTGAATTTTTAGTTTTTTAATTTTAATTTATTTAAATTTAAATATCCATGGGTGACCTGTGGTTTCCGTATTGGATAGCACAGGTATAGAGGATGGCTTTTCCCTAGAAATTGGGGTTCACTGTGTGATTCTCCTATCAAGGCCTTCCAGAGATTCTACAGAGAGTATCCTTGACATGCTGGAACCTTCAGCACAGATGAATATGCTAAGTTGTATTTCCAAAATGGTAGACTAGCTTGTATTACACTCTGCATCTAGTCAGAGCCTTCTCTTGCTTTGGATGTCACTCAAAATTGGCAGGCTTCTGAGTCACCAGACAGGTGGAGAGCAGTACCATACTGGGCAGTATATGCCTGAACATACATTTCATTATATGGTATTGTATCCCTAATAGCTAGAACACAGCAGTTTAGAAATAAAAGTGGAATAGAGGATAGGTCCATTTCAACATCTGACTGATCCAGTTGTGCAATTTATGATTCCTGACTCACAATTTTAGGCTCTGATTAGTTAGAGGCCATGGTTTCCAGAGGGGAAACACTATGAGGAGCAAGGGTGCTATGGAACAATGGGAATTGAGAGAAGTATATCTCACATTCGCAAGTGTCCCTAGGGCATCTCTTGATGTTTCCACATGAAGAGGTTAATATAAATTGGAAATTTTAGGAACACCAGCTCAGCGAGGGCAGGACTACTAAGGGTTTAATCCTTGGGATGAATTTTTGGCTCACCCTACCAGGCAAGCAACCCAAATGAGACTAAGTACTTGCAGAGGGTGACAGTAATCCAGAATGCTGGTGAAGAAGATGAGTGTCTATTACGGCCTCAGGACCAGGTACACCAATAGTCATAAAAGTCTTTTTAACTCTCAAGGAGATTACAAGTGACAAAGATTGGATTTTCGCTTCCAGTCTCAGGGTGTGTACTGGAGGTGTTAAATTGGTTGACCCAGTTTATGCATCTCCTCAGATCCTCTTGGCATTATAGGCCACTCTCTTACCCCCACCACCTGAAGACTTGACCACCTACTAATGGAGATCCTCATCCATCACTATTATGAAGACATGTCCTTACACTGCTGTCTGTCTTAGCCTCCCAGGGTAACAAAAGGCTTCCACATGGCTCAGAGAAGAAGCTGCCACAGCTCAGACACCCCAGTCCTACAACCCATAGAAGCTATTGCTACTTCCACTCCTTCTGGCTTTAGATGATGTCTTGCAATCATGAATGGGGAATTTAACTGACCTAGTGGTTTCCTGGAGAAGCTCAGTAACCAGGGTGATATAGTAAAGCAGAAGGATTTTCTTAGACAAATCCCACTCCTTTTCTTCTTCCCACATATTTTCCGAGGTGCAATGGCTCCATACAGCCTCTCAGAGGATGGTCCATGTGATTGATCTAATGGCTACATTTTCTTTCTTTCTTTCTTTCTTTTTTAGGATTATTTTATTTTTTTAAAGATTTTATTTATTTGACACACAGAGACAGCGAGAGAGGGAACACAAGCAGGGGTAGTGGGAGAGGGAGAAGCGGGCTCCAGGACCCTGGGATCATGACCTGAGTCGAAGGCAGATGCTTAACAACTGAGCCACCCAGGCACCGCAGAGATTATTTATTTTAGAGAGAGAGAGAGAGCACATGTGTGCGAGGAGGAGAGGGGCAGAGGGAGAGGGAAAGAATCTTCAAACGGACTCCCCTCTGAGCACGGAGCCCAATGTGGGGCTCTGTCTCATGACCCTGAGATCATGACCTGAGCCAAAACCAAGAGTTGGACACTCAACCGACTGAGCTACCCAGGCGCCCCAAATGGCCACATTTTCTTATGAAGCTGTGGCCAGTTTGATAATGTTCTATATTGTATTTGTTTTTGTTTTTTTTTCTTGCTTCAGTTGTTATGACTTAACTCTCCCCTGGAATTTCACATGTTCTCTAAACACCCCACCAGTAAAATGTTAGTATTAATCTTTGCTACAGGCTCTGTTTTCTAAGAAACTTGGGCTGAGGTAGGGACATTTAATGATTCTGCACATGTATTCAGTACACTGTCTATAAGAGGGAATCCTGGGAAGATGAGGGAGACTTCTTGTCATGAAAAGGAACAGGAGGTCAATCGTAAGGAAAATCACAAAGAGAAATGAGGCGATGTGAGATGCATGAAACAAAAGAGAAAAAAATAGAAACCTGAGTAGCATGAAGATGGGAAATTACTCACCAGATTTAAGCATTAAGCTTCCCTTGAAATTTCTTTCAGGGACAAGGAAGAGTAAGAAATTTGGAATATGAAATTAAGAGTGTTGTTGACAGAGAACCAGTGAACTCCCAGAAGACAGCAGGCTGTTGGGAGTCTGTCTTCTTTTTTACCTTGGTAGATTTCTTTAGAATTTCATGCAGATATTTGTATCAAGGCTGACATTATTATAAGTTGAGATAAAGAAAAAGCATGATGTGTGACCTTGGCTACTTGTAAAACAAACAAGAAGCAAAGAAAATAACAGAAGTCAAAGAATATTAAAAGCATCATGCAATGGTTTTGTGGTCCTGGCTCCTTTAGGGGTTTTCTTTACAAGTCTATTGAATCCTGGTTTAGGAATAGCAGTAGAGAGAACGATTTCCAAAATTTTATTTATAGCCTAATCAAGGCAAAAAGTTTTCTGTGGTGAGGGTATAAATATATGTCAATGTCTTTGTCTTCTGTGTTATTTTTTTTCTCAGGCTTTTACATGCATCAGAATCACCTGGAGGTCTTGTTATGACGCACTCACACTGTGGCCTTCCCCAACCCCAGAGTTTCTGATTCAGTAGGTCAAAGCTAGAGTTGCAGATTTTGTATTTCTAGCAAGTTTGTAGGTGATGCTGATGTTGCTGATCACAGGAACAAATCTCTGAGAACCACTGTTCTATGTTATTTGGAGGAGTGATGTTATAGCCTAGTCAGGATGTAATTTTAAGAACTCTGATGGTCATGGAGAAGTAAGACATTTTGTTGATAAATCTCCATGGGGACTGTCAGAAGAACAAATTTGAAATTTAGGATCAATCATGTCCTATAGAGTTTTACATTTTAATGCAAAAAATCTATCCACACTTAGTTTATTTGAATGTTGGAAAGAAGTTTTTTAAAAGGTGTTTCATAAGCAGTTAGCATTGATGTTGCCATTCTATGTGTAAAAGAGCCCTATGAAATTTTTTTCTATTATACAGGCATGAAGAAAATCCTTATGGAAAACCATCTGGGTGACTTAGCTGAGATCTCTTTTGACATTCTCTCTCTCTCAATACTGGAAAAGAATTACTGACACATGAATGTACCTATTACATTTTTTCTTAAGACTGATGCCCTTAAGTATCATTCTATCTGTCAGAAATTGAAGAGACATTGAAACTGCTGTTTCAAATGATAAACCACAGTGATAGCAGTTGTACCATAAGGTAGAGTTTATTTAAAAATTTAAGCTGCAAGGGACATGATATGAGAAAAATAACTCTTCTTCTCCATGATTCAAAAGGAAGTGTGTAAAAGAAATTCTAGGCCAGTGATCTTGACCTTGGCTGCACACTAGAATAACATGGGAACTTTTAATAAACACAATTCCCATGCTTCATTCTGTATTAATTAAATCAGTCTGGGAGTGTACATTGGTTTTATATTGCTTTACATAATAAGTTACCACAAACTTAGAGTCTGAAAACAACATCAATATGTTATATCACAGTTTCCTGTGGGTCAGGTTAATTGTGTTCCCTTTTCAGGGTCTCACCAGGCTGAAATCAGTATACCATCCTGAGTTATGACTTATGATTTCATCTGAGGCTCAGAGTCCTCTTCCAAGCTCAACAGTTGTTGGCAGAATTTAGTTCTGTGTGGTTGTTGGACTGAGATCCTCAGCTCTCAGAGGCCAGCTACCATTCCCTGCCCTGTGACCCTTTCTACAAAATGGCAGTTTGCTTCTTCAAGGCCAACAGTACAGCATGTCTGCTACTTTTAATTTCTCTAGCTTCTTCTGTATCTGATCTATAGATCCTATTTAAATGGTCTTACATGTTTAAGTCAGGCCAACCCAGAGTAATCTCCTTATTTATTAATTTAAAATCAACTTATTAAGGACTTGATTACATTTATAAAATATCTTTTCTCTCTCCATAGAGTGTAACCTAATAACAGGAGTCATATCCCATCATATTCACAGGTCTCACCCACACTCAAGAGGATGGGAATTATTTTAATATATATGACTTATTATATTATATAATATACATAACATATATATGCACCTAAATATGTTAAGCAAATACTAACATATCTAAAGGGAGGAATACATAACAGTACAATAATAGTAAGGGACTTCAGTACCCTTTTCATCAATGGATAGATCATCCAGACAGAAAATCAACAAGGTAATGTTGGACTTGAACCATACATTAGACTAAATAGACCTAACAGATATTTCTAGAACACTCCATCTAGGAGCAGCAGAATACACATTCTTCTCAAGTGAACATGAAACATTTTCCAGGATAGATCATATGATAGGCCCCCAAAACAAGTCTTAGCAAATTAAAGAAGACAGAAATCATACCAAGTATTTTTTCTGACCACAATACTGTGGAACCAGAAATCAACAACAAGAGGAAAACTAGAAAATTTACAAGTATGTGGAAACTAAACAACACATTCCTGAACAACCAGTGGGTCAAAGAAGAAATTAAAAGGGGAATAAAAAAAAATCTCAAAACAAATACAAATGAAAACAGAACACACCAAAACCTATGGGATGCTGCAAAGGCAGTTCTGAGAGGGAAGTTTATGGTGATAAACACATATATTCAGAAAAATAGAAAAAACTCAAATAAGCAACTTAACCTTATACCTCAAAGAACTAGAAAAAGAGGAGCCAGCTAAGCCCAAAGTTAGCAGAAGGAACAAGGTAACAAAGATCAGAATGGAAAGAAATGAAATAGACACCATAAAAATAACAGAAAAGACCAACAAAACTAGGAGATGGTTTTTTGAAAAGATAAAATTGACAAACCTTTAGGTAGACTAAATAAGAAAAAAAGAAAAAATATTCAAATAAATAATATCAGAAATGACAGAGGAGATATTACAAAGATAATTTCTCAAGTACAAAGAATCATAGCAGACTATAAACAATTATATGTCAACAAATTGGATAACCTAAAAGATATGAATTCTTAGAAACATACAACCCATCAAGACTGAATCAGGAAGAAAGAAAAGCTGGACAGACCAATAACAAGCAGAGACTGAATCAGTAATCAAAAACCTCCCAACACAGAAAAGACCAGGACCAGATGGCTTCACTGGTGAACATTTAAAGAAAAATCACACCAATCCATCTCAAAATCTTCCAAAAAATTGAAGAAGGAACACACAAGATGTATTCTACAAGGCCAGCATTATCCTGATACCAAATGTGTTCTACATGGCCACCATTATCCTGATACCAAAGCCAGATAAGGACCCTACAAGAAAACTATAGACCAATATCCCTGATGAATATAGATGCAAAAATTCTCAACACCGTATTAGCAAACTTCATTCAAGAACACATTACAGGGGGGCGCCTGGGTGGCTCCGTCATTAAGCATCTGCCTTCAGCTCAGGTCATGATCCCGCGGTCCTGGGGTCGAGCCCTGCATCGAGCTCCCTGCTCAGCGGGAAGCCTGCTTCTCCCTCTTCCACTCCCCCTGCTTGTGTTCCCTCTCCCGCTGTGTCTCCCTCTGTCAAATAAATAAATAAAATCTTAAAAAAAAAAAAAAGAACACATTACAGTGCAGGTGCCTGACTGGCTCAGTCGGTTAAGTGTCCGACTCTTGATTTAAGCTCATGTCATGATCTTAGGGTGGTAAGATCGAGCCCCATGTCATGGTCCATGCTCAGTGTAGAGTCTGCTTGTCCTTCTCCCAACCCCTGCTTGCACTCTCTCTCTCTCTGTCTCTCTCTCTCTCAAATAAATAAATGAAATCTTTAAAAAAGAGAACACATCAACATGATTATACACCATGATCAAGGGATTTATGCCTGGTATAGAGAACTAGTTCAACATGCGCAAATCAGTAAATGTAATACATCACATTAATAGAAGGAAACATAAAACTCAAATGATCATCACAATAGATACAGAAAAAGCATTTGACAAAATACCACATATTTTTATGATAAAAATCCTTGACAGATTGTATGAAGAAGGAACGTACCTCAGCATAATAAAAGCCATATATGACAAACCCACAGCTAACATGATACTCAATGGAGAAAAGCTGAAGGCTTTTCCTCTAAGATCAGGAGCAAGACAAGAGCAGCTACTGTCATCACTTTTATTGAAGATAGTACTGGAAGTCCTAACCAGAGCCATTAGGCCAGACAAAGAAATAAAAGACATCCAAATCAGAAAGGAAGGAGTAAAATTGTCACTATTTGAAGATGATATGATTTTGTATATAGAAAATCCCAAAGACAACCAAAAAAACTGTTGGAACTAATCAATGACTTCAGTAAAGTTGCAAGATATGAAATCAACATGCAGAAATCAGTTGCATTTCTATATACTAATAATGAAACATATGAAAAAGAAATAAAGAAAGCTATCCCATTCACAATAACATAAAAAATAATAGAACAGGGGCACCTGGGTAGCTCAGTCGGTTAAGCGTCTGCCTTGGCTCAGGTCATGATCCCAAAACCCTGGGATCGAGTCCCGCATCCGGCTATTTGCTCAGCAGGGAGCCTGCTTCTCCCTCTGCCTACAGCTCCCTCTGCCTGCAGCTCCCCCTGCTTGTGCTCTCTGTGTCTGACAAATAAATAAATAAAATCTTAAAAAAAAACCCAATACGTTAAAAGAAGCTCTTCAGGAAGAAGGAATATGACGCCGACAGAAACTTGGATATGAAGAGAAACAAAGACATGAGGAGTGCTGCAAATGGAATAAGTGAAAGTTAAATATAAACTAATTGATTATTATTTTGATTTCTCTAACAGATAAATGATTTTCAAAGCAAAAATAGAGGCAATGAATTGTGTTTAGAGCTTATGTAAGTGTTGAATGACAACTATAGCATAAAGGATATAGTTGAAAATATATTGTTTATAAGACATGTATAGTGCACTTGAAGCCATAAACTATTATTTGAAGGTAGACTCTAATTAATAACAGGTGTATATTGTAAACTCTAAGATAATCACTAAAAAAATAAGAATATAAACAATGAACCAGTAATGGAGGTAAAATGGAATCATTAAAAAGTTGATTAATTCAAAAGAAAGGTGGGGTGTTGGGAAAGTTTGGATATAAAAGAGTTTGAGAGAATTTTGGGTTTGATGGAACTGGTCTATACCTTATTCTGCTTTTGGTTACACAACTGTGTATGTTTGTCAAAACTTACAGAACTATACACTAAAAAGGGTGAATTTGAGTGTATGTAGATTATAACTTTGTAAAAGTTGGAAAAATTGCTTTCCCATTACTCTAATGCAAGAATATTTCACTAAAAATTTTTTTAGCCCTAATCGCTAGAATCCAACATATGTTTACTAAATAAATTATGAGAAGTCAAATTTATTTGTTTTTTTTAAAAGATTTTATTTATTTATTTGACAGAGAGAGACACAGCAAGAGAGGGAACACAAGCAGGGGGAGTGGGAGAGGGAGAAGCAGGCTTCCCGCGGAGCAGGGAGCCCGATGCGGGGCTCGATCCCAGGACCCTGGGATCATGACCTGAGCCAAAGGCAGACGCTTAACGACTGAGCCACCCAGGCGCCCCTCAAATTTATTTGTTTAAGAATTAACTAGTAAGATGAAGAATACATAATATATATGGATTTCTGAAAACTATTAGTCCTGTTAACCCTCCTAGTGGGGGAAAATAGGAAAACTATTGGCTAAATGTAGGGTTGATTTATCTTGACTAAATCCATGCTGACAAATGAATTTGCATTGCTGTGATAAAAATCCACCGTGGAGGCATTTCCATAGGCCTCTGTTCTCAGTGCTTCCCTCATTAGTTGTATCAGTGCTTTGAATGAAGCTTTAAAGTTTCCTTCTATAGGTAGATCATAGTAATTGGTGTGATATAGACTATGTTTGGTATCAGACTAGAAATACAAAAAAAAAAAAAAGCCTTGGAAGTTGAAAAGGTTAAAGGACCACATCATATTTGTATTTATTTTTTAATGCTACAGAGAGACGTGTTACATGCATGGTAAGAACTATTTATAGAATCAATTGCCCTGAGAAGTAGTGCTTTCCTGTGGCATTTGTTGAGTATAATTTGGTTAAAGCCAGAGAGTGGTTATAAGAAAAATCAAGAACTGTTAACAACATGTCTTAATTAGCGAGCTTTAAGGTATCTTCCGACTCTGAGAATGTTAAGTATTTCTGAAGTGCCTACCATGAGTGGGTCATTATTTCCAGCCTTGTAGTGGATTCAAACTAGCATAGAGCCTTGGCCTTTAAGTGTCTCTTGATTATGCTGTTCCATTAGCATACCCTTCAGAAAATATCCAGCATTTGAGCACTGCTCAGCATGTCCACCTTCACCAGCCTGGTCCAAGCTCCTCTCTGGTCCCTGAACAGAGCTCTCCACTTCTTCCCTGTCCCCTTCAGTCTGATTTCAACAAGGTAGTTTCTTTGCTATTTTTCAAATGTGGGGGGCAAGCCCCCAACTGAGGACCTTTGCTTTTGCTGTTTACTTTACATGAAATGTTCTGCTGGATACCTGCATGGCTCTGTCATTGCTTCCTTCATGTCTTGACCAAAAGTCCCATCTTAGTGAAACCTTCCCTGGCCACCCAACTCTCCATACTGACACTTAATACTCCCTCTTTAATTTTTTTTCTCTTTAGCATTTATCACTACTTAATATACTACATATTTTTTTCTTTTTTATTTTTTTAAAGTAGGCTCTGCACCTCCAACACGGGGCTTGAACTCACAACCCTGAGATCAAGACCTGAGCTGAGATCAAGAGTCAGATGCTCAACCGACTGAGCCACCCAGGCACCCCTTAATATACTACATATATTATTTTAAAATCTAATTTGTGTGTATCCCAACCAGCATGTAAGCGTCATAATTTTTATCTGTTTTATTTCCCGCTGTATTCCCAGTGTTTAGAACAGTGCCCGGCACAGAGTTGGCAATCAATACATGTTTATCAGAGGAATGGAAGAAATGATAAAAGTCTGTAATTATTCACCAGCCATATTTATTAAGCAGTCATTAGGGACCTGGCACAGAGCTAAGCACTTTGCATACATGTGGCCCGGAGTTCTCATAACAACTGAGCCACAGGTAACAGGGAAGGAAACCAAGGTTCAGAGAAGTCAGGTGACTTGTTCAAGGTCACACAACCGGTCAGGGCTGGGCCAAGATAATGTTCAGGGGTCCACAGTCCCACAATCGACCAGCTCACTCAATCAAAAGCATGTCTCACCTCATGCTTTTCGTTGTCCTCAGCTTCATCAGAGGTTTGAGGCACATGTCTTCCAGGGAGAACAGGCTGTTGACTGTGATTTTCTTACAAGGACATTTGAGCGAGAGAAGATGTTTCTCCAGCATGGATTTGGTAGATTTGATTTGGTGCTGCATTTCAGGAAGTCAGGCTCTGTGGGTTGCCATGGTAACAGAGAGCAGCTGCTCACAAACTCATTTCCTGTGGAGTGATGATCCCTTCTCCCTAGTTTTAGCTGGGAACAAATCTGGTAACTTGTTATGATGTGGCTGTCGCCAGTACTAATGGTTCTATTTAGACCTATAGTTGATACTTTCTTTTCTCCTTTTCATTTTGAAAGTTAGTTAACCACGTAATAGAAAACTTAGAAAGAAAATTCATAATCGCCCAACCCAGCACAAACTCATTGTTGTTTATTCTGATACTTATTTCTCAGAAGGCAAATTCTGGTTTTGCCACTGACTAGCTATTTGACCTTGGGGAAACCTTAACTTTTATGAGACAAAATAAATCTCAACCCTCATTGATGCTAATAATTATTATTTTATAAGTTTTGGGCTTTATCTTTCTTTTTGGTTTTTATCTTTGAAGATTAAATGAAATAAAGTATGAGCTAGGGGCTTCCAAGAAATGTTTGTGTCTCTCTTTGGATTTCCTTCTTTTTCCTCATGTTGTCCCCTCGCCATGCCACAGATATCACCACCCCCAATGAGCACTTCTAGAGGTACATTTGAAATGTTTAATTATCAGAAAACATATAACCAATGGGAAGACAGTGCTAATATATGAAAGCTAAAACACTCCCCATGACCATCTTTTCAAAGCCCTTCGCCTCCCTGCATTGTTGGTGCTAATTACATAGAGTGTCTGTATGCCTCAGAGCCAAAGCATCACCTGAAGCTCAAGGGTCTATATTGCATACTTGCACTGGATGCGGAATCACCATGCCCAGAACTTATTTAGACACACAAGTATTGTCCTCTGCTCTGTGTTCAGCCTCTGAAAGCTAGCATCCCAGCTCTGGTTCTTATTAGCTATGTGACTGCAGTGCTTTGGTTTTTTCATCTCTGAAATGCTGATGCGAGTAGACATGAATTCATAATTGTTGCTAGGACTAAATGAGAGAGTGTTCCACATCATGGCTGGCAAATACTTCTCATAGGATGAACACCTGAAACCTCAGGAGAAAAAGGAAACTCTTAATTGCCTTTTCTCACTACTCACCTTTTGTTTTCTTTTTCACTTAGAGACTATTTGACCCATTTCTGTCCTTCCTGGTTTTCCTTTACAGAAAGAACCTTCTTTCCTGCCGAGTCTTTGGCTCATTTTTTTAATTCTCATTCTCTTCAATAATCACCTATATTGCAACATCAGTACCACTGTGCACACATGTGTGAAACTCTGATGTGCATGAATTTTGCCTTCTGTTACTCCAAAAATATTTACTAAACACCTTACAGATTGCCACACACTGTTCCTAGCACCACATACCTTTGAGGAGAAAGTCAGTCAAGGTTCCTCCATTTTTCTTTTTAAAGATTTTATTTTATTTATTTGACAGAGAGAGAGAGAGCACAAGTAAGCAGAGAGGCAGGCAGAGAGGGAGAAGCAGGCTCTCTGCTGAGCAGGGAGCCCGACGCGGGGCTTGATCCCAGGACCCCAGGATCATGACCTGAGCCGAAGGCAGCCGCTTAACCGACTGAGCCACCCAGGCGCCCAGTGGGTTCCTCCATTTTTTTAAGCTTAGTTCTAGTAGATGCTTGCAACCCTGAGTGCTCACATACTTCCTGCTTTCTATCCTGCCCCAGTTTACTGACATCTCTCTGCCTTGCATCCCATCCTCATTGGATTTTTCTTTGTGATCCTTTTTTTAAAAAAATTCCAGTATAGTTAACATACAGCCTTATATTAGTTTCAGATGTACAATATAGTGATTCAGCACTTCCAGACATTACCCAGTGCTCATCACAAGGGCACGCTTTAATCCCCATCACCTGTTTAACCATCCTTCCCACCCCCTTTCCCTCTGGTAACCATCAGTTTGTTCTCTATAGTTAAGAGTCTGTTTCTTGGTTTGTCTGTCTCTTGCTCCCCCCCCGCCCCGCCCTTTGCTCATTTGTTTCTTAAATTCCACATATGAGCGAGATCACATGGTATTTGTCTTTCTCTGAATGACTGATTTCGCTTAGCATGATACTCTCTAGCGCCATCCATGTCATTGCAAATGGCAAGATTTCATTCTTTTTTATGGCTGAATAATAGTCCATTGTGCATATATACCACATCTTCTTTATCCATTCATCTATAGGTGGACACTTATGCTGCTTCCATATTTTGGCTATGGTAAATAATGCTGCTATAAACATAGGGGTGTATGTATATGATCTTGAACTCTGGACTCAACCCAAACTAATATGCTTAAGAGGGATGCCATTTAATGAACATTTTATTCAGCAAACGTTTATTGGGCCCCTGCTGTATGCCAAGCTCTATGTTATCTGCTCTACCATATATTCATTCTCACAAAGCCTTCTAGAAAGTAGTACTTTAACCCAAAGGATATCAGTTGAAAAATTAAGGCAGGCTTGGAAAATAAATCTTCAGGAGGTAAACTTTTAAAAATCATTTTTAAGCCTTACTAATAGGCATTACTTTATTCCCCGCTGAATTTGACAGCCCCTAATGCCATGTTTTGATCTGACTAGGTGATAACTGTGATCAATGACATTCAGAGGAAGCAAATGATAATTTCTAAAGTCAAAGTGGGTCCTGCCATTCCAAAGCAAACAGGAAATCCAAAACATTCAAATGGTATTTGTTAAAAGTAAAATTTATGTCGAATGTACAGCAAAGGGGAGTTGTTGCCAGTGGGGTTATTAATCCTGCTTGAGGTATTAAGGTATTAACTTGTTACCAGTCAGGTATCCATCTTGGAAATGTCTCCCCTGCATAGTAATGGTGGCATATAACACTACAGGCTAAACTCATTCTGTTGCCATTTGGTGTTCTAAAAGCCACCATACATTAAAGATTCTAGCTGAGCTTCCATCCTCATGTAAGAATTGATGAACCAGGAGCTTTTCTAATAACAGTGAACACCACATAAATGGAATGTTCATTCCATAAGCTCCATTGTTAATAGGATAAAATCACTCTGGGTAAATAAAACTAATAACACTTTCTTCTAATTAATGCTCAAGGGCCCCTACCATGTCTCTGTGATAAGACTATAATAAATTAGTCTTGTTTTCAACTCATGGGGGATACTGTCCTGAGGCTAAGAGATTTGTTCAGACTTTCATAATTTTTCCTTGCCAGTTAACCTCTGTTAACTTTCTATCTACCTAGTTCCTCAGGAGCATTAACCCAGGGATGTGCAGGGATTTGTGAGTATGCAAATGTCAGGCTCTATTTCCCTTAAAGCTGAAGAAGAGCTCCTAACTGACCACGCATAGGTACCCACCTTCAGTGTGGTAGACCACAATGTTGACATTTGAAAATAGCACCTTGACACTTCCTTCCCAGAGTGAAGGATGACAGTGGATTTAGTTTATGTGCCCTCACACAAGAACCTCCAAGATTTGTCTGTACACAAGTAAACCTGTAAAATGATGAATTTATTTACATGTGATTGATATTTCATGCTCACAGTTTCCTCAGAGATGACTGAAGCCAGAGACATTCACAGATGGCCCACTCATCAACTGCCTAAAACATCCCCCTATCTGTAGATTAGAGATGATAATCAGAGTCCTTTCTCCAGAGATGGTGAAGAGGATATGAAGCAAAGCATGCAGAGTACCCAGCCAGAGGTCGGTGTGCAATAAGATCTCACAATGGCCATTTACATCATGGTAATTATAGACTTAAAACAATTACCAAACTTTTCTCAATTCAGATTGTTTTGATGCCTCCAACATTGTTTCAAGGGAGGCAGAAGGGTAGACAAAACAGCACAGAATTCTGCAGGACGCAACCCTCAGTTCTTGTTCCAGTTCTTTGGAGATTAACCGTGGAGATGCTGGTAAATCACAATATACTTTGGAATTTGAATTCCCTCCTCTGTCAAACCAGGCTGACCAATGCCTACGTTATGCTGACGCTGGAACAATGAAACAGGTTAATTTATGTAGTGCCATTTTAAAAAATACATAGAACTACATATAAAGCATTATTGGGATTTTAGGGTTTAGCTTTTGTTAAATGAAAGACCAGTAACTTCTTTGAAATATCTCTCAGAGGACTGAAAATCCATTAACATTATTTTTATCTATAACATTATTTAGTCTGGCTGAAGTTCTAAAATGTTTAGCTTCTGAATTTCAAAACCATCAAATCAAAACAAAACTGCTAAGAGTGTGGTGCAGAGAGCTAATACATGTCTATGGCCTTGCCTTATCTTCTCTCTGCAACTCATCCAGATTGTATTCTGCTTTTCTAGTCAGCGAATATAGACATGTGTTTCTCACAACTAATGTCTTTCACTTTCTCACACATGACAACCAAAAGGGTGCCACGAGCCCTGACTATGCCTTAAAGAAAAGTAAAGAAATGTTTCACTTTTAATTGACCAATGCAGAATTTAACTTGGAAATGCTCATTTAGTTTTAAATATCCAAAAGCAAGAGCTATAAAAAAAATGGCATATAATTTATCATTTTAAATATATGCCTTCATTATATTTCCCAGTGTCCCGTAATAGAAATAATAGAAAACCTTGTCATAACCATTCTCTTACAGAAATGAAAGCATGTTAAATGAAAAAGGAATTTAAGAGCTTTAAGGAAATCATTTTTCAAATGGTCTTCTTTCAACCAGTTTGCTGTGCTTTTTTGAGTTACATAGTAGAAAGCACTGATAACATAATCAACTGATTTTGTGACTATTTTGATGTAATATTTTTAACAATAATTTAAACATGCACATTCAGCACTTGTGGTGATTGGTGATATTAAAAATGCTATCAAATTGGGGGCCATTTACCTATGTGACTCCCCTGAGCCTGGGACTCTGAAATAAGAAGGAAGAAGGAGGAAGTGTGTTTCACACCATGGTTTTGTCCTATGGTTGTGACAGCTCTTCTTTCTGTACCTCAGGTTTTTTTCTCCCTCATCTGGTCCCACAGGGTGGGCCATGGGGAATGTGCATGCACTAACACGGCCCAGAGGGTTGGCAGGCCAACACCAACTGTGGTATGCAGGGGACATTGTCTTTTCTGTCTCTCAGTTCTTGACTCTCAGTTTCTGGCCTCTGGCTTCTATTCCTTCCTCTCTCCTTTTTCTTATTTCAGTACTAGGATCAATTACCCATTGCTTTTTTCATTGGGCTGCCTCTGCTTCATCTATGCACGTTCTTCATCTGCAGTATGGAAATAGTATTTCTTTTCTTGCAGAAGCATTGGCAAGATTAAATGAGATGATGCTTAGCCCGACACCTTGTATATAATAAGCTCAATAAGTTATAGGTATTATGACAGAGATTATCTACTCAAATGACTCCCTGGTCCAAAGTGATTAAAATGCAAATATCCTCTCTGCAACTCATCTAGATTACATTCTGCCTTGCAAGTCAGTGAGTAAGACACATGTTTCTTACCACTAAAGTCTTTCACTTTCCCACACACAACAACTATAAAGGGCCTTAAAGTTTATATTGAAAGAGGGTATCTGCCTTTTTTTTTTTTTTTTAGCTTTCCTTCTACTGAGTCCCATTGACTTTGGTTCTCACTGCATTGTATCTTCAAAGTTTCTCCCTGTCCCAGTTAATTTAGGTTCTCTTGGTATCTGATTCCCAAATTCCCATTTGCTTTATCATGTGATCCTTCATTCCGTCAGAATGTGAACACCCCTAACCAATTTGGTGTTGTAATCTGATATGAAACTCTTTTTTCTTTTTGTGAAATGAATTTGCCATTAAACAAATCCATGCAACAAGTTAATTTGCAGGTTGTTAACATACGTCATCATAAATTGCTAAGTCTGACACCTCAGTTGATAAAAACAAAAATCTCCTTTCTCTTTGAACTTTTTCCAAATATAGCTTTTGAGAATTTGAAACTTTTTGTAGAACTATGGAACACATACAAAAATGTTCACAAATTATAAATGCCCAGTGCCAAGAATTTCACAATCTGAACACACCCATGGTGTTGTCCCTGCCTAACTCCGGGCTGGAAGAGCACAAATTCTTAAATTCAGTGGTCCTTCTCTTCCTTTCCCCCCCCTTCAACTGCATTTGGAATCTGAGGACATTTCCTATGAAAGTTTGGAATATCCACAGAATGGTGCATTGGTGGGACAAAGATGAAGTCTTGAGATTGAGGGCTGTTCTGTGTTTCCACCAAGCTTGGCTATAGAATCTCACTTTTAAACAAGAATAACAATGTATTGTAGGCTTTATTATGTGTGTAAGAATAAAAGGCATGCAAGCAATAGCACAATGGCCATAAAGGGAGAAATGGAAGTACACTAATACCAGGTTTCTATAGCATCTGTGAAATGGTTGTAATAGATGCAGAATAATGACTGCAAGCAATGAAGTAAGTGGAAAAAAGGGGGGCCTTCAGGATGTTTCTATTTTAAATCTTGAAGTTGTGTCTATCTAAAATTACTTCTTTGGGTAATCAGGTGTTCTTGCAAATTTGGATGGAAAGATTCTAGGTGAGAATGTGATCAATGTCCACCCAAAGAACTAAAGATAATATTTAGCTCTGCCTCCTTTTCATTTTTTGGATCCTATTACCCATCTCTCCGTTGTATTTCACTAGTCAGACCAACCCTTTTACTGCACATCATAAAAACATAAAGTGAAAATTGTGACAAGTTTTGCTGTGGGCCCAGGAGAACAACTGCCTACTTATTGTCAAGGCAGACCTAACATGCAAGTGTTGTTAAAAATGCTATACTTTGCAACCGATAGCAAAAACAACCTACAACTAGTTGAGCTGTCTTTGATCTTGTTATGTTAATATGTTAAATGCCTGGCATTTCAACTTAAACTAAAAGTACAGGAGAATCATGATCATTAATAATGAGGCCAAGGTTGTGAGTAGGTTTTACAGAGGAGGCAGAAAGAATATCATATAGATTAGCACTAAGATGGGATGCAGTTAAAAATGCACATGGACCAGAGCCCACTGACAGAATTGGCAGAGCTGAATAACACAGAAAAATAAACTCAAAGAATATAAGGAAGACTGTTTTCTAACGGTGTGCCTGTAAAGGTTTGGCAATAAAATACATGTTATTTTCAAATAACCTTCATGTAGGTCTATGATGGGTGACATGTCCATACCATTCTGAACCCAAGTAACTTAAAATGCAAGAAACGATAGGGGTGCCTTTAAGAAAATGGTAATCTACATATGGAAAAAAATGTTCTTTCTTTTCCTATAACTATTATTTTTAATCTACTCAGAGCTTGGACTAAATTTCATACACTTGAAGTGGTAGAAAATGACTGCCTAGCTGTTCAAATATTTTCTCATCAACAGTGAGAAAAGTACTTCCCCTTGGGTAGATTAATAGTAAATGATTACAGCAAGTCCTGCCAGGGATAGCCTTATAAAAAACCAAATTCTGAATACCTTAGATATTTTCTTTTTAAAAATTTTTTTAATTAAAAATACTTTTTTTGAGAGAGTGTGCACACATGCACGTGCACATGGGGTGGGGGAGGGGCAGAGAGAGAGAGAAAATCTTAAGCAGGCTCTGTGCCCAGGGCGGAGCCCAACTCGGGGCTCGATGTCATGACACTGAAATCATGACCTGAGACAAAATCAAGAGTTGGACACTTAACCGACTGAGCCACCCAGCGACCCTACCTTAGATACTTTGTAAAGCTCTTAATTTTCTTATGTGATAAGGAAAATGTATTAAAATAATTAAAATATTCATATTTAAAAAATAATGCAGAGAGGAAGACTAGCTTGCATTATGTAAAATATCAAGTTCTGGTTTTTGTTGTTAGAGGTTGTTTCCCCTTCCTCCATGTCATTTTAGTATCTTGTTTGTTGGACCCATATTATGCTTGCTTAGCCATCCACCATCACCATCACGAACTTCCTCAGGACTTTTGTATATGTGCTGCCGAAGCGAGCACTTCCTTAGGACTTTTGGACATGTAGTGACTAGTGCTATAAGACATACTTCTTGGATATAATTATGCTCAGGTTTCTGTATGTGGAAAAGTTTCATCTTTAGGGAGAGGAAAGAATGAGACTAACTCAGAAAGAAAATTAAATCATGGACAAAAACTGAAGAGGGATCCTGAAGCTGTTCAAGAACTTGGATTCTAGTCATTTCTGAGGCCTTATATGCCTTTGGGGCTTTTACAAGGCCAGAGAAGCAATGAAATTGCTTGAATAGGATGCATTTTAGGAGGAATATAATTTTGCATAATATTATAAAAATGTTTGGTAGTTTTAGTGAAAAAAAATGTTAGCAGAACTGAAATCAATTTAAGTTCTTTTTCTTTAGAAGCTATCCAGGGCACCTGGGTGGCTCAGTTGGTTGGGCGACTGCCTTCGGCTCAGGTCATGATCCTGGAGTCCCAGGATTGAGTCCCGCATTGGGCTCCCCGCTCAGCGGTGAGTCCGCTTCTCCCTCGGACCCTCCCCCCTCTCATGTTCTCTCTATCTCATTCTCTCTCTCTCAAATAATAAATAAATAAGAAGTCTTTAGAAGCTATCCAAACAAAAATGCCTGATTTTTTTTTCATGTTCAATCTATATATATGATTATTACTGACTACCTCTACTTGCAAAAATGTTTCTCTAGTAAATATATTTCCTAATCACATAAATTTCTCAGTGAAAAACATGACAGTTTCATGTGCGTGCAGATGTCTTTGTGTATGTGTATGTGTGTAGATATGTATATCATATATACATATATGTATGTACGTAAGAATGTGTATTTATATAAGATTTGATAATTATGCAGAAATTACTATTTTGGATTGATGACAAGCTCTTCCAAGGAGCTCAGGTTTCTATAAGATGAAGGAAAAAATGGTCTTTTTTTTAAAAGATTTTATTTATTTACTTGAGAGAGAGAGAGAGAATGAGAGAGAGAACACGAGAGGGGGGAGGGTCAGAGGGAGAAGCAGACTCCCCACTGAGCAGGGAGCCCGATGTGGGGCTTGATCCTGGGACTCCAGGATCGTGACCTGAGCTGAAGGCAGTCGCTTAACCAACTGAGCCACCCAGGCGCCCCGAAAAAATGATCTTTGAATGTGGAAATTGTTTTGGAGTAGGTACCTGTGATACCTGTAAGCCTTGAGTTACAAGGCAGGAGAAAGAGAATGATCTTCATATATGACAGATGCCCTTTACAACTTAGGAAGTTTTTCCATGCGTAAACTCATTTAACTTTCTTATTACGTGAAGACCATCCCAGTTATAATTGTATCCAGTTACAAACATAACACAACAAATACTACAAGTTTAGTGTTATAAAAGAATCATTTTATTATGCCCACAGATTATGTGGGTCAGAAATTTGGAAAAAGCACAATAGGGAATATTTGTTTCTTTTCTGTAATATTTGGAGACTCAACTGGGAGCCTTGGAGGCTGAGGGTGAAGTGATGGCAGGGGCTACTATTATGTGAGGCTCATTCATGTGGGCTGGCTGGACTTGAAAACTAAAGCTGCCAACAGGGGAAAAAAAAAAAAAAACATCTATACCCGGCCTCCCTCATGACTTGGCATCCTTACAGCATGAGAGCCTGTGGGTAATTGGACGTTTTACAGGCCGGCCTAAGGATTCAAGAGCTAGTGTCCTAGTGAAAAAGGCAAAAGGAGCATTGCCTTTCATGATCGAGCCTTCAAAGTCAGGCAGCATTGCTTCCAACACATTCTGTTCATTCCGAGTGAGTCATAAACCCACCCAGATTAAATAGGAGGGGGATTAGAGTTGGCGTTTTGAAAAGGGAGTGCAGTGTTCTAGAAGGGCTTGTGGGATATGGGGTGTTGTTGCAGCCATCTTCTGCAAATACAATATACCACAGAAGCTAAGGTTCAAAGAGATCGAATGACTTACTGAAGATGAGCAATAATTGGTAAAACCAACACTGGGTGTTTGGAAGAGAACATTTGTGATCCGTAAATCATTGTTCAAAGTCTGCAGTGAAACACGTAAGATGAAATTGTATCACAGCCACAAAACAGAGGTATGGGCGTCAATATAGTAACAATAGTTTAAACCTTCAAAATTTAAAACATTATCTCTGATATCTATTTTTCTCTTGAGGACCCTCCTCTGTCCCCTCTCTATATTGAATTCCTGTATCCTGGTTGTTCGAAGCTGTATTCAACATTCAGGAGATACTGTAATCTAATGCAATGTTAGAGTAGACTTCCCATTGCCAAACTCATAAAATGAGATTTGTGTTGTGCAATTTAATGATATCTGGTGGGACTCCTTCGCAGCAGACATACATTTTCCCTGAGGGTTTTCATCATCGCCAAGTCAGTTTTTGTCTGATGTGCTGCTTATTTCTCGGCATGCTGGATCTTGGAGGTTTTCCCCTGTAGCAGCTGCGTGTCATCAATGAGGACAGACGTCTTAAACAAGAGCTCTCTCCCATGATGGTATTCAAGATCCTGAGGGGAAAATGAGCCTTCACTTATGGGCAATTCAACAAGGACAGCAAGGATTTTCCAGTTCAGTAGCTGAAGCCGGAGTCTTGCTGTTCCCAGAGCCGCAGCTGGTATCACGGGGGGAACCACTGCATGAGGTTTCTCACGTGAAACGGCAATGTGGGCAGCAGCGCCCCGGCCTCTGAGGAAGGGAAGGACTCAGTGGCAACAAGGGATAATCATGGGTCTCCGACTTACAGAAGCAAATATCTCCTTATAAAATTCGAGTCCACTAAATAATGCTGTCGTGAAACCCACATGCAGGTTACTTCAGCCTTCATAAACAGAGCACTTAGAGTTTTCCTAACATCCGTGGATGCCTAACAAAGTGTCAGAATGAAGAAGATTGTCCAAATGGCTCTCTTTATGTTCTTCTGGATGACTTCTTCCTCTGGTCCTTTTGCCCCATACATAGAATTACCAACCACATCCGTTTTGCCCAGGACACAGCTGTTGTTATCAGGCAGCCAATATTTTTCTCAGCTTTAATACATAAAGCAGAGCTACTGCTATTCGACATGACTGATGTATGATAGCTTCCATGAGGGTGAAAACTAATAGGCATGCAAAGAGCTTAACCTTTCACAAAATTCAGACGCATTGAAACATGCTGGATAAATCACATATTTGGGAACCAGTCTGCACTTTGGAGCTGTCTGATTTTGCTGAATTCCCCAGTCTTGCTGAATTTTAGTTTCTCCTCTTAAAATCAGTTTTAAATGTACCACATTGAATTGCTATACGCTTTAATTTTGGAAAACATTAAAAATGAATATAACATAGTCTCAACACTTACGTTTACAGTATTTACTCAGTAAGTTTGTTAAAAGTGGCAATTCCGTGTCACCACTCCCAGTATGTCGGGGACAGGGCCCAGGAATCTGCATTTAACAAGCTCCCTGGACAACTCTAATCTTAGGATAACACTGTAAGTAGGACATGTCACTCAATGGACATAGAAATTGAGATCAACAATAATACCTTTATTTTTATTTATTTAAATATTTTATTTATTAGCGAGAGCGAGCACAAGCGGGGGAGCGGCAGGCAGAGGGAGAAGCAGGCTCCCTGCCAAGCAGGGAGCCCGACTCGGGGCTCAATCCCAGGATTCCGGGATCATGACCTGAGCTGAAGGCAGACTTAACCGACTGAGCTACCCAGGCGCCCCAACAATAATACCTTTAAAAAACCTAGGAAAACCAAACATGACCAGATAGCCTTTCTTTTTTTTTTCTTAAGACTTTATTTTAGAGAGAGAGAGAGAGGGGGAGAGACAGCATGAGTGGGAGGGGCAGAGGAAGAGGAAGAGAGAGAGAAAAACCCAAGCAGACTCCCCGCTGAGCGGGGAGCTCCATGTGGGGCTCAATCTTATGACCCTGAGATTTCAACGTGAGCCAACACCAAGAGTTGGTTGTTTAACCAACTGTGCCGCCCAGGGGCCCAGAGCAGATATCCTTTCAAGAACTTTAAAAAGTAACTCAAGAGCAGTCACACAGCTCATGAATGAACATGATTGCCACTGGACATACTCATATGCCTTTTCTTTACAATTATAAGAGATGCTTACAAAAAAGCAAAATGTGTAAACTGTCTTTGCAGAAGTAGACCTTAGACTCAACTCAGGTAAGCATAGCTTCATCCGAGGCATTCTGTATCCCACTGCACTTTGCGTTCCATCAGATTGTGGTTTCTTTGCTGACCGAATTTTGCAAATGTCTATCCCGTGGTGTCAGCTGTTGATGAAAAGTCAGACTCCCTTCAGGTGGTGCCGTTAGCGCCCTTGGTGCACCCCTCCCTTCCATGCTCACGCACAGACTTTTGCTCAGCTGTCAGCCAGCGCTAGGGTTTGTGTTCGTAGATACCACCCACTCCTTGGATAGTTTAAAATATCCAGCTCTCGCCTCTCCAACAAGCTTGAGCAAACTTATGATTAAACTCTCACGGTCTTTTACTTCTGGCTTATAATGCTGAGAGTATATTTGAATCATTGGGGGAAAAGAAAAAGGAACATTAAGTGGTCGATACAGTCAGAACTTGTTTATTCATGGAGATTCACTAAATGCGAAGTGTGTGTAATCATCTAATAGTCTTACCTCCTGCTACATAGTGTGGTTTTTGCTGTATTTTGTAAATTTTTACTACAACATTATGTGGTTGCTATGTTCATACTGGTTTTACAGATGAAGAACCTGGAGCTTAGCATGCATGAGGAAACATTTTTGAGATTATTGATGTGTTCATTATCTGGACTGTGATAATGGCTTTATGGGTAGACAGATGTGCTAAGACTTCTCAATCTGTTAGTTTTAAAACCTGCAGTTGGGGGTGCCTGGGTGGTGCAGTTGGTTAAGCGTCTTACTCTTGGTTCCCGCTCAGGTGGTGATCTCAGAGTTGTAAGATTGAGCCCCATGTGGGGCTCTGCGCTCAGCAGGGGAGTCTGCTTGGGTCTCTCTCTCCCTTTGCTCCTCCCTTCCCCCCCCCCCCGGCTTGCTCTCTGTCTCTCTCTAAAATAAATAAATCTTAAAAAAAATAAAAACATGCAGTTTATTTTATGTCAATTATGCCTCATTAAAGCTGTAAAAATCAAACAAAATGCTACATAACATGCCCAAGATAGCACGAACAGAAAATGGTACTTCTGTCTTCTCACCTCTGACGCATGTTCTTTTTTCTTTTTTTAAAGATTTTATTTATTTATTTGAGAGGGAGAGAATGAGAGACAGAGAGCACAAGAGGGAAGAGGGTCAGAGGGAGAAGCAGACTTCCTGCTGAGCAGGGAGCCCGATGTGGGACTCGATCCCGGGACTCCAGGATCATGACCTGAGCCGAAGGCAGTCGCTTAACCAACTGAGCCACCCAGGCGCCCCTCTGACGCATGTTCTTACTCAGCCATGCCGCGGAGTCCTCTGGGAGGAAGCCATTACCTAGCTGGCATAGAAGGAGAGGGAATGAAGGAAGATAACAGGAATTTTGGTTATTCTTAGAAGGTTGGCATCTCCTCTTGATATGCCAACCAACTTAAAGAGAAAATGAAGCCCAAACTATGGTATTTTGATTCCAAGTTGCCCAGGTTGATCTGCTCCATCACTGTTTCTGGGGGTAGAGATGCTGGCAACACTGGCAGGTTTGCTCCCCACCCCCTGAGATCTCCTCTCAAAGGGAAAATTCTGTACCACAGCCACAGGTCACACCTTTAGTATGGAGGCAGCTGTTAGTCAAAGGAGATTAGGATGACTGTCGGACTTGGAAAAATAGAGAAATAGTGCAAACTCAAAACCACTAAGCTGTAACCTCCGTTAGGGCTCCAGTTGTGAATGTCTTACAGTTCTAACCCCATGTGGCATATAGATGATGCTCCATGATAGTTTTGGAATAAATGATTGAATGGCTTGCCAATTCTAAGAATTAAACCCAAGTGGCTTTTTTACCATTTGTTTTATGTCAAAAGTTACAACACCATTGATAAGGTACAATATTTATTTTGGAAAAGGGGAGAAATGAGTATCTAAAATAAAGTATGGAAATGATCTAAAGATTTCAACTACCTGTGCTTCCTGTATGAGCTAAAATTATATCATTTACATTATAATCAACTTTTTTCTGTAATTGCATTTAGTGGTAAACCTCTGGCTCTTATTCGGGGCAGATTTGTCTGCATTAACAGACAAAATAACATCACATTAAGCTTTTAGTTGACTCTGCTTGTTTTGCCACAAAACTCAGTTCAACATAAGTTTTCTAAAGAAGTATTATCCTCATTTTCATAAATATTCATAATTAGCTATATTTCTATATTTTTTGAAGGACAGTGGAAGTTTTAGACGGGGTAGCTACATTATATGTTATAGGAATCAAGTAAATGATGAGGTATGCCAATATAATTTCAAAAATGGTAAGAAAATTTTATTTTCTACTCTCCCACTTAAAATTGTTAGTTTAAATTACAAGAAGAATCATTTTATTTCTTAATGATGGAGACTTACAGAAATGTAAATGCTATTTATTTTCAGCAAAAGGCCCCCGTTTTTTCCTTGTCATTTCTCTAGGCCACACCATGTTTGTTTGATAGAAAATATCAATTCATTGGGTTTGGAGATTTGAAGCTGTTAACTTTCAATACCTCTCTCTTGGCGGACAAGTTCAGTCAGTATAATGAGCACAATGAGCCATGGAATTGTTATGTTGCATTATGCGGTGATATGATTTATTCCTCGAAACACCTAAAAATGAACAAATACATTTCTGAGGCACAAGAACATGTATTCTACTTTGTAGGTTAAGATTAATTTAGCATGACGAATAAGGTTTCAGAATCATATTGGGAAAGTGCACCTGTCTAGATGGCTCAGGTGTAAAGCTTATGATATTATGAGGGAACAGAGGGTAGTCTGCAAAAGGTAGCACAACTGGGACTGCAATGGAGAATTTCATGGTAAGGAACCCATTGCTATAAAATTATTGAGCCCTTTTTCTTTTCTGTCTTTGTGGGGGAGATTCTGCCATTCCCTGAGTTTTTTTGTTAGAAATGTACTGATGGTAGAGTTTGAACTTTTGATTGTTTAAAAAAAAAAAAGACTAGCTAATTGGATTCCATCAGATTGCTTCTATAATCCTTTGAAGAAAGGCTTAAACTCTGTTTTCTTTATTTGTTGTCTCTGTTGAATAACAATATTAGGCTCCTTGATTTTTTTTTTTCCTTTGCCATTTTCCTGCAGTGAGATTCTTTCCAACTTAATCCTCTAATCTGTAATTAGCAGTGGATAACATCTTGATTCTCTCTCTTTCTCACTCTCACTGTTTGTTTGTTTTAGGTACACAAAATGATGTGATTAGCAATATGCATTTAGTAATCTGTTTAGGAAAATGTGGAATGTGGAGGAATTTGGTTTATTGTCTTGCCTGGCTTCCCTATAATAATCCTCCTACCTCTTTTTTCCCCTCTACTATTCTTTTTTTAATTAAGTTTTTATTTTAATTCCAGTATAGTTAACTTACAGTATTATATTAGTTTCAGGTGTACCATCTAGTGATTCAACACTTGTGTACATCACCCCGTGCTCATCAGGACAAGTGCCCTCCATAATCCCCATCACTAATTTCACCCATCCCCCCACCCACCTCCCCTCTGGTAACCATCTGTTTGTTCTCTATAGTTAAGAGTTTATTTTTCTTGGTTTGTCTCTCTTTTTTGTTTCCTTTGCTCATTTTTTTGTTTGTTTTTTAAATTCCACATGAGTGAAGTCCTATGGCGTTTGTCCTTCTCTGACTTACTTCACTTAGCATTATACTCCCTAGCTCCAACCATGTCATTGCAAATGGCAAGATTTCATTGTAGGAATCCTCCTACCTCTTACCAAAGGGGGAAATTAAGGCAAAGATAATTCACTTTTGATCCTGAAGGGGCCAGAATGTGTACCGTGCAGTGCAGTTTTAGGCCTTAGACGGACCCTATTTGCATATGAAGCCATGGAAATGAGAAGGAAGGAGGGAAGGGAAAGGCAACCAGGAGAACCCGCTTCAAAAGCACTGAGAATGCAGTCTGGCGCTCTGAGGGTGTTGAGCATCCTGGGTGTTGGAGTCACCAAGAGGTCGGTGGAGGATGTGCACGAGCGAGTAGATTTACGTAGCCTGTGATGCTGATTAGAGAATAAGCCGGAAAAGAGGTAACTACAGCTGAGGATGACAGGTTGACAACCACAACCGAGAATGCGCAAACGCGCACACAGCGGGCCAGGGCCGCTCTCCACAGGCGGTGGCACAGAGCCTCTGGGGGGACTCGGCCCAGCTCGAGCCTTTCGGTCGGGTCTCGAAGCCTAATCTTGGAAACAGACAAGTTGCCACAGTCCCATCTTTCCCTCCGGAATTAACTTCCACGGCATTAAAACCCAGTCACGCTTGATAAGGGCGGCGGTGAAGCCAGCGTCCCAGGCTCTCGCGGGACAGCTGCTTGCACGTCTCACGGGCTGATTTCGGTTGGCAGGTCCAACAAGCAACCTAGTTAGAGCCCTGCCTGCGGAATTCGTGCGGGAGCCTTCCGGGCTTCGCCCCTGCACTTTCGCACATCCGAGCAAATCATGCCTGTCCGGGCCGAAGAGCACCCCATGGCACGGCTTCAGGGTCTGGGTCAGCCGCGTGGTGAAGGAATACTGGGCAAGTCTGCAGTTACGGTCGGTGCGCCCCATTTATGGCTTCAGAATATGGAAAGGGAGGGATTTGCACCCTGCCCCGGGGAGAATTTTCACAAGACATCAGGGCACCTGCTCTAGTGTCCTTATATCACCGGACTGGCCCACACTGGGGGGCTCTTCTACCAACTCCAGTCCGCTGTTCTGCTCTCACCCGTTTCGTCGGGTTTCGTTAGCACACCGCTTAGGAATTCGTAGTATCATTAACGTTTCAAAGTCTAACGTGGGTCTCTAAGATTTTAAATCTTTTTGGGGCGCCTGGGTGGCTCAGTCGGTTAAGCGTCTGCCTTTGGCTCAGGTCATGATCCCAGGGTCCTGGGATCGAGCCCAGCGCCGTTGGGCTCCCGTCTCAGCAGGGAGTTTGCTTCTCCCTCTGCCCCTCACCCGCTCCTGCTCTCTCTCTCTCTCTCTCTCAAATAAATAAAATCTTAAAAAAGAAAAGGATTTTAAATCTTTTTATTTGGCTTTCCCTTCCCAGTAAAAAACAAAAAAAAAAAACAAAAAAAACTGTCTATTAAATAAGAATCACACCAAGTATGAAAATATTAATTATAAATTATGTGAGATAGAACAATACACATATGTATTTTATAATATAAACTATACCTGATATGCATACATGTAAGGTATCTACTATAAGATATATACAGATGTGATATATTTAGTATGTATACATGATATAGAGTAAATATATAGTAGATACATAGTTGATATATATGATATATTTAGTATACATGCATTTATGTAAGTACACAGTGGAATCACAATTATGAAAATATTAATTTAGTATATCAATTTAACTATATATATTATTGTATTATAATATATTATATTTGTATATTAGTATATTAATCTAGTATTTATCATACTAAATTGGGGTGCCTGGGTGGCTCAGTTAAGTGTCTGACTCTTGATCTCAGTTTAGGTATTGATCTCAGGGTCATGAGTTCAAGCCACACATTGGGCTCGAAGCTGGGCATAGAGCCTACTTAAAGAAAAGAAAAAACATACTAAATGAATTAAAATATTAATTTAGTCTGTTAAAATGAGAATCACATCGAGTATGAAAATAT
Source organism: Eumetopias jubatus (assembly GCF_037043125.1). Classification (NCBI taxonomy): domain Eukaryota; kingdom Metazoa; phylum Chordata; class Mammalia; order Carnivora; family Otariidae; genus Eumetopias; species Eumetopias jubatus. The sequence continues at coordinate 96,602,015 of NW_028274817.1, forward strand.
TAATTATAAGATATATGAGATGTATGCATATACAAGATATGTATACATGGAAGGTATTTATTATAAGATATATATGTATATGATATATATGATATATTTAGTATATATACTTGTATGTAAATATACACACCTTTGCTAGGTGTCTTGGATAAAAAAACAGAATGAAGACTATCTTTGTTAGAGGAGTTTAAAAATTTATCTAAAAATATACATAAACTCTAAAGTTGAGAGTTATGTGACAGGACAGTGTGAATGATAACAGTAATTATTATTACATAGTACATACTTTTCTTTATAAATTGTCTTTGCTTATTCATATACCCATGAAGTATTGCTAACAGACTACCCCTTTCTTAAGAAGTGCAATGACCATGAATATTTTGTGAGTCATTTCTCATTTTACTTAACAACAAGAAAACAAATCAAAATAAAAGCATCCTTTTGTCTCTTGCAAATTGGTGTAAAACCTCTTCAGGAAGCCCATCATTTTAGTAAGCACAGGCTATCTGCTCTTTTATGGTGGTCCTAACTACTAGAACAAATTCCAGTTTGTATTTTTATAAATGTCACAGTATACAGAAGACCATAAAAAGAAAGGATCTTACATCCTTGTAGGATGATTTAGTGTGTAGAGTCCTGTAAAATCCTACAAGAAGATAGTGAGAATGAGGGGAGAGAGGAAGCATTCCTCACTGAAGTAGTTACATTCTCGGAAAAGCCAAGAAGCAAAATGATTGGGTCTCAGGCTTAGAAGGAAGGAGACATCAGTGAGGGAGCAGGTCATCCAGAGTGTTCTTATTACCTGGGCTGCAGCCAGCTTGGCAGTCAGGGGTGAGGGGAGACTCGTTCATTAATTAGGATCCTGACTTATGGTACACCAACACAAGGAAGCATAAATGGAGCCACAGGATGTATTGAGTTTTTAAACATTTTTCCCCAGCATTTTATTTTATTTTATTTTGAAGATTAATTAATTAATTTGACAGAGAGAGAATGAGAGAGAGAGAGAGGAGAGACTGAGGGGGGAGGGGCAGAGGGAGAGACAGACTCCCCGCTGAGCAGGGAGCCCGACTTGGGGCTGGATCCCAGGACTACTCTGAGATCATGACCTGAGCAGACAATTAACCAACTGAGCTACCCAGGTGCCCCCTCCCAGCATTTTATTATGAAAATATCAAATACGCAGAAGAGTTGAAAGGAGTGGATGGTGAACTCCTATATACCCACCACCTGGATTCTACAATTGACATTTTGCTATATTTGCTTTATCACATATCTTTCCATCTATCCATTCATCCATCCATTTAATTTATTTTTTATTGGAAATTTAATTTTTAATTTTTTATTGAAGTATAGCTGACATATAATATAATGTTAGTTTCAGGTGTACAACATAGTGATTCAACAATTCTTTTTATTTTTTAAAGATTTATTTATTTGAGAGAGAGAGTGAGCTGGGGTAGGAGCAAAGGGAGAAGGAGAGAAACAGACTTCCCACTGAGCGTGGAGCCCTACCAAGGGCTCCATCCCACAACCTTGAGTTCATGACCTGAGCCAAAACCAAGAGTCGGACCCTTAACCGAAACCGACTGAGCCACCCAGGTGCCCCGATTCAACAATTCTATACACTGCTTAGTGCTCACCACAATAAGTGTAATTACCATCTGTCACCATGAGAAGTTATTACAGGATTTTGACTGTATTCCCTATGCTGTACTTTTTTAACCCTGTGACTTATTTATTTTATAACTGGAAGTTTGTACCCCTTAATCACCTTTGCCCATTTCATCTATCTTCCCATCCTCCCTGCAAAAGATGGTCTTACAACCCTTGTGTGTCTCATCCATATAGATGGCAGGTATGGCTTCCCAAAGGAAAAGATGGTGTTGTTAGAGAAGGGCCGAAAAAAGTGAAAATTAAAGAGATTGATACTTTTAAATATATATATTGTGCACATGTTTAGGGAGCCATTTTTTTTCTAGACAAAAAGTTATTTGTAAGAACCATCAAACTTATAAAACCAGTGTCGCCAAGATTTTTTTTTCCAAAAGAAAACCTACTTTTCACTTCACTAAAGGGGAAAAAATTACCGGGGAGCTGGAAAGCGAGCAAAATAGCTATGTGTAACCTGGAAGGGCATCAAGGGAAAGGAAGACAGAAATGACACTGTCCTGACTCAGCTTGTTATGAGGAAAGGCAAAGGAGCAGAAGGTAGGTTGTGGGGGCAGCTGTGGTCATGTCTCCTGGAGTAACCGAATCTGCCTTAAAGAATGAGCAAGTGGTTGGTCATAAGTAGCTGTTAGAACAAACTGTGGAGGGAGTTTATTTATTATTTGATATTTAATGAAGATTGGTAGCAAATACCGGTCATGTTGACCCCCCAAAATCATGCTGCGATAAATTTTAAACATAATATATATCTTGCCAGCTTGTAAAAGATCTGATGTCTTGATTTTATTGTGGTAAAGTATACACCACATAAAATGTATCCTTTTAAACACTTTTCTAAAGATTTTATTTATTTATTTGACACACAGAGAGAGAGAGAGCACAAGCAGGGGGAACGGCAAGCAGAGGGAGAGGAAGAAGCAGGCTCCCCACTGAGCAGGGAGCCCGACGTGGGGCTCATTCCCAGGACGGACCCTGGGATCATGACCTGAGCCGAAGGCACTTAACCGACTGACCCACTCAGGTGCCCCTCCTTTGAAACTTTTTTTTTTTTAAGATTTTTTTATTTGACAGAGAGCACTGCAGGGGAAATGACAGACAGAGGGAGAAGCACGCTCCCTGCTCAGCAGGGAGCCTGATGTAGGGATGGATCCCAGGACCCTGGGATCATGACCTGAGCCGAAGGCAAATGCTTAACCGTCTGAGCCATGCAGGTGCCCCTGAAACATTTTTTAGTGCACAGTTCAGTAGCATTGTTAGAGGAGGTCATCAAGAGCACGTGATCATTGGTTGGCCCACGAGCTGGACCCAGGCAATCAGAGGCTTCTCACCCCCTCCCCTGTCCTTGGAATGTCCATCCTGCCCACCACTCCCACACTAGGAGCTGTTTCAAGGACATAGCCTTGAGGGAGTAAGGTGTTGGTGTGGCCATCTGGATTGTGTACATGACTCAACCCTGTTAAGGCCTCTAAATAAAGTTTAAGATTCTGGTGGGTGCAGAGATCTACTCATCTTGTGGTGCCCAAAACAAGCCTTATGTGTAAGTTACCTTGCTGATTAACTCTTCCTCCCACCAGTCCAGAGTGGTCTACCTGTATCTTCTGGCTCTCCTTGTCTTCTGTGTTTAGGGGCCAGGTCATGAACAAGCAAGCATTAAGTCCATTCACATTGTTTTGTAACCATAACCTTCATGTCTTTCTAGAGCTTTTCCATCTCCCCAAACCCAAACTCTGTACCCATTAAACAATAGCTCCCCATTTCTCTCTCCTGCCAGCCTCTGGCAACTACCATTTTAATTTCTATTTCCATGAATTTGACTGCTCTACGTACTTCATGTAAGTGGAATCATACAATATTTGTCTTTTTGTGTCTGACTCAGTTCACTTAGTATAATGTCTTCTGGGCTCATCCATATTGTAGCATGTGTAAGAGTTTCCTTCTTCCTTTTTAAAGATGAATAATATTCCATTGTATATATAAATCGCATTTTGCTTATTCATTCATCCATCAATAGACATTTGGGTTGTTTCCACCTTTTGGCTGTTGTGAATAATGCTTCTATGAACACCCTCACTATTTTAAATTTTAAACACAAATGAAAATTTTAATTAGTCACAAAAAGTCTCAGGATTAATGTAACTTAAGTTCTTTTTTTAACTGATTAATCACTTATAGCATTGTTCCATTTGAATCTATCCTTTAAATGTTACCACTACTGAAGATATTAGGAACTTTCTCTAAGAATACATGTAGCTGAGTACTATGTGTTAGGATTTTTTGTATAATGGGTTTTCCAAATTAACTTCCAGTGTTTATATAGGATAAATAATAAAAAAAAAATGTGCTTATTTGAAGATTCCATCTACAGTACTAAAACTCAGCAATGACCCCAGAAAGAGTTTAGGACTCATATCAACCAACAGAAGATTTCTTAGGATAGGAGTATTTTATCCCAGATAATATTAATAATTGTCCATCATATATAATACAAAGCCAACTGACTTTTAGTTAATTTTGCTCTCGTTTGTAAAATCTCCACCGGTGGTGTGTCCTTTTAGTCCTCTTAGTGCTGACGCTCAGAGTAGACAGATTTCTCCCACAGCTGTCCCTTGGTAAGTCACCAGGATAAGAAATGACATTTGCTTTTTATCAGTTATTCATGGTGGTCCCTGACCATGGAAGCTATCATATTTCTTCAACTCTTACTTTCAAGATTTTACAAATGGAATGCTTTTATTTGGGGGAACTGTGCCCCCATATTTGAAAACTATATAAAACCAAAATTTATAACTGACATTTTTCTTCATTTGGTAAGAAACCACACAATCAATTTGATGTAAGTATTTTCTATACTGAAAACCTCTGCATAGAAAAGGTGGAAGAAACAATTTATTCTTTTTTTCAGCTTTTGTTTTTCCTGTTGACAGTTTGTAAACCACTCCTAAGCTGGTTTACAGTGAATATTCTATATCAGAATATTTTGTACCTGTCCCTACCTTCTCCTCACCCCCCTTGAATGTAGACAGAGCAGAGGAAAGGTGGCCTTATTGGAAGGTGACCTCTCTACATAACTTGTGTGTCCCTCTAACTCAACTCTTCCTGCCAAGTTATTTTTTCTCACCCTGAGAATTGATGTGATTAATTGACTAGCTGTTAAGTAGGTACTAAACAGTATTTTCTTGTCATAGATGGATCTGTTTGATCAGGCTAGTATTATTTCATTAGATGGAATGCCCCTAGAATTTTTGGGTCCTTGCCCAGGAACGTTGTTGATGTAGGTCACTCTTTCTACTTTACTGGTGACCTCCTCTTTTTATCTTTTAAAAAATGTTCCACTATTTATTGAGGTTGAGCATCACAAAATTGTTGAAAAATAAAATTATATGTAAATTATCCTTCATTCTGCCACTTTGAAAAAGGATGATATAGACATAGACAGTTACAAAATGGAATCCTTTTAGAAATTCAATAAACTTTAATAAAATTAAATGTAAATTAAGAGATTGTGGAAAAATGAAATTAAGAGTGAGACCTTTTAACCCACAGAATGACTGAAAATTGGGGAGGCTCAACACATTGGAAATACGCAATGAGATGAGATAATCAGTGTATGAGGAAATGAAGTGGAGAACCAAAGGAATAACTAGGTCTGCGAAATCAAGAAGTAAATTTTGTTTTCCCAGAAAATTTCTTTTTAAAAATAAGCATGCATTTTTGTTTATTTTCTCATTAGGTGTTGTTTATTTTCTCATTAGGTGTTGTTTAAACCCAGAACAACATTTGAGGCCCTCTGACATCGAATGGTATGTTTCAAAAGGAGCTTGCCAACAGCTTTACCAAAACATGCTTTTCCCAGGGAGACATATCAAGCAAAAATAACAGGGGTCATGTAACTTAACTTTCTAGCATTTCAACAAACATATTTAAGCTTTTTCTTCCTTTAAAAGAATGGAAACAATTGATACTGATATTCCATTGTGTTCATGATACCTCAAATTATCATACATTCTTAGATTTACATACTTAGCTAGAGGGTGTGGTTAAGGGAAGTTAAGTAGAAATTAACAGCACATGGAGCTTTGTGCATATTGTGTTAATTTAAGAAAGAAAAAATATATAGCCAATTAAAATCATTTTAGCAAATCCTGGGAAATTAGTAGTGATAGCACATTTTAGTTTTGATGATGTAATATTTTCCTTAAACTTCTGATTTTTTTTAATTTAAATTCAATTAACCAACATATAGTACAGACCTAGTTTCAGATGTAGTGTTCAATAATTTATCACTTGAGTAAACTTCTGAATTTTAATCCAAGTGCTTATACCCCACAGTAGCAGATATACCCAACAATGGACTCCTGTGGAGGAGAAGGCAGGAACTTCATCCTTGGGTGCTAGACTACTATGGTATTTTAGTAGTTGATTTGATGCATAAGTACTACCAAATGACAGGTGATGAAAAATGAGTAGTGAGCTTGTCAAATAGTGCATTACCCAGGTAATTAGCAGTAGATGTTGCAACCAACCACCCACAATCTCAATAGCTTAGTCAAACTGAAGATTTATTTTAAGCTCAACTTGTAGGCTGATAGTAGTATTCAAGGACCAGGACCATGATGATTTCCATCTTATAATGCCGGCGTCTCCTAGAGCTCCTCAGCATATCCTGGGGCATCTAGTGCATCCAAGTAGATAAAGAATGAGATTTTTCTTATACCTGAGCTTGGATGTGGAGCACAGTACTTCTACCCACCTGTTATTGTCCAGAACATATTTTCCTGACCATAACCTAAGTGCAAAGGAAGCTGGGAAATGTAGTTTCCCAATGTGCCCAGGAAAAGGAAACGGGACAGTAAGCATATGCCCATTCTCCCAAATAGCACTGTTTAAAAGAGATTTCTGAAAAAGGATGAATACAGCAGAAAGATCTGTAGAAATATATTTATATGAGTTTTTACAGTTCACTATATATATACATATATATTCTATGTCAATTAATAGAATATTTCTTTTTTTTTTTCTTTTCACAACCACCATGTTGTGTGATAGGCAAGGGATATATTATTGCATTTGTTTCACAAATTAAGAAACCAAGATTCATGGGGGAAAAGCAACTCTTTTTTTGTGCGGGTTGGGGGTGGGAAGGGAAGCAACTCTTAAAGTCATATACTTGGCAGAGCCAGGAAAAACAGAGGTCAGATAGATCCTTTGATTTCTGTCTGTCTCACTCTACGGTCTCCACAGAATCACCAGCTCACTCTCTAAAGCTCACTCACCTAAAAACAACTCTGGAAAAGGCCCTATGGAGTGTCTCTATTTAGAGGATAATTTAAGAATGTTTTCTTACCCTTTTCTCTTTCTATTCAAAGTGACCAGCCAATTTTATGAAGTGCATGGCCAGGTTTCTAGGTTGAGTGCCAAGTAATCTCTGTGGCTTGGTTCTGCTCTGAGAAGAGAATTATCTGTCCTAGATACAGAGCTGATGCTGCAGTGGGATAGATGGGCCAGGGAGAGCCCCTGCCTTCATCTGTTCTGTTGAGATTGCTCAGGTGAGAGCTAATCAAGGTCCCTTTTGATTTAAAATTATAGGGACTTTTGGGTATCTGGGCATATTGATACTGTCAGATAAGCCATAGACTTGGAGTTAATTTGGGTCCAAGCGCCATCCTTTCCCTGCTCTCTGACCTTCATCAACTCAACTTAGTGCCTGTAAGCTTGTTACTTCATCTGAAAACTGGATGTCATGATGTCCTTCTTAAGTAAGTCATAGGTGTGATGAAAGGATAAACCAGTTAGTGGATGTGGAAACATGTTGATTATGCAGTTGTATCCTGTGACTGGAATATGTAGCTGGTTTATTGGGGAGGCTCAACACATTGGAATTATACACAGAAAAAAGGCTTTTGTTCTTTTTCAAATTACCCTTTCAATCTCTGCTCCTAAACATACTCTCTTGAATTCCCCTTTCTCTTCTTTAATGATATTTTGGGACATTCCCGTCCCATTGGTGGTCATTATTGTTTATTAAAGAAGGCTAATGCAATATAAAACCATCAGTCTTGTAACCCATTACATTTTCCCCTGGCAGCCTCCCCTTCCAGATTCTAGCTCTTGTAGTATATTGGGGTTGAGGTGGACAGTGGTAGAGGAGGGCAAGGGGTTCCATGTCCAACTTGTCTATATTTGTAGTTCATTTTGTACTTTTGATTTTCTTGCTGACTCCAACTGGACCTCAATGACCTCTTTGTGGCCCCCTTTTTTTGAGTTATGTGTTTGTTCAGGGGATTCTTGGAAGGGACGTGTAGGGCCTCTCCAATGCACAAATCTCTGAGATATGAAAGGTCTGACAGAAACTCGTCCCTGCATCAGTCACCACCCATCAGCTCCCAGTGCCAGCAGTTCCCTACAGCTGGGGTCTTCTCTTGCTCTGGTTTTTCTCTGAGGTAAGATATGTGAACAAAATGGTGAAAGATCACCTACCATCCACAGTGTTCACTGAGCCCAGTAGAGCCTCATATAACCTTGCTATGACTGATGGCGAGAGTGCAGGTTAACGTACAACTGCACACTCTCTTCCCACTGCGTTCCTCTGTCTCTGGTTCTCTTCTTTCCTGGCCATATGGGTCAGGGACAGAGCAGCAAGTCCACTTCCTAAGCACATCTAACCGAGGAGTAAATTTCCCATCTCCCTTTCTTGCAGTTCCACATCCATCATTTTTATACTCATTTTCCATTATTTTGGTGAGACACTGCCTTCATAAGTAATTGCACAAAGTGACCGTGACTAATTCTTTTGTGACATACTCTCAAGGAAAGGGATATAAGTGGAAAGTCAGTTCTTTGAACACCGAGTTATTGCACAGAAGACAGGCAGGTAAATAAACAGTTTATTTTCAACTTATCATTGACTTTCAGGGATTGACTGTCATATTTAACCCTACTAGTTTGGGCAACTATAACCTTGCAGCAGTGATTTCAGCAGAGAATAGTATGCACCTCTGCATGTGGGAACGTGAGAGGTATGATTAATTTCTACCTCCAGTGGAGAGACATGGTCAAGTACACTGAGGAAAAGCAAAATAACTTGGGAATGTTTATGTTTCCATCTACTCTCCCTGAGGTACACTGGCTTTGAAGGCTCTTGCCCATAGGCTCTTATTATAATCTCTTGGAGAAATCTGCCTTTAATCTGGGTCCTTTATCTTGTACCCAAGACTGGGCAAGAAATTAACCATATACTCAGTATTTGCCTGTTTTCCACTTCTAAGGCCCCTGGAATGGATGCATTGATGAGTTCCATCCCCTGTGTAGCTACATCACTTTATGGGCTAGAACACGCATAAAAGCCATGATGGCCAGATTCCCTCAGGGCAGGATAGCTGCAGATGCCCAGGACTTGGTATGGCAGGGTGAGCCTGAGTATCCACGCTGACCTCCAGTGTGAGGTCTTTTACTCTTTCCCCTAGATGCCCACATTTTTCTTTGCTTGTGACTGGACACAGGCTTAAGTTTCTTTTATGTAATTTCTCCTGGTAACCATGACTCATCTCCCTTAACTCAGTACCAAGGGAAGGCTAGGAGAGCCTAATGGGCTACTGAGCTCTTTCCATCCCTCCTTCCAAGTCTGTTTTTTATACCCACCCCTGACTGTTCTGAAGTACCAGAAAACTCCTGCAAGCCAGATTTCAGCTGGACGTCCAACCAGCCCATCGTGGTTTACTAATGACTACTCTGATTTCTTACCCCTTTGCCCTAGCTTGATGTTATGATATTCAGTCTATCTAAACATAGCATAGTCTAGACAAAAAAGAGGTGTGTAGATGAATGTTCAAATAAATTAATCATAAATAAATAAACAACAAATCAATACAGAGGTAATACTGAACATATTACTCCCTCCATTTTCCCCTAACACTTAAAATAATATTTTAGACTCTTGTCATCATTGCCCTGAGCAATTGTGATGGTCTTCCTCTTTGTGATATTGTCGTCTTCAACATCTTCTCCATATGGTTGCTACATTATATTTGCTAAAATACAAATATGATATTGTTGCATTTGTACTTCAAACCTTTCACTTCCAGCCATCATTCATAGATCCCGTGTCTGTAGCATAAAAAACCAACCCTAGAGCTTCACTTTCATTGCCCCTCAATGCCAGACTCCAACCTGAGTGTGATCTCCTGACATCAGTCCTTATGCACTAAATTATTCATCTATAATCGACTAGTGCATTTCATGCTTCTACAGTTTATCCCCTGTAGTTCCTTCTACATTTCCCATTTCTATAGTGGTTGAAATTTTACTTAAGGTCAATTTTAACCTGCTTTTCGAAGCCTTTCCTACTGATCTCAGACCATTGCTTCCTCTTCTGTATTTCCAGGGTCCTTTATTCATGATATCATCATATCACCGATCACATCCTGATATATTTATATGGGCATCCCATATGCTTCCCCTACTGGACATGACCTCCATTAAGAGAGGCCCAGTATCTCCTTCGGCTTTGTACTCTAGATCACAGACAATTTCCAACACATTGTAGCTGCTCCCTAAGTATTGGGGAAATAAAGACATAGAATTATAAACAATCTCAAACCCAAAGATGAATCATCATTTGGAGATTTTTCAGAAACCTATCTGTAGCAAACCCTAATTCATTACCAGTGGAGTGCACATTACTAGTATTATGGAATGCGATTTGAAAATATGCGTCATGAATCTTAAAACATTCTTATTTTTTGAGCCAGAAAATTTACTTCTAGAGATCAGTTACCAAAAGGGAATCAGAAATGTTAAAAAAAAATTTTCAGTTATAAGTGATAGATACCAAGCCAAAACAACTTTAAAAAGTGGAAACAGCCTGTTGCTAGAGCTTGAAAGAATACTGGAGAAGGTCGCACATTGAAGGAAGAGTTGCAGCACTGAGGACCCAAGATCAGGCAGTAAGGAGCAGTATATTCCAGCCCTTTGCAGGACTCGCATCTGTCTTTCCACTCTGCTGGTTTTACTTGACTTCATTCTTCAGGTGCGTTTCCCTTGAGGGAGAAAATATGGTCCTGAGCAGCTACAGATTCGCATCCTCTCTGCTTTAGCAACTCCAGAGGTAAAAGAGCCTTTTCCCCCTATTCTCTTAGCATCTCTAGGACCACAAAAGATACTGGGTTGACCTACTTAGATCACAAGAACACCCATTGACTCATCACTGTTTGCAGGAGAGTTGGATGAAATGTTGGTAAGCCAAGACAAGGGTGCTAGAAGTTTAAAAACAAATGCACAAAAAAAAATCATGTATTTACTGTGAGTTAGAGGATTATGTTCAAGGAGATGCATCACATTATAATACTAAAAAATGGTAGAAATGTGAAAACAAGCAAAAAACAAATGCCTAAGTTAGTGGTAAGGTTGAATAAATTATTGTGTGCATACATTGAAACATACAACCATCTCCAATTTTTTTCTAGAATTTTTTAAGGCTATGGAAAGATGGCCATGATATTATAGTAAAAACAAAACAAAAAGATACAAAATATTTGCAGGAAATCCACCAACAATAATTGAAGTTAACTTTAAAGTATGAAACTATCCAGGTTTTTTATTTCTTCTTTGTAATTTTCTGGATTTTCCAAATTTTCTACAGTGATCATTAATTTTATAATTAAACAGCTTAAAATTAATGATAAAAGTCAGGAAATAGAAACACGATGGTTAGTCTTAGGACTGTAAGATGAGAATTTATAGTCCTAGCCGAGAAACTATATGAAATCACGGTATTATTTTCTCCATTACCATCCTTTTTTGAGGTCTAGTATAATTCTTGAAGCTTGGGAACACAGGACATACATGTCTGTGTTTATTATAATCTGTTTTAGGAGAATGGGGATATTGCCTGAGGCTCTCGTATAATTAATCTTTAAGCTAAGTCATCCAAGAATTAATATTCTGCAGGCAACATCTTCAGAAGCAAAGCCAAATTATCTATGATTGTTGACAGTGTGAATTGAGGTAAAGTTGAAAATCCAAATATATTTCATAGCTAGTAACAGTGCAGCCCTGGATTTCATTGTCAAATGGGAAATTCTTAAAACAATGAACATTTTAAAGACCAAGCTCTCATTTATTAATGTTTTCTATGTTTTCCATTGGGAGAGGTAAAGTCCAACCTCATGGAGTAACAGCATAAGGTCAAAGGTGTGAGAGCAGGTCAGAGGAATCTAGTTACTCTTCTGGCAAATCCAAGGCAGAGCTAAAGGGCTGCAGAAAGGAGGGGTGATCACCACAGAACATTAAAGAGGACTGGTTAGGTGCATTTTGCTCTTGATGAGATGAGTAAAGGATGATAATAAAAAATGGCAAAAGACTTCCACCTCTAAGATCTATAAATGGGCTGGATTTACCCTCCTACATGAATAAACTAAGAACCCTGGCCAGGGGCACCTGGGTGGCTCAGTCAGTTAAGCATCGGATTCTTGATTTCGACTCAGGTCATGATCTCAGGGTCTTGAGATTGAACTTTGCATCGGGCTCTGCACTGGGTGTGGAGCCTGCTTAGGATTCTCTTTCCCCCTCTGCCTCTCGCCCTGGCTCACACGCTCTCTCTCTTTCTCCAAAAAACAAACAAGCAAACAAGCAAACTGGCCAAAATATATGAAACAAATTTCTTAAGGTACTGAATATCAGATCAGGCAATGACGGACTGTGATCCCTAAGACTTGGGAAAAAAACTAGTTAACCTGACTGTTGACAAAATGGGCAAGCCAAAGGCTGATACTTTTAAAAAGCAGCACCAGATTGCAGAGTCTGGAATATGGGACAGGTCGTGTGCTATCAAAAATGATGGAGGCACAGAGACAAGTAAGACTGGGAAGACAGATGGTGATTCTTTAGCCTGGGATTTTCTCTTATTTTGGTTTTTCCCGTTTGTTTTGTTTCTGTGCTCTTCTGGGCACATTCTTCAACTTTAGGGATTAGATGAAGAGGCCCTGAAAGCAATGCATTTGTGGTCAAAGATCAGTAAATCCAGGACCAGGACAGATGAATTTAAAAAATGATACATAGACTGCTGACAACTGTACTTTTTAAGGGATATGAGTTCTGCAAGGGAGCTCAAACCGAAGCAGTTGGACATTAAGACAGGCCCATTTTCACTACAGAGTTGTCAAGTTGTATTTCATTCTTATGCCAGATCTTTGTAACTCAGACTGTAGCTAAAGAGTGGCAATTGTCCCCTGAGTTCCGGTAGTAAATCCCAGTATGCTTGAATGCCAGTATGCCTTCAATATTTTTAAATAATAGAAGTGAAAACCCTATGGGTAAGAAAGAATTCTCATTTGTTCTTGTTTGAGGCATTTTCTTCTTACCATTATCAATGACCTAAGTAAGAAGAAATTTAATAAGCTATTAAAATTATTTAAATATTCATAAAAAATAAGAAAACGTCTTTAGTTTCACATAAACATAATCATCCCTTTCTACTAAATGTGCGCTCATCTTTATGGCTTTCATTTGCTCATTTATAGCTGGGATTTCTGCCAGGCTTCTAGTGAAATAAGATGTGTTTATGACTAAGACTGAATTTCACAGCTTGAAAAAACTACAACTAGATACTTAAGGACCTTGTATCTGAAACTAGATACCTGAGAAATACCCTTCTATTGAACTTGACAAGTGAAGATTTACTTTCTAATCTTTCAGTGTGTCTGCGTGGGTGGATGGAGAGACTGAGCTCAGGCTTGACAGCCTTGAACACTGCGTGTCACAAAGGCCAGCTCCGAGCCCTGCTGTCACTCCACTGGCTGGCCGGCCAGTACTGTCACGGTGGGGTCCCAGTGGCTTTCATGCTGCAGAATTTAGAATGTAAAGGTGATTTAAGAGAACAAACATCTGGAGAGAGTAGCACAGAGTGTGCTAGGAATTCTAAGAGCCTTTTTTACCCTTTGAATTTTTCCACAGCCTTCATGAGACAGCAGTATGAAAAGAGAGCAGGAAAGGGACATTGCTAAGTTGGCCACGGGCTTTGGAGTGCGTGCTAAGGGGCAGGGACATAATGGCTGTTTTCTGAAGAGGACTTTGATAAGTTGTCCACTTAGGGATATATCTGACTGTCCTATATTTTGACCCAACAGAGAAGAACAAATGGTGGTTCTCTCAAAAGAAAGTAAGAAGATGTGACTTCACTTTAAATGATGAAAGCACTTGAGTGTTTTCTTTCAAGCTGTAGTTTGTCTTCGTTAGCAAATGGTCTGTAGATGACTTCTTAATATAAAAACCGAGAGGCACCAGTGTCAATGATCAAGAAAAACCAGTACCCCTGCTGTGGTTTATAAGTGAGGCAAATATTGTTTGGGAAGAGGAGGCTATGAGAAAAGGAAAATTAAAATAGAGGCATGGGAATAGTAATAGTAACATTCAGTGTCCTCAGAGAAAGCTCAGATGTGTAGTATTTGTTGAAAACAGATGGTATATATATATATGTTTTGTCAAAATGGCATATCATTTTGGGCAAGATCAGGAGGGCAACATGAAGGTTAAAAGAACTGAGTACAAGCTTTGGAAGCCAAACAAACAAATGCACGTTTCAAGGAAAACTATAGACATCTGTTTGTGCTTTGGTATCAAAGAACCTGCTGACTTAATGCAAATCACAATGGGTTGCTAAGCAATGCATGTCCTCATGCCAGTCAGGTGACTCTAATTCTTTGCAGAGTGCCTTTCTCTGTTTTCTGAAACTATGTGCTGCATTTTGTTATTCAAGGATACACGCATAGTATTACTGCTTTTTTCCCTTCCTTCCTTCCTTCCTCCCTCTCTCTTTCTTTCTTTCTTTCCCATTTAAGGCTATACTACCTTAAATTTATGTACTTTTCTTTTGATTTAAATATGTCTATTGCTTTCATAACTGGCCTGTAAAGTCCCTTGAGGAGAAGATAGAGAAATGTAGAGATGATATCAGAGATAATTTTCAGTAAGCTGATTAGGGAAATGGGGATTAATACTGCTGCTAATGCAATTTATGTGCAGAATTCCTCCTAACATACGTCCCTGGCATCTTCCAAAGTCACATGGTCTCCAGGGGACAAACCTCATATTGAGGAATTGGTTAATTTCATCTAAGTCACCAAAATTATGTGTGTAAGATTGTTCACCTATCCCATTGTTATCTTTCAGATGCCTGTAGGTCTTCAGTGAGAGCCCATGTTTCATTCTTTTTTTTTTTAAAGATTTTATTTATTTATTTGAGAGAGAGAGAATGAGAGAGAGAGCACATGAGAGGGGGGAGGGTCAGAGAGAGAAGCAGACTCCCTGTCGAGCAGGGAGCCCGATGCGGGACTCGATCCCAGGACTCCAGGATCATGACCTGAGCCGAAGGCAGTCGCTCAACCAACTGAGCCACCCAGGTGCCCGCCCATGTTTCATTCTTGATATTGCTAATTTGTGTGTCTTCTCTTTTTGTGCATCATTTTTTCTAGAGATTTATCAATTATATTGATCTTTTCAAAGAACCAGTACTTCATTTCATTCATATTCTCTACCATTTTTCTGTTTTCAATTTCATTGATTTCTTCTCTTAATTATTTCCTACCTTCTGCTTGCTTTGGGTTTATTTTGTTCTTCCTTTTTTACATTCTTTAAGTGGGAATTTACGATTATTGTTCTCGGCCCTAATGTATGCATTTTGTACTATCAATTTCTGTCTCATCCCTCTTTTAGTTGTGTCCCACAAACTTTGATATATTGTATTTTATTTTTATTTTATTTTTTTAAGTTTTTATTTTAATTCCAGTTAGCATACGGTGTTATATTAGTTTCAGGTGTACAATACAGTAATTCAGCACCTCTATACATCACCTGGTGCTCATCATGACAAGGGCACTCATTAATCCCCCTCACCTATTTCACCCATCCTCCCAGCCCCCTCCACTCTGATAATCATCAGTTCTCTATTTTTTAACTTTTGGAATTTCTTCTTTGACCATTGATTGTTTAGAAGCATGCTACTTAGTTTCCAAGTATTTGGAGATTTTCCTGTTATCTTTTAGTTATTTCTATTTTAATTCCACCCAGGCCACAGAATACTTTCTGTATGACTTCACTTCTTTTAAAATTGTTGACCTTCATTTTATGGCCCATGATGTGGTCTATCTTGGTATATGTTTCATGGACACTTAAATATATATTCTCTCCTAATTAGATGATGTATTCTATAAATGTTGATTACTTTCTGTTGTTTGATGGCATTGTTAAGTTCTATAGATTTGATGATACTCTGTCTAGTTGTTCAATCAGTGATTAAGAAGGGATGTTGAAATCTCAGGCTATAATTATGTATTTGTCTATTTCTCCTTTCAGTTTTATCAGCATTTACTACACATTTTTGAAGCGCTGTTGCTTGGTACATACACATTTAAGATAATTTTTTCTTAGTAGATTGATTCTTTTATCATTATTTAATGTACCTCTCTTTCTCTGATAATTTTCTTATTTCTGAAATGTCATTTAATATTAATCTAATACTAATAAAATCAGTCCTTGCTTCTTTTAGTCATGTTTGCATGAGATACCTTTTCCCACCCTTTTAGTTTCAACCTGACTGTATCTGTTTTATATTTGAAGTGAGTTTCTTGTAGTCTATAGTTGGGTCATATTTTTTAATACACCATGCCAGTTTATTTCCTTTAATTGGCATATTTACATCATTTACATTTAATGCAGTTATTTATATGTGAGGACTTAAATGTACCATTTTATTTTTAAATTTTTTCTTTGCTCGTTTCATTTTCCATTTCTCTGTTTTCCTGTTTTCCTGTAGTTTACTTGATTATTTATTTGATTTCCACTTTGACTTATTAATGGTGATTCTGAGTCTTTATCTTTGGTTACTTTAGTTGTTGCTCTAAGAGTCATATTACATATGTATTACTTACCACAGTCTACTGGTGTTATTGTTTTACCAGTTTGAGTGTAATATAGAAATCTTACCTCCCTTTTCATCCCTTTATGCTCCCCCATTTATAACATGATTATCAAGTATTCCTCTACATGCACTTAGAACCACATGAAACTGTTATAACTTTTTTTTAAATTTAGTTATTTATTTGAGGGAGAGAGAGAGTGCACACACAAGTGGAGAAAGGGGCAGAGGGGGTGGGAGAGAGAAAATCTCCAGCAGACTCCCCACTGAGCGTGGAGCCCGATGTGGGGCTTGATCTCATAACTCTGAGAACATGACCTGAGCCAAAATCAAGAGTCAGATGCTTACCGACTGAACCACCTACATGCCACATTGTGTTAAAACTTTTGATTCCACGGTCATTCATAATTTAGAAAACTCAAGAGGTGAAGGAAGATTTGTTTTTACTCATATTTTGGCTTATCATCTATTTTTAAACTTCCTGATGCTCCAGGGTTTCTTCTTTGCTCATTTTCTTTTTTTTAGAAAACTTGTTTTGCACACTTTTAGGGTAGATATGCTGGTGAAATTTTCTGGTTTTATCATATTATGGATTGAGAAAGCTGTTTATGACTTATGTGAATGGAGTGTGTGTGTGTATGTATGTGTGTGTCTTAAGTAAACCATGGTTAATTTTCATGAATTTTTTGTGTGCAATTGAAAATATGATTTTGTGATTCTGAGTTTAATATTTATATCAATAAGATATACCTGATTTGTTATGTTGTTGAACTCTTCTTTTTTTTTTTTTTAAAGATTTTATTTATTTATTTGACAGAGAGAGAGACAGCGAGAGAGAGAACACAAGCAGGGGAAGTGGGAGAGGGAGAAGCAGGCTTTCTGACAAGCAGGGAGCCCGATGCGGGGCTCGATCCCAGGACCCTGGGATCATGACCTGAGCTGAAGGCAGATGCTTAACAACTGAGCCACCCAGGCGCCCTGTTGTTGAACTCTTCTATAGGCATAACATTTTTTGGTTTACTTGATCTACTTTTGGAAAGGTATGCTAAAAGCTCCTAGTGATACTCAGTTTCACTCTATTTCTCCTGGCATTTTCAGATTTTTAAAATGAATTTGATTTTGCTAAATTATTAGATGCATAAATATTAATACCTCTTTTATATTCATTGAGAATGTCACCTTTAGCATTATAAAGTATTCTTATCTCTGTTTTAGTGTTTTGTTTGACATCTACTTTTTCGGTTATTAGGTTTAGAACCTTTACTTTCTTTTTTTGCATTTACATGTTTATCCATGCCTACATTTAAAAAAAAAAATTAGCTGTCTTTTCTTTATACATCACAGTGTTATGTTTTATTTTGTAAGCAAATCTTATTTTTTCTCCTTTAAGTAGGACATTAAACCTATTTGACATTCTGAAAATTGTATATTTATATGCACATGTATATATATGGTTTTGCATGATGCCATTTGTTTCGTTCTCTGTTTCTTTTTGTGTGTCTCTCTGTCTCTCTCACACACACATTTTGGATTCTTTTGGTGTATGGGAAAGTTTACATCTTTTGCTCTAATTGGTATCATTAAACTACTACTTTTTTATAATATGTTTATTCCATCCAATTTTTAGTTACTGTCTTTTAGTTTTGCATTATGAGCAATATTGAAATTAGCTAAAATTATCGGCTATCCATCATTTAATACGAAGTAATGTATTTTTATTCACAGTTCATAGTCATAAGGCAACCTGGGAACTTACTCTATTTTATTTCCACTCTCCTCATTTCTTTACTATTTTGTGGGTATTTATTCTACCTATAGTGTCAGAAAGTATCGTCATTATGTACTATCATCTTTTCCTTATAACCTTCATTTTTATTTATGTTTATAGGTTAAAATGTAATTAATGCTTATGTTAACACTGCTTCAGTCATTTTAATTGTCTGAACTTATTTCTTTATTTGATTCTTCAGGAAGGGCTTGTGAAAATAATATCCTCTGAGCTTTTATTTTTGAATATATGTTCACTTGCTAAGTTAGTTTCCTAGGGCTGCAATAACAAATTACCAGAAATTAGGGGCTTAAAACAACAAATCTATCCTCTCATACTTCTGGAATCCAGAAGTCTGAAATCAAGATGTCGACAGGGCTACACTCCTCCCAAAGGCTCCAGGGAAGAATCTTCCCTTGCCCCTTTTAGCTTCTGGTGGCTCATCATGTTCCTTGACTTGTGGTAGCATAATGACAATCTGTGCCTCTGTCTTCACGTGGCTTTTTTCATGTGTGTCTTTGTGTCTTCTTGTTTGTCTCCTTTTAAAAAAAAAAAAAGAAAAGAAAAGCAGACTGCTACATGCTGCACCTCATTTGGATGTGTCTGGAGTCTTGGAAGCTTTCTATGTTCTCCTAAAAAATGGACCTTGAGAATTTGATTGGAGGTTCTAACTTGGGAGCGCAGCTACTCATATACCTTTGACTGAAGAACAGTCTTTCTTTGTTGCAGAAGGACTTCCTCTTTGAATGAGTGCATAGCTTCAGGAGGGATGCTTATGGAGTGGTGAGGGAGGAAGGGGACACATGCCAGCCAGATGAGCTGAATCAACACTGGTGATCAATGGGGTGACAGATGTCACAGCCAGATTGCCCTCACATCCTTGTTTGCCTCTTAGAAGAACACTTATCATTGAATTTAGGGCCCACCCTAAATTAAGTTATAGATTTTGAGATCTTTAATTTAATAAATCTGCAGAGACCCTCTTTTTAAATAAGGTCGCATTCCTAAGCACCAGAAGTTATGACTTAGAAATATCTTTTGCAGGCCACTATTCAATCACTGCAGTCCACCTTCAGGCCCACAGACTTTATTTCTGTCCCATGTGCAAAATACACTCCCCCCAACACCCCCCACACCAAATCTCAACCCATTTATTATAACATCAAGTCCAAATCCCAAATCTCATCTAAATACCATCAGCTCAATAGGTACCAAATATCATCTCTTAAATCATCTAAATCAACTATGGATGAGACTCTGGGTATGATCCATTCTAGGGAAAATTCCCCTCCATTTGTGGACCTGTGAAACTAGAAAACAGGTTGTCTGCTTCCCAAATAATGGGAGAGCAGTTATTGATTAAACATGCCCCTTGCCATACAGAGAAATTGGAGGCAATAAAGGGGTCACTGGTTCTAAACAAGTTAGAAACCCAACAAGGCAAATTCCATCATGTTTTAAGACCTGGAAGTAATCCTCTGTGGTTTGAAGTTCATCCTTTGGGCCCACGGAGGATTTGCCCTCTGGGTCCACCACTCTGGCTTCTGCCTCTGCACCCACATTTCTGCTCTTGGAGATGGTTCCTTTTTCTCAAAGGATATTACATGTTTGTAGGTGATTAGCTCTGTCAGCCTGTTTCCTGCCTGTACAGTTTTTGAAATATGATTGCCCTCTTTCACTTGGTCCTGTCTCTGTCCCCTTCAGTCTGAGCCAGCAATGCTTTTGCTGATCATTCGTTCTCAAAAAACATTGTGGTTCTCCCATGTATTCTATGGGGATCTATTCCATTAGACAAGAGGATCTTCCACAAATCCTTCCTTGGTAACTCCATATTTTTTTCTGACTTCTGTTGAGAGGGTTGAGTGGATCCACTAGTCACCTGCCTAGTCTCTTCACTAAAAGTTTATCCAGGCAAAATGTGGGATCCTCCATCTAGTGCATGCTTTTCCAGCAGTGGATTTCTTAATTTTAGTTCATTTGCAAAAACCTCCCAAATCAGCAAGTATTTGTTTTGCTTAACAGTTATTTCCTTAATTTAATTCATTCCTCTCATTTTTACTCTAAGTATCAAGGAGAAACCAGGCTATGCCTTCAACACTTTCTTGTAAATCTTCTCAGCTAAATGTTTTTTTTTTCCCCTGTTCTGCTTTGAAAACAACAGTAGAGCACAATTCAACCAAATTTTGTAACACTTTATAACAAGGATCGCCTTTCCTCCAGTTTCCAGTAAATAACATGTTCCTCATTTCCTCCTGAGACCTTATAAGAAGCACTTCCAGTGTCTGTATTTTCACCAACAATCTCTTCAAGGCAATGTAGGTTTTTTCTATCATGTATCTCAAAATTCTTAAAGCTTCCACTCATTACCCAGTTTCAAAGCCATTTCCACATTTTTAGGTATTTGTTGTAAGAGCATCATACTTCCAGGTACCAAAATCTGTATTGGTTTCCTAGGGCTGCCATAAACAAAATATCACAAACTTGGGTATATTGAAACAACAGAACTGTATTCTCTCACAGTTCTGGAGACCAGAAGTCCAAAATTAAGATATAAGGAGGGCCAGCCTCCCTCCAGAGCTCTAGAGGAGAATCCTTCTTTGCCTCTTCTAACTTCTGGTGGCTCCTAGAGTTGCTTGTCTTGTTGTAACAAATGACAACCTCTGCCTCCACCTTCATAAGATATCCTTTATGTGTCTCTGTGTCTTCATAATATCTCTTATGAGGACATTTGTTATTGGATTTAAGGCCTAATCTTAATCCAGGATTATCTCATCTTGAGATCTTTTACTTAATTACATTTGCAAAGACTCTGTTTCCAAACAAGATCACATTCACAGGTACTAGAGGTTAGGACTTGGACCTATATTTTGGGGGCCATTATTCAACATGCTACACATAGATATATTAAAATTCCTTTGTTAACTGTTTCTTTTCATTAGAGTTTTTTTTTAATATTTTATTTATTTATTTTTGCGAGAGAGAGAGAGAGAAAGAGTGAATGAGCGGGGGAGCGGGGTGGGGAGGCAGAGGGAGAAGCAGGCTCTCTGCTGAGCAGGGGCTCTGTCCCAGGACCCTGGCATCATGACCTGAGCAGAAGGCAGACGCTTAACCGACTGAACCACCCAGGCACCCTTCTTTTGAGTTTCTTAACTCCATCCTTTCCAGACATAAAGTAGAACTGTTTAAATTTTTTTTTTGACAATATCTCATTGTCTTTTCTTTGTAAGTGAATCAATCATTTGGCCTAGATGCCCAAATGATTCTTTTTCCTTTAAAATATAATGATTTAAGTAAAATATATCTCAGTGTCGAGCATTTTGTGTCAATTTTCCCAGATATATAGTATATTCTTTTAGTATAGTACTTTTTTAAAACTAAAAACTTGCTTGGATTAAAAATTGTATTATATTTCTTATTTTTCTACTCCATTGCTTTAATTTTCTTTTTCTTCATATTACATGTATTTTGGAGTTTTTTCTTACCCTCCATATCTGCCACATTCTCTAGATTCATTTCCTCTCTCTTAATTTCTTTTTCATTTAAAAATTTTCTTCTTTTAATCTTCTACATATTTTAAGGCACTTTGCATGATGCTTAGTTTTCTAATATTTCTCCTAGGTTAGTCTCCACTTCATTTTTCAAAAAAACTATTTCTGTCAGCTCACTAGCCCACATCATCTGGTTGAGTTTTCTGGTTCTGACTTAGGCTTTTGTTTTATATTTTCTACATATTTTTAATATAAAGAAATAAAAGATTAAAAAATAGTAAAAATTAAATCTTAATTTTTATTGTATTTTTTCAAAAATTAGTTTATAATTTTCATCTGTTTTGTAGCCAAAAATCTCTGGAGTTTCCTCTTTTAATGCAAGAATGTAATTTTGCTTCTATAATTTCCTCTCTTTCAAAATTTGAGGAATTGAACAATGGATTTTGAAAAAATGTTGAGGCAATGAGGTCAGTGACTATTATCCTATTGTATTTAATGACTCAGAATTTCATAGGATTTAAAAAAATCTGAATAGTCATATGTCACAATATGTACACATGTGTTTGTTTACAAAGAGGATGATTGAAAACCCAAACATCCTTGATCTAGTAATGCATTAAAATGACTTATTTTGGTTATTGCTTGTGAGCTTTCCGTTTTGTACCAGGCTATTTATTTACTTACTTACTTATTTATTTTAAGTAGGCTCCATGCCCAGCATGGAGCCCAACATGGGGCTTGAACTCACGACCCTGAGATCAAAACCTGAGGTGAGATCAAGAGTCGGATGTTCAACTGACCGAGCCACTCAGGCACCCCCCCCCCCCGCCCAGGCTTTTTACATATGCCAAATAAGATTTTCTCAGCAAGCCTGCAAAAAGTTGTTATTTTTTATCCATTCTCTCTATAGAAGATGCCTTTAAGTTTGGAAATACTAATAACTTAGCCAAGATAACATAGCAAGCGGGACAAAGCTCAGATGTGGTTCCAAAATCCAATCCTCTGAGCCACTCTTAGAAAGCTAGTTGCCTAGGTAATCCTCAGTTCTATTACAACAATGCAAGATACTATTTTAGAAATGATTTCTTCTTTTCCAGAGTAGTCCATCCAGCATTCTGGGGCATTACCAAATATTTTATACAGGTAGTATGCTGGTCTGACTTAGCAAGGTCTGGCAACATAAGATTACAAAAGAAGTTTTATAAATACACACACTCACACTAACAAAGAGCAATTATGTAGGTGACTAACACTAAAAAAATTAAGAGGCAAATTTCAATCTTAACTGTCTAGCAGCATGTCAGGTTTACATTCAAATGCATCTTCAACCTGACCACTTCTCAGCACCTCCACAGCTATCACGGGAAATCCAAGCTACCTTCATATCCCCTTCGTTTTCTGCACTAGCGCCCTGAATGGTCTCACTGCTTCCACTTTTGCTGCTATACAGTTAATTATCCACATGACAGACAAGGGCATCTTCAAGAACATAAAACAGATCACGTCAGTCATTTTTCAAAACTCTCTAATGGCTGTTCTAATTGACAATAAAAGGGAAGTCCTTGCACTAATCTAACTGGATTATTTGTCTTTTATTGTTGATTTGTAAGAGTTCTTCATGTATTATGGATGTAAGCACTATATCAGAATTATGAATTGCAAATATTTTCCCCCCTTCTTGGGTTTCTTTTCACTTTCTTTATGGTGTCCTTTGAAGTACAAAAGGTTTTAATTTTGATGAAGTCTGATTTATCTATTTTTTTCTTTTGTTGCTTGTGCTTTTAGTGTCATATCTAAAAAGGCTTTGCTTGGGGCAACTGGGTGGCTCCTTGGGCTAAACGTCTGCATTGGGCTCAGGGTCCTGGGATCGAGCCCTGCATCAGGCTCCCCACTCAGCGGGAAGCCTGCTTCTCCCTCTCCCTCTGCCTGCCGCTGCCCCTGCTTGTGCTCTCTCGCTCTCTCTCTGTTAAATAAATAAATAAAATCTTTAAAAAAAAGAAGTCTTTGCTTAACCCAAAGTCATAAAGATTTACTCTTATATTTTCTTCTAAGATTATTATAATTTTTTCTCTGAACATTTGGTGTATGACCTATTTTGAGTTAATTTTTGTGTATGGTGTAAGAAAAGAGGTATAACTTAATTGCTTTGCATGCAGATATCCAGTTTTCCCAGTACCATTTGTTGAAGAGACTGTTCTTTCCTGTTGAATTGTCTTGGCATAATTGTCATCATAAATGTAAAAGTTTATTTCAGGATTATCAATTCTGTTTCATTGTTCTATATGTTTAATTATGCCAGGACCTGTCTGTGACTGCAGCTTTATAGTAAATTTTGCTTTTGGGAAGTATAAATCCTCCAACTTTGTTTTTCTTTTTCAAGGTCATTTTAGCCATTCTGCATTCCTTGAATTCCCTTATTAATTTTATTATCAGCTTGTCAATTTCTGCAAAAAAGCCAATTGAGATTTTAACAAGGATTGGATTGACTCTATAGATCAAATTATGGAAAACTGCCATTTTAAGAGTACTGAGTCTTTTGCTTCATGAACATGGGATGTCTTTCCATTCATTCAGGTCTTCTTTAATTTCTTTTAAAACAATATTTTGCAGTCTTAAGAATATCAGTTTTATAATTCTTTTGTGAAGTTTATTCCAAGTATCATCCTTTTTAACATGCTATTATATAGAATTGTTTTCTTAATTTAATTTTCAGATTTTTTGTTGTTAGTGTAGAGAAATGAAATAGATTTTGCATACTGAACTTGTACCCTACAACCTGGCTAAAACCGATCATATATTAACTTTAGTAGTTTTTTATAATGGATTCCTTGTAAGTTCCTATATACAAGATCATGTTATCTACAAAGAAATATAGTTTTACTTCTTCCTTTCCAGTCTGGATATCTTTTATTTCATTTTATTGCTTAATTGTCCTAGATAGGGGCAATACGATGTTAAATAGAAGTGGTGAGTCAACATCCTTAGGGCAAAGACATTTAGTCATTTACCATTAATTGCAACATTTGTTGTGAGTTTTTTATGTATGGGTCATATTTTCTTGTTTTTTTTTTTCTTGGATACTTAACATTTTAGATAATGTAGCAATTCTGCATACTAATAACCTCCTCTCAGGCTCATTGTTGTTTGCTTATTTGTTTAGTGGCTTGGTGGGACTATTTTAGTGAAGTCTATTTCCCCAGCAGGATGTACCTTGTGATGTAATTCTTCAGAGGGTGCAGCCTTGGGCATGCACACATTCACCCTGGGATGACAGTGGCTTCAGCAGGACTGTTGTTTCTTTTCCTGGTCTCTCTTAAGTTCTCTGCTTCAGTTGTATTTACATGCAACCGTTTGGCTTCATTAATTACTGGCTGATTTTGCTGTTGGTTTCAATATTGCCCTGAGGCATAAATTGCTCCACAGTCTGATCCCACTACAGTCTGTCTCTTTTGCAGAGGTAATCATTTCTTTCTTTCTTTCTTTCTTTCTTTCTTTCTTTCTTTCTTTCTTTCTTTCTTTCTTTCTTTCTTTTCTTTCTTTCTTTCTTTCTTTCTTTCTTTCTTTCTTTCTTTCTTTCTTTCTTTCTTTCTTTCTTTCTTTCTTTCTTTCTTTCTTTCTTTTCTTTCTTTCTTTCTTTCTTTTTCTTTCTTTCTTTTTCTTCCTTCCTTCCTTCCTTCCTTTCAAGACAGAGAGAGCGTGCATGCACAAGTGGCAGGGGAGGGAGCAGAGGGAGAGGGAGAGAGAGAGAATCTTAAGCAGGCTACACGCCCAGTGCAGAGCCCAGCTCAGGGCTCTATCTCGGGACCCTGAGATCATGAGCTGAGCTGAAATCAAGAGTCCAACACTTAACCGACTGACCACCCAGGCACCCCTGCAGAGGTAATCTTTGAGGCTAGTTTTTGAGGTTTGTTCCAACCCTATGATGTCTCTTCTTAGCCATCTCCTTCCTTGATTCTCTGTGATACACATCTAGCTGATTTAGAATTTAGCTTGCTGTTCTTATTCAGCAACCAGCTTCTTTGTAATTGATTACCACTAAAATCTCCCTTGGTTTGGGTAGCGCCCTTAGTGTTGAACTATCCACATTCTGTTCAAAATAAAATAATTTCCTTTGGGGAGAGCTTTAGAGCTCTCTGTTCTTACAACCTGCCTGTTCCGCTGAGCCAAACCATTACTGATCCAGAGCTAAGGGTACAAAATGTGTACCACTTCTCTCAGAGTGACACCTCTGTTTCATGAGCAGAGTACTAGGCTAAGACACCATCCTCTCGTCTTCTTGATTTACTTCTTCCAGGATAGAACCTCCACCCAAAGAGTGACCTGGGGTGATGGTGATTAGAGCTCCAATATTGTAGCCTGCCAAGGCTGGAGTGAGTGAGGCTCTGCCCTGGAAGTGGGAGCTGGGTGGAGAAGGAGATCCCCCAGGTCCAGCTGATCTTTCATGGAACAGAACCTCTGCAACTCCAAGCTGTTGGGATTGAGAAATGCTGGTAGTCTCTCTCTTGAGGAGATAACATTGTCCTGAACTGGGGCTTGGGAGGAGTAAAAGCTCTGTGTTCTTGACTGCATCCTATCAAAGTGGAGCTTCCATCACACTGAGCTGGGAGGGGGATGTAGGGAGGAGGCTTTGGTTCAAATGCCACAGACTCACTCTACTGATTGAGATTTGGTAGTTTTTCTTGGAAAAAAGATTTATATATATATATATATATATATATATATATATATATATTTTTTTTTTTTTTAATTTGATGCATGTCCTTAGAACAATTTCTGGAGACTTTAAATGGTTGCTTCAAAACTGTGTGTGTGTGTGTGTGTGTGTGTGTGTGTGTGTGTGTGTGTGTGTGTGTATAATTTTCATCAGTTAATGGTTTTTCACTGGAGAAAGGATCCACAAAACTCATCTCCTTATGCCAACTTTCCAGAAGTCATCTAGAAATTCTTAATAAACTTATATTTTTTGTTTGTTTTTTAAAGATTTTATTTATTTATTTAAGACAGAGCAAGAGAGAAAGCATGAGCAGGGGGGAAGGGCAGAGGGAGAGGGAGAAACAGGCTCCCCCCTAAGCAGGGAGCCGGATGCTGGACTCAATCCCAGGACCCTGAGATCATGACCTGAGCTGAGGGCAGACACTTAACCGACTGAGCCACCCGAGCACCCTGAATTTGTGTTTTCATTTGAAGCCTCATGGGTCAGTGGAGGATGGGCTAGTGAAACCTTCCCTCAGACATCCCCACCTTTTGTCACCTCCTGGCTTCCGCGCGAGAACTGAATCTCTACCCCTGGTGCTCTGTGCCCCACACAGCCTCTCCCTCCTCGTACCCATCCAGCAACCAGTGCTGCCTTCCACCCTGTGGAGCATGGACCTGGCCAGAGGCACAGACAGGGCTGGAGTCAGGTGAGCGTGCCCATGACCTTCTAGGACAGGACCTGGCAATGCCTATTCATGCCACAGGCCCATTCAGAGTCAACTGAGAAAGGCCAGGCCTTTCAGTCATCCCAATTCAAGTAAGAACTGACTGTGTCTCAGTGTGAAGGTTGAAATCCCTTTGGAGTTGCTCGTCTGTGACCCATGGGAAGTGAGACGCCTGACGTTACTTCCTTACTCTCAAAAGTCGCATTGGTTTGGTCACTGGTGGGAGATGGAATAGGCAGCCAGCGGGCCACATGTGCTTTCAACCTTAGGCCAGGCTCCCAGGCACCTGTGAGGGTTTGCACTTGTATGGCCAGGATGCCCTTATGAGAGGAAATGTGACGTAGCAAAAAAAGAGAAGAAGGAGAAGGAGAAGGAAGGAGAAGGATGGCAGGTTGAGAGAGACCATGGAAAGACACAGTTTTATATTCTAATGCCATTAAGAGCACTTTTTTTTCCTGCTCTTTTGACCTCAAGGCCCCACATTTTCATTTTGCACCAGGCCCTGTAAATTATGTCGCTGTGTCTGTCTTTAGACCTTAGCTAACACCACTTTCCCTCCTCCCTTCTGCATTTACCTGGTGGTCACTTCCAGTTATCCTTCTTGGATAACCGGTAACTGATAACTTGCACCAGTTATCAGGTCTTGGCTTCGAAGTCACTTCTCAGAATCTTTCTCTCCAGTTTCGATGAAGTCCTCCCAAGTGCTCCAATACAGTCTCTCTTTCCCTGATCTAATTACCTGTATATAAGTGTCTATTTGCCCAGTTCTATCGCATCAAAACTCGTGAGGGCAGAGACTGTTTTCTTGTTCATTGTATCTCTAGGTTCTCTCGCAGTGCCAGACATCATGTGTTTAATACTAGCTGTTTAATCATTGTTATAGAGATAATGAAGACTTTCGGATGTGATGTCTGGGCTGATTTCTGAAAGAGGACAAGGAAATGATAGGAGATAAGGTGAGAGGAGTGCATTAAGGCGCAGAGGAGGTTTAGCATAGCCAGCCTATCTGAGGGGCAAACAGTTATTTCAGGGAACCGGAATGTAGGACACAAGTTGGTGTGCACAGCGATGCCTTGTGCATGGTGTTAATAGGATTGGACCCCAGCTGGAAGGTAATATGGAGCCACTGGAAGGATTTAAGATGTGAAGTTAGTACGGCTTAGTGAGGTCACTCTGAGCCTAATGTAAGAAAGCCTGGCTATTGCAGTCACTCATTCAGGGGAGAAAGATGAAGGCCTGGGTTAGGGCAGTTGGGTTCTGAGGAAGGAATAAGTTAGAGCGGCCCGGAGGCAGATTAGTGGACTTAGTGACTGATGGAACGTGGAATATGAAGAAGGGATGACTGTAGGTATCCCAACTCAGGTGTCTGGGTGATGGAGGTGCAGTGAGTCAGGGTAGAGGCAGAGAGGGAGGAGCAAGTGTGAGGTCAGGAGCCTAACGGGAGATGAGGATGTGGTTGTATGTACACTGACTGAGGTGCCTTTGGGTCATGCAGGAGGTGAGATGGCTTTAGTCCCGACTAGACATGCATAGCAGTAGGGACCCAGGAGCTCGGTACACAAGTACACAATAGGAAAATGGGTTTGGGACATGGGTGTGGGTTTTGTAATGCTGTTTCTGTGGGCGAACACATGAGGAGGAGCAAACAGCAAACTTAGAAATGGGATTTGGGGACATAATGTATAAATTGGAGTCAGTCTATATTTGAATTTTTAGTTGACTATTAGGGTTGACATTGAGAGCAGTATAAACGTGCAGCACTGCAAATAATAACGGTAGTAAAATCATACTGCAAAAGTTCCAAACAAGGGGGGCTTAGAAACTGCCCCTCCAGCTCAGTCCTCAGCTTCTTTCATCTCTTCATTTTTTTTCCGGATTTATGCCTGTATAAAAGCAATCACATGCTTGGTTCAAGTTTTTTTTACTTTTTCCGATGCTCCTCTTCATGAGAAAGAAGTGTTTTCATGTGCCTTGTTTGCAGTGAAATGATCCTCTTTGCCCTGGAAACATTTGAACATGGTATTAAGCCAGGTACCTATAAGGTCGCAGACTCACCTTCCAGTGTGTCATCCCCACCAGCACTGCTGCACGTGTGTGAACATGCGCACACACGTCACTTACTTCCGATCCATGGTCTGTATTCAGTTCTTTCAGTGCTGAGAGTCCGCAAACCTCCGAGTATTTGGCCATGCTATTCCCCCTGTTAGGATTTCTTTTCCTCCTCCACCTGGAGGCCCATCTTTCTGGCTAATCCTTACCCGTCGCTCAAGAATCAGCTGGCTTGATGCTCACCCTTCCTCATAGGCATCCTCACCATCCTCAGACTGATGCAGCGATGCTGGGTTTTCATCCCACCATTTAGCACTGCAGTGGCTGGTTTTCCTCCACATGTCCTCTTCCGTCTGCTGGGCATTGTGAAAGTCAGGGCTGCTCGGTGCCTGGTCTTGCCTAGGAACTAAATGAGGGCGTGACCCCGTGATGCTGCACAAGAGGCTCTGGGTGAAGGGTACGGAAAACTTTCAAAGTGCTCCTGGAATGAAGGCACAGAAAGTACAAGAAGAAAAAAGCCAGCAGGAAACTAATAAATGTGCTCGGGATAGTCCACTAAACTTCTGTACCCTTTTCAGAAAAAAAAGGGGGGCGGGCTTGATTACACAAAAGCAGAAATTGCTAGAATTGATGGGCCCAGATCCCATTTTATTCCCCAGGAATAGAGTGTTAAATTTCTTTGTAAGAAAAGCAGTGGGGAGCCCTATCTGCTGATCATATTTATGGGGAGTTTTTTGCAGAGATGTTCTTATGACTTATCATTTATCAGTTGCTTCTTATGAGCAAGCAGTTCCCACTCTAACCAGGCATCAACAGCCTGGTGGTTCGCAGCTGAAGATAAGGTCACATCTACAAGTCTGAGAAGGAAATGGGCTGTCTCTGTTTCCCTGTAAGGTCACCTGGACATTTGCTACCGGGGGCTGCCGTACCTGATGTGTGGTGATCAGTAAACCACGCACTGAAGTCATGAGCTTTATCTCCTCAAGGCACTCACAAATGACTCATCTTTTCACAACCACCTGTAGCAAATCAAGGGTAAAGTAACAGCCTCACTGGTAAAACCACTTAGGATTACCAGGGAGAAGAAGGGTTTCCCTTGGCTGCAGGAGATTATACTTCGAGAGGGCAGAGTTGAAAATCGTAAGGCATTTGCAGATTCGGCCTGCATGGCATTGTTTTCTCAGCACAAGCTCCTGGAGGATGTTTCCAGGATGCAGAAATCAGTATCTCAGGTTACATAGCCCTTGATGACCTGGGTCAAACACCTGTCATGAGGAGGTTTACTTTTTAGTGCACAGTATTGTCATGCAAATCCCTCTGCACACTGTGCTGCTCACCATTTCAGATCATCTCCCTCTGATCAAACAAACCAAATGCTGTTGTCAGATTTGTGTGGGGGTTGGGGGGCAGGAGAGGGGAATGAAGATTTCTCCCACCTTCTGCTACATTCTCCAGTGTTATCTTTTTAATTGCTTTAGAGTGAATGGATAATATATTTTTTTTGCGGGGGGAGTGAGATCTGTAAATCTCCACATTTCACTTCAGCACCAAACCGATGTTACATAAGAAAAATCTGCAATCAATCGTATGAGTGGAAATTAGAATGAATGCTGCATACAACATTCTATAAAATGGTTTTGTCCTTCCTGTGGGGAATACGTTGACCAAAATGACCTGAATAGATGCTTAAATGGAAAACATCACAAGCAATAGTCAGCCATGTATTGGATGGAAGATAGGAGGAGAAAACTATAGGATCCAAGCAGTAATTTTAAAACCAAGGACTTACAGGTGAATGATCACTCAAAGAAAATGATTATGTCCAGATAGAAAACTACATATTTAACTCCGAACAAGGCTGTTTTAAACTTTCTCCTTGAAGTAGAATAATATATGGCTGAAAAATGATTTTGAGAACTACCCCCATGGAATAACAGTAGAATCCATCCACACCTTTCTGCCTCAAGTAAACATAGGCCCAGTGGATTTGGGGACTTGCCTCCAAATCTGTTTTTATTTTACAAAATACTTGTTATCAACACTCAAAGCATAAGCCACAGTTCAGTCTCTTGCACTTAGAATAAAGAAAACACCCTTTCCCTTTCAGATGATGCAAGCAGTAAAGGTAGGCTGCCCTTATCAATAGAGCGAGGATCCCATGCTTCTGAGTATCCCAGGCATTAGAAATCTGTGTATGGCAGCACAAGATGCATTCTGCCAAACATGAATGAACCTGCCAGCCTTCACAAGCCTAGAAATATCTAAAGCTATTCCTAGCAGACATTCAGGAGCAATTAAAATTTCTGAGGGCTTTGGAAATACACATTTTTTTTTTCAGTTATCTCGCATGGGATGTGTGCAGTGGCAAAATCCTACCCTCTCCTTCCCAGCTCCCTGGCTACCCACTCCCAGGCTAAGAGAACTTCTCTGGAGAAGGCTTACACTGCCCTCAAGCCCTTGGTCTAAGCAACGTTTCAAGAGAGTCATGAGAAAAAAGTCAACATGAGAATAGCTAAGAGGTTTCTCATGTCCCCAGACCCTACCCTATCACCTGGTCTAATGGTTTGTGGTAAAACTGGATAACTCTACAAGTTTTTGCCAATTTGAGTTCAGTAGACTGTGTATATGGTGACAAATCCTGACAGGATCCTGGAAATGTCACTCTTCTTTGGGAGGTAACTTAACTTATGGGAAATAAGACTACCCAATCATGACTATTATTTCAGCTCCTGTCATCAAGTTGGTAGCAGGAACCCCAATGGGAATTTGATTCAGCTCTCTGTTTTCAGAATGAAAAGTTATATTAGCTTCATTTAAAAGAGAGATTGGGATCATTTAGCCAATGCAGAGGACATGATAATTAGAATAAGAAAATTCACTTATTGGGGTGCCTGGCTGGCTCAGTCAGTAGAACATGTGACTTTTGAACTTGGAGTCGTGAGTTCTTTTTTTTTTTTTATGTTATGTTAATCACCATACATTACATCATTAGTTTTTGACATAGTGTTCCATGATTCATTGTTTGCGTATAACACCCAGTGCTCCACGCAGAACGTGCCCTCTTTAATACCCATCACTAGGCTAACCCATCCTCCCACCCCCCTCCCCTTTAGTACCCTCAGTTTGTTTTTCAGAGTCCATAGTCTCTCATGGTTCGTCTCCCCTTGGAGTCGTGAGTTCTAACCCCATGTTGGGCATAGAGCTTACTTAAGAAAAACAAAGTATTTCCCAACTAATTCCCAAAAGAATCTATTCACTTAAAAAAAAGAAAAGAAAAGAAAATTCACTTACTGGGTGATTACAGAATGCCAGGCAATGTGCATGAGGCACTTATTATATATACCCACTTTTCAGATAAGGAGACAGGCTTAGGGAAGACATGTCACTCCTCCAGGGTCACATGGACTGAAACCCGGAAATTCTGTGGAAAAATTCAGTCAGGCAAACACCAAAGCTACCTCCATATAGATATTGTTTATTGGCCCCAGCAGCCCCCATCTCTACCCCCATTATCTGGAAGCATCACCTCTAATTTGCTGGTACAATCATCTTTCCTCTTTCAATGGAACAAAGGGATTCTGGTGGAGGCTGCCAGTCATAGTCGTGCACCTTCTGAGACACAATGGTGGGTGTAGACTCAGTGCCAGGCAGTCGGAGCGCCTCTCTGGGACTTCAGCTCTCCTTAGCCCCTCTCCGGTGGCGAAGCTGTGAGGACAAGAGCCATCAGAGCCAGACTGAAGAGCTTGTGGAAGAAACTGGCTTATAGGAGATAAAGGAGACACCCCCTTCCCTTCCCCCCCCACAGAGAAACAGGGACTTGCAAAGAGGGCACCACTGTTCCCAGTGTCTCCGAGGCCTGGCTCCAACACAGCGACTGGTAAAGTCCTCTTTGTGCCTAAATTTGGTCAGGTTGAGTTTCTAGTATGGTTCCTAACCAGGATCTTTAAGGGGAAGAACTATGGATTTTGTTTTATTTTTTGTCTTGTTTTCATCTTCTAATACAGTGTTTAGCATAGAGTAGAAACTCAAAATAAAAACATAAAAAAGAAGAAAAGTAGCCTAGAATACTCACTGACCCTGGCCTCCTCTTTCTTGAATGAATATTCAAGATAAAGTAGTATGCTAAATACACTAATAATTGGAGGAAAACAATTACTTCTAAATGGAAATGAGAAATTCGACTTTACAGAGGAAAGGTTAGGCTTACATTCTTTTCTCTCTCTGCAAGCTTTTATATAAGATAAAGGAGGTCTTCAAGATAGGTTTCCAAAGAGGCAGAGGAGGCAATTGGTAAAAAAATAAAACAAATCCAGGTAGGAAACTTGTGTCAGGATGTGGACACTCTGTTTTATGATAAGAATCAAGTCACTGGGAGAAGAGAAGTAAGTTTTATACACTGAATATTATAATAGCTGACCTTTTTTGAATGCTTACTGTGAGGCCAACAACATAAGGTATATAATGAAATTTTCACAATCCTTTAATCAGGATTCCAAATAGCAGTTTCCTCCCCCAGTACAGCAAACAAGAAAACTGAAAGCGAGCCTTTAACAAAGTAGCTTAAGGGTGCTTTTTAGTCAGTGGTGGGAATGGGTTACTGTACCATAATCAAAGTCCATGGCCCGTGGATTTAACAAATTGTTTCAAAGTCTATGGTATTAGAAACTATAGGATTAGATAAAAGCCAAAAAAAAACAAACAAAAAAACAAGCAAAAACAAAGACTAGAAGGTTATTTAGTCAAGTGAGCTCAATGTGAATTTTATTGCTTAACATCATAGGAAATAAAAAAATAAATAATGAAGCATCCAATGACACAATATGATAATACATATAAAACGTCATTTTCAGAAGTTCTTAAACTATTTGGAAGGAAAGGTGTTTAACTTAAAGTTGACTTAAATCTGGTAGGTGTACCATTCAAAAAGAATTGGATTTGTACTAGTTTCTGCAAGGGATCATAGTTCTGTCTCCTATAGTAATCATGAATGCACATTAGGAAAGGCTTGATTAAAGTGTGACTAACAGGCCCTATATCTGCTTGGCCAATGGGAACCTCCGTGCATACTCAAGGGTAATTTTCCAAACCCAGTCAGATGTAGAGAAGTGTGGCACATGAGCTCCTCTCAGGATAACTTGATGTTGGACCCTTCA
Organism: Eumetopias jubatus; assembly: GCF_037043125.1. Lineage (NCBI taxonomy): Eukaryota > Metazoa > Chordata > Mammalia > Carnivora > Otariidae > Eumetopias > Eumetopias jubatus. The sequence goes on from NW_028274817.1 coordinate 96,636,472, forward strand.
AAACCCAGCAAAATATTGTGAGTGGTTCCATCACCTCTGCACTCACAGCTCATTCAACTTTCTAGTGGTTCCCAATGACTTGAGGACTTCTGTCTGTTCCAAGTCTCAACTTTGCTACGTTCTCTAATTATTGCAAGTTATGGGAGCAATTTCTAAGGCAGATTATGTTGGCAGATTCTCTTCAACTACCTACTTTTTCTTTATTATTCATTTTGTTGTCTCTCATTTTGTCGTTGCAGTTTCAGATTTCCAATAAAATGGAGGAGAAAGTTGATGGACATTGGACACTGGACAGGCATTTTCATTAGATATAACTTTTGTTCTAAACCCCCCATCTAAAGTTCCCAGATTTAGGGGCACCCACCCGGGGGGCTCAGTCAGTTAAGCATCTGACTCTTGGTTTCTGCTCAAGTCATGATCTCAGGGTTGTGGAGGCCCGCATCAGGCTCCACTCAGTGGGGAGTCTGCTTGTGATCATTCAGTGTTACTGAGCAGAGTCAGACTTAATTTTGATGAAAAACAAGACTATGCATGAGGGAAAATCAAGTTGGTCAATTGTTTGCATTGCTTTCCATTCCCTCAGCAGTTGTTACCATTTCATTCACTTAAAAAGCAAAATGAATACATGATTTTCACTGGTTCTTGGAAAATTTCCTCTATTTATGGAATATAAGGGTATCTATTATTAGTCTTTTTTTTTCTAAAGATTTTATTTATTCACTTGACAGAGAGAGAGAGACAGCGAGAGAGGGAACTACAAGCAGGGGGAGTGAGAGAGGGAGAAACAGGCCCTGCTGAGCAGGGAGCCTGATGCGGGGCTGGATCCCAGGACCCTGGGATCATGACCTGAGCCAAAGGCAGACGCTTAACAACTGAGCCACCCAGGCGCCCCTCTATTATTAGTCTAAATGTTAGAGGGTTAGAGCTATGGCTAAGTAACTGTCAGGTTACAGAGAGTCTGTCAAAGTCCTAAGGGTATTCAAGTCCTCGGCCTCCCAAAATACTTATTTGACAATACAAAGATAAAATTTGTACTATGGATGTGTCTACATTATATCAAAGTGGCAGGTTGATTCAGCTGGGGAAAAAGCATATGCACATTTACAGCACTGTATGGTTGAACATATGAACTGACATTTTTCTAGTATTTTCATTTTGATTTGGATGCTGTGAAGATATAGCTCAAGTGTGACAAAGACTAAGTTAGTAATTGAAATTCAGAGTAGGGGCGCCTGGGTGGCTCATTTGGTTAAGCGCCTGACTCTTGGTTTCGGCTCAGGTCATGATCTCAGGGTCCTGAGATTGAGCCGTGCGTTGGGCTCTGCATTCAGCGTGGAGTCTGCTTCTTCCTCTCCCTCTACTCTTCCTCCCACTCTCTCTCTCTCAGAAATAAATAAAATATTTAAAAAAATCAGAGTAGCCAATTTTGAAAAACACTCATTATGTTGATAATCCATACGTATTGTACTTTTTGACACACACTTACTAACAAAACCTGTTTCCTCTTATTCGTGGCTGTCCTTTTTAATGATCATCCCAATCAAGCATTTCCTCTGCCTGAGATACAGCAAAGTGTGAAATGCCACTAATTCCTTAAGACGTACTACTTTGAGCAATGCACAGAGAGTAATGAGGATCTTCATTTGGTGTCATGCTGACAGGTTGGCTCTCTTTGGTTTTACATAAATCTCAACTAGAGACAGTGTATGAAATGTAGTGAAAAAAGAGACCAGGCTTGGGAGGTCTTGTCACAGCTCTGTTATCCACTTAGTGGAGGAACGTGGAAAATAATCATTTTGCCCCTTTCCGCCTCTTCTGCCTTGCCATTTTCAGAAGGGAGAGAAGGTGGAAGGGAAGGAAGTTGGACAAGAAGCTCAAAAAGAAAGGAAGGCAGGGGAGGGAGAGAGAAAGGAAAACTTTAAAGAGAAGGGAAGGAAAGAATAAAATAATAAAAGGAGGAAGAAAGAAAAGAAGAAATAAGACAAAGTATAGTTAGCTGAGTAATGGCCTCCAAAGATACCGAGATCAAATCCTTGGAACCTACACATATTACTTTATATGACAGAATAGACTTTAAAGATGTGATTAAATTCAGAATCTTGAGATGGGCAGATTATTTTGGATTACCCAGACAGGCCTAGATGCAGTGCCATGTGTCCTTTTTGAGAGAGGCAGAGGGACATTTTACACAGCAGAGTAGGCAGTGTGACCATGAAGGCAGAGATTGGAGTAATGGCCAAGGAATTCCAACAGCTACCAGAAGCTAGAGGAAACAAACAGTTTTTCCTCTAGAGCCTTTGGAGAGGTTATGACTCCATGGACACCTTGATTTTGGTCCAGGGATGCTGATTTTGGACTTGTGGCTTCCAGAACTGCGAGAAGATAAATTTCTATTGATTTAAGCTACAGAGTTTGTGGTAATTTGTTATAGTAGACATAGAAAGCTAATACAAGAAGTCAGGCAAAAATACAAGTAAGTATTAGTATTATTATGTATTATTAGTTTGCTAGGGCTGCCATAAGAAAATACCACAGTCTGGTTGGCTTGAACAACAAAAACTTATTTTCTCATAGTTCTGGAGGCCAGAAGTCCAAAAATCAAGGTGTCAATAGATTTGGTTTCTCCTGAGGCTTTTCTCCTTGGCTTGCAAATGGCTGCCTTCTCCCTGTGTCCTCACATGATCACTCCTTGGTGTGCATGCATCCCTGGCATCTGTTTGTGTCCAAATTTCCTCTTCTTATAAGGGCCCCAGTCACATTGGATTACGGCCCACACTAACCGCCTTATTTCAACTTAATCACCTCTTTAAAAGACCTATCACCAAATACAGTCACATTCTAAGGTACTAGAGGTTAGGGCCTCAGCATACAAATTTGGCAGGACAGAATTCATCCCATAACAACATGTAAAAGTCATATATTATTTTCTGCTTCACTCAAACATCTTCACTGAAACAAAAACAAGATATGTTCAATCTCTTCATTTGTTCAGCAAGTATTTATCACCTATTGTATATCAAGTGGCATGCTTTGTGCTGAGAATAGCATGATAAATGTGACATCACACTTCCTCTCAAAGTGTTCAGAGTATAGTTAGAGTAACAGGTAAAATGATCATTACAATAATGTGATATGTTCTAAGTACAGTTATAGTTTAGAAAGAAGAGAAATCAATTTATTTGAAGTTTGGAGGCAGTAAGGAGTAAACACTATTGATAAGAGAATTATTGAATTGGATCAGGGAGAGGAGTAAGATTTCACCTGTGGAAGAGCTGAGGAACGGTGATCCTTTGAGAACATGTGCAAAATATGGAAGAGAGGAACACGTAGAACTTTAGGTAGTTCAATAGGAGCCAGATCCTTGGATTCAAAAGAAAGCATGCAATGCGATGAGGTGGAAATCTACTCATAAATGGGCTATTATGCCATCCTAGAAATTTTGAGTTTTCGTCCAGACAATGATGGGAAAGTGAGAATATTTTTTTTTTAAGATTTTATTTATTTGAGAGAGAGAGAATGAGAGATAGCACGAGAGGGGAGAGGGTCAGAGGGAGAAGCAGACTCCCTGCTGAGCAGGGAGCCCGATGTGGGACTCGATCCCGGGACTCCAGGATCATGACCTGAGCCGAAGGTAGTCGCTTAACCAACTGAGCCACCCAGGCGCCCAGAAAGTGAGAATATTAAGCAAAGAAGTGATATGATTAAATTTTTATCTTAGCAAGAAGGTATGCAGGATGAAATAGTATAAAGAAGAAATGAAATAAGGTGGACACAGTAAGAAAGTACAGGGCCAAAGGGGAAATAGTCAGGGCCTGCATTAAGGGCAAGATCCACATGACTGAGGGAAGAGTAGGGATGTGAGGGACAGAAAGAAAGAAAATTGACTGAATTTAGAATCTGATACAAAATAGAAAGAAGGAGATAAAAAGAATACCCTCAACTAGAATAAAGGATATTGTTTTATAGTGGATTCTTTCTTTTTTTTAAGATTTTATTTATTTGACAGAGAGAGACAGTGAGAGAGGGAACACAAGCAGGGGGAGTGGGAGAGGGAGAAGCAGGCTTCCCGCTGAGCAGGGAGCCCGATGTGGGGCTCGATCCCAGGACCCTGGGACCACGACCTGAGCTGAAGGCAGATGCTCAACCTTCTGAGCCACCCAGGTGCCCCTATAGTGGATTCTTGATGGAACAAATGAACTCAGGTTTGGACGTGTATTTAAGGCACTTAATAGAATATCCAGGTGGACATGTTTTTGCCCTGGCAGTGGGAATGATGGATCAATGAGCCAGGAGCCATATCTGTGGTAGAGATTTAGATTTAGATATATCAAGTTTAACTGGCTATTAAATAACATCATTGTAGGGCGCCTGGGTGGCTCAGATGGTTAAACGTCTGCCTTCGGCTCAGGTCATGATCCCAGGGTCCTGGGATCGAGTCCCACATTGGGCTCCCTGCTCAGTGCAGAGCCTGCTTCTCCCTCTCCCTCTGCCATTCCCTCTGCTTGTGCTCGTCTGTCTATCTCTCTGTCAAATAAATAAAAAACTTAAAAAAAAAATATCATTGTAGACAAAGTCACTGAATGGGAAGTTATAGAGTGAGAATAAGTAGAGGGTTGTCCCATGAATTCAATGGAAATCAACTCTTCAGTTATAAACAGTGAAAAGTCCGGGGATCTGGGTGGCTCAGTCAGTTAAGTGTCTGCCTTTGGCCCAGGTCATGCTCAGAGGGGAGCCTGCTTTTCCCTCTCCCTCTGCCCCTCCCCCCAACTCATGCTCTCTTGTGCATGCTCTCTTGCTTTCTCAAATAAATAAAATCTTTAAAAAAATTAATAAACAGTGAAAAATCAATAGTGATTACAAACACTGGAAAAGAACTGGAACAAAATGGTACTACAAAAAGTCAAGTTCGGTAACATTTAGGAAGGGAATGGATTCTGGTGTCAATTGCAGAGTAAGGTCAGGAATGCAGAGTAAGGTCAGGAAATATGACAGCTGTGTCCACTGCATTGAGAATTAGGAGATCATTTATAATATTGGCAAGAACAGTATCAATGGAGGGATGAGAGGAAAAATAATTACAGTGAGAATAAAGAAAACGGGCAGAGGAAAGATTCATTTTTACATCTAGCTTTTAAAGGTTTTTATTATACAACTAATCTACGGGGGGTGCTGGGGTGCCTCAGTTAAGCATCTGACTCGATTTTGGCTTAGGTCATGATCTCAGGGTCATGAGACGGAGCCCCGTATCTGGCTCCTTGCTAGGTATGGAGCCTGCTTAAGATTCTCTCTCTCTTCCTCTCCCTCTGCCCCTCCCCCTGCTTGCTCACACTCTTTCTCAAATAAGTAAATCTTTAAAAAAAAATAAGCCCCACCTAATCTACAGATCATATTTTATAAAATATCTATGCATTGCATCACAATTATATACAAAGCTAACTTAAAAGTCTCTCTTTGTGCAACTGTGTATATTTCCATCCTCACATGCAACCATTGTCAACAAGTTGATGCATAACCTTCTGTTTTATTTCATGTGAATATATGCAATAAGCACATATGTATTTTTAAAGCAGTATCTAAAATCTATAAAAAAAGATCGACAGAATTTGCCTTATTAAAGTAAACATTTGTGTGACAAAATAATTCATGAGCTTTGAAGATAGAAGACTGGGAAACAATATTTTTATTATATTCAATGGACAGGGATGGATATCCAGAATATACAACAAATACTTACAAATCAAGTGGAAAAGACAAACAATCCAACAGAAAAATGACAAAGGTTATAAACATGAAATTCACAAAGAAGCAAATATAAATGATAGGTTGCCATATGAAATATATTCAACCTCATTGATTATCAGGGAGATTCAAAATAAAACAGTAACGTAATAGCTTGTTATCATCATCTATTGCTGAAGCTGGAAGGAAAAAGGCACTCACACACTGTTATGAGAGTGTGATTGGAAAATTTTTAAAGAGCAATTTTTGCAATATCAATCAAAATGTTAAATACACATAGTTTTGGCCCAGCAATTATCCTTACCCTTTTAAAAATACACATATATACAGGGATATAAGTACTGTGATGATCACTGCTGCATTATTTGTAATGGCAAAGAAGAAAAAAGAGAATCTAGGTGTCCATCGAAAATGGAGTAGGTAAATAAATCACTATATATGTATACACACACATGTACACACACAAGTGTAGATGGTGCTTTCTTATAATTTTCAAATTTTATCTTATAATTTAATGGGTAACAGTTGAGAACCGTTATTGATTATAACAGAAGGATCGGCAGGAGAGGAAAAGTTCACAGGTGTAATTCCGTAAGAGAAAAATAGATTGTGGTAAGATAAGGGAAAACTGTAATGCCTTGTATGCCCAAAGAGGAGCTCGGGGAGTAGAAAAGAGTGTGGGGCCATTCCTTGTTCATTAATGTGGAGAAAATGTGTGGTATAATCTAGAGCAGGAGAAAAGTTTCCATATAATAGCACTAGCATTATTATTCAGAAAGGTGTAGAATACAGTTACATTTGTAGAAGGGATACAAATTTCTATGAGGAATGCATTTATGCATTTGATTTCAAATACTTAAGAAGGCTAGCTGCAGATTGAAAGTGTAAGTCTCTACCTTTACCCTCCTCCCCTTAACACCAGTGACATTGAAGACTCCAGAGCTTATCTTCCACCCCTTTAGTATTTCCATCCTCCTGTCAAGGAGTCACAGATCCTGAGACAGAGAAGTGTGAGGTCCTCCTCCTGGCAAAGCTGGGAGTAATTATAGCCAGAAGAGGATCACTGAAACTCAGCAGCTACTTGAGGTCATAACCTTTTCCTTTCTTTCTTTTTTAAAGATTTTTTATTTATTTGCAGAAAGAAAGAATGCACAAGTGGGGCTGGGGCAGGAGAGAGAGAGAAAGAATCTTTTTTTAAGATTTTATTTTATTTATTTTAGAGAGTGTGCAAGCAGGGGAAGGGCAGAGGGAAAGGGGAAGCAGATTCCCTGCTGATCAGGGACCCCCAACATGGGGCTGGATCCCACAACCCTGAGATCATGACCTGAGCCGAAACCAAGAGTTGGACGCTTGACTGACTGAGTTACCCAGGCACCTCGAGAGAGAGAATCTTAAGCAGGCTCCACACTCAGGGCAAAGCCCGACCTGGGTCTCGATCTCATGACCCTGACATCATGACCTGAGCCGACATCAAGAGTTGGACGCTTTAACCTACTGAGCCACCCAGGTGTCCTGAGGTCATAACCTTTCCAAAACCCATAGCATGACTTGGGGGAATGAAGGAAATAGGCACTGAGACTTTCTTCTGTTCCAAGAGTCAGGCATCCAGGGTAAGGGGCAAAGAATGAGGACGATAGAAAAATTTTTTGGAAGGATAGAGCTATGAGAAGTAGAGGAAGAAAGGGAGAGAGTTAAGGAGGGAGGAAGCATCCAGACATTCTCTTAGAAAAATCAGAGTCTGTAGCAATTAACTAAGTAATTCAGTAATGGATTGCTTTTCATTGGAATATCTTGTGCATATGAGGCTTAACGAAAGTGAGTAAAGTGGTATTGTGTACAAGTAGAAGGAGGTCTTCTCATCTATGACTGCTTAAATAACATCAGTGTGGAATAAAATTTTAGAGGAAGATCAATCTTCACAGGATAGCCCTGCAAGAAAATAGGAATGTGATCACACTAACCAACCATTCTAACATTTTAGCATGTTATCAGCTCTTGTTTCAACACAGGATGTAAGCTCTACCCTAGGCAACTAGTGGGAAAAAAAAAATACAGTAAATCTAAAGTAACAAGAGGAAAGGAAGTAATAAGAGCAGAAATCAATAAAAAATAGAGAAAATCGATTAAAAAAAACCTGGTTTCTTGAAAAGGCCAACAAAATTAATAACCAGTTAGCCAGAATAATAAGAATAAAAGAGTTAAAAGGGTGCCTTGGTGGCTCCGTTGGTTAAGCGTCTGCCTTCTGCTCAGGTCATGATCCCAGGGTCCTGGGATCGAGCCCCACATCAGGCTCCCTGCTCAGTGGGAAGCCTGCTTCTCCCTCTCCCAGTCCCCCTGCTTATGTTCTCTCTCTCTCTCTCTCTCTCTCTCTGTGTCAAATAAATAAATAAAATCTTAAAAAAAAGAAAAAGATATTCTTTTTTCTCTTTTTTTTATTATTATGTTATGTTAATCACCATACATTACATCATTAGTTTTTGATGTAGTGTTCTGTGATTCATTGTTTGCATATAACACCCAGTGCTCCATGCAGAATGTGCTCTCTTTAATACCCATCACTAGGCTAACCCATCCTCCCACCACCCTCCTCTGTAGAACCCTCAGTTTGTTTTTCAGAGTCCATCTTCTCTCATGGTTCATCTCCCCCTCCGATTTCCCCCCTTCATTCTTCCCCTCCTGCTATCTTCTTCTTTTCTTTTTTTTAACATAGAATGTATTATTTGTTTCAGAGGTACAGATCTGTGATTCAACAGTCTTGCACAATTCACAGTGCTTACCATAACACATACACTCCCAAATGTCTATCACCCAGCCACTCCATCCCTCCCACCCCCAACCACTCCAGCAACCCTCAGTTTATTTCCAGAGATTAAGAATTCCTCATTCAGTGAGGTCATATGATACCTGTCCTTCTCTGATTGACTTATTTTGCTTAGCATAACACCCTTCAGTTCCATCCACGTTATTGCCAATGGCAAGATTTCATTCCTTTTGATGGCTCTTTCCACAGTTTGGCTATTGTGGACATTGCTGCTATAAACATCGGGGTGCACGTACCCCTTCGGATCCCTACATTTGTATCTTTGGGGTAAATACCCAGTAGTGCAATTGCTGGATCGTATGGTAGTTCTATTTTCAACTTTTTGAGGAACCTCCATACTGTTTTTCAGAGTGGCTGCACCAGCTTGCATTCCCACCCACAGTGTAGGAGGGTTCCCCTTTCTCCGAATCCCCGCCAACATCTGTCGTTTCCTGACTTGTTAATTTTAGCCATTCTGACTGGTGTGAGGTGATATCTCATTGAGGTTTTGATTTGGATTTCCCTGATGCTGAGTGATGTTGAGCACTTTTTCATGTGTCTGTTGGCCATTTGGATGTCTTCTTTGGAAAAATATCTGTTCATGTCTTCTGCCCATTTCTTGATTGGATCATTTGTCTTTTGGGTGTTGAGTTTAAGAAGTTCTTTATAGATTTTGGATACTAGCCCTTTATCTGAGATGTCATTTACAAATATCTTCTCCCATTCTGTCGGTTGTCTTTTGGTTTTGTGGACTGTTTCTTTTGCTGTGCAAAAGCTTTTTATCTTGATGAGGTCCCAATAGTTCATTTTTGTCCTTGCTTCCCTTGCCTTTGGCGATGTTTCTAGGAAGAAGTTGCTGCGGCTGAGGTCGAAGACGTTGCTGCCTGTGTTCTCCTTTAAGATTTTGATGGACTCCTGTCTAACGTTTAGGTTTTTCAGTCATTTGGAGTCTATGTTTGTGTGTGGTGTAAGGAAATGGTCCAGTTTCATTCTTCTGCATGTGGCTGTCCAATTTTCCCACCACCATTTGTTGAAGAGACTGTCTTTTTTCCACTGGACATTCTTTCCTGCTTTGTCGAAGATTAGTTGACCATAGAGTCAAGGGTCCATTTCTGGGCTCTCTATTCTGTTCCATTGATCTATGTGTCTGTTTTTGTGCCAGTACCGTACTGTCTTGATGATGACAGCTTTGTAATAGAGCTGGAAGTCCGGAATTGTGATGCCGCCAGCTTTGCTTTTCTTTTCAACATTCCTCTGGCTATTCGGGGTCTTTTCTGGTTCCATGCAAATTTTAGGATTATGTGTTCCATTTCTTTGAAAAAAGTGGATGGTATTTTGATGGGGATTGCATTGAATGTGTAGATTGCTCTTAGGTAGCATTGACATCTTCACAATATTTGTTCTTCCAATCCATGAGCATGGAACGTTCTTCCATTTCTTTGTTTCTTCCTCAATTTCTTTCATGAGTATTTTATAGTTTCCTGAGTACAGATTCTTTGCCTCTTTGGTTAGATTTATTCCTAGGTATCTTAGGGTTTTGCGTGCAATTGTAAATGGGATCGACTCCTTAATTTCTCTTTCTTCTGTCTTGTTGTTGGTGTATAGGAATGCCACTGATTTCTGTGCATTGATTTTATATCCTGTCACTTTACTGAATTCCTGTATGAGTTCTAGCAGTTTTGGGGTGGAGTCTTTTGGGTTTTCCACATAAAGTATCATATCATCTGCAAAGAGTAAGAGTTTAACTTCTTCTTTGCCAATTTCGATGCCTTTGATTTCTTTTTGTTGTCTGATTGCTGTGGCTAGGACTTCTAGTACTATGTTGAATAGCAGTGATGATAGTGGACATCCCTGCCGTGTTCCTGACCTTAGGGGGAAAGTTCTCAGTTTTTCCCCATTGAGAATGATATTCGCTGTGGGTTTTTCATAGATGGCTTTTATGATATTGAGGTATGTACCCTCTATCCCTATACTCTGAAGAGTTTTGATCAAGAAAGGATGCTGTACTTTGCCAAATGCTTTTTCTGCATCTGTTGAGAGGATCATATGGTTCTTGTTCTTTCTTTTATTAATGTATTGTATCACATTGATTGATTTGCATATGTTGAACCAACCTTGCAGCCCAGGGATAAATCCCACTTGGTCGTGGTGAATAATCCTTTTAATGTGCTGTTGGATCCTATTGGCTAGTATTTTGGTGAGAATTTTTGCATCCATGTTCATCAAGGATATTGGTCTGTAATTCTGCTTTTTGATGGGATCTTTGGTTTGGGGATTAAGAAAAAGATATTCTCAAAAAAAGAGAGATAAAATACAAACCAACAATATCAAGAAATGAAAATCAACAATATCAGCACTACTGATTCCACTGTCATTAAAGTGATAATAAGAGAATGCTATTAACCCTATATCCATAAATTCAATAAATTAGATGAAATAGACCTGAAAGACACAAAATAGAAAATCACACAAGGAGAAATAGGTAACCTGAATACCCCCAAATATATTTTTAAAATTGAATATGTCGTTAAAATTCTTCCAAGAAAGAAAACTGCAGTCTGAAGAATCATCACCAAAGTTTAAGGAAGCAATAAGACATTTCTGTACAACCTCTGCCAGAAAACAGAAGAGAAGAGAACACTTCCCAACTCATTTTATAAAGCCACCATTACCTTAATACCCAAACCAAACACAGGCATTAAAATCAAATGCAAGTATATGGCAATTTCTCTAATTAATATAGATGCAAAAATCTATAAGAAGATAACAGCAAGTCAAATCCAATAACATATAAAATGAAAATACGTCACAACCAAGTGGGGTTCATCACACGAATTCAAGACTGTTTCAACATACAAGAACCAACTAATATAATTCAGCATGTTAGCACACTAAATAAAAAATATCATATTAATAGACGCAGAAAATCATTTGACAAATTTCACACCCATTCATGATTTAAAAACACTCAACAACTACTAACAGAAGGAAGCTTCTTTAGCCTAATTGAAGGTATCGATATGCAAAAAAAAAAAAAACACACACAAACATATACAAACAAAGCCCTACAACTTACATTATACTAAAACGTCTAAGATTGAATGCCTTTACCTTAAGATCAGGAATAAGGCAAGGTTGCCTTCTGTGACCACTACTATTCAACATTTTATTAGAAGTACTATCTGCATTAGTAAGGCAAGAAAAATAAATACAAGACGTACAGATTGGGAAGAATAATAAAACTCTCTTTTTCTCAAATAACATGATTGTCTATGTAGAAAATCCAAAAAAATCTACTACAAAACTCCTAGAACTAATAAGTGAGTTTAGCAAGGCCACATGACAATATACAAAAGTAAATTGTATTTCTATATGCCAGCAAAGAATAGTTGGAATTTAAAATTTTTTAAATGGTAATACCATTTACAATTGCACCTCCAAAATGAAGTACTTGGGTTTAAATCTAACAAAATATGTGCTGGATCTGTATGTGGAAAACTATAAACACTGACAAAAGAGTCAAAGAAATTCTAAAGAAAGAGAAAGCTACATCATGTTCATGCATTGGAAGACTCAATACTGTTAAAAAGTCAATTATCCTTTGTTTTGATATTTAAAATCAACACAATTCTAACCAAATCACTGCATGATTGTTTCTAGATATTGACAACCTGATTGTAGAATATATGTGGTAAGGAAAAGGTACTAGAATAACCCAAAACAATTCTGAAAAAAGGAAGAACAAAGTCAGATGAGTCACATTGCCCAATTTTAGGAATTTACTATAATGCTACAGTAATCAAGACAGTGTGATATTGGTGAAATAATAGACACATAGATTAACAGAAGAGAAAATAGAGCTCAGAAATAGACCCACATAAATACAGTCAACAGATTTTTTAAAAAATATTTTATTTATTTGAGAGAGAGAGAATGAGAGATAGAGAGCACAAGAGGGAAGAGGGTCAGAGGGAGAAGCAGACTCCCTGCCGAGCAGGGAGCCTGATGTGGGACTCGATCCTGGGACTCCAGGATCATGACCTGAGCCGAAGGCAGTCGCTTAACCAACTGAGCCACCCAGGCGCCCCAGTCAACAGATTTTTGACAAAGGTGTGAAGACAATCCAGTAGAAGAAGGCAAGTCTTTTCAACCAATGGTGCATGCACAATTAACGTCCATATGTAAAAAAAATAAACTTTGAAATATACCTCATACTTATCCAAGATTTAAGTTAAAAGGAATCATATATATATAAGCATATATATGTGATATGCTGATGTATAATTTATACTGATATAAGAAACAAATGATTGAATGAATGAATGAGTAAATATGGGGAAGACAAATTTTCCTTACAGAATAGTTCCAAGTAATTTATGTAAATACTTCCCAAGAAGTGGATCTAAATTCTCCCCACTCCCCTTAAATATGGACTAGTCTTAATGAATTGATTCCAAAGAAAAGGGTATGGATGGGAGGTAGAGTAACTTTTGAGTGGAGAAGCTTGTCCAGTGTTGGTTTCTTAGTTTTGAAAAATGTACCATGGTTTTTAAGATGTTAACACCAGGAGAAATTAGGTGGTGGGATATACAGAAACTCTTTGTAGTAAATCTAAAATTGTTCCAAAATAAGATTTTACTTAAAAAATTCTTACTTCCAAACTTAAAATAAAATAGTCCCTAAGATTCCTGAATACACACACACACACACACACACACACACACACACACACACACACACACACACACAGATTGCTGGGTCTCAAGAGGCTGCCCCAATAATTTTCCTGACAGGGGTATTTTTCCTAATGATTCTCACCTGCCTCATCTGCCAGTAAAAGCAGGGGAGCTCACCACACAGATTTTTGGCCTCCTGTCTCTGTATTCACAGAGATTCCTACTGGAAGCCAAGAAATAATGGTTTGGGCTGATAGCGAGGTTCACCCTACTGCTGGACCTGGTGTTACACATCTGTCCCCTGTTTTACCTGCAAAGTAATTAAACTCTATACAAAATCCTGGTATGCCAGAGCTTTTGAGACCCAAACTTCCTTGCCATCTGTATACTCTGAGAATTACTGAGAGGCGGATTGTGCTAGGAAAGCCTTCTTCGTTCTCCAGACAGGCATTTATCAATCAGTAAATTCAGTGTTTTCAAATTCTCCACTGAGCAAACATCACGGCTCATTTTGCAGGCTTGGAAGATAGTTCATGTTTCCAGGAGCCGGCTCAGAAATACTTTGGGAAATGTTTTTACATTCTGTCCTGCCAAATCCCCCAATAGACAAGTATGCTCACTTCCTACTCACTGCCAGGCTATGTTCCAAAGCCAGGACCAGGAGACAGACTGTTTCAGCCTCCAAAGGAAGGAAGGTTCAACTACTAGGGACAAATGCTTGGGTAAATAAGCCTTATGACCTAAACCAACTTGGGCACCCACATCTATTGAGTTCTTTTTGTATGTACACAACAAGAGCTGCCAAGAAGTTTGACGTGGGTGAGGATTGAATAGGACCCAAAGCCTCACTTTCAGGTTATTATAAATGCCAACTTCAGATCAAATTCTAGCATGTCTCCATTTACTAATTACCTGTTATCAAGTGTCCATAAAGTGGTTCATGCAACTTGGAAGTGGCACCTGATAATTACATTTTTAAACAAGTATCCTGGATAATCCTGAAGCATACAAAACTGTTAAAACTACTACCTCAAGCTGTGCATATATCAGAGTTGATGCCTGCTTTAGCTGCCTCCCATTTGCTCTTTGGGAGCTGAAAGAAATCAGGAAAGAACTGATGGAAGGATGCCCAAGATAACATTTGAGGCAGATTGGATGTGCATTACACATTTTATTAAGCTTCTTTTTATAAAACATAACGATTATCTGGGGAGATTATTTTTAAATACACAGGTATGGAACCTACCCCGGGCATGCTGAATCTTCATGCTTGCTGCGGGAGAATCATATATGTTTTTCAACATTCTGTGGTCAGTTCTAATGCACAGTCATGTTTGTGAATCGCAGATACTGAGCTAGCCAAAAGCCACTTTCTGTTTCTCCTGCTTCAGTTCTAGAGCTTCCAGCAACAGAAAAATATTGTGCATCTCTGTACCTAGAGTTGTTGTTAATTAGCACTGGTTTCTCAGGCAAGTCACTGAATATATCACAGCTTCAGTTTTCTCACAGCAAGGCACTTTAAACATAAGCTAACATAGATATCCTGATAAAATGTTATCTCAAGTCTGGTCATCCAAGTAGTCACAAGTCTTTGTTACAGGTGTGGCAGGAGACAATATTATGATAATAACCAAGGTTTTTCATTCTTCCTTTTTTTCTTTTTAATCTGGAATCCTTCACCCATTGGATCATTGGTGTTATTTGAGTCAGAGGAGGGCTAATCCAACTGAGAATAAAAAAGTCAGGTGAGCTTCTGAGTAAATTTTTTTTTAGGATTTTATTTATTTGACACAGAGAGAGAGAGCATAAGCAGGGGGAGCAGCAGGCAGAGGGAGAGAGTGAAACAGGCTCCCCGCTGAGCAGGGAGCCCGATGCGGGGCTTGATCTCAGGTCTCTGAGATTATGACCCTGAGCCCAAAGCAGACGCTTAATTGACTGAGCCACTCAGACACCCCTTCGAGTAAATTTTTTAAACTGAGGAACACAAATGACTTATGAAAGCCTGAATTTTCACTAAACTCAGCATTGATAGAAACAGATCTAGAATTTATGCTGTATGTATTCTACTCAAAAGGTTCTATAAGGATGTGAGAAACGTTTCCTGCCCTGTCCTGATAAAGAGCCCATGCATTTGCTGTAGGGAAAGAAAAATAATTGGCAGATGTGATCAAGGAAGTCAAATTGTGGATTAAATGTCCCTGGCCCATTTCCTAGGACTTGTTTTTGATAGAAATTCAGATAGCTTTAGTGGGACCCAAACACAAAGAGGTAGTGAAAGGCCCCTGGAAAAGACCCAAGGCTACTTTGGCATCTTAGTTTAGAGTAGCAAGTTGTGAGTGTATGTCCTCAATATGATAAGTGGAGGGGCATTCAAAAGTGGATTACACCCTTCAAAGACATAAAAAAGGCTAAAAGTGTGTTGGAGACTTAGGGAACCTCAAAATGAGAGAAAATGAGGATACATAGTGATCTTCAATGAACTCAGCACTGCAAAGCAGAGGGGCATGAATGTTTGAGCCCCAAGGGCAGTGGATAGATGTCAGCCAATAATACCATTTAAAATTATTCATTTCAGCTAAAACCAGTTTTTAGTTGGTTCCATCCAGTGTAAAGTTATACACAATAAGTTGCATATACCCTCAAGTACCAGCTTATTTATAAATTTCCCTGGAAAATACATCATCTCCAGGGCAAATAGAAGGAAAGGGGAAACAGGAAATTCCTAACTAAGGAGAGTGCTACCCTAAAAGAGGTTGAGTTTCAAACTAGAATTTACCTTCAATTTGAACGATTAAATTTTTCACTACTGAGCTGCAGTGAAAGCTCATGATCTAATTTAAGTTCAGTTATAGAGGCAAAAAGATAGTGACATATTCACCCTTTTGTGGTTGGTGACTATACTCAATAAATATTCCTCTACTTAGGACAATTTTGCTTTCCTGATTTAAGAAAAATTATTTACTTTTTACCAGACGTCTCTACCCTTTGATGAATGTGTTAATTGAGTTTCTGTCCAGAATTTACTATACCCAAATAGTGACTATTTTATGCAGGACAACTCATATAGTATAAATAAATTCTTGGTTTGTAACTCCTCTTTTTGTTTCCTACATGATTTAAAATGCATATATATAGAATAATAATACATCTATGTTAATGCATATACAATGTATAAAGGTATAATTTGTGACAATAATAACATAAAGATGGGAAGAATTGTACAATAGGAACAGAGTCTGTGTATGCTACTGAAGTGAAATTGGTATTAATTCAAACTAGATGACTATAAATTTAGTATGTTAATTGTAGTTTTCATGGTAACCACTAAGAAAATATTTTATAAATATATACAAAAAGAAAGGAGAGAAGAACCAAAGTGGTATGCCTCATAAATTAAATACAAAACAAGGCAGAACTGAAGGAAATGGGGGGGAAAAAGAAATAAGAAATCCAGGGAAAAAAAATATAGCAAAATGGCACCAGTAAATCCTTCCTCATCAGTAATTACTCTACATGTAAGTGGGTTAAAGTCCACAAGTAAGAAACAGAGATTTGTGTAATGGATTAAAAAAAAAAAAAAACTACACCATAATCCAAGTATATGCTCTCTGCATGAAACTTTAGGTCCAAAGACACAAAAGATTGAAATTGAAAGGATGGAGGGGTGCCTGGGTGGCTCAGTCACTTAAGCAGCTGCCTTTGGCTCAGGTCATTATAATAGGGTTCTGGGATCGAGCCCCACATCAGGCTCCCTGCTCAGTGGGGAGTCTTCTTCTCCCTCTCCCCCTGCTCATGCAAATAAATAAATAAAATCTTAATAAATAAATAAATAAATAAATATTTCTCAAATAAGTAAATAAAATCTTAAAAAAAAAAGAAATTGAAAGGATGGGAAAAGATATTACACTCAAATAGTAACCAAAAGGGAGTTGGAGTGGCTGCACTAATATCAGACAAAATAGAAAGAAAATTAAAAAAAAAAAAAAAAAAAACAGAACCTTACAGGGGACAAAGAAGGATTTTATATTGTGACAAATGGAAATGGGTTGATTCATTAAGAAGAGCTGAAGAAATTAATGAAGACCTAAAGAAATAGAAAGATATCCTATGTTCATGGTTTGGAAGATTTCATATTCTTGAAATGGTAATACTACCCAAAGCAGTCTACAAATTTAATGTACTTACCATAAAACTCCCAATAGCCTTTTTTTTTATTCCAGAAATGGAAAAGCCATTCCTCAAACTCCTATGAAATTGCATGGGGCTCCAAATAGGCAAAACAATCTTGAAAAAAAGAACTTCCTGATTTCAAAACTTGTTAAAAAGCTACAGCAACTCAAATAGTATGCCACTGGCGCCAGAAGAGGCATATAAAACCAATGAAATAGATGGTTTCACCTATACATCTAAGGTCACCTATACATCTAAGGTCAGTTGATTTTTGACAATAATGCCAAGACCATCTCTCTTAGTCTGTTAGGGCCACCATAACAAAATATCACAGACTAGGTGCTTAAAAAACAAATTTGTTTGTCATAATTCTGGAGGATAGATGTCCATGAGCAATGTGCCAGAGTGTTGATTTCTTCTTAGGCCATTCCTCTTGGCTTGCAGATGGCTGTCTTCTCCCTGTGTCCTCACGTGGCCTTGTCTTTGTGTGCATGCATCCTTGATGTCTATCCTTCTCTTATAAAGACACCAGACATATTGGATTACAGCCAAACACTTGTGATCTTATTTATCCTTACTTAACCTTCTTTAAAGCCCTATCTTCAAATGCAGTTAAAGTAGGGGTTAGGACTTCAACATATAAATTTTGGGGGAATTCAATTCAGTCGATAACACCATCCAAAATAGAAAGATAATTCTCTTTTAACATATGCTGCTGGGATAAATGGATATCAACATCAAGTGAAATTGGACCCTTACCTCACCCCAAGTACAAAAATTAATCAAAAATAGACAGCAGGTGTGAATGAAACAACAAGAACTATAAAGTCATTACAAAGAAATACGGGACTAAATTTTATAACTTGGAATTTGCTAATTGATTCTTAGATAAGATACCAAAAGAATGACCAATGCAGTAATAAATAAATTGGACTTTATCAAAATTTAAAACTTACATTATCAAGAAGGTAAAAAGGTGAAAGACAATTTACAGAATGGAAGAGAATATTTGCAAATTATACAGTTGACCTTTGAACAGCACAGGGGTTGGGGGACTAACCCCCATGCAGTAAAAAAATCTGCATATAACTTTTGACTCCCCCCAAACTTAATTACTAATAGGTTACCATTGACTGACGATTAACACAACTTTGCATGTTATATGGATCATGTATTCTTTTTTTTTTTTCACCAAGTCTGTATGGATTATAATCTGTTTAATAAAATATTAGAAACAATGAAGTTAATTGTTTTTCCCTCTCCAGCATTTGCTTTAAGAGAAAAATCTTGAAATTGGTAGGGATTTCTGATGCCAGGAAATCATGAAATGTTAAGAGACTATTTAGCAATCAGGGTGGCTTAGCTCATGATAATCAGCATATGGACAATTACAATTTGCATTCCAGTTACTGAAGCTGAGAAAGCCTTGCTCAGGTTGAACATACGGTAAGTAGAAGATCTCTTTTTCTAAGAAATAAGATGGAGAGAGTCTTTGGAGAATGGCTTCACTGAATTAGTAAATTAGCTTTCTCTGGTTTTTGGTGATTTCCCCAGTTCTTCCATAATGCCTCAGTGCTCTGGCCATTTTCTGGTAAGTCATGGTCTTCCGGTTGCCTTTTCTTTTCCCCCAAAGTTGGGCAAGTTTTTCATATAATGTATTCTTGCAACAAAATAAGCGAGAGGAAAGCAAATGTTATTAAAAAAATCATAAAAGAGAAAATACATTTATAGTGCTGTTCTGCATTTATCAAAAAAAAAAATCTGCATATTACTGGATCCAAATAGTTCAAACCTGTGCTGTTCAAGGGTCAACTGTGTATCTGATAAGAGTCAGGTATTCACAATGGAATATTACTCAGTCATCAGAAAGGATGAATACCTACCATTTGCATCAACATGGATGAAACTGGCGGGGATTATGCTAAGTGAAATAAGTCAAGCAGAGAAAGACAATTATCACATGGTTTCACTCATGTAGAACATAAGAAATAGCATGGAGGACCACAGAGGAAGGGAGGGAAAACTGAATGGGAAGAAATCAGAGAGGGAGACAAACCATGAGAGACTCTGGACTCCAGGAAACAACCCCCCTCCCTTACATAAGGGAGGGGGGTGGGCGGTTGGGCTAACCGGGTGATGGGTATTAAGGAGGGCATGTGTTGTGATGAATACTGGGTGTTATCCACAACTAATGAATCATTGAACATTATATCAAAAACTAATGATAAATGTTGGATAACTGAACATAATAAAAAAAAGAAAAATGCAAAATTAAAAAAAACTAGAAAATAAAATGTATGCCTTCTATATTTCAAATAAAAAAGAGTCTAGTATTCAGAATATATCAAGAATTCTTGGGGCACGTGGGTGGCTCAGTTTGTCAAGCATTTGAGCCCAGGTCTTGGTCTCAAGCTTGGAGTCTAGCGTGGAGCCTACTTAAAAAAAAAAAAAAGAATTCTTTTTTTTTTTAATGTTTTATTTATTTATTCATGAGAGTCAGAGAGAGAGAGAGAGGCAGAGGGAGAGGGAGAAGCAGGCTTCCCGCCAAGCAGGGAGCCCGATGCAGGGCTCGATCCCGGGACCCTGAGATCATGACCTGAGCCGAAGGCAGACGCTTAACCATCTGAGCCACCCAGGTGCCCCCCCCAAAAAAGAATTCTTAAAACTCAATAGCAAAAACTCAAACGATCTAATTAAAAAATGGCTGAGACTTGAATAGCCATTTCTCCAAAGATATACAAATGGACAACGAACACATGGAAAGATGTTCAACATTATTAGTCACTAGAGCAATGCACACTACACAACAGTGAGGTACTACTTCACATGCACTAGGATGGCTGTAATCAACAAAACAGAAAATAACAAGTGTTGGCATGTATGTGGAGAAATTGGAATCCTTTGTATATCGCTGGTGAGAATGTAAAATAGTTCTGCACTGTGGAAAACAGTCTTTCAAGAAAAAAAAGAAAAGAAAAAAGTTACACATAGAATTACCTAACAAGTCCATTCCTAGGTATTTGTATACCCAAGAGAACTGAAAGCAAGTACTCAAACAAATACACATATTTCCATGTTCATAGCAGCGCTATTCACAATAACCAAATGTGCAGACAGCTTAAATGTGTATCCGTGGATGAATGGAGTAACATAGGTGCATACAGTGGAATCTTACTCAGCCATAAAAAAGTATTGGTACAATATATGCTGCAACACAGATGAGCCTCAAAAATATTGTGCTAAATGAAAGAAGCCTGACACAAAAGGTCACACATATTGTAGGATTCTCTTTATGTGAAAAATTCAGAATAGGCGTATCCATAAAGATAGAAAGCAGATCCGTGGTTGCCAGGGGCTGGTGAGTGAGGGGAATGTTAGGCACCTGCTGAATGGCTACAGAGTTTCCCTTGGGATGATTAAAAGGTCTTGAAACTTGATGAAGATGGTGGTTGTACAACATTGTGACTATATTAAATACCACTTACTTTTTCATTTTAAAATGATTAATTTTAGGGCATGTAAATCTCACCTCAGTGAAAATGAAAAATCCTTGGAATCTCAGAGCAGCCCCCACTTAGGGGGCTACAACTAGTGCAGTAATATTCCTTGATATGCTGAGATGGAACTTGTGCTACCCGCTCAAATACCAAATTTTACTGTCTCTTTTCCAGTGTGCAGAGCAAAGGACACATCCATTTGAATATTTACAGAAAACTCAACAATTTCCAGATTTGTCTCTGTATTTTTAGGGAGGCAGTTCCGGATTTTCATCTTCACCATCAGTTTTCCTCTGGGTGCCATATACTGTGGTTGGTGGGGTATTTTATATTGTCACGTTAGGGTTTGCGTTTGGTCCACAGCCACTTTCTGCCTCTGCTTTTGTCATCAATCTCATCTGCTGATGTCCACTCTCCGACCTGGTCTCTGATGCCAGAACTGCAAGAGATCTAGGTCATCCTCCTCATCTAAAACACTGAACCCCTTCAGATGCACTGAGCCTTCCTCAAACTATTCCTTTCATGGACTCTAGGAATCACTGCATGTTCAAAACTCTGCCTCGTCCCCAGACGGCCAACTGTACTGCAAGAAATTTGGGGACACAAGCAACCTGGGACATTCAGAATTTCTCTACAGTTGCACCTTCCCTGTGGCCGTTTCTGCTGCGAGGCCACAGATGGTGGCATGTTGGGCTCTTGGAGTTCCAGATGGAAGGTGGGGAGTAATCATGTCTGTGATCCTGTCTCATCATAAGTCAGGAAATCTTTGGCTCTACTTAGCAGCATCCCTTTCTCTGGGACCTCCATCAATTACTATTTCTCTGCTCTCCCAGTTCTCTCTTTTGCACTGAGCAGCATTCCTAGGAGTAGGAAAGACCAACTCTTTGGTCATTGTGCTTTCTTCAAACCTGTTGCTCATTGCTTTAGGTCTCACCTCATCGTGTTCAAAGCAGAGCTTCTGGGACTCAATAAACATTTTTTCAAGCAGCTCAATTCTTAACGGTCAAAAGCTTTGGATATCAAGAATATTACATTAGCGTTCTGAAAGTCTTTAGAAATGCAGCTAACTGTTTTGTTTTGTGCTAAAATGCTGTCTTTGTTGAATTTTGATTTGAGGTTAAGGTGAGTTAAATTATTTAGATGAACTCTCCCACTAAACATAACTCAAAACATAGGATAAAATTTATAAAACAGCACTTTAAAAAAAACACTAAAGAACAAGTAAGATGATGGAAAAATTCCAGGCCAAGGTTTTACTGTAAAGTGAGAACCCAGGGAGCTTAGTCCTGCCTCACTGCCTTCTCAACCCTGAGAGATTTTGTGTGTCCTTCATTTGGGGAATTAGATTCTCTGGCTTAAGTTGAGGGAAAGAGGAGGGGGCGGCATACAAAAAGTCACGACTCAAGGCCTGCCTAGGAAGGGGAGTCTGTGATTCAAAAGTGCTACATTCTTAGTATTAGAGAATACCAGAACTAAACTGATCCCCAGAGGATGCAGGAAAATCATCATGGTGCTGAGCAGAATGGGAGAAAAAAGAGAAAGAAAAACAGTCAATTATATATGGCCATAAACAGCCCTACTATAGATTTGCTGAGGCAAAAAAGCATTACGAGAGATAGAGAGTTCATAAAGATGAAGGATTCATTTCATCAGGAAGATTAAATAATACCATAACCTCAACACACACACACAAACAGACACACAACTACCCCATAGTCATTATGGGAGATTTTAACTTACTCCTCTTTTGGTAACAATCACACAAAAAAATCAATCAGGATATAGATTTGAACACCATGAACAAATATGGCCTAATGGTTATGTGTGTGTGTGTGTTTGTAAATCACTTCACCCAACAACTGCACAGTAGACATTATTTTCGTTAACATAGAATATTTACAAATATTGATCATAAAGTCGATGTACTTAATTGTTATAGTAACAAAAAGGAAGGAAGTGATTATCATAATAGGATGTTTTGTGCTGGTCTCAGCCTATCAATAGTGATGCTGGTGTAGTTTTGTGGAATGTAGGTGAGGTTTCCTGGGGTGAGGTCTGGAGCCGAAGGCCAAGAAGGAATTCTTGAGATGTCTTTGGTGCTAAAAGGTGGTCTTACGAAAGCACCGGGACAGGACCCGTGGGCAGAAAATGCTAAAGAGGACCTACAACTTCTGGAGGCCGTGCCAGTGTCAAGTTAAGGTTGTTTTTCCCTCTAGTAAGGCATTAACATTAAGACAGTTGAAAGCTTCCTAGAGGAACTTTATACTCTGCCTGCCTCAAATATTTGTCAACAGGCTGCAGATTATAAGGATATTTAATTTTATCTGTATTTCCCTCTGAAAGTTAGGCTATTGATAAGAATGCTTTTTTTCTTATAAGTCACTAAGACATTTGTAAACTGAGGGAGGGAGACTCAGGTCTTTCAGGACTGTGATCTCTATCAGTTAAGCATTTGTTTTCCCTTCCCTTAGCTGTAGGGCAGCCAGGAGAGGTTGAGGAAAGTCACACAGATCCCACCTAGTGGTGGGGAGGGGGCTGCGGGGTGTCAGTTGTGCTTTGTCCTCAGCTAGCCTTCTGCTCCCTCATCAATGCTATACGCTAGGAATGCATGGAGGCTCTCACCTGGGCATGTACTACTTGTGAGTCCCCAGAGACACTTCCCCAGTGTGGAGCTGGGCCAGCACTTGTGGTTCTTACTCTGATTGCAAGATGCATCTCAGCAACAATCATCAGGGAACTTTGGAAAAATACAGTTTATTACTCGCATGCTGTGGAGTGTACACAGCAAGGCCATACCTTGAGGTTGCAGGGCGGATGAAGAGGGGGGCGTGCAGGCCTGAGCTTCTGCCAGAACTGGGCTGAGAATGGGATGCCAAGGTTTCTACAAGTACACTCTTTATTGGTACACTTTTTTCTTTTTAACATATAAAATATTATTTGTTTTAGGGGTACAAATCTGTGATTCATCAGTCTTAAACAACACACAGTACGCACCACAACACATACCCTCCTCAGTGTCCAGCACCGAGTTAGCCCATCCCCCCACCCCCCTCCACTCCAGCAACCCTGTTTGTTTCCTGAGATAAGAGTCTCTTATGGTTTGTCTCCCTCTCTGGTTTTGTCTTGTTTCATTGTTTCCTCTTTTCTCCTATGATCTGATCCTCTGCCTTGTTTCTTTTTTTTTTTTTCAAAGATTTCATTTATTTATTTGACAGAGAGAGACACAGCAAGAGAGGAAACACAAGCAGGGGGAGTGGGAGAGGGAGAAGCAGGCTTCCCGCTGAGCAGGGAGCCCGATATGGGGCTCCATCCCAGGACCGTGGGATCATGACCTGAGCCGAAGGCAGACGCTTAATGACTGAGCCACCCAGGTGCCCCTCTCTGCCTTGTTTCTTAAATTCCACATATCAGTGAGATCGTATGATAATTGTCTTTCTCTGATTGACTTTTTTCGCTTAGCATAATACCCTCTAGTTCCATCCATGTCGTTGCAAATGGCGAGATTTCTTTTTTTGATGGCCGCGTAATGTTCTATTATATATATATATGTATATCACCTCTTTATCCATTCATGTGTCGACGGACACCTGGGCTCTTTCCATAGTTTGGCTATCGTGGACATTGCTGCTATAAACATTGGGGTGCAGGTGCCCCTTTGGATCACTACATTTGTATCTTTGGGGTAAATACCCAATAGTGCAATTGCTGGGTTGTAGGGTAGTTCTATTTTCAACTTTTTGAGGAACTTCCATACTGTTTTCCAGAGTGGCTGCACCAGCTTGCATTCCCACCAACAGTGTAGGAGGGTTCCCCTTTCTCCACATCCTCGCCAACATCTGTCATTTCCTAACTTGTTCATTTTAGTCATTCTGGCTGGTGTGAGGTGGTATCTCATTGTGCGTTTTGATTTGGATTTCCCTGATGCTGAGTGATGTTGAGTACTTTTTCATGTGTCTGTTGGCCATTTGGATGTCTTTGCAGACATGTCTGTTCATGTCTTCTGCCCATTTCTTGATTGGATTATTTGTTCTTTCGGTGTTGAGTTTGATAAGTTCTAGATAGATTTTGGATACTAGCCCTTTATCTGATATGTCATTTACACATATCTTCTCCCATTCTGTCAGTTGTCTTTTGGTTTTGTTGACTGTTTCCTTTGCTGTGCAAAAGCTTTTTATCTTGATGAAGTCGCAATAGTTCATTTTTGCCTTTGTCTCCCTTGCCTTTGGCGATATGTCTAGGGAGAGGTTGCTGCGGCCGAGGTCAAAGAGGTTGCTGCCTGTGTTCTCCTCAAGGATTTTGATATATTCCTGTCTCACATTGAAGTTTTTCATCCATTTTGAGTCTATTTTTGTGTATGGTGTAAGGAAATGGCCCAGTTTCATTCTTCTGCACGTGGCTGTCCAATTTTCCCAACATCATTTGTTGAGGAAACTTTTTTCCATTGGATATTCTTTCCTGCTTTGTTGAAAATTAGTTGGCCTTAGAGTTGAGGGTCCATTTCTGAGTTCTCTATTCTGTTCCATTGGTCTATGTGTCTGTTTTTGTGCCAGTACCATACTGTCTTGATGATTACAGCTTTGTAATAGAGCTTGAAGTCCAAACTCTCACTCTTTGCAGATGATATGATAGTTTATGTGGAAAGCCCAAAAGACTCAACCCCAAAACTGCCAGAACTCATACAGGAATTCAGTGAAGTGACAGGATATAAAATCAATGCACAGAAATCAGTTGCATTTCTATACACCAACAATGAGGCAGAAGAAAGAGAAGTTAAGGAGTCAATCCCATTTACAATTGCACCCAAACCTAACCAAAGGTTAGGAATAAACCTAACCAAAGAGGCAAAGGATCTGTACTCAGAAAACTATAGAACACTAATGAAAGAAATTGAGAAAAACACAAAGAAATGGAAAAACTTTCCATGCTCATGGATTGGAAGAACAAATATTGTTAAAACGTCTATGCTACCTAGAGCAGTCTACACATTCAGTGCAATCCCTATCAAAATACCATCAACTTTTTTCACAGAACTGAAACAAATAATCCTAAAATTTGTATGGAACCAGAAAAGACTCTGAAAAGCCAGAGGAACGTCGAAGAAAGCCAATGCCGGTGGCATCACAGTTCTGTACTTCAAGCTCTATTATTGGTACACTCTTTTAAAACATAAGAGCGGGAGTTAAAAAGTGGGAAGGGAAAAGCAGAATCACTGAAAAGGTCAGTTATCTAAATCTACCAGGGCTTTCTAAAAGGGGAACTTCATGAGTAGGGCTGCCTGGCTCTTCATCTAGTTGCTTAGCTGCATAGCTGACAATGTGTTTACTTGGGATGGATGTCTTTGAAGTGGATGCCTCAGCAATCAAAAGCTTAATGTCAGGCACTTACATTACAATCAAGAAAGCTAATCGTCATGCATTTACACTACACAGAATAAGCTTTACTCCGGTATGGGAGGGGCAGGAGGTTGGGCTGCCTAAGGAAATGGAATGAATACACAGGTATTCACTTTTCAGTTTTCTATTTTAAACTATGTATTTATGTTTTATGGACTTTCTGTATGTGCACTACATTTCACAATAAAGTTGATTAAAAAAAGATCAATACTTTCTTCTCAAATAATGCAAGGAATTTAATCCACTTTATCCCACTTCAGCTTACAAATTATCATTGCCACGTGTTTAATTCTGCATATAAGTCCACTGTACATTATTAATATTTTCATGTAGTCAATGTGCATCTACCTGTGTATTTACTGTTTTTCTTGTTCCCTTTCGTCTGGGACCTTCCATCTGGAATCTTTTTTTTTTTTTTTTTCTGAAGAGGTTTATCTATAGTCTGTTCTGGCAATTTCTAGTTCTTGACTAGATGTTTACATTTTGATCATTTATTACACAGTACGTGTATGTTTTATCTACTTTAATGTATGGAGTATAGTAATAAAATCAGAGGAGGTAAAAAATAATCTTAGATTTTATTTTAAATATTTTTTGGATATGCTAGCTTACTGTCATCCCACTGTTGGCTAAATATATGTGGAGGCCACTTTTAGGCAGCAGGTTTGAGCAATGGAATGTAGAGAGGGCCCACAGCGACTCTCTGGCTGAATACAGGCAGGTCCATTGGGTGACCCACCTCAAAATAACCATAGGCCCTGACTAAGCAATGGGCTCCTTACAACCAAGTTACCAACAAAGGGAAAACTATGCACGTTCCCATACCTCCTCACCTTCCCCCTTTAAGAACAGCCCCTTCCCACTGCCTGCTTGCAGACGTCTCTCCCCTGCTGTCCTGCTCACAGTTCCCTTGCCATATGTTCAGCAAACTTCTAGCTCCTTTGTTCTGCCTCAGGTGAATTCTTGTCACTGCCTGTGCCACCTTGTTCCACCGGCTCTTCACCCTACAGTTTGGGGGTCCCCATCCAATCGGGAGAGACACCACATTTAGACACTACATATAACACACATTTCACTGTTGTCTCCCTTCTCCCCGCCATGTAATTTGTCTAACAAGAAAATATTTTTTAAAATAAATAGTGGTGCTTTCCTTAGAAACCACAAAATCCAAAGAGACATGCAGAGTTGGTCAGGTTAGTGTGATATATTTTTGAGGGTCGTGGATTTAGAATACGAAGTTTTAAGGTTCAGGTCCGGATGTTGCCTTTTTTGTAGCTGTCTCAATTTACAAAAATTCCTTAACCTACCTAAATTTCTAATAATTCATCTTTAAAATGGAAGATGTAGGGGCACCTGGGTGGCTCAGTCCTTAAGCGTCTGCATTCGGCTCAGGTCATGATCCCAGGGTCCTGGGATGGAGCCCCGCATCAGGCTCCCTGCTCTGCGGGAAGCCTGCTTCTCCCTCTCCCACTCCCCCTGCTTGTGTTCCCTCTCTCGCTGTCTCTCTCTCTCTCTCTCTCTCTCTGTCAAATAAATAAATAAAATCTTTAAAAAAAAAGAATATGGGAGAGGATTGCTATATAGGCTGATGTGGGTCAAATGTCAGGAGTCTGGGGAAAGGAAAGAAGCTTAAGTTTGATTGGCAAGCATTTTGCTCCTATGGATCAGTAGGAACAAGCAGGTCAGCTAATTGTTTATGAGATAAAGAATGGGAATTTGGAGAGTCTGTGTCAGGTTTCGTCTTAGGTAAATAAAGGAAGCATTTGTGAGGCTCATCTAAGTCATATGGGGAAGGACTGTTCCTTGTAATAAGCCATTCTCTGAATGGGGATGCGTTTGTTTAACCATCGCTATTTTCCAGGAGCACAGGGTTCCCATAAAATCCAGCATTGCCAAAACCACAACCGAAACGAACAGAAAGAAAGTGCAGGAGTTTCTTTGTTTCTTCTTCTCCGCACTGGGTGACTCAAAGGCTGGCTACTGTGAGGGAAGCGGACGGGCCCAGGAGTGAGAGCGAGAGGAGCTGGGAGCCTCCACAGCTCGAAGGAGCGTCCCCTGTCATGAGGAGGGACAAAGTGGCCAGTGGGAACCAGGGAACGGGGATGGGTGATGCGATCCGGGGATGCCGACAGGAGAGGGTGGAGGAGCGTCGGGCGTAGAGCGTCCACAGGTGTGACACACAGAGACCGGGTAGGTGACAGCTCTGTGCTCTGTGACAGCGACTCCGTGCATGCTTCACCGCGTGCCTGGCACCCGCAGGGCGCTTCACGCCTGTCTTCGCCCCGTAGCCCCTCAAGCATCGTATTGTTAAAGCATCATTTTGCAGATGGGGTGACGGAGGGCCGCAGAGGTTGCGTCACTGGTGGGGCTGTAGGCAGCGGGGACTCCGCGCCAGTGCGGGCTTGCAGGGGTGAGGGCAGGAGTCGGTTCACGGGGGAGCCGTCCGTGTATCCTTCCGCACGTGAGCTGATCGCTTCTCGGCCTTTTGGCTAAGATCAAGTGTGATGATTTCCTGTGTCCCGATGATGAGATTCTGCTCCAAAATGAGCAAATTATGTCCGCTTTCCGTAAACAGATCACAACTTACAAAGTTTCTTCATAGAGCAGGGTTTAGGGAAAAATAGAAATCTGCCTCCAACACTAGTGATCCGAACTTACTGTTTTCAGTAATTTAGCCTTCATTTGCTGAAGTAGGACGCTGAGGTCATGGTCTCTCTGTTACATTTGTTAGCCTGTGTTTTTGCTCTTGTGTGTGTGTGTGTGTGTGTGTGTGTGTGTGTGTGTTCTTTAATTATAGTTTCTTCATGTCATAATTGAACCCTGGTTGTTCCCAACAGTGAGGATAAAAGGAAGTAGCAAGTTCGCCAGTCGAGTTTCTCTTTACCTTTCTGTTTCCAAGGCTAGCCAGTTAGTCAACTGACACCTTCTTGATGCCGTTAGCTAGGATGATCCTTAGGCTTAGAAGGAAAAACAACACCAGGTCCCCGATTCAAACTGCAGGATTCTACATTTACTTTTATTCACTGTGGGATGTAATCAAGCACAATATAACAAAAGCCAGTGTCTGGTTGTCATTTCTTTGGCAGGCAGGCCCCCAGGGAATCTCATGGAAGGCCTTGTTCTGTTCTGAGTTGCAGACAGACCAGCAGGCAATGGGACTTAGGGGGAGAACTCTCAGCAGGTGGCCATAAGCCTGGGTTTCTGGCCAGGACACCAGTATTTAGTAAGGAGAATTGCAAGAGCTGACGTGGCCCTAAATTCTATGAGGGGCCTCAGTATTTGTAGGCAGTCGTTACAGGAAGGTAGAGTGAGGAATAAGACAAAAGCTCAGGTTGCAGCAGGACAGTTAACTGGATTCTGAGCCCTAGTGTGTTAAACTTTGTTTTCCCCTTAGAGAAGGCAAAATGACTCTACTTCTGTTATTCTGATAGCCTTAGAGTAGTTGTCAAATGGTGAAAGAGAGAATAAGTAATGAAAATACTTATCTCACTAAAGTCAACATTGGTTTGTACTTACCATTCACTGTAGAAGAAATAATCACTGTTCTGTTTAGAGATGAATGTGTTAATTCACGTGTCAAAAATTAATCTTTGTAAAGAGTTCCAAAAGGAAAAATTTTAAATTAAAAAGCTTTCTGATGGACAAGCAAATCAATTCCACATTATAGTAGATGCATTACAACATTTAGTAAGGACAGACCTAGATACTGAGTGAAAGAAACATCAGAGGGCTAGTGTGTGTTTTACAATTTTGGTGAGTAAATTCAATTTCCTGTAATAAATACTCTAACAAATAACATAGTCTATAAAAAAGCACATACAACAAGCTCTTGTAATTATAGTCTTGAGGTTATGGAATACATTGCATTGAAAAGAAAAATGAAACTCTGAAAATGCAAACAGAGCGTTACAGAAGAATTTGTTCATTTGCAGCAGACTTGCCCAAAAATCAATTTTATAATGACAAAATAAAGAATAGGTACAGATTTAGTTATCACTATATATCTTATGTTCTTTATACCTTGTTCCTCTATGATAATCAATGCCTAAATATTTTCCAACTTTCTCTATTATCTTTTCAATAAGGATTAATCCAGGCTCTTTATACTGGATATTCAAAAGCACTGTGTCAAAAAAAGTTATTCCTCCTAAAGTTTTCTCATTAAATACTATTAAAATATTTGACTTATGGTTTTGTTTTAACCAAAGTGAATCCCAGTGTTTGGTGCTTTAATATTTCTAATTCCACATTACCTTCAAGGTACTATGCTTAGATATTTTGCAGGTGTTCTCTTATTTTACCTTTCCTAACCTTATGAAATATTCTTATTTCTCTTTTACAGATAATGACCCTGAGGATTAGAGAGGAGTTACTCAGCTAGCATGAGCCTAACCCCAGACATCCTGCTTCCAAAATCCTCCGTTTAAGATGTAGGGGAGAGTGGCTCAAGAGAGCATGAAGCCCAATAGGGGCTGAAGCCCAAAGTGTAAAAGTGCATTCATTGCACAGTACTTGGTCTCATTAGATACTTGTGGAATAATGTAGCAATGTCAGCTCTGTGCATTCAACCAATTCGATTCTAGCAGACTTTCAGGTTATTTGGAGAATGTCTGATTTTGTAGGTGATATTATACCTGGTGTTTCTGTGAGTTGACTTACAAACTGTAGGGAGCTGATGGCACCACATCTTCTCTTTTTTGTTGCGGAAGTACATCTAGAAAAAACGTTCTACCACATGACTCATTTGGATTAGATGACTCCTTGGCAACTGAGACAATTTATATGCATCCTTTAATGATACTGCTCTTTCCAGGATAGTAGTGAGTAACGAATTTACTTTAGAATGATTATGTTGCTGACAAACTACCCTGTGTCATTTCTGTACATTATACCCCATTTTTAAATTGAATTTTAATGCAATATCAGAGTAATGCTCATGAACCTCATCTCTCTTTCTCTCTCTTTTTTAAAGATTTATTTATTCATTATTTTAGAGAGAGAGAGTGCAGGGAGGAGGGGCAGAGGGAGAGGGAGAGAGAAACCCGAGCAGGCTTTGTGCTGAGCATGGAGCCCATAGTGGGACTCGATTCCCCAACCCTGAGATCCTGACCTGAGCTGAAACCAAGAGTCGGACCCTCAACCGACTCTGCCACTCAGGTGCCCCTGAACCTCTCTTATTTATTTAAGGGCAAAGATGACAATTTGGGTATGACATTTGAATTATACTCTAATTTACAATATAGCCATGTTTTTAGAAGTTAATAGCTTGAAGTCTGTACAGAACACCAATGGGTGTTCTACCCATTGGAACTACAGGAGTACTAAGTGATTTTTGAGGGCCCTTCTAAACATCTATTTTGTGATTATATTCAAAGGAAGAAGAGTTATATATGAGTACTGACAACAGATCTGGGGAAGATATAGGAGGCTGGGAGTTGGGAAACTGATATTCTAATCCCAGGATTTTTATAAAAACTGAGGACTCTGAAGGACGTTTTATAGCGTCATTTAACCTCACTTTCCTATTTTCAGTATTAGAAGACTGGAGTAAAGCATTTCTAAGATGACATTCAGCTATAAAATTCTACAACTTGAACACATTTGTATCTCATTGCATTCAGATGGTTTTGGATCACTTCACTTCTGAGTTCATGATTTTCAATTTCCATGTCAATAATGTAAAGGAAATACAGCAATAAATAACACTTTTTTTCCACAATTTTATGTACCTACACACCTGTTCTATGAGTAGAGCTTCAGTCTATTTATAGAAATATAAAAAGTAGGTAAATAGTGTATAAAAACAAATTAATACAAAAATTTAACTCATAGTATATGCAAATTGGAAGATAATGTAAAATATTTCGATGTGGATGCCAAGAGTCTGGGAAAGGAAGCATCTGATTTAAACATGGAGAATACTCCTTCTGTAATACTTAAAATACCACATACAGGTGAGAGTCAGTATTATGGAAGGCATAACAAAATATTTCAGTGTCTCAAATAACAGCCAACACAAGCCATTTGATATTACAATAGAGATAAAGCAGTTTCAGATTTCTGAGAAATCTCACAAATGTAAGTACACATATCTGTGAATGCCAATTTTCGGAACACTTCTTTAACATCTTGCTATTCTGACCTACTGGCACTTCCAGGATCTCCTTTGTTGACCTTGAAAGTAATCCAGGCCACTCTGGCCACAACATTCTGAGCTTGTCAACGGTACTTTCTTGTCCTTTCAGACTAAGTATAGCATCTTTTTTTTTTTTTAAGATTTTATTTATTTATTTGACAGAGGGAGAAACACGGTAAGAGAGGGCACACAAGCAGGGGCAGAGGAGAGGGAGAAGCAGGCTTCCCGCCGAGCAGGGAGCCCGATGTGGGGCATGATCCCAGGACCCTGGGATCATGACCTGAGCCGAAGGCAGATGCTTAACGACTGAGCCACCCAGACGCCCCTAAGTATAGCATCTTTTGAATGTGGTCTCAATATGAACTTCTATATGTCTCACTTAACTCTACTGGGGACTAAGTAGGACTAGACTTTGGCTCTAGAAACACATAATTAAAAATAAGATTTCACAAAAATATTCACTTAGTCAACAAATTTGTTTTGTTGATGTTGATTGAATTAACCATGCTTCTCCTTACCTTCTTCTGAATAGAATACCTTACCTCTCCATCTTATCTGTCCGGCAAATTCTTCTTCACTATTCCCTGCAAAATCAAATGTTACCTCTTATTGGAAGTCTCCCAGATTTCCTCAGGATCAGTTGCCTTCTTTCCTATCATTTCCTAATTGTTGTTTCTCTCTCTCTCTCTCTCTCTCTTTTTTTATTAGAGAGAGAAAAAGAGAATCTTAAGCAGGCTCCATGCCCAGTGTGTGAGCCCGATGTGGGGCTCGATGTCATGACCTTGAGATCATGACCTGAGCCAAAATCAAGAGTCGGATGCTTAACCGACAGAGCCCACCCAGGCGCCCCCCTATCATTTCATAGCATGTTGCATACAGCTCCTTTAGAGCACTCACATGCTTCCTTATAGTTAGTCTTGTATTTATGTGCTTCGCACTGCTCAGAATTTGATCAGGGAGTGGGCCATTCAAGCACTTCCTTGTCAAGATATGAGGGCATGATAAAATACCACTGTAAAACAATTAGAATTGGCTTGCTAGTTCATTCATTTGCCCCAAACCATTTGCACAAATGATAGGACATAAACCAATAGAACCTGTACTCGAGTGGAGATTACAAATGAAGGATGAAAGGAAGAAATGAAAGAAGGAAGGAGGTGGGAGGAAGGCAGGAAGGGAGGGAAAAAAGGAGGGAAGGAGGGAACAAAGGAAGGCAGAGAGGTAGGGAGGAGGGAAGAGAGAGGGAAAGAGAAACCCTTTGTCAGTTTGTAATTCTTATGTTTAGTGTTGTTCACATGTGATTTCATGCTGTAGCTCCATGATATTTTACTACCCCTGATATTGATCAGCTAGTAGTTGAGTGCAGTCAACAGCTCCAGCCACTGAAATTCTGGAGTCAAGTAATGCAAGAATAAAGTTTTTGTTTTTGTTTTTGTTTTTTTCTGAGAAAGGGTGATTTATTCTTTTACCTTCCTCAAAATATTTTAATGTATTTTTAAGATGTCTAGTTCAGAAAACTGAAACATAAAATTGGAAAATAGAAATTAAAACGGAGAATCAGAGGTCAGAAAGCCTATGTAAAACTCTGAAATAGATAGCCAGATTGAAAATCAGAGGAAAAAAATACTGAAGCACACTTTGATCAAGATTTTGCAACTATATCCATGTAAGATAATTTTAGCCTTGGTGAAGATAATGCTATCAAGTTATAAGTATTAGGAATAGATGATAATCCCAAATAAATAAAAATGCATGCATGCAATATTAAATCTCTCATTTTAAATATAAAGATACGAGAATAATGGCTTGTAGCCAAAAAATTGGCTTTACTCATTTACAGTGAAATGATGCTAATATTTGAAGATTATAGGGTACCCATTTTTCTCAGTCCCACTCTGTTCTTGCTACAGTGAGATATGCTTTATTTCTTTTTTTCCCCAGGACCTGGAAAAGGTAAAATGTTTGATAAATACTTCTTGAGTGAATGAATTGCCATTGTCTTAAATTCCTAATTTGAAAGAGTATCGCGGCACATTACGTCATTGCCATTGCTATTGTCACCATCATCAACTTCAAATTAATTAGATACAGTCTTCTGTAGATAAATGATTGTGGTTGCTGATGTAATGAAATTTGAAGAGCATTGTGAAAGCCCTATCTATCAAAAGTCATTCCTTGAATCTGTGTTAGCCAATTTAAAAGGTGAGATTTCCTTTAAAACTGCTTTGTATGGGTCTGGAAATATGTTCAGTTCTAGAAGACTGGTGACCTGTTCTTTTTGATTGATATGGGATAAATGTTATTATGGTAACACATCAGAAAACCTAAAAAGAAGAATACAATTTTGCAATTCACATATTCAGGATAAGGAAAACACTTTATAAAGTTGCAAGCATTGATTTGTATAAAAGAGATAGACATATTTCAAAGTAATCCTGTCATCAATCTTCCCCCATAAAGTTGGTCCTTTCTGTTTCATTGTCATATAGATCATTTTGCCATTCTACTTAGTAATCTGAGTATTCTCCTTGCAATGACTTTTGCGTTAAATTTCACATTTCCTGGCTTCATGAAATACCCTAAACATATTGAAACAAGGATCATGCAACATTTTTATCAGTGTTTCCTCTATGATATGTGTGTTTTTGTGGCAAAGCTGACAATGAGGGTTTGGAGAGGCAATCTGTTAAGTCTTCTGATTAACGCCCCCCCCCCGGTTTTATTCACTTCTTGTTGTATTACA
Source organism: Eumetopias jubatus (assembly GCF_037043125.1). NCBI lineage: Eukaryota > Metazoa > Chordata > Mammalia > Carnivora > Otariidae > Eumetopias > Eumetopias jubatus. The sequence continues at coordinate 96,671,626 of NW_028274817.1, forward strand.
TCAGTTATGATGTGAAGTTTGACAGGCACATCAAACTACTCTGCCTGATTTTCCTGAGTGGGCTGCTCCTTTTCTGCAAACAAACTCAAGATGTTGGCTTTGTTGCTAACTGAGGCTGACATTAATGCTGACATTCATGATAATCCTTGGTGATTTCTGCAAGATTTAATTTAACAATGGAGGGACGATGCCATATCCAGTGGGAAGAAAGTGGTACCTATTAGAGAACAAAGGGGACTGTTCTCACTCAGAGGGCAGACCTTAGTGTTAATACCTCCCAATAGAATAATCGGTGTTACGCCATTATCAGTTTATGAAGGGGTAAGTAATCTCTTTCGTCATATCACATTTCCATATTGGAATCTGATTTAAGATTACAACTTGTTGGCTTCATAGCAACGTTTCAGAACTCAGATGTGGCTGCAAAGATTCTCTCAAAACTGGAGGGAATGTTTTGGCCTCTCAGGTGGCTGAGTGTGATGTCAGGAATCTTAACAGCAAAGAGCATTCCAAGCAAAGCATTTGCCCTTTTGTATCTAAACTGAGAGCTAAAGTGGAAGCCGAAGCACTAACATCCAGAGATGGAGGAGTCAGGGGGCCGCTTCTGCCCCCCGTTGCTGCTGATGATGGATGGCGTTACTGCTGTTCTACGATCATTGAAGGGCAATGGCATGTTACGGGGCCTTGGTAGCATTTTAGTTGTGTCACTCCTGTGACACTGAATAAGTCATTTACACCTCATGGGGCCTCAAATTCACCATGTGTAAAATATGACCTAAAAGCTCTGCCTTAAAAGCCCTGCCTTTTTACATGAGGATTGTGAAGAGTAAATGGAGTAATTATACAAACACATTTTAGAAGCAGTAAAGTGTTATACAAATATAGTTTATTATTACCCACTTATTCATTCCCCACCCATTCAGTATTTATTGAGCATCCACCTTGTGACTCTGGACCCTTTCTTTTGATTCTCAGGTCATTGCCAATCCCTCCTCCCTCCCTGGTCCTACCCACACCCAGCACTCCCACCCCTGTGCCCCGATTATCTCCAGCTCACCCTTCAAGACTCTGGTTAAATAGCACCTTTGCTTTTCCTACCCACTCATGCCCCTCTCTCCAGACAGTTGATTTTTCCTCTCTCAGTGCTAACTCTACTAAGTGCAGACCTAGGATTTCGTGTTTTGTTACACTTTGGTCCCTCTTGTGTTTGTAAGGTCTTTGCTCTCAGAGACTGCATTTTTGTATTTGCTGAGCAGAGGGTGCTGGGAGATTGGGGATGTCTAACAGAGGAATAGTGGGAGACGAGGCCTATGGGGATGGGCCACCTTACTGCACTATTTCATGTTCAGTGCATGGATTGCAAGGGGGGCAGGAAAGGCTGAAGCCTATGCTTTGCGCATTACACAATTCATACCTGTCCAGACAGTCTAACAAACTAGCCACGTGGGCCACCAGTGTTCTGATTACAAGAAGAGATAATTCTGGTTTTTTTTTTTCTTTTTAGATTTTATTTATTTATCTGACAAAGAGAGACAGCGAGAGAGGGAACACAAGCGGGGGAGTGGGACAGAGAGAGAGAAGCATGCTTCCCGCTGAGCGGGGAGCCCGACGTGGGGCTCTATCCCAGGACCCTGAGATCATGACCTGAGCCGAAGGCAGATGCTTAACGACTGAGCCACCCAGGCGCCCCGAGATAATTCTTTTTAAAGGAAGCCTTAATCAAGCGGGTAAACTAAGCTTGAATCTGTTAGCAGAGGAATAATTCTAATTCCGGTGTAGGATGATATTCATATGTGTCTAAAGAGCAGCCCTTTATGAATTCAAGTCTAAGCTTGAGGGAAAAAATGTAAGTAAACTCTCAGAGAACTAATTGCACTAAAACCTCTTTATGAAATAAAAGCAGAAGGCAGTGGTGTCTTTGCATTACCCAACTTGGACTGCTCGTACCCTACCTCACAGTGTGTAACCCAGAAGGGAGGAGAACTTCTTCCTACATTTTTCACGGAGATTTGGTACCTGTGAAGACAGTACCATGAAACATCAGCAGTTGATACCCAGCAGAAATAGCAGGGACTCCGATTCATTCATGGTGCCCAGAGGAAGGGGCAAAAGTACCAAAGCAAGGCATGGAAGCAGGAATCCTGCGGCAACGGTGCCCACCCCGGCCTCTGCAGGGGCTTCACGTGAGGACAGGTGAGGACAGGATGAGAGTTAAGTGGCCTAGGACCCTGCTTCTACGCAGCTACTTGTTGGCTGTCAAATCTCCCCTTCCTCTTGTATTTTCCCCAGGCAACACCACTCCCCATCCCAGGTATCACTTCCATTCCTTTTACTTTGATTTCTCCCTTTACCGAGAAGACACTTTCAGCCACCTTTGTGGCCCTCAAACCCTCTTACAGGTGTTTCTTCTTACTTCTAGATCCAACTTGAGGGACTCCCTAGTAAAGTTCTAGGAGATACTAGAATTTCACGTGGCAAGTGCTCTGTCCCCTGGACCAGGGCCTGGGAACATGGGTGCTGGAGGCAGAATGCCTAGGTTGTGGTGCAAGTGCCACAGTTCATCTGCTCTTTGAACAAATTCCTTTCTTTACATCTCAATTTTTTAATCTATGAGACCACAGATAGTACCTACTAATAGGTCTATTGGCTGGATTAACTGAGTTAGTGCAGAAATCAGTTAACACAGTAAGCAGTGCATTTGAAGTGCTGGTTAAAAGTTAGCTTTGTTTGTTATTCACTTACAGACCCCATTCTGTGCCCCACAACTATCATTTCTGATAGCCTGTGAACTCTCAGAGGGATGGGACGCGGATCTGTATTTCTTTCATCTTTATATCCCCACTACTTAACATGACACTGGGGCCTGGCTCATAATAGACATGCAGTAAATGAGTGTTAAGATGTGTGCATTATTGAATAATCAATTGATTGAGGAATGTGGTAGGAACACAGGGACCTTTTATTTTTATGCAGTAGGTGCTGCCTCGAGGGATAATAAGCAGGCAGAGGAAATTATGCCAGTAAAGGACAGTTGAAGGAAAGCAACTTTAAAGAGTGAATTCTGAGGTTATATTTTTTGTTCTTCAAGGGGTCGTTTGCACAGCATGACTTCCTGTGATCAGTGGAAACTGACCAGCCAAGAATTTGGTAGTCTTACTGTTCTTATTAAAGTTCCATTGGTTGGTTATCTTTTCACCTTTTCTTAAATGATATGGGTTTTTTTTTTAAGATTTTATTTATTCATGTGAGACGCAGGGATACAGAGAGAGAGAGAGAGAGCATGAGCCCCAAGAGAGGCAGAGGGAGAAGGAGAAGCAGGCTCCCTGCTGAGCCAGGAGCCCGACGTGGGGCTTGATCCCAGGACCCTGGGATCATGACCTGAGCCGAAGGCAGACGCTTAACCATCTGAGCCACCCATGCGCCCCAATGATATGGTTTTTTAAGAAAAAAAATTAAATAGAGACTCAATGTCTAGAGGGGAAATATATAAAGGAGAACTGAGAAGTGAGCATATGTTCAGACAAAGCAGATATATATATATATATAGAAGCAATATGCCCTTTTGAAGGATACGTAGGAGCATTCTTTTATTTGGATAAAACAATGAATGTTGGTTTGAACGTTTGCTTATAGCCTTCCCTGAACCTCACATCTCTTTGTTTTGTCCTGTTCCTCCTGTGCGTTGTTGGTCTTTCTTTACATGAAGAGGCTAACACTGATGGTTTGGGTGGGGATATGGTTTATAAGTACTATGGGGAACACAGCTCAAATAGTTTAAGAGCCTCTCACCTGTAAAAGGGGAAAATTGGTTACCACTTTCCTCTCTAAATTTTGGAAATTTTGCACACTTTTGTCTTTCAAGTCTGTCTCTTGTATCAATTATAGATTATATACTGCAGGAATTCATATAAAATTCCTGCCATATTTATAGATAAATTCTTATTTGTGCCCAAATTAATTTGGGGGATCAATTTGTGGTCAGTTCAGCTAACTGGAATAATTGCTCTGTGATGATCGTTGAAAAACATATTAACTCCTTATGATAGAATGTCCACTTTCAGCAAGTATCTGAATATGTTAAGAAAGGATATTTAGTATAACCTTTAAATATTAATAACATTGAAATATCATAGGCATACTTAGTCAACCTCATGAAGCAATTTGAAACTTTAACTAGTTTTTTTCTGTTAGGTTAATATATCTTTAGGACTTGATATTATGGTTATGCATAAAAAAACTTTTCAATTGCACTTTAGCTTGGTGCAAGTGTATTTATGGTTGTCAATAACTCAAGCAATATATTTCTTCTGGGTAACTCTGGTATTAAAAAGTCTAAAATGCAGGACTTCTGGGGAAGATGGTGGAGTAGGAAGATCCTAAATTCACCTTGTCCCACAGATACAACTAGATAATACCCACATCAGTGCAGATAACCCTGAAAATAACCCCAAGACTGGCAGAACATATTCTCCACGGCTAAACATAAAGAAGAGGCCACATCAAAAACTATAGGAAGGGCAGAGATGTGGTCAGGAACTAAACTACCCACAAGGCTGTCTGCAGGAGGGAGGGCCACCACAACAAATGGAGGTGAGAGGAGCAGACACCACACTAGGCACCCCAGGCATGGGGACCTGCACTGGGAGGACGAATTTGCATAACATTTGGCTTTGAAAACCAGAGGGGCTTAACTTCTCAAGTTCTACAATCAGTGGGGCTTAACACCTGGAACTTTACAAATCAGCAGCTTGGCTCTGGGAGAGCCACAGGGTGAGTGGAAACTGAGTCCCCACCCTTAAAGAAACAGCACAACAAACAGCCCTGCTTAGATATATCATAGAAGGAGCAGTTTGAAAAACGCCTGCGGTATACAGGAGGGAGATTTGTTTACTAATTTCAGAGCTGAAGGGGCAGGGATCTTTGGGAGACTTCTCCAAGAATAAATGAGCTGGCAGGCACCATTTCCCTCCCCCAGTATAGCAAAGTATAACACCATTTACCTAAAATGTGTGTGTGGGGAGGGAGGAGTAAAGAATGAGTTCAAACTTAAGTGGCCATCAACTTAATATAGACTGCTATGCAGAAGGATGTTGTATATAAACCTAATGCTAATGACAAATCAAAAACCAGTAATAGATATGCAAAAATTAAAGAGAAAGGAATCCAAGTATATCACTAAAGCAAGCCAGCAAGCTGTAAGAGAAGAGAGCAAGAGAAGAAAGGAACAGAGCAGAACTACAAAAGCAACCATAAAAGAAGTGACAAAATGGCAATAAGTACATACCTATCAATAATTACTTTGAATGTAAATGGACTAAATGCTCCAATCAAAAGACATAGGGTGACGGAAAGAATAAAAAAAGAAGACCTATCTATATGCTGCCTACTGCAGACCCATTTCACCTAAAGACAAATGCAGATTGAAAGTGAAGGCATGGAAAAGCATTTATCATGCAAATGGAAGTGGAAAGAAAGCCAGGGTAGCAGTACTTATATCAGACAAAATAGACATTTAAGTGAAGACTGTAACAAGAGACAAAGAAGGACACTACAAAATTATAAGGGAAAAAACCCAACAAGAAGATATAACAATTGTAAATATTTATGTATCCAATACTGGAGCACCCAAATACATAAAGCAGCTATTAATAAACATAAAGGAAGTAATTGATAGTAATACGATAATAGGACTTTAACACCCCACTTACATCAATGGATAGATCATGCAAACAGTTAATTAAGAAGGAAACAGTGGCTTTGAGTGACACATTGAATCAGATGGATCTATACTGAAAACATTCTACCTTAAAACAGTTGATTATATGTTCTTTACAAGTGCACACAGAACATTCTCCAGAATATATCACGTTAGGCCACAAAACAAGTCTCAACAAATTCAAAAAGATTGAAGTCATGCCAGCATCTTTTCCAACCATAACACTATGAAACTAGAAATCAACCACAAGAAAAAATCTGGAAAGAACACAAATACATGGAAGTTAAGTAACATGCTACTGAACAATGAATATGTCAACCAAGAAATCAAAGAGGAAATCAAAAAATGCATGGAGACAATTGAAAATGAAAACACAATGGTCCAAAATCTTTAGGATGCAGCAAAACCTGTTCTAAGAGGGAAGTTTATAGCAATACAGGTATATTGCTATAAACTTCGAAGCAAGAAAAATCTCAAACAACTTAACCTTACACCTAAAGGAGCTATAAAAACAACAAACAAAACCTAAAACCAGTAGAAGGAAGGAAATAGTAAAGATTAGAGCAGAAATAAATGGAATAGAAACTAAAAAAATCAATAAAACAGATCCATGAAACCAGGAGTTGGTTCTTTGAAAGGATCAAAAAAATTGATAGACTGTTGGCTAGACTTAAAAAAAAAAGAGAGAGAAGGTACACAAATAAACAAAATCAGAAACGAAAGAGGATAAATAACAACAGACATCTCAGAAATACAAAGGATTTTAAGAGAATATTATGAAAAATTATATGCCAACGAATTGGACAACCTAGAAGAAATAGATAAATTTTTAGAAATATATAACTTCCCAAAAGTGAATCAAGAAGAAAGAGAAAATTTGAACAGACTGATTACCAGCGATAAAATTGAATCAGTAATCAAAAAACTCCCAACAAGCAAAAGTCCAGGACCACAGGGCTTCACAGGTGAATTCTATGAAACATTTGAAGAAGAGTTAATATCTATTCTTCTCAAGCTATTCCCACAAAAAACAGAAGAGGAAGGAAAGCTCCCAAGTACATTCTACGAGGCCAGCATTACCCTGACACCAAAACTAGATGAAGACAATACGAAAAAGAGAACTACAGGCCAATATGTCTGATGAGTATAGATGCAAAAATCCTCAACAAAATATTAGCAAACTGAATCCAACAGTACATTAAAGAAATCATTCACCATAACCAACTGGGATTTATTCCTGGGATGCAAGGGTGTTTCAACGTTCACAAATCAATCAACGTGATCCATCACATCAATAGGAGAAAGGATAAAAACTATATGATTGTTACAATAGATGCAGAAAAAGCATTTGACAAAGTTACAACATCCATTCATGATAAAAACCTTAAACAGAGTAGGTGTAGAGGGAACATACCTCAACATAATAAAGGCCACGTATAAAAACCCACAGCTAACATTGTACTCAATGGTGAAAAACTGAAAGCTTTTCTTTTAAAATCAGGAATAAGACAAGGATAGCCCCTCTCACCACTTTTATTCAACATAGTACTAGAAGTCCTAGCCAAATAGTCAGACAAGAGAAAGAAATAAAAGGCATCCAAATTGGTAAGGGAGAAGTGAAACTTTCACTATTTGCAGATGACATGATACTATATATAGAAAACCCTGAAGACTCCATGAAAAACTACTAGAACTGATAAGTGAAGTCAGTAAAGTGGCAGGATACAAAATCAATACACAGAAATCCATTGCATTTCTATACATGAATAATGAAGTAGAAAGAAAAATTAAGAATCCGATTTACAATTGCACTAAAAATAATAAGATGCCTAGGAATAAACTTCACCAAGGAGGTTTTATTTTATTTTTAAGATTTTACTTATTTATTTATTTGACAGAGAGAGACGCAGCGAGGGAGGGAACACAAGCAGGGGGAGTGGGAGAGGGAAAAGCAGGCCTCCCGCGGAGCAGGGACCCCGATGCGGGACTCGATCCCGTCAGGACCTGAGCCAAAGGCAAATGCTTAACAACTGAGCCACCCAGGCGCCCCCACCAAGGAGGTTTTAAAAGACCTGCATTCTGAAAAGTTTAAAACATTGATGAAAGAAACTAAAGATGACACAAAAATGGAAAGATATTCCATGCTCATGAATTACGAGAGCAAATATTGTTAAAATGTCCATACTTACCCAAAGCAATCTACAAATTTAATGGAATCCCTATCAAAATACCTACGGCATTTTTCACAGAACTAGAACAAATAATCCTAAAATTTGTATGGAACCGCAAAAGACCCTGAATAGCCAAAGCAATCTTGAAAAAGGAGAACAAAACTGGAGGTATCACAATCTCAGATTTCAAGATATATTACAAAGCTTTAGTAATCAAAATAGTATGTACTGGCACAAAAATATACACATAGATCAACAGAGCAGAGAGCCCAGAGATAAACCCACAACTATATGGTCAATTAATCTATGACAAGGAGGCAGGAATATGTAATGGGAAGAAGTCTTTTCAACAAATGTTGAAAACTGGACAGCTACATGCCAAAGAATGAAATGTGACCTCTTTCTTACATCCTACACAAAAATAAACTCAGAATTTATTAAAGACGTAAATGTGAGACCTGAAACCATAAAAATCCTAGAGGAGAACATGGGCAGTAATTTCTCTGACATCAGCCATAGCAACATTTTTCTAGATGTGTTTCCTGAGGCAACAAACAAAAGCAAAAATAAACTATTGGGACTACATTAATATAAAAAGCTTCTGCACAGCAAAGGACGTCATCAACAAAACAAAAAAATAACCTACTGAATGAGAGAAGAAATTTGCAAGTGACATATTCAATAAAGGGTTTGTACCAAAATACATAAAGAACTTACACAACTCAACAGCAAAAACCCACAAATAATCCAATTAAAAAATGGCCAGAAGACATACAGATAGTCAACAGACACATGAAAAGATGCTCAGCATCACCGATCATCAGAGAAATACAAATCGGTCCATAATAAGATATCACCTTATACCTGTCACAATGGCTAAAATTTAAAACACAGGAAACAAGAAATGTTGGCAAGGATGTGGAAAAAAAGAAACCCTCTTGCACTGTTGGGTGGGAATGCTAACTGGTGCAGCCACTCTGTAAACTAGTATGAAGATTCCTCAAAAAATTAAAAGTAGAATTACCATATAATCCAGTAATTCCACTACTGGGTATTTACCCAAAGAATATGAAAAAACACTAACTTAAAAAGATATTTGGCCTACTGTTGTTTATTGCAGCATTATTTACAATAGCCCAAGTATGGATGCAACCCAATTATTTATCAATAGATGAATGGATAAAGAAGAAGTGGTATACACACACACACATATATATATATATACAATGGAATCGTATTCAGCCATAAAAAATAATGAAATTTTGCTGTTTGCAAAAACATGGATGGATCTAGAAGGTATAATGCTAAGTGAAATAAGTCAGAGAAAGAGAAATACCATATGATTTCACTCATATGTGGAATTTATGAAACAAAAGAAACAAAAAATAGACAAGGAAAAATAGACTCTTAAATATAGAGAACTAGTGGTTACCAGCAGGGAGGTGGATGGGGGGGATGGGTGAAATTAAAGAGTACACTCATCATGAGCACTGAGTAATGTATAGAATTGTCGAATCATTATATCATACACCTGAAACTAACACTGCGTGTTAATTATGCTAGAGTTAAAAAACAAGTTTTCAAAAATCCAAAATGCTAACTTATGCATATATGTTTGTTTCTCCTCTTTTTTCCCAATCCCTTATGCTTAGATAAAAGCCTTCTGTTTTTTTTTTTTTTTTTTCTCATTTCACACTCTTCTGCCCAGAGAATTTCCACTTAGGAAAAACTATTTTGTGAATGAATATGACAACTTTAATATACAGTGTTTCTTTTTTTGGCATGGTCTCATCTTTTAAGATTCCATCATTATTCCAAATATAAGCATTACTTTGCTCTTGCTAAAATCCGTTTTCAGTAAATTAACGTCTTATATACTGCAAGTTTAAAATCATAAAGGTGTCTTTGCAGTTCACTTCTCAAATGAAATTAATTGGCAATGAGGAACCCATATCTCTAATTACCTGCTAAGGCTAATTGGGCTAATTATCATTTCTGTGTCCTGGGGGCAGAAAAGTAGAGTTAGCCCATAGATTCACAGTTTTTGTTTAGTCACTGTTGCATTTTCAGAAATCTCTGCATTGCCAATTTTTGCTGGCCAAGCCTATCCAAATTGCGGTATTGGTTTATCATTTTATTATGAATTTTTAAGCAGTTTCATTAAAGTGTAATTGACATACCATGGACTGCATATATTTAAACTGTGCAATTTGATAAATTTTGATATATATCTCCAAAAACATCAAACACAATCCAAATAAAGAACCTATCCATCACCCACCTCTCTAAAAGTTTCCTCATTCCCTTTTGTAACCCTTCCCTCATTCCTCTCTCTACCCCACTCCTGTTGCCAGGTAACCACTGGCCTTTCTGTCAGTTTATATTAGTTCGCAATTTCTACCATGTTATGTAAATGGAATCATACAGTATGCAGTCGTTTTTGCCTGGCTTATTTCACTCATCATTATTATTTTGAGATTCATTCATGTTGCAGAATGTATCAATAATTTATTCATGTTATGATCAAGTAGTATTCCATTGTATAGATTTACGGCAATTGGTTTATGCCTTCACCCATGGATGGAGGTGATGGATAGGTTTTTTTGTCTTGACTGCACTGGTGATGTTTTCATGGGTGTATGCATATCTCCAAACTCATCTACTTGTATGTATTAAATATGTCCCGTTTTTTAAATGCCAATTATATCTCAGTAGAGATGTTTAAAAACATTAGAGGAGACTGGGTGTGGGCTATATGGGAACTATCTTTGCAACTTTTTAAAATAGATCTAAAACTCAAGAAGATAGCAGGAGGGAAAGAATGAAGGGGGGGAATCGGAGGGGGAGATGAACCATGAGAGACGATGGACTCTGAGAAACAAACTGAGGGTTCTAGAGGGGAGGCGGGTGGGGGGATGGGTTAGCCTGGTGATGGGTATTAAGGAGGGCACGTTCTGCGTGGAGCACTGGGTGATATACGCAAACAATGAATCATGGAACACTACATCAAAAACTTATGATGTGATGTATGGTGATTAACATGACATAATAATAAAAAAATAAAATATCTAAAACTCTTGTAAAATTTAAAATTTAAAAATAATTCATTTTATTGTCAACTACTACTCCTTTGTATCAATAAAAAATACAGCAATTTCTTTATTCCTTCACCTGCAGTTGTTTCAATTTGGAAGCTATTATAAATAAAGCTACTATAAACACTCATGTACAAGTATTAATATGGATGTATGCTTCTGTTCCTTTGGGGTAAATATCTAGTTATGAAACAGATAGGATAGATCTTTGTTTAACTTTTAATTGCCAGTCTGTTTTCCAAAGTGATTGTAGTATATTACAGTTGTAGTTCTTGCACATACTCACCGATTTTTGGTATTATCATTTTTGAAATGATGTGTAATGTTACTGTGCTGTGGGTTTATTTTGCATTTCTGGACGAATCATTGAAGATGAAAATGTTTTCCTGTGCTTATTTGCCCTTTGTATCTTCTTTAGCCAGGTATCTGTGCAAATGTCTGCCCATTTGTTATTGGATCGTTTAATTTACTATCAGTTACTTTTAAGAGTTATTTATATATGATAGACACAAGCCCTGTGTCAGATGTGTAATTTGCAAATAATTTCTCCCAGTCTGTAGTTTGCCTTTTCATCTCCTAATGGAATATTTCACAGAGCACAAATTTTTCATTTTGATGATATACAATTTGTCAGTTTGTTCTTTTGTGGATCATGTCTTTGGTGTGATATCTAAAAAAATCTTTGCTGAGCCCAGGTTCACAATGATTTTCATGTAGAAGTTTTGTAGTTTTAGGTTTTACATTTAAGCCTATGATGCATTTTGAGGTTGTGTGTGTGTGTGTGTGTGTGTGTGTGTGTGTGTGTGTGTGTAGCACAAAATATGGATCAAATTCCATTTTGGTGGGGGAAAGGGCATGTGGATATCCATTTGTGCCAACACCATGTATTGAATAAGTTTTTTTTCCTCCACTACATTTCCTGTGTACCTGTAGTATAAATCATTTTTTGAAATACATGTGAGTATATTTCTAGAATCTCCATTTATTTCCATTGATCTATTTGTCTACCTTTTTGCCAGTCCCACTCTATGTTGATTACTGTAGCTTGATATAAGTCTTGAATTCAGGTGATGTGGTCAGAGAACATACTTTCCATTACCTGAATACTTGCAAATATATCAAGATTTGTTTTATGGCCTGGAATATCACCAATCTGTGTAAATGCCCACTATGCATTTGAAAAGAATGTGTATTCTGCTGTTGTTGAGTGGCATATGCTATAAATATCAGTGAAGTCAATTTTGTTGATAGTATTGTTTTTTTCTATATTTTTACTGATTTTCTGCCAAATTTGTTCTATCAGTTATTGAAAAAGGGGAATTGCAATCACTATTACTTTGGATTATCTAATTCTCCTGTAGTTCTGTCAGTTCTTGTACCACGTATTTTGAAGCTCTGTTATTAGATAGATGCATGAACATATTAAGATTGTTATGTCATTTTGATAAATTGAACCCTCTATCGTTGTGAAAGCACCTTTTTCTTCCTGGTAATATCTTTGCTCTGATGTCCTGTGTGATATTAATATCACTACTCAAACTTCCTTTTTTTTTTTTTAAGATGTTATTTATTTGTTCTAGAGAGAGAGAGAGTGTGCGCGCGAGCTAGAGTAGAGCACGCGAACAGGGAGAGGGGCACAGGAAGAGGGAGAAAGAGAATCTTAAGCAGACTCCTCACCTAGCACAGAGCTGGACACGGGGCTCCATCTCAGGATCTGATCACGACCTGAGCCGAAATCAAGAGTCTGACGCTTAACTGACTGAGCCACCCAGGCGCCCCTCAAACTTCCTTCTGACTAGTGTTACCATCATATAACTTTTTTTTGTCTTTTACTTTTAATCAGTTTGTATCTTTAGAGCTGAAGTGCATTTCTGGTTGGCAGCATATACTTGCATCTTGCTTTTTAATCCAAACTGACGATTTTTGGTTTTTAATCTAAATATTTAGACCATTTGTATTTTTTCCATTTTTAAACATTTTTGAAACAATTCTAGATTCACAGGAAGTAACAAAATAGCAGAGAGAGGCCCATGTACACTTCATTCCGTTTTTCCAAACTGTTACGTATTTCAGAATTTGAGTATAAGATCAAAAACAGGAAATTGGCATTGGTAAAATATTTGTGTGTAATTCTGTCATTTTATGATCTGTGTAGAACTGTGTAACCACCACCACAGAAGTATTTTATCAAGGCAAAGATCATGTTTCTCTTATAATTGCACCTACCATGCCAATATCCTTAACCACTGCCAACTACTAACCTGTTCTTCATCTCTATAATTTTGCCATTTTGAGAATGTTCTATAAATGGAATAATAACGTCAGTGACCTTTTGAGACTGACTTCTGTCATTCTGCATAATACCCTTGAGGTCCATGTAAGTTGTGTGTATCAAAAGTCCATTTCTCTTCATTTCTGAGTAGTATTTCATGGTCTGGATGTGCCACTCACCTAGTGAGGGATATTATGGATGTTTTGAGGTTTTGATAATTACAAGTAAATCTTCTATGAACAATATAGAGCAGGTTTTTGTATAGACGTAAGTTTTAATTTATCTGGAATAAATGCCCAAGAGTGTAATTGCTGGGTTGTATGAGTTGTATGCTTAGATTTTTAAAGGCACAGCCAAACAGTTTTTCAGAGCGGTTGTAACATTCTGTAGCTCTACCAGCAGTATATGAGAAATCCTCTTCCTGCATTCCCTTGCCGGCCTTTAGTATTTTCACTATATTTTATTTTTGTTGTCCTGATAGGTGTGTTGTAATATCTCATCATGGACTTAATTTGCATTTCCCTGGAGTGTAGTGATGTTGAACATCTTTTTGCATGCTCATCTGCTGTCTGTATATCTTTTTCAGTGAAAAGGCTTTTCATGGTTTTGTCCATTTTCTAATTGGATTGTTGCTTTGTTTATGATATTGAGAATCTTTTAGACACTCTAGATGTGTGTCTTTTGTCAGATACATAGTTTGCAAATATATTCTTCCAGCATGTTGCTTGTTTTTTTATCCTTTCGACCGGATCTTTCACAAAGCACAAGTTTTTCATTTTTATGAAGTCCAGATCATCAATTTTATCCTTTATAGATGATGATTTTTGTGATAGGTCTAAGAATTTTTTTCCTATTCATAGATCCTGAAGATTTTTTCCTATGCTTTTGTTTTCTAAAAATCTTATAGTTTTGTGTTTTACGTTTAAGGCTGTGCTCCATTTGAGTTAATGTTTAAATAAAATGTGAGATTTAGGTCAAGATTTTTTGTTTAGTCCTTTGTTTTTTTAGCTGTGTCTATTCAGTTGCTCAAGCACCATTGAAAAGATTATCTTTCTTTAATTAACTTGCTTCTGCAATTTTTAAAAAACGTTTTTATTTATTTATTTATTTTAAAAGAGAGAGAGAATGAGAGAGAGAGAGCACATGAGAGGGGGGAGGGTCGGAGGGAGAAGCAGACTCCCTGCCGAGCAGGGAGCCCGATGCGGGACTCGATCCCGGGACTCCAGGATCATGGCCTGAGCCAAAGGCAGTCACTTAACCAACTGAGCCACCCGGGCGCCCTGCTTCTGCAATTTTAACTTTGTCAAAAATTAGTTGGTTACACATGTGTGGGTTATTTCTGGGTTCCCTGTTCTGTTCCTCTATTTACCTATGTATCTATTCCAGGATATAGTTCAACTTGGTATGTGTACCGTGAGTGCTTAAAAAGAATGTACATTTTACTGTTATTTCTATAAATGTCAGTTAGATCCTATACGTTCATATACTGTTGAGTTAATATATCGTTGAGTTATTCTATATCCTTGTTGATTTTTCTGTCTAGTTATTCAAACAATTGTTAAAATAAGGTTACAGAAGTCTCCAACAAAATTAAGGAATTGTTTACTCATTCTTTCAGTTCTGTCAGTTTTTGATTTACCTATTTTGCAGCTTTTGTTTTCTTGTTTGGCACAACACATTTAAGATTGCATTTAGGACTGTCTTCTTGAGTGGATTTACCCTTTTATTATCATGTCATGTTCCTCTCTCATAACTTTCTTTTCTGTAAAGTCTAATTTGTTTAATATTAATATAGGAACATCTTCTTTAATTGACTAATACGTGCCTAGCATATCCTTTTCTACCCTTTTACTTTCAACCTACCTGTATTTTTTCGTTTTTGACTTTTAGTATAGTCGACACATAATGTTATACTAATTTCAGGTGTACAACTTAGCGATTTGACAAGTTTATGCATCATGCTGTGTTCACCACAAGTGTAGCTCCCATCTGTCCCATTACATCACTCTTACAGTATCATTGACTATACTTACACTGTGCCTTTTATTCCCATGACTTATTCATTCCATAAGTGAAAGCCTGTATCTCCCACTCCCCTTCACTCATTTCGCCCAACCTCCCACCCCTTTCCTCTCTGGCAACCATCAGTTTATTCTCTATTTATAGGTCTGATTCTGCTTTTTGTTTTTTTATTAATTTTTTTAGATTCCATTTATTAGTGGAATCATACGGCATTTGTCTTTCTCAGTGTGACTTATTTCACTTAGCATAATACCCTCTAGGTCCATCCATGTTGTCTCAAATAGCATGATCTCATTCCTTTTTAATGGCCGTGTAATATGCTATTGTATACATATATCACATTTTCCTTACCCATTCATCTATTGATGGACATTTAGGTTGCTTCCATGTCTAGGGCTATTATAAATAATGCTGCAATAAACCTAGGGGTGTAGATACCTTTTGCAGTTAGTTACATACATTTCTACCAACCAAGTGCAAGGGTTCTTTTTTTTCCATATCCTTGTCAACACTTGTGGTTCTTGTCTTCTTGATTTTAGCCATTCTAACAGGCATGAGGTGCTATCTCATTGTGGTTTTGATTTGCATTTCCCTGATGATGAGTGATGGAGAGCATCTTTTCATGTGGCTGTTGGCCATCTGCATGTCTTCTTTGGAAAAATGTCTATTCAGGTCTTCTGCCCATTTTTTAATTGGATTGTGTGGGGTTTTTTTGGTGTTGAGTTTACATTGTTGTATTTGAAGTCAGTTTCTTACACACATAGTATACATGGCTCATGTTTTGTTTTTTTTTTTAATCACTACTGATTGCTATTTTTTATTTGGTATATTTGGGCAATATACATTTGATATATTTAGGCCAGTTACTTAATATAAGTATTAATATGTTAAGGCTTAAGGCTGCCATTTTATTTGTGTGTGTATGTGTGTGATTTATTTGTTTTGTTTGTTTTTCTTTTTTTCTGTTTACTTTTATTTTTGCCTCTCTGTGAGATACTTGAACATTTTTATGAATTTAACTTGATTAATCTACAGTATTTTTTAGTGTATGCCATTGTGTAGACTTTTTAGTGTTTTCTATTCATTTTATATACATAACATCATAGTCTTTTGGTGTCAACATTTTACCAGCTTTAGTGAACTATATAAATCTCATCTTCCTTTATGTTTTCTTGTTTTTAATATAACTGTCATAAATATTTGCTTTAGATTCATTAGTAATCATATAAGACATTACTATAATTTTTGCTTGAACCATTAATCATAATTTGCAAAACTCAAAAAGAGAAGGAAAATCTGTTGTTTACTCATAGTTTTTATCTTTCTATTATTATTCTGTTCTGGTGTTACCAGATTTCTGTTTTAATTTCCTTTCTGTTTAGAGGACTTACTTAACCATTATTTTAGGGTATTCTACTGGCAAAGCAAAACAAAACAAAACACCTAAAAAACAAAATAAAACCAAACCTATTCATTTTGCTTAATGTGAAAATGTCTTCATTTCCCTTCATTTTTATAAGATATTTTCAGTGGATATAAGATGTGGGGTTAACAGTTCTCTTTCAGACTTGAAAAAATGTGCCGCTTCTTTCTAATCTCAGTGGTTTCTGATAAGGAATATGATATTCTTATCTGTAAAACATATCTTTTGAATTTTGATAGGGGTTGCATTGAATCTATAGATTGCTTTAGATGGTATTGTTATATTGGCAATATTAAGTCTTTCAATTCCTGAACATGAGATTTCTTTCCATTTGATAGTGTCTTATCTAAGTTCTTTCATCAATGTTTTGTAGTCTTCAGTATATAAATGACTTTCATCTCCTTAGTTAAATTTATTCCTAAGTATTTTATTCTTTTTGGTGTTATTGCAAATGGGAATGTTTTCCTAATTTCCTTTTCTGATAGTTCATTTTTAGTGTCTAGAAATGTAACTGATTTTTGTATGTAAATTTTGTATCATTCAGTGTTACTGAATTTTTTCAATAGTTCTACCGGCTTTTTTTTTTTTTTAATGGTGCCTTTGGAGTTTTCTATGTATAAGATCATGTCATCTGCAAACAAAGATAATTTTATTTCTCCCCTTCTGACTTATGTGACTTTTTTTTCTTGTCTAATTGCTCTGGCTATAACTTTCAGTACCATGTTGAATAGAAATAGCAAGAGTGGGCATCCTTATCTTCTTCCTGATCTTAGAAGGACAGCTTTCGGTTTCTCACCATTTAGTATGATGATAGCTGTGGGCTTTTCATACGTGGCCTTTATTAGGTAGAGGTGTTTTCCTTCAAAGTTTGTTTCAAGTTTTTATCATGAAAGTATGTTGAATTTTGTCAAATACTTTCTCTGCATCTATTAAGATGATCATGTGATTTTTATCTTTTTATTGATGTAGTGTATCACTCATTGGTTTTCATATATATTTTTTAAAGCTTTATTTATTTATTTTAGAAAGAGAGAGAGAGCAAGTGTGTATGAGCGGGAGGAGGGGCAGAGGGAGAGGGAGACAAGTAGACTCCCTGCTGAGGGGAGAGCCTGATGTGGGGCTCTATCCCAGGACCCTGAGATCATGACCTGAGCTGAAATCAGGAGCCTGATACTTAACTGACTGAGCCACCCACCGACCGAGTCAACCAGCCACCCCTTGATTTTCATATGTTGAAGCATCCTTGTATCCCACGGATAGATCCCCCTGGTCATGGTGTATGATCCTTTTAATGTGCTGTTGAATTTGATTTGCTAGTATTTTGATGATGATTTTTACATATATATTTATAAGGGATATCGGCCCATAGTTTTCTTTTCTTGTGGTGTCTTTGTCTGGCCTTGGTATCAGGGTAATGCTGACCTCATAAAATGAGTTTGGAAATGTTCCCTCCTCTTCAGTTTTGTGAAAGAGTTTGAGAAAGATTGCTTTTAATTCTTTAAGTGTTTGTCAAAAGTTGCTAGTGAAATCATCTGGTGACTTTTCTGGAATGTAATGCTTTCCTGTAATGTAAATCTACACAGAAAGCTCTGTGATGTGTGATGCCCTTTGCAATCTAAATTCAGATCTTGTATTTCAGTAAACTTTAAAAATTGCTTAAATTGCTAAGTAAAACACTACTTTCTGTTGAGAGGCAGTTCCAAGATAAATGGGAGTCCTTTAAAGGTGATGAAATCCAAGCATTCAAAAATTGGTACCCAATGTCAATAAAACCAGTAACAGCATGTCATTTGATCTTGGCTGTGCCTGGCCAGTTCCTGCCCATTTCTGAGTTTGATTCTCTATCCTTCGGGTTGAGTCTCTACTTTTCTTCTTAAAACGGATTTCTCTAACTACGTGAGCCAAGATTATATTTTGGTATTTTCAATCAAAAATCTTTACTGAAATCAGACAGGAATTTATTTCATTGCTGACTTAAAGTTGTTTGAATAGCTCACATGGCAAAATACCTATCAGCAGATGTTGACTACCAAAATGTTATAAATAAAATGCATTAGAGATATAAAATATGGATTAAAACCTGGATGCTAGTGATTAGAGCTTGTACTTCATGTTGAAAGGGAAGCACTTTCAATTTTTTATTATAGTATCACTTTAGCTTATCTACTCATTTGAGAAGATAAATCACCATGTAGCAATGTACATTGTAAAGACAATTAAAACTGCGAACTTTCAATCTTTGAATCAGAAATAAAATAACAACACTAATAACAATAATAATAACATTTGAGTAATTTTGGAAATATTAGAGGAGGATTTCTAAGGTTTTCACATCTTTCCATGCCTTAAATTAAGTTGCTTCTGCTTTCAAGTAACTTTAATTATTTCCCTTACATCCATTCAAGTATCCCAAAGGTGAAAGAACTAAAAGGGATGAAAAGAAAGTTTTACTAGTAATTTAGGTACTTGAGAGTGGATATTATTTCTTAGGGGATACAGAAGAAGGAAAATGTTATTTAACATAATTTTTCTTTGAACGCATTCAGCTTAGGTTTTTTTCCAACCAGAGAAACTAAAACAGATCTAAAAAACATCAGCAACTCATCTCTATTGCTGAGAATTATCTAGATTTCCTCCTTCATAACCTGAAGCTATGAGAATTACTAAAACTGCTGAATTTCTGGTGGAAAGTATTTATATTGGTCATCATATTTTGAGAGAGTTCATAGAATGTTCATATCTGTAAGAATGTCATTGTCTTTAAAAAAGCAAAAAAAAAAAAAAAAACCCACAAAAAACCTGACAACAGTGGCTAAAATATTCAGTAGGGGAGGGGGCAGGTATTTTTATCAGTTAACCTTTTATAGGAGGTAGCCTGTGCAATAGAAGGCCATCAGGAAACCATGGTTCTTTCTGTCTCCCCACCCCATCATTCTACCCTCATGTATCAGACTGGAAGAAAGGGAATGGTCAAAACTTTCTCCACCTGAAGTTTTTCTTTTTCTTTTTCTTTCTTTTCTTTTCTTTCTTTCTTGAAAGACTACTACATACATCTCACTAACGACTAAAATTAACTCTCTTCTGGCCACCCTGGCTATATGAGAGGCTGAACCAGTGACTAATGTAGCTTTCCAGTCTCTTTAGTAAAGGAAGGTAAGGGAGAAGGGGTTGTAAATAGCTTCTGAGTAGTGAAGGCACAATTTCTGCAGCCATGTGTTCACCTGTTAGAGCAAGTTCAAAGCACTTTGAATGAATTGTAACAACTAATCAAACCTGAATATTTTCATAACTGAGAGTAAGTTTAACCAAAAGAAGCAAATCGATTCGTTGTTCTGCCACCTGAAGAAATACCTTGAGAAGGACTAGCTCCTTTGGGAAAATTATACAACAGCAAAATCTTTAGAATGTGCTGTGGGATCATGGCCAGGAAGAGATTTTTTTTTTTTTTTAAGATTTTATTTATTTGAGAGAGTGCAAGCACGAGCATGAGCAGGGGCAGGGGACAGAGGGAGATGGAGAATCAGGCTCCCCAGTGAGCAGGGAGCCCCACGCGGGGCTCCATCCCAGGACCCCAAGATCACGACCTGAGCCGAAGGCAGATGCTTACCCGATTGAGCCACCCAGGCACCCCCAGGCAGAGATTCTTGTATTTTTTTGTTGCATTTGTGAGGTAGGGCATTATCTGGCTCAATGCCCAGTTTCTGTCAGGCTTTATACTGAGGCAATTTGTACAATAAGAATGTGTGTATTTTTATTTCTTAACTCTCTGAAGGTGTAGACCACGTCCCATAACGCCACTCTTGTTAGTGAAGCAAAGATAGTTCATCTGAAATTCGGAGGTCATTTAAGACTCTCTGCCCTAGACAATTAGAGTGTGATTCTGTGAAATGGATTCTTCACACTTTCAGAATATGGGTACTTGGGGAAGAAAGGCCTAGATTAAAGGTCATTCATTACTTTAGAGATAAAATAAAAAATAAATTCAGGCAGCAGTTTTCTGATGCCCCAGAGTTTACTTTATTCTATTTTTTTTTCCCCAAAGAACTGTTTTGGTTTTTTGTTTGGTTTTGTTTTTTCAATTTTGCCTGCTGACTATGTAGGGATATGATATGCTAGGCTTGTGTCTCCCATTATGTTACATGATGTTACCCAACAGAGGGTCTGCATTGCTGGGTTGTACTTCCCCTTGGATATGTCAAACCTGGGACGTTACTTTATTTTTTGTCAGTCATGACTTCAAGAGCAAATGGGCCTATATGTCCTAGGTACACATATATACCACCCCCACCCCCACCACACACACACTGACACATGTTTGCAAATCAAAGAGAGTGAGTTATTAGAAAGCATTTGAAATAGCATTTTCATAAATTGGCCTTTCTAACATGTTTGGTGAATTCTGATGTTTCACCTTCTTTGAAACCAACCCATAAAGTAAAGAGTGAAGAGAGGACAGCTCTTCCTAACAAACAGAATTCTAATTAAAAATTGGCTAAGGAATGATGGAAATAGAAAATAATCCACTTCTGGGTAAATCAGAAAATCATTATTGGATATTAAAATTAACAGGACAAAATATGATGAGAAACAGGATATTTGCCTAGTCTCAAGGTATCTCCACACAAGATACATATTAATAAAAAGGGAAAAATGGTAACTTCACAGTTAAAGGGACCTGACAGACACCACCTTAATGAAGGGATCAAGGTTAACATCACCAGTAACGAGACATACTCTCTTCCTGCCTCTCCTCTTGACAGAATTGATAGGATGCACTGAGAAGGCCCAGCATCCCATCTGACATCCTGATAGCTCTCTATAGTCTTCCCTCTGAACTCTGGGCTCCTTCACTTCTGCTGAGATGACCTCCAAGCTCCTACACCTTATTGGTCTGTCTAGTCTCAAGACCATTTCTCTAGGAAATTTCTAGGTGTATCCTTTGTTCAGAAGGCTGAGTTAGTATAGGGAGGGTTATAAAAAGAATAATACACACTGTTGAACTGCCACAAGTTCAGAGCTTGGCCAACGATGCATAAATATGAGCACGTAACTATATGACAAATGTAATTAAGTTCTGTGATATAGGTAGAAGCAATATCATCAGCACTGGTGAGCTGGGCCTGGAAAAAATGAGCACCAGCTAGTATAGTTAGAATCCTGCATCTCTCGCTTTCTCAGGAGAATATGCACATAAGAACCATTAAAACACAAGACAGTATAAAAGAGAAAGCAGAAAATTCTGCCTGTCCGCTCCCCTGCTCAATTCTCATTCTGGTATTATATTGAATGTTTCCCCCCTCTTATTTCCCTTCAGTCATTTTCTCCTCTAAATAGTCCTTGTGTGATCTCTCTCCACTTCTCAAAACCATCTTTCCTATTTTTCTGCTTTCAATATATTCATAAATATTTCATGTAGATGTTGATAATAGGGGGAGGCTATGCACATAAGGGGCAGGATTATATGGGAAATCTCTGTACCTTCCACTCAATTTTAGTGTAAACCTAAAACTTTTCTAAAAAATAAAGTGTATTAAAAATTTACATAATTTCTTAGGTATAGTGATATACATGGCCTCACAATTTTCATATTATTTAGGCATGACCATGATGATTATTTTATCTTTAGAATTATTAATCACTGAAAAGTTTACGTGTGTTTGTGTATGTGTGTGTAATATGTTTTCCTGTGGGTCCATAAAAATTAAATGACCATCTGTGAGACTGATTTAAATATTTTCTTGACTGAAGGCCAAAGCATCAGCAGGAAGGATCTTTGAAGTACCTTCTAACCTTGCATTTTCTTCCCTTTCAAGGCATTTTGGCAAAGCATTACTTTGCCTCTACACAATGACAGTGAATATTGGTATCACTTATCATCGATTAGTAGACTATTTCTTGAGATCCTGTGTATCAATTACATTTTACTGATAGTATTAGAAAATTAAGGATGAAAGAAAGTCATTCAGATGTCTAGACAGTGAGTTACAGAGGTTAGGGTGCTGTTTCCCTGGGAGAATGTGAATTAAAGATTAGCAAGGAGAATGAGGATAGTATGCAAAAAAGTCATCAGTTTGCCCTTGAAAAAGGAGATAATACAAAAATTACAAAACAGGCACCATAACTGTCTAAATTTAATTTTCTCATTTTTTTTTTCCTGTGAAGATTAGATCTATATCCCAGTCGAATCTTTGTTCTGCTCTATGGCAAATTTTAAAATAAATTCTAATGAGCATTTGTGCATTGCTTTACCTTGTACGAGTGGCTCTCTCTCACACTTTCTCATCATGTCTCACAGTAATTCTGTGAGGTGGGTATGGGAAGTACTCTCACTTCACGGACAAGAAAGCTGAGTCTCAGGAAGGCCTAGTCGTAGTTAGTCCAAGTTAACCAGGTCTAGTGTATAGTGAACCAAATCCTCATACCACACTTCCTGCCCCATGGGCTGTGCTCTTCCCACACCGCCACTCAAGTCCTCAAAAACTAGCTGGGCAAACAGCACAAGCACACTGTTGTGTGACAGCGTTTTGATCTAGCCCCTCTGTTTAAACTTCTTGACTCTCAAACAACCCAAAAATGAATGATAGGGAATTTCTAGTATAACCTAAGAAACTATAGCCTTGAAGGAGGTCCCCTGGAATAGCGTTAAGAATCCATCGGGGAAGTCTTGTCAAGCCAGACATCTCTTCTCTCTCGTGAGGGTTTCAGGAGAGCAGCGCCCCCTCCTTCCTCCCCACCTTGTCCTCATCTTCCTGCTCAGCACCAACTCTGGACGCCATTGCCATTCTGGGAATCAAGGAGGCTGACAAATGTGTTATTCTTCCCCCAAGCTGCTCATTACTTTATCAGACTTAATTGATGTAGCGAGTATGTCTTGTGGAATGGTTCTTAGATGTATTCCTTTCCTGATATTCTCCAGGAAAGACAAAATGTAATTCACACGGTGCCAGAGAATGTTTTCATGAAGCCGCCGCATCTTCGAAGGATGACTCAAATGTGCTGCATCCTGAGAGATAGGAGAGAACAATACAAACCAGTGACAAAGGGAAACATACAAATGTCCTTCCGGAGGCTCTCACTTATCAGTCAGCACCCACCTCCAGACACAATGCCGTTCATCACGGTAAAATGCATAATTCCCGCGTACAGCATATTGTTGGTGAGAACATTGCTCAAAGGTGTTTGGTATTGCTTACTTTTTGGTATGACATCTCCACACCGTCTTCCTCTGAGGAAAGTGTTGACGTCAGGTGATTTCTTCTAAACCAGTGCCCCATAAAGCTGAGGCTCATTCATATGTAGGCTTTCCCGTAACCGCTCATGGTCCCACCTTCCGGCTGGCTCATCCTGAAGCCACCTGCAGTTTTCCTGAACCAGTGCCTACTTGTATGGACCTTCAGCAAACTATTTACAAACTGTGCTCACAGGGAGGCACCAAATCAAGCAGAATGATTAAGTGTGGAATGTATCTGACGGTTGTGTGACCACAACAGGCAACATGATGAGAGCAAGGGGAAAACATCCCATGTTCCAATTCCTCGGTCATACAACCTCTCTGGCTTGTATTTTCGTATGTGTAGGTCCCCATTTTATTTTATGCATATAGAAAAGTATTTCAGGGGCGCCTGGGTGGCTCAGTTGGTTAAGCAACTGCCTTCGACTCAGGTCATGATCCTGGAGTCCTGGGTTCGAGTCCCGCATCGGGCTCCCTGCTCAGCGGGGAGTTTGCTTCTCCCTCTGACCCTCTCCCCTCTCATGCTCTCTCTCTCTATCTCATTCTCTCTCTCAAATAAATAAATAAAAATCTTAAAAAAAAAGTATTTCACTTTGGACCTGGAGGCCCTCATTTCTCCCCCTTCCAGTCCCATCCTTCTCACAGCCATTCCCAGGGGCCACATGTAAACTAAGTGGGACTAGGTTATTTTAACTGCTATTTCCAAATTCATCACAGATTCCTGTGGAATTTCCCTCTGTTAGGCTCTGGTTAGTAAATGAGGTATCCTGGCTGCATCTGTTGAATCTCACTGAAGAGTGGGGACAACTCATCACTGTTGGGTGGAAAATTGCTTATAGAAGCGAATTTAAAAATGTCAGGCTTTTTAAAAAGTTTTTATTTTTGACTGATTCACTTGAATGAAGTCAATAGCCTAGGATAGGATGGTTCACTTAAATAGATTGGAACTGGTTTTCCTACTGCTGGGTCTTTTCTTACCAGGGGCTCTGTAAAGCTTTACTTTGGTGAATTTATAAGGTAATGAATATTCTGTTGAGCTGTAATCTCCAGGGGATCTGCAGCAGCTCTTTTATGTATGTATGTATGTATGTATTTATGCTCTCTTTTATAACACTGAATGTAGTGTTGTAAGAAATGGGTATTTGAAAATTATTTATTGATTTTAAATCTTTATTTTATGAAGCACCTTTATCTTCAACATTATTTTTTCAGCATTTTTCTGTTACTTTAATTACTTTTAGTTTTTATTTTTAAAATACAGAAGATAGCAGATAAAGAAGATATACATATGGTAAATAAGCATATGAAAAGATGCTCAACATTGAACTTCATTAGGGGATTGCAAATTAAAAAATGAGATATCACTACATACCTATTAGAATGGCCAAAATCCAAAATACTGACAATACCAAATGCTGGCAAGAATGTGAAGCTACAGGAACTCACATTCAGTGCTGGTGGGGATACAGAATGGTACAGGCATTGGAAGACAGTTTGGCAGCTTCTTACAAAACTAAACATACTCATGATATGATCAAGCAGTTGCATTCCTTGGTATTTACACAAATAAGCTGAAAACATCCTCACACAAAACTCTATATGTAGATGTTTATAGCAGCTTTATTCATAACTGCCAAATGTTGGAAGTGATCGAGATGTCTTTCAGTAGGTGAATGCTTAAATAAACTGTGGTACATCCAGACAATGGACAGTTATTCAGAGCTAAAAAGAAATGAGCTATCAAGCCATGGAAAGACATGGAGGAAACTTAAATGAAAATTGCTAAGTGACAGAAGCCATTTTATTTATTTTATTATTATTTTTTTAAGTAGGCTCCACGCCCAGCATGGGGCTTGAACTCACAACCCTGAGATCAAGAGTCCCATGCCCCATTGACTGAGCCAGCCACTAACCCCCAGAAGCTAATTTAAAAAGGCTACGTACTGTATGATTCCAACTGTATGACATTCTCGAACAGGCAAAACTATGGAAACTGAAAAAATCAGTGACTGCCAAGGTTTTGATGAATAGGTGGGGCATAGAGGGCTTTAGGACAGTGAAACTATTCTGCATGATACTATAATGGAGGCGACATGGCATTATACATTTGTCCAAACTCGTAGTGTCCAACACTAAGAATGAACCCTAATGTAAACCATGGACTTGGCATGATAATGATGAATCAGTGTTGGTTCATTGATTGTAAAAAACATACCACTCTGGTGCAGGATACTGATGGTGCAGGAGGCTCTAGTTAAAGATGGGGAAGGCATATATGGGACTTCTCTTTACTTTTTGTTCAGTTTTGCTGTCAACCTAAACCTGCCCCAATATTTATGTATGTATTAAACATTGTATTTGATATTTTATAAAGCATGCATCTATATTCTTTTCTTATGGCATGAATTCATATACTGTTTGGGTCTAATATGCTCAAATTTAAAAACATTACTTAACAACTACCCACACTGATATTTTACTCCAAAGATAACTATGTTTTTTGACTCTCAGATTCATGGGTCAGAAATCATGGACCTGGGGCACCTGGGTGGCTCAGTCGTTAAGCTTCTGCCTTTGGCTCAGGTCATGATCCCAGGGTCCTGGGATCAAGCCCCACATCGGGCTCCCTGCTCAGTGGGAAGCCTGCTTCTCCCTCTCGCACTCCCCCTGCTTGTGTTCCCTCTCTCGCTGTGTCTCTCTCTGTCAAATAAATAAAATCTTAAAAAAAAAAGAAGAAAGAAATCATGGACCTAATAGACAAACACACACACACACACACACACACACACACACACACACACACACACACACAAGCTTTATGGGAAATAAGGTTTCTAGGTGAACTGGAGGTAAACAGGTTTATTTTTGGATTTCTTAGGTTATTTAAGTATGCTCATTTGCTTCATGACTCTCCAAGGAGAGATGTGGTATATGGTGTTTCTAATCTGAGTGATTAACCCCTTTATCAAAAAGCTTTTTATGTGCCCAGTGGTCAGAAAATAAGTTTGAGGAAACCACATAACGATAGGGAGACGAACTGTCCCAGAAACGGATGGTTACACAATTCTCTCATTTCTACCACCCACAGAAACTGCACTGGTGAGGTTATTGGTTATGTCCCCATTGTTAAATCTAATGACCATTACTCAATTCCCATTTCTTCCGGTAGTATCTGAGCTGGTGATCCCCTCCTTCCTGAAACTTGATCTGGCAACGAGGTCATAACACAGTCCTATTTGATCCTACTACCTCAGTTGTTGCTGTTTCTGTTACCATGGTTGGAATTCCTTGACCTCTAAATGTGGAAAAACCATGTAGCTTAGGTCCCAGGTCTATTCTTTACTCAATTTATGCTTATTCTCTTGGCGATCTCATTTAATGTAACTTTAAATGCCCATCTCGGGCGCCTGGGTGGCTCAGTTGGTTAGGCGACTGCCTTCGGCTCAGGTCATGATCCTGGAGTCCCGGGATCGAGTCCCACATCGGGCTCCTTGCTCAGCAGGGAGTCTGCTTCTCCCTCTGACCCTCTTCCCTCTCGTGCTCTCTATCTCTCATTCTCTTTCTCTCAAATAAATAAAATCTTTAAAAAAAAAGTTTCATTTAAAAAAAATGCCCATCTCTGTCTGAAGATCCTCAAATGTGCACATGATTTCCTCTTCTTCATGAAGTAAGACAAGAGTAGAATAAGAATTAAGAATTAAGAAATGTCAAGTTTTACATTATGAAATTTCGTGTTGCACATTCCTTTAAAATAGATACTGCAAACCGTATTTCCTATTACATACTATCTGTGATGTTCAATTTTATGTTGTCAACTTGGAGGGCAGTTTCAGATGAGATTAACTTTTACATAGGTGAACTTTGAGAATGCAGATTGCTCTCCAAAATGTGAATTAGAACCATCCATTCTGTTGAAGGCCTGAATAGTAGAAAAAGACTGGCCTCCTTGAGCAAGAGAGATTTCTCCAGCCAGTTGTGTTCAGACTTCATCTATACCGTCACCTCTCCTGAGTCTCAGGCCTCCTGGCCTACACCCCATATTTGGACTTGCCAGTGTCCATATTCACCCCATATTCATATCTAATTCCTTAAAATAAATATCTTTCTATTCATATACACATCCTTTTGGTTCCATTTCTCTGGAGAACCCTGACTAATACACCATCCAAAGATTCAAAGTAGAGCAAACAAACAAAAAAGAAGGAGGCTTACATTTATTTAATATTTCCTACTTAATTTTCAAAGCCCCATTGATGTGCTTTGAAGTAAGCTGTCTTCCGTGCAGTTGTGAGACCTCAGGCATACAGCAAGAACAAAACACGAGCTCTTTTCTTTCACAGAAAACAGGCCCCACTTGGGGGTAAAAATATGTGCTCTACCATGAGAGGGACCAAAAAAAAGAAGGTGCAAAACACCAACAATGAATGTGCTTATTCTGAAGAACAAAGCCCTTTGAGTGCGGTGGTATTTAAGTGAGGAGAGAGTAATTTTAACCCATTTAGAGAACTTTGAGCTTGATAAAGAAGTCTATTATTGTCTTGAAGTCTTCAGTTTCTAGCTTTGGCTACCAGCAAGTATGAAAACAAGAAGTTGCAGATATATTTATCTTGAAAAAAGTTTAGTTACTGTTCCTTCTTAGGAGAATTTTCTGGTTTTAGTATGTAAGATTCACTCTTGGGCATATTTGAGGTGTCAAATATCTTTTGCAGAAGTATAATATAGATAATAGACCTCAACAAGAATATATAATTATTAGACTTTTACTATGTGATAGGCTCTTTGTTGAACACTATTATCTATTATTTCACTTGGCACCCACAAGTAGCCATTTTTCTCCCATTTACAAATGGTCAGTTAGAAAATTTATTCATGGTCATTTGTTAATTCCACTGATATTTCAGTTGAGGAGTTAAGTGCGTTGTCTAATGACACATGGCTGGTTAGTAGTAAAGTTGAGATCGAAACACTGGCTAGTAACTAATATTGCTACAATTTGAGTGATTTATAGAAAACCATTAATGTGCCATGTATTTTGCATTATAGTAGGCTTTCTCAACCAGGATTTCTTTAAAGAATAAAGCCTTGCTGCCTTAAGGCATCCATTTGTATTGTAGAGGAGGAAAAATAATTCCCTCTACCCTTCTAGGTTCTTGGCTGAGATCCCCTGTAATAAAAAGACAGATTAAGAGGAAGAAAACCAAGTTTAATAAGATGTACACTTCCTGTATACATGGGAAAGAACCGGGAGTGACTCTCTGAAATGGCCAAAGCCACCACTTTAAATACTTTCTCCAGCTAAAGACAAAAGATGTTTTGGGGGGAGGCAGTTATGGGAGATTATCAGGCAAAGCACAGAAAATGAGATTATGGTTGTTATGCAGAGTTAAGTCTTTATCTTCTCCGTTGGTAAGAGTTTCTAGAGATTTATTTTTTTTATTTTTTAAAGATTGTATTTATTTATTTGACAGAGAGAGAGACACACACACACAGTGAGAGAGGGAACACAAGCAGTGGGGGAGAGAGACGGAGAAGCAGACTCCCCGCTGAGCAGGGAACCTGATGGCGGGCGGGGCTCGATCCCAGGACCCTGGGATCATGACCTGAGCCGAAGGCAGACGCTTAACGACTGAGCCACCCAGGTGCCCCAAGTTTCTAGAGATTTAAAGTTGTCCTTCTCTTCCAGGTACAGAACGGGAGACAACCTTATAAATGGAGATTTCCCCTATAAATGTAACTGTCTCCTGTAAAAGGGTACTTTTACTCCATTTTCAGAACTTCTCCTGTGTTTGCAGTTTCTTAAAAATAATCCACTCAAAAGTATCCTTACGCCAAAGAGACATACTTGGGAGTGGCAAATTCTGCTTCCCCTCAGTATGTAATGGATAAAATCAGCTTCTGTATGTCTAGAATGGTATTGGGTATATACTGTCTTTGAGAGAAATGATAAAATAGTCACTGAAATAATTTTCTGTAGGATTTAATTCTCTTAGGCGATCGTGGTTAAGAAAGGCTGTTGGATGATAGATCTGATACTTTGAAAAAGAAAAGCAACACCTGAGAATCTTGCTAAAAATAGGGATTCTAAGACCCACTTTTGAGATTCTGATTTTATTAGGTTTGACATGAGCCCTACGAACTGGTATTTAAAACGTTGTCCCAGATCATTATGATGTAGGTGAACCTCCGTGTTTTTATTTTTTTGGCTTAAAGAACAGAAAATTTTTTCTCACATTTCTGGCAGCTGCAAGTCCAGGATTAAGGTGTTGGCAGGTTTGGTTTCTTCCGAGGCCTCTCTCCTTGGATTGCAGATGGCCTCCTTTTTACTGTGTCCTCATATGGTCTCTCCTCTGTGTGCATGCCTCCCTGGTGTCTCTGGGAGTGTCCAGATTTCCTCTTTTAATAAGGACACCAGTGAGATTGGTTTAGGGCCCACCTTTAGGGCCTCACCTTCAACTTAATCACCTCTTTAAAGGCCTTATCTCCAAATACAGTCACAGTATGAGGTATGGGGGGTTAGGGCTTCAACATACAAATTTTTAGGGGGACACAACTCAGCCCATAACACCTGGCTAACTCCCATTTGTCTTTTATGTCTGTTTCAGTATCACTTCCTCAGGGGAGCCCTCTCGTCCCCCAGACTATGCTGGATCCCCTTGTTATTCTTCCTCACAGCCCACACTTTTTCTTAGTAGCCCTTCTCGTGATCACAGTTAGGGTTATTGTGCTCTGTGCAGTCTCTTCCTCCACCCCCAGCAACAAACTGCACCGAAAGCTCCATGAAGGCAGTGGCCAAGACTGTTCACTACTGAGTCCCCGCACCTATGCCCTTGCCTGGACACAGTAGGCACCCAAGTAGATACAGTATTGGATTAATACATGAAGGAATACATGGACAGAAAGAACTGGGAAGGCACAGTACAGGGGCACTGCAGCCCGCTCTCATTTTCCCTTGACTAGTCTGGCCTCCCTTGTCAGATACTGAGAGCTTGGGTATGCTGGAAGGTTGACATTCCATCTCCTACACCTGGGCTGGGGAATCCAGAGTTTTCCAAAGATCCATGTTGTCATTGTTCCAGCCTTATAATGAATGAATAACTGCCATTCCTCCCCAAGAACAAGGTCATCTCCCTGAAATCAACGTAAAACCCCAAAGACAGGAAACTAACAATATACCGACTATGTACCAACCAATTATGTATCTTATTTTCACAGCAGCTCTGCAAAGCAAATAAAATTCCTATCTTTATGGTAATGCAACTAAGATGCAGAGAGGTTAAATGCCTTGTCATGGTCATAAAAAAGGGTCAGGCTGAAATATGGACTCATATGTGTGGTTCCAAAGGCCATGCTTTTGCTAACATACCAAACTTCAGTGGAGGTGAGTGTCATGGTGAGTCATCCTTAGTCCTGAGTGCCACTGGGAGTGCCCATGACTGCCTCCCTGCTTGCCTCTCAAAGACAGAATGTGTAGGAGAGGAGAACCTCTTAAAAAGGGGAGGGGGAAAAAAAGTATGAATAAACAAATGGGACCACATATACTTCCATTTATTCCTCAAACCCTTATTAAGTACCTATATTAGGCACAAGGGCTAGAGAGAAAAAAAATTTTTTATAGAGATTTTATTTATTTATTTGAGACAGTGACAGAGAGAGCACAAGCAGGGAGGAGGATCAGAGGGAGAAGGAGAAGCAGGCTCCCCGCCCAGCAGGGAGCCCAATGCGGGCTCATGACCTAAGCTGACGGCAGACGCTCCATTGCCCAATCCACTGAGCCATCCAGACACCCTCCAATTTTTTTTTAATTTATTTTGAAATAATTTTAGATTTACAGAAAAGTTGTAAAGGTAGTCCAGAGTTCCTATATACCCTTCACCCAGTTTCCCCTAATGTTAATATCTTACCTAACTATGGTATATTTATCAAAAACTAATAAATTAACATTGGTACATCACTAGTAACTAAACTACAAACCTCACTATTTTTTTCAGGAATTCTGATTGCATATTGAGAAGTTTTTTCCTAGAAAGTTGACACTCCTAGAAACTGTTTCAAAGGAAAAGACCTTTGCTTTTTGATTGAACAAATAGAAATATATACTTCTGGTTTTAGAGAGATGTATTAGGTTTAGTTTTAATAACATGTACATATCTATGAGAATATGACTATATGAATTGTGAAATTGACAATATATAATCAGTGAATTATATAATATATAAAGAAAATGGTGATGCTGAGGAATGGAAGCAGAAAAATTTTACCTTTAGCCCAGAAGGCTGACCTATAGCCTGCATAGTTTCAATAAGGATGACCCTGCCTGTGTTCCTGCTCTCGCTCTCTCTCTCTCTCTGTCAAATAAATAAATAAAATCTTTAAAAAAAAAATAAGTATCAAATACGTACTGGTTGCTACATCCTAAAAGGGTCTCACGACTGCCTATACATCTCACCGATAGTTAATATTGAACTGAATGATAAGCACCGGAGAAATCTTGTGAAAGTAGTTTTACAAGTAGAAATTCGAAGAAGACATTTATGATCTAATACTCCCTGCATGTCCCTTCCCCCTTGAGCACTAAGCATATAACCATCAGCTTTATACAGCAAAAAGTGCAGCTTTTTCTGCCCACGGGTCCTGTCCCCATGCTACTTAAATAAACTTACTAAGCTGCACCGTACAGTGTCTCAGGAATTCTTTCTTGGCCATTGCGCTCCACAACTCCGCAACAGTGAGATTCATGGCTGGACCTTCTGACTTGTCCCTCCTGAACAGATATTTTCAAATGATGTGATTACAATGACATCATTGATAACAACAAAAACAATATCTGATATCTACTGAGAACATAGCATATGCCAGCTACAGTTCTTTTTATTTTACATTATTTTATTATTTTTTTCCAATTTTATTGAGATGACAAATGAGATAGACAAATAAAAATTGTATATATTTAGGTTGTACAATGTGATGTGTTTTTTTGTACAATATGATGATTTCATATACGTATACATTGCGAAATGATCACCACAATCAAGTTAATTGTGATACTGTGATTTGTAATAAGAAATACATATTTGGTCCTCCACCCCTGTTCCTGGCACAGAGCTCTCCAAATCCTTGGAATTTCCTCTGGTCAGAGTGATAAAGGTATCTTTTCTTATGCTAATGAGCTGGCTAGTGGAAAGCCCTTGGGTAAACCTAAGGATGGGAGCTGGTTGCCAGGGGAACCAATCCTGTGATTAGCAGTTTAGAACTCTTAGTCCCTGCCACCCTCAGTCCTCTGCACCCAGATCTCTGGGAGGGCAGAGGGGCTAGAGGTTGAATCAATCAACAGTGGTCCATGATTTAATCAATCATTCCTCTGTACTGAAGCCTTCATAGAAACCCAACAGGCCAGGGTTAGGAGAGCTTCCGCATTGGTGAACACATGGAGGTTGGGGAGAATGGCATACCCAGAGAGTCCCTGCAATGGCATACCCAGAGAGTCCCTGCCCTTACTTATCTCTTCCATCTGAATGTTCCTCTGTATCCCCTCTCATAACCTGTTACAGGAAACGGGTAAACAGTAAGTAAACAATTTTCCTGAGTTCTGTGAGCCGCTCTAGCAAATTAATCAAATCCAAGGAGGGGGTGGGAGGAACCTCAGATCTATAGCCAGTGCGTCAAAAGTATGGGTCAGAAGCACTGTACTTGTGATTGGATCTGAAGAGGGAGGGCACTGTTATGGGTCTGAGCCTTTAATTTGTGAGATCTGATGTATCTCCAGTCATATAGTGTCAGAATTGAGTAAACTGTAGTGAGACAGGGAAACTAAAGAGACCCCATGAAAAACTGCTTTTCTGCTGCTTTTCCTGCTTCTGTTATTGCTAGGACCTACACCCCTGTCTTACACACGCCTTATAGAACAGATAATATATGTCCCCCTTGTAAAGGTCAAGGAATCTTCCAGCCCAGTAGATAACATCTAAGGAGTGACCGTGTGGGGTTGCCATGACGTTTTCCAAGACCACTGACTCATCAAGATCCCTGGTTCCAGGCTTAAGTGACTTACGGGGGACACCTAAACACTAGTCTTTGTTCCTGGATTACTAAGAAGACATGTACGCCAGACCACCATCCTCAATAAAAACCCCAGGCCCCAAGCAAAGACAGATGCACTCTTCTTTCCTTTTGGAGTATCCCGGATACTCTGTGTGTACCTACACTCTCTCCATATCATTAATAAACTCTGCTCTCACTTCTTGATTTCTATCCTGCATGAAGCCAAGAAGAACCCTCTTAACTGGCCCCAGGGGACCCCGCCTGGGTCCTTGGACCCAACTAGCCTGCATCAGCAGGACACTCGGCTAGAATCGCAGAGAATTGTTTGGTGTGGGGAAAATCCTCACATTTGGTGAGCAGAAGTGTCAGAAGTGAACAGTTCTGTGTGAGTGTGGTAGTAGTGTGAAAGTGTAACTGAGCCAACGTGAGTTCACTCCCTGGTGAGTCAGAAACCGCACCAGGTTGAGTTGTCGCATAAAGAAAACTATTTGCAGCAAATAAGGAGGTCGCAAAAAATGGCTTCCAAAGCCATGACTCCCCAGGTAAGGGTGGACGGGTTCCTTTTATTTAGGGTTCAGATGAATGTTTAAATAGGGAAGTCTTGTCATCGTATGTAGAGGCAGGCAGAAGGTCACTCATGTGCCTTAAGGAAACATGCCTAGACATACACTCTATGTTACGTAACTGAGGCTGAGGCTCCTCCTTGGGTGGAGATTTTTTTTTTTTAAAGATTTTATTTATTTATTTGAGAGACAGAGAGAATGAGAGAGAAAGCACATGAGATGGGGGGAGGGTCAGAGGGAGAAGCAGACTCCCTGCTGAGCAGGGAGCCGATGCGGGACTCGATCCAGGGACTCCAGGATCATGACCTGAGCCGAAAGGCAGTCGCTTAACCAACTGAGCCACCCAGGCGCCCTTGGGTGGAGATTTTAGTATTAGAATGAGGTAAAGGTGGTCATCAGTCATTCTAGAGGTCACTCCATGGTCCATCTGCACAGGCACGAGACAGGGGTTACGCTCAAACTGGTCTGGGTGGTCTGGGCCGGCTAGAGGTCCTGCAGGGCAGTCACTATCACTTACGGGGTGGTTTTGCTTTCCATTTGCCAGAGTTAGGAGATAATCTGGAAAGAAGAGCTTAAGGAAAAAGGTGGGACAAAGGTCAGTGAGTACAAGCAGGTGGGCTGTAAAGGTCAGGTCTTGAGGGCTCGCTGGTGACAAAAGTAAAGGAGAAAGACACATAGGAGGGGAACACTGGAGTTTTCCCAAATATCCAACTGGTGGCAAGTGGTGAGGTTTTCTAACTCATAATTATGTGCCTCCATCACGTCACATTGTTACCATTTTGTTTGTGTGTGGTGAGAACACTTAAGCTCTACTCCTTTAGCAAATTTCAAGTATACAATACAGTGCAATTTACCATAATCACCATGCTGTACATTAGATCCCCATAACTTACTCATTTTATAATTGAAAGTTGATATACCCTTTGACCAACATCTCCCCACTTCCTCCACACCTCCAGCCTCTGGCAGCCACCATGCTACTCTCTAGGTCTATGATTTCGACCTTTTTAGATCCCACATGTAAGTGAGATCATACAGTATTTGTCTTTCTATGTCTGCTTTATTTTGCAGCTCCTGTTTTAAGTGTTTTACATGTCTTAATTTATTTAATCCTCAGAACACTTCTGCAAATTAACATTAAAGTTGAAAATAAATTAATATTCATGAGGAAATGGCAGCTGGTGGGTGGAAGGCAAGATGAACATTTTGCTCGGTGTTCAGTGAGTTGTGATGTTGGCTGGTGCTGGACTTTTTTATATCAAAGAATGAGAGAGAAGGAAGGTATTTATGAAATATCTTCTTCGTCTCCTGATTTACAGGTGAATGAACTGATTTCCAGAGGTGACAGGTAAGTCACAAATGGTCATATAAAATTTCTGAAACACAGGGCTCAATTCTGGTACACTGTCATACCTTTTACATAATTTATAGTGTCTCTCATCTCATTTATACAACCAAAGGGCAAGAAATAAATAGATCAATGGAATAGAAGGGAGAGCTTAGAACCAGACCTGTGTGGCAAGAACCCTCTTAACTGGCCCTTGGAGTCTTTCAGCCCAGTAGATAACATCTAAGGAGTGACCGGGTGGGGTTGTCATGATGTTTTCCAAGACCACTGACTCATCAAGACCCCTGGTTCCAGGCTTAAGTGACTTATGGGGGACACTTAAACACTAGTCTTTGCTCCTGGATTGAAATGTGATAAGTGGTCCACGGAAACACTGGGGGTCTCTGATCCTCCTTCACAAGGTCTGTAAGGTCAGAAGCATTTCTAAATCAATTACAAATTATTATTTTCAGTTTTAAGTTATAATAGTATAAATATTTTTTAAAAGATTTTATTTATTTGAGAGAGAGAGTGAATGAGTGAGAGAGAGAGAGAGAGAAACAGTAGGAGCGGAGGGGGAAGCAGACTCCCTGCTGAGCACAGAGCCCAACGCGGGGTTCAATCCCAGGACCCCAAGGTCACGACCTGAGCCAAAGGCAGAGGCTTAACCAACTGAGCCACTCAGGCACCCCAATAGTAAAAATATTGATGGATATAACCCATATAGACAAATGATTTTAGTTTCCTCCATTGAAAGGTATAAAGGCTTGCTGGGACCAAAAATCTTGAGAACCACTGGGTGAGTGACAAATTGCTTAGTTTAGGGAGAACTGGTTAATTTTTTAAGAAGAAATAAAGCTAGACACTACGTAATTTATAAAAGAAAACACATGCAAGCACAATCACTGTTATGTATTTTATATGTATATCCAAGATGTCAAACAAAGTAGAGTGAATATATATTTATAGGAGGAAAATGGAAAAGGGGTTTGGGGCATAAAGTGGGCAAAGAAAAGGAAAATGCTGAAGTGGACAAATGAAGAGTGCCAAAACCTAAGTGTGTTAGTAATTTCACTTTCTGCAACTGAAGTTGCAATAAAACAGGAACAAAAAAAATCAAAGAAGCCATGCTTTTTTGTATTGATTCATGTGGTTTTAACTTCCCTTGAAACAAATGTCAGAGAATATTAGAAGACAAGACTCTTGGTGTAAAAGTTAGGAATCACGCTGTGAAAATGTCTTAGAGATGAAGACGTTTAAACATTTATAGCTAAATATTTGTGACCTGAAGATTAGTGATTCACCTACGTACGAAAAACCTCACTCAGCCCCTCTTAATTTGCGGACAATCTGATGGTGAGGTTCTAGACAAAGAGTTCTTCTATATATGATAATATCATCAAAACTCTCCTTATCTATCAATAAAAAAAATCTCTAGCTCTTTACCAAGATCAAGCAAACATCAATTTGTTTTCATACTAAGAGAAATATTTTTTTAAAAGATTTATTTTTTTATTTTAGAGAGACAGAGAAAGAGAGTGAGTGAGCATGAGCAAGGTGAGGGGCAGAGGGAGAGGGAGACAATCTCAAGCAGACTCCTGGCTGAGCATGGGAGCTCAACATGGGGCTCGATCTCCCAACTCTGAGATCATGACCTGAGCTGAAACCAAGAGCAATATGCTTAACTGACTGAGCCACTCAGGCACCCCCATACTAAGAGAAATATTAATAAGAGCAATATAAAGCAGAATGAAAGTAAGAATGAAAATTCAGAGGTAAAACAGGACTAGACTATAGTAAGTATTGGTATTAGGAAGTTAAGTTTGTCCCGTATTTTTGATCCTTGGAATATTAATAAAATAGTTTTCTTAAAATTTTAAAATTCAGTTTTGTCTAAAAAGGAAGGCGTTAGACTTTGTTAGCTCCTTCCACTTGACCCTAACCATTATGGCCTCAGAAATAAAGTAATGGTATCCAAAGTAGAGATTACAAAAGATCTACTGGAGTGCAGAAGGAAAATAATAAAACTCTATTTATATTAAGTTTTTATCTCATTCTTTTACATTTCTATATGAATTTTTATGTTTTATATGCTTTATTGTATGTGTATGCATGTAATTGTATATATAAATGAAAATATATTGAAGAGAGTGTTCAAACATTTTTAACTAATGAGATAAATAATTTTTAAAGTTTGTGGGGCATCGATCAGGGTATTTATATTCTTCTTCTTATTGTAGAATTTCATTTAGGGCATAGCTGGGTGTGATTGGGTCAACAATTCCAATTCCCCTGCCCACTGACCTTCGTTCTGCTCCAGCCCATGACAACATAGCAGAATAATGTTCCCAGGTGAAAATGCTTGTTCTGATCCTTGTAGCAAATGTAAGAGAGTATAGTTTCAAGGCCTGATAGTACTCAGCTTTTCTTATTGATTTTAATGTGTTCTTTTTTTTTAAAGTGAATCTTTTTTTTTTTTAAGATTTTATTTATTTATTCATGAGAGACAGAGAGAGAGAGAGAGGCAGAGGCAGAGGGAGAAGCAGGTTCCCCGCCGAGCAGGGAGCCCGATGCGGGACTCGATCCCAGGACCCTGGGATCATGACCTGAGCCGAAGGCAGACGCTTAACCGACTGAGCCACCCAGGTATCCCTGATTTTAATGTGGTTCTTAAAGAAATCTTGTCATCTTATCCATGTTTTACCTCTGTTTCTACCCCATCCTAGATTCATTTTTAAAAATATTTCCAGTGACATCACAGCCTTTATGTATGATTTTCATCGTTTTCTATTTTGTTTGTTTTTAACAGCTTTATTGATAGACAAAAACCAAACATATTTAATATGTACAATTTAATGGGTTTGGACATATGCAAACGCTTGTGATACCATCACAACAATCAAGATAATTGAAATGTCTTCTGTTTTTAAATTCAAAGAAGTTCCATATTTGTGGAAAGTATGCAAATTAGAAAGAAGGGAGGGCGAAAATTAATAAATAATAAAATTAGAAAGCACTGATTGAGAAAAGAGGCACAGGTATCCATTTATGAATTAAAATAACTATTCCTAAATGATCTGGGCATTGAACTAATATATGGACTATAGCCTCGGTAAAGATCTAAGGCTAATTCCTTTTTTAAGAGCACATGACATAACTTTCCATTTCAAATTAATGGGGACAAGTCTTCATCTACCCATGAAAATCTTGAGATACCACTAAATTCTAAATGTCACAGATACAGACACTAAGTTTTCCTTTTGTTAGGTATGAGACATTTCCTTCTTTGTCAAGAACTATTATAAATTCAGGCTAAAACTAAGCAAATGCCAATCAAGATACACTATGAAGATAATAAGAGCCAAGGTACAGAAACTTACACTTCTCCTGACAAAAATGTGATAGGTTTGTTATTTTTGATGGAGTGCTTCACTATGTATAGTGACTTAATGTATAATTTTGCACAGTATAGCCTGGAACATCTCTGTCCCTTCCTAAGAACTTTAGATTGTAAGCACCTCAGGGACAGAGAGTAGGGCTTGTTAGATTTTATTTCCCCAGTGCCTAGCAGTGACTGGAGTATTACCAACAACAGCTAAACACTTAATAAATATACCAGTTTAAAGAAAGGAAGGAAGGGAAGGAAGGAGCAAAGACCATTACTATTGGAAAAATGGTCACGGAGACACAAGTACATACAGCAAAATTATAGCCGGATCAAGGGAGATGCTCAAATTAGTACTAATCTCCCATAGGTTCTTTCTGGCAGAACCACAGAGATACTGATGCATCGTCTGGTAAGTGGTTCTTAAACCTGGTTGAACGTTAGGGCCACCCAAGGAGCTTATATGGACACCTAGGCCCCACCCCAGGACCATTTATATCAGAATCCTGGGATTAGGGACCAGGTGTTGGTAGTTCCAGGCGAGTGGACTGTGCAGCCAGGTTTGAGGACGAAGACTTCCCAAACTTCCCAGAAATGTTTTGCTGCATTTCACTCTTTTACTTTCTCATGGGTCTTCTTATTTGATGTAATTCTCCTTTCAGCAATCAGCCGTGTTGCTGTTATTTTACTCTGCTTTCAGTGATATGTCATTTTGGAAGGTCTTGTTCATCTTCATGTTCTTGTTTCAAATGCTGTCTGATTTTTCCTCATCATCTGTTTTAGAACAAGAATTTCCTGTGCTCCATCCTGTGGCAGAGACACATGTTGGCACTACAAAGCAGTGATCTGAAGGGTAATAAATATGCACGACGGAAGAAATGGAGTCATTTTCATCAGGACTCGACAATGTTAAGTAAACCTCCTTTTGCTTCTGCTACTGGGGAAGAGGCTGTTCTGTCAAGGTCCAGCAGAGAATTTTCCCTGAGCCTGCAGTTTGAGAATTTGAAGAGCTAAAGAGTGGAGTTCTCCCTTACACATTGTAATTTGTCTCCTACCATACGAGAATTACTTTGATTTCACTTTGCTAAATGGAGGCCTGTATAAAAATTGAAACCTCTGTGTTTTGGAAGGGTGCACATGGCAATTCTGAGAGTGTAAGTGGATAGGTTTCAAGTAAACTCTCAGTCTGAAGTCTGGTGGGTTACCAGATTAAAATTTCCCTCGATTATAAACCAAGTATCCGTGGACTGAATGTGAAATATAGGAAAAATAATTCTAATCCTCACAAATACAAATCTCAATTCCAAAGTGAATTTTTTTTGACCAGTAAATGCTAGATGGTATAATTTTATATCTTTATATAGAAATGCCTTTTTTTCTTTTGCAGAGTTGCCTTTTTCCTTATAAGTATTATTTGTTTAAAATTATGATTGAACAACAATTATGTGAAGACAGTTGCTGCATGTAATGGTTTCTATCTGAGTATTTTACAAATAGGTTTTCAACCCGATGAGAACTCATGCCCCAATTTAAAAACACATATTTTATCACCCTAAAATAAAATTCTTAGGTAATTTAATCTAGCTTCAACATAATTGTATATGTGTTAATACCCTAAGTATAGTGTAAAAAGAAAAATTCATAATAAAAATACTACGCTTTTTTTTCCTCAGCACAACCAGGCCGGAAGACCTAATGACTATAGTCAGATGCTTGTTCTTACACTGAGAATCATGGTGTATACAGATATTGCCTGAAACAATAGTGCTGTTGGAGTGAGTTCATAATGATTGGCATATTCTCAGATGATATAATTCTTTGAAAATGGCGAACTGCTGTGCACAGTATTCCTTTGAAGAAGGCTACATTAGGCTCTATGCTCAGAGAGGCAGAGACTGGATTTTTACCTGCAACAATGTCCAGAGAGATCATTGAAATTTGTGTAGAGAATGTGGGACGCTTTTGTTGTGTGGCTCTGCCCAGCGTACAATATGGATGATTCCTCCTACTAAATGCCAAGTGTGCCGATCATTCTGGCAACAAAAATGTCATTCTAACACTTCCCAAACACCTCTTCAAGGTGATGCCACTACCATTGGAAATCACGGATGTAGCCTTCCCCTTTGTTTCGAGTGAACAAACTCTGGTCACCTCAAAGGCAAATTAGGTGTAAAAACTGAACAAGAAAATAGCTTAAATTTGCCACGGTCCACTTTAAATATAGGAAACTCTTCAATGTGCAGGTTTTTCTTGCTCTCTTGTTGCCTTTACTTAAGTTCCTATCACAGGTTCCTAAATTCAGTGACATTTCGAATTTAGTATTCCTTCTTGCCCATCACGGTTCCACTTCACTCCTGAGTTCCATTCCTTCCTTGGTCTGTGTTCAGGTCTTGGATCTCCCACTTTTTTGCTGTGCAGTTTGGGCATCTTAACCTCTTTGATCCTCAGTTTCCTCATCTACGAGACAATAGCAGCACTCAATTCAGGATTGTTAGGAAGACAAACATGACAAAAAGACTTCTCAGAGTACAACGCAGAAGAATAGGGCCAACAAACTTTGACTTGCCCACTCTGGCAGAGAAAGCTGACATCTGAGAGATGGGTTCCAGTAGTGAAGTGGGCTGGGTGACCTGTCTCCAGTAACATAGACGTGCATGAAAAGATAAATCAAAAAATTATCAGAACACAGAGAGGCAGTAATATACTATGAATAGGTAATGACATGCATCAGTTTGAGATTCTCTCTCAAAGTAACAGACTTCCCAGTGGGACTTTAATGGCTCAAATTCATTGGTCAAAATAGTGTCTTCCTTGGATAGAGTTTGGACTGTCATTGCTCAAGTTTGTCTCTCTTTGCTTTACATGTCCATTGCTGACCTGCTATGCCTGTAATTAACACATATTCTCTTTATTGTGTGTCTTTGAATAATATTCAGAGGGCTATTATTTTTCCCCTTACGTTCAAGGAGCACTCTCTCTGCTTCTCCCTATACAGTGGCTACAGGTATCACTGCCCAGTTATTTACAGGAGTAAACAGGGCTTTAATATCCTAATATTGAACCTGATTCATTTATTCATTCAACCAACCTTTATTATAATCTTCTAACAGTAACTCTCATTTCTACAGGTGATGCTTCCTGGGTGATGCTGTTGCTATTGGTTTGGGAATCACGCTTTGAAAAACTGCTGTACTGGGGATATGGTGGTAAGTGATAAGAGTCTCATTATTCAAGAACCTTTCAGATGCAATCATAGTACTTGTGATTATAACACTATTACAAGAGATTCAGTATGGCTATTTCAAGATGAAATGGAAGCACATTGCAAAGTCAGCAAGCCACTTGAGAAAGAGTTAGCAAAAGCTAACTCTGAAGAGTTGACGTTGTGTAGAGACCTGAACTTTCAGTAAATTGGTCAAGTAAGAGGAAAAAATTGGCGGGGAGGATACTATCAGAGACCTAAGTAGTGAGCCTGACGTTGAGGAAGGATAAAAAGCTTAAGAATGATACAGCTTCACGCATAACACAATGTATATGGTAAAGGCATGCCTTTGGGAAGGACTGATTGATGTTAGACATTAAATCAAGTCCAGCAGAAATTAGGTCGGAGTAGGTGGAAAGCAAACACCAGAGTTTGCGGACAAAACAAAATTAGAGTTGCCAGGAGTTTAAAAGGAAGAAGAGGCAACCAAATCACAAGCCAATAAGGTGGGTCCAGATGAATTTGTGTGAATGGTATTTGTTAGGTGCATTTAGGTATTTGCTCAACACATTTAGGTCTCCACCGCTCAAAAATGACATTCTAAGCTTTTAACATCTGACGACTTCAATTGGGAATGTTTGCCTCATGGGATCTCTGGGAGGAAAAACACAGCCAGGACAAAAATCCAAGCATTATGCCAATCTTTGACGTTTTGTTACCTGACAAATAGAAGATTCTGATTTGTTTTGGCAAACACAGGGACCTTTGGATCTTTGTTTAGATACTTTGGATTAACCAGAAGACTAGTGAGAGGGAAAACAATGGTATCATGTTATGGATTAGAATGTATGCCAAACCAAGATAACAAAAATAAACCACCCTCTACAATACCACCACCCCTGGGTATTAAACAGGAACTGTAATTGTACTGAAACATGAGTCAAAAACTGGGATGGACCACAGTAATTTGCTGAACTCTGGAAATTTTTTTGAAATGTGCAGTAAATCTGCAAATTAGAAAACCAAAAGCCAACTGGTGGTTGGGTCACTAAATGGTGACCCTGTTTGAACTAGAATTGAACCTATATTTTGTCTGTGCTTATTTAAGTGTACAAACATAGTTTTCCAAACTAAATCTAAAGGGATCTGACCTATATTCTGCTTGAGCCCTAGTTTTTTAAATATATATATTTTTTCAGTGACAGAAATCTGTAGTTGATGTTAAGCTCACTTGGGTAGCAACTACTGACATCTCAGGATCCTTGCCAGAAAATTAGCTCTGGCCTCTGAATGGCCCACTGTAAGGCACTGTCTTCAAAATGTACTATGCCAGGGATTGTTCGTTGTTCATGGTAGTAAATAGACCAACATCTTTGATCAACTGGTCGGCTTTAAATAAATGATTACACAGAACCAGTCAGTCACGTGGATAACTCACAGCCTCTCTTCATAAGGAATTATTTTCCATTCAAACACAGCTGGGATCAGTTTTCATTCTGTGGTATCCTTCTCATCCATCCTAGGCCTTTATCTCCTGAAGCAGTTTCCCATCTTCTTTCTCACAAGTCCAGCTTTTTATCATACCCCAGGTTTAGCTCAGAGTGATGGTGACAGGGTGACATCTGGTAATGGTGAAGGGAAAGCGAAGAGATAGAGAAATGAGCTGTTTTATTTTGCTGATATGGAGACTGCCAGGGGGCTCCGGAGTGTCTCCTTACTTCCTGCTCCCATTTCTTACACCAAATACTCTTCTCCAGTTGTTTTCTCGGCCCTTCTTTCTGTAATTGAATGCCAGGAACGAATTAACCCAGCTGTTGTGCACAGGTGAATTAGATTTCAAGGAAATCTAAATGTAGGTGAATTAGATTTCAAGGAAGTGGGGAAGAG
Source organism: Eumetopias jubatus (assembly GCF_037043125.1). NCBI lineage: Eukaryota > Metazoa > Chordata > Mammalia > Carnivora > Otariidae > Eumetopias > Eumetopias jubatus. Next base: position 96,715,958 of record NW_028274817.1, read on the forward strand.
AGGGAAGGAAGGGGGGAGAGAGATGAAGGAAGGAAAGCATAAAAGGAGGAGGAAAGGAATGGAGGATGGAAATTGATGAAGGAAGGAAAGGATAGGTTGAAGACCTTGAAAGTGTCTTCTTTATTGTGTTTTTTCCATCATCACCAAAATATAAACCTTCAGAGAAACTCCCAAGTGCTATATGATTTCTTTAGGGGTAAGAAGAGGGGAGAAAATTTATAAGATAACATTCTATTTATAGAGGACCAAGGATAAGAAAAACCTTGGTAATTGGCAACTGCTGGAGGGAAATGGAGAACCACATCATTCATTGGAAATATTTGCCAAAATAAAAGAAACCAGATATTTGGAAAGCCACTTAGAAGAGAGGCAAAGTAGGTTTAATCGGATTAAGGCTGACCTTCTATACTATCACTTCTCAAAAGCTGCATAGAATTCCCTTGAGAAGCTTGCTAAAATGCAGAATCAGATTCTGTAAATCTAGGGTGGAGACAGATTCATTTCTAACAAGCTCCCGGATGGGCTCATCCCACTGGTGTGCAAACCTCCCTTTGGCAAAGTTCTGAACTTTCTTATTTGTAAACACTTGTAGGCCCCTACCTCCTGTAGATGAGGCAGATGTATGTCTACATTTCCACATTGGAACTTGAAAAATATTTTTCCAAATATGTTTTTTTTTCCAAAAATGTACTGTATTATTTCATACAGTAGTAGGCTTTTTGGTACTGTACTTCAGGTACAATATGATGTAAATAAGCTTTTGTAGAATGACCTGGGTACTGAGCCAAATTATAAAGCACATTGGAAAAAAAAATCCGTTTATGACTGGGTCATCATTTTTTTAGAATCAGGATAGGAAAACTAGTGCAGAATTTTGAGACCGTGAAGTCCAATCTCATTGTATAATTTTTAATTTTTAAAATGAGCATATTTTTGGAGCCCATTATTTATGGATGTTTATGATGCCCATGATGGTAAAGTAAGGGAAGCCCAGGTTAGGATTCATGCACTTGATGGGTTTCATGTAGATTGGAAACGAGAAAAAAAATTCTTATTCGACATTTCTTTTAGGCCTTAAACGCACAAAATCCACGGAAATTTGACCCACCATCTTTGCAATATATTATTTTTAAAGAGAATAAAATAAAAAAGAATCATTCCTGGTAGTCATTAGTAATGTAGCTAATGACAGTATGTTTAATGCAATTACTGTTTTCTATTTCCAGAAGTGTCTAGTGATCAAGAGGAAAAACACATCGACCAAATAACAGAAGTCATAGTGTTATCCCAGGGAGTCTGCTTTTTCTTCTTAACTGACTTCTGTAAAAGTAACTTTATACATAGCAGCCACTTTGAGTTCCCTGAAGCACTTATGTTAAAACGTGTCAAAATATTAATAACAAGTTTTATTTTATTTTATTTTTTTTAAAGATTTTATTTATTTGACAGAGAGCAAGAGAGGGAACACAAGCAGGGGGAGTGGGAGAGGGAGAAGCAGCGTTTCTGCTGAGCAGGGAGCCTCATGCGGGGCTCCATCCCAGGACCCTGAGATCATGACCTGAGCTGAAACCAAGAGCCGGCTGCTTAACCGACTGAGCCACCCAGGCGCCCCGGGGAGTAGTTTTAATAAGCAAGTGCTTTGGGGACCACAGCTCTCCTTGGTACCTGCCACTTCAGTGTTAACTAGCTTTGCAATAACCTGCGTAGTAAAGCACTGAGTTTTGGCATGATATTTTCAGTCTCAATACATAAAGAAAAATTATTAAGCTGTACCCCTGTTTTATGCTATAATTTTCATAGGAAGGGGATACAAGGAGGGAGATTGTGAGATTAATTTATTGGTCTAGAGGAAATGAAGAAGTACTGGAGGAAAAATGTTCATTTTATGTGGAGCATGAATTGCCCCCTTATAGGTAAAGTAACCATAATTCCTGTTTTCCCAGGCCATCTTGGCATATGCCCATTATCATGCATTCTTTTCAGTTTAACATTTGTCCTGCATTTTTCACCTTTATCAAAGTATTACCATTAATCGATATATGAAATTAAGCTGACTTGAGTAGGGAGCATCTCTACTATTTATTTTCAGTTTTTGCCATGTTCTCCTTGCCAGTGTACCAGATGCATATAAAGAGAGATGCAGGTGAAAAGATCTCATTTGAACATACAGTTAACTCTAAAACACAACCATAAACCATTTCTTTTTTTTTTAAAGATTTTATTTATTTATTTGAGAGAGAGAGAATGAGAGAGAGAGAGCACGAGAGGGAAGAGGGTCAGAGGGAGAAGCAGACTCCCTGCCGAGCAGGGTGCCCGATGCAGGACTCGATCCCGGGACTCCAGGATCATGACCTGAGCCGAAGGCAGTCGCTTAACCAACTGAGCCACCCAGGCGCCCCCATAAACCATTTCTAAGACCTCTCTTGGGCTGACCTTTTCAGGAAAAATACAATTACCGCCTCCCTCCCTTTCAAGGACAGAATACAGAGTCCTCACTGATAAAATAAAGTGCATTCAAACAGGAGGGTTTTTTTTTATGGGAATGAATGCCTCCATCAGATCTCAGAAGTAGGTAGGAATAGGGGCGCCTGGGTGGCTCAGTCGGTTAGGTGTCTGCCTTCGGCTCAGGTCATGATACAGGAGTCCTAGAATAGAGCCTTGTATCAGGCTCCCTGCTCAGCGAGGAGTCTGCTTCTCCTTCTGACCCTCCCCCCTCTCGTTCTCTCTCCTCTCACTTTCTCTCTCTCAAATAAATATGTAAAATTAAAAAAAAAGAAGTAGGTAGGAATAATATTCAAAGCTGCTACTTAGTAGTGTACCCACTTAGTAGTGTCATGACTGAGTTGTAGCCTAAGAAAGGCCTAACTCTACAAAGCCCCTGGGAGATTGGAGCAGTGGTATACATGGGAATTATAAATTAGATAGACATGAAATGTGTGTAGAATGTAAAGGCCCAGAAGTCCTGGTATAAAGTATACAGATACTTATCTGAATTCTCTTGGTCAGTGGTGTTAATATCTATTGTAAAGTCTACAACTATTTCTTTATTTTGATGTGTTTTTATTTGAATAAATTCTTTTAGCAAAAGTGAGCTTAAAAAGTTCACGCCTGTTGAGAAACTAAGTGCTGAATTTCTGTTTCTTAGGAAAATTGGTGATGAACTTATAATTTGTGCCATATGCTCGTTGAAATTTACCATCAACCATTGGGTTGTTGCAGTGTTATCATTGACCTTATGGAAACCACAAGACACAGATATGCTGAAGAAGCAGCAATATCTGATTCAAAGTTAGCAGTTATTTTAAGAAAGATGACAGTTTAATACTTGCAATCACAAAAGGTTCATTTGCATGTCACTCTATAAAAACCGTCTTTTCATTTAAACCAAATGACTGTTCTTCTAAAGTAATTTTGCTCACCTTCATCCTCAAGGTTTCTTTTGACCACACAGGTTATTAAAGACATAGATTTATATATTTATAATAGAAGTACTATAATTTTTACAGATTAAAGATACAAATAAGAGAGTGAGATGATATCTATTGACCTGTAAAAAGTACATTCATAATTACAGCCAATCAAACTGTAATATTTTATCAAGCGAGGAGACACATGTGTCAAAGAGCTTACAGATGCTTATATAAAACCGAGGTTTAATACAAAACATGTCCGTGTTTATTCTGTCTCTTGTCCATGATCAATCCTGTTTGAAATATTTTTTAAATCAACCTATGTATTCTAAAATAGTATTGAACTCTTCTGTAAATGAATCCTCCAATTTTTTGCATTCTATTAGAATTACTTTTGGAAATCTTTTCAGCAAAATATTCACTTAACCTTTAAAGAATCAAACAATTTTAGCTCTGAAAACTTTCAACAAAGTTGAATTATTTAAAAAAAAGCTTGCAAGCAGAAAGATACTGAAATTTATCCTTGCCAAAACTAGGAAATAACTGGAGATTTTAATGGTAATGCAAACAGTGTACAGGGCCCATCTCTTTCTGAAATTCTGCAATTTTGTTCTGTAATTAAGAGAATAATAATCTAAAGGAAGATATAAAACAATATTATTATATACTGAAAAAAAACAGAAAATAATTAATTATTGAGAAATCCAGTACAAATGTTAAGAGCTTTTGGTAAAGCAGGTTGTAAAGCCAACATAGAAGAAGTAATATCTTTTATCTATTCAAATAAAAATTCAGTTCAAAGATATAGTAGGAAAGTCTAAATTAATGATGAATGGAAAATACATAGGTTAGGTATTTAAAAAATATCTAAAACCCATATGATAAAAATAAAAATACAAAATATTCCTGAAAGACACAAAAAGAGATTTTAACAAAAAGGAGGACATGACATTTACTTAGGTAGAAAATTTTACCTTGTGAAAATGTCAGTTTTCCCTGATTTAAATTTATAATGTTAACACAAACCCAATAAAAGAGCTGTATATATTGATTTCAAATTCATTTGATACAAAAAGCAAACAATAGTTGCTGTGAACACCCTGAAAAAGAGGGTCAACAGAAAGTATGGTATTGGTACACTTATAGGCAGGTAAATGGAAAAAAACAGAAAATAGATCCAAGTTCACATGGAAATTTACAGTAAAGACTGCCTCTCAAGACATTGGCAAAAGCTATCTTGTTTAATAAGTATTTTGAGATAACTAGATAAACCTATGGAAAAGGATACAATTGGAATTTTTCCCCACATTACATTGTATACTAAGAAAAATTCCAGATGAATCAAAAGTTTAAGCCATATGCGTATTAGTAAAAAACTATATGGGTGAATTCCTCTAAAATTAAAGAGTGGAAAAATCTTTCTTGTCTATGCCTCAGATTCCAAAAGCAATAAGAGAAGACTGATACATTGGATTACATTAAAGTTTCAAGTCCCCTGAAAAAAATAACAAGAAGAAAATAAATAGTCAAATGAAAAAATTGGGAAGGTATGTTAGGAAATTCTAAAAACCTTAAAGAATTAATATTCCTGATATATTAAAAGTTTCTAAAATAGAGCAAAGAAAAATACAAACAACATAATGGAAGAAAAGACTAGAGAGTAGACAGAAAAAATAAGACACTTAACCATTTGAAAAAATATTCAATATTGTTCATAAACAGAAACAAACAAATGAAAATGACATTGAGTTACTTTTTCTCACCTGTAAGGTTTTCAGTAACCAAACGTTTGAAGACTTAGTGAAGATAAGAGCATTCTATATATTGCTTGTGAAATAAAAAACACTGAAATGCCCCATGAAGGGGAATTGGGAAATACCTAACAAAATTACATGTTCATTTACCCTTTGACCAAACAATTCTACTTCTGCACTCCTAAGAAACACAAGCAAAGTTACAAAATAGTGTATGCACAGGGTTACAAAATTGCATTATTTGTAATGTTTGTACTATTTATAATAGCGAACTGGAAACAAAATGTACATTAGTATTGGTTTGCTTGACTAAACTATGGTGTATCTGCACAATGGAGTACATGGTGCTATAGAAAAGAATGCAGGACATCTCCTCTCCTACTGTAGAGTGATCGCTAGGATATATTAAGTTAAATAAAACCAAAAAACTAAGATCATTAAAGTGAATATAGTACCAATCATTTACAAAAGAAATATAAGTATTGTGTATATGAGAAATGGAAAGGTAAACATGAACATATGTATACTTGATGGTAGAAAAAGAAAAGAGAATCAAGATTATTTTGTATTCAGTAGAATTTTACTTGAGCTTACTAGGTATTTCAACACCTGCAAATGGGTAATTTTGTTAATTAAAAATATGGCACAAAGAGAAAGTAAGTTTTTAAGGTTCACAATTTTGCATATATATTTATTGTAAAAAAGCAATGTTGAAGAAAATTGTAGACAATTTTGTGAAAAAATAAAAAATAAGGAAACTATATTATATTAGAGCTTGTTTTGGCTAAGAAATTGATTACAGTGCATGGATTTATACCAAGAATAAATATTTTGCTTATGTTTTATTGAGATGTAATCAATTTATAATATTGGGTAAGTTTGAGGTATATGGTATGTTAATTTGATACATTTATATGTTGCCATATGATTACTACCGTAGGCCTTAGTTAAAACCTCTATCATGTCATGTAATTATCATCTTTTTTTTTTTTTAAATATATGTATTGCCCACTTCCATTCCCAAAAGTTTCCCAGTTTGGACAAGAACTTATATGGTGATTTCTGCCTCTAGTTCCTAGATGACTCTACTGCTGAATACACTAGCCCCAACACACACATCACTTGTAGAGCATCTTCCTCAAGGAGTATAACTCAATGGGAACAGCATGAAGTAGTGGAAAAGACAATTTATGTTTTCCCAAAGAATCTGGGCAGAATCTGAAACTCACTGAAATTAACAGAATGTAGCAGAAGTGACACCGGACTAATTCCAAACCTAAATCACTGAAGACACAGCAACTTTCACTCTAGGGGCTCTTAGAAGCTAGTTGCAATTATGTGAGAAGCCCAAGCCACAAGGAGAAGACATGTGATGGAAAACCAAGGTGCCGCGGTAAACATTCTTAGTTGAGATCCTAGACAAAAGCCAGCATCACGGGTCAGCTGCGTGGTTAGCATCTTTACCATTTCTACCCAATTGAGTCCCGCATGATAGCTGCCCCAGCTGACATGTGGAACAGACAATCCATAAAATCAGGAGAAATAATAAAATCGTATTTTTCAATCAAACTGTCTATTTTGAGATAATCGTAGATGCAAATGCCATGGTACGAAATATACAGAGAGATTGTGTGTACCTTTTAATCAGTTTCCTCTATTGTTAACATCTTGCAAAATGATACGACATCACAAACATGGCATCAACATTGTTGCAACCCACTAAACTTACTCAAATTTCCCAATTTTACTTATACTCATTTGTGTGTGTATTTAGTCCTAAACAATTGGATTTCATGTGAAGTTTCAGGTATCCAACACCACAGTCAAGATACAGAATAGTTCCATTGCCCTGAGGGTTTCTTGCTGCCCTTTTACTTTTATAATCAAGCTCATTACCCCACCCTACCATCTCTAATCCCTAGCAACCAGTAATCTCATCTCCATTTCTAAAATTTAGCCTTTTAAAAAGAGTGTTATGTAAATGGGATTATACAGCATGTATAATTTCAGGATTGGCTATTTTCACTCAGTTCCCTGGAGATTCATCCAAGTTACTGTATTTGTCAGTAGTTTATTCTGGTTTATTGCTGAGTAATATTCCATGGTATGGATTTTCCACAGTTTGTTTAGCCATTCACTTATTGATTTTTGTGTGACTGGTAAGTTTTTATTTCTCTGGGGTAAATGTCCAAATGTGCAATTGCTAGGTCCTATGGTAGCTGCATGCTTAGTCTTTTGTAGTTGTTGTTGATTTATTTATTTATTTTTTAAGAAACTGCTAAACCGTTTTCCAGAATAAAGTTGCTTATGTCCGCAAAAAACTTTGTTAGGGTTTTGATAGGACTTGCATTAAACCTATAGATCAATTTGGGGAGAATTAACATCTTTACTAAGTGAGTCTTCCAATCCATGGATGCAGTATCTCTCCATTTTTTTACATTTTCTTTGATTTCTTTCATCAGCATTTTGCAATTTTCAGCATACAGATCCTATACATGTTTTGTTAACTTCATACCCAACATTTTATTTTCTTTGGAGTAATTGTAAATGGTACTGTATTTTGAATTTTGGTTTATACAAGCTCATTGTTAGTATACAAAAATGCAGTTGATTTCTGTGTATTGATCTTGTATCCTGTGACCTTGCTGAACATGCTTCTAAGTTCTAGCAGTCATTTTGTAGATTCCTTGGGATTTTTTTTAAGGGGGGGAGGGGCAGAAGAAGAGGGAGAGAGAGAATCTTAAGCAGGCTCCACAACCAACACGGAGCCCCACAGAGCGCTCTATCTCACAACCCCGAGATCATGACCTGGGCTGAAATCAAGAGTTGAACGCTTAACTGACTGAGCCACCCAGGTGCCCTGGGTTGTTCTTCATATACAATCATGATATTTGCAAATAGCGATAATTTTATTCCTTTCCAATATGTATACCTTTTATATCTTTTGCTTGCTTGATTGAAATGGCTAGGACTGCCAGTATTATGTTTAATAACAGTGATGAGAGCAGACATATTTGTGTTATTTCCCAATCTTAGAAGTAGAGAACATTCAGTCTTTTACCCTTAAGTATAAAGTTAGCTGTAAGTCTCTTGTAAATGTTTTTTCTTATATTGACATAATTTCTCTTATAAACTTGCTGAGAGTTTTAAAAATCATAAATAAAAATGCTTAATTTATTCATTCATTCACATATTTTAACTGTCAAATGCTTTTTCTGCATCAATTGATAAGATCATGTAATTGTATTTTTTTAGGCCAGTGATGTTCCAATGATGATCCCGTCTTGCAAGCCTGAAATAAGCCCCACTGGTCCATGGTATATAATTCTTTTTATACATTTTTGGATTCAACCTAATAATTTGTTGAGGTTTTTGGCATCTAAGATCATGAGAGATATTAGTCTATAGTTTTCTTTTTTTATTGTCTTCTTTGGGTTTTGGTATCAGAGTGATAACTGTTCTATTTGAGAAGTGCCCCCCACACTTCTGTCATCTGGAAGAGATGATATAAAATTGAATTAATTATTCTTTAAATATTTGAAAAAATTCTTCAGTGAAGCCTTCTGGACCTGGGAATTTCTTTTTCAGGAACCTTTAAATTACAAAATCAAAATTTTTAGTGGTTATGGGATTTGCTGATCTTCTGTCTACTTCTATCAGTTGCTGAGAGGGTGGTGTTGAATTCTTAACTATAAATGTGGATTTGTTATTTTTCCTTTTCAATCTGTCATTTTTGTTTCATGTTGTTTGAGGCTCTCTGGCACATACATACTTAGGGTTGTTATGTTTTACTTTCTGATGGGTTACTTGCATGTTTTTATAGGGTTTCATCTTGATATGGTATTTTGGAGTATGTTTTTTGGCATATAGTTTTCTTAGTTGTTGTTCTGGTTATTCTGGTTATTACAATATCTAGGGGACATAATAGTCTATTGCTATCAATAGTCTATTGCTATCAGTCTATTGCTATTTTACCATTTTGTGTGAAGTGTGCAAACCTTACTTTTGATTTTTTTACCTTCCTTTTAAATATCATTATTTTGAATATAAAATGTTGTTATAATTTTGTTTCAGTTATCAAATATGATTTATAAATCCCAGGAGAAGGATAATATATCGGAAGACTTGTATTTCTTCTTCTTTTCATTGTTTTGGTTTTTTTTTTCCATCCTGCCAGATGCTCCAGGGTTCCTTATTTTATTATCTCCCTTCTGTTTAAATTTTTTCCTTTAAACATTCTTTAAGGATAGGTTTGATAGCAACACATTCTTTTAGTTTGCCTTAGTTTGGGAAAGTCTTTCTTTCGCCTTCATTCCTAAAAGAATTTCACCTGCTCTGGAACTCGGAGTTAAGGGTTGTTTTCTTGAAAGAGGAGAAGCTGTTGGAGGAGGTCATTGAAAGGACGTGACCTCTGGCTGACCCATGAACTGGACCAAGCCTATCAGAAGCTCCTCATTCCCTCCCCTTCCCTTGAAATGTGATTTCCCCTTGCCTTCCCCACACTAGAAGCTTCCTCAAGGACGCTGCTTTGAGGTAGTGATGTCGTATTGAGTACATCTGCTCTGTGTCCATGACTGGACCCCGTTCAGGTTTTTATATAAACTTACAAGATTCTGACAAGCTGGTGTGATCTATTCATCTTGCAAATGCCCAAGACCAGCCTTGTAAGTAAGTTCCCTTGTTTATTAAGCCCGTTCCGTACCAATCTGGAAGAGCGTGCCTTTTTCTTTGGCTTCCCCCTCCCTTGTGTGTGCGGGGCAATCTCGAGTTGGCCATGAACCGATTTGTCTGGAGGGGTGGCCTGTATGTTAGGTGTGTGTGGACCACGTGAGTGCAGGGACGCCCCCCCACGTGCCAGCTGGTCTAATGTGCTCGTTTGAGGAATTACACAGATCCCACAGCAACAGAGAAGGGAAGTGCATGGCTGTTTGGGGGGCTGGTCTCAGCTGTGGGCAGTGCGCCTGGTCACCGATGCTCACCTAGAGGCAGAAGTCCAAGTGGGAAGAGGAGCAGAAGTTAGAGAAGGACCCTTGGGTGTCCACTACTCTGTTAGTTTTGGAGCTGGTGCGGAAAGCGGGAGAACAAGGTAATAAATGGGAAACGTGAACATGCTGTTTTGTAAAGCCAGAAGGGTGCAGGTGGCTGTGGATTAAGATCTGAGCACTTGTGACAAAGCCTGATTGTGACTCTACAGAGGTGAACTCCCTAGGAGAGTGAGGAGAGCAGAGGGGGATATTGCAGTGACCATGAAATGTGCAAAACACCCCCTGGCGGTTTGATCCCTAAAATAAAGGAAAGCAAAGCTTAGCAACCATTAACTCCAGCTATTGGGGTAGCCCCGAATCTGGGAAATGTTCCTGAGAATATACTCTCACTGAGCTCATCGATGGAGCTGTCAAGTTCCTGCAGAAGGCCGGGGAAAGTATCTAGTATGGTTAGTGTGGCTAAGGGATGTGGGGGAGGGGCAGGGAAAATGAGCAACATCGCCACACATCCTGCCCTCCAGCAGCTCCTGCATGGTGTTCAGGGGTTCAAGGTACTCACTCCCTTATAAATTGGATTATTCTAGCCTGCAGGGAGGCTTGGCCCAATGAAGAGGACCTTCCTGGTCATGTGGGACCCAGGAAATCTGTAAAAGAGGTACAGTTAATTCTTAGGGAGTGGGGAATGAGACGGGCAATTTACACCCGTCTTGGAAGTCCCTGATTGGGCCGCATTCACTGCAGCATTGAAAGCCAAGATACTCCAGGCCATCACCAGCACGTGGTATTGGACACTGATATCCATTATGAGCCCATTGGTGGGACAAGATAATTATGATGTTGGGTGATCCATTGCTGATCTGGGGGAGACTGGCAAATCCCAGGAATGGGTATAGCCTGTGGGAAAGACCCGAGGCAGAGAGGGAGGTGCAGATATTCCTACTGGTGCTTGGTCTACAGATGGATCTAGTCAGGGTAGTCTGTCCACAAGGACTGTAGCCACCATTTATCCCAATCTAGACCCCATCTGAATAGAAGCAGGACTGGACCATGGTAGCCACTGGTCTGAACTCAGAGTGGTTTGGATGATGGTCACTCATGAATCCTGGCCACTAACCCTTTGCACCGACGGTTGGGATGTTCTAAAAGGATTAACCCTATGGCCTAGACAGTGGGAAGACTCGGGGTGGATGATCATGAATAAGCTCTTGTTTTCCCCATCCCCTGCGCCCAACCCGACCACCATCTTGATGTTTCTGGGTAGTAGAGGGAAGTTTAAGGCCCAAGAAGACGAGAAGACTTCTTGAGCCATGTTGCTTGTAGCAGGGTCCCCCCTTGCTGGTGTATCTTGAGTACACACTATCTCTGGGTGGAAGAGCGGGTCAAATAAAGGAGAATGCTTCCTCTAGCCCCTTGGTGTTGGTGGGGGCCCTAGTAGGCCACTGCTGCCATCTTCACGTGGCATTTTTGGTGTGATTTCTGTTCATTTGAGGGGTGTGTGGGAATGGGTATTGTGCTAGCTTAGGTTAGGTCGGGAAATGCCAGGCCTGAGTAACCTTTTCCTGTTGGGTGGGAGAGTTGTAAAACACTTTAAAGTTATGTTTTTCCTCTATTTCTGGAGTCTTCTCTTTCTACCTTTAAGAGTTCTCTTTGGGGTTGGTTGGTTTGTTTTTGGCATGAGGACCTGAGGTTATAGTTGGACTTAGCAGAGAGGAACAGGAAGACATGAATTTAAGCCTTCTTATTTGGACCACTGTCAGATTTCTTACTTTCACCCATAAAATGGATAGAAAATGACCTCTCATCCTGGCCTTGATTTGCATCGCCTTGGTCACTATGACTGAACACATGTGGCTGAACACCTTTTCATCTGTTTTTCTCTTGTATATGTTTTCTCTTCTGTGAAAGGTCTGTGAAAGTCCATGTCTTTATAGCTTCTATTGGCTTATTGGTCCTTATCCTCAAATAAGAGAAATTTGGTTTGAAACGGCAAACCACTTCAGAGAAAGAGGACAGCTGCTAAGGTCAAATAAAGAAACCTCAATTTCAAAGAATAAATAGCCTCCTCAGCTGTAGTAGCTGCTGGCCAATTGGTGTTAAGCTGAACTACGGTTATAAGGAGTACTTCCAAACTAGTTGAGAGGGGTTTTTCAAAAGAATTTTCCATGACCTACTGGTTTCTATCTGGGTCCAAACCCGAGACCTCTGCTGGGTGTTAAGAAAAGAGGGCACAAGTGACAGGAAATTATTTTGCTAGTGAGGTGGAGAGAAAGGGCCAGGGCTGGGTAGAATCAGGAGCCAGGCTCCATGCTCGATGCTCTCCATTAATCTCCATTTCTGGGTTTCTCACTTCTTCAGCTGTCCAGTGTCCATGTGGCTCCTCATGCCTCCCGAGAAGTTATACAGGGAAAGCCCATCCAGGCTTTCTCTCCATGGCCGCTGGCTCAGGATCCCTTTGCTATTCATCCCCCTGTAGCTGTCAGAACCCCCTCCTACTCCAGTGCTAATAATAAGAATGCACGGGTTTTGGGGGGGCGCCTGGGTGGCTCAGATGGTTAAGCATCTGCCTTCGGCTCAGGTCATGATCCCGGGGTCCTGGGATCGTGTCCCGCATCGGGCTCCCTGCTCGGCGGGGAGACTCCTCCTCCCTCTGCCTCTCTCTCTCTCTGACTTTCATGAATGAATAAATAAAATATTAAAAAAAAAGAATGCACGGGTTTTTGAAGACTACCTCTCTACAAAGCACCCTTCTAAAAGTTTTACCTACCTTTATATATTTCATCCCTGAAACAGCTCTTTGAGATCCCTGTTTGCTGCTCTCACAGATCACGGTCTCTTTTGTAGAAAGAGGAAAATTAGAGATGTTCAATAAGGAGCCCAAACAAGGTTGCATAATTAATAAGTAGCAGCCTCGGGATTCAACACATACATACAATCTTAATTACTCTTTAAAAAGGAAATGGTGCTCCATTTCCTGGCTAACTTAAGCTATCCTTATTAAATGAGTAGCTTTCACAAAGACATTTGCGCTTTAAGTTATTTCTTCACATAAAAGCACTTTGGAAGGATGAAGATGATCACAGATCTAGCAGGCCAGGGAGTGGCTTCCTGAGGCATCACAGTTTCAGAGTAACTCTTTCCCAGTGGGCAAGACAAGCTGAGAAAGAATCCTATGTGAATGAGTGGCCAAGAGAAGAAGGTAATAGAAAAATAGTTCAAAAGAAAAAAAAAAAGTGAGACTCCCCGTGTCTGTTTCTGGTACACAGTTCAGTGTGTTTATCTGCAAAGTGCAGACGGTTGAGCATCTTAAACAGTTACTGGATGAACTAATGATCTAATATAAAAAAATCAACATAGTCACTAGAACAATTTACTCACCAAATAGGTGTCATTTTTTAAAGGTTTATTTGAGAGAGAGAGAGAGAGAGAGAGAGAGAGAGAATGTGGGGTGGGGAGGGGCAGAGGGAGAGAGAATCTCAAGCAGACTCCCAACTAAGCAGGCAACCCAAAGCAGGGCTCCATCTTGCAACCCTGAGATCGTGACCTGAGCCGAACTCAAAGAGTCAGACAACCTACTGAGCCACCCAAGTGCCCCTGTAGGTGTCATTACTGTAATTGTTCCAAGAAGTGTCCTCACGTGTGTTTATTTAGACTTCCCAATTCCAAACACATGGGGGCGAGACAGAGACTGAGGAAACAACTTTGTCCTGTTACCCGTCTGAGACACCTCTTCCAAGTTTACATTTCCCATCCCAATACCCATCTCGGATGTCTGCCCCTCTGGGAAGACTCTGTCCTGTTCTCACAGAGATGTGACCGCACCCCTGACTGCCACACCAGAACGCAGCATAAGCCAAACATCCCTGAGATAGATCTACACCGGGGGAGTGTGTTTCACTTCAGAAGAAGGTCCACTGCCAAATTTCACTTAGAGCCAGACGGGACTCCCAAAGCAAGGCTTTGTGTGTCTCCTAAAAGAAAAGTTCTTATTATATTATAGAATATATCATTTCAAACTAGACTGAACAATAGACTTATTTAACTAAAATGGACATGAACTATGAGATGCTGTCATACTGAAGGCCCCAGGTTGAAGGAATGCGCTACTGTGGGGAACTTTAAAGAACCTGTGGGTGGCTCAGTCATTAAGTGTCTGCCTTTGGCTCAGGTCATGATCCCAGGGTCCTGGGATCGAGCCCCACATCAGGCTCCCTGCTCTGCGGGAAGCCTGCTTCTCCCTCTCCCACTCCCCTGCTTGTGTTCCCTCTCTCACTGTGTCTCTCCCTATAAAATAAATAAAATCTTTAAAAAAAAACAAAAACCTGTCCATGTCCATATAAGATGTTCATTTGTGGCAATTCCTGCCATCTTTTACTGCCTGAAATGGGTTCCTTATTTCTTTTCTTCCTCTGTGGTTATTTCACCATTTTTGTTTTTACTATTTAACACTGTGACCTCTGTGAATCCCACCGATTTCCAAGTCAAAGTTATTAGAGAAAGTGCATGGGGAGAATTAGAAATCTAAGCTGTATGGGAAGCAAAGTTTACGTCCTAGGATTCAGAAAGATTGCTACTGAAACACAATTACTCATGTTTTAAATTGAGATCTAATTCACACAATATAAAATTCGATATTTTAAAGTGTTCAATTCAGTGGTTTTCAGTATGTTCTTAAAGTTGTACGACCGTTGCTGGTATCTTTTTTTTTTTTAAGATTTTATTTATTTATTTGAGAGAGAGAGAGTGAGAGACAGAGAGCACGAGAGGAAAGAGGGTCAGAGGGAGAAGCCGACTCCCCGCTGAGCAGGGAGCCCGATGTGGGACTTGATCTCGGGACTCCAGGATCATGACCTGAACCGAAGGCAGTCGCTTAACCAACTGAGCCACCCAGGTGCCCCCGTTGCTGGTATCTTTAATGGTAATCAAATTCCGGAATATCTTTATCACCCCAAATTAGCAGTCATTTCCTATCCTGTCCTCCTCCTGCATTATGCAAACCTATCTACATTTTGTCTCTATAGATTTGCCTATTGTAAATATTTCACATGAACAGAATCCTGTAGTGTGTGGTCTTTTATGACTGACTGCTTTCACTTACCATAATATTTCCAAGGTCCATTCATTGCCGTATCATGTACTAGAATTAAATTCCTTTTTATGGCTGAATATTCCTTTTTGAGATGATAACCATGTTTTATCAGTTGAACCCTTGGTTTGTTTCTACTTTTGGGCTATTATGAGTAACACTGTTATAAACATTTGTGTAAACATTTTTTCTGTGAACACTTGTTCTCAGTTCTCTTGAGTATATACCTGGGAATGGCATAGCTGAGTCACATGGTAACTATTTTTAACTCTGAGGAAATATCAAACCATCTTCCACAGTGGATGCACCATTTTACATTCCTACCAGAAATGTTTGAGGAATCTAATTTCTGCACATGCTCACTGACGTATTTTCTGTTTCATTAAATGATTATTATAGCCACCTTAGTGTGTGGGAGGTGTTGTAGCTTGGATTTGTATTTCCTTAATGACTAATGATAATGATCATCTTTTCTATATGCCTAATGGCCATTTGTATATCTTATTTGGTAAAATGTGTATTCAGATAATTTGCTCATTTTTAAATTGGGTTGTCTTTTTATCATTGAGTTCTTATTAAGAGTTCTTCAAATATTTGGGATGGTAGATCGTGATCAGTTGTAATATTTGCAAATATTTTCTCCCATTATATGGCTTTTTTTTTCACTTTCTTGATCATGTCCTTTCAAGCATAGAAGTTTGTAATTTTGATAAAGTCAGATGTCCTCTAAAATTGTTGCCTTACCCAAGTCACAAAGAGTTGTATAGTTTCTTCTCAGAGTTAAATAGTTACAGCTCTTGCAGTTCAGGTCCTTAACATAAGTTGAGTTAATTTTTGCATATGGCATGAGCTAAGAGTCCAACTTCAATATTTTACATGTGGGTATCCACTTCTCCCAGAATCATTTATTGGAAAGCTATTCTTTCCCCTTTGTGTTGTCTTGGCACCCTTGTAAAAATAAGTTGACTATATACATACCGGCTTATTTCTAGAGTCTTGATTCTATTCCATTGATCTATATGTCTATTGGTATGCCAGTACCAAAATGTCTTGATTACTGTACCCTCATAGTAAATTCTTAAATTGGGTCTTTTGTATTGCTTTATTAGTTTTAGGGTAAGCTTGTAAATTTCTACCGAACAGCCAGGTGAGCTTTTGATAGGGATTGTGGTGAATCTATAGACCAATTTGGAGTATTGCCATTTTAAGAATATTGTTTTCCAAAACATGAAGAGTCGATATTTTTGAATTTATCTATAAATTTGTGTATTCTATAGTTTTCAGTGTACAAGTTTTATGGTTTTTTATCAAATCTATTTCTAATAACTTAATTCTTTTCACACTATTGTAAATAAAACCGCTTTCTTAATTTCATTTTCAGATTGTTCGGTGCAAGTATGTGGAAATATAACTGATTTTTATGTGTTAATGTTGTATTGTCCATTTTTTGGAATTAATATATAAGCTCTATTACTTTTTTTGTGCATTCCTATTATTTTCCATATATAAGATCTTCCCTGAATAGAGACAGTTTAACTTTTTCCTTTCCAATCTGGGTGTCTTATTTCTTTTTCTTGCATAATTGCTCTGGTTGGATACTTGGTATGATTTCAGTCTTCTTAAATCTGCGAAGACTTGTTTTGTCACCTCTCATATAGTCTATCCAGGAGAATGTTAGATATGCACTTGAGAAGAATGTGTATTCTTTTGCTGTTGGGTGGAATGTTCTGTATATGTCTTCAGGTCCATTTGGTCTAAAGGATGATTAAAGTTCAGTGTTTCCTTGTTGATTTTCTGTCTGGATGATTTGTTTGTTATAGAAAGTGCAGTATTAAAGTCCCCTACTACTATAGTACTGTTGTCTACTTATCCCTTCAGATCTGTTAGTATTTGTTTACTGTATTTAGATGCTCTGATATTGGGCACATATATAATTACGATTGTTTCATCTTCCTAATGAATTGACCCTTTTATCATTATATAGTGACCTCTCTTATTGCTTTTTTTTTTTGTCTTAAAGTGTGTTTTTTTCTGGTGTAAGTATAGCTACCCCTACTCTCTTTGGTTTTCATTTGCATGGGATATTGTTTTCCCACCCCTTCACTTTGAGCCTATGTGTGTCCTTAAAGCTCAAGTGAATCTCTTGTAGGTGGCATATAGTTGGGTCTTGGGTTTTGTTTGTTTTAAATCTATCCTGCCATATTATGTCTTTTAATTAGAACATTCAGTTCATTTACATGTAGAATAATGCTTGATAGCTAAGACTTACTACTGCCGTCTTACTGTTTTCTGTTTTATAGTTTCCTTGTACTTTTTTTTCCCCCTCTCTTGTTGCTTTCCTTTGTGAATTGATAATTTTCTGTAAGGTATGCTTTTATTTCCTCCTCTTTTCTTATGTAAATATACTGTAGGTTTTTGGTTTTGGTTACTGTGAGGCTTACATGAAACATCTTAAAACAGTTTATTTTACACTGGTAACAATTTAACTTAAATTCTGTGTAAAACTGCCACTTTACTCCCCCCTTTTATATTTCTGATATCACAATTTGCATCTTTTTATATTGTGTATCCATTAAGAAAGTATTGTAGCTATAACTTTTTTTAATACTTTCCTTTAATTTTCATACTAGGGTTAAGTAGTTAACACACTACCATATTACAGCATTAGAGTACTCCGAATCTGACTCTGTGCTTAACCTTTACTGGTGTGTTGTATGTTTTTATATGTTTTCATGTTACTAATTAGCATCCTTTCATTTCAACTTAGAGAACTCCTTTCAGCATTTCTTGTAAGGCAGGTCTTGTGAGGAACTCCCCAAACTTTTATTTGTTAGGGGAAGTCTTTACTTCACCTCCATTTCTGAAGAACAACTTGTTGGGTAAAGTATTCTTGGTCGGTACGTTCTTTCTTTGAGCATTTTGAGTATATCATCCCATTCTCTCCTGGCCTGCAAAGTCTCTCCTGAGAAATCCACTGATAATCTTATGGGGGTTTCCTTGTATGAGAGAATTTTTTTTTTCTCTTGCTGTTTTTAAAATTCTACTTAGAGCATGAGCACGGGGATAGGCAGAGGGAGAGAATCCTCAGGCAGATTCCCCTACTGAGACGGAGCCCATGAAGGGCTGGATCCCAGGACCCTGAGATCATGACCTGAGCTGAAACCAAGAGTTGGATGTTCAACCAATTGAGCCACCCAGGAGCCTCTAAAATTCTTTTTAAAATCTTTGATTTTAAACAGTTTTATTGTAATGTGTCTTAGAGAAGATAAATTTTGGATTGAAAATTTTAGATGACCTTTTAGCTTCATAAAGTTGAATGTCCATGTCTCTCCCCAGAGTTGGGAAGTTCTCAGCCATTTCTTTAAATGTTTAAAAGTTTCCAATTCATTTCTCCTTCTCTTGTCCATCTGAGATTCCAGTGATACATGGTGTTGTTTTCCTTAATGGTGTCTCATAATTCTCATAGGCTTTTTTCATTCCTTTTTGCTTCTCTGATTGGATATTTTCAATAGTTCTTCAAAAAACAACAACCACAACAAGATTCTTTTTATTTTTATTTTTTTTTAAGATTTTATTTATTTATTTGAGAAAGAGAGAATGAGAGATAGAGAGCACGAGAGGAAAGAGGGTCAGAGGGAGAAGCAGACTCCTGCTGAGCAGGGAGCCTGATGTGGGACTCGATCCCGGGACTCCAGGATCATGACCTGAGCCGAAGGCAGTCGCTTAACCAACTAAGCCACCCAGGCACCCTCTTTTTATTTTTCTAAGATTATTTTAAAATAATCTTTATACCCAACATGGGGCTCGAACTCACAGCCCTGACATCAAGAGTCACCTACTCTTCTGACTGAGCAGCCAGGTGCCCCTCAATAGTTCATTCCTCTAGCTACTGATTATTTATTCTTGGTCAAATCTGGTACTGAAAAAAAAAAATCAGATGCCCTGAAAAAGTTCAAGCAGTAAACTCTGATTTCTAAATGTTATTCAAGTCAAGTTAAATCATATTTGGAAAAATGACATCTGTAATATTCCAGACCCGTATGCTACCGTCTAGGCTGCCAGGTATTTTTTAGGAAGAAACGATTTTTTCTCTGAAAATACATTAGAAAGATAGGGAAGGGGTAATAGCAACAGTTTTCCATCTAAATTCTGGAGTTTGTATTAGGGATTCTGAAAATGTTTTATTCAGTTTTAAAGTTTTAATACCATATTAAACTAAAAATGGTAACACATTCAAATGCATTATAATTAAATTTGTAACACATTGGAGACTGACAGATCAATATCTTGTGCTGACAGATTAACCAGTCTTGGATATAGATTTTAGAATAATGTTCTTTTTTAACTATGCATGGATTACAAATTTTGTAGCTTGTCCCTACTGTTTAATAGAAATGAAGGAAAGAAGGAAAGGAGGGGAGGGAAGGAGGAAGAAAAGAAAGGAATGAAGAAAAAAGGAAGTAATCAGCTGTGTTCTTGTCTTTTACCCCCAAATGTTATACTTCTATATTATATATGCATTATTACTATATAAATTGCAGAGAAAATTCAGACACACCAGTTTCTTTCTCTTTGTAACAGAATAATTTTGTGCTTAATAACAAGTGAGGACATAGAATTCTTTTTTAAATTGTTACTAACTATAGTCACCATGCTATATATTAGGTCTCCAGAACTTATAACTGAAGGTTTCTGAACTTTGATCACTATCTTCCTTTTCCCTCTATCTCCCAGTCTCTGGTAATCATTATTCTACCCTCTATTACTGTGAGGTTGGCTGGTTGTTTTTTTAACTTTTTATTCCACATGTAAGTGAGATCATGCAGTATTTGTCTTTGTGTCTGGCTTATTTTACTAAGGATAATGCCCTGCAGTTTCATCCATGTCCACACAAATAGCAGCATTTCCTTCTTTTTAAGACTGAATAATATTCGTGTGTGTGTGTGTGTATCACATTTTCTTGGCTACTGTGAATACTGTAGTGAACATGAGAGTGCAGCTACCTGCAGGTAGTGATTCTATTTCCTTTGGATAGAGGACATAGAATTTTCCAGTTCTAATATATAGATCCGGCAATTACTGTAAGATAATATATGCTTTAAATTTTGATGCTTATGGAAAAGAATCCTATACGTTACATTTTTGAGCTTCATTTATTTATTCAACACAAATTTAATTAATTCCTATCTAGTGCCATGTACTCGTTAGGTGCCTGGCAGAGGGACCTCATGAATCACAGGGCTCTCACAAATAGGTGATGAATATACAATGTGGCATCGTGTAATGATGAATGTTACGAAGAAATAGCAAACAGAGAAGGGGGCTGAAGGACAGCAACGAGATGTTTTCTAGATAAGGTACCCATGGAGATCTTGGTCAGGGGCTTCTTCTGGACAGAGACCAGGAGGAAGTTGAAGAGGCTATGTTCATATTTGAAGACCATTGTAAAGAACAAGCTTTTAGTGTTTTGGAAACAGTACACAAGTCCATGGAAATGAAATGAATCAGAGGAGGAGGAAGAGTCAGGAAAGAAAGCCCGAGGTCTGCCAGAGTAGCTTCATTATAGTAGAAGGAATGGCTCCCTCCCCACCATGGGAAGGGCTCTGGGGTCTGGAATCAGTGCTGACTGACTCCAGGGCTGGGGAAGGGAAAGTACTGTTAAACCTTGTTGAATCAGTAAGGAAGTGCTTTAGAAAACAAATGGGGATATTTAAAAAGGAATAGAAGCCATTTTGAAGGGGATTCCACTGGCCAAGTTGAGGAAAATTGGAGCATTAACATTAATAATTGCAATTATAAGTGATAACCCATTAAAATGATGCTATACAGATACTCAAATAATAGAAAAGGAGAGGAGTAGCTGTACTTCACAGAAGAATGCTGACTAATTTAGAAAGGATGATAAACTTGGAAAGTCAGTATTTCACTATGAACCTAGTAATAGTTGCTTCAGCCAGGAATGGATGCTATAGCCATTGTGTAAAACTTTCTAGGGAACTAGGTATTTACATGTTTTGTGCTATTGATTTTATTTTGTTTGTGGTTAAAAAAAATAGCATAAAGTCTACCTTCTTAACAAATTTTTAAGTGTACAGCACAGCATTGTTAACCACAGGCACATTGTTGTAGATCAAATCTCTAGAGCTTTGTCATGTCCTATGACTGAAACTCTGTATTCATTGAACAGCAAGTCCCCATTTCCCTCTACTCCCTCCCCCCCAGTCCCTGATGACCACCATTTTACTCTCTGCTTCTAAGAGTTTGACTACTTTAGATACCTCATGTACATGGAATCATGCAGTATTTTTCCATCTGTGACTGGCTTACTTCACTTAGCATGATGTCCTCACATTTCATTCATGTTGTAGCATATAGAAAAACTTCCTTTTTTTTTTTTTAAAGATTTATTTGAGAGAGCATGTGTGCGCAGGCACCCACAAGCAAGGTGGGGGAAGGGGCAGAGGGAGAGAGAGAGAGACTCTCAAGCAGACAGCTAAGTACACAGCCCAGTGTGGGGCTCGATCTCATGACCCTGAGATCATGACCTGAACCAAAATCAAGAGTCAGAGGCTGAACTGAATGAGCCACCCAGGTGCCTCAGGATTTCCTTCTTTTTAAGGACTAAACAAATACTCTATGTATAATACCATATTTTCTTTATCCATTCATCCACCGAAGGACACTTAAATTGTTTCTACCTTGTGATCATTGTGAATAATGTTGCAGTGAACATGGGAGTGCAAATACCTCTTTCAGATAGCCGTTTTCAATTATTTTGAATAAATACCCAGAAGTGGAATTGTTGGATTACATGGGGAGAATAAAGACCCGTCTATATGATTGGCACCTATTTTAAAATAATAAAATTATAATTATTTGTGTGTACGTGCGTTAGCAGGAGTACATTGAGTTCATGGATACATACAGCTGTGAAGGAAGACAGTGCTAATAGGAGATGGCATTATATTATATCATTCCCCAAACTGAATGATTAGTTGTAGAGGCTGACCGATCGGGGGGGAATGTATAGTGTACCTTGATTTCACCGGAAAGTCTGATGAAATCTCATGATGACATCATGGACAGAGTGGAAAAGATGCTGGAAGGAAGAACATTCACATATCCCATCAACCTAAAGGCTTAGCGAGTAGCAAAATTTCAAAATTAATGAACCTGTCTCCATCTGGAAGACTGAGAAGTGTTTACCCTGGTGCATTCCCCAATGCTGGATGTCCTTGAAAGTGTTTTAAAATGACAGATTGCACAGTGGTTTTAACAGGAACCAACAGGGAAGATACTTGGGGGGGGCATCGTGGTGCCAAGAACTCTGAAGGGTCTGAAATTTTACCCTATACTTAGAAGCTGTCAAGTTAGTCTGCCACATTTTCATGGATGCTGGCAGTAGATAGCCTACTTCTGGGTCAGAGACAAAGGACTTAATTACCCACAGTGCAGCAGGAGGCATGAACTTCATGATTGCGTTTGCTCCTCTTGTTCCCCAAGTGGCCCCAGTGAATGCTGCACACGTAATAGGTCTGTGTCACAGCTGAGGAACCGGAATCCTTTACAGGAGACTGCCAATAAACCTTTGCCCCAAGGGAGATACTATCTTTACGGTCCTGGAGAGCCAACAAATCTGTCCTCTGACCAAGGAGTGAGACACTACTTCTGTCATCCAAGGCTGTTTGCTTATACAGACCTCCTTGAAAAGAGTCTAGAGCAAAAGCTCTCAGTGCCTCTGCTCAAAAGGCATGTAGAGATGTGAGAGATCCATGGAAAATTGTTTCCCAACAGGTGGCGCTGCCATCAGTGGTTCATGAATGTGCACAGATTGTTCCAAATGATCTTGCCCTGAAGGACACCTTGTCAACTTTGCTGGGCCGGAAGAGGGGATGTGACAGCTGGCCCTTGCTTTCAGGAGCACTCATCTAAAAATGATGAGCCTTAAATCCTACACGTTACCTCCCAAGCCCTCACAGAACCCCTCACAAAACTTGCAATGTCCATGCCCCTCATGTCTACAGATTTCTCATTCTGCACCAGTAAGAACAAGAAAAGGAGAAGAGGAAGGATTTTACAGTGGAGTCTTTTTATTGTCCCGTGGTTGTAGGGACTGCCTTCCAGGACTTCATCTGGCTTCAGAAAGAAGCTGGGGTTTGCCACAAGGAGTCCCACATCGGGCAGTGCTCGGGAGGAGGGAGAGAAATGACCCCCTTCTCTGCCCGAGGGGTCTGGGGTGACAGGGTGTGCGACCACGAGGTCAGATAGCCATCACATCAGCCACTGTCCCTTCCTACTGGGCTGTACCTTGGGTTTACCCAGTTCGAGCTTTTTCCTGGCTCCTTATCTGTACGAGGAGGTAGTAGAGGCAGCACCATAATGAGCACGGTCTCCTCCAAATAGCTAGGAAAGCAGCCCCCCCACTATGACCAATAGCCGCCAGATGTGCCTTGGTAGGACGTGCAACAAATCAGAATCGGAGGGGGTTCAGAGTTCGAAATAAATACACCATCCTTAAGATAGTCTATAAAGAAGTATCCAACCTACTTTCTGAGTTCTGGTTCAGTGGGAATTCCTAACTATTTGCCCCCTGCCTAAGGGGCAATTAGCATGTTTAAGACCCTGTCATTTTCCTACTTATGGAGGATTCACATACAAAAAAGTGGCCCCCCACAAAAGGTTATTTGGTCCCTGGTAGTATTTTTGGGCCTTAAAAAACTTTGTGTTTATCATTATAAAGTGTTAACAATAAAACACTTTTTTACCTTTTAATAGAGTATAACATCAAGGATTTAGCTGAAAGTTTTCTGTCTTTGTCACTATCCTCAGGGAGGAAATGCTTAAAATTTTCCTTGTATCCTAAAGGGCAGACAGGGATACAGTTTCATTGTCAAGTCAGAAATCATTCTCTGAAGAAAGATACTTATGCATGTGGTGGTGTCACTCTTTTAAATTAGCTCGTATGCTTAGATACAAGGTAGGTAAGTTCTAGTGTGGCCAATTTCTGGAAGGTTGTACTTTTGAAAGGCAAGTAGGATGTTTTAAGATTTTTTTTTCTTTTTTTTTTTAAAGATTTTATTTATTTATTTGAGAGAGAGAGAAAGAGAGAGAGAGCACATCAGAGGGGATAGGGTCAGAGGGAGAAGCAGACTCCCTGCCGAGCAGGGAGCCCGATGCGGGACTCGATCCTGGGACTCCAGGATCATGACCTGAGCCGAAGGCAGTGGCTTAACCAACTGAGCCACCCAGGCGCCCTAAGATTTTTTTTTTCTTAACTAATGCATGTCTTCTTATTTGTACATGCTGCCTTCGGAAGGGCAAGATCTCTTTTCAGAAGATGAATGGTCTTCATGATAAATCAGTTAATCTTGTTTAATATCTGTTTTACACATCAAAATGGAATATATATCTCAGTTACCAAAGAGAGACTAGAGCTGAACATTCACTGAACTTCAAATTATGAGCACCCTGGATTTATGTGAATTCTTAGAAGCCTACATCCCATAGCTTCTGAAAGTATTCGTCTTTGCAAATAAGTCCTCACTCCTGTCCATGCTTCATGTCATCCTTGTGCTGGGGAAGAGAGAAATGGAGAAAAGTGGGTAGAATGATGTCCTCAATTTTTTTTGCCACATAAGAAATTCAGGAATAGATGATTGAACTGAAGCAGATTTCCTGGGTGGTTTTGAGCAACTCCTGGACAGTTTATTGCTCCCATCTACCAGCATCAACCAAGCTATCAAATTGAATTTGGGCTGTAAGGCTGGGATTTAGCAATATTTTGTCACCAATCCTAGATCTAAATAAACTGTGTAGTTGGGAATATTGATTAATTTTTCTGTAAAAAGGTAGGAAGTCTTTACCCCAAAGGCACAGAGCAGAGATTAACAGCCTTCTCTATCTGTCTAAGAAACCCTGGCTTATGGCTATTCAACATTTGCTGAAATGCTGACCTACTTTCCACATGACCTAATAGTATGATAAAGGCAAATTAAACTTCAATTTGAAATGAAATGGCAAGAATGTATTAAAAATCTCTCATATGATTTTTTTTTGCCTGTTTCTTCCATTGTTCTGTTTATTGTTTTAACATATGATGAACTTAATAGCTGAACGAGTTTCAACGAAGATACAGATTTCCTTTGCTTAGCTGAAATCCGTGTTAAGGGCCCATATTAGCTCGATTTTCTGTGCCCGCTGACAAGTTTACCACTCACAATATCTGTCCTGTATTATTCCTTTTCTAAAAAGTCATCTGACATCGGTTAAGGGGCAGGAAACTTGGGGTGCCAAGACTTGTGCATATTTATCCCAGTGAATCTTTTCGGAATACCCTTTGAGAACATTTTGCTCTTGTTCAAGAGGGTGATGACTTGCCCAAGGTCACAGTCATTCCACGTGAGAATCTGGATTCTCGCCTGAGTTGAGTTGCCTCTAAAGCCTGTTCTCTTTCCACTTGCTCCATCTTTCAAACTGTCTTTGCTCCTATCTTATTATCTGAGCTGTCTCTTGGTTCACAATGCTCAACCATGGTTTCTGTTCAGAAAAGACATAAAGAGCTATTCAAAAAGGAGGTCTTCAAGCCACATTTCTTTTGTGTCTCTTTAAACTTAACATATGGTAATCCGTCTTTAATCGTATATCTTTTCCTCAAATTATGTTTTTAAAATTTAAACCTCGATGTGCCATCCTGATAAAAAATGAAGAGATGGTTATTAGATTTTATTCAGATTCAATAAATTAAATATAAGTGCATTTGCCTTAAATAATGCATTCTTATTTAATACGAAAATGCTACAGCAATGGTGAAGTTGCCTAGCTTGATAGCAGCAGCTAAAAAAAAACAAACAAAAACAAAAGCAAAAACCAAATCAAAAGGTATAATCTCTTTCAGGTGCAGGTCTCTGATCTTGTTCATCAGCCCGCATTGCTCTCTTCTCTCTTTCTTGGGGTGGGGGGAGCAGAGGAGACATTGGGGGAATCAATAGGTGTTACAGGGTGTTCTGCAACGGAACCGACACTTGGTGCTTCATTTACTGAAGGGTGAAAAATTGACTGCAGGGATAGAGGAGGATTGCACGATGTGGTCTAAATTAGATCCAAACACTTTCTAATCCTTGAGAATCTCATTAACCGGGCTAGTATGGAGTAAATATTTATTGAGCACCTACTGGGGAGAGGTTGTAGGTGGGTACTGGGTTGACAAGATTAGTTTCTACACCTGAAGATCTAATGATCTAGCGAGAGCTAGCCAGGCTAATAGGTATAAACATTAATGAATCTTGTGATGAAAGCTTGTTCCTTCAAGCTCAGGGCTCACACAGCTGAGCTTTAAAGACAGATACAGCAGAGAAAGGAAATGGAGAGGTAAAAAGGTCAAATCCATGTGAGAAAAAAGTCACTAAATGGGAAAAAATATAAGTGACTAATAACTAATAATACCACTCTTGGGGTTTCCCTAAGCAGGGAATCGATCTGATGTCTTTGATCTGCAATTTCATCCTAATGCTGTATATTTCCTAAACATTGCTGTGAACCCATGACTCACCGGTGGTCCCACTGCACGCCTCTGGATCAGAATCTGAAAGGAGTCAGGGAAGCTCCAGTATTACCAGTTCCCCTGGGTGATTTTACAGGAAGTTGAGGAAACATTGCTGTAGCTGGTGCCTGAAACACCACCATTGGAGTTTCTCTCTTTGGTTGAGCAACAGCTCTCAAACTTTAGTTGGCACAAAAGAACCTGAATCTCCACTATTTGAACCTAATCCTTTTAGTTGGACAGATCCTCCCAAAAGTTAGGGAACATTCCTGCTAAGAATGTTAAGCTTCCTGCAGCCCACCCTCAAAGAGTTTCATTGCCTGGGCCTGCCGTGAAGCCCATCGATCTTCATTTGACTAGCATGTTAAGATTCTGAGAGGGGCGCCTGGGTGGCTCTGTCGGTTGAGCGTCAGACTCTTGGTTTTGGCTCAGGTCTTGATCTCAGGGTCGTGGGATTGAGCCCAGGGTTGGGCTTTGTGTGCTCAGCAGGGAATCGGCCTGAAGATTCTCTCCCTCTGCCCCTTCCCCCAGCCGCATGGGCGCCCTGTCTCCCTTTCTCTCTCCCTCTCAAAAATCAATCTTTTTTTCTTTCTTTCTTCTTTTTTTTTTTTTTTTTAAGAGAGATTCTGATGAAGTTCATCCTTAGAAGGTACTTGGAGAAGTACTGATTTAATTGGGACTTAATCCTCATGAGAGCAAACACATTTAACTCTTACATGCTTTGGGGTAAAGAAGGATTTGAGAATTGGGTTTAATTCCAGGCCATAAATCCACTAGAATATAAACTGAGAGGACAGGAATTTTTTTTTTTTCTGTTTTGTTCCTGGATGTATTGCCAGCACCTGGAAGAGTGGCTTCCACGTTTCAGATGCGCACAATCTATTTGTTGACTGACTGAATGAATTCGAGGTGTAAAGATGTCCTGTCTCTCACTCTTGCATTCCTCTCCTATCTCCAGACACTGTGTTACAACCAGAAAGCACCAGCAAAGTGAACTGACGGAGAGCAGGAGGGTGGTGGCAAGGGTAGAGGGGATAACTGAAGCACATCGGAACTTGAGAAGGGAGAAGAAAGGGTCGATAAAGAGAGGCCAGGATGGATAGAGTTACCCACAACTCTGCTAACCTCACAGGCTATCAGGGGGATCTTAGTCTTGGACATCCATCACCTGTTTGGCCCCAGAGGCTTTGGGTTGCCCCCGATGAGCAAAGGAATCCCAGAGGGCAAGGTGAGGCACTATAGGAAGTGTACATGAAGCAAAATTGTAGCTTTCTCCTCCCCTTCTCCCCTCGGTTTCTCATTTGGATCATCAACAGGTGGGTGCAGCCATGACATCGAATGAGTTGGGTTCACTACTCCTCCTGCCCCTCGTTCTTTTCAGCCTTCTATGGCATCCTGTGTCCCTTTATTCAGTGCCCAAGTGTTCACTTGCTCATATGTTAGGGAAAGAGAAACTGAGTGTTAGTGACCACACCAATCAAGAAAAAAAAAAAAAAAAAAAACCGCCAGCCTGCGGTATGCAGCTCTTAACCCTTCTGCAAGGGTTGCTGCCAGCAAGGAATGACTCCAAGGGGTTAGAATTATCCCTTGCAGAGACACCATCTGTTCCTGCTTTAGCTCTGGGTGTGAGCATTGTTAAGGGGACACAATAATGGCTGCTCCCAGCTGTTCCTGGATCTGGGACTGTATCCTTTGAGAGCTGCGTATTTTCAGGGGCCGGGGGTATAGAGATGTTAAGAATGAGAATTAGGTCTAACAAACGGAATATATAGCAGTGTGTGCTGTAATCACAGGAGATGTTTTTCCCCTAGTAAGTGCCATGTACAGGATAAGGAGTTAAAAAAAAAAGAATGGAATAAATTCAATAAATCATGGTTATGGAGCTCTATTCTGGTGCTTTCTGAATGTATTGACTAAGATTGCACACATGTTTTCTTAGGGATCTTCCACAACAGGGACTGGGCTTGCTCTTGGAATGTGTAGGGTGCCAGCAAGTTTCCCTTTGTTCTAGAGAGATCTGCACTGTGTGTGAGACTCTCTAGGGTATAAAAAGCCTCATGTTAAAGCTAGTACAGTGTTTCTTTTAAACTATGACAGAAGAGTTTTGAGGAAACTAGCTTTGTTGGTGACATAGGGAACACAGCTAGCTCTAATTTTCCAAAACAGGGTTTGATTCTCCGTCTTGGAGGGGCATGTGGGTGGCTCAGTGGGTTGTGTCTGCCTTCGGCTCAGGTCATGATCTCAGGGTCCTGGGATTGAGCCCCATGTCCCGCTCTCTGCCCAACAGGGAGTCTGCTTCTCCCCATCTCTCTGCCCCTCCACCTGCTTGTGAGTGTGCTCGCTCTCTCTAGCTCTCTCAAATAAATAAAATCTTTAAAAAAAAAAGCTATCTTGGGCACCTGGGTGGCTCAGATGGTTAAGCGTCTGCCTTCGGCTCAGGTCATGATCCCAGAGTCCTGGGATCGAGTCCCGCATCGGGCTCTCTGCTCCTTGGGAGCCTGCTTCTCCCTCTGCTTCTCTCTCTCTCTCTCTCTCCTTCTCCCTCTCTCTCTCCCTCTGTCTCTCATGAATAAATAAATAAAATCTTAAAAAATATATATATAAATAAATAAAATCTTTAAAAAAAAAAGCTATCTTGGAGAAACCACTTAAGAACAGTGATACCATTTGTAGAGCACTTGATAGTTTACCAGACATCTTCATACATGTTTTGAACCCCACAATGAACTTGAAAGACTGGATTTACTATTCTACTTTTTATAATAGAAAAGGGAGGCTCAGAGATTTTAAAGAAATTTCCAGCAAGTGGCAAAGCAGACAACAAATATTAATTATACTCCAAATCCTATACTTTTCTCCCAATAGCAGCTTTTGACTCTCACAATGCATGAGGAATAAAGTCCCAAATTTGGAGCAAGAGGTTTGGATGGAATGTGCTGGAGTCTTGCTCATGCCAGCATTTGGATGCCATGACAAATCAGGAGGTCACTCAGGTTGTATGATTTAAAGCAGTGGTTTTCAAGGTGTGATCCCTGGATCATCAGCAGCACAACATCACTGGGAACTTTGTTAGAAATGCTGAGTCCCTGGCCCCAGCCCAAACCTACTGAATCAGAAAATCTGGGGGCAAAACCCAGAAATCTGTTATAGCCAGTACTGCAGGTAATTCTGATGCATGGTATTGTTTGAGAAACTCTGATTTAACAGATATAATCTCACAAAGTTCCTCTCCCATCCCCTTATGCTACAGTTCAACCTTTAGTATGAAAGCCTTTTTTTGATATATAATAAGCACTTGTCATTTACTGCATCAAGAAGGTTTTCTCTAAAACAGTCCATGAGAAACAGGCACAAATGCAGCGAGAGTTTGGATAGCTGGGGAGAATGAAGGGAAAAATTATGGGTTGAGAGCTTAGGTTTATTCCGGAAGGCTGTTGGGCGCCTCAAGTCTTAGGACTTGAGATTTAAGAAGAGAAAGCAAGAAAGGAAATGAAGGAAGGACTGAATTTATGTTTTATAAATTTATGCTTTCTAGTTGTGTCTAAGACTAGTTCTATCACAATCAGTTACTTTTCTGGAAGTGGCATTGTCTTTTTAAATTGATGATTCCAGCCCATTGGTTCAACTAAGCGATTGATAGCAATCTACTAAGTTTAAAAACAAAAGTAAAAATAGTGAGTGACTCTTTTGGTAGAAATCATCCTTACCAAGGAAGGGAATATCCCTCCTTCAACTCTGGAAAGGACCCTGGTAATGCAGAAGAGGTGTTTGTCCAGTGGAATGCGTCGGGGTCGGCTCCTAGGAAGTCTACAAATGTAGCCCTCGGGGAGACTTTGTGGCCTTGGGGGTACCAATAGTGGAGAAAAAGGTGACCGCCAAGATTTGATTTCTCCTCCAGAAGTCCGTCTTACACAAAGTGAGCCTGAACCCTTTCATGGACTTTTTCTAGTCCTCAGCTTGTCCCTTGAGTGTCATAAAATTTAATAGTAACAACCAAAAGGTTTACTGGATAGAAATCACAAGGATGCTTTTTTTTTTTTTGTCCATTAAAAAACATTAGAAGAGAAATGCCATGTTCCTACATAGCAGTGAAAGCCCTTTTCCTGTTCACTTTGATCTACATGTGGGTCAGGGTAGGAGACTGACTAACATGGAACTTTTCACTATGTTGGGAGGTAGTCCCTGCTCCTGAATCTTAGATGAAAGAAAAGTAGGTCCCTTGCTAGATCTTTTGAGTCTTTAATGCCAAATGTGGGTCACTTACATAAGTAAACTTTATCTTATACTATAGATGTTTTCATTTTATATGTCCAAGAGAAAACTGTAAAGCCCTTGCTATAAAAAAGTTATTTCTTTTTTTAAAGATGTATTTATTTTAGAGAGCACAAGCGAGCAGGGAGGAGGGATGGAGGGAGCGGGGGAGAGAGAGCATCTCAAGCAGATTCCCTGCTGAGTGTGGAGCCTGACATGGGTCTTGATCTCACCACCCTGAGATCTGACCTGAGCTGAAATCAAGAGTTGGACATTAAACCAACTGAGCCACCCAGGGGCCCCAGAAGTTATTAATTTCTTACAGATATGTACACAAACATTTAGCGATTCATTTGCCTTGGATGAAGTATACTTAGTTTCAGAAGCAGACTTCACTCCTTTCTAGAGCAGGAGATAGTAACTCACAGCATTGTCATCCGGCAACTCTCCCCACCTCTCCACTTTTTTTTTTTTTTGGTCTTGGCCACATGTATATATTTGTGATCATACATATCACTGAGCTTGTCACACAAGGCCTTCCAGTCTCCAGCCCACCTTTTCAGATCCACTGTTTGATGTTTACTCTGAGAGCCATTTTCCTACAGTCTAGATTTATTTTTTAACAGCTTTATTAAGATATCATTAACATATAAAAGTAAACATTTAAGATGTGTATGTGATGTTTTGATATGCATAGTCATTGTGAAATGATCACTGCAATCAAGTTAGTGCACATATCCATTACCTCTAAATAGTGACCATTTGTGTGTTGGGTGTGTGTGTGTGTGTGTGTGTGTGTGTGTGTGTGTGTGTGTGTTAAGATTTAAGACCTGTCCTCTTAAAAAATTACAAGTGTACAAAACAGTATTGTTAACTATCATCACCATTGCTGTACATTCGATCTCCCCAGCAAGGCAGGATGTCAAACTCTCAATCACCAAGTTTTAAAAATGATTTGGATATCAATCCTTGGGGAAAGAAATCTTAGATTTAAGTAACAACAAAAAGGAAACCTCTGCTCCTTTGAACCTCATATCAGGCATCTGTGACATTATCTATGACTTCCGTCATCCACTCCCCTCCTTGTCCTGCTCAATCACGGAGACTTTTCCATCTGGTTCCTCTGTTTATTCTGTTTATGTTCCATCCCAGCTACTGCATCATCCTTGATGATGTAAGTAACTTTTTCTGTGTTCCAGCCTCCTGCTTCCATAGCACCCACCCCTTATCCCTGCCACCCCCCACCCCCACCCAAGAGGTTCACTAGGGACCAAACTCCAGTGCAGAGAGGAAGTAATGCTTATGCAAACTCAGCCTAAAATTCTGTGAGGTACTTATTTGTTGTTTCATTTGCGAGCTGTCATGTCTCCAAGTTGATTGATAATGAGAATGTGTTTTCTGAGTCATTGAGATTCTAGAAAATCAACTGCTTGTCAGAAAATCAACTCTTGGACCCAGTGATGGACCACGTATTTTCCGTGGTCTTTCTACCGACTGGACTGTGCTGTGAATCACGAGGTCGGGATGGTGTTCTGCTTTTGCTCCAGCCAAGATTTATTTCTTTAGAGAAGGTGATTGAGAGTTGTTTTTAATTGGTTTCATTATAGAACAGATCCCTGAAAAAGATTTAACTTCCTATGGTTTGGATTTTACAGCCTGTTATTACAAAGGTTGTCACCAAAGCCAGCTGTTGAACAGAAATTAGCACAGGGGTGTTCAGACAACAGAATGGAGTAAGAAATGCATTTACAAGCCCCTGGTGGGGAGATTGTCCAATCTGGTCACAGTAACCCAATGCCCTACGCTAGCCATTAATTGAACACTTATAGGTCCCAGGCATAAATTACATATTTTTAATCCTCCCTCTGTAATGTATGTCATCTTGTTTTGTCTATTTGTCAGTGTCTATTTGTCTCAGTAAAACTAAGACAGTAAATAGCTGGCCTGAAATGGTAGGGCTAAGACTCTAATCCAGGTCTGCCTGAGTCCCAAACTGGTGGTTTTAACCACCCTACTCTGTTTCAGTACATGATGCTACTCCCACTCCGAGCTTCCTTCGTGAACCCACCAGACCCCCACGATCATTGAGAAAGCATCTACGTCTGATCCATCTTTGTATATCTAGCATTGCTTCACTTGATGATCTGTGTACAATAGGTGCTTTATTGGATTGTTAAATGCACAAATAGGTACGTTTTTATAAAACAGATCTGCCTCAGGTCCTGATATTTGCAGAAGACTCGTACATAAAGTGGAAAAAATAGTAAGAACAAGGTCTCTTTCCTTATTTGTCAGTAATATTTTAATAGGTGCCATGAAAAGGGAAACCATTACTTCAGCCAAGGGTAAGAGTGTTATTTTGGTTTTTGAGGAGAATGTGCTAGCTGAATGACAGGCTACAGCCCCGCCCCGTGCCTCTCCCACCTTACACTGGCCTCCTGGGGGCGGGGGCATGCCCCTCTCTGCCCTTCGACTTTTGGCTTGGCCCGCCTGCTTGCTTTGGCCTATGGCATATGGGTAGTGGTGACTGAGAGTCAGTTCTCCACCTAGACCCTACAAGGCCTCTTGTGTTTCTGCTTGCCCTCTTGCACCCTAGACATCAGCATGAGTAGAGCTCTTGCCAGGGGCTGCACCTTCAGCCTGGGCCCCGAATGAGACTTGTAGGGTAGAGCTGCGTCAGTCCAGCCCTATACTGTCTGATTCTGACTTGTGTGAGTCATTCCATCCAATTGCAGACCAGTGAAAGAAAAATTTCTGTTAGAGCTACTGAGCGTTGTGGCATATCTAATGAATACAGCAGATGTTCCCATTGTTTTCAGAGTTAACTGCCAGAGGCTCTAATTCAACAATATGCTATAATAACAGTTAATGATTTTTGCTCACTAGCTCCTACCCTTTAATTTTCTAAAGAGAGTCAAACCTCGGAAAATGGCCCAGGGCTGAGAAGCTAGGACAGAGTCAGCCAATTGAACAGCCAGGGACATTCCCCAATCAAGCAGAGTAGCCTCCCAGGGCTAACTCCTTAATGTAGAGAAGAGATCAGTTTTGGCAAGTTAGACTTGGGTGTTTATTAGAAAATTTCTAATATTGTCTGCAATTAACTTTAAACTATTTAAAATGTGGTATGTATAATATATATATGGGTGTGTGGCTTTCAGTCTACACCCTAGAGCTCATTAGTGAACATTTAAAGCTCCTACTCAAAAGTACACATGACTGGGCCTACTTACTTGGTATTTCAGAGTCTATATTCAGAAATCCAGGCTCCACCAGCACCCTTCAACTATCTTTATCTCTGATTAGGACCAGATGGTTTGTTAATGAGTATAATGTAAAGAATGATTTTAATTGCTGACTTGAGTGGTTTTAACATATGTGCAGTAGGTAGAAATATTATCTATATTTCTGCCTTGCTTGAACTGGGATAAGAGGTCTAGAGAGGCCAGGACCTTTAAGGGCGGTGCCCCACGTCGATGACTATGCCTGATGCTTGTGTGCAGTCACTTCCAGAGGATTCTGTATAGTGCCATGTCTGCCTTGCATGTGTTCAGTTAATGGCTAGCGTAGGGCATTGGGTTACTTTGACCAGATTTGAAGCAAAATGTTGACTGACATGTCTAAAACAACAAAATTATGACTACTTTCTTACAAACATGGTATGTGTAATAGAATACTATCCATGACTTAAAACCTGTCATTGGTGGTAAATGTCTTAAGAACAGAGTCCTAGAGACACTTTTCTATCTCTGAGAGATTATCAGTCTCTACTAAGGTAACCTAATACTTAAGTAAAACCAAATTGCCTTAGCTCAGTTACAATAGTTTTTTTAAAAAGATTGAGTTAAAAGTTAATAAGTGGAATGAATAAGTAAAGGGCAGTGTATTCCTTTAATGAAATTCTATTTAGCAATATAAGAACATTACTATATGCAAGAATAAGGGTTATTCTCAAAAACCTTATGTTGAGCTGTACATTTTACATTAGAGCATTTGCTAGATATGTATTCTATCCCAAATAAAAAATTACTCACCATAAGAAAGGTACCAAGATGACCAGCTGATCCCTGGCATGTCCTACCTGTTCTCAACTGTGATCCTGGTTCAGAAATTCTCCTTTTCAATCAAATTTTACAGTCCAGGATGCCACCTTCTCATTTTTCCATTCATTTTGAAGCTCCCACGGACTTGATTTATTCATCTAATGGGACAAATAATTGCACAACAGGAAGGACCACTCTTTTGTATAAATCCAAGGGTGCTTTCTACTTACCAGACTGTGAAGTGAATATGCAAAGAGCCCCTGCTGGAATTTTGCAACAAGAGATGGCATGTCCCTCCATGACCATCCTGGAGCTGTCTCAGAGAGGTGAAGTGGCTTGGCTAAAGTCACGTGAACAGCTTAACCACAGCCCCTGACTGGAAGCTAGAACTCTTTCTGCTTACAATATATTATACGATGAAATTTTCATACAATTTCAGATTTTGGGTTGTTTAAGGTAGAGTGATGCCTTCACTATCTCTTACATAAATTCAGTTTATTAAAAATGAGTAATAGCTTTGTGGACGTGTATTTTTTCAAGGATTTGAGGACTATATGTGAAATGAAATGTTTTAGAAGGTTTAGCTTTGACTTTAAATTCTAAAATATGCTATTAAATTGTGAAAAAGTAAGTCATAATAGTGTATAAACTACGATTTTAATTATAATTGATACTTTTGAGCAGTTTATTCTATTCTATTCTTCCCAGACTTAACTTTTAATTTTTATAACCTTTCTAGTGTAGTCTACATTTATATGAACTTTAGAACTCTGAGGTTTCTTCCTTCAATATCCTTCTCATTAGTATTTCAAGACAGGCTTGCAGAGCCCCGGCCTGGGTCAAAATGAAGTGAATATTGACACTAATATTGTATACTTTGGCCTGTGTCAATCAGCTTTACCAAAGCTTAAGGGAGATAAAGAGTATCTGGAGGGAATACAGACCAGAAAAACAAAGATGAATAATATGTCTAAACTGAAGAAAGTTTAAAGAAATTAAAATGATGTACTCTGAAGAAGAGAGGCTGAATTCAGAATTCTCAGATTTGGTTTTATTTAAATAGGATTCTTCAAGGGATATTTTGTAATCCTCATAGATTGTACAAGTTACTTTTTCAAGTTTTTATTTTGAAATAATTTTAGGCTTAGCCATTGAAAAAGTAGCACAGAACTCTCCTACACACTTCACTTGGTTTCCCCCAGTGATGACATCCCACATAACCGTAATGATTGTCAAAAGTAAGAAATTAACATAGGTGTAATACAACTAAGTAAAGTACACACCTTGTTTGCATTTCACCAGTCTTTCCGCTAATGTCCTGTTTTCTTTTGCAGGGTCTAATGTAGGGTCTCACACTGATGACCTTGAGTAATCCTGTTTCCAGTCTCTGATAGCTCTTCAGTTTTTCCTTGTCTTTTGTGACTTTGACACATAAAACTAACCATTGCAGGGTTAGAGTCTAATGCTCCTTATTTATATTGTGCCAAATTGTTCCAGATTTGGCTACTGGGAGCGCTTTCTGATTGCTCTGTATCTTTGACATGCCCGAATCTACTTTTTTAGCACGTCCCATCCTTGTGATAGTCCCAGAAGGTCTATGCTTGACTTGCATTTTCCCTTCCCCAGCCCTCGACCAGCCATTTCTTCAAGGAGCCCTCGTTCCAGTCATTAAGGAATGGATTTAGAAACAGGGACCTGGGAACTAGGTGTGCTCATTGGCTTCTCAGGGGTCACTGCTTCTATGCTCTCTCACTGGGTAAAGCTGGGTCATGTGTGTTTGCCTAGAAACCCATATATACTCTCATATCAGTGCTCATTTCCATACCTAACTATCCATCCATGAATTTAAAAGGAGACCATTACCACCTCTAATCCCACAACACATGGTTCATTCTAGCATGGTATTCTCTTTCTGACTGAGAAATCGACTCTAATTGTCTGTAATAGATGTACTTATTTGTTCACAGCTGGTATACATGTAGAGTCATTTCAGAATCGCTAACCTACATCCCTGAATTCATCAACTAAAGTACAGGGTTTCTGTGGCAATTGTTTTGGCTTTTAGTCTCAAAGTATCCAGTAAAGTTACATGGCGCAGCTTATTTTTTTCATCATCTCGTCACTCTAGTCACAGCACTTATTTGCATGACAGAGAGATTCATTATCATAGTCTGCACTCCATTTTGCTTTCCTGTAATACCCTAGTTATTTTAAAGTTTACATACGGAAATTCACTCTTTGTGGCATAGCGTTCCATGAGTTTGGACATAGGATTAGTGTATTCACAATACAGGACAGTTCCATCACCTCAAAAATATCACTTGTTACGCTCAGGCGAAATAGGTGAAGAGGATTCAGAGGTATGAACTTCCAGTTATAAATAAATGACAGATTAAAAGTAGAGCATAAGGAATACAGTCAATAATATAATGTTGTATGGTGACAGATGGTAACTGCACTTAAGGTGAGCATTGGGTAATGTATAGAATTGTTGAATCACTATGTTGCCCAGCTGAGACTAACATAACATTATATGTCAACTGTATTTCAATAATGAGAAAATTTTTTGAAAACCCTGTCTCCACCCACACGAAACTGGCAACCACTTCTCTGTTTTCAGTCCCTACAATGTTTCCTTTTCCAACATGTCATATACATGGAAAAATACATTATGTGGCATTTTAGGTCTGGCTTTTTGCATTACTTCATTCTTCCTTAAGGTACCTGCCCATTCTATTTCAGAGAAGATCCCTTTTCCTGCATATATTTTAGAATAAAAGTCGTAATTCTCAATTTTTGATTCCGTATAGAAAAACATCTTCAGAGATACACAATTTTCCAAAATTTTCTACATATTTATTTTTCCTTAAGCTGTAGTATCTTTTGTATTAGATTCATTGTATTCATTTTATATTTTTGTTTTGTTTTCTTAACCTTGAATCGGTAGAAACTCATTCATTCCTTGATTTTCTTACCTGACACAAAAAACAATGGCTCACTGGTTCTACACTTTAACAACTTCAGTTTCTGAGACCTAAACCTGAAGGTCAGGTTGAGATGCATGCCACCTGGGTCAATGTGAAATGTCTAGAAAGGGGATATCTGGTGAGAGAAATCAGACACTTAGATTATACTTGAGAGAAACTGGATCTTTTCCTGCTTTGAAATTTAAGTTCCACACATCAGTGAGTGACTCAGATGCAGTTTGCAATTGTGTTTTAAAAAGTGAAGTATTTGAAATATTACACTAGGTAGCATGTACTATTCCCAGAACTTACCTTGTATCTTTCCTTGTTTACAAAGCTGCCTCTTAGAGTGTGTGAGCGGGGGGGACAGGCAGGCAGAGAGGGAGAGAACCTTAAGCAGACTCTTGGACAAGCTTTGGAGCTTGATGGGGGCTCAATCCCAAGACCCTGAGACCATGACCTGGGCCGAAATCAAGAGCCAGATGCCCAACTGACTGAGCCACCCAGGCACCCCTGATTATATACATCTTATAATAGTCTCTCTTAAGCTGATTACAACTTAACTTCAACTGCATAAGACATTTGTACACATTTTGTGCTTCCCCACACACATTTTATATTGTGTTGTCATAATTTACATCTTTTTATATTGTGTATCCATTAACAAAATACAGCTGTAGTTATTTTTTTTTTTTAGCTATTTTTACCTTTTTTCTTTCGACCTATATGCTAGAGTTCAAAGTGATTTAAACACCATCATTTCAGCATTACAGTATTTTGAATTTGTTTACCTTGACCAGTGAATTTTATATTTTTACATGTTTTCCTGTTACTAATTAACATCCTTTCATTTCAGTTTGAACAACTTTCTTTAGCATTTCTTGCAAGGTATGTCTAATGGAGATAAATTCCCTCATCTTTTGTTTGGGAAAGTCTTTATCTCTCCTCTGTTTCTGAAGGACAACTTTGCTGGGTAGAACATTCTTGGTTGGTAGTTGTATTTTGTGAGCACTTTGAATGGATCAGCCCATTTTCTCCTGGTCTGCAAGGTTTCTGCTGAGAAATCTGATTTTAAAGCTCTCTCGTCTTTTTGATTTTTGAGAGTTTGATTATAATAGGTCTCACTGAAGATCTCTTTGGGCTGAGTCTGTTTGGGATCTCTGAGCTTCATATCCATGGATGACCATATCTCTCCCCAGATTTGAGAAGTTTTTGCCATTATTTCTATTTCTATATATACATTTTTTGTTACTTTTTCTTTCTTTCTGGGACTTGTGTAATGCAAATATTGTTTTGCATGATGGTATTTCTAATTGACATAGGATTTCTTCATTCCTTTTCATTCTTTTTTTCTCCTATTAACCAGATAACATCAAGAAATCAGTCTTTAATTTTGCTGATACTTTCTTCTGCTCAGCTGAGCCTGCCGTTGAAGCTTTCTATTTCATTTTTTCATTTCATTCATTTTATTCTTCATCTCCAGAATTTCTGTTTGGTTCTCCCCCCTTTTTTTATGATTTCCATCTCTTTGATGAACTCTTGTTTTGTTTATGCATTGTTTTCCTGAGTTCATTGAATTGTCTGTGTTCTCTTAAATCTCACTGAATTTCCTTAAAATAATTATTTTGAATTCTGTTTCAGATAACATAAGGTCTTTTGGAGTGTTGTTTCTGGAAAATTATTGTGTTCCTTTGGTGGTGGTATGTTTCCTTGTTGGTTTTTTTTTTTTTTTTTTCATGTTCCCAATGGCTTTGTATTAATGTCTGTGCATTTGAGGGGGGCAGTCAACTCTTCCAGTCTTTTCAGACTGGCCTCAGTTGGGAAGGACTTACACTAAAGGTGGCTTCAAGGGTACCAGCTGGGTGGGGTTCCGTGTCTCTGGTTCCTGGGAGGGCATAGTGGTGTAGTCTCCATGCAGCTCCATGAGCCGAGGTCAGTGTCAGCAAAGACTGGGTGGGGTCAGGGAGGGGAGGCTTCTGTGGCCAAGACTGTAGAGGTCCTGCAGGTGGCGGTGGTATGCAGGCACTCAGTGGTAGCGGAGCTGGGGCCTACATTCAGGCACATGTGAAACGACCACAGAACCTGGGTTCCGGGGCACAGGAGCACATGCTTTGGTGTGGCACTGGTGTCTGAGGTACAAGCCTGTGCAGTTCTCCCGTGGAACTCTTTTGCCGCAGTGACTCTGGCCCCAGGGTCAGGGATGGCATTGGCACAGGCCCTGAGATAACAGGGTGTAGGGGGCTTGGGCCCAGGGGGCAGGTAACAGTAAGAACACACCCTTGGGATGGTGGGTCTGAATCCCAACTCTGGCCTCAAGGTGCGTTGACAGAATAGCAACAGTTTAGTGCCAGTGATGTTGGTACAGAGCCATGATTTAGAACCCTAGGGGCAGGGTGTGGAGCAGCAGGGCTGGGGCTCCCAGTGATGGTGGGTCAAAGCCTTGACTTCAGCTCTATGGGCAGAGTGCAGAACAGCTGTGCAGCCCCAGTGTTGAGGAGTCAGTCATGGCTTAGGACCTAGGGGCGGGTTACAGCAGCATGGCCC
The DNA here is from genome assembly GCF_037043125.1 of Eumetopias jubatus. Lineage (NCBI taxonomy): Eukaryota > Metazoa > Chordata > Mammalia > Carnivora > Otariidae > Eumetopias > Eumetopias jubatus. Next base: position 96,756,530 of record NW_028274817.1, read on the forward strand.
TGGTAATAGCAGGTCATGTTGACGGTTTGGGATCCGGAGGTGGCAGAGTGGTGGCAACTGCGGTCTCATAAATGGTGAGGCGCTCTGGCATTTCAGAAAGCTTGGGGCACAGCAGCTGGGGCCTCTAGGGGCAGGATCTCTCCTGCAGTAATGGCTCCTGCCCTGGGGAGGAGATAAAGTAGTGAGGACCCTGGGGAGCTCCATCAGCTGGGTTTAGCATCGGTGAAGACTGGGTGGTCCTCAGTAGCAAAGGCTGAAGATCCACGGTGGTGAAGCTCATTGTGGTTCTCTTACTCTCCTTTTCCCTGTGGAGAGAGATCCTTCCGGGGGTGGGGGGTCCCTCTTGGTGCTGAGCTGCTCTGGCTGGGAGGGGGTAGGTAATACAGGTAAAATGGTACCTATGCTTTTCTGTGTGGCCATTCTTGGTTTCTAGTTCTGCAGTATCACTGCTGCTGCTTCTTGGTAGTACAGAGTTTTCCCAGAGCAGTTCATCAGTTTGTAGTTGTTCATTTAATGTTTTTGTTGCCTTTGTGGAGGAGATGAACATTGGGACCTCCTAGGCCTCCATCTTGCTGATGTCACCTTAACTGACTTTTCTCCAGTGTACCATTTTGATTAAATCCAGATCAGGCTATAGTCAAAAGGAGAAAGGACAGGAGAGGGCTATGATTGGTTTAGGATTTGGTTTCCTTCTGTTAGGGAAACAGAGACCTATCATTCTGGTCATTGAAGCCTAGAATCCTGAAATTAGGTAAATACCATCTTACGGGCATACCTCTTGTTCTGATTTTAAAAAATGTGTTTCTGAGTTCATCCTCCTTGGAGATGCAGTTAATGAAATTGCACTTTGATGTTCTTTCAGTGTCTTCTCTGATCTTTGCTTTAAGATGCTGTTGCCAACATGGGGCTCTCGATCTATTTCATGGACTTTTTAATGGACAGAGATGTTGTGTATCAGCCATCACCAGAACAGGACCGTGAAGTGTATTTTCTCCAAGCCATCTTCCGTCCTTGTAAGGTCAGGATACTTACTTGAGGGCCAGTTGGCCTGGCGTGTGCTTTCATGAAGGCAACAAGAGGGAATCCCTCAGCAGAGGCAGGGAGTGGACTCCATGGTCAGTACTGGGGCTGCGTGGGTATCATAGCTGACCTTGTGGGTGTGTAGCCGGTAGTACTGATGAGGTCAGTCCGGCCAGGGAGGCCAACAATCCCTGATCGAGGCAAGAGAGACCAACTCATGAGCCACACTAACTACAGTGGGTAAGTGGCAGCCACGTGGGCAGAGGGCATTTGCCCCAGATATCAGAGGAGCAAGCAGGCATCAGCCACAAGGACCTATCCTTTCTGCTTTGCCGGGATTCAATCTTGAGGAAAAGAGACAGGGCAGGAGGAGCTGAGAGACTTTGGAAGAGTTTTGCCAAATGAGGTACTATGTAAAAGGACTGTATAAATGATTTCAATCAGATAAGCTTAAACTGTATTACACACACACACACACACACGCACACACGCACACACACACACAAAATCGCTTTCAAATGCCTTTAGTTATATACCCTCCTTGGCTAAAATCTCACTGGGAGTCCCAGTTTCTAGAAAAAGGACACAGTGAGTGCTCAGTAATTAATTTCTGAACGATTTACTAATTTAGATTGTCTCTTTTTTTTTTTTAAGATTTTATTTATTTGAGAGAGAGAGAATGAGAGAGGGCATGAGAGGGAAGAGGGTCAGAGGGAGAAGCAGACTCCCTGCTGAGCAGGGAGCCCAATGTGGGACTCGATCCCGGGACTCCAGGACCATGACCTGAGCCGAAGGCAGTCGCTTAACCAACTGAGCCACCCAGGTGCCCAAGATTGTCTCTTTTTTTAAGATGGGAGAGCTGAGTTTGAACTGCAGTTTTACTGTTGCCTAGCCAGACATGGTAGAAATAACTCTGTGCTCTCCTTTTTATAAGATGAATAATGGAAGCCTTTGGAGGGAAGGAAAGTCTCTGCTCTTCTGTGTGATGATGGTATGTAAGGAGCATTGCCACAAGGTGAAGGATATTTCCTCAGAGCCCTGGAAAGATGGGAACAACTCAGAGAAGCTCAGAGAGCCTTCTGGAGCCCCGAGGGTGAGCAACCATGTGGGGTTGTCCTCTTCCATGAGGGGAGCATGTACCGGCATCCAGCAGTGCACCAAACACTTAGATTGGCTGCAGGCCCATGGACAGATTAGGCTCAAGAGCTCGGTTGTCTTTGCTGGAAACACCTTTCAAGGAAATGTTGACAAGAAGTGTAACACACTCCTCTTCCCTCACACAATTACCAGAGGGGAAATCAAGTTTTAGCAAGAACATGACAGCTGTAATGTCTATTGTTTATTAAACATGCAATCAGTCATCAGGAATTTTCATTGAATCCAAGAATATGTCGGCAAATTTCATTAATTGAGATGAATCTTGATGTATCTTTGTAAGAGATTCGAAAGCAGGGATTGTGGTTTATTATGGCAGGAAAGTATATGATTTATATGTATGGACTTGAGGTTGGCTGAACTCTTCAGTCGGGTCCCTTTCTTCCTGTAGGAAGTGAAAGATCCTTTGATAGAATTTTCAAATAGAATGGACCTGTCACTGCAATTCTATACAGTAACTGTTTGCTATAACTGTTGAGTACTCAGGCATTTCACTATTAGATATTAATTTGTTACACTATAAATCACTGTAAGGTAGACATATTTAATATGAAAACTAATAATTCTGTCAAGTATCTGTCAGGACTCTACTGCCTGATACCTATGGCTTTCAGCTTGTTGAGCATCACTACATTATCAAGGACAGCATCACCAGGTGAAGAGGGAGATGAAATATCTAGGGCAAAATTGTTGATCAGATACAAGTTCCTAAGTTTGATGCCTTAAAAAAATCTGCATCAAGGGAAATCTTTTTTTTTTTCAGATTTTATTTATTCATTTGAGACACACACACACACACACACACACACACACACATATATATATATATATATATATAGAGAGAGAGAGAGAGAGCATGTGAGCATGAGCAGGGGGAGAGGGAGAGGGAGAAGCAGGCTCCTCGCTGAGCCAGGAGCCCGATGCAGGGCTTGATCCTAGGACCCCAAGATCATGACCTGAGCTGAAGGCAGACGCTTAACCATCTGAGCCACTCAGGCGCCCCTCAAGGGAAGTTTCTAAGCCTAATAAATTGCACTGTGTTAAACAAACTGGGAGACTCGTATCAATCTTGAAAGACAATTTTACATGACTTACCAGAAATGAAAGCAAAACTGTACAAAAAGAATACGCTGCTGGCAAACTGTTGAAATAGATTTTGACCAAATTAGTATAGCTTTTTGGTCTACCTCCATGGTAAAACTTGGTTTATTTAAGGTAAAATAGTACAAGCCATCTTAAGACTTAGGCCAAATTAAAAAAAAAAAATCTCTTAGACAAATGCATATTTTCAGGCTGCTGTTGCTTCTTGTAGAAACCTTCCTTGAATCCGTGTTACAAAGAATGTCTTGTAAGAGAGGCTGAAAAGGCTTTCCACATCTTTATAGACCATAGGGATGCAGCGCATCACAACATTTTTAAAGGTGACAAACACTACATAGAATTGAAATCTGATGAATGTCAGCATTAGTCAGGTGTGCAGGGTCGGGAGCAGCGACAGAGAAGAGCAAGCATTCACTGAACGCTTGCTTTATGCAGGACACTCTGTGTTTTGTGTAAGTAGATGACAGCAACCCTGTGAGGCCGATTCATCATCCACCTGGTACAGAAAAGGGAGCTAAACCACAGAAGGGGTATGTTACTTTTCAAGGTCACACAAATAGTGACTGGCAAAGTCAGGGTTGATACCCAGTTTGGCTCCAAATCTTTTTTTTTGTTTTAAGTCTTGTTTTTTTTTGGGGGGGGGAAGGAGTTACCATTTTTTAAATCCACATTATCCTTTCAGTTTACATACAATACAGTTTCACCAATTTAAAATACACAAATGATATTTGACAAACGTAATACACTTAGGTAACCACCAGCACGATGAGGATGTAGAACGTTCCCATCATTCCCAAAAGTTCCTTGGGGCAGTTATGTGGTCAGTCTCCTTGCCTCACTCTCGGGCTCTGGCTACTGCTTGCTTTCTCTCACTTCAGTGACATTTGAATTATTAAAAGGTTTTGGCTACTGTGAATAAAGCTTCTGTGAATATTCACATTTAAGTTGTTTTTTTCTACAGGCGTGAGTTTTCATTTCTCTTGGGGAAATACCTGGGAGTGACTGCTAAGTAATGGGTGGCAGTAGTAGCTCATGATGGTTTTAATTTGCGTTTTCAGAATGCCCAGTCCTATTGAACATCTTTTCATGTGCTTATTGGAATTTCATATACCTTCTTTGTTGCAGTGTTTGTTCAAATCTTTTGCCCATTTTTAATTGGTTTGATTGTCTTAATGAGATATAAAAGTTCTTTTAACTATTCTAGGTACAAAACCTTTATGAGATCTATCTTTTCAAATATTTTCTCCCAGTTTCTGGATTGCCTTTTCTCACCAATGCAAACAATGCGTTTTTTGTTTTGTTTTGTTTTGTTTTGTTTTGTTTTGTTTTGTTTTGTTTTGTTTTAAGAGCAGAACTTTTTGGGGTTTTTTTATGGTTCATTTGTTTGTGTCTTCTTAAGAAATTGCTGCCTAACCCAGCTCACAAATATCTTCTCCTAGAAGTTTATAGTTTTCACTCTTAGATTTAGATGTATGATCAATTTCAAGTTTGTCTGTGTATGGGGAAAGGGGAGAGTTGCAGTGTATATTTTTACGTACAATATCTAAAAATTACAAAACCATTTGTTGAGTGGACTACACTTCTTCCACTGAACTAATGGATGTCAGTGTCATAAATAAATTCATCATATATGTGAGTTCAGTTTCGAGACCTTCTATTCTGTCTAATTCTTAGATGCCAAAAACACGATCTTGCTTATTGTAGCTTTATTATAAATCTTGAAAGCAGGTAGTCCATCGACTTTGTTCTCCTTTTAAAAATAATTTTAATTGTTCAGGTCCATTATATTTTTATATAAATTTTATAGTGTGCTTGTCAATTTCTACCAAAAAATTTTCATGGGATTTTGATTGGGATCACATTGACTGTGTAGATTGGTATGTGGAGAATTCACATCATAGCAGTATTAAGTCCAGTACACTCATATGGAATATCTCTATTTTCAGGTCCTTTAAAATTTCTTTTGCAGTATTTGGTAGCTTTCAGTGTACAGCTCTTGCATATGCTTTGTTAAATTTATACTTATGTCCTATTTTGGATACAAGTGTTAAAAAATTTTTTTTTCAGTTTCCAGTGGTTGTGTTTTAGTACATAGAAATGCTACTTATTATTGTACGTTGTACATTGTACAATTGACCTTGACCTGTGACCTTGCTAATCAATCTGCATTCCTTTAATATTTTTTTCCTTGCCTATTGCACTGCCTAGAACTTCCAGAACAATGGTGACTAGAAGTGGTGAGAAAGGACATTCTTGTTTTAATCATGATCTTAGGAAGAAACCATTCATTTAAGTATAATGAGCTGAAGCTCTTACGTAGATTTCCTTTATCAGTTCAAGTAAATGTCCCTGCTCTTAGTTTTGTGAAAATTTTTATGATGAATGGGTGTTTAATTTTGGCAAATATTTTCTGCATCAACTGATGGTGTTTATTTTAATAATTACTTTAATTAGGAATGTCAAACCAACTTTTCATTCTTTTTATAAACTACTTCTAATTATAAAACAGGGTTTGTATACCTTCCTGTGTTCTCTAACATTTGGCTAGATATTTATTTATATTCATGAGGCAAATCATTTTATAGTTATTTTTTTTCTCTTAATGTCTTTGATTTTGGTATCAGGGTAATAATGTCTTCATATAGTGAGTTGAAGGTGTTTGCTCCATCTCTGTTTTCTGTAAGAATTTATATAGAGTCAGTATTTTTATTAAATATTTGGTAGAATTCACCAGTGAAGCCATTTGGACCTTGTGGTAGCTGAATAATGGCCTCCAAAATACCCAGATTCAAATCTCTGGAAACTGTGAATGTTACCTTATGTGACAAAAGACACTTTTTAAAACAAGATTTTATTGATTGATTGATTGAGAGGGTGAATGGGAGGAGGGGGAGAGAGAATCTCAAGCAGACTCCCAGCTGAGTGTGGAGCCCAACACAGGGGCTCGATCCCACGACCCTGAGATCATGACCTGAGCTGAAATCAAGAGTCAGCTGCTTAACTGGCTGAGCCACCCAGGCACTCCTGAATATAATTATTTAATGTATTCATTTTTCTAGTAGTTCATGATGAGAGAGCCGTTCTTGGAGCTGTTACTCTTTTTACAAGGTCTTTTTCAGTTGTAATATTCCACATGTCATGTCAAAATCTAAGTTTATTTCTGCTATCACTAGCTGTGTGATCTGCACAAATTGCTGAACTTTAATTAAAATTTATCTGGGATAGCTATGTGAATAGTATGGAAGTGTGTCCTAAATTGGTGTAGAATTTTGGTTAAGGAATGAAAGTCCTGGTGAATGCTTGAGTATAAATACTGGTTCCTTGGTTAATTAATAAATAATCTCTTACCTTCAATTCCATGTTTTTTTTTTAGCTTGTTATAAAAATAGTGCCTATTTTATAGAATTCTTGTGAAAAATGATACAGTGTTTATTGAAAACAGTGCAATAAATAGCTGCCGCATTTTAGTGCTTATAATATGGAAGCTATTAATATTTTGAAATGAAATGTTCATTCGTATGTTTTTATGGAAAAACATCGTACAAAATGGCTTAATAAACTTTCAGATTGCTATAAGAGGGACAAAGGAGATGAATGGACTGACTGACATTTTTAGCATAAGTCAAGCATAGGTTTTGTAGTATTTGGAGTATAAGTTATTTCTTGCAGGGCTAATAACAAGTTTGTTGTTTGATTTCTACATGGATGCCATTTTAACAAAAATGTATTGAACACATTACCTATGTAAGGCACTGTACTGGGCACATGGGATAATCAAATATTGATGAGTCATTATCCATGCCATCAAATACCTTCCAATCTAAGTTTTTTGAAAGAGCTCCTCTGTTACACAGGCTTCTGTGTGACATGTTCTGTTTTTCATACATACGTGGAAAAGTGAGTCAACCTCCACATGACACGTTTTAAGCAATAATGTGGACCTTTTAATATTTAACTGTACTTTGGCTGCAATTACATGTTTGCTGCTATTGTTTTATGAACCTGGTCTCCTCCCTTATTTGTCATGCTCTCCCGTACATGGACCCTGCTCGTGAGTCCTGCTTTGCCTGTTTTCCCCTTTGATGTATTCACATGGTACTGAAAACTCCACCCTCTGGAACTCCTCACCCTATACTCTGCCTTCTACATGGGCTCTCTGGATACTGATGCTCCTTGCATTTATCTATACCTTTTGCTTTTATGAATTTGAATTGCAACTGATGTCCTGGTGGGATTCTCTCTCAAAATCCATCTACTCAGGGCAATATATACCATGATGTCTTTCTAGCTTTAGGTTTTTGTCTCTAGTTATTACTATAGTGATATCGGTATATAACTTATGTCACAGTGTGCTTCAACTGGATGATTCTCTCAGATTCACTTACTTTAGTTTCTTGCAGTCTCCATACTGTGGTCCAGAACACTAGGATTTTTAAAATCATAAAGATATATATTCTTGAGGAAAATAAGGGACAAAGACTGAAAAAAAGGAGTTGTCAGTGTTCCTTATTCCCTCCTTAGTTTCAGTGTTTAAAAGCACCTGGATGTTTCCCACATTCTGTGCCAATTTTTACCTATAGGAGGAGATGTTTTGTTGTCTGGATCATTCCTGAGTCCTTCCCCTGTCATTGTACTCAGTCCTATGTCAATGGCAGGGCATAGGAGTACCCTCTCTTACAGCATGCATTGTTCCTACAAAGCCATGGTGGGAGAGGGGTTACTTTATTACTTTGTATAGGGCAGAAATGATGAGCCAATGGTGACTTCAAGTTTAATTATCTACGGTCTTACATGTGAAACAACAGGACAGGAGAGGGCTCTGTGACTTACCTACTTTTCTAAGGATAAAGAATATGTTCCCAAGAGAAGGGAAAGGGACATTGGTCAGTCCATCTATGCCAACAGGACTCGGACCTACAATCTTGGCAGCAACCTGTGTAGGAAGCCAAACCATAACCTTTGTGGCAATTAGTCCAGAACGACCAAAACTTGGTCAATCATGGGAAGCTTCCCTGTATTTTTCACCTACTTCTAACTCATGGCCAACCAGAGAAAGCTAAATGTGCTCCCTAAATAAGCATATAAGATGCTTCACTTCTATCTAGCCTGTCTTCAGCTTCTGCATGCCAATAACTTCTAATCACTACACGCTTGAAGCCTTTCTTTTGAAAACTACAAAGCTTTTCAAGTCTTCTACCTGCCTTTGAGTCTCTGCCAAATGCAAGTGATGGTAGCTGATTCCCTTGCTATCGCAAGCTCGGAATAAATAGCCTCTTTGTTCTCATTGAGGTCAGCTTCACTTATTTCCACAGCATAGTATTGCCAACAGGTTTTAGGATTCATATGGGGTTTTCTGAAGGGTTCCCTCTTATACCATTCATTAAGATCAGGTCAGTGCCATGTTCTTGCTGAAGCAGGTGCTGTTTTTTTCACAAGGAAGTGATTGCGTTTCAACTTGTATTAAGTGGGATCTTAGAGCATTTGGCATTTCATAATGTAAATTGCTTGATGACAGGACGTGTCGCTTAGGTCTTTGTAACACCATTGTCATTATCAACAATGCTTTACAATCCAGCAATTGAACTCCTGGGTATTTACCCAAAGGATACAAAAATACTAATTCGAAGGGACACATGCACTCTGATGTTTATAGCAGCATTATCAACAATAGCGAAATTATGGAAACAGCCCAAGTGTCCACTGATTGATGAGTGGATAAAGATGTGGTGTATATATATATATGCAATGGAATATTACTCAGCCATAAAAAAAACAGTGAAATCTTGCCATTTGCAGCAACATGGATGGAGCTAGAGTGTATTATGCTAAGCAAAACAAGTCAGTCAGAGAAAGACACATACCATATGATTTCACGCATACGTGGAATTTAAGAAACAAAGCAGATGACCATAGAGGGGGACAAAAGAGGCAAACCAGAAAACAGACTTTTAAAAAAAAATTTTAATTTAAATTCTAGTTAGTTGATACACAGTTCAATATTGGTTTCAGGAGTAGAGTTCAGTGGTTCATCCTTTACATATAACACCCAGTGCTCATCATAACAAGTAACCTCAATACCCATCACCCATCTATCCCATTCCCCACCCACCCCTTCCATCAACCCCCACTTCTCTGTAGTTGACTCTCTCATGATTTGTGTGTGTCTCTCTCACTTTCTTTCTCCCTTCTTTCCCCAGAAAACAGACTCTTAATTATAGAAAACAAACTGAGGGTTCCTGGAGGGGGAGGTGGGTGGAGGGATGGGTTAAATGGATGGTGGGTATTAAGGAGGGCATTTGTTGTGATGAGCATCAGGGGTTGTATATGAGTGATGAATCACTAAATTCTACCTGAAACTGATATTACGCTGTATGTTAACTAACTGGAATTTAAATAAAAACTTGAAAAAAAGTATTTTAAAACATATTAAGTGCTCAAATCTGGGACTGGACCTTGGGAGCCTAAGATTTGGACCATGAAACTTGACTGTATCACCATGCTACAGAATGTTCCTTAACTCCCCAGATAAGGTGTTAATGCATAATGCAATGTGAAATTGGATATAGGGTATCTCCAGCTGTCGTGGTTTCAGTGGGACTTCCCTGGTTTTAGAACTGACTACCATGTCCGGGAAAAGCCTTCAGTCCTGAGCAGATGGGGGCAGTTGGTCACCTTAACTTGGAGGAGTAGATGAAATAATAAGAGTTGCATATTGTACACATCAAAGCCAAGAAAAGGATATTTCCTTCTTCTCTTCAGTAAATACTAAAAAGGTGAGATGAGCTGACAATTGGAGAACTAAGCTAAGCATCTCCATCATTATGTAGTATGAAAGCCAAAATTGTCCCAAGATTAAGTAGGCAAGGAAGACTTGACTCAGGCTGTTACAATAAGGGGGAAAGACTGAATTCACATTCACTGAAACAGTAAGTGGGAGAGTTTTTAAGCCCTGGGGTGAGCTAGTGGAAAAGTACTGGAGAATGTTAGGGAGGAAGTTAATTAATAGGATGTGTGCAACACACTGAGTTTATTCCTGAGTTTGCAAATGTTTTTTACTGTGATTAGACCATCTGTGCTTGCTAATTGACATCCATTGAAGTTAGGCTTCCACCTTCCCACAGAGACTGCAAGATAGGGGTTCGATCATCCTGTCCTCATTGATATTTACCCTTCAAAGAGATGGTTCCCTTGGGCGCCTGGGTGGCTCAGTTGGTTAAGCCACTGCCTTCAGCTCAGGTCATGATCCCGGAGTCCCAGGATCGAGGCCCACATCGGGCTCCCTGCTCAGCAGGGAGTCTGCTTCTCCCTCTGACCCTCCCCCCTCTCATGCTCTCTCTCTCTCTCAAATAAATAAATAAAATCTTAAAAAAAAAAAAAAAAAAAAAAAACAAAGAGATGGTTCCCAGATCCATGCGCAAGATATTTCCTGGGCTGCAAAACTGGCAAGAGGCTGGAAGAAGATTTACATACATTTCAAAGAAGCAGAGAAAGAATTAACAATTACTAGTTTTCTAAAGTCAGTACTCAAAGAAAGGGACATCAGGGGCCTATGGTCAGGAAGAAGCCTGTCTAAAGTTTAATCAAGTTAAAGGGAATGTTAAGGCTGTCGTGGTCAGCGGATAGGATCACTTCTTTCATTCAGAACCATTGGCCTTCTTTTTTTTTTTTCTTTCTTGAAAAGAGCCCAAATACCATTCCTTTCTCTTTTGTCTTGCTAAAAGTAGAACGTGCTTTAGCTGCAGCCAACCTTTACAAAGGGGCATTGTGATATTTTATACTTTAAAAGGAGTCACCCAAGAGTTTAGTATGTATCACATACTGAAGACAAAATATTTAAGAACTGCTGCTCATGTATATAACATACTTGAGCTTCAACAGCATTTACAATGGTTGACAGGTTTAGGAAACACTACAAAATTTCTAGCTCGAATCACTGTCTTCTAGGCTTTATCTTTAGAGGAACTTTTAAAGCACTCCAGTAAAAACACTGAGCACTTAGGCATTCCATCAGCCACACACAACTGGATGTTTAGACAGTCCAGGTGCTCCTCTAGGCAAGAAGGACCATAGAGAGGATGCCAAGGGGTGCCTGGGTGGCTCAGTCAGATGAGCATCGGACTCTTGATTTCGGCTCAGGTCATGATCTCAGGGTGGTGGGATCAAGCCTTGCTTCGGGCTCTGTGCTAGGTGTGGAGGCTGCTTGAGATTCTCTTTCCCTCTCCCTCTGCCCCTCCCCCCACTCTTTGCTCTGGCACAATGTGCTCTCTCAAATCTTAGCAAAAAAAAGAAAAAAGATAGCAAAAAGTAAGGCCGAATGCCTGTGTGACCAACCAGATGTTTACCATTTTCAGACAGGGTTATTGGACTTTTTCCAGAAGGGCTCTTTTTTTGCTCTGGTGTCAGGGAAGTTCCTGTTTCAGATTAGGAACAATGGCTAAATGTTAAATATCCGAAACTGCTTGTGTTTAACAAGTCTATTTGCAGATTTTAGAGCTCCATTGGTTTTGCTCCATTTAGATCTTGTCCTTGGCAGAATATTTTTTTTGTCAAGAGCAGATCAATAGACTCGTGGAAGAACAGATGAAATGTTAGGTAAAAAAAGAACACATTTGCTTACCTTGAATCCACCAAATAGAAGCTAATCTGCATGAAGCAATTCCGCCCCGAAAGCCTGTGTCCTAAAGGCACCTGGCACAGGCTGAAGACAGTACTGTGGAGGCACAAGAGCCCATATGCAAACCTGCCCTTTGGCAGATGTGTGTGCTTGGGCTGCCTTTGAATAGCCAGATGGGCCCAGTCCGACTTCAGAGCATTGAGAGTAGCTCAAATTAGAGGTAATGACATTTGCATTTAAATAGCCCCAAGGAGGAAAAATTCAAAGTAATGTACCTATTAGAACGTAATTATGAGTGCACATATTTGAGAAGTTTGACAAGAAAACCCTGAGCAGCACAGAAATTGGCAACTCTGGCTCTTTCTATGACGGGTATTTGTTAAATTTCTATTTATAAGTCTTGGTGCCTTGATATTTGCAATCCCATGAGGTATCTTTCAAAATAGGCCTTTAATAGGATGCTGCTGACACTTGTACTACTATTGCTACTGGTAAGTATTTTGGGGCTATAACTCTATAAATATCTTACTGGATGTTTATATGGCTACTATTTTAAAAAGAAAATAGAAAGTATTGGCATGTGAAGAAATTAAGACTCTTGGGCATTGCTGGAGGAAATGTAATAACGGTACAGCCACTGTGGAACACAGTCTGACAGTTCCTCATTACGCATAGAATTACCGTATGATCAGGTAATTCCAATTACTGGATATATACCCCAAATAATTGAAAGCACAGAACCAAACAAATATTTGTACACAGCAGTATTATTCACAACCGAAAGGTGGAAGCAACCCAAATTTCAATTAATGGATGATTGGATAAACGAAGGTTGTCTACCCATACAATGGAATATCACTCAGCCTTGAAAAGGAAGGAAATTCTGGTACATGCTACAACATGGATACACCTGGAAGACATTAATTCTAAGTTAAATAAGCCAGTCAAAAAAGAAAAAAACAAATATTTTATGATTCCACCTAGAAGAGGCACTTAGGATAGTCAGATTCATAGAGACAGGAAGTAAATGGTAGTTGCCAGGATCTGGGGGGGAAGGGATAATGGGAGTTCCTGTTTCATGGGTACAGTGTTTCTGTTCAAGAAAATGAATATATTCTAGAGGCAAACTGTGGTGATGGTCGTACAATAATGTAAATATACTTAGTGCCACCGATTTTTACACTTAAAATGATTAAACTGGTAAATTTTATGTCATGTATGTTTTACCCCATTAAAAAAATAGTAAATGTAATCTTGTTATTCGGAAGATACAAGAACAAGAACCACAAGAATTGGCCTCATTATTTATATGGTGTATTGCAGAGACTCCACTGGCACTATGTCAGTTCTGTTAATAAATGTGTACTAAAGCCCAAACATACGAAAAAGAAATTAACACCAAGAAATGTACTTCTGCTTTTCCCTGTTTATGCTGGTGTTTTTAAATTTATTTTCTGAAAGAAGCACGTGATATCATTGGTGGTCCAAAGCAAAAGAAATTGTGGAAAGGCATCAGTTATTAAAATCTATTTTGAGCCTTGCATTATCTAATCTGTTCACCTTCAGCATTAAATGGGATTTGATAACTGCCAGATGTAAGCTTTTTGGGGGCTCAGTAAACCAAAAGTGGCCTTGATAATATGATTGATGAATGCATGACTGCTTTACTTCAAGGGATTTTTATGTGGTTGATGACTAGATAACTAAAAGAAAGCTAGGCTCTATACAGTGATGGCATAATATTTAGTGTTGGTGCCTTGAAGTACAACTATGTTCTTTCACAGAATGTTGTTTGGAACTACCATCAGAGACAGAATTCTTGCTTGGATGGGTGCTGATCCAAGCAAGTATACATTTATATTCTTGAGCTCAAATAATGGGCAAAGAGTTTCTAGAGACCAGGAGCAAAAGTGTGCAGGACTAGCCATGAAGACTTGCATGAATGATGTATACTTGAGCTGGTGATATATTCTTATTCTAGAGGTACTTAGAACCTCACTGGGCTGCTTAATTTAGATGTTTAAAATTAGCAAATGTGTGAATGGATAAGCAAACTGTGGTGCATCCGGACAATGGAATATTACTCAGTGCTAAAAAGAAATGAGCCAAGAAGCCAGGAAAAGAATGGAGGAGCCTTAAATGCATGCTACTAAATGAAAAGAAGCCAATCCAAAAAGGCTACATACTGTAGGATTCCAACTGTAGGGCATTCTGGAAAAGGCAAATTATGGAGACCATAAAAGATCAGTGGTTTAGAGGGGTTGGGAGAGGGAGGGATGGATAGGCAGAGCACAGCAGACTTTTAGGACCGTGAAACTATTTTGTATACCACAGTGATGGATACATGTCATTGTACATTTGTCCAAACCTATAGAATGAACACTAAGAGTGAACCCTAATGTAAGCTATGGACTTGGCATGAGAGTGATTTGTCATTGTAAGTTCATTGGTTAAAATACAAATACCACTGTGGTGCAGGATGGTGATAGTGGGCAGGATTTGCATATGGGGACAGAGGATATGTGGGAACTCTACCTTCCTTTCAATTTTGCTATGAATCAAAAACTGCTCTAAAGAAGAAAGTATATTTAAAAAATTGGAAACTTTATTTAATGACAAGCAGAAAGTTAAATACTTTATTGAGTTGATGAACTCATTTGTTTTTGAGTTACTTAGATCCAGTCTTGGAATTTTAGGAATCTTTATTTAGGAACTTTAGGAATCTTCATTTAGACAGTTAATATACTACTTGCTGGTGTATAATCTTGGGCAAGTCCCTTAACCTAGCTGAAAAGGGAGATAAACACTTTACACTTATTTTAATAGTATAATTAAATAAATGGCTAAAATGTATAATATATGGAGTAAGTCTTTAATAAATATTATATTTGTTTTATCAAGGCCGAAATAAGCAACTTAATATCTCCACAAAGTTTCCCATAATTATCTTTCATGAAATAAACCTTTTCTTACCTGAAACAGAAATCCTTGATCAAGACAATTCCATGAAAGCAGAAGTCCAAAGAGTTGCTTTTATAAAATCTAAAGTTCCCCCCCCTTTTTTTAAAGATTTTATTTATTTGAGAGAGAGAGAGAGAGAGAGAGAGAGAGCACATGAGGGGGGAGGGTCAGAGGGAGAAGCAGACTTCCTGCTGAGCAAGGAGCCCGATATAGGACTCGATCCTGGGACTCCAGGATCATGACCTGAGCCGAAGGCAGTTGCTTAACCAATTGAGCCACCCAGGTGCCCTAAAGTTCCCCTTTTTTTAAAATTCTGTTTAAATAGTTGATTTGGGTTCTGCCCATCCCTGTGTCCATAGAGCAGATCAAGATTAGGTCACCCCAAGTAGGTGGCTGTCTATATTATAATTCTCAGAATGCTGTGAGGGAAGAGATTTCATATCATTTACAATAACATTCAAACCAGAAAGCTTACACTTTTAGTTTTTTTAAATTTTATTTTATTCTGTTAATCACCATACAATACATCATTAGTTTTTGATGTGGTGATCCACTATTCATTGTTTTCGTATAACACCCAGTGCTCCATGCAGTACGTGCCCTCCTTAATACCCATCACCGGGCTAACCGATCCCCCCAGCCCCTCCCCTCTAGAACCCTCAGTTGGTTTCTCAGAGTCCATAGTCTCTCATGGTTCATTTTTCCCTCCGATTTCCCCCCCTTCATTTTTCCCTTCCTTCCCCTAATGTCCTCCATGCTGTTCCTTATGTTCCACAAATAAGTGAAACCATATGATAATTGACTTTCTCTGCTTGACTTATTTCACTTAGCATAATCTCCTCCAGTCCCATCCATGTGGATGTAAAAGGTGGGTATTCATCCTTTCTGATGGCTGAGTAATATAATATGCCATTGTATGTATGGACCACATCTTCTTTATCCATTCATCTGTTGAAGGGCATCTCGGCTCTTTCCACAGTTAGGCTATTGCAGACATTGCTGCTATGAACATTGGGGTGCATATGGCCCTTCTTTTCACTACATCTGTGTCTTTGAGGTAAATACCCAGGAGTGCAATTGCTGGTTCATAGGGTAGCTCTATTTTTAATTTTTTGAGACACCTCCACACTGTTTTCCAAAGTGGCTGTACAACTTGCATTCCCGCCAACAGTGTAAGAGGGTTCCCCTTTCTCCACAACCTCTCCAACATTTGTTGTTTCTTTCCCTGTCCATTTTTGCCATTCTAACTGGTGTAAGGTGGTATCTCAATGTGGTTTTGATTTGAATTTCCCTGGTGGCTAATGATGATGAACATTTTTTCATGAGTCTGTTAGCCATTTGTATGTCTTCTTCAGAGAAGTGTCTGTTCATGTCTTCTGCCCATTCTTTAACTTGATTATTTGTTTTTTGGGTGATGAGTTTGAGAAGTTCTTTATAGATCTTGGACACCAGCCCTTTATCTGTAGTGTCATTTGCAAATATCTTCTCCCATTCTGTGGGTTGCCTCTTTGTTTTGGTGATAAAAGCAGAAGCTTTTTATCTTGATGAAGTCCCAAAAGTTCATTTTTGGTTCTGTTTGACTAGCTTTTGGAGATGTATCTTGAAAGAAGTTGCTGTGGCTGACGTCAAAGAGGTTATTGCCTATGTTCCCCTCTAGGATTTTGATGGATTCCTGTCTCACATTGACGTCTTTCATCCATTTTGAGTTTATCTTTGTGTATGGTATTAGAGAATGGTCGAGTTTCATTCTTCTGCATGTGGCTGTTCAATTTTCCCAGCACCATTTATTGAGGAGACTGTCTTTTTTCCATTGGACATTTTTTCCTGCTTTGTCGAAGATTATTTGACCATAGAGTTGAGGGTCCATATCTGGGTTCTCTATTCTGTTCCATTGGTCTATGTGTCTGTTTTTGTGCCAGTACCATGCCGTCTTGGTGATCACTGTTTTGTAATAGAGCTTGAAATCGGGCAATGTGATGCCCCCAGCTTTGTTTTTCTTTTTCAACATTTCCTTGGCGATTCGGGGTCTTTTCTGATTCCATACAAATTTTAGGATTGTTTGTTCCAGCACTTTGAAAAATGTCATTGGAATTTGGATCGGGATGGCATTGAAGGTATAGATTGCTCTGGGTAGCATAGACATTTTAACAATGTTTATTCTTCTGATCCATGAGCATGGAGTGTTTTTCTTTCTTTTTGTGTCTTCTTCCATTTCTTTCATGAGTGTTCTGTAGTTCCTAGAGTGTAGATCCTTTACCTCTTTGGTTAGGTTTATTCCGAGGTATCTTATGGTTTTTGGTGCTATTGTAAATAGAATCGTTTCTCTAATTTCTCTTGCTACAGTTGTGTTGTTACTGTATAAGAAAGCCACTGATTTCTGTGCATTGATTTTGTATCCTGCCGCATTACTGAATTGCTGTATGAGTTCTAGTAATTTGGGGATGGAGTCTTTTGGGTTTTCCACATAAAGTATCATGTCATCTGAGAAAAGAGAGAGTTTGAATTCTTCTTTGCCAATTTGAATACCTTTTCTTTTTGTTGTCTGATTGCTGTTGCTAGGATTTCTAGTACTATATTGAACAATAGTGGCGAGAGTGGGCATCCTTGTTGTGTTCCTGATCTTAAGGGAAAGGCTCTCAGCTTTTCCCCATTGAGGATGATATTCGCTGTGGGTTTTTCATAGATGGATTTTATGAATTTGAGGAATGTTCCCTCAATCCCTATACTCTGAAGAGTTTTAATCAGGAAAGGATGCTGTATTTTGTCAGATGCTTTTTCTGCATCAATTGAGAGGACCATATGGTTCTTCTCTCTCCTCTTATTAATGTGTTCTATCACATTGATGGATTTGTGGATGTTGAACCACCCTTGCATCCCGGGGATAAATCCCACTTGGTCGTGGTGGATGATCCTTTTGAGGTATTGTTGGATCCTACTAGCTAGGGTTTGGTGAGAATTTTGGAATCCATATTCATCAGGGATACCGGTCTGAAATTCTCCTTTTTGATGGGGTCTTTGCCCGGTTTGGGGATTAAGGTAATGCTGACCTCATAGAATGACTCTGGGAGCTTTCCTTCTGTTTCTATTTTTTGAAACAGCTTCAGGAGAATAGGTATTATTTCTTCTTTGAATGTTTGGTAGAATTCCCCAGGGAATCCATCAGGCCCTGGACTCTTGTTTTTTGGGAGGTTTTTGATCACTGCTTCAATCTCATTGCTGATTATTGGCCTATTCAGGTTGTCAGTTTCTTCCTGTTTCAGTCTTGGCAGTTTATAGGTTTCCAGGAAGGCTTCCATTTCATCCAGATTGCTCAGTTTATTGGCATATAGTTGTTGATAATAATTTCTAATAATTGTTTCTATTTCCTTGGTGTGAGTCGTGATCTCTCCCCTTTGATTCATCATTTTATTAATTTGGGTCCTTTCTCTTTTCTTTTGGATAAGTCTGGCCAGTGGTTTATTGATCTTACTAATTTTTTCAGGGAACCAGCTTCTAGTTTCGTTGATCTGATCTGTGTTTCTGGTTTCTAATTCACTGATCTCTGCTCTAATCTTAATTATTTCTCTTTTTAATTGTTTTGTTGCTTTTTCTCTAGTTCTTTAAGGTGTAGGGTTAGTTGGTGAATTTGGGATTTCTCTATTTTTTTGAGTGAGGCTTGGATAGCTATGTATTTCTCCTTTAGGACTGCCTTTGCAGTATCCCATAGGTTTTGGACCAATGTGTTTTCGTTCTCATTGATTTCCATGAATTGTTTAAGTTCTTCTTTGATTTCCTGGTTGACCCAAACATTCTTGAGCAGATTGGTCTTTAGCTTCCAAGTGTTTGAATTTTTTCTAATTTTTTTCTTGTGATTGAGTTCCACTTTTAATGCATTGTGGTCTCAGAATATGCAGGGAATAATCTCAATCTTTTGGTATCAGTTGAGACCTGATTTGTGACCCAGTATGTGGTCTATTCTGGAGAAAGTTCCATGTGCACTTGAGAAGAATGAGTATTCTGTTATTTTAGGGTGGAATGTTCTGTATAGATCTATGAGGTCCATCTGGTCCAGTGTGTCATTCAAAGCTGTTGTTTCTTTGTTGATTTTCTGCTTAGATGATCTGTCCATTGCTGAGAGTGGAGTATTGAGGTCTCCTACAGTTAACCTATTGTTATCAATATGACTCTTTATTTTGGTGAACAGTTGGCTTATGTAGATGGCTGCTCCCATGTTGGGGGCGTAGATATTTACAATTGTTAGATCTTCTTGTTGGATAGACATATAGTGTCCTTCTGTGTCTCTAACTACAGTCTTTAGCTTAAAATCTAATTTGTCCGATATAAGAATTGCTACCCCAGCTTTCTTTTGAGGTCTGCTGACATGGAAGATGGATCTCCATCCTTTCACTTTCAGTCTGAATGTATCTTTAGGCTCAAAATGAGTCTCTTTTAGACAGCATATGGGTGGGTCCTGTCTTTTTATCCAGTCTGCAGCCCTGTGCCGTTTTATGGCAGCATTTAGGCCATTCACGTTGAGAGTGATTATTGAAAGATATGAATTTATTATCATCATGTTGCTTGTGAAGACCTTGTTTCTATAGATTGTCCCTGTAAATTTCTGTTGTATATCACTCTTGGGTTCTCCTTTTAGAGAACCCCCCTTAATATTTCTTGCAGGGCCGGCTTAGTGGTCACATATTCTTTCAGCTTCTGCCAGTCTTGGAAGCTCTGCATCTCTCCATCCATTCTAAATGACTGCCTTGCCAGATAACGTATTCTTGGCTGCATGTTCTTCTCATTTAGTACCCTGAATATGTCTTGGCCAGGCCTTCCTGGCTTGCCAGGTCTCTGTGGATAGGTCTGACGTGATTCTGATGTTCCTCCCTCTGTATGTAAGGAATCTCTTCCCCCTAACTGCCCTTAAGATGGTTTCCTTGGTTGTATGATTTGTGAGTTTTACTATTACCTGCCAGGTCATTGGCCTGTTTTCCTTGATTTTGGGAGGGGTCCTCTCTGTCTCCAGGACACGAATGTTTGTTTCATTCCCCAGATTAGGGAAGTTCTCAGCTACAATTTGCTCAAATATATCTTCTAGTCCTCTCTCTCTCTCCACCCCCTCTGGGATCCCAATAATTCTGACATTGGATCATTTCATGGTGTCACTTATTTTTCTGATTCTCTTTTCATGGATTCTGAATTGTTTTTCCCTGCCTTCCTCTTTTCCCTTTTTATCTATTAAATTGTCTTCCAGGTCACTAATTCATTCTTCTGCCTCACTTACCCTAGCTGTTAGATTATCTATATTAGATTGGATCTCACTGATAGCCTTTTTAAGTTCTGCCAATTCAGCTTTCATTTCTGCCCTTAGAGACTCTATGTTGCCTTTAATTGATTTCTCCATTCTAGCCATTGTCTTCACAGTTGCTAGCCCGAATTCCATCTCTGATGTCTTGGTTATATCTGCATCCATTTATAAATCTGCTGCATTAAGTCATAATCTCTGAGTATTTCCTAATTTGGGGGTTCCTCCTCCTAGTCATTCTGTTGATGGGTGTTTGAGGGAATGTATACAGTCCAAATTATTGACCACAACCCGAGCCAGATGCACTTGTTTTCTACGGACTTTAGGGTTTCTGGCCTCTTGTTCTCCCAGCTTGTCTTCTAGGGGAAGGGTCTGCAGCCCCGTTACTCAGTCAACCCTCTTTGGGCAGAGTTGCCCTGCCCTTGTGGGGGGGATGGGCTCATTGAAAACCGTTTTTTTTGCGGCTTTTGTTCTCTGGTTGCTTTCCCTGGTGGCTTTCCCTGTCTCTTCCAAGAGAGCAGAAGAGACCGTTTCCCACCCTCTGCCTCAGAGCAGAGAGATGGCAGTCTGTTCTTCAGTGCTCTCTCCAGGCCACAGTATCTCCATTTCTGTCTGTGCTGCTATAAACTGCAGTGGCCTGGGTTGTGCGCCCCTCTGCAGCGCCCCCAGTCCTGCCTCCAGGTCGGGGCACATCTCTGTCCTTTGTACTTCTAAAACCGCCAGCCACGCCCAGTTCACACGTGGCCCCGCTGCTCTGGGTTTCCGCCCCAGGGGCTGCCCTAAAGTCCTTTCCCCGCTGCTACCGGTCTGCGAGTCTGTGCCCCGTCTCCTGTGTGTGAGGCTGTTGCCCACTGGCGGTGTAGGATCCCCACGGCCAGGCACCCTCCCGCTGCTGTATATCCTCTGATATCTGCCCACGGAATCACGGCTCCCCGCTTTGTACCTCGAAACCAACCACCTGTGATAATCTGTTTGTAGAGATCCAGATAGATCTTCTTATATCTCAGGCTGATTTCGTGGGTGTTCAGAGTGGTCTGGTAGATACCCAGCTCAATTCTGGGGACCGGTTGGAATAGGGTCTCCTACTCCTCTGCCTTCTTTTTCCCCCCTCCAGTCTTACACTTTTAAATTAGAACTTGATATTCAAATATTCTACTGGGTATAATCACTGTAATGTAATAAACCATCTGAACCCTCCTGACCACACTGAAAATGTATCCCATAGTTACTGGCAGCAGGATAATAACCTGTGATTATAAAACAGCGGCCGCTACTACATCTGTGTCCCCATTCTATGGGAATCTAATAAAACATATTTACACAAAAAACCCAAAGCTAATTGTTAAGCTGTTATTACAACATAATATAGTTGGTTAGTTTCATCATGGTAAATACCATGATTACACGGTAGTAGTTTCAGTCTCAGTGTATAGCGATGGTGTGTATTTATTTTAAGTTCTTGTAAGTTAACGTAGAAAAAAGGGGAGCTTTAGATTTTATAAGAGACGTGGGCAAAATAATACATAACTGGGGCCTTAGGTTGTATAAATTAGAGCCTGAGATGATTATGTTAGTTGTAGTAAATTGAGAGATATATTGACTTTTCAGGAAAAAAAAAATTACAGAGCCAAGGTTTGTTTATCTTTTCAGTAAGCACTCATGATCTGAGTGATCTCATATGTCAAATAAAGAAAATAGAAATAAAACTATACGCCATGCTTCAATCTGTTCTCCTGACTGAATTTTGTTTTAGTAATTTCCTTGCCAAAGGGAATTATTTTATTTATTTCAAGAGAGGGCTTTGCATTCTCTGTTATCTTGAATTTTCTAACATTGCCAGGGTTAGTGAACCCTGGGAGTTCTTGCTTCGTGTGTGTTTGTGTTCAGGGGTGAGGGGGTAGAGCGGTTAGGGGAGGCTCTCTGGGCATACAACAAAGGAAAAGATTCTGCTCTTGCCGAGGCACTTAGAATTTCCAAGGGTCAGGTGGTAGGTAATTTCACTCTGAATCATAGCCTTGGACGGTTGCTGCATATGGTGTAGGCAGCCTTGATTTCATTTACAGAAGAATAAACAATCTTCCACTTCTCTCCAAATAGGCTCCAAACTTTTTCATTTTTTATACCCTGGAAACCAGTAAATTTGTGTCAGCAAATTTTATATCACACGTTTTCTGAAGACACACATATGTACATGTACACAAAATAAAACTCCAATGTTTCTGTAGTCTTAAGAGGAAGCTTTAGTAAGTTAATGATGATATATGTGGATAAACTTTACATCTACTCTAAATATAGGTCTGTTCAGCTCTTAAAAAAAAAAAAAAGTCACCCCTGGGTTCTCTGACCACATGAGCTCCTAGAATACTCCTCTTCCTCTAATGATAGGTTCACAGAGGAATGCTAATCACGATCACAGAAAAAGTAAAATATTCTTAAAAATGTGAAAACTGTAGGGCTAAATTCAAAGAACAGTGAAGATCACAGGATCACATCTTGAGAATTATAGGACTATCACCAGTATGAATAGGGACTCTTCAATTATGATGTGTTAGACCCTGGTATCACTTCTAACACCTGGAAAGAGTTCACTGAACCTTGGAACACCCCTTCTTTCCCTTATTTCAGGCTCTGGCTTCATTTACTTTAGGTAGTAAAAATATCTCCACCGATAAAATAGCATTCGAATGATAGAGGATATCACTGCACGAGATAATACTTTGCTTTCTAAAACTATGGAAAGATGTGCATACTGTAGAAGTAGGTGCAAGCCAGATTTGCACAGAGGGCATTTGTTTGAATTCTTGGGCCAGATTTTATGTAGCAGAGTTCTGCATGGCACAGGTGAACAGTAGTAGTTCACGTTGATGTAGAAATAGAGAAGTAAATCAAATATAGTTGCTGAATCTTGTGGGCTGGAGACAGAATATGCGGATTATATGGACTGAGAATTCTGTAATCAGCATGTTGCTTCCCATAGCTGTGAGTGAATGATCTTGCATGGAGCTGTATTGGATGTAGAGGATGTACAATTTGATGACAACTGTCAGACAAGGCAGTCCAGCATCAGAGCAATGGAAGAAGAAAATCCTGAGGACAATACCTTAGTCCTCTCCATATCCCAGGAAGAAGTAGTTAGCAGTTGTCACTCCTGCCACAGTGGGGTTAGACTTGCATTAATTTGCGATTTGATGCACGTATGTAAGTATCTACATTAATGATGTGCCAACAATATATAGAATCTTCCTTGGCTCGTATGTCTGTTGTGGTGATTGCATAATAAGTATTTGTGACTGCCACATTTTTGCTTGTTGCTTAACCAAGAGTTGTATTTAGAGGACCCAAAGATTTCTACTTCTGGTTATAATACCATTCAGTATTTACAATAAAAGCCAGAAAAATTAAAAAGTAGTCAAAAGCATAAAAGGATTGAACTCTCCATCTCTGCAAATTTTGGAGCGCAATAATTGAGTATAGTATATGGCCATAGTCAGAATCCAAGTTAGCCAATTAATTTTCTGGTTAATTTGAAACTTAATTGTTCTTAGAAAGTGATGCACCATTTTCTGGGTGTTTTTAAACTGGGGCTCGTAAACCTTTTTATGTAAAACCATTAAAGAGTACTTTAGACACTTACTGGAAAAGGAAGAGATTTTGATACTGGGGTATGGGGAGGCTGTTTCTCTGACTTTTGAAAATAGAACTTAGGGAATCCTATTAAGGCTTAATTTTTATTTTATTACGAAAATATATTGTATGCCTTTTCTAGAGCTGCTCTAACAGAGTATCACAGACTGGGTTGGCGTAAACAACACAAAATTTATTTCTCACAGTTCTGGAGGCTAAAAGTTCAAAATCAAGGAGTTGGCAGGTTTGATGTGTTTTGAGTCTTCTCTCCTTGACTTGCAGATGGTTGCCTTCTCTTTGTGTTCTCACATGGTTTCTCCTCTGTGTTTCCAAGTGTCCTCTTCTTATGAGGACGCCAATCAAATTAGATGAGGGCCTACCCTAATGGCCCCATTTTACCTTAATCACTTCTTTAAAGATTTTATTTACTTATTTTAGAGAGAGAGTTGGAGAGTGTGGGCGGTCGGAGGAGCAGAGGGAGAGAAGAATCTCAAGCAGACTTCTCACTGAGCGTGGAGTCCAAGCAGGGCTCATTTCTATACCCTGAGATTATGACCTGAGCCAAAATCAAGAGTTGGACGCTTAACCGACTGAGTCACCCAGGGCCCCCTCCCCCACCCCTTAATTACTTCTTTTAAGGGCCTAGCTTCAAATACAGTCACATTCTGAGGCACTGGAGGTTAGAGCTTTAACATATGAATTTTGAGGGAAGGGGACATAATTCAGCCCTTAATAGTCCTGCTCGTTAAAAATCATTCAAAATAGGTAGAAAGTAGTAGGTTGGAAAGTGAGAATCTTTATTCTTTCTTCTTCTTTCTCTGACTCAATTTCAAAAGGTAAAGTCAGTTAATATACTCTTAGATATTTGTGCAAGAGATTAATTGGCTGTTCACGAAACCTGTTCTTTCTTCTTCCTAGGCAAAAAACTAGACTCTATTTATCAGTCTCCCTTATAGTTAAATGTGGCCATGCCACTGCATTTTGACCAATGAAATGTGATCCTAAGTGGTGTGCTACACTTTTAGGCCAGACCCACGAAAACTCCCATGTGTGTGCTTTCATGTTCTTCCCCTAGCAGTTTGATAAAAATCACCATATTGAAGATGACAGACTCCCATCTTGAAGGACCCTGAATCACTAGAAGGTTGATACTCACAATAGAACAACACATTTTGAATTTTACGTGAGCAGCAAATTTACTTCAGTTGACTTAAGCCAATGAGGTATGGGGACTTATCTTTTAAAACAGCTAGCATTATCTTAACTAAAACTTGAGAAGTATTCTAAATTTACGCACATGCATGCATCTGTGCCCCATCATGCTACATACACATTTCTGTAACTTGCTTTTTAAAGACAATATAACATAAGCTACTTTCTATATAGTTACATAAGGATCTGTCTGTTTTTTAATGTAGTAAAATTTATGCATTTACCATTTTACCATTTGAAAAAGTAAAATTCACTAACATTTGGTACCTTCACAGTGTGTGCAACCATCACCACTGTCTTGTTCCAGAAAATATTTATCACTCCAAAAGGTAATACTGCACCCGTAAACAGTCACTCCTCATTATCCCATCCCCTTACTACCAACAACCACCCATTTACTCAATTTTCTTATAATATGTGACCTTTCGTGTCTGGATTCTTTCACTTAACAAAATATTTTCAAGGTCCATCCGGGTTGTAGCAAGTATCAGTACTTGATTCCTTTTTATAGCTGAATAATACTCCTTTGTATGGATATGCCACAATTTGTTTATCCATTTATCCAGTGATGGGCATTTGGGTTGTTTATACCTTATGGCTATTCTGAGTAGTGCTCACGTGAACGTTCATGTACAAGTTTGTTTTTTGTTTTTTGGGGTTTTTTTTTGACCACTTGCTTTTAGTTTGGGGGCCACATACCTTGGAATGTTGAGTCATGTAATAATTCTGTGTTTAACTTATTGAAGAACTGCTAGCTGCTTTATATAGATGCTAAATATTTTATATCCCCACAAGCAGTGTATGAAGATTTGAATTTCTCCACATCCTCACCAATACTTGTTGCTTTCCTTTTTAAAAACTATAGCCATCTTAGTGGGTATGAAATAGTATTTCACTGTGGCTTTGATTTGTATTTCTCTAATGACTAATGGTGTTGAGCATCTTTCTGTGTGCTTCTTGGCCATTTGTATATATTCTTGGAGAAATATTTTTCAGTCTTCTGTCCATTTTGTAATTGGGTTGTCTTTTTGTTATATAGCTGTAGAAGTTCTTTATATGTTCTTTGCTAGATCCCTGTCAGATATATGATTTGCAAATACTTTCTTCCATTCTATAGGTTGCCTTTTAACTTTGATAGCATTCTTTAATGCATAACTTAAAAAAAATTTTGATGTAGTCCAATTTATTTTTCCTTGCTTATTTTGATGTTATAGATAAAAAACAATTACCAACTCAAAGGTCGTAAAGATTTACCCTTGTGTTTTCTTCTATGGTTAGCTCTTCTATTTAGGTATTTGACCCATTTTGAGCTAATTTTTATATATGGTGTGAAGTAAGGGTCCAACTTCATTATTTTGCAGGTGGGTATCCACTGGCCCCAGCACCATTTGTTGAAGAGACCATTCTTTTTGCATTGAATGGTCTTTGTACTCTTGTTGAAAATCAATTGATCAGGGATAAAGGAGTTTATTTCTGGACTCTATTTTATTCCATTGATCTGTATGTCTATCCTTATGTCAGTATACTATACTTCTTTAATTACTGTAGCTTTATAGTTAATTTCTGAAGACAGAAAGTGGGGAAGTCCTTCTGTCGTTTTTGTTTTTTGTTTTTATTGGTTTTTATTTTTTAAGATTTATTTATTTTAGAGCGAGAGAGAGCACAAGCAGGAGGGGGAGAGGGAGAGAGAATCCCAAGCAGACTCTGTGCTGAGTGTGAAGCCCAACCTGGGGCTGGATCTCACAACCCTGAGATCATGACCTGAGCCAAAACCAAGAGATGCTTAACCCACTGTGCCACCTAGGCACCCCTGGGTTTGTTTTTGTTCTTTTGTTTTGTTTTGTTTTGTTGCTGTGGTCTCTGAAATTGAATCTTAGGATAAATTTTTCCATTTTTCCAAAAAAGGCATTGGGCATTTTGATAGAGATTGCATTGAATCTGTATATCACTTGGTGAGTATTGCTATTATATCATTATGTCTTCTAATCTATGAACATGGAATGTCTTTTCATTTATTTAGTTATTCTCTAATTTCTTCCAGCAGTGTTTTGTAGTTTTCAGTGTACTTGGCTCAGTTTTTGAATTTTGTTTTTACATTCTTCTTTGTTGTTTTTATAAAATCCTGATAAATTATGCTATTGGGGTTTTTTAGGGACAAATACATGAAATGGGTATATCCAACCAAAATTATAGTACATATTAATTTTCCAATTTCAGATACTAGGCAACTCTAAGTTATGAAATTAGTGTGATAAGAGAGAAAAGCCCCATTTGGGAGATTACACCCTTTCAGAATGGCCTTTGTATTGGGATGGTGCTGGGAGAGGGTGGCTATGGGTTAAATCTGTCTTTTAACATATTATGTTCTATAAAACTGAAATGCCTTTCCCCCAAAGCTTTACCCAGTCCTTTTTCCTTGACTCAAAGGCCTCTTGGATATTTCCAGGGAACACAGATACGAAGGTTCTTTCCCGTTTCACTGGTCCCACAGAAGTGAATAATTTCTCTATAGTGGCTCACACCTTGGAAAAACAGTTATAATGAATGTTAAACCGCATTGGTGAAATTTATTTATTGATGAGTGTAGGTCCTGATATTAACTTTTCTAATTTGTTATTCAGCTCTCCATCTTATCATAATTAGCAACTTTCACATGCATTTTATTGAACACCCATCTGTATCCATGTTTAACTGTCTGATACGGCATACACATCTTATACACATCTGTCTAATTTTGAAGAAATACTGTTTTATAGGAGTGGTGATTTCAGCTGAAATACTGATTATATCCTTAAAGGATATGACCTCTCTACTCTCTACTATACAAATAAGGCACTGGTGGGATTCCAGAAATATAGGGATGGAAAAGGTTGTCAGAGGCTCAGCAGAATCTTAAAGACATCCTAGCTGAAAGCCATGCTGGGGAAAAAAGAAGGCTAAAGTACAGGGGACTAGAAAGAGAATCATAGAAGTCAAAGCTGAAAATCCACCAGAAGACCTTAAGTGACCTCCTGAATGAATTTGGATTTGTTGGTGGTAGCACAACTAAAATCTTTTGGAAAAGGGAAAGGCCACGATTTGAGTTAAACACTCATAAAAAGATTGTTAAAGTTCTGTTTGATGGCAGATTCACTAGAAGCAAGGAGAAAAAGTTGGAAGTTGTCACCAGAGTTATTGAAAGATTTCCTATCATGAGCCAAGTATTCATATGTGGTCAAGATCCAGAGAATTTGTCTAAGATGGAGTGGGCAGTGATTGCCATAGGTCTTGGCTTAGCTCTGTGGGAGGGAGTGTCACTAGGCAGGTGATCAGTGGAAGATATTCAAGAACTAGAGTATCAGGGAGACAATGGAGTACCTGAAGCTTTGGAGTAAAGAGAAATGGCTAAGTTGACTTAGATCTAGTCAGGTATCCATGTTCAAAGTCTGACCTCATCGGATGCTATGGCTCAGGATAACACCTCATAGACAGATGGCAGCCAATAAATGTTTGTGATAAGAAAGACTAAATGGGACTTGGAAAAATGCTGTTTTTGATTTGAGGGTACCCAAGTTCAGGGTGAGAGGAGACATTTTTGAAAAGTAATGAAATTTCATACGTTAAAAAGAAAAAAGTTTTTACCTGGGAATAATAAGCTGTTATGCTTAATTATTTTCAAAGAGTGGCAACAAGTGTCTCAAATTATTCTTTTATTCTCAAATCATCCTGATTGGACAGGTTTGACCGAGTTGTGAAAAGGAAGATTTCTTAGGAAATAGATGAAACCTAAGGTAAGCCAAGAGAAGTTTGAGTTATTATTACTCTTGAGTCACAAGGAGACAGGAGTGGGATGTGGTGGGAATGTAAAGGGGTCTGGGAGGGTACAAGAAGGTGTTAAACCAAGTCTTGATAAGAAAACATGAACTTATGTTCACGGAAAGGAAAGCAGAAATGTTTCTTAGAGTATTGATAATGATGTTAGACAAGCACTATACAATGTTAACTGTGCTTCCTCCTGTTCGGTAATCCTCCTCCATTACCTCAAACTTTTAGTAAAAGTCTGCTACAGGGAGCAGTTTGTATTGTATCTTCTGGGAGTAATGAAGGGAGACAGGTGAGGTCCAGCATGGGATGTGATAGGGCAAATGGAGCACAGTAGTCAGAAAAAGCATTGAAAATGCACAGAAACAGGAAATAAGAAAGATATGAAGGAAATTGCAGCTCTCCCCACCCCATCCCAGTGAAGGCAACCCTGGGAGATACTAAGGACACATCGGTGGCTCCATGAAAGAAGAAGCATTTGGTCTGTGCTTTGGTAACTAACAATGGATAGGAAGGGCTTGCTTGTGGAGGGAAGAACCCAAGAAGAGACACAGAGGTAGGACTTAGAGTCAGTTTGGCCCTGGCTTTGGACAGATACATGATAATATGGAAGGTAAGCAGCAAAAAAAGATTATATACACTATCAGCCCTTTAAATTCTAAGGATAAATAACTGGGAATCCATTTTGGAAATGGACAACTAGAACTTTTGATCAGAGGAATGAAATAGAATTATCATTTTAGCACAATTAATTCAACAGTTTCATGGAGAAGTGAAAGGCTAGGCTCATCGTTACCACTTAGGGAACAAGTGTGATAGTGTAAGTGAGAGATTACAAAGTTCTGAACCAGGTCTTTAATGAAGGGAATGAAAAAGAGGGAATCATGTGATATTTGGAGGTACCATTTTTTAATATTTGGCAGTTGATTAAATGGTGGTAAGGAATGTAACAAATTACCCCTAAAACTTACTGGCATAAAGCAATAATATATATTTATTACCTCTTAAAATTCCCAAGGATCAGGAATTTGGGAGTGATTTGACTGGGAGTGGGGTGGGGGTCTGGCTTGGGGTATCTCATGAGGTTATGGGCAGATGTCAGCCAAGGCTACAGCTCTCTGAAGGCTTGAGTAGGGTTGGATAATCCACCTCCAGGGGGGTGAATTCACATGGCTGGCAGGCTAGTGCTGGTTGCTGGGAGGAGGCTATAGTTGTTCCCCCCGTAAGTTTCTCCCTAAGCCTGCTAGTATATCTTCACATCTTGGTGACTGGCTTCCCCCAGAATGAGTAACTGAAGAGTCTAAGGCAGATGCTGTAATGTCTTTTATATAACCTAGCTTCAGTAGCCTCACACTGTTACTTTACAA
The DNA here is from genome assembly GCF_037043125.1 of Eumetopias jubatus. Classification (NCBI taxonomy): domain Eukaryota; kingdom Metazoa; phylum Chordata; class Mammalia; order Carnivora; family Otariidae; genus Eumetopias; species Eumetopias jubatus. The sequence continues at coordinate 96,786,666 of NW_028274817.1, forward strand.
TATCCTACTGGCCACATAGGTCAACCTTAATTCAAAGTGGAAGGGGGAGTATACAAGAGTGTGGATACCAGGAGGAGAGAATCGATGGGGGACATCTTGGTGGCTGGCTACCAAAGTGTGATTTTCTTTGATGGAAGGAAACCTCTACTTCATATCCCCAGATCCTAGCATGACCAATCTGAAAAATAAAGAGATGACTTTGAGCCTTTGAGCTTGTATAATTGAATTGTCGCTCTCTGCTTTATAGAAGTCAAGATGGAGAAGTGTGTTTGAAAGAGAAGATAAGTTTGATTTCTTTCTACATACTTTCTCTGAGGAGAGAAATACGTAGAAGAATGTATTTATTTGATTGTAAACCCTCAGATCTCAAAGGCTAATTGAAAGAGACAAAGTTCAACATATAACTCTTCTGTATTCAGTTCCTTCTAAGTGCCTGGATTTCATTATGAATAAGAAGTTGCTTGAAACATTGCTTCATTTTAGATGAAACTTTCTGCTTTTTGGCAACTGCTGTAACATGGAAGGAACTTGAAAAATTTTTTTCAGGATAGCTGCCTAACAAGTGTGGTGCTCATGGAGATGTAAGGAGCCTCTGAAGATTTTTAAAGGGCCAAAGTAGACATGATTTCACTTTCTGTGCTACATAAAAGTTAAGAAATTCCAAAAGAAATCATAATAGACTTGCAGTTTGTAGAGGTGCATTTTCCTTTGCCGGAAACCCAAGTCCTTAATCTCTGCTGTCGTTTGTTAATGATAACAGGTAATATGACTGCATGTATCTCATGTAATCACACGGAGCCAGACATTGAATAACACACTGCCTCAGGATTGTCTCTTGCCTTGCTTAACCCAGATGGGTGCTATTCTTACCCCTTGGACTTGAAGCTTCATTATTCCTTTAATTATTAGAACTGCAAGTACCATCCAGAGGCTTCTAAATGTAAGTATGAACGTGCTTGTGGTGGAGAATCTCATCGTTGGCTTGGGCGTATACCTCATTCCATTGAAAAGCATCATGTCTTTGTATTGTCCCAGCAGGTATATAACCTGTTCATTAATATAAAATTTTTGAGAATTGCAACATAGTTAACCTTCAACATCTGACCATCAATGATAAAATAAAACTGCTTCAGGCTCTAATTTCCTACCGCTCTCCATCCTGGATGAAGTGACATAATGGATTTATTATACTGTAGTGCCTGTTTGTGTAAGGTGTTCCTTTTATTCAAATGAAAAGTAACCATAGCTTTTATAACAAAAGAGTTGTCTAGTTTCCCAAGTATTTCTTGAAAGATCCGTTTTAGCACAGGATTGATTTTATGTTTTTCTCTCAGTGATGAGAGCAACAACATTGGCTACCTGCCCAATCTGTCACTGGCTACCACAGGGGGGAATTTTGGGTGACAGTCCTGAATCGTGCACCTGTAGGGAAGCTGAACAGGCATAGAGCCGAGAGGGGAAGCATCTTGGAAATGGTTAACGCAGGAGCTATTTTGTCTGAGAGGAAAAGACACAAAAGCTGCTATTAGCATTAAACAGAGGGCTTCTGCTTTTCTTGCTTTTTATTTTTTCTTTTGATTTTCTTTTTGTCCATTTGTTTGCAGTCCTTCCATTCCATTGCATTTAAGTATGTAATTTAACAAGGATTACTAAGGAGACTCAAGCCCACATTGAACAGTACTAATATTGGGGCCATACAGTTGAGAAAGAACGACTCTTATAAACATACAGCGGTTACTAGTGATAAGAAACAACCCAAACTGTATAAATATTACCCGGGAGGTATTTGGGGATCTTCCAGTAGTAATTGGAAAACTGAGAAGGAAGTGTTTGAGAAAATATTCCATGACAACTTAGGGTATACTTCTCAAACAGGCAGGTTGCTCTGTGGATTCATATGGAGGCTCTTGTCCACCTTTATCATCTCCTGGAAAATGACAACCAGGTGGATTTTGTCACTTGGATTAATGAACAAAATCTATGTGTGGTTCAGGGTGGCGGGGGGGGGGGATGTCACCCAGAGAGTACTTTTCCTGGGCACTCTTTTTAAAAGAGTTTTTTCACGTTTAATTTGAAAATGATGGTCTCGTGAAGATTACATGGCACAGTATTAGTCACTACTTAGTATCAGTTTTGATGGCTATGTGATGTCATCTAAAAATAGGGCAATCGGGGGCGCCTGGGTGGCTCAGTTGTTAAGCGTCTGCCTTGGGCTCAGGTCATGATCCCAGGGTCCTGGGATTGAGCCGGGCATCGGGCTCCCTGCTCCGCGGGAAGCCTGGTTCTCCCTCTCCCACTCTCTGCTTCTGTTCCCTCTCTCGCTGTGTCTCTCTCTGTCAAATAAATAAATAAAAATCTTAAAAAAAAAGGGGGGCAGTTGGTGGCACATTGCATGCTTTCCAAAACTGCTGTAAAACCGAAATAGCATGAATTCAAATACTTATTGCCGACAAGCTGAGGATCACTCTTAAATGACCGGATGGCAAACTTTACGTGTTAGCAAGAGGAAAAGAAATTACTAAATCTTTTTCTCCCCTGTATTAAAATAATGAGTCTTAGATGATAAAGTAACAAGATCCAAGAACTTTTTAATAATACAGTAACTTTTAAATTCCCAGTTTAAACAAAATGAGGTGAGGGAACATTTAACGAAAGCAACAGATTATCCCAGTTATGTAAAAATACTTTCCTGGTGGTTTGAGAGACCTTTCCTACCATTCAACAAAGAAGGAACTTGCGTAATTATCTCAAGAAAATGCTGCCTCATCTGAAATCTGGAGTTCAGTGTAGTTTATCTAGACATTTTATCTTTGGGCCACTAAAAAAGAAGACATTTTATTAAATGATAGCAATCCTCAGGCAGATGTCTTAAAAGAAAGGACTTTAAAAAAATGACTAATTCTTGGGGCTCCTGGGTGGCTCATCTGGTTAAGCGGCCGACTCTTGGTTTTGCCTCAGGTCATGATCTCAGGGCCCTAGGATGCAGCCCCAAGTCAAGTTCCACGCTCATCGGAGAGTGTGCTTGAGGATTCTTTCTCTCCTTTTCCCCCTCTCCCTGCTCAAGCGCAATCTCTCTTTCCCTCTCTCTCTCAAATAAATAAATTTTAAAAAATAATTTAAAAAATGAGTAATTCTAATTATGCAACAATAATAAAAAGATTGTTTCCAGCAACCAGGTGTGAAAGCTGTATTTGGACAATGCAAATGTATTTCTGAATCTGTATATTGCAAATATAAGCAAAATTACTAGCACTATTTCTGTTTTTATATAAGATGTAAACATCATTTTAACAGGTCTCTATTCATAAGATACATTTTCCATCTAAATGTGAAATAAAATACTGGAAAGGTGAAACTTCTTAAAATATTTCAAACATTCTTGGGCACTTCTAATGATGTTTTGACTCCATCTGTGGGACTGGAGGGGACTTGGAATCCTATCTCCCCTCTTTGTGGGGAGATGGGAAAGGAATTCCAACATTGCTGCTGTTGAACCAAATGTTTCACAGCATGACATTTGGTTTTCCTGCTGTGTAATAATCAAAACCCCAACTTCCAGAGTCTGAATTATTTCTGTCAATTTAATGTCTGAGTTTTGGTATAAATTGCAAAAGAAACTTCAAAATAAAATTGCAAACTTTTACTTATAGAAGTTTTTTTTTTCTGGAATATTATTGAGATACTTAGTTGGGATTGATTGATGCAATCTATGCTGGGAGTTAACAGAAGGGAGCTCTGTCAATTAGATTGATACCAACTCTTCACTATTAAGAGATGTGTCATGCTTTGAGGGATTCTTTTTTCCCCCTCTCCTGTTCTGTCTTCTTCTCTGGTCCATTCCCTCCTGTGGCCACTGCTGCTGACTGCAAAATGGCTGATTGGGGTGAATGGTACAGTTTGTGGCTATGGAGACAGAACAAATTAACTGGTCCCTTTGGGGATAGAATTGGTGGCATTTTACTTAACTAGTGGACGAGGTGAGCCAGACACACTGCCACAGAAATGTGTGTGTAAAGTTTGCTTTATTAATGTCCTAACATGGGAGCAAATCAGATAAAGGGTGGGGGAGAGAGAATCCCAGAAATAAGGAATTAGCTCTACTTGTTTTACTTACAGGTAGAGATACCATTTGACATCATTTTTATCTTCTTGGGAACACATTGGATATTGTATTTATTTCAGACTTTCAGAGCCATTGCTATTTCTTGGATCCATAATCTAAACTTACCTTTTTGGGGAAAAAAATACCCATAATCCTTCAATTATATAAATTTTTATGGAAGCTGGTAATACACAAAATAAGTATATGGCACTCAAGCAGAACATCCATAGAAATAATGCTGGTTAAAGCTATTGAGTTATTAGCTTATGCTTTCTTCTCTTCATGTTTTACTCCTCTGCTCTAGAATAAGTCAATCTTTGGTGCTTCCTAAACTCATGGTAGGTTCTATAAACAGGAAAGACAACAAACTTCTTGGCTTGGTTTTTCTGAAGACTAAGCTTCTTGAATAGAGGGAAGACAGATGATCATTTTGGAAGTAGCAGAAGGAGATGCTGGAAGGAAATTGAGGTTGATAAGTTGTCTGAGTAGTGGGACTTACCAACTGCAGTTCTGGTTCTCTTGAAGGAAAATGACTATGTGGTACAAATAGGGAGGCTGACCCCTGTGCCCTGGTTATAGCTTTTAATCAAGTTTCGTGCATCCTAAGTGCTAGACACAGTGAAGCTGTACAACACCAAGAGGCCATGCTGACTTGACTATGGGCATCTCATAGTAGACCAATGAACAGACTTTCCTAATTGTCCTTCTGGAAACTTCATACAGTGCTGTGTTGGAGCAGCCATGGAAGGGGTAAGGTTTTAGGGATTCCCAATATTGACTGAGACTGAATTTACAGGCCACACTGTAGGATGTGGAATGGAAGTTAGATTTAATGCGAGTTCTAAGAAAATAAGGACATTGTCTACCAAAGTTTGTGGAATGAGAATTATATGTGCTGTGTAATTTACCTTAGTCTTACTGTGGTTAGCGTATGTATATACCCTTAGCTGTTTATCTTTTTTAAATTGAAGTGTAATTAACATACAGTGTTAGTCTCAGGTGTGTAATATAATGAATCAAAAATTCTATACATTATTCAGTGCTCATCAAGATAAATGTACTCTTGATCTTCTTTATTTCTCCTCTCCACCCACCAACCTCCCCTCTGGCAACCAACAGTTTGTTCTCTGTATTTAAGAATCAGGTTTTTTGTTTCTCTTTTTCTTTGTTTTGTTTCTTAAATTCCACAAATGAGTGAAATCATATGGTATTCATCTTTCTCTGACTTATTTCACTAGCACTATAATCTCTAGGTCCATCCATGTTGTTGAAAATGGCAAGATCTCATTCTTTTATATGGCAAAATGATATTGTATATTTTATAATACACACACACACACACACACACACACATACACACCACAGTTTCTTTATCCATTCATCTGTGTGTGGATACTTGGGTTGCTTCCATATCTTGGCTATTGTAAATAATGCTGCAACAAACACAGGGATGCATATATCTTTTCAAATTGATATTTTTGTTTTCTTTGGGTAAATATCCAGTAGTGGAATTACTGGTTCATATGGTAATTCTATTTTTAATTTTTTGAGGAATCTCCATACTGTTTGCCCATAGTAGCTGCACCAATTTGCATTCCCACCAACAGTGCACGGATGGTTCCTTTTTCTCCACACCCTTGCCAACTCTTGTTATTTCTTAGGTTTTTGGTTTTAGCTGTTTGGACAGGTATAAAGTGACACCTCATTGTGGTTTTGATTTGCATTTTCCTGATGATGAGTGTTGTTGAGCATCTTTTCATGTATCTCTTGGCCATCTGTATGTCTTCTTTGGAAAAAAAATGTCTATTCGGGTCCTCTGCCCATTTTTTATTGGAATTGTTTGTTTTTCTGGTGTTGACTTGTGTAAGTTCTTGATATATTTTGGATATTAACCCCTTATCAGATACATCATCGGCAAATATCTTCTCCCATTCAGTAGGTTGCCTTTTTGTTTTGTTCATAGTTTCCTTTCTGTGCAAAGCTTTCTATTTTGGTGTAGTCCCAATAGTTTAATTTTGCTTCTATTTCCCTTGCCTTAGGAGACATATCTAGAAAAATTTTTCTGCGGATGATGTCAAAGGAATTACTGCCCATGTTTCCTTCTAGGAGTTTTATAGTTTCACGTTTCACATTTAAGTCTTTAATTCATTTTGAGTTAATTTTTGTATATGTTGTAAGAAAGTGGTCCAGTTTCATTCTTGTGCATGTTGCTGTCCAGTTTTCCCAACACTATCTGTTGCAGAGGCTGTCTTTCCCCATTGCATATTCTTGCCTCCTTTGTGGTAGATTAATTGGCCATATAAGCATGGGTTTATTTTTGGGTTCTCTGTCCTGTTCCATTTATCTGTGTCTGTTTTTGTGCCAGTACTATACTATTTTGATGGCTACAGCTTTGTAGTGTATCTTGAAATCTGGGATTATGATATTTCCGCCTTTGTTCTTATTTTCGTGTAATTATTTTAAGCTTTTTTCCAAATGGAAGACATTTTATTTCTGCAGAAAGAGAAGTGTTTGAGTAAATTGCATTGGCATATTCATATAAAGTATCAATGCATTGATGTAATAACCCATAAATTAATTAGAATTTATATTGCTTTCCTTCTGCTCACGAAGTATTTATCAGTCTAACCTTTTAGATTAATGTTAAGAGATTGAACATAAAATTCTGTACCCTCTTCCTGTATTTGGATATTGATTTCTAGAAAAGCTGTCCAGCTGTTGGAAAACTAACGAATACTTTCTGCACTTCCTTAAATTATACCTGAATTCACTCTGGAAAGCCTGTTTGAATAGTTAAGCTCCCCAACTCCCTGCTTTTAAAAATACTTCAAGGCCCACCAGTCAGAGTTTGTCTAAATGGCAGTTACAGTATTTTAAATAACTGGTAACCCATATACTAAAAATGCAACCTGGGTGAAAGTTGCCTCAGTATCCCTTTGTTTAATTTGTTCTAAAATGTAAGATTTACAGAAAACTGAATTTTTGTACAGATTTTGCTTTGTGACTCTGGAGAGTGTTCATTTGGACCATTTCCAGTTTTTTGCTATTATAAATAGTGCTCTGTTCATTTCTGTCTTTTTCTTTTTGAACAGATTCTTGAAAGTCAACTCACTGGTTAGGATTTTTTTCAGACACTTGATATAAATCAGCAAATTGTTTTTATAAATCTCTTACATTCCTACTACAGTGCATCAAAATGTCTTTCTTGCTGTACTCTCACCAGTGTTAATATGAGCATTTTACAAATTATTTGTTAATTTAATAGAAGAAAACTGGAGTCTCACATATCTTTTTTTTTTTTAAAGATTTTATTTATTAATTTGACAGAGACAGCAAGAGAGGGAACACAAGCAGGGGGAGTGGGAGAGGGAGAAGCAGGCTTCCCGCTGAGCAGGAATCCTGATGCGGAGCTCAATCCCAGAACTCTGGGATCGTTACCTGAGCGGAAGGCAGACGCTTAACAGCTGAGCCACCCAGGCGCCCCTCACATATCTTTGATCAACAGCAAGATTCAATAGTTTTTTTTAACTAGTCACTGCATATTCTTTTAGGTTACTTTCCTGTTTTTAATTATTTTTAAATTAGGGGACATAGTGTTTCTTACAGTTTTATATAACTAAATATGTTTACATAGTTTTATATAATAAAGGTGTTAAAAGTTTGCTATACTTAGTGAAAATGTATCCTTGTTGGTCCATTACATTTTAGTGTACTTGATGATGTTTTAACATTTACTATGTTCTTTTCTCGTATTGAAAATGAATAATACAGGCTCTGAGTCACTCACTATGACTTGAAGGATGCATAGGAACCTTTCAGGTGAAAAAGGAGAAAGAAAATTTCAGACCAAGGGGAAAGCAAAGAGGAACTGAACCTACTTGAGGAAGTGACAGAGGTGAGTGTTGCTGAAACACAGCTTGGGGGGGGAGGGGTAGGTCAAATGGCCAAATATCAATTTTCTGGAAGACATTTAACCAAAAGTTCAGTTTCCCAAATTTACTATTCTAAAAATGGCTTTTCTTTACTAAAATTTCATGTTTTTTTTTTCCCAAATGGGATACTTTAATTCTCTTTTTACAATTTCTAAAGGCTTTTAGTTTGCAAATTTTTCTCCTCACAACATTTTAAGTAGTGTTTATGCTGTCAAAGGTAAGGTTCATAGTTACTTTAGTGCACTTACTGATGTCATTAATAGTAAACTATGTTTCCTAATAAATATAAAATTAGAATTTCATCTGGGAACTTTTCACTTTATACTGTTTTCTCATTTTTCCCCGTTTTTTTACTGTGATAAAATTGCACATAATGTAGTAACTGTCTTGACCATTTCTAAGTGTACAGTTCGGTGGTATTAAGTACATTTATACTGTTGTGCAACTATCATCACCATCCATCTCCAAATGTTTTTTATCTTGTAAGACTGAAACTCTGTACCCATTAAAATAATTTCCCATAAGTCCTACCCCCAGTCCCTGGCAATCACTACTTTCTTTTACTGTTTTTTATTTCCCATTTTCCTCATGCCCTAGCCTCAGCTTCTGGTAACCACCATTCTACTCTGTCACTGTGAGTTTAGCATTTATTGTTTTTTTAGATTCCACATATAAGTGGTATCATACAATATTTCTCATCTTTCTCTGCTTATTTCACTTAGCATAGTGTCCCCAGGTTTATCCATATTGTCACAGACGGCAGGATTTCCTTCCTTTTCATGGCCGAAGAATATTCCTTTGGTATATAAAACCCATTTTCTTTCTCTCTTCCTCCATTGATGGACATTTAAATTGTTTCCATACATTGGCTACTTTGAATAATGGTGCCATGAATATGGGAGTACAGATATCTCTTTGACATAGTGATTTTATTTCCTTTGGAGATATACCCAGAAGTGAGATTGCTGGATTATATGGTAGTTCTCTTTTTAATTTTTTGAGGAACCTCCGTACTACTCTTTTACATAGAGAATGTATCAATTTACATTCTCAGCAAGAGTACACAAGGGGTCCCTTTTCTCCAGACCTCACCAATACTTGTTATCTCTTGTATTTTTGGTGATAGCTATTCTGACAGGTATAAGGTGATATCAATTGTGGTTTTGATATGCATTTTCTTGGTGGGTAATGAAGTTGAGCACCTTTTCCTATACTTGTTGGCTATTTGTATGTCTTTGGGAAAATGTATTCAGGTCCTCTGCCCATTTTCTAATTAGGTTATTATGGATTTTTTTTTTTTGTTGGTGTTGTTTCGTTTTTGCTACTGAGTTGTAAGAGTTCCTTCTATATTTTGGATATTAACCCTTTGTTAGATACATGATCTGCAAATATTTTGTCCCATTCTGTAAGTTGCTTTTCATTTTATTGATTGTTTCCTTTGCTGTGCAGAAAATTTTTAGTTGTGACAGAGTCCTACTTGTTTATTTTTTTGTTTTTGTTGTCTATGCTTTTGGTGTCAGATCCCCGAAACCATTCCTAGACTGACCCCAAGGATTTATCCGCCTACACTTTCTTCTAGGAGTTTTACAGTTTCTGGTCATTGGGGATTATGTATATGCTTGGCTTGGCCATACCTGAGCTGCTTTTATGAGCCTTTAAGGTTAAGTTCATCTAATTCACAAAGAGTTTTAGGAATCCCTTTATAGCTGCCACCAATTCAGCCTTATCAGTAACCAAACTACTGTGATTAATTTCCTTTCAATTTTTTTTGGGTGTGTCTCTTAACTACTTTCTAACTTGGGTGCAGCGAATAGGAATGCTATTCACTGGACATCTAATATCCCAACATCTTGGATCTTTGGCTAGAAATCTTGACCTGATATTTGGGGAGGGAAAAAAAAAATCACATTTCTGGCACAGTCTAAGCAGGAGGCATCAGTTTCAATGCTCTTATATGTCATGTGGGGTTTTGACCTTAGTCAGTTGCAGCGGTTTATATTTCAGTAGGTTTTTAAATGGATCAGGCAGGACAGGCTTCAGTAAGCATAAAAAATGGGGCACTCTGGCTGCCCTTATCCTGACCCACATTGGCTTAGCTTTTAACCAAGCAAGGTCTGCTGACACAAGGATTAAATGATCAAAGGAAGAAGCTGTTTAGTCCTAGTTAAGGCCTATATCAAAACAAGCTGAGTCTTCCAAGTGTTTGAGCTTTCCAAGCATTTGTGCATTGGGGAAAAGGGGAAAAAAAGAAAACTTTTGCTGTTTTCTCAGGCAAGTGTATGTGTGGGATTTTTTAAAAATTTGAGATGTAATTGACATATAACATTGTGTAAATTTAAGGTGTGCTATGTGTTAATTAGATACATACATATTGTAGTATGATTCACACTGTAGTGTTTGCTAACACCCCTATCATGTCACGATTATCCTTTTTCTGTGGTGAGAACATTCAAATCGATGTAGTTGTGTAGTAACTTCCAAGTATATAATATGGTATTGTTAAATATAATTACAATGCTGTGCACTAGGTCCCCAGAACTTATTCATCTTCTAACTGCTAGTTTATACCCTTTGACCAACACCTCTCAATTTCTCCCACCCCCCAGCCCCTGGTAACTCTACTTTCTGTTTTATGAGTTCAGCTTTTTTAGATTGCATATGTAAGTGGTATCATAATCTCACTTCTGGGTATATATCTATCCAAAGGGAATGAAAACAGGGTATCGAAGAGATATCTGTGTTCCCACGTTTATTGCGGTATTATTCACGGGAGTCAAGATATGGAAACAACCTAAGGGTCAACTGATGAATCGATAAAGATGATGTGAGTCTATATATGGAATATTATTCAGCCATGAGAAAAAAGGAAATGCATTTTTATACTTAGAATAGCAGAAAGAATCATGGGGGACAGAAGCTAACAGTGTGTGTTTCGTGTTAGGTTGAGAAGCCCCATGTTTAGTTCCTGTTAATGTCATTTTGAATTTATTGAGGGCTAAGAAGGAAAAAAAAATGGAGAGTCCAATCTTTAGGAATTAAGTGGTTTTGCCATATGCTCAAGTCTAAGACCTCACCATATCATCTCAACTGGGACCTGGGTTTATTAATTACATAAATTTGGGCCAAGGTTTTAGGGCTCATAGAAATCAGACTGTGTTTACACCTGGAAGAGAAGGGTAGATTTTGTCAACAATTAGGAAGAGAAATTTAAAATAAGGATGATGTGCTCTCTTTTGTTGTTAGAGAAACATCTGAATGAAATTGAAATACCAAAAGTTGAGAGGACATAAATACCTGTTCTTGAAATACTTTCTCTCAGAGAATCAAATTTATTCAAGAAGTCAAGGAGGGAGGCACCTGGGTGGCTCAGTTAAGCGTGCAACTCTTGGTTTTGGCTGAGGTCATGATCTCAGTGTCATGAGATTGAGCCCCACATCGGGCTCCACACTCAGCGTGGAGTCTGGTTGAGATTCTCTCACTTTCTCTGCTCCCCCACCCCCGCCCTGCTTGCACACTGGAGAGTGCTCGCATGCTCTCTCAATAAATAAATAAAATTAAAAAAAAAATTAGTCAAGGAGGATCCAGAGTAATTTGACATCTATACTTAAGACTTGCTATCTGTATAGGAACAGTAGGAAAATGAAAGAAAATAGAGGACTATGGACTGATTGAGGTGATAAAGAGGTTTACTTTTAAGAACTTAGAACCAGGTGAGGAAGATAGAAAAGATGAAAGAAAATGCTTTTATTTCTAATTGGTCTTTAAGGGGGAAGCCCTGGCAGTGGGCCTTAATGATAAAATGGAAGGCACTGAGTACACAGTTTTGCTAATGCCAAGTGAGTGAACCTTACAAACAAGATTGAGCCAGTGCTATAAAATAAACCTCTGGGATACAAGAATAAATCTGAAATGTTTTAAAACTAATCAATACTATAAAATTACCATTAAAATTTAGTAGTCATTCTTAAGCATGGTGAACTTGAGGATTGCTCCAGCAATCACTACTGCTCATTTGTGATGCTACACACTCACTTTCAACAAGCCTTTCTGGAGGAACCTCTCACATTAGTTTCTTTGTCATGTTCTTTATATTCTTTATTATGTGTAGTACATAATTCTGGAGTTTTTCCTAGGAAAAATTAAGGTGGCAAGTTTAACATTCTGCTTTTCAGATATGAAGTTTCTTGAAATGAAACTTTTACTTGAAAGACTCATGGCTTAATTGGAATTAAAAAAATAAAACTAAGGGTTTTTGTAGAGCTTATTTCTTAAGAATGAAGTATGGCAAACAGCATGACATAGTCTTTATTTTTCTGCCTGGAATTGATGTTTAAATTTAAATGCACATTCGTTGGCTCAAACCAGGTATAGTGTCCTCCAAAAAGTTTTCTAGCTAATGTTCCCTTAATATTCATATTGGCAATCTATTTCCTTTTTAAGTATTTAAAAATTCTTAACACTTGTTTTTGTGTATCATTGATCATTGTTAAATTTACTCTTGCCGAAATATATATACACTTAACCATCAGCTGAATGACAGGATTTCAATACATAAACCACATAAGTTTTTTTCTTCAAGTTATACTTACCATGGGAACCTATCTTTGAAAGCAGTTCTTTAAATCTTAAAGATAAATCTGGATGATATGCCTTGTGTTTGTTATTGATTATTACACTGATAAGAATGTAGTTAACCACATGAGCAAATACAATTCAAGAACGCCAGAGACAGGGACGCCTGGGTGGCTCAGTCGGTTAATCGGCTGCTTTCAGCTCAGGTCGTGGTCGAGCCCCACATCAAGCTCCTCGCTCAGCAGGGAGCCTGCTTCTCCCTCTGCCTGCAGCTCCCCCTGCTTGCGCTCTCTTGCATGTGCATGCGCTTTCTCTCTAGCAAATAAATAAAATCTTTAAAAAAAAAAAAAAAGGATGCCAGATGTGACAGTGAAGTAGACATTTAGTCCTTCAGCTTTCCAAGTTCTGGGACCAGAGCTGAAACCAAATAGCAGTTTTTAGCCACATCCTCAAGTCTGTGTGAATCTAAGTGAAAGATGTCATCTTAAAACTACAGATATATTGTGCATAGTATCACAATTGTGGAATGACTGCTGGAAGATTGCATTCTTCTCTAATATACATTTTTGCACAATATTATGTTTCTAAGTTTCCTGTGCCCTTTATAGTATTTAGATCCCAACTTCTTCATAAACATTTTCTCCTTCAGTCCATCACATTTCTAGGAATCTAAGATTATGTATTCACAAATATAAAATAATATGCAGAAAACATGTAATTTTGTTAGGTAGTATTCAGTTTACTTCCATATCACTTGTCCTATTTTAAAGTCTTAGCAACAATGTATGAGAAAGACTGTTGACCCCCTGGTTTGCCTTTCCTTTGAAAACAACTGAGAGTTTGTTAGTCACAGAGTAAAACAAAACAAAACGAAAATTGCAGTACTGGTTTGGAAGTATAATAACTAGGCAGTTGTACTCTTAGAGAACCAAGAGAAATAAAAGTGTATAGCAACAAGAATACATGTGACAAAGTGTTCATACCCGCTTTAATCATTTTAGCAAAACCTGGGAAAAAATCCAAATGTTTATCAATATTATTCTATGTTTATTCAATGCACTACTTAAAAGGTATGAAAAGATTTGAACTTAGGATATTCACAACAGTGTAGAAGAATTTCAGAAACACAATGTTGATCAAAAGAAATTAGACCTGAAACAGTACATACTTTGCTTTCTTTCACATGAATTTCTAGACTGGAAAAAATAAGTGATAATAACAAATAAGAACAGAGTTTGCCCCTGTCTGGATTGGGAGATTTCTTAGAATGACAAAGGAGGAAAATTTCTGGAATGATAGAAATGTTCATTATCTTAATTGTGATCATGGTTTTAATGGGCATGTGTATTTGTCAAAGCTTATGGAACTGCATAGCCTTAAAAGATTGAATGTTTTGTATGCACATTAGATCACAATTTAAAAATTAGTATTACATGTCTAAAGTTATGTATTTGTAGTAAAATAAGGTAAATTCTAGAAACTGTCATGGGGCAAGGTCATGATTTGGGCTTGTGCTGAGAAACAATTCTCCACAGGTCTCTCTCATTGATGCATGTTTATGACTGAGGTACTGTACTAACTGTCCTATATCCTAGACTTTCTTTTCAATAAGACTTCTAGTAAATTCCCTTTTGACTTCATCGAGCCCAACTAAGTTTCTGCTCAAGGCTCATGACTTTCAACAGGAAAATGTAATGGGGTTGGAATAAATTGACCCTTTGAGGATGCTTTTTATAAATCTAAATTTTTAATAGGGATCTCAGCTTAATTTGTAGTTGTTAATATACAACTTTTGGAGGGAAAAGTGATGGACTGTAGTTCTCTGGTTCAGGGTGTGGGATACAAGAAGTGAAAGAAAGATAACGTCTGTTAATCCGCAACTACTTAAGTGTTACTCAAATTACAGTAAATGCAAAAGCTTTTTGCAAAAATAGTTTGGACAAAGAAGATTACAGTGAAAAGCATTTAAACAGTGTGTTTATTTTTCTGCCTTAGATGTGGAGCTTTGTACACATTTAATCTCTAATTCCTATTTAGATCCCAGTTGTGTTCATTCTATGTGTATATTATATACCTATTTTATATATATAATAATGAGAATGATGACTGATTTCTTTATTATTTATATACACACACAAGTATGATAATCTCTAAAACAACCTGGACGTTTTCCTCTCCATATTTGATGCAACAGAGCCTCACAGTTGTTAGAAACTCAAAGCTAGTAAGTGTCAGACTTAAGGTTTTCCCCGAGGTTGATTTAATTTCAAAGCCTGCCATTTTTCCATCACTTGATACTGCTTCTCTAGCAGTGTGAATAGGAGTGTTTAAGATTAACTAATTGTAAATAAATAAGTCGGTATATCTCTTAACTCACTATTGACAACTGCTTCCAACATTCCTTTTTGTATTTATATATTATTTTTCACCATAAGAAATGCAAAACTGGTTTCCTGCATGTCAACTCTGTTTATCCATGCCTCTCTATCTTCAGCCCCTTCTCTTTCAAAGTGAAAATTGTATTGCTAAACAATCGGCTTCCCAGCTCAGAATCTCATCTAGTTCCAGTTTTGTTCAGAGACAGGTGTACATTGATAAGAATTTTATCTCTGGGAGTTTCTACCAAGTTCATAGCTGCTGCTTCACACAAATGGCTGCCTCATAGTTGGTGAGAATGGGGCGCTGAATAACAACAGTTATAAGTCCTGTTCTCTTTTGTCCTCTGGTAACAATATAATGAGAAATCAGTGGAAAGGAAGAACAGGTTTGGGATGGATTAATAATAATGGGAAGATTTACCATGACCTCAAACTTCAGGGCCGTTGACATGCACAGGTCCCTTCCAAAGCTCTGTCTGGTTTAACAAATTTCTATGACTTAAAAGAGTCCTCTCATCCCAGATTACGTTCCACAAAATCTGGATTCTGTCTTGAGAAGTTTGGAAAGGACAGGGATATTTCTAGCTTGAATGCAAGATCAGTGTCGAGCGAAAGGTAATGGGGAGGAGGCTGATAGAGGAAAGGAGAGGAGCAATAAAGGGCAAAAGGGCAAAACGACAGAGTTGATTTTTTCAAAATGGAACGTTTGGGAGTAATCCAGAAATCAGAGCAAAGAGAACATTGAGACAAAAATACAGTGAATATGGGATTAGGGACAAAAGAGATATCTGTCTCCCTTCTCACTTGGGAGCATTCCTTGGCGATAAGATTGCCACATCAACTCCTCACACAACTGACCCCTCACATATATTTAAATTTCAGTTTGTGACAGCAAATATGGTATAAAACTTTTGAGAATTTACCTTTCTATAACTCTTAGAAATAAACACAGAAGCTAAAACTCAGTTGCATGTCAAGAATGTATCTTAGGTAAGTAACAAAATAGAACAGGCTGAATAATGATAGAAAAATAGCCTTCATCAGAGAGATCCAGGGCCTTCTGATCTCCCCTGATTTGTGTACAAAGTCTTGACTCACTTCAGTTCTGAAACGTATTGTTTGTTTCCCGCATGCATGCATTCAAAGAAACTCTTTTCTTATTCCTTTTTACTGAAATTGGAATAACTGGAAAACAACAACAACAACAAGATTCCTTTTTGCCTAAAATACTCCTGTTCTGATTTGTAGTAATACTTTGTTACTTTTCTGTGATCCTTGCTTAGTGCATGCACATTTTATCTCTGCTCTGACTGTATCTTTCTCTAGTTTTGCCAACTCCTGAAGGCCTTTGGAAAAGCCGCAAGTAGAAATGCATGACTGGAATTAAATTTAACTCAACTATGAAGGCTTTTGGTAGCAAAACAATGAGATGTTCCATTTTTCTCAATTGAAAATTTGCATACAACCCAAAACTCTTGAGTACTGAAGCAAAGAGTCATGTTGTAGGGCAGGGGAGAGAAATACTGGATTAAGGAAGTGTTCATAGATTAGGAAGGAAGTTATCAGAAGAGAAAAGTAAAAGACTCACAAAGTAACTTTGTCTCCTGAATAGTAGATACAAAGTGTCTGGAAGAGTAGGGAGAATTTATCAGCACAACAGAGGGAAGATTCATTTCTCTCAGTAAATTACAGAAAGTGATTTGAACAAATTAAGATGGAGAAGAAATTTCCTATAAATAATTTAAAACCATCCTATGGAATAATTTATTAATTTTTCTGTTAGTTTCAAGGACGCATAATCAGGGTGGTCTTTGGTATTTCAGGTCTTTTATTTAGCTCCTGTGGTGGTTTCCTGTGTGTGTGTGTGTAACAAGTATATAGTATTCCTAACTGTAATCACCATGCTGTACATTAGATCCCCAGAACTTACTCATCTTACAACTGGAAGTTTGTATGCTTTGTTTAACATCTCCCCATTTTCTCCACCCCCAAGACCCTGATAACCGCTGTTGTATTCTGTTTCTATGAGTTCGGCTTTTTTAGATTCCATATATAAGTGGTATCATAGAATATTTGTCTTTCTCTGCCTGACTTATTTCACATTGCATAATGAACTCAAGGTCCATTCATGATGTTGCAAATGGCAGGATTCCTTCTTCCTTCCTCTTCATGGCTGAGTAATATTCCATTGTATAGATATACCACATCTTCTTTATCCACTTATCCACTGACAGACTCTTATGTTGTTTCTATACCTTGACTATTATGAATAATGCTGCAGTGAACACGGAAGTGCAGCTATCTCTTTGAGATAGTGATTTCATTTCCTTTGAATATATATATATCAGGAAGTGGGATTACTGGATCATGTGGATTTTTAATTTTAAGTTTTTTGAGGAGCAACCATAGTGTTTTCCATAATGGCTGCACCAATTTACATCCCTCCCCCCCCCACCAGTGTACAAGGGTTCCCTTTTCTTGACATCCTTGCCAACATTTGTTATCTCTTGCATTTTTGTTGATAGCCACTCTAACAGGTATGAGATGATTTCATTGTGGTTTCAATACGCATTTCCCTAATGATTAGTGACATAGAACAACCTGTCATGTACCCATTGGCCATTTGTATGTTTTCTTTGGAAAAATGTGTATTCAGAAATAATGGAAGCAATACCATTCTCAATAGCATAAAGTAAAATACTTAGGAATCCAAATTAACTAAAGAAGTGAAAGATCTGTGCACAGAAAACTAGAAGACGTTGGTGAAAGAAACTGAAGAAGAAGACACAAGTAAATGGAAAGACATCTCATGTTCATGGACTGGAAAAATTAATGTTAAAATGTCCATACTACCCAAAGTCATCTACAGATTCAGTACAGTCCCAGTCAAAATTCCAATGGCATGATACACAGAAATAGAAAAAAAGACAAAGCCAGAGGCATTATACTTCCTCATTTCAAATTATATTTAAAAACTATAGTAACCAAAACAATATGGTACTAGCATAAAAATGTACACATAGACCAATGGAACAAAATCAAGAGCCCAAAAAGAAACCCTCACATGTATGGAGAACTGATATTTGACAAGGAAGTCAAGCATGCTCAAGGAGGAGAGGATAGTCTCTGTAATAATTGGTGTTGGGAAAACTGGATAAGCACATGTAGAAGACTGAAATTTGATCTCATCTCATACTAACAAAAATTAACTCAAAATGAGTTAGATTTAAAAATAAGACCTGAGGCCATAAAACGCTAAGGAAAAGACATAGGGAAACGGCTCCTCAACATTGGTCTTGGCAAAGATTCTTTGGATAGGACACCAAAAACACAAGCAACAAAAGCAAAAACTAGTAAGTGAGGCTACACCAATTTAAAGGGCTTCTGCACAGCAAAGAAAATGATCAACAAAATGAAAAGACAGCCTATGGAATGGGAGAAAATATTTGCAAGTCGTATATCTGATAAGGGGTTAATATTCAAAGTATATAAAGAACTCCTATAACTCAGTAGCAAAATAGAAAACTGATTTTAAAATAGGGTAGAAAACAAAACTGTATTATAAGGAAACTGATCTATATGATCATGTAGTATATCCCAGACATTTTACATGACTTTGTTATTTAATTCACATAACACCCCAGTTTGAGTGTTACATTGGAGGAAAATGAGGTACACATTTATTGGCTGCCTCATTCAGCATCACACAATGAAGTAGTTTAGAAGCAGTGTCATGTACTCAGGTCACTTTGATGCTAAATGCTGTGTTTTGTTTTTTTGTTCGGGGTTTTTTTTTTTTTTTTTTTTTTTTTTACTAATTCTAGCTCGTCAAGAGTATACCTCTCCAATAGAAAGAAAAGTTAACATTTTCTAATGGGTGGATATTTGCCAATAAGATCCATCCCACACGGCCTTCTATCCATTCATAAATGTATTCATTCATTTATTCAACAAATACTGTGTTACCATTTGTTATGTACTGGGCTGTGGGAAAGTCCTGTTAGGTCAAGAAGAGAGGATCCACCATGTTTTGAACGTGTTTTACTATTTGCTCACTTAGAAGACACAGTTTCAATTATTCTGCACAGTCTCTCATATGGAAAACATACCTTAGATACTTCTGTATAAGATAGTACATTTAGGAACGTTTTTATTATAAAAATAAGCTTACATGATTAAAGGGGCTGAGAGGTTTCATGATCTGCTGTTTACAAGTTGGAGAACCAGGAAACCCAGTGCTGCAATTCAGTGTGAGTCCAAAGAGCTAAGAATCAGAGAGGGGCTGATGGTCTAAATCCCAATCTGAATTTGAATGCCCAAGACCCGGGAGCAAGAATGTCCATGGACAGGAGATGGATGTCTCAGTTCAAGCAGAGAGCAAATTTGCCCTTGCTCCGCCTTTTTGTTCTATCCAGTCTGTCTTGATCTTTACAACTGGAAGGCCGCATCCTGAACCAGAACCATTTGGCTGCATTAGTCATTTTACCATCATAATATATATCCTGTCTGTCCCCTTCTCTCTGGATTCATTCCCCCACCCTACGCAACACCAACATCAAGTACTTTGATTTATGGCTAAAAGTATTGCAAAAATATCTGTATATTCTTTCTACCATTTTCAGCCAGCACAAAATCAAATTCTACACACTCAGAAGAAGGACTGGGCTCACTTGCAGATGGAATCATACAAGTTATTTGCTTAAAACCTTTTCTTCCCGTTTTGATAAACCAAAACTCCCCGTTGTGCCAAATACCCCGTCTTCCCAAAGCATTCCTGAATCTTGTAGATCACCGGGTCTCAGATTTGTTCCAGCAAGAGGCTCAGAATTTAATGCCTGCCCCCAACAAAAAAAAATTTTTTTTGCAGAGGATTAAAGAAAATATAAGCACGGTGTGTGTGTTTTGAGTCATACTTGCTTTTCTTCTTATACAAATGTATCCGAGACAAAATTAAAAAGCAAGATAAATCTCAACTTTGGAATACTGTGGTTATTCTTCCTCTCAGCTATTAAAGCACTTTGTTCTGGCAGTGGCCTAGATCAAGAAGGATGAGAAAGGTCCTATGCAATTTCTTCATGCTAGCTCTAATAACTCCTCATTTGCTCCACCGGAGAAAATCTCAGAAAGCAAATGAGTCTAAGGGCATAACAATAAACCTGAACATATTCTAAAATATAACAAGAGGAAATCATTCACAAATACTAAGTGGGCTCTTGGGTTTTGCAGGGGATGTTTCTTTTTCTTTTTTTTCCTTTTTCTTTGCAAATTCCTAGTGACATTTCAGGAATCAGGTGTGGTGCTGGGCACATGATGATGACAGGCAGCCCGGCTTTCCCTCCTCCCCTTGCCGTGCTCTGAGAGCAGCTTCTGGGTGCTACTTGCACTTCGCACATTTTGTTTGAATTCTTTATTGACAGATCTGCCTCCTCTTAAATACTCTAAGTTCCTTTAGAAGAGGGACCCGGTGTACTACTCTCTTTTTCTCTCCAGTTCCTAGGAAATTTCATAGAACATGGAGATAGAGGTTGGCTCAAGGAATGAGCAAACAGGTCCTTCTCAGTATTAGTACTAGTATTTTTGGCTAGTACTTTAATTTTCCTTTTCTTTTTTTTTCCCTAAAAATGACAGTAATATTGGTAGTAGCAGAGTCTGGAGAAGTTAGCTCTAGCTTTTGTCACACAACTTAAAAATCGTAAAGCACTCTAAGACATCACAAAGCAATGATTTGAAAATATGGGTTACTCTCTATAGATATGAGTAGCAGGCAAGATTGTGGGGTTAATTGATATTTTGCCTACTTTTCCCTTATTTCATGTGAGAATTCCCTCTCACTGGAGGCCCTTTAACAAGACAAATGAACCCTTATGTCTGACAGAGTATTCCTCAATAGGATACACATAGTTAGGATACTGTGGATCTAGCACAGCTGAGATCCTGAATATATGTTCTCTTCGGTTGTCCAGTGCATTAACTTGTCCTAATAAATGCCCGTTTCGTACTCTTGCCTCTTTCAGAAACTGTCGTTTTCTAAATCTCACTATCGCCTACCCAGTATTCTCATGCGCTGCCAGGCTTTTGGGACACAGAATTAACAATTCATAGCATCATCTTCTATTTCTGTGCCTAATGGTAGGGTACAGTGGCACTCTTCTGGTCTATAAATTCACCTTTTTTTCACTTCTTCCCTTTCTGACGTGTGGCATTTGCTGCCCTTCACAAATTTAAATCCCTCTTCGCTCAACAACAGGGTACATTGTTTCTCTATCTTCATCCTCAGATGAAGTTCCTGCAATCTGCTCTGAGTATCTGACATTCAGTGGAATGACTGATTGGATCATCCTGAAAATGCCCGCAGTTCGTGTCGAAGACTCATTTCAGTGACAACAGGGCACACTGAAGATTTTTTTTCTCGTATGGACAAACAACAGCAATGTCCACACTGCATTTATAATCATCTGTATTTGGTTCTCTCCAGTATAAATAATTTCTCCCTTTAAATACCATCAAATGTCAAAATCACCCGTTATTTCATTTTTTAGCACAAGCAGGAGAAGTTTGACATTTTCTTTAAACTGAGACAGAAAATAAGTGTGTGCGCACACACACACGCTTTACAACATATTGAAGCACCACAAGCAGAAGGCACTACCAGCAGCATGGAGTGTGGAGGTGACCAGCGCCCTGAAGTAAAGAAAGCGAGGTGATCCAGTGCCTTGATGATATTTCACGTTCGTTCATTTCAGCCCAGTGACTGTTGCTTCCATGCTTCCGCAAGCCCTCCTCTTCCTCATGAGGACCAGTTGTCTGGTATTGATGGTAATTATATAGCATCTCTGACAGTCTCTAGGGATGTCTCCTCCTTGGTAGAGATGACAAGAGGCATCAGGGAGACTTACTCAGGATACAGTGGAGGAAATACAAAGGGTGAGTTGGAGCACAAAACAGGAAAAGATGGAGAGTAGTAAAGAAAAAAGACTCTCAATGTTAATGCTTGATTTTAAAGATCCTTGTGTTCCAACCCTTTGTTTTTCCATTCAGGGAAATTGAGACCCAAAGATATTAAAGGCGTTGTGGAAGGCCACAAGAATATCCATATTTGATCTTTTTTATTACTCTTAGTTGCCCATAAAAATATGGGTAGAGAACCAATTCTAAGGTAGTTTCCTCATGGCTGACAATTCTACCACTGAGGGAAAGTTTCACTTGTAGACAATTATGTCTTGGTGCTCACTCTGGTGTTCTTTCTTTCTCCTCTCATCTCTCAGTGATCCATTTTGAGTAATTCTGCCTAACAGAGGTATTATTTTAAAGGGCTGCTTTTGCTGAAGGCACAAGAATGTTAAAAACAAAACAAAACAAAACAAAACCTCACTTCTTTCCTCCATGTTACTTTCCTAGACAAGAGAAAAGGCCATTTGGAGGAAACAATGTAGTTTCCTTGGTTAGGTTTTTTTCTTTTTGGTCCTCCCACCCCCAAAACAACACCAGTGTTGGTCTGTTTTAGGATGTAAGCATCCTACTGCTGGAAAAAAAAAAAAAATTGATCTGTGAGAATTTGGGCCTCAGGCATCTGCATTAACAAAATCATTTCCCATACTGAGGCACACAAAACTGGATGGCTAAAAACTGGGACTACCCAGGCAAACCCCATTGTGCATGGCTTCCCAATACATACATATGCCTAGTCTGATGGTAACAGTCAAACCTGTTTCTTTGTTTCCCTTATATCCAGATCTAGTCTTTTTAGTATCTGGTGTCTGAACACTTTGATCCTTCCTAATGATGACGATCTAACAGTTTTCCTATGCCCACTGGCTATGGAATTCTAGTAAACTCCTGGATGCTGCTCTTTCTCTGGTTCTAACAGATTTTCAAAAAATCTGGCTTTTGAGTTTGATACTAGCATATCTTGCCCTTGATGTTGGTCCTTACTGTCTTTTACTAATCTTGGGTGACAAAATTCTTTGAAAAGATTAATAAGCTTTCCTTTATTAGGATCCCTCAGCACTAACAAAACTCCAGAAAATATGCTGATGGTATAATTTTTCTTTTCAAAATTTTGTCTCACTGTTCTCTCTCTAATTGGAAAAGGGCAAGCTCCCATTGAACTACATTTCTAGATATCAAGTTCTTGACAAAATTGCTCAATTATGTTTAATTGAAATAATTGGTTCCTGGGCTTATAATCAGGTATTATTTAAAGTGTTCTAAGACCAAACATTACCTAGCTGTATAGAACAAATAGAGATTCATATTTGCATTTTCAGGATGAAATATGCTGCTTCAAATGGAACAGGGCTAAAATACTCACTAACCTTTATCATTCAAAACTTTATCTAATTGAACAATGGTCTTAATGTAATAAAAGAAATGACTAGAGCACAGAGCATCTTAGTTTTTTCTTACAACTGCATTATCTAAAGTATAAATAGTGCTGTGTTTATAGAATAACACATACATGATATAATTGCAGTGATTACAAAATGAAATAGAGCCAGGAATTATTTTTTACATTTAGTTTGAGGATGACAAAAGACAATAGTATTTGAAAACTTTCTATATTCATAACTCATACCTGATTTCGATGAATATTTATTTTCTTGGGCTTTTTTTTTTTTTTTTGAAGCTTAAACTTTTAGATCACCTTCAAACATGAAGCTAAAATTTTTAATTCTGCATCATAACCTTCGGTATCTCAGTCTCCCAGGAGAAAATTGTAGTGTTCCTGGCTCAGTTTTGTAAAATATTTATGAAACTATGATGACATCATGAAGAATGATTCTTTTATTCTCTGAAAGTGGATCTTGGTTTCCTTTCAAAGATAGCTAAATTTTCTAAAATGAAATGTCATTTCAGAAGTTCACTTTTTAAAAATTATTAAATAAAATATGAGCGGCTATCAAGAGTATTGGGCCCAGGAGTGATAGACCCCAAGGAAAGCACTCTAGCATCCATACTGTAATGAAAAATTTATAACAAACAGGAACTTACTTTTTACTATAGACCAGACTGTTCTTTCCATTATTCTAGCCCAGTGTTTTTCAGAGTGGTGGCCTTTGTAATTATGTATTCATTATAATATCAATAAAAAAAATTTTGTATACCTATAATGGGCTAACCTTCACAATAGATAATATAAGTATAAAAATGAATGCCCTGATCCACATCTCTGAGGAGTTCATAGTCTAAGGGAAAAAGGCAACTATGGGAACAGACAGATTACAACATGGTAAATGCTATGGAAAGGCTTCTGTGGCAACATTATGGTACCTACCCATCAGTTCTTTCTGTCTTCCCGTCTGTGCATAAACTCTGATTCTAATGAGTTACTGCATAGAGATGCCTTCATATTGGGTAAGGACCAAATCTGTGCCCTAGGGATGGCACGTGACCCAGTTATGTCCAATAATAAATTGAGAAAATCTACTTAGGGCTATTTCGGGGGGAAAATTCTTAGTAAAATGTGAGATCTCTCTCTTTCCCGCTCTTCCTCTTCCTGTCTCTTTCCTCCTCCGCTCCACACTCCTCCACCTCTACTTCTTTTTCTTTCTGCTGCAGCTACATCCCTACTTCTTGACTTTCAATAAGACCATGATACTGGAGATACTTTTTGGCAGTGATCTGGCAGTCAGGAGATAGGAAACCACCAGATAAGCACATCACGAAGATGTCAGAGCAGAAGAATGGAAAAGGAGAAGCTGACATGGTTTAGCAGCTGAATCAAACACCTACTTCTGTAACTTTTGTTATCTGTGGGGGAAAAGAACCCCTAATTGTTTCAGCCAATGTTGCATTTTCTGTTATTTCAGACAAAAGAATCTTCAGTGCTGCAGCTTTAAATTTGATTTTGAAACATGAATAGGGAGGGGATTTTCAAGCCGAAAATTTGTAAAGTTTTAGGCAGAGAGAATAACATGTCGATATTTGAAAAGTAAACATCTGTCAGGAGAACTGGGAGAATTTCTGTGTACGATGGTTAGAATGAACACCAAAGAGAGAGGTAGAAGCAAAATTGTGTGTGTCACACTCAAGAGGTCAGACCGTCCTCTAGGCAATGAGGGGAACTGTTACCGTGGAGAATTACATGATGGAATTTATTGTTTTGTGTTGGTGACTGTCATGGCGGCTTTGTGGCTAGACTTAAGAAGGAAGAGCTTGATTTCAGAGAGAACAAGTTTCCTGAACATTCTTAAGGAGAATTACAGTTGCTGGTTCTTCACATAACCTGCAGTGTATGCTGTTGTGCACACCTTTGTCCTTTCCTTCAGAGCCGAGGTTCTCATTCCTATCACTGCCAGGAGTGTTGGTAGCTAAAAACACACCTGAGTTCCTAACCAGAAATTTCCTCCAGTCAAAGGGAGGCCTGTCACCTAAGGTTATGCCGCTGCCTCAGGGACACCTCACACCCAGTGGCTGGTCAGTACAGGGATATGAAGATGAGGCTCCTTTCCCTCAATTTGAGATATCCAGAATGGCCATGCCAGCGTGAGAACAGGGCTCGTCATCAGCCAAGGAAGGCCTCTGTGGACGGGCAGCAGAATTCAGATTTTCTTTTCTCTGCTGGCGGTAAGGACCACTTCAGTGTTAAGCGGAATATTGATAATCCCTCAGATGCTGGGGCAGTGTAATTGTTAACATTTCACCACTGGTGAAATGGATAAGGTAATGATGGAAGGAATTGCACTGGCAGGTATAATATCTTAGATTTTTATTTTTTAATTTTTTTTTATTTTTTTAAAGATTTTATTTATCTGACAGAGGAGAGACACAGCGAGAGAGGGAACACAAGCAGGGGGAGTGGGAGAGGGAGAAGCAGGCTTCCCGCGGAGCAGGGAGCCCGATGTGGGGCTCGATCCCAGGACCCTGGGATCATGACCTGAGCCGAAGGCAGACGCTTAAAGACTGAGCCACCCAGGTGCCCCTAATATCTTAGATTTTTAAAGGTTTTGTGGAAATCATGATTATGTGGTTATGGAATTGAAAGGCTGTTGACCAAGGCATTGGTGAAAATCACTGAAAAACTCAGAGTAATTATTCACCCATCTGAGAGCCAAAGGACTTCCTTAGAAATACACAAACGTAGTTTGATTCCTATAGCTGGAGTGCAGAAAAAAACTGAGCCTCGGAACAGGACTTAATTAAAAGCAGTAAAACTCAAGAAGGTTGAATTCTCGACCACAGCAAATCAGCTCACCAGGACACAGATAGGGAAGGAGTGGGACCCTGAGGCCTGGGTGGTGGAAAATCTAGGTTGATGTATTGACAAATCGAGTCCTGAGATTCTCATGAATTTTTGGGGCCTGCAAAAGTATTTCCTTCGTCTAAAAGCTATTTGCCTCTTGTTTTCTTGAAAATGATGCAGCAGTCTCTGCCTTGCTTCCATCATGAGTCCCTTTCAGGACCTAATCCATCCTCTCTCCTGGACTTCAGACAAATAACTAGGTTCCATTCACTACATAACCGGGCAAGGAGGGTGCTGGACATGCTAAGGAAGGAAAGAGACTAATTCCCAAAAGAAGCTGCAGGACCTAGAAAACATTTTCCGGAAGGAACTGGGAGAGTACCCATGGGTATAGAGGAGATATACTACACAAGCCTGGGCAAGCCACCTGCAGGGTATATTCCATGAGAAAACCCAGAGGATACTGTATTTACTAAAGTGATGAGTCATGCTCACGTTAAGGGGATGGTCAGTGACCATGCATCCATAACCATCCATGATTTTGTCAGAACCATCAAGTCTTAAAGCCAACCAAGCCTAGCAGCATTCCACTGTAAAATGGAAGTGGGATAGCCGGGGTAGGCATGTGCTCACGCACGAACCCACGCATGAGTGCACGGGTAAGTTGCCCAAGAAGATGATCCACCCTCCACTCTTTGTTTTCCCTCTTAGTCATTTATTTCCTTCTTTTCAAATGTCATAAGCAATTTTGTTGGAGTTGTTACAGTGTTTTGTAGTATTGTCCTCTCCAAATCTTCTATATACTTGCCGGTTGCTTTTCTGCGTCTTAATCTGTGAAATACGGAGAGAAGGATATTAATATCTCCCACTCTGGTGGCAAGTCTGTCCATTTCTCTTGGGCAGTTTTTACTGTATGTAATTTTACCCTGTGTTGTTAATCAAGGTTAAGCCTAAAAAAACATAGTTGAGGTCAAGAAAATGATTGCTTTCACATTTCAAAGTCTCCTAGGCTGTCTTACTTGATTTTGTTTTTTATTTATTTAAACAAAAACAAAAACCATTTACCCATTTCTCCCACCCCTCACCCACCTGCCTCTGTCAACCACCATTCTGTTCTTTAACTATAAACTTGGTTTTCTTAGATCCCACATATAAGAGAGATCATACTGTATTTGTCTTTGACTTATTTCACTTAGACTCGTGTGTGTGCTCGCTCTCTCTCACTCTGGGTGTATATACATACACCACAATTTCTTTATCCATTTATCCATAGATGGACGCTTAAGTTGTTTCCATATCTTGACTATTATAAATAATGCTGCAGTGAACAAGGGGGGGGGTGGTTTCAGTTTCTTCAGAGAAATACCCAAGAGTGGAATTGCTGTATCATATGGTAGTTTGTTTTGTTTTGTTTTGTTTTTTTGTTTTTTTTTTTGAGTAAACCATACTGTTTTCTATAGTGGCTGCACCAATTTACATTCCTACCAACGGAGTATGAGGGTTCCCTTTTCTCTGCATCCTCATCAGTACTTGTTATTTCTCGACTCTTTGACGATAGGTATTCTATCAGGTGTAAAGAGATACCTCATTATGGTTTTGATTTGCATTTCCCTAACAATTAATGATGTAGAGCATCTTTTTGTGTACCTATTGGCCATCTGTATGTCTTTTTTGGAAAAATGTTCAAATTTCATTTTTTAATCTTTTTTTTTTTTTTTGCTGTTGAGTTGTAGGAGTTCTTTGTATTTTTACATATTAGCTCCTTATTGCAAATACTTTCTTCCATTTTGTAGATTCTCTTTCCATTTTATTGATGGTTTCCCTTGCTGTGTGGAAGCTTTTTAGTTTGATATAGTCCCACTTGTTTATTTTCACTTGTATGGCTTTTGCTTTTGGTGTCAGATTAAAAGAATCATTGCCATGACCTATGTCAGGGAGCTTATCACGTATGTTTTCTTCTAGGTGTTTCTTCGTATTTCACAGCTCAATTCTGATGGGAAATGGGCAAGTGTAGCGGCATGAGCTGTAGAATATATTGAATGTCACAGCCGACTTGGGGAAGCTGTCAGGCCACTTAGAATATTGATGGGTTTCCTGTTGTCCAGAATCAGTCATTTGGCCTGTATGTTCAAACACATGATTATATCAGCAAACTGAGTATATATGCACCAGTCGGGGGTTAACTCCCACTAACTATGTGTATCAGTCTGAAGCTAGGCAGGAGAAAGATGCCACATTCAAATGAGGTGATTTAAAATAATTTTTTAAGGGACAGTTTACAAAAGTGTGAGCTAGGTTAAGAAGATACATCGAGGAATGCTGAAACATCCCTGGGCGAATTACACCAGTATTTTGAGGAGCAAAGTAGGATATTATAAAAATACTCAGAACATATTCCTTTAAGTAGCTGATATGATTCCTGAGATGATAGTCACCTGAAATGTCCCAGTGTGTCATACCTGTCAGCTTTCCTTTGGATTAGTCAGGTATTCATTTTTTTTTTTTTGAGGCTTTATTTTTATTTAGAGCAGTTTTAGATTCACAGCAAAATTTAGTTCATTTGTGCTATTGATTTCCTGTTTACAATTTCATTGATTTCTTCTCTAATTCTTATTATTTCTTTTCTCCTGCTTAGTTTGGATTTGATTTGCTCTTCTTTTTCTAGTGTCCCAAGATGGAAACTTAAATTAGTGATTTTAGATTTTTCTTCTTTTCTAATATATGCATTCAGTGCTATCAGTTTCCCCTTAAGCACTGCTTTCACTGCATTCTGCAAATTTTGACAAGTTGTGTTTTCATTTCCATGTGGTTTGAAATATTTAAAATTTCTCTTGAGACTTCTGCTTTGACTCATGTGTTATTTAGAAGTGTGTTGTTTAATCTTCATGTATTTGGGGATTGTCCGGTTATCTTTCTGTTAGTAATTTCCAGTTTAATTTCACTGTGGTCTGAGAGCAGACAGTGTAAGCTTTCTTTAAAAAAAAAAAAAAAAATTTAAGGTGTGTTTATGGCCCAGAATGTGGTCTTTCTTTGTGAATCATCCACATGAGCTTGAGAAGAATGTGAACTCTGCTGTTGTGGGATAAAGTAGTCTATAGATGTCCATTATATCCAGTTGATTGATGGTGTTTTTGAGTTCAGCTGTGTCCTTACTGATTTTCTGCCTGCTGCATCTGTCCATCTGTGAGAAAGGTATTGAAGTCTCTAACTGTGATCGTGGATTCATTTATTTCTCTTTGCAATTCTCCTTGTTGTTGGATGCTCTTTTGTTAGGCTCATACACATTAAAGTCTCTCTGTCTTCTTGGAGAATTGATTCCTCTATCATTATGTAACACTCTTCTCTATCCCTTATAAGTTTCTTTGCTTTGAAGTCTACTCTGTCTGAAATATAGCTACTCCTGCTTGCTTTTGAATAGTGTTAGCATGGTATATTTTTCTCCATCCATTTACTTTTAGTTTAACATGTGACTTTGTTTCAAGTAGGTTTCTTGTAGACAATCTATAGTTGAGTCTTGTTTTCTTGATCCACTCTGACTTCTCTTTTAATTGGTGCATTTAGACCATTGATGTTCAAAGTGATTATTGATATAGTTAGATTAATATCCACCTTATTTGTTAATGTTTTCTATATGTTGCCCTCATTCTTTGTTCCTATTTTTGTCCTATACTCTTTCTGCCTTTTGTGACTGAGCATTTTATATGATTTAATTTTAAGCATATCCATTATACTGCCTTCTTTTTTTTCTTTAACTGCTGTTAGTAATTCAGGCGTTCATTCAGATTGGTCAGAATTGAGGACGTGCCAGTTGTTAAATATTTTGAATATCAGTTGTGTGGATCTGACCATCCAGAAGTACCCCAATGATTCAATTTTTTTGTTGATTTTTTTTTTCCTAAATAGTGGTTCTACTATGATTACTATAATGATTATCCAAATTTGTTGAAACTTTGGTATATTTCGTACTATAAGCTTGTGAGATAAATATTTTTATCCTTGTTTTGTATATGAGGAATCTCAGGCTCACAGAAGATAAATAATTTGCCTAAGGTCACATGACTTCTTGATAGCAAAGTAAAGACACCAATTCAAGTTTATTTGACCCCTAAATATGTGTTAATTTTACTGAACTATCCAGGTTTTTCAGTGAGTGGGTGAGAAAAAGAGAGACAGAGACTGAGACAGAGAAATAAAATAGCTTTCATACGTCCAGTTAATAAATACTAAAATTAGGACAACATCCAGTATGTGAATGTAATGTAAATGACACTTCCATAAATAAGGGATCTAGTAGTTTTGATAGAATGAAAATGATAAAGCAATGTAGTATAATCCATTTGGAAAGCAGTTTGACAACATATACCAAGTAGCTTAATATTATTATACTTTATTTAACAATGATATTTCTAGGAATGTTTCTGTATAAAATAATAAGTTAAATATTAGAAAGTGTACCTATGCATGAAGTTAGTTGAAATTTGATTTGTAATAATATAAAAACCTAAAAAGTTAAAAATGGAGAGTATTGGTGAATAAAATATGGCACACCTTGATTGTTTAATATTAAGTCATTTAAATGCTGTTTCTAAAGAGTGTTTAAAATATGGAAAAGACTTCTGATAAAGTGCTAAGTAAAAAATAAAATCGGGATACAAAACTGCACAAATGTTTTACAATTATATTTTCGTAAAACAAAAAATTCTACACAGATAGGAAGGAAATAACATTCAATGTTAATAGCTTTCCTTTGTGTTTTTTTTTTTTACTTATTTTAAATTCAATTAGTTAACATATAGTGTATCATTCATTAGTGTCAGACGTAGAGTTCAGTTGTTCCTCAGTTGCATATGACACCTAGTTGCATGATGCTTATTATTACATCATTTGCCTTCCTTAATGACTATCAACCAGTTACCGCACCCCCCCACTCACCACCCCTACAGCAGCCCTCAGTTTGTTTCTTAGAGTTCAGCGTCTCTTATGGTTTGGCTCCCTCTCTCTTTTCCCCTTGTTTTATTTTTACCTCCCTTCCCTTATGATCCTCTGTTTTATTTCTTAAATTCCACATATGAGTGAAACGATAGGATAATTGTCTTTCTGATTGACTTATTTCGCTTAGCATAATACCCTCCAGTTCCATCCATGCCCATATAAATGGTAAAATTTCATCCTTTTTGATGGCTGAGGAGTATTACATTTGTGTGTGTGTGTGTGTGTGTGTATACACACACCACATTTTTTTTTGAAAGATTTATTTATTTGAGATAGAGCAACAGCAAAAGACCAAGTGAGAGTGAGACAGAGCATGAGCGGAGCGGGGGTGGGTGGCGGGGGGTATGGGGAGGCAGAGGGAGAAGCGGGCTCTCTGCCTAGCAAGGAGTCCACTGTGGGGCTCAATCCCGGGACCCTGGGATCATGACCTGAGCCGAAAGCAGACGCTTTACCAACTGAACTACCCAGGTGCCCCACCACATCTTTTTTTAAAAAAGATTTTATTTATTTATTTGTCAGAGACCGCAGCGAGCAAGCGCACAAGCAGGGGGGAGCGGCAGGCAGAGGGCGAATCGGGCTCCCTGCTGAGCAAGGAGCCTGATGTGGGGCTCAATCCCAGGATTCTGGGATCATGACCTGAGTCGAAGGTGGATACTTAAGTGACTGAGCCACCCAGGCGTCCCAGCATCTTCTTTATTCATTCATCTGTCGATGGACATCTGGGCTCTTTCCACAGTTTAGCTATTGTGGACATTGCTGCTATAAACATTGGGGTGCAGGTGCCCCTTCAGATGACAATGTTTGTATCCTTTGGGTAAATACGTAGTAGTACGATTGCTAGGTCATAGGGTAGCTCTGTTTTGGTGGTGCACTCAAGTTGAGTGTTTTGATTTTTTTTCTCCTTTATACATTTCTGGTTCAAGAAAATTCTTTTGATTAATCCTTGGCTGTTCAACACATGTGTATACCCACTATGTCTGGTTCTGCTCTGAGTTATTCGTCATTTGCTTATAATTGAACTTCCAACACTTAGAGGACTTCAGGGTACTGTTGCTCTCTCTGATAGCCTTATTTAAATAGAGAATACTCAGGTTACTCATGGTCCATATTTATCAACGACTTTTCCAAACCTTATTATGGGAATATAATTAAATATTGCTTCTTACAGATACATCTTATGGGGAGTATTTTTATAGTCAATTATATAAGGTTTTAAAATATTTTAATTAATACTAACTACCACTTAATCTAACTTGAGCTTATGCTCATATATTGATGAAACTGAGGATTTATAACTGCATTCTACTAAATGCAAAATCTGCTATGTAGTTATGATCTAAGGTTGGGCATATGAGTTCTGGGGACAGATTTCCACGCTAAGTAATTAGAAAAGACAATTAAATTCTCATTGCCTCAGGGCGCCTGGGTGGCTCAGATGGTTGGGCGTCTGCCTTCGGCTCAGGTCATGATCCCAGGGTCCTGGGATCGAGTCCCGCATCGGGCTCCCTGATCCTTGGGAGCCTGCTTCTCCCTCTGCTTCTCTCTCTCTTTCCCCCTCTGTCTCTCATGAATAAATAAATAAAATCTTTAAAAAAAAAATTCTCATTGCCTCAGATAGCTTATTTATAAAACAGAATTGTATCTGTCTTGTAGGGTTGTTGTAGGAATTCACTGAGCTAATGCATCTACGACATTTACACTTAGAACAGTTCCTGGCAATAATAAATAACAGCTCAGTGTTCGCTATTACTATTATTGCTCCCAGTTTTCAGGTTTATTTTGTGTTCACATATCTCTGAGATGTTTCTCTGACAGTACCTCTCATTCTTCCATGGTCAGGCTGTTTATCTCTTTTCTTCCAGTAGAGGAGATAGGAATAAGGATTGTCAATTGTTTCCTTTTCCCTCAGCACCCAGTAGTGATATGGACAAGTTACAAGACCTTGCTTCAACAGTGGTTCTCAACCTGAGAGCCGCAAGCCATACGGATAAATACCGAATGAAATCAACCAACAGAGTTCACGTTTCTGCAACCCCAGCTTGGCTAGGATTTTCCCTGCTACTATCTTACTTTTTTCTATCTCAAGAATTCTAGTTTTCTATCTTCTATGACATGAAGAGGGGGAAAAGAATCTTCCCCTTCCTCACCTCCCCCAAAAAAGACTGTCCCCAGGAGAAAACAAAGCTACCCAGAGCTGGGCTCTATCTTGTCAGAAGAACTTTTCCTATCATTCTTAAGAATGAAAAAGCCCTTCTCTTTCTATCTGCCAGACAGTCATTTTTTTTTTCCTCCTAAGCTTTGACCACTAGGAATCCCAAGCTAGATGTTGTTGGAATCCAGTAGGCTTGTAGGACCACTTCTGGCAATCTTAGCTCTTTCTTGGACTTTTACTTTCCTCTAGGTGTCAGGCTCCTTTTTCTTCTGCCACTTTGCCCCTTCTGCTCCTGTCAAAGCCAACTCGGCCCAGATTACTTTTTTCCACCAGCCCCACACTGTTTTTGGCATACCTTGTGCTGATGAGAATGGTCCTCACAGGAAATGCAGTGAGAAAAATAAAGGTGGTTTTGCCAGAAACAATGTAGCGGTTAGAGAATATCCTTTAATACATGCTTGGAAGATTACCATGGCTGCTCAAGGTGATCCAGAGATCTCCTGTTAAAAAGATGAAAGCCATAAGTATATTCATTGGATCAGGCTCAACGCAGTTGTCATGAGGTGAGAGGGCCTTCTCAGATCTTTCCTAGGCATGTACACAGCCCTGCATATGCATGTGGTTCTCTCAGTCCCCACATTTTTTAAAAAAAGATTTTATTTATTTGAGAGAGAGTGAGCAAGAGAGAGCGAGCACGAGCCGGGGGCAGAGGGAGAGGGACAAGCAGACTCCCCATCGAGCAGGGAGCCCGATGCGGGACTCGATCCTAGGACCCTGGGATCATGACCTGAGCTGAAGGCAGACACTTAACTGAGCCACTCAGGTGCCCCTAATGCTGTCAGAGCTTTCCAAAGGCCCTGACAACCATTTCATTCCTCAGATCTTCCTTTCAACTTTTTGGTCAGTCTCTTGTTTGCTCCAACTGGTATTGCCCTTTTAGGCAGCAGGGCTATTAACCATTCGCCATGGACTCTTTTTTTTTTTTTTTTTTTAAGTACGTGCTTTAGATAGGGCTTTTTCCACCCGGTATATTCTGAGACGGATCAGATTGGCAGGAGCCTTGTGTATGGGCCTTTCCCAGGATGTCGCCAGAGAGAGAAAATAGTGGCAATTCTCCGGAGAGGGGGCGTTACGCAGAACTGCAAACCATTTCTCCTTCTTAAAGTGTCTGCTCAGCTGCTGATTTTTGTAACCATCAAGGTTCTTGAAGCTGCTTGGTTGTCAGTGTTACCATGGAGGGGTGGGGAGGGGGATGTGAACAGGGAAAGTTCCATCTCCACAAAACTCACTGTCCTTTCCCAAATTCAGCAGTGTCTCTTGAATAAATGTTCCCCTGGTTACTGTAGGACTGTGTTTCATTTTCAAGGCTCTGGGAAGGTAGGTTTTGACAGTTTTGACCAGTGTCCTTTTGTTTCAGTGGCTTTTTGGTCATCCTTGCTCTACATTCCAGAATTCCCACCCCTCCTTTTGCTTTTTGATCTGTTGGTGCCACACTTTGGTCAAATGTGCAAGCAAAGGACAAGTAGCAAGGGTTCCAGGTAATGCAGTCTACAAAATCCATCTTCTGGAACAAAGAGAAAAGTGGACAAATGAATGGAGTATGTCTGGAGGAGCAATTCAAGAATATCCACTACACGATTTTTATAGAAACTGATGTGTAAACCTGAATACCAATTTCTGACTTGGCAATGAGACATAATTTTCACGTGCATTAGAACACATGAAATTGAAATGACTAGATCATCCTCTCTATACACAGAAAGCAAAATTATAATCAGCAGTCTGCTTGCTTGGTATGAAATCAGAAAATACAAGTAAATAATAATGTCAGGTTTAGTTTGCCTACAACTTCCGTGCCTGAAGTAGGAATATGCTTGGTGTACGAGCCATCTTCTATCTGTAAAATACTTGGGTGGGTACTGCTCAATGGCTTTTAAAAAGAATCATCCTTCTTTTCCTAAGCTTTGTCAGCTGAGTAAACTCCATTCCCATCAATAGCTAAAGAAAGCTGTCAGGACCAAAGGAATCCTTATTAGGATTTTCCCATAGCACAGCTAGGTAAGGTTGTCTAGAAAACCTAACACAAATAAAAATTTCACACAAGTTTCTCTTATCTATATTGTAGTTTTCTTTGGATCTGTCACTTTAAAAGCCCACATACTGCTAACAGATGAAAACTAATTGCTTGATTATAAAAGCTAAGTTATAAAATAGTGTTTTTTGTTGTTGTTTTTTTTTTTTTTTTTTTATAAGTCAGCTTGGGCTAAATTTTGCTCTGGTAGCTTCCAGCAAAAAAGTATCAGTGGCATACCACAATAATGATTTATTTTTCATTCAGTTTGTGTTATGTATTATGGGCCAGATGTGGCTTTATTCCAGGATCCAGGCTGTCTGTAGCCCTGCCTAAGATATTCCTAGTCTCATGGCAGATAAAAAGAAATGAAGAGTAAGGTACATTCAGACCATGAACTCTTCTCCTCAAGAGTGACCCACTTGATTTCTCCTTACAAATCATATGGTCCAAACAAATCGTATGGCCAAGCTTAAATCCATGGTATAGAGAGGTGCGTTTTTCTACTGAGCACAAGATAAGGTTCAGGGAAACATGGTGAATATACTTGACCATAATGCAATATACCATACTCTACTAGTCACCTACCTTGGAAACCAAAGTTATGAGTCTTTCCACAGCGTCTGTGATTCCTACTGCATCCTTCTCATTAGGACTCATCAGCATGACTTACTGATATAGTATATTAATTGAATGTCCCATAAAAGTTTTAAGGCAGTTAAGGTCCTTGTGGATTGAGCGGAAGAGAGAGTTGATGTGGATCTGAAGTGAATTGATGGAGTACTGCTCTCCGTGCCAAATGCAAGCATGCTATTCTTCTGTCCCTTCCCTTTCAACAAACAGGGAAGAGATGGTTCCTAGATTATAAGCTGCACACCAAGCTTGTATTGATTTGCTCAAGCAAAGAAACCATCTCTTTCACAGTAATTAGACTTAACCATAATTCGTCATTCTTTACAAAAATGTTTATCTTTGGCTTAGTCAAAACTGGGCATGATAATGAGGATGTAACACAAATAACCACCTGGGCACAATGAATTCACTCTGGCTAACTTGAGTGAAAGTGGTTTATTAAAGAATATTGGGCAGCTTAGAGTCATGCGAGGCCTAGAGGAAGTCTAGAGGCTAGATTTCCAAACCCAGAAACGTGACTCTCTTCAGTGGGAAAGTGTTGCTGTAGCTATGAGAGCAAGGCCACCAGCAGTAATGACTGGGACCCTGACCTCGACTGCCAGTTTCCAGCACCAATGCCATTTCTGTGACAGCACGTCATTCCTTGTCCGAAAGCCTGATGCCTCTTCTGCCAATAAAGCCAGACAGAATGGAAGCTCCATACTGGTCCCATTTCCTCACACCGCTCCATTTGGAATCAAATTTGCCCATAGTGTTCCTGGTCACGTGCCTGTTCCTAGCTGAAAGGGATGTTTGGAATATGATTTTCTGCTTTTTATGTTTGTGAGGTATGTAAACTTCCCAATGCAGGAAGTTCCCCAAATATAGTAAAAGTATTATTAAAATACCGAGCAGTCATGAATAGGACATATACTTCTAGCCATGGAAGTAAAACTCACTAAATATTACAAGGAGAACTAAAAGCCAAACCTGCAAGACGAAAGCTAACGTGAAACAAAATGATTTGAACAACAAACTCTGGAAAATTTCAGCAGAAGGAGACAAAACTGAAAGTTTTGCTCACTGGGTACATTTAAAATAACATCAAATTGGTTGTATGTTTGTGAAAGGGACAGCTTGACCTTAAATCTGTCGAATAAAAAACAAATCCAATCTTAGCGAGGAAGTGCTTTGTTCAAAAGGATTATTGCTAAGGTTGTTGTACTGGAGAATGTTCTAACCATAAAATCTACAGTAATGTCAAGAATTAGGCAAAAGGAGTTTGTCTTTTATAGAGAGGAGTAGACATACTGGGTATGGGGAAGAGGAATGAAAAGGAACAGCCAGATGGAGATCAGGGCATGTCTTACGCTGAGTCTAGCCTGTTCTCAGGAGGGGCTGCTAATGAGGGTCTGTGCGCTGGCTCAGGCCGGGGCGGGGGTGGGGGGAGGTGTCAGAGTTCAGGGACTTGGGGGGAAGGAGAGAATTTTAAGCAACATTTGGTTAACAAGCATTTTGTTCTGACTGATGTGGGGTGGAGGTGGACAAGGAGTTTTGCTAATCATTTATAAGACAAGTATTGGAAATTTGGAGGATGTGTATCTGGCCTTGTGCCAGGTAAATAAGGGAAGCATTTGTGAGTCTTACCTAAGTCCTACAGAGAAGGATGGCTCCTTGCAGTTAACTCTTGTCCCGAACACAAAATGGTGGGGAGGAGTCCTTTAATCGCCACTGTTTTTCAGGAGCACACAGCTCAGCTATAATTCAGCATTGTCAAATCCCTTGCCCTAGCCAACAGAGTGTGCAAACTGTTCCATGTCTGTCCTCTGTGCCTAAGATTTACTCTGTCTTGAGAAGTTGGGCCAGAGAGGATATGGATTTGGGTGCACCAGGCACAACTGAGGACAGGAGTGAGATGTCATGGTGAAAACAGGGTAATTAAGTGAGATCTGTTAGAGAATGGTGAGAACCTCCCCCCCACCCCCGCCACAGCTCCCTTCTGTACGTAATCTGAGAAGACTGTAAAATGGTTTCTGACTGGCCCAGGAATAGAGGCTTACAAATACTGCCTTTCATAGAGCCCTTGGTAAAAGTACTGGAATCATTATATACCGATTTGTGAAGACCAGTATTTTTTAAGCCCCATTCATGCACAAAGCAATCAGCATATTTATATCTCACTTTTTAAAAAATTTAGAGCGTGTGCGAGTGGGGTGGGGAGTGGAGGGACAGAGGGAAGGGAGAGAGAATCTCAAGCACACTCCCCACTGAACACGGAGCCTAATATGGGGCTTAATCTCACAACCCTGAGATCATGACCTGAGCCAAAATCAAGAGTCAGATGCTTAACTGAGTGAGCCATCTCAGTGCCCCTATATCTCACTTTTTTTAAATTTTATTTTATTATGTTAATCACCATACATCATGTCATTAGCTTTTGATGTAGTGTTCCATGATTCGTTGTTTGCATATAACACCCAGTGCTCCATGCAGAACGTGCCCTCTTTAATACCCATCACCAGGCTAACCCATCCCCCCAGCCCCCTCCTCTCTAGAACCCTCAGTTTGTTTCTCAGAGTCCATCGTCTCTCATGGTTCGTCTCCCACTCCAATTTCCCCCCCCTTCATTTTTCCCTTTCTGCTTTTTTTTTCTTTAACATAGAACGTATTATTTGTTTCAGAGGTACAGGTCTGTGATTCAACAGTCTTATGCAATTCACAGCTATCTCACTTCTAAATATGAATGGACAAACAAGGATTCTGATACTTGGAAAAGCCTCTAGCAAGAAAATGGGGGGGGGGGGTGGGAGCAGGGAAGGAGGAAGGAACAGAGAGAGAGAAGAAACTTGTTAAAAACAATTTCAGGAAAAATAACAGTAATAATACGTTTTAGAAAAATAAGGAAAATTTTAAATCCATTAAAGGTATGATGAATGCCATTATAGTTTTTTAAAAGACAACTTTAGTGACTAAGAAAAATATCTTGACAATGGAATCAAAATGTCAATAAAATGGTTAGAATATAATGTCAAGACAGTATTTCACAAAACAGAAAAGATAAAGGTTGCAAAATAGAATGAAGAAAATTGAGAAAATTAGTAGATAAGTCTGGGATGACTAATGTCTGAACAAGAGTTTCAGAAAGAAAGGGGAAAAAAGGTGGCAGGAAGTTATTTAAAAAACAACCCCCCCCCCCAAAAAAAACAATTCTCCAGGAAAACTTCCCAGAAGTGAAGGACACGAATTCCTTGAATTGAAAGGGCCCGCTCAGTGACAGTAAAATTCAAAGCAAGCAAACACAGGGGCTCCTGGGTGGCTCAGTTGGTTAAGCATCTGATTTCGACTCAGGTCATGATCTCAGGGTCCTGGGATCGAGCCCCATGTGGGGCTCTGCAATCAGCCCGGAGTCTGCTTGTCCCCCTCCCTCTGCCCCTCCCCTTGCTCCCACTCTCTCTTTCTCTCAAATGAATAAATAAAACCTTTAAAAAAAAAAAGGCAAGCAAATGCACAATTATAAAATGTCAATGACAAAGAGAAAATCTGGAAATCTAATAGGGAGGTGGGATTCCACAGATCAGAATGGCATTGGACGAATTATTTCCAACCTAAAATTGTGTACCTAACCAAATTATCAAAAATGAGGATAGAATAAAGGCATTTTAGAATGTGAATGGTCACACTCTAATGGATAAGGAAAGCTCCTGGAAGACATATTCCTCTCAAAGTTAGGAGGTAAATCATGAAAGAGGAAGACATGGAATGTAAGAAATAGGGCTATAGCACAGGTGAGTGGTTAGTGAAATTTTTTTTAAAGATTTATTTATTTAGAGCAAGCAGGGGGTGGGGCAAAGGCAGAAAGAGAATCTCAAGCCGACTCCCCGTTGAGCATGGAGCCAGTCCTGGGGCTCGATCTCATGACCCTGAGATCATGACCTGAGCTGAAATCAAGAGACAGTCCTCTGACTGAACTGGTTAAACCCCCAAGAGCCCCAGCTAGTGAAAATCTGAGGCTGATGCTGAAGAAAAGTCCCAAAAACACAGCTGTAAGCAAGCTGAGAGGATTAGTGCAGTTTGGAGAGGGAGGATGGACTGTTGAAGGAGAGACAAATCCAAGAAAATTGTGAACCTTCTAGAATACCGGATGCCTTTGAATGCTTGATTGGAGGTTAAGAATTCTCTTGAAAAGATTGGAGAAGAGTCAACGAGGAGACATTTAAGTAAACATTCGATTGTGTTACATAGTGAGACAGACCTTATAATCCAGTTCTACACTAAATGCTTTGGAATTTATAGGGGAAAACAATTCAGCCTGTGGAACTCTTTGCAAAGAGGATTCAACCATTCATTCGCTCACTTACTCAGCAAGTGCTAGTTAGGGTCTAATAGGTAGCAGGTGTGACTGTAGGCGCTGGGGCTACAGCCGAGAACAAAGATCCATTATTCCTTACGGAGCTATAGTCCCATGTGGGAGAAGGAAGAAAATTAACAAAATGAATAAACAGAGTCATGATGGATGATGATAAATGCTAAGAAGAAAAATAAGGCATCATTTAGGATCAGGAAGTGGCAAAACAGTAAAGCGGGGGAGAGGAGAGAGGGACTCCGTGGAGCAGCTACTGATGGATAAGGGAACCTGCTAGGCTGAAAAAGGGAATTCGTTGTTTGAGAAGAGTCTGCCAGTTGCAGAACTATCAATTATGCTGTTCCAGGGGTGATTCCAGCCACTTGTTCTGGGATCTGAGAAAGCCTCGTCAGTCCTGTAATTGAATGGCAGTTTTTTCATCATCTTAGATGATCGTTAAGCATTCACTGCAAACCTTTACTTGTTTCTTAGAAACAGGCCTTTTGGGTAGGTCTCAGACCATGGAATCAGCTTGGATGTATTTGACTGAAGCATTATCTTGAATTGGTCATAGTTTAGTATAAAGATTTTTCAAACAGACCTTGTAGTCGACAGAGACGAATTTTAAATCCTAGCTCCGCCGTTTACAGTCTTGGTGATTTTGGACAAGGGTCATGGCCTGGGTTCCCCAGGTTGCAGAATCTGATGTGGAGCTTGGCAGGCAGGATGTTTCACAAGGAGTACCCTAGGGATCAACACCCGGTGAAGGCAGGGAAAAAAATCAAGCGTTAGCGCAGCCTCAGTGGAGACCCCCATTCCCATGGGGAGCTTGGGCATTGGGAAAACCCTTCAGAAATGTCCAGGGTCAGGCCAAGATAGGTATTTGTGCATGTAATTTCTTTCATTTATTTCAAAGGACATTTATCAAGCACAAAAATTCCATTTGACTGATAGAATACAGATTATGTTAACATACAGATAAAACTTTACTGGCATGGATAGAATTATTCTGAAGCATTCTGAACACAAAGATAGCACAAATTAAGAAAATAACCTTCTACAGAAGGGGAGATTTTCTACCTGGGAATTTTATATCAAGATGAGAAACTTAGCCACAGGCTAGCTAGCATTTAAAGGCTACCCCGAGTACATTTAGATATTTCAAACTATTTTTAGGCTTCACTGTCTCCCTGACAATGATCTGCTATTTTGAGGTCATAGGAAAATTGGAAACCATCCTGTAGAGTGGTTGCATTTTTAACTTGCAGCTTATAGAATACCCATTTCTGGATCAAGGCTTTCTAGTCAACATTCCGTTTTAAAATATGGCTTTGTTTTTAGAGGAGGACAAGCTGTAACTACATTAATTATTCAGTCTGTCAAATTATAAAAATAAAATAATGTTTTCTTCATTTTCTTTCTTCCGTGACTCTTAAGATGACATGAAACTCATATTTAAAACAAAGGAACTCAAATCTGCAGTTACTGTTTTTGTAGATATACAGAAATGAAAATTCCTCACTCCGTACATCAAAAATTGACAAAATTAATAAACCTACGTACTAACAAATATTGATAAACTCCTACATATTCTACACCGCTTTGAGCACTGTGATGAAATTCACCTTAAATATAACATAGTTCCTGCCCTTATATTGCTATTCAAGACCCAAGGAATCTGAATAGTTAAAAGCTGATATGTTGGGGCGCCTGGGTGGCTCAGTTGGTTAAGCGACTGCCTTCGGCTCAGGTCATGATCCTGGAGTCCCGGGATCGAGTCCCGCATCGGGCTCCCTGCTCGGCAGAGAGTCTGCTTCTCCTTCTCACCCTCCTCCCTCTCATGCTCTCTGTCTCTCATTCTCTCAAATAAATAAATAAAATCTTTCAAAAAAAAAAAAGCTGATATGTAATTGTCAGTGTTTTATGTTGCAAACTGAAACTGACTTTGGCTTCCTTAAGTGGAAAGTAAATGTATGGCAACAGTATCTGTCAGCTCACAGAACTGACAGGATGTCTGGAGAACCAGGCTCAGAAAATAAAAACACGGGATGCTTGTGTAAGAACAAAATGATACTAGCTTTTTTCACTACAGATGAACTCAGCCCTTTGTGCCAGATGCTTCCATAGCTAGACATCTAATTGTTCATTTCTTCACCTTTGTGACACTCTCTCAAAATTCAGGTTCCCTCACCACAAAGTTCAGTTGAGTTGGGTAGTTTGCCAGTGGCAGAGAAAGGGAGAGTTTCCTGTTTTGGTCTTTTCAGTGGAAGTTTGGGACTTGTCTTTCACAAAGATTCCCATTAAGGAGGAGTCTTCCTAATTAAGGAAGAGAGTTTGGTGCTGGGAAGTCAGAAAATGACACGTTTGCTACAGTGTGAACATTTTGAAGTTTGTTGAAGTCCAGTGGACAAGGACAGATAAAGATGGAGGAACCAGAGAAGGGCTTTGTGGAGAAGGAATGAACTAAAATACATCGGCCCAGTGTTAGACACCAGCGTCAGGGAACGGGGGCCAGGCTGAGGAAACTTGCAGATGTCAGAATCTTCAGGTTGCTGCAGTTCAGTGCCAATAAGTGATCCCTTACAATTCCCGAGATGCTTTACTCCTCCTACTTCCACCACTCTTGTGAGTGTGTGCCCCCATATCATGGTGGGACCTCTGTAGCCTCATCATAAGAACCATTGTGTTCGTGAACTTGATGGGACCACGGAGGTCACTTGGGCTGATAGAGGTTTCTTATTTTACAAAGGACAGATCTGAGGCCCAGAGAGGGAGTTCATCACTTAAAACTGGTCAGTTAGCAGTAGGGTCAGAATCAGAACCTGGCAACTTAGGTCCTAGACAGGGCTCAGTCTACTAAGTATGTTCAGTCTGTCACATTGTTACTACACTGAAGGCCATTGCATTGCTTTGTTTAGGACTTTGCTTGGACTGTTGGTTGCCTCGGCCTCTTAAACCCTCCCGCCTTGAATCATTCCAGCTCTCTGCTGATGGCAGATTTATCTTTCAAAGTGGAAGAACTGCAGTGATTTCTCAGGTGAATGAAGTTCAGACCCCTGAGCCTAATTTCTGAGGCCATGGCTACCCCTTGGGCCTGGTCACCTGCAACTTTCCAACTTTCTCACTCAGAGTCAAATCCTTGTCAGGCTCCTTCCATTATTTGTACTTGTATATGTTCTGGCCTCTCCCTGTAATTCCCTCCTCCCTTTCTTTCCTGTGAACCCCTTTACTTTTCACATCAACTCAACAATAATTTTCCCAAAGAAAATGGATGTTGCTGGAATCTCAGAAAAGCGTTGCTATGTCCTTTGCTGTGGTCCCATAGCATCCTCATACACACAGCCATTTCATTCCCAACCGAGTGGATTTGTTTAAATGTTTGTCTTCCTCTCTATATTGCAAATGTCCAGGATATATACTGTATCCTCATGCCCAGGTCAATTTTTGAAAAATACTAGATATTCAGTGAGTAATTCTGTGTGAGAAATTTTATCGACCCACCTTGTCTAACTTGTAAGAGCTTAGTGTATGGATGCAGGAACATGGACTTGGGGAACATTTTCTGTTTTGTTTTTTTTTTTTTTACCTAAATCTCTCCTGCACTGATTAAAGATCATTTATACTTTGGAATTGTAACCCGATTGTAACATCTTTAGCCTTTTACAAATCAAAGAGTAAATGTTTCTACAAATACAACTTTGTCATCATTTTCATTTTTTTAAATAGTTTGAAGAATGCATTTATTAGATAAAGGCAGAGCCTGTTTTTTGAAGATTCTGAGTGGATTTGTGTCTTGATACTGGTTATCCCTTCTTATTTCTTGATTGTTCTGAGGTAAATTCAGTTCATGTTTGACCATTCTGGGTGGTTTTTTTTTTTTAAGATTTTATTTATTTATTTGTCAGAGAGAGACAGAGCACAAGCAGGGAGAGAGGCAGGGAGAGGGAGAGGCAGGCTCCCTGCTGAGCAAGGAGCCTGACATGGGACTCGATCTCAGGACCCTGGGATCATGACCTGAGCTGAAGGCAGATGCTTAACCGACTGAGCCACC
The DNA here is from genome assembly GCF_037043125.1 of Eumetopias jubatus. Classification (NCBI taxonomy): domain Eukaryota; kingdom Metazoa; phylum Chordata; class Mammalia; order Carnivora; family Otariidae; genus Eumetopias; species Eumetopias jubatus. The sequence goes on from NW_028274817.1 coordinate 96,831,052, forward strand.
CAGGCGTCCCTGTCATCATTTTCATTTTAAGAATGGACCCAGTTGTGTACATTTTTACGAAAAGATGGTTCTCCAAACTGAATTGATAGTCATCTATTAAGACTCTGAATCATATCATGAGAAGATTTTTTTTTAATTATTTATTCTAGCTGGGGGAGAGGGGTGGGGAGGTGCAGCGCAGAGGGAGAGGAAAAGAGAGAATCTCTAACAGACTCCTGCTGAGCAAGGAGCCTGATATGGGACTTGATCACCTGAGATCATGACCTGAGCCAAAATCAAGAGTTAGACGCTTAACCGGCTGAGCCACCTAGGGACCCTGAAAAGTAGGTCTAAAATAAAACCTGCCCTCCTTAAAACTAACTAGTGTAAGAATTTGAGGGGGTTAATAAAATTCCAGAAGCTTGGGGCACCCTTCAAATTCTAACCTATCGGTGTTCTTGGTGCTAAACCAAGTTTTACATGGTAAGTGTTCAAGAGAGCTGTCAATAAGAACTATTTTATCTTCCTTCTTCCTTTTCTTCTTTTTTTTATTATTATGTTAATCACCATATATCACATCATTAGTTTTTGATGTAATGTTCCATGATTCATTGTTTGCGTGTAACACCCAGTGCTCCATTCAATACGTGCCCTCCTTAATACCCATCACCAGGCTAACCCATCCCCCCACCCCCCTCCCCTCTAGAACCTTCAGTTTCTTTCTCAGAGTCCATGGTCTCTCATGGTTCATCTCCCCTCCGATTTCCCCCCTTCATTCTTTCCCTCCTGCTATCTTTTTTTTTTTTTTAACATATAATGTATTATTTGTTTCAGAGGTACAAGTCTGTGATTCAACAGTCTTGCACACTTCACAGCGCTCACCATTGCACATACCCTCCCCAGTGTCTATCACCCAGCCACCCCATCCCTCCCCCCCCACCTTCTTCTTTTCTTCTTAACACTAACTTAAGGAAATACATAAGAGATAAAAAAAAAAGGGGGGGGAGAGGGAGAGTGAAGAACAGTGGGAAATTACTCTGGCAGACTGAGCACCTGGGATAATTCAGTGTCTCAGCCAGGATTATGCAGATTTCGGCAGTATATGGCCTTGGAAGATAAAGATTTTACAGGAGAAATACCCAGATTCTCGAAGAGTGGACCTGAACTCTTGCTTTCTATCCTAGTATAGGTGGCATATGTTGCCCGATCAGAATCTGGGAATCTAAAATGACTAAGACCAGTTACAACACTAAATACCACAATGGCATGAAAACCACATTGACAGGTTTATGAGAGCTTTTAAAGGACAGCTGTGCCTCCCTGCCGCCTTTCCATGGAATGCAAATCAATAGAAAATGACATTTCAGCATTGCACTCTGGCGAATATTAAATATCAAATACTTCGCAGTGCCAGCAGTAAGTGGGCCACATTGATTTTTTCCCCCTGACTCCACTGGCATCCTACTAATGAAGCCTGCCTCTGTGGACTTTTACTGTATATGCTAATAGGCACCATGGGAAGAATGCATCATGTCAGAACCCCTAGCCCCGTGAGAGCAGTTTGTGGATAAAGAACATTTGCTCTCAGAACCACAGCCCATATTAAAACATCTAATTTAGGAAAGTATCAAGCCTGCCACAAATTGATATCTTATCAAAGTGAGTTTGCATCTTTGGAGGTCTTCGTTATGTCAGATCTCCGTTATAGAGAGCTAAATTACTTCAATAAGAGATACTGAGGAGATCGTGTTCAACAAGGTTGCAAGCTATTGTGTAGCATCCTGATTCTCCAAACTTGGCTGAACATTGGAATCACCTGGGGAGTTTATAAAAACGATAGCTGACTGGACCCAACCCTCAGTGATTCCCATTTAATGGTGTGGGCTACGGTCGTAGCATTCAGATTTTTAACTGCTTTCTGAGTGATTCTAATGGGCAGTCAAGGTTGAATGCTTCTGATGTCAAGATTACATGCTGTAGTTCAGATTTCGAGAAGGCGTTCCTCCACTAAGTTGTCACTGATGATGATTATATTTGTTTTTGCCCTGGTTTGCTCACACTCGCATTCATTTGCTTGATAAGCTTACCCAGCTTCTAGTAGTGATTGTGTATGTGTGTGTGTGTGGTGGGTGCACACTACCAGAATTGGGCAAGGAGCTGGTCACGTACAGTATTTGGTTTTGTTCATACTTAACTCACTGATGTTTTTCTGGATACCTAAAATGAGCATAGTATTTTTCAGAAAATGTTGGCAACAGATGGTCATCTCTTTAGACTCTTTATTGTTATAAAACTAAAATTGTCAGCTCGAACAGTGAGTAGGCTCGTTATTTAAAATAAATGGTTTGGGATAGCATGAAGTGTTGGTCTACTTCCTGCACTTCACAATGTGGGTGCTCAGCAGACCACAGAGGAAGATGACCTTGAAGGGTAGAAAGATGCTTTCTACCTATTTCCAGTACTGTCTGGCCTGGTTTTCCCAGAATCAAAATATATGCTGACCCAAATGAAGCCCTAAGAAAGTCACAACCGAGTCAGATGATTCTTCCAACACCAAATAGGTTGGGATGGGGTGCGGGTGGGGAAGGAATGCCTTCTTGAGCATATACCAGATCCTTTTTGATGCTCCTAATGTGCTCCTTCTGTCTCCTTTCCCATCTTCTCTCATTTACCAATTGGCTTTCTCTGCTTTTACTTGCTCCCATTTCCCAGGCTATCCTCTTTGCTTAAGGAAGTCAACTTGACCCCTTAAGACTTGGAAATGTAGCACTTTGGTTTTTTTTTTTTTTTTTTAAGATTTTATTTATTTATTCATGAGAGACAGAGGGAGAGAGAGAGAAGTAGAGGGAGAAACAGGCTCCCAAGGAGCAGGGAGCCTGATGCGGGACTCGATCCCAGGACCCTGGGATCACGACCTGAGCCGAAGGCAGACGCTTAGCCATCTGAGCCACCCAGGCACCCCCTAGCACTTTGGTTTTAATGGATGTAGACAGCATCTGATCTGCCCAGTTACTCCTTGTTCTGCCCAGAAGGGTAGTGGTGAGAGTTTGTTTTGGTCCCAAGAATGGGGTTTGGAAGAGTGAAAGGCTTTCAGTCTGTTTCTTTTTCCTTAAAATGTGTCTGAAATTATTCATGTCTCAGCTTGTAGGAGACAATTTCCTTTCCAATATTGCCAACTGGGCCACAAAAGAAATTCATCTTCCTTATGTACTTCGACCTGATTTCTAACTAAATAGTATCTTCTTATATTAGAATTTCTCCCCTTTCCCTGACCTGGTGATGTTATAAACTTTCTTGGATTAACTATTAATAAAGGGCATCATGCCCAGATTGCTTTATTCTGATCTCTAAATCCAGTGTGTCTAGGAGAGGCAGAGGAACCTCAATTCACCCCACTACACTACATTATCAACGTAGGCCAGTATTTCTTAGCACTGATGTTTACTTAAAGGTGGAGAGTTCAGGCAGAAAAAGAGAATGATAAAGTACAACTGTCTACTACTCAAAGCAAATATTATCTACCCAGTGAGTATAAGTGCATAAGGTCAAAGACTCGCCTGCATTTTTAACAAGAACAGTAGGTTTCACAACTACCTCCCTACCTATGCATTTGTAGCTAATAATGATGACAAGTCTCTCGGTACACTTGTGTAGGAAATAAGCCAATAATTACTCTCAGCACACAGACATAGTAATGTAGTTACCACTTAGCGTAGGGTCTTGTGTCGAATAGCCATTCAAGAAATACTTGTTGAATGTACGAAAATCAGAATATTTTGCTGGAGTAATTATGACATCAGTTTTTTTCACCATCCTGAAAGTACTACATCCAGTGAGTGGAGTCAGCTACTGAGTATGTTGACAAGTTAAAGACATTTGTGACCCACCTTCATTTAGTTAAACCACAGAATGAATTGCTCGGAATCTCATATGTGTATAGAATGTGAAACGTGGAGAAAATGCTGTATGGATCCAAACTGTTCAAAATGAAAGACATGAATAATCTTGCCAAAATGGAAGAATTATGGGAAAAACTCATTCACTTAAAAGAAGACAGTTGTCATTTTCTTAGCTATATTACACACAATATATACTAAAGCCTTCTGTATGGAAAAGAAATGTATATAAGACTGTTAGTGAGCTCCTGGGGTTAGTAGATAATGGAAAAAATAGGAAAGAGTAGAGCACATAGCAGGTCATCCATATTATGACCAAGAAACCTAAATTTGCAATTCAATCTTAAGGGAAAGATAGGTTTGACTGAGCTTGCCCCTTCTCAAAATAACTCAGGGAACAAGTAGTTCTGTATCAAACATCTGTTGCTACAACCCCTGCTTTATATGTTATTTGCAACACATAGTCAGATACAACTTTTTTTTTTTTAAGAAGTGTTTAAAATTGACCTCTGTCGAGACTAAGGAAATTGCCAGAAGGAAATCAATCTGATTTGTGATTGCTGCAAGTCACCATATCAACATGAATCATACCCCTAGCACATAGATAATTTAGGCTGAAATATTAGTAAAAACTATTAAGGATGCTTTTTTAGGAAGTGCAAGATCAAGGCGCTGGCAGATTCCATGTCTGGTGAGGGCCGCTTCTGGTTGGTAGATGGCTGTCTTCTGCCTCTAACCTTATGTATCAGAAGGGGCAAAGGAGTTCTCTGGAGTCTCTTTTATGAGGGCACTAATCCCATTCGTGAGGGTTCCACCCTCATGACCTAATCATCTCCCAAAGGCCCCACCTCCTAATACCCTCACATTGGGCTTTAGGGTTTAACATAGGAATTTTGTGTGGACACAAACATTTAATCTAGATTATTGACCATTAGGAATTGCTGGTTTCTCAGCTCACATTCTATTCTAGGAGTCAGTTCCAATAAATAAATGGCATTGGATTACAAAGTTGGCTTCGGTCATATTTGTTGAGCCTCAGTTGAGGATTTAGTTCATACAAAAAATAATTTTCAGAAAATAAACCTTAAATTACCTTCTTCGCTCAGTTACATCACGAGAATTAAATCTTCTGTAGGAACCATGAATCTAGAGAAGGTGGTTCCTGACTTATTAATTTTGGGGTATTGGAGGGAGTAAGCTGCAGGGAACATAGGAAGAAAGTATTTTGGGGACCTTGTCATGCCTAGGGTAATATTACCTAGGGGCATTATGAATGTGTCAAATATAAATGGTCAGATGAAGCACGCATAGAGAAAAGTCATTGTCAAAACCAGGAAATTTGGGAGCGTGTATCTCAGGAGAAACAGTAAGACAAAGAAATGATAAAATGGAAAAAAAAAAAAAAGAGTTAAACAAGAGAGGTTAAAAAAAGAAAAAAAATAGAGATAGGAGAGAGGATCAGATAAGAAAACAGTTTGTTCATTTGTTCCTTGAACTACTGCCCTGTGTCAAGCTCTGTATTAGATGTTCAGTGAAGTTAGTGCGCTCAAAGTTATGGTCTCCGTCCACAAATCTTTGGATGAGTCTTTTATTTGGAATCCTGCTTAGGTCATCTCTTAATTGCCAGCTTCAGCAATGTATTAGTGTCACAAGGCCTGTTTCTTTCAAGACACAAAATGCCTACAGGTCACTGGTTGAGCATTTTTTAAAGATGACTTGACAACAGTAGTTGTATTAGTGGCATTGTTTCTGAAGTCATTAGACTTCTCTTCTGTTGTACTTGTAGATGTTTATTTTTTTGTACCCCTTGAGGACTCATCAGGTAAGGAATTAGAAGAAAATAATTTTTCTCTAGTACAGTACAACATCTAGTGGGAGTTCTCACACAGCTTTGAGATAGCCTTGCGAAAAGAATCTCCTTAGTTGGGAAAAAAAAAAAAATGTTACACCAGTAAGAAAAAAAAAGATACACACATTCAAGATTAGAGTGTTCAGATCTTTCTAGAAAGATCCTCTTGAGGTCCCACTGTTGCTGACTGTAATAATTCTAGGAAGTTGGAAGGCTAGTCAGACATGCAGTAAAAAACAAATACCGCACTTTAAAGGCTTGCCCTTTCTTCCATTCTTTTATTTTTTTTTTCTTCTCCAAGCAAATCAGAATGGTACTCTGTTTAGAAATAAATTAGCGTGCTGAAGAGTGATTCTTGGAAAAATTCAGTAAATCCAGAGAATTGGTGGTATTATCTGGGCAGTTGGCCAGTCACCCTTATGTTACCTAGACTTACACTGCATGCAGTAATAACACCAGATGGTCCATTCTCCCATCTGTCTAGAGCCACTCAAATTCTTTCCAAAGAGAAGCATTTGGGGATTCCCAAGCTTGATATGCCAAAAGACAAAATGTGAAATGCAAGTGCAAAATGGGAAGAATGAAAAGTTCCTGTAAGGGTGCATTTTTTTAAGTCATCAGAAATTAATCAGAGTTTGTATTTTGATTAAAGTGCTAGTATGCGGGCGCCTGGGTGGCTCAGATGGTTAAGCGTCTGCCTTCGGCTCAGGTCATGATCCCAGGGTCCTGGGATCGAGTGCCGCATCGGGCTCCCTGCTCCTTGGGAGCCTGCTTCTCCCTCTGCTTCTCTCTCTCTCTCTCTCTCTCTCTCTCCCCCTCTCTCTCTTTCCCTCTGTCTCTCATGAATAAATAAATAAAATCTTAAAAAATATATATATATATAAATAAATAAAATCTTTAAAAAAAAAAAAGTGCTAGTATGCATTTGGGTTACCAGAGAATATTGACCCATCCTCATTCTATTCACTCTGTGCTCCTCCATTGAATAGTGAGTGTTGAGACCTAGCTTACCACAGCTTCAGTCAGTAGCATGCACTGAGGATGCTGGAACTGTAGGCTCAGTCACATCTAGCTTCTGGTCTTGATGAGCTCTTGACCAAGGCTGGTGACGTATTACCTCTTTAATCCTTGTAACCGATGGGCCCACTGTGCCCCAAGCTGCAGGCCGCCTACTTTTGAGTTTCCGAGGCACAGGGTAGCTTCTCTTCTGGTTTTTTATTTTGTATGCTAGATTTTTTTTTTTTTTTTAAGTAAGATTAGTTTGCCTTTTTTCAGTTAAGCCCTAATGGACCTTGACTCTAATCTTTCACAGCTCTTCAGCTCTCTGCCCCTCTTTACAGCCTGCTTACCGCAGTCATTAGGAAAGGGATGATGAGGCCATTCTAGACTCCTCTGGTTCTTTTGCAGTGTCCCATGAGTGATAGTTTATAAGCAGCAGACTTCTGATGGGCAAATCTGAAGAAGCACTCACGTAGAAGTTACTCCTCGGATTGCCAGATGAAGGCACAGCCCCTTTATAGTCCCACCTTCTGTTTATAAGGCACACAGGGCAGTATACAGGATTGAAGATTTTCCTCGTTGTGCACACTATGCTTCATTTCCCTGTTTAAGGATGCATTCTTGACTTTTACCCCCAGACTTCTACACTATTCTCCGAATTCCCCAGTTTTGGCTCATTTCTTCTGGAACAGCACTTCAGGAGTTAAAACTGCTAGTCGTGACACCGTGTCTGGCATGCAGCAAGCCCTATTTCCTCCTCTTATCCTCAAAGGTAGCCTCCTTCATAGGATCCCTGGTCAGAAACCTTTGCGCACAGACACGGTTGTACTGGTTGAAAAAAATGAACACTGAATGGGGCAAGCTAAATGCAAAAAATTGTAAAAAGTTAATGACTGGACTAAACTACCATTAATTTTCCCAAAGTATTCTAGAGTCTATAATTCTAAGTATAAAACTGTATTCTTGGGGTGCCTGGATGACTCAGTCGGTTAAGCATCTGGCTCTTGATTTCGGCTCAGGTCATGATCTCAGAGTCCTGGGATTGAGTCCTGTGTCTGACTCTGCACTCAGCAGGGAGTTGGCTTGAGGATTTGCTCTCTTCTTCTCCCTCTGCCCCTCCCCAACTCAAATAAATAAATCTTTTTTTTTTTTAAGGTTTTTATTAACAGAGATAGCACAAGTAGGCAGAGCAGCAGACAGAGGGAGAGGGAGAAGCAGGCTCTCTGCCAAGCAGGTAGCCCTATGTGGGGCTCGATCCCAGGACCCTGGGATCATGACCTGAGCCGAAGGCAGCCACTTAACCGACTGAGCCACCCAGGCACCCCACAAATAAATAAATCTTAAAAAAAAAAAAAACTGTAGTAAAAGGAATGGATGAAGATGGGCTCCATGCTGGGTGTGGAGCCTGCTTTAAAAAAAAAAAAAAAGGAATGGATGAAGGTGGTTTCTGATAAAAAATTGGAAATTGCACCTAAATTTGGGATGATTAATTAAAAGGTTGTTAGGTTTAAAAAGAGACCTCATTCAAAGGGATTAACAAAAACAGAATTTTCAGGGTATAGAAGACAGAGAGATGAGGCCAGATGGGTTATTGACATTGAATTGTACGTGGAAATGTTAAAGATTAGTTACAAATGTATATCCAACCCTGGAGTGCTCCTGGATTTCTGTGAATAACAACACAAAATACCTAAAATGGCAAATGGAAAGTAATTTAAATTTCAGGCCTCACTAAGCTGTGGTTTAGAGAAAGCCAGCGTCAAGACTTGGATAAGAGGCTTGGCATGAAATGTAGCATTGGCACAGAAAGTATGGCCAGATTTGGCAAGTGGCTGTTCTCATGTGGATGGAAAGAAATTAAATGTAAAGATGATCTGAGGGCTTCAGAATTTAGAATGTCTGGTTATAGGTGATCCCTTGAAGACAGAGGGTAGGGAATGTATAGTTAGGAGATAATCTGTTCTCTTTGTTTGAAAATTTTCCTACTAAATACATGTACTGTGGGGCGCCTGGGTGTCTCAGTTGGTTGAGCATCTGACTCTTGGTTTCAGCTCAGGTCATGATCTCAGGGCTGTGAGATCAAGCCCTGCATCAGCTTCTGGCTCAGTGGGGAGTCTTGAGATCCTCTCCCTCTCTCTCTCTCCCCCTCTCCTCGCTCATACTCTCTCTCTGAAATAAATAAATAAAATCTTAAAAAAAAATACATGTACTGTATTCTCTCTGTGGCAGTTATTACTGAATATTTTAAAGCCTACATTCTACTAATGGTAGCTCTCTTTGTATAGCTTAAACTATTTCCTTATAAGAACCTTTGGATAAATGAGATGTTAGACTCCCAGGAGGAGAGAAAAGCCTCCCACAAATGGTCAAATTGAACATAATAAGGGGACAGTTTTCATAGGCTTGGACAGGTCTAGTGAATCAACAAACAATCATAAAGTCCCTAAATTCTAATCTCAGTTGAGAGACATTACTACTTGGGCCTGAGGTGGCACAGAGAAGAAATGGTATTAGGAGAGTCTGATAAGACCTGGCCATGGAGACTAGAGGTGGCTGGAAATGATCTGTGGCCTTAGAGGGATGCAGCTGCTGCCAAAACCCTGATGAGGTTAAGGAAGGATCTGGGGATGGAAAGGAAAATAAATATTCCATCTTCCCTTCCTTTGGTCTCAGGCTGGTTTCCCCCCACTGGTCAAAAGAATACAGGACAATGGAGCTCTCAAGACACAGTCCATAGAGGTCAGCCTCCCAGGGCACAGAGCAGGGCCAAAAGGTAGAAGGATTAGAATCCATGCACTTTTATTTTTTTTTTAACCAATCTTGACTTACCTCATACTATTCAGACAAGTACTTTCAGATTTCAATAAATATTTGTTAATTGGTTAAAATCCATCTCTCTTGCTTTATTCCCATTGCTATTTCTCTATTTCAGGCTCTTATTCTTCATTGGGACAGTCATCTAACTTACCTCATTAACTGCTTCTGGCCCAGTTCTAATCATGCCTCTCCCTTGCTGTGAGTGTGTCCTCATTGCCTACTCTCTAATGGCCCAAATCATGTAGACTTTCTATAGACTGTATGTTATGTCTTTGTATCTAGAGACCATGTGTCTAGAGATAATATTTATTGAATAGAACTAATTTATGCATATTGTAATCCTTTAGTGAGAGAGCCATGTTTTCTGCAAGAGGGAGATTTCTCTTAAACAATGTCCAATAGGTTTCCAGTGGTGTAAAATCATTTGGATCACTTCTCCTCCAAGCTTGGTTCAGTGGGAATTATATTGTTAGACCACTCATTCATTCACCCATTTGTTCATTAATTCATTAAAGATTCATCCAATACTGTTTGTCAGATATTGCTAGGTACTATGGGTATAAAATGCATATTAACTAGCTGAGTGAATCAATGGCTGCAGCACAGGGTACTACTGGGTGCTAAGGAAGGCTTATGCTCATGGTAAACACGAGTGCATGAAAACAGCTGCTCCACTTGAGGGGAAAGCATAGAGATGTAGATGTCCAAGCTCATATTTAAAAAATAAGTACACTGAAAATCAACTGCAGGGGAAAAACTGAGATAATGTATAGGATTCGGGATGAAGGAGCATGCCACAGAGGAGTCACAGGTAGTTCAGTATGGATACAGAGAGCAAAGGCCATATGTGACAAGCCCACAGCAAATATAACACTCAATGGTGAAAGCCTGGAAGTTTTTCCTCTAAGATTGTGAACAAAACAGGGAGATTTATTCTCACTACTTTTATTTGACATTATACTGGAAGTCTTAGAACAATTAGACAAGAAAAAGAAATAAAACCTATCCAAATCAGAAATGAAGAAGTAAAATTGTCTTTTTGCAGATGATATATATAGAAACTCTAAAGACTCCACCAAAAATCCGTTAGAACTAATGAGTGAATTCAGTAACGTTGTATGATACAAAATCTATATACAAAAATTAGTTGTGTTTTATACACTAACAGTGCTCTATTAGAGAAATGAAGAAGAACAATCCCATTTACAATAGCATGAACAAATGTTTGGGAATCAACATGGTATATCACATTAATAAAAAAAGGATAAGAACCATATGATCATTTCAGTAGATGCAGAAAAGCATTTGCAAAGTAAAACAACCATTCATGATAAAAACCCTCAACAAAGTAGGTTTAGAGGGAACATACCTCAATATAATAAAGGCCATGTATGAAAAACCCACAGCTAATATCATCCTCAGTGGAGAAAACCTGAGAGCTTTTCCTCTAAGTTCAGGAACAACACAGGGATGTCCATGCTCACCACTGTTATTCATAGTACTGGAAGTCCTAGCCACAGCAATCTGACAACAGAAAGGAAAGGCATCCAGATTGGCAAGGAAGAAGTCAAACTTTCACTGTTTGTAGATGACGTGATACTGTATATAGAACCCCCCTCCAGAACTCCACCAACAAGCTGCTAGAACTGATAAACAAATACGATAAAGTCATAGGATACAAAATCAATATACAGAAATCTATTGCATTTCTATACACCAATAATGAAGCAGCAGAAAGAGAAATTTAAGGAATCAATCCCATTTACAATTGCACCCAAAACAATAAGATACCTAGAAATAACCAAAGAGGTGAAAGACCTATACTCTGAATACTATAAAACACTGATGAAAGAAATTGAAGATGACACAAAGAAATGAAAAGACATTCCGTGTTCATGGATTAAAAGAATAAATATTGTTAAAATGTCTAACCTACCCAAAGCAATCTACACATTTAATGCAGCCTCTATCAAAATACCAACAGCAGTTTTCCCAGAGCTAGAACAATCAATCCTAAAATGTGTATGGAACCACAAAAGATCCCAAATAGCCAAAGCAATTTTGAAAAGCAAAGCAAAGCTTGAGGCATCACAATTACAGACTTCAAGGTGTATTACAAAGCTGTAGTAATCAAAACAGTATGGTACTGGCATAAAAAATAGACACATAGATCAATAGAACAGAATAGAAAACCTAGAAATAAACCCACACACAACTATACGGTCAACTAATCTTTGACAAAGCAGGAAAGAATATCCAATGGGAAAAAGACAGTCTCAACAAATGGTGTTGGGAAAACCAGTCAGCTACATACAAAAGAATGAAACTGAACCACTTTCTTATACCATACACAAAAATAAATTCAAAATGTATTAAAGATCTAAATGTGTGACATGAAACATAAAAATCCTAGACAAGAACATCGGCAGTAACTTATTTCTAGATATGTCTCCTGAGGCAAGGGAAACAAAAACAAAAACTATTGGGACTACATCAAAATAAAAAGCTTCTGCCCAGCAAAGGAAACGGTCAACAAAACTACACGGCAACCTACAGAATGGGAGATTTTTGCAAATGATATATTGGATGAAGGGTTAGTATTCAGAATATGTAAAGAACTTACAAAAGTCAACACCCAAAAAGCAAATAATCCAATTAAAAAATGGGCAGAAGACATGAATAGACATTTTCCCAAAACTGACATACAGATGGCTAATAGACACATGAAAAGATGCTCAACTTCACATATCATCAAGGAAAGGCAAATCAAAACCATAATGACATATCACCTTACACTGGTCAGAATGGCTAAAATCAACACCACAAGAAACAAAGTGTTGGCAAAGGTGTGGGGAAAGGGGAACCCGCTTGTACTGTTGGTGGTAATGCAAACTGTTGTAGCCACTGTGCAAAACAGTATGGAGGGTCCTCAAAAAGGTAAAAATACAACTGTCCTATGATCCAACCTTTAGACTACTTGGTATGCACCCAAAGAATTAAAAAATGCTACTTCTAAGGGATACATGCACCCTGATGTTTGTAACAGTATTATCTACTAGCCAAATTATGGAAACAGCCGAAGTGTCCATTGACTGGTGAATGGATAAAGATGTGGTATAAATATACAATGGAGTATTACTCAACCATAAAATGGAAAGAAGTCTTGCCATTTGCAATGACATGGATGGAGCTAGAGAGTATTATGCTAAGCCGAATAAATCAGTCAGGGAAAGACAAATACCATATGATTTCACTCATATGTGGAATTTAAGAAACAAAATAAATGAGCAAAAGGAAAAAGAGAAGCAAACCAAGAAACAGACTCTTAACTATAGAGAACAAACCGATGGTTACCAGAAGAGAGATGGGTGGGGGGTTGGGTTAAATAGGTGAGGAGGATTAAGGAAAAAATCTCCTATACTCTAGCTATACTCCTATATACTATATATATATAGTATATATAAACTCCTATATATATATATAGGAGTAAATTTAACCATTGAAAGATCTGCATACTGAAAACTATAGAACATTGATAAAACTGAAGACACAAATAAATGGAAAGATATTTCATGCTGATGAATTGGAAGAATTAATATTGTTAAAATATCCATGCTGCCCAAAGCCATGTACATATTCAGTACAATCTCTATCATAATTCCAATGGAATTTTTCACAGAAATAGAAAAAAATCCTAAAATTCCTACAGAACTGCAAGAGAGCCTGAATAGCCAAAGCAATCTTGAGAAAGAACGAAGCTGGATGCCTCACACTTCCTGATTTCCAACTATGTTACAAAGCTACAGTAATTAAAGCAGTATGGTTTTGGTATAAAAATAGACATGTAGATCAATGGACCCGAATAGAGAGTGCAGAAATAAATCCCCATATATGGTCAATTAATTTATAGCAAAGAGCCAAGAACATACATTGAGGAAATGAAAGTCTCTTCAATAAATAGTGTTGGGAAAACTGGATAGTTATATGTAGAAGAATGAAACGGTACCCCTATCTTACACCATACACAGAAATCAAGTCAAAATGAATTCAGAAGTTTAAGATCTGAAACTGTAAAATTCCCAGAAAGAAACATAGGGGTAAGCTCTGTGATGTGGGTCTTGATTTTTTTTTTCTTTTTTTGGATTTGACACCAAAAGCAAAGGCATCAGAAGCAAAAACAGACAAGTGGGACTACATCAAACTAAAAAGTTTCTGCTCCACAAAGGAAACCATTAACAAAATCAAAATGCAGACTTACAGAATAAGAGAAAATGTTTGCAAGTCGTATATCTGATAAAGGGTTAATATCCAAAACCTGTACTCATACAGCACAAAAATTAATCCAATCAAAAATGGACAGAGGAACTGAAAAACATTTTTCCAGAGGAAACTTATAAATGGCCAACAGGTACATGAAAAGGTGCTCAACATCACCTTTGATAACTACCCTTTAACATTATTAATCATTAGGGAAATGCAGATCAGATCCACAATGAGATATCACCTCACCCTTGTTAGAATGGTTATCGAGGGCTCCTGGGTGGCTCAGTTGGTTAAGCGACTGCCTTCGGCTCAGGTCATGATCCTGGAGTCCCGGAATCGAGTCCTGCATCGGGCTCCCTGCTCAGTGGGGCGTCCGCTTCTCCCTCTGACCCTCCTCCCTCCCGTGCTCTCTGTCTCTCATTCTCTCTCTCTCATATAACTAAATAAAATCTTAAAAAAAGAAAAAGAATGGTTATCATCGAAAAGACAAGAGTTAACAAGTATTGATGAGGATGCGGAGAAAAGGGAGCCCTTGTGCACATTGGTGAGGATGTTTATTTGGATATCACTATGGAAAACGGCATGGGAGTTTTTCAAAAACTTAAAAATACAACTACCATATGATCCAGCAGCCCCAGTTCTGAAGATAAATCCAAAGGAAATGAAATCCCTGTCTTGAAGAGGTATCTGCATTCCCATGTTCATTACAGCATTATTCACAATGGCCAAGATATGGAAACAACCTAAGTTTCTGCCAATGATAAATGAATAAAGAAGATGTGGTATATATATGATGGGGTTATAGTTTCATCCTTTAAATTCGGTTTTACTCTTACAGCTTATCGAAGTTTCTTAATAATAATATTGATATAATCATGAAATGTCAGTGTTTTTTGTTTTTTTTTTTTTAAGTTACTAACCATTCTGAGGAGTAACTCATTAAATGGTGAGCCCTTCTTGGACCCAAAGACAGTTTGGTCAGTGAAACCCCTAAAGGATTCTGAATGATCATTTTTAAAGTATTTAATATTTGAATAATTTCCATATTGTAGAATGTGTAGAATAGCACAAAGAAAATGGCAAAAATCACAAAATCCAAAGATAGCGCTACATTTTTGTTGTCATGTAATTGGAGGAAGCTCCTGAGGGCCATGTGTGCCTGGGTTAAGTGTGGTAGTGACTACATGGGGGCAGTGCTGCCACCTTGGGACTCTTCCAGCAACATCTTCCAGCAGTCTCTGGTGCAAGGCTTTACCAGCAACATTGTGATAGTCTCTCCAGGCCAAAGAGGGAAATTCCTTCGTGCTGCCCCTCTCTCAGACTTGTTTTCCAATCACCTTTTCCTAATTCTACTTTCCTTTTCTCCCTCCCCCTATTCCCTCCCTTCTTTCTTCCCTTTTCCCCCCAATCAAGGCTAAAGAAAGAAGAATTAATTATTAAGTCATTGAACCTTCCCTTCTTGGCATTATTTAAATTTGGGAAGTTCCCATAACACAGTATATACAGGTGTGTGTGTGTGCGCGCGTGTGCGTGAGAGAGAGAATTCATCTTGGGGAGTTTTAGGGAGAAACTACTGCTTTTGGTCAGAAGGACTGGGGAAAGAGTTCAGAAGATTGATGCTGCTTAAGTACAGATTTCTTAGTTCTGATACTTTGAAAAAAAATCATCCTCCATTGTGGCGAATTAAAATCCTACCCTCAAAGTGTTGTAATATAGAATACTTTAAAAAATAAAATACTTTTTAAAAATTGGGATAAGGGGTGAAGTTGTTATAGATAAGTTCAGAGAATGTACTATACATACTGTATACTATGATTACATATATTTAATTAGTATGTACAATCTGTGAGCTAATATGCTACACTTCTGTTGAACCTCTGGAGAGCGTCCTGCTCACTCTGAAGCCAGAGTCATGGCTTCTCTCCACCAACAATAAAATGTATGTTATAAGAATTCACAATTACATAGAGGAAAAGGGAAAATGCATTAGCACTGCACTGTTTCAAAAGGCAGAAAAGGCATTTGATCAGATGATTGATTCTTCTCTGTCATGAAAAGCTTTCTTATAGAAAAAAAAAATCTCACTATGTTTCTAACAGTAAAATGGCCGATTCTCATTTCCTACCTAATGAATTATTTACATACTCCACCCAAGGCCATTTATACTCAATCTACTGTTAGGCAGCGTTCCAGAAGACGGTGCCCTCATTTGTAAGAGAATCTCCTCTGAATTCAATATATTCTCTTCATTTAGTCTGTGAAAATGTTGGTGTGCTCAGCCTCAGACGTGAAGATCCATGTTGTGATACGTCTGTTCTAACATCACAGAGCAACGGGGCTAGTGAATTTTCCATTGATCAATGGAAATAGACAAAATAGATAAATCAGGACCAAGTAGGAAAGAGCCCACTGTATCTGATGTGACTGATACATGTGAGTGACTGATACAAAACTTAGAGCTGTTACTCTAAGGCATGGCTCAGCCCCTTATCCAGAAAGATCTACTCTTGCTTGAGTCCTGTTGCCATTTCCTGCTCGTCCAGGTGCAAACACTTCTTACTAGCGCATGTTCAGGGCAATTTGCAGGAGGTAGCAGCCTTTAAACAGAGGATGGTGCTTTAAATATCTTGGGAAATCTTCCCAGTGAGAAATTGGTTATTATTTTTAGGCTTTCTTCTTTCCAAAGGCATGTATTGACAATACGTAGCTCATTCATATATAGAGTAGCAAGTTTCCCCTCACGGAAAAGCCCTGTTTTTGCTCTACATGGCACGTAGGAAGAAAAATGTATCTCGAAGGCTCTGCAGACTCCTCCAGTACCCTGTTCTTTATTACAGAGATAGACTGGGAGCCTTACAGTTAGAGTAGTGGTGGCTCCTGGTCTTCAGCCAGAGGGCCCAGCGCAACAAGCGTAAATAGAAATGAAATGGAGACTAGCTGACTTTCAGCCTGCTGAAGATGCATTGTTTCTTATTTCATGTCACTGGCAGAGTTAATTTCCCCATTAACACATCAGCTGGAGTAATCATTTGTGATGACTTTCTTAATTTTACAGCAACATGTCACATCCAGTTATCAATCTGATACTCACTTTGAAATAAAATGCATCTTTATGTAGAGCATAGATGTGGTGATGAAAGTAGCAGAGAAGTGGGCAACAGCATGCAGGCTTTGGTGGATTAACACGTTGCAACAAGGAGTTCTAGGTGTGAGTCATTAAAATTTGTTACAAGTCATTCCTTTTCTTGAGTGGTAAAGTTGGCCACATTTTAATGTGGCTTGGAATGGCTGCAATCTCCTAAAAGAATTCATCTGCAAATTTAGCATCTTGTTGTTAAAAAAAAAAGACCTTTAAATTATTAATCCTGTGGCTTTATATCACTGAATGTTTTCCGAATTTTATTTTTTTTAAAGGAAGCTTTTTTTTTTAAGATTTTATTTATTTGACAGAGAGAGAGAGAGAGAGAGAGAGCACAAGCAGGGGGAGCAGCAGAGGGAGAAGCAGGCTCCTTGCCGAGCAGGGATCCCAGTGCGGGACTCGATCCCAGGACCCTGGGATCATGACCTGAGCCGAAGGCAGCCGCTTAACCAACTGAGCCACCCAGGCGCCCCTATTTTCCGAATTTTAATGATCCAAGTGCCATGACTATAAAGTTTTGCTCTTTATTATCGATAACTTGAAAAGTTACAAAATTCTTACTTTGGAGCTTCGTAGAATTTATAAGATATCCTTAGAGGTAAATTATTTTTTTTTCTTATTTTTAAGTTGTCATGCAATACAATTGAACATCTTTGTTATACAGTTCCAGGAATTTTACCACATGTGTAGAGTCATATAACTACCATCACAATCAAAATCAAAAACACTCATCACCACAGAAAACGCCTTCATGCAGCCAGTTGGAGTCAAACACTGCTTCACCCAAACCCCTGACAACCACTGATCTGTTCCCCATCCTTGTAGCTTTGCCTTTTTCTGAATGCCATATGTGATATATATATTTAGTTCCACATTCTATTATTATACATTATATATTATATATACTATATACTATATATATACTTTATATAAAAGGTTATATATTATATAATTATATATTTTATATATTGTACGATATGTACATATAATATATAACCCTTTAATATATAGTATATAGTAATACATAGTGTATAGTAATATATAGTATATAGTAATATATGGCATATAATGTATAATCATTATATAGAGAGAGAATTATACAATATACAACCTTTTGGGGCTGGCTTCTTTCACTCAGCACTTACCCAAGTTGTGTGCATCAGTAGTTCTTCCATTTTACTACTGAGTAGTAACTTATATGGATGGATATACCATACTTTATTCAGGGTCCTATCGATGGGCATTTGAATTGTTTCCTTTTTTTTTTTTTTTTGCTATAATAAATGAAGCTGCTGCAGTAGACAGACTAACACCATGGCCCCTAATGATTTGCACCCTCACCTAATCCATAGGCCTTGAGTGTGGGAGAGATTTATGAATATGATGAGGTATCAATTCTGTGATCGGGTTATCTTATATGGCACAGCTTACTCTAAGAAAACAAGATTACTCTTAGTGGATGTATTAGTCTGCTCAGCTTCCATAACAGAATACCACTGACTGGGTAGTTTAAACAACAGAAATTGACCGTTCTGGAGGCTAGAAATCCAAGATCAGCATGCCTCCGGGGTTGCTTTCTACTGGGGCATCTCTTCCTGCTTTGCACACCTTCTCACTGTGGTTTCCACACGTCCTTTTTCCTCTGAGTTATACTCTTCTGATGGCTCTTCCTCTTCTTATAAGGGCGCTAATTTTATTGGATTAAGACTCTGCTCTTATGAATCGTTTAACTATAATCACCTTCTTAGAGGCCTTATCTGCAAGTAAGTCACATTAGGATTTAGAGCTTCAACATATGAATTGTGGGGATGGGGGCACAATTCAGTTCATAACTGGGTGTGACCTAATCAATTGAACCCTTTAAAAGGAATGGGGCTCTTCCTGGTAAACAAGATTCAAAAAGTGAGAGGGATTTAATGTAAGGGAGATTCTCCATTGTTGTCTTTGAAGATGGAGGGGAGACACTGGCAAGGAATGTAGGCAGTCTCTAGGAGCTGAGAATGGCCACCAGCCAGCAAAGAAACAAGAGATTCAAGTCTTAAAACTGCGAGAATCTGAATTCTACCACAGTCTGATAAACTGAGATTATCCTGTGCCCTAGATAAGAACATAGCAGGACCAACATCTTGATTTTAGTTTCATGTGATTGTGAGCCCAGAACCCAGCCATACAGTGCCTGGACTTCTGACCAGCAGAACATGAGCTAATAAATGGATGGCATTTTAAGCTGTTAAGTTTATGGTAACTTGTTATACAGAAATGAAAAATTAATATATTTTGGTACCTGGAAATGATTCAGAGATCTATGTTTTTGCCAGTAATACTTTGTCTTGATTACTGTAGCTTTATACTATATCATAAATTGGGAGTCCTCTAGCTTTGTTCTTAATCTTCAGAATTGTTTTGTCTACTCTAGTCCTTTTGCCTTCTATAAATTTCAGAATCAGTTTGTGGATTTCTTTTTATAAGAGAAGCTTACCAAGATTTTTACTAGGATTGCATTAAATCTTTAGATCGTGTTAGAACAATGACATTTTGACTATATTAATATGGTTAATATTAATAAATTCTTCCTCGCTGATCAGCAAATATTCCTTATCTCCCTTTTTTTTCCATATATTCAATGACCATATATGACTTGGTCCGTTTCTGTGTTCTGTATTCTATTCTCTTGGTCTACTTTCTATCCAAGCACCAATCCCACACAATCTTAATCATCATAGCTTTATAATAGGCCTCAATATAATATAATCTATGAACATGGATTGTTTTTCTAATTATTTGTATCATCTTTAGTTTCTTTCATCACGTTTTACAGTTTTCCTGTACAGATCCTGTGCATATTTTGTTAGACTTGTACTCAAGAACTTCATTTTTTGGTGCTGCTACCGATTTCTTAATTTAAAAATGAAATTGTTTTATTGCTGGTATGTAAGAAAGAAACTGACTATTGTACACTGACCTTGTTTCTGAGACCTTGCTAAATTTGCTTATAGTTCCAAAAGTTGTGTTGTTTCATTTTATGTAAACAATCATGTCACTTGCAGATGAGATTTTTTTTTTATTTATTTCTAAATAGTACACTTTTATTTATTTTTCTTGCCTTATTGAACTAGCAATGGTTTATGGAACAATGTTGAATAGGAGTAGTGAGAAAGGATATCCATGTCTTGTTTCTAATTTTAGGTTTTTAATCCATGGATTCCAAATTAAGCCAACAATATTGTTGAGGAGTTCGTTCTTCCTGGCTGATCAGCAAATATTCCTTATCTCCCTTTTTTTTTCATGTATTCAATGACCATATATGACTTGGTCCGTTTCTGTGTTCTGTATTCTATTCTGTTGGTCTCCTTTCTATCCAAGCACCAATCCCACACATTCTTAATCATCATAGCTTTATAATAAGCCTCAATATCTAATCAGGCAATTTCTGCATCTTGTTCTTCTCTAGGAAAGTTTGGACTTTCTTAACAATATTTTCCCATATGAATTTTAGTTGATTTATCTATTTGGGTGCTCCCAGGTTGGCACCAAGACCCACTGGCTTCCCTGCACCTATGCCTGGGGACAGTGGAGCACGTTGGTGCCACCTGTTCTTCTTGCGACCCAGGGGATCCTCAGACCACATTGTTACTCCTGGGATTCTACCCCATTTTGCCACCTGAGTACCTTTAAGCCAGGCACATCCCCCATGGTAGCAGACTTCTAAAAGTTCAGATTTTGCACTCTGCTGCTTCTAACACTTGGTGGTAACCTCCGTAAGTAGGCTCCCTCCCTGCCTCCTTAGCCACAGCTATATCTCCTCCAAGTCAACTCTCCACACCTCCTACCTTCCACAAAGTGGTGGCTTTTCTACTCGTAGACTTGCAGTTTTGTTCTCTAAGACCTCCGATTGATTTCTTGGGTGCTCAGAATGATTGGATAACTATCTAGCTGTGTTCTAGGGATGAGACAAGCTTAGGGTCCCCCTACTCTTCTGCCATCTTAACTCTTTCCCCTCTCCATATAAATTTTAGAATCAACTTTTCACATTCCACAAAAATGCTTTTGGAACTTCGGGATTCCATTGACTCTATAAAACAATTTGGATGGAATTGATATATTGGCAGTATTGAATTTTTTAATTCACAAAAATGCAAATCTATTCATTTGTTGGTTTTCTTAAATTTCTTACCTTAAGGCTTTATTGTGAAGGTGAGGACTAGCAATGCAATGTTGAGTCACTGTGTAGAGCATCATCATTTCAAAAGTATCACTGTTCAGCAGATTAAAGAATTTCCTTTCTACTCCTAGGTTGCTAGCAGGATGTTTTTCTTCTGTTTTAATTTTATTGTGTAAAAAACACTTAACATGAGATCTACCCCTTAAGAAAAATTTAAGTATAGAATATTTCCCCCCCTGCATATATGTTAAATATTATCAAATGCTTTCCTTTATTAAAATGACTCTATGAATTTTCCATCTTACAACACTGTAGTAATTTATATCAGCTAACTTTCTAATGGTAAATTCACTTGCTCCATGTGTATTCTTTTTATATATTGCAGATTAAGGAAACTATTACCATGTCTATTTTTACATGTATGTTCATCAGTGGGATTGACCTATAAGTTGGCCTTCTTGTACTTTTCTCCTCAGGTTTCTGTATCAGGGGGCCGGTAGCCTGACACTGAGTTTGGAAGTGTTCCTTTTTTCTGTCCTTTGGAAAAGTGTGCGTTAAATTAGGGTCATTCCTTCCTGAATATGTGAGAGCATTAGTAGCTGTCTTCTGCTCATCCTCTAGGTAGCAGCTTTCCTTGCAGTTCCCGAGGGCAGGTGCTGTCTGAGCAGTTTTAACCCCAGTTTTCACTCAGCCTAACGGTGTAACCGTTGGTGGTACCAGATTTGTGAGGGGGAAGATTCCTATTAGTTTTCACCCTCTGGCAGGCCTGCACTTTGCTGTTTGGATCCCAAACCAAGATTTTGAAAACTCAAAGTCAGATTCAATAAATACCCTCAGGGCAAAATTGGCTTCCATACTTAATTATCTGGTTCTGGCCTTCACTTAAGTTTGGCCTGATCATTCTATCCTATTTTATCAGCTTGGCTATGTTTTTAAGGAGGTTACTTTTTATATTTCATCCGGCAGTTTGGGTTGTGTTTGGCAAGAGGCTCAGCCTGAACACCTGGCCAGCTCTGGTACCAAAATAGAAGTTAGATTTGCACTGAGATTTCCATGAACTTTGGTTAGTTTTTTCTTTCTAGAAGAGGAATTTGGTTTGGATTGAGAAGAATTTCAATTTGCTTCAGTCCCTCTTATATGTCCGCTATGGTGTTGGAATGTGGATGATACATTTATAAATACGATCTTCAGAAATTGCCATTCCAACAAATGTAACAAATATTAAGGACTAGCAAGAACTTTAGTTCTTTTGTATTACTTTTTTTAAGACTTGGTTTTTTTGGAGCAGTTTTAGGTTTATAGTAAAATTGAGAGGAAGGTAAATTGTGCAGAACATCCTCGCCAGCATTTGCTGGATCTGGGCCATTTTAATAGGTGTGTGGTGGGATCTCACTGTTGTTTTCATTTGTATTTCGCTAATGACATATGGTATGGAGCATCTTTTCATATACTTATTTGCGGCCTGTATATCTTTTTTGATGAGGTGTCTGTTAAGGTTTTTGGCCCATTTTTTAATTAGGTTGCTTGTTTTCTTATTGGTGAGTTTTAATAGGTCTTTGTAATTTCGGATAACAGTCTTTTTTTTTTAAGATTTTATTTATTTGTCAGAGAGAGAGAGAGAGTACACAAGCAGAGGGAGTGGCAAGCAGAGGGAGAAGCAAGCTCCCTGCTGAGCAAGGAGGCTGATGTGGGACTCGCTCCCAGGACCCTGAGATCACGACCTGAGTCGAAGGCAGATGCTTAACCGGCTGAGCCACCCAGGCGCCCCAAGGGGGTTATAGTCTTTAATCATATGTATCTTTTGCGAATATCTTTTTTTTTTTAAAGATTTTATTTATTTGACAGAGATAGCGAGAGCAGGAACACAAGTAGGGGGAGAGGGAGAGGGAGAAGGCTTCCCGCCTAGCAGGGAGCCCGATGTGGGGCTCAATCCCAGTACCCTGGGATCATGACCTGAGCCGAAGGCAGACGCTTAACAACTGAGCCACCCAGGCGCCCCTCTTTTGCAGATATCTTTTCCCAGTCTGTGGCTTCTCTTCTAAAGCTCTTGATACCGTCTTTGGCAGAGCAGAAGTTTTTGTTTTTTTCATTTTAGTGAAGTCCAGCTTATCAATTTTTATCACTTTTTAATTTAGACCTCACTTGTATTGCCATGCCTTCATTTCATTCTTCATAATTGATCCACTATGGGTAATTCCAATGTTACCTCCTGCTCTTGGGTGTAAGACTCAGACTAAAGTCTGGGATTCAAAGTCTAAAATCCAGATTTCTGATTCAAAGTGACTAGTCTGAATTGTGCTATCGTTATAGAAATAAACAATGGGATACCTTATAACCACGGAGAATGCAGGAGGATGTAAGGAGAAAATTCACAGCAACATTGTGCTGAACCATCAGGAGTGCCACAGTGTTCAGGCTGGTTTGAATCTTGGGTAATGAAGGTTTAGGAAGTGTGAATGTTTCCGGGTTAACTCCCTGGTAAAATGTACTCCCAACCCCGGTTTGTAGGAAGAAAGAGAGGTGGGCTGACTATAATGTAACTTTCAAGCTCCAGAACTGCAGGGAAAGTCCAAGGCGGTGGGATTTGGGGAAAAGCCAAAAAGTATTCCTTGTAAAAAGGGTCTTTCTATAGCTAATAAGCAAAGAGTTTAAAATATAAGTCTGTGTGGAACTTAAGCTGAGTCCCCATAGATTGATGAATTCTTACTGACAACTGGCAGAGCACATTCCTTTAAAGTTTCTCAAATTTTGTACCTTCAAAGAGGCCAGATTTTATAGTTTCCTACTGGTAAAATAAACTAGTCTGTATTGACTTGCAATAATCAGTCTTTTATAAGTTTTGGGGGCAGTGGAATGTTTATCTTTTCATTTCCTTACGATTCACTGTTGAGCACATGCAATTAATATAAATATTAGTCTCTAAAGATCTATCACATATCATTTATTTTTGGCAGCTGTTTATACAAAAAACTTTCAAAAGCTGATTAAGAAGTAGTTACATATTCTTATGGGGTCTTTTTCTGGCTTTGAGCTGATAAAAACATACATCTGTAAAGTTTAAAAGGATTTTTCTTGTATATCATCTTTATATTCAGCAAGGATTGGCAGCACAAACACACATATATGCAGTTTACCCAGCTAGCTAAAGTGAATGTCTTAGTATTTTTAAATGGGATGTCTTGTTGAAAGTCTGGCTCACACTTGAGAAAGTAAAAATCTAAAATTCGCAGAAACAAAGTTGAAGCAAGCCCACTTGACATCTGGAAACTTCACACATATGAAGAAAGGAGACATGTTCTTTGCTCAAAGGAGCTTTGGGCTTCAGCACTTACTAGGTGTAGGTAAATTGACCTTAGAGCAGGTGGAGGTCCACGTATTGGAGATCTAAGAGCGGAGTATTAAGAAAAAGTGAGGGAACATTTCTCTCTCTGTCTCTCTCTTGTTAAGATTTTACTTATTTATTTGAGAGAGCGCTCACGGGAGAGAGCACGAGCAGGTGGGAGGGGCAGAGGGAGAGGGAGAAGCGGGCTCCCCACTGAGCAGGAAGCCTGATGCGGGCTCGATCCCAGGATCCTGGGATCATGACCTGAGTCAAAAGCAGACACTTAACCAACTGAACCATCCAGGTACCCCAGAACAGTTTTCTTTATAGCACTCCTAAAATGGCACAATAAAAAAAAAAAAAAATGTAAACTAAGATTGATTAAAGCCCACTTCCTGAGCTTTTACTCTGTGTTAGGCAAATTTTCTACCTTAGTTCTAACCTTTAACACAACCAGGAAAAATAGGCATTATCATTACTCCCATTTTACAGAGAAACTGAGTCATAGACGGTTGTCCAAAGTTTTATACCTAGTCATGGTAAAACTAGAACCTGAAATTATTTCTGGCTCCAAATCTTGAATTATTTCTACTACACTGTCAGCTTAATATTTAATGATGTGCTCAAAGAAAAGGTGCCTAGTTTCACTTGACAGATATTTAAAATTGCACTGAGTCACACACTGAGAGTGACCCACCTTTAGTATAGTTTTACATCAGCTGTATTTCCAGTGATTCTTCCTTTTCTGATATCTATGCCTTTCAGTGTTGAAAATACTATGTGTAATTAAGTGCAGTTTAATCTTCTTTCTCACATAAATATTTAAAGTCTTAGATCCTACTTGATGTACTTTTCCCTGAGTCCTTTTCTTGCTCTCTTCTGAATACCCACAGTTAGAAATAAATGCCTCAAAATGCTAGAGCAGAGAAGAAATAAAATATTTGCAACTTCTCACTGCAGTCATTTTATCAACAGGCATAACATATATTTGATCTTTCTCTGTTCTACGGAAAGACAAGAAATGAGAGAGAAAAGAACTCTGAAAGAAAAGAGCGTAGAAAAGGGAAGCAAAAGATATCCAGACTAAATATAATGGCTTCCCCTTTGGACCTCTGTGCTCACTCATGGATGAGAGAATTTTGGCAGTCCTGGTGACGTGAGTTTACTATTATTTCCAAAATCTTTCAAATGTTATTTCTACCAAGGGGTAGAGATTTCTGGACTAGTGATTGTAAACAGACTTGATGACATAAGAGAATAGGCTTGATTAAGTGTGATAATGTATGTAAACATTCATGTTATCCAGTAAGGATCTAATTAACAAATATTCCTATTTCTTAATCTCCTTTATTTTTTAAAATTTATTTTCTCTAGAAGCTCTGATGTTGTACAGAAAGCATTGTCTGGGGTGTTAGATAAATTTGTTCTCACAACCTGATTCTACCTCCCCATAGCTATATGATACAGGGCAGGGTACTTGTCCAAGCCGCAGTTTCTTCATCTGAAAAATGAATTCACGGGGTTATTATGAGGCCTACACAGGACACTGTATTTAGGGAAAATGCGTGCTAAAATGTCTGTGATGGGATTCAGTGCGACACCTGTCAATTGGAAAATAGATTTCCAAGACACTAATTTACATTAAACGGTTTATGTAGGTCTCCATGAGGTTGCAGGAAAGATTCAGGATTTCATGAGAGACCCTGAACCAGCCAGGACTACCCAGCTAAGCCACTCTCAAATTCCTGACTCACAGACACTGTGAGATAATGAATGTTTGTTGCTTTAAGTCACTTGATTGTGGGATAATTTGTTATACAGCAGTATATAGCTGATACAAATCTCTTAAAGGCTATACGTAATGTTTCTGAAGGTAATTGACTACAATTTGCGGATATGTTAGTTTTCAGTGAAAGCATGAAAGGACAAGATAGTTAAATGATGGAGGTGTGAGGAATGGGATGATAATTTGAGAATATAGACAAGACCATTTTCAAAGATCTAGATTAAATCTCTTGCTGTTGTTTATGTGTTGTATTTCAGTAGTCAGAGACAGCTAGGAACACACCTGTAGTCAAAGTCAGGTTTATTTAGTAGACTGCAGCAAATGAGAACATACCCACATGGAATCTCAGTAATGGGGATTTAAGAGGGGCTGTTTATAGGTTTGGGCTTGTGCTTCATATTCCCAAGGGAGAGTATGGACTCTTGTTCTGGATTGGATCTTGTCAAGAAGAAGGAACAGTTGAGCCATTAGATTCTCAGCAATCTTCTTGTTCACCGGGTACGATAATAATGCTGGCCTGGGAACATCATTGATAAGAAAGCAAAAATCACTCAGAAAAAGGGGTCATTAGTCTTATTTTCAGCTGTAATGTGGCCTTGTGATAAATACTGTTCGCATGACCTTGTCCATGTCTCACTGGAAACTGCTTTACCCATAAGGCTGGTTTTCACTTTCTCAAGAATACATTGTGACATAACCATGAGAAGTTTTAAGAGCCAATATAGGTCACCTGGGTCAGGGCACGCTTTTACCTGACTTCTCATCAGTTGACAAATAATTGAAATAGTAAAGCAAGACAAGACCTTCAAAGTCGTTATTTTATGAATGGGGAGCCTGGAGCTTAGGGAAATGGTGATTAGCTCAGGATCACCAAGGTAGTTCATGCCAGAGGGAGGGTTAGAACCTAGATCTCTGACCCTGAGCCCAGGACCCCTTCACATGAAACCAGGACCCTTTACAGGAAACCATTCCACCCTTGTACCCACAGTGACTGGAGCATCAGGGCCAGGAGTGAAGTGTTTGCAAATGATTTATTACTGATCTGAAGTGTTGCTCTAATACCCATTTACACACTGTAGAAATGACAAACATACAGTTAAAATGATCCCTTGACTTCTCTTCGGTCCCCTCTCTCATCCCTACCTCTGTAGAACTTTATTATGAATTCATTCTATATGGGTATACATGTGCATTTGACTGTTCTACAAAGGTAATAATGTAGTAGTACATAATTGTTCTGCAGTTTTCTTTTCCCCTAATTAATGATACATCTAAGAGATTGTTCTCTATCAGTATGCATAAAGTCTGGAAACTCAGAATGATTTTATTAATTTACGGAGTGAGAGTGTCCTTGATTATAGTCTATATGCTTTTCTACATCTCCAGACTTGATGTACACTCTCTAGATTTACCTTTCTTTCTTACATTAAAAAGTAGCTAGCTAGCTAACCATTTAACTAAAACGCATGTATTTTCATTCAAAAATTATCTTGAGTAGTGAAGGTATTGAGATACAGAATCATTGTGCTAGGTATCGTTTATGAGAATTTGTAGGCTATTTTTCCCATGGGTCATGAGAAATATGAGGAAAAAAAGATGTAGTTTGGATACTGCTTGTCTTTGTTTGGGTTGCTATAACAAAATACCACAGACTGGGTAGCTCATAAACAACAAATTTATTTCTCACGGTTCCAAAGGCTGGGAAGTACAAGATCAAGGTGCCAGCGTGGCTGGGTGAGGGCCCTCTTCCAGGCTGCAGACTCCTGGTTGTATCCTCAACGTGGTGGAACGGGCCTGGGCCCTTGGTGGGGTCTCTTTCATAAGCACTAATCCCATTCACAAGGGCTCCACCCTCACGGCCTAATTACCTCACAAAGGCCCCACTTCCTAATACCATCCTGTGGGACATTGGGATTTCAACATCGGACTCAACATTCAGACCACAGCACTGCTATATTACGTCTTTCTGCCTTGTATAACTTATCTCTGCATTTCCAGTTCTTCATCTTCAAGGTGCAGCTCACAAAATTCTGCTGATTATAAAGAAATATGATGATAAAATATCAAGTAGCAGATTGAGAAAGATACATAAAACATGATATCCTAGTCTTAATTTCCAAAGGCTTAAATGTTCCAGTATTGAAGACAGGACCGGTGAGGGCTTTTCCATTTGTCACTTGAGAGCTTGTTATATCATTGCTGTGCCGGGTTTGAGGGAAACAGTTTCTTAACCTGATCCATCCTACCATGGAATTGTTTCACAGCCCTCCAGGCCTATTTTATTTTATTTACATTCCTTTTCTGAACCTGGAAACAAGAGTAAAGCCTGCACAACCAAGTTATCTTTGGAATCTAGCTTTATGTCTCTATCTCATTTTTCTTGTAATTAATCCAAAATAGTTTGTCCTTCCATATGTCTCTTCTCATTCTTCCAGGATGAGGGTTTCATAGAAAGAAATTCTGTATATGGTTTTGTGGAATTAGTTCCCTCATGGAATTCTAATACTTCTTTATTTGCACCCGTATTTGGCTCTACGTTATGCTTCATTATAAAGCAATTAAACTTTAAAATGGGTAAAATACAGAAGTAGGTAGCGTAGTCTTCATTTAATTCAGGGTGTTTTAATGGCACTTTAACATGGGCAATTCACAGTGACCACAATATGTGTTAAGTAAAAAAAATTGAAGTAGGAAGTTTTTGGTAAATAGAACAAATGAACTTCTAATCACAGCTACTTTTAATGTGTTCACTGGTCTATAGAACTGTAACATGGCAACTGTGATCGGAAACCTGCTCTATTAAGAACAGTAAATTAAGGGTATTAAATTAGTTTCTCTTGGTTACCAAGATTAAGATAAAAAGTCAAAAGTGCAAACTGCTCATATAGCTTTTTAATTAAACTGTCTATGATTATTGTGTGTCATAAAATGGCACGTGACAGGCTTTAATTTGCCCATGCCACTTTATGTAAAAGAAATTGCCATTGTATTTGCTTTCACTCTATTCTTTCTAATCTCTGTTCTCTGTTCCACATTTTTAAAGGGGTGTGTTCTAGAGTAGCAGGCAGGTCACTGAATGTTCGGTTTTAAAGGCTGCGTGTCCATGCAAAAGTAGTCTATCTACCCTGAATGACCATCAGTCGCTCATAAACAGACCAGTAACTAACTGGTGGGCACCAAGCAATGTGACTGAGTCCACTCACTTCTCATAGAAGTAAAATGCATTGATTACGTTGAAATCATGATCTGACATATTGTAGACTAAGATAGAGTTAATCGCTGACTGAAGTTTAGAGACACGTCAGAGCTTCGATCATGGTTTCTCAATCTCAGCACCATTGATATTTGGGGCCAGGTCACTTTTTGTCGTAGGGGGCTCTCCAAAGCATTGTAGGTTGTCTTGCAGCCTCCCTGGCTTCTATCCACTAGAATCACCGACTGCACTCTTCCTCAGTTGTGACAACCTGTAAAGTTTTGAGATTTTTCTCAAATGCCTTCGAGAGGACATAATTGCCTCCTTTGAGATCCACTAGCCTATAGAATATCTGATCCCATACACTCATTTAGCAAAAGAGAAAACTGAAAGTCGGGTAGATACAAGTACTTGGCAGAGATCACTAAAAGAATTATGCAAATATTCTATTAATATTCTAACTGAATAATAATTTAACAGTATTACTTCCAATTCCAGTTTCATAGTATAGTTTATAAAGCTCACATAATAAGCATATTCACTTGATTTGGGGCTTACTATCTTAAGACTGTGAATTTGAAGTAAATATATCTCACAGTGTGGGTTGCATAGGTCACGTTCTCCCAGATAAATCAAGGTTGCTGATGCAAGTATTTTATTAAGGATTTGCTTCCAGGAGAAACTATTAAGGGCGTGAAGGAGGCAGGACAGAAAAGGGGAAGAATCCAAGTAAGTGTATCATTTCAGGTGAGATCTCAGATTTAACTTCATCCTTCAGGGAGCTCAGGAGCATAAAGTACACCTCATAAGTGTTTTGGCTTTGAGGCAAAGGAGCTGTTCTGTCGTTGGCTATGGACCATTCTGGGATTGGATGTGGGAATGTGAAATTCCTATTCCAGTTCCCATTCTCTGTCCTGGGAAGGAAGCCATGGATTATCTGGGGATTTAGAGGGGCTGGAAGGAATTTAAAATTGCTAGACATTTCTGACTGTCTGTGTGAGCAAGCCAACTCTGATGCCCAGGGGTCATCCTCCGAGGGTTAAATGTGTGACACCTCAGCAGCAAAGGGATGCACAGAGTCGGTAAGAGCCATCTAAGGATATATGGGCGGGGCACTAGCAGAGTCTACTCCAGTGATATTGTGGAAAAAACAGGGACTGGAGAGACAGAGAAATGTGCATTCGAGTTCTGGCCTTGCTACTTACTGCATGACCGTGGGTAAATTATTTGAATTTATAGACCTACAGTTTCTTGGAAGTTTAAGGCAGTAACACCTAACCCATCTTGTGTGAGGTTGTGAGAATTACAATATGTAATAAATGCAGGAGGGAGATCATATAATGAGATTGTTACTGTGCTTTTTAATTCCTGACGAAGTATATCTTCCCATTTGTTTAAGTCTTTTAAAATTTCCCTCATTAAGGTTACAAAATTTCTTTGTGAAGGTCATATACACGTTGTGTTAAATGCATTCCAAGGTACTCAGCATTTTTAATTCTCTTGCAGGTCGTATGTCTTATTTTTACATTTCAGCTTTTTGTCCTAATAGGTAGAAATACAATTGATTTTGTTACAAAGAATTAATAACCAGAAAAGTCTTATTTCTCATATATTTTCCTTAGCTTATGTTGGATTATTCACATACAATTGTATCATTTATGAGTGATGACAATTTTATTTCGTCCTGTATAATTTCAATATATTTTGTTTATACTATCTGCCTTATTGCAGAGGTGAGGATCTGCGATATAGTGTTGAATTGCCATGTACAGCATCATTATCTCAAATGAAAATCTTTCAGAATTTCACCACTGACTGATCATCTTTAGTAGGTTAAAGAACTCCTTTCTGTTACTAGGCTGCCAAGAGGATTTTTCCTTTTTTTCAAAATTCTGAATGTATGTTCAAGTTTATCAAGCGCTGTTTTTCATTAAATCAACTATATGAATTTTCTCTCTTACCAGAAAGCGGTAATTCACATTAACTGACTTTCTAAAGATGAGTTAAATTGCTCCAAGTATATTATTCTTTTTATATGTTGCAGATTAAGTAAATTTTTATCATGTCTAGGATTTTTGCATCCACGTTCATGAGTGACATTGACCTATAAGTTGGCTCTTTTACTTTCCTCCTCACGTTTCTGTATCAGTGTGGGGGAGATTAGAATCATTTGTTCTTGGACATGTTCGAGCACTAGAAGCCATCTCTTGTTCATCATCCAGGCAGGGTTTCTTGCAATTCTTGAGGATGGGTACAATGTGGGCAAGTTGACTTCCAGTTTTCCCTTACGTAGGGCTGCAAGATTTAGCAACTAAAAATGCAGGGCACCTAGTTAAATTGGAATTATTTTATTCATCTTTATTACTTTGCTAGGGCAATCGTAACAAAGTACCACAATCTGGACTGCTTAAACAACGGAAATTTATTTTCTTACAATTCCAGAGGCTAGAAGTCTAAGATCAAGGTATCAGCAAGGGTTGGTTTCTTCTTAGGCCTCTCTCTTTGGTTTGTAGATGGCATTCCTTTCCCTGTGTCTTCAGTCGTCTTCCCTCTGTGTATTGGTATCCTAATCTCTTCTTCTTATTAGGACACCTGTTAAAGTGAATCAGGGCCCGCTCTAATGATTTCACTTTAACTTAATTGTCTCGTTAAAGACCCTTTCTCCAGGGGCACCTGGGTGGCTCAGATGGCTAAGCATCTGCCTTCAGCTTGGGCCATGATCCCGGGGTCCTGGGATCGCGGCCCACGTCGGGCTCCCTGCTCTGTGCAGAGCCTGCTTCTCCCTCTCCCTCTGCCATTCCCTCCACTTGTGCTCTCTGGCTCTGTCTATTTCTCTGTCAAATAAATAAATAAAATCTTAAAAAAAAAAAAAAGACCCTTTCTCCAAATACAGTTGTATTCTGAGGTACTGGGGTTAGGACTTCGACATAGAAATTTTGAGGAAACACCAAAATTAGATAGCTCTTTCTTCAGCTACAGTCCCCTGATGATTTATCTCTAACAGTTTCTCATTTTATGGAATTTGCTTATAAAATTCTTTGCAGTCTCAGTCTGTCTTCCGTTTATATTAGAGCATAACTTACAGTGGTCACCTTTTACTTATTTCATTATTTTGTCCTTTGAAAATTAATTAATGAGAACATATGCTCAGTACTAACATTATGAGTTGGTATACTAAACATGTATTGGCATGGTTAATAATTCTGGGAACTGCTCTTCAAATTGCCTTTATAGAATCATGTAACACCATCTTTCATGACATCTTTCACTTTTCCATTCTTCAGGATTATGTTATATCTAGTAACTTGAAAAAAAAAAAAAAAAGTCATCCCCCAGAGGTGCCTGGGTGGCTCAGTCAGTTAAGCGTCTGCCTTCGGCTCGGGTCATGATCCCGGGGTCCTGGGATCGAGCCCCGCATCGGGCTCCCCGCTCAGCGGGGAGTCTGCTTCTCCCTCTCCCTTTGCTGCTCCCCTCTGCTCCTGCTCGTGCTCTCTCTCAAAAAATAAATACAGTCTTTTGAAAAAAAGGTCATCCCTGACAAAAAAGAGCATTGTTAACAAATGTTATTCTCTTCTTGTTCTCTTGCTGGAATAATATTCAGGAATATCCATGTTACTAAATCAAATTTTTCATGTGATGAAATCCATTCCAAATTATAATCTTGACAAATTCCATAGTAATTAACCACTTCAAGTCAGATTTTCTTTTCCTGTTCATAAGTAATGTTGTTCATTTTAAGCCTTGACAAATAACGGGGAACAGTTTTCATCAATTCTTTCTCTAATGCATCCAACAAATTCCTTTAATCAATGGAGTACTTTAATAATACTGTTTGCTCTTTCAGTGCACATAATCCTCTTGCTAGAGGAATATAGAAAACTATGAGCAAGAAATAAGCTGACTTTGCTGAGGGGCTTATTTAAAAAAAAGTCAACAAGAGTTTTGGGGGGGCCTTTTCTTCAAAATTAAAATATGGCATCAGTGCTTCAAATAAACTGAAGATTCTTTCAGCTGTGTTAAAGAGAGCCAATGGATTTTTGAATGAGAATAGAGGACTTCTGAATGCTAGCAAAAACCCCCAAATTCTTGGTGATTTAATAACTTTTTCAAAGAATATAAATGTTGAAATAATTCTATAACTATTCCTTCAATTTCTTTTTAAAAGAATTTATTTATTGATTGATTGATTGATTGATTGATTTAGAGAGCTCAAGCAGGGGAAAGGGCAGAGGGACAAAGAGAAAGAATCTCAAGCAGACTCCATGCTTACTGCAGGACCCACATGGGGCTCGATCTCATGACCGCAAGATCATGACCTGAGCCAAAATCAAGACTCGGTTGCTTAACCAACTGAGCCACCCAGGCACCCCCCTTCAATTTCAATAAAAAGGACATCAGATGCTGTTTGAGTAGCATTATGCAGAAAATAGGCAGTACAACAAACATGTACCATAGAATCATGCATGTTTTTCATTAACTTTAAGCACTTTAATTAACTCCTAAGTTTAAAGGAAAAAAAAAAAAGGAAGTCTCTGCAAAAAATTGCTGTTTTTTCTGAAGTCACATTTTCAAATGACTTTATTCACAGTAATGGCCTTATAAGGAAGCCTTTTTTCATGAGAAAACTTTCACAAGCCTAGGGAAAATGTATTCTGTAATTGTCATCACATGCATCTGTGACTATGCTGTAGAAAGAGTGAGGCATTTCGATCTTTGATAATCTCTGTAATTGTAAATGGAGCTATTTTATTTTTTATTATTGCAGTAGATTCTGTCCTAGCACCTGGAAATTTGTTTCCAACTTGGGGTGAAAGATTGATGATGATATACAGCGTAGAAGGCCATTACAACTTCTGTAATTAGTCTTTTGAATCTGAATGTCTCTTTGAAAAAATACATTATTTTTTTTTTCACTGTCTTTGGTACCAGTCAAGGTAATCCTGCATCTCCCGTGCTCAGCTCTTAGCGTATACCGGTTTATATCTGGCTTTCCATCATTTTCTATATTGAATGAAGAGTTGCATAATACACAAAAGCTTTGAAGGGATTTATTCCTTATTTAATAAATGTCCACCATTCATAAATTTGCCACAACATTTACACTTGTGTTGGGCATTTTGAGGTTCCAACATACACAAAAACAGATATAAACAACCATTTCAAGAACTGAAAAGATTGAATTTGCACCTCTCCCGGCCACGTCAGTCAGTGTGCCTGTCACGAACAAGTCCACAAACAGGGGTTGAATGAATGGTCGAAAGGGTTGTGAACTTGTGACCTAAGAACAACTGGAACTCACTGATCCAAAAAAGGCGAACTCCGCGTTTGGCTGAAGGGAGAACTGTACTTGTAAGGCGCCGTCTGTCTGAACAAAGTCACAGGTGACCTCTATGAGGTTTGGCTATGTTGGGGATTCAAGGATTGGCTGACATTCAGGAGCAGAGTGTTTAGGGACCTACAGACATTGAGGGGTGTTCCTGTGGTCGCGAGAGTAAGGCTGCAACCGATTGGCCGACTTTCAGAAATAGGGCCCCTGATTGGATGCCGTCCGGAATGTGAGGCTGTCGCTGATTGGCTGACTTTCAGGGTGGGCGTATCACTGATTGGCTGAGTTTCAGAAGCCTGGAACTGTCATTGACTTGTCTTGCAGAAGCTTAGTTACTGGAGTAGGGGCAGTCATGGACAGTGTTATACCTGTCGGAAGTTACATGTAGTTAATGGTGGTTACTTGTTCACGACTATGGGACTATGGCCAAAAATTATTGAATTATTTTCTTTCTTTAATACTAAATCCCCTCCTTTTGATCTTCCATCAGCCAAACCTCTGGAGAGACCAGATCTTTATTTGTGGAGGTATGATTTTCAGCTAGTGTTGCCTTAACGGATTTAATTGCCAGTTACTGTGGTTGAAAAATAGTTCTAACTCCTAAATTTTTATAACTTATTGAAAACCGAACACAGGACATTTAGGGTGTCCTGATAAAGTCACTGTAGAATGGAGGACAAAATGACAAAGACGACATGTTCTATGTGTTCAAGCTGGCTGTCTCAGCCCTAGATGAAGCCCATGTCTGAGGCAGGGTCATGTAGCACTCAGCTTCTCTGGCAGTGCTCGGAGGGCACCCCAGAGTTCTGTGGATGTCAGGGCTCACTGCCCTCCAGAGGGAAGAAGGAGCTGAGTGGACCGGACTCGGCTTACAGTCCCCATTTTACGCAGACTGCTCAGCCTTCCTTATGTTCATGGATCAGATTTCTGGGGAAAGCTGCAGCTGGGATAAGGAGTCACATGTCTACATAATTTTGACAATCACTGTCCCCCAATTAGATAAAGAATGTGTCATGAAGTTTGCACCTCCAGGGACCTGGATGCAAGATTACCTCGAGCTCCTTGCTCAGTATGTCATGAGAAACTGGAGTTACTTGCAGAGTTGCCAACTGTCCAGAGCAGACACATTAGTTAGGGCAGGTAAGTGTCTGTGTATTGTGGGTATAAGCTCAGCCTTGAACAAAGGCTGTCAAGAGTAGGGTCCTGAAAGGGACCCAGGAGAGCAGATTTGAGGTTGACAAGTCATGATCTACAGCTTCACGTATACTCTTAGCCGCAAATACACAGGCGTAGGCAATGCGAAGACAAAGGCACAGATACATGCTTAGAAAAGAGAGCCAAAGGACATAGGAAAGCTTTCTCTAAGTAGTAGATTTATGGGGGAGGACTTTCTCCTTTTAAATTCTTCCCTGGATTAAGTTTTGTGTAATTTTGGTTTCCAGTAGTGTTGGCAGAGGAGGAGACAGAATATAGGCCACGATATGCACAACACTTGACTTTCCTCCCCCTCTATGGCCTCGCATGACTTCTGATGCAACCAAACCTACTTTGCAGCCTGGGACCCTCTCCTGATAGCCATACTCATGTTTTCTTCTGCTCACTGGACATCTCCACCTGGACAGCTGGCAAAACCTTACCATCTACCTGGCCCACACTGACTTATCCACCACTGCCTTCGTCATCTCTACCTCTAACTGAAATCCCCACCAGAAGTTCCTCCTCAAAATTTATCCTCAATCTCAGCTAAGAACAAGTTCTACCTAGTAAGCCAACCTTTAGAACTTAGAGTCCTTATAGACTCCGCCTACCCTTTCACATAGTCCTTAACATCCTAAAAGTGAAGTCTGTCTGTCTCCTTACCATCCTTGCATCCACAGCCTGAGTAGGTGCCTTGCTAGTTCTTTTTGTTTTGTTTACTCAGTGTTTGCCCTCAGCATATATTCAGTAAGTACTTGCTAGATGAATGAATGAATGAATGAATGAATGAATGAATGAATCAGTCAGTTAATCAAAATACCAGAGGTAACATTCACTGATTCAGAATAATCCCTGTTAGGGCCTCTGGCTGCCGTGGAAGAAACCCAAAGTGTTACAACTGCTCCCTGAACTTGGGAATTCCCATGTCCTCATGGTACTCCTGACCTGTCTCCTCTGTGTGTCATCATTCACTAGCCCCACCCATTCATGTAGCCTCAACCTCAGTGGAGTGGTCCACCATATACAAGGTAGGAAATAGCTGTCTTCAGGAGACATAAAGATAGGTCCCAGCCCAGGTACATTGACAAGGATATACTAGAACCCCCAGGGTCATCAGGAAATGTTGCTCTACTAGAATCCATCAATAACTCACTAGATGATGCAGAGGAAACAGCTATACCCTGCCTGACAATATGTAGAGAGGATTTGAAGGTAGAGCGGGTGGGATGTCTGATAAGTTTTGGGCTCTTTCATCTGTAGACCTGCCCACGTAGATCACTTGACAACTTCCAGCTGGTAAAAGTAAGTCAGAAATTTTCCATGCCTATTTATGTAAGTGTCCTCACATGCCCCCCCCCCCATCCGCCACCTTCCCTTATGGTCACTTCTCCACATGATGCTGAACTTTCAGATCCGCAATTACCAGCCTGCTCTGTGCTCTTTGGACTTGGTTTTGCCTGTGGTCTTTCTTATGGACTCTGGAAATTGCTCTCCCCTGCCATCCTCCTCATGCCTCTCACCTCCACATGTCCAGCATGTCCTGTCTGGCTCAAATCTCTGGCACCTGGTTGTTCTGACCACATCCTTGCTTCTCAACATAAAAGGAAAATATCTTGTTGACATCAGAATTTCAAGGCTTGTTCAGAGGAATCCTGTGACTCAGAACATTGCTGCAGAAATGTATCTTTATATGGTCAAGAGATTAAGTTCATTTTCTGCTCAACTTGATTAGAAAAAAGGGAAATACAAATTAACATAACTGTGAGACATTATTTTTTCATAAGTTTGACCAAAAGTTAAAGGATTTAAAAAACAAAATAAGAGAGTGTAGGGTATTTACATACATCAATTTATGAAATATTAATGGGTAGATATGTGGGATGGTATTTTGGCAATATTTACAAAAATGTGCAATTTTCATACCCTCTCCACTTTACCCCAATTTCGGTTTGTTATGTCTTTCCTATGCACATTTGCCCAAGAACTAATGTCTAAAGATGTTGATTCAGTTCTGTTAAGCATAGAAACTAATGGGAACTACTTATGCGTCCATCAGGAGGAAAATAGTTAAATTAATTATGGAACATACATACTTCAGAATCCTAGGGAGTAGTTAAAATAATGAGGTGGATTTATATGTGTTGTCATGGAATGATGCTGCTTTCGTTTTATTAAGTGACAAAGGCAAATGGGAGAACAGTATGTATGTTGCTACCCAGTCTGTTAAAAAAAAATCACAGTATATTTTTATAGCGCATCTATGTATTAAAAAGCTTAAAATTACCTTTAAAATAATAGGCACCATATATTTTTTATTGTAGTTACCTCTGAGGAGAAAGTGGAGTTTTAGAGGAACATGGTAAAGGGAAGGGATAGATTTATGTATGTTGTTAGAAATACTTGCAACGAGAGAATATATGCGCTATTATTAGCTTTGTCATTAAAAATTTTAAATAAGCTTAACAACATAAATGGTACCTGTTTATTAGCTACATAAAATAACTGCTAGCTGATGCAAAACATAAAACATAAAATCTGAATGACTTAAAGGTTTATTTCTTGTGCACATAAAATTTGATGTGCATCTTTGCTCACTGGTGACTCAGATGTAGGCTGCTTCCATCTTGTAGTTCCGTGTCTCGACACGAGCTCTCCATCTTTCTACTGAATGCAAGAAAGAAAGTGGAGGTAGCATCCTGGATCTCAAATGAGTTGGCCCAGAAATGACAAATACTTCTTCTGGCAAGAGTAGTCACATGATCCTTTTTTTTTTTTTTTTAAGATTTTATTTATTTGTCAGAGAGAGAGCCAAGAGCACAAGAAGGGGGAGCGGCAGGCAGAGGGAGAAGCAGGCTCCCCGCGGAGCAGGGAGCCCGATGCGGGGCTCAATCCCAGGACCCCGGGATCATGACCTGAGCCGAAGGCAGCCGCTTAATTGAGCTAGCCAGGCGTCCCTGCCTGACCCTTCTTAATTGCAAGTGGACTGGGAATGTAGCTTTCCTGTGAACCCAGGGAAAAGCCAAGAAAGGATGTGCATGAGCACTTGCAGTCCCTTCCTTGGTTATAAAGAGCAACTGTTACGGTTTGTTGGGACAATAACCCTCTTTGTTTCCTGGAGTAGTTTCTGTGAAGCCTGTTCTTCGCCTTGCAGCTGGCCACCTTTTTTGAGCATGCTTTCAAGTACAGGATCACATCTGATTTTTAAAAGAACCCTGTAAATCCCTACCGGAAAGGTTCACCCATCTTCAGTCAGTAACACAAA
Source organism: Eumetopias jubatus (assembly GCF_037043125.1). NCBI lineage: Eukaryota > Metazoa > Chordata > Mammalia > Carnivora > Otariidae > Eumetopias > Eumetopias jubatus. Next base: position 96,870,242 of record NW_028274817.1, read on the forward strand.
CTTGCAAAAACCTCTATAATTTCAGTAGGTGAGGAATTACCTCGTTCTTTTTGCTGCATGGTCAGTATCTTAACTTGAGAGCGTCTGCTGGATCCCACCGGACTGAATGTGCCTGAACATCTGTACAGTGCTCCTAGGCACCGTGAAAACAAGGACTTTGTTCTGCGGAAAGTACACAAGCTAGAGATAACATAAGGATGGCGAACTATTTTTTTTTTCTTTTTTAATCAGTATAGCACATTAGGCCAAGGAACCAATTCTTGGAATCTCCATTCTTCCTGCTTCCAGGACTTCCAGGGTTATAGGAATTCAGACTTGGGATTTATAGATGTTTGCTTGCACAGGGATTTCCATGGTCTTGCCCCCTCTATCTCTTAAGAGTGAGGCTTTGGTTTCTGACCACCTAGGTATGCTTACTCATTGGTATCTTTTCAGTGGCTAGTCCCAAATAGGCCATCCCATTAAAATCCTACTACAAATATCAAGGTGGTTTCAAAATCTTCTCTTAGTTCACGTTTACATCCCAAGAACCAGTATGTTCTGTGCCTACTTAGACTCCACTCACAAGCCCACTTGTAAAACACTTGGAGAGTATGGTGAAGAAGCCCATCAGGGAAGGACCATGTACCTAAACTTGACTCTTTAAAGAGAAACAGTTGGCAGCAACTGGGTGGCTCAGTCAGTTATGCATCTGACTCTTGGTTTTAGCTCAGGTCATGATCGCAGGTCGTGAGATCGAGCCCTGCATCGGGGCTCCGTGCTCAGCACACAGTCTGATTGAGATTCTTTCCCACCCCCTCCTCTGCTCCTCCCACGCCACCCCCCCACACTCTTTCTGTGTCTCTCTAATAAACAAATAAATAAATAAAATCTTTTAAGAGAAGGGGTTGTAGCAGAGGGATCCCATGGTGAAAGTCAGCCAGGAGATGCCTGCAGAAAATGGAATCCTCTGAGTCAGGGGGAGTGCAGGTGGTCCTGGACTGTCTGTTCCACTGGAAGCAGGGGACAGTGTCCAGAGGAAGATGCGGTGAAGGGCTGGACAGCAGGTCAGCTTCCAGAGTGGACAGGAGGGTGATGGGGGAAGACTCAGGGGAAGGGCATCGTAATGTGGGAAAGTGTTGGGACTGCACACCTGTGTCAGTTACTGAGCAGAGGCAGCTCTCGAGGCGCCCTGGGGTGAGGCAGCAGCACTCTGGGTAAATGGACCCCACAGAGAATGCCCAAATTGTGTGTGATTCGCATTTTCACATTCCTTCACTATATCTATTCATTTTTCCTACTTTGGCTACAAGGTCCTTCGTCTTACCTCCTGAGAAGCATTATAGAGTAAGAAGAGAAATGAGTTAACAGAAGGTTGTCCCCAGGGGGGCACCTGGGTGGCTCAGTTGGTTGAGCATCTGCCTTAGGCCCAGGTCATGATCCAGGGTCCTGGGATCGAGCCCCGGGTCGGGCTCCCTGCTCAGCGGCAAGTCTGCTTCTCCCTCTCCCTTTACCTGCCCCTCCCCTTGCTTGTGCACTGGCACACTCGTGCTCTCTCTCTCTGTGAAATAAAATCTTAAAAAAAAAAAAAAAAAAAAAAGGTTGTCCCCAGGTTGGAAGGAGTAGGAAGCATAGCATGGGCTCTGGAAGAATTCAAACAGGAGGTCTAGTCCCAACTCTGTCACATACTAGGCTTGTGATTTGTGAACATTCATAAACTTTCTAAGCCTCACTTTCTTCGTCTTGAAATGGGCTTGATCAGCCTTGTCTTGTATGCATGACCATTAGAATGTATGTGTTGTATGTCAAGCCCCTGGCACGGTGCATGGTGTGTGTGGGGTCTTTGATGATCGGCAATTACTACTATGATGATTTTGACCCCATACATTAGTGCCTTCCTCTCTGGGATTTGTTAACCCAGGAGACGGCAGAGAATACTCAGTGTTCTAGGACACGGCACACCAAACCAGCCCAAATGGCTGCTTAACAAGAAAACCTTAGTAAATCTTCCCCAGTAGAGGATATATTATTTAACGTGGGTTTGGGGGAGTAGTTCTCAACTGAACACAACTCCACACTCCTAGAATTTGTGTCAAGGACCAACTCGTTCCTTCCCTCCCAGCTGCCCCTCCAATAATCCATCTCTCTTTTCATTCACTTACCTCCTCGAAAAATCTAGGCCTTGCTTAGAGTTTGCCAAAGTGTATTGAACATAACCCATTTAATGAATGGTATAGGCTCTGGATCTCTGAGCCCAGGGCAGAGTGCCAGCCCAGTGGCTTTGGGGTATCTCACCTCAAGGAAATGTCACCCTTATTTCTCACAAACTCCTTGAAGATGATGTTCATGAAACACCCAATTTGTGCATTGTGTTCAACTGCTCTTGAGCAAGAATGCAGGTTGGCTTCCATTCTTGTCCCAGGTGGGATCTGGTCAACCCATAATCCCAAAGTAGCCGCTAAGAACAGTTTTCATTCTCAACCCTGAGACACACCATTTGAGGGTCTGACCCCTGTTCACCACTCCCATAGCCTTAGCTAGTGTACTACAGCTTAATTTAAACTTACCTCCCACTGAAGGGCTTGTAATTTCCCAAGTCCACAGCCTGTCTCAGGATATTTATACTTGACTGCCTTCATATGGACCCCCCCCCCCCGCCAACCTCTTCATTCCTTTTTACTTTTTCTTTTGGTATTGAAGGATACTCAACCATTATTTTCTTTACATGATTCTTGCTCCTAGAATCTAAAATCTATGGGCAGGTGGTGAGTCTTGGCTACCCTAGCATCCCCAGTACTAACACAGCGCTTTCCAAAAGGCAGATGCTGAATTAATATTTGGGAATAAATGAGCCAGTGTACCTGGGGTATAATTTATTATTTACTTTTCACATATTCTTAAATAATCCAAGCAAATGCCTGTATATGTCATTTAATTTTACAGAACAGCAGATTGGGAGGGTTAAGAGAGGCTAAGAATTGGCCATCTTTTGGTATCTTTTGACCATCTTCAGGGTTTTTTTTTCTTGATCCCAACTATTTAACTGCTGAATTCTTTGACACTTCCAAAGAAAGGCCTATTCAAATATCATTGACCTTTTCTAGATGACAAAATAAGATGGTCCGTTTTGTTTTACAAACAAGCAAAACTTGTATTCTTAAATTTCATAAGTAGTAGTAAACATATGACCAGTGTCATTCATAAACTTAAGATTCTAAAGCTAATAAAACGGTGTTTTAAAGGGCACAACATTTGAAACCAAACTCCCCTCCCCCCACCCATGAAGAAGATAAACCTCCCCGTGAACCATATAGAAGAGGGACACAGAGATGTTATGTGTGGTGTTCCCTACAGCCACACCCCAGCACTCCACTACGTAGAAGGTTGACTGCTAATTTTAATGACAAAGTGAGGAATCTGCCTCCCACCTGACTAGGGCTGGGAGGGCTGGGAGGGGATGCCAGATCCTGCACCGGAATGGGTGCTGCCCATGGCACTAGCACCCTCCTTGGCTGCTGGTCTGGCTCGGGCTCTCTCTGCTTGATTTCTCAAAGCGTCCTCATACTGGGATGGGAAGCACCTGGGGTCGGACTCATGGATCTTCGTCAAAAATTCCAGCATTTTCATCTTGCTGGCTTCAGCGTGGGCTCTGGGGCCCCACAGGAACTCGTAGCGTGGAGGATCACTGTTGGCCAACTGGCGGTACTCCACGTACTCTTCTTGCACCAAATCTTGGGTGATGAACTTCCTGGGCTCCCCAAAGATGAAGTGCTTCCTCCCAGCATATAAGTCCGTCATATTCAGCACTTCCCAGATCTCCTCCTAAGTGGCACAATTGCCCTTCATGAAGATCATGCCCAGGACAATTATCAGGAGGCTGGTCTTGGGCATGCTGTCCTCATGACCAAGCCTAGCGTCATAAGTGAGGCCCAGTTTGTTGAAAAGGACATAACTGTGGCTGGTGGGGTCCACCTCATTCATATCAACACCAAAGACCAGCTCCATGCGCTCGAAGACTTTCCTGAGGATCTCAGGGAAGTCATCATTGCACTCTTGGATAACATCAATCATATCTGCCCTTGTGATGGGCTCTTTCATTTGATACTTATGCAGCAGGAACTGCACCAGCATCATCACCTTCTCACCTGCAGGGTCTATGGGGAAGTTCTCGATGTCGGACAGGGACTTTGATGAAGAAGTTGAACTATCTTCCTTTTCTTGGCTGCTGGAGCCCTCATCTGATTTGCTTGGTGAGATGGCCGTGATGACAGTATAAGATGAGTAGGCACTCTGAGGACCCAGGGGAGTGGTGGATGTTCCAGCAGCCAGAGCTTCCTCCATGTTGCCAGGCATCAGAGGACAAATGGAAGGAGAGGCCTCCTCCACAGCCTTGGAGACCTGTGTAGCCTCCAGGCTTTGGATCTCACTGGGGGCACAGTGTTGTTCCTGCGTGCAGCTTGGGATCTCCTGATCCTGAGACATGCTTACTTCTGTTAGTGGTAGCAGGCAGAAGGGTAGATGATAGGGGACCACAACCTAGGGAGAAAGGGAGGATGTGAGCGGCCTCATCTGGTAAACTCAACTGTGGCAGCTCTAATGAAGAGTGTCTCCACCCATCTTTTCCTGAGAACAGTGCTCTAGAGCCTCACAGGTCTCCTTTCCTGACCTGCAAGAAGCTGGAGGAGGAAGTGAAAAGGCTCCTCAGGGTGCAGCCGGCTGACACAGCCGAGGCTTCCCACGGCTGACAACAGGGTAGGTAGGGTTCGGCTCTGTGGGATCCTTTCTGTTTTCGAGTGAGTGGCCCCCTCTGTCTTTGTTCAAAGTCCTCATTGTGACCCCAGGGAGTATCTGGGACTCCGCCCTGTACACACCCAAGGATTATCACCTCAGAAAGAGACCTTAATCTCCTTGAGTCTCTTGAGTTAAAAAGCAAGGGCTTGCCTCTGACTGACAACACTTCTCAGAGCCTCTCAGCTCTGAGAGACAAACACCAAGGGAAAGGAAGTAGGGGGGTGCCTCATTATCAGGTCACACCCTCCTGGGCCTCCCAGAGGTGACAAAGGAAGGGAGCCATCTGTTGGGGGCTCTGTTGTTCTGGCATGTGTGGTCCCCTCCAGCTTCACTTGAGGTTCTAACTTTGACCTTGACAGAGATGAAGATAACTTCTGTCTGCTCATTTGAGACAACAGTCCTCAAACTCCCAAAGTCAGAAGGCAACAAAGTCTGTCAACTCTTCCAGGGCCTACCCAGTCTGACAACAGGAATAGGGCTCTGTAGAGCTCCCGCTATTCTGGAGTGTGTGATTCCCTCCAGTCTCTACTCAGCATCTTACTTGGATTCCTGGCAGAGCCTGGGATTCCTTTTTCTGCTCACTTGAGGCTGGACCTCTTAAGGCCTTTGCCATCCTCACACTCTCCAGGCAAAAATCAGGGGAAGTCACTCCTGGCCACCCCCTCCTCCTCCCAGGGCTGACACCAGTTCTGAGGGGCCTTCTCCATTCTAGTGGAGAGGTCTCCTCATTCCTCACTCAGTATCTGACCTTGACCCTTGGGAGGGTGTGAGACTCCTCCCTCTGATCACCTGATGCCGCCTTCCTCGGATCGGGCCTTACCTTCCTACAAACCGAAAGTAGAAGTCAGGGGGCAACCCAGTCTGATGGCTGTTTCAGAGCCTCCCAGAGCTCACAGCCGGGACTGGGCTCATATGTAGAGGATCCCTCTATTGTGAGGTGGTGGGCTGGTCACATCCGCCTCGGCTCAGAGTCTTACGCTGAGAGTGGGCAGGCCTGCCATTTCTCCCTGGCTGACCTGAGACCTCTCTCAGAACAAAGTACTTCCCGCCCTCAGATTCGCCAGCCAGTCAGTGGATGCCAGTTCCAGCTACCCCTGCCCAACACCTTCCAGGGGTGACGATAGGGGTTGGGATCTGTATAGTCCCTTCCAGTGTGGAGTGGATGTTCCCTCAATCTTCACTGAGCATCTTCCCTTGACTGTGGTAGAGGCTGGGACCCCCTTCGGCCGACTGGAGGCTGCACTTAGACTCCAGAGGAAAAGTGAAGGGAAAGCACTGCTAGGCATGCCCTCCCCCCACCCCCAGCTCCACCTTGATCCACCCAGGGCTGACAGTAGAGCTCTAAGGGGCCCCTCAGTCCTCACGCAGTCCTCCCTCTGTTGACGTGGCTGCCACTGCCCCACCCCCACCCAAGACTGCGGCCCTCACCACCCTCGGATTCTTGAGGCTCCAGTCAGTGGGTGCCTCAGTCTGACCATTATTTCAGGGGTTTTCTGGGATGAGAAAAGAGGGCTTTATTCAATGGGCCAGCCCCTTTTTATTCTGGTGTCGTTGGCTCCCTGAATGATATCATTCACTATCCTCACTTGACCAGTCGTAGGTTTGTCCTTCTGCGGATAGAGGCCACGCCTTCCAGTACCAGCCTTCGCCGACCAAACTTTCAAAGTGGAAGTTAGGGGTCGTTCCTTCCGCTTCTCCCTGTCTGTTCCCCCGTCCCGTGTCCAGGTCCTCCCAGAGCTGAGAGCAGGAGTAAGGTTCTATGGGGCTCCTTGTGTTCCGGGGTAGTTAACCTCATTCAGGGTTGGCACCTGGGGTCCCTTCAGGGCCAGGGAGTCCTCCCTCCTCTGAATTGAGGTTATGCCCTATACGCCAAGATCCTCACCACTGTCAGACTCCCAAGAGGCTGGAGTCAGAGAGATCCTCTGATAGTTATCTTGGAGCTTCCCATTGCCAACAGTCATGGAGGAACCCTTAGAGCTTCTTCCATTCTGGAGTCAGGGGTGCCCTCAGCCTGGGACGCCTCCCTCTGCTAACCTGAGACCACACCCCCTTAACTGAAGGCCCTCACTGCTTTTAGAATACTGAGGCCAAAATCAAGGGACGCCACTTCCGGCCGCCTCTGCGGGTCGTCTCCCAGGGTTGAGAGCAGGGGCGGAGCTTTATGGGGTCCTCCTCTTTCGCTGCAAGTGCTTCCTTTAGCCCTCACTTGAGGTCCATACCTTGGCTCCAGTCTTTTCGATTAATTACTTCCTAAGCAATGCCACCTTCTTGCCATTCTCCATATTTGCCCCACTGTGATTCTCCTAGAGAATGAGTCCAAGTTCCAGGCTAGACAGTAGGTGGTGAAGCTGCAGCACAGCACATAAAAAACACACGGCTTCCCATGGGGTCCCATCTCCAGCCAATTGGGAGACTTCTTTTCTAAAAGATTTACGTTCTATGGGGAAGAGCCTTGTATAGACATATACGGAGCATAGGGAGGTGTTGAAGTGTTTTGCAAATGATTTGTTATTGATCAGCGTTGTGTTCAGTGACTGTGTTCTCACGGCAAACATTTCAAACAATACAGTCAAAACAGAATTCTCCCTTGCCTTTTCAATCCTGCCACCTGCCCCACCATATAACCTTATTATGAATAAATTTTGTATGGATATAATTGTGCATTTGATTTATATCAATCAAGCTTATGTAAATTATATAAATGTAATAATAAAGTACATACTGTTTTGCTATTTGCTTTTTCATTCAATTGATAATCCATCTTAAGGAGTGTCCCAAATCAATCATCAGAGGGGCCTTAAAACTTGGAAAACCAGGTAATATTATTTTCTTATTATTTGAAAATCGAAGATGTCCTTGATGGCATTCTATATAGTGTCTGTTTTTCTAGACTTTACAAGCAGTCTATATATAGATCTGCCATTTCTTTCTTTTACTTAAAAAGCAAAATAGACGGCTACCTCTATAATTAAAACTCTCGTGCATATTTGTCTTCATATACTTTTTAAAAAAATTTTTTTATTGTTATGTTAATCACCATACATTCCATCATTAGTTTTTGATGTAGTGTTCCATGATTCATTGTTTGTGCATAACACCCGGTGCTCCACGCAGAATGTGCCCTCTTTAATACCCATCACCAGGCTAACCCATCCCCCCAGCCCCCTCCCCTCTAGAACCCTCAGTTTGTTTTTCAGAGTCCATCGTCTCTCATGGTTCCTCTCCCCCTCCGACTTACTCCCCTTCATTCTTCCCCTCCTGCTATCTTCTTCTTCTTTTTTTTCTTAACATATATCGTATTATTTGTTTCACAAGTACAGATCTGTGATTCAACAGTCTTGTACAATTCACAGGGATCAACAAAGCACATACCCTCCCCAATGTCTATCACCCAGCCACCCCATCCCTCCCACCCCCCACCACTCCAGCAACCCTCAGTTTGTTTCCTGAGATTAAGAATTCCTCATATCAGTGAGGTCATATGATACATGTCTTTCTCTGATTGACTTATTTCACTCAGCATAACACCCTCCAGTTCCATCCACGTCGTTGCAAATGGCAAGATCTCATTCCTTTTGATGGCTGCATAATATTCCATTGTGTATATATACCACATCTTCTTTATCCATTCATCTGTCCATGGACATCTGGGCTCTTTCCACAGTTTGGCTATTGTGGACATTGCTGCTATAAACATCGGGGTGCACGTACCCCTTCGGATCCCTACATTTGTATCTTTGGGGTAAATACCCAGTAGTGCAATTGCTGGATCGTGGGGTAGCTCTATTTTCAACTGTTTGAGGAACCTCCATACTGTTTTCCAGAGTGGTTGCACCAGCTTGCATTCCCACCAACAGTGTAGGAGGGTTCCCCTTTCTCCACATCCCCACCAACATCTGTCGTTTCCTGACTTGTTAATTTTAGCCATTCTGACTGGTGTGAGGTGGTATCTCATTGAGGTTTTGATTTGGATTTCCCTGATGCCGAGCGATGTTGAGCACTTTTTCATGTGTCTGTTGGCCATTTGGATGTCTTCTTTGGAAAAATGTCTGTTCATGTCTTCTGCCCATTTCTTGATGGGATTATTTGTTCTTTGGGTGTTGAGTTTGATAAGTTCTTTATAGATTTTGGATACTAGCCCTTTATCTGAGATGTCATTTGCAAATATTTTCTCCCATTCTGTCGGCTGTCTTTTGGTTTTGTGGACTGTTTCTTTTGCTGTGCAAAAGCTTTTTATCTTGATGAAATCCCAGTAGTTCATTTTTGCCCTTGCTTCCCTTGCCTTTGGCGATGTTTCTAGGAAGAAGTTGTTGCAGCTGAGGTCGAAGAGGTTGCTATCTGTGTTCTCCTTTAGGATTTTGATGGACTCCTGTCTCACGTTTAGGTCTTTCAACCATTTGGAGTCTATTTTTGTGTGTGGTGTAAGGAAATGGTCCAGTTTCATTCTTCTGCGTGTGGCTGTCCAATTTTCCCAACACCATTTGTTGAAGAGACTGTCTTTTTTTCCATTGGGCATTCCTTCCTGCTTTGTCAAAGATGAGTTGACCATAGAGTTGAGGGTCCATTTCTGGGCTCTCGATTCTGTTCCATTGATCTATGTGTCTGTTTTTGTGCCAGTACCATACTGTCTTGATGATGACAGTTTTGTAATAGAGCTGGAAGTCCGGAATTGTGATGCCGCCAGCTTTGCTTTTCTTTTTCAATATTCCTCTGGCTATTCGGGGTCTCTTCCTGTTCCATACAAATCTTAGGATTATTTGTTCCATTTCTTTGAAAAAAGTGGATGGTATTTTGATGGGGATTACAATGAATGTGTAGATTGCTCTAGGTAGCATTGACATCTTCACAATGTTTGTTCTTCCAATCCATGAGCATGGAACGTTTTTCCATTTCTTTGTGTCTTCTTCAATTTCTTTCATGAGTATTTTGTAGTTTCCTGAGTACAGATCCTTTGCCTCTTTGGTTAAATTTATTCCTAGGTATCTTATGGTTTTGGGTGCAATTGTAAATGGGATCGACTCCTTCATTTGTCTCTCTCTGTCTTGTTGTTGGTGTATAGGAATGCCACTGATTTCTGTGCATTGATTTTATATCCTGCTACTTGACTGAATTCCTGTATGAGTTCTAGCAGTTTTGGGGTGGAGTCTTTTGGGTTTTCCACATACAGTATCATATCATCTGCAAAGAGTGAGAGTTTGATTTCCTCTTTGCCGATTTGGATGCCTTTGATTTCTTTTTGTTGTCTGATTGCTGTGGCTAGGACTTCTAATACTATGTTGAATAGCAGTGGTGATAGTGGACATTCCTGCCGCGTTCCTGACCTTAGGGGAAAAGCTCTCAGCTTTTCCCCATTGAGAATGATATTCGCTGTAGGTTTTTCATAGATGGCTTTTATGATATTGAGGTATGTACCGTCTATCCCTATACTCTGAAGAGTTTTGATCAAGAAAGGATGCTGTACTTTGTCAAATGCTTTTTCTGCATCTATTGAGAGGATCATATGACTCTTGTTCTTTCTTTTGTTAATGTATTGTATCACGTTGACTGACTTGCGGATGTTGATCCAGCCTTGCAGCCCAGGGATCAATCCCACTTGGTCATAGTGAATAATCCTGTTAATGTGCTGTTGGATCCTATTGGCTGGTATTTCGGTGAGAATTTTTGCATCCATGTTCATCAAGGATATTGGTCTGTAATTCTCCTTTTTGATGGGGTCTTTGTCTGGTTTTGGGATCAAGGTAATGGTGGCCTCATAAAATGAGTTTGGAAGTTTTCCTTCCATTTCTATTTTTTGGAACAGTTTCGGGAGAATAGGTATTAATTCTTCTTTAAATGTCTGATAGAATTCCCCTGGGAAGCCATCTGGCCCTGGGCTTTTGTTTGTTGGGAGATGTTTGATGACTGCTTCAATTTCCTTAGTGGTTTTAGGTCTGTTCAGGTTTTCTATTTCTTCCTGGTTCAATTTTGGTAGTTGATACATCTCTAGGAATGCACCCATTTCTTCCAGGTTATCTAATTTGCTGGCATAGTGTTGCTCATAGTATGTTCTTATAATTGTTTGTATTTCTTTGGTGTTGGTTGTGATCTCTCCTCTTTCATTCATGATTTTGTTGATTTGGGTCATTTCTCTTTTCTTTTTGATAAATCTGGCCAGGGGTTTATCAATCTTGTTAATTCTTTCAGAGCACCAGCTGCTAGTTTCGTTGATCTGTTCTACTGTTCTTTTGGTTTCTAGTTCATTGATTTCTGCTCTGATCTTTATTATTTCTCTTCTCCTGCTGGGTTTAGGCTTTAGTTGCTGTTTTTTCTCTAGCTCCTTTAGGTGTAGGGTTAGGTTGTGTATTTGAGACCTTTCTTGTTTCTTGAGAAAGGTTTGTATTGCTATATACTTTCCTCTCAGGACTGCCTTTGCTGTATCCCAAAGATTTTGAACAGTTGTGTTTTCATTTTCATTGGTTTCCATGAATTTTTTTAATTCTTCTTTAATTTCCTGGTTGACCCATTCATTCTTTAGTAGGATGCTCTTTAGCCTCCATGTATTTGAGTTCTTTCTGACTTTCCTCTTGTGATTGGGTTCTAGTTTCAAAGCACTGTGGTCTGAAAATATGCAGGGAATAATCCCAATCTTTTGGTACCAGTTGAGCCCTGATTTGTGACCTAGGATGTGATGAATTCTGGAGAATGTTCCATGGGCACTAGAGAAGATTGTGTATTCTGTTGCTTTGGGGTGGAATGTTCTGAATATGTCTGTAAAGTCCATTTGGTCCAGTGTTTCATTTAAAGTCTTTATTTCCTTGTTGATCTTTTGCTTAGATGATCTGTCCATTTCAGTTGGGGGTGTTAAAGTCCCCCACTATTATTGTATCATTGTCAATGTGTTTCTTCGCTTTTGTTATTAATTGCCTTATATAATTGGCTGCTCCCATGTCAGGGGCATAGATATTTACAATTGTTAGATCTTCTTGTTGGATAGACCCTTAAAGTAGGATATAGTGTCCTTCTTCATCTCTTATTACAGTCTTTGTTTTAAAATCTAATTTGTCTGATATAAGGATTGCCACCCCAGCTTTCTTTTGGTGTCCATTAGCATGGTAAATGGTTTTCCACCCCTTCACTTTCAATCTGGTGGTGTCTTTGGGTCTAAAATGAGTCTCTTGCAGACAGCATATTGATGGGTCTTGTTTTTGAATCCAATCTGATAGCCTGTGTCTTTTGATTGGGGCATTTAGCCCATTTACATTCAGGGTAACTATTGAAAGGTATGAATTTAGTGCCATTGTATTGCCTGTAAGGTGACTGTTACTGTATATTGTCTGTGTTCCTTTCTGGTCTATGCTGCTTTTAGGCTCTCTCTTTGCTTATAGGACCCCTTTCAGTATTTCCTGTAGGGCTGGTTTCGTGTTTGCAAATTCCTTTAGTTTTTGTTTGTCCTGGAAGCTTTTCATCTCTCCTTCTATTTTCAGTGACAGCCTAGCCGGATATAGTGTTCTTGGCTGCATATTTTTCTTGTTTAGTGCTCTGAAGATATCATGCCAGTCCTTTCTGGCCTGCCAGGTCTCTGTGGATAAGTCTGTTGCCAATCTAATGTTTCTACCATTGTAGGTTACATATCTCTTCTCCTGAGCTGCTTTCAGGATTTTCTCTTTGTCTCTGAGACTCGTAAGTTTTACTATTAGATGTCCGGGTGTTGACCTATTTTTATTGATTTTGAGAGGGGTTCTCTGTGCCTTCTGGATTTTGATGCCTGTTTCCTTCCCCACATTAGGGAAGTTCTCTGCTATTATTTGCTCCAATATACCTTCTGCCCCTCTCTCTCTTTCTTCTTCTTCTGGGATCCCAATTATTCTAATGTTGTTTTGTCTTATCATATCGCTTATCTCTCAAATTCTGCCCTCGTGATCCTGTAGTTGTTTATCTCTCTTTTTCTCAGCCTCTTTATTTTCCATCATTTGGTCTTCTATATCGCTGATTCTCTCTTCTGCCCCATTTATTCTAGCAATTTGTGCCCCCATTTTTGATTGCACCTCATTAATAGCCTTTTTGATTTCGACTTGGTTAGATTTTAGTTCTTTTATTTCTCCAGAAAGGGTTTCTCTAATAACTTCCATGCTTTTTTCAAGCCCAGCTAGTATCTTTAAAGTCATGATTCTGAACTCTAGGTCCGACATCGTACTAATGTCAGTATTGAGTAGGTCCCTGGCTGATGGTACTACCTCTTGTTCTTTTTGCTGAGGTGATTTTTTTCGTCTTGTCATTTTGTTCAGAGGAGAATAGATGAATGAGAGAACAAAATGCTAAGAGGTTAACAACATCCCCAGCAAATATACTCTATACAAATCAGAAAAGACCTGAAACCAGGGGACAGGAAAGGCAAAGAAAGAAAAAAGAAAGAGAAAAAAAAGGAAAAAGATAAAAACAAACAAAAACAGAACAATACAAAAAAAAAACAGAATATGATCAAATATGATCAGGCTAGTGCATAGATCAGTGCCACACACTAGATTTTGGGCGTATTTTGGTCTGTTAGAGGAAGTGCCTGCTAAAATTTTAAAGGAAGAAAGACTTATATATGTACAAAATAAGGGTTGATACAATGAAGGGATGAAAGATGATTGAAAAGATGAAAATTATAAAAGATTTTATAAAAGGAATTGATAAGATAAGAAGTTGTTTGAAAAAAGAAAGAAGATTTAAAAGAAAAAAAAGGAGAGAATGTGATCAGGCAGGAGACTAGCACAAAGCCATACACTAGTGATTTAGGGTATATTTTGATCTGTTAGAAGAAGCTGTATCTCAAAATTTTAAAGAGAGAACAACATATATATATGCAAAAATAAGGGTAACTATTATGAAGGGATAAAATATGACTCTAAAAATGAAAAATAAAAAATGTTTTTTTAAAAAAGGGATTGATAAGATGTTGGTTGAAAAGGGAAAAAGAAAAATTAAAAAAAACAGTTAAAAAAATTAACTTTGAAAAACTAATGAATCATGGTAAAAAAAAGCCATGAATTCTATGTGCAGTATTCCCCTAGCGCTGGAGTTCTCCCGTTCTCCTAGATCGGTAAACTTGGTCTTGGCTTGCTGGCTGTTCGGGCTGATCTTCTGGGGGAGGGGCCTGTTGCCGTGGTTCCCAAATGTCTTTGCCGGAGGCGAAATTGCCCCGCCCTTGTCAGTCCTGGCTAAGCAAGCTGCTCGGGTTTGCTCTCAGGAACTTTTGCTCCCTGCGAGCTCTCGGTACAGCTTTGGAGGACCAGGGTGAACATGGCGGCCTCCCAATCTCCGCCAGGAGGAGCTGAGAACTCGGGGCCCCCTCCTCAGTGCGCCCCCAGAGAAAAGCAGTCAATCCCGTCTCCCTGGTCTCCGGCTGCACTCCGTGCTCACCTGGCCTGTGACCGAGCGTTGCTATCTCTGGCACCTGAGCCCGTGTGGAGTCTCCAAACCCAGCAGATCCCTGCGGTGCACTCCCGCGCCGCTCCTCCCGGGGGAGGAAGGGGAGTCTCCCCGGATCTGCCGCCTGTTGGGTCCCTGCTGCAGGAGCAGTGGCCCAACTGGGCCGCGGATCACAGTTTATGGCAACCCTGAGCTGAGAGCCCGCGCCTCGGCTCCGTCTCTGCAGCCGGCTTCCCCGCTCCAATACCTGGGAGCTCTGGCGCACTCAGGCTCCCCCGGTCTTTCTGTGACCCCGAGGGTCCTGAGACTACACTGTCCCGCGAGGGTTCCACCCCCCGCTTAGCCACTGGAGCGACGTCCCTCTGCGGAGCCGGCTTCTAAAAGTTCCGATTTTGTGCCCCGCGGCTCTAGCACTTGCCAGAAGCGGCCGACGGAGGCCCCCTCCCCCGCCATCTATCCTCCCGAATATCGCCTCGGATTCACTTCTCCGCACGTCCTACCTTCCTGTAAGTGGTCGCTTCTCTGTTCAGAGAGTTGTTGCTACTCTCTTCTTCTATCTCCTGTTGAGTTCGTAGGTGTTCAGAATGGTTTGATCCCTATTCAGCTGAATTCCTGAGACCAGACAAAATCCAGGTCTCCTACTCCTCCGCCATCTTGCTCCTGTCTTCATATACTTTTGTGAATGGAAAGAGTGTTGAGATGTATAGTTAGTGTGCTAGGTATTGCTCATAAGAATTAGTAGGCCATTCTTTCCATGGGTCACGAGAAATGTGAGAAACAAAAGGTTGACTACTGCTATCTGTACCTTCGTGGTTTTTTATAGACCTCTGCATTTTCATTTTTTGATCTGCAAGGTCAGTCCACAAAGCTTTATTGATCACAGTGATGAAATAGTAGTGTATTGGAAGGCATATGTAAAACAGGATAACCTAGCCCTGATGTCCAAAGGCTCCAACACAAAATCCATTGAGGGATTTCCCATTTGCTCTTTGAGAGTTTATGATTTTATTGCTGTGCTGTCTTTGGGTAAAATGATTTCATAACCTAATCCATCTTGCTATGGAATCATTATAAAGCCCTATGAATTTGTTTATTTACATTTCTTTTCTGAGAGAAATATAAGAGTAAGACAGAATCCACCTCTTATGCTTTCATTTCACTCTTTTTATCTATTTTCATTGACTATATTATTAGCATAAATTAGATTTAATTTCTGTTTCTTACATATTTGGAGGTTTGAAGAAAAGATTATTCATGGACTACATGGAATTAATGCCATCTAGAATTTTATTGCTTCCTTCTTCATTTTTTCTAGTATTTGAATTCACACTATGTCTCATTTCAAAACAGTTGTACTTTAAAATGGGTGAGGGGCACCTGGGTGGCTCAGTTGGTTAAGCATCTGACCCTTGGTTTCAGCTCAGGTTATGATCCCAGGGTCATGAGATCAAGCCCCGAGTCAGGCTCCATAGTCAGTGGGGAGTCTGCTTGAGATTCTCTCCCTCTGCCCTCCCCCTGCTCATGTGGTCTCTCTCTCCCTCTAAAATAAGTCTTTTAAAAAGATAAAATGGTTAGACTTCCGAATTATACTGCTTAATATATGTTTTAATAGCATATTAAATAAAGTTGACAATGGCCATGGTATACATTAAGTCAAAAAGCTGAAATAGGAATTTTTTTTCCTTTAAATGTAACAGGTGGAATTGTAATCACAGTTGTTCTAATATGTTCAGTGTTCTATAAGGCTTGATAATTGTTACTGGAAATCTGATCTATTGAGAAAAGTACCTTAAAGCATTAAATTACTTTCTCTTGCTTCCTGAGATTGATAAACTGTCAAAACGTGGATACTGTTTATATAGCCTGTTGTTTAAATAGTCTGTGATTGTTATGTGTCCTAAAATGGTGTGGTACATACTATATTCAATATGCACATGTCTCCTGGACAAATAACACTTATCTTTTCAAGGAAAAAGCTGATATCTGAACAGATGAAACGACTTGGTCAAGGTCACTAAATAAAGTACACACACATTTAACTGATTAAATAATTATCTCAAATGATTAATTTTAATTTCATACTCATAATGTGATCTAAAAATCTCATTTAATAACATTTGCATTATCTTGTAGTTAGTGTGGTTAAAATCTAGATGAAGATACAGTGAAATATATATATAATTTATAGTA
This sequence comes from Eumetopias jubatus, assembly GCF_037043125.1. Lineage (NCBI taxonomy): Eukaryota > Metazoa > Chordata > Mammalia > Carnivora > Otariidae > Eumetopias > Eumetopias jubatus. The sequence goes on from NW_028274817.1 coordinate 96,886,595, forward strand.
TAACATAGCTGTCTCAAGTCAGGGTCTCCAAGAAGCAGACCCTGAATGAAAGTTTGTGTGGTAGTGTGCCCAAGGTAAAACCAGTGAGAAGGTAGAGGCAGCATGATAGAAAAGAAAGAGAAGCCGAGAAAAGATATGGTTCTAGGTGAGTTCTCAGCCTGATCCTGTGGAGAGCTGTGGAGCGCTGTGGAGCCTAAGTTAAACTTCAGAGTTTGTCTTGCCTTGTGGCAAAGGAACTGGGCTTTTAGATTCCCACACGGGTTACTCATTGGCTGTGCCTCACTCTGGGATTGTGGGAGGCAGGGGTGAGGGAGCGAGGCGTGGGGTCTCTGAGACATTTCTGACTCTCTCTTCACACGTTGAGACTCCAGTGTCCAAGAGCAAGCCTTTCAAGGTCAGAGGTACAGCATTTCGCAGCATAACTCGCAGAAGCTAGATGAATGCACAAGAGTTTAGGGGAAGGGCTCTGAGGAGAATCATGACTGGATGCCAGCGGTGCCTGCAACTTGGTCTGGTGGGAAAAACAGTGGCCTTTAGGGACAGAAAAGTGCATGTTCAAGTTCCGGCCTTACTCATCAGGTGTAAGCCTGGGCAGATTACTTGGGTAACCTCTTACACAAATGTTTGTGAATAAATCCTTTTCATTTCTCTTCCCAAACTCTAGCAAAATGACTGGAACATAGTTGGCATTCAAGAAGAGAATGTTGAATAGAAGACACCACTAAACCTATTTTTATATAGCTCTGGTGGGATTCAGCTTGTTGGGTTTTATTGTTATTGTTGTTTGTCGCTTTTTTATTTTTTGTTCTCCCTTTGCATTGCATAGAACTTCACTTCTCTGGTTTTAATTCACATCTTACTGGAATACCAACTATCTCTACCTCAGGATTGACTCTGGGATTAATGTTCACATCATAAATTTGTGATATGTATGTGCATTTTAAGAATCACACATACGTGTGTGTGTATACATACACACATATATATATTGATGGGACTTAGCAAGGCCCCCACTAGTCAAGAATGAGCCTGAGGTTTTTTTCCTCTTATCAGCCAGATCCTAGGAAGCGGATTTGAATGCTAGACTTTGATCAAGTTCCCCATAAAGGTATTATGAAAAAAAAAATTAAAAATAGATTTGATTAGCTAATTCTTCTTTTTTTTTAAAAAAAGATTTTACTTACTTATTTGTCAGAGAGAGAAGGAGTGAGTGAGCACAAGCAGGGGGAGTGGCAGGCAGAGGGAGAAGCAGGCTCCCCGCTAAGCAGGGAGCCCGATGCGGGACTCGATCCCAGGACCCCGGGATCACGACCCGAGGCAAAGGCAGACGCCCAACCAACTGAACCACCCAGGTGTCCCTAGCTAATTATTCTTAAGATAATCAGTGTTAACCTACCAGGTCACACATAAATGGAGAAGCCATAGAAAATAGAGATTATGAATTTATTCCTCATTGCCTAAAAAGACGAGGGAAATTTTAACTTATGTTCACTCTGAGAGGCCATGGAAAAGCTTATTATAAAATACCCCATTATTAAGTTGCTCTAAGATCTATTTTTATTTATTTATTAAACCTCATGGATCGTTTGTTTCTCTTTAGATATTGATGGCTCCATGCTGGTGCATCAAACTTGTTCCATGACTCTATTAGGAAAAATCCACAACCTTTTATGTCCAGAGATACAAAACATCAAGAAATAGTTACTGAGAATGCGCTTGTGCCTGGTGCTGTAATGAAGATGATCTCATCTCATTTCTCATTTAATCCTTGATACAACCCTATGAGTTAGGTTCTCCAGTCATCTTGATTTCACAAATGGGGAGATTCAGGCTTAGCGAGGTTAAGGAACATGACCGTGAACTTGTAGCTAGAAAAAGGCAAAAGCAGGATTCACACCCAGGCAATCTGAAACCAGAGACTCAGCCCCAGCTTCCAAAAGGGAGAAAAAAAAAAAGTTTGAAGGCCTGTATTAAACCTCAAAATTCTCTTTGGGGGAGTCCAGCCTACTTTGAAACCCGGGAAGTTGAAAATACAGAGAAAAGTCTCTGCTCCTCAAATTAATAAAACCTGCATTCCCCAGCCAGACAAATCAGAATATTCTTTACTCCCCATAACTTCCTCAAGATACTGTATTGACCTCTTATTCACTCCTAACTCCAGTGGACACAACTGCTTATTTGAGAAATACCATCACAAGGGTTTCCACAATGAAAACCCATGAAAGTCCCACTTGGACTCCGTAGACAGGAAATAAGAGTTCACTTAATCTGAATAAGTTGTGGGAGGATGGAGGTTCTGATAGTATAGCTAAAGGTTTTAAGAAAGGTTTTTCTTTACCTTTTAAAAAAACTTTTTTAAGATTTTATTTATTTATTTGACAGTGAGAGAGACACAGCGAGAGAGGGAACACAAGCAGGGGGAGTGGGAGAGGGAGAAGCAGGCTTTCCACTGAGCAGGGAGCCCGATGTGGGACTTGATCCCAGGACCCTGGGATCATGACCTGAGCCGAAGGCAGACATTTAATGACTGAGCCACCCAGGCGCTCCGGTTTTTGTTTACCTTTTAAAAGACAGATTTTTTAATGGTTCTATTTCAGTAGATCTGTCCCCTTTCAATAAAAATAGAGCATTTTACAAGTCCTAGTTAGGTCATTTTCACTAAGAAAGAAAACTTCATTTCCCTGCCCCTAAGATGTGTATGTCGTGATTGGATGGGAAACTCGATGAATTTGTAAAAGGAAGTGTCACCAAGTGCGAGGAGGGCAAAAAACCTCTCATTGTTGGCTTTACTGATGAGGCAGAGGCACACATGCAAATTCTCAAATCACACCTGGGTCTCTGTGGACCGAATTAGAGGTTAAAACCGGCTCCGGGCTGGCATTAGGGAAAGGCTTGCTCTTCACTGGGGAACTCTTCATCCAAAAGGCCAGGGCTATACTGGGAAGGAACATAAATCCTGCACAAAACAGACCTTCACATTGGAAGTGTTAATCTGAGCCAAGTAGGTAGTTTTTTGTTGTTGTTGTTTTTGTTGTTTTGTTTTGTTTTTTTCCCTAAGTACCAATTATGGTGATCCTGGGGGGAAATGGATTTGGGGTAAACACCACCTGCATTGGCAGCTGAGAGAATGTGACAGGAGAGTTTGGCATCTGAACCCCATTATGTATTTTGCATTATGAGTAGAATATGTGAATTCCATCTGTCCCAAGACTGTGGTTCTTTATTGCTAAAAACCTGTTTTGACAGACCAATTACAGACGGAAAAGACTCCCTCATTTATCTAAGCTGGATCCCAGGCTGCCCCTGGGCTGTATAGCGTGCCATAATTAAGTTAGTTGAAGCAATCTAATTCCTAATGCTCTGAGTATAATGTCCGACATTCATGCCGTTCCCAGTTTTTGTCCACCATCCTGGCTCTGGTCAGGAAAACAGGGACTAAAAACGGGTGGGGTACAAGTCAAGGTAGGAATCGGTAGCATCGATTACCTTGTTTTCCGTTCTCATACATACAGAATTGGGAAGTGGAAACTCTCTTTTCAAGGCTGTGCTGGGGTGACTGTCCGGGAGACTTCTGCTAGTGCTGGCAACAAGCTACATGAGCAATGAAAGGAACAGAACAGAAAGCCATATTTCCTACTGAGATTTATGTTGGAAAATTGTTGCTGCCAGGGCCATGGGTTGTACTGAGACCTTTCTAAGCATCCTCTGGGTTGTTGAACAAGACGAGCTTGCAAAGGCTGAGAGCCATAGAATTGCTGTTCTGTTTCCTTGGGTAGGAGCAATTAATCATGGTGGTATGCCACCAACAAATGAAAATATTTTTCTTTTACACAGGCAGGAAAGCTGGAAAGGAAGTCAGGAAGAGTGTTCCACTCTAAATACATCTTTATTTATTTTAGAGTCCGTGCAGGATGTTTTTATTTTATGAGTACATTTCCAACAAGAGGGCTAAAACCCTGCCACAAAGCTACGGTCCTGTGGTCTCATTCATGCCCTCTTGCTAACTCAGGGATGTCTTTAGTTCATTCTTCTCACCATAGTACGAGGACAGGCGTTCTTCCAGTAGAAGGACACTAGGGTTCCCAGATCTGTGGATTCCATAGATCTGTGCCTAGATATCCAACTATACCTGCCTTTTCCCAACTAACATTTTATGTACATAAACTGTGGTTCAAGAGACGATTTCACCCAATCTCATTCCAGTGTGCTTTAAATGCCTCCCCATAAAAGAAGCATGAGACTTCTTTTTTGTTACTGGGAAAAGTGAAGTCTCAAGATTACAGATTTCACTCCTTCCTGGTCCAACTTTGAGGTTTGGTAGTGAGCGGCTTCTTTGGAAGAGGGCCCATACATGGACACTGTCAGCATTCATAACTGCCTGGCTTTCTCCTGATAGCTTTGGCTGTCGACTCATGGAAATAATTGGATCAAAATATTTTAGCTACAAAATTTCCAGTGCCTGCAACTCAAAACAAACAAGAACAACAAGCACACAAACCTCTTCCAGAAAGTACGTCTTCTACAGCATGTGACGCAAAGATGGACAAGTGAGAGTGTTTTATCTATTTTTCCAGAATGAGGGAGAAAAAATTAAATGAGGCCTACAAAAAGTCTTATTTTTACTCTCACTTTTCAAGATTATTTCCTAGTTTGTTTTATAGCTCAAGGATTTCACAAAAAGCCCTGTAAACTCAAACTGCTGTGTTTAATATTGCTCTTGCTCTCCTGCAGCTGACAGGGAATTTTCATGTATGTTTGATTTCAGTTGTGTAGCATTTATGCTTTAATGGAGGCTGTCCAACCTGTGGTTTAAAGTGGATGGAAATAAAATTTTCAAACCCACTTATTTCACAATTTAAATTGAAATAATTCTTGAATTCAGTAACTTCCACGGATTTTTTTTCATCTAAGTATGTCCCTTAAACTTTTTTGCCCCTAACAGTCTTACATCTAAACAATCATGTTTCATGGAATCAGGTCTCATTGCAGACAAAATAAATTCTGTTTTGCTTTCTGTTTTCCTGTCCTCTGACAAATGTTTATTAAATAACCATTTTGAACAAGTCACATAACCTTTTCAGGCCTCAGACTCCCCATTTCTTTCTTTTTTTTTTTAAGATTGATTTATTTGAGAGAGCGTGCAAGCGTTTGAGGAGGGGAAGGAGCAGGGAAAGAGAATCTTCAGACTCCCCACTATGCACAGAGCCTGATGTGGGGCTTGATCTCATGACCCATGAGATCATGACCTGAGCCAAAACCAGGAGTCAGACGCGTAATCGACTGAGCCACCCCGGTGCCCCAGACTGCCCATTTCTAAAGGGAATTTGGACTAGAAAATGTTAAAGATACCTTGAAATTTAATGTTGCATTTATAATTTTGCTTTTGGCTTAGGATCCTTCTAAATATCTAAAAGGGTTATATGTAGGAGTAGATACCATGACCAAGTAGAAATATAATGGACCTTGTAGTAAAAAGACCATGTTCAAATCTAAGTTCTGCTCTTCTGTGACTTCTGTGAGCCTTAGTTTTCTCACCTGGAAAATGGATACACTTCTGTTCTCACAACATTGTCTGGAGAATTAAATTAGAATAAATGACAAAATATGTAACATATAGTAGCTCAATAAATAATACTGGCTGATCTCTTTTGCCTCAAACTGTTTCCAATGCAAATAGGATCTGTGCAAAAAAAGAAACATATAACAATGTATTGTTAGAAAATGCTATATGCAAGGTGCCTGGCTGGTGCAGTCCATTAAGCCTCCGACTCTTGGTTTTGGCTCAGGTCGTGATCTCAGGGTGGTGAGATCGAGACCTGCATTGGGCTCTGCCCTCAGTGTGGAATCTGCTTGAGACTCTCTCTCCTTCTACCTCCGCCTTCCCCCTGCTCTCTCTCTTTCTAAAATTAATATATCTTTTTAAAAAATGCTGTATGAAAGGAACGATTTATACTTAATGGACATCTTAAATATGTTTTGCAAGAAGGGGGTTCAAATGAGGCTTAGCTGCCCCAGCCCCACTTAATTCTAAACTCTGATCCTTACTTATTCCTGATTATTGCCTGGACTCGACATTTGTCTTTGGTGGTCCTGATTAATCCTTTGTATAGTCATTAATCAAGTGAGGTCTGAATCCATTTCCCCATACCACCAGAGTCAGGAATATTTAGATCAGATGTAGGAACTATGGCTTGAATGGGGACTATAAGTTCTGAATTGAGAGGCAGATCACCTGCTGAAAGGGAAAAGCTTCAGACTAGAAAGTCCACTTGTTCAGCTTGAGCTTCCTTTATAAATTCATCAATCCCTGCTGCCTGAGGTAGCCTGTTTGCCCACTGGGCCCTGACAATTCATTAGGGATAGAAGAAATAAAAATAAATAAATAGAAAGTCAGGAGCGCAGAAATCCTTTATCATAACCTACTAATAGGAATTGAACAAAATTTATGGAGGGCTTTGAGATGCTTAGAATAAAAGCTCTTGCAAATAATACAAAAATCCAGAGTCAGAGTAAATCAAACTGATAACTCTGTTATCAGAGTTATCTGTAAGCCAAACTATGTAGTTGGTTCTGCATAATTGTGGAGGGCCTCCCCAAATTGCAGCATTAAGACATTTTAGAATAACAGGCATCCAGTCCAATTACTCAATTTTAAAGATGAAGAAAACTGAGGCCACAGAAGTTAAATGACCTGCAGATGAGCACACAATTCATTAGTTCAGAGCAAGGATCTGCTCTGCTATTTCCTACCGAGGTGACTTTGGCAAGTACACAGCCTTTGTAAGTTCCATGGTACTTACATGTAAAATGGGGCTAAATAGGAAGTACCCCACAATAATCCATAGGATGCATGTAAAATGGTTAGCAAAATGCCTGACCTGACTATTATTATTATTGTAATGGTAACTAAAATCTGGCATTATAATGATTTATGACTTGGAATAATGGATAGGAGCTACTTCATATATTAAGTTGAAGAAAATTTTGGATCATGTTTAGGATCAATCTTTAAACTTGCATGTAGTAGAGAGAGCAATACATAACATTTACCCTAAGATTTTCCTCAAAGACAAATGTCTTCATGCTCAAAGCCTTCTGTTATGGCAACAGGGAAATTCCCCAGTAGACATAATAACTATTTAGAAGAAGAATTTCCCTGTAACTCCATAATAAATATTTATTTCCCTTGGAAAATCCAGATATACTTAGTGATTTCAGTCCCCTACCTAAAAAGCAAATAAGCCCAATAAGATAAGTGAAAGAAGAATAACAAAGATTTGAAATATTGTTTTATGGTATCGAGGAGTCCTTTGTTGTGATATTATGTGGCCCTCAAAACCTAGACACATTGAGTTTTCTACACAACTAACTCTTTACTAAATAAGAAGGGATATTACGTCAATCTATCTTAAGTGTTTCAGTTTCCTGTTAGTCTTTTTTCAGATGTTAAGCTATTTCACAGCCCAATGAAGGCTCCTAGGATAAAGGGTAATATTTTAAACAAGCCAAATTGCATTCCCATCCATTCTAATTATGAATTGAGCTGTTGATGCAGTCTTTTCAGAAAAGACATAAGACCCTCTGTGTCATTCCACTTCTCCACTTCTCTCGTGCAAATGGAGACAAGCCTGGAGGCTCTTCTCGGTGGGTGGAGGCAAACTTGTATCTCAGCTAGGTGGTTGCTAGAAGCCAGGTCAGTGGGGAGTGGTCCTAAGGCTGTTGGGTACCACAATGGAGCCGTGGATGTCAGGATGCTGAAATTAGAGCACAACCCGGGGCACCCAAATGTTGCAAGACTTTTAGTTAATCTTTCTGAAACTGTAGATAGGGTCCTGGATTACGTGTCAGAATAGGAGGCAATATTATCTGATCCAGCTTTGCATTTGAGAAGGTAGATACTATCAGAACAATTATCTCATGATGTAATTTGAAGGTTTTTTTTTTTTTTGAGGGTTTTTTTTTTCCTGATGAGAACCAGGAAGAGTAAGAGACTCGATTTTGCCCACTCTCACGTGCATCTAGTCCCCCAACTTATTTTTGCCTATCTTGGAGTTACACTTGTCCCCACCGAGTAGTAAACTTTATACCTCATAATACATAAATAACCAGTAGGAGGTACTTTATGGAGGATGCTACCTTAGTTCTCATAGGTTCTCTATAAAAGGATAGAGAATTCAAGCATTTCCCATTATGATCACTGCTCATTTACACACACACACACATATATATATATATATATATCACGGTCTATGTCATGATCCATAATATCTTGAAAAACATTTAGATATTTATATTATATCTTGAAAAAATTTAGATATTTCTATTTCTTCAAATAAAAATTATACATTTAGTTTTCCATATAGTTAATCCCAAGTGAAATATTTCCAATAGCCAGTTATGAAAATTACATACACCGTATTCAACTTTCATGTAGTGAATAGTATACTCTTCCTGAAAATGTAATTAGATACATCAGATAAACAAATCCCAAGGAAGGCACATTTGCTTTCATTTTATTTCCCAATTGTAAGACCACAAAATGGCTCATAAAGTTGTTATGACCATTATTATCGGTAATATTATTCAGGATGAAACAAATACTTGAGAAGCATTTGTTTTTATGCTCGTGTTTATTTCATTCCTGACACAGTGATGGTGGAGGAACTATTTGGACCAAAAGCCATAAATTAAATATGTTTGAGAAAAAATAAATTGGGAGAAGACTGGACATAATTGAGTTTAAAAGGTTGATTCTCTACGAAGGAAGGTTTTTGTTAAGGGAAAATGTATTATATTATGGAACCAATCAAACTGGCATTCATTCCATAGTCCCTAGAGACTTTGTGCTCACATCAAATGGAATACTGACGTGGTCCTCAGCCTCAGGGCCAAGTTGTTCTACAGGTTGAACTCCAAGTTGTCTCATTACATGATTAATGACATTTGCAATAAGAGTGATGCACAGTTAAGTTTGTGGTGCTCCTACATAAATAGGTTCAACATTAAAAGTTATAAATTATTAGGGACAGAATGCTCTTTCATGCAACCAACGAATCACTTTTCCTGGTGGGCTTTTAATAACACTGAATCTATCAAGGGTTGACACTTCTGCTGTTATTTCCTCTAGGCAAAACAAAAACCAAAACCTTGGGTGCCTGGGTGGCTCAGTTGGTTAAGCGACTGCCTTCAGCTCAGGTCATGATCTTGGAGTCTCGGGATCGAGTCCCGCATCGGGCTCCCTGCTCAGCGGGGAGTCTGCTTCTCCCTCTGACCCTCCCCCCTCTCGTGCTCGCGCGCTCTCTCTCTCTCATTCTCTCTCTCAAATAAATAAATAAATAAAATCTTCAAAAACAAAACAAAACCAAAACCTTAACTGTTTATCCACAATAGCCAGGATATTTTAAGGAGAAGATGAAGAGGTAGAAATACCAGCAGATGGGTTGTTCCCGGAATATAGATCACCTTCCTTCATTAAATCTCTTTATGTGAAGCAACAGGGTGAATGTGAGGACTTCAAATGCCAAGGTGATTCCTATGATGAAACTGTGCACTGGAAGATGGAAGATGAACTGGAAAGTCATAGGCACTAGCAGGATAAGCTTCAGGAAGCGAATCTGCATTTCCAGTTCATATCCCAGGAGGTTCTCCCACCCCTTGAGGGATATTTTGCTATGTGGGAGTTTTTCACATGGGCAACTTGATTGATTCTTAGAGTTGATCACCTATTTGAATGTGTTTTAAGCCACTCGAGAAAAAGTAATGCCCTTCTAGACTCTATTAGATAATTTTAAGTGTGCAGTTCAGTGGCATGAAGTACATCTGTGCAATTACCACTGCTGTGTGTTTCCAAAACTGTTTCAGCATCCTGAACAGAAACTCTGTACCTATGAAACAGTAACTTCCTACTGCCCCTCATAATCTCTGATCTACTCTCTGTGTCTTCGAATTTGCCTATTCGGGATATTTCATATAAGTGTTATCAGACAATATTTGTCATTTTGCGTCTCGACTATTTCACTAAGCCTAATGCCTGTAAGGCTCATCCATGCTGTGGCAAGTATCAAAACTGCTTGTCTTATTATGACTTAGGATAACATTTCATTGTACCTTTTCACCGCATTTTGCCTATCCATACATCTGTTGATGGACTAGGGTTGCTTCCAACTTTTGATGTGATAAAGGCAAAAGTAAGAAAACTTTCAACAGAATTTAGATAAACATACTCTTCGGTGGCTCTGGTGTTAGTCTTCTAGTAATATAAAGCTGAGCCTGTCATGGCTGAGTTTTAATGAGTTATACTGAACACATGAGGTAGAAAATGGAGACCACTTATGGGCTACTGAATATATTGTCACCTTCAGAGTGTATTATTGAATATCTAGATTTTCTGAAAAACAGCCACCTTCCAAAAATGAGTAGTTTCAGCTAAGCCCAAACACCCACTGAGTAAATTTGGCTCATTGTCATCCCTGCTTAATTTTTCTGGTCTACATAAATGAACTACTAACAGATCAAAACAATCCCACCAATCACTATTGCGCACCATATTGCTATATCCAATGACTAAGTATAAATCAATCTTATTTAAAATGTAAGCCTATTTTGATACAGCTGATCTCTTCCTTCTCATAAAAATACCTTCTTCACTTATTTTTGGGATAATCACAGTCCCCAGGTTTTCATTCTCACAGGTCACCACTTGTTAGTCCCCTTTGATTGAGTGTTCTTCTCTCAATTTTTTTTTTATTTTAAAGATTTTATTTATTTATTTGTGAGAGAGAGAATGAGAGACAGAGAGCACGAGAGGGAAGAGGGTCAGAGGGAGAAGCAGACTTCCCACTGAGCAGGGAGCCCGATGTGGGACTCGATCCCAGGACTCCAGGATCATGACCTAAGCTGAAGGCAGTCGCCCAACCAACTGAGCCACCCAGGCGCCCCTTAATTTTTTTTTTTAACACTGGCATACACCAAGGATCAGTCCTGAGGCCTCTTATCTCTTCATCCCTCCCATTGCTGATATAATTTCAAGCTGGAGTTCTGAATATAATATGTACATTATAACAATCCCTAATCATATCTCTAGTATGGGTATTTCTCCTGAACTTCAGACTCATAATGTTCAATTGCCTATTCAATAATTCCCATTTGGATATCTAATAGACATTTTAAAAATAACATGTCTGAAATTGAACTTCTATTCTTCCCCATACACCTGCTTTTTCCAGTCACAATTAACGCCAGCTCCATCCTTCTGGTTGCTGAGATCAATGTCCTTGATGTTATTCTGAGTTCCCTCTTTCTCTTATCCCCATTCCCAGTCTATCAGGCAATCTGTTAGTTACACTTTCAAAGTATATCCAGAATCTGATGAATTCTTTTTTAAATCACTTTACTGAGGTCTAATTAACATAAAAGAGCTGTACATATTTAATGTATACAACTTAATGAATTTGGGTAAATATATGCTTGTGAAAACTGTCACCACAATTTATGCCACAAACATACTTTCAACGCAACCACCATATTCTCAGTCACTATTGTTTCTCTCCCAGATGGCTATGGTAGCCTCCCACAGGGTTCTCCCTGATTCCACTCTTGTTGCCCTACAGTGTGGTCTTTTTTTTTTTTTTTAATTTTATTATGTTATGTTAGTCACCATACAGTACATCATTAGTTTTTGATGTGGTGATCCACGATCCATTGTTTTCGTATAACACCCAGTGCTCCATGCAGAACGTGCCCTCCTTAATACCCATCACCGGGCTAACCCATCCCCCCTCCCCTTCCCCTCTAAAACCCTCAGTTTGTTTCTCAGAGTCCTTCATCTCTCATGGTTCATCTCCTCCTCCGATTTCCCCCCCTTCATTTTTCCCTTCCTTCTCCTAAAGTTCTCCATGCTGTTCCTTATGTTCCACAAATAAGTGAAACCATATGATAATTGACTTTCTCTGCTTGACTTATTTCACTTAGCATCATCTCCTCCAGTCCCATCCATGTTGATGTAAAAGTTGGGTATTCGTCCTTCCTGATGGCTGAGTAATATTCCTTTGTATTTATGGACCACATCTTCTTTATCCATTCGTCTGTTGAAGGGCATCTCGGCTCTTTCCACAGTTTGGCTATTGCAAACATTGCTGCTATGAACGTTGGGGTGCATGTGGCCCTTCTTTTCACTACATCTGTGTCTTTGGGGTAAATACCCAGGAGTGCAATTGCTAGGTCATAGGGTAGCTCTATTTTTAACTGTTTGAGGCACCTCCACACTGTTTTCCAAACTGGCTGTACCAACTTGCATTCCCACCAACAGTGTAAGAGGGTTCCCCTTTCTCCACAACCTCTCCAACACTTGTTGTTTCTTGCCTTGTCAATTTTTGCCATTCTAACTGGTGTAAGGTGGTATCTCAATGTGGTTTGGATTTGAATTTCCCTGATGGCGAATGATGATGAATATTTTTTCATGTGTCTGTTAGCCATTTGTAGGTCTTCTTTGGAGAAGTGTCTGTTCGTGTCTTCTGCCCATTTTTTGACTTACTTGTTTTTTTAGGTGTTGAGTTTGAAAAGTTCTTTATAGATCTTGGATACCAGCCCTTTATCTGTAGTGTCATTTGCAAATATCTTCTCCCATTCTGTGGGTTGCCTCTTTGTTTTCTTGACTGTTTCCTTTGCTGTGCAGAAGCTTTTTATCTTGAGGAAGTCCCAAAAGTTCATATTTGCTTTTGTTTCACTAGCCTTTGGAGATGTATCTTGAGAGAAGTTGCTGTGGCCGATGTCAAAGAGGTTACTTCCTACGTTCTCCTCTAGGATTTTGGTGGATTCCTGTCTCACATGGAGGTCTGTCATCCATTTTGAGTTTATCTTTGTGTATGGTGTTAGAGAATGGTTGAATTTCATTCTTCTGTATATAGCTGTCCAATTTTGCCAGCACCATTTATTGAAGAGAGTGTCTTTTGTCCATTGCATATTTTTTCCTGCTTTGTTGAAGATTATTTGACCACAGAGGTGAGGGTCCATATCTGGGTTCTCTATTCTGTTCCATTGGTCTATGTGTCTGTTTTTGTGCCAGTACCATGCTGTCTTGGTGATCACTGTTTTGTAATAGAGCTTGAAATCAGGCAATGTGATGCCCCCAGCTTTGTTTTTCTTTTTCAACATTTCCTTGGCAATTCGGGGTCTTTTCTGATTCCATACAAATTTTAGGATTGTTTGTTCCAGCACTTTGAAAAATGTCATTGGAATTTGGATCGGGATGGCATTGAAGGTATAGATTGCTCTGGGTAGCATAGACATTTTAACAACGTTTATTCTTCCAATCCATGAGCATGGAATGTTTTTCCATCTTTTTTTGTCTTCTTCCATTTCTTTCATGAGTGTTCTGTAGTTCCTAGAGTGTAGATCCTTTACCTCTTTGGTTAGGTTTATTCCGAGGTATCTTATGGTTTTTGGTGCTATTGTAAGTGGAATCGTTTCTCTAATTTCTCTTTCTACGGTTGCGTTGTTAGTGTATAAGAAAGCAACTGATTTCTGTGCATTCATTTTGTATCCTGCCACATTACTGAATTGCTGTATGAGTTCTAGTAATCTGGGGGTGGAGTCTTTTGGGTTTTTCACATAAAGTATCATGTCATCTGTGAAGAGAGAGAGTTTGACTTCTTCTTTGCCAATTTGAATACCTTTTATTTCTTTTTGTTGTCTGATTGCTATTGCTAGGACTTCTAGTACTATGTTAAACAATAGTGGTGAGAGTGGGCATCCTTGACGTGTTCCTGATTTTAAGGGAAAGGCTCTCAGCTTTTCCCCATTGAGGATGATATTCGCTGTGGGTTTTTCATAGATGGATTTTATGAACTTGAGGAATGTTCCCTCTATCCCTATACTCTGAAGAGTTTTAAGCAGGAAAGGATGTTGTATTTTGTCACATGCTTTCTCTGCATCAATTGAGAGGACCGTATGGTTCTTCTCCCTCCTCTTATTAATGTGTTCTGTCACCTTGATGGATTTGCGAATGTTGACCCACCCTTGCATCCTGGGAATAAATCCCACTTGGTCGTGGTGGATGATCCTTTTAATGTGTTGTTGGATCCTGTTAGCTAGGATTTTGTTGAGGATTTTGGAATCCATATTCATCAGGGATATCGGTCTGAAATTCTCCTTTTTGATGGGGTCTTTGCCTGGTTTGGGGATTAAGGTAATGCTGGCCTCATAGAATGAGTCTGGAAGTTTTCCTTCTGTTTCTATTTTTTGAAACAGCTTCAGGAGAATAGGTATTATTTCTTCTTTGAATGTTTGGTAGAATTCCCCAGGGAATCCATCAGGCCCTGGACTCTTGTTTTTTGGAGGTTTTTGATCACTGCCTCAGTCTCGTTACTGGTTGGTTATTGGCCTATTCAAGTTGTCAATTTCTTCCTGTTTCAGTCTTGGCAGCTTATAGGTTTCCAGGAAGGCCTTCATTTCATCCAGATTGCTCAGTTTATTGGCATATAGTTGTTGATAATAATTTCTAATAATTGTTTCTATTTACTTGGTGTGAGTCGTGATCTCTCCCCTTTGATTCATCATTTTATTAATTTGGGTCCTTTCTCTTTTCTTTTGGATAAGTCTGGCCAGTGGTTTATCAATCTTATTAATTCTTTCAAAGAACCAACTTCTAGTTTCGTTGATCTGATCTCCTGTGTTTCTGGTTTCTAATTCATTGATCTCTGCTTTAATTATTTCTCTTCTAATGCGTGGCTTAGGCATCATTTGTTGCTTTTTCTCTAGTTCTTAAAGGTGTAGAGTTGGTGAATTCGGGATTTTTCTGTTTTTTTTGAGTGAGGCTTGATATAAGATGTCTGATATAAGAATTGCTACCCCAGCTTTCTTTTGAGGTCCGCTGGCATGGAAGATGGATCTCCATCCCTTCACTTTCAGTCTGGATGTATCTTTAGGCTCAAAAATGAGTCTTTTGTAGGCAGCATGTGGATGGGTCCTGTCTTTTTATCCATTCTGCAACCCTGTGCCGTTTTCTGGGAGCATTTAGGCCATTCATGTTGAGAGTGATTAATGAAAGATATGAATTAATTGTCATCATGTTGCCTTTGAAGACGTTGTTTCTATAGGTTGTCCCTGTAAATTTCTGTTGCATATCACTCTTGGGGTCTTTCTCCTTTTAGAACCCCCCTTAAGATTTCTTGCAGGGTCGGCTTAGTGGTCACATATTCTTTCAGTTTCTGCTGGTCGTGGAAGCTCTGCATCTCTTCATCCATTCTAAATGACAGCCTTGCCGGATAAAGTATTCTTGGCTGCATGTTCTTCTCACTTAGTACCCTGAATATGTCTTGCCAGGCCTTTCTGGCTTGCCAGGTCTCTGTGGATAGGTCTGATGTTATTCTGATGTTCCTCCCTCTGTATGTAAGGAATCTCTTCCCCCTAACTGCCTTCAGATTTGCAGTTTACTGTTACATGCCAGGGTGTTGGCCTGTTTTCCTTGATCTTGGGAGGGGTCCTCTCTGCCTCTAGGACAGGAATGTTTGTTTCATTCCCCAGATTAGGGAAGTTCTCAGCTATGATTTGCTCAAATACATCTTCTAGTCCTCTCTCTCTCTCCACTCCCTCCTGGATTCCAATTATTCTGACATTGGAACATTTCATGGCGTCACTTATTTCTCTGATTCTATTTGCATGGATTCTGAGTTGTTTCTCCCTGGCCTCCTCTTTTCCCTTTTTATCTATTATATTGTCTTCCAGGTCGCTTATTCGTTCTTCTGCCTCACTTACCCTAGCTGTTAGATTATCTAGATTGGATTGGATCTCATTGATAGCATTTTTAAGTTCTGCCAATTCAGCTTTCATTTCTGCCCTTAGAGACTCTATGTTGCCATTAATTGATTTCTCCATTCTAGCCATTGTCTTCACAATTGCTAGCCTGAATTCCATCTCCGACATCTTGGTTATATCTGCATCCATTTGTAAATCTGCAGCATAAGTCATAATCTCTGAGTCTTTTCTATTTTGGGGGTTCCTCCTCCTAGTCATTCTGTTGATGGGTGGTTGAGGGAATGTATAGAGTCCAAATTATTGACCAGAACCCAAGCAAGATGCACCTGTTTTCTTGGGACCTTAGGGTTGCTGGCCTCTTGTTTTCCCAGCCTGTCTTCTGGGGGAGGGGCCTGCCGCGCTGTTACTCAGGCAACCCTGTTTGGGCAGAGTTGCCCTGCCCCCCTGTGGTGGGGTTTGGGTTTAGTCGGAATCAGTTTTGGGGGCTTTTGTTCTCTGGCCGCTTTCCCTGGTGGCTTTCCCCGTCTCTTCCTTGAGTCAGAGCAGAAGAGACCGTTTCCAACCCTCTGCCTCAGAGCAGAGAGACCGCAGTCTGTTCTTCAGTGAGCTCTCTAGGCCACACTGTCTCCGTTTCTGTCTGTGCTGCTATAAACTGCAGCGTCCATTGTTGTGCGCCCCTCCACAGCGCCCCCAGTCCTGCCTCCAGGTCGGGGCACGTCTCTGCCCTTTGTGCTTCTAAAACGGCCAGCCGCCCCCAGTTCGCACTCGCGACCCTGCCGCTCCGGGTTTCCACCCCAGGGGTGCCCTAAAGTCCTTTCCGGGCCGCTACTGGTCTGAGAGTCTGTGCCTTGTCCCCCGCGCGCGAGGCTGTCACTCACCGGCGGTGTAGGATCCCCAGGCTCCCTCCCGCTGCCGTTTATCCTCCAATATCTGCCCGCGGAATCACTGCTCCCTGCTTCATACCTTAAAACCAACCACTTGCAATATTTCTGCTTGTAGAGATCCAGATCTTCTTATATCTCAGGCTGGTTTCGTGAGTGCCCAGAGTGGTCTGGTAGATATCCAGCTCAATTCCGGGGAGCAGTTGAAATAGCGTCCCCTACTCCTCCGCCATCTTTCCTTCTCCAAAACAGCTTGTCTCTTTCCTCACATGGTGCCTGGGAGGATTTCTAAAACCGGAGATATTGGAAGTTGTGCCCACGTCTGGCATGTGCCTTCCCTAACTACCTAAGGGCCCTACAGTGTGGTCTTAACACAGCACCTAGAATGATCCTCTTGGAAGTCCATTGGATCAAGCCATTTCTCAGCCTAAAATCTCTTAATGGTTCCACATTTCTCTGAGAGTAAAAGTTCAAATATTTAAAAAGTTTGACAAGGCCCTATATGATCTGATGCCTTTCTAAGCTCCTTTTCCAATTCCTCACTACTCTATCCTCTGCTCACTTTGGCCAAGCTAGAAAGTCCTCTTCAAACACTTCTGGTGAGTTCCCACAGTAGTGCTTTGGCACTGGCTGTTCCTTCCGTCTGAAGTGCTTTTCCTCCAGGTATCCTTGTGACTCTTTCTACCTTCTTCTTGGCAGGGATGCTGCCTGTCGGTGTGAGGGTTGTGCTGTAACACCATGGCACCTGGACGAGAGGTAAGTGGATGTAGAACCCATGTCCCTAACGTATGTCTTTACATTTGTGGGCCAGCACAGGACTTGCTTCTCGGTAAGATGCAGTGTGACCAGCCTAAGAAATCCTGGTTTTCCTCACTGTATTAGCCATATGTTTTATTTTCTGTATTCTGAGGTTTTGCTGTCTGGGACTTCACTGACCTCAGAGGGACTGGCCTTCCCAGGGCTAGCCATTTCCTAGAAGTAGTAAAGGATTTGCCCGCAAATGTGTCTTTCATGTGCAAACCAGTCAACCCAAAGCCCATACCCCCAACTACGCCTTTATCTAGCTCCTATGCTGTGGGCCACTATCCATCTGCCCTAATTGCTCCACAGCCAGATACCAGACGACTAGGGATAGTCCCTATATCCCAGAGCCCCCTGAAATTACTCAGCAACTAGCCAATCTTAAGCCTGTTTGTCCTGCCTTGCCAGAACTTTCTTACCACAGTAAAGGCTCTTGCCACAGTTCCCGATCTCTCCCCTCTGCCTCATGACTGACACTGGTGTTTCCTCATGTGACTCCCCATGGCATTGCATACCCACTCCTCTGAGCAACCATAGATAATAAACTATTTCCCTGTGGCAATCACCTGCTGATCTTTTGGCCTTACTATACCTCAGATTTTCTGTTAATACACAGTATTTTAAAATACTTAATCTATTCTATTTTCAAGTAGCTCATACAATCTTCTAACATATATATCATTCTTTTATTTATTATCCATCTTCCCCACTCGATCAATGAAAACAGGAATATTTGTCTGTTTTCTTGACTGATATATCTTCCACTTTCTATAATCGTGTGTAGCACACAGTAGGTGTCCATTAACAGTTTATAAATGAATAAATACATGAATAAACAGCGGTAGTCAAGTGTCAATTTACATATATTTCAAAGGCATATATAATGCTTTTCAGCATTTGTTTTTCAATAAACTCTAATTTCATTAAGAAATCAAGGCACCTAAATGAGCAAAATCAAATTTGAAAAAAAAATAAAATGCATATAAATATGGGCATTCTCATAAGAAATGAATGTTTATGTGATGCTCTTTTAATTGAGGTACACTTGTCAAGCTGGCTCATAGTCAATATTTACTAAATATGTAAACCCATACCTATTACGCATATGACAATATGTGTAAATTTACACAATATGTGTAAACAATAAGCTTAAGCTTATCCTTCCCCTTATTACCTGTTAAAAGAATCTCAAATTATTCGGGTAGCAGGTACAAAATGGAGCCCCCAGTTATTCAGGTAGCAGGCAGGGGTCCCTTGATTTCAGAGAAGTTGGATACCTCCATCGTTGGCAGATCAGCATAGATGACAATAGGGGGCATTTGGTGGAAATGGACTCTGGATAAAATGTTGCAGATTTTCACTGTTCTTAACCGAGATACAGATTTTTTTTCATAAATACTTCTCAGTGTGTTGTATGCTTTTGCCAATTACCAGCCGTTATTTATATGGCTGTTTTTTGACAAATTTGTCCAATTATTTTATGTTTCTCAAGAGGGGATTTGGGAAGCTCTTAGTCATTCCAGAACATGCTGAGCAAACTCTGTGTAAAGGACAAGTTGGTTTAAAAGACAGTCCGGATAATGCTCAATTAGAATAGTGGCAGTAGTAACGATATGATATACACCATAGAAAGACCTTGGCTGGTAGAAATGGCAGGACGTTTTTGGCTCCTGACTGGATTTGGCAGGTGATGGACAAGGAAGGTTTCACCCCTGTCTCTGGGATTAAGAAATTGGAATAGGCAAATTGTGTCTGAATAGGAGGCATAGGTAGGTGGATATGCCTAGCAGACTGTTGAAAATATGTGCAGCAAAAGAAAAAACACAGTACAATTTCACCATTCCTCAAGAATACAGTCTGAGATCGAAACTTCTGTAATCTCTAAATGTGCGTATATATTTTAGGGATTAAGAGTAACTGTGAGTGACTAAACAATGGTGAGTGGAGGATCAAAGAAGGACTGTCTTAGGATACATCCTCCGGCCGTATTCTGCACTCAGTCACTGGCTGCGTGTCTAGCTTCTTGCCTTGCTCTACTGAGGATTCAAATTTCTGCTTTAGAAACATCACAGTTACGTCACGGACATTTGTCCGCCTCAAATAGTTTAACCATGGATCTCAGCAGCCATGGCATTTAGCCAGATACCAGCGGCCTCCCTACAGACTTCCTCTGGTCAAGAGTCTCCCCCAGACCCTCCATCTCTCTGGTCTTTGCATAGTCTTCTTGGGCCTGTTTTTCTTCCCTACAATCTCTCTGCTACCTGCTCTCCTTATAAAGGTTGGAAAATTATAAATAGAAATATACTTTATGATAGGAAACAAAGTTTTTTTAGCGTCATCTGTATAGGAAGAAACCAACTATCATCAATTCTACTTGATTTTTGTGCCATGTTCTTGCTTTTTGTTTTTTTATTATTTCTTAGTGAACAGGGCCCCTTAAGTTATTATTATATTTTGCAACATAGAAAACTCAAGGGCATATATTTAATGAAGATGTTATTATGGTGATCATAGTAGCTAAAATATAAATGAACTTCTCTCTTTTGAAAATATTTTTTGTTCCTCTTCATTCTAAAGATACTTGTGTAGGATAGCAACTAGTAATACCCATAGCAAGACACTCCTTTTCCAGAACTTTTACTGGTACTGTTGTACTTACCTTGGATGCCATGGGTGATTCATAACATCAGGGCCACTCCATTCAAATTCATACAGTTATTGCAGCAATTTCAAATGACACACACACATATATACATATATGTGTCTGTGTGTTCCTGAAATTTTATATATTACATGGTACTATATATAGGTATAGAGACACCCAGTTGCAAGCCCAAATTCTGTGTTTAATTCTTCAAGAACCAGATAATATACTCTGGCCCTGGACATAAGGGTATACATGTTTCTTATCCTTTATAAAACAGTGCTTGATTTCTCACCAAGATGGTGCAGTGAGCTCACACTTTGACGCATCCCTCTGATCCAAGGAGATAGTAAATGATAATGCTTAAAACTAGGAAAAAAAAAATGGTAGAGTCAGGCCAAAAGTAACAAGATAAAAATCATCAGGGACCATAAGGGGAAGAGCAAAATGATTCAGTTTCTAGGTGGTAAATCATACAAGCGCTCCTTGTATTTTGGGCAACGGGATTATTTTTCAAATTCCATGCTTGAATTCAGGGCCTGAGGGGTGCGACCTCCACTTCTTAAGGAGGCTGAAAACGTTGTGGAGGCATTGTTGTCTAGCAAAACCTCATGCTGACGCACTGCATAAAGCTTCTAGCTGGCTGAGAGATGGGATTCACAATACTCCCAGGATCTCAGTGAGGCCGGAAAATGGAGATAACCATGTACAGTCTTGTTCTGGATGGGGCGGTGGGAGGAGGGCCTGTGAAGACAACGGTGTAATCTGTAGATAGGCAAGGAAGACCACACAGAGGGCATATTTCCTTTCTATTGCTGGCATAACAGATTACCAAAAATTTAGCAGCTTAAAGCACCTCTTTTGGGGGCACCTGGGTGGCTCAGTCGGTTAAGTGTCTGACTCTTGATTTCAGCTCAGGTCATGATCTCAGGGTGTATCAGGCTCCGTGTTCAGCAGGGAGTCTGCTTCTTTCATTCTCCCTCTGTGCCTCCTCCACCACCCATCCCCATTCGTACGCACACTCCCATGCTGTCTCTCTCTCTCTCTCTAAATTAAATAAATAAAATCACCTGTTTTTTGGCTCACAGCTTTATAGATCAGAAGTCCAAGCAGGCTCAACTCAGTTTAGGGTCTTGTAAGTCCAAAATTAAGGTCTAAGCTGGGTTTGTATCTTATCTGGAGGGTCTAGGGGAGAATCTGCTTCCGATCACATTCAGGTTGTCAGGGAAATTAGGTTCTGTGCGTCTGTAGCCCTGAGGCCCCCTTGTCCTTGCTGGATGTCAGCTAGGTGTGTCATTTGCAGATTCCAGAAGCCACCTGCATTACTTGGCTCTGGCCTCCTCCATTTTCAAAGCTAGGAATGGTGTGTCAAATCCTTCCCATGCTTCCAATCACTCTGAATTCTCCTACCTTTTCTGCCACCAGCTAGAGAAAGGTCTCTGCTTTTACAGGCTCATGTGATCAGATTAGGCCCACCTGGATAATCTCTCTTTTACAGGTCAGCTGTGTCCTACAACATAACACAATCACAGGAGCACTATTTCATAACATTCACAGGCTCCAGGATATATGTCCCGAAGTCCTTGAGCTATATTAGTTTCCTATAGATGCTATAACAAAAAACTACAGACTGGGTGGTTAAAAACAATAACAATTTACTCTCTCATAGTTCTGGAAGCCAGAAGTCTGAAATCAAGGTGTCAGCTGGGTACTTCCTCTGGAGGTTTCCAAAAGAAAATCTATTCCATGCTTCTTCTAGCTTCTGGAAGTTATATGGGATTCTTTGGCATTCTGGGTTTACCTCTCTGCTTCATCTTTATATTGCCTTCTCTAATGTGTGTATCTGTCCAAAATCTGTCTGCCCCCCCTTTTTTTTATATATAAGGATACATGAGAATGTATTTAGGACTCACCCAGATAATCCAGGATAAGCTCCTCTTTTCCAATATCCTTAATTTAATCACATCTTTTGCCATATAAAGTAATACTCACAGGTTCCAGGAATTACGATATGGACATATATTTTTTGGCGTGACCATAAAGCGCACTATAGGGGCCCTTCATAGAAATTCTGCCTACCATAGGGCAAGAGTTAGAAAACAACAAGGAAATCTAACAAAAAGAGGTCCCATTCAAAAATTAGTCTGATGACCAAAATGCAAAGTTACATGATAAAATCTAATGCCAAGTATGAACAAAAAACTCAGACTTTGATGCCACTCCCAAGGAAAATCACTGATAGAAGAGCCTGGTAAGGAATTTGAGATATATATGTCTGAGATGCCCAAAGAGAGCTATGAAGGAATAATTTTTTAAAAAAAGCACCACAATTTGGAATAAAATTGGTCAGAAATGAAGGATAGTATAATATAAACAAAACTTAATACTGTGAAAATGTAAAGTATTTTAATTGAAATAAACCTATGATCTTTACCAAGAGGGATGAAAGTCTCCTGCTGCCCCCAATGTGAGAGTCTTTAATATTTCTGCTCTTACACGGAGAAACACTGATAGACAAATGGTGGAATGTATCACTAATGTGGATCTCTACCAGGGAAGATTTCTTTTTTAGGTTACAATTACATAAGTGCTACATCGTGTTTTGTTTTCTATTTTAACAAATATAAAGTTCTAAGTTTTAGAAACTTCAACCACCCCAGTCCCATGTCCCCACAGTCAATGGGGCAAAGATGGGGAGCTCCATATCATTGGTGAAGTAGGCAAACTCTGCAAGCGATTTAAAGGATGTGAAATGGAGGAGCCCTGCACCATCAGTGCAGTGGTGGGACTGGATAAAGGATATGAATGGAACAAAGAACAGCATTCAGCAGCGTGGCGTCCCTGGACAGGCGACATAAACAGTGAGGAAGAAGAGCTGTGTGCCATTGTCGCAGTGGCGTTAATGGACAGAGGGACAGACAGGGCATGTGGATGGGGAAAGGGAGAGGAGCCACTGCAGGGGTGCGCCGTCAGTGCCGTCAGACATCTGGGCACAGAACACAAGGTGGCCAAACACAGGAGCCTGCCGCCCCCCCGACCCCGGGGCAGGGGCAGCGGTGCGTCCTGGCGGGGGAAGTGAATGGATAGAAAGAGGAGGAACGCTGCGCTGTCAGTGAACTGCTGTTACTGAGCTGGGAAGGTGAACAGCGGAAGAGCAGGAGAGGAACTGGGCCGGGGATGTGGACGGGGCAGTCACTGAGGGCTCCACCGCATGGTTGCAGTGGAGTCACTGGGAAGACCCCTACCTGTGCTCTGCTCTCATGGACTCAGCATCCCTGCGGCCGGACCTTTCCGAGGAAGCCAGGGACGGCGTTGATATAGGCAACGCACTGCCCTCCCAAGTCAGAAGTGTAGTGCTGCTCTCCAGTGCCCCAGGGGAATTACAAGTATGCCTTCGTGATAGCATGATTTATAGTCCCAGTGTCATAAGACATTTCATCTGCAATAGACTGGTCTGCTTTCCAGGGTGTGAGGTGACCTGACAGATGCTGTTGAGCTAGTTAGTGGAAAACCAATTCTCCTGTCGCCCTGCTCAGAGCCTGTTGTGTGTTTGTCTTGTATATTGCTGAACAGTCTGAAAGCAGAGGTCTTCAATCTTCAAACACTGTAATTGTTAAGATATATACCCTGACGTAAATATGCACGATGGTTACACTCTAGAATATTAGTTAACTAACATGGAAACCAAGTCAATGACCCAAATCCAGCCCAGATGATAGTGACTAAAAGTCATCATGGATTATCTGGCAGCCTTGACAAACCGAGTTTCAGCAGAAAAGACAATGGATCACAAAGCAAGCCCTGCCACAGTTGGCACCTTATTGACATTTCCACAGCCATGGCCAGGAAATCAATGGGCTGTGAACGCTGAATTACCCTCTTACGCCTGGAAGCGATCCCTGCAGACCAGGCTGCAGGATGTTAGCAGAATAACTTGCAGGAGCACACACCATTCCTGGCTGCTTCTCCATCTGCTCTGGGAATGGAGGGACCACCTTGGGTTCAAGGTTGTGGACCTGACATTTCCAAAACAGCTCTATGTTCACCATGGAGCCATCTAGTTAGCCGGATGTCTCTCACTACATAGTTGTGCTGTGTTTTATGAGCCAAAGTTAAAATACATTGAAGAAGATAAGCCAAACCAATTTTAACAGGTAGAAACTCTAAACTTTTAGACAGTATTTAATAGGTAGGGGTATGGTGTTCATGCAAGAAAGGAGGGGAAATAAGTTTGGGAGATGAAGTGGGGAACTAAGTTTGAGGAGTGTAACCAGGGTTCGGCAGGGCCACCTTGCACAGTTGTGCAGTTTATGCACTGCACAGAATGTCCAGTCATTGTGGTGGGGACACTGAAATGTAGCCCTGATACTCCTCTCCAATATGCAAACCCCCATGCTGCTTCTGGAAAAGGGGTACTTCTTTCTGAGTCCTCTTCACACGAGGGGGAAACGTTTCTCATGGGGTGGGGTAGGAGCTTTTCCAGATCATTCTTTTAGAGACAGCACTTTTTCACTCTGAGAAGCTACCTTTTTCTAATTCACCACTCAGGAGGGGGAACCTTTCAGTTCTTAAACACTCTTCCTGCTGGGAGGCTTCCATCTTCCCAGTGAAGCTGGCAGTCTGCTCACCCAGCCTGACAGTAGAGAATGCTTTCCGCTAATACACACAAAGATGCTATATGAGTTACTGGTGACCCGGAGTTTGTGGTGCCAAGGGGAAATTCCTGATGCAGGACAGCTAGTTCACATTGTCACATACCATGCTGCTTCATGCACGGAAACTGTTCTGGGTTACCTAAGTGTTCTGACACCCTCCCCCGGGCCAGCCACCCTCACCCCTTCCCCCCCGCCCCCCGGGGTCCAGCGACTATAGATTCAGTCCCTCACAGAGCTGGGGCCCTAAAGCACCTTCTCCAGCTCTACTGATTGGTCAGTATTTGTGCCAATATATCTGTTGTTTTATACTTATTTTATATTTTATATCTATAATACTTGTAGTTAGATAATTCTAATAACATCCATGATCAAAGGCTCAGGAACACACTTCAACATCCGACACCCGGGAGCCTGCATCCCTGTCTCGTAGGATATTTCTTAGCTGGTTGAGGTTAGTTTAGTCCAGTCTTGGAATCCGTTGAGTATCTGAATGTTCACAATCACTGTCTCTGAGAATTCCTAAGCTTCAGCATCCCTGAGAGGTGGTCACGGGGGTTGTCCGGGAGACACAGCCAGGCTTCTTAACCACCCTCACTGAAGAAGTGAGCCCCTCCCTGAAAGACTGTGCTGTCAGGAGCTATGGAAACAAGCAAGTCGCAGTGGAAACAAAGTTACCAAAGACTGTCCTGAGCAGACATGGTGACACTTTTCAAAAGTGCATTACCAGCACCCCTTCCCCCTGCTGTCGTATCACGGAGGGATTCCCTCTGCTACCTGAAGACCCGATCCCTGCACTTCGCTGCTGACCGCACGGTGGTTCCCGGCTGGGCTCTTTGCTTTTACGACAACTTAGGATGATTCGGATCATTAGGAATTTGGTGTGTTGTGGTAACTCAGCTACTGGCTCCCGAGCACCCCACTCCTCCCTTGTTGCAACACAATTCTTGGTAACTCGTACCTCATTTTATATCCTGAGGATGTAGTCTTATTTTCCACAGCATCAGCCCCACGAGCTGAAAACACACTCCCCCAGTGCCTATTTTAGCCAAAACCCACTGGCAGTTGGAAGACAAGGCGGAGAATTTTCTGACTCTGGCCAGAGAAACTTAACCACAGAGACAAAGGTTGGCACGGCCCTTCATTTGCCCACTTGGGGGCTGTCCTCACCCGGGTCCTCCAGCCCTCGACCGCCTCACAGTACCGCTTAGTGAGAACTGCCATTGCAACGTTACTATGTACCAGGCACTGTTGGAAAAACTGGTGATTAACAGACTCAGTCCTTTTAAGGAGTATATATTCCTGGTAGGGAGTCAGACAATAAATAACTCAATGTTTCCATTGTGCTGCATGACATAAATTAGAGAAAGTTAAAACATCAACAAAATTAAAGATCATTAATGTTTTACTGGAATAACACCATAATCCTTTTCAAATGTAGGCTATAAACATACTTTTTCATATTATACTTTCAAATAGCTTTTTGAAGTTTACTCCTCTCCTCTGACCACCAGGCCTTTGACTAAATTATTTCATCCATTTACATTTAAAATAATCATTGACAGGTAAGGAGTTACTAATGTCATCTTGTCAATTTTCTGTGTTTAATAGATCCTTTGTTAGTTTTTTTCTCTTTTGCTGTCTTCTTTTGTGAATTGATGATTTTGTATAGTGATATGCTTTGATTCCCTTCTCTTGTAGGTGTCTGAACATTTTTAGAGCAATTATTTTTAATTCTATATTGGGCAATTCATAGATCTCCATTTCTCTGTGGTCAGTTATTAGACGTTTACTGTGTTCCTTTGGTGATGTCATGTTTGGTGGTATCATTCTTTGTAATCCTTAGAGCCTTACATTCACTCTATTCTTCTTTTCCCACCAAGGGGAATTCTCTTGGGCCAGGAAATTCCCTCTTGGTGCTGGAAAGTACTGAGTACTGGCCTGGGGGATAGGATGCTGCAGGCAAAATGAAACTGTTCTTCCTATGCTTTTTATGCATTTATTCGCAGGGATTTTTTGCTCCACTATATTACTGAAGCTTCTGAAGTGGACTTCTCAGCTCTCCCAAAGCTATTTTAATTTGTGGATAGCTGTCTAATTGTTGTTCTTTATAGCAGGTTGAAGGCTGCAATCCACTACTCCACCATATCGGTGATGTCCTTAGTTTCTGTCTCTTTTTTAAAGAAATACTATGTTCTTATGTTGCCACGCCATTATAAGAGTAGAGACATGATTAAGTTTGACTTAGGAGAATACCCTGTTTCCCTCTGCCCATCCACATACACACACACACATTCAGGTGCAGATCATGATTGGGTGAGAGCTGGAGAGAGAGTGACCCAGTCAGATCAATCAGATTCTACTCCAGTACCTTTGCTGCTACTGTTGGGAAAGAGGGGCTTTTTTGTGTCCAGAATTTCTAGCTCTAAGAGTAGTGTGTACTTAGAGCGGCATTTCTGCATCCACAAGAGAAAAAATAATCTAGGGATAAATCCAACAAAGAGAAAAGCAAAGTTGAGATATGGAAAACAGAAGAGTGAATCTTAATGACTTAGTTTAGCCTGGATCAGATACAAATCTAATAATATCTGAAGATAGCTTACATCATTCTTTTCATGCCATGCACCATATTTATGTTTTCATTAACTAGTATGAGAATATTTTCTGCCATGGGTTCTGAAAAAGCACACCGTGATAGGGAGAAAAGATGAACAGAGAGAGTACTGTGTATACCCATAGAATATATGCATTGTGGTTTGGAGTAAGGAATGAGGTTAGATAATTAGATGAACCAAAGTATCTCCAGAAAGGGAAAAATTTAATTTCTGTCTCTCAAAACTTGAACCATGAAGTTCTCATTTCTTTATAGAAGGCATTTGCAAAATACTACCACTCAGTCCTTGTTTTGAGGACATCTGAGGAATCCAGAAATTTGTACAAGAAGTCTGTGAATTTACATATTATTTTATTATCGATAACATGGGTTTATTCTTTGAATTTTGTTGTCAAAACAACTTTTTGAGCTTTCTGTGGCATGTATTATTCCCATTGTACAGAAGAGAACATTGGGACAAAAGAAGGTCACATGGTTTGCCCAAGGCTATGAAAATAATTAGGGACTGGGCTGGTATTTGAAACTAGGTCTTCTGATCCTAGATTGGGTGTTTCTTTCTCAAGACAACTCTTTATTCCATGTTCAGTGGTGCCTCATTTTCTGGGGAAAATTCTTAAGATATTCTAATCATCTCTTTTTTAAAAAATAGACTTAATTGAGATCTAATTCACATACCATAGAGTTCACTTATTTAAAATGTATAATTTGTCTTCAGTATACTCATAGATATGTTGCAACCATCAACAAAGTCAATTTTAGAATGTGTTCATCACTTCAAAAGAAACCCTATATGCTTTATTTGTCACCCTCATATTCCCCTGCTCCTGAACAACCAATGGACCAAAGAAGAAATCAAAAGGGAAATAAAAAAATATCTTCAAACAAAAATGGAGACAGAAAATACCTAAACATGGGAAATAGCAAAAGCAATTCTCATAGGGAAGTTATAATGACAAATGCCTACATTAAGAAAAAAGAAACATAGACAATAAACAGCCTAAGTTTATACCTGAAGGAACTAGAAAAAGAATAATGAATGAAGCCCTAGAGTTAGCAAAAGGAAAGTGATAATAATATGAGCAGAAATAAATGCAATAGGGAATGGGAAAACAACAGAAAAGATCAAAACTGAGGTTTTTTTTGAAAAGATAAAAATCGACATTTTTGCTAAATTTACCAAAAAAATAAAAATAAAAAGAAGACTCAAAATCAGAAGTAAAAGAGGAGACAATACAACTTGTATCACAGAAACACAAAGGATCTTAAGAGACTATTGTGAACAACCGTATGCCAACAAATTTAATACCTTGGAAGGAATGGATAAATTTGTAGAAAGATATAATCTATGAATACTAAATCAGGAAGAAGAGAAGATCTGAACAGAACAGTAATGAGAGACTGGGTCAGTAATCAACAACTTCCCAACAAAGAAAATCCCAGGACTAGATGCCTTCATGAGTGAATTCTACCAAATACTTAAAGAAGAATCAACACCAATTCTTCTCAAACTCTTCTAAAAAATAAAGTGGAAGAGGAGGGAACAGTCCCAAACATATTTTATGAGGCTGGTTTTACACTGATACCAAAGGACACTACAAGAAAAGAAAACTACAGAAAAATACCCTTCCAAAATATAGATGCAAAAATTCTCAACAAAATATTAGCAAACTGAATTCAGCAGAATATTAGAAGGATCGTATATCATGAACAAGTGGGAGTTATCCCTGGGATGGAAGGATTGTTCAGCAAACACAGATCAATAAATGTGACATACCACATTAATAGAATGAAAGATAAAATTCATAAGATCATCTCAGTAGATGTAGGAAAAGCATTTGAAAAAAAAAATACAACATCCTTTTGTGATTAAAAACTCTCAACAAAGTGGATACAGAAGAAATGTACTTCAACACAATAAAGGCCTTCCATCTGTGACAAACCCACAGCTAACATCACACTCAGTGGTGAAAGACTGAAAGCTTTTCTCTGAAATCAGGAAAAAAACAAGTGTGTCCACCATCATCACTCCTGTTCAACATAGTCCTGGAAAGTCCTCGCCTGAGCAACTAGGCAAGAAAAAAAAAATAACAAAAGGCATGCAAATTGCAAAGGAAGAAGTAAAATTGTTGTAGTTGACATGATCATATACATAGAGAAACCTAAAAACTCCAAAAAACTTAGAATTTTAAAAATTTAGTATTTTCAGGATACAAAATCAACATACAAAAATCAGTTGCATTTTATACACTAACAGAATATCTGAAAATAAATCTCATAACAGTATCAAAAGCAAAATACTTAGGAATAAATTTAACCAAGGAGGTTAAAGATTTATACACTAAAAACTATAAGACATTGATTAAAGAGATTAAGAAAGACACAAATAAATGGAAAGATATCACTTGTTCATGGATTGGAACAGTTATATTGTAAAAATGTCCATACTGTCCTAAGCCATCCACAGATTCAATGCAGTCCCTATCAAAATTCTGGTGCATTTTTCACAGAAATAGAAAAAGCAATCCTAAAATTAACATGGAACCACAAAAGACCCCCAATAGCCAAAGCTTTCTCGAGAAAGAACAAAGCTGGAGGCATCATACTTCCTGATTTCAAATTATATTCCAGAACTATAATGATCAAAACAGTATGGTACTGATATAAAAACAGACACATAGACCAGTGGACCAGAATCGAGAGCCTAGAAATAACCTGACACATATATGATAACTGATGTTTGACAAAGCCAAGAATACTCACTGGGGAAAGGATAGTCTCTTCAGTGAATGGTGTTGGGAAAACTAGATATCCACATACAAAAGAATGAATTTGGACCCCTGTCTTTTTTTTCACTGAAGTACAGTTATACGATTCTGTATTAGTTTCAGGTGTACAACATAGTGATTCATAAATTCCATACATTAAGCTATGCTCACCACAACAAGTGCAGTTAGCATCCATCACCATGCAATGCCATTACAATATTATTGACTGTATTACCCATGTTGCACCTTTCAACCTTGTGCCTTCTTTATTTTATTACTGGAAGTTTGCGCCTGTTAATCCCCTTCACCTATTTCACCCATTCCCCCAATCCCTACCCCTCTGGCATCCAGCAGTTTTGGACCCCTATCTTATGCCAGTCACAAAAATTAACTTGAAATGAATTAAGAACTTAAACAGAAGAGCTTAAATCATATAATTCCTTGAAGAAAACACAGGCAAAAAGCTCTTTCACACTGGACTTGGCAATGATGTTTTGGACTTGACACCCAAAGCACAGGTAACAAAAGCAAAAATGAACAAGTGGGACTATATCAAACTGGAAAGCTTTGACACAGTGACAGGAATAATCAACAAAATGAAAAAGCAATCTGTATAATGGGAGAAAATATTTGCAAATCATAGATCCAATAATGGGTCAGTATCCAAAATATTTAAAGAACTCATACAACCCAATAGCCAATAAATAAAAACTAACTGGTTAAAAAATGGGCAGAGGGGCTGACTAGACATTTTTCCTAAGAAGATACCCAAATGGCCAATAGCTCATGGGAAGGTGCTCAATCAACATCATTAATCATCAGGAAACTCAAATCAAAACTCCAATGAGATAGTACCTTATGTCGTTAGAATGGCTATTATCAAAAAGATAAGAGATAACAAGGGCTGGTGAAGATGTGGAGAAAAAGGAACCCTTGTGCACTGTTGGTGGGGATGTAAGTTGGTATAACCACAATGGAAACAGTATGGAAGGGTCCCCCCAAAATTAAAGATGGTACTATCACATGATCCAGCACTCCCACTTCTTTTTCTTTGAGTTTATTTATTTGAGAGTGCACGTGAGTGCGCGCATGTGAGACAGAGAGAAAGCAAGTGGGGGGAGGGGCAGAGGGAGAAGCTGACTCCCCGTGGAGCAGGGAGCCTGACGCAGGACTCGATCCCAGGACCCGGAGATCATGACCCAAGCCGGAGGCAGACGCTTAACTGACTGAGCCACCCAGGCGCCCTTGTACTCCCACTTCTGAGCATATGTCAGAAAGAAGTTAAATCACTGTCTCAGAGACCTCTCTGCACTCTCATGTTCATTGCATCATTATTCACAATAGCCAAGAAAGACGTGGAAACTATCAAAGTATCCACCAATGGGTGAATGGATAAAGAAAGTATATGCACACACTCACTGGAATATTATTCAATCATAAAAAAGAAGGAAATCCTGCCATTTGTGATAACATGGATGGACCTTGAGGGCATTATTCTAAGTGAAATACATCAGAAAGTAACAGTATATGACTCCCTTACTTGTGAAATATAAAAAAGCCAAACTCATAGAAACAGAGAGTAGATTGGCAGTTACCTGTGGCTGGGGCTGTGGGAAATAGGTTAGTCAGTGGGTACAAACTTCCAGTTATAAAAAGAACAAAAGGGAAGTCATGTACAGCACCGTGACTGTAGTTGACAATACTGCGTACTTGAAAGTTGCTGAAAGAGTAGATCTTAGCTGTCCTCACTACAGCAGCAAAAATGAAAACTATGTGAGGTGATAGATAAGCTAACTGATCTAATTTTGGTAATCATTTTATCATATATACATAAGGTACCAAATTATCACATTGTACACCTTCCGTGTACACAGTGTTATGTATCAATTAAACCTCGCCAAAACTGGGAAAAAGTAACATATGTCAAACACATGTAGTAAAAATCCTATTTACCTTTTTTCCTTTTTATCAAACAGTGAATAAAGTATTTCGGGAAATCTAGGTCATTGATAGGAAGTGGGACTTCTTTCCAACGTGGTGGGAGTAACTGTAAAATGTATCTGGGAGTCGCTGAAAGCCCTCAGTGACCCATTTAGAATCCTCTTTTCTGTGGCGTGTGTGTGTGTGTGTGTGTGTGTGAGAGAGAGAGAGAGAGAGACAGAGACAGACAGACAGATGGAGAAAGAGAGAGAATGTAGACCCATTACCCTGAGGAACTAGCAATGAAAATGCAGGTGCTTAGAGCTCAGGCTCTGAAGCCGGGTTGGCCACATTTAAATCTTGAATTTACAAGCTGTGTGAT
The DNA here is from genome assembly GCF_037043125.1 of Eumetopias jubatus. Lineage (NCBI taxonomy): Eukaryota > Metazoa > Chordata > Mammalia > Carnivora > Otariidae > Eumetopias > Eumetopias jubatus. The sequence continues at coordinate 96,919,007 of NW_028274817.1, forward strand.
TTAGAACAAATTGTCCCAGCACTTAAGCCCTGATTCTTAACAATTAATACAGAGATAATAAAAGCACCTACTTCAGAGGATTTTTGTAAGGATTGGATGAATTAATTCACATGAAAGATGTCAGACAATGCTGGGCATAGAATAAGCTGCAGTTACTGCTGTCATTTTAATGACAACTCTTTATAATTATTGGAAGGCAAATACAGTCACAAGAAATGATGGTGTGTTTGTGAGAACCGTAAAACTGCTTTCTCTTGGCCTCTGTTGTCCAAAAATCATTGTCACCATAAGCATTTGGTGGTAATTCTCTAATAAGCAGAAATGGCACGGCAAAGATAAAACAGAGTGGGAGAGCAAGAGAGAGAATCTTTTCTCCTAAATTCTGATTTACACATCACAAGGGAAGAGAGGAGAGCAAAGCTAGAAACTGAAGCCAGGGGACCCGCACCAATCCCAGTGGCTGCAGCTCTGCCTCTCACTGTGATATTCTGACCTCTGCATATTTACATTCCTCGCGCTTCATGCTCTCTGATTTGCTTCATGAGGCAGAGCCGCTGTGTCTCATCAATTAAAACAGGTTCCCAAATCCTCAGCTGTGAGATTCTCATGACTCCCGGTTTCAATGTGATGCATTTTTATTTTAAAGTAAATGTCAGTTTTCATCAGCGCAAATGTCCTCATAACATAATATGACTTGAAGATATGCAAATACCTTCTTACCAGATACTTCTAATTAGGTAGAGGTCTTGGGTGGGGAGGTGCTCCCTAATTACTTCTGAGGTAATCAGGAGAAATCACATTTGATTCTATGCTCTACAGTGGCTTCCAGAAACTTAGGGCCAGCATTTACTGCCACAGGGCCTCTGGGAGGCGGGCTCCCAGCTTTTCTTTTCTGGAAAGATACTTCTCTCTCCTCTCGGCTTTTTCAAGCCACCTCCTCCACCTTTATATTCACAGTTTGCAGACTGCCAGGGACCTTGGTTTGCATTAAAACTGGGCCACCAACCAGGCTGAGAGCAAACGCTGCACTGTTCTAAAGATACCCAATAATCAAAGCTCCAAACACACAGGTGTCAGGCGGCTTTAATTGGAAATCACTGGGAAATGTCACAAGTATAGGCATTATGGTTAAAGGGAACTTGTCAACTAGTGAGGAATTGACAGTGATGGTGTCTGGCCTGTACACAAGACAGGGCTTTAGTGCTTAACTGAATGGAAGAGAAATCCCTAAAGAACTACCGCCATGAGACCTTGAGGCCATAGATCCATTTTTATAAACTTTCACCTGTCAGTCTCTTTGAGATCATTTTATGTCAATGACTCTTAGTTTGATTCATAATTGTTAAAGCTTCATGTTCTTCAATCTGATAGGGTTTAAGTTAAGCCGCACCTCTGGACTGACGGTAAACAGTGAGACTATGAAATCCAGGGAACGTTCCAAATGAGTGTGTGTGGTCTGCCTGGATCACTTCCACTGTCCTGACTCAGGTATAAATGCAGAAGGCAGGCTCCCCTCAGTGACGCAGTGGATTTTTCTACCCCTGGTTTGCAAATCTCTGTGGGTTTTCTACTTAAATATGGAAACAATAACCAGATTATCTACTGTGATTGCAGGGGTCCAGGGAAGGATGCCAGAGGTCTCTCTGGTGCTGACATTTGCTAAAGTGGAAGAGAATTTGACCCACACCGCAGTGCTCAGTGCTTGGCATGATTTAAAAGGCAGAGGAGCTGGTATTGTTAGGTTGTGCTTTAGGAATGGGGGCTGCCTAGTTAGCTGGGTCAACAAAGCCACAGAATATGCTTTAATGTCAAGCACTTTGGGTGCGCTAACTCTGCAGTTACCAGGAATTACACGAAGATTGCATTCTGATTTCAGAACTTGTGAATTTCTGTGTTCAGAGACAATTTAATTGTTTGTCATTGCTTTTTAGCTTTTTAGCCTTTATTAGGGGCAGAGGGTAGAGCCATTCAAAGTCCAAACCAAAATACTAATCATATAAAAGTATTCATATTTGAAATGTAACAATGGGTCACTTAGGGCTGAGGGGGTGAGAAATGGTTCAAGTGTAATCTAGGATTAGGCAAGAGATAGTAATAGGGGAATGTCATGCCTGGTTAATCAATGTAAATAGCCAGAAGAATAATTTCAAGACAAAATAAGGGCTCTGTACCATCCCTCAAGAAAGCTGACTGGTCAAACTATTCATTTTATTTGCCCCAAAGAAATTTAAATTACCTGTATTTGATAGTTACTCATTGTGCAGCATAGTAAGCTGACACCCCTCAATTCCAATGTCACCGTTTCAACCGAAAACTTCAGAAACCACCAGACAATTAACACTCCTCTGTCTTACAGCCACACACCAGTTAAGTAGTGCTTACTCATGTTCTTGGAATCAGTGTAAATGCGGCTTCTCCCAAGTCACTTCAGTGATCAACAGTATGTTCCTCGTGCCCCAACTTTGTTGCTTGAGGATTTAGAGGATCATGTTGGGAAAGGGTCTTTAACTTAGAGTATCCAGTTTACCTGCCCCTGGGGCTGAATTGGTAGCAGGGAGAAGAAGCTAGAAGATTGTGTTAGTGGACAGGGACAACGGCCTGCGGGGTTCCCAAGACAAATTGGGATCCGTTGTTAATAAGCAAAACAAAGCATGGGATTTTTAAAATAATTAAAAGGAAAATGTAGCGAAACAGTCCCTGCATGAAGGTAAGGAAGAAACTGAGCAGAGAGCTCAACCTCTGTGCAAAATTGTGGCTTAAGTATCCCTGCTCCCTTCTTAGTTGTCAGTGGGCTACAGTTACAACAGGGAAATAAAGGGTTTGCTGTGGTCTCGTATAGCTGTGGTACAACAGGCTTGACCCTGCTGGAATCATAAAACAATGCCAAATCAAATGACTACTGGCACAAAACTCTGCAAGTTTCTTTATGACCAGAGCTGTTTAATTTTCTTTTGGTTTAGTTTCATTTGTTTTGTTTCTGGAACTGGCATTTACACATTTTTCTGAACGAAGGAAACAATGTTTCAGACATGTTTCTGCCAGGGGTTGTGTCTCCAGTTCCAGGCCACAGTGCCTCAGTAAGATTATTTTTCAGCGGTTGACCAGAATGAGTTTACAGAATTTTGCAGTAGACACCCAAGGTGACAGGACAATAGTGCGTTACTTGTCACCAAACAAGGTAAGTGTTCTCTATATCCGTAAGTGAAACACGTTCTTTTTTGGCTAATGAGTTCTGAGCAACCAACATGGGCCCTACAGGCATAGCCTTGTCTGTTAGGAAAAGAGTTCTAAGAAATGAGAGCAGAAAAAATTGGAAAGCCTGGGATGCCTGGGTGGCTCAGTCCGTTAAGTGTCTGCCTTTGGCTCAGGTCGTGATCGCAGGGTCCTGGGATCGAGTCCTGCATTGGGCTCCTTGCTCAGCGGGGAGCCTGCTTCTCTCTCTCCCTCTGCCTGCTACTCCTTCTCTCTCTCTCTCTGACAAATAAATAAAATCTTAAAAAAAGAATTGGAAAGCCTGAGCTAACTTTGTGCAAAATTTCCATAACCCTGTGGTCTGCATAATATATTTATTCTAAAAGTTTTAAAATAAACATACTCCTAATCTGTTACTTTGTATCAATTTTCTTTATTTTTTTTAAGATTTTATTTTTAAGTAATCTCTATCCCCAACATGGGCCTTGAACCCACGACCCCGAGATCAGGAGTGACAGCTCTTCTGACTGAGCCAGCCATGTGCCCCACTTTGTGTCCGTTTTCATTAGCTCCAGAAGATAGGGAGTTACGGGATGTGTGAAATAGAAACCAGAACGTGGCAGGGAAAGATGCAAACATAGAATACAGACTTTACAAACGTTGTGCCTAATCCAATATCTACTCATTGAAATTTGTGGCAAAGATGTACTTTGCTTTTTGTTAAACCCCCACTTGAAGAAGACACTGAAATAATTAGGAGGTTTTGCACTCTAGCAAAGTAAAGCAGAATTACTCAGATGCTCTTATAGGGATATCAGTAAGAGGCCTGTGCTAACAGTAGAAATGAAGATGGTAGGAATAACCTACTTAGTTTCTCCTCACCTCTCAGTGGGTCCTGTACCCTGTTTTGTTGCTATTGGAGAACACGAAGATAATAGTCTTAATAGGCTGCCAGATGGCCCAAACTGGGTCTATTGCATAAGCTGGAAGTAGGCAACGGCTGAATGGGCAAAGCGTCTTTGTGAACTTCTCCTTTACTAGTACCATTCTTTATGTTATCACCCATTACCGTTCACGGATCCCCCTTCCCTGTTGACGGTGTCCATGCAAACATTGCTGGGCTGGGGCAAAGAGACCAAGTATTTCTTTTTTTTTTTTTTTTTTTCTCCATGTTTCAAGGTTTTATTTAAATTTGAGTTAGTTAGCATATAGTGTAATATTGGTTTCAGGAGTAGAATTTAGTGATTCATCACTTCTGTACAGCACCCAGTGCTCATCACAACAAGTGCCCTCCTCAATGCCCAGGATCCATTTAACCAATCCCCCACCCGCCTCCCCTCTAGCAACCTTCAATTTGTTCTCTGTAGTTAAGAATCTCTTATGGTTTGCCTCCCTCTCTTCCCCCCCCCCTCCTATGTTCATCTGTTTTGTTTCTTAAATTCCACGTAGGAGTGAAATCATATGGTATTTGTCTTTCTCTGACTGACTTATTTCACTTAGCATCATACTCTGGCACCATCCATGTCTTTGCACATGGCAAAATTTCATTTTTTGATGGCTACATAATATTCCATTGTATATGTATACCACATCTTCTTTATCCATTCATCTGTTGATGGACATCTAGGCTCTTTCCATAGTTTGGCTATTGTGGACATTGCTGCTGTAAACATTGGGGTGCGTGTGCCCCTTTGGATCACTACATTTGTATCTTTGGGGTAAATACCCAGTAGTGCAATTGCTGGGTCATAGGGTAGCTCTGTTTTCAACTTTTTAAGGAACCTCCATACTGTTTTCCAGAGTGGCTGCACCAGTTGGCATTCCCACCAACAGTGCATGAGGGTTCCCCTCTCTCTGCTTCCTTGCCAACATTTGTTGTTTCCTGTGTTGTTAATTTTAGCCACTCTGATGGGTGTGAGGTGGTATCTCATTGTGCTTTTGATTTGTATTTCCCTGATGGTGAGTGATGTTGAGCATCTTTTCACGTGTCTGTTGTCCATCTGTATGTCTTCTTTGGAAAAATGTCTGTTCATGTCTTCTGCCCATTTCTTAACTGAATTATTTGTTTTTTAGGTGTTGAGTTTGATAAGTTCTTCATAGATTTTTGGATACGAACCCTTAATCAGATATGTCATTTGCAAATATCTTCTCTCATTCCATCGATTGCCTTTTAGTTTCATTGATTGTTTCCTTCACTGTGCAGAAGCTTTTTATCTTGATGAAGTCCCAGTAGTTCATTTTCACTTTTGTTTCCCTTGCCTCTGGAGACGTGTCTAGTAAGAAGTTGCTGCAGCCGAGGTCAAAGAGGTTGCTGCCTGTGTTCCTCTCTAGGATTTTGATGGATTCCTGTCTCACATGTAGGCCTTTCAAATATTTTGAATTTATTTTTGTGTATGGTGTAAGAAAGTGGTCCAGTTTCATTCTTCTGCATGTTGCTGTTGTGGCCAAGTATTTCTCACCCGGTGGTATCATGTGGTATGATGAGTCTATGCTGGAAGTTAGGTCCTAGAAGAGCAGATGGATAAACTGCTCAAAATAGAAGTGGAGTTAGAGTCTCTGCTCCATTGACTAGAAGGGGTGAAGGAAGGCATGATCTTGGTTCAGATACCACAGATTTTCCCCTTTCTTACTAAATTTTCACAGATTTCCTTGAATAGATGTTTCTCTATCAGCTGTTTTTCCTTAGGGCCACTTCCAGAGTCTTTAAAAGATTGTGGGTTTTATTGATTGATAGATAGATAGATAGATGGATGTAGATACACAGATATATATGCTTTTCACCCTTGTCACTGGGGAATGTATCAGCAAAGCCTGTCACACTGTTGTTCTGGAAGTCACATTCCCCTCTTTACTACCCTTACTAGTTTTCATCACATTCTGAATCAAAAAGAAATATTGAACAAATTCTTTCTTTCCAAGCTTTACTGAGTTATGACTGACAAATAAAAAGTATATATTTAAGGTGTATAGCATATTGTTTTGATATATGTATATATTTTGAAATGATAACCATAATTTAACATACCAGTCAACTCACATACTTACCTTTTTGTGGGGGCGTGGGGGAGAAGACTTGAAATCTACTCCCTTGGGGCACCTGGGTGGCTCAGTCCTTAAGTGTCTGCCTTCGGCTTGGGCCATGATCCCAGGGTCCTGGGATCGAGCCCCACATTGGGCTCCCTGCTCGGCAGGACACCTGCTTCTCTCTCTCCCACTGCCTGCTTGTATTTCCTCTCTCTGTGTCTCTGTCAAATAAATAAATAAAATCTTTTAAAAAATAAAATAAAAAAAAATCTCTCTTAGCAAATTTCAAGTATACAATACACTACTGTTAATTATAGTCACCATGTTGTGCATTAGGTCTCCAGAACTTAATCATCTTATAACTGGAAGTTTGAACCCTTTGATCACTATCTCCCCATTCCTCCAACCCCTCGGCCTCTGGTAGCCACCACTGTACGCTCTGTTACTATAAATTCAAAATTTTTTTCTGATTTCAGTTATAATGAGATCATGAGTATTTGCCTTTCTGTATCTAGCTTATTTCACTTAGCATAATGTCTTCCAGGTTCATCCTGATGATGGTAAAATTTCCTTCTTTTCTACGGCTGAAAAATATTCAACTCTGTGTGTACCTCCATATTTATAAACACCCAGTTGTATATCTTTAGCCTTTCATCCACTGATTAACACAGGTCGTTTTTATGTCTTGGCTATTGGGAATAATGCTGCAATGAACATACCCCTTCAAGATAGTGATTTCATTTCCTTTAGATATACACTCATGGTGAGATCATCAGCGGTAGTTCCCTATTTAATTTGGTGAGGAACCTCCATACTGTTTTCCTTCATGGCCTCAAGAGTATAATGCTAAGCATAATAAGTCAGTCAGAGAAAGACAAATACCATATGATTTCATTCATATGAGGAATTTAAGAAACAAAGCAAACACGGGAAAAAAAATGAGAGAGAGAGAGAGAGAGTCAAAGCAAGAAACAGACTTTTAGTTATAGAGAATAAACTGATGGTTACCAGAGGGGTGGGTGTAATACGTGATGGGGATTAAGAAGTGCACCTGTCTTAATGAGCACCGGGTGCTATATGAAACTATTAAATCACTATATTGATGAAATTAATATAACACTGTATGTTAACTAACTGGAATTGAAATAAAAATTTTAAAAAATTCTGTCTTTAAAAATTCTTTGTCTTTGATTTTTGACAGTTTGACTGTGATTTGTCTCTGTAAAGTCTTCTTTGGATTGAACCTGTCTGGGGGAAATGTACCTGGATATACATATCTATTCTCAGACTTGGGTAATTTTCAGCCATTATTTTTTTCAAGCAGCTTTCTACCCCTTTTTTCTTCTCCTAGAACTCTCATAAATGTAAATATTACCTCTGTTGATGATTTCTTATAAATCCTATAGTCTTTTTTCATTCCTTTCCTTTTTTTTTTTTTCTTTTTCTCCTCTGACTGGATCATTCCACAGACCTACTTTGAGTCCACTGATTCTTCTGTCTGATCAGGTCTGCTGTTGAAGGTCTCTATTGCATTTCCAAATGGCAGTCATTGTATTCTTAGAGCTCACTAAGTTTCTTTAAAAGAGCTATTTTGAATTCTTTGTTAGGAGTTCATAGACACCCATTTCTTCGAAGTGGGTTACTGTGAGTTTATTGTATTCTTTAGTCATGTCATGTTTCCTTGATTCCTCATTATTTTCATAGCCTTGTGTAGGTGTCTCTGCACTAGAAGAAGCAACCAACTCTTCTAGGCTTTATGTACTGGCTTCAGTAAGGAAGGCGCTTCACCTGGTGGTGGTGGGGAGGTGGTATGCTGGAGACACTGACACCAGATTTAGTGGTGGAGGTGCCATGCATGAAGGCATGTGCTATCTCTGGACCTGGGGGATGTCATGTATCGGCAGCTCAGTTAGTTGGGTCTGTGATATTGGCAACTCCGTGGTCCTTGGAGGCAAGAACTTCAGGGAGTCCACAAGTGGCTACAATGGCTCTTAGAGTCCTCCACAGCACCTCCAGGTCCAGCAGTAAGAAACTGGGGCAGGTGGTATTAGGGGCCCGGACCAGTGATATGCATGTATCTGGCTTTAGGGCCCGGCTGCAGGTACACATGCATTGCTAAGGGCTGAGGTCAGCAGCAGGGGCCAAGGCTGGACAGCTTCGGGGACTGGAGCTGGTGGTGTTCATGCTCACAGCCACCAGGGGCTATGTGTGGTGGCATGCGTACAACATGGCCTGAGGGACTGGAACCAGCTCTGAGGACGTGTGTGGCTGTTGCAGTGGCGCTGTCTGGCATGGCTCCAGTGGCAAGGCAGGGATGAATTCCCGTAGCTGGAGTTGCAAAGGCAAAAAACTGTGAAGTCCTCATGCACAAATCCTTTTTTTTTTTTTATTTGAAGTTATCTTTATTGTAAATTTTAAGGACTAAATTCACAAAAGAAAAGGTAGAATTCTATATTAATTTTGTGAGAACTCTCTAGTAATTATACAAACTATTTACTATTTGATACAGTAATTAGAGAAAAGAACAAATTAAACTTTTGGAGGTTAGATTCAGCTATTAAGCAAGATATACCCATGGCCAACTAATTACTGAAGTAAAAGAATGGTTCCTCCACAGTGTGCATTTTGTCATAATTACAGCTCTGAGTAGCATTTATCTTAATTAGAAATGTTCAGTGGATTGAGGGACACTGCACATCATCCCTCATCTTATATTCAGAACTGTTACAGATGCTGTTTTGTTTTAGAAGTTTCACATTAGGTAGGCAGCTAAACAACATAAAAACCTTGAAGATCTGTGCCCACTGGCTGCTTTTTTCATAGTTAAAAAAAGAGCTTTCTTTTTTTTTTAAGATTTTTATTTATTTATTTGACAGAGAGAGACACAATGAGGGAGGGAACACAAGCAGGGGGAGTGGGAGACGGAGAAGGAGAAGCAGTCTTCCCACCGAGCAGGGAGCCCGATGTGGGGCTCGATCCCAGGACCCTGGGATCATGACCTGAGCCGAAGACAGATGCTTAACGACTAAGCCACCCAAGCGCCCCCCAAAAAGAGGTTTCTTGATAAAAATTTTGAAACACTTATTGGCTGATAGGTCTCTTTCAAGACAAGTTAAGTATTTTAATAAACTATAACTGTGTACAAATGCCAGTGAAGGTATTAGAAAACATCATAATCGTTTGTCAAACCATTTCGATGGGATTATGACTGCAAAAATGCCTGCTGATTGTTTTAATTTCCTATTACTGCTATAACAAATTACCAAAAACATCATGCCTTAAAACAACACAAACTTAGTACCTTGGTGTTTTAGAGGTCAGAAGTCTAAAATGGATCTCACTGCATTAAAGTCAAGGTGTTAGCAGGGCTGCATTCATCCTGGACACTCAAGGGAAGAATCCATTTCCTTACATTTTCCTGATTCTAGAGGCTGCCATCATTCCCTCAGCCATGGCTTGCTTCCTTCATCTTCAAAGCCAGCAACATTTGGTCAAGTCCTTTTCATGCTACCAATTCGTTGGTTCTCTCTCTTCTACCTTGATCTTCCACTTCTCAGGACCCATGTGATTACATTGGGCCCACCTGGACAGTCCTCCCGTTGGGATGGAAGAATCTTCCCATCTCCAGATCTGCTGATAAACAATCTAAGTTCGGTCTACAACCTTAATTCCTTTTTGGTGCATCACCTAAGATTTTCACAAGTTCCAGGGATTAGAACATGGACATCTTTGGGTGAGGCATTATTTACCAAAATCAGTATTTATAAATTGTCCTATATAAGAGTGGATGAAGAACATATATCCACTGTTAAATTTTGGAAAATCCACAAAATACCCTAGTAATTAAATAACCTCTCCCCCCACATGCGTGATCCATGATTATGAGATATATGAATGACTAACTGGTTTCTGTAGGCATATATATGTGTCACATTTCACATGGATATGAGTGTTTTCCATCTAAAGAATCATTGTGTGATGTTAAACATTTTCCGGTATTCAGAACATTTAAGAAATCTTTTGAACTTGTGTTTGTATTTGTATTCCCTCATTAGAATTTCCTGAATGATGAAATAATTTCAACATTTTGGGGGAGAGGGAGTTTTATAGTTGGAAATATAAACATATCTTGAGTTACAACTCATGAAAAAAAGTCACTGAGTTCCCCAAATTAGACTGTTTGCTGTTGTTTTATCACTGTTAGTTTTGTCCAAAAGAGCATGGCCGCAAACTGCTAAGTCTGCCTCTGAAGGCAGTCTCAATGAGGAGATACAGAAAACAAAATAAAGTGAAAGGCCAGTAAGTCCTTATTAAAATAGCTCTGTGACTTTTTAATGTGAATATATGAATTGACTGCTCTCGTTAGTATTCATGACATTGGCTATATACTGCCATTATGTAATTGAACCATATATTAAGCACTTAACTAATTAGAGGCCTCTTACTGCTTAAATTTTCAAATTATTACCATTACCAGTGAATCCACACAAAACTGACACCGTTGTATGTGGGTTTCCTTGCTTGTGCTGACTTTAATGAGTTCCTAGTCGCTCTGCAAAAGCAACTAAAAATTGCTTCGGAATGAAGTTGTGTATGAGGAGTGCACCGAAATCAAAGATAACACAAGGAAGCCTTATTCCTGTCGTTGTCTTTACCTTTTCCAGTCATTTAAACTGTTTTTTTTTTTTTTTAAAGATTTTATTTGTCAGAGAGAGAGAGAGAGAGAGAGAGAGCACGAGCAGGGGGAGGGGCAGAGGGAGAAGCAGGCTCCCCGCTAAGCAAGGAGCCCGATGCAGGACTCGATCCCAGCATCCTGGGATCATGACCTGAGCCGAAGGCAGACACTTAACTGAGCCACCCAGGCGTCCCATATTTAAACTGTTTTTGAGTGTTCCCAGTGTAAGCCCCTTGTGCATCTTTTTCTGCAACCTGGATCCATCCATGCTTCTGCTTGCATTTCTTCTTCTCAAACAGTGATAGGAAAGTCACTGTTTCCAGAAGTAGGCAACTGCTTTTTAATTGCCATAAATTGTTAGAAAGTTTTTCCTCAGGTCATGTCAGTCTCCTTAATGCTTCTCACCAGTGGACTTTATTTGCCAGTGTGGATCAGTCCCTTCTCCCATCTGCAGGCCTTGCTGGTTCTTAACTGAGGGTGCACATCAAAATCCCCAAGAGAATGATAAGAAAGAACGTGTGGAGCAGGGAGAGGGAGAGAAACATATGCCCAGCCTCTTCTTTAGACCAGAATGAATCACATCTAGAGGTAGAATCCAGCGTGTGAATTCAGACCCTTCGCTAACTCACGTATTTATTCTTGTACATATGCAGTAAATAATTACCACATGCCAGTTACTGTTTAAGAATCTGGGAACTGTCTACCTAAAACTAATATAATATTGTATGTCAACTCCAGTTAAAACAAAAAAAAAAAAGATGCTGAAAACGTATCAGTGAACAAAACATGCAAAACCTGCTGACTTTATAGAATGTACATATTTAGCTTTATGGACGAAGAATGAAAGGACAGTTGAGAGTGTTTTGTTTATTCAGGTGATGTGTATTATTGCAATGAGCTCATTGGGCTCTTTGTGGGGAAAAATTCGCAATAGACCATACATCACCCTAAATCTACTTCCAATTAGTATTGCAGTCAAGGTATAGTCCTACCTCTCTGGCAAAAGGTGTGATCTTTAAGCAGTAGATTTAATTTTTTTCAACTGTATTAAAAGGAAATTAGTGTTGAAGAGGTCAAAAGTGAACTGGTCCAAGAAAAAGATTTGCAACTTACACTGCTGTTCACACTACCCCACTTCCAATAGCTCACATCTAGCCCCTTGGGCTCACCTGTGATTTATGTGGCTTTGCTCAAATTAAGCACTTCCCCCCAACACACAAACATACTCCCCCCTCCCCCAAAAAACACAAAAAACCCTATAAATCAAAAGTTGTCACATAGCTGTTCCTGTAACGAGCACAGTGGAACTTGATCTTTTCTATTTGAAATGTGTGCAGTTTAAGATACGTGGCCAATGGTATTTTAAGATAGAACAGTTTAAAACACAATCCATTAGAGCTGATTTACAGAAGCCTTCAATCATTTGACGACTGAGCTCTGTGTGAAGAAATGGCTGATGTCAAAAGAAGAGTGACAGGGACAGTTTTTACAGCATGTTTTAGAAGAAATGTGGTTAATATGAATCTGCAGGAGGACTTCCTCTGACAAAGAGCAAATGGCATCAAATTGGGGTAAATACCCTACATACACAATGACAAAAGAAAGTAAGTGGAAAATTACAGCCTCGGCACTTAGCTGTATCCAAAAGAAACCACTAGTCTTTTCAGAGAGAGCTATTTAGTCTGGCAGTTCCTCAAGCTATAATTTTCTTCTTGTTTTGTTTGCTTCCTTAATCTAAGATTCTTTGGAAAATAACTAAAGAGATATCTGATTTGTACCTTTATTAATACTCTGTGTGACATTTGCCATCACTGTATAGGTCTGGGTTTGTGAAGTTGGCACTTCAGAAATGGTTTATTTGCTTCCAGATGCTATGTCTGCATTTCAAGGAGCTGAGGGAAATTATGCCTCAGGTTATAGATGAATGGATCAATAACTAAGATTTACCTAGCTAAGTATGACAAAAAGCATCAGCAGGAGCATAATTCAATCAGTTATGGGTTTTTTCTCTCTGTAATTAAACTATTTATTAAAATCCTGAATGCATATTATTTTTTGGCACTTTTCTTCTATTTTGCCCCTCTTCTAGTAATTTATCCAGGTGGAAAATTTTGAAGTTCAGATTGAGACATAGTATTCCACTACCTAAGTCCATTTAGCAGTTTTCAACTTATGTTATGATAAAGGCCCAAATCTTTCATATGGACTAATGGACAAGGAATAGTTTGACCCTCCCCATCATTCACCCTGTTATCCATCACTTTTTTTGCTCCAGCACCTCTGTCCTTATTCCAGTTTTTCCTAAGGTCACTCACCTCATGTAGTTATAATCTTATTTTTTTAAAAGACTTATTTATTTTAGAGAGAGAGAGCGTGAAAGTAGGGATAGGGGCAGAGGGAGAGGGGGAGAGAGAATCTCAAGCAGACTCCTCGCTGAGCACAGAGCCCAGTGCAGGGCTCTATCTCACAACCCTGAGAGCATGACCTGAGCTGAAATTAAGAGTCGGACACTTAACCAACTGAGCCACCCAGGCGCCCCTGTAGTTATAATTATAAAAATAACTTGCTAAAGACTGGAAAGATTAAGTTAAAAGAATAGAAGAGTCCAAATCTATATAAAAATAACATTCCAGTAATTTCTCAAAAATATAATCTGTATTCTTTGCTGAAGTTAAATGATTGGCTTAAAGTGTGTAAATAGAGTTTTAGAAAGTAACCATACATATGCACATAGATACACAAAGAGGTTTATTACAGGGAATCGGCTCATGTGATCATGCAGGCTGAGAAGTCCAAGATCTGCAGTCAGTAAGCTGAGGACCCATGAAAGCCAGTGGTATGGTTCCAGTCGAAACTCAAAGGCCTGAGAACCAGCAGGGGAGAAAAAAAAAAAAAAAAAAAAACCAGAAAGCTCAAGACACCTGAAGAGTTGATGTTTCAGGCCAAATTCCAAGGCAGGAAAAAAAAAAAAAAAAACAAAACTGATGTCTCAACTGAAAAGCAGCCAGGCAAGAGGAATTCTCTCTTATTCAGGAGAGGGTTAGCATTTGTTCTATTCAGGTCTTCAAATGATTGGATGCGGCCCATCCACATTAGGGAAGAGAGTCTGCTTTGCTTGATCTGTTGATTTAAATGTTAACAGGTGGGTGAGATCAGCAAGATATTAACTTACTGTGGTAATCATATCACAATATATACATACATCAAATCATTATGTTGTACACCTTAAACTAATACAATGTTATATATAGATTATAGCTCAACAAAACTGAAACAGAAACAAAAACCAGTATTCTCCTGGCATAAAAACAGACATATAGAGCTCAACAGAAAAGAATAGAGAGCGCAGAAATAAACTCATGCATATACTGTCAGTCGATCTTCAATAAGCATGTGAGGAACACAAAATGGGAAAAGTGTAGTCTCTTTAGTGAATGGTGTTGGGAATACTAGATACTCACATGCCAAAGAATTAAGTTGGACACTTATTTTACACCATACACAAAAATCAACTCAAAATGGATGAACAACTTAAAATCTTGACCTGAAACCATAAAACTCTTCAAAGAGAACAGGAGAAAATCTTGACACCGGACTCAGCAATGATTTCTTCAAGTTGACACCAAAAACATAGGCAATAAAACCAAAAGTATATAGAAAGGTGGGACTACACCAGAAAAGCTTCGGCCGAGCAAAGATCAAACAATCAACAGAGTAAAAAGGCAATCTATGGAATAAGAGAAAATATTTGCAAACTGTATCATAAGGGTTAATATCCAAAATATGCAAGAATCTCCTGCGGCTCAATAGCAAAACAAAACAAAACAAAACGCCCACAAAAAACAAACCCCAAACAGCTCAATTTTTTAAATGGGTAAAAAACTTGAATAGACATTTCTCCAAAAAAAAAAAAAATACACCTGGCCAACAGGTATAAGAAAAGGTGCTCACCATCACTCATCATTAGGGAAATGCAAATCAAAACCACAATGAGATATCACCTTATACCTGTTAAAATGGCTATTGTATATAAAAAACAAGTGTTGATGAGGCTGTGGAGAAATTGGAACCCTTATACACTGTTGATGAAGATGTAGGATAATGTGGATATTGTGGAAAACACGATAGAGGGTCCCTCAAAAAATTAAAAAATTGAACTACCACATCATTCAGAAATCCCACTTTGGGCTTATATATTCACAAACTTTGAAGAGAGTTTTGTATCTTGATTGTAGTGGTGGCGCACAGATCTACAACTGGGATAACGTGGCATAAAACTACACACTAATTATACCAATGCCGATTTCCTGGCTTTGATATTGTATTATAATTAGATGTTACCATTTTGAGAAACTCAGACCTCTCTGTACTATCTTTGCAACTTTCTGTCTATCTATAATTATTTCAAAATACGAAGGTACATTTTCAGTAAAGCTTCTTACGGATGAATTTTTATGAGGATATTATTTGGTAAATGGCTGACATTTTAAATAGCGTTTTAAAAATATTTCTTTATAGTCCATACATTGATGTGCTATTGATTTTTTTCATTCATATTTTCACCAAATGTCAAATGGCCAACTACTGAAGCTCAATTATTTGGCTGAAGCTTATGCTTTAGCTAAATATCATTATGGGATGAAGTAATGAGATGCAACAGAAAACCAAAATGCCATCACAAAAATATTCTAATTTTATTATTAAAATTAGTAATTAAAATGGAAAATTTTAATTTAAGGTAGAAACAATTTCCTAGGATTATCCCTTGCTATATTGCTCTTGCATTTATTATGCTTTACGTTTGTGGTACTAAGTAGAACTCACTTTCCAGTGAGGCCAGTGGAAAGACAAGCCTTTTTTCTGGACAGCTCTGCTAGTATAGGATACTACTTTTGGAGCTGTTATCAAGAAATTACTGCTACTGTATTAAAGGCATCCCAGAGTTCAGTAAAATGTTTTCTAGGAAGAATTTTATATTTTGAATTCATACCTTAGGTAAATTTAAAAAATCGTTTATCTTCAACTACTGAGAAAGTCTATAGTAATCATTTTAATAAAATTTTAAAATGTTAGCTTCCAGAAACACATTATCATAAGAAATTGACTTAAAGCTTCTAAAGCCTGTTTTGAAGTGTGTTTAGTGGGAATAAAATGTATGTGAGATACCTCATTTTTCTCTAACACTTTCTCTTTAAGTCACACTCCCTATGCTCATTTTTATTTCTGGATTCAGTACTGTTAATGAATACTATTGCATATGACTTCAGATTTATTCATCCTAATGTAGTTGTGTGGTAGTAAAGTTAACATACTGTGTTTAAGTCATCCTCTCAAGATTTGAGGATTTCTCAAATGGGACCTTTTCTCTTGAATGATTTGTGGTTTAATGAAATGAAATAATTAAATACTAAATAAGGTTCTTAAATCTTATTTAATGTTATGGGTGCTAGTATAACAAAAAAAAAATCTACAAAGTTAAGTATTATTTTATAATCTAGTCACCATTATTGTCTTGTGTTATTATGTAAGTTCTTATAAATATTTGCTATCTTAACAGAGTTATAATGGGGGCACCTGGTTGGCTCAGTCAGTTAAGTGTCTAACTCTTGATTTTGGCTCAGGTTATGATCACAGGGTCATGAGATCAAGCCCTGTCGGGCTCCACGCTCAGTGCAGAATCTGCTTGAGATTCTCTCTCTCCCTCTCGCTCTGCCCCTTCCCCCACTCATGCTCTCTCTCTCTTTCTCTCTAAATAAATAATATCTTTAAAAAAATTATAAAGAAGTTATAATGTCCTTTGTAAATTTTCTACTTAATATACATTATAATATTTGCATTAACTTTCAAATAACTTTCCTTATTATTTAATTATTATATAACTATTTGTATAAATTACTGCATTTTACATACCTCTAAACCTCAAGTAACTGACTTGTGTAGCTCAGAGATATAAGTCATCAAAATAGTGATGATAATCATGTGTGAAACTGATCTTACATTAAGAGATATAATGGAAATAATGAAAACAAATGACTCTGGGTAAATTAAGAAACAATGAGAATATCTATGAAAAATGGAAACAAAACACAGTCTGGCTGCAGAAAACCCATCACCGGGATAGCTGATCGATAACTCTATTCAGTCTGTCAAGAACGTCTACAAGTTTCCTGATGCATTAGAAAATAACAGGTTCTCTAAACCTCTGTTTAGAGACAGGTTTTACATACCTCTAAACCTCAAGTAACTGACAGAATATCAACATGTAAAAATAATAATTCCGCTTCAAATGAAAATTTTAAGGTTCACATATTTGTGAAAGTGAATATTCACGTATTCACATATTCTTTCAAAAGACATTTTCTCTGTCTTCTGAGGTTGTTCACTCTGCAAATATCTTAGAAAAGATAGCTCTGAATGAGTGTCTCTGCTTGCAAGATGTAGAAAGAAACATTAAAGACCCATGGAGAATGTATTCCAACAGAAATATCCATAGATTCCATTTCTTACAGATATTAATGGCAATCATTACCTACTCCTTTGCAGCGTTTACAGGTACTAGCATTACTTTAAGCATTTTTGCTTATATTAACTCATGAGAGCCTCCCCACAACTGTGTGAATTAGGCACTGGTATTTCATAGATGAGTATACTGAGACAGCTTGAGTACCTTTCCCAAGGTCACACAGCTAGTAAGTGGCAGAGTTGGGACATGAACCCAGGTATTATCATTACAATCCTATTCCCTTATCCATTATGCCATACTGCCTCTGTAAGTTAACTTACATATTATATGCTGTTCTATGATGTGTCGGTATCTCAGATTATTATTTTACCTCATCTATAAGATGCAGGCCCTTGTTCCTTGAAGAAATCTCTACCTCAAAATGGCTCCCCAACAAGCTAAGGAAGTTATGAATAATTCATCTGCCATATTACCAGTAAGGAGCCCTTAAGAATGGTGCATGTAGAGAATATAGTTAGAAGACAACAGCCGCACCACAATGGAGAGAAGTTTGGGTCTGGGTCTCTTATTATTCACACACTCTTTGTTCAAAGTTTAACATCCCCTACGCTCTTTCTCTGTTTCAGCTTCTCCAACCGAGCTGAACATTTGGCACTGTGTTTACATTCAGTATTGATTTCTCAAACATTTTTGTTTTAATTGGTCTTGGCTCTTTGAAGTTAAATAATGTTACTAACGTACAGCCCCTGATTCGCTCTCAATACCGTAGCGTAGTATGAAAGGCATAGATAAACTCTCTTAATGAGGTTCATATGCTGTCTTTCTGTACTCTTCCCCTCATCTACTATTCCCGTGAAGAATGAACCCTGTCAAAATTATGAAATGAGTTGAGTTTGACTTGACTTATTATTAGTGAATCCATAATGCTGCCTAGTAAGTACCACTCTGTACCTAAGTTCTCATGAAAGCTCTTGACAGGAATTAGTTTATCTTAAAAAATGCATTAGCTTCCTTCTTTATCTGCTGAAAAGCATGATTGTGGGAGAAAACTGCGTGGTAAGGGCATCGAGCAGTACAGGTGTGGGCGTTGGTATAACTGTGTGTCTGTGAGGTGAAATCTAAAGGTTCATGATAGCATAGAAAAAATAGCAAATCTGTAGTCAGACACCTCTATGTTTGAAACACAGTAATGGGCAAGAGGAAGTCAGGAAATCAACGTCCAATTTGCAGTGTCTTTGTAAGGATTAGAAGCCACATGAGAAGGATTCCTTTGCCACAGGACTTAGCACTTACTAAGAACTCAACTATTTTATTACTGAATGATAGGGAAAATTTGGGGGGGGGAGATGAGGGGGAAATCTACGGAATAAATGAGCATGAAATTCAGATCAGTCATTATACAGGTATTTAAGTCTTTATTAAATTATACAAAAAATATATAATGTATGAATCAGCTGTAATTTCTAACACTGACATTTGACATCAACTATTTTTAAGTGTGAAAATAGTATTGTATTATAGTATTGTATTATATACTTTTAAAGTTTATTTTTTTAGTTATGCTGACTGAAGAATTTACAGATGGGAAGGGGAAGTAGATGGGGATAGATGGAAGTAGATGGGGTGATGGTTTTTAGGGCTGAGAGATGAGTATGTGCACATTATATCAGTCATTAAATAAATACATTTGCGTATATTTAAAATTCTTCATAAAAACAATGAAATGAGTAGTTCCCAAAAAAGGAGGGAGGGGAGGCAGGCAGATATTTATAGATCACAATCTAAGGCATTAAGCTACCCTGAGAAACCAGGAATCCGTATAAGGGAACAGGGGATTTGCTGAGTGGAGGCCAAATGAGATCTTTATTTGTGCGATGGATTTTGCTGGGGCCAGGCTCTTACACACACAGTAATTATCATGAATGTCACCCAAGATAAAAGCTTAGTTGTATTTAATGTCAACTTCACAGATCTCCTTTTGAATTCTGACTTTTCATTAACCCCTTGAAATCCTTGTTCTAATTCATATCCATAATTGACTCATGTGTTTGTCGCTTTACTTAGTCTTGCTTATTGACTAAATAACAATATATTTTTTTCCCTGCTTTGAATTACTTCTACTTCATTTGATGATTTTACTAATGCTTCTAGAATATCCTTGCTGATATAAAATATCTCTTTTATTCTCTCAGGACATACACGTTGTAAAATATTATAAGCCTTCTTCTTACCTTTTGTATTATTATTTCAATCATGTACACTTTAACTCTCTTCAGAAGAAAAAAAATCATTAAAATTACGTTGGAGATTATGCAGGATTGACCAAAACCATAGCTGAGGCAATTATTTTAGTTTCGAAAGTCTCAGTTGTCAAACAATCAAATAGATGACTACATAATCGATCCTAATTGCTTGTTAAGATGAAAGCAACAACTAGCAAGATGACACCTTGCTTCAGATCAGTAATTTTAATGACTGAATTAGAGCTGTGCAGTGATTCACATTTGAGGAATTAACTGCTAGTGAGCTGAAAAGAAGTAAATCAGCTAGTAAGGGATACACCCTTTATATATGAGTATGTCAGAAATCACAGGGAAAGAGAGTTAAGACAAATAATATTGTTATATAAGTTTTACAACACAATGCCATTTACACAGCACTTTCACAGGTGGCCCAATTTAATCTTCACAACATTCGTATTAGGTACCCTTGTCCCTATTTTACATTCAGAAACTATTTTTCAGCTAATGCAGGTTGAATGCCTTTCCTAAAGTCATCCGATGCTGCAGTTTCAGTGAGGCCAAGTTTTGAACACATTGGTTTCCCCACTGGTGCCACTTGCCATCCACAGACATCAAATCCTAAATTTTCCAAAGCTGTATGATGCCTACTAAAAGTCTCATTAAATTCATTTGTACTTTTATTTATTTTTTTATTATGTTAGTCACCATACAGTACATCGTAAGTTTTTGATGTAGTGTTCCATGTGTACTCTTCAACTTAGATCGTAGCTAGTTTCATAGTTATCACTGAGAACGATGAGCAATGTTCTGCCATCATAAATTAGTAGAGGCTTATCTCAAACTTACAGCATTATTGGCAGTTTTAGTGGAAAGTCTCCCAAATTCCACTTTATGGCTATTTTTGAACTAAATGAAAGGAAGTTTGAACATGTCTTTCTGTCAAAGGATTTTACCTTATCAGGTAAGAACCTGTTATTTTCTAATGCATCAGGAAACTTGTAGACGTTCTTGACAGACTGAATAGAGTTATCGATCAGCTATCCCGGTGATGGGTTTTCTGCAGCCAGACTGTGTTTTGTTTCCATTTTTCATAATTTCATAGATATTCTCATTGTTTCTTAATTTACCCAGAGTCATTTGTTTCATTATTTCCATTATATCTATTAATGTAAGATCAGTTTCACACATGATTATCATCACTATTTTGATGACTTATATCTCTGAGCTACACAAAATATTCTGTATATTTCAGAATACTCAGAGGAGGAAATGTTAATTTCATTAAAAATATTTATGGAGCTACTATTTACATATGATGGTCATTACGTCTTCTTGTGAGTGAGAGAATGTGTTGAAGGAGGGATGCTTTGGGAGCAGAAGTAATGCCTCAAGGCCCAGGCAACACAGGCCCCTTTCTAACCTCTGGGCCCCATGGGACAACTAGCAATCTACTTCTAGCCACACTCTGGGTACTCTTGTCCTAGGATTATCTTCTTCAATGGCACTGAGTCTACTTCCAAGGTTGTGGGGCTTCTTCCTGGGCCCATTGTGCTGCCTGCAGATGTGCCTTAGGTGTGTGTACACTGCTAGGCCCAAGCAGTAACCAAATGGCAGATATTGGTGGGGAGGCATATCATGTCCACATGAGCCCAGAGTCCCTCTCCGTGTGGGAAGATGCAGAACAGGCAGAAGAGAAAGGGAGAGAGTCACTAGCTCCCGCTTAGAGATGTTTTTCTCTGTGCTGCTACCTTCAAATCTCAAATTCCAAAGAGTCTGAGAGTTCAGAATTTGAACCTGCCCTTCCAGGTGATTAGGAATGTACCTTGTCGGGGTGGGAGCATAGGGCACATTTTACCTAACAATTTCTTAGCATTATTTATAACTTTTGAGTCCATAAATTTATGGTGCGTGGATCTTTATTTGTTCTCTTGTTAGAGGCCCCACAAGTATAAGTGGCCTGAGCAAGGGTGGCAGTACCAGATAGGGGATTTGCACTTGCTTCGTTAGCATATGCCACTCATAAAATGAGCATAATATCACAGTGTCAGAAGAATATGTCATAATGGTTAACAAAGACTTAATGATTTTTCCTTAAATTTAAATAGCTTCTCGGCTTTCTTCTTGTGGCTACAGTACAGCAAGGTAGCGCTTGTGGAAGCCCTCATTCAAAGTCACGAACCACATGGTTCAGAGTCCCAGTGTTCCATACTCCCGAGGTGAAAATTCAGGACAAGTCAATCTAAAACTATCCATCCATTCAACAAACATGGATCAATCGTGTACTATGTAAATGAGCGACAGTTTTCTAGGAAATGTTAGGGATAAAAAAGATAAGTCAGGCATAGTTCCCATTTTCTTGTCTACTGATAAAGCTCAGAGAAGCCTGTTCGTGACTATAATACAGAGCAACAAGTTAGTATGTACATGAGGGGTGCAGACCTGATCCTGTGGGAGTTCCAAGGCAGGCAGCTTGTTGTGGGAATTATGTGCACCTGCTTCAATTGTGCCGCCCACAGGAGAGGCCTCAAAGCTTGATGCCGCCTTCTCCTTTTGCTTACAATAGTCCCACTCTATTCCTCTTTCTAGCTAACTCCTAGTTTTTGATACTGCAGCCTCCGCAAGGTACATTTCCCAGCACTGTGATAATGTCGTCACTGAGAAGATAATGTACCAAACTAACACTAACCACACAGAAACCAATTTAGACCAGACAATGACAAATACCGATGTCACTGCTGAGAGGGAACCCACTTTAGGATTCTGCACTAATACGGTCCTACTACCTACAGACCCATGCACCTTGCTGTGCTGGGTTTCTAGAAACCTACTGGAACAAAGGCTCTGGTATGTCCTCAAGGAAAGCAACTTTTTGCACCTGATGAGTACATGTTGACTTTGAGAAAAGAATTTCAATGGGAAAAGCTGTAGGTCAGGGATCCTTCCCTTATAGAGCACGTGAGTAAATCTGCCACAACTCTCTACTCACAAAGGCAAGAATAGAGCAAAAATCACTGAGTTCATTTGCTTCTAGTTCTGGCCCCTCTTTCCAGCTGCAAACAAGTCTACCAACCAGTGTCCATTTCATCAGGAAATTTTGTGACATGAATGCCCAAAATGAGTCCAGTGACTACATTCTTACAGACTATTGAGAACCTGTTGAAGAAATAGCCCTATAGGAGTCATCACAGAGACCTGCAGTCTGTTAATATCCAGTGACCTAGAGAGGGAAGATCAGAATCTTTCCATATCCTATTACAGATTGGTCAAATTAATGTGTGTGATTATTAAACTTCCTATACTTTAAGACAGGGAAAGGAATAAGCAGTAAAACTAGAAGAGATCTGTAGCTTCAATTAGATGTCCAATATAACCTCCCCTATCTTAATTGCTAGTTTCATTAATACATCTTTTGCACATGGAAGGTGACCGAATTCATTGGGATAAGCTAATGTCAAACTCCAGAAAGAAACAATCTCTAAAACCTCAATGGCTAAAAACAGGAATGGTTCATATGTATCGTGGATTACGCTGAGGAGTACCGGATGCTCCAATCTGGAATCAAACAAAAAGAGACACTGAATTTCAGGTGGGACTGGGTGTAAGGGAGATTCCCATAGGGATGGACATAAGAACATGGGCTTGGAAGAGAGGAGCAGTTCTGCCAGGGTCACCCCAGAGCCTCTCCCATGCCTTTCCCCCTTCATCAGTGCTTGTGTTCAACCCTCCAAAAGATCTGAAGGTTATGGCCTAAGTGATTCCTGCCATCACTGCATTCTGGTTTCTTTTTCTATCAGATTTTCTTTTTCTTCTAAGGGTTTCAGCATAAGGAAAGAAAGGTCTCCAATTTAAATCACAGCAGGGCCTATTATATTAAACGAACATATATTTATATTCATTAAATAGCATTTAAAATTAAAATTATAGGGGTGTGCTAAGAGGCCAGACATAGATAGTTTAAATATGTATTTCTTTAGGGACTTTGGTCCAGTTTTATGAATTTTCTAACTACATTACATTTTAGAAAAGACTTAAATATTCTTTTGCCCATAAGATTGTCCAGGAAGTGGTGCCTGGGGGCTCAGTTAAGCGTCCGACTCTTGATTTCAGCTCAGGGTTGTAAGATTGAGCCCCACATTGGGCTCCACGCTGGGTGTGAAGCCTGCTTAAGATTCTCCCTCTCCCTCTGCCCCTGTCCACCACCTCTCTCCACCTCTCAAAAAAAAAAAAAAAAAAAAAGATTGTCCAGGAGACATTATATGCTTTTAAATAGTAAATCAATGGCACTTGAAAGCACTTCTAATAGAAGTTAAAAGGAGGAGGGGGAATATAATTAATCCAAAAGGTTATTAATAGCTAACACAAAGGTTTTGAGAACTCTAGTGGCCTAATATTTATTACCCAAGCCCACCTGATGACCTCTACTGGAATTGCATCACATGTTGGAGGGATAAACTGAATGTAGATACAACCTCAGAGATTATAGAATGTCCCAGGAGAAGGCAGGATTTGCTGTTGTGGGTTTAAAACCCTTGTATCTGAGCCCCATACCATTATCATTTTAGGTTCAGTGCTTTGATAGGAATTCAAGATTTTCTGAAAGTAAGAAATGTTTCAGGTAAATTTCCGTCCATTTTGTTAATAAAAGATATTTTATCTTTCCGAGCCTTATGTTCCAAGGGATCTGAGAAACTCTGCACCCATGATTCTATGAGGGCACACTTGTTTTATTTTTCTTCTGTATATTCCTGATCACATTGATTTCTTGTGATTAACACTGTAATGTTCATTGAGTTATGAGTAAAACAAATTAGTGTGTGTGTGTGTGTGTGTGTGTGTGTGACGAATCAATACAAAATACAGTACAGAGTTGGCTGGTTCCAGCTGTGAGGATCCTTTCTATTGTGCTCTAGTACAGTCTCCTTTCCGGGCCACCCACATCCCAGGTAATTAGTCGCTCCCTCCTCATCACTTCCTGGCACTCGGTAGCATTTACTCTCAGACTTCCTCACCCCAGAGTACACCGGCCATCTTACGAAGATAATATGCTCCTGTGGTATGAGGACTATGACAGCTCATCGGCTACCCCCTGGTCAGCTCATCGCATGAAGAAACGAATGAATGAATGAGCTGAAAGAACAACTGATGGCTTCAGGCTGTCTGGCTTCTAGTTCTGCCTTCACTCCAATTACCACATTTATGAGAAGGCAAGGCAAAGCGTTCTGTTTCCTTAGTGAGGCTCTAAAAGTCTACATCCTTAAAAGCAGACTGTTCTCGTGGCCACCTTACTGCCCCCTTTCCCCTGACACCTGCTGTGAAGAGAAGGTGGAGCCAGCCTGCCTTTCTCTGGGCCTGTGTCTTCCACTGGCCTTCCTTGACAACTCCATTCTGACATTGTGTCCCCCACTGACATTGGCTGGTATGCAATTTGTCCAGTGCTTGACTACAGTCATTTTTTTTATTTGATGGCAACAGATAACAGTACAATATTACCTTTCAAAACATCTGAAATATAAAATGGAATGAAACCATGGAAAAGTTATTTCCCTCCTTGTGGGAGTGTTTCAGGTTCAATGAAGAGAAGAGTAATAACAGTCAATGAATAAGTGTTGCAGAGAAATGAAGAAAGAGATTCTAGACAATAAAACCTCTTACTTACAAATGGTAAAACCAAAAAAAGAAAAAGAAGCAAAGCAGGACATGAAGGCTTGCTGTTATTTTTTTCACCAAAACAAACAAAAAAATCTAGAGTATTTCTAGTTAATAAAAAGTCTTTGGACACCTCCATTACTCCAGTATCTGTTAAACATTGCATTGCTTTGAAATTCCACATTCCCAATCAAGACTGGCTATAACATTATTCAAAAAACAAATGGCCAGTTATTAAGAATCAGATTCAGTTTATATTACAAGAATAGATTTCTCTCTTCTCTCTCCTTTTTTAAAGATTTATTTACTTGAGAGAGAGGGCGGATGTGTGCACATGAGTTGGGGGAGAGCAAAGAGTATCTCCAGCAGACTCCCTGCTGAGCGCAGAGCCTGACATGGAGCTCCATCTTACCACCCATGAGATCATGATCTGAGCCGAAACCAGGAGTCTGATGCTTAACCAACTGAGCTACCGAGGCACCCTTCCCTCTTCTCTTTAAAAAGAAAAAGTAACATATGTTTTTTTAAGTCCATAATAATCTGTCATTCAGCAAACAATTTTTGAGGAGCCACCAGAGGCTAGATCACAAGGCTTGGTGCTCAGTTAGGGGGACACTCACATGAGAAAGACATGGTTCTTGTCACAGTGGAGATGAAAATTAATGATTAAAGCACAAATTCTTGTAGCCTAAATTTGCAGTATCCCGATTACTCACTGACGCATGAAAACAATTCACTGATGTGCCAGCAGCGATACCAGGTGACCCAGGGGACTTAGCATCATGTTTTCATCCACCCACAAGAATAAAATCTCCAAGGCTACAGAGTCTTTCTCGGTCTTGTTTGTGGCTTTGATTCCTGTGCCCAGAGCAGCGTCTGGCACACAGTAACCACAGTAAACGTCTTTGGAAACAAAGAATGAATTCTTTCCCTAAATAGCTCAGTGCGTCTGGTATTAGAAACCTGTGCAGGTTCTAGGACCGTTTGTAAGATGGACACCATAGGCATGAGGTTAAGAGCACAGCCTCTAGAGTCCTATCTTGCATTCAAATTCTAGCCCCCAGTCCTCCAGCTGTGTGACCTTGGGGAAGTTTCATAACGTCGCTGACCTTCAGTTTGTGCATTTGTCATTTGCAAGTGGTAGCCATAAATCTCCTCCTCACAGAACTGGGTGCAGGTAAAATTATCCAATGTATGTTCAGTGCTTAGCATGGTGCCTGGCCAT
This sequence comes from Eumetopias jubatus, assembly GCF_037043125.1. Classification (NCBI taxonomy): domain Eukaryota; kingdom Metazoa; phylum Chordata; class Mammalia; order Carnivora; family Otariidae; genus Eumetopias; species Eumetopias jubatus. The sequence goes on from NW_028274817.1 coordinate 96,945,475, forward strand.
GATAAACAGCCGTCCTTGGTTGTGACACTGTTCTCATCATTTAGTAACATTCAACTCATCTGAATTAATTCACGTCTCTAAAACCATGTGAGGTTACCCTGGAAGATGAAAATTTCAGATGATGTGATATCTGGGACAGAGCACAGTGCCTCAGGCATAGTACATTACAACCTAATTCACTGTAATGACAACGAACCTCAGGAGCTTTGCTTTCCAGCATTGTCGCCCCGCAGCAGCCCCTGCTCCTGGCACATGTCTTGCAATCAGACAGGCAGCAGCAAGGTGTTCCCCTTTCCTAGGAAGCATGGATGAAAACAAAAGGTCTGGAATCTGTGAGGGGTTGAAAAGAACGCCAATAAAGGTGTTCAGGGGCCCCTGCCTAGAGAGTAAGAAAAAACAAGCGAGCTCTGCAGAAAGCCCCACAGGTTTTTTCACTTTATCACCATTCCTGGGGGACCTTCGTCTCCCCCAGACCTGAGCTGTCAATGAAAACCGAGAGGAGCAATACAGCCACTCTGGAAAACAGTGTGGAGGTGCCTCAAACAGTTAAAAATAGAGCTCCCCTATGACCCAGCAATTGCACTCCTGGGTATTTACCCCAAAGACACAGATGTACTGAAAAGAAGGACCACATGCACCGCAATGTTCTTAGCAGCAATGTCCGCAATAGCCAAACTGTGGAAAGAGCCGAGATGCCCTTCAACAGACGAATGGATAAAGAAGATGTGGTCCATATATACAGTGGAATATTGCTCAGCCATCAGAAAGGACGAATACCCAACTTTTACATCCACATGGATGGGACTGGAGGAGATTATGCTAAGTGAACTAAGTCAAGCAGAGAAAGTCAGTTATCCTATGGTTTCACTTATTTATGGAACATAAGGAACAGCATGGAGGACATTAGGAGAAGGAAGGGAAAAATGAAGGGAGGGAAATCAGAGGGAGAGATGAACCATGAGAGACTATGTGCTCTGAGAAACAACCTGAGGGTTCTAGAGGGGAGGGGGGGAGGGGGATGGGTGAGCCCGGTGATGGGTATTAAGGAGGGCACGTACTGCATGGAGCACTGGGTGTTATACACAAACAATGAATCATGGAACACTACATCAAAAACTAATGATGTAATGTATGGTGACTAACATAGCATAATTAAATTAAATTAAATTAAAAAAAAAAAAGCAAAATGAAAACCGAGAGGAGAACATGTCCCTGTGAACGGAGAAAAGACATGGCTTTCATGGCTGTCCCTAAGCAGAGATTAAATTAAATCTTTCTAGTGGAGCTGTGTCCTCAGCTTGTCTCTGTGGGAAATAGTGATTTCTAAATAAGTTTTAAAATTGATGTATATTTTACAGTAACTTTCTCAGAGTTTCTAAGAACACATTTTTTGCAATACCACGAAGTGCTTGTGAAAGGCAAACCCACAGCGGAAGAAAGGATAGAAACAGGAGGATGTCACACGCTGCCACGTTACAGAGGTGCCTTCAGGAGACAGGACACACCGCCTGCTCACGGAGTGTTGCCCTTACACAGCTGAGGAGCTGCTCCCTGGACCGGAAGCTCCTCCTCCTCCCAGTCGTTGATTCTGCTGAGGGGAAATCCAGCGAGCTTCAGTGGGAGCCCAACATTAGGGGGATCAAGATCAGACCCCTACTGAAAGGACAAAATAACTCCTCTGTTTTCTTCAGGCTCACCTAAATCACAAATGGATTTTGTGCCAGCATTAGAAATCAATTCTGATGATACGTGGAGATTAAAATTCCCAGGACATATTTTTACGAGTGGAAGCGTTAAGGCCACTGTCACATTCCAATTCATGTTGTAGAGTTGCTATTTCACCTACTTTAATGTCCGGTGTGTAATTTTTAAAACTTCCTGAATTGCCATACTAAGTGAATGGCATGTAAGGTTTATAATGATAGATGCAGAAAGGTATGTTTCTACAATTCTGGGTGAAAGAATTTGCTGGGAACATGTCTTCCACCTTCTTTTCTCCCAAGCTTGCCACTCACTCCTCCCAAATCCCTCATCTCACTGTGCTTGCCAAAGCCACAGGTGCATGCATAAACCTCCCCCAGCTGCCCAGAACTTGATCTACCGGAGCAGACTAGGATACAGTTCATGACAAATATTAAAGGGGGCTAAGCTTGCTTTGCTTCTATTTATTCTTTCCTTTCTGAGTCGCTCTTTGCACATTTGTTATGCACCCACCCCTCACCAGGGTTCACCCTTGTGTCGTGCTGTTCCTCCCATCCCTGCATCCCTCCCATCCCACATTTACTGCCATCCAAGGCAGTCTTTTCTAAGTAGAAACACCATAATCTGTCTTCCTGTTCTCCACGTAGGATTGTTATATACAATGTTTTGAAAAAGCATCAGTGATTAACCCCAGAGGTATATTTGCCATGTAAAAAGGAGGTTATAGAGCTACAGCGATTTGCCCCAAAATCAGGAGTTGTGAAATCCCAGGTACTGGAGCTTTGTGTTTAAATACCAGGATTCTGTGGACATGATCTATAAAGACATGAGTTGTAGGTACATCTTTAGAACTTTCAAACTGCCCGTGAGACATCATTCTTTACTGAGGCCAACTGTATTTGGAGTGGGCAGTATGGGACTTAGTTGGAACATAGTTGTTTATGATTCATACTTACACCCACAAACAATAGAGTTTTTTTAATAGATTATTTTATCCTGTGACAAAACTGTGATTGAAGGAGAGTGGGTTCTATATTTTTAGAAGTCTAGTTTCAAGACAAAAATTTGTTTCTGTACTCCATCTTGCCCTGAATTCCAGAGGAAAAACAGAGCTAAACCAAATAAAAGTATTCAGCAGCATTAGAAAACAAGGGACAAAATATTTTCAAGTATTAATTCTTCTGAATAATTAATGTATAAATTCAGTACGATTCCAGTCAAAATCCCAACAGGTTATTTTTATGGAACAACAAAATTGATTCAAAAATTAATATGGAAAGTAGAGGACTCTAAAAGATACAAGATAACTCTAAAGAAGAACAAGGAGACAGACATTACCTTACTACATATCAAATATTAATCAAAACAGGGTTTTTGGCAAAGAGAAACACATAAATCCATGAAACATAATAAGATATTCAGAAAGAGTCCCAAGCACGTCTGGGAACTTGATGTGTACTGGAAAATACAAGGGAGAAGAATGGACTATTTGATCCATCACACTAGGGCAATCGACTTTCCATAAACGTCAGATAGATTAATGAACTAAATGTGGAAAAAAATCAGAACTAGTATAAAAATGTGAAATAATGACTTTAGGATTGGGAAAGAATTTGTTTATTAAACATAATGACAACTCATGAAGATTGATAAATGTAACTATATTAACATCACAACCTTTCAGAAGCATGGAAAAGCAAAGGCCATAAAAGGCAACTTTTGTCAATTCAGCTGCCTCAAAATGTACAACATCTGTATGATCAAAACCCTGCAACATTAAAGACATGTGACAGATGGGAAGAGAGATGTGTAAAACATAAAGCATAAAATAAAATCCAGGTTATATCAACAGTACATATAAATCAGCAACAAAGAAGAAACGTCAAAGGACATGAACAGGAGAGGGAAAGTAAATCATAGCCGCCCCCTCCCCGCCCGCCACCACCTCAAATGACTGAATCTCCCAAATAAGCAAGGAAACAAAAACAGATAATATCTCACATTAATTAAAGGGGCATTCTCTAAAATGTTTTTGATGATTTAAGTAGGAAAAAAAGTCCTAAACCCTTGGTGGTCATTATTTAAAAGAACAAATTAGACCTACAGATGTTGGGTAGAGATGTTATTAGTTTTATTGTTTAGAGATGTTATTAGTTTTATTGTTAAGCAAAGGAAAGAATTGGTAGGCTATCAAGTAGGGTATAACATCATAGTTTTATTTTATGTTTTTTTTAAGATTTTATTTATTTATTTGATAGAGAGACAGCGAGAGAGGGAACACAAGCAGGGGGAGTGGGAGAGGGAGAAGCAGGCTTCCCGCTGAGCAGGAAGCCTGATGCAGGGCTTGATCCCAGGACCCTGGGATCATGACCTGAGCCGAAGGCAGGCGCTTAACTGACTGAGCCACCCAGGCGCCCCTCATAATTTTAATAAAGAAAAATTTTTATATGTTTATATACTTAACATAATAGAGCAATTATACTAGGAAGTAAATTATGAATATTGACTCTTTGGTACATATGTGACAAAGAATCAGGAGAGAGACAATTTGTAATATATACAGGTTTATTGTTTGAATTATCTTAAACACATCTGTTATACTCAAAAATTTAAAAAGTAAATTGGATGGCAAAAATAGACAAAGGATATATGCTAAAATTAGTTTCAGAAAAAAGTTGTATTTAAGTAAAATCAAATGGGATTGCTTTTATTTGTAAAAAGTATAATACAAAGGAAACATAATGGTCACAATTTACAAAATAGTAATATATGAAGCAAAGTATGTTATAAATAAAAGGACAATTTAAAATAACAGTATACTAAAGATTTTTCATGGTGGTGTTTATTTTAGTAAAAAAAAATACATAATTTTGTGGTAGAGATGGTTAGCTCTGTGTTCCACATTTGATTTCTGTCTTCCATTGTGAAAGGGTTTTCACTTATAAGAAGGAGTGATGAATGCTGTTTCTAGGCCTGATACATAAAAATCTCCCAAAGGAGATCTTTCATGCTCTTTTTCCAACCTCTAGCTGAATGCAGCAAACTGAAAGACGGTGAAGGGGGGCAGAGACGCAAGAGAGTAGGGGCCTGAGTCACCAAGTTAAAAAGCCTTCCATTAACCAAAAACATGAACAGTAAAGTTTTATTGAGTTAAATCATTGAAATTTGACAGTTCCATTTTCATAACCAATTTATAAGCTACTTGGGTCAATAGATTATGCTATATTCATACAAGAGAACACTAAACAGCCATTTCAAAAGATGATGATGGGGCGCCTGGGTGGCTCAGATGGTTAAGCGTCTGCCTTCAGCTCAGGTCATGATCCCAGGGTCCTGGGATCGAGTCCCGCATCGGGCTCCCTGCTCCTTGGGAGCCTGCTTCTTCCTCTGCCTCTCTCTCTCTGTGTCTCATTAATAAATAAATAAAATCTTAAAAAAAAAAAGATGATGTAGAAAGAACCCTATGGGGGCGCCTGGGTGGGTCAGTTGGTTGAACGTCCAACTCGTGATTTCGGCTCGGGTCATAATCTCATGGGTTGTTTGATGGAGGCCTGTGTTGGGCTCCCTGCTTGGCGTAGAGTCTGCTTGGGATTCTCTGTCTCTGTCTCTGCCCCTGCCCCTTCCCCCCACTCTCTCTCTCTCACTCAAATAAAATCTTTAAAAAATAAAAGAATCGTATGATATATATACATATAAAATGTGGGCATTAAACAGAATGCATATATATTATGCCATTTTTTTTAAAGATTTTATTTATTTGACAGAGCACAAGCAGAGGGAGAGAGAGGGAGAAGCAGGCTCCCTGCTGAGCAAGGAGCCTGATGTGGGACTTGATCCCAGGACCCTGGGTTCATGACCCGGGCCGAAGGCAGCCGCTTAACTGACTGAGCCACCCAGGTGTCCCTGTTATACCATTTTTAAACAGAATCTGTGTCAGTCTACATCCACATCTACGTGTACATGTATGTATTTATATTCATATATACATGCCTAACTATTTGTATATAAATGCACAGACAAAAATCTAGAAAAGAATAAACCCTAAAATGTTAACTGTGGTTATTTCTAGATGGCAGCATCACGAGTGATCTCACCATATGTGTGTGTGTGTATGTGTATGAATAATTTTTAAAACAAAAAGCAAAGGTTTTTATTAGTTAATTATTAGTTATTAGTTAATTATTAGTTTATTAGTTAAGTTTTAAAAGGTTAAGTTTTAAAATAACTTCTATAGCTTTGCCACATTTCCTGCACATCTGCCCAGATGGCAACCTCAGCTTAGCCAACCAAAAAAGCATATGGTGATATGCATATACATGGGCATCTTCTAAGGAGATGACATAGGAAATCTGACTTTATTCCAGCACTGATGGAGAAGGTGTTACATGCCAGACGACAGCACATTATTGAAACTCTTTCCTTATCCCTCAGGCTCAACCTAAGCACATGCTCTGCTCGAGTCAAACATGCATGGACTCCTAGACACTCACCTCCATGATCTGACTCAAGAAGGAAATGAAAAAAACAAAACAAAAAAAAACAAAGGATCATAAACTTCTTACTTGATAGAACAGAGGTTCACCCTCTTAGCAGCTAACTAATTAACTGGGTGAGAGATACATACATAAATGGCACTAATAAAATGCGGATTAACATTTAAAAAAATGCACAAAAGGGGCGCCTGGGTGGCTCGATGGGTTAAGAGTCTGCCTTCAGCTCAGGTCATGATCTCAGGATCCTGGGATAGAGCCCCGCATTGGGCTCTCCGCTCAGTGGCGAGTCTGCTTCTCCTTCTCCCTCTGTGATCTTTCTCACTTTCACTCTCTCTCAAATAAATAAATAAAAGCTAAAAAATAAAGAGATGCACAAAAGAGGTGTAGGAGGAAGTCAGGATTTATTACGGTCAACAGAACACAGAGATCTTAGAGGGAGAGTTATGATCTATTCACATGGTGAGTAGGAAAAAATTAACATGACAGATTTTAAAACTAAGAGTCATTCGGTAGTAGCCCATACTCAGCAACCTTTATTTTTGCATTTTGACAGGCATCACCACAAACAAGGAACATGCCTGCATATCCATTTTGAAAACCAGCACTACAATGGGTCCAATGCACTGAAAGAGCAACTCTTTTTGGTGATTACCTTAGTGTTAAAATTAGAATCCACTTTAAAGTACTTTGAAAACTTTAACAGATAGCCCAAATTATAGAGAAAAAAATCTGTGTATATGTATATACTGAATATAGTGTATATAGTGAATATATATGTACATATTTATTAATCTAAAAAAGAGTCACATTAAAATTGTAAAAGCATTGAGGTTGTTTTTGGTTACTTTAAACATGACAGTATTGTTGTTATAATCATTACTATCAGTATTATCACTGGCATTTTCTCCCATTAGAGGGCATAATTTTTTTTGAGAGCATAATTTTCTAATAATATTTAAAAATTTTGAGGTAGAAGTACAAATACTGAAAGCCTATTTAGCTCCCATTTCTAAATATTCAAAATTCTCCCTTGAACATCTGTCCAGTTCAGATATGATAGTTCTAGCTTAGGTGAAATAATAGTTTCTTGGTAGTGGAAGGAGACATAAATTTTAGTTAATGACTATTTAATAGTTGATGACTTTATATGTAAAATAGGGATAATACCAATCTCAAGGTTATTATTAAGATTAGAATTAATACATGTAAATTTCCTAACTAGATCCCTAGTAATCATGGTACTCAACACTCATATGATAGGTGTCAGACCTTTTCATGTGTTAAACGATGTTCATAACCGCTCTATGAGATACGTACTAGATTTTGCCTTCTTTTGCTGATAAAGGAATTGAGGGACATAAAAGCATGTAAGTGGCATCCTTGGGGCTAGGACAGTGAGAGTCCTAGAGACTGTGTTCTTGTAATGTCTTTTTGGTACCATATAGCAATTAGAGTAGTGAGATAGATAGATAGATAGAATATAATTTATTTCATTTTTTTATTATTTGTAAGGTAGCTGAAAGATAACCTCTTAAACTACATTAAGTATATCAAACATTCTGACATGGACATGCCTTCACTAAAACTAAACACAAAACCAGCTGGTCACATACTGAAGTAATTTGGCAGTGCACGGAGAATGCAGTGGTAACTGAAACACAGTCTTTACACAATTAGCATTAGTTTGAAGGAGAAGTTAAATAATTTCAGTACTCTCTGAGTGATACATTGGATTACTGTTCAGCAAGTACTCATTCTTCTCTTTCACTTGGGGTGGTATATACTTGCCGGCCACACGGACTTTGGGTTTAGTGGTGTGATTTATTTTACCCAGTATAATGGTAGCGGATGTGCCCTCGCCATTCAACATGAGAAGAATGTACCCTGGGTAGCCACTGGTCCAAGGAAGATATTTGGAGACAAATTTTAATAGATTTCCTGCATTTCTGCTTATCTTCTGAGCAACAGGCATTAACAGCTTTGTTCTGGTATGTCTTTGCCTGGACTTTGTAGAGCAAACAGCTCTGGAAGTTAGAGACTCTATCTCCCTCTGAGGCAGAGGGAAGATTCCTGACCAAAACAATAATGTCTCCTCCTGGGGTGATGGTTGGACAGGTTTGCTTGAGGGCTCCTTTTAAAATACTGGGTTTCCGGGCGCCTGGGTGGCTCAGTTGGTTAAGCGACTGCCTTCGGCTCAGGTCATGATGCCGGGGTCCCGGGATTGAGTCCTGCATCTGGCTCCCTGCTCAGCAGGGAGTCTGCTTCTCCCTCTGACCCTACCTCCTCTTGTGCTCTCTCTCTCACTCTCTCTCTCAAATAAATAAAATTAAAAATAAAATAAAAATAAATAAATAAAATACTGGGTTTCCAAAATGAACAAGACAGGAAACAACAAATGTTGGCAAGGATACGGAGAAAGGGGAACCCTCTTACACTGTTGGTGGAAACGCAAGCTGGTGCAGCCACTCTGGAAAATGGTATGGAGGTTCCTCAAGACATTAAAAATAGAGCTACCCTATGACCCAGCAATTATACTTCTAGGTATTTACCCCAAAGATACAAATGCAGTGATCCAAAGGGGCACTGGTACCCCCATGTTCATAACAGCAGTGTCCACAATAGCCAAACTGTAGAAAGAGCCAAGGTGTCCATCAATATAAAGAAGACGTGGTGTATATATATAATGGAATATTACTCGGCCATCAGAAGAGATGAATACTTACCATTTACATCGACGTGGATTCAACTGGAGGATATTATGCTGAACAAAATAAGTCAATCAGAGAAAGACAATTATCATATGGTTTCACTCATATGTGGAATATAAGAAACAGGGCAGAGGACCATAGGGGAAGGGAGGGAAAACCGAATGGGAAGTCATCAGAGAGGGAGACAAACCATGAGAGACTCTTAACTACAGGAAACAAACTGAAGGTTGCTGGAGGGGAGGTGGGTGGGGGGATGGGGTAACTGGGTGATGGGCATTAAGGAGGGCACGGGATGTGATTGATGAGCACTGGATGTTATACGAAACTGATAAATTATTGAACACTACATCTGAAACTAATGATGTACTATAAGTTATCTAATTGAATTTAAATAAAAATAAAATACTGGGTTTCCTAAACTCAGAGTTCCTCAACAGTGACACAGATCCAACAGGTGCATAGCATCCAGCTGGGCCTGCCACCACATCACCCCGTGGAATTTAGGGGGCAAGGGAAATGGAGGAAAACATGAATCTCATGCTGTCTGCTGTGGTATGAACAATAAAAAAGAATAAAATAATAAGACCATTAATAATAAGTAATAAAGTCCTGTCACTGACCAAAGAGTCTCAAGTCTTCTGACAACATCTATGGAACTGTGGCAAGGAACTTGTTAGCTTGTAAGTAGGATAAAATCTCAGACCCTTCCTAGTTATCAACAGAAGTTACAAATCGAGTGAAGCAGACCTTAATCTAACCCATTCCTTGCAGTTAAGCTCAGCCCACCTGCAGCTTGAAGCAGAGTCTGACAAGTCTGGTTGACATTATTCAAACCACAGTTGATGTAAAAACAAGTCAGTGGGATCAGTACACTTAACGTTTTAAGCCACTGAGTTTGGAGTGATTTGTTATGCAGAATAACTGTAGCACAAGCTGAATGATATCAATATACTATGCTATGTGCTACATCAAGATTAAGGATAGCGTATAGTAATGGGAGAAACTTACATGAATACCTAACATGGAATTTTATACTCTGAAAAATACCATGGCTATTAAAATAATTCTAAGATTTTATATCATTTACCTGTTGCCCACAAAAACAAAGTCTCACTGCTTGCTCACAAGGATTTATAAATTATTCTTTTTTTTTTGCATTCTTTATTTTTAACATGTAATAAAAGCATCTGCATCCTCGGTTGAGATAAAAATACTGAGATATACTGAGTTGAGAATTCCCAATCTACTTCTCAAGCTGAATCTATAAATCATAAAATAAGGAGTTAATTATGGGAAAATATCTGACACTAAGTTTAATAAAGGAAGGCTTGGAAGGAAAGTGTAATTAAAATTTGTAACACTACAAATGATGTAGGAAGGTCTCTAGAGAAGAGCATCTACTTCATCAAGCAAGATGTTTCCTCCATGATTATTTTGTCAAAATAGGCATGGGTACCATTGAAAAGAGTTGTTGGCCCCTTTTTAGTGAAGTACCCATAATCGTGAGACAGAAACGTGTTACATTTAAATATTTCAAGCATAATGTTCAAGGAATTAGGGAAAATGACCTACTCAGGGTTGCTTATTTGGAATAGCTATTGTTTGGCGCAAATACTTTTGGCTAACTGGATAATTTTCTTACCTCCAGTGAGTTTGTCAATTGATAAGAATGCTATGTGAATATCATCCAGGCAGAATAAGAAATGGGAGCAATTATTCTTCTTAACTAGATCTTTTATGTGAAGCTTCCTTTTAATACTAGTGCATCGTATGCAGTTCTGTGTAAGCCTTTTTCTCTTAGGATTTCTGAACTCGATTTCACATCTGCCATGGCTACATATACACATTATGAGAGCAGGACTGGCTTAATCTACTTGTCTCTACCAACTGAAGAATGTAACCAGAAATTGTCATTTCAAGAAGTCAGAAAATAAAACAACTCATGTCCACTGATGGATGAATGGATAAAGGAGTTGTGGGGGGTATGTGTGTGGAATATCACTCAGCCATTAAAAAGAATGAAATCTTGCCATTTGGGACAACATGGATGGACCTCAAGGGCAGTATGCTCAGTGAAATAAGTCAAACAGAAGGGCAAATACCCAATGATCTGTCTTATATGTGGAATCTAAGACAAATGAACAAAACCAAACTCACTGATACAGAGAACAGAATGGTGGTTGCAAGAGGCTAGTGGTGGTTGGTGGGAGAAATGGGTGAACTGTTTTCTTGTCTTTGTTCAAATCAATTAAATAAAAACTGTTTAAAAAAAAAAGCCTCTGGCAGTTAGCTTGTGCTTCATCCTCCTAGTTATGCGTGAAATCTCCTTTGTGTTTTATATAACATTGAACATTCCACATTTAATGCACATCTCTTGATTTGTAGCAGCTACAACCCTAATCTCCTGCATGTGTAAAATGAGTTCTTTTCACATAGCTCACTCATTGCCCCTACACCACACAAAAGCTAAATATATTATTTTTGCTCCTCAGGTATCTTGTGAATGAAAGGCTGAGGCCTTGGGAAAATTAATTTTTTCTGAAAGAAAGTATTTCTGGGACAACATTTCTCAAAGCAAAATGCTAAAGTACACGAGCACAGTTTTAAAAAAGACAAACTATCAATACATATTCTTTCCCATAAATACACACAAAAAAAGGTCAGAATATGGTTTCCCATTCTGCTCATGGGTGACATTCTGCTCATGGGTGACTTTGTAAATATGGTATCAGTCAAGGATAATGTTTAGGCAATGGTTCTGCCTAACCAGAAGAAATGTAAAGACAAGGTAATAATGTATCCATCACCAAGTATTCACTGAACACCTGCAGAGCCCAATATTGTAGGAGATTATTAAAAGAAAAGGATATCAGTACTCTCTAGTAGGTCAGCGTCCTTTCTAGAGTTGAGGGAGTGGAGCACAGAGCCTACAAGTGACTTTCTCTAAGTTATACAATTGGATAGTGGCCTTGGGAACTTAGGTTCTTTCCTCCTGATTATTGGCCTTTTCCTTTAATTAATTCTCTCAACCAACTTGGCGTCTGTTCTGTATCATCATGTTAAGTCTGAAGGACACTGAGACAAACAGGGTATGGCCCTTACTCTTGAGAAACTCATGGTCTGATGGGATTGACAGATATTTAAACATTTAAATAAAGCATAGTCAGAGAATGACTCATCACAAGTAAACATCAGAGCCCCCCACTGGTGCACACTTAATGGGACATAAAACATTATGACAGAGAAATTAACATTACCATATTGAAGTGGGAAAGCTGAGGACAAGTTTTTGAGGTATGGGTCAGCCTGGAAGGTTTTGTCATTTTAAGTCAAAGCAGAGAAAAGAAAAATATTAACAGGCAACTGCAGCGGGCAATTTTCAAAGTGCTAACATCAGGGGAAACAGCTTTCTTAGGCTCGATGTTTGCAGGCTCCATGTGGTAACAAAAGGGGATATAAAAGCAAGACCTGCATGAGTCCAGTTTTTAATATTGTGCACGGTAAAATTCTAACTGTAAGCCTGTGCAAGAGATTTTGAATTTTTGCCTATTTTTTCCTGATATAAGGAGTTAATCAATTTGAATACCATGACCATGTGTTTTGTGTGTTTTTTTTTTTTTAAGTATGGACCCAGAAAAGGACCAGAGAAGATGAAAATACCAGGGCAATAATGGTACATGAGACAGGCCAGGATATAAATGAGACAGTCCTGACCAGTATTGTACTAGTTACCTGTTTAGATGGGATATAGATCATGATCAGAAACACAGTGTAGGGACGCCTGGCTCAGTTGGTTAAGCGTCTGCCTTCAGCCCAGGTCATGATCCTGGGGTCCTGGGATGGAGCCCATGCAGGACTCCCTGCTCAGTGGGGAGTCTGCTTCTCCCTTTCCCTCTGCCTGCTCTCCCTGCTTGTGCACTCTCTCTCTCTCTCTCTCAGATAAATAATATCTTAAAAAAAAAACACAGTGTAGACATATATTGTGTTAATATGTATGCTTCATTTTATTGTATATAGATTTATAGTAAGTAATCTGTTATACAGTTTCATAGAATGAAATTATTCTCTAAGTAATCTAGAGATAGAAAAATACATATATAAATACGAATAAACAGACATTCATAGATACATATATGAAGAAAGAGACACAGATATGTATATGGTTAGAGATACAAAAAGAGCTGTTTACGACAAATCAGTGAGGTTCTCAAACTCCCCAAATGAACTATGAAAGCCCTTACAGGAAAGAAACGTCAATATTTAAAGAATAAACATAAACCATGGGGTTTGTGAATTAGAAGTAGTTTTAAACTAAGTAATACTAAATAATAAACATTTAGTGAGAGATGAATAAAAAATTTTACCCACTGGTGGAATTAAGTGACATAACTAAATTTAGTCTTGCACAGCCTTGTAGTATATGTAAACACTATACTTGTGGGCTCCCTTATTCTACTGAAAAAACAGTGTATTTTAGGACTAGGAAAAAAATCTAGAAAAGAGAGCTTATTTGTTATATATTGTTGATTCATTACCATGGAATTCATAGCCAACACTATATAACTTATTCCAGAACAAAGCTTATCTAACACATGTATTTTCTCCATAAGACATATCATTCCCTTTTTGAACTTAGGAATGTTAGACAACATTTTAGTGCTAAACTTTGGGACCATTTTAAACAAAGCCATCAATAAGCACAGAAATGTGAAAAATGTGGCATTAAATAGACTGCAGAAAGGGCACTTGTTTACGTTGTGAGAGCTGGACTCCCCGTTTCCCCATCTCCTGACAACCACCATTGTATTCTCTCTTTCTAGGAGTTTGGCTGTTTTTAGATTTCATCTATAAGTGAGATCACATGGCAGTTGTCTTTCCTTGCCTGACTTTTCACTTAGCATAATGCCATCCAAGCTGTTGCGAATGGCAGAATTTCCTTCTTTGCTTATGGTCAAATAATATTCCACTATATTCACAGACCAAATTTTCTTTGCCAATTCATCTGTCAATGGCTACTTAGATTGTACGACTTCACCTTTATTTGTCAGAATAGTTTATGCTTTTTTTCCACGTTTTTAAAATTCAAGTATAATTGACATACAATATTCTATTAGTTTCAGGTGTACAAATAGTGATTTGGCATTTTTCTACATTACAAAATGATTCCCACAATAAGTGTAGTCACCATCTGTCACCACACCAAGCTATTATAAAGCTATTGACTATATTCCCTATGGTGCACATTATATCCCATAACTGATTTATTTTATAAGTGGAAGTTTGTACCTCTTAATCCCCTTAACCAATTTCTACCCACCCCTACCCCTCCCCTGTCTGGTGACCAACAGTTTGTTTCCTGTATGAGTCTGTTTCTGTTTGGTTTGTTCATTTGTTTTTTAGATTCCACATAAAAGTGAGATCATATGGTATTTGTCTTTCTCTGACTTTTTTCTCTTAGCACAGTGCCCCCAAGGTCTATCCATGTTGTCTCAAATGGCAAGATTTCATTTTTTAGGGCTGAATAATGTTCTATTATACATATATATCACATTTCTTTAGCCATGTATCCGTCAGTCAACCCTTAGGTTGTCTGTATATCTTGGCTATTGTAAGTGATACTGCAGTGAACATAGGGGTGCATATATCTCTTTGATTTGGTATTTTTGTTTTCTCTGGATAAGTACCTAGAAGTGTAATTGCTGGATCATATGGTAATTCTATTTTTACTTTTGGGGGAACCTCCCCACTGTTTTTCACAGTGGCTGCACCAATTTGCATTCCCACCAACAGTGTAAGATGGTTCCCCTTTCTCCGCATCCCCGCCACTTGTTCTTTTTTTGTCTTTTTGAGCGTAGCCAGTTTCACGGGTGTGAGGTGATAGCTCATTGTATTTTTTTAAGGTTTTTATTTTAATTCCAGTTAGTTTCAGGTGTACAATATAGTGATTCGACAATCCCATGCATCACCCAGTGCCTATCACACCAAGTGCCCTCCTTAATCCCCACCACCTACTCCACCCGTAGTTAAGGGGGTACAGCTCAGGGGTAGAGCATTTGACTGCAGACATTGTGGTTTTGATTTGCATTTCCCTGATGATGAGTGATGGTGAGCATCTTTTCCTGTGCCAGTAGGCCATCTGCATGTCTTTGGGAAAAATGTCTGTTTAAGTCCTCTGCCCATTTTTGAATAAGGTTGTTGAATTTTTTTATATTAAGTTGTGTAAATTCTTTATATATTTTGGATGTTAACCCCTTATCAGATGTATGATTTGCAAATATCTGCTCCCGTTCGGTAGGTTGCCTTTTTCTCTTGATGGTTTTCTTTGCTGTGTAAAAGCTTTTTGGTTTGATGTAATCTCATTTGTTTATTTTAGTTTTTGTTACCCTTCCCTGAGATGACTGACCCCCCCAAAATACTGCTCAGACTGAAGCCCAAGAGCTTATTGCTTATGTTTTCCTCTAGGAGTTTTATGGTTTCAGGTCTTACATTCACGTCTTTAATCCATTTTGAGTTTATTTTTGTATGTGGTGTAAGATAGTGGTCCAGTTTCATTCTTTTGCATGTAGCTGTCCAGCTTTCCTAACACCGTTTATTAAAGAGCCTGTCTTTTCCCTGTTGTATATTCTTGTCTCCTTTGTCATAGATTAATTGACCATATATGTATGGGTTTATTTCTGGGCTCTCTGTTCTAATCCAGTGATCTCTGTGTGTTCTTGTGCTGCCACCATACTATTTCGATTACTGTAACTCTGTAGTATAGTTTGAAATCAGAGAGTGTGATACCCCCAGCTTTGTTCTTTCTCAGAACTCCTCTGGCTCTTCAGGGTCTTTTGTGGTTCCACCCAAATCTTAGGATTCTTTGTTCTAGTTCTGTGAAACATGCCATTGGTATTTTGATGGGGATGGTACTGGATCTGTAGATTGCTTCTGGTAGTGTGAACATTTTAACAGTATTAATTCTTCGTATCTCTGAGAATGGATTATCTTCCTGTTGGTGTCATCTTCAATTTCTTTCATCAGTGTCTTAGGGTTTTCAGAATATACGTCTTTTACTTCCTTGGTTAAATGTATTTATAGTTATTTCTTTTTGATAACAATTGTAAGTGGGATTGTTTTCTTAATTTCTTTGATTGTACAGAAACACAACCGATCTCTGATGTTAATTTAGTATCCTGCAACTTCACTGAATTCATTTTCGAGTTCCAAGAGTTTTTTTGGTTGATTATTTAGGCTTCTTTATACATAGTATCATGTCAGCTGAAAATAATGACAGTTTTACTTCTTCCTTTCCAATCCCACATATTTATATGTTCAAATTAAACTTTTTTTTAAAGATTTTATTTATTTGAGAGACAACGAGATAGCGAGAGATAGAGCATGAGCAGGGGAGAGAGGGAGAAGCAGACTCCCCGCTGAGCAGGGAGCCCAATGTCGGGCTCGATCCCAGGACCCTGAGATAATGACCTGAGCCAAAGGCAAATGCTTACCTGACTGAGCCACCCAGGCACCCCTCAAATTAAACTTTTTAAAGGAGGGGGTGCCTGGGTGGTTCAGTCACTTAAACATCTGACTCTTGATTTTGGCTCAGGTCCTGATCCCAGGGGTCATGAGATCGAGCCCCATGTTGGGCTCTGCGCTCAGTGCGGAGTCTGCTTGAGATTCTCTCTTTCCCTCTCCCTCTGCTCCTTCTCCCCCACTCATGCTCACTCACTTTGTCTCTCTCTAATTAATTAATGTGAACAAACATTAAAGTTTTTAAAGGAGGGCGTACTGGAGGCAGAAGTACTGACTGCACAAGAGTCAATTCTGGTACCTCAGTGAACACAATTCAATTCCTAAACATAAGTGGGAAGATATTGCTGGTTTTGAAGTAGCAACATAACAGAAATCTTTTAATGAGCAGCTGTAAAAGTTGGAGGTGCCCACGGAATGGTTAGTCCCTTCAGCTGGTTGTGCAAAAGCACTTGCTACTGACACTCTCTGATTTAAGATGAATACTTGGACATAATTTACAAAATTGTTATCTCTACAGAAGAAATACAGATGCATTACTGTTGTTGCCTTCGGCATTTTTATTATTATACTATTTCTTAAACATTGTTTATGCTGCTCAAAGAATTATCCATATGGGATTAGACTGTTTTGTTGGAAAAAAGAAGTCATATGATACAACTACTGGACTAGATACTAATGCTATTTTTAGGGTTTTGTCTTTGTCCATAAATTAAGAATCATGTGATTCGATTTTAGAAAATATGTCAATTGGGGTGCCTGGGTGGCTCAGTCGGTTAAGCGTCTGACTCTTGATTTCAGCTCAGGTCATGATCTCAGCGTTGTGAGCTCAAGCTCCATGTCAGGCTCTCTGCTCAGTGGGGAGTCTGCTTCTCTCCCTCTCCATTCTCTCTCTCTCTCTCTCTCTCAAAAAAAAAAAAATATGTCAGTTGAAACTTTGGTTGAAATTACATAATATAATTTCAAACTAATTTTATATAAAGATCCACAAAGACCTTTAGTATTATTTTTCCTTCATTCACTTTTCTTGGTAATAATCAACCTTGGCCTAGTGAAATATTTTACCCAACATTATCTGCCAGAGCACCATCTGTCAGCAAGCCAGTTAATCTCTGTACTCTGTATAAAAAGATACAGGGAACTAGTTCTAATAATGCAAGCTTTGATAAAATGGGCTTTCTATGTTAACAGCTATATCAACACTGTCAATTAATGTCACATGGATTCTTAAGCAACATTCTAGTGATGACAGTGTTCAATCAATAAACACACTGAGTTACATTAAAATAACCAACCCAAAAGAGGAAAGGTTCCATATGATATCATCACTCTGCTGAAAAACTCATCTCCTGAGTGAAATCTCATAAACTCAGTAAGATAACTAAAACATTTAAGGGATTATTTTGTAGGGTTTTTTTTCCCCCTTTCTTCAATGCACTAAAATTGGCAATGAACCAGAAATATAGTATTTAAGAAATTAAATTCATTTAATAAACCATGAAAGAGAGTCACACCCAGGTGATGAGTTTAGATTTCTATTTCCTTATTACTTATAGACTATGATTTATTTTACTTTAAAAGATAGAAGGGAAATGGTAGGAGGCTACCTGCCAAAGTTTATTAACTCCCACTACTTCCTTTATTCTATGGCCAAGATCAAAGCTTTCTGCAAGTTCCGTAAAGATGTTTTAGAGTCCACCACAGAGGAATGAAGTGTTGTGAGTGGGGGAAGAGGAAAGAGGAGGACAAAAAAAGAGAGAGAGAGAGGGAGGGAGAGAGAGCTGTAACGCCCACCACCTTTTCAAAGACCCGAATAGCTCCATATGTTTTATATATCATGGTGGTAGAAGATTTCATACAGAAACATGATTAC
This sequence comes from Eumetopias jubatus, assembly GCF_037043125.1. NCBI lineage: Eukaryota > Metazoa > Chordata > Mammalia > Carnivora > Otariidae > Eumetopias > Eumetopias jubatus. The sequence continues at coordinate 96,963,762 of NW_028274817.1, forward strand.
TTTGATTTTGAAAATTTTGAAAACTGTAGGACTAAACATTTTTATTTTTTATTGGAGGAAAAGATGATATATTAAATAAAAAATCTTCCTGTAGGTAAAAATAGGGATGAAGAATGCAGCAGACTTCAAAATGTTATAGTAATGGTGGGTTTGGTGTGTTGACGATAGTGCTACTCCATAAGAGTGTTTTTTTCCCCAAGTTTTATTTAAATTCCAGTTAGATAACATACAGCGTAATATTGGTTTCAGGTATAGAATTTAGTGACTCAACACTTCCGTACAACACCTGGTGCTCATCATGTAACAAGTGCCCTCCTTAATCCCCATCACCTATTTATCCATCTCCGTGCCTGCCTCCCCTCTGGTAACCATCAGTTTGTTCTCTATAGTTAAGAATCTGTTTCTTGGTTTTCCTCTCTTCCCCGCCCCCCTACTTAGGTTCATTTGTTTTGTTTTAAGAAAGTGGTCCAGTTTAATTCTTTTGCATGTTGCTATCTAGTTTTCCCACCATCATTTGTTGAAGAGACTTTTTTCCATTGGATATTCTTGCCTGCTTTGTCAGTGATTAATTGACCATATAGCTGTGGGTTCATTTCTTGGTTTTCTATTCTCTTCCACTGATCCATGTGTCTGTTTTTGTGCCAGTCCCTACTGTCGCTACAGCTTTGATCACTACAGCTTTGTAATATAACTTGAAATCACGATTGCTTTGGCTATTGGGGGTCTTTTGTGGTTCCACACACATTTTAGGATTCTTTGTTCTAGCTCTGTGAAAAATGCTCTAGGTATTTAGATAAGGATTACATTAAATGTGTAGATTGCTTTGGGTAGTATTGACAGTTTAGCAATTTTTGTTTTCCATGAGCGTGGAATGTTTTTCCACTTCTTTGTGTCATCATCAATTTGTTTCATCACTGTTCTATAGTTTTCAGAGTACAGATCTTTTACCTCTTTGCTTAGGTTTATTACTAGATATCTTATGGGTTTTAGTGCAATTGTAAATGGGACTGATTCCTTGACTTTTCTTTCTGAGACTCCGTTATTGGTGTATAGAAACACAAATTTTGTATCCTGTAATTTTACTGAATTTATGTATCACTTCTAGCAATTTTTTGGTGGAGTCCTTGGGTTTTCTATATATAGTATCATGTCATCTGCAAATAGTGAAACTTTGACTTCTTCCTTTGTCCATTTGAATGCTTTTTATTTCTTTTTGTTGTCTGATTGCTGAGGCTAGGACTTCCAGTAGTAGTGAAATACTAATGGTGAGAGTAGACATCCCTGTCTTGTTCCTGACCTTAGAAGAAAAGCTCTGTTTTTCCTCATTTAGCATGATATAAGCTGTGCGTCTTTCATATATGGCCTTTATGATGTTGAGGTATATTGCCTCTAAACCTACTTTGTTGAGGGTTTTTATTACGAATGGATGTTGTACTTTGTCAGAGGGTATTTCTGCATCTATTGAAAGGACCATTGGTTCTTATCCCTCTTACCCTTCCTTTTACTAGTGCAGTGTATCATACTAATTGATTTGTGAATATCGAACCACCCTTGCAGCCCAGGAATAAATCCCATTTGATGGTGGTGAATGATTCTCTTCATGTACTGTTGGATTAGATTTGCTAATATTTTGTTGAGAATTTTTACATCCATGTTCATCAGGAATATTGGCCAGTAGTTCTCTTTTTCACTAGAGTCTTTTTTTTAATTTAATTTTATTATGTTAGTCACCATACACTACATCATTAGTTTTTGATGTGCTGATCCACGATCCATTGTTTGTGTATAACACCCAGGGCTCCGTGCAGTACGTGCCCTCCTTAATACCCATCACCGGGCTAACCCATCCCCCCACCCCCCTCCCCTCTAGAACCCTCAGTTGGTTTCTCAGAGTCCATCGTCTCTCATGGTTCATCTCTCCCTCCGATCTCCCCCCCTTCATTTTTCCCTTCCTTCTCCTAATGTCCTCCATGCTGTTCCTTATGATCCACGACTAAGTGAAACCTTATGATAATTGACTTTCTCTGCTTGACTTAGTTCACTTAGCATAATCTCCTCCAGTCCCATCCATGTGGATGTAAAAGTTGGGTATTCGTCCTTTCTGATGGCTGAGTCATATTCCACTGTACATATGGACCACATCTTCTTTATCCATTCATCTGTTGAAGGGCATCTCGGCTCTTTCCACAGTTTGGCTATTGCGGACATTGCTGCTATGAACATTGCGGTGCATATGGCCCTTCTTTTCACTACATCTGTGTCTTTGGGGTAAATACCCAGGAGTGCAATTGCTAGGTCATAGGGTAGCTCTATTTTTAACTGTTTGAGGCACCTCCACACTGTTTTCCAAACTGGCTGTACCAACTTGCATTCCCACCAACGGTGTAAGAGGGTTCCCCTTTCTCCACAACCTCTCCAACATTTGTTTCTTGCCTTGTCAATTTTTGCCATTCTAACTGGTGTAAGGTGGTATCTCAATGTGGTTTGGATTTGAATTTCCCTGATGGTGAATGATGATGAATATTTTTTCACGTGTCTGTTAGCCATTTGTAGGTCTTCTTTGGAGAAGTGTCTGTTTGTGTCTTCTGCCCATTTTTTGACTTATTTGTTTTTTGGGTGTTGAGTTTGAAAAGTTCTTTATAGATCTTGGATACCAGCCCTTTATCTGTAGTGTCATTTGCAAATATCTTCTCCCATTCTGTGGGTTGCCTCTTTGTTTTCTTGACTGTTTCCTTTGCTGTGCAGAAGCTTTTTATCTTGAGGAAGTCCCAAAAGTTCATTTTTGCTTTTGTTTCACTAGCCTTTGGAGATGTATCTTGAGAGAAGTTGCTGTGGCTGACGTCAAAGAGGTTACTTCCTACATTCTCCTCTAGGATTTTGGTGGATTCCTGTCTCACATTGAGGTCTGTCATCCATTTTGAGTTTATCTTTGTGTATGGTGTTAGAGAATGGTCGAGTTTCATTCTTCTGTATATAGCTGTCCAATTTTGCCAGCACCATTTATTGAAGAGAGTGTCTTTTGTCCATTGCATATTTTTTCCTGCTTTGTTGAAGATTATTTGACCACAGAGGTGAGGGTCCATATCTGGGCTCTCTTTTCTGTTCCATTGGTCTATATGTCTGTTTTTGTGCCAGTACCATGCCGCCTTGGTGATCACTGCTTTGTAATAGAGCTTGAAATCAGGCAATGTGATACCCCCAGCTTTGTTTTTCTTTTTCAACATTTCCTTGGCGATTCAGGGTCTTTTCTGATACCATACAAATTTTAGGATTGTTTGTTCCAGCACTTTGAAAAATGTCATTGGAATTTGGATCGGGATGGCATTGAAGGTATAGATTGCTCTGGGTAGCATGGACATTTTAACAACATTTATTCTTCCACTCCATGAGCATGGAATGTTTTTCCATCTTTTTGTGTCTTCCATTTCTTTCATGAGTGTTCTGTAGTTCCTAGAGTACACATCTTTTACCTCTTTGGTTAGGTTTATTCCAAGGTATCTTATGGTTTTTGGTGCTATTGTAAATGGAATTGTTTCTCTAATTTCTCTTTCTATAGTTGTGTTGTTAGTGTATAAGAAAGCAACTGATTCCTGTGCATTGATTTTGTATCCTGCCACATTACTGAATTGGTGTATGAGTTCTAGTAATTTGGGGGTGGAGTCTTTTGGATTTTCCAAATAAAGCATCATATCATCTGCGAAGAGAGAAAGTTTGACTTCTTCTTTGCCAATTTGAATACCTTTTATTTCTTTTTTTTTTTGTCTGATTGCTGTTGCTAGGACTTCTAGTACTATGTTGAACAGTAGTGGCGAGAGTGGGCATCCTTGTCGTGTTTCTGATCTTAAGGGAAAGGCTCTCAGCTTTTCTCCATTGAGGATGATATTCGCTGTGGGTTTTCCATAGATGGATTTTATGAACTTGAGGAATGTTCCCTCTATCCCTGTACTCTGAAGAGTTTTAATCAGGAAAGGATGCTGTTTTTGTCACATGCTTTCTCTGCATCAATTGAGAGGACTGTATGGTTCTTCTCTCTCCTCTTATTAATGTGTTCTATCACATTGATGGATTTGCGGATGTTGAACCACCCTTGCATCCCGGGGATAAATCCCACTTGGTCGTGGTGGATGATCCTTTTGATGTATTGTTGGATCCTACTAGCTAGGATTTTGTTGAGAATTTTGGAATCCATATTCATCAGGGATATCAGTCTGAAATTCTCCTTTTTGATGGGGTCTTTGCCCAGTTTGGGGATTAAGGTAATGCTGGCCTCATAGAATGAGTCTGGAAGCTTTCCTTCTGTTTCTGTTTTTTGTAAGAGCTTCAGGGGAATAGGTAGTATTTCTTCTTTGAATGTTTGGTGGATTTCCCCAGGGAATCCATCAGCCCATGGACTCTTGTTTTTTGGGAGGTTTTTGATCACTGTTTCAATCTCATTACTGATTATTGGCCTATTCAGGTTGTCAATTTCTTCCTGTTTCAGTCTTGGGAGTTTATAGGTTTCCAGGAAGGCATCCATTTCTTCCAGGTTGCTCAATTTATTGGCATATAGTTGTTGATAATAATTTTTCTTTTTTTTTAAGATTTTATGTATTTATTTGGCAGAGAGATACAGAGAGAGAACAAGTAGGCAGAGAGGCAGGCAGAGGGAGAGGGAGAAGCAGGCTCCCCGCCAAGCAGGGAGCCCGATGCGGGGCTCGATCCCAGGACCCCGGGACCATGACCCGAGCTGAAGGCAGCTGCTCAACCGACTGAGCCACCCAGGCGCCCCTGTTGATAATAATTTCTAATAATTGTTTCTATTTCCTTGGTGTGAGTCGTGATCTCTCTCCTTTCATTCATCATTTTATTAATTTGGGTCCTTTCTCTTTTCTTTTGGATAAGTCTGGCCAGTGGCTTATCAATCTTATTAATTCTTTCAAAGAACCAGCTTCTAGTTTTGTTGATCTGATCTGCTCTGTTTCTGGTTTCTAATTCATTGATCTCTGCTCTAATCTTAATAATTTCTCTTCTAATGCGTGGCTTAGGCATCGTTTGTTGCTTATTCTCTAGTTCTTTAAGGTGTAACGTTATTTTTCGGGATTTTTCTATTTTTTTGAGTGAGGCTTGGATGGCTCTGCATTTCTACCTTAGGATACTGCCTTTGCAGTATCCCGTAGGTTTTGGAACAATGTGTTTTCGTTCTCGTTGGTTTCCATGAAGTGTTTAAGTTCTTCTTTGATTTCCTGGTTGACCCAAAGATTCTTGAGCAGAGTGGCCTTTAGCTTCCAAGTATTTGAATTTCTTCCAAATTTTTTCTTGTGACTGAGTTCCAGTTTTAAGGCGTTATGGTCTGAGAATATGCAGGGAATAATCTCAGTCTTTTGGTATCAGTTGAGACCTGATTTGTGATCCAGTATGTGGTCTACTCTGGAGAAAGTTCCATGTGCACTCGAGAAGAATGAGTGTTCTGTTGTTTTAGGGTAGAATGTTCTGTATAGATCTATGAGGCCCATCTGGTCCAGGGTGTCATTCAAAGCTCTTGTTTCTTTGTTGATTTTCTGCTTAGATGATCTGTCTGTTGCTGAGAGTGGAGTATTGGGGTCTCCTACAATTAACGTATAGTTATCAATATGACTCTTTATTTTGGTGAACAGTTGGCTTATGTAGATGGCTGCTCCCATGTTGGGGATATAGATATTTACAATTGTTAGATATTCTTGTTGGATAGACCTTTTAAGAATGCTATAGTGTCCTTCTGTGTCTCTAACTACAGTCTTTAGCTGAAAATCTAATTTGTCCGATATAAGAATTGCTACCCCAGCTTTCTTTTGAGGTCCCTTGGCATGGAAGATGGATCTCCATCCCTTCACTTTCAGTCTGGATGTATCTTTAGGTTCAAAATGAGTCTCTTGTAGACAGGATATGGATGGGTCCTGTCTTTTTATCCAATCTGCAACCCTGTGCCATTTTATGCGAGCATTTAGGCCGTTCATGTTGAGAGTGATTAATGAAAGATAAGAATTTATTGTCATCATGTTGCCTGTGAAGACCTTGTTTTTATAGATTGTCTCTGTAAATTAATGTTGTATATCACTCTTGGGGTCTTTCTCCTTTTAGAGAACCCCCCTTAATATTTCTTGCAGGGCTGGCTTAGTGGTCACATATTCTTTCAGCTTCTGCCAGTCTTGGAAGCTCTGCATCTCCCCATCCATTCTAAATGACAACCTTGCCGGATAAAGTATTCTTGGCTGCATGTTCCTCTCATTTAGTGCCCTGAGTACGTCTTGCAAGGCCTTTCTTGCTTGCCAGGTTTCTTTGGATAGGTCTGATGTTATTCTGATGTTCCTCCCTCTGTACATAAGGAATCTCTTCCCCCTAACTGCCCTTAAAATGGTTTCCTTGGTTGTAAGATTTGCGAGTTTTACTATTACATGCTGGGGCGTTGGCCTGTTTTCCTTGATCTTGGGAGGGGTCCTCTCTGCCTCTAGGACGCGAATGTTTGTTTCATTCCCCAGATTAGGGAAATTCTCAGCTATGATTTACTCAAATACATCTTCTAGTCCTCTCTCTCTCTCCACCCTGTCAGCGATCCCAATAATTCTGACATTGGAACGTTTCATGGCATCACTTATTTCTCTGATTCTGTTTTCATGGATTCTGAGTTGTTTTTCCCTGGCCTCCTCTTTTTCCTTCTTGTCTATCAGTTGGTCTTCTAGATCACTGATTCATTCTTCTGCCTCACTTACCCTAGCTGTGAGAGTATGTGGATTAGATTGGATCTCACTGATAGCATTTTTAAGTTCTGCCAGTTCAGTTTTCAGTTCTGCCCTTAGAGACTCTATGTTGCCATTAATAAATTTTTCCATTCTAGCGCTTGTCTTCACAACTGTTACCCTAAATTCCATCTCCGACATCTTGGTTATATTTCTATCCATTTGTAAATCTGTGGCAGAAGTCACAGTGTCTGAGTCTTTCCTATTTTGGGGGTTCCTCCTCATAGTCATTCTGTTGAGGGGTGGTTGAGGGAATGTACAGAGTCCAAATTATTGACCACAACCCAAGCAAGATACACCTGTTTTTTAGGGACCTTAGGGTTGTTGGCCTCTTGTTCTCCCAGCCTGTCTTCTGGGGGAGGGGCCTGCCGTGCTGTTACTCAGACAACCCTGTTTGGGCAGAGTTTCCCTGCCCCTGTGGTGGGGTATGGGCTTAGTGAAAACCAGTTTTTTGGGACTTTTTTTCTCTGGCGGCTTTCCGTGTCTCTTCTGACAGAGCAGAAGAGATCATTTCCAACCCTCTGCCTCAGAGCAGAGAGATCGCAGTCTGTTCTTCAGTGCTCTCTCCAGGTCACACTTATCTCCGTTTCTGTCTGTGCTGCTATAAACCGCAGCATCCTGGGTTGTGTGCCCCTCAGCAGCGCTCCCAGTCCTCACCTCCAGGTCAGGAACATCTCTGCCCTTTGTGCTTCTAAAACCACCAGCCGCCCCCAGTTCACACACATGGCCCCGCCGCTCCAGCTTTCAGTCTGGGGGGCTGCCCTAAAGTCCTTTCCCCATCACTACTGGTCTGTGGGTCTGTGTCCTGTCCCCAGTGCAGGAGGCTTTTGCGCTTCTGTGTTATTTCACCTTCTCGGCACCAGCGCTTATGGCAGCTCCCTCCCCCTTCCATTTATCCTCCGATATCTGCCTATGGAATCACGGCTTCCTGCTTCATACCTCGAAACCAACTGCCTATGATATTCTGTTTGTAGAAATCCAGATCTATCTTCTTACATCTCAGGCTGATTTCGTGGATGCTCAGAGTGGTCTGGTAGATATCCAGCTCAGTTCTGGGGACCAGCTGGAATAGGGTCTCCTACTCCTCTGCCATCTTTTCCTCCTCCCTCAGTAGAGTCTTTATCTTGTTTTGGAATCAGGGTAATCCTGGCCTCATGGAATGAATTTGGAAGTTTTCCTTCCATTTCTTTTTTTGGAATAGTTTGAGAAGAATAGGTATTAAGTCTTCTTTAAATGTTTGGTAGAATTCCCTTGGAAAGCCATCTGATCTTGGGCTTGGTTGGGAGATATTTGATTACGGCCTTTTTTGCTGGTTATTGGTCTGTTCAGGTTTTCTGCTTCCTGTTTCAGTTTTGGTAGTTTATATGTTTCAGGAATTTATCCATTTCTTCCCAGGTTGTCCCAATTTGTTGGCATATCATTTTTCATAATCTCTTATAATTGTATATCTGTGGTGTTGGTTGTTACTTCCCTCTCATTTGTGATTTTATTTATTTGGGTCCTTTCTCTTTTCTTTTTGATAAGTCTGGCTAGGAGTTTATCACTTTGATTCATTTTTTTCACAGAACCAGCTCCTGGTTTCACTGATGTGGTCTATTGTTTTTTCAGTTTCTATAACATTTATTTCTGCTCTAATTTTTATTATTTCCCTTCTGCTGGCTTTAGGCTTCATGTGTTGTTCTTTTTCTAGCCCCTTTTGGTGTAAGGTTAGGTTGTTTATTTGAGTTTTTTCTTGCTTCTTGAGGTAGGCCTGTATTGCTATATACTTCCCTTTTAGGACTGCTTTTGCTGCATCCCAAAGTTTTAGACCACTGTGTTTTCATTTTCATTTGTTTCCATGTGTTTGGTTTTTTTTTTTATTTCTTTGATTTCTTGGTTGAGCCATTCATTGGTTAGTAGTACGTTGTTTAACCTCTATGTATTTGTGGTCTTTCCAATTTTTTTCCTGTGGTTGACTTCCTAGTTTCATAGTGTGTGGTCAGAAAATATGCATGGCAGGATTTCAATCTTTCTGTATTTGTTGAAGCCTGATTTGTGACCTAGTATGTGATCTATTCTGAAAAATGTTCCATGTACACTTGAAAAGAATGTGTATTCTGCTGTTTTAGGATGGAATGTTCTGAATATATGTGTTAAGTCCATCGGTTCCAGTGTGTCATTCAAAGCCATTGTTTCCTTGTTGATTTTCTGCTTAGATGATCTGCCCATTGATGTTAGTGGTATGTTAAAGTCTCCTAGTATTATTGTATGATTAATTGGTTCCTTTTTGTTTGGTATTAAAGGTTTTATGTATTTGGGTGCTTCCATGTTGGGAGCATATTTACAATTGTTAGATTTTCTTGCTGATAGGCCCTTTATTATGATATAGCACCCTTCTTCATCTCTTGTTATAGTCTTTCATTTAAAATCTAGTTGTCTGATATATTGCTATTCCAGCTTTCTTTTGATGTCCATTTGCATGATAAATGTTTCTCCATCCCCTCACTTTCAATCTGTAGGTGTCTTTATGTCTAAAATGAGTCTCTTGTAGATAGCATATCAATAGGTCTTGGGTTTTTTTTAATCCATTCTGACACCGTATGTCTTTTGATTGGAGCATTTAGTCCATTTACATTCAGAGTAATTATTGGTAGATACATACTTAGTGCCATTTTATTACTTGTTCTTGTTTCTGGAGATTTTCTCTGTTCCTTTTCTTCTCTTTGTTACTGTTGTTCTTTCCTTTCCACTCAAAGGGTCCCCTTAAATATCTCTTGCAGGGCTGGTTTAGTGGTCAAGAACTCTTAGTTTTTGTGTGTCTGGGAAACTCTCTCTCTCCTTCTATTCTGAATGACAGCCTTGCTGGATAGAGAATTCTTGGCTTCAGATTGTTCCCATTCAGCACATTGAGTGTCTCAGGTGTGTGCTGCGTGCACTCTGCTGTTGTGTTTTGGCTGCTCTATCTTTCAGACTAGTCTTCTGTAGAGGCTCTCCTTGCCTGCAGTGGGCAGCGTTTCGTCCTTGGCCAAAATGTGGTGAGTTTTAACTTGGTGTGCTCTGATCTGCTTGTTAAATGAGACCTGATACTACTTGCACTAGAACTGAAGCCTTGCAGAACTCTCTGGTCAGGAGACGTGGTGTGGGCAAGGGGCTTCTTCTGGTCCTGTGGGGAAGAGGGCCGCCATGCTGGGACTGTGGCAGACTTGACTGAGAAGGACAATACCAGCACAGTGCATGGGTGTGCTCCCTGGGAAGCACTCCAAGAAGAGCGAATAATCTCCCCATTGTGTGACACAGGCATTTTTCAGATAGCTGTTTCCACACTGTCTGCCTCCATGTTGTTTGCCTGCCTTGTCTCCAGGAGCAGCACAGTGCCCTCTGGGCTCTATCCAGCCAAAGCTGCTGATTTTAAAATTCCAGGCTTTAGGGACATGGTGTGGGCAGGGACCTGCCCTGGTGTTCTGGGGGAGGGTCTCGCCACTCTGGGAGTAGGGGATGTTTGACCAAGATGGGCAGTCGTGCCCTAGTGCAAGGGTGTGGGATTTGGTGCAGGCAGGTTAGGCAGCCAGTGTCTGGGCTGGGCTGCCCTTTGTAGGCAGCCCTGCATTTATGTTGAGGGGCATGGGAAGGAAATGGTGCCCACCGTCTCCTTTGTCCCTGCAAGCCATCTCCATGAAAGCCACTTTTCAATGATGCACTCCAAGAAGAGCATACAATCTCCCTGCTGTGTGCTCCCCGCGTTCTTCAGATCTCTGCCTCCACACCGTCTACCCCTGGGGTGTTTGCCCGCCTTCTCTCCAGGAGCAGGGCAGTGCCCTCAGGGCTCTATCCCAAGCCAAGCCCACTGACCTTTAAAACTAGTCTTCAAGCCTCACTGGTTACAAAACCTCACAAAATCAGCTCCCCTCATTTTCCCAGCCAATGGCTTTGGGGAAGTGTTCTCCTTTTGCGTTCCCCTGTGTGTTCCTCTCTCTCTCTCTCTCTCTCTCTCTCTCTCTCTCTCTCCTTTCTCAGTGACCAGGGCTCCCTCCCCTCTGCAGCATTCACGATATCTTTCTCCCACAAACCATGTTTCCATACTAACTACCTTCATCAATATAGCCTCTCCTCTCCCTCTAGTTGTGAGTTTGTTTTGTCAGTCCTCAGGTCGCTTTCTTGGGTATTCAGAATGATTTGATCGTTATCTATTCATGTTGGAGGGACAAGACGAGCCTAGGGACCTCCCAGTATGCCACCATCTTAACTCCACTCTCCATTATAGTGGTTTTGAATGGTAATTCGTATTTTGTTTTGTTTTGACCAACAAAAAGCGTGGAATATTATAATCAATAAAATAAATCGGGAATTTAGAATTTTCTGAATATAAGTAAATTAATTCACTAGTAACCACAGGGAACACTTCATTAAGTACTTATTTATGATTACTGATGATCTTTGATAACAATGAAGGACGAGATTTCAATCCAATTGTAAGTTTCTCTAAAATGAGGATGCATAGGTGTAGTCTGCCCATTCATTTGGTATTTCCCCATTTTATCTTTGAGAGCTCTTTAATGTTCTAATTTTAAATGTCCATGATGTTTGGAGAAGACTGTATCCCAAGCCAGACCCAAGGGGTCTTTCCTATTGGTCTCTAAATCTATTAGGACAGTTTTCTTTTGCTTGGTAATTGTCCAGCAATTTGATACAATTATGGCCAATGAGACATGAAGAATATATGTGTAAGAATTTGAGAAATTTCTAATCTATCTCAAAAAGAGACTCATTAATAAATAAGTGGGTTAGGACAATGAGCCAAATTCCTTCCTTTCTCCTACACCAAATAAATTCCAGAAGAATAAAATATTTCTAGAAAAAAAAATGAAGAAAAAGAAACAAAACAACTCAAGTGCTAAAACAAAAAAAGGATGGTTTTCTAAAACTAACATCTTAGAGTTGAGGTGTTCTTTCTGAGCATGATTAAAGAAAACGCAAGATTGGTTTAATATTGGTTTAATAGAAAACTCATCAATAAAATTTCCATGTTAACAGAAAAAAAAGTATATATCAACTCAATAAATACAGAAAAAGCTTATGATAAACTTCAGTATCTAATCATGATTTTTAAAAAGCTTTATCAGCTACAATTAGGAGGGAAAGTTTATCAGAAAAATAATAACTATTAGAAATCCATACAAATATCATACTTAATAGTGAAATGTTGAAAGCTTTCCCTTTGAGATCAGGAAAAGACAAGGATAGTCTCACCACTTTCATTCAACATTGTACACGAGGTCTTAACAGTAAGACAAGGAAAATAAATATTTTAGGGATTTTATTATGGAAAAAGCCCAAATGTCCATTGATGAATGGATAAAGCAGATGTGGTATAGGGGGTGCCTGGGTGGCTCAGTCAGTTAAGTGTCTGCCTTTGGCTCAGGTTATGATCCAAGGGTCCTGGAATCGAGCCCCACGTCGGGCTCCCTGTTCAATGGGGAGCCTGGTTCTCCCTTCGCCCCTCCCCCTGCTCTCTCTGTCTCTCTCTCTCAAATAAATAAAATCTTTAAAAAGAAAAAAGCAGACGTGGGGTATATATGTATGTATATATAATGGAATATGACTAAGCCATAAAAAAGAATGAAATCTTGCCATTTGCAACTATGTAGACAGAGCTAGAGAGTTTTATCCTAAGTGAAATAAGTCAGTCAGAGAAAGACAAATACCATATGATTTCATTCATATGTGGAATTTAAGAAATGAAACAGATGAACATGGGGGATAAAGAAGAGAGACAAACCATAAAAAAACTCAACTATAGAGAACAAACTGAGGGTTGATGGAGGGAGGTGGGTGGGGGATGGGCTAAATGGGTGATGGGAATTAAGGAGGGCACTTGTGTGATGAGCACTGGGTGTTATATGTAAGTGTTGAGTCATTAAATTCTACACCTGAAACTAATATTACAGTATATGTTAACTGGAATTTAAATAAAAACTTGAAAATAAATATATAAATACATAAATAAATGTAAAGATTTCAAAGGAAGAAATAAAATATTGTCAACATTATTGTTTATATAGGAAGTCCAAAATAACCTAGAGATAAATTATTAAAATTAAGTGAATTAAGATTGTTTACAGATTATTGTATCCATATTTATATACAACAGTATTAATACTACATATAAACTACTATAAATAAGCAACACAACTAGGAAATAGAATTAAACATATTGTTTGTAATAGACTCACAAATATAAAATACTTAAGAATAAATGTAACAAGATTTTCAAGTACTCTATGGAAGAAACTATAAGATATTATAGAGATAATATGAGATCTAAAGAAGTAGAGGGGTATGCCGTTTTCATGGACTGGAAGCCTCAATATTCTAAAGATGTTTATTCTCCCCAAACTGATCTGATTATAATGTGATCCCCATCAAAGTGTATACATTTTTTAATGGAATATGACAAGGTTCTCCAATTTAAATGGAAAGGCAATGGGGCAAAAAGTCAAGATACTGCACATGTACAGTGGACATATATTATATTAATGTTCATGGCACTAAGAATTTAATAGCAAATCAATAGAAACAGCCCAATGGATAAATCAAATGTGATACTGTTATAGAGTTGAACAGTATATAACAGTGAATGTGAATGAACTTCATTAATCAACATGGATGACTCATAGTTAAGCAAAATGCATCAGACAATATTGTCTGATTCAGTCAAATACAAATGCTTTCAAAACAGGCATAATTAATGTTGGCAATGCATGTTTAAGCAGAAAAATCATAAATAAAAATAGGGAACTGTTACTACCAAAACTAGGATGGGGTTTTCCTTCGCAGGGGAGGAGGGACAGAGTAGTGTGTAGATGGGACATGAGAGAACTTCTTGATGCTGTTGGTATACATTGGTGTTTGGTTTGTGATTAATTACTGAGTTGTTCACTTGTATTCCTTGCACCTTTCTATATGTATGTGATACATTTCATGAAAAAAAGGTTAATTTTGACATATACAAATTTAAAACTTCTGAGGATTAAAAAGTAAGCAAAAAGACAAAGGTAAAGGATAAATAACAAAGTGAAACAATATTTCCCACATGTGATGGGCAAAGGGCTGATAAATCAAGATACAGCCTGTTCATCAGTGTAATCATCAAGACAAAGACCTGTTCTTTTTTATTTGGGTCTGTTTTCCTGGCCCTCTAAAAACCTTAGAGCTACAAGCGACTTTTTTGCCAATGTTGGAACTAGCACACTAGAGTTGTGAGGTTTTTCTATTAGCACCATAACAAATGAAGCAGAGTTAAATGTGCAGAAAATCTAGTCAGTGTCCTCTTGTCTTTGATAAGGAAGACACATCCCTCTATAATCCCCCCTTTTTTTTTTCTTCAAAGAGACTATCCAAGTAAGAAATACATGTGAACTAAACACATGCTTGTGTGTAGAGAACAGTGAATTGAGATATCTCCACAACGTCTAGGAATGGGCTGGGCAAAAAGGCTGTGCTTGGCATATGGGAAATGGGGCTTGGCAAAATGAAAGTGATAGGATGGATAAAAAAAAAAAAAGACGTGGTATTACCCCCCCCCACACACACACACACAAAGACAGTGGAATATTATCAGCCATAGAAAAGAAGAATATCTTGCCATTTGTAACAACCTGGATGGACCTTGAACACATTATGCTAAGTGAGATAAGTCAAACAGAGAAAGACAAATACTGTATGGTATCACTTACATGTGGAATCGAAAAAAGCCAGACTTGTAAAAACAGAGAGTAGAATGGTTGTTAGCAGGGGATGGAAGTAAGGGAATGGGATTGATGTTGTTTAAGGGTACAAACTTGCAACAAAGAGTCAGGAAGCCCTGGAGATCTAATGCACACTCTAGTGAATACACAGAATAATGTTGTATTATAATCATCAAACTTGCTAAGGGACTAGAATTTGTTGTTCCAACCACTAAAAAGAAATGATAATGATGTAATGTGATAGAGGTACTAATTACTGCTACAGTGGCAATCTGATTACAATATGTGTGTCAATTTCACATGTTGTACACCTTAAGTTTACACAGTGTTATTTTCGAATATATTTCAATTAGAAAATAAAAATAAAAATGTTAAATTTAAAAGGAAAGTCATGGAGATCGGAGGACAGACCTTCTCTACAGGACCACTCTTAATATTCCCCCACCGTATCACCCTTGTTTTCTTTGGTCCAGCCAACGAAGACCCCCATCCCTGAAACAGCACTGTTGTATGAAGAGGAGCAGAGATCAGAATCGAAAGGCTGCTCTGAGGGGAAAGAATGGAAGTATTTTCAGGACAGAGGTAGGGAAGGAAGGATACCTCTAGGTGGGAGGCTGAACATTATGAGTAAGAAATATAAAAGAGCCAGGCATGGACACAAACATCAGTGAGGGTCTGTGTTAACATGACCCCAATGACAATATATTTTCAGAGTAGAAAGTCACTGTGAGGTAGACTGGGAGCCATGTATCAAACATAAGGTCAGTATTATACATTATCTGTTAAATTGTGCCCCAAAAACTGACTGCAGAATCTTAGCCCCAATGAACCAATGGAGAACATCAAGACTCTTCCATTAAACTGAGGGTAAGAACTGAGAAAAAAAAATGTTACAACGTTTTGGTACTGTAATGAAATTTTTTATTTAATTAAATCTTATATTTAAATAAGGTGATTATAATGCCCACTGAACATAAAATTCCCATATTAAATTATTTACGTTTATTTTAGATTTTATTGTCTCCTGACTGATACTCCTGGAACTGTAGCTTCAATCATTACTAGAAACAGTGCTCTCAAAAAACAAAGTGCACTAAGAGAATTCTCTAATAAATGAATAAGGGGCTAATGGCTTAACATTCAATATCCTAACCAATAATCTGGAACAGAAAAATCCATATTTCAAGCCATATCCTGGAAAATGGATGCCCATATTCAGCATGTATATAATAAGCATTGGGAAAAAAAGTTTTCCTGACTTTGAAAATAATTCTGTGACTGATGTTTAAAGTATTTTCATCAGCAACTCTGAAGACACAGCTTGAGATCTGGAAATCTACTCATGTGAAGGTTACAATTAAGGATATAATTGGGAGGTGTTAGCAAGATGTTAAAACGTCTTCTAGACAGTTTGACAAAGCCACGGTCAGAAAGTACGTTAAAGATCAGAGGTGGAAGTTATAAAACCTAAGGAAGAATTACTAAAATAATAATTTTAGAATTAATTTACTCAGCATTTCTACCTCAAGTAAGTTAATCTGAAGATATGTTCTCTGACACACACAAAAAATCATAGCCAAGTATGTTCATTATAGCATGGTATTTAATATTGGGAAATTTGAGACAATGTAAATATCCATCAGAAGAACAGATGAATAATTTTCAAATTCATATATTGGGATAACATAAAGAGATTAATAAGGTTGACCTATATGTGCTGATAGAAAAATGACAAATGTATGAAAAAAATCACAGAACATTACAATGCAACCTCCATATATTAATATACGTATAGAAAAAGTTTGTGGGCTTTTTCACCCAACCATTTATAATGATCTGTGAGGTGAGAGCCCCAGGGAATTCTGTCTACAATCATAGATTTTAATAGTGTTTGGGTTTTATACAAATTCATATTTTATTGTATTTAGGAAAAAAGATGAAAAAAAAGTAAAGGCTATTAGATTTGACGTCCACATTGCATTTGCAGTAGGCTAGTGGTGAAATTGGGATAGTACACTGGGCAAGATCTATATCAGATTGTGTCTAAGGCACAATTAGGCTTATGTCTTTCTCAGCGTTCACTGACTTTAATGGCAAGATTTGGGGGAGGGGGTGAGTAGCTGTAATAGTCTTGGGACCCTAGACCTGACCTTCATACAATAGGGATAAGTAAAATAATTTTATCCACTAAAAAAATATGAGAATAATATTACTCAGGTATAATTTTGTTTAATCATTCCATTATAGTATTTCATAGAGGTGGACGTTCCTTCCTGTTTTAACTGTTGAGAAACATTTAATTTTCAGGATTAATACAAGAGCAATTAGGGAAGTCATTTTTCCAATATATACCAGTAGCTGCCGTCTTTGGGAGTTGTTTTGGTTTTGTGTTCTTTTTGGTTGAGTCAACTTTATGTTGAATTATGAAAATATAAATAAAAGTTTATAGCACAAAGAATTTTTTTTCAAGTGAGCACACCGGGAAAACAACTGCCCAGATAGAGATCTAGAACCTTACCTGCACTTGAGAAGCCTCCCTTGAACCTCTTCTTAATTATACATAGGCGGACACTGGACTTCTCTCATCATGAATTACCCTGGCCTGTTTTTGAAATTTATATAAATTAAATCATATGGCATGTACTCTTTCGAGTCTGGCTTCATTCACTCATTCATGTTGCAAGCAGCAGCAATTCATATCCATCTTCGTAGTTGTATAGTATTTCGTTTATATGAATATACCCAATGTGTTTATCTTCTGTTTATGAGCATTTGGGTTCCTTCATCTGATGTTACTATTAATAACACTGTTCTGAATATGTTGTGGATGCTCTGTGAAAGACATATATGCATTTCTTCTAGGTATGTATTTAGAGGTAAAATTGCTATAACATAGGGTTGCAGTAGTCCAAATTTAAGATAATCCAAAATAATTTCCACCAGCATGGCAATTATTTTCTCCCATTTTTTTTTTTAGATTTTATTTATTTATTTGACAGAGAAACACAGCGAGAAAGGGAACACAAGCAGGGGCAGAGGGAGAGGGAGAAGCAGGCTTCCCGCCGAGCAGGGAGCCCGTCGTGGGGCTCGATCCCAGGACCCTGGGATCATGACCTGAGCCGAAGGAAGATGCTTAACAACTGAGCCACCCAGGTGCCCCAATTTTCTCCCATTTTTAACTTGACTTTTCATTCTCTTATACATCTTTTGATGGACAGAAGTTTTAAGTTTAATTAAGTCTATTTTATCACTCTTTTCTTTGTGATTAGTGATCTTTGTATACTGGTGAAGAAATCTCTGCCTACTCCCAAATTTATGAAGTTATTATATGATGTCACCATCAGGAAGTTTTATTGCTGTATCTTTCACATTTAGGGCTACATACAATCTATCTACAATAGATAGTTTATATGGTATGTGCTAGAGGCCAAGATTTCTCCCCTTTTTTCATTTTATTCATGTCAATATCCACCTATCCCGGTATAATTTATTAATAAGATGATCCAATGCAGTGTCAGTGGTATCATAAATCAGGTGGACTGTATATGTATGTGGCTGTTTCCTATCTCTATGCCATTTGTCTATATATGTCTATCACACTGTGCTAATTACTGTTTTGTAAAAAGCAGTTTAAAAAAAAAAGTTTAAATTTCCCAACTTTGTCAGGATTGACCTTTTTCTTTTTTTATATTTAGTTTGTATTTTATTTATTTCTTAAGAGGTAATACATTCATAGAATACTCAATCTAGGAGACACATAAATATGTTGACCATATAATTTATCATGCAGACCAGGACACTCTTAAGAATGAAAGTGGGCTTTTTCTTTTCTTTTTAGACACATTAGGAGTACCTGGGTGGCTCCGTCAGTTAAGCATCCAACTCTTGATTTCAGCTCAGGTCATGATCTCAGGGATCAAGCCCAGCGTTAGGCTCCACGCTCAGCACAGAGTCCTCCCTCTCCCTCCCCCTCTGCCCTTCCCCCTGTTCATGTGCATGCTCTGTTGCTCTCTAAAATAAATAAAATCCTTTTAAAAAAATTCTCTTGCCCTCTCCCCCTTCCACCCTGTCAAAAAACACATTAATATAATATCTAGCATTTAATATTTTTTAAATATTTAATTCAAAAAATTTTTGAGTGTAGTTAACACACAATGTTACATTAGTTTCAGGTGTACAACATAGTGATTCAGCTTCTCTGTAAGTTACCCTCTGCTCCCCACAAGTGTAGCTCCCATCTGTCACCATACAACACTATTACAGTACCACTGACTATATCTCCTATGCTGTGCCTTTTATTCCATGACTTACTATTCCATAACTGGAAGCCTGTATATTCCTGTTTCTTTCACCCATTTTGCCCATCCTCCTACCCCCTTCCCTCTGGCAACCATCAGTTTATTCTCTGGATTTAGAGGTTTGATTTGGTTTGGGTTTTTTTTTTTTTTTCAAAGATTTTATTTATTTATTAGAGAGCACTCAAGCAGGGGGAGGGGCAGAGGGAGAGACTCTCAAGCAGCCTCCATGCTGAGCGTGGATCCCACCCGATGCAGAGCTCAATCTCATGATCATGAGATCATGACCTGAGCTGAATTCAAGAGTCAGATGTTTAACTGACTGAGCCACCCATGCGACCCTAGATCTGATTTTGTTTATTCATTTTTGTTTTTTAGATTCCACATTTGAGTAAAATCAGATGGTATTTGTCCTTTTAAGTCTGACTTATGGCAAAAATCTCATCCTTTTTATGGCTGAGTAATATTCCAGCATGTGTGTGTGTGTGTGTGTGTGTGTGTGTGTGAGAGAGAGAGAGAGAGAGAGAGAGAGAGAGAGAGAGAGAGAGATCCTCCTTATTCATCTGTGGATGGACACTTGGGTTGCTTTCATATCTTGGCTATTGTAAATAATGCTGCAGTAGACACAGGGGTACATATATCTCTTTGAATTAGTGTTTTTGTTTTCTTTGGGTAAATAGTAGTGGAATTTTTGGATCATATGGTAGTTCTCTTTTTAGTTTTTTGAGGAACCCCCATACCATTTTCCACAGTGGCTGTTACCAATTTAAAATTCACACCAAGGGTGTATGAGAGTTCCTTTTTCTCCACATCCTCGCTAACACTTATTTCTTGTCTTTTTTATTTTAGCCATTCTGATAGGCATCAGGTGATATCTCATGGTGGTTCTGATTTCCTTAATGATGAGTGATGTTGAGCATCTTTTCACATGTCTGTTGTCCACCTATATATCTTCTTTGGAAAAATGTCTATTCTGGTCCTCTGTCCATTTTGACCTATTCTTGATCCTTTGCATTTCCATATAAATTTTAAAATTAGCTTGTCACAACCCCAAATTCATGTATTGAAGTCTAATCCCTAATGTATTGATATTAGGAGGTAGAACCTTTAGAAAGTGATTAGTTCTCTTATAAAAGAGACCACAGAGAGCTCCCTCTTCCCTTCCACCTTATGAGGACACAACAAGAAGATGACAGTCTATGAATTAGGAAAGGGGGCTCTCATCAGACACTGAATCTGCTGGCACCTTGATCTTGTATTTGTCAGCCTCGAGAATGGTGAGAAATAAATGTCTGTTGTCCATAAGTCCCAGTTGATGGTATTCCGTTAGAGCAGCCCAAATATACTAAGACATACCCCCCACTACACACACACACACACACACACACACACACACACACACACACACACACACACACACACACACACACACACACACACACCAATGCTTGCTGGGATTTTGGTTCAATTTCCTTTGACATCTTTACATTCTTTTTTTTAGAGACTTTATTTATTTATTTATTTGAGAGAGAGAAAGCACAGAGGAAGAGTGAGAGGGAAAAGCAGACTCCCCACTGAGTAGAGAGCCTGATGTGGGCTTTGATCCCAGGACCCTGAGATCATGACCTGAGCCGAAGGCGGACACTTAACTTATTGAGCCACCCAGGCACCCTGACATCTTTACATTCTTGAGTCTTTTCAACTATGAGTATATTTCAAGACTCCTTATTTGGGTCTGTTTAAATTTCTTTAGGAATACTGTGTAGTTGTTAAAGTGGACATTTTACACCTCTTCTATTAGAATATTATTAGGTAGTTCATATATTTTAAAACTATTATGAATACTTTTAATTTACTATGTATCACTACTAAATAGAAATCGATTGATTATTGCATATTGAGTTGTAGTCAGTGACTTTTTTTAAAGATTTATTTATTTTAGAAAGAGATGAGAACATGCATGTGCTTGATTAGGGGGAGGGACCGAGGGAGGGAATCTTCAAGCAGACTCCCTGCTGAGCATGGACCTTAATGTGGGGCTCAGTCTCACAAACCAGGAGATCATGACCTGAACTGAAACCAAGAGTTGGACACTTAACTGACTGAGCCACCCAGGCTCCTCATTCAGTGACTTTTTATTAGTTCTTATAGTTTATTAATAGATTTCTTAGATTTTCTGTATATATAACCTTGCTGTACCTATATAGTTTCATTTGTTTCATCCCAATCCATGTATTTTTAATACATTTTGCTCACCTTATTGCACTAAGACTTCTAGTATAATATTAAATAAAAGTGGTAATTACAAGTAGCCTTTTTTTCCAGATGGTTTAAAAATATCACTAAATATGATGTTTCCATGTTTTGTGCTTTTAGTTGTACTTTATTAGATTAAGAGTATTCCTATCTATCTCTTTCTGTATCTTGTTTTGTGAGAGGTTCTCTTTTTCTTTTTTTAAACCATATTTAAGTCGTGTTTAAATATATCAAATTATACTTTTTTCAAATTATACTTTTTCATCTCTTGGTTTGATCATATGCTTCTTTAATCTCCAAACTTGATGAATTACATTAACTGAATTTTCAGTGTTAATCCTGATACAATTGGTTCTTACCTTTCATATATCTTTGATTTGCTGATAACATTATTTCTTTTGCATCTATATTTATAAATAAGTTTGGGCAGTAATTATTTTGTAGCGCCTTTGTTAGAATTTGACATTAGGTTATGTTAGTATTGTAAAACTTTGGAAATCTTCCTTATTTTATGGAAGAGTTTATGTAATATTAGTGTCATTTTATTCCTTAAGTATTTGGAAGAATTTACTGGACTTAGAGTTTGCTGTGAGAGCAGGGTTTGAATTGCAGACTCATTCTTTATTTGATAGAGAACAATTTTGGTTTTCCATTTACTCAGTTTTGTTAAATGATGTTTTCAAGGTATTTAGTTCATTTAAATTTTGAAATTACTGATATAACATTGTTTAGAATATCTTCCTTTTTCAACATGTATGGAATCTTTAGTAGCATTATTATTTTTGCCTTTTGTCCCTTGATCCAGGGGTTTATCAATTTCATTATATTTTTAAAGATACAACTTTTGATTTTGTTGATGTATTTTGTTTTTCTATTTGTTGGACTTTTGCATGCATTATTACTTTTTTTCTCCTTTCTTTGGATTTAATTTATTGTTCTTTTAGCTGCTTGAGATAGGTATATACAGTGTTGATTTTCAGCCTTTGTTGAGAGAGAGAGAGCATACACAAGCCAAGGTAGGGGTGGGGAGGGGCAGGGAATGGGCAGAGAGAGAATCTAAACAGGCTCCACATCTAGCACAGAGTCTGATACGGGGCCACCCAGAGGCCCCCAGCCTTCTTTTTTAAATACATGCACATGAGTCTGTAAGTTTTTATGTGTGGCTTCATTGTGTCCTGCATATTTTGATGTGCCAAATATGTTATTCATTTCCAAACATTTTCTGATTGCTGTTGTAATTACTTGTTTGATCATTGGCTTATTTATTACTATATAGATTAATAATACATATCAAGGGAGTTCTTTTTCTATTTATCTTTTTGTTATAGATTTCTGGTTTAATTCTACTTTCTGCAAAGAATACAGTCTCCTTTGAAATTTACTGAATCTTGTTTCATTGTCCATACATAGTTACTACTGGTAACTTTCCAAGTATACTTGAACAGAGTTTATCTTTTAGTTTTAGGGTCCAGGATTCTATTAAGTCAAGTTCATTAGTGGTGTCATTCAGTCTTAATCAGAATCCCAGCAAGGTTTGTTTATTCATAAAAATCTGATTCTAAGTGGGAAGAAACAGTAGAGGTCATAGCGATCTCAATGTATTTTTTTACTCTCATGACCTTGGCCTTACAAGTCCTGACTTCTTTTATTGCCTTCTGATGCCTTTAAACAACTGTTCTTTGTATTTTATCCAGCTTTTATAGCTTCTCTCAGTGAAAGGGTTGTTCTGATGTAAGTTATTCTGCCAAAACTGAAAATGGAACTCCCCAAACACCGTATTTTCACTGATGACATTACTATTCTCAGCTAAATGAGCTATTTTCCTAAAAATATCACAAAATAAATCTATTTCTAAGCCGACAAATTTTTTTCATGTTGCTTGAATTTGTTATGCAATTATTTAACTAGTGTGTTTCTAGAAAACAGAATGGATAAGAGAATGTAAATCAAAACTTTTTCAAGGATATAGGGATTATTCGCATGTGGGGGATGGCAGCGTTTATGTCAAATCATCATGTTTCACAAGGGCTCATCCAACTATAGGTAGAGCAAATTGTTTTTCTTGGGGAAACATGTTTTTTTAATGGCTGAGCCAAAGCCAAATAAGGCTGTGAGAACACAGGAGCCCCATGCACACCAGTACCAATACTTTTTCTTCCATAAGCCAAAATGATTAATGTATGTTGTATATGTGTGCGGTAATTGTGTTTGCATGAACTTACCTGTGTCACATGACTATAGGTCTACATAGTTATGTGCATGCAGTTTGTGTAATAGGCCTATATATGGTTAGTTTTTTTTCTGTAGGCATCTGGGGAGAGCTATGTGTATTTGTGAGTAGTTGTGGTAGGGGCTAGGCCTGTGAGCACACGTGTCTACATGGCCTGGTCAACATGTGTCTGTAGGCTACTGTGTCCAGGGGCATAGGTTCAGGGATCTGGGGAGGAGATATGACAGGATGGGGATATGGGAGGAGGAGAGGAGTTCACTTCATAGTCTAAACACTGAGTATTATTATGCTTTGCCACCTTTATGCCCAACACACTGTGGCCAATCACCTAATCCTTTATGTTTATGCCCATTCTCCTGAAACGTGTTCTGCCTTAATATACAGAGAACATTCCAGTTTCTGCAGTGTAAGAAGTGCTTACTTGGGTATTGACTTCGGCAAAACTCCCAAACTCCGGTCATCTTTCACCTCCAGAATCTGGGCTTCCATCTTTGTCTTCTCAGCTGCTATTCCTAGTTCAAACAAAAAGACTTCCTTAAACAACATACACCTATCTGACCACAAATGTGGCCTTTTTCAACAGTCTCCTGTTATATTCATGGCTCAACACAGCTGGGGTACACCATTATCATTTGTACATTATTTTCAGCAAGCACACTAAACATTTCCTGCTCATTCATCTCTACCTACCATTACAGCCCCAGAGTACCTTCCTACCATTACAGACTCAAAGGGACCTGTGGCTGAGTCTACATTAGGTACAAGAGTAATGATCATTCACAAAGCTCATTATGAAATTGTTCACAATGCCACGTTCACTCACAATTTCTAGAGCAAGCAAAATATTTCTATATTCTAAGGCTAAATACAATTTTATTATTATATTATTTTAATTGTACTGTATGAAAGTAGGAGATAGGGAATGATTTAAAATATTTGTTATGGTAATTCCTTGTAGAGTTCCTGCACAACATGATTGATGTTTCAGAAAAAAGTCAATAGGAGCTTCAACTATAGTCATAATAAAAATAATAATCCCTATAATTTTAGTGAAAAAATCCATTATTATAATCTTTCTTGAAATGGGAAAGTCCCTGGAAATAGCTTAAAATAAGAGATTGTGAAATTGGCCAAATCATGTATGCAATGAATACAGTGACCACAAGGAGACATTGTGGGTTCACTGAAAACAAGTGAGACTAAAACAATCTCATGTCCTTCTTAGAGAGTATTAGTCTGTTAGTATTCTAAGTGAATGTTGTTGGTAGTATTTCTTGATTTCGATGAGACTCGTGAAATCTGACTTTCAGAATCGTTATGGAGAAAATAGAGAAACATGCGCTAAAAATATATTAGGTAGATGTACAGCTGGCTGAACCTCCATATCCAGAGTATTTAGTTATCCTGTGTCACATATCTTGGCAAGTAGCTATTGATCCTATGGACTACCAGCCTTTAGGGGAGTGTTGTTGCTCCTAACTTTCCCTCTAGTTCCATCTAGTGGCTGATTATGCACTAATCGGTTGTCATGGCATTCATCTTGCTTTGTGTTTACATTGTAAACATGAGTTATGTAACAGAGCTGTGATTATATAACTTCATGTGGGGTTGCTAAGCCACTTCCTGGTGCATCTTATAATGCAATGATTAGAACAAGTCTATCTTCAGGACCTGGGTTTGTGCTCCAAGTCTATGGGTATAAGCTAATTGAGTCCACTTAGGAGAATCAGTAGGGAATCATTTTACATTAAGTACCATGCAACTCCCAGGAAATTATTTATATATATAATTTATATATATATGTGTATATATATAATTTATATATAATATATATTTTTTTTGTTTTTCTTTGAGGCATTGCCTTTTCTGCATCATGCATTTATTCTGATCCCTCAGATATCCTCACACCCTCTTCTTTTATTGTTTCCTGGTTTACCTCTCTAATTACATGGTAACATGAGCACAAATGTTAGCCCTACTTTGTGCTTGTTGGGAGTTTTGTGGATTATAAGCACATTTTTGTCATTTTATTTAAATAGGGAGATTGGGCATATCTCCTGGCAGATCAAGACACAGAGGCTCAGGGATGATAAGAATACTGATCAAGCTGTCACAGCTGGTCTATCATGAAGCCTGAGCTCCAGCCCAGTATTTTATTTAGTTATCTTTTTGGTAGCATTTCTAACAATATATATTCTTTCAGCTTTACTGAGATATAACTGACAAATGAAATTATAAGATAGTTTAGGTATACATTGTGATGATTTGATTCCAGCCCGGTCTTTTGAAGAATCTTCTAGGTCCCTCTCTCCATCATACTGCTGAGCAGAAAACTACTGTCCCCAAGAATCTAATGGCAGGGAGCTTCTTGAGTGTTTTTACCTTCTGTAGCCTGGATTCCAACATATCAATTTTGATCACCCTAAATATGGAGACAAACATGCCCCATGGGTCACCAGGACAAATTCCTCAGAGCACAGCATCACTGGGTTTCCCAATCCATGAGCATGGAATATCTTTCCATTTGTTTGTGTCATCTTTAATTTGTTTCAACAGTGTTTTATAGTTTTCAGAGTACAGGTCTTTCACCTCCTTGCTTAAGTTTATTCTTAGGTATTTGAGTCAGTTTTGGTACAACTGTAAATGGGATTGGTTTCTTAAGTTCTCTTTCTGCTACTTCATTATTAGTGTATAGAAATGCAACAGATTTCTGTATATTGATTTTGTATACTACAACTTCACTGAATTTATCAGTTCTAGCACTTTTTTGGTGGAGTCTTTAGGGTTTTCTCTATATAGTATCATGTCATCTGCAAAGAGTGAAAGTTTTACTTCCTCCTTATCAGTTAGATGCTTTTTTTTTAGATGCTTTTTATTTCTTCCCCTCGTCTGATTGCTGTGGCTAGGACTTCCAGTACTATGTTGAATAAAAGTGCTGAGAGTGGACATCCTTGTCTTGTTCCTGATCTTAGGGGAAAGCTCTCAGGTTTGCACCATTGATTATGATGTTAGCTATGGGTTTTTCATATGTAGCTTTTATTATGTCGAGGTATGTTCCCTCTAAATGTACTTTGTTGAGGGTTTTTATCATGAAAGGATGTTGTCCTTTGTCAGATGCTTTCTCTGCATCTGTTGAGTTAATCATATAGTCTTTATCCCTTCTCTTATTGATGTGATGTATCATGTTGATTGATTTGCACATATTGTCAACTGGGTCTCATTTTGAACTAGCATACAGGGTCTTTTCCCCCAGAAACTTCTTTAGTCACCACAGCAAAAACTATCTGAGCCCCAATAATTTGTACTGGATAGAGGCTGCTTATACCTTTACTTGGCATCACCCTTTTCTTACCTGCTAACAGCAAGCAGCCACTGTATATCAGAAATGAAGAATTTCCAGAGCTCCTTCAGTACACACTCGACACCAGGCTTCATCACCACCATCACTATATTCATCATCACAAATATTTTTTGGACAATAACCATGGCCAATAACTGTGCTAAGTGTTGTATACTCGTGATCTCAGCTAATCCTTAACAACCCTGAAAGGCAGGAGTTACTATCTTTAGACTGTGAGCAAGCTAAAATTTAGAAAAGCCAAGCAATCAACAAAAATCATAGAGATAGTAAATTGTAGAAAGAGGATTTGAAACTGGGTATGTTTCATGGACCTAGCACCCAGTACCTGTTACAGGTACCAGATTCACACAGCAGCAGCAGCAACAGTAATATCTATCTTCTCCATATATCTCCCTCCTGCTTTTATTATAGAATAGATAACTGCTTAAGATGAAATATTGAGCCAAATGATTTCTTGGCTTTTCCAACTCTTAGTTTCTATGAGCCAAATTAGGAAACTTGCCCTACACACACCTGAGAAGGAGCAATGCTTTGGCAAATGTGAGAAGAGTCAGCCCGACCTCACACTTCCCTGATGAGAAATATTAATTCCAGAGCTACAGCCAAGAGGGTCTTGCTTTTCATTTGAAAGAAACTTTATGTTACACAATAAACCAGATGGAAACATCAATGATAATATTTGCCAACATGGCTCAGCATGCTTTAGCAGAGAATTACCAAGCCCTTGTCCTGATGAAAAGGAAATTGGAAGGAGGTCAAGTGTTATCATCTGCCGGTACATCGATCCAATTCTGCAGGTTTTGGGTGATTTGCTATAAATTCATTTTTCTACATCATTGTTCCTTGAGGTTTGGACTGTTTGCTAGCTGTGCGGCTTGTAACTTAAGGGACCTAAAAGAAAGTTTTTTGAAAAAGGAACTTATTAAGGAAACAAAGATAGAGCTAGTTACACATTGTTAAAATATTTGAGATTGAATAATATCTTTTAAATGATCACATTATGCCATAGAATGTCTAATAGAAGCATGCAGAATAGTGGATTTCTCTAATGGTGTATAAACATTTTAATGTAGTAAGTACAATTAAGAAAATTCTGAAAATATGACCCCCAAAAATGGTGCTCACAATTTTGATTGTCATACATTTTGATACCCAAGGCTTTAATGAAGCCACAGTGAAGGTATCATTTGATGAATGCTGAAGTTTTTAGATTTCTTCAGGGTTACTGAAACAAAAACTCAGTTGGCCATTTCTATATTAAGTGATAGTACAAAATACCTTCCATCTCTGTCTAGTTTTGCTGCTCTCTAATGCTATTTTCACAAAATTTGCGGATGACACTGCGTGAACAAGTTTTATTTTTACTGTCAGATATTTTATGTGCTTGTCCGGATGCAAATATAAACTGAAAACTCCCAATTATAAACCATGTATCATGTCTCAACCATTTCCTAAAATGTTACTAAAATAATTCTCAATTCTTTATTGGGGCTTTTGAATTTGAGTCTGTGGAGTAAATCTCACTAAAATCAAAGGCATATAATAGCTAATTGATAAATATTTAAATTAGTGGGTGGAAGGTGAGAGAAATTAGTATTTCCAAACTG
Source organism: Eumetopias jubatus (assembly GCF_037043125.1). Classification (NCBI taxonomy): domain Eukaryota; kingdom Metazoa; phylum Chordata; class Mammalia; order Carnivora; family Otariidae; genus Eumetopias; species Eumetopias jubatus. The sequence goes on from NW_028274817.1 coordinate 96,991,987, forward strand.
GACCCGCAATTAATCAGCTGTCATTTTCTACTGTGCTGATGAAGAAATCTATTTGATTTAAGATGAGATGAGTGTAAGATGTTATGCAAGAGTTCCCCTCATTTTTTTCAAGGGCTTATATTAAAACTCATCTACCAGGGAAATTGGAAAAACTGCCTCTGGGTTTTTCCCCAGTACACAGCAGCATTGTGTTACTCTCCACCTCCAATAAGCTAGTCAATGAATAATAGCAGTTTCTACCCACACTCTTGCCAGGTCAGGCACGAGCATGATGCCATTTATCAGTGATGGCACAGCATTAAATGGTGATTTTATTAGGTACGAACATGCTCCAACAAGTGAAAGACCTTTGATTTAGAACTCTGCGTTGTGGGCTACTGCTTCTTCCGGCTGCTCAGTTTTCAGTTCCAGGTGATAAGCTATTGATCGGTGCCCCTATCTCAAGCCAATAATCCAGCACAGTATGGGTGCAAAGTGCCCATGGTGCATCGATGAGAAAGGAACATTGTTTCTCCCTGTGCACAGGGTCTACCATAGTCCTCACAGACTTTGCCACGTTTGTGTTCATCAGATGCTAGCAGAGTTGGGGTGGGGTCCCAGATAAAGAAGAGCCTTGGAATCAGATTTACATGACTCTTTGGTTATATTTAAGCTCCCGAAGAGGAAGCTCTGTTGACATATTTGTCTTTCATATCTTCTGGCACAGACTGAGCTTACAGCAGGCATTTAGGACATCCTTGCTGACTTGTTTCATTGTTTTGACTCTTGGGCAGCGTCATGGCATACAAATAGAAAGTATATGAGGTCATGACTGGTATCTATGTGGAGACTGGCTTCTGGCTGCTGGAAATAATCACAGATGAGATGGAGAATGAAGGTACAGAGAGGTGTGTGTTGGGGTGGATCCTTCTCACCTGTGTTTCAGAAGCACATACTGCAGCCAGTTTCAAGACTGCATGAAAAGTAAGTCTAAAACCATTTAATCCATTCTGTGTATTAATTGCTCTCATCTTGGGATAGGCCCGAATTCTATAATAGAGAAATTAAGGTTTCAAATTGTGTAACATCTGAATGGAAAGCATAGAATAAAAATTAGTTATCTAGTCAGGGTAGTATTTTGGAGTTAAAAGAGACCTCCAACATCATTTATTCAAACTCCTTTATGAATAAGAAGACTAAGGCTCAATTTGGGAAAATAACTTCCCCAAAATCAAATATCCAGTAAGGATCAAGAACTCTTTGACTTTTAGTTCTGTGATCGTTGTACCTCATGAGGTTGCCTTGAATGCTATTGGGTCACTTTCCCATTTCCAACCTCATGTTGCACATCAGTGAAGTCACCAAAGCAGCAAGGATGGGAAATGTTTTTCTGCCCTTCACTGGGTATATGTAATTTCTCCTAAGCTCTGTGATTTAGGAAGATACTTCTAATGCACAGTTGACTTTTAATCATTTGTCAATTTTATAATCAGCTTTTATAATCATTTATTTATTGGTAAATTTAACTTTTAGACATTTCAGTGGTGACTGGTTATTCTTTCATTTTTATCAATATTAGATCTGTCTATAATACAGAAATTTTTTAAAAAGGGCCTATTATTTCCTTTTGTCTGAAAAAGCATCCAGGGTAATTTATACTCTTGTAAACACACAGTCCTTGCACTGGGGCAGCAGTATAGGCAACATTTAATGAGATCATGCTTATCAAAATACGAAAGGAAGGCCACAGTTGGCTTTGTGTCTGGAAGTAAGGGTTGTTCAAAACTAATAAAGCTATTATTTTTCATAATATCATGAGTTTAGGCTTCTCACCCTCAAGTTTTCCTGTTCCTCATCCTTTTCACATCTTGTTTCTAGTATTTCCATCTTTGTATGTATCATCCAATAGTCATTGGTGATCATCACCCTTTGCCTATGAAATTAGGAAACCAGTTCGACAAAATAATGAAAGCACATATATCTACCATGAAAAACAGATGAAAACAACTCCTTATAAATTCATATAGTTAAGAGTGGAAGCTATAGCTGCTTGCTAGTTCCCATAGTAGGATGCTCAGGTGTGCCTGGTGTTAGCACCTACCAAACCATTTCCTCCCAATTTCATACTGCTTCTAAAATACAACAGAACAAAGTAAAATATAATCCATTTCCTTGGCTTAGTGGTTATTTTCTTCTGTAAATAGACAATTTTTTTTCCTAATGAGAGATAATAGTTGTCTTTGAATCATCAGAAAATAGGAAGATTAGTATTTTATTTATTTTTTTTTAAAGATTTTATTTACTTATTCAAGAGAGAGAGAATGAGAGATAGAGAGCACGAGAGGGAAGAGGGTCAGAGGGAGAAGCAGACTCCCTGCTGAGCAGGGAGCCCGATGCGGGACTCGATCCTGGGACTCCAGGATCATGACCTGAGCCGAAGGCAGTCGCTTAACCAACTGAGCCACCCAGGCGCCCGGAAGATTAGTATTTTAAAAATATACTTTTAAGCATGAATAAGGTATTGAGTTCAAGATGGGTAAGAAAATACATACTTTGGGTCACAACTTAGGATCTGTGTTGTGCGTTTTCTGAAAAATGTCTGCATAATGTATATATAATTTGGCTTTTCCAAAAAATATTAAAGATGGTTTTTTGACTCAATAAGGGCACAAACACATGAACTATGATAAAACAAAAGGAACATACTATTGGTAATAGAAATAAAACTCTGGTCAACATTTTCCTAGTGAATCACTATCCTAATTCTAATGCCAGGATAGATTCAACAAAGCTTATCTAATTTATATTATATATTACTATGATAGCAGCCTAAGAGTTTCTCAGTTGCCAAATTATACTTGATTTATATTGAGCTCTTAGGCAACTAAAACTCAGGGGGGTTTGTTTGTTTCATTGGTTGGTTGGTTGGGTTGGGTTTTTGCACTTCCATTTTAAGGTAATTCTTCCTTATCATACAATAGATCCTTTCTATGTAAATGCTAAATGTTATCATCCTATTAGTTATACCCTAAACTCTAACAATCTGTGTATAAGAAACTCATGCATGCTCTTTGTCTTTATTCAATTCCCTCCCCACCCCCCTCAGACACACCCCACACTCCCTCTACACACAGTGGTTGCCTATTTGCCTGTTAGCACTCATTGGAAATACTCAACAGAAAATGATATTTTTTTCCCATGCTACATTTTCTACGTTTTCTATTTTTTTTTTTTTCCTAATGCACTAAGACTTTTACTTCCAAAACCAGATTAACAACTCACAACAACCTTCTGAGGGATCTATCCTTTTTTTAATTCTTTCTCTTCTGTTCTTTTCTTTCCAATATAATTAACATACAGTGTTATATTAGTTTCAGGTATACAACATAGGGATTCAAATATTCTATACGTCACTCAGTGCTCATCACAATAAGTGTACTCTTAAATCCCGGCCCCTGTTTCCCCCATCCTCCCACCCACCTCCTCTCTAGTAACCATCAGTTTGTCCTTTGTGGTTGAGAGTCTGTTTCCTTGTCTCCTTTTGTATTTCTTTTGTTTCTTAAATTCCACATATAAGTGAAATCATATGTTATTTGTCTTTCTCTGACTTATTTCCTTTAGCATAATATACTTTTGCTCCATCCATATTTCAAATGGCAAGATTTCATTTTTTTATGTCTGAGCAATATTGTATACATACATCACATCTTTATCCATTCATCTATCACTGGACAGTTGAGTTGCTTCCGTATCCTGGCTCTTGTAAATCATTCTGCAGTATTCTTTGGGTAAATACCCCGTAGTGGAATTAGTGGATCCAATTGGTATTCTATTTTTAATTTTTTGAGGAACCTCCATACTGTTATCCAGAGTGGCTGCACCAGCTTGCATTCCCACCAACAGTGCACAAGAGTTCCCCTTTCTCCACATCCTTGCCAATACCTCTTGTTTCTTCTGTTGTTGATTTTAGCCATTCTGACAGATGGGAGGTGATAGCTCATTGTGGTTTTGATTTGCATTTCCCTGATTATTAGTGATGTTGAGCATCTTTTCTTGTGTCTGTTGGCCATCTGTATGTCTTCTTTGGAGAAATATCTATTCGTGTCTTTTGCTCATTTTTAATCAAACTATTTAGTTTTTATGGTGTTCAGTTGTATAAGTTTTTTTACATATTTTGGATATTAACCCCTTGTCAGATATGAATTTGCAAATATCGTCTCCCATTCAGTGGGTTGTCTTTTTGTTTTGTTGATGGTTTCCTTTGCTGTGCAAAAGCTTTCTATTTTGGTATGGTCCCAATAGTTTATTTTTGCTTTTGTTTCCCTTGCCAAAGGAGACATATCTAGAAAAATGTTTCTATGACTGGTGTCAAAGAGATTACAGTCAATGATTTCTTCTAGGAATTTTATGGTTTCAAGCCTCACATTTACGTCTCTAATCTACTCTGAGTTTATTTTTGTGTATGGTGTAAGAAAGTGGTCTAGTTTCATTCTTTTGCATATAGTTGTCCAGATGCTAATTTTTCAAACCTTAAAATTCACTAAAAGAATTAGAAAGTTGAGATTTTTAAAAAAGTAGATTTGTGAGATTTCTTTCTTTGGAGGAAGCTGTTGCCATGCTGTGGTCTTACCCACTGCCTCTCTACTAATGTCAAGGTATGGATGGCTGGATCTACCTGAAGCTTAAAGAGAGAGTTTTAAGGGAGTCAAGAATCCTCATATATGTTCCTCGAGGTTGTCAAGTGATAGTGGACTGGAGTATCACCACTGGGTAGGAAACCATGAACACAAGTAAGACAGGAAGGCAAGTTCTGATGGCAAAGGGAGGAAAAAATGACTATTCTGGAATCAGCATGTACTCTTAAGAGTTTGATAAGGGGAAAGAAGGTGTGAATATTTTCCATGATCTACAAGCAACAGAGACCTGGAGCTATCTTGATTCCTGTCCAAGAATTCCAACTGGGAGACTTAAGAGGACTGACAAATGTGGATTCCAAGAGTCCACCAGAAACATTCGTTGACTACTCAAAGCTAAATCTTTTAGACTCATTGCAGTAATGGAGAACACCTGTGGATCAAGCAAAGCTAAGTTTATTAGACTCATTGTAAAACTCGAGACTTTTTTTCTTTTTTGATTTTTTTATTTAAAGATTTTATTTATTTGAGAGAGAGAGAATGAGAGAGAGCACGAGAGGGAAGAGGGTCAGAGGGAGAAGCAGGCTCCCCGCCGAGCAGGGAGCCCGATGTGGAGCTCGATCCCGGGACCCCAGGATCATGACCTGAGCCACCCGGGCGCCCAAGAGAGACTTTCTTAGTATTTTCTCAGAACAGTAGTCAGGAGAGAATATTTACAGGAGTTTAGAGTTTGGGTTTGGTGACTTCAAGGTTGTCCTTGTGAAGTGGGGAACTCTTTAAGGCTGGGCATAGTTAATAATGTGAAAGCTTTGGATTATCTTAGTTGAGTCACAGTCTTATATTCCAGGAGAAACCATTCCATAAATCAAATACATCAGTTATTTTTTCTTATTCTCAGTATGCGGCCCTTTATAGCCATGTTGTCTAGGGCTGGGGGTAGGTGAGAATAGGAAGTCACTGATAATAGGTGTGGGTTTCCTTTTGGGGTGACATAAATGTTCTGAAATTAGATTGTAGTGACATTTGTACAACTTTGAATAAGGTAAAAAATCATGGAAATAACACACTTTAAGACAGATCAAATATGAATGTGTTTGTGTCTTTAAATATTTGTGAGGATTGTCATTGGCCATCTCTGAAAATACCAGCATGATGCCTATCTTTTGTTTAAAAAAAAAAAAAAAAAGAGTAGGTCAACTACATTTTTTTTTTTTTTTTTTTTTTTTTTTGCTTTGTCAGGAGTTAACCAGTGAACCTCTATGGGAGAACAAAAGATTTTTGTGGAAGGTATTCAAATTCTAGAACTCTTCCTTTGGGAGATTTTTAAAATAATTTAGAAAATCGAAGTCTAGTTTTTAAAGTAACCATATCTCAGAGGTTCCATATGTGACATATATTTTTTTTTCAGCAAAAACTCTACCCAGAAATGGGTGGAACATCCCCCTCATTGTTTTGTATAATATTCTCTACACAGCATGAGTTATTTTCAACAACACTACTGCCTCATTCTTTATAAAAACCCACTTAATATTAAGTGACAGATTACATGTGAGTCTGTGTGTCTTTAAATGTCTGCGAGGTAGTAACTACTAAAGTCAGTGGTTATCCCTGAAAAGGTCAGCATATTAAGTCATTTTGTAAAAGAAAAAGTTGATATCTAATTTCAACTACTTTTTTGTACTTTGTCAAGAGCTTACCAGTAAATCTTAGTGGGGGGGGGAAGGTATTATGCTCATACCCCATTCCAATCAACAATGTTATGAAGATTCTACCATTTGAGATATATCTGAGCACATTTAAACCACACTATGTTGCAGTATGTTGAAAGCAAAGGAACCAGTGGATGGAGTCCAGGTTTTCCTCGAGACACCGTGTAACACTTGAGCATCTGGCAGTCAAACCAAGTGTGAAAGTTATATCTCAACTGTTAGCAAACCTCAATCAGTGTTTCCATTTTTAGATAGAAGACTGTTACTGGAGGGTCTAATATTTTCCTTCAGCACACCACAGGGTCACCTAGAACGCCCCTAAAAGATGTGTTCTGAACTTTGGAGACAATGGGCCTAGAGCAAGCCTAGGTACAAAGCAGAGAAACTAAGGAGGTCAACACCATCAGCCTGCCAGATCTCTGGTGCCAGACCTCTTCCTTTCCCCAGCTTTCATATTCCCAAGAACTATCTCTGCCAATGTCTACTATGCACCTCACTATAGAGTCCTGGCTCTGACAGTGAACAGACCCCATTTCTACGTAAGGAATCCTATCAATGTCCAAGGCTGGCTTATGTGTCCACACTGCAACACTGGTTTTCCTCAGCAGAAATGCAGCGACTCCTAACAGACTAAACAGGATCATATGAAATGACAACAAAGGGCACAACCAGGAGAACTTCTTGGAAGGTTTCACAATTGAGTATTTTACAAATTGTGAATTAACCCCATGGTGATTAAAGTGGGGAACTGACTTCTGTGGAGCCCCCCATTCAAAGCCACCAGCACAAGTGTGCTTTCTTAGTGGTTACTGGGTTTGACACTTTAAACACTAATGAGAATGAAAAGGCAGGCAGTGAGCTGTTCCTGGACTACTTTTACTATGCCAATCAGCAATGTTTAATGTATGCACTAAGAAAATGAACTTTACACCCCAGGGCTACATATGCATTCATACCAACTTGCACAGCTTGAGATCACACTGCTATTTTATTATCCTGATCATTGAGTTTCTCATAATGGAGTGATTTTCCAGAGGAAATTTTGAACTGCTTTACTTCACTTTTACAAGTGAGATTCTGCCTCTTCAAGAAATTTTATATATATATACACACACACACACACACACACACACACACACACACATACATATATATATATATATCACCCTCAGCTGATATGCTGTAGAGCATGGTTTCTCAACCTCAGTGCTATTCCTGACATCTGGGGCCAGATACTTTGTTTTTAGGTTCTGTCCTGTATATTGTAGAATGTATCCCTGGTAGCAGTATACATGTCCTCTACCCTTTAGATGCCACTTGTGCACACCCTCCCCAGTCGTGACAACCAAAATGCCAAATGTCCCCAGGGGAGCAAATTGCTCCCATTTGAGAACCACTAACGTTGAGCTGTAGAGCTACGGAGCATGAATACACAAGCCACCACCAAAAGAAAGAAAAGATAAATGCTGCATAAATTAGCAATAATCATTTTTATTTATTTTTGCTATATAAATACTTCCTTGATGGATTTGAAACTAACTTTGGTTGTGGGTATATTTTGAAATTTATTTGCAAGGCTATATTAAGCATTTGTTTCAAACATTCACCTTTGATCAGCTTCTTCTCTCTTTCACCTCTTCACTTCCAAAGCCTCTATAATGGGGCCGATTTGTTGTACCTTGTATTTGTCACAGAGGAATTGCCAAGGGAACAGAGCCTCCTAGAGTAGTGAATCTCAAACTTTAATGTACAAGAACATCACCTGGAAATCTTGTAAAAAGTCCTGTTCTGATTCTCAGTGTGTGGGATGAGATTCTTCATTTCTAACACCTCCCCAGTGATGGTCCTGGGGGCACACTGACCTTTGCAGGGTGCTAGCACAAAAAAGTAGCTGAAATTAGATATCAACTTTTTCTTTTACAAAATGACTACTACTAGTAGTAAAATTGGGCATAGAGAGAATCAGATATTGCTCCTGCCTTATTATAATCATCAATATGCCCCCCATGAAAGCAATTTCCTCTGCTGCTTTTAAAGAACAATTTCTAACTTGCTTCCATTCTGTCCATTAAAGAAAATGCACTGGTACAGAGAGGGATGAGATAGACAGTAATTCCTACACTTGGCTGCATATTAGAATCATCTGGGTCTTCTGAAATTCCTACTGTCCAGACTGCTTTCCAGACCAATTAAATCAGAATCTCGGGGGTACGACTCACATATCGGTTTTAAAGCTCTGCAGGTGATTCTCATTAACAAAAGAAAGGATCAGAGCCATATGATCATTTCCCAATAGATCCAGAAAAAGCATTTGACAAAGCACAACATCCATTCATGATAAAAACCCTCAACAAAGGAGGTTTAGAGGGAATGTACCTCAACATAAATGAAGGCCATCTATGAAAAACCCACAGCTCATATCACCCTAAATGAGGAACAACTGAGAGCTTTTCCCCTAAGGTCAGGAACAAGACAAGAATGTCCAGTCACCACTTTTAAAGTACTGAAGTTCTAGCCACAATAATCAGACAAGAAAAAGAAAAGGCATCCAAATTGTCAAAAAGGAAGTCAAACTTTCACTATTTGCAAATACATGATAAAATACACAGAAATCCATAAAGACTCCACCAAAAACTACTAGAATGGATAAACGAACTCAGTAACATCACAGGATACAAAATTAATATACAGAAATCTGTTGCATTTCTACACACCAATAATGAAGCAGCAGAGAAATTAAGAAAACAATCCCATTTACAGTTGCACCCAAAACAATAAGATACCTAGGAGTAAACCTAACCAAAGAGGTCCAAGACTTGTACTCTGAATACTATAAAACACTGGTGAAAGAAATTGAGGATGATGCAAACAGAGGGAAAGATATTCTATGCTCATGGACTGGAGAATAAATATTGCTAAATGTCAATACTACCCAAAGCAATCTAATTTAATGCAACCCCTATCAAAACACCAACACCGCTGTTCACAGAGCTACAATAAATGTGTATGGAACCACAAAAGACCCCAAATATCCAGAGCAATCTTGAAAAAGCAAAGCAAAGCTGGGGGCATCACAGTTCTGGACTTTGTTATATTATAAAGCTGTAGTAATCAAAACAGTATGGTACTGGCACAAAAATAGACACAGAGATCTATGGAACAGAATAGAAAACCCAAAAATGAACCCACAATTTACATGGTTAGTTAATCTTCAGCAAAGCAGGAAAGAATATCCAGTGGGAAAAAGATTATTTCTTCAACAAATGGTGTTTGGAAAACTGGACGGCTACATGCAAAAGAAGGAAACCGGACCACTTTCTTACATGATACACAAAGTAAACTCAAAATGGATTAAAGACCTAAATGGGTGACCTGAAGCCATAAAAATCCTAGAGGAGAACACAGGCAGTAACGTCTTTGACATCAGCCACAGCAACTTCTTTCTAGATATGTCTCCCGAGTCAAGGGAAGCAAAAACCAAAATAAACTATTGAGACTACATCAAAATAAAACCTTCTGCCTGGCAAAGGAAACAATCAACAAAACTAAAAGGCAACCTACAGAATGGGAAAAGCTATTTGCAAATGACATATGTGATAAAGGGTTAGTTTCCAAAATATACAAAGAACTTATAAAACTCAACACCCGGAAAACAAATAATCCAATTAAAAAATGGGCAGAAGACATTCTCTTGAATAGACATTTTTCCAAAGAAGACAGATGGTCAACAGACAACATGAAAAGATGCTCAACATCACTGATCATCAGGGAAATGCAAATCAAAACTACAATGCAGTATCACCTCACACCAGTCAGAATGGCTAAAATCAGCAACAGAAGAAACAACAGGTGTTGGCGAGGATGTTAAGAAAGGGGAACCCTCTTGCACTGTTGGTGGAAATGCAAAGTGGTGGTGTAACCACTCTGGAAAACAGGATGGAGTTTCCTCAAATAGTTAAAAATAGAACTACCCTATGACCCAGCAATTGCACTACTGGGTATTTACCCAAAGGCTACAAAAACACTAATTCAGAGGGACACCCCAATGTTTAAAGCAGTATTATCTACAATAGCCCAATTATTAAAACAGTCCAAGTGTCTAACAATTGATGAATGGATAAAGAAGAGGTGGTATGTGTGTACACACACACACACACACACACACTGGAATATTATTCAGCCATAAAAAGAATGAACTCTTGCCATTTGCAACGACATGGATGGAGCTAGAGAGTATAATGCTAAGCAAAAGACAAATGCCATATGATTTCACTCATATATGGAATGTAAGAAACAAATGGGTAAAGGGGGGAAAAAAGGAGAGAGACAAATTAATAAGCAGACTCTTAATTATAGAGAACTGATGCTTGGGGGGGTGGTGGAGGGATGGGTGAAACAGGTGATGGGGATTAAGGAGGGCCCTTGTGATGAGCACCAGGTGAAGTATGGAAGTGCTGAATCACTATATTGCACACCTGAAACTAATATAACACTGTTAACTAACTGGAATTAAAATTGAAACCAAAAATAAATAAGTTTGGGGATCAGTGAATTAGCCCAGTGCTTCTCAGGCTTTAACACACTTGGGAATCTTGTTAGAACGTATAAAAGCTGATTCTGATTCTAGCGTTCTGGGGTGAGAACTGAGATTCTGCCTTCCTCACAAGCTCCCAAGAGATGCCAATGCTGTTGGTCCTCAGACCACACTTGGCATAACAAGACTCGAGGCAGCCTCCCTGTTTCAGAGCGTGCATCAGAATTGAGAATTCTCTGAGCTGGAAAATAGAAAACTGAACAACCAGAGTGCAATCACTCATCCCTGCATTGTCCAGGCAGGTCGACAAGGAGCAAGAATATGTGTTAAGAATTGGGCAGAATATGAGGAATAGTAACATTGAGAAATCGCGGTGTGGGGACTGGAGGCGTTCAAAAGGAGCCTCGTTGCAGATGTGAGACACAGCAGGCAGGAAATGAGAATGGGTCAGCAGAGCAAGAGAGAATAATGGAAGGAAGAACAAAGATAAGAGAAATATAATGTAGCATCTCTGTTCTGGTCCACGTTTTACTCGGTGGACTCACTGCCAGATACCACCTTGGCTGTGCTCCTAAGCAATCTTTGTCTTGATGGATAGTAAAAGAACACGAGGAGGTGGGAGATGGTCTGATAACTGGGAAGACACAGGTCCAGCCTGGGCACAACATACCCATTCCTTTCTTTTCTGCTTACTTACACACCCACTGCTGCTATGCAGCATTTGGGAAGTTTTCTTTCCAAACTGATAATAAAAGTATTACAGAAGTTGGAAATACATATAAAAAAGCTCAGCCTATAAAAAATATTATTTCATTATCTTGTAAGTTTGCTGGAGCCAGAATAATTTCCAATGTTTTCTATGTCAAAAACTACTCACCATTTTTTGTGTGTATCTGATACAGAAATTTTGAGGAGGGATGGGGGTCCTTCATTTTCAGCCCGCTTTTGAAAGAATCAAGAAGATTCCTTTTGATGATACTAGGTAGACAGGAAGTGTCCATGACCACGTTCAGAAGGAACTGACCGTGTTGTGTCAAGATCTCTCACCAAGAATCAGGGACATCGGAGCATCTCATCTACATACCATAGTCCCCACTTGTAAATACATACGTTGAGACAGACTGTTTAAGGGAGGCACTTTGCGGGCACCACAGTCAGCAGCAGCTAATGAATCAGTGTTTCTGGTCCAATGACATAACCAAGAAAAGAAGAAGAAAGATTTAAAACTCAGTATATTTTTAGCGTACTCACTGAATTAGGGGAAAAAATACTTTCACTTCTCAACTTTAAAAATATTTTACAATGGTTCTATTTATAAGAGGCTGTGGGTTACTTCAGAGGTAACCTCCCATCTTGAAAGCTGAGAAATGAGTTTGATTCCAGCTAAGCAACATACGTGATTACGATAAAATGAAAACCTTTACAATGTGTGTGTGTGTGTGTGTGTGTGTTATATGCACATATGTATATATCTATATACATATACATATGTGCGCATATATATATATATATATATATATATATAAAACAACCCAAGATTAACATATACTGTCTGAAATCTATGCCATGGTTAACTTTTAAAAATAATTTTCCCAGTCATTATATTTATATGCTGGTGTCCTCCTTATTATCATTTCTGTCTCCTCTTTGGGAAGAGTATCCTAAGTGGTTTTGTGATAGAAAAAAAAATGCAGATGAATCATGAAGATTCTCTAAATGAATCTTAAATCTTATTAAAATAGTTGAGTCATCTGTGTCTCCCTCCCACAGGGGCAATAAAAAATTCAGTCAGTCTAAATAATTTTCAGTTTCTCTACCAGTTTCTGAAAAAACCTTCAGAACGTTCCCATCTAAGAGACTGAGAACCTGTGTCTCTGACCCTAGGTGGGAATGATGGGGCTGGCATTCTCTTACATGAAGTTTTATTGTACACAATGAAACATATGGTGTTTGAAGGGAGAAAATAAATTATGACCATATCCATTAAAATAGCTAAAACCTTGAACTTTCATTTTTTTCATTTGCTGATTACAAGCTTTTTTCTTCCTTTACCTATCCATACTTTCCCTGATGACCCACTCTTAACACAAAATGCCCACTTTAACTGATTAATTGAATACAGGACTACAGATTTTGTACTTTTTTGGGTTTTCAGGTATTTCAGTTATGCTGATTTGAGGATAGTTGTGAGACAGATGTATGTGTATGGCAAGTCATCGAAACGAAGACAATAAAAACGTTCCCAAACTATGTCCACACGATGATCCTGGGTTATGGTAACATTGGCTGTTTAGTGCTGTTTCAATCAGATATTTTTTCACCCGGGGCTATGTAAGCCTTAGGCTATTAATAATTTCGAAGGAGAGAGGGTCAGATCTCTAGCTCCCATGGAGGTGTTAATTATTGAATGTCTCTGGGGCAGAGATAATGAAATTGCCTCCGAAGATTGAATTTTAGTTCTACTGTGTTAATATTATGTATCTAGATTAAGGGCTGAGAACATCTGTGAAGTTAAATTGGAAAATTACCAATAGACTCTTCGGTTTGTAAAGACATAGTCGAGTAACACTGCCTTTGGATACTTAAGACAGTTAGAGAGAAACTATAAATGAACCCGTGCAATGGAAAGTGGTTTCCTGCCACTCTTCAAGGCTAGTGATTGAACTGAATTGGCATGGCATGATATTTGAAAATAAAGGCAGCCACGAGAAACCATGCTTACCCTGGTGTGTGTCTCCCCTAGGCCCAGAAATTCAGTAGCATGAGAGTGCAGGGAGACAAGGCCTACACCATCTATAATGTGAAAATGAGTTCATTCCCATCAACACATACATTTCAATCTCTTCTCTGCCAAACAGCTAAGAGTAAAAAGGAAAATTTGACTTGCTGGGCTTATTTAGATCCCAATTTGTCCCTGGGAGTCAGAAATTTGCTTAACTTTAGCATGACAGTATGTGATAAATATTTCTCATCAGTTTCATCCTCTCATCACTCAATACAACAGGGTTAAAATTGTTGGTAAGGCAACAAAAGGTATATAATTGGGCAGGGCAGTATACCTTAGATGAGAAATGATCAATGCTGATTTAGGAATCTATATTTCTTTTGAAGTTTGTTCTAATATTGTTCTCCTGTGAACTGGAAGCCTTCTGTCCCTGCAGGGCCTACCCCAGGATGTTTTTAATAGTTTCTGAACGTGTAAATTCTCTACTATTCCTAAATGCTATTTAGAGAAATAGTGTTAATTTCTTCCCTAACACTTCACTCTATTCTGCAAAGACCAAGTGCTTCTAATGCTTCTCCCTCAATGCTATCCTTGACAGGTGGCTCAGATCTTTGAACTACTGAGAATTACCATTTTTTCACATACACAGGTGACTCATACTCCCTGACTCATGGTAAATTGCTTCCCATTTTATATCCTGACTTGTTGGAGAGAGTATACTGTTTTCTCTTTGAATACTGAGGTATTCAAAATAAGAATAATCTCAACAATAAAACCCTACAACGTTTGTTTTATCTCAAGTGATAAACAATATTTATAGTGATACTAAATTAATTGACAAACAGAAAGTGACTTTCTGACTAGTTTTAGGAGAAAAGCCAATTTTGGCATTGCAGCATATAATCCTGGTATAGAATTCTAAATAAAATCCACCATAAGATATTTAGAAGTGTATGTAGGCTTATATTTTTGGTTTTGGAACAGAAGATAGGTGGGTGGAGATATGTAGGAGCACAGAGAACACACTTTATTATTCATTATGGTTCAGTGGAGAAAAATCACTAAACGAGCTGGGATATGGCCAGCAGAAATAACAGTAATTCTTTGAGATGAGCATCCAGTGCTGCTTGGAAACTCATATTCCTGGGACTGTGATGTGAAACACAGAATGAAATTCCAGACATAAAGAAGGTAACCACTTAGCAGGTATTTGTGGTTAAGTAGCACCTTTCTTAGAAGTAACTTACTAATCTTGATTGATAAATACATACCTTAGTTATTTAAAAACATACTGCTCTCATTTTTCTACAGCTACATAAGCTCTAGACTATGCCAGAGAGACAAGTTTTCTGAGTTTCTGAGGTTTACTATTAACTTATTATAACTGACCATCAAGAAGACATTTTGAATTTCTTGCTTCTTAGCACGCCATCCAAACAATGAGATGCGATCCATTCTACAATTGAAGATTCCTTGAATCTCTTGTGTTCTCTCCCAACGCCAATGTTTTTAGACATTATAAATGGTTGAAATGATGATTTCTTTTAGTCTTAATAAAGAGGCAATAATGTATACCTCATTTTTACACACTTACAGACACAAATATCCAAAATATTGAGTCATTTAACTGGGATACACGCACTGGCAAGTTTAGATGGGAAAATATAAGACTACATTTGAGCCAAGGAATTATGAGTGTTAACTGGGAAACCTGAAAGAATGGAGACTTTAAGGTCATATTTACCAACAAAATCAGTCTCCCCCGATATTTAGATCAGAAAGAGAATTGTTTCTATGTGACAGGACAGGACCGTACAGCTTGTACAAATTCAGTCATATATTAACAAGATCTGTAGTTACCAGCAAAGTCAACAAGGTGGAGGAAGCCAGCTAGCCTTAAGAATGGGTAGATATTGATAGAGGAATGATGATTTAATTATGTACAAGGAAGACGACATGAATATAGGAGAACAGTGTGTCATTAGAGAATGGTGAATATTTGAGTCTAGGTGGATCAGAGGACTCCTGCACCTGAGTAGCAGGAAGAAATTCTCTTTTGGAGGATTTTAATGGTCAGGTGAAAGAATATGGGCACATTTTATGTATATTTGACTTAAAAAAAAAAAGCAATAGACACCCTCAATGAGGTATTTCAGGGAGATAAATCTGAAAGTATAAAAAAATGCATCAAGGGGTGCCTGGGTGGCTCAGTCGGTTAAGCATCTAACTCTTGATTTCATCTCAGGTCATGATCTCAGGGTCCTGGGATGGAGCCTTGCATGGGCTCTGTGCTCAGCAGGGAGTCTGCTTGAGGATTCTCTCTCCCCCCTCTCCCCCCAGCCCACGTGCGCGCGCTCTCTCTCTCTCTCTCAAATAAATAAAATCTTAGAAAATATATTGAAATAGCTTCTGTATGAAATAAGGTTTGAGCTTTGATGTTGAAAATGGTAGAGAAAGGACAGCACCACTGTGAAAGATTATGAGAAGGAAAAATTCATCAGGACTTAATGAACTGGTCTGGGAAAGAAGGAAAAAAAAACAAAAGTCAGAACAACAGAACCTTAGACGGTTGTGACTTGGAGATCAGAGCGCAACAATTACGGAAAAGAATTTGGTTGCTTTTATAGGACATACTGACTTTAAACCAGAGTAATTCTGTTAGTTTCTATAAGACAACAAACTGTCAATTCCAGTAGGAATTTCTTATATTAAAAAGTCTTTAACATAAAGAACATGAATACTTGTTAAATTCTTGGTGTTAAAAAAAAAAAACAGGTATTTCTGTTTTTCTCTGTAATTTTATGATTTTTTTTCATTTTTCAAGATTAAAAAATGAAGGCAGTAAGAGTAAATGAGTGTGTTAAGAAACGAGAGTTCAAGGAGGAACAGGTTAGTTTATTCCTAGTTTGGCAAAAGATGGGAATATATGTAGATAAGGGGAAACTGCCATTTAGTACACGAAAATAAAAAGAAGATGGCAGACGGTGAGGAAAGGGCTAATTGGGCAATATCGTTGAGGTTGTTAGATTTCAAGGAATCAGGAGCATTAGCATTGACAGTAAGGTGGGAAACCTCTGGAACGAGGGGGAGGGCTGAAATTCTCAAAGCCATACAGAGGTAATGAAGAGAGGAGGTGATTAGAAAGTGGATTTTCTAATTATATGGACTCAAGCTTGCAAGTACTTTGTAAGATATATTCATTTATTAAGAGTAAGAGATGCTGTGATTAAATTATACCCTTAAGGAGTGTCTGAAGAGGGTGAAATGGCTTCTACAATCCTTATAGAAATTCAACAAGAATATTTTTTTTTTTTTTTTGTCAAGGAGCAGTGAAGGAGCACTTGGTGTTAGAAAACATTAATTTGTAGTGGATTTTCAAAGCAAATGATCATAATTTTCTTCAGATCAACTCCTGACAGGAAAGCTTGGTAATTGGCATGGCGGACCTGGTAGTGCAGAGTGAGAATGTTTCTGTGTGAGAAAGAAAATGAGAGGCCTGAGTGTTGACAACTGGTAGTTGGCCTTAAGCTATACATTCTTACTGAACATAATTTCGTAGAACATCAACAGTGGGCAAAGATGCTCTGTGACAGTGTTAAAACAAGACAAAGCCCACTCTATGACCATGCGGCACCAGAAATTTAAACAGCAACAACACAAAAAGTAAAGCCCCTGTGCAACCACAAAACTGACCAAACCTTCCCTCTCTGTGCTCCCTGGAGTGCTGCTGCTTACTGTCCAGCGGCAGTTCTAGCCCTCCTCAGTTCCCTGTTGCTGACAACATGCACTCTCGAAGGAGACATTCACTTCCTTGGCGCCTCCCTAAAATCAATTAGCATAAGCCCCAAATAATCCCCCAACTCCTTTTTTATCAGCATGGTTCACTGTTCCTCATGGTTTAGTCTCCCTTGCAAAAAATAAAAGTTAACTCTGTTGATTATAGGGTATTTCTAGTGGTCTCTCGCTGGCATTAACATGAGGCACAGAGGTTGGCATTTCCCTCATTAGCCCAGCACAACTAATCCTAAATACAAGCTGGGAGGGTACGAGTGAAACAGGAAAGGAACTGATGGCTTGAAAGATAACAGACAGAACTTAACAACAGTGGTGAAGACTGGTTCAGTGTGTGAGAGACTAGGGACAGAGAACATAAAAAGAAGACAGACTACACTAGAATGATGACAATTTGTACTGAGCACTCACTATTTATAGCTCCAAGCACAGCTTCTTGCACTCAGTAGACTGTATTCTGATTAAAGACTAATTTATTTTAAAGATGGGGCTTAGAATAAGTTCTTTAATCTCAAGATGAATAGACCTTTGCACATCAATTCAGACTCACAGTTTCTAACAATGTTAGAAACACAAAGATGCTATGGTGTTTTCTCTTCTTCTCCACTGACATGGTAGGGAAGAAGAAGGAGGATCCCTGGCCAAAGAAGTAAGCTGCGGGGATCACTTTCTCTCCATTCTTGCAAGGTCAAGTAACTCAAATGAAATTAGTTTGTCGTCTAGATATCACCCTCAACCACCAAGTTGTCAATGGAGAAAAAAATAATCACTATTCAATCTGGTTTAAACTTACTCTGATGAAAAAAATATTGAGGAACATCTTTTATTTTTTTAAAAAAAAATTTTATTTGTTTATTAGCACATGCATAGCAGGGTGGGGGGGAGGGGCAGAAGGAGAGGGAGAAGCAGACTCCCCAGTGAGCAATGAGCCTGACACCGGGCTCAATCGCAGGACCCTGAGATCATGACCTGAGCCAAAGGCAGACTGAGCCACCCAGGTACCCTGAGGAACATCTCTTAAAAATGCGGATTATCAGATTTGGAATAAAATACTTAATCTTTCAGAGAGCCTCCCTAAGGAGCCTCCCCTGCTTATCTCCTTAAGGTGGTGTCAGGTATATGGACAGAAGGGTTTTAAGGATCTCCCTGACATGATAAAGATCCAAGGTCCTCAGGTATGATGCCCTCTAGTCCTCTGTCTCTGGGACAAGATTCCTTGTAAACATGGGTTTGGGTGACCTTGCTGACAGTATGGCTGAAGTCTCTGATTGGTTCAATTAGTGATCTGGTCTCTTTTAACTTGGTTAAAACAACTGGATCTCAACTTGTTCTTCACTGGTGGCAGACTAATGACTGTAACCGATCCCCCATCATATCTTCTGGTTCAGCAGCTACAGTGAGTCCCTATTTATCAGGCTAACCAGACCTCAACCCAATGTCTGTACCATTGGGGATTGGGGTTGGTTCAGGAAATGAAAACTGCAGGTCTTCTGTCAGATCCCATTATAAGCCAAGTTCCTAGAGTCTTGTTGAAGGTTGGCGGGAGAAGGGCAGACCAAAAAGTAACCTTTTTTCTAACTTTCTTAATGGACAGTGAAAGAATAAGCCCCCTTCTCAGCCTTTAATGTTATGCTTACTCACTGAAAGTACCTCCTTCCTATCTCCTGCAGCCACAGTGAGGAAATGGGTGACTGCTTTCCCCTTTTCCTCATTTTCCTCTTCCTTCCATCATTTCCTAGCCAGAAGGGCATTATGTCGCTCTAAATCCCTGACACTCTATTTTTCTTGTACTACTGGGAAGAGCCTCAGGTCCTATGTGGGTGGGGTAAGGAATAACTATAAACTCGCGGGTTACGTTGACACTTCATAGCCTAAGATTTGGAAAAATACTTGCCAAAGATCATACTGGACTTGCAAGGGTGCCACCTTGTGGCCTGATCCAATTTAGAATATTATTAAGGATTACCTAGGTCTATAATCAGTCACAGTTACCTCTCAGGCAGATGGATGCCTAGGGAGAACTAAGTCAAATGTAGTTTACAGAGGGAGTCAAAAAGAAACTAACCTGTTAGTTCAGGATAACTGACTGACAAAAATTTTGATAATGGTGTCAATTTATGAAAGGAAAACAGCAACCAGGAAGAACACTAGAGTTTCTCACATTGTTTATCTTGACATGTTATACTGCTTTGGAGTGTTTGGGGTGGAGGTAGGCCTTCCTGACTTCTTCCTGTTGCTGGGAAGGACTGATAACCCCGAGAGACTGTAGTATGTAAAAATTTTATGTTCCTCCATTTTTCCCTTCAGGTGGAGACGAACCATGAGAGACTATGGACTCTGAGAAACAAACTGAGGGTTTTAGAAGGGAGGGGGGTGGGGGAAGGGGTTAGCCTGGTGATGGGTATTAAGGAGGGCACGTTCTGCATGGAGCACTGGGTGTTATATGCAAACAACGAATCATGGAACACTACGTCAAAAACTAATGATGTAATGTATGGTGATTAACAGAACATAATAAAATTTAAAAAAAGTTTTATATTCCAGGAGATTTGCTCCCTCTTTTAATGTCAATGAACACAACAGATGGTGGTAATACATGTTTTATATGTATATTTTGGATTTATTAAAAAGAAAAAACTTTACCTAGTAATCTCTGTGATTCTATTTTTCCAGTCTACAATCTGATTCACTTGCTCTATAATTCTCTATTGTGACTATTCTAGAACTATGAGGAGAATGCCAAGTATAAGATCTGAGTATTTCCCCCAATCAAAGCAGAGAAGTGAAGATTTTAATAAGTCTATTTAAAATGCTCTGGGGTCTGTAATAAAAATGCTAACATAACACAAAATATACTATTAAAACATATTTACACACTAAATATCCCCTAATGTACAAATACTAAATCTTAACCCAAACTGGTTTATATTCCACATTACTGAAATTCCATTTTTCCTACTTCGTGAATTATTTCAAAGGCAATTTTCACCAGCATGTGACTGTAAAGTGCTGGTATTTTTAATCCTCTGTAAATACATTCAAACTTTAAACACAGTGGGAAGTTTCTTCTCTGCTGGAAATTTAATACAGCTGTGCTGAGCAAAAGTTGAGCTTTCAAATTGGACATTAATTTAACTAAAGTAAATTAATCCCCTTCTGTAGGACACCAACCTGATTTAAAAATTTATAGTTCAAAGGCTAAAAATCACTCGTTTCAAATAAAACATTAGACTGTAGAGTAACAAATAGGATAATCATCTTAATATCAGTTGAGGGATCAAGTTCCATGCATTTGGAAATGATTGATTTATACATCCATGCCAGAGAGAAGTACTGATCTAAAACACATATGCTTGGTTTTCATTACACCTACATACATGCACACAAAAAGCCTGCAAAGATTCTATCATAGATATCCACATAACAAAAATACTCTAAGTATTCTAATTTCCACATCTCATTACTTCTCTGTAGAAATATTTTGAGTCTTGACTTGACTAATGGCAAGATTGTACTATGGAATGTTTTCAAGATTTTATATTTCAAAGGGCAAGGAATATTGTTCCAGGCAGTAATTTCTAGGTGGCATGATACATAGGGTCACAAAAGCCAATCCTTTGATTCTCTCCAATCATCTCATGTGCCTACAGTAATGACAAACTTTTCAATATTCGGAACCCTGTTATGAATAAATTGGTCTTTTGATTTAGCCCTACTCAACCAGATAGCTCACCAAGGGAGTAGAATGTGAAATAGTCTATGAGGTGCTAGTATTGACTGATGCATCAATGCACTACCACAGACTTTGCTGAGTTAACTAAGGGCACCAGGATGATTACAAATGTCCAGAAGTATACCTGTTGGACCCAGAGAAGACGTACAATTTTAGACTACAATCAGCAACAAAGAGAGAAAGCTCTTTTCAATTAATCTGAGCACAACACACTGTCACATTAAGCATAAAGAAATACAGAATCCAGCAATGATGCATAACTTTGGAGACAGAACACAGTGACAAGAAACCATGGAGTTCCAGGCCATTATGTTGCACATGGTATGGTGATGTCAATCTATAGGGAGACAAAGGCCCAGTGGAGGGCACCCCACCCACTACAGTATGGGGAACCTAGAGAGGGAAAGGTAGGTAGCCATCTGAAACAAGACTTAACATCAAAAAGTAAGATGTGTGGGATATTCTGAAAGAATGTCCAAAAAATTGGTTAGATATTTTTCCTATTAAAAGGTGAAATCTAATTCGTGAATACAGGCTGGATTTAGTGACTAGTTTCTGATAGAATGTGGCTAGAATGATGCTGTAGTATGACTTCTAAGGCTAGTTTTTAAAAGGTAATATAATTCCCTGCTGGCTCTTTCTCAGGATGTTGACCCTGGGAACCCGTGTCACAGGAAGAGGCCCCATGTGGGTGCCCCAGTCAACAGCCTTTGCCCGAGGTCCCAGCCTATAGCCAGAATCATCTGCCAGCCATGTATGAATGGAATTCTCAGAAATGATGCCAATCTAAAGAGCCCAAATGTCCATCAACTGATGAATGGATAAAGAAGATGTGTATGTATGTGTATGTATATATATGTGTGTGTATATATATAATGTCTATATAAAGTACATATATAATTATATATATAATGGAATATTACTCAGCCATAAAAAAGAATGAAATCTTGCCATATGCAACAATGTAGATGGAGCTAGAGAGCTTTATGCTAATAAGCAAAATAAGTCAGAGAAAGACAAATATATAATTTCACTCACGTGTGGAATTTAAGAAACAAAACAGATGAACTTGGGGGAGGGGGCAGAAAGAGAGGCAAACCAGGAGAAAGACTCTTAACTATAGAGAATACACTGAGGGCTCCTGGAGGGGAGGTGGGGGGGGGATGGGAGAAATAGGTGATGGGCACTAAGGAGGGCACCTGTGATGAGCACCGGACGACGTATGGAAGTGTTGGATCACTTTATTGTACACCTGAAACTAATATTACACCATACATTTAACTGGAATTTAAATAAAAACTTGGGGAAAAAAATGATTCCAATCTTTGTCCAACCACATGGAAGACTAGAAGAAAGAACTGCCCGAGTACAGTCAACACTGAAAATGGCGAAAAGGTAAGAATAATAAATGACTAGTGGTTTTTTTTTTACTTCGTGAAGTATTGGACAATTTTTATACAGTAAGAGACAACTGAAACAAGGATATTTGCAAGGATAATGATCCTAACAGGTAGCTTGTTAGGACATTGCTGTTAAGGTTAGCATGCGTGTATTCTCCAAGAATTAAGGCAATCCTCAAGCCTCCATAAGAGACAATGAAATGCAATTCGTGTATGACAGCATGTGATGGTAAGTAATGGTGACAGCTTTGTATAGGATCTCCTTAATGTGAAGTAAAGTGATTTGTATATAATCAATGAAATGTGGAGCTAAAGAGTAAGAATTACTCTGTCTACAGCACTAAGAGAAAGTGTGATTTGACCGTCTGCCATGGGGAATTTTCTAGAAAATCTGGCAGGTATACTTTTGTGCTGGAGATAGGGGATATCTGTGTACAATAATCCAATGGAACTGTGTAATCATTTCTATTTAAGTGATATACATATGCCCCATAATTGTTTCAGAAAAGATTTGAGGAAGCTTAATAGAATATATCCTTTGGAAAGGCAGCATAAATTTTAAGTGTGATACAAATTTGGCCCTAATTACTGTAAGATCCAAAATAAAATATGAAATTAGATAATTTACATAATTCACAGGGTTCCTAACATTGACCAGAACAATTGCTTAGGAGTACACCTATTCCTGGCTTAAGAACTGAAACAGAATTATTTTTCTTTCAGGGCAGAGTTATAAAAAGAAGTTATTATGTATTGTAAATGAACATCTTTTCAGTTACTACACAGGCAGGTTCTGGAATATTTCTTTTTCTTACTATCTTACAGTTTAAATAATTTTTTTACTAAAACAAACAATAGGAAGATACATGAATTAAAAGATAAAAAATACCCCTTTGTTTTTACCCTACCCCTGCCACCCAACTTGAAATGTCAATTTCATTAAACAAATTTCAGGCTCTGTTTAATTTTAACCAACTGAGCCACCCAGGTGCCCAGGCCCTGTTTAATTTTATAGATTTGTTTATTCCTGTGACAGCACCACACAGTTTAACGAGGTTGTTTCTTAGACTGTCCTGAATTTAGTAAGGCTAGTGATAAGACATTTTTTTTTTAAGATTTTATTTATTTGAGAGAGAGAGAGACAAAGAAACAGAGCACAAGCAGGTGGGAGGGCAGAGGGAGAAGCAGACTCCCCACTGAGCGGGAAGCCAGACAACGTGGGACTCGATCCCAGGACCCTGGGATCATGACCTGCGCCGAAGGCAGATACTTAACCGACTGAGCCATCGAGGCACCCCTTGGAGGTAAGACATTTCTGCATGTTTGAGTATTAGAGGGGAGGCAATAGATGATCTACATATCAGATCTTCTGTTATGTCAACCTAATAATTCATTTTAAAATATCTGGAAAAGAGATGTACCACATGCCGTTCAAACAACACTCATGAAATTTATTTTTTTTTATCAAATGAACTGACAACAAATAGTGAATGGTGGTGAGCATAAAATTATTTTATCTAGTAACTGTCTAGAATATAGATATTAAGTATTCAACATTCGTTCAGGTAATAGATCCTATTGGTAACAATGTAAGGGTATAGGTTTAACATTATTTTGTGAAAGGTACAATGGATCCATCTGGAATGAAGAGATACTCTCTCTGAGGAGAAGTGAATCAGGCTGGGGCATACCTACTTGAAGGGCCAGGCTCCCTTCAATAACTTTCTTGAGTTGACTGCAATTGATAGAGGATTGGGTGACTAAGACCCCAGGGTTCTGCCCCAGATCTTCAGTCACTTGGCGATTAGCATCACCTTCATTTGATTTTGCTCAATAAGTATGGTTCAGAGATTACTTTGCTACAGAGAAAGAAGAAACATATCCTTTGGTATGGGTTTTCATGTCTGTTGGCAGTCTTAATTCTCAGTACAAATTAATTCATTGACATTTTGTTTCTCATTCTTCCATGTTTGCAAGCAATGTTTTGTTCACCTAGTACCTAATTACACTTGGTCAAGTGAACAGAATCAAATGATAAAAACATGTTGGGGCGCCTGGGTGGCTCAGTCGTTAAGCATCTGCCTTCAGCTCAGGTCATGATCCCAGGGTCCTGGGATCGAGCCCCGCATCAGGCTCCCTGCTCATTGGGGAGCCTGCTTCTCCCTCTCCCACTCCCCCTGCTTGTGTTCCCTCTCTCACTGTCTCTCTGTCAAAAAATAAATAAAATCTTAAAAAAAAAAACATGTTGTATTGTGAATGAGTTCATCCCTGCATGTTATAAATATTAACTATGCTTGGCATTATTCTTGATGTGTTGACTGAGGTTAGAATGTTTTCTGAGATGGACAGACCAAGTTCTTTTGCTCTTCAGGAGTTTATATTCTATTTGGGAAGACAAAAAATATACAATTAAGTATGATAATTCCAGATATGATGAGCACTGTCATGCTTTAAAACCGGGTTGTGAATTTGGAAAATGGTCTTCTGACTAGAAAATAGAAGACTAAAGCCAAGAGGAACTGAATATAAACACTGTATGCTACTTTTAGTAAAGTTGTTCCTCTTGGGAGTACAAATTAACAATCTTTTTTTATTTTATTATGTTAGTCACCGTACAATAATACATCATTAGTTTTTGATGTAGTGTTCCATGATTCATTGTTTTCATATAACACCCAGTGCTCCATGCAGTACGTGCCCTCCTTAATACCCATCACCGGGCTAACCCATCCCCCCACCCCCTCCCCACTAAAACCCTCAGTTTGTTTCTCAGAGTCCATACTTTCTCATGGTTCAACGATCTGAAGTTGCTACACATGTATCCTGGAATTGAACAAACAAGTGGTGGGAGTCAGGTTTCTCACTGTTGGAGTAGGAGGCTATAGATAAGCAAGAAGTAGAATAAACCTTTTGATACTGGATTAGAGTTGGAGATGTCCATATAAACTCATCCTTTGCTTAACGCAGATGGACAGATAGAAAAAATTAGGTGTGTTTATGTGCTTTAATATGTATACATACACTTTCTAACTGTGTTCACTAAGAGAGTGTCTAAGCAAGTATACCTCTATAGCAACAAGCACATTCAGTGCCCAGATCATGATTTCTAATACCATTCTCTAATGAAAGGAACTGGGGCTTCTTGGAGAAATGCTGGGTCAGGGAATATATGAAATGAGCCTGGAGCATCATATGTACCAGAAAGTAAGGAAGTACTCAAAAAAAAAAAAAAAACAAAAACAAAAACAAAGGGCGCCTGGCTGGCTCAGTCATTAAGCGTCTGCCTTTGGCTCAGGTCATGATCCCAGGGTCCTGGGATCAAGCCCCACATCGGGTTCCCTGCTCAGCGGAAAGCCTGCTTCTCCCTCTCCCACTCCCCCTGCTTGTGTTCCCTCTCTCACTGTGTCTCTCTCTCAAATAAATAAAATCTTAAAAAAAAAGATGAAAGTATATCAAAGGGACATAGAAGTCAATCTGAAAGGGTTCACATTGGGCCAAACTGGGACAGTTTGAGCAACAAAAAAAATAAGAGAGTAATGGATTATAACTAGAAATAGTAAATAAACATCCATGAATCTATACAGAAACAAAGACCCAATGGTGTCCTGGTAAATGTTTAATACAAATAAATGAATAAATAAGTAAATGGGGGAAAGGGGACAAATCTCTGGTACAGAAGAATAATTTATTTAGATAACGCCCCTCATGGAAATGGAGCTTAACCCCCACCCCCAGTGTAGATTGTGGTTAATGACTTTCTTCCAAAGAGACCAGTGATGGAAAGGTGTGGGGAGGGGCGGGGGAAAGAGTAGCTTAACCATGGAGAAACCTGATGAACACTGTCTTAGCCCGCTGTTCAAGATTACTGTCTTCAGTGATAACTCATGTTGTGGCATTTACCCTTGATAAAAATCTAGTGAGAATGGCACTTCACTCGTGTGGTCTTCTTCCTAAAAACCTGTAATTTCAGTCTAACCATAAGAAAACCTTCAGAGAAACCTCAATTATGGGACATTCTACCAAATTCCTCGCCAGTACCTCTCAAAACTGTGAAAGTCACTGAAAATAAGGAAAATCTGAGAAACTCTCCAAGATGAGAGGAGGCTAAGGGAACATGATAACTGGATATAACGTGGCATCCTGGTTGTGATCATGGAACAGAAAAAAAAAAACAGTAGGTAAAAACTAGTGAAGTCCAAATAAAATGTGGAATTTAGTTAATAGTAATGTACTAATGTTGGTTTTCCTGTTGTAAGAAACACATCACAGTAACATATGATGTTAACAATAGGGAAAATTGGATGTGGGATATAAGAGGAACTCTGAACTATCTTTGCAAATTTTCTGTACATCTAAAACAATTCTAAAATTAACAGTCTATTTAAATTTAAAAACTGGGTTTTGTGAAAGTACAGTGACTGAGAGGCAGAGCGTGTTGGTTACTTTAGACTGGAGGTAGTTGGGGAAAGCTTTTCTGAAGAAGTGATATTTGAATCTAGATAGAGCCAGGAATGCAGAGTTCTGGAGGAAGGGTATTCCTTGTAGAGGGAGTAGCAGATGCAAAAGCTTGATGCAAGGATGGGCTTCGGGTGTTTAAGGAATAGCAGAAAGACTTGTGGGGTTAAGACAATAGCATATCGGGGCACCTGGGTGGCTCAGTCGGTTAAGCTTCCGACTCTTCATTTTAGCTTGGGTCATGATCTCAGGGTTGTGGAATCGAGCCATGCATCTGGCTCTGAACTCAGTGCAGAGTCTGCTTAGGTTTCTCTCCCTCCCTCTCCTTGTGCCCCTCCTCCTGCTCACACACTCTCTCTAAATTAAAAAAAATAAATAAAATCTTAAAAAAAAAAGAACATAGGATATGAATAGAGAAACTGGTACAAGATGAGAACAAAGAAGAAATCAAGGGAGTAGACTATGTAGGGCTTTGCAGGCCATGTGTCTTTCTCTCATACTAGACAAGGAGCTACCTAAGCATAGGGCATATGACATTCTTTTCTCCCCTCATAAATTTTTTTTTTTTTTTTTTTTTTTTAGTGACCTACTTCAAAACCAGGGGAGGGGGGAATAGGTCCAATGGTGTGCTGGTTAATGTATAACAACTGGTTCTCTAGAGGAAAATAAAGCCCAGATTTGTACTGTTGACCAACTTCCTTGGTATGAATAGTCCCACCATGGCCAATTTCACCCTACCGATGTAATATCACTGACGGAGGCATTAGGAAGAGATGTGTACAATAACCTCTCAAGAGCTAGCATGGCTCCAGCATATCACTGCACAGAGACCACTTAGGATCTCTCTGAACAATACTCATTTACTGTGATTCTCAGTAGACGATGATCCCACTTGTTCAATCATAAACACATATTTTTTCCCAGCTTTTTTCAGAAGGACATTATGAGAGACATAACTAAATTATAAAGTCAAATAAAGTTGCTCAGAAGAAGAAAGTTCAGTTGGTAATTCCTTTAACCTGTTCTTAGTAAACTAATTTGGGCTCCCTCAAAACCCCTGGTTCCCCGTAACAGTACCCATAATTCATCTCAGCCTGAATCATTTTCTAATGTTTTCTGGGTATTCAGAACTCATCCCCCAATCTTTTCTTGGACACATTATAATCTTCACATTTTTGAAGAGCAGAACATCTACTTTTTGCAACACCACCACTTTTTATTCAGTGACTGCTCAGTGATTATGGGCAGTAATTTGGTAACTTATGGCAATGAATCCCCTTTTAGTTTCAGTAGCTGGTTGGAATGACCATCCTGAGGTCCTGGAATTTGGCCAGCATGCTAATATTGGCGCTCTTGCTGGAATTGAATATCTCTTCCTTGGATGCAGCTGACAATGAGAGACAGCAACATAATGAGCAGCTGCTCTGTGGCCCTGCTGAGTTAAGAAAATGAAGGGAGCCCGGGCTGAAGGAATGGCCGTAGAAGGACATACAGAAAGGCAGCAGCTCCAATGAGCCATTCTAGCTAAGGCATATAAGAAGCTATAACTCTTTGTGCAAACGCTCATGTGATGGCTTGGATGTACAGTCATCACTAAATTTTCCAAAGTGTGGAGGCTTTATGTGTATATGTGACAAAAATTACCACAGACCATGTTTCAGGGGTGTAAAATGCCCAAACATAAAGACCAACATTTATTAGTAGTGTGGCTTCCAAAGGAGATGAAAGAACAGCTCACATTACAGTGTTAAAGTGGGCTCACTTATAAAAGCTCATGTAACCCTAAAAAAATAGCCTTCTGATAATAATGTGATCTCTGTGTTTAAAACACAGGAAACAATGCCCAGCAAGTTAAACCATTAGGCTGAACCATATAAAATCGTCGTTTCTGTGGCTCATAAATGCAAATATCTGTAGTTTCCTATTCAGTGTTTTCTGGCCAAAAGTCATAGTGTTAGTAACAAAGCAAAGACCCCACTTGAACCGAGGTCTTCCAAAAACCAGATCCTGTTCTCTTTCCATTTCACTACACTGCATTTTTAGGCTGGCAATCTTTCAGTTTATAAACTTCTGGAAAGTGGGGTTTCTGACTTTTTATATATGGCTTAGAAACAATAAATGGTCCGAACGCTAATAGAAAATCAATCATATTGCTCATTTCACAAGAGTTGTTAGCCCTACTGCTTATAAGCATCGTCTGGGGGAGATTAATAGAATGCATATTCCTAGGCCACAGACCTGATGATTCTGCCTCAGGAGGTTTCTGACAAGGCTCAAGTTCTGTATTTTTAATAACCATCTAACACGGTTCTGACGTGCCTAGTTCTGGAGAGGTGTTGAGGAATCAATGAAAAGAGAATGTTAGGATGAAATGGATTTTTCTCTTTGCACTATAGAGCGTTCTGGCACCGTGCAGATACACTGAGTCTTCGATCTGAACAATTCCAATAGGCAATTTGTAATGAAGCAGCGATGGGCATTCATACACCACTGGCTATGGCTGCATCTTTAGTTCAGTCTATATTCTGAAGGCCTGCTAGGGGTTTGAGTAAATTGCAAAGAGTCAATTCCTTCCTTCCTTCCTTCTCAAACTCTCTGGCTCCCTCTTCTCCAATATCAACGGCCCTCATTTTCTATTCTCCTTGCCATTTCCTAAAGCCAACAGCTGCTATTAAGTGTGACCAATCAGGCTTCTGGTGGGAGAAACATCCCAGAGATAAACCATTTTGCACACAAAATTAAAAAAAAAAAAAAACTATTTTGAGATACCACAGTAGAAACCTTGCTTGCTAACTAAAGAAAATCAGTATCTCAAGGGACACCGTATACAGAGTAAACAGCAAAGAAAACATAAAAACAAGGTAGTTATCATTCCTTCCTTCAGATTTATATTCTCTTTTCTTCAGCCATTAGTAAATTGGCCTTTTATTTATTTGTTTGTATAACTCACCAAGGTTGGCTTATATGCTTTCAAAAATAGCCTATGATTGTATTTTCTCTGTGTTAGCCATTTGTCAACATCACAGGGACCTAGAGGGTTTTCTACCTAAACTTCCTCCCTCCCCATCTTCCAACACACACACACATACATACATACACACACACACCCCAATCCTATTTTTCTCTGAGTTTACACCTCCCAACTTTACGGAACTGGGGAGTAATTGGAATAAGGACTCAAAATTTTCCCTTCTTTAGCTTTAACTAACAAATCATTAGGTACTACTATTTGCATGTTCTACATTCCTAGATGAGATTTTAAAACAGCCACTAATTTATTTATTTCAGTACATTTACTCAGGGCATATCACAGAGCAGACGCTGTGCTAAACCACTGGGATATATCCCTTCAAAAAGTCAGGCATTAATCATGACTTCTTGAGCTTATATTCCAGGAGGGAAGATAGACATTAAACATTGCATTGAAACCAGGATGACTGTTATGAAATACAGAATACCACCGAGGGAGAATATAATGGGGGGATGTAACCTAATCTGGGATTCAAAAAGGCCCCCATGATGACATGCTCAGCATACTGATGGGGGCAGAAGAGGTAAAGGGAGAGAGTGGCAGGAAATTAGGTGAGGCGTGGCGGCCAGATATTGGAAGGCTAAGCAACATTTAAAGCCTTTGATGACTCACTCAAAGGTTTAATATAGAAGAGCAATATTAACTGCTTTCATTCCACTGTTAGTTCACCATCTTCAAATGAGTGGAATATTCTCTTTCCAATGCACTAACATGTATGAAAGGTCTATTTTAAAACCCATTTTTACAACTGGCTACAGTTGCTTAAGTGTTTAAATGTACTCTTTGTAAAACCAGCTTCCTTCTCGCCTTAGTATATGTTTACACAATAACCATGTTTCCTGGGCATTTGTGTAACAATTAATAATAATTCAGTGAGTTAAAGAATATGCTGATGGATCATTTCACTTCTAGTTGATATTGACTCATGGGTGAGAATTCCTGGAATCCACTGATTCCAGGAGATCAATACATTACATGTAAGAAGCATTTTTTTTTGTAGTTTATTGATAATTTCATGTAGTTCAGAAACCAGTCTTACCTAGATCATGATACATTTAACCTCAGGAGAATCCTTCAGTCCATTTATACCCTCAGTATCTCATCTTCTACCTATGTTAATGTTTCTACTTATAACCACTATTTTAAAACAGGAAGGAGATTTAGAGATAATTGAGTTCAGATCACTTCCATTCTGAGATATCAAGAGGTTCAATGATCAGCCCCAGACCACACTGTGAGTTAGGACAGAGCAGGGCTGTACATGGCTGATCTCCTGATTTAGTTTCAAGGTTTACAAACCAATCTCAAACAATGAAGATCAAAAATATGAGACCCAGGACTCCTTAAAATAATTACTGTCAGTAAATTTGATATACAATATATACTTTTTTTTCCAGCTAGCTGAGTTTAAGGACTATAATCAGAAGCCAACACCAAAACAACCCATTCCCAAAGCAAACCCCAAACTTTAGTCCCCTTCTTGGAAAAGATATGATTTGTTTGGACCTTGACTCATAAGAGGTATATTCAATAATTATCAAGGTTCAAGTGTTGACATTAATTTCTACTTTTTTTTTTGCTTTTATGAAAAAGAAAAACTTTTACTAAAACATTTCAGTGGGTTTTACCGAACATGAACCAGCTTATATAAACCTATAACTTGATTGTATAATACGACATAAACTTAAATTGAATGCAGTTTCCTTTAAAGATAATCTAATTTCTAAAAAATTAAGGAATAGTGCTTGACAAATGTTTTGATTTTTATTACTCCTAAAATATACTTTTAAAAAATGAGAACAACTTGAATTTGCTCATCCTTAAAGAGGAGCCTGTTGCTTTTACTCATTTCGATAATAGTCATTTAGCTTGGTTTTTGTTATTTACTCTGATACACTCTATGGGTTATGTACTCCCTGGGTGCTCAATAAATGGCTGCTGTTGGACTGACTGACAGATGTGTTTGATCTCGTAAGTACTGCTGTAGGGAGCACAGATACACAGATGCTGAAAGGGGGAAGCTGATGGATTTAGGAAGTGAGGCAGGGAAGGGGAGGAGGTTAGGACTCATCAAAGAGCTGAGCCCTGTGTGCCATTTGAAATTAGTATCTGTCAATTATTTGGAAGCATACGTAGGGAATTAGTGAATCTTAGTGTTACGGATTATTATTATTATTAGATAACCAAAATAGGGTTGTACCTTGGCCTTTTGTTTTCCTCCCAAATATTTTTTGTAAACTTCAAGAGGGAAGCACAATTTCCTAGTATTGCAGCCTAGGCCCTGGAATACACCAGATTATCAATAATCCCTTCCCCTGGGCCAGGCTCAGTGCTCTGGCTTTGCATGTCATGACAGCTAAGACCATTTCTTCCAAAGAGCTCACAGGTAAGTCATACAGGTGAGGTGTCTCTCTCACTGTGGGCACCAGCCTCTATTAACCATGACTTTTATTTTTCGTATTCTCATGCTTTGACACCTTGGGGCCTGGCTGACCCTCCCACAGTTGGCTAATTCCTAAAGATAGCAAGCAACTTACGTGGGAAACATGCCTTTCATATCTACACCAACTGATCCAGAGCCAATACCCCCAACCACCCCTTTTATCAGGCTCTTACCTCTGGGCCCCTATCCACCCACCCTAATCACCCCAGGACCAGGTACCAGGCAACTAGGCACAGCCCCTATGCCCCAAAGTCCACTGAGATGATCCAAACTACCCAATCCTAAACCTGCTCACCCTGTCCCACCCATTCCTTCCCGCAGAAACCACAATAAAAGCTCCTGACCCTGTTTTCCTCATTCTCCGTCCGCCTCCTGACTGACCCTTGTGCTTCCCCCATGTGGCCCAGCATGGTATTGCTGTGCCTCCTGTTTCTAGGGATGTGTGAGTAGAGCAAACTTTTTCCTTCATGGCAGTCACAACCATGTCTGTGTGAACCATTCCCAGTTAAGACAAACCCTGGCTACCCTTAGAACACAACTCCACCAAATCATTCTTTGCTTTCAGCTAAGGTCTGGGAGATAGATAATTTAGGGTTGGTAGGAGACATGAGTATAGACGGGCCAAGGCAGCAAGTATCTACAATGCACAAGTAAATAAATTATGAACTCTCTACAGGTAAAGGAGGGAAAAGGCCATGAAATAAATTCAAAAGAACTAGATCTTATATATGTCCAGTGTATGAAAGGCAGTAACTTTAAAGCACTTATTAAAAATAAAACTGAGTGCCAACCTCCAAGCAAATTTCAAGGAGTGAGATAGTTTCCCCACATGGGTAAGACTGTATTTATCATTTTTATTTAATCATTCTTTGGAAATCATTTTTTGGAGAGCATGGGTGAAAATGGTGGTAGTTGAAAGTACTTGTACTTTGAAAGATTAGATTGAGCCCGAGGACTGAATAATTGTTATAGAGTTATGAAAATAATGGACCATGTTAAGGAATTAAAGGTTTGCAGTTATATATACTCCGGGAGCCAAAAATCAATATTAATTAACATTGTTAAATGTTAACTATGTTAACTGTAAAATGTCTCAGTGTGCTCAGTATTTTAAAATATATTTTTCCTACTCTTTAGAAATATATATATGATTTTGAAATGGTGATTGAATTAAATGATCTTTTTTCTGTACAGAAAGAGCAGTCGTAAAAGAACGATGATGATTTTTATTTTATTTTCAGAATGAATGATAGAATTCTCCCTTCTCCCAACATAGAAAAGTGCCCATAGTTTCTTTGACTCATTTGCATGAACACCATTTGTAATGCAATTATATGCTTAACAGTAGCCATGATGTAGGCCTTCTTACACGTGGTACTACCAGATCCCTCGTCAACACTTGCCTTTACCTGTCTTCCTACCATGCACATGATTCATGGCAGTTATTGAGTAGGCAAGGCAAACACCCAGTGCTTTTTGTTGTTTTTCTCACACCAATTAGGTCTTTGTGTGTGTGTGTGTGTGTGTGTGTGTGTGTGTGTGTGTGTGTGTGAATGACATAGTTCCAGGCATCATTCAGTTAAACCAATAAAAAAAAAGCCAAAGAAAAAGTAGCTTAGGAAATTGTATTATGAAAATTCTCACTGGAATATGTTACTGTTCAACATGGAGGTTCACACCATTATGTTTATCCTGAGAAAGCATCCCTTAAAATGCTGCAGCTGTGGAACCTAATGAAAATCCAGAGCATCTGTACGGTGACAGAAATTCATTGCCAAGGCCCTGGTGCCGGCCTACTGGTGGGTGTGGAGAATGTCTACCACTGTCTTCAAGAACATTCTTCAGATATTCCAGAATCATTATCAAGACATTGCAGCAGATTGTTGATTTTTTTCTATAGTTGATATGCAATTGAATGGGATGACATTCATTCTCAAGTCAGAGATCTTAAAGGAATATATATAACAAAAATCTATTGCTAATACAGAGATGGAATTCTCAATGGTCTATTGTAGGAGCAAACCACCAACTGTGAGAAACCAGAAAATAAATTCTCACAGGGATTAAAAGGAGTCGAACACTTGCTATATTCTAGATACTAAGAGTTTTGCACATATTAACTTGGAATTAAATTAAATTTTCTCAACAAAACTGAGTGGTAGGACATATTACAATACCAATTTTAGAGTCAAAGAAACTGAAGCACAAAGATATATGTAACATTCCCAATATCCAGAAAGTCAAAGGAACCCCAATATACATCATACAGGAGACAGTTGGAGAATTTAGTAAGGAAAAGGGAAGATTCAAAATGGAATCAGGTTGATGGCCACCTTCAAATGTACAGATGCCTGACATCCAAAGGACAGATTACATTGGATCACCATGGCTCCAAAACATCTTGCCATGAACAATGAGTGGAGGAGACAGGATGACATTCTGAATTGTTCAAGAATGAACACTGCCTTAGGGAACTAGGACTTCTCCCTGCAACCTCCATTACAAATGGGTTCAAGTAAAACTAGGCAACCATCAGGCAGAGTAAAATGAGGCAGACTCCAACCTTTCAAATCCCAATGATCTGGATTCGAATCTTCACCACTTTCTGTGTGACCTTGGGAAAGCTACTTAAGTGCTCTGTGACCATTCCTCATCAATACAAATGGAACAAATAAAGGTAACTGGTTCACAGATAATAATGTTTGCCACATGATAAGTTCAATCTAGTGCATCACTTGGCAAACATGAGAAGATCATTTTGACAACAGTTTATATTTAGCACATTTCTAAGGTGTAAAATTGTAGCTAAATGCAAAAAATGTATACCCTATGGGTTTTTCCCCCCCCTTGTCTTTTATCTTTTGGGCTTTTATGCAGATTTCATTATTGACAGTTCTGTGAGAATTTTATATCTAAGGATAGCACAAAGAGACCAATGATAAAAATGTTTAGGAGATTCTGGCTTCTGATTTCTGTTTCCATGAGAAAGAATTCTAAAAATTCACTTTATCTCATGGTGGTTGCAATGGGTACGAGGGGCTTTCTAAATATTGAGGGGATGATGCCTAACTTTTTACTTACTCATTCTGCAGTTTTCCCACTAGTGTGATTCATATGCAGAAGATCCTTTTTGTGGATCTGTCCTTTTCTTACATTTGTCTGTTGTGACATATTTTCCCTAAAATACAGCTGCCAGTTTGATCTACATGCTGCGTCAGCTGGAAGGGTATGAAATGCCTCTCACAGATTCAGCTGGTCCAATGGAGTGGCTTTGATTTTCTTTCCCAGCTGTTGTGTAAATTGGCTGCTCCTTGAGTGTATTAGAACTAGTTTATGTTTCATAGCATTTAATAGCTTTGGAATTACCAGAAATAGCTATCATAATCAACATGAAAATGATAGCACTCATTCTTCTTCTTGAGGATAAGAGACATAAACTTTCTTCCATGCATTTTATCCCCTACTCTAAAAGGTAAAGCCAACTACTGCACAACTATGAGTCCAAATTTGCAATCACGTATTTGGAAAGGTTCTGGAAATCTTCCTTCCTGCTTTAAATTTTAGTTGTTCTTTTTCTTTATTTTAATTTTCCTTTCTCCACACACTATTTATCTGTATGAAAATAACCCTTCACTCCTCAAGTTTCACACAGAAAAAAAAAAGATGTAGATGCACATGACACCAACTTTCTGTGCTAAATACGGTCTATTGCAAGGGAAAAGAGAATGAGAAAATGGCGACTAGAGAAACAAGAATGTAGAATTTAAGCTATGCAGTAGGTTCCCAATGATTCCGTGCAGTACCCTCTCAGCAACTCCAAGCCAGCCAAGACATTTACTCTCCTTCCAATCCCTCCCAAGCCAGCAAAGTTGCTCTGGGCTTCAAAGTGAGCTTTCTTTAATGGACTCTAGAAATCTAGTTATCTTTTTTTTTTTAACCAAAAATAAAGCATTTTGTTGTCTAGGGATGAACCAAAAGCCCTAAATAGAAATAGCCTACATACAATGTAACACATGGAATTAAAATTATACAGAAAATAGTTCTACCTGAAATACCCATCACTGTGGGGGAGAAGATTGTGTTACTGAAGAAGTTACTGAAGAGCCTGAAAATGAAGAGGACGCTTCTGTAGACAAAATAAAGACAAAGTTTCTCCCAACTTTTACTAGAAATTGTCCTGTCCTTAATCAGAATTCCAGCTCTAATCTGGCCTTCAGTTTATCAATGAGGGCACTGTTTTGTATTAATTCACATTCCCTGAGTTGACCCCATTTATTTGGTCCCCAAACATCCCAGTGAATCTAGCTTCCTGGATTCTTCCCTTACTCTCAAACTTGAATCACAGAAAACATTTAAAATAATATAAATACTAGTTCTGCTTACCCATAATTAGACACAATACACACTTCCTTCTGCTCTAGAAGGAAGCAGTCCAGTTGATGTTTTATGAACTTACTTAAGAAGACAGGCGGCGAGTCACAGATTATTTCAATTTGATATCTGGGCAACAGCATAGCCTTTGTTTTTTTTTTTTTTTGTCTGTTTACTTTTTTCTTTTTCTTTTTTTTACATAGCTTTTGGAAAAGAATGGCGATATACTGATATCCTGAAAGTTATCAAAAGAAAATCTCAGTCATTTGGTGTTGCATTTTCCCTACCAATTAAACTCCAACTTGGATCCAGAACGGTGGCTGCCACCAGGTCTTGAAGGATTTGCACACCCCCAAGACACTGGTTTTCCCCATTCACCCTTGGGTTTTTTCATTCATTTACTAAGGGCTTATCTACCTTCGTCCAGTCTGGCTTGCTGCAAAGAAATGTAAAGAGAAGTCACCCTGTTGGCATTTATAATCCCAAATGGAAAACATTTTCAACTTCCACTGAGGTTATTTTAACTATCTCTTTGATGACATGGATTTTTTTCTCTCTCTCTCCTCCTCCTCCTTTAGTTCTGTTCATTTTATACTCAAAGTATTTATTTGAACATGGTCAGCTCAAGCTGATTCTTTTAATGGTGCCAGGTGGCATGGCTGAGTGTTTGACCTCTCTTTCATTAAAAAAGTTGTATTAGCACTGAGCCAGCAAGCTTTCTATTCCAGACCCAAATGAAGAGCTGAATAGGCACAGGACACTTGGCCTGTTTGTAACCATCTGGTTCAAGAGACTTTCGACTGCACCAAATCTGTCCCCACCTATGAATTCACCCTTGAAACTGAGCTAAGGGAGGAAGAGTCACAAGGGCAGCCAGGCCTTCCCTGAGTCACTGCCAAGTTTAGGTTTCACATCTGACAGGAAGGATGTTTTCAGCCAACTGACATCTCTTTCATAGCAAATGCAAAGTCGTTGAAGTGATGTTAGGACTTTGTTTAAAACTTAATATATTCACGCAAGACAATTTTGGGGTTGACAGTCTAGTTCAGTCCTGCCCTGTTAGAAAAAACAGAAAACACAACTAGCTTTCATTCTTTGGGATGTCGTGGTCCTCTCGGTGCAATCATATGCCCCATGAGAAGACACAATTAGATCTATATTCTCTTTGGAAACTTTCATTTCCTATCTATACTGTAATAAATTCCTTCCACAGGCTCAAAACAGACTCAGCAGTATATCTTATGAAGATTTGAGGCTGTTACTGAGACAGGGTCACTGGTGGCTGGAGGATCTTGCCTTTTCACTACAACATGAGCAATTTCAGTACTTACTTTTATATGTCACCATAGCTTCACTGTCTCCCTCTCATGTTTATTCATATCTTTTGAAAATGTTTATTTTATGGTCCCAAGAATAGCAGCCCTGTTTATTCTTTGATCATTCATAGTTGCCTCAATATTTATAAGACTGTGGTGCACTGTTTTGCATCTAATCAGTTTAAAACTTCAGAGCTCAGGGCTAAATCTTAGATTACCAACACTGAGGGTGAAGAATGCCAAACTATCCATAGTTGAGGGGAGTTTTTTTTTTCAATTTTCATCTCTCAAACTGATCCTCTATACTGAAATTAAAAATACCAAAGCAATTAAATTTAACAAGGAATAAACAAAAAACTCAATCAGTTATAATACTCAGGGTGGACAAGTTTCAGGATAATAAGATCTTTAATACTACTTTATAATATGACTGTTCTGTTCCTGTAGTTATATTTTATACCAGTCTCTGTTAGTTTATTTCCTACTGTTCACCAGAGTGTGTCATTGGTTATTTGGCTTTCTGTCTTCCACTCAAGCAGGTAAGTATCATGAGGGCTCAGGCCTCAAGTCTATTGCTGACAATTAAAAGAGTTTCTTCAACATCACATATTCTCAACAAATATTTGCTGAGCGAATGAATGAATGAATAAATGTATGAAATGCAATTAGGCAACTGTCAAAAGCAGTTCAGATTATTCTTCATAGGAATTTAAGGAAGGTACTGTATATGAACAAGGTCTTTCAGTATACCACTTTTAATATTCCAAAACTAGAAGAACTGACAGAATTTCTTGACCAATTATATATGGAATATGAGCAAAAGAGAGGAGTCAGAAAGGTTTTGGCCTTAGCAATTAGAAGAAAGGCATTGCCATTAACCATTATGAGGAGACTACACCAGTTGTTATTTACTAGGACAAATAATAAGGCGCTCAGTTCAGGGCATACTAAGTTGAGACACATAAGCAATGTGGATACCAGTTTGGAGTTCAAAGGAGAAATACAAACTAGAGATAAAAATGCAGTAGTCATCAGTCATGAAATTTCATGCAATCATCTAAAAATTAAACATAGAAAAGAAAAGAGATCCAAGGACAAGGCTTTGGGGCATTCTAACATTTAGATGTCTTGGGAACAAGGGAAGAACCAGTGAAAGAAACCAAAAGCAGTAGTTAGCAAAGTAAGAAGGAATTCATTAAAGTGCATTGTCCCAGAACCCAAGAAGAAGAAAGTGTGGCAAGAAGGAGATCATGACCAACAGTGGCAAATTTTACTATTACATAAGGTGAGAACTGAAATATGGCTTTTTTTCCCCATGGGGATCACTGTCAACATGGGGGTCCTTGAGGAGAGCTTTCCTGTATTCCTAATGGTGTAGAGGTTGGGCACAAGAATCTATTGTTAAAAGGCCACAGGCAGAATGGGTACAATTTGGTAATACTGCCCTTGGAACCAGTAAGTATGGCTTGATGATAGGCAGGCAGTGAGATATTAATAGAGGATCAGTTGCATCACAGAAACAGTGGAACTAGGCAAAATTGTAAGGCTGACAAGGATATCCCAGTGCACCTAAGGTGAGCTATTTGTTAGAGATTCTTCTTCACATGTACAAGGCGATACTCTGGTTTATCTTGATTGTCTCTTGGGAACTCCATTTACTTGACTATAAAATGAGTTTGAATTCAACTCATGCTTTCTTTCAATCAGCAAATATTTAGAAAGCACGTACTGTGAGCCAATCATTGTTCCAGGTGCTGGGTAGAGATGTGAACAAAGCAGACATACTTCCTGGAGCTTACATGTTCGTGGTAGGAAACAAAAATCAAAGAAAAAGCCCATCTTTGTTAGACTAGATGGAGATAAGTACCTAGAGAACAATTAGGCAAGGAAGGCGGATAAAGAGTGCAGGAAGAGATGTGATTCAATTTTAAAGGGAGTTGGGGAGTGGGGGGCACCTGGGTGGCTCAGTGGGCTGGGCATCTGACTCTTGATTTTGGCTCAGGTCATGATCTTGGAGTTGTGGGATCAAGCCCTGCATCAGGCTCCATGCTCAGCAGGCAGCATGCTTCAGTTTCTCTCTCTCTTTCTCCCTCTGCCCCTCCCCGTACTCAAGCACATGCATGCGTGCTCTCTCTCTAAAAATAAGTCTTTTTTTAAAAAGAGAAGGAAGTCCGGGGAAAAAGGCTACCTTTAAACAGAGCCCTAAAGTAGGTGAGTGCATAAGCCCCCAGGGACATACTTGAGGCAAAATCACTGAATGTAGAGGAAAGCCTATGTGAAGGCCATGAAGAAGGAATGTGCCTGGTGTGTGCTACAGAACTACAAGATTGGTTTGGAGGTTGGGGAGGGAGGGTAGTTAGCAGGAAAAAAGGGCACAGATTGAAAGGAAAGTGGACAGTTAAAGATGTGTGTATAAGGCTTTGCAGGTATTAAAGGGCTGTGGCCCTTACCTTTATGGAGAGGGCCTGCCCTACTTGCCCCTGCAGATCTCCTTACCACCCTTGTCCTTCCTGCCTTGGGAGGTGGAATCTACAGAATGCACCACCCTGGATCCTTTGCCCCGTGGCCTTCATTTGGTTCTGGCCAATTGGAAGGAGGCACTGGCAGGAGTGGAGAAGTAAGAACCTCTGTTGTGGTCATGTGTGGCCGAAGCTCCCTTTGGGCACCCCTAGCTCTCAAGGTGTCCTGGCGAAAATGTTCCTTCCCTTTTCCTTGTTCAGACCTGGGCAAGGAAAGCTTTCCACCTGTTGCTGGCCCCTGCTTCTTTCAGTGCTCTTTGTTTTCCTTAATTCCATAAGTTCTTATAGTCTCTTCATTAAATTCTGTTCAGTTAACTACTTTGTACAATCTCGTCTACAATTTTACTATTGATTTATTTACCTCTTTATTTATTTTGAGAGACAGAGAGAGCTTGAGCAGTGGGGGAGGGGCAGAGGATGAGCGAGACTCTCAAGCAGACTCCATGCCCAGCACAGAGCCTGACACAGGGTTGGATCGCATGACCTTGAGATCATGACCTGAGCTGAAATCAAGAGTCAGACGACGCTTAACCAAGCCACCCAGGCGCCCCCATACAATCTCTTCTACTCTGCCAATATCTGTACAGAATCAAACAGAAAGCCATTGGAGGGTTTTGAGCTGAGCAGTGACGTGACCTAACTTATGTTTTGAAAGAATAATGTTGGCTGCTGTTTTGAAAACTGACTCTAAGGAGACAAGCATATAAGCAGGGAGATCAGATCATTTAAAAGACCAACAGTCCAGGCAAGAGAGGATGATGGCTTGGACCAGGACGGTAGCAGTAGGGGTAGAAGAAGTGTTCAGATTTGGGATGTATTTGGAGGGTATATCCAACAGAAGTTGCTGACAAATCAAACGTAGGTGTGAGAAATGTAAAAGAGTCAAGAATGACTTCTCTGGCTTGTGTTTCATCTCACATTCTCCTCTTCTTGGTGCTGAACACAGTCACTTCATATTATGATCTGCAGTGCATCAACATGTTTGCTATTCTGTTTACTAGAAAAAAGTGCCACTTAAAGCAAAAAGAGTCTCCATGGACCCTGTATCTTACTCAATCACAAGCCTCCTCTTAGTGCTAGCTGTGATTAAGGGAACTGATTGAGATTGGTTCTTAAGAAATATTACATAACATAAAGATCCAAAGACTTTTGTTCCCTTCCAAATACTCATTTTTGAGGTCAGTGCATTCTAATGATTCAGGAAAAACATTTTTTGAACTTTTGTTTTAATAATGCTCTTTAAGACCATGTTCTTGTACATCAAAGCAATAATATGTGGTTACAGAAGAATGTTAAAGACATAGAAAGATATGGTATTTTATTAAGTAAAAAAAATGTTACAAAACAGTATGCAAAGTTTGTCCCTGTTTTTGGAAAAACAATATATGCATATTGCATATATGTGGTAGATTGACTGCAGTTCATACCTCCCTGTATCCTAGTCCACTGATAGTGCCCTCCTACACTGACTGTGGCCTTACTTTGGCCAATAGAACGGAAGCAAATATGATTCAAGCAAGGACTTTGAAAAGTTCTTGTGTATTGGGACTTGCTGCTCTTAGGGAACTCCAAAAATCATGTGAATAAGCCTAAGGTAGCATGCTAGATGATGAGAGACAACAAAGAGGCAGACTAATGTCATCCTAGCCTTCCCACATGAGGCCATGATACACAAGCCAGGCCCAGTCACCACCAGCTGACCACAGACACATGAAATCAGCCAGGCCTGGTTCAGACC
The DNA here is from genome assembly GCF_037043125.1 of Eumetopias jubatus. Lineage (NCBI taxonomy): Eukaryota > Metazoa > Chordata > Mammalia > Carnivora > Otariidae > Eumetopias > Eumetopias jubatus. The sequence continues at coordinate 97,034,366 of NW_028274817.1, forward strand.
AGAAGACCTGCGTAGTTGAACCCAATTCAAATATCCAACCTGCAAAATCATGATCTGTTATGGACCAAATGTTTGTGACCCCCCCCATTCCTATGTTGACATTCTGAGCCCCAATATGATTGTACTTGGAGACAGGGCCTTTACCAAAATAATTAAGATCAAATGAGGTCATAAGGGTGTGGCTCTAATTCAATAGAAAGACATCAGAGAGCTTATAAAAAGAGACACCAAACAGATCACTCCTGTACTCTCCCGTGTGTGTGTGTGTGTGTGTGTGTGTGTGTACGTATGTGTGTGTACACATATGCACATATATCAAGAAAAGGCTGAGAGTAAACAGAAAGAAGGTAGCCATCTACAAGCCAAGAAGAGAGCTCTCACCAGCAACCACCCATGCTGGTACCTTGATCTCAGACTTAGAGCCTCCAACACTGTGAGAAAATAAATTCCTGTTATGTAAACCACCGAGTCTGTGGTATCTTATTATAGCAGCCAGAGCTGACTAATACATGATCTAAATGCATGGTTGTTGTTTTAAGTCACAACATTTGGGATCGTTTGTTACACATCAAAACTATTGGATATTCATATGTAGTTGATTTATGCATATACATAAAATTAAAAAATAATTGGAAAACAGCCCCAAATACTCCTCTGAGTGGTGGGATGATATGTGATTTCCATTAGTTTCTTCTTTTAGTTTATTTTCTCTTTTATTTTTTGCAATAAACATATTTTTGCAGTAAAACATATAAAAAAATCATTAGAGTAAAGCAATATGAAAGGCTGACTTCTAAAGCAGCAGTGGAAATTAAGGATGAGAAAAAGACAGTCCAAAGCTGAAAGAAACGTCCACTAACTGTGGGTTGGAATGAGAAAGAGCATCCAGGGATTTGCAACTTCTACTTCCAGAACAATACTATTAAAAATGGCTATAAAGAAGAGCTCAAAAGGCTCTGCCTTATGTCTATATCTGATCCTGGCACAGGACACAGAAACACACAAGCCAACTGCCCTTAGTAAGCCCTCCACCTTGCCCATCTCAGCACCCTCAATGCCCAAGAGCCTCAGTTTGCCTTCTTAGACAGAGAACCAGGCCAAGGAAGAGAGGGGTAGACAGAAACATGTATTCTGTTACATGTTTTCTTTTTTTGCTGGGCTAGCTTTTCCTCAAATGAAAGTTAATCAGAAGCAATCGGTATAATACACCACAACAAAATGAAGAATAACAATCATATGGTTGTCTCAAAAGATGCACAAAAAGCATATGACGAGATTCAACATCAACTCAGATAGAAGTCTCAACAAAGTGGGGTTAGAGGGAACAACAGCTCAACATGATAAAGGCCATACTGGAAAACCCTCAGCTAACATCATACCCAATGGTGAAAAACTGAGAGCTTTCCCTCTAAGGTCAGGCACAAGACAAGGATGTCCACTCTCACCACTTTATTCAACATAGTACTGGAAGTCTCAGTTACATCAGAAAAGAAAAAGAAATGAGGGATCCATATTGGTAAAGAAGAAGTTAAGCTGTCACTATTTGCAGGTGACATAATACTATACATAGAAAACACTAAAGACTCCCCCCAAAACTACTAGAAGTAATAAACAATTTCAGTAAAGTAGCAGGATACAAAATTAATACCCAGAAATCAGTAATGTTTCTATACACTCAACGAAGTGGCAGAAAGAGAAATTTAAAAAACAACACACTGACAGTTGTACCAAAAAGAATCAAATACCTAGGAATAAACTTAACCAAAAATCAGGGGGTGGGGGGGCCCTGGGTGGCTCAGTCGGTTAAGCGTCTGACTTAATTTCAGCTCAGGTCATGATCTCGAGGTCATGGGTTTGAGTCCCATGTTGGGCTCCACGCTCAGCAGGGAGTCTGCTTGAGATTATCTCCCTCTCCCTCTGCTCCTCCGCCTGCTCACACACTCTCTCTAACAAATAAATCTTAAAAAAAAAAAAAAAACTTAACCAAAAAGCTGAAAGACCTGTACTCTGAAAACTATAAAACACTGAAGAAAGAAATTGAAGATGACACAAATGGAGAGATATTCCATGCTTATGGACTAGAAGAATATTGTTAAAATGTCCATATTATCTAAAGTAATCTACAGATTCAATCCAATCCCCATCAAAATACCAACAGTATTTTTAAAAAAACTGGAACATATAATACTAAAATTTGTATGGAACCACAGAAGATCCTAAATAGCCCAAGCAATCCTAGGAAAGAAGAACAAAGGTGGAGGCATCACAATCCCAGGTTTCAAGATAGACTACAAAGCTGTAATAATCAAGACAGTATCGTACTGGCACAGAAAAGAGACACATAGATCAATTGAACAGAATGGAGACCCCAGAAATAAACCCACGATTATATGGTCAATCTATGACAAAGAAGGCAAAAATATACAATGGAGAAAAGACAGTCTTTTCAATAAATGTGCTGGGAAACTGGACAGCTAGGCACATGTAAAAGAATGAAACTGGACCACTTTATGACACCACACACAAAAATAAACTCAAAATGGACTAAAGACCTAAATGTGAGATCTGAAACCATACATATCCTAGAAGAGAACACAGGTAGTAATTTCTCTGATATCAGCTATAGCAACATATTTCTTGATATTTCTCCTAAAGCAAGGGAAAGAAAAGCAAAAATAAACTATCAGGACTACATCAAAATCAAAGGCTTTTACAGCACAAAGGAAACCACTAACAAAACAGACAAACTACTGAATGAGACAAGATATTTGTAAATGATATATCCAATAAGAGGTTAATATCCAAAATATGGAATAACTTATACAACTCAACACCAAAAAAAAAAAAACAAACAATCCAATTAAAAAGTGGGCAGAGGACTTAAACAGACATTTTTCCAATGAAGACATACAGATGGCCAACAGAGATATGAAAAGATGCTCAACATCACTAATTACCAGGGAAATGCAAATCAAAACCACAATGAGTTATCACTTATGCCAGTTAGAATGGCTAAAATCAAAATGACAAGAAACAACAAGTGTTGGTGAGGATGTAGAGAAAAAGGAACCCTCATGCTGCTGCTCATTCTTTATTGGTGGGAATGCAAACTGGTACAGCCCCTCTGGAAAACAGGAGGTTTTGGAGGCTCCTCAAAAAATTAAAAATAGAACTACCATAGGATCCAATAATTCCACTATTGGGTATTTACCCAAAGAAAATGAAAACACTAATTTGAAAAGATACATGAACCCTTATGTCTATTGCAGCATTATTTACAACAGCGAAGATACGGAAGCAACCTAAGTGTCCACTGATAGAAAAATGGGTAAGGAAAATCTGGTACATACATACATAAACACACACTGGACTATTACACAGCCATAAAAATAGATGATATTGTGCCATTTGAGACAACATGGATGGACCTAGAGGGTATTATGCTAAGTGAAATAAGTCAGACTGAGAAAGACAAACACCATATGATTCCACTCGTAAGTGGAACCCTACAACAAATGAATAAACAAAAAGCAGAATCAGACCTATAGATACAGAGAACAAACTGATGGTTGCCAGAGGGGAGGGAGTGGGGTGTTAGACACAATGGGTGAAGGGGGGGAGGGTGATACTGGCTTCCAGTTATGGAATGAATAAGTCACAGGAATAAAAGGCACAGCATAAGGAATGGTCAATGATATTGCAGTAGCAATGTAACAGGACAGATGGTAGCTATACTTGTGGTGACCAAAGCATAATGTATAAATTTGTCAAATCGGTAAGTTGTACACCTGAAACTAATATAACATTGTGTGTCAACTATACTCAAAAAATAAATTTTAAAAAATGTTTGAGAAAATCAAAGAAATTTGAACATTGCCTGGAATAATATTCTAAATAATAATTTTGTTAGGTGTGAAAAAAGAGTGTAGATCTCATGGTAAGTGTTCTAAAAAATTTAAATAAATATATTTTACACATTTTAAAATAAAAATTTTCATGAAATAAAAATATAAAAAATTTCAAAAATAGGTGAGCCACAGACTACGAGCTAATATTCCCAAGTATATTCCTAAAACATATATCAGGTAAAAACTGGTCATCAGGGCATATAACAGAACTCCTACAACTAAGTAACAAAAAGACAACTCAATGAAAAAAAATGAGCAAAATTTTAACCAGCTACTTCACAAAAGAAGGATATATGAATGGCCAATAAACACACGGAAAGATGCTCCACGTTATGAGTCGTTAAAATGCAAATTAAAACCCAAGGAATTATCCACCTTAATGGTTAAAATTAATAAGCCTGACAACACCAGATATTGGCAAGGACATGGAGCAGCTTAAACTCTCAAACATTGTTGACGACGGTGCAAAATGGTACAACTACTTTGGTAAAAGTTCTGCCAGTTGCTTAGGAAACTAAACACCTGCTCTCTGACCCAGCAGTTCCACTCCTAGCTTTTTACCTAAGTGAAACAAATACCTACAAAAACACTTCTACATGGACATTCGTAGCAGCTTTGTTTGTAATAACCCCAAACTGGAAATTGCCCAGGTGTCTATCCATAAAATAATGGATTTATTCATGGTATGAACTTCCAAAGCAGGGAAAACTAGTCTACGGTGGCACAAACATCAAGGCAGTGGTTTTTTCACTGGGGTGTGTGTGAAGGGTTTGACTGGGAAGGAGTAGGAGGTTACTTTCTGCAGTAATGGTAATATTCTCTATCTTGATAAGAGTTTGGATTATGTAGGTATATGCATATGTCAAAACTCAACAAGTACATGTTTAATATTTTTTAATATCAACATACGTAAATTTTATCTTAAAATAAAAAAAATCTGTAAACAAAAAAATAATTAGTTAATGAATAAACCTGGGCAAGGAACAGTAGGAACAGTAGAAGGAACAGTAGGTCTGAGGTACAGAGATTCAAAAGCATAGAATAGGTTTGGAGAACTACAAGGATGTTGCCCAACGGCTAGATGAAGAATCTGGCATTGCTCGTGTTTAAAGCTCTCCTCAAGAGAAAATTAATTTTCATGATCTCCAACATGAAATAAATACTGATAAGTTTGTAACAATTCCAAGGGAGAGATGCAACTGTTTAATGCACAAAAAATGCCTTCTGGTACATCTAAATAAGCCTCTATCATTCTCTTTGAACTGGTATGGCATTCAGAACTTGAGTACTAGTTCTGTTCTCCATGCCAAGCCCCAGCATCATCTGAGAGGGTTTCCATATCCATTCAGATCTTCTATCCAACTTCCTACTCACCAAGTTTCTTGATTTCCTGGTTACTCAACCACTAGTCTATTATGGTCTCAAGTTAGACATGGCCACACATAAAACTATAATAACCCTCAAATCTGTTTTTTTAAATCATCATTTATTTTTATTATTATTTCTCTTAATGAGAAATATGGGGCTCGAACTCATGACCCTGAGATCAAGAGTTGCATGCTCTACTGACTGAGCCAGCCAGGCACCCCAACTCTCACATCTTAAATACCACTTGAAACCTTCTTAAAAACGGTATCTCTTGATTTTCTTCCTACTTCTCTGATCATGTCTTTCCAGTTCCTTTTGCAGACCTCACTAGCTTAGTCTACACCCGAAAGTGTCATTAGCTAAATTATTCTGTCCTCGGCTCTCCTTGTCACTATACACATGTTCCCTAAACAATCTCACCCATGCTCATGGCTTCCCCACCATATATGATGATGACTCTCGAATGTCTATTGTTAGCTTAGACCTCTCTCATGAGCTCCATCCTAGTACATCAGCTGCCTAATTAACATTCCTACCTAGATATCCTAGAGGGTCCTCAAATTCACTATCTCAAAGAGAGCTCAATGTCTTTCAGCAAATCCTTTCCCCATTTATGTGTTCCTCAACCTGGTAATGGCATCATAACCATGAAAATGAAAGTCATCATTTATTCCTGCATTCTCTTAACTAGCCCTCCACATCAAAGGCTATGTCTTGCCACTTCTACCATCTATGTTTTGGGTGTATAATATAGTTTATTTTTAAACTTTTCTCCAGCTTTATTAAGGCATAAATAACAAAAATTGTATATTTAAGGTGTACAATGTGATGTTTTGATATGCATATACATTGTGAAATGATCATCACAATCAAGCAATGAACTATCCATCACCTCACATAGTTTTATGTGTGTGTGTTTGTGTTGAGAACACTTAAGATCTACTCTCTTGTATGCTGGTGGTTCCCAGTTGCTGAGAGGTGGGGGAAATGGGGAGATGTAGATCAAAGGATACAAACTTTCCGTTATAAGATGAATAATTTCTGGTGATCTAATGTACAGCATGGTGACTACAGCTCATAATACTGTGTTACATATTTGAGAGTTACCAATAGATCTGAAATGTTTTCACCACAAAAAGTATATGATATGATGAAGGTATTAGCTAACACTACGGTGGTAATCATTTCATAATATATAAGTGTATCAAATCAATATGTTGTAGACCTTAAACTTACACAAAGTTATATGTCAATTATATCTCAATAAAACTGGAAAAATCTACTCTCTTAGCAAATTTCAAGTGTACGATATAGTATTATTAACTAGAGTCACCATGCTGTACATTAGATCTCCGGATCTCTTATTCATCCTGCATAACTGAAACTTTGTACCCTTTGACCAACATCTCCCCTTTTTCCCCACCTTTCAGCCTCTGACAACCACTATCCTACTCTCTGCTTTTATGTTTTTTTGATTCCACATATAAGTAAGATTGTACAGTATTTGTCATCCTGTGTCTGGCTTATTTCACTAAGGATAATTTAATGTCCATCTCTAACATCTTCATCTTTTTCACACCTATTCATTCTCCCTGCAAAATTCCACTCAACTTTTTTTTTTTTTTTTTTTAAAGCAGGCCCCACGCTCAGCATGGAACCCAGCACAGGGCTTGAACTCATGACCCTGAGATCAAGAGTCGGATGCTTAACTGACCGAGCCACTTAGATGTCCCTCATTTAATTTCTCATCTTGAAACCTGGGGAGTAGAAACATGTGTGGCCTCTGCACACGCAGAGGGTCATGGTACTCATCTAGTAACACAGCCATTCTCATTCTTGACTGCACATTAGAATCACCTACGGAACTCACATAATTCTGACTGGATTGGTCTTAAATGGGATCCTGGCATGATATGGGAAGATTCAATGTGCAGCCAAGGATGGCAGTCATTGGTCAACTATTCAATGATCCTTTATCTTCTGCAGAATAAATGTCCCCTTCTCACCTCAACTATATTTCCAAATAAATATCATGCTGCACCAGTCCCTGAAAACTTCTCCACTGCCTACGTTAAACTACATGCAATCTCCCAACCTTGTGTTTTCATTATTGCTTCCACCCTGTCCTCCCTCCTCACCTAGTGAATGCTCATCTTTCAATTCTTAGTAAAGTGTTAGCTCTTACAGAGGTTTTCTGATTCCCTCCCTTCTAGAAGTTACCCCTGGCTGGAATGTACCTTTCCCTCTAATATGCTCCACTGAAGTTGTATAGATTTCTGTCATAGCAACTAAGCTAGTTTATTCACTTGCTTGCTTACATGTCTGTCTCCTCCTTTTTCAACTGTGACGTTTTGAGGTCAAACCTCCTGTCTTAGCTATCCTTATGATCCCAGAAAACCAGGACATAAAAGCTGGATGAGACCAACTAATTCAGTAAGTAAAACACCAATTAGCATTGTAAAGATAATCTAATCATTTCCAATGTCCTTCCATCCTGTTGGTCCGTCGATAAATTGTCAGTTGATATGTTAAGAAAATGTCTTCTTCTCTACCTCTTTGCTATTTAATTGTCTTCGGTGGCTACAATATTACTGCTTTCCTAGGCCTGAATTTCCAGTTACATGACTCTTCGAACTGACTTCTGAGCCCCATAGTAGGAAGACAAAAACAGTAGCAGAAAAGCCCCAGTGTTGTGAGGTTGAATCCCTGCTCCTCCCCTAAGAACTGTATAGCCACAGGCAAATTCTTTCAATGTTCTGATGTTCAATTTCATCATCTAGAAGTACCATGAGGCTAAAAGCATGTCTACCTTGTTATCACCACAAACTCATTCAGTGCCAGGCACCCCATACAGATTTTAAAATGACAGTAATAAGGACTATGTTTAAGAGTTAAAAGGAAGAGATCATGTAATTGTATATGTATAGTTCTTAGAACAGGACTCATCATATAAGATATTTAATAAATGGCAACACTCATACTGTATGTTCAGCTCCATTGTTCATTACTCCCATACGGTCAGATGATATATTCACCTATCCCCCAACACAGCCTAACTTGATACAACTCTCTGTCTTTTGGGCCTAGACCCTCCAGCACATGCTGTATTACACACGATTAGTAAACCACATTGCAGAGTAGGCACAAAATTTTATTTTTTTATTTTTTAGATTTTATTTATTTGAGAGAAAGAGTAAGTGAGAGAGAGCGCATGCATGAGCAGGGGGAGGGGGAGAGAGAGAGAGGCAGACTCCCCGCTCAGCTGGGCGTCTGCACGTGGGGGCTCGATCCCCAGGACCCTGAGGATCAGCACCTGAGCCGAAGGCAGATGCTTAATGGACTGAGCCAGCCAGGCGCCCCAGTATGAAATTTTAGATGTTTACATTAAACGAAGAAGAAACAGGTTCAACTGGTCACAGATGTAATGCCAATATTGAAAGGTGTAAACATTTTAAATAAGGTTTCATGTCAAAAGAAAATGTTGAGGGGGGCGCCTGGGTGGCTCAGATGGTTAAGCATCTGCCTTCGGCTCAGGTCATGATCCCAGGGTCCTGGGATCGAGCCCCACATCGGGCTCCTGGCTCAGCGGGGAGCCTGCTTCTCCCTCTCCCTCTGCCTCTCTCCCTGCTCATGATTTCTCTTCTCTTCTCTCTGTATCTCTGTGTCTCAAATGAATAAATAAAATCCTTAAAAAAAAATCTTTAAAAAAGAAAATGTTGATGTGCCTGGCTGTCATTAAATCATTTGTCATAAAACTTTATGTTGCAAAATTTTCCATTTGGATCATTGCAGGTGTAATGTTGGAGGCGTCCTACATTTTCTATTCACTGGTTAGTTTTAAGATGTTGAGATAGAGTATAGATATTTTGATTATTTTAATGCAGTCAAATGTTCAGGTGAAAAGCTTTACTAAGGTACGTTCTTAAACCAGTCTTTGGGGGAATTCAAGGACTCCCAAAGACTCAACTTGCTAAACCCCCAGTGGCCTCCAGGATTTTGCTTTCTTGCCGGTAGAAGACAGTGGGGCACAATGAACTTTTAAAACTTCAAGTTTTAAAGAATACTCAGGAATAAGAGAGAGAGAGAGTGCTTATTTATTCACAGAAGTACAAGTATACAGATGCAAATTGGACATGTGGATGGAGTAGATGACATCTGGAGACTACATTTATTTCTCATTACCAAACTGCCTTGAAACCAAGAAATCACCTATTCTAAAGAATCCTAGAACTATTTGGTGGGAAATGTGTTAGAATTTTTGAAGATATTCAAGGATTTAGGAGTATGAATCATCTTGTAAGTGTCTGTGACCGTCACTGATTGTAAACCTCAAAATATGCTAAGCCGCCAAACATCTTACCTACTCATACGGCATAATTTTAAGAGGATGTGCCTGAACTGAGGGCAAACTGTACTCGCTCAAAGTCATCCTTAGAAGATTGGCATTGAGGATACAAATGCCAGGATCAATCTGAATTTCAGATGATTTATAACTGGGGAAATATCTGGGTCCACCTAACTCACTCTCTGTCACAAAAATACTAAAAAGAAATTTGAGAACCTTCATCAGTGATATGAAGCTGAGACAGAATTGATACAAAACTTGAATAAAGAAACCCCGTTATTCTCAACAATGGTTTTATTGTATTTCAAATTAATTTTCTTTTTATTTTACTTTAATTCCAGTACAGTTAACATAACGGTGTTATGTTAGTTTCAGCTGTATCAAATTAATTCTCTTTGAATTAGTAACAATTGTTCAATCTGGCTCTACGCCTATTCTATGTGCTTCAGTATAACTATTTTTTTTTAATTTTTTGGCACCCCCACAGAACGCCATCACTACTGCTACTACTGCTGCTGCTTCTGCTTAGTTTTAGTTACTGGCTTGTAATAGGTACTGCTCCATATATTTACACCTCCATTATCTCACTAATCCCCACAACAGAACTTAGAGGTGGGTAAAATACCTCGGTTTTTCAAATGATAGTATTGAGGCTCAGAGGGTTTAATGGACGCTCAGAGTGACACAGTCAAGACAGAGATATGAACCATCAATTCACTTCTATCCACATGCTGCATTTCCCCGTTTAGAATGGATGATGGATGCATGCATGGATAGATCAATTGATCGATTTAAAGTAGTGGTGTTTTTGCCATGTGATGGTGTAGTAGGCAAAATAATGGCCACCCAAAGATGTCCATGTCCTAGTCCCAGAAACCTGTGAATATGTTGCCTTACATAGCAAAAGGGACTTAGAGATGTGATTAAGGATCTTTTTTTTTTTTTTAAAGATTTTATTTATTTATTTGAGAGAGAATGAGAGATAGAGAGCACGAGAGGGAAGAGGGTCAGAGGGAGAAGCAGACTCCCTGCTGAGCAGGGAGCCCGATGTGGGACTCGATCCTGGGACTCCAGGATCATGACCTGAGCCGAAGGCAGTCGCTTAACCAACTGAGCCACCCAGGCGCCCTGATTAAGGATCTTGAGATGGGGTGATCACAAGGGTCCTTAGAAAGAAGGCAGCAGGAGAGCCAGTCAGAAAAGAAAATGTGGTAAAGGAAGCAGAGGTCAGAGTATGATTGCTGGAAGATTCAGGCAACCTCTAGAGGCTGGACAAGACATGGACATAAATTCTCTCCTGGAGCTCCCAAAAGGAGCACAACTCTGCCAACATCTTGATTTTAGCCTAGTGAGAGTCATTTTGAACTTCTAAACTTCAGAACTGTAGGATTACAAATTTGTGTTCCAATACCAGTGTTTATGGTAATTTGCTAGAGTGGTAATATGAAACTAATAGAAATAAAATGGAATAAGAGGTGTACACAGCAACCATCTTAAAAAAATCTCTCAATCTTAAATCCACCGCAAAAATATCTGGTTTATAAAATTTTTATTGACATCACCCACACTGTCTCCTCTCTCATGTCCATGATCTTTCTGTCTCTTCTGTTTCTCCATGTCAGATTAACAGAAAACCTTAGGTTGATTGTTCTACAGATACTATACAAATACTAAACAAAAGGGTAACACAAGCTGAAATGTAACATCTATGGACTAAATTTAACCTTACTGTTAGGTTTTCCTCCCCAAAAACCCTTACCATCACAATGGTCAACCATTTTCTGCCTAACCCACCTTTGATTATCCATCTATGGGCCTTTGAACATAAGCATTCCACCACTGGCAATGCCTCTCACATCCTCTCAGCTTAAATTCTATTAAGTTTTCAAGGATCCTTGTCGAATTTGAGTCCCACTTTGTCCGTCTTGTCTTTCCTGAACACCAGAATCGTTCTTTGTGAACTCCTGTTTCTCTCAAATACAATAATATTGACTGATATGCCAAGCACTCCCTGTCAATAAAATGTCTACTCGGACATAGTTAATTTCTTATTTCGAATATTTGTCTCTTCTCTCCAGTTGGTCTACAGATTCTTTGAGGAAGGTAGGGGTACTTATATCACACTGAAAGGGGTTCCTGCTTCTCATGTTGTGACTCTCTAAACTGCATTTTTCTCAACTGTCAAAATGAGGACCTGTATACAGGTCTCCATGGGGTTCTGTGAGGAATAATAGATATGGTGTATGTAGAATTTCTTAGGATAGGCCCAGCAGAGACACTCCATATTTATTAGATTTTTACCTCCCTGTTCATAACAAGTGGTTATTGAATATTTGCTGACTTGTCATAATACATTCATCATTCTTACTAGGGTCCATCCAGATTTTTTAGAATAACATGGTCCAAAATTATTATTAAAGCCATTTCCTATCCTATTGAATAAATTTAAAAAAAATGTCACCACAATACTGCAGGAAAACATGTACCTAGAGAAAAATCTGAAGGCAAATTTTGACTATCCTTGGGAGGATTCGGAATCATGCTGTTATCTGTTCTATTCCTTATGTAGCAGTTCAATAGTTTTATAGCTCTGGTTTCAAAGAACAGACAGGACACACAGAGGACATCACATCTGACTCTCCAATTTCTAGTTTGGCACATGCCGTAGTATACTTTGAAAGAACTTCCTGGCCTTGAGATTGACTGTATTTGCCAAACAGTCTCCAAAGCCACCGTATTTCAGACCCAAATTTTCTTATAATTTCCTTCCTCTTGACTCCTTACTCTCTACTTGAAGGTGCCCAAATTGGAGCACAACTGTAAACACCAAATTTCAAGCAAATCTATCAATGGCGATAGCTCTGTTTTGTCTCCAGGGCCCATCCACACTCTTCATGAAATAAAACTGCTGCTTGGGGGGGACCAGGAGAGTGGTTTGAAATAATTTATCCAAGTCTTTTTTTCCTCTTAGAAATGTAAATGTATCTCAAAAGCCAGACCTGATGTTTATCAATGTGTCTTGCGCTGGAATTTGCATGACCTGACCCAAATTATTACTGAAAAGTTTGTGTGTGCTTTTTAAAAAATCAGGATGCTTTTATTGAACTGGCTGCAAAAAAATAATAAATGTGTGGGTTTGCGGGGGGCGGGGGCAGCATGCTTAGCCCTATTTTACACCATCCAGTGTTCTGGTAGAGATTAGAGATCCTGTTCTCCATGTGGCTCATCCTCTATACACATCTAGTTTCGATGATTAAAGGCATTAGCTTTATTTTTTTTTCCTTGAAATGCTCAATACAAAATGCAAATATTATGTTTCCTGGGGTCAGTATATAACCTCTTTGCCCTATCAGTCTCCCTTGTTCTCTCAGTACTGCCAAGGATTCCAGGGACTCTTGAAAGGAATATTAATACAGACTTAATTGATCGGTAACATAATTAAACCATTAAATGCCAGTACAAGTGTGAGGAATAGACAACCAAACTTTAATAATGAGCTTCCAAAAGGATGTAAGAAAAATGCTCTCATGTGTATTGTACATTCTCCTTTCAGTACAAAGAAGTGCTGTAGACAAAAGACCCTCTGATCACTGCCCAGAGAATAATTGGACCACATAGCTCCATGGTGATGAGTTGAGTTTAAATTTAAAAATAAAATAAAATAATAATAAAATTAAAGAATCATGTTGATGCCAATATGTTAGCCTATCAGGTTTTTCTGACACTTCTGTAAATTACTGTTGAGAGTATCTTGAGATAGATGTTAAATCTGCTCTGCAGGCAGTTTAGGAAAAAAAAAAAAGTCAAATTACTAAAAATACTCCACCCCCCCATACCAAATTTAGGCACCATCGCCATCTTCAGTTATCCACAATAGCCACATAATTGACTGATTCACTTCCTTGATTTACATATGTTGAATGAAGTCTATCTGCTTATATATCTCAAATAGTCTGCACTTACCCACATAGGGCCACGTTCCACACCCACACACACAGATTTCAGTGTAGGCTCCCATAAGCCAGACTGAGGAGGTTCATGACTAAATCAGAATTGTAGAAAATGTTAATCAATATTTTCTCAATATTTTAACTCCATATGATTTTTTTCCCTTTAACTTTTGGCATCAAAGGAGTTTTGTCTGCCGGCTTGCACCAACTTAGCCCACAACATATTGAACACTGAATTACAAAACGCAAATGCCCAATTCTACTGCTTCCTGGTAGGTATGTGACAGTGTTACGCAACAAATGCCATTATTCTGCTCAGGTGGAGAAATCCTCTCCACTGTTAGGAGCTGTCAAACTTCATACGTCATCACTCTGCTCTGAGTCGGGCCACAAAGCACCTGCCTGAAGCGAATGTGATTGCAGTGGAGAGCGAGCGAGCTCCACCGCTATACGACTGGGCAGACTTTCTGAGGTAAGGAGGAAAGGCTCTGCATTACCTGAGATCTATGATAATTACAATAGCCGTTCACAGTAACAGCATTTATTGAATGTTTACCAGGCCCTGTTTGAAGCACCGTCCTGGGCTACATTCCCTCAAAAACAGACTGAGGCCGAAGTTGCATGCAGCAGTCTTACTGGAGAGTCTCTGCTTACTGACTCCTGTGAGGGGGTGAGGGAAACGGGACTGGGCAGCAAGAGAATTCGGGCATAGCAGCTACACAGAGGGGCCACAGCCAATGCCACAGGGAGCTTGGAGGCTGGATGGCCCTTCAGAGGTGACTTGCATGGACGCAGGGGAGCCAGACAAAAATGAACAACTTTTGGCCCTGTGCTGACCCTCAAGATGGGGCACAACCTTGTTCGGTGCAGTTCCTTTCAGGTGAGGACAAGTCCCAAAGAAGGACTCATCTGTGAGCCATCGGCAGCCAACTCCTAGCAGCTGTAAGAGCAAGTGTCTCGGTCCTAAAGCGGTTATCTGTATGGGAACCCACAGCAGCCCCCTTCTGTGTCCTCTATGTACTATTTCACCTAATCCTCACCACCATCCCACAGAGCAGATGAGGAAACTGAGACTCAATTACTGGTAACTTAGGGAGCTGAGGCCTTAGCCCAGTTCAAGCCTTTAGTCCCCACCCTCTGAAGGCAGGGTGTAGCATTCTACTACCCTCAATTAATGTTTGATGAATTTATTTGAGAAGACAAGTGGGGAAGTAACAGATTATTTCAACTTTATAACTTGGGTAAAATGTGAGCTTTGGGAAAGGAGTAGAAATCCACTGGTATCATAAAACTTATTTTAAAAATCACAAATCATTGCTTGGTGCTTCAGTTTCCCTGTCAACTAAAGTTCCAACTTGAGTTAAAGCTGGGTATGGGAATGAAGAGGTTCATTATATAATACTTCCTACCTTAATAAAAGTTTAAATGTTTTCAAGTGATCATTTTTGTTAAAAAAAAAAAAAGTCACAAGAACCAGAGTGGTTTATAGGTGAGTCCTCTATGATATTAAGGAGAAAAAAGGTTAATTTTAATGTAATCTAAAGTATTCCAACTGAATAGAAAAAGATGAAAAGCTCTTCAATGCATTTTATGAAGCCAACAAGACTTTAATGCTAAACCTGATAACAACAGTTAAAAGCACAGCCCACCATCACCCATGAATAGACATGAAGCATTCAAAATAAAATATTAGAATATAAAGTCAGAAGACTAGCACATTATTTCCAGGTAGGGCTTATTCTAAACGTAAGGATGGGAAAATTATCTGAAAAAATACAAAGAGAATCCATTCTATCAAAAAGCAAAGTAGGAAAGCCTCATGATAGTAACAATAAATGTTAATCATTTGGTAAAATTCAGAGCCTTATTAATAAAAGCAGCACATAGAACAGGAATAAAGGGAAACTACTAATGGTAGACTTCTTACCAAAAACCACCAACAAATATATACTAAATGATAGTCACTGAAACAAGTGCCCTGATAAATTAGGAAATAAGAACACCTGTCTTTAGGGACGCTACTCTTACAACATGTATGTGTTAGTTTCCTTGGTTTGCTATAACAAAGTCCCACAAACAACGTAAACAGACAAAAAAAAAAAAACAGGAATGTATTGTCTCACGGTTCTGGCGGCTTGAAGTCTGAAATCAAGGTGTCCACAGGGCTTCACAAGACCTCCTTGGTTCTAGGGGTTGCTGGTGAACCTTGATGTTCCTTGGCTTGTGGGTGGATCACTCCAATTTCTGCCCCTATCTTCACAGGGCCACCTCTGTGTGCCTGTGTCCAAATGTTCCTCTTCTTATAAGGACAGAACTCAATGGAAGAGGGCCCACCCTAAATGCAGTATGACTTCATCTTATTTGGATTACATCTGCAAAGACAGGTTATGAATTCAATGTATTTTTTATGGGACACAATTCAACCCACAACAATCTATTAAAAGTTAAAATTCCATTCACTTTGGCCCCCTTCTGGAAATCTCCCCCACAGAAATAAAAGCCCTTCTTTTATGATTTAAGATTTTTTTTTATATATAACATTAATATTATAAAACTATATAACAAACATATATAACATAAATATGTATAACACTGAAATATATATATAAAGTTTAATGCTTATTTTAATGTTGAAAACAAACTGAATGACATAAATTGAGGAATTGTGGTATATCCACAACCATGTACTTCATGCAGGGAATAAATATTTTAAATATTTTAAAATAATGAATTAGAGTTGGACCCGTCAGCAAGGAAGATACTCTACAAGGTAAATGATGAGTGAGAAATCCAAGTTGCAGAAAATTTTGGAAAGTACGGTCTTTAAAAACAATGAAACAAAACTCCTATAGCAGTGTGTGTGTGTGTGTGTGTGTGTGTGTGTGTGTGTGTGTGTACACATACATACATACATACATGCTAAGGTTAGGGTAGATAAAAATAAAGGATTCAAAGTTGTTAACATGGGTTACTTTCTGGGAGAATATATAGGGCAAAAAAGAGAAGAGAAAAGGAAAAGCAAACAAAAGTCAAAAGAAAAAAGAATGCATTAAAAATCCTTGTATGAATATATATCATTCACATTCATATAAAGGTGTAGTTTTGTGTGTGTGTGTGTATAAAAATTCACCCTCCAGGGCTAAATAAATATTGAGTTAAAGAACTGCTGTACATAAGGATTCCTAAAATGAGCAGACTTGGATGACAAGCAGAGGGGGCAAGCCAGGTAACTCTGCTCCCTTATATAGTATGGTGGAGATGTGCAACATACTACAAAGGGGGGTGAAAAATGGAAAAATAATGAACGTATATAAGTGGCAAAACTCTGGGAAAATAGAATTTCTTTAAAATATATCCAATAACACTTTTCACACGTGCTATGTGTGCAGAGTCCTATTTTAAGAAAGTGAAATTATTGTAATCCCTATAATGGAATTTAGTAGAAGAAAATGCCATGGTGTTCTGCAGAGAGCATTGAGACTTCCAGCTGCTCTTCCCTGAATTAGTATGAAAACCTCGGTTCGACAATAGTCCACTCCATATAGGTAAGGTGTGAAGTTAAAAGTGGTCACATATTTTAGGGGGCGGGGGGGCATAAGATTAATAAGACTACTTAGTTGCAGTATTTTATCAGATGAGAGTAGATAAGGCAAGGGATAGTGTGAGCTGGAAAGAGGAAAAAAGTCTTAAAGCAGAATCGAGAGAATCCAATGGGAGTTCTTTGAATACGTGCTTTAGTTTACCCTAACTCCCCCAAAGTCTTTGGGTGGAGTATACAAGAAACTAGACTTGTAAGATTTCCATACTTTTTTGTTTTTCTCTCTCTCTACTGCACTCGAGTTTACCCAGGCAGAAATTTACTGGAGCATTTAAGGCTGAAGGGGTCTTGCACTGTCGGAAGCATCTTTTTGAGAATTAGAACCTAACAGAATCTACTAAGTATAATACAAACCAATACATTTTTCCCCAAAGCCACAGCACTAGTGAATACTCATGCTGAGTAAGCCTCTTTATTAAGCCCTACGGATACAAAGATGAATATGACATGAAGCACCTTTTAAAGTGTTTCCAGTCATGGAAAAGAGCTGTGTGCACAATTAACCACAATTCAAAATAGAGCAAACATATGGTAGAAGAGCAAATGATACATTGGGAGGACAAAAAGGAAATGTAGTTCTGTCCAAACTGTGAAAAAAACAAACAAACAAAAAAACCTTAACACACATAGTGAATTCCAATAAATATTCACCTATAACTCCAGGAAAGCCCCAAAATATTAAATGTTACAAAATCTGTTCCTGCTTGTTCCTGTTGCATTGAACAGCGCAGTCCTGAAAAGTCACGGCGTAGGAAAGGTGTAGCTGATCAATGGACAACAGTTTTGAGCACTCCTTTTGTGCAGGAGGTTGTTCTTGGAAGCACACTTTGTGAAGCTGAGAGGGAGGTGTGCATTCTTTTGTACTAAGAATAGTGCGGGCAGTTACATCAGATTGTCAGCATCGTGTGAAAGGCAGCTTGGTTTCTCAAGTGGAAAAGAGTCTGCATGCAGGTTAAAACTATGAGAACTGAGTTGTAGCCTTGACGTTTTCCTCTGTTTCAGCCTCATGTGTTTGGGCGAATCATTCACCTTCTGTGAATACCAACAGGAATTCAAAACTCATTGAAAATAATAATTCCGTACAACTGGATTATAAAAAGCATCAAAAATACATATATAAACGTGTTTTTATCTGAAGGTAAGATGCCATTATTAAAGTAACTACTATGTGCAACAGAAGGCTGATAAAGCTGTTAAACATAGATATGTTTAGAATGACAACTTCTGGCGATAAATGGGAGGGCAGGTAATGTGCTTTTCAATCATCCATACAGTAAAGGAACCAGGAAGTAAATCAGACTTTCAGCTCTGTCACGAACTCTGAATGATCTTTAGTGGGCGATAGAGCCAAATCAATTTGAAAATCTCTAACATGAAAGGGATTGGGGAAATAATCTGACATGAAAGGGATGGGGAAATAATCCCGAAATCCATTTCAATTCTCAACTTAAGTAATAATGAACAACTAATTCGATGATGGGTAAATGTTTGATGGGTGTTATATACTGTGGTTTGGAATAATTAATGTTTGACTCTTAGAAGACAATAGAATCTGAATTAGAAGACAAGTAATCATGGATTAATAATTCAAAAATAAGAGGCCATCACTTCTTAAAACTTCATCGCAGGAACTTTGGTTTCAGTTCAAACATATGAAGAGCTTAGGAGCCACAATTCCCATCCTTACAACAAGGAAAAGCTGGACAAGCTAACTAGCAACAACTTTTCGTCAACACCTCAGAGAACTGAGACTGCAAGCCAAACTACCATCCCCAAATCTAAAGAGATGGGCTCCTCCAGGAAGACAACTCAGGCATTTAATTATCTGGACCAGAAGCCATTTAAGCTGGAAGGTCCAATAAACTGGAAAATTCGATGAACTGCTGGAGGCTGAGTGTGGACTATCACCAGATGGAGAAGCTCCTGAGAGCCAAAGTCCCAGGGAGGGACCCACACTTTTATAGGTTTTCCCTATGGGAACCCACCAGGCTGTCACAGAATCAAGACTCCTGAGAAAGCTCCCTCCACCACATGGCCCCAGCTGGTGGAGAGGAAGAGGAGTAGCCATTGTGAAAATCCATCCAGACCCTTCTCTCTTAGGGAACAAAAGGTTTAATCTCCAAGAGGTCTGACGTTGATGACTGGCATGAGGGAAATCCCAGTCAAGCTGGGGGAAGGGAGCTCCACTCTGCCATAGCCGTCCTGTGTCACTTAAAAAAGCTACAAGGTTAAATGTCCAGGGGAGAGGATCTCAGTTACACAGACTGGGGACACTGGAGGACAAGCAATGTCCCGCGGTAGGGGAAGGATTAGAGGGCATGGGATGAAAAAGTTCTTTGCCTAAAGAAGGGATGGAAACACAGGCCCATAGTCCATCCTCGAACTAGAATTTAATCAGATGATTAGAGGAAGCTTCCCCTTACCTACACCCCATCACTACCACAATAATGTCTCCAGGAACAATAATAGTGAATCACAGCTGGGACAACAGAGACACACTCTCTCTAATGAGTAGTACAAAGGGAAGAATCCCTTAAGGCAAAAGGGGAGCTGGAGAGAGAGGACACTGGAGGAATGTAACTACAACAAACACCAAACACAACCCAACTACTGGCCAGATTAAAATAAATCCTCATACTGAAGATCTATTTAACTCAGTATTTAACGCACTATACCACATGCCTGGCTTCCAGAAAAATATTGTAAGGCATGCCAAAGGCAAAAACAAACAAAAAACAGTCTGAAGACACAAAGCAATCAGCAAACCAGATTCAGATATGACACTAATGTTGGAATTATCAGAGAATTTAAAATAACTAAGATGAATGTGTTAAGGCTCTCATGAAAAAGGTGGTTATCATGCAAAACCAGATGTCAGCAGAAAGATAGTAACTATGAGAAAGTACCAAAAGGAAATTATAGAAACAAACAAAACTCCCACAGTAACAGAAAAGAAAAATTCCTTCTAGGAATTTCTTTTTCTCTTTTTAAAGATTTTATTTATTTATTTGAGAGAGAGAGAGAGACAGAGAGAGCATAAGCAGGGGGAGTGGGAGAGGGAGAAGCAGGTTTCCAGCCAAGCAGGGAGCCCGATGTGGGGCTCGATCCCAGGACCCTGGGATCATGACCTGAGCCGAAGGCAGACGCTTAACTGAGCCACCCAGGCGCCCCTAGGAATTTCTTTGATTAGACTTTAACAAGGCTGAAGATGGAAACAGTGATCTTGAAGACAACTCAGTAAAAATTTTCTAAACTGAAACACAAAGAGGAAAAAATGTGAAAAAAGAAGAGACATCTAAGAATTGTGGGACGATATGAAACAGTGTAACAGAGGCAAAACTGGGGGCACCTGGGTGGCTCAGTCATTAAGCGTCTGCCTTTGGCTCGGGTCATGATCCCAGGGTCCTGGGATGGAGCCCTACATTGGGCTCCCTGCTCAGCTGGAAGCCTGCTTCTCCCTCTCCCACTCCCCCTGCTTGTGTTCCCTCTCTTGCCGTGTCTCTCTCTCTCAAATAAATAAATAAAATCTTTTAAAAAAAGGAAAAAAAGATAACCTAAATAAACTTGTGTCTATTAAACAGATTGAATTAGTAGCTGAAAATATTCCAAAGAAAAATACCAGGCCCAGATGATTTAACTGGTGAACTCCACCAAACCTTTAAAGAAGAAGTAATTCCAAAACTACCCAATCTTTTTCAGAAAGTAGAGGGGCGCCTGGGTGGCTCAGTTGGTTGAGCGATTGCCTTCGGCTCAGGTCATGATCCTGGAGTCCCAGGATCGAGTCCCATATCGGGCTCCCTGCTCAGCAGGGAGTCTGCTTCTCCCTCTGACCCTCCCCCCTCTCATGCTCTCTCTCTCTCTCTCTCTCTCTCCTTCTAATAAATAAAATATTAAAAAAAAGAAAGTATAAAAGGAAAGAATACTTTGCAACTAATTTTCTGAGGCCAGCAGTAATCTAAAACCAGAGAAAGATAGGCAAGAAAACAATTATATCCTATGACTATAGATGAAAAATCTTCAATAAAATATTAGCAAATTAAACTTAATAATGTATAAAAGGAATTACATACATGGCCTGGCAGGATTCATCCCAGGATGTCATGCTAGTTTAACTCTCATCAATTTATTTGACCACATTAACAAGCTAATATAAGTATCACATGGTCACATCCATAGATGCAGAAAAGTATTAAATAACATGCAATAGCCATTCATGTTAAAATTTTCAAAATCCTAGGAGTGGAAGGGAATTTCTTAACGTAACATAGGGCAGGTATGAAAAACTTAGAGCTGACATGCTTAATGGTGAGAGACTAAATGCTTTTCTCCCTTAGGTCAGGCACAGGGCAAGGATATCCTCCTTTACGACTCTTATCCAGCATGTTACTGGAAATACTATCTAGTGCAATAAGGCAAGAGAAATAACTAAAAGTTATAGAGACTGGAGAGGAAGAAATAAAACTGCCTTCATTTGCAGATGAGGTGAACATCTACTGAGAAAACCCCAAAGAACCTACCAAACAAAAACAACAACCCCCTGTCCCCTAAAAAAAAAACCTTCTGGTTTTTTGGAATTAAGAGGCAAGCTTAGGAAGGGCACAGGACACAAGGTAAATATGCAAAAGTCAAGAGCTTTCCCAAGAGCAAAAAACAAATGGAATTTGAAATTTAAAAAAAATATATGTGTATCATTTATAGTAACACCAAAAAAAGAAGTACTTAGGTATAAAATTAACAAAATATGTATAAGATCTATATATGGAAAACTACAAAACAATGATGAAAATAAAATATATAGTTTTAGTTTTGTTCACCAAGAGGGCCTAGAAGCAATTATATCTCAGTAGCAATGAACATAATCAGCGTCCAGATCTTGGTTTCTAATACCATTCTCTGATAAAAAGAAGAAGAACTTTTTGAAGAAATGGCTCATTTTAGGGCAGAGGGACAGAATGTACAAGATGAGCCTGGAGCATCTTTTAGTGCCAGAAGGTAAGGGAGCGCTTATAAAACAAAGGTACTGGGCATGACACAGGAACTAAGAGAAAGAGCTCACAGTGGCCAAAGCTGGAAAAACGTGAGCAACAAAAGAAACAAAGTAGCACTGGATTGTGACCTCAAATATAAAGTAAATTTCCTTTCGTCCATATGGATATAAAATAAAGGATTGAACAGATGAGTAAATGGAGGAGAATACACAAATCTCCCATGTAGAAGAATCCCAAATAATTTCCATATAGATACTCTGCCCTCAAGGAGGTGGAACATCAATCTGTACTCCTTAAGTGGGGGCTGCACATAGTGACTTCCTTCCAAAGAGTGCAGTATGAAGAAAGGGTAAATGAGGAACCGTACAGTAGAAAAACCCGACAAATGCTACCTCAGCCAGCTATCAAGGTCAACATCAACAGTGCTAAGTCATCTTAACAGTATGTTCCCTTGATATGATGGAATGAAGATGGCACTTGACCTCAGTGGTTTTTCTCCCCCAAACCCATAATCCCTATCTGACCAGGAGAAAAATATCAGACAAGCCCAATCTGAGCGGCAATCTACTAAATATCTGACGAGCATTTTTCAAATCTGTCAAGGTCATAAAAAAACAAAGAAAATCTGAGGAACTGTCATCTATCAGAGGAGACTAAGGAGACACGACTAAATGTAATGCAGTATCCTTGATGTGATCCTGGAAGAGGCAAAGGACATTAAGAAAAAATGAATAAAATCCAAATAAAGTATGGAATTTACCAATGTTGGATTCTTAGTTGTAATTGGTATACCACAGTAATGTAACATGTTAAGGACAGGGTGTAGGGTATATGGGAACTGTCTGTACTGTTTTTGCAACTTTTTTCGTGAATCGAAACCTATTCTAAAATAAAATGTTTGTTTCAATTTTAAAAAGAATAGGAATGGGGCATGCAGGGTAGGGAAGGGTTGGAAGTTGGGTTGGGCATCCCTGATAAAGTGACATTTAAGCAAAGACTTGAAGGATATGAGAGAGTTGGCCATAGAAATTTCTTTTTTTTTATTTCATTTTATTATGTTATGTTAATCACCATACATTACATCATTAGTTTTTGATGTAGTGTTCCATGATTCATTGTTTGCATATAACACCCAGTGCTCCATTCAATATGTGCCCTCTTTAATACCCATCACCAGGCTAACCCATCCCCCCACCCCTCTAGAACCCTCAGTTTGTTTCAGCCATAGAAATTTCTAAGGAAGAGTGCCACAGGCAGAGGGAAGCATCAGTGCAAAGGCCTGAGGCAGTAGTGTGCCTGGTGTAGAAAACAGCAAGAAGGTCAATTGTAAATGCAGCATGGGGACCCAGAGGGGCTGGAAGCAGAGGAGTTGAGGAGACGCCAGAAAGGTAACTGGCTGGGGGAGAAAAGATGATGTAGTACATTGTGTGATGTTGGCTTTGACTTTGAGCCACTGTTGAATTTTGAGCAGGGGAAACACATCATGCAACGTAAGTTTTAAAAGCATCCCTCTGATCCTAGAATGGAAGAAGACATCAGTGAAAAAACTGGTGAAACTTGAATAAAGTCTGTAAACTACGGTTCATTAATAGAGATCCATCAATGTTAATTTCTTAGTGTTGTAATTCATGTAATATGGAAGGTTATGTAAGATGTTAACATTAAGGAAAATGAGTGAAAGGTATGTGAGCACTGTACCGTCTTTGCAACTTTTCTGTAAATCTGCAATTATTCCAAAATAAAAGAGTTTATTAAGAAAAGAAATTGCATACAAAGAGACCAGATCTATCAAGTGTTTTTTTATAACCAAAAAAGGGGGAATGGGGTACGAGAGAAATTTGGAACTGATGGAAAGTTCAATCACTTTGATTGTGAAGATGGTATCATGGGTGTATGCATATATCCAAGCTTATCAAATTATATACATTAAATATGTGCACTTTTTTGTATATCAGTTATATCTCAATAAAGCTATTAAAATAATAAACTATACCATCATCTTTTAAAAAATGAAATTGCACTGTAGGAAAGAATGGGGAATCAATTATTCCAGTCAGAGGCTTGGACCCATCACATGCCAATCCTAAATGCCAATCCTTAACACACCAAAATCACAGATTTCATTTCCCACAGAAAGATGGCCAAAGATTCATTCTAATACTTGTGTTGTGGTCAGCAGTGAAAGGATCTCTCCTCAGACTCAGACCAGGAGAAGAGCTTTGGAGTACTCAGCAGGACAAGGAAGGTTGGAATTGTGTAGGTCATAAGTAAGCAAACTTTGACAGATTATTTGAAAGAGAACCAGTAACACAAGTACAGAGCTCCTGGTTAGTATCCAGTAAAACATTAGGACAGTGGGGAGGAGGGGGTGTTTGCCCTGGGGGAGGGAACACTTAAAGTTTCCTTAGTTGACACTTTCCTGCGTTTCTCCAACTACAGGATTCAGATTCTCTCTAAACAGTGGGCTGATTTCTTTATCACTTTACATTCTACCACTTAATTTGTGTCCTTGAGACTCTAACCACATCTTAGTTTAGATAAGCTGCCTTATATTTAGTACTGGCATAATACTATAATACTTTATGGTCAAAAGGCAGGGATTTAAAATGTCGACCACTGACAGTTCTTCCAGAGCTTCATCTCCTCAGCGTCCATAGTATTTTTTTAAGATTTTATTTATTTGACAGAGAGAGAGAGAGGGAGACAGAGAGGGAGAGAGGGAGGGAGGGAGGGAGGGAAGGAGGGAAACAGAGAGCACAGGCAGGGGGAGAGGCAAGCAGAGACAGAGGGAGAAGCAGGCTCCCCGCTGAGGAGAGAGCCTGACACAGGGCTAGATCCCAGGACCCCGGGATCATGACTTGAGCCTAAGGCAGACGCTTAACTGACTGAGCCACCCAGGCGCCCCCTCAGCGTCCATAGTATATAATTAAATTGTCACTTGCTTGAAGTTAAAGCCTTTCTGCATTCACTCTGGTCACTTTTTTCCGCCTTTGGAGAAAGCTGCTTCCTCTCTTGGATTCGCTTCTGTCTATGCTACGTTGGTCAAATTTCTTATTACTTGCAATTTAGCAATAACTAAATAATGGCACTTTCACTAATACATAATTGATACCTATTTGTGGAAGCTGGTAGGGAAGACTTTTTGATCACCGAAAATCAAATAGATCTTTTCTGTTAAGCTTCAATGTCATCCTCACAGTAAAGCAGTGAAAAACCTTCCCAGAGAAGATAAGTCATCCCACTAAACTCACACTTCCATGTGGTGTCATGCATAAGTGGGTGACTGATCATTGTTGCTTTTTCTTTCTCTGCATGCCACATCCCTATTAACCTTACCTTGGGACAAAAATGAAATATTCTAACTTACAGAATGATGACTTATTGAAAAGTGCATGAATGACTTTCTTTCCTTTTTCTTTTTCTTTTTTTTTTTAATGAAAAGGGATACATTTCTTAAGAATTGTATTGATTTATCCCCAGGAAATCCAAAGGCTCTGAAAGACATGAATGAGCTTCACATTACTGTCAGTATTTTTCTTAAAACATCTATTAATTATTCAAAATATGCTAAGGGGTATTTCAGAGGCATAGCAAAATGTTTAAATAGATATTTCCAAATATCTTATATGGCTGTTTAATATTTATGATGCTTCTACAATGTGTTCTCACCTTTATAAAGTGCAATGACCCTGGATCTCTTCTATGGAACATCACTTGCCTCACAATAAGTAGATGGATATAAAAACTGCTAACTACCCTAAGTTTTACACCATCCAATTTATCTTTCATCAGATTAACATCTTAAAGCAATGTGTAGAATAGAGAAAAAGCTAAACCCATCTAGTATTAACAAAAATAGGACCTCATATTTTTAATGCTCTTTAAATTATAAGCCATTTTTCCATAAATTAACTTGCTGGAGCCTTACAACAACTCTGAGACATAGTTAAAATAGGTATCTTATCTCCATTTCATAGATAGGGCAGCTAAAGCTGAGAAGTGCCTTAACGTCCCAAAAGTACATACATGAAAAAGGAGAATGGAAATAACAAAAAAACTAGTCTTTGATATTTGATCCAATGATCAATGTCAGGCTACAAACTTTGAATGGAATTACCTGTACAAATATGAAAATTGTAGCACTCTCTTTTCCCCTTTCCCAGAGGAAACCATAACAGAACTTAAGGTAGTTCTGTAATCATGTATCTTCCTATTTATATATTAGAAATTACTTACAAGTACACTCACTTCTTTCACATCACTGTTAAAAAAAATTACAAACCAAGGGAACTCACTGTAATAGTTGAAATTACTTTAAAGGAAGGACAACTATCTCCCCCAAATTAATGTGTTTACAAGAAACTGTACCCATCTCCCAGATATTCATCTTTTAAACCCACAGATGCCCAACAGGTGCTCTAAGTTTAATATTCCTGGAAATTCTGGTGTCATCTGTATATGTTAAAGGGGTGCCTTACCCTTATAAATACTCTAAAGGTGGGAATTAGAGACCAGAGAAGAGAGTGAGGTTCTCACACTGGCCCCATTTTCCAGGTAGGGTGACTGTCAGGATAATAGAAATAATAGAAATAGAGGATAATAAGAGGAAGATCAGGATCAGTACAGTGCAGTCTTTCAGTTACACTTCTATAACTACCTCACTAGTCAGCTTTCAACCTTCATGATTCATTTGAACCTAGCTGTCTCTCCAAGCTTGAGCAGGAAGTAGGCCTCACCCTGCCTCTTGTATGTTCAAGACAAATGCTTCCTAATGTTGAGATTAGCCCAAATAGCTCACTCTCTAGTTACAAAGGCCTAATCATGTTTCCTAATAAGTGAACACAAAATACCTTGCCATGAGCTCTAAGCACTTCTGAAATGACAGATCATTGTTGCTCATTTGTTATGTACAAAAAACTGCCCTTCACACAATAATCATTGCTGTTGGTTTTGAGTAATGTTAATTAACAACAGAAACAGTGTAAATCCCTCATTATGATATCAAAGTTTATAATTAACACTAAACTAGGATACAATTAACTTTTATCACCTAACCTTGGAAACTGTTGAATCTTGATTTTTTTCCATGATGTGGCTTTAATTTGTAGCTATGATGCAGGGGAGGTTTTTCCTTATTATCAGCAAATAGTTGCAGGTCATAGTGAAAGAAGAAAACGGTAACCTAAGTAGTTTGGGGTGATCACTGCAAATTCTGAGCTCTGACACATGAACCGGTGGGAGTTTATTTCATTATCAGTATTTAGAATTCCATTAAAGAAAGTAGTGGTGGAAGAATCCATTCTATGAATTTTTCATGTTAAACTCCCAATGCATTTTTTTTAATTTTGGAAATAAATGTCTGATCTAAGAAGGTATATATCCTTTCCTGAAGTTAAATTAAAGGACATAGTATTTCTCAGTAACAGGTACACTAAAGATAGATCTTAGCAGCGTCAATAATATTGATTGTCCTTGTAGAAAACCAGTCTGTCTCCACCTACTACAGAATATTACTCAGAGCTCTTCTCTGTCCATAAGTCTGAAAAATTCTGTCAATTTTATAGACTGATTTATTAAGCTATCTTAATCTAGATGTGATATTTATCTTTCTTTACTATTTTTTTTTTACCCTCTCAGTGTTACCTTTTACAATGCCATCAGTGTTTGCCATCTGAATACCACGTACAACTTCGTCATTGCTTTGTCGGTGCTGCAAGTGTTTTCCAAATATACTCATTCCTCAGCATCCCCTTGACAACAGATATTCCCCTCCACGTACCACCCAATTTGTCTTTTCATCTTCACAGAAAATCTTTTTGGAAAAAGTTTGGACTTTGTGTGTCTACTACTCCTCATTAATTCAATTGTCAAAGGAAGATGACTTCCTTGTTGCTAAATACAACAGTCACTGCTTTGTTATTTTTTATATATCTCTCAATATATAAAAGCATATATAATAAAGGACTCAGTATCGTTGACTCCTCCCTCCTTCTTGAACCATCTTTCTTCCCTGTCCATCATTACCTTACACTTCTTCCAGTTCTATGGGCCATTCCAACTCACTCTACCTTGCTGGCTTCTCTGTGAGGCCTCCAAGACTCAGTCAGTGACCCTCTAGTTTTCTGTATCTACCCATCACATCTTATGGCTTTCAATACCACTTATATACTTTTGACTCCCAAAATTACCCACGTGTGCCTGAGACCTGCCTGGTATACCAGACTCATATGGCATCTACCAATGTGCTATTATCAACTTGAATACTGGACTGGGGATGCAGTTCACAGAACATTCCAGAATTTCACCATCTACCATTACTGTTTCTCCCTAACACCACCCAATCTTAATAAATGTATGTCGCAGGAAAGGGAAGAGATTACGACACCAAACTCCTTAAGTAGGCAGAAGGAAATTAAATCTGCACAAGTAGAAGTGTTCATCTTTGCTGGGAGAACAATCAGTTCACAGTGACTGAAAAGAAAGCAGGGCATGTGAGCAGAGATGGAGGCAGTGGTGATAGGAATTTGTGGAAATGATCTTCTTTCACATTCACTGAAATGGGAAGCAAGGTCTTCAGCTGAGAGCCATCATGGAAGATAGGTTGAGCATGCCACCCAAATCACATCAAGCTCTAGGACAAACTAGTGAACTTCCTGTGTAGTGATGTATAGTGATGGGGCATCCTTTCTGCCAATGAGACATGGATCCACCACTATGACCCATCACATGGAATACTTTCTTTTTAATTTTATTTATTTGAGAGAGAAAGGGAGAGAGTGTGCCAGCAGGGGAAGGGGCAGAGGGGGGGAGGGAGAGGGACAAGCAGACTCCCCACTGAGTGTGGAGCCTGACAGTGGGGCTCAATATCACGACCCTGAGACCATGACCAGAGCCAAAACCAAGAGTCAGACACTTAACTGAGTCACCCAGGCACGCCTCACATGGAATACTTTTATAAACTTTACCAAACAACTAAAACAAAGTACTCATTTGAGACTAAAAACTTCCAATGGTTTGTCTTTGGAAGAGTGCTACTCCATCAATATATAATAAAAAGTTTGTTGCAAAAAAGAAAAAAGAAAAAGTTTGTTGCAACCAGGCTCAATGAATTTCAAACATACCCCTTTAGGAGATGAATGTCAGGAATCCAGTTGAGCAGCTCCTTGTGGAGACCATGGAGATGGCAGTTAAGACATGGAAGACAAAGGGAAATTGCAGGAAAGCACACTGGCAAACAATGAGGAGTGCAGCCTTGTTGTGTGGCATGAGGAATATATTCTCAGGGAGTGCAACATTAAGACAGGCAGTATTTTCATTGAGCAAAGAAAAGGCTGAGCTGTTTGGAGATAAAAACAGGAACTGGCAAGCAGGAGGGATATACAGATATCTCTCCTAATACAAATCAAAAGACAGAATTTCTTAATAGGGCCTAAAATAAGGATCACACTGTTAGTCTTTGATTGTGAACTAATGACTATGTTCATAAGCTTATCCCAGAAGCATCACAGACTCATAATAAAAAATAGTAAATCGTCCAAGGTTACTTCAAACATCCTGTCAATCTGGGCAGTCATTACTTTTAACAGCTACCTGTGATTATGTAAGAACATTTCCAGAGATGGGGATCGATAATATATCTGGAAAGGCAGTGTAGCTTAGTGGTAAAGAGCATGTTTTCTGGAGCTGGCCTGGATTCAATTCTGTTACTTGCTGGCCACGTGACCTTTGAGCAAGTTGCTTAAACTTTCTGAGCCTCTGGTTCCTCTTGTGAAAGGGATAACAAGAGCATCAAGTGTGAGGATTGCTGTGATAATTCTGAATTACTACAAGGCTTAGCTCAGTGTAGTATCTCTGTAAACTAATAACAATCATCAGAAAGATCTTCATTACACCAGTTTTCAAAGTATATATCTTGTTTCTTTAACTGATCGTTTCTAGTTATGAAATCTGAAGCAACCTAAACTATTGCAATAATTCTTTCCTCCTATAACCTCCTACCACTTTTCTGGGCTATGTTTTTGGTTGAATTTACATAGCTATAACATGAATTGTAATTATGTGTATTTCTTGAAAAGAGCACCCCCTTCTTATTCATAACTGCTCCCTTCATGGTCCCGTACTTTTTTTTTTTAACAATTTTATTTATTTATTTGTCAGAGATAGAGTGAGAACAAGTGAGCACAAGCAGGGGGAGAAGCAGGCAGAAGGAGAAGCAGGCTCCCTGCTGAGCAAGGAGCCTGACGCGGGGATCATGACCTGAGCCGAAGGCAGATGCTTAACCGACTGAGCCACCCAGACATCCCAGTGGCCCCATACTTGATATTTGCTCAAGGACTGTATACTGAATGACTGGCAACCCTTCCAATTTTAAAGATAATTTTTATGTGCCTTCTATGTGTTCTGCTCTCCAAGCTAAACATTTCCAAAATTTTCACTAATTCCTCACATGTCATCATTTCAGCCTCCCACTCAGCTTGCTTTGAACATATTCCAGTCTTTCAAAGATCGTCGTAAAATGTGGCACCCAGAACTGAACCCAACACACCACATATGGCCTGACAAATACTGAGTATTCTGGAATTATCAGTTCCTTAATGTGGACATTATTCTTCCACAAATGCAACAAAGAACAAAATACGTTCTGAAGAATAGCTGATTTATTAGTATTCCACCATGAATGTGCTCTCTCAACAGATGTAGTTCATATGGAAAAGCATTCATCATCAGCACTCAAAATGTACCACATAGCTTTTTCTTTTCTTTTATAAAGGTGTGAGGTGACTTGATATCTAAATATCTACGTGCTTCTAATTCACCTTGCTAAGGTCACCTAGAGAGTCATATGGTCATGAATCACTATTAAAGTATCTAAAACCGAGCTGTGCCCTTCTTGAGGGTATGTTTTCTGCCACTAAACATACATATATAATAGATTATATAATCTATTGAAAAATTGGGCAATACCTAGTATTAGCTCATGAGGTATATAGGCCAAGATCTTATCAAACAAGTTAAGGTCTCTTCATTTATTTTTTCAGCTTTACTAAAGTATAAGAGACAAATAAAACTATATATATTTAAGGTATACAACATGATGATTTGATATACATATCGTGAAATGATCACCACATGATCGTATGACTCTCTACGTGACCTTAGCAAGGTGAATTAGAAGCATGTAGCTATAGTTCTTAATGTATTAAGATCTTTTAAAAGTTAGTAAATATAGAAATCCTACCATGTGAAATTCTTTTGTGAGAAATCAGAGCTTGGACCAGCAACAATGAGATCAAAAGTGTCCTTAGGACAGTAGTAAGCACAGGCTGAGATAATGCTCTCATTAGAATGCAGAAAGTTTTCTATTATTTTAATTTGATCCCTACTGGAAGATATCCATTTTATCAGTTACAATACACACACACACACACACACACACACACAAACTCAAAAATCCCTCTGGGACTGTCATCTATAGTGACAAAACAGAATAGAAATCACATTATTTTTCAAACAGACTTATGAGGATATTATTGAAGTGAAATCTTGTGTTAAAATTTCCCCTGGACTGAGAAACATGAAATGCTATAATCAGAAAATGACATAAGTGAAAAACATTACGTTTATGGGCGTTAAGCCAGGGTTTTGAAAGTAGACATCATAGGAAAAAAAAACATAAAAGAGAAAATTAAAGTATCAATGCCTTTGGCATCCATTTAGGGCACTATTCATAGAATAGTGTGATTTTATAATGATTTAGGTCATTCTTCTATATAATACCATTAGGTAAAATGACAGTATTTTTTCCCCATGTCACTGATGAAGAGATTTGAGCAGAATTCCAACAGCCTCACTTCAACTAGCAGAAAACACAAGGCTGCTTCTGGTAGCACAGTGTGGTGAATGCACCGATGCCCCTTCAACTCGAGGAACATGAAAATCCTGGACAAAAGCATTAATTCACAGCTTAGCTATACAGAGAGAAAAAGATATCTCTAGTTTCCAGAAGCAGAAAGGAAGTCAAAGCCAGAGTGTTAACTCTACAGGTTGATATCACAGTGCTTTAGGATGTTATCAAGCCTGAAAATAGGCCCTGAAAGCATGAGGCTAAGGTTGTAATGCCCACAGAAGGTGTGGTCTTGTTTCCATATGAAGTCTGATGGGAAGAAATGGAACTGAAATCTCTACATAAATCCCTGCATTAAAGGGAACTGGAAAAACTACACTTTCCGGAATAGAGAGGCATCAAGAAAAATGGTCATCTGCCCAGTCTTCTGGCTGGGAAATAATTAAGAGTTCTCTGAGAAATCAAAAATCCTACGCTCTGCCACATGTGTGGAGATTGAAATTCTTACCTCCTGTGAGACAGAGAGATGCCATGGTTTGACATTAATGTCTAATATGAAATCCCTGAGGTCCCTGTCGGAAGACAAGGAGTATATTCACAAACTCAGAAACCCTTTCAAGGAAAACAACTGTTCTTAAAAAAAAAGAGAAAGAAAAAAAGTAATTTCCCCAATATATTTTCTAAAGCTAGGGTAATTTTGATATTTTAACCACTAAAAGATAATAAGGGAAAACAAAATAATTATACCAATCTCATTTAGGAATATAATGTTAAATCCTAAATGGCATATTAGGAAACTGTATGTATCATTCTATTAAATCAAAGATTCCATTTTCATTAGTATGCTGAATAATCCTACCATGGAAAGCCAAAACAATGAGTGATATTTGTTTCTCAATCATCACTGAGCTAAGAAAAAAGTAATAAATCCTCAAATGCCAAAAACAAATTGAAAGAACTACCACAGAGAGGTGAGCAACCTCATAAGGCAGTTTTTAAACGGAGGCCCTGCGCTGAACTTTTGCTTGCTGGAGAAGGAAAAATAGCCCCCTTGGAATTTCTAAGCACACACTGATCCTAAACAGGTGAGTTTACAGCTGACTTTCACACTACTCACAAGGAAACATAAAACCTCCCCGGAGGAATGACCTTTTACCCCAAGCCTAAGGAACACCCACACAAATACAATGTTGCAAAGATTATGTGAATATAATAAAAATTCATAAGATGTTACACACGGAAATGAGGCACCATGATCGAGGCAGAAAAAAGGTAGAATCAGATACACAAAAATTTCATATGTAGGAATCTTCAGATACATAATGTAAAATAACTATGTTTATTTAATTTTTTTAAAGATTGTATTTATTTATTTGACAGAGAGAGAGAGTGAGAGAGCACAAGCAGGGGGGAGTGGCAGAGGGAGAAGGAGAAGCAGGCTCCCCACTGAGCAGGGGGCCCGATGTGGGGCTCGATCCCAAGACCCCGGGATCATGACCTGAGCTAAAAGCAGCCACCCAACCGACTGAGCTACTCAGGCACCCCTAAAATAACTATGTTTAAAATATCTGAAGAGGGGTGCCTGGGTGGCTCAGTCCTTAAGCGACTGCCTTCGGCTCAGGTCATGATCCCAGGGTCCTGGGATGGAGCCCCACATCGGGCTCCCTGCTCCGCGGGAAGCCTGCTTCTCCCTCTCCCACTCCCCCTGCTTGTGTTCCTGCTCTCGCTGTCTCTCTCTGTGTCAAACAAATAAATAAAATCTTAAAAATATATATCTAAAGAAACAAAAGAAAAAAATAAAAAAAATACCAGCAAGAACCTATAAAACTAAACAAATTATACAAAAATTAACAAGACAGGAAACAACAAGTGCTTGCGAGGATGTGGAGAAAGGGGAACCCTCCTACACTGTTGGTGAGAATGCAAACTGGTGCAACCACTCTGGAAAACAGTATGGAGGTTCCTCAACACGTTAAAAATAGAGCTACCCTATGACCCAGCAACTGAACTACTAGGTATTTACCCCAAAGATACAGATGTAGTGAAAAGAAGGGCCACATGCACCCCAACGTTCATAGCAGCAATCTCCACAATAGCCAAACTGTGGAAAGAGCTGAGATGCCCTTCAACAGACGAATGGATAAAGAAGATGTGGTCCATATATACAATGGACTATTACTCAGCCATCAGAGAGGATGAATACCCAACTTTCACATCAACATGGATGGGACTGGAGGAGATTATGCTAAGTGAACTAAGTCAAGCAGAGAAAGTCAATTATCATATGGTTTCACTTACTTGTGGAACATAAGGAACAGCACAGAGGACCACAGGGGAAGGAAGGGAAAACTGGGAAGAAACCAGAGAGAGACACAAACCATGAGAGACTCTGGACTCCAGGAAACGAACTGAGGGTTACAGAAGGGAGGGGGATGGGAGGACGGGGTAACCAGGTGATGGGTACTAAGGAGGGCACGTGTGGTGATGAGCACTGGGTGTTATATGCAACTACTGAATCATTGAACACTACATCAAAAAACTAATGATGTACTATATGCTGGCTAACTGAACATAATAAAAAAAAATCAAATGGAATATCTAGAAATTTAAAATACTATAAAATTTGAACTTTAAGTACTCAGGATCAGCTAAACAATATATTCAATAGAGATGAGGAAAAACTAACAATTGATAGATATGAAGAAATTATCCAGAATGTATAATAGAGAAAAAAAGGTAATGGATATATTGCAAAGAAAAATGGAAGAGTAAGAAGGCCTAGTATCTCTGAGTAATGTTCTTCCATTTTCTCTATGCTCTCCATCTGGAAATCTAATTCTAGATAAATTAACAGAGAATTTTCCAGAATTGTTGAAATACACCAAACCTCAAAGTCATTCAGTTATACATGAAACATTCTTTAATGGCCATATATTTTATCACAAAGCAAATAAAAATTTTAATAAATTGCACTCATATACAATATGTTCTCTGACATAAGTAAAAATCAGCAATAAATGCTAAATAGGAAAGCCTTGTATATTTGTAAACTGTAAAACGTATTTCAAACAACTCATGAGTGAATGAATTAACCATGCTGGAAAGACAGTTAGATGATAGGTACATAGGAAAAATACTTAAAATTATCTAAGTATCTGTACTGGGGAACTAGAAAGGCTGAAATTTATGATCCAAACATACAAGTGAAAAGGTTTGCAGACGAACAACAGAATCTAAAGAAGATAAAATGAAGACAATACAGTACAAGCACAAGTTAATAAATTAGAAACAAATAATAAAACAATAAAACAGAGAAAATCAACAGTATTATTTGAAAAGATTAATAGAAGTGACAAAAAGATAGGAAAACCAAAATCAAGCAAATTAAAAAGGGGGACATTAAAAATGTTACAGAAAATAAGAAGTTGAGAAGATTAAACAACTACACATCAATAAACATAAAACAGCTCACATAAACACACGTATACAAATATTATTAAACAATATTGACACAAAAAGATATGGGAAATATAGTGTTTCAAAATAACTTAACAAAGAAACTGTATCAGAGCTTTAAAATTTTCCCACAGATAAGATTCCATGCTCAGCAAGTTTTACCGGTAAGATCTAAGAAAAACTTTACCAACTTATTCAAAAATATTCCAAGGACTAGAAACATGTGAAATAGTCTACTTGGTTATAATAATCAAAATCATTAAAAACTTGACACCATAAAGCAAACCAACAAAGTGTTTTTAAAAATGTCCAGTCTCACTATCAGTCTAGATAAAGAGTGTGCAGTCTTTTTCTGTAAAGGGCCAGATGGAAAGTAATTTAAGTTCTGTGGGCCAGATAGTGTCCACTGTTAACTACTCAACTGTACCCTAGTAGCACAAAAGCAGTCAAAAACAGTATGTAAATGAGAGAGCAGAGCTGTGATTCAATAAAACTTTATTTACAAATCACGCTGTGCTCACGCCCTGCCATCCACATGCCCTGAACCTGTGCTTCTCTCCTGGGCATAGCCAATGATGAACTGATACATTACAAGAGCTCAGCCCACTCGGCTCAAAGCAGAAAGCCTCCGGAGTGGTACTCCCGGCACTGACTTTTACCTGAGACCCCATCCTTACTTGCTTGGCTCTGTCCCTTTCCCTCCCATAGAGCGCTCTCTCAATAAATCATTTGCAACCAAACATCAGTCTGCTTTTAGTCTCCTGAACTAAGACACAAATGCATCAAGCAATGTGAAAAAGCATAAAATAGAGTTAAATTAGGTTTGTTCAGGGATATAATTCACCCCAGGGACAGAATTAAAGAGAAAATCATATGAATTTCAGTAGCATTTAAATACATTTGATTTTTTAAAATCAACTAGCAAATTTGGCACATAAAGGAACTTCTTTAAAAGCAAACATCAAACTCAGAGCGAAATGAAGGAAATATTCCTTTTAACATAATGAGTAGCATAAGAATGCCTGCTATCACCACTTCCCGTCAGCACTGTAATGGAGGGCTTAGCTAGTACTGCAAAGGAAAAACAAATTAAACACAGAATGATTGGAAAGGAACACACAAAATTATCATTATTCACTTAAGATAATTGTCTATATACAAACTCAAAAGTCATTATAGTTAAATCTACATAATTAATATGAGAACTTAGCAAATTCGCTGGGAAATAATATATAAAAATAAACTATATCCCAATCTATACACACATAAATCTTATAGTTATTTTTTTAACTTTACAGTAGCAACAAAAATAAAGCTAAGAATAAATCTAACAGAAGTTGTACAAGGTCTTTTTAGAGGTAACTGTAAAGCTTATTATTAAAGAAAACCTAAATGAATAGAAGACTGATTTGGAAGACACACAGTATCATAAATATGTAAAATATCCTCACATTATCTTATAGTCCCAATTTAATTTCAATCAAAATTTCACCTGGTATGAAAGAACAGTGCAATATTTATTCATGTCATTAAGGTTATTCCATCATTACCAGATAAAACATAAGGGGA
This sequence comes from Eumetopias jubatus, assembly GCF_037043125.1. NCBI lineage: Eukaryota > Metazoa > Chordata > Mammalia > Carnivora > Otariidae > Eumetopias > Eumetopias jubatus. The sequence goes on from NW_028274817.1 coordinate 97,071,392, forward strand.
ATATATTTAAGAGTATGGATTTGGCAATTAGTTGGCCAGGGTTAAAAGCCCAGCTCCACCACTGACTGCCGAGGAGACTTCAGTAAAGTTATTTAACCTGTCTGGACCTCGATTTTTTCATTTATGAAATGAATATAAAAATATTTATCTCATAGGTGTGTTGTGGGGATCGAGTTAATAGGTGTACACCACTGTGAGAGTTAATTTTATGTCACCTTGACCGAGCCAAGAGATGACCAGATAGCTGGTTCAACATTACTTCTGGGTGTGTCTGTGAGGCTGCTTCTGGAAGAGATTAGCATTTGATTTGGCGGACTTAGTAAAACAGATGGCCCTCCCCAAAGTGGGTGGCATCTATCCATTCTGTGGAAAGTCTGAATACAAGAAAAAGGTGAAGGTTGAATTTGCTCTCCGCCTGACTGAGCTGGTTTCTCAGCCTTCTGACCCAGACTAGAATCTACACCATCTGGCTCTCAGGCCTTGAAACTACACCACTAGCTTTCCTGTGTCCCCAACTTAACAGGCAGATTTTGGGGTTTCTCAGTCTCCATAATTGTGTGACCCAATACCTGTATCCTATTGGTTCTGCTTTTCTGGAGAACCCTGATTGATACAAATAGAGGAGTGCTGTATAGCTCCCATGTTAGCCCCAAGATCTACTCTGGATCCTTCTATACTCTGCTCTGTGCCCCAAGAGGCTATCCTTTATGGACTGAATCCATAGCTTCCCTAGCCCTCAGGCTTTTAGTTGGATTCAGCCAATGAGAGACAGTGGCAAGAAAATGGAGGGAAAAAGCAATGTGAGGGCAGAGTACTGTTTTCCCTGGTGCAACCCCCAGCCTCCCTCCCACCGACTCCTGTGGATTGCCTACTCTCCTCTCTGGGAATCCACAGCTCCTCTCAAACAACTATAGCCAGATCCTTCAGGCCTGTGGCAGTATGAGCCCCCCACTGTTTCTAGCCCAGAGGTATGGCACGATCACATGTTTTGCCTAAAGCATATTCACAACTTTGCAAGTAATCAGTCGCCATTCTAAAGGATTAGAAAATGTACACAACCAATTAGACCTATTATTTCTTTATTTTTTTTAAGATTTTAAGTAATCTCTATACCCAACAGGGGGCCCGAACCCACAACCCTGAGATCAAGAGTCACATGTTCTACCAACTGAGCCAGCCAGGCGCCCCTAGACCTACTATTTTAAAGTAACACCGACAATATTTAAAAGACACCCAGGAATAAATCTAATAAAAGATGTCAGATATAATGGACAAATTAATAAAAGTTTATTGATATAGACAGACACAGTAAATCCTAACATTTTTAGATGGGTAGATTATGTGTGTGGATAGAAAGACCATATATTGTAAAAATGTCAACATTTTCTTAATCTATGAGTTCAGTGCATTTAAAACAAATAATATTTTTGCAGGAATTAAGAAACTGATCCAAAAATGCATATGGAAATTTAAAAGGGCCATAATGGCAAGATAATTCTGAAGAACTCTAAGAGGGATACTTTGTATAAGACATATGGCTTGTTAAAAGCATATAGTAATTTTTAAAATGTCATGTTGGCAAAATTTTAGGGATAATCAATAAGACAATGGCAAAAAATAGTCTATAAATATGTTAACATGCATATACACATAAGCATACACACCAAGAATTTGGTATAAGAGAGATTACATTATGAAGGCATGGCAGGGAGAATGTGCTATTGGATTTTATAAAGGACACCGATACATCTGGCCATTCATATGGAAAACCACTTTTTTTTTTTTTTACTGCTTATACTACACAAATCTAATATAAATCAAAACCTGATGAGAAGAATTAAAACAAAAATATTAAAAGAAAATATAGGAAATATGTTAATGACATTGAGGTAGTAAGGGAAAAGACAAAAAAACAAAAAAAAGGAATTGAGAATGAATAAAATTATGAATTTATCTTTGGCCAAATTAAAATCTTCTTTCAAAAGATGCCATAAATAAAGTTAAAATATAAGTGACACTGTGGGAAAAGATGGTTGGAATGATTCTAATTCTTATGAGTTCAGTATTAGTATATAAAATATACAGATATAAATATACATGTATATAGCTAAAAGTATTTACTATACATACATGTATGTGTGTGTGTGTGTGTGTGTCTGTTTAAAAGAAGAAAAATGCTGAATGGCTAACGGCATAAAAAAGTTAATCTACTTCCTCACCAACCAGAAAAAAATAATAATTATAAGAAAATTTTGATGTCATTGTATATCAATCTGATCCACATCTAAAGTGTCTGATATTATTTTTTTTTAAAGATTTTATTTATTTATTTGACAGAGAGAGACAGTGAGAGCAGGAACACAAGCAGGGGGAGTGGGAGAGGGAGAAGCAGGCTTCCCGCTGAGCAGGGAGCCCGATGTGGGACTCGATCCCAGGACCCTGGGATCATGACCTGAGCCGAAGGCAGACGCTTAACCGACTGAGCCACCCAGGCGCCCAAGTGTCTGATATTATTAAGTGTTGACAGGAAAATGCAGTAACAGACACTTTCATACACTCTTTTGGGGAATGTAAAATGGTTGTTTTATAAAATCTATAGCCCAAACTTAGGGAAGATCTCCTCCTCCCTTCTGTCATAAATTCAATCTCAGGTTCTTGTAAGGCAGTGAATACAAGTTTCATAATTCCAAGATACTGATATCAATCGGGAAGGTTTACAAATTATTTCTAGTTTGCTACTCAAGATAACATTAGGTAGTATTATGATCTTGCACTTTCAGCTTTCTCTTGACGTGGTCCCTTTCCTTTAGTCATTTTATACTTAATAGTAGAGTTGTTTGGACTTCACTTTTAAAATCAAATCACCTGATGTTTATAACCAGGTGATATTTATTTATGATCACCTCATATTTATCATGTGGCAAAAACAAAATACCATTAAATGTTGTAGACACTTATAATTTAAAATAACAATGCACAAGTCAGAAGAGAATATAATTAGGTCCTAAAACAAAGTAAGTGCTTAAGCCTGCTTTCTATCTACAAAATTATTCTGCCTCTCAATGCTGATATGATGGTAGTAATTTCATAAGCCTGGTTGAAAAACTAATCTGAATTTCAAAGAAATTTCCATGACTTTTCTTTTAGCTCTGGAATGCAGTACATAAATTGGAAATATTCACTTGTCAAAAATACCATTTCCCATTTTCAGTTCTGTTCTAATTTCCATCCTAAAAGTCATTCTCTGTATGTGATACCATAGCAGGACTTCTAGTGGTACAGCCTGACATTAAGAGAAGTAAAAGATATCAAACTTGACAAAGGAGGAAGCTCTCCCTGGCACAGAAGGCATTTCTAAAAACTGCAGGACTCCTCCACAAATAGTATCATTTAAATAATCCTTTTAATAAATGTCAATATCTAGCACTCTAGAGAAGAGTTTCACCTACTTTTATTTCCCTAGTCCCAGCCACAAATTACAAAAAAGCAATAAAATCAGCGAAATCTACTGTATTCCTCTTACCTGGCTTGAACAAATTCTCAAGACAGTAAGACGTATGTAGATGTATTTCAAGATGTCACATTGTTTCAAAAAGCTCTTAAAAAAGTTCAAACAAAACCGATGAAAATGGAGTAAATATGTAAAATCACCCTTTCTTCAGAGTAACAACACAGCCTTTTGGTCAAATGGTTACCAAAGCAATCTTGGGGTGAATATCATTAAAACAACCTATGCATCACCAAGCACACTATCAGTGATTTTTTTTTTGAGGTTTTTTTGTTTTTGTTTTTGTTTTTTTAAGTAGGCCCCACGCCCAACATGGGGCTTGAATTCACAACCCTGAGATCGGCGCATGCTCTATCAACTGAACCAGCCAAGCAACCACTGTTAGTGATTTTTAAGGTAGATTTCCAGAATTGGAATTGCTGAATCAATGCACACCCATTTAAAACTTTAGGAAATTTTGCCAAGATCCCACAGAGGGTTTGTACCAAGATACACTCAAGTCAACAGTGTATGAGACTCAGTATATGCTCGCCCCTTTGCCCCTACTGTCAATTTTTAAAAACTCTTTACTGTGTGGCAGACAAACACGAATATGCATTCCCGGTCTTATCTGTGATGTTGAAGATCTATCCAGAGATGTACTGGTCCTTTGAAAACTTCTGCTGATCTCTTCCTGATCATATGCCTCAACCAACTGCCTGTTGTTTTAAGTTACAGAACTGAATTGAATCTTACTGCTTTCCCTAGTGTAATTCAATAATGTCTCAATGTTATGGATGTTTAGCCTTTCCTGAATACGTGGCAAATATTTTCGTTCACTCTACATGTAATTTTTAACTCTGTGTTTGCTTTGATCAGACAAAAAATAGTTCCTTTTTATACTATCAAATTTAAATCTTTGTTTTCCTTATATCTTTGAGATTTGCAATGTCACTTAAGAAATCGAATTCAGAGGCACCTGGGTGGCTCAGTAGGTTAAGCATCCGACTCTTGGTTTCCGCTCAGGTCCTGATCTCGTGGCCCGTGGGATCAGACAGGACCCTGGACTGGGCTCTGCGCTCAGTCTGCTCGGGTATGCTCTCCCTCTGCCTCTTCCCCTGCTCACACGTGCTCTCTCTCTCTCTCTCTCTCTCTCTCTCTCTCACTCTCAGATAAATAAATAAATCTTTAAAAAGAAAAAGAAATTGAATTCAAGAATAAAAATATTTTCCCATATTTTCATCTAACCATAATAAAAATTATGTAGGCCTAGAATCCACCTAAAATGTATTCTCATATATGGGGTGAGGTAGATAATTAACAATGTCTTTCCAAGAGTGTGGCCAAATTGTTATGACACCACTGACTATCCCCTTTGTCCAATGATAAAAAATGGCATCTTAAGCACTTATTAAAATTTATATAGACACATATACATAAAATATATGTGTATGTATATATGTATATGTGTCTTTCCAAGTGTATGGCCCAATTATTACATCATATAATATAGTGACATATATGTATACATATATTATGTATATATAAATATATATGTATGTATATATATGTGTATATGTATATATATATGAATTAGTGTCTGAATTTTCTACTCTGTTTCACAGCCTTATTTATCATACATTTAGCACTATCAAACTTTTAATAATGTTTCTTTATAAAATCTTTGCACATAGTAATCTTCATTTGTTTTTTCGTTATATATAATTAGCTTTATGTAATCTTTCAAGATAATGTGAGAATCCTATTAAGTTGTATATAATACTCTTTTATTAAAATTGCATTTAATTTTACACTGATTCGATTGTTTCATTTTAATAAGAATCATGATGTTTGCAGCACATCTAAGCCACGGCGCTTGAATTTTGCTATGGTTTTGACAGTGGGGTAAGCCTACTTTCTCCTAAATAAGGCTATGTTTTCCCTTTTTAAGTTTCTCCTTTACACCCACCAATAGGGCTTTATCCATATATCTATAAAAGTCTTCCACAATTTTGGTCAATTTATTCTTATGTACATATTTATTACTTAATTCCAAATTGCATTTTTTAAATGATTATTGGTGCTAGTATATAGGAAAAGATGCTCTGTATATTTGTCTTGTACATAGGCATCTAATAAATTTTTATAAATTTCTGATCATTTTTTCATTTAATTCTTTTGGATATCATACATAGAAAATCATACAATCTGCAAAGGATGATAGTTTCCTCATGTATGATCCTCCTTTATTTTCCTTATTTTATTTCCAGGAATTATGTATCTAATATTTGATAGTAGAAATCAACCTTATTTTGCTCCTGATTTTTAAGAGGAAGCATTCTCTAATGTTAAAAAAAATTGATTGTGGTATGTGATCAGATTTGGTAGATATGATTGATCAAATTAAGAAAGTTTCCTTTGTTCCTAATTTGTCCTTTTTTTAAAAAAATAGAGGTAAAGGATATTTTTATTAGATTTTTTTTTAAAGATTTTATTTATTTGACAGAGAGAGACACAGCGAGAGCAGGAACACAAACAGGGGGAGTGGGAGAGGGAGAAGCAGGCTTCCCTCGGAGCAGGGAGCCTGATGCGGGGCTTGATCCCAGGACCCTGGGGTCATGACCTGAGCCGAAGGCAGACGCTTAAGGACTGAGCCACCCAGGCGCCCATTAGATGCTTTTTCAACATTTGTTTTTCTCTTTTAGTTTCAAAATGTAGCAGTGCACGTTAATGGACTTCTCAATATTCAGTCTTGTATTCCAATAATAAAAATTTTTTTATCTTTACTACAAAAAGGATTCAGTGTGTCAGTATTTTATTTAGAAGTTTTGCCCTTACTGATACTGTCTGAAAGGTGTATCTGTCTGAATGTGTGCGTTTGTGTTTATGTGTGTCCTGCATGTGATCTGTCCTTATCGATTTGTTGTTTCAGTCATAGGTAAGCCTCAGAGAGTGTGTGTGAAAAATGTCAGTCTCTTTTTCTATGCTCTGGAAAAAAAAATTTATATATCACCCTCATTAAAGGATTAGTAGGACTGACCTTTAAACACTGACTGGGTTTGGTGTCTATTTAGGGAAGAAATTTTATCAACTTTTCCATTTATCACCTGGTTGCTTATATATCCAAGTTTTCTATCACTTCAGCCTAATTTGACTGATATTTTCTGAGGAAAAAAAATTTCTCTAAATTTTCAAGTGCCTTGATGATGTAATAGAAGGAACTATTTTTTTTAATGTTATAGTATATTCCACACACCTGGCTATGAGTCATTTCTCATTCTGTGTACATTCTCTCTCTCACTCTTTCTCTGTTCATCCAAATCTAAAAATAAACCTAATAAAACTTAACTATTCTACTGCTCTTTCCAAAGAAAAAACTTTTGGTTTCCCTATCAATTTTTTCCCAATAATTCACTTATTTATCTTCTTACTATTTTGTTTTTTTAAATTTGATCCTGCTAATATATCTTATATATTTGAAATATAATTTACTATGTGTTTGTATATGTGCTGCTGAAGCAAGTGCCTTTAGTATGTGTTTGAAGCTATACTTTTTTAACACAAAAATGTTTGATGCTATAAATTTTTTCCCTGAATTCCTCTTTAGCTTTACTTGAATGTTTTGATATGAAGTATTCTCATTGTTCATTTTTATATTTATAATTTCCATTATGAATAATTTTAATTTACTATTATTATGTATTAACTTTCATTAAAGGAGAGTTTGGAGTTTAGAGCTATCCTGTTGTATTTTTCATTTTTATTGCATTACATTAAGGAATGTAACTTTTAGAGGTTTTTCCTTTACTTTTTTCCTTTTTTCTAATTTTTTTGAGATTGTTTTGAGTTATTACTCAGAGTTGATTTTTCCAAACATGTTTGAAAAACTTTTATTCGCAGTACTCATCTTTCTTACTCATATTATTTAAATCCTCGATATCAGTATTTTTGGTCTACTTAATCTATCACATTTTAATGAGATAAAATGGTAGATTGGTTAATTTCTCCTTAAAATTATTATTCATTTTGCCTTAAGTATTTTATTTATTTATTTATTTATTTAAGTAGGCTCTATGCCCAGCGTGGGGCTTGAACTCACAACCCGTAGATCAAGAGTCATATGCTCTATCGACTGAGTCACAAAAGATTCAAGGCCACTGTGTTTTCCTTGGGCTGAAATTTTTTTCAGTATGAAATTGATGCCTACTTAATGCATTCACCATGAGTTCTAACTTGTCTGAGATCAATACTGCACTATCCATTTTCCTTTTGTAAGCAATACTAAATATCTTGTGATTCTTTTATATTTATCAACTTTAATTTATTCCCTTTTAAGCTCTTTATGTTGAAATTATTGTATCCCATTTTCTTCTAGTAACTATTGTTCCATTGTATTGATTTGTCTTATTTTTAAATTAACATATTTTCATTTTATATTATGCAAAAATTTAAACACACATGAAATTATACAACAGATTACCATTTAACAACCAATTAGATTTAACTGCCATTTATAGAATAAATCACCCCACATCAGCAGAATACGCATTCTTTTCATGGTCAAATGGAATAAACACCAAGATAGATCATGTCTTAAGTCGTAAGACAAACCTTAACAATTTCATAAGGATTGCAATCATCCAAAGTATGTCCTCTGACCATAATGGAATTAACTAAATTTTTTTAGGATTTTAGTAAGTGATCAGAGAGGAAGCCACAAGGAAAACCAGAAAATATTTTAATGGAATGAAAAATGACTTTTATTCTTAATGACCAGAAATTGGAAATAACCTAAACGTCTGTCCATTAATGGTGAATAAACTGTGAAATATCTATAACATGGAATACTACTCAGCCATAAAAAGAATGAACTTCAGATGTACACGACTTCCGATCTACACAAGAATGTGCTAAATCTCAAGTGAAAGATGGCGGAGTGAATAAAGCTACATACTGTGTAACGCCATTTATATGTCAGTCTGGAAAAGGTACATGTATAGAAACGTAAAAAAAATTCAGTTTTCCAGGGGCTAGTGAGGAGGTGATTTTAAAAAGGCAGCACAAGGGATATCGTGGGGTTAATGTAACTCTTGTATGTTATTTCTGGTGATTGTCATGCAACTGTCTTCATTTGTCAAATTCTTAGAAAAGCACAAGAAGTATGACTGCTGTCTGTAAGTTTTAAAAATGAATAAAACATAAGAATATATATGGGTGGCAAAAATATCCCACAGTTACTTGGGCAAAAGCATCTGAAATTCCTTTCACTAGTTTTTCACTCTCTCTTATTCAGGAAATTGAAGCCAACAACTCCAGAACAAAACCAAACCAAAAACAAGGGCAGAGAAAGAATTATACCTTCGTGATAGTTTCAAAGAAAAAAAAAAAGAAGAAGAAACATGGCAGAATAAATCACTGCAATTCTCTTAAGGTCCTCTTTCTGCCCTATTTTACTGTGGGGAATCTCCTACTCCAGCATCATTTCAGCAACACCCAGTGAGGAGTGACCCACTTGTTCATTATGGAGCTACAGCCCCCTCTGTTTCCAATCTGTTACTTTGAGTTTCCCCCCCGTTCTGAGTATTACCCACTCTGCTGTTCTGCCTGGCCATGAGAATTACTTTTATCTTTATAATTACTCTGATTCTGGCTGACACACCTCCTCTTTCTTTGGATGAATCACTGCAGCTTGAGGTGGCCCAGCTCTCGCTCTGGGAATCAGCTGTTCCCCATCTAATAGGCATGATTAAGTTTCTTTGATCCCTATACCGTCCTTTGGTAACCCCAGCAGCTGGAGCATGAAGTCTTGGATTACAAACTAACGTCTTCAGCCCCAGTGCCTCCTCAATGGCGCAGTGGACAGAGACTGAAAGTACCAACTCAAGTGTCAAAGAAATCAAGTAACAAGAGAGGTGGGGCACTTTGTTTTAAATAGAGGGAAGCTGCTATCTTCAGGGACCAAATGCCTATCAGTGTTGCTTTTAAAATGGTTTCAATAACTTTAAAATGAAACTGTGCTAAATTTTCTAGGTGTTACTAATAGAGAAGGAAGAATATAGGTTAGAATCAAACAAACGGAAGCTTGTGCAAGATCCCTTCGATAGAAGCCTTCCTCCTCCTGGCCCCCTGTCCACCCCCACTGCTTAAATGACAAGGGTGCAGTGGGTCAGCTGTGATCTGTAACTGCCCGGTAAGCGCTCAGGGATGCTGCAGGAGAAGAGATGGTCCTGTACCTGTCACATGTCTGCCCTCTTCCCTTCTCCCTCATATTCTTGCTGAATGTTAACTCCAGGAGTTAACAGCTCGGTAGGACATAGGGTAGGAGGCTGTGAGTCATAGTTTAGTCATACTTCAAAAGAGTAAGAAATAAATCACACTACAGTTCCCTTCTCGTGTTATTCTGTGGCCTTTGATGAACCCGTTAACCAGTTCCTTTGTAGTTAGATTATATCAATTCACAGATGTAAATACTAGATTTTCAAATTCAGTTCAGTGCAATGCTAAGCTTCTTTTCTGTTTACATGGAAAATTTATAACTTTCTGGCAGATAACATGAAATACAGAGTTAGCTGAGGATATGTAAGAAAATCGTTGAGTGGCAGCACGGAGACCATAAATATTTTGCTTATTATTCACATTTTATGTGTTCTCTTCCACATTTTTTCCATAGGAAATATCAAGGAAGAAAGCTTTCCGTAGTGGAAAAGCATGACGCTGTTGCCATATGTGGAACACTTAAAACTTATGTCTCGTCTGCAAAAATATGGCTGAAACATGAAGAATGAGGGGGGAGAGGGGTTGCACGGGTTCATGCCATGAAGGAGTGACGAGTGTCTTAAGCTAAGGCTCCTTCACCATTTGCTCATATTAAAGATAACATACAGGTAGACGGGCTTCGGTTTAGGAAAATCCTACATTAAAGCTATTGGAGAGGCTTTAGAAATAGATAAAATTCATGCGGTGAAATATCCTCCACTGCAAACCCTGAATTTTTTCATCCTTATCTCTGCCTAAATTCTGCACATCACCCACCCTACCAAGAACTTCAGCATGCCAGAAATGACATGCTAAAAAAAAAAAGCTGCAGCAAACTATGTTGCAGGAATCAGCTATGCAATAGTCACTAAGAGCTTTGCTACAAATATGACAATACAAATGCTCTACATTTTGAGTACACTAGTACCCTTTATCTGCAGGGGCTATGTTTCAAGACCCCCAGTGGATGCCTGAAACCACAGAGTACCAAACTCTATATATACTATGATTTTTCCTATACATATATTGTAAACTTTAATTTATAAATTAAGTACAGCAAGAGATTAATAGAAAAATTATAACAATATAATTAAAGTTATATGAATGTGGTCTCACTCTCAAAATAGATTATACTGTACTTCTTTTTGCTCTGATGTGAGATGATAAAATGCCTACATGATGAGATGCAGTGAGGTCACTGATGTAGGCACTGTGACACAGCGTTAGGTAAGCTGCTCTGGACCTTCTGAGGATAAGTCAGAAGGAGGATCATCTGCTTCTGGGACAAATGACTGCAGGTAACTGAAACCATGGAAAGCAAAACTTCAGATCAAAGGGGGATTATGAGAATCACATTGGTGGGGTTCAAGGCAGGCTGCCCCAAAACAGGCCACTTCAGCACGTTGATTATTTTGTACTAAAGTTATTTAAGAAGCAGCTGGTGCAAGAAGGACACTCTGACCTTCCTTTGTCCCCTAGAAACCAAGAAATGAATCTCCCTCCTGTACTGGGAGGTAGAGAGACATCCTTATCACCAGAGATAGAGAACTCAGGACTGAGAAGGCTGTATCAACAAACCTTGTTACTTCTTCACCAATTTACTACCTTTAGCCCAAAATTCTCAGTCTTGTCAATTCCTCACAAACTTATTGTTGATCTAAAAAGTATAAAAGCTGCCTGCTCTGGTTATTTGAGTTTCATATTTTTATGAGCTCCCATATGTACAAAATTCAATTTGTTTTTCTCCTGTTAATCCATCTTGTCAATTTAATTATTAGACCAGCCAAAGAATCTAGAAGGGAAAAATCTACCTCCCCTACAGCATCCATATGGAGATGAAAAATGAGCAAAACTCTTATTAGCCAAACCCATTGCCCGAGGGGCATATACACTAATACTAGGACTTAAGACTGAAACCAACATGGCTTTTTATTCTGTACAAGCAGAAAATGAACAAGGCGGGGGGAGGCGCCTGGATGGCTCAATCAGTTAAATGTCTGACTCTGTGATTTCAGCTCAGGTCATGATCTCGAGGTTGTGAGATCGAGCCCCGAGTCAGGCTCCGCACTCAGTAGGAAGTCAGCTTGGGATTCTCTCTCTCTCCCCCTCTCCCTCTGCCCCTTCCCCTACTTGCATGCTCTCTCTCACTCCTTCTTCTCTTTCTCCGAAATAAGTAAATAAATCTTAAAAAAAAAAAAAAAAGTAACTGAACAAGGCGGGGAGAGAGAAGGGGCCAGGAGGAAGTGGATGTTACTGAAAGATTGGTGGGTGCAATGGGGAGTAGATCATGCTTGACAATGGATCTTTCCAAGACATCTGTGATTTTGCAGTGCAAGTCTCATTCCCGCCCTCCTCCCCACAGTCCCGTGTTCATGCGAGATGATGCCACAGTCCTCTGGAGAGACCAGATCCTCTCCCCGACTTACTGCTGTTTCAGTCTGGCTGTTTGGGAATATATTCCTGTTGCTGCCATGATCTCAAGATGCGTCAGGAATGTTGACTTTTCAGTGTGTTCTTTCAAACTGGCCATTTCTCCGGCAGTCTATTTCAGTGAATGTGGTAAGCACGAATTGTATTATCCAAACACAGGGAAATAAAATCACAGCTGGGCGTTCTGTAAGCAGCAGGCATCTCATCGTGAGCACTCCCATACTGTCTGGCTGATTGTGCCCTAAACTGCCACAATGCCGAGAAACTTCCGTCAGAGAGATCACTGTGAACTGGAATGAGAGGACTTCTGTGATCTCATATGAGAGGACTTGGAGATTAGTCTCTGCACGGCCCTCCAAGCCTCCTTTCCCGGACTTAACCTTGCTCGGAGTCTGAGCAGGTGCCATGTTTGCCTTTATTTTCTTCCCTTAGGAAACAGTGCCATTCTCCCTCACTACTGTGAAAACACAGGTGCCCGGGGTGTTTATTGGCTCCCTTCAGTCAGACACATATGCAGCACTGTAGCGTGCAGGTGGGTTATGCTGTTTGTTCTGAAAACAGTTTAGTAATAGAACATCTTGGGCCTGACTTGTGAGTACAGTAAAGACATGAGCAAAAGTCTGGAAGTAGGCAGGACAGAAAGAAGGGCAATCACGTCTCGCTAGGGTGGCCAGCCCACTCAGATAACTGTTATTTGCTATTTTCGTAATGTCACCCACCCTCACTATGGCCTATCTTGCTCTACCACTTGCGCTCCTGTTCAAAATGTGTGACGCTCTTGGTCTCCAGCAAGAGAGCGTGTTTGCCATTTAGCCAGGCTCACGTTACTCATGAGACTGGATTTATGGAGGGCAGATATATCACGATTGTAACACTGTCACTTTACTCTGTCCAACGATCTTACCTCATTCCATTCATTAGATTAAAATAAAATAGAGACATTTATTTGGGCAAAAGAGAATCTCTCTGTGCCTCTCTCACAATAATAAAGGTTTCTGGTTTTGTTTTAAAATCATTCTCTGCAGTAATCTCTGTCCATCAAGAGCTGTGGATTGTGGGGATTTAGAAGAAGAAAACAGAGGTTTCTGAAGTGGAGCCCATGGGCTAGTCCACATTGCATCTACTTACCCACAGAATTTCTAGACTCCAAATCTGGTCCACAGACTGGTTTATGCCCCAGGGTCCATAATGAGAAGGAAGGACTGAAGAAACATCACTTCTTTCCTATTCACTTAGACTCATTTGAAAGAGGCCATACAGCCTATATGATTTACAATTCATTATATCCTCTCTGGCCTTCCAGCTCTACGGCCCTCCCAACAAGGGGAGAAACAACTATACCCAACACTCTCTCGTTCTGCCACACTTACAGTGCTTGCCAGTCATGAGATCAAACCCAGACTTCATGGCTCTTTGAACACTCCAAACCCTAACAACTCTCCCTTGCTCAACTTTCCTCTTCAATACGACATCCTGTCAAGTATGCAAATTTTTATTCATCATTATTTGTCTCTACACTTTTTTTCATGATGTATGACTCACCTGAAACCAACATCTTCAACCAGTTGTGTGTCATTTCCAGCCTGAACCCCTTCTCTTAGCCAGCTCTCCCACAAACTTCAAGGTGCAGCTCAAGGTTGATTTTTCAAGACTTTGGTTTTTAGAGGAGCGTCAGGTTCGCCAAGGCTGACTTTTTATTTCCTTACCCATTCATGTCTATATGACTATTCTAGCTATCACGAAACATCCTGAGCACTCTGTGCCACACAGTTTAGCACTGTTATCCAATCTTTTATTACTCTCTAAACATTTCACACACATACAATCACACAGTTAATCTTATCCCCAAAATATGATACTCTCCACTCATTCATTCTTTCAATACATATCTGTTACCATCCTGCCATGGGAGGGGTACTGTACTAAGAACTGTAGACTATATAAAATGTAAAAGACCTGATCCCTGCTTTCAAGGAAATCACAAACTATCAGTCAAGATAAGGCACGTGGAGAAATAATTAACAGGAGGTACTAAGTATTATGTCATGATGAGTAAGTGGGGAGGTAGGCGTCATTCCTTAAATTTCTTAAAATCACCCCATGGTGGTTTTATCTGTTACAGAATTATAGGCACCTCCTAATTTAAATAATTTCTAATTTTAAATTTGACAACTTATTCTAAGTTTATAACGAGGTATATCAAAATTGTCATTCTAAAATCTCTTGTATTTCTTTAACTTCATTTTATACGTCAGCCTTTCTCTTATACTTGGATAAATCCATTTTTAAGACACGCCCCTCCCCACAGAAAGAGTCTTAGTATGGCTTATTATTGCAATGGTTATCAAATTTGGCATATGGCAATATAACCTGGGTAGTTAAAAAAATTAATATTCAACTTACTGAGGCCATACTCCCAAGTATGTGGATTCAATAGGTCTTGGTTATAGACAGATAATCTGCATTCTTGGAAAACTGCAGATGATGTGGTGTCAGCTATCCCTGGAGAACATTTTGAGAAACATGGATCTAATTACATGCAACAATTCTTGAAATACTAGTTTTCCTCCGTAAATATAATTAAGTCACCTGATTTTCCTAGTTGGTGAAACTCCTATCTGAAGAGACTTCTTCATCACTGCTTTTCCTATTCCAAACATTATATAATAAAAGGCCAACTCTGGCCCATGGTTAAGGCTGAGCCTCTTTTTCTGGCTCATACCGACATGGGTCTCAGAAGTTCAAAGCCAGACCTTATAACAGTATGTATCACTGAAGCAAATAAGATGAAAATGGACAGAATTTCAGACCCAGGATAACTGAATATATATTTTCAATAAAACTTATTTTGATGAATTCTGCTACAACGAAAAAAATGTTGACACTTATTAGAGTTGATTTGAATGAGATTTTTATGATTTTTCACTTCTCATCTTTGAACTTTCAGAAATGCAACCACATATCAGCTCCTCAAGTCTTCACAATATCAAAATCGTACTCTTTAAACTGACGTTTTGCAAAGGCAAACAACTAGAAATTCTCCAGTGCTGGAAAAACTGTATGAGGAAAATGCTCTGGCTTGAAAGTGGGCAAAATCGGATTTAAATGTAGTAATCATGTCGTACATACAAAAACAACAATAGACAGAAGCCTTGATTGAGCACGCATTGGGGGCTAGGTACTGTACTACGCAGGAAGGGGTATCAGTCGGTTTCCTGGCAGGAAGCACCCGTCAGACCTAGAGGCGGATTACTGAAGAGATTTAATCCAAGGAATATATACAGGAGAGTTAAGAGAAACCGATAAGGGATGGTAAAGGGGCTCAATGACTGTAACCAGAGAGCACAAGTAGCAGCAAGGCCTGAAGAGGCAAGTGGAGTCAGCCACTAGATCCCCAAGAAAGCCCACAGGTGTAAGTGAGGAACACCCACCAGGAACTGAAGTCCTTGGTAGAAGGAGCAGCCATTGCCAATTCTTGGCCCACGAGGGAGGAGACTGAGAGAATAAACACCCTGATCTGGTATCTCCCTTTGCCAGAGAGCAATGGAGCCCAACTGATGCTTCCACTAAGGTCAGCCCCTGGGAGCACAGAACCCGGTAGAGAAAGGAGGAGAGTGGATCTGGGGGGACAAATGGGAAGTATCCAACAGAGAGGCACAAATGAGTAAGGCACTCTCTGCCCCCCTCCCTGAAATGGGGTATGGAAATGGTGGCCTCTTGTGGAAATATCAAAATGCTCATTTGGGGGATTCCTCATAGAATGCATAAGGGACAAGAGAGTAATCCTCACTCTTATATGATAATCTTCTCATTTATTACCTTACTTTCATAACCCACCCCCACGAAAAAGAAGAAGGATAAATTATTTTGAAGCAATGTCTATTGTCTTTTTTCTTGCTTCTGGACTTTGGCTGAAATTTTGTTGTTCCGGGACCCTGCTTACTAGGGTTTCCAAATTGTGTCCCAAAGCTTCTGGGGCACCTGCAGCAGAGGGGGCCATACTTGAATAAAATGCATTCCCAGAGTTACTGTTGTTCAGACTGAAAGGTGGCTTTCTCCTCCCTCGGGCTCAGCTAGATCCAACTCAATCTCGAAGATCATCTAGTCCTCTAACCCGTTTTCCAAAGAATTTCTTACCTCCCTTGTCATCAGCATTAAACTTCCCTAATAGGCATGAGATTGCAAACTCCTTTGTAACCACATCTATCAGTCATGTCTCACAGAATGATTAAACCATCTCTGATCTACTGTTACTACCAGCGAGGACCAGGGTTTTACTGGTCTGGAGTTGGCCCAAATGTGTGAAGTTCCTTGCCATGCCTCTTCCAACAACAACAACAACAACAACAAAATGTATCTATCCTCACAAAGGATGATTAGTTCATGGGGGAACCTGGAGCTGGGTTAGTCCCAAAGAAACTCTAGATCCTCAAGTAGCTTCAGACACTACTAGATTAAAAAAAAAAAAAATCCTTCAGGACTGAGATTAACTTGGATTTGAAAACTCATTGTCTCCTTATGAGGTAGAAAGAATTTTGGCCCTATGCCTGCCACACTTCTATTTCCGGGAGTCAGCCAAAATTGGGGATCAGGCTCCAGGGACTACAGATGGATGGATGGGTGTTCACAGGGACAATCTCTGCACTTATTGTAAAGGGAACCAGAAAGGAGAATGTGTCCCTACAATAAATGGGTATTTTACTGCTGCCTCCTCCTTGATCTTGCCATTACCAGCCCAGTAAGTCCTCAGGCACTAGAGTGCTAACGAACAAGAAATCCAGCTTAAAAGCAAGGCTTTACATCCAAATGCCTTCAGCTCTTGAAATTTCCTTTCTGTTTAAGACTTCCTATCCATTTTACAATCTGAGAGAGAGAGAGAGAGAACACAAGCACACATACAAGGAGAGCTCAAAAAAAAAAAAAAAGATATTAAAGTTGGTCGTACAAACTTGGAATTCTAAATCCTCCCACCAGTCCAGGTAGCCTAGATGCTGGGTCTTTTCCTTATGGTTTCATAAATCTCTTGGAATCTCTGCATGTGTATATGTCATTAATATTAAGACAACATGCCTCTGTTCAAAGGATGGCCCCAACATTGCTGTGTTTTGGGCATCTGGACATTAAAAGGCCTGGAAAGCAGAAAGTTGCTGGGACCTAAATGGTTGATGGTTCTCCCCCGGTGGAAAGGGAGATGGCGGCCTCAGTGCCTCCTCTGTGTGGAGCAGTATGTGCCCTGTCTGGGCGCACACGGAGGCCTCCAGACCCTCCGTAGCGAAGCTAATTCAGGAGCGCCACTGGGAGGCTCTACTCTGACACACATTTGTCAGGAAATTTGGAGCTTGATTCCATAGTGTATAGTCCCCTTTCTTCATAGAGCAGATTCTATGAGCTCTTTTTTTAAGTTTTTTTTTAAATTAATTTTAAGTAATCCCTCCACTCAACGTGGGGCTTGAATTCACAACCCCGAGACCAAGAGTCGTGCACTCTACCGACTAGGCCAGCCAGGGGCCCCAGACTCTATGAGCTTTTAAGTGACTCAAAAAACCACAACTACTGTAACAACAACAGCCAGGTCAATTCTTTGGAGAAATAGTAATTATAATCATCAGAAACAGCATTTGTTGGACATCTGGTCTATGTTTGTATGGACTCTTATTATTTAATCCTCAATACAGTCCATAAAGTACTATTACCCTCCCTTTTACAAAGAAGGAATGTGAGGTGCAGAGTGTGGAGGTACTTTCCCCCACAAGTACCTGCATTATTAAAGCAGTAAACCTTGAGACTATTAGAGTCCATCAAACTGGACATGATTGCAGCCATTCACTGAGTATCACTGGATGGCAGACCATGATGGGTAGAGCTTTACACAGGTCATCTTGAAGAAACTGATGCTAAAAGAGATTAAGTGAAGTAAGCTCTGAAAGAACATGCAGCCTTTAGCGTCTAAAGTGGGATTCAAAGTCCAGGTTTTCTACCCTCTTCCACTAGGCCACACTGGTTCATTTCACAACTTCCTCTAGGGGGCCCTATGTGGGACTATTTTTAGTTTTGCCAAAAAATACTCATTTTGAAAGAATGAAACACAAAAAGGAATGTAACTGTTAATGCTCTGCTGTCCATGTAAGGATGGGAAGTATAAAAAGGGACTCAGAGTAATGGTGCCAACTCAGTAAATGCCAGAGACGTCGCAAGGTGTTTAACACATGTTGTATTCTCTGATTCTGACAATGTTTCAACATCGTCTGTCAGTAAAACACTATCAGTCAACTGGAAATTACAGAAAACGCAAGCTTCTGTTGTTTTGCTGTCCGGTGGGCACCTCCTGTTGCAAGGGAGCCCGAAGAAGCAAGTATTTTAGGGGCAGTTTAATACTGCTTCTGTACTTCGGGGATTATTTAATAATGTCCTTTCTTTCTCCTGTGACCAAATGCTTCAAGATCACCTCCCACATCCCCAGATATGTAATCAGCCATTTCTACAAGAAGCCTTCATTTTAGGTTTTTTTGTTTCTCTCTCTCTCTCTCTGTTTTTTTTGGGGGGGGGGGTGAGGGGGGGGGCTTCTGTTTCCATGCTTTTCATCATTTATTTCCTGTCTCTTGCTGTGCTTTCTGTTGTGGCTGTTGCTTCACTGCGCTACTTGTAATTTAGTCTTCGTCTAGAATTTTGTTTTTCTATTCAACGACCTAGGTTGATACACATTTTATATCCCATTTTCAGGCCATCGCTTCCTGTTTTCTGGTCACCTGTTCTCGGAGATCCTCTATTTGTGCTTTGTAGCGTTCCTGCATAATGAGAATGGCTCTTTCAAGGATCTGTTAGTTTTCTGTTGACTTTTTTTAGTTCTTTCTATAATGTTCAGTTATAATATTCATCTGCTTTGTGGAAACCATTTGCAGATAAGTATTTCTACTATCTATAGGAATTGATGTTGCTCTCATTTGTGATTTATTCTATAGGATCCCTGTGTGCAGGCAGAGCTCCTCATACGGTGGATTTTCCTAAACTTCCAGTAAGATGTGGGGCAGGGGATACAGGGCTGTGCCAGGATATCATTTCTAGCTTCACAGGTCACAACTCCCTCCTCTGTCACCACAGAGAGTATCTTAAATATGGTCATCTCTGTAGCTAGCCCTGCTCTCTCAGAGCCCAGTCTGGTTCTGGTGACCTTCTCCCATGAGCCCTGGATTTCCTAGTCCCCTCCACAGCCCTTTCTTCCATGATGAGGCACTTCCAGACACTGTTTCTTGATGGGTACATCTGCTATCTGCCACCTCTGGGCTCCTGAACACTTTCTGAACCTGGTCTCTCTCCTTCTTCCCCAGTGCTATTAAGGGGCTCAGTCTCAGCTATACTCACAGCAGTCTCCGCTCATTTGGGAAGCAACTATCTGCTTGGAGAGGTCTGAGATATACCAGCCCTCAGGAACCTCTTTGCCTGCCCTGCCCTGCCCTCACAGTCTTTACCATCATTAGCTTCCGTGTGGCCTCCCCTTTGTTGTAATCCATATGCCAACGGGAGCCTGTGAGTTTTCTTGGTCTCCCAGTTTCAGTGAAAATCTAGTTTAAGGTTTGTTTTTAATTTCTCTTTTTTTCTCTCCATATGATTTCCAGGAGAAAGGAGATATTCCAAAATGAGTCGGTTATAAAACTCTTGGTTCTAAAGTTTGATTTCCAAACTTTTCTCCACAGTTCTAAGAGTAGGTATCACTTACTAAGAGCTGCCAAGGGCCAGGCTCAGCACCGTGTCCTGGAGCTATAATGACTCAGGAGAACAAACTGGAGGGCTCATTGCTGCCCTTATCTCAGTGTCAGATGGAGTAACTGAGTCCAGGAAGGGTAAGTAATTTGCTTAACTTGCCACAGAGAGGACAAGTTAGAAGAACTGGGATTTAAAAACCAATTTGTTTTAAATCCGGAAGCCAAACTCTGAGCCACTTTTCCTGCAGGTATTAATCTTTCAAGATTGAAATTATTTCTGTACATTTCCTAGTGTGCACACAACAGGGCATCCTGTCATGGTTTAATGTGGACCAAACATAAAGCCCTCACTTTATAAACTGCACTGAGTAGGGCTCCTTGAGAGCTTCACGTATTTTTCATTTAGCTTTGAAAGTGGAAATCTGATCTCTAATTTTCATATGAAAAGATCAATATGGCCTACATTGCAGCTACACACCTAATTGGAGATCTTTGAAAGAATTTGAGAAGTTTGAGAACGCAAACTGGTAACGCAGTTACCAGAAGTTTGAGAACGCAACCACTGGTAACGCAGATAATCTTCTTACAATTTTAAGAATGTCAACACTACAAATGGAGTCAACTATACACTGTGCGTGTCTTTTAACAAATGTAGGTGTATGCTTTGATATTTTGATATTTTATCTTGTGACATAAACTTTTATGATGTACATCCTTAAGATAACAGGTAAATGTAAACATTCAAATATCTATTTTTCATGAAGAATTCTTTCTTGAATAAAATTTAAAGAACACTAATGACAACATTAAGTAAATCCCCAATGATTACTGACATCCCTATTAATATTCAATTTCAGGAGCTCTCCTTCATTACTGGGGGGGAGTGCACCTTTGGAAGACAGGCAGTTTCTTACAAAACTAAACGTACTCTATGAGCCAGCAATTGCACTCCTTGGTATTTACCCAAATGAATTGAAAACTTACGTCCACACAAAAACCTGCACGTGGACATTTATAGCAGCTTTATTCATGAGGGCCGAAACTTGGGAGCAACCAAGGTATCCTTCAGTAGATGAATGGATAAATAAACCATGCCACATCCAGACAACTGAATGTCATTCACTGCTAAAAGGAAATGAGCTATCAAGTCATGAAAAGACATGGTGGAACCTTAAACACATATTGCTAAGTGAAAGAAGTAAATATGAAAAGGCTACACACCATATGATTCCAACTGTATGACATTCTGGAAAAGGCTATGGAGACACTAAAAAGATCAATGATTGCCAGGGGTTGAAGGGAGGGAGAGATGAATAGATGGAGCACAGAGGATTTTTAGGGCAGCGAAACTTTTCTGTATGATACTGTAATAGTGGCTACATCACACATTTGTCAAAACCCACAGGATGTACAACACCGAAAGTGAACCCTAATGTAAACTATGGACTTTAGGTGATAATGATGTGTCAACATAGGTGCAGGATGCTGATAGTGAGGGAGGCTGCACGTGTTGAGGGAAGGGGCAGGGGGTGTCTGGGAACTCTGTATTTTCCCCTCCGTTTTGCTGTGAACCTAAAACTGCTCTTTTTAAACAAAGTCTATTTTTATTTTTCTTTTTTTCAAAATTTGTCCACTTAGAGAGAGAGAGAGAGCACGAGCAGGGGGAGGGGGAAAGAGGGAGAAAAGCAGACTCCCTGCTGAGCGCAGAGGCCGCCAACCCTGACGTGCTCCATACCAGGACCCTGAGATCATGACCTGAGCCAAAATCAAGAGTCAGACGCTCGTTCGACTGAGCCACCAAGGCACCCCAAGCAAAGTCTGTGTTTAATTAATTCAATGTCAGCACCGGTATCTGTGGAAAAAGTCTATTCACTAATAGCCTAAAAGTTTGGAGTGTATCACTTCTTTTCTACTGTAAAATTAGCCCTAGGATATGTAAGAACATTCAAGAACATTCTGACAGTGAGGAGTAAATGATATATTTGAAAATTCCTAGCAGTATCTGACTACAGTAGGTGCTCAACAGATGTGAATTGAAAAGTCTTTAAGGCATCTATATGAATCACCTGGGAAGCTTATTAATAGGAAGGTCCTGATTCAGCAATTCCGGGTTGGGGTCTGAGATTCTGCATTTCAAACAACTTCCCAGGTAATGCTGATGTTGCTGGTTCCTGAGACCACACTCTGTGTGGTAAGAATTGCTTTACAAATGGGTAGGACTCTGAAGAGTATTCCTGCTTAATGGTGGTTGGCTAAGGAAAAATTCCTCTAATGAAACTGGTTTGGAAAATGATGAATATATGGCCACTTTCTTGAAGAACGTGATATGCACAGAGACTTTAAAAGCTCTGAGTAAAGCAAACTGTTGAACTTGGCATAACCTAGCATTCTCCAATCATATATGACCATAGTACCTTATTAACTTTCTGAGTAAAAGCCATTAATCATCTTAATATTTCACAGTACACATTTCACAGAATGCTGATTTATACAGGTTAAGAAAATAAAAAGCACACAATTTTAGCATAAGGATGATTTAATTCCTATGAAAGTATTTTAAGTCTAAATTACCCGGCCTCATTTATCGGATTCTCTTTACGTGAAGGAAAGGACCACAGCAAGTGGCACGTTAAGCCTAGACAACATTGACTTACCTACCTATACATCAGGAGGAGAACAAGCAAGGGACAAAAGTAGATTGCAGAGTCTCGGACAGCATGCTTGTTGCAGAATGCTGAAGATACAATATTCCAGATTGGGTGGCCAGGTGCATGTCAGAGATGATTAGTGAAGGGAAAAAAAGGAACAAAGTCCTTCACTTTCTTGACATAAACTGTCAGGTAAAGGAGAATAAGATCACCTGTTTCCTGCTGACTCAAGAGTGTTCTTGACCATATATCTCCTCCCCAAGCAAAGGTATTAGTATGTATTTTCTTTAAGGTTACACATCCAAGAGGTATGAGCTGTCTGGCCCTGCCCTCCTTTCAGCTTAAATGGAGGTGAAAGATAGTTTTGGTTCTTCTAACTGTGTGCAGCCAAAAGAATAAGTGCACAATTATAACACTTTACATACTGTGAACCAGGCGTGGGGAGGCCAACAATCTCTTCAGCTATCATAGCCTGACAATTACCCTAGCATCCTACCTTCCCACCTACGGCTAAGACGGCCAGTCGACTGTGAGGAGAGCCCTCAAAGCTGTTCCCAATAGACTGCAAGAGTGAACTTGAGATTGACACATAAATATCGTTAGTTTCTAGAGCTCTATGCCTTCTTTTGGAAAAAAGTTAATGGAGTAAAAAGTATTTGAGAAAACAGAAATAGGGAGCAAACGGAAGAGAAATACGGGGTGACAGCTCTTTTAAAAATAATGTTTTGTACTTATTTAAAAAAACACATCACAGAAAATACTGATGAAAACTTAAAATGAATTACAAAATTCTTTCAACTCTACAACAGGTTTGAAATTTTTCATAATAAAATTTGGGGAAAATAAAGGATAATCACAATAATTAAACTGGACATAATTTCTAATCCTATGACCCAGAGATAACCACTATTAATATTTTGGCATATTTCCTGTCAGAGATTTTTTTTCTCTGCCTTTCACGTTATTTCTTTTATATACATGGACTCATGCTGTGTAAGTAACATTTTGTAACTTAAATATTTTCTGTTATTTAATAGATATTGAGAATATAATTCTATGCCATGTAGTATGTAGGTGTATAAGATAATTTATTTAACCATAATATTACCGTTTTCACACAGAGTTTCATAAACAATCAAATCCTTCCCCGAAAGGCCCTGAGAATAAAAATGATTATCTCAATATTTTCAACCTCGCAGGTGTTTTACAGAAGAATCAGAGTATTAGCAATAGGCCTGAGAGACTGTATATTTTTTTAACCACACATTTTTCTCATACTGCTCTACGGAAGTAAGGGAACGGCTTGTAGTGATCAGGAGGATCCAGGCTTTCTTTAGAATCAGGGAAAACATGATTTCATTTCTAGGTTTGTCACTTACTCTGTGACTTCAGGCAAGATGTTACTATACCTAGGCCTCAGTTTTCACATCTGCAAATTCTGAATAATAATAATAGTCGATTCCCCACAGAGGTGTTGAGCTGAGGAACTGAAATCAGGTTTACCTGGGCGGGCACCACTGTGTTCTTGGTGTTGCTCTCTAGGCCTCACTGGCTCTCTTCTGAAGACCTCAGGCAGGCTCAATCCAGCTAGGGACAGAGCAGCGTCGGTGTCTTTTGCTTAAAAGAAAGACCTTACAATGATAAAAGGCTTTGTGATAATTACTGAACCTGTCACTGGATTTGGGAGCTGCATAAATCATCAAACCTCTCACAAAAATAGGTATGGCCACAAAAGACACGTAAGTGGGCTCTGGTACCAAAATCCACTTTTCCCTCTAGAAAGACACAGTGATAACCCTCAAGCCACGTGGAGAGAGACTGATCCCTGGGCTGCTGGCTAGATTTCCCTCTTTTGAGGTCCTCCTTTTCCTGTGTGTGCCATTTCACTTGTGAATCACAGAAGTTTTGGGGTGTTTTGTTTTCTGCAATGCTACTTGCCTGGGTGAGGGCTCTACTCACTGTATACACCCAGCCTCGCTCCATTCTCACAGCAGGTGTCCAGACAGGGCCTCCGAGGACCGCCTCCATCCTTTGTTTCCTACTGCAACACACTCCATCCCGACACTGCAAAAAGCAGGCTGTTGCCTGCCCACCAGCTGGCCAAGGCGAAATTTCTGCTGTCACTCTTGCTCTTGATCCCTCCTTGAGCTACCTCCGCATTCTAAAGCTGCGTTTTCTAGCTTGTTGCACCGCCTATTTTACTTCACTTTTAGTTTTTAAAAAACTCAGAAATAAATAAAATTAAAATCAGTTCTTGATTAGATTCTGAATCAGTGGCATAACTACCACCAAATCTGTGAAAACACCCTGAACATCCCTTTTAGGCCGTAGCCACTCCAGGAATGTTCCCATGGAAACAATCATGTTCAATATTACCCCAAGTGCATTAGTCCTAGGTCTAGTCTCAAAGTCAATTATATTTAGCTGAGGATAATCTGCCTTAACTCCCATTAAATTAACTCCTTTTACTAATAATGTTAATATTTATAATAGCTGACTATTTTTTATATTTGCAGTTTTTCTAAACTACAGAGCCATAATTTATACTTAAAAAGTGAACAGGTACATTTTTAGGTGATTCATATTTCCTATTCTTTTAAATGATCTGTTATTAGATTCTAAAAATATCCCCATATAGTTTTACGAATTTGAGTCTCGCAATTTACAAAATGACATGACCTCTCAGTATTTCAAGTAATCACTTGTCCCCACTACTTTAGAGAGTAATAAACTCAGCTCATCTTTAGTATATAAAAGATGCGGCTCTAGAACAGTCCAACAAAACTTTCTGCGATAATATAAATGTTCTATACATGTTCTGTCCAATATAGTAGCCACTAGTCACAGAGAACACTTGAAATGCAACCAGTCCAACTAAGAATAGGAATTTTTTAACTACTTTAAATTTACACAGCCACACATGGCTAGTTACTACCGTACTGTACAGCACAGCTTCCAGAAAACTTGTGATGGAAATGTCTAGCATTAAATACACTGTTTAATATCTTATGTCATAACGGCAATGTTTCCATTTGGAACCTTAAAGCTCTTTTCTGCCTTATTCAGAGTGCACATTCAGCCAGTCCCAGTCTGCACCTCATTATCTCCTATGCATCAGAGTTATTTATAAGTATCCACATCTTCTCCAAGAGGTTATAAACTCCTCGAGCGCAGGAACCACATCTTTCTCAATTCTGTATGCCTCACTGACCATACTATAGCACACTGCATATTATAAATACTCAGAGTTCACAAATAATAATGACAACCCTTTCTCGTTTCACTTTTGAAAACATATTCTGATGGCATGCTTCCCTTAGTACTGACTGCTCTGTGACCTGGTATAATTTAACTCCTCCAGAGTTTAAACTCTGTTCTCTGTGTTATAAGCCTCCCAGAGAGTACATTTTATTGCTCTCGGAACAATCTAAATCAGAACTCTAGAAGACAAATACCAAAATTTATATCTTTGCTGCCATAATATGTTTTGAAAGAACTAGAATAGACATTTTTTGTAACACTGTATCAAGAAAAGGAAGTGATGGTGAACCAGAGGTCTGCAACCAGAGAATTAAAAAACTAGTTCCTTAAGTGCGCCCTTTGTTCCCTGGCTCCGTCTGGAGGCACTGTTTCATTGATCCTTTGTGACAAATACAAAAGAGAACACTAGCTGATCCTTTGTGACAAATACAAAAGAGAACACTAGCTAGAGGACTACATGCAACTCAGTATAATGGCATACTCAAACCAACTCAAAAGGGAAGGCAAGAGGCAAAAATCTGTTATTCATCCGTTTTACTATGATAAATTTTAAAATAACTTCACTATAGACATTTAGAAAGCTCATGTTTAGGACTAAGGGACATTAGCTTGAATTATTGATTGTTCCAAATATGGGGCACCAATGGGAAGAAAATAAGGTCTTAAGTTTAAAATAAAAGCTCTAGATAACATTGAACAGTCTAAAAATGATAATTAATCCGTCCAAGTATCTATTTAATTAGAAAGCTAGCTTTATACACAATTGTGTTTGGGAAAGGAGGGAAGTAAGAATCTAGACTCTTAAAACATACACCATGTCTGGCTGATCATATTTTACCGATATAAAATTTCATTTTTCTTTTTTTTACTCTGTGGACAAAATGTGTGGGAACTTGATGGTAATTTTAGTCTCATCTATAGAGTCTTGTATAGTTACATGAGAATAAGGGCCTTCTACAGCCTAGAAATCAGGAGCACCGTTAATGAAATCAAGCATTAATTCAAAAGACAGTTTGATTATGCTTCTTTCTATTCTATTCTCCTTTTTTAGATCCCAAGTTGTATATCTAGGTTTCAGCAAACTCTAGGTTGGCTTCTGGTAGAAAAGAACTTGTGTATCCCTTAGCACAGAAGACTATAAAATCAGAATAGGTATCAAAATTCTGTATCCTGCCATTAAATCATGAACCAGGGTTCCAGGCTTTGCATTTCTCATGTCCTTTATTGTTTGCAATTATGAGGTAAAGGAGATTTGGTTAGTGGATGAACACATCCTTCTTACTAAAAGGATTTCTTCACACTGAAACCAAAAAATATGCTATTTTCTGACTATGTAAAAACACACTACAGGGGCACCTGGGTGGCTCAGTCGGTTAAGCGTCTGCCTTCAGCTCAGTTAATGATCCCTGGGTCCTGGGATCAAGCCCCACATCAGGCTCCCTGCTCAGAGGGGAGCTTGCTTCTCCCCCTGCCCCTCCCCCTGCTTGTGCTCTCTCTCTCTCTCTCTCTCTCTCAAATAAATAAAATCTTTAAAACAACAACAACTACAACTGACCCTTGAACACCACAGATCTGAAAAGCGTGGGCTCACTTATATGCAGACGTTTTCAACAAATATATTGGAAATATTTTTGGAGATTTGTAACAATTTCCCAAAACTTGCAGACAAACCGCATAACCTAGAAATACCAAAAGAATTAAGAAAAAGGTATATCAAGAATATACAAAACATATGTAGATACCAGTCTATTTTATCATTTACAACCATAAGATATAAAGTTTATTAAAACTTACACACACATTTACAGACGGTACACAGCGCCATTCATAGTGGAGAGAAACGTAAGCAAAAGTAAGGCTGTAGTTAAATCATATCTGCATAAAATGAACTGTAGTACATACCGTGCTCCTGCCGGAGTTCCAAGCCACCTCCTTCAGCGACTGCGCTGAGCTCAAGGGTTCCTGGGAGCCACTGAGAAAGCCACGTGATGCCAATCATCTCTGCGGCACATTGCCCGTCACGGGGGGAAAAGTGATCTCTCGCGGTTCTCGTGTAGTTTTCATCGTGTTTAGTACAATGCCCTAAACCTTGACTAACACTCTGGGACCGTACCAAGTGCCACTAGGGATGCTGCAAGTGCTCCCAAGAAGCAGAGCAAAGTCATGACAGGAGAAGAAAAGGTTGAATTGCTTGATACGTACCACAGATGAGGGTCTGCAGCTGCGGGTGCCCACCATTTCGAGATGAATGAATCCAGCTGAAGGACGGCTGTAAAAAAAGAAAAGAAAATTCGTGAAGCCCCTGCTGCAGCTACGCCAGCAGGCATGAAAACCTTGCACTTTTTGCAAAATAATTTTTAGCTCGTTTTGAAAATGCAGCTATTATGTGGATGCAGGACTGCTCTAAGAAAGGTATGCCTATAGACTCTAATAGGATTCAAGAAAAAAGGAAGTCATTATATGACCACTTAAAGCAAAAGGAAGGTGAAGGATCTAAAACTGGAGAATTTAAAACCAGCAAAGAATGGTTTGATTTTAGAAAGTGGTCTGGCTTAAAAAATGTCAAGATAACAGGAGAAGTAACTTCTTTTGACCAGGAGGCAGCAGAGAAGTTCCCAGATGCCATTAAGAAAGTCACTGAGAAAGGATATCTGCCTGAACAGGTTTTATTTTTTTTTTAAGATTTTATTTATTTATTCATAAGAGACAGAGAGAGAGAGAGAGGCAGAGGGAGAAGCAGGCTCCCCGCTGAGCAGGGAGCCCGATGTGGGACTCCATCGCAGAACCCTGGGATCATGACCTGAGCCGAAGGCAGATGCTTAACCATCTGAGCCACCCAGGTGCCCTGCCTGAACAGGTTTTAATGCAGATGAAACTGCTCTATTCTGGGGGAAAAAAAATGCCACAAAGGACGTTTACTAGTAAAGAAGAGAAGTGAGCACCAGGATTTAAGGCAGGAAGGGATAGGCTAACTATGGTTTTGTGCAAATGTAACAGCACTCCAACCTGTCTTAAGGGTTAACTTGTTTCAGGTTAACACACTCCTTGCTTGCTGACCTAAGGCCCTTGACCTGTAACAGAACCAATTTACTTTCTTTGAGATTTGCAGACCACTGGCCTTGGGGAATGAAGGACCAGAATTTTCCCAGGCCACAGAGGCCAACAAGTCTGTTTGAAGTTGGCTCAACTTTCTGATTAGCCCTGCAGTCTTTTAGCAAAATGTTTTTCATTTTTAAGGTCACAAAAATGACTTCTCCTGACCTCCCTTTGTGCATCCGTAGACCTTGGCCTCCTTTGCAGAAAGAACAGAGTACTCTTGCACAATCTCAGGTACTAAGGAGCCATGACCCCCTTGTGCAACCTCTGAGCACTGACATAATGTCTGTAGCGGGCACCACTGAGCCTGAACATTAATCAAGAAATGTTACGGACCACTACACTCCCTTTGCTGATTAACTACCCTAAACCCCCGGGCCAGGCAAAAACTAGGGAGTTGGCTTTTGGACAAGAGTCCATCTTCTTCCCAGGTTGCTGGCCTCCTGAATAAAGATCAAATTCCTTTCCACTCAAAACTTGTCTCTTGAGTATTGGCCTTTCCAGCATATGAGCAGCCAAACTTGGATTTGGTAACACAAATGCAGTGGAGTTTATGACCAAGACTGCCCTTATCTATAAAGCTGCCAACCCCCAAGGCTTGAAGGGAAGTAATGAACACCAGCTGCCAGTCTGTGGATTGTACAAGAAGGCCTGGACAATGAGAAGCCTTTTCCTGGATTGGTTCCATCGATGCTTGTCCTTGAAGTCAGGAAGTACCCTGCCAGGAAGGTACTTCCTTTTAAAGTTCTTTTGACACTGCCCCTGGCCACCTAGACTCCCTTGCATTCAACACCAAAGGCATCGAAGTGGTCTACTTGCCCCCAAGCACAATGTCTCTAATTCAGCCTCTAGATCAAGGGGTCATAAAGACCTTTAAAGCTCATTACACCCATACTCTATGGGAAGAATTGTCAATGCTGTGGAAGAGAACCTGGACAGAGAGAACATCATGAAAGTCTGGAAGGATTACACCACTGAAGATGCCATCACTGTTGTAGGAAAACCCATGAAAGCCATCAGTTGAAACAATAAACTCCTGCTGAAGAAAACTGTGTCCAGATGTTCTGCATGACTTCCCAGGATTTCTACAGAGCCAGTCAGGGAAATCATGAATGAGATGGTGGCTATGGCAAGAAAGGTGGGATGTGAAGGGTTTCGAGATACGGGTCTTGGAGAAGTTCAAGAGCTAACAGACACCACACCAGAGGAGTGAACAGAAGATGACTTGATGGAGATGAGTGCTCCCCAAGCAGTGCCAGATGACGGAGAAGAAGACCTAGAGGTAGCACAGCAGAAAACAAATGGACCTTAGACAGCCTGGCAGAAGGACCCTCTATGATGTGGGCACTGCGACTAAAGGGCACAGTGAAAGGATTGGTACCATATAGAAACATTTTCAGAGAAATGAAACAGCAAAAAATCAGACAGAAATTACAATGTATTTTTATAAAGTTACACTGAGTGTGCCTACCTCTCCTGCCCCTCATTTCACCTCAACCTCTTCGTCTGCCACCTCTCAGACAGCAAGACCAACCCCTCTTCCCCCTCCTCCTCCTCAGCCCACTCAATGTATTTCACTCCACTTCTTCTGCCTCTGCCTCCCTTGAGGCAGCAAGACCAACCCCTCCTCTTCCTCCTCCTCCTCAGTCCACTTGACACGAAGAGACAGGATGAAGACCGATGGTCCACTTCCACTTAATGGATAGCAAATAATCATCAAACCATACAGTTAAATAAACTTATATGCTGTATATGTGTATGAGTGTCTTCATGTGAAAACCTACTAACTGGCTAATTGAACATAATAATAAAAAAATTTAAAAAATATGTATCTGTAAAAAAAAAAGAAAATCTAACCATATGACAAGAAATGTCTGTTTCTGTGTCTTCATCATCATCATCATCATCATCATCACATAAGTATTCATCATGTAGAATGTAGTGTGCAAGTCTTGTCTGGAAGTTGTTAGCCTAAGGTGAGTGATATTTAATATAAAATTAATAATGTGTTAGTTTTACTGTTTCCTAACTTTGCTTTCAAAGAATTACATTAACATACAGTATGGCTCTCTCTTGTAATTAAAGAAACTATCAGACTATCATCATAGGTAAGTGGCTTTTTAAAAATGTAACGATGTTTCCAATACTGTATTATGAATACGACTGTAATGCTATATGCCCCGGGATCGAGTCCCTCATTGGGCTCCCTGCTCAGCGGGGAGTCTGCTTCTCCCTCTGACCTTCCCCCTCTCATGTGCTCGCTCTCTCTCTCATTCTCTCTCTCTTTCAAATAAATAAATAAATAAATCTTAAAAAAATTTTTATAACAATTCATTTATTAATGTATAGGCTTGCTACCATGAAGCAATCTTATCAATTATACTAGGCTAACGTAAAGTAATTATACTGCTGCTTCTTTGTTAATGCATGAATTGTGATGCCTATAAATAAATATAAATCTCTTTGCACATTATCTTTTCATTTTTGATACCTCATGTTAGCAATAAGTACATCTATAGTGTATTGTGTCATATAAGACAATATTGATGTTGATACTGACAGATAATTCATCTTATGAACAGACAATGTAACCTTACAGTATTGATAAATACAGTACTGTAAATGTATTTTCTCTTCCTTATGATTTTCATAGTAATATTTTATTTTCTCTAGCTTGCTTTAAGAATGCAGTATGTGATACCTGTAACATACAAAATAGGTGTTAATCGACTGTTTATGTTATTGGTAAGGCTTCCAGTCAACAGTAGACAATAGTCTAATAGCTAAGTTTGGGGGGATTCAAAAGTTATACACACATTTTTGACCCGTGTTGTTCGAGAGTCAACAATAGTTTTAAATCAAAATGAAGCACATCATAGAGCATTTCACCTCAAGGAATGAAGATCCCTATCACTTTATTATTTTCCAAATATGGTTTGGCACTTTCTAGCCTTGAAATTGAAGAAAATGGCCAAGGATTTGCAACCAACTGTAAAATTCAAGCTTCTGCTTGGCTGTCCTAAGAGTAACAAAGGGGCCAGTTGGTAAAAATGATTATGGGTCAGTCTATTCACTACATCTCAAGGTAATGGAATGTGATAACTCTATTAGCTATAGTATCTGCAGTTTTTATTTTTTGTTTTTGTTTTTTTCCATTGATAAAACCTTAAGTTTTATTTTTTTAATTTAAATTTTGTTAGTTAACATATAGTGCAATATTTGTTTCTGGAGTAGACTTCAGTGACTCATCACTTACATACAATGCCCAGTGCTCATCACAACTGCCCTCTCTAATCCCCATCCCCCATCTAGCCCATTCCCCACCCACATTCCTCCATCAACCTCAGTTTGTTCTCTATCATTAAGAGTCATTTATGGCTTATTTCCCTCTCTCCTTTTCCTCCCCTTCCCAGATGTTTTCTTTCTTAAATTCCACATGAGTAAGATCATCTGGTATTTGTCTTTGACTGACTTATTTTGCTTAGCATAATACACTCTAGCTCCATCCACATCGATGCAAATGGCAAGATCTCACTCTTTTTGATGGCTGAAAAATATTCCATTGTATATATATATACCACATCTTCTTTATCCATTCATCAGTCGATGGACATTTGGGCTCTCTCCACAGTTTGGCTATTGTTAACAATCCTGCTACAAACATCAGGGTGCATATACCCCTTGGAATCTGTATTTTTGTATCCTTTGGGTAAATACCTAGTGGCACAATTGCTGAATTGTTGGGTAGTACTATTTTTAACTTTTTGAGGAACGTCCAAACTGTTCTTCAGAGTGGCTGCACCAGTCTCCATAGTATATTTTTGAAAGTCATGTAATTGATGTTTACTATCATAAAGGAAAATATTAAAAATCAGAGCTTAATATTTTTCCAAAACATAATGTCCTTATTCTGGGATAACCAAATATGAATCCAACTGTGAAGGTAAATGAACTGTTTGTTTAATATTCAAAAAACTGACTTGTATTTGGATATTTTATTCATTTTAGGTAAGCCAGTTCTATTGTTAAACCTGAATATGTGCTTTTGTTCTGTGAAAAAAAAGCAAACAAAAAAGCTTAAGTATAGCAACAAGTATTCTATTTTTCTAACAGAAACTACTAGACACTTAAGAACACACTTCTCTATCCCTATTCCTATGACGACAGGCTGCCTTTTGACAGCTCATAGTCATGATTAGCCCAGCACTGTTTAGAATACTTTTTAGTACTGGACCCAGCAGGAAAAACATGTGGGTTTTAGAAATTAATGTGAATAAAAATGACAAAATTGCATTAAAATGGTGTCCACTTATTGCAATTTGGTACTGTTAAGACATTTGGGGAGGTTCCACCTTATTATGTTTTTAATTTTATACTGAACAATGTTAAAGTGTGTACTTTATCCTGTTTTGAAGCCTACTGATCAGATTTACATTTTACTTTGAGAGTTATCATTTACATATTGAAATGCCATCATCATTTACTAGTACTATAATAGAAGACGATCATTCTCACTTTATGGCTGAAGCAAATCACCACACTGTCAAAGGTCAGTTACCTTTTTAGAATGTATTTTTGATTCTGTTTAGAAATAGATTCTGTTGGTTTTGTCCCTTCACATTTGGGTAGCATTCAAATCTCACCTGTAAGAGTGATGTCACCAAAGTGGTGATGTCGGAGACACCAGCCTCCCCTCCGCTGGTGATATCTCCCTATAAATATCAACAACTAGACAGCTATCCACAAGTAAAAACAGCTCTGGGAGAGCCCTAGAGTCCTATTAAGAAATTTCAGCCCCACAGTGGAACAAAAAACCTGAGAATAACTGCAAAAGAAGAGAAGGAAGACAGCTTCATTTGGCCTGCACCATCCCATCCCACAAGCCAGAGTTGTTTAGTGCCAAGAGAGTTTCCCAGGCAGAGAGTTCCCCTCTCCAGGGAAGGAATAGTTGGATGAGCAATCAGCTTCTCCAGCTTTTCAGGGCACTGAACAATGGCTTCACCCCTCCCAAATGAGAAAGTTGAGATATACTGAGATGGCTAGGAACAAGGAAGAAAAGCAGGGGCTACTAACAGCAGCTACACAGCAGGAGCAATTCTAGTTCATGGGGACCTGTTCTGCACACAAACCCAGCAGATTTCACCCCTGATGAAACCAACAGCCAGCACAGCATGGTGGACCACCTGCAAGTGTCATCAGCTTTCACCCCACAGGTATTCATATTCACTGATGCCAGCCACCTGAGTCACCCCCTGCTCCCTCCCCTGTACCCCCTGTCAGAACCGAGGAACAACCCTAGCAGCCAGCTCAGGCCTCTGCAGCTGTGAGAGTGCAAGAGGCCAGCCTACACCCCCTCTCATTTGGCCCCCCATGGCCCCACAAGTGCGTAGGGACAGCCGCTTCAGCTGTGTACTTGCACATCCCTGGTCCAACCCCTGTCACCAGCCTCTACTGCAGTGGGTATGCCCAGTGGAATAGTGTGCAGCCATGGGGGCCATGCAACAGCCAGGGCCCCCACAGCTGTTTGTGGGCTCAGATCAGGCCCTGTCTTCTATCACTGGCCTGCATCGCCATGTTCACCTGTAGCCAGCCCCTCCAGATGTGCACCAGCACACCCTCCACACAGACCGCCATCACAGGCTTCCACTGAAATGCGATGGAGGAGAGTGTGTAAGCATTGGAGACCATGCTGGTGGCCAGGGTCCCTGTAGCTGCCAGTGAGTTCTTAGGTAGCCCAGGCCTATGCTGCTGGCCTTGGACCCCACCACTGTATGTGTATCTGCAGCCAGGCCCTACCTATACATAGGCAACAGCAGCTTGTTGCCATAACTGAGTGTGTAAATACCAACAGCTCAGGCGGTCACCGATGCTTGCCCTGGTACCTAGCAGCTGCTCTTGGAAGGGCCACTGAAGACCTCACTAGTGCTTGTAACCACTGCAGACCCCCCACAGTGTCCACCAAGGTCCACAAAGTTGTCAATAATGTGGAACCAAGCAACCTGAGCCAAAAAGACATCATGCCTCCCCAGACTCAGTGCCACCACATGCCCCCACACTAGGTGTCCTGCACTACTAGATCCAGAATCCCAACATGTTCCATTGCACCCCTGCCCACAGGTGAAAGTCTTCCCTTATCAATGGCAGTCCGTAAAGTCTGGCAGAGGTGACTGCTTCTTCAAATGTGCAGATACCTACACAAGGCTACAAAATCACAAAGAATCAGGAAAATATGACTCCATTAAAGGAATAGAGTAAACCTCTAGTAACTGGCCCCAAAGAAATGGAGATACAGAAATTGCCAGACAAGAATAAGCAATTAATGATATCAGGAAAACAATACAAAAACAAAATGAGCAGTTTAATAAAGAGACAGAAAACATTAAAAAGAATCAAACAAATTCTGCAGGTAAAGAATTAAATGACTGAAACGAGCAACTCAATAGAGAACTTCTGCAGCATACTTAACGAAGTAGAAGAAAGAATCAATGATCTAGAAGGTGATGCAGGAGTTTTATCCAATAAGGGGAACAAAAAGGGGTGGAAAGTTTACTTAAAGAAATATTGGCTGAGAACGTCCCAAACCTAGGGAGAGATTCGGACATCCAAGTTCATGAAGCTAATGGTTTGTCCCAAAAGTACAATCCAAAATGATCTTCACCAGGACACAGTATAACACTGACTAAAATCAAAGACAAAGAGAGAATCTTAAAAGCAGCAAGAGAAAAAAATTTATCTCATGCAAGAGAACCCCTACAAGTTTATCAGGGGATTTCTCAGCAGAGAACTTGCAGGTCAAGAGAGAATGGGATAATTTACTTGAAGGGCTGAAAGAAATAAACTGCCAACCAAGAATATGTTGCCCAGCAATCTGTCCTTCAGATATGAAGGCAATATAAAGACATTCCCTAATAACGAAAAGCTGAGTGAATTAATCACCACTAAACCTACCTTATAAGAAATGCTGAAAGGAGTTCTTCAGGCTGAAATTTAAGGATGCTAATTAGTAACATGAAAACATATGAAAATATACAATGCACAGGGAAAGACAAACATATAGTCAGATTCAGAATACTCTAATACAGCAATGTAGTGTGCTAATTAACTCTAGAATAAAGAGTAAAAAGAAAGTATTAAAAATAACTATAGCTACAACAGTCTATTAATGGATACACAAAAGGAATGAAATCTCGCCATTTGCAACGACGTGGATGGAACTGGAGGGTATTATGCTGAGTGAAATAAGTCAATCAGAGAAAGACAGGTATTATATGACCTCACTGATATGAGGAATTCTTAATCTCAGGAAACAAACGGAGGGTTGCTGGAGTGGTGGGGGGTGGGAGGGATGGGGTGGCTGGGTGATAGACATTGGGGAGGGTATACGCTATGGTGAGTGCTGTGAATTGTGCAAGACTGTTGAATCACAGACCTGTACCTCTGAAACAAATAATGCAATATATGTTAAAAAAAAAAAGATGTAAACTATGACATCACAAACACAAAAAGGATTAAGAGGGTAGTATTTTGTATGTAATCGAAGTTAAACTCTTACCAACATAAAACAGACTTATTTTTAGAGAAAAGGCATAACAATCATAACTATGTTATGCACACACCATAAGAGCACATAAATATATTGAGCAAATACTAACAAATCTGAAGGTAGAAATAGAAAACAGTACAGTGATATTAGAGATCTTCAATACCCCACTTTCAATAATCCAGAACAGACAGAAAAATCAACACAAAACATTAGACTTGTGTCATACTTTAGAGCAAATGGAACTAACACATATAAAGACCATCCCATTAAACTGCAGCAGAATATGCATTCTTCTCAAGCACACACACAACATTCTAAATCATAAATCATATGATAATTCACAAAATAAACCTTAGCAAATTAAAAACATCTGAAATCATAACAAGTATTTTTTTTTTTTACCACAGTGGTCTGAAACTAAAAATCAGTAACAGGAGGAAAACCGGAAAATTCACAAATATGTGGCTATTAAACGCTATATTCCTGAACAACAAGTGAGTCAAAGAAGAAATCAAAATTGAGATTAAAATATATCTTAAAACAAGTGAAAATGGAAATGTAGCATATCCAAACCCATGTGATGCTGTGAAGCAGTTTTTAGAGAAAAACTTACAGTGATAAATGCCTTCATTAAGAAAAAAGATCTCAACCTAAATTTCCACCTCAAGGAACTAGAAAAAGAAGAACAAACTAAGTCCAAAGGTAGCAGAAGGGAGGAAACAACAAGATCAGAAGAGAAATAAGTTAAATAGAGATCATAAGAACGATAGAAAAGATTAACAAAATTAAGAGCCAGTTTTCTGAAAAGATAAACAAAATTGACAAACCATTAGCTAGACTAAGAAAAAAAAGAGGCCTCAAATAGAATCAGAAATGAAAGAGGAAACACTACAATTGATACCACAAAAATATAAAGGATCATAAGAAACTACTATGAACAAATATATACCAACAAATTAAATAACCTAGAATAGATACATTCCTAGAAACATATAACCTACCAGGACTGAATCATGAAGAAATAGAAAATCTAAACAGACCAATAAAGAGTAAGGAAATTGAGTCAGCAATCAAAAACCTCCCAACGAAGAAAAGCCCAGGACTATAAAGGTTTCACTGGTGAATTCTGCCAAACATTTAAAGAAGAATTAAAACCAATCCTTCTCAAACTCTCCCAAAAATTGAAGAGGAAGGAACACTCTCAAACTCACTTTCTGAGGCCAGCACTATCCTGATACCAAAGCAAGATAAGCACACTCCAAGAAAACTATAGATGTATATCCCTGATGAATATACATGCAAAAATTCTCAGCCAAATACTAGCAGAACAAATTCAACAGCACATTAAAAGGATCATGTCATGATCAAGTGAGATTTACACCTGGGATGCAAAAATGGTTCAACATACAAAAATCAGTCAATGTGATACACCACATTGATAGAATGAAAGATAAAAGTCATAGGATCATCTCAACAGATGAAGAAAAAGCATCTGAAATAAATGCAACATCTTTCATGGTAAAAACCCTCAAGAAAGTGGGTACAGAAAGAACATACCCCAGCACAATAAAGGCCCTCCATGTATGACAAGCCCACAGCCAACAGCATACTCAATGGTGAAAAGTTGAAAGCTTTTCCTCTAACACCAAGAAGTAGATAAGGGTACCCACTCTCACCACTCTTATTCAACACAATACTAGAAGTCCTAGCCAGAGCAACCAGGCAATAAAAAGAAACAAATGGCATCTAAATTGGAAAGGAAGAAATAAAATTATCTTTATTTACTGATTATATGATCTTATTCCTAAAAACTCCACCAGAAAACTGTTAGAACAAATCAACAAATTCAGTAAAGTTGCAGGATACAAAATCAATATATGGAAATCAGTTGCATTTCTATATACCAACAAGACATCTGAACAAGAAAGACAACTGCATTTACAATAGCATCAAAACCAATAAAATACATAGGAATACATTTAATCAAGGACGTAAAAGATCTATATGCTGAAAACTATAAGACACTGATGAAAGAAACTGAAGAAGACACAAACAAATGGAAAGATATCCTGTGTTCATGGATCAGAACTAATGTTGTTAAAAGATCCATACTACCAAAGCCATCTACAGATTCAATGCATGTCCTATCAAAATTCCAATATCATTTTTTCACTGAAATAGAACAAACATTCCAAAACTCTGTATGGAATTCCAAAAAAAAAACAAATAGCCAAAGCAGTCCTGAGAAGAACAAAGCTGGAGACATCACACTTCCTGATTTCAAATTATACTACAACGTTACTGTAGTCAAAGCAACATGGTACTGGCATAGAAACAGACACATAGACCAACGGGAAGGAATCAAGGGCCCAGAAATAAACTCTCACATATACCTTCAACTATTATTTGTCAAGAGCGCCAGAATATTCAACGGGGGAAAAGATAGTCCCTTCAATAAATTGTGCTGGGAAAACTGGATGTTCACATGCAGAAGAATAAAATGGCATCCCTATCATATACCACTCACACAAATGAACTCAAAATGGATTAAAGGCTTAAACATAAGGACTGAAAGTATAAACCACATAGAAAAAAACTTAGGGAAAAAGCTCCTTGACATTGGTCTTGGCGATAACTTTTTGGCTATTACAGCAAAACTTCAAGCCTCAAGAGCAAAAATAAACAAGTGGGACTATAAATAAAAAGCTGCATAAGGGCGCCTGGGTGGCTCAGTCACTTAAGCATCTGCCTTCGGCTCAGGTCATGATCTTAGGGTCCTGGGATCGAGCCCCACACCAGGCTCCTCATTCAGCAGGGAGTCTGCTTGTCCCTCTGTCCCTCCCTACCCCGTACTCTCCCTCTCTCTCTCTCAAATAAATAAAATCTTTTCTTTTTAAAGCTGCATAGCAAAAGAAACCATCAACAAAATGAACAGGCAACCTACTGAATGGGAGAAAATACTTGCAAATCATGTATCTGATAAGGTGTTGATATCCAAAATATATAAAGAATGCACACAACTCAATAGCAAAAAAGGAAAAAAAAAACTGATTTTTAAAATGCACAAAGGATCAGAATAGACATTTCTCCAAACACATCCAGATGGCCAACAGGTACATGAAAAGGTGCTCAACATCACTCAGCATCAGGGAAACGCAAATCCAAACCAAATGAGCTATCACTTCATACTTGTTCAAATAGCTATTATCAAAAAGTCAAGACGTAGCAAGTGTTGGCAAGGATGTAGAGAAAAGGAAACCTCTGTACCCTGTTGGTAGGAGTGTAAATTGGCAAAGCCACTTTGGAAAACAGTATGGAGGTTCCTCAAAAGACTAAAAATGAAATGACCATATAATCCAGCAATCTCATTTGTGGGTATATATGCAAAGGAAATGAAAACTGGATCTCAAAAAGATATTTGCACTTCCATGTTCACTGCAGTATTATTCATAATAGCCAAGATATGGAAATAACCTAAGTACCTGTCAACAGATGAATGGATAAAGATGTGGTATATATCAACAATGGAATAGTATTCACCCATGTGATAACATGAAAGAACCTCGAGGACATCATGCGAAGTGAAATAAGTCAGAGAAAGATGAATATTATACAATCTCATTTATATGTGGAATCTAAAAATACTGATCTCATAGAAACAGAAAATACAGTAGTGGTTATCAGGGGTGGGGTGTGGGGGAAATGG
This sequence comes from Eumetopias jubatus, assembly GCF_037043125.1. Classification (NCBI taxonomy): domain Eukaryota; kingdom Metazoa; phylum Chordata; class Mammalia; order Carnivora; family Otariidae; genus Eumetopias; species Eumetopias jubatus. The sequence goes on from NW_028274817.1 coordinate 97,111,518, forward strand.
GAAGATGTTTAAAGATTACAAATGTCCACTTATAAGATAAATAAATTCTAAGGATCTAATGTACAGCATGGTAATTATAGTTAATACTGTATTAAATATTTGAAAAGTTGCTAAGAGAATAGATTTAAGTGTTCTCACTACAAAAAAGAAATGGTAATTATGTGACATGATGAAGGTGTTAGTTACAGTACGGTGGTAATCATTTTGCAGTATATAAGTATATTAAATCAACATGCTGTATACCTTAAACTTACAAAATGTTGTATGTCAATTATACCTCCATAAAACTGGAAAAATAAAAAAAAAAACAAATCTCATCTGTAATATATAAAAAAATTCCAAGTCTGAAATATAAGAAAAATTGAACTCTTTTTCTCTAATAGCATAAAATTTTAAAGAACAAAAATACATTGGATAGATTAGCAATGTACTTTCTGTCATTTATATCCTTTATTGCAATAATGCATGAATAATGATTGCAATGAAACCTTTGTAGAAATATATATATATATGATATTCACATTAATATCTAATGAATCCATTATGATTGGTGTTATTTTGATGAATACTAATTCACTTCAGAAGGTTAAGCTACTCAATTTAATAGTATGTTTAATTAATGCAAGGCTGCAGTGGAATTCTCATGACATTAACTATGGTAGTTACATGGTATCAATTATATTAATATTGATCGGTGCCCTGACATTGAATATGAATAGGTGAAATTTTTATGATCAAATATCAAATAGTAAGGAGTCTTTGCAGTATATTCCAAATTGTTACAAATCCATGACAATATCAATAAATATAGGATAAATCAACATTTTACGCAATTTAGTAATCCAAATTCACATTCCCCTTTATAACAACAACCATGATGATGATGATGATGATGATGATGAATTATAGTTAACATCCATTGACTGCATACTTTGTGCCAGGAACTATTCTATGCTCTAAGCACTTTATATAAGTCAATTCATTTATGAGAAATAATTCTAGAACTCTTTATCTAATTTATATACAATTAAGAAAACTATAGTGATGCTCTTTTGCAAGAAAGAGAGACCCTTAACTACTTATAAGCAGATATTTCACAGCTATGTTGGAATTGAAGACTCATTTGTATCATCTTGAAAAGCATCAAAATAGATGTATGTTCATCCTCATTCAGAAAACTGTGTTTTTTAAGAAATACCAAGACTGATACTTTATTTTTCTTATCATTCAAAGAAAAGGCATCTTTATAAATTACAACAGTGATAGACTCTACACTTAAATGACATATTTTATTTTTGCATTTTTATAAACTTAAATGTAAATAAATATACATCACTTGTTAAAATGTAGGTCAGGAGGAAAAGGTGGTAACATAGTGTTGATCATAATCTTTTCACCTATGTCAGCCAACTCCTTTCCCACCCCACTCTGCACCAAATCCCAACAGATGATTTTATTTCCAAGTTTACTGAGATTTTAACTATTTAACATGTGCTTTCTCACCTCTACTCCACCTCCCTCTCCTCTCCTCTTTTTTCTTTCCTCTTATGTTTCCTTCTTGAGTGAGAAGATGATACATGTGTATCTCTTTCTAGGGCTAACACAGCCACCTTGCACTTTGATGCATGGGGCTTTACTCTAGGAATGACCCACACTCCCTTCTAAAGCTCTAATTTCTTCCTCTAAAATTTATTTTGCTTGATTTGGAGTTATGATTCATTTTTTTCTCTCCTCAAATATTTCTTTTCTCAATCCTGCTACCTTATAAAGATACTATCCTTCCACATTCTTCTAAGTTCTTCCAAGCCACCAATCCACACGACCACAGCTACAGTCAATTTTTCTTTTGATAATCAAAAGCTTTATCTCTTCACCCTCCTCAAATCCTCTGCAGAACTTAAACGGATGATTAACTTCTCCAAATCTTTATTCCCTTGGCTCTCATGATGTTATAGCCCATGGAGGTTTGCTCCTATTTCTCTGAACAGTCTGGTTTTCCCATATTTTTAGTTCTCACACCACCTTTTAAAGTAACATATCCTAAGATTCCATAGCAGCCTCTCATTTTTTACCTCACAGATTCCTAGTTGATATGCATATCTACCCCCACAATCTCATCTTTTCCTCACGGCAGAACTTTCAAACCTTAAACTTTAGCCCTGACTTCTCTCTCAAGTTCCATATACTCACGTACACATGATTCTTAGACATCTCCGCATGAATATTTCCCAAGCACCTTAAACAACATATCCCGAGTTAAAAGGATTATTTTTCCAGACCTCAAATCTGCCAATTACACTAAAAGGAAAACAACAATATCTCACTATTTTCTGTCTTCTTTCTCTTTGTTGATGCCATCAACGTTCTTTCAATTACCCAGGGCCTAACATTTGAAAAATCATATTTAACTCTTCCTTCTCCCTTAACCACCACTTCTATTCAGTTACCAAATCATTTGATTTTTAGCCTCAATTCAATCAAATACATAGCCCACCTAAAAATATCTTCTGTGGCTTTCCATTTCCTAAAGTCCATGTGAATTGTTTAAGGGCTCTCCACATCCTGACTTGTACCTCCTTTTCTAGAACCATCTCTTGGAACTCCTCTCCAAGCACCCAAACTAGCTAACTTTTCTTATTTCCGTGACACTGTTCATAATACTCCTTTGGCCTGAAGTCCCTCTCCTCATGTTCATACACATATTCATCAATTCATTCAGTGAGTACTTACCTACTACGTGCAAGATACTGTTCTAGATGCTAGAGATGAGATGGTGAAGAAAACAATGACCCTCCCTACGCTAATGGAGCCTGTATTCTAGTGAGAAGATAGAAATTAAGTAAGTGAATATAATAAAAGGTATGAAAAATAAAACAAAATAAGGGGAGAGAGGTTAATCCCTAAAATCTAGCACTCAGGGAAGCATTCCCTGACAGGAGTGACATTTGAACAGTAATCTAAATTATATGAGAGAACCAGACACATTATATTGGGATCTATGTAATAGTAGGTACAAAGGCCCTTGACAGGAGTATGTGTGAAGTGTTAGAGGAATAGCAAGGAAACCAGGGTGGCTGATGTACCTTGAGTGAGGGGTTTCAAAAAAAGAAGGTAAGAAACAAGGTCAAAATAACGAGAAATCAATTCTCCAAGGCTACAGACTATCCTGTAAAGATACAGGATTTATTCTCAGTGTGATAAAAAGTATTTGGAGGATGAACAGCAGGGGAGTGATATGATTTTATTTATTTTTCAGAAAGGTCACTTTGCAGGTATACAGAGGCTGTGGGGTTGGTGGAAAGAGTGAACATAGGACAGGAGTTAGGAGACTGTGGGACCAGTCCAAGTAAGAGATGACTGTGGCTTAGGCTGGGGAAATTGGCATAAAGGTGGTAAGAAATGAGAAAATTAAAGATTGATATGAAAGACAGAAACAAAGAGAATTGCTGATAATTGGACATGAGAAATGAAAGAATGAGAAGAATCCTGGATGACTCCTAAATTTGGGCCCTGAGCAGTGGGGTGAATTATGACATGAGCCATCTTCTGAGATAAGAAACACTAAACAAGGAGCAGATTTGCATAGGGAATTAAAAGGTCAACTTTGGACTTGCTAACTTTGAAAATGGGCATTAGGCAGCAAAGTGGAAATGTCTAGTTAATCCTTTAATTATGAGTCTGGAGTTCAAGGGACAGCTCAAGGATGGAGAGTTCCATTTGAATCACCAGATTTTTTTGTGTCCTTTGGGGTCATTGAACTGGATGAGATCACTCCACTCAATGATTCGCAACCCTGGCACACTTTCAATTCACCGGAGAAGCTTTAAAATAAAATACCAATTCCCCCTCCCATCCCCAGAATGACTGAATCCAAATCTCTGCAGGGAAACCAGGGTATCGGCAAATTTTTAAAACTCCTCTAATGTGCAACTAGGTCAAAGAACTCCTGACCTATGGAAATGATGTGGAGAGACGTCTGAGTACTTAACTCTGGGGCACACCAAAATTTAGAGATCTGTAAAAGCAGGTTACAAAAAGGACGCCAGAACCAAGCTTGGCCACCAAGGCACAGAGGAAATCAAGAGGACAGTGCAGTATCCCATAAGCCAAAAAAGTGTTTCAGGAAGGACAAGTGAATTCAGTCAAATGCCGCTGAGAGTTCAGTTAAGGTGCGGACTGAGATTAGACCACTTGAGTTGATCATGTGAAGGTAGCTGTAACAGGTGGTTTATTTAGACAGTAGACAGGGACCAAAGACTTAAGCCATGCATTCCAAAGAGTGGAAGATAGGGAAGTGAAGAGAAGGCCATATACCTTGGCCATATGCATCTGTCAGTGCTTTGCCCATTTCCAAGGCCTAGTTAAAAGGCGCTGAAGCCTCTGCTAATCTCGCCAGCTAGAGGCAATTTCTCCTTCGTGCAATTTCTACTTGCCCTTTCCTTTGAGATGTCAACTTGAACTCTAGTTATTTATGCTCTTTGTGGAGAAGGATCACATTTAGTTCATCTTTCTATGACCCAAAGTAAAGGAGAAGTAGATTCTTAGTAACTGTTGGCACAAGGTTTAGGGAAGAAAAAGCTTTGAAATGGGGCACCTGGGTGGCTTAGTCGGTTAAGCATCTGCCTTCAGCACAGGTCATGATCCCAGGGTCCAGGGTCCCAGGTCAAGCCCCAGGTCCTCTGGGGGAGAGGGGCGCGTGGCTCCCCACTCAGCAGGATTCTCCCTTCCTCTCCCTCTGCCACTCCCCATTCATTCACTCTCTATCAAAAGAAAAAAAAACTTAAAAGAAAAAGCTTTGAAATATGCTGGAAAAGTGAAAAGAAGGGCCATATGCACCCCAGTGTTCATAGCAGCAATGTCTGCAATAGCCAAACTGTGGAAAGAGCCGAGATGCCCTTCAACAGATGAATGGATAAAGAAGATGTGATCCATATATACAATGGAATATTACTCAGCCATCAGAAAGGATGAATACCCAACTTTTACATCCACATGGATGGGGCTGGAGGAGATTATGCTAAGTGAACTAAGTCAAGCAGAGAAAGTCAATTATCATATGGTTTCACTTATTTGTGGAACATAAGGAACAGCATGGAGGTCATTAGGAGAAGGAAGGGAAAAATGAAGAGGGGGAAATCGGAGGGAGAGATGAACCATGAGAGACTATGGACTCTGAGAAACAAACTGGGGGTTCTAGAGGGGAGGGGGGATGGGTTAGCCCGGTGATGGGTACGTGTAAGGAGGGCACGTACTGCAGGGAGCCCTGGGTGTTATACGCAAACAATGCAGCGTGGATCACCACATCAAAAACTAATGATGTATTGTATGGTGACTAACATAATAAAATACAATTTAAAATAAATAAAGTCAAAAAACAAGAAATATGCTGGAAAAGCAATGAGGGGTACTGCAGTACTAAGTGAGCAGAGCTCTCATCTCACATACCAGAAAGGGGAGATGTTGAAATTTACTCAGCTGTTTCAAGTAATTGTGAAGTATAGGGAGATAGAAAAGGCAAAAATAATGAAAGAGTTGAAAAACAGTTTCTTTAATTATCTCTAATGCTATTTTTGTTCCTGAGCACGGTGAGGCACTAAATGGCAGTTACGTGACAAACTACTGACCCATGCAGAGATGACAACAAACCATTCCTCCTCCTCTTACCTCACACGGAACCGCCAGCCCTCACCTGGACCCCCAGCTCTGCCTCTAACAGGCTGACCAGCCGGAAAAGGCTGAAGTTGTTGTTAAGGAGCTGCATGGTATAATTTTTGTTTGTTTTAATTTTTTTAGTAACCTAAATTTTACAACACAGAAAATTTTTGCAAAATCTGCCTAAATAAGTTGACCAAAAAAAAAAAAAAAAAAGCAACCTGAAGGGCTTGGAGGTTATTTAATAGGTATATATCCAGTGGTGAGTATCAGACTTTTCAGGGGATTTGAATGTCCCTAAAGGGCTTAGTATTTACATAATTTTCTCTTTTAGTGGATCTTTAGACACATTCACTCTATCTGGTAATGATTTTCAGTTTAAATGCTTTGTAAATTAAATGTGTTTCAAAATATGAACTATACCTAGCAAAAGACCTTGGGTATATTTTGATTTTTAAAAGTCTTCCAGGGTTTCATTGCCTCTCTTGAACCCCTGAGGCACTAAGCCCCCCCATAAACCTGAGTACAATTGCCTCAGCTGTCCTCTTCGAACCTTTTCCCCCTCAAATCAACAACCTTCCCTCAAACTGATGAGTAACCCTCAATGTGTGGAGCAAAGATGATTTTTTCTTTCTTTTTTTAAAATTTAATTTAATTTTATTATGTTATGCTAGTCACCATACATAACATCATTAGTTTTTGATGTAGTGATCCATGATTCATTGTTTTCGTATAACGTCCAATGCTCCACGCAGTACGTGCCCTCCTTAATACCCATCACCAGGCTAACCCATCCCCCCTCCCCTCCCCTCTAGAACCCTCAGTTTGTTTCTTGGAATAGCATGGAGGACAATAGGAGAAGGAAGGGACTTTTTCCATCTTTCTTTAAAAAATGAGATAGAAGAAAACTGAGTCACACAAAAAAAAATCTTCCCTCTCCTCCCTGTGGAAAAAAAAAATAAGAATACATTTCTAATGAAAGAGCTCCATGAATAAAAAAGCAACTGCTTAATAAAATTAGAAATGAAATTTGAACTTGCTTTCTCTAAAGCAAGAAAATATATAATACTTATTTCAACATATGTTTCCTTGGAAGAATATGTTGAATCTGGTTCATGATTAAGGACTACATTTTCTGAATCAGAGCTACGAATTTGACTGGTATTTCTCAGAATGCAGATAAAATTATGTGTTGTACAACACAGTGTTTACTATAGCAAAGAATAAAGGGGAAATTATTACTAATTAGAAATAATTTTCAATGCTTAGACACATATCTATTTTAAAGGACATAGCTTTTTCTAACAACAGAAAACACCCACAAACCAGAGATATTACTTACAAGCCCTTCTTTTCTGGTAAACCTTACCATGAAAAGAAAATCTTAGGTTGCTATGAAAAACTATAGTAGCAATCAGTGCCTCACAAAGATCTCAAATTTTTCTGCTTTTATTAAATCTGTGATTTTTAAAATAATATCAAAGAATCACTAGCACATGTTGGAAAGTACTTACTTTTTATCTAGTCCGGCTCCAAAATCAATAAGGAATCCCCCTAAAACAATCTTAAAAGGTGGTGTTCATACAGCACCTTCTGGAACCTTCCCAGCAACATGAAGTTCATTACTTTGTTAGGCAGGCTGATCCACTGTTAAAAACTCTAAGTGTTAGAAGTTTCTAGCATAAATATCAAAATTATGAGCCTGAAGTATAATTAAGGATGTCAGCTCAGATGGCATTAGCTTTCAATCCCTTAATATGCTCCTCACCCTAAGGAAAAACATCCTTAAGTCCTTTGCTGTTAAGAAAGTGAAAGAAGGAGGTCCTGGGGTGTAAAAATTTCTTTTAACAAGTCCTAAACACAGTGCTACTCTATGGTTTTTTTAATGTTGCCATGTGACAGAAGAATGGTTTATTAGAACAAATTTCATGAAAAATCATATGAAATAACCATTTTCAGAAAGACATCTATAAAAATATCCAAGAACAAACCTACAAAGGTACCTCCAAGAAGCCAGACAAATAAATTATGGAACATGAGTTGAAGGCTGGAGGGGAGAGAAACAAGAATTTGTGAATTAAAAAAAAAAAACAACACTGTACAGCAATCACATGAAAAAGGGGGGTGTAGACAAAGGAGAAAGGCCACTGCTTGTTTTCAGGGGACACGCTGTGGGCAACTGTGCAGGGCAGGTGCATGGCAGAGGTGCGGGAGGTATAGGATTAGTACCTCCTCCTCTTCCATATGTACACAGTAGGCTTGTGGGGTGAGGGCAAAGTGGGGACCCCAATGCCACTCACATAAACATGTGGGGGCGCAAAGGCACGCAAGACCTGCGCACTCCACTCCACATCAGCTAAATGCAAACACAGAGAAACGCATCACCCACTGCTGGCCCCAGAATTGCACCCCGTGCACCCTGGCCACCGTAACATCTCCCCCAGCAGTCCGTATATATACATATGCTTCTTTTGTCTCCATTATACCCCTTTGTATCTCTGCTTTTGAAGGAGGGAGCTGGGGGACAGAAGATAAAGATGTATCACTTGGGTGCCTGGGTGGCTCGGTCGGTTAAGTGTCTGCCTTCAGCTCAGGTCATGATCTTGGTGTCCTGGGGTTGAGCCCCGCGTTAGTCGGTCTCCCTGCTCAGCGAGGAGCCTGCTTCTCCCTCTCTCTCTCTCTCTCTCTCTCTGCCTCTCCCTCTGCTTGTGCTCTCTTGTGCTTTCTCTCTCTCTATCAAATAAATAACATCTTTAAAAATTTTTTTTAAATAAAAACAAAAGTGATACATATTTGAGATAACAAATAATAAAATAATAAGATTTTAAAGTGGAATTTAAAGTCTATGTAAAAATCAAGTGTTTTCGTTTCTGACTTTACTCAATTAAACATGGGTGTTAAGAAACAAAATTAACCTAATACATATTATTCTCAGAATATAAAGACCACCTTCAGAACTCATGCTCAGACATGCACATACATATAAACACAGCCTCACATTTTACATCTCATTAGTAGGATGGTTTAGAGGCAGTAACTATTTCTTCTTTGACTTTATACTCTTAGTTTCTAGTCCACTATGGTCCTGCTTGATGTTCAGTGCCTTCCTTCTTGTTGATGCTAAATGAATGAAGCTTGTAAGATACTAGCCGGCAAGCTCTTCCGTGTGGTGCTACTAAGTAAGGCCTGACTAGCCATTTGTCCTCTCCCTGCTCTGACTCTGCATTGCAAAGAGGAACTTCTGTCTTTATGTTTCCCTACATCAGTGGGATCACTGTTCTTCCCAGTATGTAAAGATGGGCTTTATGCATCCTGCTTTACACAATCATGCATTTCCAGTATCTGAGGACTTTAACAATTGCCCATAAATGTCAGCCAAAAATCCACAGGCAAATTGAGCCTTGATCATCTACCATGTTACTTCAGAGTCTGTATTATAGTTATGAAGATTTATTGTGGCACCGGGCCATGCATCTAGTAAGTGAATCTCTTTATTATTTTCTGCTCAAACAGAACAAACTAAATCAAACTCTTTTCACCCTAAGAGCTCTAAGATTTTGGAAAGAATACAACTGATGTCCCCTGAAATCTACACTCTTGGCTGAAAAATCAAAAGAACAGTGTTTCCATGCCTTACATGGTTGCTCTGGGTTACCTCCCTTGAGCTACACCTAGGATGAATTCAGAAAAGTAGTTTCTGATCAATACAGAACTCTCCCCTTCTGTGAACTAGACACTATTTCTTTTTTTATTAATTTTATTTTATTATGTTATGTTAATCACCATACATTACATCATTAGTTTTTGATGTAGTGATCCATGATTCATTGTTTGCGTATAACACCCAGTGCTCCACGCAGTACATGCCCTCCTTAATACCCATCACCGGGCTAACCCATCCCCCCACCCCCCTCCCCTCTAGAACCCTCAGTTTGTTTCTCAGAGTCCATAGTCTCTCATGGCTCATCTCCCCCTCCAATTCCCCCCCTTCATTTTTCCCTTCCTACTATCTTTTTTTTTTTTTAACGCAGCCTAAGATGGCAGCAGATGGGATGTGGCATTAAACAATGCCAAATATTTCATGGTTTATATTCTGAGGGACATCACTGCAACCCATGTAATTCTAAATGGAAGTGTAGGTCACAGTTGCTATGTGTCCTTACAGCTCTCTATTTTCACCCAAAATCATTGCCTATCATGGCACTTAACTGCCTGGTCTATATCGTAGGTCTGAGAAAATACCTTTGCTTTCTCTCATATTAAATAGTGATCATTTCTTACCTTTTAACTGCTAAAATTATCTATTTTCCCTTATACACAGGACCTTACCTGGGTACTATTTTTATATGAGCCAATGTCTTTTTCTAAATATGTTAACTAAAAGATGTCCTCTTTTAATTTTTTTCACATTTAAATTTAAATTCAATTAATTAACATATAATGTATTATTAGTTTCAGAGGTAGAGTTCAGTGATTCATCAGTTGCATATAATACCCAGTGCTCATTACATCATGAGCCCTCCTTAATGTTCAACGACCAGTAAGCCCATCCCCCTACCCCTCTCCCCTCCAGCAACCTTCAGTGTGCTTCCTATGATTAAGAGTCTCTTATGGTTTGTCTCCCTCTCTGATTTCTTGTTTTATTTTTCCCTCCTTCCTTTATGATCCTCTGTTTTGTTTCTTAAGTTCCACATATGAGTGAGATCATATGATAATTGTCTTTCTCTGACTGACTTCTTTCTTTTAGCATTAATACCCTCTAGTTCCATCCATGTCATTGCAAATAGCAAGATTTCATTTTTTGATGGCTGAATAGTATTCCATTGTGTGTGTGTGTGTGTGTGTGTGTGTGTGTGTGTGTGTGTGTGTATACATATCACATCTTCTTCTTAGTGGATGATGGTTGTTAAGGAGGGCACTAGTTATGATAAGCACTGGGTGTTATGTGTAAGTGATGAATCATCAAATTCTACATCTGAAAAAAAAATAAAAGATGTCATCTTAGGACAAATGCCCTTGAGAAAAATAGCCATATTCATTCTTTAAAACAACAATCTCTTTAGCTCTATCCAATGTAAAAACATATGTGGGAAAAATACTGATTTTACTTAGTTGTAAATTACCTTAATATCCAATTGGTTGGAAAAGCAAACAGCCACCTTAAAATTATACATGTTAGCTGTATTAACTATAAATCTGATATTTTCAAAATGATATCTGAAAACTTTTCAGAGAGACTTTTATAAAGTTATTTATCATAAATTACTAAAAATGCTAGGAAAATGTATGCTTTAATTTATCTCCTAACTCCTTTCTACCCCTCTGCTATAAAGCAGGATGGTGATTGTCTCAGTACTATCAAAAGAATGCAGAGTACAAACACTATATATGATTCTAATAATACCATAAAATAGCCTGAGTAACTTTTTTGATAATATTATTTTCAAATTTTTATGTAATTATACTCAGTACAAAATACGAGATTCATTTTCCTATAAGGTCAATTAAATATGCAATTAATAGTTATTCCCACATGTCTTCCCCCCATGGCTGTCAGTGCAAATTCTCCAGGGTACTGATTTGTACGTTGTACAGAATCATTCATGTGAACCGTATTCCAAATGGCTTTAAAATATTAAAAGTTCCATTTTACAATTTCTTCTGCTCAGTGATCTGTGTGGTGAATCTCCTTCATCTCGATAAAGGTCATAAAGTTTTTTTATTCTTCAAAGTGCCTGATTTTGTGGGTTGTAGCAGGAAGAAAGAGTGAAGGGGAGAGAGCAGGTCATGAGAAAGAAACAGAGTGCAATCAGCATCAGGAAAGAGATGATATTTAAGTAGAATTAAACAAAATTCCCCTCATTCTGGATATTTCTTTCTACCCTTTGTAACTTATTCAGTCAGATGGCCATTTTTTATGACTCAACAGAAATGTAAAGAAGGGAACCTAAAAATAATCAAATTTTGTCTTTATAATTTCAAACATCTAGGTTCAGAGGAATAGGGATAATTTTTATTCAGAGTCAATATATTTAGGAGAAGTTTTGATCAGTAGAAAAAACTTTAATAGTTTCCCTACTACCCTTCCATCTCCCCAAAGTGGGTAATCCTTTTGCACTGTTGGTGAGAATGCAAACTAGTGCAGCCAATCTGGAAAACAGTATGGCGATTCCTCAAAAAGTTAAAAAAAAGTACTACCCTACAACCCAGCAATTGCACTACTAGGCATTTATCCAAAGGGTACAAACATAGTGATTTGAAGGGGCACAGACACCCCAATGTTTATAGCAACACAATGCACAATAGCCAAAATATGGAAAGAGCCCAAGTGTTCATCAATTGATGAATGGATAAAGAAGATGTGGTGTATATATGCAATAGAATATTACTCAGCCATCAAAGAGAATGAAATCTTGTCATTTGCAATAACATGAATGAAACTAGAGTGTATTATGCTAAGTGAAATCAGTCAGTCCGAGAAAGACAAATACCATATGATTTCACTCATATGTGGAATTTAAGAAACAAAACAGATGAACATAGGGGAAGGGAAGGAAAAATAAAATAAGATAAAAAGAGAGAGGGAGGCAAACCATAAAGGACTCTTAACTATAGGGAACAAACTGAGGGTAGCTGGAGGGGAGGTGGATGGGGGGATGGGGTAAATGGGTGTTGGGCATTAAGGAGGGCATCTGTGATGAGCACTGGGTGTTATATGCCACTAATGAATCACTAAATTCTACCCCTGACACTAATACTACACTATATGTTAACTAACTTGAATTTAAATAAAAACGTGGGGGGGAAAAAGAGAATGAAGATGTGAATAAATAACATCAACAACGAAAAATGAGTAACTAATTATTAAGTAACCCATGACTTAAGATTAAAAACCATACATATGACCCAGCAATCCCTCTTCTGGGTATAAATCCAACAGAAACTGAGTCAGTATTATTCTGAAGAGATTTTTGCACACCCATGTTCATTGCAACACTACTCACAATAGCCAAGATATGGAAACACCTAAATGTTCACCGATGGATGAATGGTTAAAGAAAATGTGGTGTGCGTATATATAATGGAATATTATTCAGCCATAAAAAGAAGGAAATCCTACCAGTTGTGATAATATGGATGAACCTGGAGTACTTATGCTAAATGAAATAAGGTAGATACAGAAAGACAAATACTGTATGTACTCACTCATATACGGAATCTAAACAAAACAAAAGTCAAACTCATAGAAACAGTAGAATGGTGGTCACCACAGTCTAGAGAGTGGGGAGAATGGGAGATGCTGATCAAAGAAAGGGTCAAACTTTCAGTTATAAGGTGTGTAAGTTCTCATGCTCACTTCAGCAGCACATTAAAATTGGAATGATACAGAGGAGATTAGCATGGCCCCTGTGCAAGAACAACATGCAAATTCATGAAGCATTCTATATTGTTCCACTTTCTTACACCATACAGAAAAATACATTCAAAATGGATGAAAGACATAAATGTGAAACAGGAAACCATCAAAATTATAAAGGAGAACACAGGCAGCAATATTTTTTACCTCGGCAGTAGCAACTTCTTACTAGACACATCTCTGGAGACCAGGGAAACAAAAGCAAAAATGAACCATTGGGACTTCATCAAGATAAAAAGCTTCTGCACAGTGAAGGAAACAATCAGCAAAACTAAGAGGCAACCTATGGAATAGGAGAAGATATTTGCAAATGACATATCTGAAAAACAGTTAGTATCCAAAATCTGTACAGAACTTATCAAACTCAACACCTAAAAAATAAATAATCCAGTTAAGAAATGGGCAGAAGACATTAGACATTTTTCCAAAGAAGACATCCAGATGGCTAAGAGATACATGAAAAGATGCTCAACATCACTCATCATCAGGGAAATGCAAATCAAAACTACATGAGATATCACCTCACACTTGTCAGAATGGCAAAAATTAACAACACAGGAAACAACAGATGTTGGCGAGGATGCAGAGAAAGGGGAACCCTCTTGCGCTATTGGTGGAAAGGCAAACTGGTGCAGCCACTCTGGAAAACAGTATGGAGCTTCCTCAGAAAGTTAAAAATAGAACTACCCTATGATCCAGCGATTGTACTACTAGGTATTTACCCAAAGGATACAAAAATACTGATTCAAAGGGACACATGCACCCCATTGTTTATAGCAGCATTATCCACAATAGCCAAAATATGGACCCAAGGTCCATCGACTGATGAATGGATGAAGAAGAGGTGGTATTTATATATACAATGGAATAATACTCAGCCATCAGAAAGAATGAAATCTTGCCATTTCCAACAACATGGATGGGGCTAGAGACTATTATGCTAAGCGAAATCAGTCAGAGAAAGACAAACACCATATGATCTCACTCATGTGTGGAATTTAAGAAATGAAACAGATGAACACAGTGGGGGGTGGAGAAAGGCAAACCATAAAACAGACTCTTAACTATAGAAAACAAACTGAGGGTTGCTGGGGGGGAGGGGGGCAGGGGGATGGGTTGAATAGGTGATGGGTATTAAGGAGGGCACATAACTGTGATGAGCACTGGGTGGCCTACGTAAGTGATGAATCACTAAATTCTACTCCTGAAACTACTATTACAGTATATGTTAATCAACTGAAATTTAAATAAAAACTTGAAACAAAACAGAAAATACAAGATGAATAAGTTATTGGGACCTAATGTACAACATTGTGACTATACTTAATCATACTGTGTAGTAGACTTGAAATTTGCTGAGAAGAGAACCTAAGCACTCTCACTACGCACATGCAGAAAAAAGGTAACTATATAAGGTGAAGGATATGTTAATTAACTTGATTATGGTAATCATTCATAATATATACATATATCAAATCATCACATTGTATACTTTAAATATACACAATTTTATTCATCATAATACCTCAATAAAGCTGGAAAAAACATTAAATAAAGGTAAAAATAATAAAACACAGTGATCAACATAATAGAAATAAATATGAAAACCTAGATAACATGAAAAAAAATTCTAGGGAAATATAAACCAGCAAAGTGGCCCATCATGAAGAAAATCACAAAACCAAAGAAGGGGTAGTTAAATTTTTAGAAGCACAAAGGCATCAGACCTACTAAACTTTTTTTTAAAAAGCTAATTTCAACTGCAAAAAAATCTGTTCCAATATATAGAACAGAAAATAGACAATTTCTCATTTTCTGAGCTTAGTAATATCTGTGGTCCCCAAGACAGAAAAGCACAAGGAAGCAAAAACATATATTAATCACACTTATAAACACAGAAGCGAAATTCAAACATAGTATCAGCAAACCACAACCAATATTTCATTTTAATGCCTCATGACCAATGGTTTAATCTCAAAATTCAAGGATAGCACAATTTAAGAAAATTCATCAACAAAGTTAATTCACTAAAATAATGTATCTAAATGAGAAAAAACATAACTAAATATAAGTCAATATACCACTGAATGATATCCAGCAATCATTCATGATAAAAAACTTGGCAAACAACTTTCATAAATGTATCTACTAAATATGTATAGCAAATATATGTACAGCATAAGATGCAAAGTGTAGAATAATTTACATTAAATTCAGAAGTTTAAAAAGTCATCTCTTATCATCACTACTAATCAACCTTGTCCTAAAGGTTCTGGCCACTGCAAAAGATGAGAGAGAAAAAATAAGTGGAGAATGGATGTAGACATTGGAAAATATGAAGTAAAATATTTTCAGTGCATATGATCATCTATATAATCAATCCAAGATAACCAACTGACAAACAAATAGAACTAAAGAGGGAATTCAACAGTGCCTAAATACAAGATCAACACAAAAAACAACAACAACAATAAACTAATAGCTACCCTGTATAGCAACAATGAATCATTAAAAAAAAAATTATTCAGGACTATGAAATTTGGAAGGGAGACATTTGGATGGATTTGAATGAAGCTGAGAAATATGAACTTTAAAAATACCTGAAGTCACATTCGCCAAATGAAACCTCCATTCCTCTCTCCAATCTAAGGAAACCTCCATTCCTCTCTCCAATATATGTGTGTGTGTGTGTGTGTGTGTGTGTGTGTGTGTGTGTGTGTGTGTGTGTGTATCCGTTTAAGGCGACTTCCGGGCAGTACTTCCTGCTTCTGCGCATTGGACCAGCCTCCGTCATATTTGGTTCCGGTTCATTTGAGAAAGACAGCCGGAAGCACTAGGCAGAGACTGTTTCTGCGTCGGTTTTTCCACAACTGGACAGAAGCCATTTTCGAGGTTGAGCCCTACCTCTCTGTTTTGTAAGAGCCGTGTTACTCCAGCTTTATTTTTGTGTGGTGTCCTTTTTTGTGGAGATTTGGTGTCCCTTTTTGTGGAGATTTGGTGTCCCTGACCGCAGCGTGGATGATCTTGTGCCTCATATTTCCTCACACCCGCTGAGGCGTGCCCTCTCGGGGCCTTGTTACTGTAGCAATGGCGGAGGCTGACGCACAGAGGGATCCCACTCGCAACATTGTAACCTTTGAAGATGTGTGTATATACTTCTCCCCAGAGGAGTGGGAGCTACTTGATGAGGCTCAGAAACGCCTGTACTGTAACGTGATGCTGGAGAACTTTCTCCTGGTGACTTCACTGGGACTTGCAATTTCCAGATATCATTTAATTCCCCAACGACTGCCAGTGAGAGAGCCCGTAGTTCCTGCAAATGTAGCCATAGCTCCAGCAGAGGCAGGGATGGTCTCGGGGAGCCATGGCCCTTGTCATAGAGTAGAGAATGAAGACTCATCTTCTGAGCAGGGAGTTTCTGTAAGAGAGTCACAGGTGAGAATTCTCAGCATGGGTCCTTCCATCCACAAGAGCCCCCCATGTAACATGTGTGACCCGATCTTAAAAGATATTTTGCATCTGTCTGGGCAGCAGGGAACATCCCTTGGGCCTCAACCACACCCATGTGGGTCATGTGGAAGAACCTTCTGGGTCACTGTCAACATTGACCAAATACCGAAGCAGGAGAGTGGAGAGGCAGTCCCTTGGGAAAGAAAGGACCAAGATTCCTTAGTGACGAGCTACAGAAGCTGTAAGTCAGAGAACGGCTTCACTTGCAAGGAGGATGAGAAGGACTTCTTGGCCAGCTCTGGACTTTTCCAGAACCATGCCACCAAAGATGAGAAGCCATGCAGCGGCACTCAGTCTGAGAAAGCCCTTCACACTGAAGAGAAAGATTACAAGTGCAGTGAAGGTGGGAAAGCTTTTAGCACCAAAGGCAAGTGTGTTCAGCACCAGAAAATCCACTCTGGAGAAGAGCCTTATGAGTGCAATGATCGTGGGAAATCTTTCGTCTGCAACACCAACCTCCAAGTACACCAGAGAGCTCACGTGGGGCCAAGGCCTAATGAGTGTGCTGAATGTGGGAAATCTTTTATCAGAAAATCCCATCTTATTCAACACCAGAGCATACACAGTGGAGCAAAACCTTATGAGTGCAGTGAATGTGGGAAAGCCTTTGGCCGCAAAGACACACTTATTCAGCACCAAAAAATTCACAGTGGAGAAAGGCCTTTTATGTGCAGCCAATGTGGGAAAGCCTTTCTCCGCAAAGATGCACTTGCTGAGCACCAGAAAAGCCACACTAGGGAGAGGTCTTATGAGTGTGATAGATGTGGGAAATTCTTTAGCCACAGTTCCTACGTTAAAGTACATAAGAGAATTCACAGTGGAGCAAGGCCTTTTGTGTGCTGTGAATGTGGGAAAGCCTACATCAGTCATCCCCAGCTTCTTCAACACATGAAAGTTCACACCACAGCAAGGCCTATGGATGAAGTGAATGTGGGCAGTTCTCTGGTGGCAAATCCAGCTTCATCATGCACCGGAGACATAACATCAAAGCCAAGTCTTATGTGCTCAGCGAACGTGGGAGGGTCTACAGAAGACCCTCGCACCGGGCTTGGCACATAAAAGTTCATAACCAAAAAAGGCTTCCTGTGTGTGTGAGTCTTGGTGATCCTTTAGCTACATCTTCTAAGTTCATTTAGCACCAGGAACTTCACACCAAAGGGAGGCCTTAAGAGAGCAGGGCGGGTGCTTTCTCCTTGCTCAACACAGTATGACTCATAAAAGAGAAAAGCTCTGAAGGTAGCCTTTGAGATGGAGTCAACACCCTGAAGTTGAACTTCGTACATCTAGGTATCCATGCTGGGGAGGTAACTACAAGTGCCAGGTATGTGGGGAGGTTTCAGGACCTCCTTTTACATTGTCTAATCTCCCCAGGGCCTTCCCTTGGCCTGAGCTATACCATTGCCTGTGTCTGTTGCAGAGACCACTGCACCTCTGCTAGCGGTCAGGGCCCCACCCTGTGTGGCTGTCACCCCAGTGTACTCAGGCAAGGCACACCTCCACCCTCCCTCCCACGTCCTGGAGGGAATCATGAGTGGTATGAACCCATTAGGGATCCACGTAGCCTACCCACGGATGGTTTCAGTGTGGCCATGACCCAGCATGCTGCGGTGTTCCAGAGGTTTTTGTTTCTCATGGACAGTACTGACTCTACATGAGGTAGCTAAGATGGATTTCTCCAGCCTCCAAATCACCCAGCCTTGGAACTGCCTGCCCCACGCTGATCTGCTTCGTGCCCTGAAAAAACCTTATTGTAAAAGCCTCGTTCCGTTCACTGTGTGGGTTTGAGTGAGGAAAGAAATGGGCTCTTGAGAAACAGGTGATGACTCACTGAGCTCATGTCTTCCCTTCACACCTGTATACAAGGGTGTTGATTGCTTTCCACAGTCAGGAAGAAAACCAGAACTGTGGGCTAAATAGAGTTGTGCTGTCCAATACGGTAGGCATGAGCCACAAATGACAAGTGAGCACCTGAGATGTAGTTGGGGTGAGCTGAGATACGCTCTAAGTATAAAATGCACACTAGATCTCTAAAACATAGCATGAGAGAGAGGGGGAGATACAGTGTAGAACATCTTATAATCTTTATTTGACTACATATTAAAATGATAATATTTGGGGCATATTGGGCTAAGTAAAATATGTTATTAAATAAAATTTTAAAAAAGAGAGAGAGTGAATTACGGGCTTTGCCAGCATGAAGGGAAGAAGGTCTTTTGTGGTGGCCCCAAATTTTATGTACATCAGAGAAAAACGGCAGGATGGCAGAGAGCTCTCAGTCTAATTTGGCCTAATTGGCAATGCTGTCTAAACCTTCTTAGGAAAAACTACTCAGCCTTGTGGGACTGATCTTATGACCTAGATGTCAGGATCTCCTCTAAGTCCTAAGCTCGCCCAGATGAAGGAGTGAGTGGCATGACAACCTCCATTTCTTCTGGGAACGGCAGGACTTAAGTCCCTTTTTCCTAGGGGATGTCTCACATTCCCCAACACCATTGGGCTGTAGCTGTCTCCCGAGACCTACCCAGAAGTTACAGCCCCCGTGAAGTCCAAAATTCAGGAGGCAGATAAGACCTTCAGGGGCTAAGTAGGAAACACAATTGATATATTTCTTGTTCTGATGCATAGAATGTTGTCATTTTTTTCCTGCCATTTGAATTTTTAAGGGTAAAGATACAAGTTTTGTTTTTCTACTTTCCAAAATTTTAAGCATTAACACTTAGTAAGGCTAACTCCGGTAAAGATTGTTTTATTTAGGGGCGCCTGGGTTGCTCAGTTGGTTAAGCGACTGCCTTCGGCTCAGGTCATGATCCTAGAGTCCAGGGATCGAGTCCCACGTCGGGCTCCCTGCTCAGCAGGGAGTCTGCTTCTCCCTCTGACCCTCTTCCCTCTTGTGCTCTCTATCTCTCATTCTCTCTCAAATAAATAAATAAAATCTTTAAAAAAAAATAAAAATAAAAACAGTTTAAAAAAAAGATTGTTTTATTTAGACATCCTAAAGTAGGCTTGATTATAGTTTATTTAGTTATAATATAAATATAAATCTTTCAAAACTTAAAGTTAATAACATATACCTTTAAGATTAAAACAACATAATATAGAAACACCAAGTACAGAAACCTTGATTAATTAGGGAGTGATGGAGATGGTGTCAAACTAGAGGTTATGTGTCTGCTCTGAAGGGCAGACGTAAATTTCATGCAATGTACAATTTGATGTACAATTTGTACACTTTGGTGAATTTTGACATATGTAGACATCTGTGATACCATCACCATAATTAAAGTAATGAGCATATTATTAGCCCCCAAAGTTTTCTCATGCCCCTTCATAATCTCTTCCTCTTGTCCCTCCCTAATCCCTCATTCTCATTCAACCATTGATTTGTTTTATTTCACAGTACTTTAATTTGCACTTTCTGGTATTTTATATAATAAATAGTATATAATAATATATAATAAATAATAAAGCCAGTATGGCCTTTTTTTTTAACCTTCTTTCAGTAAGCATAATTGCTCGGAGATTAATTAAATTATTTCTTTTTGTTGCTGAGTACTAGTTCACTCTGTATGGATGAAATATGGATGTAATACAAGTGTTCACCTATCAATTGTTGGTGGACATTTCATTTGTTTCCAGATTCTGACTATTAAAAATAAAGTTCATTTGAAGGAAAAAAAAACTATCTTTAATGAATTTACAGAGGCAGTTGCCTTGCAAAAGAAAGGCAACTCTTCAAGAACAAACCCCTTCACTCACATTGTCTCTCCATTGCCCTTGAGGAGTCAGATTCTAGCGCGGTCCAGGGAAGAATTTCAAGATCTGGGGAGGAGATAGCACTTACATCCAATGTCATTGCAAATTGTTGGTAATTTGTGTAAGCAAGAAATCAAGAAGTATTGTGGGAATGGATTTTAAGTTTGCTGGACCAAGGAGACTAGAACATAAGGTTAAGTTAGGTAAAATTGAACAAGATAGGTAAACTTGGGCCACCCGCACCGCTCAGTTGGTTGAGCATCTGACTCTTGATTTCAGCTCGGGTCATGATCTCAGGGTCTTGGGATCCAGCCCCGAATGGCATCAGACTCCACACTCAGTGGGGAATCTGCTTCTCTCCCTCTCCCTCTGACCCTCCTCTCTCTCTCTCTCATTCTCTCTCTCTAAAATAAATACATAAATCTTTAAAAAAAAAAGGTAAACTTACTGAGATTTGGCATTTAATGGGCAAAGTGAAACAGCTAGAAGCAGATCTAACTGTTGATTAAAGCCTGGCCTGAATGGTGGCCTACATGAAAGAGTTCAAATGCCCCAGAATTTCCCTGGGACAATTTTTCTGTATCTCAGAGGTATGACTCCCAGGCAAATTACATCTCTAAGTTTTTTGTTCTCTGGCTTCCATGTAGGTTTAGCCAGTGGGAGGCACTTAAGGGAGACTGGAGGGCAGAAGGTAAGGAGGATTCAGGCTTCTTCTCCCCCCTCCACGCAGCCGCTGGCTTCTCCGGCAATGTCTGCGTCTCCTTCTTTGCTCCAGGAGCCCTTCTGAAGAGCCCTGCTACGGTTCCCACATTCCCAGGCAATTTTGAGCCCTGGACACCAGCAACACCACCCTAGGTTTGTCCATCTAACCTAGGGGTGGTAATTGTTTCCTGCTGATACTCATGTCTGTGTTGCCCCACCTCCCCTCAGTTTGGGGTTCCCACCCAAAACATCTATCAACTGAGTAGCCAATTTCCTGACTTAAACTCCTTCTGTTTAAATACTTCACTAAGGTATTTTTGGTTAAGTCCTATTTTTCTCTAGTTATATTCTAACTGTGAATGAGTATGCTGAAAGAATAGGAGGATGTGAGTGAGAAATGTGGGAGCTAAACATTTGTTAGCCAAAGTTTCCACAGAAAACAGATAGCTTATTCAAAAGGTAGTCGAAGAAAATTTAACGAAAGGGCGATTTATAGAGTTCAGAAAAGGATTAAAGAACTCAGCTGAATGATGCACCCAGAGACTAACAAGAGTATAAAGCTAGTCCCAGCCTTTGAAGAGACGGCAAGGGAGAGAGCAGTATTACTGGAACTGACAAGATCTGTAGCTATGGGAAAGGGGCCCCCAACAGGAGTTGTGGCCATAGGTAGGGGAACTGTAATCTGGCAAGGATCATCCGGAAATGGGAATAGACACCTGACCTCTCTCTGCTCCTGACTAGATCCTGTTCCAATACCTGTCATTGGCAAAATGCAATTATAAGCCAAAGCTCAAGGGGGCTCTAGCGAGCCAATCCATAGGGGCCATCCTGTCAGCACTTAGAACAGAGTAGAGAGAGACGGAGATTGGACATAGAAAAACAAATAGAGATGGAGCAGCATAACCAACTAATGAATTGAAAGTTGAGGGTACTTGCTAAAACTGATAAATCCAGAAATAGCTGTAATAGTATGTGGCGAGGGGAAAACACAGTTTCCTCACACACATTTCTGACGCTGGATGTGTGGGGGTTTTTTTCCCCTCTAACACAAGCCAAATGTCCTGCGATTCAATCCGGTCATGACTCTAACTGGAGTTAGCACGGACACCACAGGTTAAGGGCTTAGTCCCATAAGATCGCTCCCTACTTCAGATGCCAATTGTGCATAGTAGGTCCACACATGACTCACAGTGTCTGTCTGACTTGGCTTCAAATCAGAGGTTCCCATGACCCCCTCCTAAGGTTTGATAATTTGCTAGCATGGCTCACAGAAGCCAGGAAAACAGTTTACCTACTGTTGCCAATTTATTACAAAGGACATTTTAAAGGATATAAATGCATAGTCAGATGAAGAGAAACACAGGGCAAGGTCTGGAAGGGTCCCAAGGATAGGAGCTTCTGTCATCGTGGAGTTGGGTATGGCACCCTCCCAGCATGTAGATGTGTTCACCAATCTGAAAGCCCCGCAAGCCCCATACTTTGGGGATTTTTATGGAAGCTTCACCGTGTAGGCATGATCCGATCATTAACTCAATCTCCAGCCTCTCTCTCCTTCTGCGGGTAGGGAGTAGCACTGAAAAGTTCCAAGCTTCTAACCATGGCTTGGTCTTTCTGGCTTACCAGCCCCCATCCTGAAGCTATCCAGGAGCCCACTAAGAATTACCTCATTGGAACCAAAGAACACTCCTATCACCCAGGACATTCCAAGGGGTTTGGGAGTTCTGTGTCAGGAACTGGAGTTAAAGACCAAACATTAAAAGATGCTCCTAGTGCTCTTTCTAGGAAATTTCAGGGGCTGTAGGAGCTCTATGCCAGGAAATGGGCAGAGACCAATATATATATTTTATATTATTTCACAGTATATCATATATAAAAATATAGCTAAAAGAGTTGAAGATGATCACTACTGAAAGTGAGATACAAAAGTAGTTTTTTTTTAAATAAGCCATAATGAACTATTTGAATACTTAAATTATGTATATATATATATATATATATATATATATATATATACACGTGTGTGTGTGTGTGTGTGTGTGTGTGTGTGTGTGTGTGTTTTGTGTGCTGGTCTCAGCTTATCAATAACCAATTTTGTGGCTGGACCGGTCCTTATGGTTATTATGATTGCAAGCTGCCCTTCAGCAATAATTACCAGGACATTTTGAAAAAAGATAAAAGGTTTATTACTTACAGATCCTGGAAATTACATGGCACACCTGGGGCCACACAGCAAGGTCATGGTTAGAGAGAGAGCACAGGCCTGGGGCTCTGCTTTTATTGGGGTCAAGGGTGGGGGCCTAAGGTTTCACAGGCTCACTCTTAATTGGTGAATTTAAAACATGAGAGTGGGGAGCACCTGGGTGGCTCAATCAATTAAGCATCCAACTCTTGATTTCAGCTCAGGTCATGATCTCGGGGTCATGAGATGGAGCCCCACATGGGCTCCATGCTGGGCGTGGAGCCTGCTTGAGATGCTCTCTCTCTCCCTCTGCCTCTGCCCCCTGCAACCCCTGGTCACCACACACTCATGCTCACACACTCTCTCTTTCAACACACACACACACACACACACACATACACACACACGCACGCGTGCAAGAGCAGGAATTTAAAGCTTGGGAAGGGAAAAAACAAGTGGCCCTGAGGGAGATCTCCAAAACAAAGGAGCGGCCTGGGTGGCCTGGCTCCTTCTCTAGTCCTGTGACTGGCCATGTGTTTATTCAAGATAACTGTTGTTGGAGCTGATGCCTCTGCAACCAAAGTTTAAGTCAGGCACTTTACAAAAAAAGAGAAAACCAACTGTCAGGGCCTACACTACAAACTTATACACACACTATACATATATCATGTAATTTAATTAAAAATAAAGTTCTTAGAAGAAAAGTGAAAACACTGTCGTCAGTATTGCGGTTTGGCCAGGACAGTCCCTGTTTGCCCCTGTTGCTACTGTGTAATTATTCACAATGCCCTCTTTGACTGTCTGTGGTAGGCTGACTAATGATGCCCCCCTCTCCGAGGTATCCAAATCATAATACCTGGAACCTGTAAATGCTACCTTAGATAGCAAGGGGAAAAAAGATCTTTGCTTATGTAGTTAAGGTAAGGATTTTGAGATGGGGAGCCTGTCCTATCAGGGTGGGCCCTCAGTGCAATCACATGTACCTTTGTGAGACAGGGGCAGAGGAAAATGGGACAGACACAAAGGAGGAGAAGGTGATGTGACCATGGAGGCAGAGATCGGAGTGAGGTGGACACGGGACAAGGAATGTTGACATCCACCAGAAGCCGGAAGAGGCAAGGAACAGATTCTCCCTTAAAGCCGGTGGAGGGGAGAGAGCAGGGCTCGGCCAACACCTTGATTTCATTGCAGTGAAACTGAGATAGGACTTTTGACTTTTCTGTTTTTATTAAGCAAACCAAGTTTATGGTAATTTGTTACAACAGGAAACTAACACATTGTCAAAAGTGCCCCCATTTTGGAAGGTAAATTTTATGTTCACTCTATCTCCATCTCAGCTAGTTCACAATTTCTTGGCTGTCCTTTCACCCCATTCTACCCATTTCCCTTCACTCTCAGCTAATGAATGTAGGATCTATTTAAGCAGTAAGTGTACATGTTCAGGTAACAAGTTTCTCAACGTCTGGCCTCCAGTTTACCCGTGATTTGCATGAATATTAACCTTTACCTACTTCTTGTTGCTCTTGGAGGAAGTGTTAACCTCATACTTGTGCTCTCTGTTTGGAGGCAAATTTGAGATCTTCAGATTACTGAAATGTTCTTTCCAAATAACCCTGAGGCAGGAAGCCTGGACAATGGTCACCATCCACTCAAGAAGGCAGGTTGCAGAGGAAGCAATTATCTGTGAGAGAGACACAGAAAGCTGCTGGCCCCACACAACCCCCGTGTGTGCACCCTGGTGGGCGCAGCCCAGCACCAGGCTGGATGCATGTGGCCGCTCTGCAGCAAGCAGTCTTCACGACAGGGTGCAAGAGCCCCAGACAGACACCAGCATCATAGAAGACGTGGAAGAAAAAGTGTTTGTGAAGAAGTTTGGAATTCAAAGAAGAGAGGCTGAATTTGAACCACTGATAAACACAGATAGAGAACATGAGGTGGAAATAGCTGATTTCAAAATTCCTAATGGATATTTGCTATGAACTTCAGGCACTATAGAACTTTCTTCATGATGAGTGGGCACCAAACCTTCTAATGCAATATTTTCCCAGTGTTTCTCTGCTCACTTCTTCCTCTTGCCTTATCTCATTTCCTCAACCGTCCAGATTTCTGTGTGGGAATCACAACTTGGTAAAAGTTATAATCTCTTCCTGATAGGGAACATTAAGATCTGACTTTTTTTCTTAGATTGTCTATTTAAATGCAAATCCATTAGATAATTTCAACTAATTTTTCAACTTTATGCCATGCAGATGCAGCTTAAGTGTAAATTTCCTAAATTGGAAAAATACAATTAAAATAAGAAAATTAAATATAAGGCAGACACATCCTTCTTTTTCTCCTTTCAAATTTTTTATATGCTACTCCCCAAGGTTTAGTTGGAAATTCTGGAAGGAGCATGAAATTAGTTTCCTTAATGAAACAAAATGTCCTGTTTAAGCAAAATAATTTCTTCAGTTCTCCTATTCAAAAAAACATATTTAGTTAAGAATGATAGAGAGTGATAAAGTTTGGGGGGATGAAAAACAAAACCAGCCCTGCAAAAGACACTACTTCAAGAATAATATATACTCTTTATTAGTCTGTTGATAGATAGTTATGACAATACATGAGCATTGTTTTAAGTTGATAACAGTATTCTATCAGCTCCAAAATGTATAAATTGTATCATGTAGTTTCTCGATGTAATGCACACATAAATAAAAAACAGATCAAAGCCAAACGATTTTTCATATGGAAATGAAAAGGAATGAAGAAATAGAGGTAAATAAACATGCTTTCTCAACCCTGCAGAAAAGCATAGCACTACACTGAAAACATTTCTATTAGATTTTAAACCTGTTGATCGGCAAGCTATTTTTGCTATTGTTTCCCTTGGAGATGCACTGGATACGCACACACATAATCCAGTTCATTTCTCATATGCAACAACACTTACAATTGAGTAAAAACAAATGGCCTTCTAATCTCATGACATTTGGAAAACAGCATGTGGAAAAGAAATTACAGTATGGACTTGGCAGTAAAATAAAATGACAGAAGTGGATTCCCTCATCTATTCTTCTTCAGCTTGAGGGAGATCTAAATTAAGAAGGTGGTAAAGAAGGTAAATTGAGCCAACCATAAGCACAGCAACCTATTTCAAAAGCATTTCATTCTTAAATGAGCCAGTGATTCATTTATCCATCTATTCCTTCGGCATTTTTCCATAACTGGTAAATTTTGAAAGTTAGCCTTTGAGACAAGTTACTGACAACAAGCTCAATCTCTTTCAATTTAGGAAAATCAAGTCTATTCAAAATGGCCTGTACTTAAAACTTTGCATTTTGAAAGGTAGCAAGCTATTATAAAAAATCAAATCTCTTCTCTATGGTAATGGAGTTAGAAGCCTCCAATGCAACAGTGCTAATAATAAGATTTTGAAAGCAATTTTAACCCACAAAGTCAAGCAATGACCTGTAGGATTGATTTTACTTCACTGAGGATGTATTAATGTGTTATTTCTTTGGGTTTCAGCAGTAACAGATTTATTTCACTATAAAAACAAAACAACGAAGTCAACTCTAGTTTTTTTATAAAGATTTATTTATTTTTATTTTAAAGAAAAAGAGCACACATGTGCAAGCGGGGGGCGGCGTTGGGGGGAGAGGGAGAGAAGCAGACTCCCCGCTGAGCGTGGAGCCCTAGGCTCCATCTCAGGACCCTGAGATGATGACCTGAGCCAAAATCAAGAGTTGGTTGCTTAACCAACTGAGCCACCCAGGCACCCCTCAACTCTAGTTTTAAATGACTAAATTATTTCATGCCTATTTTATGAAATATTTTTTTTAGAATTAGACCTTGGGAACTACTTTAATGTGTTAGGCTAATGTTCTGCAGCTCCTAACAATATAGCTTCTTTGGCCAAATGCATTGCTTTAATCTATTATTATACAAAAATGCTCCTTATGCAAATAGGGCATGTGTATAAATTCTACTTTCTAAGTTGACATTAAGACATTATTTAGCTTTGGGGTACCTGGGTGGCTCAGCCAGCTAAGCGTCTGCCTTCAGCTCAGGTCATGATCCCAGGGTCCTGGAATGGAGCCCTGAATCAGGCTCACTGCTCAGCAGGGGGGTCTGCTTCTCTCTCTCCCTCTACCTGCTGTTCCCCCTGTTTGTGCTTATGCTCTTTCTCTCTCTCTCTCTCTCTCAAATAAATAAATAAAATCTTTTTTTTAAAAAAGACATTATTTAGCCTTCTCATAATAAGAAGAGAAATTGATCATGGTGCTATTCAGGAAAATAAGTAGTTTTTTATATTTATAAATATTAACTGCAAAAGAGAAAAACAAAACATGCTAGCACGTGAGCTTATATCTTTAGAGGGTAGATATAATCCACCAAGTTCTCAATTAAACACTATTTTCTCTGGGGTGCATGAGTGGCTCAGTCAGTTAAGCATCTGCCTTCTGTTCAGGTCATGATCCCAGGGTCCTGGGATCAAGTTCCACATCCGGCTCCCTGCTCAGCGGGGAATCTGCTTATCCCTCTTCCCACTTGTGCTCTCTCTCTCTCTCTCTCTCTCTCTCTCTCAAGTAAATAAATAAATAAATAAACACTATTTTCTCATTAAGTGATTTTATAGAATGGAGTGTGGCTACCTTCAAAATTGAATGATTTTAATGAGACAACCAAGATAACAATCATGTGTATGGCACTGGGGGTTAGGGCCTTCTTTTTACCCCATCTCTCCTCCATCACTCACTACTTCATTCTCAAACCCTCCTGTGTCCTAAAACCTTCTACAAATTGGGTTTAGCCCTGTCTTTTCTGTTTCTATAAGTTTTGAAATTTTATAAAGTAGGACTGTTATCACAGACTTTCCATAGTTGCTGCTGTCTAGTATGTGATGTTCTAATATGTGATGAACAGGCTTCATTTATTAAATAATTTATTGAGATCATGCCTCTTGTAAAAATTTATTCATTGCTCTACCAAATAAATGTCATAAGTTTGACATTCTGGGCTAAGTGGGACTGGAGTGAAATAAATTACTCAACCTACTATATATGGGGCCTACAATTGCTGATGGTTTTTAAAAAGATAGCAGCTCTCGTGACAGTTCCAAGTTTGTTAGAGGAGGAAATGGTGGAGGAAATGTCAAGGATAAATGTCTAACTCGTCTCCATACAATAAAACATAGGTCTGGAAGAGTGAGGATAGACTACACAACAAAAGCACCATTAGGACCATTTTGCAACTAAAAATTTATATTAAATATAATTGTTTTATCAAATCACCTATTTTATATACAAATACAGATATATACTGTTCTCTCGATACATATTTTGCACAGTTGTTCCCTGTGAGGCATCAGAAAGTAAAAATCCAAATGAGCTAGACTGAAAAACTGATCCACGATACCCTGTATGGTAAACCCGTCTCTCTACCAAAGCACAGAAGAGAACTGATATTTTGAAAAAACAGAAGTACACCTTGGACAATGCCATTCAACATAGGTGTCAATGTACTAACCACTGGGCAGAAGAAACTACTAAAACCTACATGGCTTTTTTAGTGTATTGCAGAACAAAAAGGCAGGGCCTATGTTCTTCACTTGATGTATTCTCTTCTAATGCCACTGAAGTGTAATAGAGTAGCTATTGTTGGGCTATTTTCTGCCTGTAATAGAATCTTTGATTTATAAAGGCGCTGAATCATGCATTAGTCTTACTTCTTGGTATACACACAGGAGTCATTTCAACCAGAACTGAAGGGCTGCAGCCCTGATAGAACACGGTAGCTGTTTAACATCACACAATATAATCATGCATACGAAAGAGCAGCAAGGATTTCACTTTATTGATTTAATTTCAGAACATTTGCACATTACAACAGCAATCATACCAAGACATTTTCATTTTAAGGGACACCACTGGTCCACGTTTAATGAGATTCTATCCTCAATAGAATTTAAGGGTCATACAATTTCAGAGTTAGAAAATTCTTTAGAGAATCTATTCCCCTCCCCCTCAATTTCTATACTAAGAAACCAAGGCCCAAAAGAGGTTAAATGATTTGACCAAGATCACATGGCTAGTAAATAGCTCTGACTAGAGCCCAATTCTGAGCCCTTTGATCTTTTTATATAGCGCAATTATTGAAGAGAAAAAATATGTAATTCAATTCTTATGTTCCACACAAAATCTGGTATTTAAAATACACATTAGGAACCAGTGATTCTTAGCAATTATGTGGCATGAAACAGAATGAATGGCAATCATTCAGTGTGCTTTTGTCTCACTGAAAATTCCTATAGAATTTCTAGGTTTGAATACTTGACTACATGAAGAAATTCAATATAGTAAAAGTGGATTCCGGGAGGGACAAGTGAATATTTGTTTTGAGTAGGATTTCTTTAAGTAATTTTCTTAATTTCCTGGGTCATTAACTTTTCTAGTATTCTAATCTCACATGATCTTAGTTAGGCTCCTCAATTTCCTGAAATCTGATGGAGAATAAGAAAGAAACATTTTTAAAAAGGCAAAAAAAAAAAAAGTGGTTGAAGAAAATTGTAGCAGAATGACCAAGTACTCCTATTTTCCCAAGTATTCCATAATGAGTGACGTAACTGAGAGTAGCTAAGATCAAGTGAAAGGAGTATATTTTATTTTATTGTAATTAGTTGTTTCAGTTAAAGACTATTGGGGCCCAGTTTTGACATTAACACTAGAGGCACCAAGCCCATGCCATTTTTTTAAAAGATTTTATTTATTTATTTGTCAGAGAGAGAGCAAGAGTGAGAGAGAGCACAAAGCAGGGAGAGCTGCAGGCAGAGGGAGAAGCAGGCTCCCTGCTGAGCAAGGAGCCTGACACAGGACTCGATCCCAGGACCCCGGGATCATGACCTGAGCCGAAGGCAGACGCTCAACCAACTGAGCCACCCAGGTGTCCCAAGCCCATGCCATTTTTAACTGCAATAGATGAGAGATCCAGCCTGCCTGGAACCCAAGCTAGTGGCACCATAAGCATCCGGCAAGTCAAGAATTACCAAAACACAGAGAAAAGGTTAAATGACTGAAAATACTTAACAACTAATAATTAAAAAAAAAAAATCTAATCCTTAAACTCAACCTTTAAAGCCTGCTGTGATCGGTAGGTGAGTGATCTAAGTGATCGTAAACTCTACCTAGAAGCCAAGTAAACAGTAGCTGAGGTCCCAGGAGGTGAAAGGAGAGAGAAAGAAAAGCTAGGTCAGGGAAAGTGGGAGGGGCCTCTCAAATTTAATAACACTTTTAAAAAAGATTTTGAAAATTTTCTTAAGTCATCTCTACACCCAACGTGGGGCTTGAACTCACAACCCCGAGATTAAGAGTTGCATGCTCCACCAACTGAGCCAGCCAGGCACCCCAACATTTTAAATGCAGAAAACACTGTTACTTGAACGTACCCTTACAAACCATAAATGTTCTATTAAAGCATTGTTTTTAACAAACTGAAAACTACATGATATGCATCAATGGATATATGACTAAATTAATAACTTTACATTGATACTTTGAAATAGCACACTTCTATCATATTGAATGTAGTAGATCCAGATGTATTGACTTGAAGGTATATCCTTGACATAGAGTTAAATTTTCAAATGCACAATATTGTATTTTATCATTCTAATTTCATAAAATCTGTTTTTGTACATCTTCAACCATACAAGGGTATATTTGTTTTTATACATGTGCATAAAGAAGGAAGCAGGATGAAAGAAAACCCATTAGATTCTTTTTTTTTTTTAAGATTTTATTTATTTGACAGCGAGAGAGGGAACACAAGCAGGGGGAAGTGCGAGAGGGAGAAGCAGGCTTCCGGCTGAGCAGAGAGCCCAAAGCGGGGCTCGATCCCAGGACCCTGGGATCATGACCTGAGCTGAAGGCAGACGCTCAATGACTGAGCCACCCAGGTGCCCCGAAAACCCATTAGATTCTAGATGGTGGTTACAGTGCAGAGGCAGAATTGGAGTGTGGTGGATGGGGAGACCACTGATTTCATTTTAGACCCTCTGATTATATCTATATAATGAGCATATGTAATTTATTCAATTAAATCACTGGGTTTTTAAAAAAAAAAAACAGGTTCAAAATAAAAAGTTTCTAGAAACACATACTATTTCTTTATAAAGATCCAACTAAAACACTTGGCAGTTCCTATATAGACTGCTAAAATGCAAATACTTAACAAAGATATATACATGAACATATGGCCAAGAAGAAGGAACAGTGAATTGAAAATCAATGGTGTTCTCTAGAAGTCAATAGTCTTAAACTTTGGTTCTCATTCTCCTCTTTACAACTGTGGTCTCAAGCAAGCTTTAAACAAGATTTCCTTTACGGAGTCTGTAAAATGCAGGGCAAACACTGAGCAAAGGGAGTTACACTTCTCTTTTGAGATCCTTTTGAACTGAAAGCCAAGACATTTGATAAAACAGTGATGAAATGTAAAATTCTGTGATACTGCATGGCAAAGGCCTTAGGAAGTCTGTGTAAGAGAAGATCAGTATAAACTGGTCTGACTGAAGCAAGTTACCATTGACGAAGGAGACTTAAGTGCGCTTCAAACGATGCACCACTAGACTTCACATTGAAAAATCCAAGAAACTGATTTCATATTGCCAGATCCAATAGATATCTTGCTGGATTTTGATACTCTGTTGGGCACCAATTACTACATTCTTTGGTTAAAGTATCAGGTACTTTCAATGTCATGGGAACATTCTCATTTTCTCCTGTTTTTCATCCCAACTCCTTTTTGAAGTCTATAAGTAACTTCTCTTTCCTTGTCTCCTGCCTTACATTTCATATCCCAAGGGCTCTATCCAGATCATTGCTCCATTCATTCTAGATGATATGCCTGTGTGATTTTATCCCCCCTTTTCTTCCTTTTAACTACCATTTAAATTCCAATGGCCCTTGGTTCTTATCTCACCCCAGAGCTTCATATTTATATATCCAACTGTTTGTTGGAAACATCCACTTGAATGTTCCATAAAAAACTCAAGCTCGGGTTCGTTCTTCTCCACCCTACAACCCTAAGACCTGCACCTATTTTTGTATTCCATTTCTCAGTGAATATACCATTTATAAAGTTAGCCAAACCAGAAATATATTCTTCCTAAATTTCTTTTTCCTCCATACCTTCAAAAATATTCAAAATATATCCTTCATTCACTTATTTCTCCTTTTATTCTCTAAAAATACCCTACGGACCACTGTAGCATTTGTGTGTTAGAATTCAGTGATTCGAAGACGACTGGCTGAGATGACTCTTACAAAATAAAGACTGGAATTACCTATAGCAGTGCTCCTCAATGAAGGATTTTACCCCCAGGGGACATTTGACAATGTCAGAAGACGGTTTTGGTTGTCACAACTGGCGGGGGGAGGGCTTCCTAGTTGGTAGAGGACAGGGATAGGACAACTCATAGGACAGTCATGCCACAAAATCTCTCCCACCAAAATGTCAGTAGTAGCTCAACTGAGAAACTCCGACTTAGAGTTTTGTATTTCAGTTGGAGGATTTTTAAGACATATTTACAGATTGGATTGTAGAACCAGTGTATAGCCACTCTAAGAACACAGCCCAATATTCTTATGTGACTAAGTCACAGAGATAATTTATTTTAAATCAGTATTAGTAATACTACAGTGGACACATCCTAAGGTGGCCCTCAGTGAGTCATGTCTTTATATAACCCCTTCTTCTTGGGATCCATGGAATCTGTGACTTGCTCCTAGCCAATAGAATATAGCAAAGGTGATGAGATAATCACTCTCTTGATTAGAATGAACTACATAAAACTCCCTCTTAGCACAGGGGAGCAAGAGAGAGTCTCCTGCTGGCCCTTGAAGAAGCAAGCTCTGTTTTCAGAGGGCCAGGAATGTGGGGGTCTCTAGGAACTGAGAGTTCATCCAAAAGACTGCCAGAAAGCAAAAACCTCAGTCCTACAATTATAAGGAATCATAAGGTACTGAATTCTGCCAACAACCACAGGAGTCTGGAAGAGTACGCCAAACTACAGATGAGAACGCCAGCCAGCTAACACCTTGCTTGCAGCCTTATGAGACTCTGCGCAGAGAACCCAGCTGAGCTGTGCCAGGACTCCGGATCCACAGAAATGATGAGATAATAAATGTATGTTGTTTTAGCCATTACGTTTATGATCATTTATTATGCCACAACAGATAACTAATACAAATGCCATTAGGGGAAAAAAGAAGCAAAGAGAAACAGGAAAAGTGAACACAAATGCCTTGGGTGAATAAAGTATGATAATTTGTAAGTTTTCTCTTCTAGCCATTGATTTATTTCAAATCCTTTTCTTTTTTATATTTGAGAGACCGTATTAACATACACATTAATCTAAATACACACCTTAAGATACTCCCAAGGTTTGTTTTCACTTTGAAATTCTAGCAATGTGATAGTTATAGTGAAGAGAATTTTGGCTGAAGGTCTGGAATTAAATAGAATACTTCGGCAAATGGATGGTCGAGTGTGATGACAGGCATGTGATATGGACGTAAGGATTTCTGTGTTTTTAGCTTTGTTTAGTAATTTAGATTTGATGACCATTTACTGTAATTATCTTCAATACATATTATTAGGTTTCAAATGGATGTGATGTCTCTCTGGTGCAGAATAGTTAAAAAAATAGTCAAAAATGCTGGTAACTTAGCAGAGGATGAGAAATATGCTGTAACAAACTACAAAGGAAACGTAAAGGAAACAGCTAACTTGTGATTATTTTAGCACTTTGCAATAGCCACATCCATTAAGATGGCTACATTATATTAGGTATTAGATTTCTTCAAATCTGAAATACTTTTAAATTTTTAGATATAAAATTTTCTTTTTTCTCACATATCTTGACCCTTTAAGGCAGAGATCATCAAACTATTACCCCGGGGGCCAAATCCAGTTCACTGCTTGTTTTCGGATAGTCCACAAGCTAAGAATGTCTTTCACATGTTTAAATGGTTGAACACAATGAAAAGAAGAGTAATATCTAATGACCTGAAAACTGTGATATTCAAATGCCAGAGCAGGTAAATAAGTGTTATTGGAACCCAGCCACTCATGATTTACATATTGTCTATGGTTGTTTCGAGCTACACCAATAGAGACAAGCAGTTGAGACAGAGACTGGATATAGCCTGCAAAACTTAAAATTTATCTGCCCCCTTTTAGAAGAAGTTTGCTGATCCTTTCTCTAAAATACGTTGTGTTTTGAGGGGCACCTGGGTGGCTCAGCTGTTAAGCATCTCCCTTCAGCTCAGGTCATGATCCCAGGGTCCTGGGATCGAGCCCCACATCGGGCTCCCTGCTCAGCGGGAGGCCTGCTTCTCCCTCTCCCTCTCCCTCTCCCCCTGCTTGTGTTCCCTCTCTCGCTGTGTCTCTCTCTGTCAAATAAATAAATAAATTCTTTAAAAAAATAAAAATAAAAAATAAAATAAAATAAAATATGTTGTGTTTTGAAAACCACCCTAAAAAGAAAGAATGCGTGCATATATTGTATTTAGTATGTGTAATGTAGGTATTTATATGTGTGCATATCTATAACCCTATTTTTTTCTTTAATCCACCTAGTTGATATTTTATTCAGTTTCAATTAAACATCACATTCCATAAATACAGGATATGATTCTTTTGTATAGCTCCATTCTTCAGGACTCTAGGGTATAAGCTTCAAGTTTGGGTTCCATTATTTTTTTCTTTATCTCCCTTTTTTATGGATGTTTCACGCCTCGTCCTGACTGCACAAAGCCTCCAAGACATTCCTGAGACCCACAGCCCTGCATCCACATTGCACTGTTTGGGAATGTTTCACACCATCTGGGTGACTTCTGTACAAAGGCCCCTCAGGGGCAAGGAGTTGTAAATCATTGCTTGGCATTTTCAAAGCGTTAACAAAAGGGATGGAAATGCTACTGGCATGGCTTGAGAAGGACAGGCCAGTCCCCATCATCCCTGTCTGGAGAGTTTGATAGCATGATGTCTCTATAAAATGGAAACAGGCCCCAAAAGAAGATAAAGATGCCAATAGTAAAGGTTAGAAAACTCTAGTAAAATTACTCTAAGAAACATAAGAGCATCATGGCTGTTTTTGACATATAAAAAGGGAGAGAGATGAATTAATGTATTGTTTACTGCCATGGACATTAGGCTGCTATGCTTGTGACAGAATGATTTTGAAACACACTTGAGATTTGTCTGATATTTATCTTCTCAGACTTCTCCAATATGTATAATTCATTTGTAATTTGGCTTGTTAAACAAAGAGACATAACAAAATACGTTTTAAGATGCATGTTTTTGCAGATAAGCATTTAAATTTTTATTCTTCCTTCCATTTACAACCTTAATTTTACTAATATCTGTGATACATGAAGATAATAAAAAAACAATTCTTTTTTTTTTAATTCCAGTACAGTTAACATACAGTGTAATATTAGTTTCAGGTGTAAAATATAGTCATTCGACACTTCCATACATCACCCAGTGCTCATCACAGGTGCCCTCCTTAATCCCTGTCAATTGTTACATTCATGCCCCCCACTCCCCTTCCCTCTGATAACCATCAGTTGGTTCTCTAGAGTTAAGAGTCTGTTTTGTGGTTTGTCTTTTTTTCCCCTTTGTTTATTTGTTTTGTTTCTTAAATTCCACATATGAGTGAAATCATATGGTATTTGTCTTTCTCTGACTGACTTATTTCACTCAGCCTTATGTTCTCCAGATCCATCCATGTTGTTGCAAATGGCAAGATTTCATTCTTTTTTATGTCTGCGTAATATTCCATTATATAGAAACATAATAATATATATCACATTGTATATATATACATATATATATATATATCTCACTTCTTTAACCATTCATCTTTCAATGGACACATGAGCTGCCTCCGTATTTTGGCTATAGTAAATAATGCTACAATAAACATAGGGGTGCATATATCTTTTCGAATTAGTGTTTTCATTTTCTTTGGGTAAATACCCAGTAGTGGAACTCCTGGATTCTAAGGCAATTCTATTTTTTTTTTTTTGAGGAAATTCCATACTGTTTTCCAGAGTGGCTGCACCAGTTTGCATTCCCACCAACAGTGCAAGAGCGTTCCTCTTACTCCACATCCTCGCAAACGCTTGTTGTTTCCTGTGTTTTTTATTTTGGCCATTCTGACAGGTGTGAGGTGATATCTCAGTGTGGTTTTGATTTACATTTCCCTGATGATGAGTGAGGTTGAGCATCTTTTCGTGTGCCTGTTGGCCACCTGTATATGTCTTCTTTGGAGAAATGTCTTTTCATATCTTCTGCCTATTTTTAAACTGGATTATTTGTGTTTTGGGTGTTGCGTTGTATCAGGTTTTTATATCTTTTGGACACTCTCCCTTTATCAGATGTCATTTGCAAATATCTTCTCCCATTCGGTAGGTTGTCCTTTAGTTTTGTTGTTTCCTTGCTGGTGTGGCACCCTTTAGATTGGGCTCCAGCCAAAGGTGCATTGGAGGGGACAGGTCTGAAGGAGAGCGGGGGACCTGGGGGGGGGGCGTTGTGCTATTAGCAAGTTAGCTAACAAGTATCATGCTACACTGGTTCCTGCAGATGTCTGTGTGTCTAGGCTGGGGGGCAAGGCAAGGAAATGGTACCCACCAGTTCTTTTGTTCTTGGAGAAGTCTCCCAACAATCCCCGGCCCTCCAGCACAGGCACTGAAATTAGTAAACGGATGCCCCTCCCCTAAACCTCAGGCATTTTTCACACTGCCGTATCTATGCTCTGTCCTCTGTCCGGGGGGCTGTTTGTAGTTCCATCTCTTTGAGGGCAGGGACTCAAGTTTCCTCTTGTCCTCCCAGCTCTCCCATAGCCAAGCCAGCTGATTTTTGAAGTTCCAGGTGTTAAGCCCCACTGATTGTAAGAACTCATGAAATGATGGTTTTCATGCAGGTGCCCAGTGCCTGGGGCACTTGGGGTGGGATCTGTTCCTTCCCCCTTTCCATGCTCCTGGCTTTCTGCCCTCCCACTGACAGTCTCCTGGGGTCCATTTAGCTCCCAACCGCATCTCCACTGTCCTACCCTATTCGATGTAGCTGCTTCTCTACGTTTCGCTGTGGAGAGTCTATTCTGCCAGTCTTCGCGTTGTTTTCTGGGTTATTTATACTGATGTGGGCGTTATCTAGTTTTAAGTGTGGAATGAAGTGAATTTAGGGTCCTCCTACCCCTCCACCTTCCCTGGAAGATCCGTCACAAACCAATTCTTATATGAATGGAATACATTATAGAAACTTCATACTAGGCATCTACTCTAACCTCTCTGGCCCAAAAGGAGAAAGTCCTCATCAATATTCCTGTCAATACTTATTGGAAAACAGAAAAGATTGGGGTCCTGTTATAGACTGGTATTAACTGTGGCTCTGGGCCAGGAACCCAGAATTACTTCAATCCTACTTAACCCAGCAGAATCTTCCCTATCACCTTCCTAAGGAAGGTACATGAGAGGCACAGAATATAAAGAGATCCTTTATTGTTCAATGGGGCTTTGTTCTTAAACCTCACACAGAGCACTACAAGATGATCTAGGTCACCTGTCAGGGTCCATAATCCTATAGTCTGGAGGAAAGATACTTAGAGCTTAGAATCATAGCAGGCTGAGTGGCCTTCTGGCTTCCATAGACCCACAGTCAAAAGTTTTTGTTTACTATTTCAACTAGACAAAAGGCTGCACCCCATTTTCAAGTTAAATCCTGGCCCGTAGGCCCCACTCCTATTGAACAAGAAAAAGCATGTCAATGGAGAAAAAAAAGAGCTGTTCAGATGAGGCCAAACCATATGGGTGGAGAGAGTGTGAAGACGGGAGAGAAAGGTCAAGGTCATTTGAGCAGGCCCTTTACACACTCAGAGCACAAAGTCCAATGAAGGACTGACCCACCAGAAGAGGATCATAAGATTTTCTTGAAGAAAGAATAATGAAGAAAAGAAAGCCTGAGTTAATCTGAAAATCTTTCCTCTTAATAATCTAAGTTATATCTCCCTTTTCTTTGTGACTTCCTCCCAGTGATTTATTCTAGTCCTGCATTCTGGATGTAAACAGGTTAAGCCAATTGAATAGTTGTGCAAGAAGTGGCTGGAATTGCAGGATTTACTCTCTCTCTCACCTCCTGTGGAAAACTTCATCACTACTCCCTCCCCATACACATACACAAAGAGGTAGCAAAAGGTAGCATGTGAACCCTGATTTTAGGAAACCACAATCTTTTAAAAGGGGCTGCTAGTGAACCTGCCTAGCCTTTACTTTTGAAGGAGATATTATCTGTTTTTTATTCCGGACAGCAAAAAAAATATCTGCCCTCTGTTCCCTGTCCCAGAGGGAGACACTTTTTATCTTTCAAGGCTGTTCGCTGTTGTACAATGTAGTCCAAAACAAAAGCTGATACAAGATGTGCAAAATGTGAGAAATCCGTAGATGCCTGTCTCCCCAAGTGTATGTATGTATGTACACACACACACACACACACACACACACTATTTGTACTCTTCACACTCATAGAAGTTAATTTTTGCCTACATTGGATTGATTTTAATATATTTTGTGACATGCTTTTGCCATGGGCATTTTTCCTTGTTAGCATACCTTATTCTTTTTAGCAACAACATAGGATTCCATAATACTTACATACCATGATTTATTAAAAGTTTTGAATCATTTCCCTATGAATGAAC
This sequence comes from Eumetopias jubatus, assembly GCF_037043125.1. Classification (NCBI taxonomy): domain Eukaryota; kingdom Metazoa; phylum Chordata; class Mammalia; order Carnivora; family Otariidae; genus Eumetopias; species Eumetopias jubatus. The sequence continues at coordinate 97,150,479 of NW_028274817.1, forward strand.
TTTTAGTTATTTCCCAAAGTCTTACTACTGCAAAAAAAATGCTGGCAAAAACGGTCTTTATAGAGCCTTTTTATCTTTGTGCTTATGTCTGAGTATTTCTACAGAAAAAATAAAGAGAAATGAAATTACTTGATCAAAACCACATGCAGTGAAAAATTTGAAGGATATATACAAGTTGCCAGTGTCACCTTACATTCCTCCAACAGTATTTGAGAATATCTAAGTCCTGTTAGCCTATGTGTGCTGAAATACTTTTATGTCCCTACTAAGGATAAACTTATGGAAAGACATGATTTAAAATGATCACTGGAAAGTACTTTGGGTTTTAATGCAATTTTGTCCTCTCTATTAAATTTATCCTTATACAAACCCTGGGAGCTGGGTATTATTAGTTCCAATTTTAGATGAGCAAAGTGAGGCATTTCAGTAAATGAGGAAGCTATGGAAAAGAGAGATGTAATCAGAACTTCCGTTGCTAATTTCTTATATTTTGTATTCAGTGCTGCTGGCTTCCCCTGACACAAATAAGCTATGTGCAGTCCGGGAGGTCATACATCAAAAAGAATGCAAGAACTTCCTACTGGAGCATTTCTAGAATGTATTTCATCCCCCCAAAGGCAACTTTATTATATAGCTTCATCACATTTTCCAAAATTGAGTTTCATAGCAATGGACTTGCAATCAGGGACTCATACTGAACCTGAAAGTCAACTAAAACTTCAGTTTCCTTTTGTGTTGTGGTTGTGGTCATTACTGTTTGCTTTAACATAATCTACCACTTATCAAGGTTTCCCCAACCTGTTTATATATGCCATTGATTTTTCTATCCTGACTGAAGAACTTCATACGTATTGTTGCAAGATATGAATGCACCATATTGCTGTTAGCTCATATTTCCCATGTGTCAAGATCTTTTTGACACTTGATTCTGGCATCCATCATATTAGCTGACTCTCCCAATTCTGCATCATCCATGAATTTAACAAATATACATCCTTTCCATGAATTAATTCAATGCACAAAACATTGAACAGGATACATCCAAACCCAAGCACATGTCTGTTCTACCAGCATCTTGTCCAAAGGTGGACATCATTCCGTTTATGTCTTGCTTTTCATCAGGAGAGCCATGGCCCTGAATTGAAATGAGTCTGATGTCACTAGCCCAGGCAAGTGGTATATGAGATGACTGTGGCAGGAAGAATCACTAATGGAAAGGAGAAAGCTGCTATTTTTCACACAGATCTATAGTTAAACAGGCCTCATGGGAAAGGTAGTAGAGAAGGACAGAATATAAATTGAATTAAATTCTCATAAAATGAGATACCCTTAATTTATTTTTTCCTGAGCATCAGTGTAATGAATAATTAAAAATGCCCTTTCTCTTCTTAGATTTGCAGAAAGCAGTGAATTTCTCATATCCACTTGGCAGCTTTATTAGCTGCTATTGTTCTCTTTTTTCAAAGAGGTCATCCGCCTGCTGAATTGTTTCTTTTTTTTTGGCAATTATGTTTCGATGCTTATATTTGCATGATTATGTTCAAAGCTCTCATGTCTAATAAATACATTGAATGTAGAAAAAAGGCAGAAGGATAACACTGGGTATGAAGGAAATGATACTTTAAATGCCCATATGTAATTGTGGTCTTAATTAAAGACTGGTTGAGAACTTTAGGTATAAAACCATTTTCTTTCATTTTTACTTAGAACTTTCCTATTTTCAAGATGAAGAAGAATTTTTTTTTTTCTCAGTTAAGTTGCCATTGGGAAATTTGCTCTAGTGAGAGGACCTGACTTGTTTTTAAATATTATAATTAGGTTAATTCCTTAGTAGTAGCAGCAAAGCAGTGATCAAATCTGGAACACACCCAAGCTTGAGAGGATAAATCCATGACAATGGCATCCCCAAGGCCCTGCAAGATACTGTGCTAGGCAAGATGCAGAAGATAAGGCAATTCCGAACCTTTCGGTGAAGGAGAAAGAAACACCGCCAGAAGAGAGGTGGGTGAAGCCCACAGATGTTAACATGGCTAATCCTCAATGCCAGAATCTGCTCAAGAGGGCGATGCTTCTTGGCCAAGTTGCTGCTCTTTGGGGAGTACACTGCATGGCCCTATTGTGCGCCTAAAATGCTCTTTGCAATAGAAAACTGAGCCCTTGATCATTCCATCCAATTTATTCATATTTCAAGATGTAACATCGATGTGACCAGTCTTCTTGTCCATCCTGATCAAGTCTAGTATTGAAATAGCTGTGGGGCACACACCACTGCTATACTTCTTGCACGCAAGAAATAAATAACAAATACAATCCATCCTAGGTATTTTTTGCTTTGTATTTCACTTTCTTCTTTGACTCAATTTGTATTTCTCCCTCTCTTTCTTATTTGAAATGACTAATTCTATGCAGTAACTACTTAGTCTAATAAGATGACTCTGAAAAAAATATTGCAACAGGAGGAGGGAAATCACTATGCCCGAAAGGTCTTTTTTTATATGTGGAGTAAATAGAACAAGTAACAGTAATGTGCATAACATTCATTACTTGTGGATTTATAAACATCTATCACAAAATCACCAGTACTACAGGGCTAAAAGACACTTTAGGAATTTTTCTCCTCTTCTACAGGATTTAAACTTTTCTAACATATTTGACTTTATTGTTACAGAAATTTCTTCCTTCTTCTCTGGACTTTAATTCCGTGGAGTTGACTGTGGTTTCATTGATCACTGAATCCCTGACAGGTTTGATAGTGCCTGGCAAATAATAGGCATTCAATGAATATTTGTTAATCAAATCTTCTCTATGTAAGGTAGAGGAATTAAACCCTGAAAGACTGATGTGATTTGCAGGGGCTTACACAGCTACTCAGCAGGGAAACCTAGCTGAAGCCCTGGATCTTCCAGTAAAAATCTTATGTTATGAACTATTTTGCATTTGAATCTTGCCTTGCTTCCTTTATTTGCCTGGAGGACACAAACCATGTGTTGAACTTCTAGAACATTGTCTTTGTTCCTCCATGTGCTCAATTCCAGTACAAATGCCTGGCTCAGAGATTGCTCCAAAGGGTCTTTAAAAAAAAAAAAAAAAAAAAAATATATATATATATATATATATATATGGTGGTGCACCTGGGTGGCTCAGTCAGTTAAGCGTCTGATTCTTGATTTCGGCTCAGGTCATGATCTCAGGGTTGTGAGACTGAGTCCTGCCTTGGGCTCCACAATGGGTGTGGAGCCTGCTTAAGATTCTCTCTCTCTCAGGGAGGCAAACCATAAGAGACTCTTAACTCGGAAATAAACTGAGGGTTGATGGAGGGGACGTGGGTGGGGGGATGGGGTAACTGGGTGATGGGCACTAAGGAGGTTACTTGATGTAATGAACACTGGGTGTTGTATGCAACTGATGAATCACTAAATCTACCTCCGAAACTAAAAAAAAAAAAAAAAAAAGGTTCAAATTACCATCTGGACACCTGGCTTAAGGGGCAATGTACTATAATCAGTAGGAGACTTGTTTTCCATTTTATCTTACAATGTTGTATAGCACATTTATGTGGCTGTGTTTTGATTAAATCATATTCCCATGAGTCTTAAAAAAAGATTCTCTCTCCCTCTCCCTCTGTTTCTTCCCCCAACCCTCTCTTTCTCTCTAAAAACAAACAAACAAAAACAGATACGGACTATGGTATTCCAAAAATTGTGTTGTTAAAAAATGCTTTATGAAAAAAATGTTTTATTGTCAAACCCAGCTGCTATATTGTAAATTGTTGACCCACCATTTTTCCTTGCCAAAAATCTCCCAGATTCCTATAAATCTCAGGGCAATGTAGATAACACGGGGTAAAAATTTCTGTCTATTGTTTGGTAGTTCTTCCAAAAGAAAATCTATGCCTTTGACTGCCCACTTTAGATATTTTGCAGCTCTTACAAATTTGGTAAGGTAAAAACCTATGCGGTAAAGATATCATACAACAATGTATATCACTCCCCACCTCCTCCAGAGGGAGGAAAGTACAAAGGTAAACCACATGAACCTAAGGAACAAAGTGAACCACATAGATCTGCTACATTTGATACAATCAAAAGGAAAATCGTCTATTTCCTTCATTGTGCATAACAGTTCGGAGAATAGCATCCTCTAAAATGCTAATCTTTCCTCGGTGCTCTCAGGCCTTGCCCTCATCCCCCATAGGGGTGATTCTCTCAGACAGTGGCCGCTAGTTCAGTCACCAGTAGGCAAAGGCATAAAACTGATAAACATAAATCCCTCCGCCCTTAGCCAGGTCAACAATAAATAAATTCAACAGATACGTAATGAGCAGCCTGCATAGCCAGTGAGCTCCCCAAGCAGGGATTTAAGTCCAAACATGCACCAGTGTATCCCCAGCAGACAAAAAGCAGACAAAAGAGAGAACCAAAATAAAAGCATGCAGGCCCCCCCAAATTCAACCAGAGGCTTAGTACCCAGTAATCATATCAGTCTGTTCAGGTCAAACACTGATACTCTCTGCCCTTGGAAGTCTCCTTAGGTCCAGCCAACAACTCTTCACCCTTGTTTAAAAAGGAAAGTCTTAACACAGGGGCTGGGGAGACATATGGAAAGAAAAGGCAAACATTCTTATGGCCAGCACTCCATGTTTTGTTTTGTAGGATTTGGTTGTAAAATTTACTTCTTGTTTCTGAGAATTGTTTTTCAGCCATAAAGCTTTCAAAAATCTGGGACACCTAATTCAAAGCCTTTAAAATTTATGTTTAAAATTTATTATAGTGCCCTTATAAATCAGCACTTAGTAGTAACAAATTATCAGAATGTGCCATATATTAAAAAGATAAGTCAGAATTAAATAGTAGAGAGAAGGTGTTTTCAAATCAGACAGCCAAAGCACTAACGAATGGGAACATTTGCATGTACATGACAATGATTTACGGCAGGGCTCTTGGCTACAGTGCATAAATCTAGCTGAAGATTTTTGCATCTATCAACTGGGACTTTTGGTCCATTGTTTATAAATCAGGAAGTTAATGAAGAGTCAGGGATCTGTAAATCCAGACACTAAATTAGAGATTTGTAGCTTCTGATTTATAAATAAGTTACCTCAAGAATTACGTATATAAATAAGCAGAAAAAGAAATTGCATTTAAAATCAGGTGGAAGGGGCGCCTGGGTGGCTCAGTAGGTTAAGCGTCTGCCTTCAGCTCGGGTCATGATCCCAGAGTCCTGGGATCGAGCCCCGCATCGGGCTCCCTGCTCGGCAGGAAGCCTGCTTCTCCCTCTCCCTCTCCTACTCCCCCTGCTTGTGTTCCTGCTCTCGCTGTCTCTCTCTGTCAAATAAATAAATCAAATCTTAAAAAAATAATAAAAATAAAATCAGGTGGAGGTTAGCATTTATAAATCATGGTTGTAAATAAAAAGATTACCAATATCAACTCAACCAATTCTACAACTCTGCATTTCATAAGACCATAACAGGGATTTGTAGAGCAGAATGCCATTACTTAGCAACTTCAGTGAAATAATTAGCTCATTCTTAGTCCTTTAACTTTAATAGGTTACTTTTTCAAAAATATAATATTGACAGTACAATTTTTTTGCTCTACCATAAAAGAACCCAAAAAATGGCAAATCATAACCAAAAAAGACACTGTCTAGTTATATACATGAACTTGAAAGATGTTCCTTTTTCCTTCCGACACACACACACACACACACACACACACACACACACACACACACACAGAAAACATCCCAAGTAAGAACAATTATCTCATGTTTTGGTTTACTTCCTAACTTTACCTCACAGTGGAATCGTAGACAAGCATATGCCATTTTGGGAGCAGGTTCCTCAAGCTCCACATGGTTGCTTTCCAGAAGCCACAGGCTATGACACTGAAGCACATGAGCTTGAGGGACCCTCATAGGCTTTTGGTTTGTTCATCCCCAAATACTTCCTGAAAGGAGAGGGAAGACTCTCATCACAAAAGAACACAAGTGAAGCAGAATCAAGGGACATTAAAGAGCATGGGGCTAAGGAACCCAGACAGGTGACTGACTTGGAGATGAGCTTGAACGGGGCATGTTTGCCTTTCCCTGGCTCTGTGTTTCAGAGAGACCCCATTGCTGGATTGTTGTCCTCTGAGTTACCAGGGAAGAGCTGAGCCCACTGGAGTTTCAGGGAGACTCAACCTGTCAAAGCTCCTCGTATCTCCACATCCCACCCAACACTTGAGAGTCAAGTGCATTATTTCCAGGGCTACCCTGAGGCTGAGGTAAAATATCATGCCTTCCCATTCCCACTGCAGCGCCCCTGCTTTCTGTCTTCTCTCCATATCACATTAGTTAGTGTCTCACTAATCAGTAAAATCATGTATGCTCCAGATTTGAATGGTGGCTAATCTATGACCCCACGTGGACAAACAGCTTTACATGTTAATAGGGACCTTTAGGGTACATGCACCCCGATGTTTATAGCAGCAATGTCCACAATAGCCAAACTGTGGAAAGAGCCAAGATGTCCATCGACAGATGAATGGTTAAAGAAGATGTGGTATATGTATACAATGGAATATTATGCAGCCATCAAAAGGAATGAGATCTTGCCATTTCCAATGACATGGATGGAACTGGAGGGTGTTATGCTGAGTGAAATAAGTCAATCAGAGAAAGACAGGTATCATATGACATCACTGATAGGAGGAATTCTTAATCTCAGGAAACAAACTGAGGGTTGCTGGAGTGGGGGTGGGGTGGGTGGGAGGGATGGGGTGGCTGGGTGATAGACATTGGGGAGGGTATGTGCTATGGCGAGTGCTGTGAATTGTGCAAGACTTGAATCACAGATCTGTACCTCTGAAATAATGCAATATATGTTAAAAAAAAAAAAGAAGAAGAAGATAGCAGGAGGGGAAGAATGAAGGGGGGAAATCGGAGGGGGAGATGAACCATGAGAGAGGATGGACTCTGAAAAACAAACTGAGGGTTCTAGAGGGGAGGGGGGTGGTGGGGGGATGGGTTAGTCTGGTGATGGGTATTAAAGAGGGCACGTTCTGTGTGGAGCACTGGGTGTTAGGCACAAACAATGAATCATGGAACACTACATCAAAAACTAATGATGTAATTTATGGTGATTAACATAACAATAAAACATTTAAAGAAAAAATAGGGACCTTTAGTACTCTTCCTTCAGAGAGGTCTGAATATGGGACTTTATCAATATGGGACTTTGTCAGTCCACTGCATCATGAAGACTAAGGACTTGAGTAGAAAGTATCCACACTAGCCATCAGGGAAATACAAATCAAAACGACAATGAGATACCACCTCACACCAGTCAGAATGCCAAAAATTAACAAAACAAGAAACAATGAATGTTGGTAAGGATGTGGAGAAAGAGGAACCCTCCTACACTGTTGGTGGGAATGCAAGTTGGTACGGCCACTCTGGAAAACAGTATGGAGGTTCCTCAAGATGTTAAAAATAGAGCTACCCTATGACCCAGCAATTGCACTACTAGGTATTTACCCCAAAGATACAGATGTAGTGAAAAGAAGGGGCACCTGCACCCCAATGTTCATAGCAGCAATGTCCACAATAGCCAAACTGTGGAAGGAGTCGAGATGTCCTTCCACAGATGAATGGAGAAAGAAAATACGGTCCATATATACAATGGAATATTACTCAGCCATCAGAAATGATAAGTACCCACCATTTACATCGACATGGATGGAACTGGAGCGGCTTATGTTAAGTGAAGTAAGTTAAGCAGAGAAAGACAATTATCATATGGTTTCACTCATATGTGGAACATAAGCAATACCACGGAGGATGATAGGGGAAGGGAGGGAAGTCTGAAGGGGGAGAAACCAGAGAGGGAGATGAACTATGAGAGACTATGGACCCCGGGAAACAAACCGAGGGTTTCAGAGGGGAGGGGGGAGGGGGAGGGAGTAGCTGGGTGATGGGCATTAAGGAGGGCATGTGTTGTGATGAGCACTGGGTGTTATACACAACTAATGAATCACTGAACACTACATCAAAAACTAATGATGTCCTATATAGTGGCTAACTGAACATAAAAAAAAAGGAAGTTTCCATCCTTTTCTCTTCTCTGTTTTTTCTGACTAGTTATTTGTGGACATGAACACCTTGGGCTCCCCCACATACCTCTTGTACAAGGTCTGAGATCATAACATCTTAAGGCAGATACAGGCTGCCAAGAGGAGTGAGGAATAGAATGGGAGACCTGAGGTTTATCCTTCCAACCCCATTCTCCACCAAGACTTCATAACATGCCCGTTTCTCTTCACTTCACACAGTCCTTGCTATACAGCATCCCAAAGTTCACATTTGTGGACTGTGTACTTCTATTGACTCCCTGCCTTTCAGCTGAGCAACTGTGCTGCTCTTCACAGCATGACATTCTTTGGGAAAACCATGTAAAACTGTACATGTCAACTGTGTCCTCATCTCTGCCTGTAGATAGAACCACTTGTCCTATCACGCCATCAGATCCCTTAGGAGCCACCTAATGTTATTTGGTAAAGTTTTAAAGCACAGGCTTAAAGACACAATGCATTTCAATGCTCGTTGAAAGGTATTGTGTTATGTGTTTAAAAGCTAATTTGTATTTCATAAATTAATTGAATGAAATCAAAGAGCACGGATCCTAAACCTGGAGTTTGAAGATAATATTCTTTCTTCGCTTAATATTTACTCCCCAGTTTATTTAACATCAGTCCTAAAGTTCCATCTGGTATGGCATTGCAGTCTCATTGTACCTTTCTACATTTTGCTCAGAACTTTAGAGAGCTGGCCAATAGAGTACTGGGGTGGTAACAAAGTAGAAAACCAGAGTGAGTGGTTTCATAAGTTAGATACAAAAAATATTTCCATCATACTGATGAAGAAACTCCATTAGTTTCAATACAACCAAGTAAAAACTATGAGATTGTATAGCACAGTATTTTGCTTCATAAGCATTTGCTTATGTTTCATCTATTTGGAAGAAAGAAGAAGAGCTATTAGTCAGAAGACAGACAGACAGACAGACAGACACACACACACACACACACACACACACACACACACACACACCCCAGTATATGAACATATATTGATTCTTATAAAGAATAAAATCAGGGATTTTTCACTCTTCATGTTTTCATTTGCAGTGTTAAATAGAATAATGCTAGTTGTAAAGTTCCAAACACTTCAATGTTTTCTCCATTATAAGTTCTTCAACACTAAACATGTATTACCCTAATTGTAATTATTCTAATATCACCTACCTTAAGATGACTACCAAAGCTGTGTTGCTGATAAAATTTTATTGTCTGCAAGAATTTTTTTAAAGATTTTATTTATCCATTTGACAGAGAGGCAACACAAGCAGGGAGAGTTGGAGAGGGAGAAGCAGGCTTCCCGCCAAGCAGGGAGCCCGGGCTCGACCCCAGGACCTGGGATCATGACCTGAGCTGAAGGCAGACGCTTAACAACTGAGCCACCCAGGTGCCCCAACAGTGCTTGTTTCTAAATTGGAGTTTGTACATTTCGGCCAGTCCTCAAATAAAGATCAATGTTTTTCAGCTATCCTGGAGAAACTGGCTGATTTATGAAATGGATACTCTATCTGCAAATGACCAGCGAGCACTTGCACATAGAAATGGAAATAAAGGCCGTTTCAGTGGATAAACAATCAAACAAACAAATCACAGCTAGAACCTATCACTGCAAACAGAACAACCAAATCAGGATTTGGGGTCTCCAGGATCTAGGTTCCATCTGCCCTTAGACCCACTGAAAGCCATTCTCTGTCCTTCTCCGTGCTCAGGGAGGCTGAGTATACATCACCTGGGCTCCTCTGCACTCGGGCTTCTGTTGGGTTTGGTCCACGGGAGGTGTCTGCAGGAGATTGGGGGGCAGGAGGAGAGCAAGGTCATGGACTCTAGTCCTGTCCCTTCTCCCGGCTAGGGCCATTGTGGTAGCGGTTGTACCCCCGTAGGGCGACAACTTCCACCCACCAAGCCCTCCCGCAAGGCTCCCTCTCTCCACCACTCACCGAAACCTTTCTCCTTCAGGTGTGGTTAAGGCTTCTGTTGTTGCAGGTCCCTGGGTGTCTCACCCATTCCCCTGGGCTTCCCTAGTCCTGCCCCACACCTCTGTAACTAGCCCTATACTAAAAGAAGTCACCTAAAGGATGGTCTTGTCGACCACCCTCTTTGTTTCATAACAGATGAAATCTGTCACACATCATACAGCTATTGCAAAATTGGGGTTAGAATTTAGTCCAGACTGGAGTCTGGACTCCCAGTCTAGGCTGTGCCTCAACACAACCCTCTGCCATGTTCCCAGATGGAAGGAGGCCCAGAAGGCAGGGGTTAGAGTAGTAAGAGGAAAGCCCAGGGCACATCCATAATGAGAAAGTGGGGAAGGGCACAAAGAGAGAGGTATCTGTGCACGTGCACTGAGGTCAACGGGGTTATAAAGAGGGCTACGCCCCTTAGAGGTAGATCAATTGCAATCTGCTCAGGGAGAAGTGCTCATGCAGACTTCACTCCCCCTCCCACAAAGGTCAGCTCACATTCCACCCTCCTTTTGAGGCCTCCCTGGAACTGAAACCACCATATAAAATTAAATTCCCGTAGAATTTATTGCTCGTAATGTTGTGAAGAGCAAGTGAGACAATGCATATTGGAATGCCTTGTAGAAAGTGATAGATTCACAGTGTTATTGATGACAACCATCAAGGAAAGATGAGAATCCTTGCTCCCTTGGCATGGTGTTTGTTTGACATGAAAGGAAACGTGCAAAAGATGCTACTATCTTAACCTGTAATTAGTATTACTGAACTTTCTTCATAGGGTTCAAATGAAAAGGCTCAGTGAAGAATGCGTAAATAAACTTGAATTGACTCAGGTTGGCCTCAGAATTTTGGCTTCGATGTCTGTTTATGTCTTGATTTATATACCTTGAACACAGTCTGTGGTAGATAATTTTTCTTTATATAGCAGAGGATGAGGTGGTCTCAGTGGAGTCTGAGAGGGTCAGTACAATGAATGCACAGAGACACAGACTTTCTGGCTGCCGAATTCGCAGAACATAACTAAAACCTTTGCTGAATTGTCCAGTGTTGGATGGGTTACATCATCTCCAGCTGATTTTCAACAACCCTCCAATAAAACAGCTACCACAAAAGATGAGGATTTACTAAAACATATTTTTCAGAGGAATCACTTGACTCAGAGCTGGTAGAGTCAGCTCTAAGAGAGAAGGAAAACCGATCTTTCCCTGAGCTATACTTAATAGAAAAGCAGCCAGAGAATCCTTCGAAACTGGACCTCACAAAGAACATGCGACTTCCAAAGCCCGATAGAGGTGCCAGGATCTCTCAAAGCGAGAACACCCTAACAGTCACCAGGAATTAGACATCCACTCTTCCATCTGGGCTGAGGATGCTGAAACAGTTTAGAGAAACAGTCTGAATGGTGAACAATGAAGCCCCAGTTTCATTGAAGCTCAGTTTCCCCTCAAGAACCTCAAGAAGAACTACAGGCTGCCGACGCAACCAACTCGGTGCCCCCCTCCCCAATGGACCCTGAGGAAATTCTGCCAGTTAATATTCACTGAGCAGCAGTGGATGCAGCATCATCTGCCAGGTGCTCTCAGGAAACAGATTTCTTACGTGGAAGACATAGTTCTAGATCGCTGGAGAACCTGCCACTAGCCACAGAACCAGCCCAGGCCATTCTGCAGAGAGCTCGGTCAGGCAGTTCAGAGAGAGAACCGAGGAACTGCAGCTGCCGTGAGCACCACATGTGCCCAGCTGCCACAAGCAAGCAGACGAACAGACATATGCACCACGACCCTTGTGGACAACCCTGTTTCTTTTCGTGAACCTAAATCTGCAGCACTGTCAGCATGTTTGGAAGAAGGCAGATAGGTATGTCCAGACACTTCTGACTTAGAAGAGACAAAAAGAGTAATTTACTTTTATTTAAAGGACCACCAAGAAGCAACATTGATTCTGACTTGAACAAGGAAGTGGAATAGTTTGGCTCAGAGGAGCACTTTTAGGGGAGTCAATCTTCATTTAACTTGGGTTGCTGTTGTGGTCAAAGTCTGGGGAAAAGCTCTTTGAAGTTGGGCCACAGGCGCAGGCCCTAGCCCCTAGAACACAAGCCTTAGCTTGTAAGTTAAGAAAACATTTGCCTTTGGAGCAACAAAGATCAAGCGAATTTTCCAGGCTGTTAGGAGACCATTTGGTCATTTGCCTGCTGACCATATGGTAACCTTTTGTCATTTTCAGACGGGCAAGGTCAGGGACCCTAGCTGCCCACCACCCAGACGAATTCTCCCCAGGAGCTTGATACTGTGAGAATGTATCTGACCTCGGGGCCTAAGTTGACATCACCAGATCTCAAGAAGCACTTCATAAAGGGCTTACCCTGCAGGCTTTCAAGTCAGGAAATGGCTGTTGCCTACACCCCTTATATGCCACATCTAGACTTTTCATTGGCGATAATGCTCTGAAGGGGCTATTTGGACTCTAGCTGCGTCTCTCTTCAGCTTGCCTGGTGGGTAAGCGCCCTCCTATATACGTGTCTGTTACTGCCCTGGAGAGTCTGTCTTCCCGGTAAGAGTCCCAGTTTCTTTAGGGGAATGTGTATTTAACCTTCACTGACATGTAGCATTCTCAACACCAGACTTAGTGCATAGAAAAATGAAATATTTATAGAAGAAAGAAAGAAAAGGAGGGAGCGAAGGAAGAGAGAAGGGAAAAGAATTATGCAGAATTATAAGTAATAATCATTGTCACCCTCTTTGAATCCTCAGTATACAACAGCAGTGATCTTGCTTGCTTAATAAATATTTTCTCTTGAAAGTCTCAGAGAAAATCTAAGGTATCATTATCTCTCTTTTAGTGGAGAAAACTAAGCTCAAAAGAGTTAAACTTACCTCAACTCCCAGAAAGGGAAAGTGGCAAAATCCACATCTGAAGCCAGTTTTGACTAACTCCAAATCCTGTGTTCTTCTTTACCAAGCCCAGGAGACACGAGAGCCCAGAGAATTTGAGTATCTTACCTGATCCCATAACTAGTTAGTGGAGAGGAGCGGAAGACTCCTGATTCTAGCAGTTAAAAGCTCTTTGAAGTCAAGTGACAGAAGCCATATCAAGCTCAGTTGAAGTGTTTCACGGATCACAGGAAAAAAAGACGGTGTTCTAGGCCTCAGGAACCACTGCAAACTACAGATTGGAACCAAGGCTGAGAAAGTCAGTGGGAGCATGCATCTCACTTCTTGATTCCTCTGCACATCTGCTTCATTCCTCCTGGTAGATGAGCATTCTCTGCTTCTCAGTTAAGTAGTGGAAAAATCGCTGTCTCACAGTCCCTGAACACAATGACTCGGACATGCCCACAGAAAATGCCTTAGTTTAGTCCCAATCCAGGGTTTGTGGAAGAGCATTTGATTGGCCTAGACAGGTCTAGATGTCCACCCTGGTCCAAATGCTGCAGACAGAGGGGTAAAGTCATGAACTACTATGAAGGCTGAGCAGGACTCACCCAGGTCTGTGATCCTGTGGATTCAAGGATAGGTTGAGTCCTAGATTATGGAGAATACCAGTAAGGTGGAGAGACACTCTAAAATTATCTACTACTTCTTACTGCTCCATATTGTTTTTCAACCCTGTATTAAAGGATCATTAAACTAAAGTTAGAGCTTTTTACTCTATGAACACATTTTACCTTAAGGAGTTTTGCTTATAGTGAAGAAAAATGGTTAATTTTTTATTACTCTATAGAAAAATTTTGAAAATGTATGGTTTTACAAAGGTTTTCAAAATCTTGAAGTTCAAAATTCAAATTCAAAATCTTTGAAAAAGAGCAAGCTACTGGTACAGGCAACACATATTATACCTTATCTAAAATAGAAAAACAAAAGCAAAATATTAAATTCAAAAAGCCTCAATACCACTGAAATTTCTGAATTATTTCTCTGGAAATTTCAGAGAGGACCAGAGTATCAAACATTAAATACATGCTAGTCTTGCCCAAATGAAAACCTTAGTTCATGTAACAACTGGGCTTTCCCAGCTATTGTATATAGATTTGTCTCATTTGCAAGAATAAAATTTTCTTAGTAAGAATTAGAGGTTCTTTCATATATACAGTTTTCATGTATTATTTTATATGTGTGTATATTCGTTTGAAAATAAAATGAATACCCACTCTTAGGTATTTTCCCAAGAGGAATGAAAACATGTTCACACAAAGACTTACACACGAATGTTCCTAGCAGCTTTGTTCGTTACAGCTCAAAATGGAAATTAACTAAATGTCTTTCCACTGGTGAATGAAAAACTTATTATGATATGTCAGACAATGGAATCCTACTCAGAGTTAAAATGGAGCAAGCTACTGGTACAGGCAACAGTATGAAAGAATTTCAAATGCCTTATGCTTCGTAGGTGAAGAATGCTGGGCACAAAAGGCTAACATACTGTGTGATTCTATTATAGGACAAGATTCTGGAAAAGGCAAAACTATAGGAACAGAAATCAGATCAGTGCTGGGGATTCAGAAGGGGACTGATTACAAAGGGGCATGAAGAAACTTTAGGGAAATATTCTCTATTATGATTATGGTGATGGGTACATGTCTGTTTATATTTGTCAAAATTCATTAAACTGTACACCCCAAAATGGTGAATTCTAAATTATACCTCAGGGGCATCTGGGTGGGTCAGTCAGTTAAGCATCTGACTCTCAGCTTTGGCTCAGGTTGTGATTTCATGGGTAGTAAGATCAAGCCCCTCACAGGGGTCTGTGCTCAGCAGGGAGTTTGCCTGAAGATTTTCTCCTTCTGTCTCTCCCCCAATGTGCATGTTCTCTTGCACTCTCTCTCTCTCAACTAAATAAATAAATCTTTTAAAAAATAAGTTATACCTCAGTAAATCTGACTCTACAAAATAAAAGATATATATATATATGTATATTTGTGGTAGATAATGAATACAGCATACAAATGTTCTCTTAAATCCACAAAAACAGGTTTTATTTATATAACATATACTTAAAAATTGAACTGTGTTCTGTAATCTCCTGACTTTTCCTTACTTTAATTAAAAATAATGCTTTTTGATGGATTGGACAGTGATGTTGTATTGATCAACCCATTCAAAACCTAAGTAAGGTAGGAAAACATTGCAGGTTTGTTGTTTTTTATTAAAAGCCAACATGCATATACTCCCCAAATACATACATACATGCCCAGGGAGCATATCAGGAAATTCCAGAGAGCCCTGGTTTCATCTGACATTTAGATATCTAATTTATCATAGCACATTCAGAAAACTAAGTGCAGTGTCATTTAATCACTGTGAGGTTACTGGGACCTTGTAAAATGGAAAAAATCAATTCAATCATTGACTAGGTCATTCTGGTCTTTCCTTTATAGAACATTTCTTCATTTACAATTTTCAAAGAAATAGGACTCTCAGATGCTCCAGATGATGAGTTTAAAACTTAACTCAGTCTTGTGGAAAGAAGCACGTGAAGGCAAAGAACAAAGTGAAGGATCCAAAGATGAAGAAAATGAAATCCTAGGGACAACTCCAAGGTAGGAGATGAGACTCTCACTCTTGATGAGAAACTTAGTAGAAAAGGTTCTTCCATTCCTGGTGCTAGGAGTTGGGCCAAAACCTTCACAGCTCCCTCACGCCTGGAGTCCAGCTGTGGTTGTTAGGAAGAACAGCTGCCTGGGTGATGTGCTGTAAGGACGCACACGTCCTCAGTTGCATGACCACTGGGATCAATGCTTCCCAACAGAAGTGCACGGCATACAGGCCTATGTGATGTCTTTCCCTTACCAGGCCTGTGTGATGACTTGAGGCATTCTTATGAGCACCACTGTGCTTTTCTGTAGCCCTGGGATCACCTCAAAGGCCGATTTTTCTAGTAAGTGCTGGAGTCAGCAGAATGAAGCACCTGAAGGAAAGGCCTCTGGCATAACAAGAAAGAGAAGATGGCATTGGGTTCTAGATGCTTTATTGGGGGCTACCGTCTTCCTACATGCCAAGGGCCCATCCAGGGAGGGGACACTCAAACAAGAAATGAGCATCAGGTATCCTGGCTCCAGCTCTGGCTCGGGCTCCCGGGGGCCCACCCACATGCCAGTCTTCCCAAGAGAGACGGGCTGGCAACTAAGCATAGAAACAGGAGGAAAGAACCGGATACTTGCAGCATACATGCTATGGTTGTATTTGTTGTTTTCCCTCCAAAAGGGACTTTTATGGTGTTCTTTGGTACATACAATTTTTTTAAAAGATTCTGTTATTGGCAAAGGATAGAGAAGTTCCTGAGTAAAATGCAGGGATACAGGTAGTTTGAAATTGGACCTGACAGCAGAATGCCATTCTGACCTAAGGCAGTTCTGAACATTACCTCTCTTTTCTTTGTCCTGGGAAGTGTAGTTTTCCACAAGCTATCCTTGCTCTTCTTTGGTCTATTCCATTGCATTTCCTTTTCTCAAAGAACTGGTATTCTCTCTTTACTCGTGGGTTTTCATCCCTCTTAATTTTAACCTGGACCTTTATACCAAATTCACTCTCCTCTGTAGTCAGTGTCATGTGGTGATTAAGAGAAGAGACTCTGGAATCACATAGAACTTGGGTTGAATCGTGGCCCTACCAGTCATTGCATGGTCAAGTAACTTACCTTCCTGCAAATTAAGAAGAGTGGCCTGGGTCAGAGAGCTATTATGGGGTGTAAAAGATAGCCCGTGGAAGCTGCTAGGTAGCATCAGGCACATGGTAGGGACCCAGTAAATGTTAGCTTTTTTATATTCTCACTTCATCCCTTCAGCTTCTGCCTACAGTTTCTGACCTGTAAATTATTTCTGACTCTCTGTGTTCAAATCCCTAAGAAAGACAGTTGGGTTGGCATAACTGTCCTTTCAAATCACACAGCTACCGGGTTGCCCACAGATTAATGAGTCTTCAGTCAGATACCCTCTTCCAACCACCTCCCCAGAGCCTGGACAGGAGCTTAGGTTACAGACCTGCCTATCAAGGCAGCATCAGCTCTGAGGGAGGCGGTTTCCTGCAGTAGAGGCAGAGTTGGTCGGTACTGATCAGCATCCTAGAAAGAGTTTGTTTATATGTGTTCACAATATTGAACCAATGTCCCTTTAGATCAGAAATGACTATGGTAAATGCTTGTTACTGGGTTTCATGAGTTTAGCTGGTAGTGTACATCTGTCTTTTACTTACGCCTACTTACTTGGAGAACTGTTGTTTGATTAAGGTCATCAATACAATAAAAATAATGAATTCAAAGGTGATTCTACAAATACAAAATAAAACTGTTTCCCTTCAACTGCCGTCACAGCAATCAGTCTCTGACATGGCAGTGGGCGGGGTAAACCTGAACTCTATCTGCCATTGCCTGTGTGGTAAGCATTTTCCTGAATGTAAATTAGCTTCACAGAGCAGGTGGGCATGCCAGAAAACATCCAATAAACCTACTAGGAGGGGTTTGGGAGATCAAATTCAAATGAAATCATCTGTGCAGAGAGCTCTGTGAAGCTGATGAGTATGTTATTTACAGGCCAATTCCGTGAGGTTTGCTGGCTGAGTAACTAGGACAAAAGCTGCTTTGGCCTCTCAGCCCCCTTTGACTCAGCTGACACAATTCATCCACTCAGTTGAACAGACCAGTTCTCCACCAAGCACACACCGTCTATTGTAGGGCATAACTTTATTGCCAAATTATTGTTGACTTTGGCACAATGGTTTATTTTTTCTTTGTTCATTTCCTTTTAAAACTACTAGGAGATAACTTTTGTAACTCAGTTGTTAAAGACAGCAAGACTAACTAGGGTCAGGTTCCTTTGATTCATTCACCTATTCACTTAGCAAGTATTTTCCAAGGACCTACTTATGCTAGACCTTGTTTCAAGTACTTGAGATCATTCACAGACATGACAAAAAAAAAGATTCTACCTTAATAGAGCTTACCTTCTACGAAGATAGAAAATAAACAAGATAAATAAGTAAAATATATGGTATGATGGAGAGTGATAACAAATGGCTTTTTAAAACAGAGTGGCAAAGGAAATACCTTTATTACGTTGTAGGTAGAGGGGTAGATATAACATTCCTAAGACTGGAAAATCATCCCACGAGTGTCTCACTTCTATATCTTCAAGTTCTGAAAGTAACATTGGGAAAACCTCTCATATGGACCAACCCGTCTTAGGGTAACAAGTCCCCACTGGCCTATAGTCTCAGAACAGAAGTCGGGGACCTCAAACTAGCCAAATCCACCAGAGGGAGTAAATTCTACTGAAGATCAGGGGAGGAGATGGGTAAGGCCACAGAGCAGATAAAATCAAGGACAAGATCTAGAAACTCAGTCATCAGAAGAGGAAGAAATGTCAGGCATGTATTGAGAATAAGGCCAGACATCAGAGCAGGCAAAGCTGGAGAAAGTATCCTATTAGGAGCTCAGAGGTGGGTGGGAGAAATCGAGAACCAGATTCCCAGACAGTATCACAGTAACAGGAGACAGAATGTGGTGTGTGGGGTTCTGATGACAACAGCACATGTTTCATAGAGGCCGTGAACTCCTTCTTTCAAGAAGGATTATTCAGCATGATGCTGTTTTCACTTTTTGCCCTCACACATATTTCCCGGGTATTCTCCGACTTGACTCTCCAGAAGCTCAGGTAGAGGAGTATATTCTGACAGAACACAGACAGTCTCGCCTTGGGAAGTGTTGCCGCTGAGTCTTCTGTGAATCTGCATTTCTCCAACCAGCTGCTTTTGTGCAAGCAGCGCTGTTAGGTAGATAGCCCCAGCCTGAAGAGTACTTGAACCCGATCAGCACCACTCCTGACTGTGGCACAGCAAACTCCCGTTTAAAGAAAACTGCCTAATATGTCACCCTACTCCCTGCTTTTCCTCTAATTATCCGATGTCCATAAATGGGTTTGTGTGTGGAGAAAGCAAAGGAAACGAGCATCAGGCTTGGATTCTGGCCGTCCTCCCTTTCCCTGCCTCCTGCCCAATCTGTAGATCTATAAATGAGCAGCCCCATTGATGGAACTTGAGAGATGGTTCTCTGGCTCACTGGTGTCTGTGTTTGTGTGTGTGTGTGATTTTGCCATATACACAAAGTCTTAATAGTTCCTGAGGCAGCAGAACATGTCTACCTTCCAAGAAGCAGAAGAATCAGTCACAATCTGTCAGAAAACAACTATTTGCCAAGGAACTCTTCCAGAAGCACTAACCTTTGTTTAATATGTTATTGATTTTCTAAACTGTTAAGTATGGTTTATAATGGCAATAACCCACATGATACCACTCATTACATCAGTTAATACCTAGTTTATTAGAACATTAACTTTTGCCACAGGCAATTAACTGACAAACTGTGCGTGTGTGTGTGTGGGGGGGGGGCGGGGGAGGGTGGTATGGGGTGGAGAGAGACTTATAATGAGAGATTTCCAAATAAACATTACTTCAATATTTTTAAATGACTAGTGGGAGCTCAGCAGTGGAGCCCAAAATCTTCTTGTCATTACCTTTCTTCCAGAAGAAACAGGCCAGTACTATGCACATATGGAGCCCCCACTGACATTAGTAAGCTAATCCACAATTAACTATTGGAATCATGTGCATAATTAATTAAATGTCACCATTCATGGCAAGATGTGTGTGGGTGTGTGCTGGTGAAGAATTTGGGAGCAGGAAAACGAAGAGTTCTAAACAATCTGAAAACATTACTGTTGCCCCATTATTGGTGTAAGGTAAGATTCATTTTTATTCCTTTACAGGGAGGTAGCATGACAAAAGGAAAGTTTTTTATATTTTATTGCATCCTCAACTTAGTATATTTCCATGAAATAACACTGCCTACCCTATCTATACTCATATAATTTTTTCCTGAGGCTCTTTATGAGAAATGTTTAAGACTCTCAGTAATCTATATATGAAAACGTATATGTGCCTAAAGAAGAGGACTTCCCAGCCCCCACCACTTGGGAGGGATGGGGTGGCTGGGTGATAGACATCAGAAAGGGTATATACTATGGTGAGCGCTATGAATTGTGTAAGACTGATGAATCACAGACCTGTACCCCTGAAACAAATAATACATTATATATAAAGAAAGAAAAAAATACATAATATTACCAAATAAATCACAAGTATAAGAACATACAAAAAAAAAAGAGGCCTTGATATTTTGTTTTTTTTTTAAGTTTTTATTTATTTAAGTCATCTCTACACCCAATGTGAGGCTCAAACTCACAACCCTGAGATCAAGAGTTGCATGCTTTTCCAACTGAGCCAGCCCGGTGCCCTGATATTTTTGTTTTTTGTTTTTTGTTTTTTTTTTAAGTTTAAAAACTGGTATTTAGAGGAGACAAGACTTCCAGAATGGTGGAGTAAGGGGACTGGCAAATCCTCTACCTCAATACACAATCACACAACTGGACAAAATTGTCAAAACAGTTACATTCCAACATTGGAAATTGACCAAAGGCATATAACAATCTGAGAATGAAAAACTGCTGAAATTCAGGCTTCAGGTATGAATAGTGTCAGTCTATGGCATTTTTAGCTGTACCTGCTCCCTTTTTTCCCCTGTCCCCCTGGCTAAGCTCATTCTGGATGATAGTTCTACTAAGGTGGGCAAGCCATGAAACTCAGGAGCTTTACTGCCAGTGGAAGTTGACCTGATCTGGTAACCCACGTGCAGGGACTTTGAAACAATAGCTATCTTGGTGGCAAAAAATCAAGGAAGGCCAACATCACAGCTATCTGAGTTGTGATATTGGATGGAGTAATTTAGCATACGACTCAGCAAATTCACTCTTAAGTGTCTACCCAAAAGATATAAACACACATATCCACACAGAGACTTAAACATAAATGTTCATAGCAGCATTGTATATTATAGTCAAAAACTAAAGATAACCCAAATGTTTACCAATTGATAAATGTATAAATAAAACTTGGTATACACAAAAAACAGATTATTGAGCAACAAAAAAGTAGTTACTGCTACATGCTACAACATAGATGAGTCTTTGAAAGAACAGCTAAGTGCAAGAAGCCAATACAAAAGACCACATATTATATTATTTCACTTATATGAAATATCCAGGAAAGGCAAATCTATAGAGACAGAAAACAGATTGGTCTTTGCCAAAGACTGAGGATAGGACAGTGGAGTGAATTTAAATGAGCAAACAGGAATATTTCAGATTGTGGTTATGGTTGCACAACTCCATAATTTACTAAAAAACAACCGTACTCTTAAAATGGGTGGATTGTATGGTACGTAAGTGTACCTCAAAAAAGTTTAAAAATTGGTATTTTACAGAGTATGAAAATATGAGTAAGGATGTTAGCACTAACACAGAATAATCATTAGCTCTATTGTAATAATCCAGCTTCTCTTAAAGTATGAAGCATCTTGAAATAGCATTATAAGATTGTAAGCAAGTTTTCTAAAGCAAGTGTTTTATTGCTTCATAATATACTAAAATAGAAAATTCTAAGAGCCCCATTATTTTCCTTGGTATATCTGAAGAAATTTTCCCATTCAGAAATGGTCTCATAAATCATGATAATAATAATTTCAGATAGTTATAAGAGAATATGTTCTGAAATTACAACATGTGTTATAATAAACTGCATACAAAAAAAACCCCTCAGGAATTGCTCCATATTCCAGCTATTGAAAGAGAGAAAAATAATTGCTAATGATTTACTCTGGCATTAGCTTGGCACTAGACAATGCTCTGAACAAAAGAATGAATACCATTTCAGATAGTATCTAACAAGGTCCTCTGAGATTAATGTAATTGTCAATTTTTAAACTAATTGAGGAAGCTGAGACCATTGTCCCTATGTTCCTTTATAGAGTTTCTTTGCTAGAGATTGATCAGAAGCTCAGTTTTATATTTTGTTAGAATAACAGCAACTCAATAAAATGGTCATTTTGTGCTGAAAAGATTTTTCCTAAAAAGTAGGAGGTAAAATGATGGCCAATATGCTTTCTCTCTCTTTAAATTTAAAATGTCAGGAAGGCCATTTCCACCTATGAAAGTCCCATCACAGATATGTGGGTGCATATACATATATGCATATATACATATAACATATGCAGATATTTAAGTAAATAACATTACCTAGTATCGACGGAGATGTAGGAAATTTGATAATACCGTGCGTTGCTAGTGACGTTGCCCACATAGAAAACAATCTGTCAGTGTGCATCTTTAAACATGATTATCTTCATGCCTGTGACTAGTAATTCAGTTTCAGAGAGTCTATCCAAATATCCTGCTACTTGGGCATTGCTTGAATCGGTTTAGCCTCTTTTGGGTCCAGAGTATGTGTGTGGATATGAGAAAGAACAATCTGACTCAAAGAACCTTAAATATTTGCTCATTTCAGAGACCCTGCCTGCAACATGATAAAAGAATTAACAAAGACTAACGGCGTAAATCTCTTTTCCCTTCTGACACATTTTCCACAAAGTCCTCCCAATTGTTTCATCACTGTGTCGATCCATATCCCATGTGAATTAATAGAGATATTAGCAAAAGATCTGGGCAGAATGAGTCTGGAATTGTGACCCTTGAGGCTAATGTAGAAACATTGTCACTTTGGGTCCCATTTGGCAAGGTTTTCTTGTTTTAAGGCTTTGGGCACCTTGTGACCTACAGTACGTGCCAATGAGCATGTGCAGAGCCTTCGTTTGGGTCCCCAAGTTTCTGATAGCTTTGTACCAAGCATAGCATTTATGTCACAGGATGATAAATGCATTTCTTCCTGTAGGCTCAGAAAGAGGCCAAAAAGGCTGAGAAGAGAACAATAGTTGCCTGGTAACCATGCAATCTAAGCCAAGGGGCTGGCTCATCTATGCAGGATTCACAAAGAGGGTGGCCCAATGCTGAGTGTGACACAATTAACGGACCACCTATCTGCAGTTCAGAGAAAAGGGTGAGATTAGAAAGTCAAGACAGTTAATTTCATTTTTGTTGGCTTGTTTTGGTTTTGTTTTGCTTTATAATTCTTACTCAAGTATTATATCTGAAAGAGAAGTGCATGTACTGTTAAGTGTTCAGCTCAATAAAATTTTATGAAACTCAGTTTGCCCAGAATGCTAGCATCAGATCAGGAAACAGAATATTACCCGCACCGCGAATCCTTCCTTCAAGCTTCTTCCAGCCAATCACCTCACCCTTCTTGACTGTCAACATGACATAGAGTAACTTGACCTATGTCAAGGATTTTATGTAGTGTCATACAGTATATATACTCTTGTGCCTGGCTTCATCTGCTCAATATTGTGTTTTTGATATATTGGTGTGTGCAGTTGTGTATGTATGTAGAACATAAAGCTTCTATGCACATACTTTTGTTGAACATATGCATGCATATCTGCTCGATATATGCCTCAAGAGTGGAATTGCTAAGTCATAGAGAATAGATATGTTCAGCTAGAGTATATAATGCCAAAGCATTTTCTAGTTACTATACCAATCTATACTTCTACCAGTAGTGTATGAAAGTTCCAGTAGCTTCCCATATTTACTAACACTTGGTATTTTCTTTTTCACCTTACCCACTCTGGTGGAAGTGTGCGGGGGGTGGGGGTGTAGTGGTGAGAGGATTTATTTCAAGAAATATTTAATCATGCTGTGCTCCACCTTCCCTCACCTTAACTGAGAGGAGCTTTGAGATCTATAAGAAAATCTTCAAGTATGTTTTCCAAGAGCTCGAGGAACAAGAGGACCAGCTCTGACATCTGTCTACTAGTACTAAAGGCAAGCTCTACGGCTGGCACGGCCTCTCGCTCCCGGCAGAGGAGAGGACTGCCCCAGGAGCCAGCTCCTCTTCCAACAGAGGTTGAGCAGAGGTGCAGGTTCCTGGGGACCAAATATGAACTCAGAAAAAAAGGGATCCAATCTGGGTTTTACCAATATTAACTTGGACCCAGATGACTGATTAGAGATAGGTAGGGACCCCAATTATAAATAACTGAAAGCCTAAAGGCCAAGGGTGAAGGTGGATATAGCCAGCCAGACAAAAGGCATTCCTCCCACCAAGGAGTTGCAGTGGGGGGTCTCCAATAGGAATATTGCTAAGGACCCTGTAAATGTACCCCTTGGGAAGGGAAGAGGCATCATTGGAAAACTACTATCACCGAAGTGCCCCAACACCAGATTCCAACTGGTCTAGCCACTTAAGCTCATGTCCTTTTCACCATTGCCCTGGGGTCAGCCATACAGTAATCAGCAAACAACAAAGAGAAGATACTACTAGTTCTGTCCTTTCCTGTTATAGGCTTCCAATACTCAAGAAGCTCTGTGCTTAGGAGGGAGAAAACTTTAAATAAGTTTGGCAGTTGAAATACCACTACACTAGATTGGAGTTAAGTCATTATGAGATGAAATTGAACTTGTCAGTGCTTTAAAGAGATTAATTTTTTTTTTATCATTGTTTAGGAGGGACTGGAAAAACTACAGGGCATGTAGGAATTTCATCCAGGGGCCAGGAGAAAACTGATCCACAGTAAGAATTAAAAGGAGAATGAGAAAGAATACGAAAGAATTTCACACAGTGGAGGTGACTGACTTAGTGTCTAAAAAAACAAAAAACTGATAGCTTCAATGTTACTTTCCCCTGTGATATTCAGTCTTTCACAGATACAGTTTATAGGCATGCAATAAGTAGCAAACTATTTGAAGTTTATGTGAAAGTTGCTGTAGCGCATGTCGAAACAAATCAACAACTACCTAATCATGGGCCTCAGAAAAGGGAAAATCATTCAACAGAAGGTGGTCAGATTGACATGTCTGAGTGACTGCAGCCTCTACTTCTCAGTGGACAGTGATAACTTCATGCCTATGCCTTAACCTTCTAGTGCTCTGAAGATGGGTCCACTAACTTGTTCTGACACCTCCTGGGACAGTAACAGTCCTGCTCCAATTGTAACAACAACATGCGTGACCAACACACAGGCTAGTGAAGTTTCTGTTCCACAAGTAAATGCCAGTGAAAGTTGAGGGGGTACATCGAGTATAAGCATGTCGCAAAGGGCCACACAACCAACCATTTCTCCATGACCAAAGCCTACAGTCCCTAGAGTTCATTCTTCAACATGTCTTGTAAACCAACCACCTAGACCTTCAAGGAATGTAGCAGCAAAATGAGCTAATCCTATAGTAGGAGTCAAGAGGACATCCTCACTAAATAAAGAAGAGCACCCCAAGAAAACCAAAACAGAAGAAAATGAAACAAGTAAAGAAGCTAACAGTCTTGTTTTGAGTGGACATGAGAAAACAGAAATAAATGAACAACTTTATATGAAGAAAATTACAACTCAACTAGAAACTAAGGGGCTTCTCTGTTGGCCCCTCAGAAAACCCCTAGTATGGACCTTTCCAATATCCTCGGTCAGCCTGCAAATCCCATTCCTACTATCAAGGATTCAATAAAATTGAGATTTACCTGTCAACAACTTCAGGGATCCATAAACAGTATCTGCCAACTCAACCAGTTGTCTTCAAGTGCTAAAAAAGAGAATAGAGTGGACAAGTTTAACATGACTGAAAAAGAAAAGGTTTAGGTTTATTTGGTGACCTCCCTCACTGGGCTAATCCACATTTGTTCAAAAGTCCTAATTAGTAAGTGCAGAGGCAGGAGTGCTATTATTAATTTGCTAACAACAGTATATGAAGGATGTCAGATATTGATAAGCCTAGTTACTCTTTCTTAATCTGGACAAAGAAAACTAACAGATTTTTCCAAACATATTTTATGAATCTTCCATTGAGCTCTATACTATCATATATGCACTTCTCATGTTAAATTGCAATTATTCAAACCCTTCCTCTTTCTCTTTTTTAATTTTTTAAAGATTTTATTTATTCATTTCAGACAGAGAAAGAGAGAGAGCGAGCATGAGCAGGGGGAGGGGCAGAGGGAGAGGGACAAGCAGGCTCCCCACCAAGCAGGGAGCCTGATGCAGGGCTCCATCCCAGGACCCTGAGATCATGACCTGAGAGCATGACCTAAGCCAAAGGCAGACACTTAACCAACTGAGCCACCCAGGCGCCCCTTCCTCTATCTTTCTAAATTAATGTTCCAAAGTTGGTGTATAGTCTTAACACCCTTAGGAGATGCACTGAGACTTTCTTTTCCCCGCTAATTTATGCTATCTAGTAGACACTATTTCTTCTTCCCACATTTTAGTTCTCAGTAGTCACTTTGTCTTCCCTCCCACTCCCTAAGAAAATATTGTCATACTAACAGGTGTAATGCAGTATCTGGTATTTTGTGTAGCTATGGATTTAGATCGAAACTGCCAGGCACAGATTTCAGTATTGTCATTTTGTAGACACAATGGGGAAAATTCAGCTTATTAAACATTTCACGTAATTGCACCCAAGCTTTGCCAAGCAGGAAAGTTGGACATTTTCTGTGTAGTGACTTTTTAATTCTAGTTTTCATAACCTAGAGATCAGATTGTTGCTTTCAAATGATGTATGTAGTATCTCATGAGTGGAGTTTGTTCTGCCTTGAAGTATCTAGACTCCTTTTATTTTTCAGGAACTATATTGTAAACAGAAGATATATTCCCTCATTAAAAACACATTTTAAAGATAACAAATTTGGAGGAAAGAAAGAAAGAAAGAAAGAAAGAAAGAAAGAAAGAAAGAAAGAAAGAAAAGAAAGAGAAAGAAAGAAGAAAGAAAAAGAAAGAGAAAGAAAGAAAGAAAGAAAGAAAGAAAGAAAGAAAGAAAGAAAGAAAGAAAGAAAGAAAGAAAGAAAGAAAGAAAGGAAGGAGGGAGGGAGGGAGGGGGGAGGAGGGAGCAACAACTAATACCAAGCTTACAGAGAAAAATTCAGGGATGAAATATGCTAAATGTTTAGCATTAAAGGAATTGGGATTGTGAACATATTTAACTGTGCTCAGTATTTCTAATTTTCTGTGACAAAAGTATATATTTTCAATGTTAAGAACATAAAAATAATAGCTTGGAGTTATTAATTTAGAACAAACATTAAAGAGCTAGAGATTTAGATTTTATTTTAAATAGTTAGATAAGTTTAATGATAGGTTTTACTATCTATACATTTAGAAGTTATCTTGGGAAATCATTTGTAATATTTCCACTAGATATATTTTGATATAGACAAAATATACTGTATATATGCATATATAGATATGTGTATATCTCTATCTCCATCTATTGAGTGTATATGTGTGTGTGTGCAATTCAAAAGTATTTTATTGTCTATCTCATTGCATACATATACTACTTTTTAAGTTACAGTTTACAAAATGTTATAATAATTTACAGTAAAGCATTAAGAACCAAAGTGATTTTTTACATATGTTTTAATGGGCTTATGGGATATTTTATGGCAGAGATGACACAGTGTTAGCTGAATCATTGAATAATTCCTAGAGAATATTACTAACATCAATATCTGAAGCTTATTTTTAAGAAGTTATACCTGTAGCCCTGGATCAACTATATGATGCCTTTAAGCTTAACAACCCTAAGCTCTTTGTTAGAGACACAGTCTAGAGCCTTCACAAAAATCTACATAATATTGGTTTCAACTTGTTGGAGATAGTCCAATGTCCCATCAAGGATTTTTGTAAATTCCTGGTAGAGGTGTTAGAGAAGAGGGAAATCTCCAGCTCTGGTTGTCTGCCTTAAATTAATTCTTATCCTCTACTTTGTGTCTCAGGACTGTTCATTTTCCTCTACCCTAAGGGAAAACTTAATATGAGACGCATACTCTACTCCTTGAGGCCCCAAGTCAAAAGTGAATAGGATATGATTTTAAACAGCATTCTATTGAATAATGTATAAGCATGGTATATCAAGTAAATTTAAATTGCATGTTGGATATACTTATCCTTCGAATCCATTGATCACCTAGGTATAGGAGATTTCTCCCCGATTCCACAACCCCAAGTAGCACTCTGGCCTCTTGACATTTTCTGAATTCCTCTACTCATCAATTAAACTATATTCCCCTAATGACGTTATTTTCTTACTCTATTATAGAAAACATTTCAGAGATTATTAATATCAATTTCTATAACAACCATTTATAACCACCTGAACAAGAAAAATACCAAAACAAAGCCATATGGACAGGAGACCCTAGGAAGGGGAGAAATATATATTTATTTTTTAAAAGATCCATTGACTGAATTTGTCCTGTCTATTTAAAGGAGAGTTGTGACAGCATTAATTCATCTGTTTTGAGAAATGTTGGCACTGTGCTCAGCTCTAAGGACACTGTGTTGAGTGAAACAGATAAAGCCCATATGCAGACATATTTACTTGTCTTGAGGAAACACGTTATCACATAAATAGACACAGAGAAGAGCCATGAGGAGTGCGGTATAAAGTGTGAATTTTATTGTTAAAGTGTACAGGGAACCTAATTTCAAATGAAAACTCAAGGAAGGCCTCTCTGAAAAGTAATCATGTACAGCATGCCTCAAGGATGAGAAGAAGCCAGGTATGGAAAGGGCAAAGAGGAAGATGCACCAAGTCCCTAAGGTAAGAACTTTGGGTGTTGGAAGGAAGGAAAGAAAGTCAGGAGGGAGTAGTATAGACAGATCGTTGGCCCGGCAATGAGCGCAGAGTGTGCAGAGGAAGGCAAAGGTCAGCTCCCAAAGGATTCAAAATAGTATTTTCGGTATAACGGGAAATGCTTGAAAAGTTCTGGGGAGGTGCTAGCATGATCCACTTGACATTTTAAGGAGATCACTCTGTAGTTTATGAAGAATAGATCCAAAAACAACAGTGGATGGCATTTATTTTCATAAATCTAGACGATGTGGGCGACTGGGTGGCTCAGTTGGTTAAGCGACTGCCTTCGGCTCAGGTCATGATCCCAGAGTTCTGGGATCGAGTCCGGCATTGGGCTCCCAGCTCAGTGAGGAGCCTGCTTCTCCCTCTGACCCTCCCCTCTCTCATGTACTCTCTCTCTCTCTCTCTCATTCTTGCTCTCTCAAATAAATAAATCTTTAAAAAAATAAATAAATCTAGAAGATGTTATGATTGGGGACATATTACACAAATTAGATCTAATTTTGGAAAGAGTCTATGTAAACATACATGGCCATTTCTTTAGAGACTAAAGTTTAAAAAATGAAATGGCTCTCCATCTGGATTTGGATGGCCAAATTGTTTTTTCATCTGATGCAGCACTGTTTGGGCAACTTGGTATTTCAGAACCGTGTGAGCTAAAACTCTGTTCAAGTTAAATGTTTAGATGAGGATTCTCTACCTCTTTCACCTCCAGGTAATGACTGAGAAGTACAGCTCCAACTTAGTCTTCTATGTTATTCGATCTTCCTACCTATCTAGATGCCTAAATAAATAGGTAGACAGATATAGATGCAGGTAATAAAAAGCTATCATTTACTGAGAAGTTACTATGAGTTGGGCTTTTTTTTTTTATACATTACCTCAAATGCTGAACAAGGTTGCGCTCATTTTACAGACGAGAGAATGGAGATTCAGAAATGTTAATTCACTTGCCCAAAGCCACACAGCTATTATGGCCTACTACTAATACGTACATCCAGAATCAGTAAATCCAGTAATCCAGAATCAGAGGATACAACTGTTGAACTTCCTCTTTCCTCCTTCTGACAACACACATTTTTCCTCCCTAAAATGAAGAGCTAATATTTATTACGTAACAGGACATCATTTAAAGGAATAAACAATTATCTGGTTCACTTGAATTTCATTTGACTTATTCCTTTAGACAGATAACTGCATTTAGTGTGGCTGACAGAATACATACAGAAATAAGAAATCATCAGTCTGTGATAGTGATATGTGATAGGCATCCTCCCTCTCTTCACACAGATCACGGGCAGATGTGTGTCTTCAAAGACGCACAGATTCATACGGAAGCGAGAAAACAAAAACCAGTCCTGAAGGCCCAGTTCTCTAAATAAAAGAGGAGTATCACAAAAACAAGAGGCAGCAAGCCTTCATTGATCATGTGTCTACCTGGGATACTGTCAGCAATATTCAGGTTCAACCCTCTGTTTCTTATCAGAATGTTCGTCTGGCAGTGTTCTTGTGGATTATCTATTTCTACTGAGTAACTTGCAGCAGGGCTGCTAATCAGTAGAGAAAAGAAGCTGCCTTTGGTGATGAAAATTGCTTTCCAGTGACTGATTGTGCTAATCAATCTTCTACAAGGGAAATCAGGAGTAAAAGATGGCCAATAATTGCAAAACACTGCTGTACCCATGAAGAAAAATAACTGACGCACAAAGCCCAGAAAAGCAACTCTTGGGGAAAATGTTGCAGAGTTGGCTATTTAAAAAACATATATGTCGGAAAGCAGTTTTTTGCGGTCTAAGCCTTCTGTGTAGTGTATGTAGGTAAGGACTGTACCTCCTTTACGCTGGTCTCCTCTACTCTGGGTAATCTGGGATTTCTCATTTGGAATCTGAAAACTGATTGAAAGTTATAGAAATTCTCAAGATTGTTGATGCAGGGATGACATTTAGCCTCTGATTGTAACTTTTTGTGTATGATAATTACAACTGAATTAAGGGCAGAAAATCTTTCTTGTTAATGATTCCCAGCTGTCAGCGCAGCTCAACAAATGATCTACAGTGGTTCAGTCCCTTTGTTGAGAGTTTCCTTGTAAGTTCCTTGTGATATTACAAGTACAAAATTGGGTGTAATGTTGGTTCTATAGCTAGTTGTATGCAAACATTGTAAAGTAGAAACTAAACCTTATATTCCTCCCCCAAAAATGGAATTGTTTTTCCAATCTGTTGTGCATTTAAAGCAATTTTTTAAGACTCTGCATAACTTAAAAGTCAACTACATAAGAGATCTGGAATCATACCTGTGAATAAAATATGTGAGATAGGGGCGCCTGGGTGGCTCAGTCGGTTAAGCGTCTGCCTTCGGCTCAGGTCGTGATCCCGGGGTCCTGGGATTGAGCCCCGCGTCAGTCTCCCTGCTCAACAGGAAGCCTGCTTCCTCTCCCACTCCCCCTGCTTGTGTTCCCTCTCTTGCTGTGTCTCTCTCTGTCAAATAAATAAAATCTTTTTAAAAAAATATGTGAGATAATGCTTGATTTTTGAAAAATCAATTTGGCTGCTTAGAATCACAAATTGAGTTTCTTCAGATCTAAAACAGCCTGAATTACAAGGCTCACTAAAACAATTAAGGAAGAAATAGATCACAAATGAAATTAGGATATATTGCTTGAATGAAAGTCCTGCCTGACACATGATCTGATCATACTGGCTTTTTTTTTTTTTTTTTGCTTTGAAGTTTTCTATTTCCAAGAGATTTGGAAATTTCTCTTGTCTCAAGTGACATCGCTTGGAGTATATGAGGTAATTCCAAAAGAATGTAACAAAACCTACAACAGCTACGTCTCTTCATGATGGGACTCTCTTAGGTCTCATGAAGCATTTTTGTATTTCTTTGCACAAAACCATGAAATTGTGTTCACTCCCCCAATGATAAATCTTTGCTTTAATAGCATTAAATTTGTGCCCTAGTGCCGTATTTTCATGGCTAAGTAATTCTATATTCCAAAACAAATGATACTGTAATTATGGATAAAATTGTAAAGCAATGAAACTCAACATGTTTAGTAACATAACTCAGCTGAAATGATATTAAAAGCTACGATCAAGAGTGCATGTGAGCAGGCAACAATAAATACAACATAACTGCTAGCCCGACAATGGCAATTGGAAGATACAAACATGTCCTGATTTCAGATAAGTTAAAAAGTGCAAAGTGTGCATCTTAGAATTGGTGAAATACACTAATATTGCAAGGTGAAACTTTCGAGATAATGATTTCCAGTTCCCTCATTTTCCATGGTAGGTCCATGAGGCCCAATGAATTAAGAAAAGCTATTTCAGATGGTGGTAGAAACTAGATAAGATTCCTAATTTTTAGGACAGCTTATACTCTATTAATTCATGTTTTTCCTAATCTGCCCCTTTTGAATGATTTGTTACTTTGTGATTTCTTATTTTCATGTGCTTAAAGCTGTTATTTGATTGAAGACTGATTTAACTCATCGTTCTATCAACCACTGAATATCAAACACTCTATATAGGCTGCTTCTATGATCTATTAAGTGAACTTACTTGATTATATAAGATGTTCTTAATTCATTATGTAATTCAATATTTCATTTGGTTTCTAACAACTAAAAGATAAAATAATTGGGGCACCTGGATGGCTCAGTCGTTAAGCATCTGCCTTCGGCTCAGGTCATGATCCCAGGGTCCTGGGATTAAGTCCCACATCAGGCTCCCTGCTCAGCGGGAAGCCTGCTTCTCCCTCTCCCACTCCCCCTGCTTGTGTTCCCTCTCTCACTGTGTCTCTCTCTCTCTGTCATAGAAATCAAATCTTAAAAAATATATAAAATTATTATCCTTGATTAATCCTTCCTAAAATATTTTCACTGTGCCAAATTAAAGGTCTTCCTTTTGTTTGCCGCATCACTTCTAGATTTTTCCATCCAATTTTTTTTTTTTTTGAGAGAGAGAGAGGGAGAGAAAGAGAGGGGGGAGTGGAAGGGCAGAGGGAGAGAGAGAAAGAGAATCTTAAGCTGTCCGTGGAGCCCAACACGGGGCTTGATCTCACAACCGTGAGATCATGACCTGACCCGAAATCAAGAGTAAGATGCTTAACCAACTGAGCCACCCAGGTGCCCCTCCATCCAATTTTTGAGACTTTTCTTAACTTAGCCTCGTCTAAATCATTCAATTTTATTTCCCTCTACTTGAAACCATATTATCCTAATTTGTACTTTGGTCATTATCACTACTCTTATAATGCCTGTAGAATTACTGTTCAATCTCAGGATTTTAATTACTGCGCATGGAACCTTCTGAAAGTTAAGTAATTTCTATTCATTGATTTTGGCTACCTGCACACACTGTATAGCACACCTAGGCTTTGAGTATTCCACACGAGTCAGTGCTTTTGACAGACCAGAAAAGGAGGATCTGGAGTCAACTTACCATTGGCTATGGGGCTTATACTAGTTTTGACTTCCTCATCTTGCTTTAGCAGTTCTCTCTAAAGTTGGCTTTAGTGGGTGTGCAGTAAACAGTGTCACATGATCGGGTGTATGTGAAAGCATTCTCAAGCAGAATATCACCTTTTCCCATTCTTTTCTCATGACAATATATCTCTGTCAGTAACGAAGCTTCTTCCTAAAACAAAAAAAGCAAACTTAGAAACCATTAAATAAGGCATCACTGAATACCTTAAAACTATTACTGCATAACAGATGGTTGGCACTCACTTCTGGTTATTCGGTCCCTCACATATCTACTCTGCTAAAAAAAAAAAGTGCTCAAAAATACTAAAGGACTAACTCAATATGAAAATAAGAAACTTCATTATAAAAGTAGACTTACTAGCACCTGAATATGTTTGTCATCATTCAGAAAGTATTCTGGATCAGCAGAAATATGTTTAGCTATGTATCAAAAGACTAAGGAGGAATTATAGAGTGTTTGAGTTGGTTTATGATAGGTAATAATTTCCTTTCATCATTTCTCTTCTTCTCTAACTTATTAAACTGAAGTCCTAAGGACAATTTTTAACCTCAAAGCCATGATCACTTTGCCATTAAGATTAGTCAACAAGTCGGGTGCCTGGCTGGCTCAGTTGGTTAAGCGACTGCCTTCGGCTCAGGTCATGATCCTGGAGTCCCGGGATCGAGTCCCACATCGAGTCCCACATCGGGCTCCCTGCTCAGTGGGGAGTCTGCTTCTCCCTGACCCTCTTCCCTCTCGTGCTCTCTATCTCTCATTCTCTCTCGCTCAAATAAATAAACAAAATCTTAAAAAAAAGATTAGTCAACAAGACATATGATATAAACTGTTTATCATATTCCATTTCAAATAAAATTATACTACCCTAGATAATATAGATATGATTCAATCACCATCTTTTACATCGGAAAACATACACACATGGAGCATTACATACAGCACTGTACAGATATAAAATTTTAGATTTATTATGAGCACAGGATTTAGGTTGCAAATTAAGGTTGCAGAAATCAAGTACTATGTCAGAAAATAAATATTCAAAAACAGATAATTTAATTAATATGATAGAATACAATCACTAGAAATTATGGCTTCACATAATTTCTCAGTATATATGAAAAGTTAACTTTTAAAAGCATATCATGTGATAAAACTAATGTGATCTAGTTAAAATCTATACATATTCTATGTAGCTACCAATATATATTTATATATTAATACTTAGAAGGTATACATCCAAATGTAAAATGAGAACAGTGATTGGTATGAGCAACGACATTATAAAATATTAGTCTGATCAATTAAAATGGGATTACTTTGGTGTTTTAAGTTGTTCATTTTATGTTTTTGTTCTTCATTTCTAATACATAGCATTCATATTTTATGGAAGATTTATTTATAATACAATAGGAAAATATCTCATTATGCCTACTGAGGAAAAAAAAAACTCTCTA
The DNA here is from genome assembly GCF_037043125.1 of Eumetopias jubatus. Classification (NCBI taxonomy): domain Eukaryota; kingdom Metazoa; phylum Chordata; class Mammalia; order Carnivora; family Otariidae; genus Eumetopias; species Eumetopias jubatus. The sequence goes on from NW_028274817.1 coordinate 97,185,063, forward strand.
CTAATGGGCCAAGATATTGCAAATTACCTGATAGTGGTCAAATATGTGTTGTTACATTACTTTGGTTATCATCAAAAATCAATGGTCATATCTATAGAATTGATAGATCCTTACTCTGACAAATCTATGTAACTCCTACAGTGAATATAATAATAGGTAATGAGGATTGTTTTAAGAATTAAATGCAATAGGGGCACCTGGGTGGCTCAGTCAGTTAAGCGTCTGCCTTCAGCTTGGGTCGTGATCCCAGGGTCCTGGGATCGAGCCCCACATCGGGCTCCCTGCTTGGCGGGAAGCCTGCTTCTCCCCCTCCCCCTGCCTGTGCTCTATCTCTCTCTTTCTCGCTCTCTCTGTCAAATAAATAAATAAATAAAATCTTTAAAAAAATAATTAAATGGGATAATGTATATAAAGTACCTAGTGTATTGCCTAGAAATTAGTAAGCACTCAGTAACAATGCTTAAATTTTTCATAATAAAAATATATTATTTTGGATGTTTTTATTTGAATAAAATCATATCCTCAAATATATCTATCTTTATAAAAAATATTACAAAATTAAATAATGTTAAACCAAGAACTGAGGTATTTATTATACCATATAGTAATCAAGCAGACCTTTTGCTTATAGATACTTTAAAATTTCATACATATTTCACCAATCAGTTGGTTCCGTGCCTATCTGAAGGTGTGTTAATGACGGCCTTTCCAAATCATAAATATCTACCTTGAGGAAATAAATTTACAGTTATATTAATCCAGAACGAATGTACTGTAAACTTCACTTCACCTCTCCATACTTCCAAATTATTTTGCCAGCCATGTCTGCAACTCTTAGAAGAACAATTAAGTTAGGGAAGAAAACTATGACCTTCCTATTAAAATAAAACACCCAAGAGTAATGGAATGAGAATTTCCCAGAGGGCAATCACCATTGTACCTCAAAGCCCCAAAATGTTTCCTGAAATTCATTTTCTCTGTATTTCTTGCTAGTTACTATAGAGACCACCATCTTGGTTGGGGGTTAAAATGGAGGTTGGAAGAGAGACAAGTAGAGAAACTCCCTAATAGCTACAAAACTCATCTCTAGACATCTCACAGCACTATTGACTTTATTAAAGGCTAAAGTAGTGGTTTCAGTTTGACATTTTAAAAAAATTCAATTAACATGGAGCTGTTCCAGATGAAGGAGAATCAGGAATCTTAATGCCTACCCTTCTCAAAGAGGGTTTTTGCAACCCCTTGATTTTTCCCTCGAAAAGAGCTTTAAAAGACCTGAATTGGAGGATAATCAAAGGGAAGTAAACACAGTGGAAAATATGAACCTAGGTCATCTGGTTTATAAGGTGCAGTTTGGCTGTTTTCAGTTTGAGGACTTCTACAGAGAAACCTCTCTGTGAAACTCAGTATATTTCCATGAAGTCTTTACTTCTGTCATGAAGTATGTGTCATGAAAAGGAGGCCAAACATACATAGTTCTATATTCCTGAAGATCTAAACTCAACAAAGCACAGTTCAAAACAAGGCTCTTTTGCTCAGTCTGGTCTTAATGTGACTTTTCTTCCAGGTTCTCCTTGGTGTGAAAATACCAAAGTATTTTGATACTATCGGGACCTATTAATTTGAATATTTCCAACCTAACTGATCATCACCAGAAGATGGCATAAATACACTAAATAAGAGTGTGAATAAGTATTTAGAGACCCTTTCCTTGTTAAATAACACAAAGGATGTTTTAAAATTATAGTGCATGAAAAAAATAAAGAATAAAATTAGAGCGCATGATCCAACTTTAATTTTTTCCTTATGTATTATATTCTCAGAGAGCTCTTCTTTACTGTAGATTGTGTATCACAAAACATGCAAACATGTTCTTTTAATTTATACTAATGTCAGTAACTAGAATTTTTTAAAAGGTAAAAATCTGTTTCAGTCTAGAGTCAAATCTGGAAAAAAAATAAAATCCTTATTTCAGTTGATATTTTTCAATATGAAATACCTATTTTTCTTGCCACTTTAAGGGAAATAAACATTGACAAATGTTATTAACATTTAATGAATGATTAATAGCACTGCCTTTTCCATAATAATATATTATAAGAAGTGTTTTATCATGTTCAAGAGACATGTAAATAATTCTATGCAATGCCATTTATAAATGCTTTATAACAGGTTGATGGAACATTACTTAGAACTTGCTTCAAACATGGAAAAGGTAAAAACAAGCCTCCTAATGATTGAATCTTAAAAGTCTGTGTTGTCATTAATCAAGTTTCTTAAATCATTTCTAAATGTTACCTCAGTTTAAAATGCAACTGCCATTTCTTATTCAGTTGTTCCCTCAAGTAGGAATAGAACAAATCTACAGCACTCAACCTGGAGTAAGCACCATAGCATAGAATTGTTAGGTGCTGTGGCAGCAGAAAGTTTCAGAGAATTACCTGTCATCAAAGCCTAGAATATTCTGATATTAATTTTAGATAGATGTTAAGGGATACAGTACAAACAATTAATGACAGATGTTTTTAGGTAAACCTTTTAAGTTAATTTACCGATACTAGACCTTGCTTACAAATGAATGCCACCTGCGTCGCCTGGTTGGCTCAGTTGGTCGAGCATCTGACTCTTGGTTTCTGCTCAGGTCATGATCTCAGGGTCATGAGATCGAGCCCCTCCTTGGGCTCTGTGCTCAGTGGAGAGTCTGCTGGAGATTCGCTCTCCCTCTACCCCTCCCCCTGCTCTCTCTCTCTTTTAAATAAATAAATAAAATTTTTTAAAAAGGAATATCACATTCAGGTAAAATAGAAAAATATATTTTACAGATAACCAGTAAAATAAACAAACCAAAATTAAAAAATAAAATAATCATGAAACTCCTACAGGGCTACAGTGAACATCAGTCCATAATTTCACAAAAGAAATTTCACATATAAAAAGATCTATTTAATGCTGTAGTTGTTTGGTAAATAGGAGAGAGTTGTCCAGCTAATGTCTTCACACCTTGTGTGTTCCCACTTGGTTATCTCTGCACCACTAATTTTTTTAAAAAAGATTTTATTTGTTTATTTGACAGAAAGAGAGAGAGAGCACAAGCAGGGGGAGCAGCAGATGGAGAGGGAGAAGCAGACCCCCCGCTGAGCAGGGAGCCCTGATGCGGGACTTGACCCCAGGGCCCGGGGATCATGACCCGAGCCGAAGACAGACGCCCAACCGACTGAGCCACCCAGGCGCCCTGCCCCTAATCTTCTCTCGTCACCAGCACCCTCCCTGCTCAGACTTGCTCTCCCTGCGTCCTGCTCCTTTCCTCTCCACATTATCTTACACGGGATTCCTTGTCCTAAATTAACACTGGTCATACCACCCCTTCAGGGACTTGTCCTTCTTTACATTAGCATTTCTCCCCCAAGATCCTCAGAACACATACGTCCCTGGACATGTTACATGGTGTCTGATGGAAAAAAAAAAAAAAAGGAACATGTGATCAATTATACATGGAAAATAGAAGGTGAACAGAGTAAAGTCAATTTCTCTACTTCTCATAACCTTTGATGTCCCAAAAACGCAGGGTGAATTTCCAGGTTAGAGCTAAGATAGGAAGCACTTCTCAAATTTATGGCTCCATCCGTCGTGAATTGTGCAAGACTGTTGAATCACAGACCTGTACCTCTGAAACAAATAATACATTATATGTTAAAAAAAAAGATAGTAGGAAGACAAAAATTAAAGGGGGGAGATCAGAGTGGGAGACGAACCATGAGAGACTGTGGACTCTGAGAAACAAACTGAGGGTTCTAGGGGGGAGGGGGTGGGAGGATGGGTTAGCCCGGTGATGGGTATTAAGGAGGGCACGTACTGCATGGAGCCCTGGGTGTTATACGCAAACAAGGATTCATGGAACACTACATCAAAAACTAATGATGTAATGTATGGTGATTAACATAACATAATAAAAGAAAAAAAATCTATTGCTCCATCAAAATCATTTGTTGCAGAACATCTTCCAACACCTTTTAAGACACTTAAGAACACTTTGAGATACCGGTTGACCGTATAATGACTCAATTCTAAATCTGAAATTCCATGAACTCCCCCCTTCACAATAGGGCCCTATATTAGTTTCCTAGGGTTGCCATAACAAAGTACCATAAACTGAATGCCTTAAAACAACAGAAATTTATTCTCTCACAATTCTAGATGCTCAAAGTCCAAACTCAAAGTGTCAGCGGGGCCATGCCCTGAGGTCACACGCTGAGGTTCTAGGTGGTCATGAAGTTTTTTTAAAGATTTTATTTATTTGATAGCACATGAGTGGGGAGGAGAGGGAGAAGCAAGCTCCCCACTGAGCAGGGAGCCTGACGCAGGGCTCGATCCCGGGACTCTGGGATCATGACCTGAGCCGAAGGCAGATGCTCAACTGATTGAGCCACCCAGGAGCCCCAAGGTAGTCATGAGTTTTGAGGGGACACTATTCACCCTAGCACAGGCGCCAACCATCTTTGTAGTATTTTCCCTCACTACTCTTTTAGTGTTTCCTATGTTTCAACCAATAAGGTTTAGTTGCTGCCCCCTACAATATACCCTGGCCTTTTCTCCTCTGCAGTTCAGACTTACAGACTGTGCTAGGATCAGTTACTCTTGAGGCAGATGTTATACGTTGGCTCACTCAACAACTTTATCAACTCCCTATTCTTCACTTTCCTCTACTATTAAATCTAGACAGGAAAATACTTGACTTCCCAGCCACTCTTGCAACTAGGGGAGGCCATGTGACAAGTCCCACACCAAAGTCCTTGAGGAAGGTTATCATCAAAAAATAAAAATGCAAATGATCATGAACATTTTCCTGTTCTTTTATATTTTTCCTGTCTTCCTACCTGGAAAATGGGGAGACATGATGAGTGGAAGTGGAACAGCCACCTTGTGACCATGAGGGTGAAAGTCCATACACACCACATATGGTAAGACAGGAAAATCAAAGGAGCGTGGGTGCTTGAAAAGAATACGGAGCCTTCTGGGATGTTTAGGTGGCTCAGTCAGTTAAGCGTCTGCCTTCGGCTCAGGTCATGATCAGGGTCCTGGGATCAAGCCCCGCATTAGGCTCCTTGCTCAGCAGGAAGCCTGCTTCTCCCTCTGCCTGCCGTTCTCCCTGCTTGTGCTCTCTCTCTGATAAATAAATAAAATCTCTAAAGAGAGAGAGAGAGAGAGAATGTCTTTAAAAAAAAGACTATGGAGCTCCCTAATACCATGGATTGCCTATTCCTAGACTTTGTGTGTGAAAGCCACTGTTCAGAGGGTTTTCTTGAGCTAGCAGCCATGTGTAATCCTGATTAATAAATCCCTTCCGTTTGTTAAATTCAGTTTCTGTCTGTTCTCAATAATGACACTGCTTTCTATAGCTGGAAAAATACTTTTCTTCTCTGAATTAACATGACTGATTGCTAGGATTCATTTATCAATTAATATTCTCCTGCCAGGCAGCATTGCTCCTTTTCTATTCAAACTGTTATTTTAATATTTCATGTACTTATTTTCATATTTACCTATATAACAAACATAGTCATCTTAGATGACTCAAAAATATAACATACATAAGAGAACGTATAGCTTCTGATATTTCCTTCTACTTCATAACATATAATAGCTGGAAATATTTTCTCAAAACATGTCCACTATGTGATTAAGTTGGGGGTTTGTAAAGTATCTGTAAAGGTGTTGCCTAGAATTGTCCTCTCAAGTCTTTCTTTCTGCTGAATCTCACACTACATCCATCAGACTGTGCTCTGGACATCCTACTGCATAAGGAACCTGGAGGCAAACACTGCAGATATTTTCTATAAGGAAGATTTTGTTTATAAATGGATTTCTTGGAGAGAAGAAATGAAGAAATTTCTTTGAGGGTCGGTCCTCAAAGGGTCAGTCCATAGTTTGTTTTCTGTTCAAACCGTGACTTGTCTCTGCTCTTGGAACTTGACTTTTGGCAGAAAGATGGACAGGCCTAAAATGTTCTTTTGGGAGTCCAGAGAGAAGGAGCCAGAAAGGACTGATGCTGATGTTTGCAATAAATTTTGAAGATCTTGGTAAATGTTCCATTTGTCCTAATATAACGTTTTGACAATCTTAGAGGAAAATCCCTTTATAATAATGGATTCTGAAAATAACTATACATGTTTGCCTAGGCCTGGCCCCACAGCAGGGACAGAGCCAAGCCTCTATCTAGTGCCTTTTCTACACACACACACACACACACACACACACACACACACACACACACACATTCATAAATAGGCATACAGACACACAGGCATTCATAAATACATACATTAAAAAATAAGCACGCACATCTATAAACATATATACACACATATACACAAATGCCCATGTACACACAGAAACTCTGCACTAATCCATAATATTGACTATGCCAGATCTTCCAGGTAAAATGGAGAAAGAAATGTCCAAGTTGTTTTCAGCATAAAATTTTAATGAGGAGTGTCTGTTGTCTCACCTTTGAGGTATGGAATACCACGAACTAATGGCACCCAATTTTTTTTTTCTGGCAATCAGTGTTTATTTAATGCAAATTTCAATAATGTTGCAATCATAACCTTCTTTTCAAGCAAACAAGATAGCATGAGAGAAGCCCCAGACCTCAGATCCTGCAACAAGTATTGTTTTAAAAGAATCCCATGCCATAGCTTCTCCCACTTAATCCACACGAACCACCCACGCTGGCATTCATTTAGTTGCTTAAATGCTAGGCCATCTTCCTTCCTATTCAGAGACTTCGACCATGTTGTTCCTTTCTGTCACCTAGTTAACTGGTACTTTTCTTCCAAATTACAGGGTAAATGTTCCCTCTTAGGGAAACCTTAATGGGAACAAGTACTAAGTGAGCCCCTCCTGTTATAGTCTTTTATAACCTTGGGTGTATTTCTTTTATTGTGCCCAAGAAAGTTTGCAATTGTACATTTATTTGTGTGATTATTTAGTGAAAGGCAACCTCCTGTATTAGACTGCAAGCTAAGAAAGCAAGGGTTATCTAATGTGTATAATAGTCTCTCCTGGAGGGAGGAGCAAGATGGCGGAGTAGGAGACCTAAATTTTGTCTGGTCCCAGGAATTCAGCTGGATAGGGATGAAACCATTCTGAACACCTACAAACTCAAGAGGAGATCGAAGAAAAGAATAGCACAACTCTCTGCACAGAAAAGCAACCACTTTCTGGAAGGTAGGACGTTCAGAGAAGTGAATCCCAGGCGATATTCGGGAAGTTAGATGGCAGGGGAGGGAGCCTCCGTTGGCCGCTACCGGCAAGTGATAGAGCAGCAGAGCACAAAATCGGAACTTTTAGAAGTCGGCCCTGTTGAGGGACGTCGCTCCAGTGGCTAAGCGGGGAGTGGAACCTTTGTGGGACAGTGTGGTCTCAGGACCCTCGGGGTCACAGAAAGACTGGGTGTGCCTGAGTGCGGCAGAGCTCCCAGGGATTGGAGCGGGGAAGCCGGCTGCTGAGACAGAGCTGAGGCGCGGGCTCTCAGCTCGGGGTGGCCATAAACCGTGATCTGCGGCACAGTCGGGCCACTGCTCCTCCAGCAGGGACCCAACAAGCCGCAGTTTTGGGGAGACTCCCCTTCCTCCCCCAGGAGGAGCGGTGCGGGAGCGCACCACAGGGATCTGCTGGGTTTGGAGACTCCATACCGAGTCGGGTGCCAGAGATAGAAAAGATCGGTCACAGGCCGGGTGACCACGGAGTGCGGCCGGGGAGACGGGAGTGATTGACGGCTTTTCTCTGGGGGCGCACTGAGTGGGGCCCCGAGTTCTCGGCTCCTCTGGGGCGGAGACTGGGAGAGCAAACCCGAGCAGATTACTTAGCCCAGACCAGGCAAGGGCGGGGCAATTCCGCCTCCAGCAAAGACATTTGGAAACCACGGCAACAGGCCCCTCCCCCAGAAGGTCAGCAAGAACAGCCACCCAAGTCCAAGTTTACCAATCAATGAGAACGGCAGAGCTCGAGCACTAGGGGAATACTACACATAGAATTCATGGCTTTTTTCCCATGATTCTTTAGTCTTTCAAAGTTAGTTTTTTTAATTTTCTTTTTTTTAATTTTTCTTTTTCCCTTTTTCAACCAACATCTTATCAATCCCTTTTTAAAAAAATCTTTTTTATTTTTCATTTTTAAAGTCATATTCTATCCCTTCATAGTAGTTAACCCAATATTTGGTATATATATATATATGTATATATATATATATATACATATATATATATATAAAAGTTGTTCTCTCCTTAAAATTTCGGGATACAGTTTCTTCTAAGAGACCAAAATATACCCTGAATCTCTAGTGTATGGCTTTGTTCTAGTCTCCTGCGTGATCACATTCTCTCCCTTTATTTTTAAATCCTCTTCTTTCTTTTTTCAACCAACTTCTTATCAATTCCTTTTATAAAATCCTTTATAATTTTCATCTTTACAGTCATATTCCATCCTTTCATTGTATTTACCCTTATTTTTGTACATATATAAGCTTTTCTTTCTTTAAAATTTTGGGAGGCAGGTTCTTCTAACACACCAAAATAGGCCCAAAATCTAGTGTGTGGCACTGATCTATTCACCAGCCTGATCATATTTGATCATATTCTTTTTTTATCTTTATCTTTTTCTTTTTTCTTTCTTCCCCCTTCTTTTCCCCCAGTTTCAAGTCTCTTCTGATTTGTTTAGTGTATAGTTTTCTGGGGTCATTGTTACCCTGTTAGCATTTTGTTCTCTCATTCATCTATTCTCCTCTGGACAAAATGACAAGACAGAAAAAAATCACCTCAAAAAAAAAGAACAAGAGGCAGTACTGACTCCCAGGGACCTAATCAATACGGACATTAGTAAGATGTCAGAACTAGAGTTCAGAATGACGATTTTAAAGATACTAGCTGGGCTTGAAAAAAGCATGGAAGATATTAGAGAAACCCTTCTAGAGAAATAAAAGAACTAAAATCTAACCAAGTTGAAATCAAAAAGGCTATTAATGAGGTGCAACCAAAAATGGAGGCTCTAACTGCTAGGATAAATGAGGCAGAAGAGAGAATTAGTGATATAGAAGACCAAATGATGGAAAATAAAGAAGCTGAGAAAAAGAGAGAGAAACAACTACTGGATCACGAGGGCAGAATTTGAGAGATAAGTGATACTGTAAGATGAAACAATATTAGAATAATTGGGATCCCAGAAGAAGAAGAAAGAGAGAGAGGGGCAGAAGGTATATTGGAGCAAATTACAGCAGAGAACTTCCTTAATTTGGGGAAGGAAACAGGCATCAAAATCCAGGAGGCACAGAGAACCCCCCTCAAAATCAACAAAAATAGGTCAACACCCCAACATCTAATAGTAAAACTTACGAGTCTCAGAGACAAAGAGAAAATCCTGAAAGCAGCTCGGGAGAAGAGATCTGTAACCTATAATGGTAGAAACATTAGATTGGCAACAGACCTATCCATAGAGACCTGGCAGGCCAGAAAGGACTGGCATGATATCTTCAGAGCACTAAACGAGAAAAATATGCAGCCAAGAATACTATATCCAGCTACGCTCTCATTGAAAATAGAAGGAGAGATCAAAACCTTCCAGGACAAACAAAAACTAAAGGAATTTGCAAACATGAAACCAGCCCTACAGGAAATATTGAAAGGGGTCCTCTAAGCAAAGAGAGAGCCTAAAAGCAGCATAGACCAGAAAGGAACACAGACAGTATACAGTAACAGTCACCTTACAGGCAATACAATGGCACTAAATTCATACCTTTCAATAGTTACCCTGAATGTAAATGGGCTAAATGCTCCAATCAAAAGAAACAGGGTATCAGATTGGATTAAAAAAAAAAGACCCATCGATATGCTGTCTGCAAGAGACTCATTTTAGACCCAAAGACACCCCACATTGAAAGTGAGGGGTGGAAAACCATTAACCATGCTAATGGACACCAAAAGAAAGCTGGGGTGGCAATCCTTATATCAGACAAATTAGATTTTAAACCAAAGACTGTAATAAGAGATGAAGAAGGACACTATATCCTACTTAAAGGGTCTATCCAACAAGAATATCTAACAACTGTAAATATCTATGCCCCTAACATGGGAGCAGCCAATTATATAAGCCAATTAATAACAAAAGCGAAGAAACACATCGACAACAATACAATAATAGTGGGGGATTTTAACAACTCCCTCACTGAAATGGACAGATCATCTAAGCAAAAGATCAACAAGGAAATAAAGACTTTAAATGACACACTGGACCAAATGGACTTCACAGATATATTCAGAACATTCCATCCCAAAACAACAGAATACACATTCTTCTCTAGTGAACATGGAACATTCTCCAGAATAGATCACATCCTAGGTCACAAATCAGGTCTCAACTGGTACCAAAAGATTGGGATCATTCCCTACATATTTTCAGACCAGAATGCTTTGAAACTAGAACTCAATCACAAGAGAAAAATTGGAAAGAACTCAAATACATGGAGGCTAAAGAGCATCCTACTAAAGAATGAATGGGTCAACCAGGAAATTAAAGAAGAATTAAAAAAATTCATGGAAACAAATGAAAATGAAAACACAACTGTTCAAAATCTCTGGGATACAGCAAAGGCAGTCCTAAGAGGAAAGTACATAGCAATACAAGCCTTTCTCAAGAAACAAGAAAGGTCTCAAATATACAACCTAACCCTACACCTAAAGGAGCTGGAGAAAGAACAGCAAATAAAGCCTAAATGCAACAGGAGAAGAGAAATAATCAAGATCAGAGCAGAAATCAATGAAATAGAAACCAAAAGAACAGTAGAACAGATCAATGAAACTAGGATATGGTTCTTTGAAAGAATTAACAAGATTGATAAATCCCTGGCCAGACTTATCAAAAAGAAATGAGAAATGACCCAAATCAACAAAATCATGAAGGAAAGAGGAGAGATCACAACCAACACCAAAGAAATACAAACAATTATAAGAACATATTAGGAGCAACTCTATGCCAGCAAACTAGATAATCTGGAAGAAATGGATGCATTCCTAGAGATGTATCAACTACCAAAACTGAACCAGGAAGAAATAGAAAACCTGAACAGACCAATAACCACCAAGGAAATTGAAGCAGTTATCAAAAATCTCCCAAAAAACAAAAGCCCAGGGTAGATGGCTTCCCAGGGGAATTCTACCAAGCATTGAAAGAAGAATTAATACCTGTTCTTCTGAAACTGTTCCATAAAATAGAAATGGAAGGGAAACTTCCAAACTCATTTTATGAGGCCACCATTACCTTGATCCCCAAACCAGACAAAGACCCCATCAAAAAGAATTACAGACCAATATCCTTGATGAACATGGATGCAAAAATTCTCACCAAAATACTAGCCAATAGGATCCAACAGTACATTAAAAGGATTCTTCACCACGACCAAGTGGGATTTATCCCTGGGATGCAAGTTTGGTTCAACATCCGCAAATCAATCAATGTGATACAACACATTAATAAAAGAAAGAACAAGAACCATATGACCTTCTCAATAGATGCAGAAAAAGCATTTGACAAAGTACAGCATCCTTTCTTGATCAAAACTCTTCAGAGTATAGGGATAGAGGGTACATACCTCAATATCATAAAAGCCATCTATGAAAAACCCACAGCAAGTATCATTCTCACTGGGGAAAAACTGAGAGCTTTCCCCCAAAGGTCAGGAACATGGCAGGGATGTCCACTATCACCATTGCTATTCAACATAGTATTAGAAGTCCTAGCCACAGCAATCAGACAACAAAAAGAAATAAAGGGCATCCGAATCAGCAAAGAAGTAGTCAAACTCTCACTGTTTGCAGATGATATGCTACTTTATGTGGAAAACCCGAAAGACTCCACCCCAAAACTGCTAGAACTCATACAGGAATTCAGTAAAGTGGCAGAATATAATTTCAATGCACAGAAATCAGTGGCATTCCCATACACCAACAAGTCAGAAGAAAGAGAAATTAAGGAGTCGATCCCATTTACAATTGCACCCAAAACCAGAAGATACCTAGGAATAAATCTAACCAAAGAGAAAAAGAATCTGTCCTCAGAAGACTATAAAATACTCATGAAAGAAATTGAAGAAGACACAACGAAATGGAAAAACATTCCATGCTCATGGATTGGATGAACAAATATTGTGAAAATGTCAATGCTACCTAGAGCAATCTACACATTTAATGCAATCCCTATCAAAATACCATCAACTTTTTTCAAGGAAATGGAACAAATAATCCTAAAATTTGTATGGAACCAGAAAAGACCCCGAATAGCCAGAGGAATGCTGAAAAAGAAAAGCAAAGCTAGTGGCATCAAAATTCCGGACTTTAAACTCTATTACAAAGCTGTCATCATCAAGACAGTATGGTACTGGCACAAAAACAGACACATAGATCAATGGAACTGAATAGAGAGCCCAGAAATGGACCCTCAACTCTATGGTCAACTCATCTTTGACAAAGCAGGAAAGAATGCCCAGTGGAAAAAAGACAGTCTCTTCAACAAATGGTGTTGGAAAAATTGGACAGCCACATGCAGAAGAATGAAACTGGACCATTTCCTTACACCACACACAAAAATAGACTCCAAATGGTTGAAAAACCTAAACGTTGGACAGGAGTCCATCAAAATCTTAAAGGAGAACACAGGCAGCAACCTCTTCGACCTCAGCCACAGTAACTTCTTCCTAGAAACATCGCCAAAGGCAAGGGAAGCAAGGGCAAAAATGAACTATTGGGACTTCATCAAGATAAAAAGCTTTTGCATAGCAAAAGAAACAGTCAAAAAACCCAAAAGACAACTGACAGAAAGGGAGAAGATATTTTCAAATGACATATCAGATAAAGGCCAGTATCCAAAATCTATAAAGAACTTAGCAAACTCAACACCCAAAGAACAAATAATCCCGTCAAGAAATGGGCAGAAGACACGAACAGACATTTTTCCAAAGAAGACATCCAAATGGCCAACAGACACATAAAAAAGCGCTCAACATCGCTCGGCATCAGGGAAATCCAAATCAAAACCTCAATGAGATATGAACTCACACCAGTCAGAATGGCTAAAATTAACAAGTCAGGAAACGACAGATGTTGGCGGGGATGCGGAGAAAGGGGAACCCTCCTACCCTGTTGGTGGGAATGCAAGCTGGTGCAGCCACTTTGGAAAACAGTATGGAGGTTCCTCAGAAAGTTGAAAATAGAGCTACCATATGACCCAGCAATTGCACTACTGGGTATTTACCCCAAAGATACAAATGTAGGGATTTGAAGGGGTACGTGCACCCTGATGTTTATAGCAGCAATGTCCACAATAGCCAAACTGTGGAAAAAGCCAAGGTGTCCATCGACAGATGAATGGATAAAGAAGATGTAGTGTGTATACACACACACACACACACACACACACACACACACACACACACACACACACAATGGAATATTATGCAGCCATCAAAAGGAATGAAATCTTGCCATTTAGAACTACGTGGATGGAACTGGAGGGTATTATGCTGAGTGAAATAAGTCTAAGAAAGACATGTATCATATGATCTCACTGATATGAGGAATTCTTAATCTCAGGAAACAAACTGAGGGTTGGTGGAGTAGTGGGGGTTGGGAAGGTTGGGGTGGCTGGGTGGTAGACATTGGGGAGGGTGTGTGCTATGGTGAGCACTGTGAATTGTGTAAGACTGTTGAATCACAGATCTGTACCTCTGAGACAAATAATACATTATATGTTAAAAAAATAAAAAGAAGATAGCAGGAATGGAAAAATGAAAAGGGGGAAATCAGAGGGGGACACGAACCATGAGAGACTATGGAGTCTGAGAAACAAAATGAGTGTTCTAGAGGGGAGGGGGCTGGGGGAATGTGTTAGCCTGGTGATGGGTGTTAAAGAGGGCACATACTGAATGGAGCACTGGGTGTTACATGCAAACAATGAATCAGGGAACACTACATCAAAAACTAATGATGTAATGTATGGTGATTAACATAACATAATAAAAAATAAAAATTAAAAAAAAGAACTGAATAGCTTAGTAAGGGAAGAAATGATGATCTTTGGAGAATAAAAAATAACAAAAGGATGTACATAATAAATTAGAAGATATTCCTCATGGAATAAACATATTTGGCAGAAGAAAAAAAAAATAGTCTCTCTCTCCTGCACCTAGTAGAGTCACTGGCACATACATAGTAGATGAACAATAAATATTTATTGATTTGTTGGAAGTTTGTCTCTGAAAAATGGAAAAACACAAAGTATCCCTTCCTTGTATCAGAATGCATTCAGCTGCAAAAAGACAAGCTGAATATGGCCCACACAATAAAGGTAATTTATTGGGTTACATAATGAGAAAGTCCAGACATGGGGTGAATTTCAAGGATGGTTTGATTAAAAAGATCAATGGGTTCTACAAGAGTCTTGATCTTTTTCATTTCTCTCCTTCTACAGCATCATCTTAGACCTGGCTCCCCTCCATGGTCCCAAGATGGTTGCCAATAAATTCAAAGTTTACAAGCTTTCTTGTCCCTATTCAGAAGAAAAAATACCTACCACATAAAAGAAAGAAACATACAGGTTTATAGTAACTGGGCTGGCATAGATCATATGTCCAGAACTACACCAGGCACTGGCCAAAGAGAATGGAGTATGCCAACTTATCTAAAGAGAATGGGGGTGGGGGCCTGGGTGGCTTAGTTAGTTAAGCATCTGACTCGATTTTGGTTCAGGTAATGATATCAGGGTCCTGGGATGGAGCCCCAAGTCGGGTTCCATGCTCAGCACAGAGTCTGCTTGTCTCTCTCCCTCTGCTCCTCCCCCAGCTCGTGCTCTCTCTCTCTCTCTCTCTCTCTCTCTCTCTCTCTCAAATAAATAAACTCTTTAAAGAAATAAAGAGAATGGAATATGCTGACTGACTGCCATAAACAGGTGGATACTTAAGGGAATATCTTGGTAGTCTGAAGAAGGGGAGGAGATAAATGGATATTGCATAGACATCCAACTAAAATATGTCAATATATATTGCACACAGTACATACTGACATACAGCACATCAAGAGGGTCATGGATCAGTGTTAAGAGACCTCACAGAGTGTTGAGGACTGAACTGAGTCCCTCCCAAATTCATATGTTGAGGCCCTAACCCCCAGTAACTCAGAACGTGACTGTATTTGGATACTGTATTTGGAGATAGGGTCTTTAAAAGATAATTAAGTCAAAGTGTGGTCGTTATGGTGGGCCATAATTCAAAATAATTGATGTCACTAAAAGAAAAGGAAACTGGGACACAAACAACATAGATAGAAGGATGACCATGTGAGGGCACAGCAAGAAGGTGGCCATCTGCAAGCCAAGGAGAGAGGCCTCGGAGGAAAACAAACCCACCTACACCTTAAACAGTTCTACCCTCCAGAACTGTGAAAATACATAGTTCTTTTGTTTCAGCCACCCAATTTGTAGAATTTTGATATAGCAGCCCCAGAAAACTAATACACAGAAATAATGTAATTTCCAGATTCATTAACCAACTATATAGAACTTAATGGAAGTATGATGGTAACACAGTTCGTTCGGGGTTATCACACAGTTACACGACTTCTCACTAGACTCTGAGTTCCTCCATCCTACACAGCTTCCTGTGATACTCTAATGCAAGTAATTTTCTGTCAGAATTGCAAAACATTCAAGTTCCTGCTCTTTTATACTCAGGTTTTTATATTATCGCTCTTCTGTAATCACACTAACATTGTCCTCCTAGAAGACTTAACATGAAAATCTATGTTTCTATTTAACAGATGTTTGCAAATACTAGATATTTTGTCTCTTGAACAAAACTGAAAAAGAGCATATTCACATTACTTATTTGTCAAGAGAAAGTAAGGTCTTCCTAAATAGGTTTCCCTAAAAAAATACCCATGTCTCAGCCTTCCAGGGTTCTGAAAAGCCAGTAGCCCCACAGTCTAACTATAAGGATTATTATCATAAGTGCATCTCTTCAGCAGTATTCGCACTTCAACAAGGTGACTATTAGTAAATTTGAGGTAAGAGTTGACATTTTCCAACAGCTGGAGGATGATGGGCAAATTCAGGGCCCTGCATCTACATAGATTCCTGCAGAATCTATAACCCCTATAACCCTTCCAGGGGTATTTCAGAAACCTCTAGATCAGAAGAGGAAACAACAGCAGCATAAACCAACCAGCCCTGGAAAGAGTTGAAACCCAAATCCTCTGCTTTCCTCCTCTCAATTTAGTGTTCCTATATCAGGCATGAACATAGGGCCAAAAACTCAGCTGTGCTAAAACTACAGGTTTATTTATTGCTTTAGAGCTCATTTTAATTCCTGTAATGACCTCCCATCCCACTGCCGTGCTGCTTATATTCCATCGGCCCCACCAGCTCCATGCTCACCTGTACCCTGCTTGGTTCTGAGCCCCAGGAGGCTGGCCTCGACAGACTGCCTATCCTAGACTCCTTTGTTCTCTGGCTTCCAGGTGGGTTTTGGCCAATGGAATGAGAAAGCAGGAGGTAGGTAGTTCCCTATCCCTCACTCTGCTGCTGGGCAAAGCCCTGGGCAGGACAGAGTAACCTTCTGCTACATCACCTATGCTTCCTGCCTACTGGACTGTGGGGAAATGTAAAACTTCCCAGGGGAGGAGGTGTCAGGCAGGCTGGTATGAAGCAGGTGGGAGATCCACATGGAAGTTCGTGGCAGCAGCCGTCACCAAGTGGTGCAGGAGTATTGCCAAATGTCAACAATCATTTTAACTGCATCAGTTCTTACTGGCTGAACGTCAGCCCTCGTTCTGCTCTCATCCATGGCCCAGCCGGTGGCAGTGAGTGGGGGGCTTCTGCTGGACTACCCTGTGGCATAAATAAGGCATAGCGACCTCACAGAATTAGAACCCCATACTTTTTGTAAAGAAACCCAGAATAAAACTGTGATTCTGCCATTTCAATAAACAACCACCTTGAGTCTCAATTTCTACAACCAAAAATGGAGATGGTACATACCTCATAGGATGACTCTAAAGGTAAATTAACTCAACATGTGTAATACGCTCAGTATTGTGGATGACAACTAGTTTAATATTGAATTTTTAATCAATATAGCAAGTATGTACTTGCGATAGCAGTATGGAAAGCATTACTTTTCAAAATAATTTGAAATCCTCTCTTTTTATTCTGCCGGAGTTTACTCTCTCCATAGAAAAATCAGGATAGATCCATCCCCTCTTCATTACAAGATAAGATTTTGTGAGATGGTGAGTTTAGCCTTAGCCCAACCCAACCCTTGCCACTCTCAACAGTTGCACTTTTGCTGTTCTGCTTTTTCTCCTCCTAAATCAGAGAAGAAAGTGCTTTCTTTTAGAATTTTAAAGCATCTTAAAATAGGCAAGAGAAATATTTTTACATTGAAATGAACCATCTGGCCACTTTATCTTGTTTTACATCGAACATCCGGAGTTACTATAATATTTATTTATTGGATTCTTTATTCATGAAAGTGCTATTACAACTAGAAATTGCCGTGAGTCGTCAGCAACTGCTTTTAACTGTTTCTTTTCCTTTTTTTTTTTAACGAAGAAATGTTCTTTTTAAGAACTAGAAGTAAGAAATGTTCACGAAAATTAGGGCATCAATTAAGAAATCTAGATCCAAACCTTAATTCTGCCACTAACTAATTTTGTAATCACCAGCAATTCACTCAATTTCCTCACCAGTTAAATGTAGGATTGGGATAGGTGATCATTAAGGAACCCTTCAAATTCGCTTATTATATCTTGGTATTTCTAAGGTATTTTATTTCATGTTTTTAAAAGATTTTATTTATTTATTTGCGAGAGAGAGGGAGAGCAAGCATGAGAGAGAGAACGAAAGAGGGAGAGAGCGAGCACCAGCGGCAGGGGGCAGGGGGGTGGGCAGAGGCAGAGGGAGAGGGAGAGGGAGAAGCAGGCTCCCTGCTGAGCAGGGAGCCCGGGATCATGACCTGAGCTGAAGGCAGACACTTAACCAACTGAGCTACCCAGGAGCTCGTATTTCTAAGGTATTTTAGTATAAAAGAACAGCTAACATACATTCAGCAATTATACCTTGGACCATATGCATTTAGTAATCAGAGCAACCCTACCTTGCCCATAAGAAACAAAACTGTGAGATTAACTCCCTGACTCAAGATCTTACAGGTAGTTAGTGGAAGAGTCATAGCTTGAAATGGTCATTTTCGACTCAAATCGTATAATTCAGTGAATATGATCTTATTTTTATTATGAGTTTCCAAAATAAAGTAGCTTCGATGACTGAAAAAAAAAGTAAAGTTTCACAAGGGATCAGTCATCCAGTAAGTAAAGAAGCAACAATTTTAGCAAGCTTGAAAGACTGAGAGGTATTCAAAATGTGTCAGTTTGGAAATGTGGACATATTTTCTATCCATTTATAAATAAACTATAAATGTAACTCTGAATTTTTAGGGAAGAGAACAATAACAGCTACAAGAATGAACACCCTCTTTCTGCCTCGATGGAACCAGAGATTGTTTTACTCTGAGCAAATCCCAAGAGGATGGCACCTGCTGCCTATTTCTCTGCTGTGCTTTTCAAGCAGGTGTTTCTTTGTTGGGTGTTTGTGGAATTCAATGGTCGGTTGCCTCATAATCTGCAAATGGTTACTTATGTACTTATTTCCATCCTCAGTAGATTGTTTTCTGGAGAGATAATAATGGTTTCCTAAGACTCACATGAAACCAGTGACTCAAATTCCTATTGGTGGGAGTTTCAAAAAGATTCACAAGCTAGTAGTATTTTTAATTGTTTTATAAGTAGAAAAGACTAGGAAATATAATCTTAAATGAATAATTAAAACAATAAATATTTTAAATTAACTTGGGAAAAGGAAATGACAATAGCCATTTCTGTGACAGTATTGTGGAGATGAAAGGAATGGTATTGACAAAGCCTTTTTTCCAAATGTGAGATGATACTGCTCTTGGTTGACTATTAATCTCATTTGCAAAGTCTTTAAAAGAAATACCTTTCTGAGGCAGTGATGACATTTCCCTCCATAGTACATACTTATCTATGTACAGTGCTGTAAAAAAAAATCTTTGGGGGATATGGAAATTAGACTTTACTTCTATTTAGTGATGCTTTTGCATCACTAAATAGAAATGTCAGTAATTAGAATCAGTGCATAAAAATGAGACTTCATTTCTATTTGGATGCAGTCTGATGTCAGTTCTTCTGACTCATTGAAATTAAAGCTCAATGTACTTCTTTCCCTGGACAGAACAATAGAAAAAATTTCATTGTCAATTGATTAAGATACAATTTTACAGCCAATGTTGTGGTGTCAGGCCCCCAGTAGGCATTTCAAAACTATTATATCTATTTTTTGCAGATGATATGAAAACCCTATGATTCTATGAAAACCCTAAAGATTTCACCAAAAAAACCTGTTATAACTAATAAATGAATTCAGCAAGGTTGCAGGATACAAAATCAACACACAAAGATGAGTTGCATTTCTATACACTAACAAAGAACAATTTGAAAAGGAAATTAAGAAAACAATTTAATTTACAATAGCATGTAAAAGAATGAAACACTTAGGAATAAACCTAACCAAGGAGATGAAAGGCTTGCACACTAAAACTATGAAACACTGCTAAAAGTAATTAAAGAAGACACAAATAAATGGGAAGACATCCTGTGTTCATGGATTGGAAGATTTAATATTGTTAAGATGTCCATATTATCCAAAGTGATTTATAGATTCAATGCAATCTTTATCAAAATCTCCACAGCATTTTTTGAAGATACAGAAAAAAAATCCTAAAATTCATATGGGATCTCAAAGGACCCTAGACAGTCAAAACAATCTTAAGAAAGAAGAAAAAAACAAGTATTACACTTTCTGATTTCAAAACATATTACAAAGCTATAGTAATAAAAAACAGTGTGGTCTACAAATGAACCTAACCAAAGAGGCAAAGGATCTGTACTCAGAAAACTATAGAACACTCATGAAAGAAATTGAGGAAGACACAAAGAAATGGAAAAACATTCCATGCTCATGAATTGGAAGAAAAAATATTGTTAAAATGTCTAGGCTACCTAGAGCAATCTACACACTCAATGCAATCCCTATCAAAATACCATCAACTTTTTTTCACATAACTGGAAGAAATAGTCCTAAAATTTGTACAGAACCAGAAAAGACCCCAAATAGCCAAAGGAATACTGAAAAAGAAAACCAAAATGGGGGCATCACAATGCTGGACTTCGAGCTCTATTACAAAGCTGTCATCATCAAGACAGCATGGTACTGGCACAAAAACAGACTCCTAGATCAATGGAACAGGATAGAGACCCCAGAAATGGACCCTCAACTCAATGGTCCACTAATCTTTGACAAAGCAGGAAATACTATCCAATGGAAAAAAGACAGTCTTTTCAACAAATGATGCTGGAAAAATTGGACAGCCACATGCAGAAGAATGAAACTGGACCATTTCCTTACACCACACACAAAAATAGACTCAAAATGGATGAAAGACCTAAATGTGAGACAAGAATCCATCAAAATCCTAGAGGAGAACACAGGCAGCAACCTTGGCTGCAGCAACTTCCTGCTAGACATGTCTCCAAAGGTAAGGGAAACAAAGGCAAAAATGAACTATTGGGATTTCATCAAGATAAAAAGCTTTTGCACAGCAAAGGAAACAGTCAACAAAACAAAGAGACTACCAACAGAATGGGAGAAGATATTTGCAAATGGCATATCAGATAAAGGGCTAGTTTCCAAAATCTATAAAGAACTTATCAAACTCAACAACTAAAGAACAAATAATCCAATCAAGAAATGGGTAGAAGACATGAAAGACATTTCTCTACAGAAGACATCCAAAGTGCCAACAGACACATGAATAAAATGCTCAACATCACTCAGCATTGGGGAAATACAAATCAAAAGCACAATGAGATACCACCTCACACCAGTTAGAATGGCTAAAATTGACAAGTCAGCAAATGGCAGATGTTGGTAAGGATGTGGAGAAAGGGGAACCTTCCTACCTTGTTGGAGGGAATGCAAGCTGGTGCAGCCACTCTGGAAAACAGTATAGAGGTTCCTTAAAAAGTTGAAAATAGAGGTACCCTACAACCCAGCAATTGCTCTATTGGGTATTTACTCCCAAAGATACAAAATTAGTGATCAGAAGGGGCACCTGTACCCCGATGTTTATAGCAGCAATGTCCACAATAGCCAAACTATGGAAAGAGCCCAGATGTCCATTGACAGATGAATGGATAAAGAAGATGTGGTGTGTACACACACACACACACACACACACACACACACACACACACACACTGAAATATTATGCAGCCATCAAAAAATGAAATCTTGCCCTTTGCAACCATGTGGATGGAACTAGAGGGTATTATGCTAAGCGAAATAAGTCAGTCAGAGAAAGAATATTATCGTATGATCTCATTGATATGTGGAATTTAAGAAACAAGGCAGAAGATCATAGGGGAAGAGAGGGAAAAATGAAACAAGACAAAACCAGAGAGGGAGACAAACCATAAGAGACTCTTAGCTATAGGAAACAAACTGAGGGTTGCTGGAGGGGAGGTGGGTGGGGGGATGGGGTAACTGGGTGATGGACACTGGGGAAGGCATGTGATGTAATGAGCACTGGGTATTATATAAGACTGATGAATCACAAACCTGTATCCCAGAAACCAATAATACATTATATGTTAATTAATTGAATTTAGATTTTTAAAAATGAAAAAAATCAGTGTGGTGCTGGAAAAAAAGGCAGAAAAATACACCAATGGAATAGAACAGAGATCCCATATGGTCATATGATCTTCAGCAAGACTGTCAAGACCACACAATAGGGAAAAGACACTCTCTTCAACAAATGGTGCTGGAATAACTGGATATCCACGTGAGGAAAAAAAAGAAAAATTGACCCTTATCTTACACCATATACAAAAATTGGATCAAAATGGGTTAAAGAACCTGGGTGGCTCAGCTGGTTAAGTGTTTGACTCTTGATTTCAGCTCATATCATGATCTCAGGGTCATGAGATAGACCCCATGTTGGGCTCTGCACTCACTGGGGAGTCTGCTTGGGATTCTTTTCCCCTCCCTCTCCTTCTGCCCCTCCCCCTGCTCATGCTCTCTCTCTCTCTCTCTCTCTCTCTCTCTGTCTCTCTCAAATAAATAAATCTTTTAAAAAAATAGATTAAAGATCTAAATGTTAGACTTAAAACTATAAAATTCCTAGAAGAAAAAGTAGGAGAAAAGCTTCCTAATGTTAGACTTGCAATGATTTCTTGGATATGACACCAAAAGAACAAAGAAAAGCAAAAAAATAGACAAATGGGACTACATCAAACTTGAAAACTTTTGTACATCAAAAGAAACACTCAACCAAGTAAGTAGGCAACCTACCAAAATGGGAGAAAATAATTACAAACCATGTATCTGATATGGGATTGATATCAAAGAATATACATTTTTTAAAAACTCCTACAACTCAACAAAAAATAAAATAACCCAATTAATAAATGGCAATGGACCTTAACAGACGTTTTTCCAAAGATGATACATAAATGGCCAACAAGCATATGAAAAGATGTTGAATATCACTCATCACCAAAGAAATGCTATTTGAAACCACAATGAGCTATCACCTCACATCCATTAGGATGGCTACTACCAAAAAAAAAAAAAAGAAAGAAAGAAAGAGAAAATAACAAGCGTAGGCAAGCATGTGGAGACACTGGAAGCCTTGTGCACTGTTGTGGGAACGTAAAATAGTGCAACTGCTATGGAACATAGCATGGAGTCTCCTCAAAACATTAAAAGTAGAACTACCCCACAATCCAGCAATCCCATATCCAAAAAAACTGATAGCAGGATATCAAAAAGACATTTGCACCTGCATGCTCATTGCAGCATTATTCATAAGAGCTGAGAGGTGGAAGCTACCTAAGGGGCCCTGGACAAATTAAAAACTAAATAAAATGCAGTATACTCATACAATGAAATATTATTCGGTCTTAAAAAGGAAGAAAATCTTGTCACATGCTACAACATGGATGAAGTTTGTGGACATAATGCTAAGGGAATTAATCCAGTTACAAAAACATAAATACTGTGTGATTTCACTTATATAAAGTATCTAAAGCAGTCAAACTCAGGGAAACAGAAAGTAAAGGGGTGGTCACCAGGGACTGGGGGAAGGTGGGCAAGGGAAATTATTGTTTAATGGGTACAGAGTTTCAGATTTGCAAGATGAAAACGTTCTGGAGATCTGTTTCACAACAAGGTGGATATACTTCACACCACTAAAATCTACTCAAGGAATGGTTAAGATGGTAAATTTCATGTTATGTGTTTTTAAATTACAATTTAAAAAAAAAATCATGATACCCAGATCATCTCCACAAGAATATTGTCAATTCTAAGCATCCTCTTCTAAGAGACTACAGCTCCTAACAACATTTAACACGTTTCACCTACGGCACTCACCTAGCTTGTGAAATATATTTCTAAAGCTTTGATCTCAGGAAATGTACTTTCAAATGAAGAGTTAATGACGATCACCCTCGGTGTAGACAATAGAACCACAACAACACTCATGGTGATTATTTGGCTGTCAGTACCACCAAAAGTAAAATTCGAGTTCATTTTCCACATAATTTCAGCCATTGTTAGAGAAAGAATACTTGAAGCAGAGCACATCTTTGTCTCTAAGAGATACGTCTAAAAATTTAAATCTATGTAAAATGACCACCATAAATAATGCTACTATTTATCCATGGTTAGGTTTGCTTTTCACATCATGACAAAAATCAGCCCCTCCTGCTGAAAGGGCTATTTATTCCTAGGCCAGCAGACTCTTTTTGCCAAATTGCCAGTAAACAAAATACTATACTCTCTGCTATTGAGCTACTTCATAGTTTAGCTCTTTGGCCACAAATATGTGTGCCAGTTTCTTGGAAGAAATTAATACAATTCAGGGTTCATCTATTTTATTATAACTATAGGGATAAAATAAACTTCAAACACTTTTTTTGCTGTTGTTAAAACAAATGTCTCTTAGTAGCATTTTATGCAATAAAGAATTCTCTCTTCTTTTAAAAAAAATTGCTTATAAACGTGAATCTTACCTTTTAGCCATGGTAAGAATGTTGGAGTCATTCTTCACACTTTCCTCTCCCTTAGAAATCACCACAGTTCGCTCATTTTACCAAATAATGTTAATGAATCCATTCTTTTTGACTAACAGCTGGTGTTGGACTTATTAAGAGTGTAGACTATGAAACAACATATCCGGATTTGTGTCCAAGCTCACCTACCTCTTAACTCTGATATTCAGCAAAGTATGTTCTTAAACTTTCTCGGCCACAGTTCCCTAAAAATGGGTATAATAATAATAATTCTTATTGATATGGTTGTTGTATTAAGTGACTTCTTATGTAAAAAACTGGTGGCGCCTGGGTGGCTCAGTCGGTTAAGTGACTGCCTTCAGCTCAGGTCATGATCCCAGTGTCCTCGGATCGAGCCCCACATCGGTCTCCCTGCCCAGCAGGGAGTCTGCTTCTCCTTCTGCCCCTCCACCCCCTTGTGCTTCCATTCTCTCTCTCTCAAATAAATAAAATCTTAAAGAAAAAATAATATATGTAGCATATACTGATTCGAAATATTAGCTTTGTTCAGGATTGTCTCTATTATCACTGTCATAGTTTCAAGTCCTGTGGCCTTATCACTGAAGAGCTGTAACAATCACTGAATTGGTCCACTTCAATTCCATCCTCCAAATAACCTCGAGAGTGACCGGTCTAGAGTACAAATCTGACCCCATCACTCCTGCACTTGTAATCCATCCTCAGCTTCCTGCCACCGACAACACAAAAAGATAAAAGGTCCTAATATGGTCAAAAAGAGCCTTCATAACTAGATGCCATATTATTTCTTCAGCCCTCTCTTATTCCATCCAGCCTTTCACATTACACTTCAACAGCCATCAACTACTTACAGTTTCAGGGTATGTCATGTTGTACTGGGCCTTTATACAAGTGAAACCATGCTGTGCCCACCTGCATTTCTTGAATTGATAACATTCTCTGGCCACAAAGGCCCATTTTCTCACCTGTATGGCTGGCAAAAAGTGCTGGAGAATCAACACTTCCCAGGAGAAACCCTCCACTGATGACCAACAGGAGCTGGTGTATAAAAACTCCCATTCCCTCATCCCTTAGGAATCACTTAGGAATAACTCTGAAGTGTATATTCTACACTGTCCCTCAGAAGTCCCCAGCATGATCAAGCTCAAGTTCTCCACCGCAACTGCATGAAAAAAAATGTTTTTACTCACCATCATCTCTTCACCGTCTTACTTCCTCTCTGGTGTGTACTGGTGCCAGCTCCCAAATAAACGACTTGTTTTCAAATCCCACTGTTGGGGTCTGTTTTGGGGGATCTCAAAACTAACACTTTAGGGCGCCTGGGTGGCTCAGTCGGTTAAACGACTGCCTTCGGCTCAGGTCATGATCCTGGAGTCCCGGGATCGAGTCCCGCATCAGGCTCCCTGCTCAGCAGCGGGTCTGCTTCTCCCTCTGACCTTCTTCCCTCTCATGCTCTCTACCATTCTCTCTCTCTCTCAATAAATAAATAAAAATCTTTAAAAACAAAACTAAGACTTTACTATATTAATCTAGGTAATTAACATTTCCTGAAGCTATAGTCAGAACATCTCATAACTAAACACAATCGATGTGTTTTCTGACTTTTGTGAAGTCTAATGAAGACTGGTCAGTTTTCCATGTTGTTGCCATACCATCTAGAACACAGTTTCCTAGGTCATGTCAGCAGGCAAAGCAGAATGGATGAAGTACTCCCACTCTCGACTGCCTTAGCTAAGTGACTTACGCTACTTTCGCTCATTATCCATTGGCCAGAACTCATTACATGGCCTAATCTAACTGCAAAGCAAGTTGTAAAACATAGATGGGATCATTTGGTGAGCATCAGTTGTTTCTCCCCTACCTAATCTCCCATTTTCCTACAAAGTCCATTATGGCTCAACACCTCAGCCCCATGATACTGGATCAGAGGTCTTCCTGTGTGATCTCATAATGCTTTCTATAAATCTCTACTAATTGTACCAATATAATTTATGTTTTTGTTGGTCAGGCTAAAATACCACCCAGTGAGCTCCTTGAATATAGATAGAGATGATGTCTTGCTTATTTTGAGCCAAGCTCTGAATAGCAAATACATTTCTCTTGTGGAAGAGCTTATGTTATCAGTATTTTATAAAAGATTCTGATGATTTATGATCAAATTCCATGAGCTTTTAGGTATCCATTCCATGGCTACCAGAAAATCAATGACTAGGGAGAGATCAGAAGTTCAGAGACTGTGTTTTATCCATCTCTCTGTCATAGCACCTGTCTGATTTCCTAGGATTGCTGGAGAATGTGTGAAGAAACACATCATTAAAATAGAGATTAAATCAAGCAGTTTTTACCTCTAGCTTTCAGACTACCAATTTGGAAAATGGTTGTCCACATTTTATACTAATAACTATGGTTTATATTTTGCTGATTTCTAGTAGACTTGGGTGATAATATAATTGGATATTTTCCTAAGACATACTAAAATATTGTTTTCTCCAGTTTTTACCAATAATTATCAAATTATCAGGATCAACTCATTATCACAGTTACCTCTTTCTTCACAGCATGTAATATTTTGGGCAAGTGTCAAGGTGAAAACAATATATTTCATATTCACAGAGGCCAAACACATAAAAGAGGAAATAATACATACGAAGGGAAGGAGAGCGTGTGTGAGGTGGCTTTTATTTCAAGTAGTAAAGCAGAGACTTGAGACATTGAACATCCCTTCTAAGGAAAATAATAAAAAGTTGCATGAAATAGAAACCTGTTTTTAAATGTTACCGCTGACCTGGCAAGAAATAAAGAATGGACAAATTACAACAAATAAAAGGAAAACAAAAATCCCAGAATGTAAAAGAGGACTAAAGGTAGGTTTTATCCTCAGGGCATCTATAAACCTTGGTGACCTTGAGCAGAGCATTCTCTGCTGCTATGAAAGGCACAAGAACAGGGGCATGAGCCTAGGGCTTGCCCAAGTCTAATACAGCTCCCAGGTTGAAGCTAGGATATAGAAGGGATAGACCTTCTATTATTGGCACACCAAGGGGCAATAAGAAAACGGGTCTGTCTTGACACTCACCTTGTATGCAGGGGAATACAATCTCCCCTAACAATATTTAAACACAAGCAGTCCTCATATACATTTGTAGCCCAAAGTCACATAACCAGAAACCTCAAGAGGAGTGTTTAAAATAAGTTCTCTAGACCCTTAGATGACTGGCAGAATTAAACAAATCATTCTTGAGGGAAACAACTATAACCCAGTCCTCAAATCACTCCCACAGATAACAATCTAAGGAACATGAGATCACAGAAAAAAATACCAAAGCCACAAGAACCCAGTTACCATAACTAAGAAGCAGAATCTGTTGTGCAAAGAATTCCAATGCTGGAATCATCAGAACCAGAATATAAAATAACCATGGTTATATATTTCAAAACAAGAAATAGAGGTCTGAAAATTTAAACAAGAAATAAGAAACAAAAAAAAATAAAAATGTAGATCTGAAATAAAATCAAAACAATTTATAGAAATTAAAACCATAATAATTAAAGTTAAAATTTTGAGAGTGGATTAAATAGCAAATTAGCTGAAGAGAGAAGAAATAAATGAAAGATGTATTCAAAAGAACTCTCTGGAAACAAGTTCAGGGAGACGGTGCGTTGGAAAATGTGAAAGAGACTAAATAAAGTATGCATATATAAATAACTAGAAGGGTGCCTGGGTGGTTCATTCGGTTAAGCCTCTCTGACTCTTGATTTCAGCTCAGGTTATGATCTCAGCGTCTTGAGATCAAGCCCTGCATCAGGTTCCGTGCTAGGTGTGGAGCCTGTTTAAGATTCTCTCTCCTCCCTCTGCCCCACACCCCAGCCCTCCAACCGCCCCCCCCCCCCGGAGCTCTCGTGTGTGCTCTCTCACTCTAAAAAAATTAAAAATATAAATAAATAAATAGCTAAGATAAACATCAAAAGGAACTGACATATAGTGTACTATATATAAATATAATGGAAAACTATAATAAACAAGAAGAAAAACTAGGAATGTTAACAAAAGGGATAGAGGGTACAAAATGAATCTGTGAAGATATGAGAAATTAATTTTAGTATGTCAGTAATCCTACAACAATGTAAATGGACTAAACTCAACCTGAAAGACCATGATTTCCCAGACTATATACAAAATAAAATAAAATCCAGCCATATTGTGTTTACATGAGACCTATCTCAATTATCAAAATACCGCAAGATTGAAAATCAAATAATAGAAAGATACACCAGGAAAACACTAACCAAAACAAAGGTAGTGTCAATATATTTGTAACAAACCAAGCAGATTTTAAGACCAATGAATTATTGAAGATAAAAAGAATCCTGCATAGTGATCAAAGTTTCAATTTACCAGAAGATAATGATTCTTAACTCATATGGGCTTAATAGTATAGCCTCAAATGGTACAAAGCACAAACTGACAAAATTAAATGGGAAATTACAAAAACTATCACACTGGGAGAGTTTAACACATATCTGTAGTAACTAATGGATCAAACAAATAAGAACGTAGCAAGAATACAGAACATTTGAACACCACAATGAAAAGTTTGACTTAATGAATGTATATGTAACATTGCATACAATGAATGAAGAATTTATGTTTTCTGGAAGAACTTGAGGAACATTATGAAGATCGACCATATTCTAATACAAAGTAAATGGCAATGCATTTTTTTTTTTTTTTTTGGTCTTCTTGCTTCCCCTTTATCCATATTGACTCTATTCTCAACTCCACAACCAGAGTGATCATGGGTAAACCTAACGTGGATGAGTCATATCTTTCTTCAGATTTCTTCAGTGGCTTCACATCATACTACAAGTGAAAGCTCAAATTCATAGTCATTATAATAGCCCACAAGGGCAACGCACCTACCCCTCCAGCTGGTTTTGTCTCTCCAATCTCATTTCCTTCCCTCTCCTTTACTCAGTGTGCCCCAGGTACACTGGCCTCCATTGTCCCATTAACACATTAAGCCTCACTCAACCTCCAAACTTTTCACTTGCTATTTCCTCTGCCAGGATCCTTCCTGTAGATATCTGAACATTCACTCCTTCATCTCTTTTAGGTAATTTTACAAATATTACTTTATTACTGAGGCCTTCAACACCCTATCCATAACTCATTATTTATTCCTCTACCTTATTTAGTTTTTATCTAAATCGTTTCACACCATCTCAAGTTATCAATTTTATGACCTGTTTCTCTTCACTAGAATGCAACCTACTGGAACCTAAAGTTTTTATTCAGCTTTATTTGAGTTGTATCACTAGTGACTACAGAAGTCCCTGGTATTTTATCTTTATGCAACAAATACTGGTTGAATAAAGAAAGAAAGAATGAATTTGGAAATTTAAAAGTACTTTTTGATGTAAACTTTGAATCAGAGAAAAAATCATAATAAAATTATAAAATTATAAAATATTTTAAACTAAATGACCAAAATCATATATATCAAAACTGTAGGATATAGCTAAAGTGGTACTTAGAGCAATTTTTATAGCCTTCAGTATATATATTAGAAAAGAAGAATCATTTAAAAATAATTAGCCAGGGGCACCTGGGTGGCTCAGCTGTTAAGCATCTGCCTTCAGCTCAGGTCATGATCCCAGAGGCCTGGGATCGAGCTCCACTTCTCCCTCTCTCTCTCCCTCAAATAAATAAATGAAATCTTAAAAACAAATTAAAATAAAAAATAAAATAAAAATAATTAGCCAGACATCCAACCTAAGAACAAAATAAGAACAATATAACAAACTTCCCACAAATAGTAGGGAATAAATAATAAAGAACATGAATAAATGAAACAGGAACAAAAGATAAGAGGTCCACAAAGCCTCAAAAGCATTTGAAGAGATTAACAACTTGCACAAATCTCTGGTCATATTAACAAATAAAATAAAATAGAAAAGGCAAAATAGAATATTAGGAGTGAAAGAGATGACATAAGTACAGATATAGTGATTAAAGAAATAAAATAATGTTATAAATAATTTTGTTAGTAAATTAAAAATATTAGATGAAATGGGAAAAACTTTCTAGAAAATTGCAACCTACTTAAACTGGTTCGATTAGAAAAAATAGAAAACTATTAAAACACAGGATAAATAGTTAAATTATCCCATAAAAATACACATTAGAATCAGATGGCTTTACAGGAAGTTCCAGAAAACATGAAATAACAAAAAATTCCAATAATGAACCAAATTTTCCAGTAGAGAAAAAGAAGGAATATTTCTTCCAATTCATTTGATGATGACACAATAACAGTAGCAAAAAAAATTTTTAATTAGTGTACTGAAAAGTTATAGGACTGGGCTCCTTGGAGAAATGGCTGATTGATTCTAGGACTGGGGCTGAAAATACACACAATGAGCTTGGAGCATCCTTCAATGACAGAAAGAAAGGAAGTGTTCGAAAAAACAAAACAAAAAAATATAGCACAATGATTTGGATACGTCAAAAGGAACATAGGAGCCAACATCTGTGTAACAAAATAAATAACATAGTATTGAATTGTAACCCAAAGTATAAAATAAATATCCATGAGACCATGGTGATATAAATAAATGATTAAATAAACAAATAATTAAGGATGAAGAAACAAGTCTCCTATGCTGAAGAATTCCAAATAATTTGTGTAAATACTTCTCCCTCAAGGAGGGAGAGGATGTCTCCACTCCTTATTTGTGAACTATATAATGATTTCCTTTCAAAGAGTATGGTTTGGAAAGTTAGAGAAACATTTCATGACTACAGATGCACTATTCACAAACTACCAACAACCTGAATATATTCCCATTGAAAAAAAGAAATCATCATTACCAAATTGGTGTTATCCCAGGAATTATTTTAAAATTAATAAAAATATCAATAAAATTTGCTACATTAAGAGACTATAGAAGGGAAAACACATGATCATTAAACACATCAAGAAGACACATTTAATAGAATTCAACATTTTTTCCTACTAAGAATTTTTAGAGAACTAGATATAAAAGGGAAGCATTAATCTCTATCATTAACTATGGAAGGCAGATCAGCAGTTACCAAATCTAGGTGATGGGGTGGGAGTGGTGGTGGGTTGAGGAGGGATTGATTGCAAAGTTATTGGGAGTGGGGGTAGGGTGGGGAGGGGTGAGGAGGGACTGACTGCAAAGGAACTTATTGGGGTGATGGAAGTGTAGCTCATGATGATGGTGGAGATTATACAACTATATACATTAGTCAAAAATCATTGAATTGCACACTTAAAATTGGTGAAGTTTATTTTATGTTTCTTTTACTTCAATAAAGCTGACAAAAATTAAAAAAAAAAGAGCTGTTAGCTTGATAAAGGGACACCTACAAAAAAATACAAAAACTATAAAACTTCTTGAGTAGCACTCTTGTATATCAACTCCTATTTCA
Organism: Eumetopias jubatus; assembly: GCF_037043125.1. NCBI lineage: Eukaryota > Metazoa > Chordata > Mammalia > Carnivora > Otariidae > Eumetopias > Eumetopias jubatus. The sequence goes on from NW_028274817.1 coordinate 97,216,788, forward strand.
TCTCCTGCTGCAGCAACCATTTCCATGCTGCTTTTAATGACTTTGCTCAAGAGTTACCTTCAGGAGCGCCCTCCCCTGGGGCTGTATCCGATACCTCTCCCTTCCTGGGACCATGCTGGCAAGAGTCACCTGCATGACCCTGCTTGCACTCACCCATGTGAAACCCAAAAATACAGCATAGTTAATACCCCGTGAATCTATCTCAGCCCACAGGATAAAAGAGCCCATGTATCCATCAGTGTTTCCCTCCTTCCTCCTGCAGGTACACAGTTCTGAGGTGTTCTTTCTCAGGCTCTTCGGAAATTCCAAGTGTTCATGAAGAGATGGAGCAACGGAAACGATATTTGTTGGCTCACAAGATGGCCCCTGGACCCAGAGGGCAAGGAGAGACCAGAGAAAGGCAGGCCACTCCAGACTGCTAGGGGGCAGGTCTAATAAGCAAGGGAACTTACTAATCAGACTTGTCTTGGGTGGCCATAGACAAGTAGATCTTCACACCTGCCTGTCAGAATCTGAAGGTTGATATATAGGTTTTAACAGGGTTTGGTCATGTGTCCCATCCAGAAGGTCTCAACAACACCTTATCCTCTCAAGTTTACAGCCTTAGAACAGCTTCTAGCATGGGAACGGTGGGTGGAATATACATTCCAAAGACAGGGAGTGGGGAGGTGGGGTGGTGAGGATCCTCTGATTGCCCTACTCCAGCTCACAGGTCAACCTGCGGTCATGTCTCCTGGATGACCTCCTCCAACATTCATGCACTGCTGGTGGAAGCATAAATTGGAAAATAATTTGGTATCATCCAATAAAAGTAAATAAGAGCAGACTGGATGACTCAGAATTTCACTCATCAGTCCATAACACTTGCATATAGGCACTAAGCCATGCTTACCAGAACGTTCTGAACAGCATGGCTCTTAAAGGCAAAAAATGGAATCAGCTGTTATGGCTTTCCACAGGACAATGAACAAATATTCATTCATTGTATCAATAAGCCCTGGAATATTATACAGCAGAAAAAAATGAAATAAAAAACAGAACCACATGCATCAGCATTTGTGAAATTCAGAAAAGAGTCACAGAAAAAGAGAGGCTGTAGGATTTTATTCATATCACACTAAAAGATATAAAGCTAAACATGATATTATTGGGTAAAAATATAAAATAAGAGAAAATAATATAAATTTTTGGACTGTGAATCCATCTAGATGGAGGAAAGGAAAGGGAGATCCGTGAGGAGCATGCAGGGGCTTTCGGGTGCCAACTCTCTATTCTAAATTCCATGTTGGATACATGAGCCCTCATTTAATTATTATTGGTTAAATCGATATAACTCCCTTTTGTAAATATGCATAATAAAAAATGTGATCCTAGGTATAAACTTACAGTTATAAAACAAGTCACAGAGATGAAAAGTACAGCATAGGGAATATAGTCAATAATATTGAATAATGTTGTATGGGGACAGATGGTGACTACACTTATTGTGGTGAACGCTGAGTAATGTACAGAATTGCCAAATCACTATGTTGTACACCTGAAGTTAATATAATATTATACATCAACTATACTTCAATTAAAAATTAAAATAAACAGACTTGTATATAAAACTGAACAATGAATTAAAAGTTTTGATGTTCTCATAGTATTGGGCTGAATATAAAATGTTTACAGACACATTTCTTAAAAACTATTGTTATATTAGGACCTGAAATCCAAATGCATCTTTTTCCCATTTTTCATTCTATTTCCAAAAATTACCATTAAAATAAATTAACGTTGTGTTTCTTTTCCTCTCTGTACATTCTAAGTCACAAGAAATTATTATAAGTAGTTAGTACATGGTACAGTGTGCAGTGTCTTATGGACACACATTGCCATATTCTAATGTACTCATTAGTGGCTTGTTAGTGTCATAAAAATAATAGTTGAATGTGAAAAAAAATGTGACTGTGGAGAAAAATGGTCTTAGGTTTGGCAATTTGCTCAGAGGTAGAATGTGTCAGATGCTTCTCTGGACTTGTCTCTCTAGAGTTCAGGAACTGATGTACAATATTTATGGTGATTTGGATATAACTCCCTCTGAGGACCTACCTACACCACAGTACAATACCCATCCCCACCTCACTCATGCCCGGTGGTGTTTTCACAGTTAGAAGAGTGTATGCAAACCCAGTGAACACTGAAAAATATGTCTTCAGCTGATAAATTACCCACTGGCTTTCAGGCCATGGGAAAACCTGTGAAAGCTCCCTCTTAAACAGTGGAAGGCCTTGGAGGTCTTGTAAAGATCTATGGCAGCTACTGCTGCTTCTCAGAGAACATTCTACTCTCCCCTCTCCATTGCAAACCTCCTAGATATCATCTCATTCCCTCAGTTCCATCTGGCTGCCATATACCTAAATTACACTTCTTGGTCTGGCACCTTAGGGTTGAAAATCTGTTTACGTGGTCTACCTGGCTTCTCCTCAGGATGCAGCTTCTTACATTCTTCCATTATCTGTGCTCATTGCACTGTCCATGAACAAGTAACGTTCTGGTCCAAGGCCAAAATCTGCCCTACTCTTTCATGAGTGAGGAAAGGGCGTATCTACCTGCTTTGGCTTTAGTTGTTTTAACTGCAAATTCACATGATTTTTGTGATTCAAAAAACAACTAACCTGGATAGAGTTGAGTGCAAATATTGGCCCAACTGCAATATCAAAACAGTGAAATTAATATAAAAAAAGTATAAAGAATTTTTCTAGGATATGTCCCTGTAAGTGAAATTATTGGATGAACCAAAAGCAAAAGAATAACCTTAAAATAAATGCAGATATTATAGGAGTGCCTATACGGCTCAGTCAGTTAAGGGTCTGCCTTCTGCTCAGGTCATGACCTTAAATTAAATGCAGATATTATAGGAGTGCCTGGGTGGCTCAGTCAGTTAAGCATCTGCCTTCTGCTCAGGTCTTGATCCCAGGGTCCTGGGATCCAGCCCCACTTTGGGCTCCCTGCTCCGCGGGAAGCCTGCTTCTCCCTCTCCCACTCCCCTTGCTTGTGTTCCCTCTCTCACTGTGTCTCTGTCAAATAAATAAATAAAATATTTAAAAAAATAAATGCAGCTATTATAATGCCTTTTTACACAAATCATGGTTTCTCTAAATCTGTAACTTTTTACACTTGCAAATAAATATTACATAAATGTATTTCTTGTCCTGGAAAGATAACTAGATCATTTTATATTCAATCTAACAACATTTCTTAAGATGGGATTTAATGCTTATGTCCTTTTTCAATAGGTTGGATGTAAACCATGTCATATCTCTTCTATTTTTCAAATTGCTTAAAACCTCACATGTCCTTATTAGCAGTATGGCCAATTTCTCTTTTTTGAGGGCTTTAGCTAGCGTTAACCAAGAAAAAAAAGAGTTCACTTGGTTCAAAGAATCTATTATTCTCCCAAAATCTGTCCACGTAGAGAATAACAAAGTCTGTTTCCAACATCACTGTGTTGTTGCCATATGGAGTCACAGCTGGACTTTGGTTCTCTGATGGTTGCTTGTCCACTGCTGAGGTGAAGCTTCTGGTAGTTTGGATTCTTTATGGGATACAGAGGTACCCTAGTCTAGGGATCCAAGTTTACCTTTGTGTGTGTGTGGTAGGGGGCAGTTCTTGATGTCACATTCGTATTCTCAATCCTTGTTCTTCAAAGTAAAATGGGACCTCCTCAGAGACTGAGCACCTATTTACCAATTTTGTGATAGAAGCCCAAGATACTTCTTTTGAATAAGAGTGCACTGATGAAAGTCTCCTAATATCTTTCATGAATAAGTGATTATCCTGTTGTTTTTTTTTTTTTTTTATTTTAAGTACAAAGAGAACTTAGACACTTAGGAGACATTCTGGATCTGGACTGCATCTGGATTTTTGTCTAATTATTTCCCATTTTTTATCATTGCTTCTCCCACAGTTAATTTGATGATTACCAGACCATGCACAAGCACTGTAAACTGGTATCATAACAAACACAAATAGTTCCTGGTAAACATTCATTTCCGTGGTGAGTGGGACTATAGAGGAGTAGCCTACTAGCCCTGAGTCTTGAGTATGACTTGGCCATCAGTTGGCTTGCTTTACAGAGACAGTGGAGAGTGTTAGCTAATTTGAGTAGTTGGTTGAGTAGAAATAGATTTCTTACATGAAATCATGGTACATTAAATGATATGTAAAGTATGACAGGACAAAAGAAATCTGAACTAGGAGACACAGGTTTCCCTACACTGATTATCTTTCGCTTAATATGCCTTCACTCATCTTTGGTTCATATAAGTAGTCTTAAAAACTTTTGGTTTGTGTTAGTTCAGACCACGCTTACACAAAGTGAGCATGGTGGATGTTTTTTTATAAATACTGCTTAGTCTGAAAGACTAAGTCTCAAGGTGGAAAGAAAGGTGATTACTAATGCCACGGGAAGAAAAGGGGTGAATGGAGGGTCAGTCCTGAGCTGAAGTCTACTAGCAGAATAAAACAAAAGGCAATTAGTAGTGCTTTTCAACTCTTGTTCCCCAGGCATAACAGAGTTTTAGGCCTCTTTGTAAAAAAAAAAAAAAAATTAGTTGGGAATAATGAATCCATCTTGATGTTCTATCACTTTCAGATGACATAAAATAGAAACCTCAGCGTTACTACTTAATTGTGTGGCCTTAGGTAAGTAACTCAATCTTTATGCCACTTGGTTACCTCACCTGAAAAGCAGTGCTCACACCTATTTCTGTGTGGTTGTATTTACTCAGCAATGAAAAAGCGCGTGCAAAACACAGAAAATACTAGCGGTTGGTGAGCGCTCAATAAAGCCTAACTAATAATAATATTAACAAAATGATGGGGGCGCCTGGGTGGCTCAGTCTTTAAGCGTCTGCCTTTGGCTCAGGTCATGATCCCAGGGTTCTGGGATCGAGCCCCGCATCGGGCTCCCTGCTCTGCGGTGAGCCTGCTTCTCCCTCTCCCTCTCCCTCTGCCACTCCCCCTGCTTGTGCTCTCCCTCTCACTCACTCTCTCTGTATGTCAAATAAATAAATAAAATCTTTAAAAAAAATGATGTGCAATGAAATCCGATTTGGAGCCACTCACATCTCTCATACTCTGGGTCATTAATACAAGTGTGCCACGACATTCAATTCTGTGGCAGTCCTGGACGAACCATTTGAGACATAGCCACAGTATCCTTTCTCTTTCTCAACCTCCTGGCCAAACATGACAAAACATTGTCACAGGGTCTTATAATTGAACTTGCCTCAAATTTAAATAAGGTGCCAAAGAGAACAGATACTGGGATGCCAGAGTGAGGGTGACAGAGACTCCCTCTTCCAATTACTAGATTTACAAAGAATATAAAGTAGGACCAGTTCCATATCTCTTAACCCCCTCAGCCTGATCAATGGCATAAAAATAGACCTATAATAGACGCAGCATTCCTTTAAAAAAAAAAAAAAAAAAGAGTAGCTTTATATGTCCAACCTGAATTAAGCCTGAGCTACAGAGAAGTTTAAATGCTAACTAAAATTTGGAGTTTCAATTACTATACTGCGGCTGGACATTATAATCGCTGAATTGAGATTGTATTTGCCACCTAAAGTAACCATGGGACTCTCTGAAAGTGAGCAGACACCCATGAGCTCTGTAAGAGATATCAATAAAGAGTGGAGGAAGATTATCCCGCACTAAAAATGTTTAAAGAGACCTTGGAGGAAGAAAAAAATTAAGTTGCCTTTTTGCTTCCTGTGTTTTTTATTGTGGTAAAAAACACATAACATAAAATTTACTGTTTTAACCATTTTTATGTGTACGGTTCAGTGGAATTAAATGCATTTATAATGTTGTGCTACCATCACCACTATTGATCTCCAAAACTCTTTTCATCTTGTAAAACTGAAACTCTAAACCCATTAAACAATAACTCCCTATTCCTCCCTTCCCCCTAGCCCCTGGCAACCACCATTCTTCTTTCTGGAAATTGCCTTTTGAATCATGTTTTTTCAAACAGACCTGTTACCCATAAATGGTGGAATCATTTCCAACTTCTCATTCTTTAGTATCCACACATCTTAGCTGTTTCCAAACAGCCTTTGCATTTTTTTTCTATATAATGCTTTTCCATACTTTTTCTTCTAATGGAGTCATTGTCAAATAAATTATTCAGAGTACAGTCAACTCTAACCCAGTCTAGACTAATATCTCAACTTCTGATCTCTTTCTGTTTAAAGCACTATTAATGATTGCCACCAAAACTATTTTCATTTCTGCACGTAATCTACTATCTGACACTTCTGATAGTTCCCAGAAGCGATGATAGGAAGGCAAGAAACACCTTACAAGACTAAGCATTGCAACATTAGCAGATATGATGAGAAACTCGGGCATGGTTGGAAAACCATTCGGAAGAGTGAAGGAAAAATGGAGCGGTGAAAAAGCCACTCAAATGCTTGGCTTAAACAGTAAAGTCTGAACAAGAAGAGAGATCAAGGACAGAGTGAATATTTTGTACCACAGATTCCACAATCGCATGTCTGGATTTTGCAGGACACTCCTGATTTTTAATATTTTGGCTGGTTGTTCCTTTAAAACAGTTAGCTGGTCTCCTAAATTTGGGTTTGATGACTTGTTAGTTGGCATGAATCTGGCTTGGTAATGGCAAAAACAGCCCCATATTCAGTAAAACAGCAGTAGGAACATTATCCCCAAATATGCAGAGTTTTCAGTTCGGTGAAATTGCTCATATCCAAGTGAAATTTGACTATACTTCAGGGAAAGATAGTTCTACATATTTCCTGGGGAGAGACAAGGATATTAACAAGGATTGGATGTCATATAAATAATACAGTATGAGCCATGCATGCTGTGTGTGCGTCCGTGTGTGTGTGTGTGTGTGTGTGTGTGTGTGTGTGTGTGTGTGTGGTTTCAGACAATGTGATTCACTGCTTGTTTATTCCCCAAAAAAGTCAGGATGTGGATCATGTGAGAGACTAAATATGACAACAGCAGAAGAAGGAATAAAGAGGAGTAAGATTTTTTAAATGGGAAAAAGCAAGTCATGTACACATACTTTAGAAATGTCTTTTGATTGTTTTTACTTCTTTCTTTTACTGTTTCTTTCACTGGATTTAGAGAATGGAAGTAAACATCAAAAATCCTCACACGATGAATTTAAAAGGATAGGATAATGAAAGTAGAATGAAGAAGCATGGGATAGCTGAGAGTCTTTTGCAGCAGCCCTATCAATAATTAAAACCACGCGCTTTAAGATAATTTCTATTTTAGTTTTGCTGACTCCAAAGCACAAATTTAATATATTTATTTTTTCTTATATTCCTTAATCCTGCCCTCAGAAACCTGAGCAAAGAATGAAAACCAGATTTGGTTTTTCTTCTAAAAGGAAGCTTGTTTCCCTTAGAGAGAAATGTACTCCAGAAAAGCCATGAACAACAGTAGCATACATCAGTTGAGTCAAAGTTAAAAAAAAAAAAAAAAACAGAAACACCAAAGCATGCACAACACACGCAAAATACATGCTCTCCCTCCTGGGTGCACACAAAGTATTAAAACGTATGACCAAAGAAGTGTCCAGAGATTGAAATGAAAGTGATAGCAAACTGGTAAAGATATTCCAAACATTTTGAGAAAACTTGCAATAGACATTGAACAGAAGAATATATTGGAAAAATGTACTTCTCTGACTATGCCTACCGATCTGCTTTATCTGTCTTGCTTCATCAAAATTGGTTATATCTTGTCAAGAAATAGTACAGGGTTATCAGAAATCACAGCTTCACTTAGTTCACGGTAGGGCAATGGTGTCAAAACACAGAATGGTGGTGTCAATCACCCCGATTCTCCACCAGCTATGAAAAATCAGTCCCTGTGAGGGTTACCTGCCCATCTTTCGGTCATAATTGGCAACTCTCGTAATCAATAACTTTTATTTATTTTCTATTTTTTCTCCTAACTGCCAACTACTCATATATAATTGGGCTTTTATAGTTTCTTAAGTAAATTTTACTTGTCTGCCGATTTCGTTCTCTCAAGCATGCCGAAAATCCTGTACCCACTCTCTCTAGACACCGCGTGCCCTGGATCAATTTTCGCACATGCCATCTTTCACTTACTTTTGCTTCCATGGGCGGTTTCTCTTCTCAACACTATTCACTGGCGTGCCATTTTTTGTTTGTCGATTTGTCAATTAAGAAGACAGGGTGAGAGTTTCTAAGATCTAATAACTGTGTTGGCTAAAGATAAGGAACTTAAAAGGAGTCTGGAGAGCAAATGTCAAAGTGGCCAGGGTTTAAAACCACAACAATGCAGCTTCATCCTCTTACTTTACCTAGAGATATCATTTCCAAGCCTGTGATTCTCTGTATTTGATGGTCTTTATCAGTGGGGATTAGCTGCCCTGTTGTACTTTGTTCTGTGCTATACTTTCAGATGACTTGGATAATTGAACTTCTGCCTTTTACTTCTAGGTGCCTAGCAATTTATTTACGTATCGTGCAGCTGCATAAATGTCTCAGAGTGAATTCGCAAGAAGCCAGGGGTCACTCTTAGTGTTCCTCAGTCATAGAAGTTGTTTTTTAAGTTGTACCTGAAGAGGGACCAACATTTATCTTCATTAGTCAATTAACACATCATCAGAATCTTGGGACTGAACTGAGAATTATAGCTCTCGTAAGTGAGACAACATGGTTTAGAACTACTGAGTCTAGAATACACTGATGCCAGTTAAGGTCCACAACGCTGACTAATCATTGCCAGTGGCACCAAACACAGTGACAATAAGAGCCTGCTGAGAAGTGGACATGAAAGAAACACCATTCACCTGGGCAGCAGGTAATGTGTTGAAGGGTAGGGCATAAGGTGGTGAATTTTCATTTGCTTAGCAGCTGCTTTGATACCTCCGCTTGTAGTAGAAGTTGAGCCCTGAGAGGCCTGAGATGATGTAGATCAGATGTTTCTCAAACTTGAACTTGTGCACAAATCACTATGGATCCCGTTAAACTACAGACTCTGATTCAGTAGGTTTGGGGAGAGGTCAGGGCTCTGCGTTTCTAGTGAACTCCCCGGTGACTCCAGCCCTGGTGGCATCCTTGGACCACACTTTGAGTAGCAAGGATTGAGAGCACTGGGGATGGAATCTACTGAATGCACAGATGGAGAGAAGAGGGAGGGATGGGACCGACAGAGATGTGGGGTAGATGCGGATCTGATGAGGCAGGTGGGACATGGAGGGCTTTACTCTTCGTAGTGTAGCACCGCTTACTTGTGACTTCTCAAGTAGTCCAAAAGGTTAATAATTCAAAACTATATACAGCAGTGCTATTTGATGTATTTTTCCTGGTGATTGGTGAATAAGCTGGCATTTGCAACTAGCTTGGTTAGGGGTATAATTAAGCATTCCACTAGATGCAGAACCAGATACAGAGAAGAACAGAAGCAAGGACTGAGGAAAGGATTTGGGGCTCTAAAGGATCATAAAATTAGAGATTCAAATAAAGTTTATCTCAATCTCCCAGGGACCAGAAGGCCCTAGCTGACATCTGGATTATAATAATATAATAATTATGATGAGTGCTTACCATATGGCAGACATTATACATTTATATAAATCACCTCATTAATTCTTACAACTCAATGACATAGGTATCACCCCATTTTATAAAAGAGGGAACTGAGGTTCATGGTATGTCCAAATCCATATAGACAGTAGGTTCCAGAGTGAGTATCTTAACCTTGGTCTGGCTAAATCAAAAGCAATTCCGATTCTTGCTTGCTGAAGACCAAGAAACTTAAAAGAGTGTATGTGGGGCGGAGTGGGGGGGGGGCGGAGAGGGGGCACCGGAAAAGGTAGGCTAAGGAAAAGTTGAAAAAAATGATTCAGAGAATGACAAAAAGCAACGATCTTCATATTGTTCTGATATCTCCACCTATATTTGTTTGAACCTGAATGAGCTGACATTTTGAATTTTGACAGACTGCTGACAAATCACGCAGTACTACTTAGTCACTTCAGAGACAAATTTTAAAAGGTGAAATCTAGAGGTGAGAGCTACACTGAAATACAATTCCTAAGAGGATCTGTTTTCCACTAGCCGCAATCCCCTAGCATGGCTGACATTTAAGACCACCTTTTGGAAATTCCAGAGAGAAATAGCTTAGCTGCATTCTTCTTCTTGGAAGTATGAGTATAAATTGCTCCAGGTACCCTTTCTACTTGATCATTTTTTAAATTTCAGCCTTACCTTCAATTAACTTTGAGCCAACACTATACTTGAGATTTACAAAAGTGGGGTTCATTTTTTTCCCAATTGCAAATGTGAGTCCTTCAGGCCACAGAGAAGAAGAGGGATCTGCACTTTCTAATGAAAGAGAACTTTCTTACACTATAGATATTGTCTCTATCAGGAAAAGACTTGGGAAGCGCTCCCAGCTACAACAATTTTGAGACTGTCTATACTACAAAAAATAGACACATGGCAAATAATGCAACAGTGCAAATCATCACGGATGAAACTATTTTTGAGATGAGAAACTGACACTGTTGCAGACCAATTTGGGAAGGGGGGATTCCTAAGCAGGCATCTCTTAGAATTTTCCCATCAGTCTCAAGTGTCTTCATTCAAACGTCCAAGGGTAAAAGGTCTCCGTGAAAAATCCCAAAGCACGCAGAGTTGACTTTAGCCCGAAATCTAAAGTTACAGAGGAAGCTCAGCTAACAAGCTCCAAAGAGAGCGATGGAAAGGGTGAGCAATTTCCCAGGGTGATTCCTGATGACAATGATTCCGTCTCTACTCTAACTTCACTTGGCTTGCATTTAAGTCAACACCGAAATCATAATTCAACACTCATTCCCTTCAAGTTCCGTCAAGCATATGCTAAACCTGCTCGGCTTACCAAAGTATTCAACTATTCAGGGAAACCACCTCTGAGGCTTCCAGGGTTCCATTTTCAGTTTAGTCCTCCAGCATGGGGCACGCCAGGAGAGATGTAGAATTGATGTACCATGTTGGTGGGGGCCAAGGATAAATGAAATTCTGCCAGAACGAGAATATGTTGGTAGGCATGCACTTGCTTCTTGCTTTAGAGTAACCAAGGGCTTCAACTTGTAGTTGTAGAAACAAAGAAAGAAACAAAACCTATAAAAATGCAGTCATGAGGTGCTTAAAGTGCTTACACCTGTTCATTTATCCATAAAGCTAAAAGTGAATACAAATAAAATATAAATATGGAGGAACTTTTGTGCCTATAAGTGATTGCTGTTAAGGAAAGAGATGCTTGAAAAAGATGGAAAAGGAATTTAGACGTAGTCCCACTGGGAATATTCTAATTTTCCATGTATTCTTACCTCCTGGGCATCTGATTCATGTTTCTTTCATTACAACAAACATTTATTTTAAAACTAATCATCCTTCAACTCCAATGGCCTCTTGTGTTTTCACTTCTAAGATGTATTTCCCTTATCTGTGGACAAGTAAATTATTATGGTCACAGGTACCACTATGAAACAACAATTAAGTTGAAATCAAAACATCAACACATAATGTGAATAGCAAATGCGTTATTATTGACTTAAAGCTAACTAATTCAACAATATCATACACTTTTAAATTGGAAAAGACATTAGCAAATGATGGAACTTAGATTTTGGGGATGTGTAATTCTTTATCTTCATCAATGTTGTTTTTTAAAAAGCAGAAATAGCAATTATTAGTAATGACTTTTTGTGATAACTCTAAGCCAAGAACTTTGCCGCAATGCAACAAGAAATCTGAATAATGCAATACCGAATACACCATAACCTGGAACTCTCTTGGACCTTATTAATTATCATAAATAGCAGGCGGGCCTCATTATATCATGGTTTCACTCCCATCAGAATCCTTCTGGCATGGAAGTCAAGAATGGAATTAGAGTAAAGCGAATAAACCACCAAAGTACACTTTGTTTCTGACTTTTAAAATATTTTGCCAACATTATTTTCTGTGACACTGGAAAAACAGTTGGTGTGTATTTCTAATCTTTTAATGATTGCTTCATCACTTTCCCCTCCTTTCTATTTCTTCCTCTCTCAGAGCAGATAGGTGTAACCGGTATGCCACATCTGGATGAGATCCCAGTGCCAAAAGAGCCTCAGTAGCTGTACATTAGTAGTTGTATATTTCAAATGCCAAGCAAATGCAGAGATGTGCCTTTGCTGACAGACTGAGCAGACAACATGACATTTATTCCTCTTTATGCTCTGAAGACACATTTAACGTCTGGAATGGGCTCCTCCTCCCCATCTCTTCCAACCTCCCACCATGACACTTTTCTATTTTTCTAATGAACTTCCCAATCTCTTCCATCTGACCTCACCTCTCACATTGCTGCCCCATTTTTCTGGCCTGATTCAAGCATGGGGCTCATCTTTTCTTTTACTTCAGGGCCTAGGGAATGACTCCTCCCTGCCTTTCCCTGGCTATACCTCTCACACAGAGTCACACATAGGAGTTCCGTGACTCCAATTTTCATGGAGCTCCTATACCATGGGATAGAGTTAGGGCCTCTAGTCTTTGCCCCCCTGAGGCCCAGGGAGAGGGGTGATCACAGTGCCATGGTGTCCCAGGCTAGGCTCAGGGAAAAGAGGGGACCTCTGGCCTTTGTGTGACACTATATAGTACAGGGCCAACTAAGTCATTGCTTTTAAGAGATTTAAAGTAAATTCTTTTGAGCTAGGAACTCTTTCTTCACAGCTCAATGTAGGTCCATATCATTTCTCAGATATAAGTCCATTTCAATCCTCATTTCTACCTCCCTCCTACACACACACACACACACACACACACACACACACACACACACTCCTTAGTTGTCACTTCCTATCCCACTTCATCAGTTAACTTGGTTTTGTAGTTTTCATTCAATGTTTACTAATTGTTGGAATCCTCCACACTACTTTTTCCATCTTTAGGGTAAATGTAAGTCCACCATTCCTTAGGTAAAACTTTTTGGGCTAGCTGTGTTGAGGAATTCAGACTTTTTCAAATTTTTAAAGGATACTTTTTTATTTTTTTTAATTATGTTAGTCACCATACATCATTAGTTTTTGATGTAGTGTTCCACGATTCATTGTTTTTGTATAACACCCAGTGCTCCATGCAGTATGTTCCCTCCTTAATATCCATCACCGGGCTAACCCATCCCCCCACCCCCCCCTCTGAAACCCTCAGTTTGTTTCTCGGAGTCCATAGTCTCTCACGGTTCGTCTCCCCCTCTGATTCCCCCCTTCATTTTTCCCTTCCTTCTCCTAATGTCCTCCATGGTATTCCTTATGTTCCACATATGAGTGAAACCATACAATAATTGTCTTTCTCTTCTTGACTTATTTCACTTAGCATAATCCCCTCCAGTTCCACCCATGTCGATGCAAATGGTGGGTATTCATCCTTTCTGATGGCTGAATAATATTCCATTGTATATATGGACCACATCTTCTTCATTCATTCATCTGTCAAAGGGCATCTCAGCTCTTTTCACAGTTTGGCTATTATGGCTTTGCTGCTATGAACACTGGGGTGCATGTGCCCCTTCTTTTCACTACATCTGTATCTTTGGGATAAATACCCAGTAGTGCAATTGCTGGGTCATAGGGTAGCTCTACTCTAGTGCAGGGGTGCCTAGGTGGGTCAGTCGGTTAAGGAACTGCCTCCAGCTCAGGTCATGATCCTAGGATCCTGCCCTACATCCAGCCCCCTGCTTAGCGGGGAGTCTGCTTCTCCCTCTCCCTCAGCCTTCCACTCTCCGTGCTTGGGCTTGCTCTCCCTCCCTCTCTCTCTCTCTGTGTGTGTGTGTCAAATAAATAAATAAATAAATAAATAAAATCTGTTTTTAAAAAAAGGATACTCTGGTGAATATACTGTAAATTTAGGCAATACCCAACAGGTTCAGTGGCTGCATATTTATTCATGCTAAGTAGAGATAAACCAAAACCATAAATAGCCTCACATCAGTATATGTGCTGCCGAAGCGAGCACAAATAGCCTCACATCAGTATGGAATTGTTTTTTCCACCAAATGAGCTTGCTACAAACTTATGAGAACAACGACAACAAAATACTTTGTCTTGAAAGGTTTTCATATTTTAAAAGTGAGGATTAAGGATGGTAGATCTATATTATGTTGTGCAAATTCTAAAAATGATTAACAGAGGAATGGAGTATTTCAGAATTGGGGAGTTTGTAGTTAAAAATGGCTTATTTTTCTAATTTTGGAGACAGTACAGAGAAAATTTTGTAGGTAGTATAAAGAAAGATGGATTCACTCAAGTAAGCAGTTGAGAACAAGCCAGAAAAACAAAGCAAAATGAGTGTGTTGGGGGGGGGAGGGGGCACAGAGCAGCTAGGGTGGAAGTGGAGAAGGAAGGAAACTCAAATTAGAGGAAACAAAGATAAAGAAAAATATTGGCTGACTGGAAATAAAACTTATTAAAGGCAGGTTATAAAACTTGGAGAAAAAAGATTATAACTTTGAGGCATAGTCAAGAAATTTTCTTAAATGTTATTTTCAAATGTACATTTTAAACCCACGAACATAAATCCAGGTAAAAGAAAAATACCACAGTCCTGGTCATCCCTGTTAATCATCCCGGTTTTTAATTTTTCAGTGTTCCATTCGTTTTCAAAGAGAAGCGCTTTAGGCTTCTTTCTCCTTGGAAAGTTGGGAGACCAAGAAGCTTATTGGAAGTTAGAGTTTAAGGAGCTCAGAGTGGTCTAGGTATTCCTTTGTAAGGGGCAGTACATATCATAATTGAGAGGTAAGGGGGAAGTTGCCAATTTTCTAATTTCCAAATGTAAAAAAAAAAAACATGGGTTTTTATTTCACATTGGGTTGATTCTTATTCTCAAGGCATTTGACACTAACTGGATTGTTTCTTCCATTCAAAATGTTGCTTCAGTCAAAATGTGGTCAGCTCTATGGAAAGATGTGGTTACAAGGAAAGAAATTGTTATCAACAAAATGTGTGAAATCCTGCAGTGCCGAGGACAGTGTTTCCATAAAAAAAGAGGAGGAATTTCTTTCATTTTTCAGATCTGAACCACTATTTTGGGTTTCTACCAAATTTTCCAGATGGTGAAAGATCTGGGAACGTCCCCATCCCCAATGATCTATTCAATAAATTGCTTCTTTTATAGGAAAAATGGAAAGTAGTCAAAGAGATACAATAGACAATCGGCCAAGCGCAAGCTGCACTAGTCAATTACAGAACCACAAAGTCAATTTCAAGGGGTGTTTATACCTCACAGATAGGAAAACAAACAAAAGAGTGAGTGAATCTCCTTAAGAACAAACGCTAGGTCATATTGGGCTGAATCTTCAGCTTGGAGTGCACAGTAGGTGCTCAATAAATGTGCGTAGATTAATTACTTAAAAATATGCCACATTTCCTATGCCAGGCCCTGGACTAGGTCTTGCGGGGCACAAGAGTAAGTTAATGCCCTGGGAGGAATTCAGATCTAACCTGGCATAGTGCAAAGCCGAATGAATAAAGGTTTAAGTCAACGCGCTATCAAAGAACAGAGCCCCAGAGAAGCCAAGTAAGGTTTACTTCATATTTTGCAGGAGCTCTCATACCCATTTTAGCGCTTGCGTTCCCTGGATTGCCCTTTATAGGGGGCGCAAAAGGAGGCGAGCCCAGAGAACAGAAGCGGCGGCAGGATTGGGGGAAAGTTGGGAAAAAGGAAAAACTGCGGGGTTCCTGGGTCCGAGACTGAGTCCGTCCTGGGTTTGAAAAGAGGACTATGCCTTTTGTCACTCTTCTCCTTCCTCCAAATCCCCCCGGGAGGAGGAATTGGCTGGTGGGGGGGGGGCGGCGGGGAGGGTTTACATCAGAGAGACCCACAGAGAGTACTGCTCTTTGCTAGAACGGCCACAGCCCAAGAAACCTATGATTCCACAGCTGACGCCTTCCAGAAAAGGACCCACCCAGGCTCGCTAAGAAAAGGAAACCCACGTGACAGCGGAGGGTGGGGGTGGGAAGCGAGGCGACCCCGGAGCGAGAGAGGCCAGAGGCGGGGCCGGAGACCAAGCTGCTACAAGGAACTGCCCCGCGCAGCCCGTCCCGGGCGAAGGGCTCGCTCTGGGCTCCGCGCGTGCCGGTCACTGTGGAGGAGACAACTCGTTCCGAGCGCGCCACGCACAGGGGTCAGAGAAGAGAGACCCGCTTCACGCACTGGCAAGGGGCGGGGTTGGTGCTAGCCTCTAGCGCCGGGAGCCGGAGCTTGACGCCGCCCGGGTGCGGACCCACCGCCCCTCCCCGCTCGGCACCGCCTCCCGCAGCCCGGGGAGGGGCCGGGGCGGAGCTAGCCTGGCCGCGCCGGGGCGGAGCGGGCGCCGGCAGAGCTCGGCGCGGGGCTGGCAGCGAAGGTCCGCGGCGGGATAGGCGTCGCTGCGGCTGCCGAAGATCTTCCCCCCACGCTTCCCGCCACCCCGGCCGGTAGTCCCCACAGACCTACCTTCGCGGCCCGCGGCGGCTCCGCTGCCTCCTTCCAAAGGAGGTCCGGCTCCCCGCTCTCCGGACCCGCCTGGCGACCTCGCCTCCGGCGGGGCGGGCGGCTGCGGCGCCCGGGGCATGGCTTCGGCGGGCAGCGGCATGGAGGAGGTGCGCGTGTCGGTGCTGACCCCGCTGAAGCTGGTCGGGCTGGTGTGCATCTTCCTGGCGCTGTGTCTGGACCTGGGGGCCGTGCTGAGCCCGGCCTGGGTCACGGCCGACCACCAGTACTACCTGTCCCTGTGGGAGTCCTGCCGGAAACCCGCCAGCTTGGACAGCTGGCACTGCGATTCCACGCTCAGCAGCGGTGAGGGCCCGGCGCGCCGCGACCCCTGCCCCCCACCCCGGACTGCCCGGTGCGCGGCTGCCCGGACGGCCACCGCCTCTCTCCCCACCTTCCGTGTCCCCTACCCTCGTCCGCCCCGCTCCATCCTGGCCCTTCGCGGACCCTTGGGCTACAGCCGCCTCCCTGATAGCCAGCCCTCGTCTCTCCCCGGTCCTGGTCGCCAAACCCAATGCGACGTCCCGCGCCCTCTCCGTCCTCCCGTGGCCATTCCTCGGGCTCTGGAGTAACACGTATGCTGTTTGGGGTAACTGATATCCTTTGAGGCGAGAACCGTGGGGCTGTGTTAAAAATGCAACGCCTTCCCCACTCACGTTAAAAAAGAGACAGGCAAAACCGCCCCAACTGCACCAAGACGCCCTGGGTTCTCTGCTCGGTCTTCCCCACTCTCTTCTCCCTCCTCTCTCAAGGAGGAATTTGCCTGAGTTTACCTCTTGGTGCCCACGTTTCTGCCTGCTCTACTCCACTTTGTCTCGGTTTTCCCCAGGGAGTTTCGGTTTGGGTTTTATTTCCTTAAATTTTTGAGGGATCTGGAGAGTTGGAACAGAGACAGGCGTAATTTCCTTTCCTTTTTTGGTGACACGTCGTTGGTTGTGAGTTGCCCTTCTTTCTCTTCCTCTCCAAATACCTCCTCTCTCCTTCAGACCTTTCTTTTCTCCATGAGCTCCTTACTCACAGATGCCTGGAAAGTTGTGGCTTATTCAGCTAGCACTGAAAGCTGCAAACGGATGGGGTGGAGGGTGGAGAAGAAGGTAGTCACTGGGGCTACCCAGCCCCAAGGCGGGGGGGCTTTACTCTCTCCTTGACCCCCAGTTGCCTTCCCCTGAGTCCCAGTTAAGCCGTTAGCAGAAATCTGCCAATTTCCGATTTCTTGCAGTAAACCCTTTTCCTCGCTAAATCTTGATTCTTCAGCGGCTGGTGTCAGTGCAGAGAAAGGGGAATGAAGGGAGAGGACCTGCCCGTGATTTTACACTTACCCACGCGTACCCCTAAGAAACTGATTAAATTCCTTCGTGACAGTTTGTCTTCTCTGGGACTATTTATGAAGCTTTACTGGAGACGTTTCAAGTTCCAAGAAAGTTGAAATAGCACAAATGCCACACAAACCTGATTTACTTTTGTCTTGGTTTCTTGTTTCAAGAAAGATTAGTTCACTTGGTTAAGTTTCTTTCATAAATTTGATTTTCTGTTTACAAAAGGCCTCTTCTTTGATTTTGCTGCAAAATTCCCATTGACGGGGTTTGTCTTTGTTGCTTAATTCACTGTGGAGGGGACTGGTTGGCAGCAGGAGGTCAACATTTAGGTCTTTTAATTCTTTCAGGGTTGGTTGTTTACAACTAAAGATAAAATAAATTGGTAAAATGCCTTTCTTCAGTAACCAGGGGATCCAAATAAACTTTGGAGAAAATATCTTTTCTTTCCCCTCTCCAATAGAAATGGAAATTTACGTAGGAATGCCAGCTTCAGCATGTCTCCTTAGCAACGGGGATCTTTTGCCCCTTTCTCCTGTCTCCTGAAATAATAGCCCCCTGATTGCATAAAGACTTTTCAGATAGGTTAGAGAAACCAGCCTCTACTCCTCTTTTCTTTTCAGACCCGTATCCTTTTCTCTTGGCCAGGAATGTGGGGAATGGGGAGAAGCCAACCCGAGTTTGTAGAGCAGTATGCCGTGTTTGCTAATCTCTCTGTAATTGCCTCCATACCCATTTATCTCACCCCCCCCCCGCCCCCGGCAAGGAAATAGGGAGACTCAAGCTTCATGCAAATGTAGTGATAAGAGGTCTCGTCGAGGTAGAAATTGGAGGCAGGGACAGTTTGATTTTATTTCCCCCAAGCCCGTTAGCCTACCCTTCTGCTGAAACTCATAACCACAGCATTTATTTCTATTTGGGTTCCTGAAAATCAGCTTCAGTTCTATTTTGCTTAAAATAGTTTTCATCCCAGAAAAAGTGTAGTTGGTGAGCAAATGACGTGGGAGGCATAGAGATGGTTTTGTTTGAGGCTAACTGGAACAAGTTCTTGACTTTCTTTATGTAGTAGCAGTTCATTTTTCCTCTCCAAGGCGGTGGGTGGGGGGTGCAGGAGGAAAGGAAACAAAATATGGAAAATTGCTCTATCTCCCCCACTTTACAAAATGTGCTTTTTATGTTCTGTGAACTTGAAGCTTCTATCCACAAATGTTTTGAAATGAAGAGGGAAGCTTGAATTGAAGCGAGCAATGCTTCTCTTGCCTGTTCCAGAGGGCAGGCAGCTTTTCTCAGTCTGTTTGCTGTGTGGAGTAGCAGAAAGCAGAGAGGGAAATGTCTTCTCTGAAGATTTTAAGAGATCCACTTCATTGTCTCTTGAAATGAATTACCTCGGGAGGAGCCACCAAGGACAGTTTTACTGAAGGCCCTTCCCCAGGATCTTCGGGGCTTAATTAAAAACCTTTGTCTTAATTAGAATTAAAACTGCTATGAAGAGATGAGCTTGTATTTACAGAAGGGAAATTTCAGGAATGTTTCTACTGACGACAGTATGTCCTAATTAGGCCCAGTTCCTACGGAAACTTTCCCCTCAGCCATTATTTTTAAAGCTGCATTTTAATTTTGGTACCAAATATGCGTTGTTTGCTGCTTATAATCTGTTTTATGGTTTTAAGCGAAAGCAGAACCATGCCTTTTGTGTCCTGGTGTATTGAAGGTTGCGTCAGCACTTCTAGTACGAACCAGTAATCCGGGTGCCAGTCAACTGTAATGCTTTTCTCTGGTGTCCCAATTCAGTGTAGGGGGACAGTCCAGGCATTCATTCATCTAAAGCTCTAAGTTTTCCAAAAAGACAAATGAGAAAAACGGCCAATAGACTGTCATTCGCATTGGAAACAAAATAATAATAATAATAATAAAGTATGCTTATTAGGAAGTTTCGAATAGGTGGTGCTCCCATGGCTGCCGGCCACAGAATTTCTAAGGATAGTTTCCCCACTACTGATTTGCGCAGCCTCTTAATAAATCTTTAATCAGCTTATTTTAAATGGTAGTTGTGTTTTTGGCTTTTGCTTAGTCACATTTAGTTTTGATAACTTTTGTTTAGCATATAGTTGTTAAGATTTCATAGCCATTGCAAAAGAGCCCTTAGTGCAAATAGGATTGCTCAATGGATAGAGAATGCTGATGCCCTAAACTTGACATAAAATGTGCTGTATAACCTCTAGGGTGGCTTTAAAATTTATAAATATGTAGCTGTTTCATATAAGGCAGATTCCTTTTTTGACATCCATGTGATTTATTGACCGAGCAAAAAGCAAAGACATGCAGATAGCCAAACGAATGCATTTTACTAAGAGTAATTTTAGGATATAACAAGTGCATTTATTCATCTTTCCATCTACAGAATCTATGCATCTTTTCTATCCATGAAATACTTGATCAAATAGTGCCTTTTTTAAGGAATATTGTTAACATCATTCGTGCACTGTCCTAAAAATAGCTTCATTTGTAACATGAGTCACTGGCAGTTTTGAAATGGCCGTGCGCGCCGTATGCTAATAACAGGTGAATATTATTATTTTCAGTTGACAAGAGGTTCTCTTAAGAGTGCTTTCTATGTAGCTCATTTTCCTAAAACTAGTAGAAAATTCCACTTCAACAGGTTTTGTAAGAAAACCCACCTTGGGTCGTAGTTTAAGATAAACCAAACTGCCTAAACAACTTCAAATCTTAGAAAATCTGAGGTTTAGTGATTCTGAATTCAGGTGTATGTCCTCCGTGCATAATTTGAATCCATACCTTCATAGGGAAACAGAATTGCATTGGGAAACCTCACAGTGTGATTTACTCCAGGAAAGGTTCAGCTTCTTGCTCGAAATGAGTTGATACTGATGCGTGTTTACAAATAGTTCTGCAGGCCTGGAGGTCAGACAGTTAGACCCTCCTCTGGCTTCCTGAAAAAGGACTTAAGTAGAACAAATGCAGTTTTATTTAACCTACACAGCATAGGTGGGTGGAAAATTATACAAAGAGTAGCACTCAGCACCAAAACTTTCTCAGTAAGTTGGAGAAAACCAAGTATAACTTATTTCACGATCTTTTCTTTTACCATCTCCTAAGATTTTCAAGCTCCCAAGATTGACTTTTACAAAGGATGTTTTAATTTGTGGGCAGATATAATTCCTCTTTAGCTCACATTTATAGAATGATTGTAATTTCCAGGGAACCATTTAGATCAGTCTTTGTCAGCAAAGGGATTTGATGGGTGTGTGAGAATCCTGGCCTTTCATAAAACATTTCACAATAAAACCAAAGCAAACAAAAGCATATCTTAGGCAATAGATTTTGCCTGCTTCAGGAATATATTTTAGGAATTTCTTTCAAGTTTCTGTTAATGGTAAGACTACTTAGTGGGACCAAAGGTACATCCAGTACTACTAGATGTATTAGTGAAAAGGACTGTAGATGCTTCAAAATAAGTCCCTGGAATACACTATCTAAATACCACAGTAAATTTCTATATGAATTATGCTAAATTATAATGTAATCCTGTAGGAGGGCAGAGTAGTGTTGAGAATACAGGAGGCTTTAGAGTCAAATTGCCCTGAACTTGGCCACTTACCATTCACGTGACCTCATACAATTTAATGGCTTCAAATGGTTTGTCATTAAAATTAAATATATAAAAGTACCTGCTCATTAGGGTTGTTTCCTTATATTCCTCTTCCTTATTATATATGCAGAAAAACAAGCCCAAAGTGATTTTTTTTTTTGGATAATTGAGGACTCCCCCCACCACCCTTAAAAGGTAAACTCTTTGCATTGAATAATGAAGTATGCTGTGAGTTTCAAATTTAAATTTTGCTATGTATTACCAAGCATTTAACTATGCTCTTGGTAGATCAGGATCACAAAACTATTATCTAATAGCTACCCTTTTGTTAGTACTATTACAGGGCAGACATCTCCATTATTCCCAATGTCACAGTAAACTTGCAAGGTAGCTAATGTTATCCCTATATGTTACTGAAGAGACCAGGCATTTTTTAAGTTTGCCAGGTTTTCAGTCGGTGATAGAGACATTTTTTCCAAGAGAGTACCAGTTAGTAATGCTGGGAAACAAACCACTTCAAAAGTTAGGGGTACAAAACAATCATTTTATTATGCTCTTGACTTCTGTGGATCAAGAATTCAGATAGGGCATAATGAGGATGGTTTATCTGGGGCTCCAGGATGTCTGAGGGTGACTTGAATGGCTGGGGACTGGAACATCTGGAACTGCAGGATCTTCTTCCAATGGTTTCACTGGGTTTGGCACCTTGGTGGAAATGGCTGGGAGACTGGAGTCCGCTGGGACTGGCCTTACTGGCATGGTGGTCCCAGGGTAGTGGAACTTATTACAGGATAAGTGGTTTTTCCCAGAAAGAGGGTTGTAAGAGAACCAGTCTCTGTCTTAACTAGCCTGGAAAATCACAGAGGAGCCATATGGAAGCCCAGATTCCAGGGAAGGAATTTGGACTCCACCTCTTGATGGAGCAACAGCAAGGTCCCATTATAGAAGAACATGTAAGATGGGAGATGCTGTTGGGCCACTTTTGAGGCATGGAGTCTGACACTGGAGTCTAGCTGCCAATCTGCTTTCTTACTTTATTGCCTCTGAAGAACAAAGACAACTACATAGCTACTTTCTTTAAGAATTTTGAATCAGGGGCACCTGGGTGCCTTCGGCTCAAATCATGATCCTGGGGTCCTGGGAACGAGGAGCCTGCTTCTCCTCCCTCTGCCGCTCCCCCTGCTTGTGCTCGCTCACTCTCTCTCTCAGATAAAGAAATAAATAAAATCTTAATTAAAAAAAAAGAACTTTGAGTCAATTATATAAGTAAAATTTGGCTTGGGCACAAACTGCCCTTAACACATGGTTTTAATGATCGGTCACTTGTATGGGGTTACTTTGGATTTGGAATCAAATGAACTCAAAAACCTAACCTGTCTACAAACGGAGAACTTATACCACTCTCTGTAGGTGACCTTAAGCCATTTTGGTTTGTACTCTCAAATGACCAAGGCTCAAACTGATTAAGAATCTGGGGTCTAATATGCTACTTCGTGTTGCTGATAAAATTTTAGTTTTTTTTTTTTTTTTTTTAAGAAAGTTCTGTATGAGTCTGAGGAGATAGATGCTTTGTACACGAACACTAAAATGTTAAAATTTCAGACAGGAGCCAAGTTTTGTAGTGCTAGAAAGGTGTTGGAGTTGCAGAATTATTTTTTGTTTGCTTATTTTTCCCTTAATAATAACAAATTTTTTTTCCTGACAATTGCCCATATATTGAATTGCAGAATCATAGCACATTTGGGGTAGAAAAGATTTTAAAAGTATTCCTGCCCAGGCAGATTTCTTGAGTGGATAAGAAAAAATGAGGAAGATGCAATGGTAGTGACTCAATAGGAATTATACTTGGCTGAACTATTTTTGCAGGGTGCGTTTTCAAGCTTTCCTGTCACATTGCAGGTAACTAACTATCTTTTGGTGTTTGAAGGTTTGTTGAGTACTCTCATGTATGGAACTTTGGATGCAGAGGTTAAGTACTACACATGAAATAGATGTCTACTTTTTTATAATCATCCAAGATTTGATTTCACATAGAATTTACGATCTTCAGATAGACTCATATGTCAGTAAGTCTGTGAAGTTTTAGATGTTTTCTATCATCAAATCACCATTGTTGGCATGACTAGTCCTTAGAAATCAACAAAACTTCTTTTTAAGTTTTGCCATGATAGCATGCTTTAAAACATCTGTTTAATTTTAAGTTGAATCATAATTGCAAGTATGTGGAAGGCATCCATTTAAGTTTTTTAAATTGATTAAATGAATATAAATTTCACTAGATCAAGTTATTACTGCATCCTGGCTTTTTTTTTTTATTACATTTATTTCTCAAAAGAGACTGATGTTTCCTTAAGCAGAATTTCATCCTTATATGTCAAAGGTACTGGCAGTTAAATCTTACCAGTCTTTTCAAAGTATTGGATCATCTCCCTTGAAAATTAGACAAGGACACCTTTCCTTGCCCTTTTTTGCTTCTATATTTGTCTGGGATTTTGAGACACTAGTAGACATCAATTTTCTATTCTGTTGTAGTCTTCTTGCCTAAAGACTCCCATTAAAAAACAAAACAAAGCAAAAAATAAAAAACGAGGCATCCATGGTTCCCAAAGAACCAAGGAAAAATACCTAGAGCATTTTTGTCTCTAGCAGCTTATATTAACTATTGGGAGATTTTTAAATGATAGTTTAATGAGCCATGTTTCAACATAATGTCACCTATTGATTCTCTTTCCAAAATATATGTTTATTAGCAAAAAGATGTTTAAACGTAGAAGCTAGGACCCATGAGTGACATATCATCAATGTGTAAAAAGGCACACCCACAAAAGAACTCAAATTTCCATCAAAGGGGGTTTTATTGCTCTTGTGTTTTAAGGTCCCTAAACCAAAAGTTCATCAAAATGTTGCCATAGTACTTTGTGAATGCGACCTGGTGTCTATTCCTAGCACCACTAGGTGACTTAAAGAGAGAAATTACCTTTCCCCTTTCCTGTCTTCTCACGTGTGCCCAAGTAGTTAATTTCATTAAAACATACTCATTGACCTCATAGCAGGACGTAGGCATTATCCTGGTACAGAATTAGCTAGTTTGTGTGCCAGCACTGTGCTGGTTAGGGACAGCAAGGTGATGAATGAAACACTTGCTTTTAAACAAGTCATATAAATGTACAAAGTAATGTAAAGGAGGAAATAAAAGTTTAAATTCTGCAGGGGGATAGAAGAGATCTCATCTAAAGAAGTTTGCTAACAGGGAACTGCTATCTTGCCAGTTTTATCCCCCCCATATTTACTAAGAGGGTATCTCAATACGGATCGTGGGTGACTGGCTGTCTTTCGTCTACCCTTTGATTATTATTAGCTACTCTAAACCCATCACAGAAGATTTTTAGTTGAATAGAGGAAGGTCACCCACTCCTAGTCCTGGTGTGGGTTTTCTTCTCCCTGCTTTTCCAGATAACCATGTTTTCTAAATTGTAACCTTAGGTTTTTTTCCCTAAGAGTGGGGAAGAAACAATGTTCAGTGTAACAAACTCATCACAACTTTATGGAAATAGTATGATTAGAAATTACTACTGAGAAATACCTGTACCCTTTAGATAATATTAGTTACCATCAAATGCTAACGAAAGCTTTCTAACATAGTACGTGGTAGGAAACAGCCATCATTAGCGGTGATGGTCTTTTTTTTTTTTTTTTTTTTTGTCTAAATTCTGCAACATGCTCTAAAAGCAGGGCTCTTTGCTAAGCACTGTATATAACGGTCTTATTTGGGGGGGGGGAGATACCATATTATGGTATTTGGATGATAAATTGCATTTTCACCAAATTTTCTAAGATAGAATCCTGTGAAGCAGGTAAAACAACCCTTGCTTTATTAAAGAAAAAGAGATGTGTATTCTTCTAACACCACACAAAATAATTCAAAAGGCTGGAATGAAATTGTCATGGATTGAAAATTAATAACCTGTCTGGTACTTTTGGACAACCAGAATGTTCTAGAATTTTGGCAAAATTGACCTACATTTTGGTTATTAGAGTTGTTGCATCACTTATTTGCATGGTTTGCTAGTATCATATATGTGCTTAAAGGCAGGACGGCACTGCACTTTTGACACATTTTTTATCCATAAATTGGCCTGAAGAGTAGGACTCTAAGTTGTATTATTGCAACTTGTTTAACAAGGTAGGTGCTTCTCTAATATTCCATTTCACTTTGTGCAGCACAGTGTACAGTGTCTATATTGTCATTTTGTAAAAGACACATAGTTACTTGCTTTAAATATTTGTTTGCACATGAAGACTGTTAGATTTGATATTAGTTGATTGAAAAGACATGATATTAGACGTGGTCTAAAAAAGTGAAGTGTATCATTTGGTACCTCTGGAAATATTCTCGCTATTAAGTCTAGTTACCTTCCTTTTACACAAAATAACAGCACCATTTTGATTCATTCTTCATACACGCGGATATGGACTTACTGTCAAACCCGGAAGTATTCATCTCAAATTCCTAAATTACAGTTGATGAAAATAATTCAGTGCCATAATTTCTAATGAAATGAGCTAGGCAGGAAAAAAGCTTGGTCTTCTGTGAAGAGGTGGGTGTGTTGGAGAACTTGGGTTTGAAAAAGTTACTCTCTAACTGGAGCTTGTTCTCCCCTCAACAAATATAAACCATCCCAGTATTTCCCATTCCTGATGATAAAATGGAATTGGCAATACTGAGTTTGCTTTGAGTTCTCACCAATATAATTAAAATAAATTTAAGTATTTTGTTCTACATATGCCCAACAAGTGAATTAAAAGTATTTGGAAGAACTGAAGGTGTTCTGAGGATGAGTGAAATGATCCAGCTTATGTGGGTGAGTTAGGGAGGGTTTAAGGATGACCTGTGAGGTGGTGTCAAGATGATAGGAAACCTCTTCACCCTGTCACCTCTTCAAGGTGGAACAGTAAATTATTTTAATTGCAGTTATGGATATCATTTTGGTTAATACAGCTGTCTTTTAGGGAATTCAAAGGTAAAAATAAAAGTGACTGGCAAATTTGAATGTGATTATAAAAGTTAATTAAAAATCAATATTTTAATTTGTGATGAGAATTCTAGAACAGTGATACTCTCGTATTAAAACATTAAAATACATTTAGGAAAATACTACCCACCCAAATTGTGGGAGTTGAATTTCTAAGGCTAAAAATCTGTTTCTTCATTGCTTTTTAATTTTATCTAATTTCCTAGAAGAAGTGGCAATTGTGTGCACAGGGATTTACATACAGTAGAACTAATTTCAGCGTATAAACAGTACCTACAGAGGTAAATAAATTAGCCAGGGTTTGACAAGTTAAAAGGTTTTGGAAAAGAGGTGGGTGGAGGAAAGCTTTAGGCACTG
The DNA here is from genome assembly GCF_037043125.1 of Eumetopias jubatus. Lineage (NCBI taxonomy): Eukaryota > Metazoa > Chordata > Mammalia > Carnivora > Otariidae > Eumetopias > Eumetopias jubatus. The sequence goes on from NW_028274817.1 coordinate 97,243,657, forward strand.
GTGTGGTGCATTTGACCTTGGCTTAAAAGTGTGGAAAGTGTATTGTCATTAAGATTTTGCCTTTCCTGAAAATTGGAAGTAATCTTTGACTACGAATTCCCTAAAGGAATGTGAATTTCCAATTTGGCAGTTATGATGTGGCTCATAGAATTTTCGTAATGCAGTGGCAATTTCAGACCAGTCTCATGTATTAGACTGTAAAGTAAGTCAGCACAATTCTGCAGATTACTAAAGCATTTATAAACATTGGAAACTCTGGCGCCAGCTAATAAAAATACCTTGAAAGAGGATTTGAATTTAGTTACTGAGTTGCATATTAATGCTGGACTTGATGTTATAAGGACTGCCCAATTTTGATTCTGTAACTGCAGGGGAAAGTATAACATTATATGTATTCATTATATTCATTCCTGTTTTTTTTTTTTTTCCTTAGAGAAAGCACTAGTAGATAGAGAAGCACACACTTACCCTGAGCCTTGGCTTCCATAGGTGCACTTTCAGTGCCTTCTGTGTGCCAGTGTCAGTTCTGCCAAAATACAGTGGTTCCCCCCACCACCATATCTATGGGGGATATATTCCAAGACCCCCCCGGTGGATGCCTGAAACTGGGTCGTACTGAACCCTATATATACTATGTTTTTTCCTATTCACACATACCTGTGATAAAGTTTAATTTTTAAATTAGGCACAGTAAGAGATTAACAACAATAAGATTATAAAATAGAAGAGTTATAACAATATACTATAATAAAAGTTATGTAAATGTGATCTCTTGGAATATTATATTGTGCTATTCTAATCCTTCTTGGGATGATGTGAGATGATAAAATGACTACATGATGAAACGAAGTGAGGTGACTGATAGAGGCATTGTGACGAAGCCTTAGGCTACTACTATTGACCTTCTGTTGATCCGTCAGGAGGATCATGTGCTTCCAGACTGGACTGCGTTTGATCGCAGATAACTGAAAGGATGGAAAGTGAAACTGCAGTTAAGGGGGAACTGCTATACTCTTAAGCAGAACCTGCCATGTACTACTACAGCAGCCTCATTTCAGGTGTGAGTTCCAGATCCAAAACATTCTTTGCAGCCCATTTGAGTCCTCCCTGGCTCATGGACCAAGGATGTACATTTTTTCATCGAAACTGATTATCACTTGTTTTCAGAGCTCTTGGAAACCAAACTCAGATTTCCAAATCAACTGGCCTGACATTGAACAATGACCAGTTTTAATTGTGCAGAGCACTGCAGTTTGTAAAATAGCACCGTGGCCATTGATGTTCTGCAGAGCTGGTTTATGTTCACTGCTCCGCTACGGTGTCAGTTTATCATTTATAGAAATGTGTAAAACTAATGCAGAGTAATAAATCTCTAAGGACTCTTAACACTTCATCTGACTAAATACTGTGAGGGCTATAAAACTGTGGAACTAAGATTGATGTAGAAATTAACCAATTATGAGAACTTAAAATAGATGATTTTATTTTAAGAAGTGGGGCTGAAAATTGAGAATTTTATGACATTTTAATTTGTTTTGCAAACACTGCATATGGGATAGCGAGTATTTGTGGCATGCAAACCTTCTAATGGAAAAACCATTAGTGTAGAGACAAGTTTTCTGGTCATTTACTGTAATATTACCATAAAATTGTTCAAGTTCTATAGTATATAACAAAACATTTTTATGTATATTTTGTTAAATCTACATTTGGTAGATAAGGAAGTATATGTGTATACATGAAGCCCAGTGTATATTGTGTTAATGGCTATTACTAGGTATCTATAAAACTATTTTTCACTTTTTAAAAAAATTCTCCATATTCTAGTCTTGTTCATCAAGGAAGAGGAAATGGTATCAGGCTGATCTACATGGTCCCTGACTTTAGCTCGCCCATAAGGCAGGCGCCTGCCCTACTGTCTGGTGAGTGGATTCTAACTGTTTCCTGAAAGAGGCACGATGCCACAAGCACTGTTCTCAGCTTCAGAGTACCTAGTGCTGAACCGTGAAAAGTGCCCTGGGTCTCACTGACTATGGTAGCCTTATCGAACCACTTTTTTGGCTTCCTGATTGTTCAACTGATCAACGAGTTAAAGCTTTGGTCCTGGGCAACCTGCCTGAGTGAATCACTCCAAATGGATATAATGACAACAATCTCAAAACTTGGCACAGTCTACCAGAGATATGGGCTCAATACTTCAGTCTAAGCCCCAGCTTCTGGCCAGGACAGAGGCAGACATGGCCCAATTCTAGACCTTCATAAAATAAAATGGCTTCTCTGTGTGAACAGGCATTATCTATGGTTAAGGACCAAAGGGAAGGGTAGCAATATTACAATGTGATGTTGGTAACCGGCCCTTTTGACTTTATGTCTAGGATGACCTTCATTAGCCACAACCCTCAGTACTAAAAGTAGATACAAGACTTTTAGAAGAAAATAAGGGAGTGCCTGGGTAGGTCAGTCCGTTGAGCGTCTGACTCTTGGTTTCGACTCAGGTCCTGATCTCAGGGTCATGAGATGGAGCCCTGCATTAGGCTCCGTGCTCAGCGCGGGGTCTGCTTGAGACGGTCTCACCCTCTCCCTCTGCCCCCCACCTCAAATAAATAAGTAAATCTTAAAAAAAAAAAAAAGAAAATCAGAACTGGTTGTATTCACTTACTTTTTAGAACTACTTCCTATGCTGTAAGAGGTTCCCTTCCTAATTAGGTTCTAGTCCCTTTTAGTTAAGTGTTATTCTCCTGGTGGCTTCTATTGCATTTTATTGGTTTTCCATATGACATGAAGTATTACTATTTTAAGGAAATCTCCTAATTTAAGGAGATTTGGGTTTTCTGTACTTTTCAGTTGCTAAATTGGATAAGCATCACTTTGTACTCCTTTATTACTCATTTATCAAATTGACTTTATTATGAAATTATTACTGTCTGAGAGACCTTTACATAGAAAAAAGTTCAACATTTTTAAATGGTACATAAAGTACAGGCCAAGGGTCAGCAAATTTTAGCCAGAGGGTCAAAACCAGCCCTTTTGTAGATAAAGTTTTATTGGGACGCAGCCATGCTCATTCATTTACATATTGTCTATGGCTGTTTTCACACTACACAGCAGAGGTTGAGTAGTTGCAACACAGACCATGACCCACAAAGCTGAAAATACTGACTGGCCCTTTATGGGAAAATTTTGCCAATTTTTTTGTCTTAGTTTGTTTTTACAAAATGCAAATAAATACATGTATTTTAACTATTTTTTGAGGATATTTAAAGTAGAGAAAAGTGATCAAAATTCATTTTTTTATTTTGGGTTAAAAGTGGAAATAGTCAAATCTGTGGCATATATATTGGGCTGTGGAAATACTCAAATCTGTGGCAAATCATTATGCTTATATACTGGGCTGTGTGAAAGCTTACCAGAAAAGCAATCTTTTATTTTTTTTTAAGTGAGTGAATAGTTGTATATTGACTTAAAATTGATTCTGTAAAAATTCTTATTTAAAGTAATTTGGAGAAAGTTGCTAAAAGTAATAATCATTTTATAAAAATAATGGTCCAACTAGAAAGTATTCAACATAGTCTCTCTTAAAGAATTTGATGGATGAATGGATTTTTTTTTGTACCCCATTTTGATACAATGAAAATTTTACTTAGAAATTTCAACTTGAAAAGTTTTAGAAGAATTTCTATTATGTTAAAGTGAAAAATAATTGTGCTATGTATAAACTTTTTCAAAGAAATTTAGAGACTTCCAAATGTAAGGATTATTCTTTTGTTTTTTTTAAATTCAAAGCTACATGCTGTTATGGAATAAAAAAAATCCATAGTATGGCTATCCTTTTAAACTCTAGTTGAAAGCCAGATATACTTTTGTTTGAAGTTATATGGCTTTGTTACAAATAGATGGCATACAAAATGCTCTCCACTTTCTTGCGATTCACCTTTATATTTTAAAAGTGTGGATTTTTTCTGTTTTCCCCTTGTTTGTTTCCTGAATGCAGTGCAAGTTCTAGTTCAGTGCCAGTTATAAATCCAGAAGAGGACACTTGAGGCAGAGATAATATAAGTATAAAGAAGAGAAGAAAATCCGAGGGTTTTATAGGTTCCTCCGTTCATCCCTTATCCTACAGTGGTAAAAGAGTGCACTTTGGAAGCTTTCTGGAGGGATAATTTCAAAGTGCAGCATCAAAATATCATGAGTTCTTAACTTTGGATCAGACTACATTGCAGTTTAACCATGGATTAAAGTCTATTTTCATTTTCTGCACATACATTAAAGTAAGGGCCAGAAGAGGCAGCCTAGGACTTCCAAAGGACCCCCAATGAAGAATGTTTTGCACAGTATCATTTTTTGTGATGCTTCCTAAACTGGACAGTGCTTTCAGATATTCACTTTGCTGCTTCTTAGAGAAAATTCTCCTCTTCTCATGGGATGGGAAATGGGCCAATTTTCTGTCATGCTACTTCTATATCTTTATAGGAAATGACAAATGCATTTCAGTGAGGTTTACGTTTCACTCAGCACATGGGAGACTCAAAGTATCCGTGTACAGAGACCGGTACATAGCATGTGGTCAATATATGCTTGCTGTTTCCACATATGAATGAAGAAAGGGGGCCAGCAGCTATTTAGAGTACATTCTGGCTCCCTGGGAATACTTAATTTCACAAACCATCCCTGTGGTAAATACCACAGTGAGATTAGAATGAAATGAAAGAGAGGAGGGAAAAACAAACAGCAACAAATTTTCCTAATGCCATTTTGCTGGAGGAGTTGTTTTAGAGAAGGGGAGGAAAAGACTGGCAAATAAAAACTTGGTTTCTTTGGGGCGTGCAGTACGGAGAAGGAAGGCTTTATAAGAAAGGACCACAAAAAAAAAAAAAAATAAAGAATGTGTTACTGCCACACAACATGGGTATATATCAGAGACATAAAAGCCAGACACAAAATCAATATCACAGATTTAAAAGCCAGACACAAAAGAGTTCAGACCATTTACATAAAGTTTAAGAACAGGCAAAAATGAATCCGAGGTGATAGATGTCCCTTACTAGCCTGGGTGGGAGGGTGACTACTGACTGGGGAGGGGCACGAGGGAACCCCGGCGACGAAAATGTTCAATATCTTAATGTGGGTGGTGGTTATATGGGGGTATGAATATATAGAAAAGTTCATCATATTCTCGACTTTCATATTTAAGGTTTGTGAACTTTATAGCTCAATAGAAAAAAACAATAATAATGAAAGTAGGTTATGGAAAGGACACCCAATTTACCATGAAGGCTTAGTAGAGTCCTTGGAAAGGGTGGCAAACCCCTGGTCTAAAAACACTGCTGAGCTTAGCCTAAGAGACTTTTCTGAATTAGGATGTTTATAGTAATTTTTGTTGCAAAACATTTCAGTTCCCAAAGGATGTTTAGCATGCAGTAAGATCCCGTGTATTTAGCTGCAGCTAGATGCAGGCTGCTGAACATCATTCTGTTGATTCTTTGAGGATTGACTGCTTAAAAGCAATACTTTCTTGTTTTTCTTTGCAGATTGGCAGATTGCTACTCTGGCTTTACTCTTGGGCGGTGCTGCCATCATTCTTATCGCATTCCTGGTGGGTTTGATTTCTATCTGCGTGGGATCTCGAAGGCGCTTCTACAGACCTGTTGCTGTCATGCTTTTTGCAGCAGGTAAATGTGTATTTATTACGTTTGAGCTGGTATTCAAGCTGCAGCAACCTTTCTACCATCCCTCCCTTCACATGCAAAAGCAGTATGGGATTGCTGCATTACCTACAAATTGAGAGACATTTGATATATTTTAAGGTAAATTGACTAAGGGTTTGTTGTATTACAGGTTTTCAGTATGTTAAGCATTTCACAGAGCAGAGTGGCAATTTCTAAACTTCTAACTAAAACATGAGTAAGTAATAGTTCTTGACAGGGCTATTGCCTTACGAATTGCAGCAGATGTGTTTACCAACCGTCTTCACATTGTTTTTTTCCCCTCCTTTTATTGCCCCCTTGGTGACCTTAAGGCAACAGTATTTTTTTCTGATGTGAAACTGGAAAAAATTCCAATATATGTAGGCTGAAAGGTCTAAATCTGTTTGGAAACAAACATGCTTATAATGAAAAATAATAATGTATAACTTGAACCATCAGACAATTCAGTTGTATGCGGTCACTGGCATAGTCGTTAATCTAACAGCCATCATTCTAGGAAGCACGCACAGCTGGGATGAAAACATGAAGCAAGGTAAGGTGGAGGTTTTGCTAAAATCAGGGAACTATTTAGAAAGGGGCTTTACAAGACTAAAAGCCCAGTCCATTATTTAATGTATTTTAATTTTCTATAAGAATAGCCTTGAATATATTGTTTTGATTCCAATTGAAATATTCTTGTGGTGCCTTCAATTTACCCTGTCAGTCACATCTGATTTGAAGACTGCAAAATAAGCCTCTGTGACTGTCAATAATGAAGACACTGACAGAGCCTTCTCGGATTAGATGGATTTTTTTTTTTTTAAGCTGTTTAAAGATGGGAACAGATGAAATTTCTCAGGATTTGAAGTGTAGTTTGATCTAAAAATATAAGCTCAGAAGTATTCTGCTGCCCCCTGCTGTTTGTGTTCATTTTTTATACCCACGAAGACTGATTGGAATATGTAGGTGTTATGAAAAGGGAGGTCCAGAGGGCTGAAGTACATCTAAGTCAAATCTCTTAAGTGACTTGCTCACAATTCTATAGTAGTTATCAGCAGAGCGAGGGCTGGGAGGCTACTGAATTTTGAACTAGTGGTTCATTCGCTACTGACTCATTCATTCATTCAGCTGTTCATTAGGTGCCTCTTACAGACTGAACGTGGCATTAAGAGACCCATGAAACTAGCTAAATAACACCACAGATACTTTCTAATAGAAGAGAAAACACTATTACAAAAAATAGTTTGAAATCTTAGGCAGTGGCCATACTATTCATTTTTTTGTTGCTCTCCTATGTAATAAAGATCTTTATCGTGAATCATTTAGTACAACATGAAGATTCTCCTAACCATTCCATCACAGTTCTCTAGTTTATATCTTGGTTCATGGATTTATCATGGATCTTTCTATTCTTAGAATGAAATAACTTAGATATTTTAATTTTAGTATAAATTTGTCTTTGCAGTGAGGATTTATTAACATAGTGATAATTGTAATAAAATTTTTTGATAAATTGTTCTGAAATTATATACCATTCCTTAAAACTGGAATTATGTTTTGAATAATCTTTAGAATACTCAGATATTTCTGATTTTACAAAGGTATAGAGGTACTCTAGACATTCTCTTATAAATATCCAGTATTACGGTGCTACCTAGTTACTGTCTCATTTAGATTTTAACTTACCACATAATAGCATGTGCAGAATCTATAAAGAAATCCATTGTTTATAGCACCTATTTTAAACATGCTTAGAAAAATAACTAGGAGTTTCTAGTTCTTTCTAAAAAAGCTCTGTATGTTTTCCCAAGTATAGTAAAATTTATGAAAATGTGAAAATAAGTACTGGTTGTAACAGAAAACATATTGTAAATGAACATAAGTTAGAGGTAATAGATTTGGTCAAAATAAAGATTCCAATTTAGCTCTAGCTACTACAAGTATTAGTGAAGTATAAAATAATGAAAGGAATCCCTACAGTAATATTCATATATTCATATTCTACCCGCTGAGACCTAAAGCAAGCATTATGCTGCTACATTTTTAAAATGTACATGTGCTGAGATTTAATTTTACTCATTCTCTTTTGACACTGTGCTTATGGAAGCTTTTTTTTTGAAATAACCATTAGTTTAGTGTTCACTCTGCTTATAAGCAAGGTAAAAACGTAACTCATTATTTGAAACATGTCATGAAAAGGTTTCTCTCTCCCATCTCAAAACCCATTAAGGAGTTGCCTGTAGCCGATTTCTGGAAAAGATACTCATTACACATAATAATCCATTATTGATTTGGGCATAAGATGAACAAATTTGGAAAATCTGCCCACTTGAAACAATGCTAGTGAAAATCATGGCTGTTTATTTTGCTTGTTTCATAGTAAACATACTTATTCTCTTGGTTGGCCTGTCTCACTTGTAATTCAGTTTAGTGATTCTAAATGTGTATTTGGAGCCATTTCCCCTTTTTGCTCATGTTGGTCTGCTTGAAAATAGTCTGTGTTTCTCTTCTTTTCTCAAAATGTTTTTTTCAAATAATACCCAGCCTTATCTTGGTGTTGACACATAAAGACTGTTATATATTTCAGCAATAATCTTTTCTTCTGCTGAAACATGCAGTACATAAAATCAAAACAAACCTAGCATTACCACTTGGAAACATCTCTACACCGGACTACCTAATTAATTCAGCACCATGTGCTATGCCCGGTACAACGCCATGCGCAATAGACGGTTGAATGAATGCTGGAAAGATGACGAAGGCATGTGGCTTGTAACTTGACAGGGAAAAACAGGCATGTAAACAACTAGCTAACTCTAGCATAATTTTTCTTAAACCATTTCTCTTTTGACAATTTATGAAGCAGCAAGTTTCATGTGAGCACAAAGCTCCGACCAAAACAGCTCAAGAAAGTGATAGTTACAAAAATGATTTTTTTTCATTTATTCTTGTTTTCATTCACTTACTTAACAAATACATGTGGGGCACCTCTAGTATGTAGGTATACTGCCTTGGTGTTAGATTATATACTCCAAGGGTATTTACTAAAAGCTGATGATCAAATCTCATAAAGGCAGCCAAACATATTTTAAAGGTTTTGCATCTTCCCTTTATCCCTGAAGTCCCTAATTTGGGGGCGGGGGTGGCTTGTTACCCACCTGAATAATTAGTAGAAGGGCTAAGAGCTTGTCATCACTACAGCCTGTCTAAAACATTGTCCCGTGTTCCACAACTCTCTCACTCACTGGTCTTAGCAGTCTGGACTTCAGAATAAGATACTATCTGTAATAATAAGGTTGACAGTAATTAATCGAGCACCTACCACATGTAACACTGCTAGACACTTAGCATATACTATTTCTGATACAGCAGTCTTGAGATTGGGTATTTATTTTCCCCATGTTATCACTGAAGAAATAAGTTCAGAAAGGTTAAGTGACTCCCCAGGGTTATCCAGCTAGTCAGTTGCAGGGCCAGGGTTTCAATCCATATTCACTTGGGTATGTATAACACATAGAGAAACAAGAGCAGAATCAGCCTTGAATTTTGAAATCAGCTGCCGACTGTGTACTACAGTTGGAGTCCACCCTGTAACTCCAGTTACTCCATCTCTTGGGGGCAACACCTGAAAGAAATAAGCAGTTTGAGAGGCCATAAAGACCACACTGATCAGTGGAACATGACTGAATCATAGCGCATCATGAAAGTGTGCACTTTTCCAATACAGAGGACTATAGCATGTTTCTTATTGTGTAACTGACAACGATAGGTAAAATATGATGGGACTGTAACTGGCATCTAGCTCTCACTAAAGAGTTGGTGAAATTAAAGGAGCTGCCTCTTTCTAGGTCCTCTTCTTGTATTGTCTGGTTTTGCAGATCTTTTGTATGCCCCACTGGGACTTAGGATGATTTTTTTCCATTTTTTAAAGGCCGTTAGTACAAATTGCAGAAGATTCTCAGTCTTCTAATTCAGATTTTAAATAACAGAATCCCCACTAATTTTTATTAATGATACTTCCTTTCTGTTCTATCTGCAAAAAGTCTTCTGTAAATGAATGTTTGTACAGAATGGTGATTGTTTTTCCCCCAGGGTCCTGCAACTGCTTTCCACCTCTGAGCTCTCTCTGATTAGAGGCTTGAATTTTGCAGCCCTCTTTACAATACTGGAGGTATTTTGAGTCTAGATTTTGGCAGAAAAACCAGTGTCCAGCTTAGATTTCAAACTAAAAAGGAATTCTATTCACAGATCTTTATCAGTATCGAACTACCCTTTGGCTAGAACAATTTATCGTATCAATGCCAATAATTAATTTCATACGTACTACAACTCTTGGTAGTTACAGATTAAATTTAAAAAGGAAAAGAAGGGGGCGCCTGGGTGGCTCAGTCAGTGAAGCGTCTGCCTTCAGCTCAGGTCATGATCTCAGGGTGCTGGGATCGAGCCCTGGCTCGGACGCTCAACAGGGAATCTGCTGCTCTCTCCCTCCCTCTCACTCTGCCCCTCCCCCTGCTCATGCTCTCTCTCCCTCTCTCTCTCTCAAATAAATAAGTAAAATCTTTAAAAAAAAAAAACAATAAAAAGGAAAAGAAGATCGCTTCATATTAACCCTTCATGGGCAAATGTTTTCATGAATCTCCAAATTACCATTTTCTTTTTGTAAACATTCTGTATTTAGAGACTTGTCTGGTAAGTCCTGTCAATTCTGTCTCTAAATTATCTTCTAAGTCTGTAGCTTCTTTTCATGACCCACCATTACTGCCTCAGTTGAGGGCGTAGTGGAACATCTCCGTTCCCAGGTTGGAACTTCCCCTACTTTATTTTTTTATGGTAATATCTGACTTAAAATATCTACGTGACTCCTTCCTTTCCCTTTCCTAGAATCCAGGTACTGCGTTTTTCTTCTGTCATCTTTTCTTCACCTTCTCTCCTCTTTCTTTCCCACTGGGGGCATCTCAGTCATCACTGCATACAGGTACCCATGCATTGACTGGCCTCCTTCCTAGGAGCCTCCCGTCTCTAGTCCCTCCTGCGTACGTTCTGTCTTGCACACAAACGGAGGAGGTGTTGTTCTCAAATACACATCTGGTCTCGCCGCTTGTCCCTTTGGTTTCCCCAGAGGCGGAACCTAAGACAAGGAAACAAGTGCAAGTACTTAGTCTGGGAGGCAAAAGCACGGATACGGAAAAGTGAGACAGAGAAAGAGGACATTATCAAGCCAGTTGTTGCTGAAGGCAGCTACAGCTTAAACTTCCTGGAAAAGTCCTGGACACCGGCTTACAACACACACCTCAGAGTTATTTCATTGGAAGGACTAGGGGAAGTGGGGTATTTAGAAGCCAGATTCGGAAGAGTCATTGGTAAGGGCTGAGGCGATGCAGGGCAGCTGGCAGCGTTCATTTCCCAGAGCACCAGGCCTGCCCCACAATCAGGCAAAGTAGCTTTCGTGGCCAGAGGAGAAGTCAGGCAAAGAAGTGCAGGTGCTGCAGACAGTTGGAAGTAAGGCTGACAAGTATTGGAGTGATGAAGATGAGAGCATATGGGTCGGGCACCCAACAGCAGCTACAATTCAGATAGCCTCTGAGATGTCTCCCTGTAGAAACTGGCCTCTTATTTTTATGACACATAAGCCTTTTATAGTCTGAACCAAACCTTTCCATGGGAATGTACCCTTTATTCCAACCTCCTGACTTTTCTATAGGTACACCCTCTTATACTGCTAAGCTCTATACAAGCTGCTGCTTTTTCCCAGAGGTCTTTTCATTTTTGTCTTCTGACCAAGTCCTGTCCATCCTTCGAGAACCAGTTCAAATGGTGCTTCCTCTCGGAAGCCCTCCCTTCTTTGTCCAGGCAGAAATGGTGTTTGGGATATCGTTAGAGTTCAGAAAACGTGTAATGAATGGATCAGTGAACATGCCTCTGCTCTTACTGTTGAACACATTCATTTATAATTATCTATGTGTCTGTTTTCACCATAGAGTATGAAATACGACCGGTCAAGGGCCATGTCCTGTCTGTCTGATCCCTTTCAGCTGCCACACAGTCAACATCCAATAAGTTTTTGTTGAAATATCCCCTTAAATGAAAGTACTGAATATTTCAATATTGAATGTTTTCAATGGGTCAGCATTGAAAGCACTGAAAAATAGCCCCTTAAAGAAAACTAGACATAAGACAAAAATTAGTACCTCTAAGTTCTTGTCATGCCTCTCTCCACACAATTTCATGGTTACTAGTTTCGTTGCCTCTTTTCAAAAGAGTGGAGAGAGGTATAAAATGAACTTCCAATTCCCTTCAAATTCTAAAATGCTACACAACTTCACTAACGTTGCCTCTGAGGTGGAGCATAGAGAATACCACAGCCGATGCCTATTATGTTTCACTGATTGGTGGTAAAGTAGAAATGTAAGTGTGATATGTTTTCTTGAGTTCTGGACTCGGTTTGTGTATTTGTTTATTTGTTTTTCCCTTCACAGCATCTATAAAAGGCAAGGAGGCATTTTTACCTGCCTCTGTGTATTTTTATTAAATGGAAAAAGTTATTTACAAATGCAGGCTTATGTATGTTTTTTTCTCAGTTTTGCTATTACATGCATTTCTGTCAGTGATTCTAAAGAGAGTAAAATAATGCAGAGGCATAAAGCGTTTTAGGGTAATTTTCATCTGGCCAGAACACAATAAAGCTTTATCTCTAAGAAAGCTGCTCAGGAGAATATGCCAGTGGAGCCTAATGGAGTTGTATTTCCACTTTTCCACTAGAGGGAAATTATGTCATTGTATTATACCATGGGGGCCAAATATTTGCTAAATAAAACACATTGAAATGAGTATTAAAAGCAGTCTAGGTAAACAACTCACCCTCGGGACTGGCTCTTTCAGAAATGAACCCATATAATCCTTCTAGAATAGAATTCAGATCAGTTATTACTTCTCTGCTCAAACTCCTTTAGCATCTGTCCATCACACTAAGAAGAAAATCCGGACCCCCACCCGTGGTTCACAGGGCCATCCCCGGAGGGGGCGCCTGCTTCTCTCTTCCGTCTCACATCTCACGTCTCACGTCATGCTCCACCCAGATTGCTCACTCCCCATTCGATTGACCTGCCCCCCTCACTTTCTTTATTCAGGTCTGTCCTCAAATGACTCCTCCCCTAAAGGGGCTTTCCCCAGCTTTTGATCTGAAAGAGCAGCCTGCATCCCTCTATCTGGTTTTCTGGCGTTCTTGTATTTTTCACGTCTCTTGGCAATACCTGCCATATTCTGTGTCTGTTTCTTAATGGCCGGCCTCCTCGTGAGGGTAGTGACTTTTGTTACCCATGCCTTAAACTGTACCACTTGGTTCAAACTTTTATTGAGTGAATGAATTTGTCGAATGAGTAAATGAATGACTATTCCTACTTCACATTTATATTTCAGTCACCAACTGGCAAGATCAGTCATGCTTTGACTAGTGACCAGAGTATAAGAGCCTGAGGAGAAATTGCCTTTTTATCTTTTAAACTTACTTACTAACTTTGCAATGTTTTTCTGTAGTTCGTGGTTGATAGTAATTGACTTCTTGTTAGTTTTAAGACATTTAATACATGAAACCACCCTTTCCCTCACAAAGTCACAGAGCCAGCTGACTTTTTTTTTTTTAATTAATACACATTTAGCACTTGCTGGAAGTAGAGGAAGTGTGGGTTATATAATGAGCTGTCAGTTGTCCTAACAATGACTTAAAACATTTTCTAAGGCTTTTAAACTATAAACAAGGTGTGATGTTCATTTTGGATGCCAAGAGATTCTCCTTTTATATGGACCTATTGATCTATCCACTCTCTATAGTATGGAAGTGTGGTAGGCGCAGTGTTGAGCTACATGGCAAAAATGTTTCAAATTCTTACATCTGGCTCCAGAAAGGTTACTTGACCCCTAGTCAGAACCTTACAGAATGGAATGATTTTGTGGAATCACACCCTCATGAATTTTCTGGAGTTCATCAATTTTACGCTAGAGAGAGGACCATTAATGTAGACTTTCTGGGAACATCAATCATATTGGTAATAAGGATCTTTTATAGGTACTGAGAATAGATGAGCCTAGACTTTACAGCACAAAACTCCAGTTTAATTAAACACACTGTTCATCCTACTGCTCTTTCTAAAAAATGTAATAAACTGTATCTTTTTTTACTATATCAAATTTTATTCTTGTCTCCATAATTGTTCGTGTATTTGTTGTTGTACTTTTGGAATTTACAGTATTTTTAAGATGAGTTAAATCATAATCATTTTGACTAAACCTTTACTTGATGTATCAGGGGGTTGGCAAACTTTTTTTTATAAAGGGCCAGGTAGTAAGCACTTCTGGCTTCGTGAGCTGCATGGTTTCTCTTGCAACTCTCCAACCTCTGCTGTTGTAATGCGGACAGTATGTGAACGAGCCTGGCTGTGTTCCAAGAAAACTTATTTTCAAAAACAAACAGTGGACCAGATTTGGTAGTTTGCCAACCCCTGCCCCATAGTACATAGTACCCAGATTTTTTAAGATTGTTTCTTGAGGGTAGAAGCTGTCCTGTAGTAGAGAATGAGGCAGATGCATCCCATAAATTCTAGTTAAGTTGATTGAAATAAAGTAGAAATTATATAATAGATGCAATATGCAGTTATGATTTTGAGTGGAAGACATCATCTCTTGTGTAATCCAGTGTCTCCCATATAGAAATATCAACAGGATAAGGACCACTTTAATTTTAGATATATAAGAAAAACAACAACCCTTCCCTTTCCTGATGAATTGTTTTTTTTTTTTTTTCAAATCAGGTATGACTCATCACAGTTCCCCTTTAGCCCTGACTGACAACTGACTTAAGAACCGAGAGTTAGCTGAGAACGAAGAGCTGAGTTTTGTCTCGATGGTAGTAGCCAGCATTAGCTGATGTTTTCAGTACCATTAGCTCCTATGCCTTCATTGATTTCATTCTTTTTTGAAAGTAGGTGAAGAATAAATATATAAATGTCTGTTATATCTAACACAAAGGTTTAATCGGATGTGGTTTCTTGACAAAGATGACTTTTGAGCCTCTTTTGAAGGATGAGAGGAAAGGAATGAAAATCGTTTTTGATCAGAGGAATATAAGCAAAGACATCATGGTAGGAGTTGCTAGAATCATCGGCTGAGTTACGTGGTATGGAGCTTGACCACTTTCATCAGTACAAATGAATTTGAATTCCTCAGTTCCTCAAGAGCATAAATAAATAGCAAGGGTTTCGGGTATTTGGGGTCACTGTTCGCAGGGAACTATTTACAGGTTTTGTTTTGTTGAGCTTATAGTACTACTTGCATAATAGTGATGCTTATATATGTATGTCTATAAAGTGAGAATCACTACTTTGTATGCTCTTGTAAATTATTGCACTAATTATTTCATCAAGTACTATTATGGGGAGTTACTAATTGCTATTGTGAAACAGTGTTAAAGACAAAATTGCTAATGTTTTAAGGTACACCATCTAGAATAAGCAGTGCTTCAATTTTTTTGGCTTTTAGGTTTGATTACAAAGCAATTCTCATACATATATATATATATTTATGTGTTGTATCCTTTTATTTCCTGCAAAGAACACTTTTCTAATTTCTATTTGCTTTTCTTTCAGTTGTTTTACAGGTTTGCAGCCTGGTCCTTTACCCAATCAAGTTCATTGAAACTGTGAGCTTGAAAATTTACCATGAGTTCAACTGGGGTTATGGCCTGGCCTGGGGTGCAACTATATTTTCATTTGGGGGTGCCATCCTTTATTGCCTGAACCCTAAGAACTACGAAGACTACTACTAGAACCAACAGTCTCACATTTTAAAAAACAACCAACCATCCAACAAAAGGATTACGTCTGTTATCTTTTCTAACTCACTGTTTTCTAAAACACATGTGGAGCATCAAGCAGTTTCCTCAGTTGACTTAATATCTTTTGCCTTTTGGCTGTCAACATCATAACCAGCTTTTACATCCATTTTAGGGACCTGCACAAATTAAGAGAGCTGATTAGACATAGGCAAATGCTGCAAACTTCCAATATGGTCATGTCATTTTTCTTGACAAGTGAAGGGTCTATATAGGCAATGCTTTGGCAATCAACTTCTCCCCGGGAAGGGAGTCAAGACTTGGAGACATGTGCTTTTCATTGTGCGGTTAGCAGTTGTGCCTCAGCCATATCTAGAATGAGGAGAACTGAGAGTCTCTGCTTTCCCTGGGGCAACTAGAAAGAAATATGCATGAGTTGCTTTTGTCCGAAGTACCCTTTAAATCATTTACCAAACATTACTGCAAATAATTGTGCGTATGTAACAAGCTTAAATATTTTTATAGAAGGTGAACCATTAGTATAAATGGTAATAAGTTGTTCCCTACTCCAATACATGCATTTGCCTATTACACATAAAAGTAATATTTGCTTTAGTGAAGTGATTTGAACACTAACCTTGTACACGTTAAGAGGCTTAGATTGGTATTCACACTTACTTACTGTACAAAAGTACATATACCTTAAAGCTTTTGCTCTGTGTTCTCTACTGTTTCACTGGAAAGTTTTAATAGAATTGTATAAGAAGAAAAATTGAAATGGTGTTAATCTGAAAACTCATGATTCTTCTGCAAGCACTGTAGTTCAAAAGAGAGTAGCAATTAGAATGATCATTTTGTTAAAAGTTCAGTAAAATAGAAGGCTGCTTTTTTTCAAGTACTTTAAATGTCTTTATTAAAAAATAAAAGAATAGTGATAGATTTATAGAAATGTCTAAATGTCTTAGTAGAGGAGTAGAATTCATCTGGTTATCACCTGGTCCTCTGAAGTTAACTAATGGGCTAACTGATTTGTGTACACAATTATGATGGATTTATGTTAAGGGAATCATTTGTTGGCTGTTCAAATGGAGGGAAATATCAATGATAGGGAATAAGTTTGCAACTAATCTCACACTGCAAACTTGCATTAATCCTGTTTAATACACAAATTTGGATAGTTTAATTATAAACATATTTTTATATCAAATAATACAGTTCTAATATAAAAGTTATAGATAGTTATTTTTGTTAACAAAGACACTAAAACAGTATGTCTTGGTTTTGGCCCTTTTGCACAGAGAAGCATTGGAAAAATCATTTAAAACCTACTTACGTTCTATTGCAAAATCCGCTAAGAGCAGGACCACATCAATAGTATTTAATAATTTGCTTTACCTCCCAGAGCATAGTTCTGCTTTCAGCTTGTCTTAAAAACTGTTGCCAGAACAACAGGGAAAAAAAATCTATTTTATTATTCAAACGCTTAAAAAAAACCCTTCCATCTTGTGGCTTCCCTATAGAATCACAAAGTAAATATGAAGAACCAGGCTTAATCTTACTTTAGCAATGACAGACAAGAGTAATTAAATGCATCCTAGAGAAAAACCTTTATAAAAGTATACGGTTCTCTATAGACTCATAAGAAACTATGGGTGGAAGTTTTTCAGAAAGATATTAGTATCACAGAACCTTCTGAAGCAATTTTCTTGAGAAATAGTGAAATCTGGGCCAGACTGTCTTGCAGTTAATTGCATACTGTCAGAGCAGCATGAGAAATATGGTATTTGTTGGGTAGGGATTTTGGCTACTAAACACTCTCTATTGTGAGAGAGTCTCTTTATTCCTGAATAACGGGAGAACAGTACTTTGGTGCTGACATCAGTGAGGCACTTTTCTTAGTCTTAGTAGAGGATGCAGTGTGCTGTTAGACCGATATCACATCTCGATTCTTACCAAGTTTTTATTCTCTGTCAATATGACAGGCTGGAAAATGACAGAATATGTTATAGGCTAAGGCACACATATTTGCAGTACACTCAAAGGTAGATTTCTTATATAACTTTTCTCCCCTTCCCAGTGAAGAGCCCTATGTTATATTTCTACCATCACTAATATTTGAAAGTATTTCATGACTAACAAGCTCAGTACAACACGAAAGTTGTTGCTCATCCGAAATACTGTTTCGTCTATCAGAATGAACACAAGTGAATTTTCACCTACATTACGTCTTTGCAGCTTTAGGTTTGTTTGATGTTTTCTTACAAGCAAAACTGTTGACTATAAATCCATTGTTTATCTTAGAGTGATATATACGCATACACACATAGAGCATAAAGTACTCAGCAGGGCTAGTTATTTGGATTTCTTGCACAACTATTTAGCTTTTTGTAAGTTCAACATGTAAATTTTAAAGACAAATATAGAGAGACCTATGTGTTTGAAATATAAATGATATATATGGATTAGCATGTACCTGTATATTATTAAACATGCAATGAACTGACTGGTAAGTGACGTCTAATTGTATGGCTAGCAATGTAATTTATTCAGACTGTATTTTTGTACAGAGCAGCGCACACTAACCTATGCCTCTGTGTCCTCTTTAATGCCTAAAACTGTGCCTAGAAATTTCATCTGTCTTAAAAAAATAAAATTATACTTCATGCTGTTTATGCTATAGTTTCTCTGCTGCTGTTCTATATTTATTATTTTTAAATATATGACATGTTTACTACTTAAATATGAATCCATGGTATTCTGGTTATTTTTTCTAACAGTCCTCTGGAGGAAACCTGTTTATCACTCCAGTGGTTTTGAGTTTGCAGTTTCGCGATCGGTTCTTCATTTCATGATTTTTGTAGCTGACATGAAGTTATCTATGTGGAAAAAATAAAAATAAAAGTGGTTTCACTGATGTGGTTTGACTTGTGTCTTCTCTGCTGTGCAGACCCATTAACAGGTTCCCAAATTACACGTCTGCAAGTTCATGTTCTCCTTTATAATATATAGTACCTAGAAAACAGAACCTGCCATGGCATGCTCATTTTATGTAAAACCTTTTTAAACTAGTTTTGTTTCATATTCTCTCCCAAGATTCTTTCTGTCCCCTGCAGTTGAGTTATATAAACACTAAGAGAAAGAAAGAAGGTTAAATGTCTCTTTAAACTTTGTTTTGAAATGCACAGGAAGGAGATACAGTGCAGGCTATTGGTTTTCTTACTCTAATGACACAATTAGAAACAGGAGTAGCAAAAGGGTCGCTACTCTGTTTTGGCTTTTGTTTAGTTTTCGGTGTTTGCAAGGTAGGTTAAAACAGCCCCTCCTGCATTATTTCTCATTTTTAATTACAGAGGTACGCTCCACTTTCCGTGCACACACGCATGCGCATGTGAACAAATTCATAAAATTAATTTCGCATCACCTTTGTGTATATAAATGGTGAGTGTACTTGGAAAGAAATTTAAATGAGGCAATAAAATGCACTTGTATGGTTGCCAGAAATTTTTCTTGAAGATAGAAATAGAACCACATGTAATCGAATAAACTTTCTTGTGTTGATAAAATCAGTTTGAACATGAAGTACGTATTTTTGTTAGGATATCCTTTCATGTCTCATATGAACCCTTCAGTCTTGAAAGGTTCATAGAACTCTTTTCTGCCAAAAAAATACTGTAAATCATCTGCAACCCTATGCTATATTTAATATCAAACTTCCAGAAGTATGCATATTTGACAGCTATAAATTCAGCATTTTCTATCATTTTGGAGATTTTCCTTTCAACGGCCTTATTCTAATTTGACATGGTAGCATCATTCATTTGATGTATTACGTTTTCAGTATAAAGTACTTTCATTTGTATACAGAATTCTCATGAGCAAAACACTTTTACAAACATGTCCTGCCTGATAATTATCCATGACCCACTTTCTCTGAATTTGGAAGACATGGAGACATAACTTCACTCTGATTTGACAAGGGAAAATTCTTGGCCTTCAGAGATTTCATTGTGAACATGAAAGAGGAAAGCGTTTTCAATTTGCTCTGCCATAATGGCCATATAGCCTGTTAGCGGTTTCTTTTACTAAGTCGGGTCCATCCTATGTCAACACAGTGTCCCATTTTGAAGGTTTTTAAGTCGTCTGGGTTAGAAAATAAATTGGTAGTGAAATTATTTTCTGTTCTGTAGAATAATCCACTGAATACCTGAATTTCTGATTTATCAAATTCTCATAACCTTCTATTAATAGCTTTTCAGAAGCACAACCTTAGATGGGATTAAAAGAGCAAATAAAAATTAGGATTATGTGCTTAGTGTTTTCACTGGAAGCACTAATTTATTTGAATAACTTAACTTCTGTGTCAACTATTGGAATGTGGCATCATAGCTACTGAATGCCAAAGTTAAGATCAGACTAAGTAACAAAACACCATCTAGTAACATGCCAACAATTTTTCTTGTATGAGGCAGGTCTTCAGACTGTTCGGGAAGTCCTCAGATTTTTAACAACTACGTGTTGATATGAGCAGAGAGTCCATATATCTATACTTGGAAAATCTGTTTTCAAAGAGTCACCAGCTGGGTGACTCAGACATTTATATTCCATCAGTAAGTCTAATGGTTCCAAAGTATAAGAGAACAGGAGCTGAACTGTTCAAGTGGGAAGAATAATATGTGGTGTTTCGAAGCCAAGTTTAACAGCACACAAAGAATGGTGTTCTTTATAAAACTAAAGCTGTGTTGAGTGGTTCACCAGAGAAACTCAGTTTTGGCAAGCAATTATTTCCAAGTTGAATGACTTCATAGGAATAATGATTATAAAAGAAACTTGGAACGAGTACTGGAAAATAATGTCATCAAACCAGCAAAAACCTTGAATACTTCAATTTCTGCATGTGACAAGAATTAATGAAGAAAATAGTTTCTAAACATATATATACTAATAAACATATATACTAATTATATATAATAATAATTACACATTACATACAGGTGATGGTGGTACTGAAGACTGCCCCGTGGCTGCTTTGAATGTATCATTATAAAGGTAAAATAAGAAATAAACAGCCTTTTTTAAAAAAAATATGGTTCACAAGAAAGGTTCCAAGAAATTAAGTCTGAACAGATGAAATTATTATGAATGAGGGATTACACTGTTAAGGGATAAATGGAGGAGATACCTTGTGTTAACCGATACCTTGTGTTAACTCTTTGATACCATGTGTTAACTAAAAAAACATAATGCTCTCATGCTTGGGAAACTCTCCCACACACAAACCTCTCTATCGACGTGTTTTTGGAGACTAAGTCCCCCTTTGTGGCCATATCACAGCTCAGTGGCAAGGTGGCAACTCCTGATGTCAAGAACAATTTTCCAATATTTAACATTCAGGTGGTTCTTCTTAAGCATTACCTAGCTATTATGGTTGTGTTAATTACTTGCATAGTGATGTGTCTGAAAGAAGCAAAATGAGAAATTGTAATCATTGGGAAGGAAAAATTTTCCTCTACCATTCAAGTGTTTTTTTTTTTTTTTTGGCTTGTCTTAAGAATTAAATTGATATGAGACCGATAAAGAGGAGAAAATCAAATTTAATTATGTACATATGGGGACTCTATAAGACTATGAGGCCCACAGGCAGTCAGGCATTTGAGCTAAGGAGAGGCGGGTAGGGGTCTGGGCCTACAAAGGGAAGGAAGGCAATTCCCAGGAATACGAAAAAGTCAGTGTTTGGTAAACAATATTTGCTGAGTATTCCAGAAACAATGGGACACAGAAGATTTGGGTCAAACAGGACTTGCTAGTTTCCTCCCTGCACCCAGTTCATATTATACTACAGTTACCTGTGGTGGTAGCTCTCCCCTGGAGCAGGTCCTCTATCTAAGTCCTTTCAGGCAGTTATGGAAGAAGCAAAAAAGAAAAACTCCTTGAGTCATCTGTTTCTTAAAAACAATCAACCTAAAGTAATCCACAGGCCAAAAGACACGTTTTGAGGAGGCAAATTTTGCTCCCCTAAATAATAAAACATTTAACACTTACGATAATGAAAATTGTTTCTCTTTCAGCTCTACCCTCTGAATGCTGTTCACTGTTGGAACAAATTTGGCATAAATTTGACATAATATAGAAATTCTTATGGAGGTATAAGGTTTCATATAAAATTTCCAGTTATATTTTCCGAAGACCTTGATATTTTTAAATGCTGCTTAATGAAGCAGAATTTTGGAAAAATCTATTCTCAGGGTATTTCTGTGCAAGCCTCAATATTTAGCACATCTTTCTAGCCAATTTTCAAGACATGGAGTACTTTGAGTTACTTTCTCCCATTTCTTCAGGCCTGTATAAAATTATTTTTTCCCTATCTGTATCAAAAGTCAATAAACATTAGTACATATTTAGCCAGGCCTTTGAGCTTTAGCAAGTTCAGGTATGATCCTACACACCAGGATCCAACCTCCTGCTGTCAATGACTGGATAGCATTTTTGAATTAGAAATGTTCTAGAAGTTGAGGCAACCACTAAGACGTCTCATGCCCATTCAAACCAAAAGCACTGTTTGGCTTCAGTTAGGTTTCTTTGACTATTGTGCTGTTTGGACAGAGAAAACACATGTAATAATGCTATTTTCCTAAACCAAGGCTGGTTTTGAGTTATTATTATAAATATGTACAAATTTCATGCATTTATATACTTAGAATGGTTTGCATATTATCTATTTTGGAAGTGGAGCATTTTTAAATTTACAATTTAATGGAAATACAAAGTTACAGTCAGAATAAGGATTGGGGAAAAATATCTACAGGAAAAGGAGATCAAACAGCGGGATCTTCCAAGTTTTACCATTTAGTCATAACTGTGTGGTATAAGACTGTGAAGGTATGAGAGCAGAAACCTGACAGGTTGGTGTAATTGATTAGCTTTGGAGTCTATGCTCCACCCATAATGATTTTTCTGAGAACAGTAGAGGACTTGGCAGGCAGCCATATTTGCATGACCCTGCACCCCTGCACCCCTGGTCAGAGGTAATTACAGCAGAGATGTTGCTGCCTTAAGCTAGCCTCCTCTGTTTCTCTTGCCCGTTAATTTGGAATTGGTCTCTGCATGTAGCTAGTAATAAAATGCATAAACCATGGGGTATTGGGGGTGTGTGCAGGGATGCAAAGAAAAACTGCAGAGAATAAAGGAATGAAATAGACATGCAGAGAGAAGCAGTCAAGAAGGACCATGTAACACCCAGAGAGTGGGAAAGAGTGCCAATTCCTAGTAAGGTCAAGCTGCCTGTGTTCTGTGAAGTACTTCTGTGTCCTTCCAATAATTTCCTGTTTTGATTAAACCAGTTTTAGTGGGAACCAATAGAACCTTCTGTTAGACAAAGCACCCTTCATTAGAGGGTTCAATATTCAGGTTCTGTTAAATGTCCAAAAAAGAACTGGGAAGATTTCTTGGCACACTTCCCATCCCAACCCAGGGTGCCCAACATTCCATTTCCCCAACAAAATTTATTCCCACTTGTCTCATTCACATTACAATGGCTCATTCACAGTACAATGTAGCTCAGTGAAAAGATTTTAATGTAAACTCTCCCTTCTCTGTGTATATTTTTTCCAGGACCAAAGTCATATGCTTAAGGGGGAAAGATCAATAATTATTAGATGGCACAAAAGCTGCCCTGGAATCTCGGAAGCCACTCATGGTAATTTCTCTTAACATCTTACATCTAGAATGCACTGGCAATCTATATTAGCCCCTAAGAGCTGTTGGTCTGCACAACCCCAGAGAACACATTCACATGTGTTCTCCAAGAATGCCAGTCTTGCTGACTTTGCCTCTTTGAATTTATGGCTTATCTTGAGGATTTCAGAGTAATACCTCACACACTCACAATATCTTCTTTAAAGATTTTATTTATCTACTTGAGAGAGAGAAAATGAGCAGGGGGGAGGGGCAGAAGGAGAGAGAGAAGCAGACTGCCCGCTGAGCAGGGGCTCGATCCCAGGACTCAGAGATGATGACCTGAGCCGAAGGTAGACACTCAACCGACGGAGAAACCCAGGAGACTCTCACATACACAATATTATTATCAACCAAAGTTTCCATTACCGTCACTCTAGTGCTGCTTTGGGCTCAGGTAAATCAAACCCAAGTAGAATCAAGCATTTTGGAGCAAACCCAGTAACTGCATATAGTAAAAGAGCCTACTCATCCAACTTCTCCGGAGATCTGACCTGCGTGGCTGCTTAAGCAAGTCAACCTAATGGTTACAGTTATTCTTGGATCCTCTTTTGGCTACACAGTGGCTCCAACACATGACAAAGTAGTTATATACAAGCACAGACAACTAAACCCAAGGTCAAAGACTTAATCTCCCCCGCATTTGTGTTCCCAGATCAACCTAGGATTAAACAAGGGATGGGAAGTAAAACCTCCCCCATTCTTGCTATTGTGTCCGCCTAAACGCAAATCTGTGTGTGTGTGTGTGTGTGTGTGTGTGTGTGTGTGTGTTTTAAGAAAAGAATGTTACTTGTTCATGAAAATCCACTGATGAAATATGTATTTCAATATCAGATGCACTATGACATAGATACTAACAACTTCAAGAGGAGGACTGTTCTTTCTTGCAATGAGACCAAAAATTACTTAGGTGTTTACATGACATACTAGGATGAATTTTTTACTTCTTGGTGCAAAGTATTATAGGCAGTCAAATTAACTGTCAACTCCACAGCTTTCATCCAGGGGCTAAGTCATCCACTTTGAGAGGTGTTTTGTTTTTTTTTCCTATTTAATTTCAAAACAAAGTTCTATTGATTCATGTGAATTTCAGCTTTGATGGACATTTTTTCTGTGACTCTGGATGACAGCAGATGGCCTCATGCCCTTAAGACAAACTGATTCATCACCACTGGTATAATACACGATCCCTTTTTTCTGTGAACAATATCTTCAAATTGCCCAGAGAAGCCACATGCACATACAACATGAGACAGAGTGGTTCTGACAGCTGGTACTATTGAGAAAAGGGTTCCTTAAGACTTAAGTGATAGAAGACTTCAAGGATTTGGTGGGACTTTCTCTGGCCCATTTTAGTTGTTTCAGTATTTGATATCACTAAATACCCTACATCATCATTTTTCTCATTCGTTTACATTTCTCAGGCCTTCAAAAGATCCTTGAACACATTTAACAAAAAGTTTAATTCTTTAGCACATTCTTTTTTCCTGTGGCCTGAGCAGCAAAAGCCATTTGTTTTTTGAAATACCCGCAACTATCCCATTTCCTGGGTCAAGGGAAAATACATGCCTTGGTATTTTCCATTCTTATTTGGATCTAATAATGCAAGGCAAAACAATTCTGCATTCCTGACTCCTTCATCAGGAAAATGACATAAGAATCCACATAACAAACACAGCACAAGGCATTTAGGACTGCTGTATTTTACACACTATATTTAAATGCTTCAGGAATAAGAATAGAGTCTTAAAAATACATCAGGTCAGGACTTGCTTCCTCCTTTCTCCAGTCTTTAAATGCAAACACATGCATACTGACAAGTCTCAGAAAAATAGCCCTAATGAGAATTTCTCCCTTTCCCAAGGGGTGCCCTCTGCCACCATCTATTTATGGAATAATAGTGGGCTCCCTCCTTCATTCTCTCATCCTACATTTAAAAGAGAAACTTCCATTTTTAAAGTATTGCTGAAAGGAAAGAAGTCATCTTTTATCACAGTCAGGAAAGGTCAGCAAGTCAGTAATCCTCCATTCACTTACTGACAGAAATATCCTTTCTTCCCACAGCAGACCAGAACAGTGATTTATTTGAGATTGGCATTAATACATAAAATGTCCAGTACACCTAGCTATGCCTGGGCAATCCCTTACATGGTCCAGAGGCTTCTTTTATTACCTGCTAAGGCTGTGAATTGAATCTGTTGGAGCAAGCATTGTAGATAGGATTCCCAATCCCCTCCCAAGCACTCTTCCATAATATCTAATCCTGCCAAGGCCAAAATATTTTCATAACGAAGACCAACCAAGAAGCGCTCTTTGCTTCTGTGCCCAGATGTTGACCTTTCCTTTGCATTTGGGTGCCCACACTCACAGACAACCCTACAGAAGTTTTCTTTGTTTGTTGCAAACTGCATGTTTGTTTTTCAGTCCTCCAAATATTCACTAAGTTTTACTGTGTCTTTAATATGGGCCCAATGTTGTACAAGGTCATGGGACATTATTAAAGGTATAAACTGAGACTTCACAGGTCTCCTAATTCAAGGAGGGGACACAGAGCACTGCACACAGAAACAAAAATTCTGCTCTATATTGTGGAGTACTTGCAGTTCCCGAGGTAAGTCCACTAATTTTATTACAACCTGATACTTTAACGATACAGGGCATATAGCAAGATTTTGAACAAAATTAATACATGGTTAAACAAAATGATATATGTAAGAATCAATCTGGGTTTTCCTGTTCAATTGTAGGGTAAATACTTTCTTTTGGGGAAAAAAAAAAGCAAATTTCTACCTGTGACCTGTATCTTGTATAATCTAAGACACCACTGATTGTAAGACTTTATGTACCAATAAGAAAGGAAAAACCAAGATTGGGTGTAGGAACAGTCTCCTCTGACTAAAATTGGATCACCAAAGGCTATAGCTTCAGTATAAAACTAAGCAACTCAACAGAGTGGCCACAGAGAAAGGAACGGCAAGGGAACCTTAATATTTCAACCTCGACACTGGGTGGCAAATCTGAACAACTAGTCAGTACTCATGCAGGTTTGAGGTCTGAATTCACACTTCCAGTGTGGTCCGAGAAACCTCAAGCAGAGAATTTAATTTAAAATGGTCTCAGATGGGTAGTGCCTGAAGTTGGCTGGCAAAAGCAAATGAAAATTCTCTCTGGAGGACCTTAACTATCATCTAGGCTGACAAAGATTGAGGGTGCAGTTGATTATAAGATGCACTCTGATTTCACAGGTGTGAGAAAATATGTTTTAGGATTAATGAAATATGGTTATTACTTATTTGTAAGTGATTAAAAGACTTTCACCTCAGAATTAGCTCTTAGTTATAATTAAAACATCTGAGATTTAAGGAGAGTTGTCATATATCTTAGTTATTATTTTTCAGTGTCTTTAATTTTGGGAGACTGATCTATTTATCTTCTGAGATATGTTTCCAGCCTAGCAGTCCCAGGCTAATAACATGTCACTTATTCACAAAATAATAATGGTGAAAATATTGGATAAGACTTTAAGTAGTTTATTTGAAAGATTTGCTCTCTATAAAAGCAACCATCTAAAAAAAGCATGATGATTAGTGGCAGCTTAGGCTAATGGAATTTAGATAAACCAGAAGATAATCATGTAGAGGTACTTCCATACATGATGTTCTAATTAATACTGTTTGTTTTTAAATCTTTTTTATTCTAAAATAAAATACACATGAAAGTGTACACGTGCATATATAGAGCCCAGTAATCTATCACGGAGTTAACATCCATATAACATAACCAAGATCAAAAAACTGAAATTGTCATGCTTCTCTCATCACTGTCTTCCCATTTCCCCCATTCTAGAGATAATAATTTCCTTGCTTCCTTTTTAAAAAAAAAATAGCCTCACCATATAACTATTCATCCTTATACATTACCGTTTTATTTAGTCCGGTTTCTGAACCCAGGAAAGTGGACTCTCATGCAGTAGTTTTGTTTCTGTCTGAGTTGGTTCAACATTATGTCCTTGAGATTTATCCGTATTGATGCATGTAAGCTGTAGTTTGTCCATCTCACTGCTCTATAGTATTCCATTATATGAAGATGCCATAATTTATTTATCCGTTCTACTGTGGCTGGACATATAGTCTGCTCTCAGTTTGGACTATTACAAATATTGATGGTATGATTATGCTTGTACAAATCCCCTGATAAGCTATATACACAGTTCTGTTGCGTATTTATCATTTGGAATATAATTGATGGGTTCTTGGGGGGAATTCACATGTTCAACTTAAGTATTTCCAAGCAGTTTTCCAAAGCAGTAGTATCAATTTGTATGCTCAGCAGCCATGCAATAGAGTGCCAATTTTTGGGGGGTTTTTTGTTTGCTTGTTTGTTTGTTCTTAGTCATTTGGCCTGTGAAAAATTTTTTCAATGACTTTTAAGAATACATAAAAATTTGCATATAGCATTGTAGGATTAAACTGTCAGGATTGAAAACTATTGACAGGCTCAGACAATGAAGCAATGACACTAAGGTAAAATTCAGCAAGAACGATACAAAGCTACCTCCTCTGATCAAGTACAGTATGAGGAGACTAAGGGTCACAGAATTTCACATGAAAAAGATGGTGGGAGGTTACGAAGGTGTCATGGTCAGGATAAAAGTGCTATCCAAATCTGCACTAAGCAGGGTCAGTTTTCTCAAAGCAGAGCTTGTATATGCCCAGCCCCTAATCAGAAGTTATCATTTCTCTCAGTAGATGTCTGTTAATGAATAAGTTGAATTGAAGGGATGACTGAATAGCTTGTGTTCAAAGCTGAATACTAGAGAAAGACACTCCAGAGCAAAGCTCTTCTGAGCATTCTCCCTCTTTCCTATTTCAGAGGACAGAGACAATTAGGTGACAATTACCAGAGGAGAAACAAATGATTAAAATAGGAAACAGTGAAATCAAGGCAAGGATCTTTTGGAGACATTGATGAAACAATAGGTTTTGTCTTAGTTATGCTTTCTGGAGAACTCCCTTTTCCTGTTCTGTTTCATCTATTTCTTTTATTTTTAGATCCCTTTTTGTTTTTTCTTCCCTTTTCTTCTAAGTTCACTTTTTTTTTCTTACTCTCTCTCTAAAAGCGTCAGTTCTGTGTTTTATAAAAAAAGGACTCCTGCAGACAAAAGCCTCCCAAATCAAGAAGTCCCTCTTCCGGTCATGCCTTGCTTAGCTTAGGTGCACCCTTGCACAGAGACTCCTGTTTCTCTTCAGTTCTCCCCATTATTCATTTCACCCAGTGTAGCATTCTAGTTTGTTTTTTTTTTTTTGAAGAAAATAATAAATTGGGGGGATGTTCGATATATATAAAAATGAAAAATCAAATGGAATTTAAAAAATTCATGCCCATAGAGAATATCCCATGTAAATAAAGTCACACCTCATAAACTTAATGCCTATTAGCATCTCCAGACTTCTCTTTTTTATGTTTATTCCAATTTCCAGGCATAATCAGCTTCTTGTTTTGCACCATTTGTATTTGCATGCCTCCTCGAAGCTGAGGAATAAACGCCTGTTTCATTGCTATTTCCCTAGGTTATTTTGGTTCAGTGGTCTGATGTGTGTAACGCTTCATAAAATTAAGAAATATCTTATTAATGCCTTCATTTCCCCTTCAGGTTTTTTGTCCATATGATCTATGCTACAGATTACACTTACTGTAAACTTAATCTATTTTTAATGACACTTGCCAAGAAAACCATGGCTTTATTTTTTTGTTTACTTGGTAGTTGCCGAGCAAATAGCAGCGGTCTATCACTGATTCGGAAGGAAGGTGGCATGCTAAATTTCACCATTTATCAGTTTTCCCTATGTAACTGGCATATCAAAGAACAGTGCATTTTAAATCATCTAGTGCTTGCCTGGGGTTTCTTTTTTTATGAGACAAAGAAAAAACTTCGTTGGAATTTTACAGCATCTTTGAAAAGGAGTTGCAGCTTCATAATAATGACTTATATTTTTAGTGTGCTTTAACATTGACAAAGCACTTTCAAAAAAATAATCTCATTTAATCTTCACAAGAACAAAGCCATTCAGTATACTGGTTAGAAGATGGCCTCTGAAGCCAGGCTCCCTAATTTCAAACCTCTCCTCTTTCATTTACTGTCTATTAATACGACCCAGGGCAGTTCGCTGAACTTTTTTCTGGGTCACAGTGTCTTCTTTTGTCCAGCGAGGATGATAATAGTGCCTATAGATTTGTTGTGTGCATGAAATGAGAGAATCATTTATATCTGTTAGTTATTGCCACAATAATATGTGTACTGATACAAATCCTCTAGGGTATACAACTGTAAGTTTATAGCTGGAGGTTGGCTAGAGGTTGGCTATACTAATCACACCTGGTCTCCTGAACAGGTCTAAGAGTTGGCTGGATGCCCGTTGATCTAGGATGGCCTAGGCTGGAATGACTGGATGTCCTTAACTCCGTCTAGATGTGTCTTATTCTCTAGCAGTCTATCCTGGACAAATTTCCATGGCAAAAGAGGGCAAGCCCCATTGCTAAAGTACACTTCAAACCTCTGCACTCTCTCACCCATGCTAATGTTCCACTGACAAAAATAAGTCAAGTTGTTGAGCCCAGAATGGAAAGACAGGGTAGGTCAGCCCACTAGTGATGTGAGGACACTGAAAATATATTATTGCAAAGGACACAAATACAGGGAGGGGTAAAAAATTTGAAGCTATCATTGTAATCTACTACAACATGTGGAACATAGCAAAGTGCCTATAAGACAGAAGATTCAATAAATGTGTAGCTCTTACTATTAGGTTGATCCAAATGAAATGATCATTTTGTAGATAAAAATGATCGAATATCAGCAATTTTATATGATTCAACCTCAAATTACCATTACAACTTCCTGTAAAAAAGCATTACCATCTACAATTTTCAGTGGAAGAGACTGAAACCTAATTAATTTTCAAGGTTACTCAGCTCATGAATTTTAGACTTTTATTTCAATGTAGTCTTCTGACTCTAAATCCAGTTGTCTTCTCTTATATTACAGTAGCGTTATGAAATGCTTGGTGATAGATAAATGATTGTAAGTATGACATGACTTTATATATAACAAATAGTCATAATTTTCCAACTCTTTTTTTTTTTAACAGGCTTTTAATTCACTTTATTTTTCTTGTATAAAACTATGTGGTGGCCGCATCTGGAGCCTGGGTTCTCTGCACGGAGACTCTGGTGTGAGTCTTTACAAGATGGTCAGTGAATTCCTGATAGGGAGACTTGGTGAACACAGTCTCTTTCCAGAGGTCTTAGGTGAGATAGCCGTAGGTCTTGGAAATGGCATCAAAAG
The DNA here is from genome assembly GCF_037043125.1 of Eumetopias jubatus. Taxonomy (NCBI): domain Eukaryota; kingdom Metazoa; phylum Chordata; class Mammalia; order Carnivora; family Otariidae; genus Eumetopias; species Eumetopias jubatus. The sequence goes on from NW_028274817.1 coordinate 97,274,240, forward strand.
TGGCCTTGTTAAAGTCTGGGGGCAGGGATGAGGTGCACCAGCACAGAGCCACAGTGGCCAGTCACCTTGCATGGGATGGTATGGGGCTTGCTGATCTTGTTCCCCCAGTAGCTTTGCCCCACAGGGACGACGGAAAGCTTGGCCAGGAGGATGGCCCCATGGGTGGCAGTGGCTACCTCCCTTGGACTACTTAACACCCAGACTAGTGTGTCGATTATAATCTCCCATGGCAACAAATGCCCTGAACATGGTCCGCTGGCCAGTACGGGGTTTGCTTTTGCACAGGCATAACCTTCAAAACCTCATCCTGGAGGGATGGCACCCAGGAAAAAGTCAATGATCTCACAGTCCTTGATGGGCAGGGAGAAGAGATAGATCTCTCCCCAGGGACTTGATCGTCATGCCCTTGACCAGGCGGCCCAGCTTGGTGATCCACTCCTTGGTCTTGGCCTTGCCCCGAGAGGCACCACCCCCCTGCCCCCCGACCATGGCCAGGACCAGGTCTGGGATGCCACTGACTAATCCTCCACTGAAGCCTTGGTGGCCTCCGATTCCAGGGCCCCTGCAGCACCTGCATCATTTGCCATTTGGTGTTTTCTCAGAGAATAAGCTAATTTCCCAGCTCTTTATCCTCATAAAACTTATGCCCTGCCAGTGAGTACAGACATCTGAAACACCTGCTCTTTTGCCAACACTAACCCTGTAGCATTCCATCTCCTGGTTACTAGCTCCTAGAAATAGAAATGAAGTTGATAGTAGCTAAATGCTATATTGGTACTCTCAGAAAAACCATTTCAAAAGCAGTTGAGAATTTGTGAGTTATAGCTAAACACATTATCTCATGCTTATTTCACTTGTATTTTCCTAAACATGCTGCCTATGGTATTTTTTTCACATTTATTTCTTGTTTGTATATCTAATTATATTTAAGCCAGTTAAACAGATACATTCCGTGTAAATACATATTTGGATTATTTTTACATATGTGCCTAATACATATTTAGCATTAAACTATGCATCAGTGGTGCCTGGGTGGCTCAGTTGATTAAGCATCTGCCTTCGGCTCAGGTCATGATCTCCAGGTCCTGGGATCGAGCCCCATGTCAGGCTCCCAGCTCAGTGGGGAGTCTGCTTCTCCCTCTCCCTCTGCTGCTCCCCCTGCTTGTGCTCTCTCTTTCTGTCAAGTAAATAAATAAAATCTTGAAACAAACAAACAAAACCAAGCATCACAATGTTTCTAGAGATGCTCTGTGTACTGTCTTTCACATGGCCTCTACTCAACAAATTGCCTTAGATTAGTAAACAGACATATAGTTACAATACAATTGATGTCCCTATGTGTGGATTTGGATGAGTCAATTAAATGAACATCCAAATCAAATTATTCTTACATTTACAAATCATGTCTCATATAGCTCAGAAGGAGAGAATATTTGTAAAGCGCAATAAGCTATTAAAGTTCCTCATTACCATATATTGCTGCTCAATTAAGTTTCCTTATCTGTCAGTATCTTATTTACAATAAATCTAATTTCATTCCCCCCTCTCTACTCCCACTAGGGTCAGGATCATGGAAGGATTCTTCATTCTCTGAAAAACTGGTAATTTCGAGACTCCAGAATTCTGTTACTTAATGCTTTTTAAATTAAATGATTGCAACAGATTTATTTTGTTGGTGTTGTCAGATCAAGAAGGACATATGTTTATTACCAGTGTGAACAGCCACAGCATCTTATCAGCACTAGTGGTGCACTAAAGACTCACACTTCTGAAGCATCTTGTTTTCTGCCTGGGGCCCTAAAAACATGTGTGTGTGCCAGACGCCATCTAAAGGAAGTGTGACATCACAGGGTCTTTAGTTGATTCCTATTTCTGTCTTGTACTGGTTGAGTGGCTATGGGAAAGACATTTAAGTTCTATATTCCCTCTCTAATATTTGTATAAGCTCTAACTCACAGTGTTACTTGGAATCAAATGAGATCTTGTGCACACTTAAGTGCCATGCAGTAGTTGGTCAAGCTCTGAGCTGCAAAATCCAGAGAGTCATCTGAGAGGTAGATGCTGATACATCTAGTAAAGGAGAAGATGAAAAACAGCCCACACAGCCTCTAAAACTGAGGAAGTTACCCATCAAATCTTCTAGTTATGGTACTTTATTTTAGGGGGATTCTTTTTTTGCATATTATAATTACCACAGATTATTTTGATTTGAGAATGTAGACTGTAGTTTTTTTAAACTTCTTTTTTACTGTGATACAGCAAGAAATGCATTTTTATTTTAGATCATTATGCACATGCTGCACACATACATACACATCTGAAAGAAAAGTTTCATGAACTCTTGCTACCTGCGTTGCTGTCTAATATTTTTCTACTCTGCCTTGTTTCTACTGTAATTTTTTAATTTTTTTAAAAAATGGTTGATCAGTATCCCAGCAGGAATGTGTCACAACATATGTTTTAAAATACTTGGAAGTAGGACAGATCAGAATTTAAATCCCAAATCATCCACTTACTCACATGGTGACTGTGAACAAATTAAACTCTCAGATTCCTAATTTTGTAGAATAAGAATTATAATAGAAATAAACCTTATCTCATAGAGACATAGTGAGGATTATATCAGATAATTAATATAAAGCACAAAGTATAGTAGATGCTCATTATTTGGGGGTTTCAAATCACTACCTTTAATTGCATTAGAGATAAAGTTTTAAAAATGTATCTGACTGTATTCTATTAAGTTCAGAAAGGTCAGTCAATAATCTAGACAATTCAGATCTCAAATATATTACTCTCTTGACTATGTCATATAGAGAGAAATCAAATATTATTTTATTAGGTTTAATATCCATGAAGACACCAACTTAATATCTAAACACCACTGACCTAGTTTGGTGGGAAAGAGCATGAATGCTTTGGAAGCATCATTCTGGAACTTGACAAGTGCCTCACTGCACAAAGCCATTCAGGACACTGGCCTGGTATAATTTAACTCTGTTCCCGAAAGCTCTAAATCCAGGCCAACATTTGTAAACACCATTGCACGACTGATTGCAGCGTCACCCTGTTCTCTCTTTTCCCTCCTTACCCTACTTCATTTCCCCAACATGACTCAAAGGTTAAATTTATCTGAACCTTTCAAGCGTGTCTAAGAAAAGTGTATCATTTTTAGTCACTTACCTCCCTTTGGGCTTAGAATACTTGGCCAAACTCAAATGTCATATTTCAAACCAGACCTCTCTCTGTTTACTACTAGTGTGAGATGCAGAAATTCAACTTAATTTAATTTGTATTTTCTCCCTAATTTAGTAATGTAAATTATTATATTCTGCCTTGTAGATGCTACAATGCACAATGCAACTGAGACCCTGTTGGCTAGCAACCCAGATGAGTGAATCAGTGGAGATGTTTACAGGGAAGCAAATGACATGCTTACTTAAAATTCATTTCTCTTTAATGACAAGAAAATTTAATTTCCACCTGCAATCTACAGGTGTTTGCTAACAGATCTTTCCAGCCATTATGGTGTTTCTTATCACCCACCCTCTTGCCATGCCTAGTACATATTGTTGACCGTGGGTTTCAAAACATTTTGCTGGTATGTTATATTTCTAAGACCTATGGACTGTGTATCATGTCCTTTTGATATCATCTGAAACATAATGTGCTTCTCTGAGGAAACTGGATGATTACTTAATTGCGGTGTTTCTGTTTTCACTGTACGTGCCACTGAATAGAAATGAAAGGAATATGATCTCCTACATAAAATTCCCTCGCTAAGCTAGAAACCTGATTTTCATATCTCACTCATCAGGTGACTATAAGCCAAAAAAATCCTCCACATGAATGGAAATATTTCATGCCTAGTCTCTGATGGAAGGAGAAGCGTATTTTGATCCAAACTTTTTCGGTCACTTTTCCATTAAAAAATCTTTAAAAATATTTTTGTGACCTGTAAAATGTTCAGGCAGCCTTAAAGATGGAATAACTTTAAACTAGCAGGAAATCTCATTAATAAAATCACTTACGTGTTCGGTGTTTAATTACAAGCTCTTTGGAAAAAATATCACTGTGGAATGAGATATACTCAGATTTCAATGACAGAAATTTTAGGATTTGATATCTTAATAAATTGAACCTCAGGAAAAATACGGGAAAGGTTAATCAGTCATAAAATAGTGTCTTCATTCTGTGTAGGCATTCTATATTTTTCATTATTTTATTACATCTTTGTACCCTTATAAAAGGTGCTTAGTTCTAGGGTTTCTGGGTAAATGGTAATGACCTGTCTCTGCTTAGGTTCACTGCCTATTGTATTGGGTAAATTTTGGGGCCTGTCATTTCAGTGAGGCTGCGGGTATGCTGTTGAAATATATGTGTGATCTTGGGTGCCTGGGTGGCTCAGTCGTTAAGCATCTGCCTCCGGCTCAGGTCATGGTCCCAGGGTCCTGGGATCGAGCCCCGCATCGGGCTCCTGGCTCGGCAGAGAGCCCGCTTCTCCCTCTCCCACTCCCCCTGCTTGTGTTCCCTCTCTCACTGTGTCTCTCTCTGTCAAATAAATAAATAAAATCTTCTGAAAAAAACATATATGTGTAATCTTAAGATACTCCAGTTTGCCCAAATACAATGAAATTGGTCACATTAGGTGTAAGAACTAGAATTTGGACCAAAGGACCAACCAAACAAAGAGCTGTAAATGGATGAAAGGGATATGACCAGAGTCATGAACTCAAGTACTTATGTGCCTGCGGAAATAACATAAATGAATGAGACTGGTTGTATGAAAGACACATTGGAGAGTGGCAGGGTCTCTGTGCCACTGAGACTGTCAAAATTTATTTGGTCCGAAGCCCAACTACTAGGCTTATTTGAAAATGTGGGTTCAATGTTTCCAGGTCTTCCCATTTTCTATAAAAAGTCAAAAACAGATTCCTTTTTTTTAAAGATTGTATTTATTTATTTGAGAGAGAGAGAGAGAGAGCACAAGCAGGGAGAGCGGCAGAGGGAAAGGGAGAAGCAGGCTTCTCGCTGAGCCGGGAGCCAGATGCGGGACTTGGTCCCAAGACCCTGGGATCATGACTTGAACCAAAGGCAGATGCTTAACCAGTTGAGCCACCCAGGTGCCCCAGAAACACAGACTTCTAAGTTGAAAATGTTGGCAGCCACTTTAAAAAATTACTTAAACAGGGGCACCTGGGTGGCTCAGATGGTTAAGCCTCCGCCTTTGGCTTAGGTCATGATCCCAGGGTCCTGGAATCGAGCCCCGCATCGGGCTCCCTGCTCTGCGGGAGGCCTGCTTCTCCCTCTCCCACTCCCCCTGCTTGTGTTCCCTCTCTCACTGTGTCTCTTTCTCTGTCAAATAAATAAAATCTTAAAAAAAATTTATAATAACTTTTGTTTGGGTTTTTTTTTCCTTCAAATTTTATTCTTTTCATTTTGGTAGTTTGAGTCAGAATCCAAATAAGGTCCACAATCTGCAGTTGTTTGATAGAGCTCTTAAGACTTTTTTTTTTTTAAAGTAGGCTCCACACCCATCGTGGGTCTTTGACCTCACGACCCTGAGATCAAGAGTCACACACTCCCAACTGAGACAGCCAGACACCCCAAATGTTGTTAGTTTTTTAACTTAGAGTCATCATTCCTCCAAATTTTTAGATATAATTTACATAAAATTAATTACAGAGATTTTAAATATGTACTATGATAAATTTTGATAAATGCATATACTCATGTAACCCTCACCCCAAACAAGTTATAGAATGTTTCCATTACTCAAAAAAGATTCCCTTATTCTCAGTTCCAGTCAATTGCCCACCCGACAGGTAAGAACAGTTTTGATTTCTATCACCATGACTTAGATAGGCCTTTTCAAGTACTTAATATAAATGGAATGACACAGCCAATTTAGGCTTGGCTCTTTTTGCTCAATATAATGTTTTTGAGATTCATCCATGTTGTTACATTTATCGGTGGTTTGTTGCTTTGAGTTGCTTAGTAGTATTATGTTCTATTCATCTTAAAGCATTATGTGGACCAAGTCTCAAGATAGACTTGGCCTGCAGGGAAATAGTAGGTTATTTCTGGATTGGAGAGAAGATAATGGGTGAACGCAAAAAAAAAAAAAAAAAAAAAAATCTTAAATGTAGAAAGGATGAAAGAATAGATGATTATTGTGCTAGGAGAGTGTTCAAATAAAACAATGTAATAGTGGAAAGAGAAGAACTGGAAGGCAGAATAGAGCAAAGGACCCCGTAGGTAGGCATTTCAAGAATCTAGGTGTGAGAGGGACATAGATGTGACAAAAGAAGTGAAGAAAAGAGCTGACTCTGTGATGTGGGGAATGTCTTGTTCACCTAGTGTGTAGGAATTGCTCAGCCAGTTTCCGGATTTCTTTTAGAGAGAATTGCTCTGTGTGTAGCTGTAGATTCTATGTGTTCATTAGAGGAGGTGAATTCAGGAGCCTCCTATGTCACCATCTCGTACTGGAATCCTTCTTATGGCTTCAAGAGTAATCTTGGTATTTTGCTACATGGATGACAAAGATTGTGCTTTTCTTTTTTCCTTTTTTAGGATTCTGTTTCTTTTCCATCTTCCTTTCTTCTGATCATCTCACAGTAGTCTGACTCTTTAATGATTTACCAATGAGTATCATTTTCCTAACTTGTGAAAGTTAAGTTCACATTGTAAAATTATCTTTGTATTGATGATAGTTTAAGTACAGGTCATATTTTTCCTATTTTCTCACACTTAAGAGAAATGATCTCCATTCTGGTTTTCATCAGGATCTCATGCTCTGCAATGAAATTGAATCCCAATTCCCTAACAGTGCAGATAACTTCAGCAAAGCCATTGCCATCTATGATCATTCAATAGTCATAGAGTAGATATAATAGAAATTACTTCTCCTTGAATCTCAATATTCTAAAATTAATATACTTCTGTCCAATTCCCTTTGGTTCATAACTGTTCGCCTCTGTGTTGTGTGGGGTGTGTGTGTGTGTGTGTGTGTGTGAGAGAGAGAGAGAGAGAGAGAGAGAGAGAGAGAGAGAGAGAGAGAGAGACAATTTAATACTTGAGGCTTTTTTCTTTTCAGTTCTGAGGCGTTCCATAATTTAGAGGATTTTGGAGTCAGTCTCTCAGCTACCAACAATGCTATATTCTGATATTCCTAGAGATGATTTGGTAAACCCCTTTTAAATTGGATTACACTATATGAACCAAAATGTATTCACTTATTTTCTGTTGCTTACAATGTAGACAAGAACCATTTTAGCCTAACACTCAGTCCAACAACAAAATATTTTACTATGTATCAAAGCCAGAGTAGAGATAATGACATACTTCTATGTTGTTTAGAAGAACAGTTTTCGATAAGAAATACTAAATTAAACTTTCCTAAACAATAAGGAAATATATTTTCTTGCATACCAGGAAGACTAGAGGTAGTGCAGAGTCAAATATAGAAACATCAGTGATTCAACAATTCATTAAAATACCCATCTCTTTGCTTAACAACTTCTTTTCAAGAAAATGCCAACAGCAACTGGGGGTACTTACTTTCTTGTTTAGTAAAACAAATAGAATAACTTCTCTTCAAAACATGGAATAAAATTTATTCTGATTAGTCTAACTTAGGTCACATGACCTTTGTGGAACAAGAATAACCGGAAGAAATTCTATGCTCTTATTCCTTTGGCAAATCAGAACTTCCTCTGGAGCAGGAAATGGAGTACATACCTAAACAAAACTGAGTTTCTGTTAGGAAGGAGTTAAGTGTGGCTTCAGCTATTTTCCATTCTGCTTTATTTTCTATTCTAATGTCTCCTGAGATTTTATTTATAACACAAAGGCATTTAACAGCCATTCATGCCATTTAACGTGTGAAAAGGTGGGTACTGAAATTGCATTGGAGTCTAAGTACAAAGTGGCTCACAAAATGCAGACACCGAATTTTTATATTGAAGAAATTATTCATAACTTTCAGAAACAAAAATCTTTCCAAACTGTTTATTTTAATTGGGTGTGTTTCCTGCCTGCAGAAATAAAAACTTCTTTTAAATTTGTGCAGTATGTCTTCAAACACCAGAGATGTGCTGAGTCATTGATAAATAATTCACTTAGCGTGGCAACAGATGAACCAATTTCTGAAAGCTGCAGACATCTAAGTGTCCCCATACTTTTTCCTCTTGAGATTAGCTAGAACAGATGAATGATGGCATTCTAACCAGGACAAAAAAGGATATCCCCTTAAGTTTTCAGCAACCTGCCATGGTGAATTACTGATGTCCTTCCTAATCATATTATTTGGGTCAAGAGTCCTCTGGTCTGCTGCATCTAAGTGCTGCAAATAGTTGCAAATAGTTGATATTTCCTCCAGAAACAGCCCCATTTGCAAATTAACACAACTCTTAAGGGAGATGTGATAAGCAGGAAAGCGGGATAATTCTAGCCCAAGGAATTTAAGAGTAAGTTTGAATTCATTTTATCCAGACCACTAATGTGGTTTGGGATTTTTCTCTAATTTTTATCCAACACTGCAGATTACAAGGTATTTTAGGGAGCATTTACTCAATAATCTGCCTGAGTATTCTCCAATATCCCTGAGTAAAATAATCTCCCCCCACCCCCTGCCAAAGCTGATAACTTAAATTCACAGAAATAACAGTAGTTATATGGTTTATGTAGATTTGAGTTAAAAGCTAATGTTGACAGGGTGCCTGGGTGGCTCAGGCGCTTAAGCGTCTGACTCTTGATATTAGCTCAGGTCTTGATCTCAGAGTTGTGAGTTCAAGCCCTGTGTCGGGCTCCATGCTGGGCATGGAGCCTACCTTAGACAAAACAAAACAAAACAAAACAACTAATGTTGACTGTGGAGTCAATAAATGTGCTTTGGTGACCTTGAATAACTTTTAAGAACAGAGCCACAGAACAAAAGATTGTTTTGACTGAGGTTCCAAGGGACAATATCATAAAATATTTATAGGTCAACAACCAGAAAAGAAAAACAATTACATGATGAGCCAATGTCCCCTTGTATTATTCAGCCTAAATATCTTTTCTCAAAGAATTAACTTATAAATTTTTTAAACTGCTGAATTAAATTTATATATAATGAAATAAGCATTAATGCAAATGCATTGTATGTGTTTCAATGACATTTGATTGTATACGTGCCTTATTTTTTATTGCTAAACATTATTTCATTATATGAACATATCACTTTACTATCTTGTTAATAGACTTTGGGGTTATTTCCCATTTTTAGTTATTATGAATGAGACTAGTATAAACATTCTCATATAAGCCTTTGTGTGGCCAAAATTCTTAATTGCCTTTAACTAAATACGAAGGAGTGGGAAAAAAAATACCAAGGAGTGGAATCACTGGATTATAAGGGTGGTATATATTTAATTGTTTAAGAAATTGCCAACCAGTTTTCCAAGTGGTTGTACCACTGTGGTTTTAATTTTCATTTTCATGATGCCTAATGGCATTGAGAATCTTTACATGTACTTATTGGCTATTCACATATCTTCTTTCCTGTAGTATTTAAGTATTTTGTCCATTTTCTATTAGGCATTCTTGAGAGATTTTTATATATTCTGGACATGAGTCCTTAGATATGTGTGTTGCTAATATTTTCAACCTCTGTGTTGCCTGCATTTTTGTTTTCATAAAGACAACTATGGAGAAACAGAATTCTTTTTTATTTCAAAGTCCAATTTATCATTTTAAGTTCAATGTTTTTTGTGTGGCTGCTCTAAGAAATCTTTGCTGACTCCATATTTGCAAATATATTCTGCAATCTTTTTTAAAGGCTTTTATGGTTTTTTAACTTTTACATTTAGATCTTAATCTGTCTCAAATTAATTTTTGTGTGCCATGTAAGGAAGGAGTCAAAGTTAATTTTTTCCTGATATGGTTATTATACCCAACTTGTTGAAGATATTTTCCTTTCTCCTTTGAATTGCATTGAGCTCTTTCTTGAAAATCATTTGAGTGTGTAAGTGTGAGTCTTCTTCTGGTTGATGTATTCTGTTCCTCTGAGGTATTTGTACATCTATTTATAATAGCACAATATCTGAAAATTGTAGCAGTATAGAGAGCCCTGAAATTAGGTAGTCTAAGGCCTTTAAAATAGAAATTTAGTCATTGATTTTAAATCTTATTTCTAAAATAAGCATGTTAAGGTATTAATTTCCCTCTATGTATCACTTTAGTAGCAGCCCACAAACTTTGGCATGCTGTTTTCATTTGAACTTAGTTTGATATATTTTCTAATTTCCTTTGTGATGTATCCTTTTACCCATGGATTATTTCAAAGTGTTGATTAATTTCCAAAGTTTGGGGCATCTTCTAAATATCTTACTATTACTGATTTCTAATATATTTCTGTTGAGTTCAAAGAACATACTCTGTGTTTAGTCTTTTCAAATTTATTGGTACATATTTACTGCCCAATATATGGTCTATCTTGATAGAAATTTTATGTGCACATGAAAAGTATGTTCAGTAATTGCTGAGGTGATCTATAAATGTCGATAAGGTTGAGTTGGCTGATAGTGTTCAAATAGTCTACAGCCTTATGATCTTTTGTCCACTTGTTTTATCAATTACTGAGAGAGGGGTAATGAAATTGCCTACTATGTGGCCTTTTGTGTTTCTTATTTTAGTTCTGTCAGTTTTTACTTCATCTATTTTATGGTTCTGTTATTTGGTCCATTCACTTTTAGGATTGTGATGTCTTCCTAATGAATTGACAAGCTTTTATATGGTTTAATTTAAATCTACCTTCTAAGCTATTTCTTTTCTATTTGTCCCATACATTGTTTTTTTTTTTTTTTTTTTTTTTTTTCCAGTCCTCATTTACGGCTTCTTTTGTGTTATTTGAATATTTGTAATCTTTTATTTTATGTCCTCTCTTGGATTTTGATTGCTGTATTTGTCCTACTTTTACTACTTCTTCTTGGGATTATAGTGTGTATACCTAATTTATCAGTCTACTTAGAATTAATATTATACCACTTCATGTAAAACTCGAAACATTTAAAAGAGTCTGATTCACAGGGTGCCTGGATGGCTCAGTTGGTTAAGTGTCTAACTTTTGATTTCGGCTCACATCATCATCTCAGGGTTGTGAGACTGAGCCCTGTGTTGGGCTCCCTGCTGGGGGCATGGAGCCTGCTCAAGATTCTCTCTCTCCCTCTCGCTCTGCTCCTCCCCCATTCCTCCCTTAAAAAAATAAAATAAAATAAAAGAGTATGATTTTATTTTCCCTCCTATACTTTGTGCTATTTTGTTATATATTTAACTTCTACATATGTTAAAAATACCAAAATATAATATTATTTATGCTTTAAATATCAGTTTTTTCTTAAAGAAATATAGAAGCTAAAAGAAAAGGAGCCTTTATTATCAGCCACATATTTACCATTTCTATTACTTTTCATTTTTTTGTTTTTGTTGTAGATTTGAGTTTTCTTCTAGTACCATTTCTCTTTAGCCTGAACAACTTTCTTTATCATCTTTCAGAGGTCAGGTCTGCTGGCAACAAATTTCCTCAGCTTTTGTTTATCTGAAAAGGGCCATTATACCCTATTATTTTTCACTTTTAAAGGTACAAATTATATATGGTAAAATTAATCTTTTTTTAAAAAGATTTATTTATTTTGAGAGAGAGAGAGAGAGAGCGGGGGGAGGGAAGAGGGAGAGGGAGAATCCCAAGCAGACTCCATGCTGAGCACAGAGCCCAACCCCACAACCCTGAGATCACTACCTGAGCTGAAACCGAGAGTTGTATGCCCAAACAACTGAGCCACCCAGGCGCCCTAAATCTTTTTTCACATACAGTTCTGCTAGCTTTGACAAACTCATATAATCAAATACCTCCTTAATCAAGATATAGAACATTGTCATTACCCAAAACATATTCCCATGTGACCCTTTAAAGTCAACCCATCCACCTACTACCAGTTACAAGCAACCACTGAACTACTTTCTGTCCCTATAGTTATGCCTTTTCCAGAAGATCATATAAATGATATCATACTCTATGTAGCCATTTGAGGCTAGCTTCTTTCACATAGCATAATACATTTGTGGTATATCCAAGTCATTGCCTATATCAATAATTCATTCTTTTTATGCTGAGTAGTATTTCATCATGTGGACATACCACAGTTTGTTTATCCATTCTGCATTTGAGGAACATATATGTTATTTCAAATTTTAGTGATTATGCATGCAGAAGGCCACTATAAATGTGAACAGATTTTTGTGTGAACATATATTTTCATTTCGTTTGTGTAAATACCTGGCTTGTACATTTAACTGTATAAGAAACCACTAAACTGTTTTCCAAAGTGGCTGTACCATTTAGCATTCACACTAGTGATGTATTTTCAGCTGTTTCACATCATTACCGGTACTTATCAGGATTCTTTCTTTGCCATTCTAATAGAGAAGTAGTGATATCTCATCATGATTTTAATATAGATTTCCCTAATGATTAATAATATTGAACATCTTTTCATGTACTGATTTGCCATCTGTATATTTTCTCTGGTGAAGTGTCTGTTTAAAATGTTTTTCCATACTATTGATTTTGGTTAATATATTCTGGACATAAGTTCTTTCTCAAATATGTGACTTGCATATATTTTTTCCAGTCTTTGGTTTGCCATTTCATTGCCTCAACAGTGTCTTCTGAAGAGCAGACATTCCAATAACGACACCACACACACACACACACACACACACACACACACCATCTTTGTTTCTGAAGATACCTAAAGTTTCACTTGAATTGCTAATTGAAACAAATTCAATGCCCTTCCTTCAGCACCACTTCCTATAAATATTTAAATTATCATATATAAAAAAGAGAGGTATAAAGAGAGATAAAGTGTGTGCAGTTAAAAATATTTTGAAGTGGATACTTATATGAACTCATTCCAATATTATGCACTACCTTGACATAAGGTGAAAGTTGGAGAGCCTCAAATGGCCTGACTGTTGAGTTCTCTTTTCCACCCTGCTCCCATGGAAATAGCACCCCCTATCAGATGGATCAAGTGCAGATCCTATTTATTTCAGTAATAAGGTTCAGTTCACTGCCAAGTAGCAGAATTATTCAAACAAGTCAACGGCAACCAAGGGGCTGTCCATCCTTTTGATACTACAAAGCCTGTCTCCCACAGCTTCTGGTTTCTCACTCTATTTGCAAATGCAACCTCTTTGTGACTCTGTATAACATATGAAATCCTCCTCCCCTTACCTGTGAGTGCATGTGATAGTAATAAACTATTGTTCTCAATCTAAAAAACAAAAACAAAAAAAAACAGCCATTCCTAATTTTGATAAAGTTCAACTTAACCAGTTTTCTCTGTTTTGTACCATGCCTTTGGTGTTATATCTGAGAAATCTTTGCCTAATTCAGGGTCACAAATATTTTCCTTATGTTTTCTTCTATCACCCTCTTTTTTGAAGGATATTTTCAATGGATATAGAATTCTGAATTTACAGGGTTTCTTTCTTCTCTTTTTCTTCCAGCATTTTATTTCATATTTTATTACTTATGTTTTAATTAAACTCTACTCTGACTTGGGGCTCAAACTCATGACCCTGAGATTAAGAGTCACATTCTCTACTGACTGAGCCAGCCAGGTACCCCTCTTCCAGCATTTTAAAGATGTTGTTCCATAATGTTATGGCATCCAGTGCTTTTGGTGAGGGGTCAATCACCATTTGTATTGTTTCTTCCCTGTTAGTCTACTTAGGTTCCAACTCCCTGTTCTACCTCCTGAAAAGGGGCCCGAGACAAAAGGCCAGATTGAAAAGCGACTCACCCCATGTGTTTCTCTTCTCTTAAGTATCAAAGTTTTGAGCTATCTATGCTAAATATCCAGACAGAGTTACCTCAAATAATTTGTGAAATGTTATAGTACTTCATGATAAGAGGGTAAGTCTGATACCAGTTACTGTATAATGACTACATGGAGAATTCTAGCATGTTTAGTATTGTTACTCTTATTTCTCCCATCCATGAATGAAGCAATCAACAATATATTTTTGGATACCTACTATGAGAGTGTGCTTATTATTAAAGAGGCAAATACATGCTCCCAAAGCTTAACTAGCTTATAATTTTGTAGGCTAATATATATATACATACATATACACATATACATATATATTTTAAAATTAGCTTATTTCATTTTCTTTTTTTAATTGCAGTAGCTTGACACACCATGTTATATTAGTTTCAGGTTACAACATAGTGATTCAACAACTCTACACATTATGCTGTGCTCACCCCAAATGCAGCTACCATCTGTCACCATACAATGTTATTACAATACCATTGACTATATTCCTTATGATGTACCTTTCATCCCTGTGACTTATTAATTCCCTATTGAAGGCTTATATTGAAGGAGAAAACAGGACAGAAAATACAAGTTTTTACAAATTGTTGTTAAAACTCAAATATATCAAGATTTCCAGAGTTATGGGCTGATAACTCCATAATAAATGCATGATTTCAAACCTCATTGTTGCTCAGTATTACCTTCTATTATCCCCAGTTGAAACCCTCACCCATTTCTCACAGTAATAATTCTTAAGTTTATCTCTCTAATGCTGGAACAATTAAAGGTCCTTACTATAGATCCACTCACAGGTAGTATGATTGAACACCTTCCCAGCTATTTTCTCTTGCTCAAATTCAACCCAAATGTGTATATCCAGACCTGCATAAAACTGGCCAATTGGGACCATCTCCAGTTCATAAGTATCAATGGAAAGAATGTACTTATTTGCTATTACGTTGAAATCCTGCTAAAAGGATCTCCAGAATTTGTTGATATTTGTCTTCCTCCTGCTTTAGTCTTTGAAAAACTGTTTGAGCTTGGAAATAATTCTTGAACACCTGTTTGACCTTGGAAATGAATATTTCAAAGGAATTAACACTTGTATTTATGGCTTTAGTCACTCAAAAAGAATAATCAGGAAAAACCACTTTATTCTAGGTCATGTGCTAGACCCAAGGGGGCAGAGCACAAACATGCATAAGACTCATTTTTAACCCATGAGGAGTACACAGCTTAGGATGAGAGAAGGACACATTAACAAATTATGTAAATATAATTAAATTATAGTGCAATTATGTGTTCTTGTGTGAGAGACAGGAAAAAGAAAGGGAGAGTGTTGGGGGTTTGGGGAAGTAGGAACACGTTCTCTATCTTGGTGAGATACTAACTTGCCTTTTAGGAGAACCCAACTCATTTAATTTAGGAAAAACTGTGGGCTGGGCATAAAATCTTGACAAAACCTCTTCAGGTCAACATTTGAACCTATAATATTGATTGGGACAGTGGCTCTGAAATTCTGGAGCCAGAGGTTATAAAACTTGTTGCCAGCAGGATGCAGTCTACACTTTGACATGTGAGCACCTCCATCGCATGGCAGTGAGTGATTGATGGAAATTGCCTGATCTAGACTCAGATGTGGCCCAATGCAAACAGGTCAGAGACATGACATGGATGTGCCCTATACCAAGAAATATGCAATTTGGAGTAAGATTCTTGAAGTAGCCAAAGCTGAAGCTGGCAGGTGCTTTGTCAAACAAACCTGAGCTCAAGACCTGCAAAATCCAAGGCAAAGGTGGTAGCCAGGCAGCAAGGCAAGGTTTGAAGCAGAAACACCAGCAGGTTTGAAGTGAGGGGTGCCTTAGTGAGTGTGACACGAAGGGAAGCTGGAGGCCTCATGCGTCAGTCAGCAAAGGACAGTCCTGGCATTGAACAGGACTGATATAACATTGTCAGTGTAAATACCAGTATTTTGTAGCTTATAAGATGATTGTGTCCACGGGAAAACCTCTAATCCCAACAGTTGTGTTGCAGTTTTAATGGAAGCAGGCCTGCCACCACTGTTCCTAAAGAAAAGGCAAATTCTATTAAAAATTCAACTTGCTTCTCAGAAGAGTGACCAACGCTAAGATAGGAAGGCCACACAAGGCCACACATTTTCAATGCAGATTGTATTATAACTTTGGATGCTTAAAGGAAAGCACTTAGTTTCTCAAATTACTGCACAAAGTAATCTATGAAATGAAAATCCTTGCAAATACCAAGTGCACTCCGAGAGCACTTGAAGTACTTGGCAATCATTCTGAAGCTCTTTATTAAAACCCTAAAGCTCACTAAACTCCTCACTGCAGATGAAAAAAAAAAAGTCATTTTGAATTATTCGTGGAGGGCACAGGGATTGTTGCTTCAGTTAATATCTTTAAAGTTTTCTTCTCTTCTCCACTGCATTAATGACTATACTTGACAAATATGTTATTGCCCACAGATTGGTGTAAATGATTCGGTCTTAGCAAAATATTTCTGCTAAAGTAGTCTCATAGAATGCATGAACTTCTCAAACATGTGGGCAAAGTTTTTGCTATCCAAGCTTCAATGCCCTTCATATGTAAAATGAGGATTCTGAGCGAAAAATCAGAAATCTATTCTAGTGACATAATCCTACACATGGGCAAATGATTATACCCTAAAAATGTCCATTGTCAATTAGTATTTAGAAAAAATCTAAATATCTAAAACCAAATTAGTTATGGTATAGTTGTTCAATGCATTATCATGCAACTGTATAGAATCACATTCACAAAGGGCTATAGTGGCATGTGAAAGTACCTGTGATACAGTGTGATTTTTTTTTAAATTAGGAAAGAATATTATGTTAACAGCATCATGTTAAATTTTTAAAAGATTTTATTTATTTATTTGAGAGAGAGAGACAGTGCACGCAAGACAGCGTGCATATGTATGTTTATAAATCTCCTCTCCTCCCCACAACCCTGCCCAAGACTGAGAATATATAATCAAATGCCTCATTCTTAAATCAATTGAATTGGTCCTTTCTTCCTTTCTCTTCAATGTGGATATGATAATTATTTGAAATAAAATTAATTTCATTTATTTCCATTTGCTTTCAATTTTAGATTTTTTCCTTCCTCATTCTTATTGATTTAATTTCATTTTTTGAATATGTGAAACATTAGCATATGTTCAAAAGTCAAAAATATTCAAAAAGATACATTCAAAGAAGTGTCATTCATTCCCTTCTGTATTTTTCCCAACCTATTCCTCCATATGTGTAATGATTCATTGTTTTCTGTGTTTCTTTTTGTAAAGATAAGCAGACATATGCATGTTTTCTTATCTCTCCATCTTCCTATACACACAAATGCTTCTCCCTCTCCCTCTGCCCTTCCCCCCCTTGTATGCAAAAAAAAAAGAATTGAGCATATGAGCAAAACTGATGATGTTGGGAACCAAGTGTTCTCACTGTGGAAGAAGGGATATAAAAGTATAGAATGTGAGGAAAAAAAGCATAAAATGTGGAAAAGGAACAGAAAACTCTATTGGAATAGATTAGATTTGGAAGTGTCACTGAGAATTCATGATTTCTAAAAATCATATATGTGAGTGTGCTAATTTATGTGCATGTGCATATGTATGTGTATATGCATGTTTGGTTGTATATTTAGATACATGTGTATACATAGGCATATTTTCCTAGCTCTACCCTGTAAGAGGGCCACAGAGCAAAGTTACCCCAGGAGCAATGAGCACATATGACACCCAGATCTACGTCTCCCATACCATTTCTCATGAAAGAGTCAGGACTCCTTGGAGAAATGGTTGATTTCAGGAATGAGGCAGGGTAGATATAAGATAAGCCTGGAGCATCTTGTTCTGCCTGAAAGTAAGAAAGAGTAAAGAAAAAAATGATAGGTCAGTTCATAAGGGCATAGGAACTAACTTGACAGAGCTCCTACTGGCCAAATCTAGGACAATTTGAGCATCAAAATAATTAAGACCCATAATGAACCACTGATAAAATAGAAATTCAAGGGTCCACAGTCATAATAAATAGATAAATAAATGAATGGGTATGAGGTGGGGCAGGAGAGGCCTTGCTTAGAGTAGAATTCTTTTTTTAAAGATTTTATTTATTTATTTGCCACAGGGAGAGACAGAGAGAGAGCATAAGCAGGGGGAGCAGCAGGCAGAGGGAGAAGCAGGCTCCCCACTGAGCAAGGAGCCAGACATGGGGCTTGATCCCAGGACCCTGGGATCATCACTTGAGCTGAAGGCAGATGCTAAACCAACTGAGCCACCCAGGTGTCCCTTATAGAATTCTGAGGATTGACTAGTAAATGTGAAGGGAATTATTGGAGTCGGAAAATCATTATTTTGCAACCATAATGACAAAAATTGGGTCATTTAAGAATCATTAATAGATGCTAAATCCAGGGTGAAGTTTTAATGAGGTACAGGATATCTTCACGGCCTTCAAGTGCCTACTCACAGATTGCTTATGAGTTTCAAGGTAAGAAAAATAGTAATTACACACTGAAAAAATTGATAAACCTTTTACAGAGTGATCAAAATTAACATTCCCAATGGAGGTCAGATGGGTAAGATATGACACCCTGTGAAGGCTGCAAATTGGAACCTAATCATGAGGAATATCAGACAAACCCCAGGTAAGGAAGAATTCATATAAAAAGATGCATGGACATGAAAGTTCATAACATCTTATTCATAATAGCCCTTAACTGGATATAACTGAAATGTTCAACAGTGAATGCATAGAGTGTGGTATAGCCATACAAAAGGAATACTACTCAGTGATAAAAAAGAACAAACTGCTGATATATTCAACAATGTGGATGAATCTAAAAATTATTTTGCTGAGTAAAAGAAGTCAGATATAAAAAAGTACACACTGTATAAGTCCATTTATATGAAATTTCAGAAGAGGAGATAGTTTATGGAGATAGAAAGTAGATGAGCATTGCCTGAGGCAGGAGTAGCTGTGGAAATTGTAAATGTGCATAAACAAATGAGGCGGATGTGATGGAAACACTCTATCTGGAGTGACTGGTGGTTATGTGCATGTATATATTGGACAAATATATCGCACTGTTTACATAAAATTAATGTAGTCTACTGTGTCTAAATCATACCTCAATAAAGTTTATTTAAAAAGGTGAAGGGAAGTTGTCCTCAAGGGAAAAAATATGCAAGGAAATACAACAAAATTATCACACTGGTGACTGGGTGGTTTCTATTTTCACTTTTATGCTTTCCTGCATTTAATATATTTGTCTAATGAGAGAAACCTCAATATTTAAGACAAGGTTGTGTTTGTGTTTCAAGGCACTGTATTTTGTTTTGTATATGACAATAGTGTGTGGCATTTCAGTTTCACCTCTGTGAGGTGTGCTGTAGTGGCAAACCTATCACTCAACTGAGAGACCTGAGTTCTCATTCTGATTCTTCTGCTGACTGCTGTTATGTATTAGGAAGGTCATTTGACCTCTCTCAGTTGGGTTTCTTTATAAAATAAAGGAAGCTGGTCTACCTTAGCTCAAAATTTTCATGATACCTTTGGTACCAATTTAAGAACATAATATGTGAATCCTCTTAATTGGAATCTCAGTAGTATCGGCAATTCATTTGCATATTCAAAATGCTTTGAACTTTGCATGTGTTACATGTTTTTCCTATAACCTATTACAACATAAATACCCAGAGGCCAATTTAGAGGGCCTTGTAAATCCTTGACAGAAAGTATAACTTACAGTCATCCTCAGTTTATTGCTATATGAAGGTGCTACTGATTTTTTTTATTAAAGAAGAAAATGAGTCTTTTTCTTTAGTATTTTCTCTCAGCACCGAAAAAACTGCAAGCCTGTGTTAGAGACAGTGGTAAACCTTCATATGTATAATCACATTAACAACCTTTTTCCTTCTCCAGTGAAAGAATCATAGGCTATAAAAGTTACATATCCACTTTTTCTTTATTGAGTGAAATTGGCTTTTGATTCCTCTGATTACATGATAATTGAATCAGACTGGTTCTAAGCGATATGTTTCCTTTGCTTTTCCATTTGTTTATTGTTGTTTGCATTGCTGCAAATGCATTAAAACCGAATGCTGATGAAAAGAGTTGAATTCTGACTGTCAGATGGGAAGAACAAGTTTGCTGGCTGCAGATGCCATTTTAACTTTTGTCTTTCAAGTATAGATTCTTCTATTTGTCTGTAGTTCTCTCTCTAAGACACGCTTTTCTCATCAAAGCAGATAACGCCTTTCAGAAGGTAGAAAATGATGAGAGAAAGCTATTCTCCGCCCCCCATCTCTGCTTATTTCAGATGGCTGTGTTAATGCCACAAAATAATAGGGAAAATTCTAAATTGGATCTAGCAGCACTTTATGTCACATAGAGTTTTAGCTGGATTTTTATGATTTCATCAAGAACTAAATAAATTTAGCCAATATTCTAGATATTGGTTCTATAAAATTCTACACTATATTTACATTTTACAATTCTGGCTAAAGGGCTTGTTTTGCCAATTATTGAAGGAGCCAGGAAGAATATGGTTCAGTATTTTGTTATGTTTTCACAATATTCATATACAAGACCCAGGAATCTCATTGATGTAACAGGAAGTGACTTAATAAGTCCAACTCCTAATGACAATACATTCTGGGAAATGTACATTCAACTGTGATCTTTACCTCCAACAATTTACAAATGAGTTTAATATGCCCGAGAGTGCTGTTCTCTATTGACAATATGTGAAGACATTGTTCAGTGTGAGAAAACAGAAGCAGCTGGTACTATTGTGTATGCTTCAGATCACAAGAAAACGAGAGTATATCCTGTTTCCTCCTTATCCAGAAAAATCTCTACTGAATCTCACAAAACTAGGAATCAAATTATTTTGAGGGCTTTTTGTTTCTCCTTATTGTAATGAGATATAATACTTATGACTGAAATTTATTTCATTTCTAGAGATCCCTGCAATTTGGGAAAGCTAGTAAGAAAGCATTATTAAGACAAAAACAAAACAACATGGCAATGATTTGAGCTATAAACAGTCATGGTTTTCCTACCTTCTCTTTTAGTGAAACGCAGATGTTACATTGAAATAGACCTTCTGGGGTAATGTGTTTGAGAATAAACACCGCAATTTCACTGAAGCTAATTTACCTGCTTTTCATTAGTAATGCTTAGCATTTTAAGAGCTTGGGAGGAAACATGGGAAAAAGCAATCCTCCAATCACTGTTACTTCATGGACATAGCAAGGAAAATTACTTAAATTAAGGTCTGTGCCCAAGTCTGTTCTCACACCTCCCAACAGATTTCTTAGTGAGGCCCTTCAACCCAGCTAAGGAAGTAACCCGATGTTTTTGTTAAGCACTGACTATTAAGAGCCAGAAAATCCACAAGAGTTGCTTGACAGCTGGTGAATTATTGAAAGAAGATGTAGAAAGAAAAAATAGGGTTAATATTTTAGCATCAGTTTCTTTTTTTAAGTAACTCTATGCCCAACGTGGGGCTTGAACTCACAGCCCCCAGCTCTACTGACTAAGTCAGCCGGTCACCCCTGGCATCAGTTCTCAACAAAGTCCAACATGTAGCTGCAGTCTGACTTTCCATACAATGAGTCAAAAAAGAATAACAGCATCTCGCTTACTATTCCTAGGTCAGAAAGCTGGCAGAGAAGGTTAAAGAAAACATAGGTAGTGGGAACAAAGTTAGACTCTCTGAGTTACAGCACATAAAATAGAGTTACTCAATCTGAACTCCACATTTAGAATCACCTAGACTCTCTGAGTTACAGCACATAAAATAGAGTTATTCAATCCGAACTCCACATTTAGAATCACTAACATTGTTAGTAATGTCTGGACCTTGATACAGAAAAATAAATCCATATATCCAGAGGTGGTCAGGGGCATGTGCAGCCATGGTTGAGAATCACTGATTTAAATGATCATAAC
Source organism: Eumetopias jubatus (assembly GCF_037043125.1). Lineage (NCBI taxonomy): Eukaryota > Metazoa > Chordata > Mammalia > Carnivora > Otariidae > Eumetopias > Eumetopias jubatus. Next base: position 97,296,107 of record NW_028274817.1, read on the forward strand.
TTTTTTCTGGCATATACTTGTGATAGGCAAATTTCAAATTGATAATATTTAACTGCTTAAAACTATTTTTCTTGGGGCACCTGGGGGGTGCAGTCGGTTAAGCATCTGACTCCTGGTTTCAGCTCAGGCCCTCCTCTGTGCTAAACAGAGTCTGCTTGGGACTCTCTCCCCTCTCCCTCTGTCCCTCCCCCCCCACCCCTGTGTTCTCTTGCTCTCTAAAATAAATAAATAAATCTTTAAAAAAAACCTATTTTTCTCTACTCAAAGAGCCTTTGCACAGTCTGAGGGTATTTAGTAGAGCAATACTATGCTAAAACATATTTAAAAATATGATCATCTTGTTTGGTATATAAATATATGATATAAACTCAATAAATGTTAGTTTCTTTTTTGTTTTTCCAATGAATCTATGTATTTATAGATATGTTCACATACGCAAACAAACATACATGGTCGTTATAGGACACTAAATAAGTGTGACAATATTTTCATGGAAATATGGAATCAATCTTACTTTCTATTTTTAAAAAATATTTATTTATTTTGGAGAGAGAAAGAGAGCACGCATGTATGCATGAGTGGGAGGAGGGGCAGAGGGAGAGAATCTCAAGCAGACCACCCTCCCACCCCTGCTAAGCATGGAGCCCCATGAGGGGTTCAATCTCATGACCCATGAGATCATGACCTGAGCTAAAACCAGAGTCTGCTCTTCCACAGAAAGAGCCACCCAGGCACCCCTCACTTTCTATTATTATTTGAATGACAACCAACTGTTTTCCCACAAAGAAAAAAATCCTGATTTGAGTTTTAGCAGTCTTTTCTAAAAGATTTTCTTATTTGCAGTTACAAAAAGAATCAGAATATTTTTGGTTGCAAGTAACAAAAAATCTTTGACAAAGATGACATTTATTGGCTCAATTTTCTGAAAATTCCAAAGGTGTTTATACTGTAAGTTGGTGTGGATGGCTTCAAGTTAGAATTAATTCAGCAAAATAAAAGTGTCACCAAAAGCAAATTTCTCTTTACTCTGTCTACTCTGATTAGTTTGGGTAGGCCCAGAACTGGAACTAGGGGGATAGGTAGGGTGGGGTGGGGTGGGGATGGCCAGCCTCACTCAAATGACAAGATTGCCTCCTGTGTGTGTGTGTGTGTGTGTGTGCACGCGCGCGCGTGTGTGTGTGTGTGTGTGTGTGTGTGTGTGATGGTAAGCAGGTAGATTCCAGGGAAAGTAATCATCAATGTCTACTACACTGCTCAAAATAACATAATTAAACAATTGATCAAATAAGCATTAATAAGTCAGAATTCATGGACGCCTGGGTGGCTCAGTCGGTTAAGCGACTGCCTTCGGCTCAGGTCATGATCCTGGAGTCCCGGGATCGAGTCCCGCATCGGGCGCCCTGCTCGGTGGGGAGTCTGCTTCTCCCTCTCCCACTCCCCCCCTCTCATGTGCTCTCTCTCTCTCTCTCATTCTCGCTCTCTCAAATAAATAAAATAAAATCTTTAAAAAAAAAGTCAGAATTCATGAATGTATATAAATATTTTTGTTAACCAACATGTATGGTTATAATATTAGATGGGATTAAGATGCAACAAAAGTTTTCCTCTTCGATTCATGAAGAATGTAAGGTATCCAGCACAATACTCTCTTATATACATTTATAAATCCACATTATCTATAATTTTGAGTAAATTGAAAAAAATTTTCCACTATAACATCCCTTGTCTTACTCAAATATTACACTGGAAATAATATATATAGTTCATACATATATATGAACTTTCTTGCATCAAGATTCTCTTAGTGTTTTAGTAATATTTTCATGTGGAACCTAGGCCAAAATAAATATGTAAGAGTTCTGTTTATTGAATTGTTAGATCCAAACAACTCAGCAGATATTTTTGTACTAATGATTTAGTAACCATTTGGAAAAAATAATACATATAAATTAAAAAAATGTAACTTTTATTTCATTCTTAAATAACCACAATATGTATTTGCCTGTTGGGCACAGCACGTCTCAACCTTGGAATCAGTTTGGATACCATCACCCTCACTTGTTCTATTTTGATTTGTGTACAGTGCTTGCTTTTTATCATGGTAACTGCCAAAATCTAGCCTCACAAAGATACAATCTAATCAAAGGGAATTTAATATGATCCAATGGTGAAACTGTGAACTACTTTGCCCTAGTAGTGCACACCATGTCTGATAAATGTTGCTGGACTTTTTTTGGAAAATTTAAAACATCTCTTACTGTCCTAGGGTACCTTCGTACACAGTTTGAGAACTGCAGTGACAGTTTTAAAAGAAGACAAAGTAAAAGTCAGAATTGGAAAGCCATGTTTCCAAATTGAAAATGTGAGGAGGTGACAGGTAGTATTAAAAAAAGGAAGTTACCGTGTAAGTCTTTCAATAGTTTCTTAAAAAGTTAAATATTTGATTTGTATAACAAATTTTTTATTTACATACCTTTTCCCCCAAAACACAGTAAAGGAAAAAAGTACATTATAAGGTATAAATTAATCTTTAGAATTTTAAAAACCACTTCAATAAATTAGCATTCTATGTTCAATATTACCATGGAATTACAAACTCATTCTCATGAAAAATGTGGAGAGGCCCGTCCAAGAAGAGATAGATACAACCTCGTATTAATGTAGATTTGAAATTTTAGTATACTTCTAACTAAAACAGTACCAGTACCTGTGGTAATAATTGCTGGGACCAGTCAATGTTCTGAATCCATTGGCCTTATCAACTTAACTCACATTTTTGCCTAGGGAGATATTAGAACATAAAAATTCTTCCCCTCTGGATTTCCTTCTACAATGGCTGATTGTCACAGAATTAGGGCGGATAGAGTGCAATTTTTTTTTTCCTCCTAAAAAAAAGAGCAGTAAAAACTCATAGGCTAATGTATCACAGTAAGATTTTAGAAGGAGAAAAATCAATTGTCAGTAAGATACTTTGTAATAAATCTTATAGTAGTGGCCTTGTTTGGCGGCTATATACTGCAAAAAGAAGAGAAGCCAATCAGAATGGCATGAATGATTAATGCATTTCATACAAAACCCACAATATCCTTAGAATATATTTGCTAAGGGGTTGCAGTGATAAGAAGGCAAACAAATGACAGAGCTCAAGTAAGGAGCTTCAGAAGGAGTCCTTAAACAAAGACACATGCAGTTAATTTCTTAGTTTCTGTTGACTGTATAAACCAAAGTACTAATACCAGAACACATGTTGTGAGGAAAAAATGACATTCAGATTCTAGGTTAAAGGTGTGAAACTGGGGCTATATAGTAGATTTTATTACTGAATAATCCTATAAGAGGATTATATATTCTGCTCTGTCGACATAAGGTTAGTCATAAGCTTTGGCCAAATGCAGTGTGTCACTTTTTAGCACAAAGTTTAAGACTGAATATGTGGTTCACCATATGTCCTTCCCTCTGCCACAATGACCAACACTATTCCAGGCTAAGGCTGCTCCCTCAGTGTAGAGCAGAGCTGCATCTAACCCTGGATGGGCATGTGGAATAACTGAGCCACCGAAATAGTCAGTGTTTGTCACTGCAACATAATCTAAACCATCCTGACTGATGCAAGTTATTAGCCATTAGTATTAGCAAAAACTAAATATGAGTACACAGGAAAAGAAAAACAATAACAAAAGCGACTGCTTTCATAAAGGGTATATCAAGGTTTTATAAGCAGCTGGAAAAGTCAGGCCTTGGAAATGGAGAAAGGAGGAAAGAAATCCTTGGTGATAGCCCCATTGTGAGAATCCATGGCCTGGGAATGTAGTGACCAGAGCTCTCATGACTATCCCGAACAGCCACTGTCACATATTTTCTCTAAGCTCAGAGGCTTTCAGTTGCATTCTTGTGGTCACACAGCTAGTAAGGGACAGGCTTATAACGCATTGCTTTCAATTATATTACACTGTCACCGGAGTACCTGGCTAGGTGTGGCAGCTGTGGGGACTACAACAAACAGCCTCCAGGTGCAGTGCTTTCAGGATTCTGGATTTGCTGAAGGCATTTAAGCCTAGGATATACTCTCCCCAAGAAGCACCTCACCCCCCACCACCTGCCAATGACTGAGCATGATAGGGGTATTTGGGTCTGGCCATTTCCGCCCAATGCAAACGTCTCCTCTATGGCTAATCTTCAATTCTGGGGCTCCCTGTTGGAATGCTGAGGTTTTCTCAGAGCTGCACTGTGGTCTGAGGCTTTTCCAATCTCCTCCTCCTAGCTTCCCCTCTCCCTTCACAGGTGTCAGACCTGCATCATGGTCTGAAGGCTTTCCCTGCCTATTCCTGCTCTCTTAGCCCCTATACGGTTTTCACTGTGTAACAAAAATTAGTCTGACACTTATTACAATGGTAAGGAAGACTTTATTTAGGACCTTTGTGATAGATGTCAACACTATCCTAATAGGGGAGAGAGCTCAGGCTCAACTTTTAATACAGCAAAGACAGCTGTGAATTAGAGCCAATGAACAGAGCGAAGGAAGTCAGTGGATGGAAAATTACTAAGACGAGACATCAAGGCTAGTTTCTTAATGGTTTCTTCATCAAAGCAAGGTTTCTTGCTAAATTGACTTAATGGGATTCTTGCTGAAGGCAGGCCAGGGTGATCAGATATCAAGGTGGGGAGGTGGGGGTTCTCACTAAACTGTCTTAGCAGGATTCTTACTAAAACTGGGATGGGCAGGCCAAAGTCAAGGCCCAACGATGAGGTCTAGATGAAAAGTGGATTCAGAGGAGCCTATCTAAAGTTTGGTTGAGAAGAGTCTTTGTCACATCCCAATAAATCTCTTATATTTCTTACTCCGTCTTCGCACCTACTTCCTGGAGGTTCTGAATTTTCACACTAGATGAACTGGGAAATCTGATCAGTACCCTGTCTTGTACCAAAATATGTAGACCTTTATGCTTAGATTACTATGGCTTGAAGGATAAAGTTCCTCCTGTTTAAAAAAAAAAGAGAGAGAGAAAAAAAGAGGCTTGAGTGCTGGTAACGTGCTGCCATCTATGGGCTATTTTCTGTTTGTTAAGCACTGCAGGTAGCAGTTTATAGAGATTGTCTCATTTAATGCTCATATAATGTTGCCAGTTAGATATTATGACTATTTTTATTTTATACATGAAGAAACTAAAGCTTAGGTGACATGACTTCTGTAAGATGTTCCTTGCAATGCAGGGCGGAGGAAAAATTCAGGCCCAGACCTGTCATATTCTAAACTATCGCTATTTACCCACAGTTAAAATCTTAGTTGATAAATTACTGTTACGCAGGTTTACTCAGCATGGGGAAAGAGGTATAATATTTGGAGTTTGCTTTATGGTAGGAAGGAATTGAGAAGTATAAGAGGCTTTGTGAGTATAACATTTTATGCATACTGTCCCCATTGTTATGCCTAGCCCCTAGAGAATAAAACCTGTTGGGAGAGTCACAATTTGGGTATATATCTTCTTGAATGGGGAGTTCTATGGCTAACATAAATCTGAGAACTATACGACAAAATAGAAAACAGAGAAGAAATAAATGACTCTAATTCATGTTACATTCAGTTCTTTTCACTTCTTTTGGATAAAAAGAATCTGAGAATACTTGGCCCTGGACCCAGATCGTGACTCTCAGCTCTCTAGATGAGGAAATGCTTCTGCCAAGTACTATTCCTTCTTCTGTACCTGCTCCTTTGCAACACCTGTTCTAGCCTAGCCAATAGTGGACAGCAGAGAGAATTGCTGATTATGTAATGGAAATTGAATAAGGAAGCAGCAGATTAGAGAGATCAATGTCCATGGTCTAATTGGCATTGCTTGTTTCTCAGCCATACCTACACCCTGACTTCTAGCCCATTGGTTCTTCATTCAACCTATTCCAAGTGCACCGCCTTGGCCCGAGTCAAGAATGGATCATTCATCCTTTAATTCATGAAACAAATATTGGGTAACCATAGCTGATAATATCATTGCTGGTTCCAAATCCCTCCGATTCCATTTTACCAGATACATGTGTACCTTTGCACACTTTGATGTGCTTTTCTTCCAACAGCCAGCAACTTTGGGTCCTTTGCACAGGATTGCCCTTGGGCTACTAGTGCCTCTTTGCTTTAGTTCACACACAGAGCTGGAAATACCTGGGGATTTACAATCTTTTTGACTGGCAGGGCAATTCCTTCTCTTGGATCAAGATAACCATGAGACTTAACTCTCACTCGAGTTACCCTACGGGATCAGGTGAAGTTTTCCTTTCCACAGGAATTCCCCTGAAATCACATCCTTGCTTGACTTCCTCCCTTTGCGTGTCCTGCTTGCCCCACTCCCCTGGCAGTTTCCTGAGTCAGACACACTACCTTAATAAATCATTTACACAGGATTCCTTGCCTCGGAGTCTTTTTCTAAACCTAAGAAAAGCACCTGCTAAGTCTAAGTCATGATGTGAAGCAATAACAGTAACTCTTGCCTTCAAAGATGTAAATGAATGATCACAATATTTTATGCTATAACACAGCCGACATATATTATAAACTGATACTACTAAGAAGGGCATGGTTATCATTAGCAAGTCTCGTTAGAGAAATTGACACTTAAGCAAATTCTTGAAGGGTGAATGAATGAGTAGGTATCCACTAGGATGAAAAGAAATGAAGGGCATTTTAAGCAACGGAAATAGACTCTACTGGAAGGGATTTGGTAGACCATTTTCTTGTGGGAGAACAGCTCCACTGTCAACTCTGAGAAGGGAAGGACCCTTCCTGAATTACACAGGTTATATCACTAGCATCTAATATAGTACTTAAGACAGTGTTTAAAATATTTTTTTAACAAGTGAACCCATTTCCAAAATGCATGCTGGCCTTTCTCCATTTTCTCCCATCTGTCTCAAATCTAACAATAATAACAAGAGAATCCTTGACCCATAAAAAAAAAAAAAGGACAGCAGTGATTTAAATTACCCGGCCTGTCTGCATATAACAGGAAGTTACCCAAGAGACTAAGATGTTCTTTCTTTTTTAATGTACTAATTCATAAAAGTAGCTTTTAATCACTCTCACTATAATATTCTAAAGTCCCTACTGTATTTCAGGCACTCAGCAGTGTTCTGATTATTAATCATAGTCATTAGAACTTAGGATTAGAATTTAGGTTTTAATACACACTCAGCTGCTTATTTATGTGACTTCAAGCAAGTTGCTTACCTCTATGAAAATAAACAGAGCGCCCACCCTGTAGGGTGCTGTGAAGAGTCCATAAGTTAATGCACAGAAAATTCAAATCCCAGTGCCTGGCATATAGTAAGTGCTCAATAAGTGTTAACTGTCACTAGTATTGGTGTTATGGCTGCTGTTGTTGTTTCTGTTATTCTGTCATACACCAGATTTGCATAGGTTCTGTGACTTCTTTGATGTAGAGTCAAACTTTTATTGTGTTCCCTTCTTCTGCGAGATTAGAAGAAAGGATGATTACAGCATACGTTTACAGAAACCTTGACACACCAATCAGCTACAGAATGCTTAGTTTCCTCATTTATCTCAAAAACTAAACGATTTCCTCTTTAACTTGGAAGGATAAATCCATGTGTGATCGGTTGGCTTCCATTTAGTGAATGACTACGTAGATTTTCAGTGTCACCAAAGGCACTACTGGGTGCGGAAACTTCTCCCCCAGCAAACAAGGAAAACCAAATGCTTTTTCCATAGTAAAAAACCGCAACTTTAAAGATGTTCAGTTAAACAGTTGATAGATAACTCAGATGTGCATCAGCCATTGTAAGCCAATTAGGAAAGATTAGAAGTTTTTGATTTCAAAGGTAGAACGTACACATTTTGGACATCAAATTTTGTTCTGTGATGCTAAAAATCATTGCTCAACTTATTTGAAATGAGTTATCAGTTATGGTTTTCCCACTGGTAATTTTTTTAGAAATACAACTCCCCACTTAATATGTTTCAATTATTTTCAGATTAAAATGTCTAATTCGACAAATTAAAATTAGGACCTCATAATCATTATTTATCTAAGACTTTAGTATTAAATACATGAACTAAGCATTTGTTTTATTTTATTTGGGATAACTGATATGTCAGTCATTTGCCAAGCAATTCAATATAATTTTCTGCACATAATAGCTGGCAGAAGACACTGGGAATTTTAAAAAGATAATTTGAATATCAAGTCCAGTGAGGCCTGTCATTTCTCGTTGCTTGGTTAAGTAAAACCTGCAATAAAGACTTAACTGTAAAATATCATATGCTCCTTGACACCTATACTTCAGACATAATAAGGGCATCAAAAGAATGGTTATTAAACATGGGAGTTTTTGTCTTAACTCACTCCTTTGTATTTACAGTTGAAAGAATATAATTAAAAACCAGGTTTGATATTTTACAGTACTTTTATGCACTTAGCTCATTCCAAAATAAAAATGATGTACAACACATAAAACTTTTATTCAGCTCCTCACTGTGGTGTAGGAAATGGTGTTTGTTTTTTAGTACAAACTTGAAAAATGGCTCTGACAAGTTTCCAATACTGTTCACACACTGCTTTGAAAATTTTCTTTAAGGGTCTTCAAATCAATATTTTTTCATTTGGTTCCAGCAAAGATAGCCTTCCCTGCTATTGTGAAAATTACTTCCCTTTGCAAGTAGAATGGCAAAACCTAAATCATGAACATCAGAAGTTCATGAATTTCTAATTTACATTGAAAAGTCCTAAAATATTCTTTACACATTGAGAAAGCTTTGTAATTTAAACAGTATTTTTAACAAAGTTAAAATATCACCGAAATTATTCTTGGAATGCTTGGAAAAGTGTTATGTGAAATTGTACTGCAATGCTTAGGTACTTTATTGAATTGTGTCCTCAAGAACCATCAATTTTTATAAGTCATCTGAATAATTTCTTATACTACCAAGAATACTTAGCAACAGATATTTATTGGACCCCAAATTTCTTTAAGTGTTGTATACAGTGCAAAATAAACAGAAGATACAGTTTTTACTTTTAGGAAACTTGGTTCTTATTTGGGAAGATGCACTAAATGGAAATAATTGTATTAGAGAACTGTTAAACAAAAATCTGTATGGTACCACTCTAAGTTTAATAGTTTATAAAAGAGGAAAATCATTAAAGTCTGACATTTATGGAAAAGACTCCAGGGGGAATTGAGGCTCACAACTGGATATGAAGAATGACTAGGATTTAAGAATAAAATAAGAGACTATCACTGTACTCCTTAGGTTTTCATCTAAAAATATCTTTTTCATCTTTAGAGAAAATATTAGATTGTTAGTGAAGGAGAGCAGAATTTGCCACCCTAAAATATGACTTTTTGGCATAAGGATTACCTTGAGCTGGTTATTTTTGTAAAAGATTTATTTATTTGGGAGGGGGAGGTGCAGAGAGACAGGGAGAGAGAGTCCCAAGCAGACTCTGTGCTGAGCACAGAGGCCAACAGGGGGCTCGAGCTCACAACCCTGAGATCATGACCTGAGCCAAAACCGAAAGTCGGATGCTTAACTGAGAGTGCCACCCAGGCACCCCTTGAGCTGGTTATTTTTAAGAAATGGCAGACAAAGGAGAAACTCTGAAAACAGAGTAGAAGCTACCCTTTTGTAAGAGACACTTATGTTTATAAGGGAAATCTGTTTGTAAGGATGTCTTCCTCTTTGTTGCAGGAACAGGAAAATGACTCTAAATCTCTTGAAATTCTGATCAATAAAAAAGGCAAAACATAAATCTTCATAACCCTACCCTTGTTAAAGAGGCTTTTCATGGTAACCTCCCATAACTGGCACCCCACCCCCCAACATCTTCTTTTGTCTTTAGCTAGAGATAGTATTTAAGGTGGTGACTAGGGCCATTGCAAGGAGTTACTCAGTTTTCCTGGGTCTCTCCCATATTTACAGGAGGTATACATGTTATTAAACTTCTGTTTTCTTCTGTTAATTTGTCTTTTATGGGACTGTGAGAGGGAATCTCAGCAAGAACCTAGAAGAGTAGAGGGAAAATTGTTTTTCCTTCCTTGTATTAGTGAGCAGTATAAATATTAATGAAAATATGTACCTTGGAAAACTGGAAGTATGTACAGGCTTTCAATAAAACATCATTAAAAATCGGAAAGATTATTTGTACATTGTATCTGTTTTTTCATAAGGACTATAATTTTTTTTAGTGGTCTAAGGATTGGCTATGTCAGTCAGATGATCTTGGTTTAAATCCTGGCTCTGCTGTTTAACAGATGTATGATTTGGGGCCAATTATGGATCTCAGTTTATCCATCTATGAAATGGGGATAACATCTAAAATCTACTCCATGAGTTTCTAAGTAAATTTTTTAAAAAAAATGTATATATGTACTACATCCCTAGGACCCTAGTAAATATTCTACTTACATTAACTATTAGTATATTCTATTTTTATGTATTCTGCTTTATTTCACAAAGGATTTAGAATGGTAGCAATAATATATAGAATAAAATAATATATAAATTGAGTGATTCCTTTAAAACTAAGTCAGGGGAGGTAGGCGGGAGGATGGGGTAATTGGGTGATGGGCATTAAGGAGGGCACCTTATGTAATGACCACTGGGTGTTATATGCAAGTGATGAATCACTGAACTTTAACCCTGAAACTAATAATACACTCTGTGTTAACTATCTTGAATTTAAATAAAATCCGAAGAAAATAAATAAATTAATTAATTAAAAAATTAAGTCAGATTATTTCAACTCATCTTCTCAAACCCTTCAATGGGCATCCATTTTAATCAGTAAAACCCAAATTTTTATAGGGGCTAATAACGTCCTCTAATTTCTGGCCAGTAATTACTTTCAATCTCATCTCCTACTACTCGCCTCAGAATTCATTCCAATACGGTCCCGCTGATCTCAGCAATGTTTTTCAAGTACGCCAGGCAAATTCTCACCTCAAGGTTTTGGCCTTTCAATGTCTCCTCTGCCTGGCCTATTCATCCTCCAGCTATCCACAAAGTTCCCTCCCTCATCTTCCTTCTGTGTACTCTTCCCAGGCCAACCTATCTAAAATGGAAAAACTCACTCCTGGCTGAGTACATTTTATCCTTTTACTCTACTTTTTCTCTGTAGTACTTATCACTCTCTTATTATCTTGTTTACTTTTTCTTGTTTGACTTTACCACTAGAAGGTAAGCCCCATAAGGACAAGAATTTTGCCCTTTTCATGTGTTGTTGTATGTACGGTACAAAGAACAGTCCTGTTGCTTAGTAGTTGCTCAATAAATATTATCTCTGTTCATCTAATTATGTCAGTAAGCCTCTTGCTCAACTATAGACCCCAACAGTTGAAACCAGAAATAGATAAGACTGCTTAACTCATGATCTAACTGAAAACCATTGTGCTTATTTCTTATTGTACTTCCTTGAGGCACTGATGAAGACGTTTTGCAATGACCAGAACATTCCAACCACCAGGCCAGAAAAGCCCTGATAGCGAGAGAATGCCTAGAAGACCACACTCCACACATCCCCTTCCCTGCCCATGATGAACATGCCTATGTTGAACACATACCGATCCCTACCTATGATCATACACTCTCTGCCTGCTCCCTTGCCTGTACCCCCCTGAAACTCTCCCTTTAAAATTCTAGGTTGTCCATCTTGCTGGCAGAGAGGTCAGTTAGTAAAGCTTGAGCCTGCCAGCTCCTCTAGCTGCTGGCACCTAAAATAAATTTCTCCCTTTCTCTTTTCCAAACTCATCGAGTTATTGGCTTCTCCTGACATGAGTTTATCTGAGTTTGTTTGGCAACAGTATTGGCAAACCGAGCCAGGAGCTGTGCTTTTGATTTGTCCAGCCCCCTCAGGATTCTCCGGAATGGGGCAGTTGGCTGTGGCAGTGTGCCAGGGCTCACCTATTCGTTTCCAGAGTTAAGAGCTATGATAGATCAGTAACAATTATTTGCAAATTTTATGAAATGCCATTTTGTTTCAAATGAAGTTTTTTTTGATATTGCCTTTTGTTGAATAAATAAATTGCACATTTGTTATTGTATTTAATCTTCATAGCCACCTGGTAAACTGAGTAGGAATTAATATTCATTTTCTCACATAATAGGAAAGTAAGAATCCAAAAGGGGAAATGACTGGTTTAAAGTCATACCATTAGTAAGATGTAGAGCAAGGCCAAGAAGTTATTTTTCCTTGGCTAAGTTTCCTTCATTTGCTGTTTCCAGAGTTAGATAAATGAATGAAATAAAACTTAGGGTATACATCCATGCTGTTGAAGTTGATCTAACATTTTAGATTCACTGGGAATTAAGTATTTCAAGGCTTTCTTCAAGAATTCTTCAGTTAGTTGCAGAACTCTGTTTCTAAGGAGCTCATGAATTTTTTCACTTATTGCCTGAGAATATTTTATAGACTCATCCTCTTAAAGAAGTGTACATCTGCAAAATACTTAATGCTTACTGCCTGCCTAATATGCATAAAAATCCACTTGTTGCTGTATAGACTATTGCTGTTTGCTCATTCTGGAATGCTCTTCCCCAATCTGAGTCCTTATCCTTCCTTCTCATCACTTGGGTCTCTGCTCAAATGTCCTCTTCTTAGAAAGGCCTTTGTTTAATTCCTTACCAGAAAGATCCCACTCTTTCTCCCTTCCCACTCCTAATCTTTGTTAAAATTACTTCAGACCATCTGTCACATCATAAAAGGGTTATTTAACAAGTATTTATTTGTTAATTATTGTAAGCCTTCCTTAATAGAATGCTGGCTGCAGGAAAGTAAATTTTTGGAGGTTATGCCTCCATCCTTTAGAATAGTGACTGGTACATCATAGTAATTTAATAATAAAGGGGAGCAGAGTTTGCCACCCCAAAATATGTCTCTTTGACATATAGATTATCTTGAACTGGTTATTTTTTAAAGAAACAGCAGACATGGGAGAAGCTCTGAAAACCAAGTAGAAGTTACTCTTTTGTAGGGGATATTTACATTTATAGGGGAATCTCCATGTGATGGGTGTCTCCTTTTCTGTACCAAGAAGAGAAGAATGACTCTAAGTCTCTAGAAATTCTTACCAATGGAGAAGACAAAACCTAAATCTGCAAAACAACCATACTCTTGTTTACTGTGCTTTTCCTGTAGCCTCCCATAATTGTCTCCCCCATCCCTCAACATCTTTTGTCTTTAGCTGGAGATGGTATTTAAGGTGGTGGCTTGGGTCATTTTGGAGAGTTACTCAGTTTTCCTGGGTCTCTCCCATCTATATGGGAGGTATACATGTTATTAAATTTGTTTGTTTTTTCTGTTAATATGTCTTTTATTACCGGGGGTCTCGGCCAAGAACCTAGAGCAGTAAAGGGAAAATCGTTTTTCCTCCCTTACAATAAAAACATGTTGATTGAAAGAATATTCATATTGCACTTTTATGCTCCAGAGCATCCATTACAATTGCAATTAAATAATAATTGTGGAGATAATTGTATACTTTCATCCATTCTCCCACTGGAATATGAAATTCATAGAACACGAATTGTATGTTTCTTGTTCATTGCATTTTGGTTAAATGGTTTGAATACCACACAAGTTCTATTGCTTACTCTCAAGGACTCTAATGATTTATTCTCTATGTGGAAAAAAAGTGAAGAAATGAAATGATAATAAGAAAGAATTTAACAGATCATGGTAACATAAAAGTAAGAAACCTGATACACGATTGGCACTGCAGTATAATATTAATCTATTACAAATGGTGTGAGATTAGATACTAAATAAATATTCAACATACATGTTCTTAGAAGTGTTACAAAAACACTAAAGGGTGAAGAGACCAAAAAAAGAAAGAGAATTCAAATGTTAGATGTTTTAAAGCTAATGACTCTTACAAAGGAATAGAAAAGGTATGAGGAGAACATTGGGATAGATGCAGCTAAGGGTTGCCATTGCAGGTAAGTAGTGAGAGAAAAAGGCTGGAAATTAGGTTGCCAGAGGACTTGAAATACAGTTTTAGGACTTTAGACTGATAAAGTTAATTTGTATATCAGGACCCACAAGATGGCGGTGCCCCCATTGGCCTGGCCTATATCACAAATCTAAACCTAAATCAGCCTGCACTTACAAGAAACACCTGTCGAGGAACCCAAACCTATACCAATCACAATCCTCCAGCTCAGTTTTAGTTAGCTTACCTTCTCCTAGAAAATAGGACCTGTTAGCCTTAGAAGGAAATCCCTGACCTCCTGGCCAGTTGTGCCCTTTTTCTGTGTTATCTCTTCTAATGCTCTATAAAACTCCGTCTTGCCCTAAATCCCTCAGAAACAGTGCTTCGCTGCTTGTGAGGCACTGTACTTCATCAAACCATGGGTTTTTCCCCTTAAATAAGGGGCATCAAACTTGTTACTAAGTTGTTTATTTTGTCATTTGAAAGGACTTAAACTTCTAACAATGAGTGGTAAGAGAGCAAGAAGGCTTTTAAACAACTTAGTAAAAATATAAAAGTGATATTTTTGAGATGATTAAAGAGGTGTATATAATAGTAGAAATTGGAGGAAGGAAAATCAGATAGTAGGCTAGTGATGATGTAAGTAGCAAACACTTCCAATAAAAACTTAAAGGCAAGTGAGGAGGCAAACATATTTTCCAATCAAGATTTTGTCCCTAAGATATTTTCTGACCTGTGACACAGAGACAATAGTTGATCTGCTGTACTCAGAGCAGGTATCTTTCATTTGCTTCTTCTAATTGAATCACTTGTCTACATATTCCCCAACTATTATATCCTATAAATTGCCCAGGATTATCCAGATAGTTCTCTTAAAAAAAAAAAAAAGAAGTGGGGATATTAGAGTAACCACATCATTTATTAGAAATGAAGTGTCTGTTTATGCACTTCTGGTCAGCAGCACTTATTTTACAAAAGCATGGTAAGCAGTGACCATCTACCTAGCTGCTTAAAACACTCTTGTTCCTACCTTTAGAAGGGAAAATTCCCTATCTGATACATATGCAAAACTCCAATTAGAGTCAATTGGGATTATATATGAAAAACACAGGAAAAATTATTCCCAAAGAATAAACCTGCATATATTCATGACCATCTATCATCCTCTTTTAAAGGAAAAAAAGGCCAACCTTACATAATATAACTTACAAATATATTAGACTGTCTTCAAAAGAAAAGAGGCATTTAACCTCTCTCAGAGCAAAAAAGAAATATAATGGGAGTTCAAATAAAAGGGCTTGTTAAGATCCATTCAATTCTAAAAAAGGTATCTTTTGGCTATAATTGATGGTATAAAATATATTTCATTAAACAGGAAAAACTTAGGAAGAAATGATCCCAACTACTCTTCTAATTCATGTTAAAATTGGGCCCATGAATCTAAGGATATTACCTAAGTTGTAATTTTTGCAGAGATTGAGGTTATGCTACATGGCAAACCACAGACTATTTCAGCCTTGTTACGGTATGATAGTAAATGCCAATGGAACAAGAGGATGATTCACTTCTTGAGGTAGTTTGTAATTTCACAGGAAGAACTTAGCAATTTAGCCTAAAATAATGTACTGCAATGCCTTTAATTAATATACGGTTGCAGCTCTGTGTGTCATAAATTTTGTTCTAAGGTAAAACATGCCAATGATCGCAATTATTTTGAGTAGTTTTGTTAAAATACTCTTTGGAATGAAAAGGAAAAAAATCACACTGACAGTAAATGTTATTATATTAAAAGCAGTGGCGTTTTGCTAACTGCAAAATGGAAAGCTGAATTCATTTGCTTTTAATTATTATGAAAATTATAACAGTTTCATTTTTGTAAAAAATTACTTTATTCTTTTAAAATAATTAGTATTGTTTATTATTTTAGGAACACAGTAGAAAGGTCTCCTGCTCTATGAATTTACTACAAATTAATGAAACTTCAGTTCCACAGGTTATGGGACAGCAAAATTATCTGAGGGAAAAGGAAAGTGCTAGAAGAAATTTAATTTCCTTCTGGTTTTCACCTGCTTCTTGCTACCCCATCCCACAATATTTGCTAATGGGAAACCAACCCCTTGTTGCTCTGAACGTCTAAAACTAGTTAAATGGCTTAGTTTAAAACTTATTTTATCATCTCAACTCTGAGGAGAAAATGAGTAAGAAAGAGTTTTGACATCGTTTTTCCTTGGTGCCGGATTAATATTCCTTTGAGCATTGTGTTTTTAATGTTGACAAACACATACAGATTTTCACATTTATTCCAAGAGATCGTAGTTTTTTATAGCTCTATAAATCCTCTAGGCCAGCCTATTCTAATTATGCTTTCCGATTTTCGAGCCATTCCTCCCACCTTTGTGAGTGGATAGGTGGCCACTGTTGACAGACGCCAACACATTTGCGATTATTTAACAATACTTTCTCTACCTTATTAGGTTATAAATGATAAGGGAATTTTCATGAATGTGTAACACAGTATACAATAGCACAGGAAATTGCAGGAAGCCTTACACAGCTGTTCATGAGACTCATGATCCAAGGTATTTGTCTCAGAAAGGGGAAAGGAATTTTTGTGGAATGTTCAGTACATTCCACAACAGCTGGATGAATCATTTCCTGTTTGCTCCCGGGACAACCAGGACCTTTATTTCCTGTAACATAATTAGGATATGGTTTTAGAATGTGCCTAAGAAAGGTGTAAGAAATACTATTAAGCAAGTGTGCTTAATTAACTTTATAAATTATTTATATAACTCAACCTACACCCAATACCTCCATCCTTCTCCCTCCATCCTCCTGAACTATTACTAAAAGCAGATACTTCTATGCAATTCTTAATAGACTGCTAAATATTCTGAAGAAGTAGGTTATGGTTAATTATGGTATGTTTCTTTTATATCTTTTCTATACTGTGATTTGTGAAATTACATAGATGTTCTTTTTTTGTGTGTTGCGAAGCTCAGAGGTAGATTTCAGTTTGATCCATGGCAAATACACAGGAGTCAATGATTGTTAATTACTTTTTTATTGAGATATAACTTCCATACAATAAAGGCCACACACCTTAAGTGTATAGACGGAGGAACTTTTTTTTAAAGATTTTATTTATTTATTTGATGGAGAGAACGAGAGAACAAGAAAGGGGGGAAGAGTAGAGGGTGAGGGAGAAGCAGGCTCCCCGCTGAGCAGGGAGCATGATGTGGGGCTCAGTCCCAGGACCCTGGGATCATGACCTGAGCTGAAAGCAGATGCTTAACCATCTTTGCCACCCAGGCGCCCATAGGTGGAGGAATTTATATGTTGTGTGAGTTTTTATGCACATGAATTCACCACCTAGTTTAAAAGAATCTTTTCAGCACCCCAGAATATTGCCTCCTTTCCCAAAACTACCTGGCATACGGTAACTGCTATATAATGCTACATTTGTATAAGACATGTCATACTACATGAATTATTCTTGTTTTTGTTTTGCCTTTGTTTCTCTTCACCTACCTGTGAATTACATTTTCTTGACTTACTTTATTTATACCTAAAAGACATCTTGACTTCTTAACTTGGACCAAGATGGGTCATCAAATACCCTTACACAAGTGTTAAGCAATTTGCAAAACTACTCAGGAAGTGAGACTGGAATGAAAACGTAAGAACTTGGGAGTTAATTATTGATACACTGTTCAAAAGAAAACCACAGGCCAAAAATGGACTCACTTATGTTAAGAGCCCCATGTCACTAAATCAAGACTTAATACCTAACCTAATTATAGTTTCAACTCCCCTAAGCATGTAACCTTTAACCTGTCAATCAGGAATTTCCTGGTCAGCACTAGGAAATTTAATGATAGACCCATTCCATTCCCCTAAGGAAAATGACCTTCCCCAAAATAATGCATTCTTTGCTAATAATTTCCTTTTCTCTATTCCCCCCTCTACCTTTAAAAATCTTTCCTTTCCTGCAACTCAACTGAGCTCCTTTCTATTTGTTAGATGGGTTGCTGCCCAATTCATGAATCATTTAATTTTTTTAAATTTTATTATGTTATGTTAATCACCATACATTACATCATTAGTTTTTGATGTCGTGTTCCATGATTCATTGTTTGCATATAACACCCAGTGCTCCATTCAATACATGCCCTCTTTAATACCCATCACCAGGCTAACCCATCCCCCCACCCCTCTAGAACCCTCAGTTTGTTTCTCAGAGTCCAAAGTCTCTCATGCTTTGTCTCCCCCTCCGATTTCCCCCCTTCATCATGAATTGTTTAATAAAGCCTAGTAGATCTTCAAATTCACTGGGTAGAATTTTGTTGTTTAACACCACTGCTGACTTTAAATAATAAAGCTGAAATACTAATATAATCATGCCTTTTAAATTTCAAAAGACAACCCTTTATCCAACCTCCTGCCCTTATCTTCCTTAAAAATACTATTAGATTCAATGTGTACATAAAAAATGTGATTCTATAACTGAGAGTGTCCCTGATTAAGCAATAAATCATTAACAATAATTCACTTGAAAGACTTTTACTTCCAACCAAGATGGAGTAACAAAGATTAGACTTACCCTCCTGTCTGAAAAAAATGATAAAACAGGCAATTATATTAGAAATATCCAATTTATTGGAAGCATCTAAAAATGGAAAATCTTGGAAATAATAATAAAAAAAAACCTGCCAATAATGAAAACAGTGTAGAGAGGGGAACCTAGGTAGAGCCCAGAAGACTCCCTGAGATGAAGAGACAGAGATAAGAATCTGGGGAAACCAAAGCAGCTAGAGCTCATAGGACAGATTACCCGAGAGGAGAGTTGAACAGAGAGAAGCCTGGAGATCCAGAGAGTGGCCTTCTCAACTATTTAGCTGAAGACTGATGTGCACATGTGTGAAGAAACTATACAAGGCCCTATATATTTTGTTGCTCTGTTTGCTCTGATCTGGGCCCTAGAGAGATTCTCCTCACAGACTATATCATCTAGTCTTCTTTGCCCTTGGCTTTGGTTGTATTTAAACAATAGGAGTAACTTCTAGAAGGTGGGCAGAGGAGAGAGAGAGAGACTGGTGTGTTCATTCTTTCCATTTCTCCCCTGCCTCCGTGAGGTTCTGTGATGATTGAGTAGCTAGGCCCTTGTTATTTCCAGTAGACCATCAGCATCAGCGTCACCTGGGAACTTGTTAGAAAACAAAGAATCTTTGGCTCACTCCAAGCTTACTGAATCAGAATCTGCATTTAAATAGAATGTCTAGGTGTTTTATATGCTTATGAAGGGCACCCCCTCTTCCAAGGCTCCAGATTTCACCAATATAGCACTTTTCCTCCTCTTGCCTCTTCTGGCCTAGGAGCCATAATGGCTTTCTGTTGTCCCTAGTCCTTGTTAGATCCCTTAATTCTGTCCACATCTCCATAAATCGACTCTTCTAAAATCTATTTTCCAGTTAAATGCTTTTGAGTATACAATCTGTTTCCTGCTGTACCTTAATGATAGAGTAATATATTATCTATCTTGATATCTATATATGTGTTCATAACTATATACATACTACATGTCTATCTCTGTCTTTCTGTATCTCTGCCTTTATTGTCTCTATCTCTAAAATTCCTTCCTAAATATCTCTTCCTAAAATTCCAGTCTTCATGCTTTAAAAATGTAGATGGAATTTGTAGCACCTTTTTCTTAGTTATAGCTCAGTGACATCAAATTATGTACATAATTTCCCAACAATGCAAATTCAGAGTTAATGAAGAAAAATATATTATTCCTAGTCTATGAGCAAATTTTGTGAATCTGGAGAGGAAAGTGTTAGTATCCTAGTGTGGTGAGTAGCCTCTAAATTTGTTCCCCAATGGGGTGCCTGGGTGGCTCAGTTGTTAAGCGTCTGCCTTTGCCTCAGGTCATGATGCCAGGGTCCTGGGATCCAGCCCCACATCGGGCTCCCTGCTCAGCGGGAAGCCTGCTTCTCCCTCTCCCACTCCCCCTCCTTGTGTTCCCTCTCTCGCTGTGTCTCTCTCTGTCAAATAAATAAATAAAATCTTTAAAAAAAATAAAAATAAATTGGTTCCCCAAAATTCCTGCCTCCTGGTATTTACTCTCTTGTGTAATCCTCTCTCCTTGAGACTTGCTGGACTTACTGACTCACTTCTAATAAATAGAGTATGGAAGAAGTGATAAAATGTGACTTCCGGTATTAGGTTATAAAAAGATGGCAGCTTTTGTCTTGGTGCTGTATCTCACTTTCTCTCTCACTTTCTCTCTATCTCACTTGCTTACCCTTGAGGAAGCCAGCTACCATGTTGTGAGGAAGTCTTATGGGGAGACCTATCTGGAAAGGAACTAAGGCTTACCAATATCTACATGAGGGGGTTTGGATATACATCCCAGCCCTCACACCATTTAACAATGCAGATGAGCAGCCCCAACCAAAAGCTTAACTGTAGCCTCTTAAGAAAACTAAAGCCAGAGGCAACTGGTGAAACTCTTTCTGTATTCCTGCCCCATGGAAACTCTGAGATTATAAATTTTGTTGTTTTTAGCTGCTAAATTTAGGTACTAAATTAGCTAGAGTAATTTATTATATAATAATAGGTAACTATTGTAGCTAGATTCTTTTAAAGCATAAAAATAACTTGAGAATTTTGTTTGTTAACAAGAACAAGATATTTTATTTAGTGCTTTTTTTCTTTCAAAACTTGCAGATTTCAAAACCTTAATTTTGAAATATATTTGGCATCATTTTTTAATCCAAATCAAATTTTTCAATAAACTGAAGCCCTAGAAATGAGAATTTAAATATGAATAGTTTAAGAAGGGAAAAACTAACATAGTTTTAGTAAAGATAAGAACCTTCCAGAGAAAATGTTAATTTAACTGGAAACAGTATATGTCTCCAGGAAAATAGGGAATGACTTATGTGTCACATAAGTACAGAGAATGGAATTTTATAAACTGGTTTTCCACTTAGATGCCAAGATTTGTCTTTCACACTTTAAGAAAGTAGCTTGAGAGAAAAAAATGTATATGAAAGAATAAAGAGAAAGCAAAAAAAATGAGTGATACTAATGAGCTGATAAACATATATGGCTGCAAAGATAGCACAGTCATATTTGCTTTAGTAGAAACAATGAAGAATACAGCTTAATCCAGTGACCTTGAAGCTCAAGTTGAAAGAATTTCAAATATCTTTTTCAAATTCAGTTTCCAAATAGTTCAAATAGCTTTTTTCAATACTTAAAAAACATAAAGTGGAAATGAAAATTCTATGTATGCAACAATAGGTATTCTCATTTGTGAGAACCATCGATTTTTCTTTCATTTTTAATTTCCTCTCTCCTTGCACCCACAATCCTCTTTTTAGGAGAAAGAAGAGCAGTGATTAAGAGTTGTGGAAACCAAGTGTCATCTCCAGAATCATGTACTTTTAGAGGGCAAGATAGACCTTGGATATTTAGAGGTCTGGACTTCAATGTAAATAAACATTATTATTTTGAGGAAATCTCTTGATTTCTTCTTTTCTGGATGTGTGAAATGGTAAACTGGTATACATCATAACCAAAGAGGTAAAAATAGAGCCTTAGTGCTAAGTACTATCATGAGCACAAGTAACACTCTCCAGAACCACTGGCAAGAAGATGTATGAGGAGAAAGGAAAAATTATAAGAAAAGGCTTTCGGAAAATTACAAACACAAGTTTCTGATTCAGTAGAATCCCTAGTAACAAGACTGCCATTGAAAACATCTTGATTCACAGGAATTAGTGTAAACGCTTTTTAAAGAACAATTGGTTTACTAATATAAAATTGACACATGCTCAATAATGATTCAAATATCAGATGAAGATGAAAAAAGAAATATAAACCCAAATTCAACCATTCAGAAATAAACATTACCAGCATTTGGTAAATATCATAGCTTGTATTTCTATGTGAATTTTGGTAAAAATTTAGATAGACATAACTTTAGAAATATTGGATAATTAAAAAATGCTGTTTTTAAGGATGTCTGGGAGGTTCAGTCAGTTAAGTGTCTGCCTTCAGCTCAGGTCATGATCCCAGGGTCCTGGGATCAAGTCCTGCATCAAGCTCCTTGCTCAGTGGGGAGCCTGCTTCTCTCTCTGCCTGCCACTCATCCTGCTTGTGCTCTCTCTCTGACAAATAAATAAAATTAAAAAATCTTTTTAAAAATACTGTTTTTAGTTAAAAGCATTTCTGGAAGACATTCTTAACTGCCTAACATCTGTTCACCTTTTACTCCTTCTTGATACCAAAACCAGACAAAAACCCCACCAAAAAGGAGAATTAGAGACCAATGTCCCTGATGAACACGGATGCAAAAATTTTCACCAAGATACTAGCTATAATAGGTTCCAACAGTACATTGAAAGGATTATTTACCATGACCAAGTGGTACTTATTCCTGGGCTGCAAAGGTGATTCAACATCTGCAAATCCATCCAGGTGATCCACCATATTAATAAAAGAAAGGACAAGAACCATATGATCCTCTCAATAGATGCCAAAAAAGAATTTGACAAAATACAGCATCCTTTCTCAATAAAAACCCTCAAGAAAGTAGTGACAGAAGGAACATAGCTTAATTTCATAAAAGCCACATACAAAAAACCCACAGCTAATTTCATCTGCAACAGGGAAAAGCAGAGCTTTTCCCCTAAGGTCAGGAACACGACAGGGATGTCCACTTTCACCACTGTTGTTCAACTTAGTACTGGAAGTCCTAGCCTCAGCAATCAGACAACAAAAAGAAATAAAAGGCTTTCAAATCAGCAAAGAAGAAGTCAAACTTTCACTCTTCACAGATGACATGATACTCAATGTAGAAAACCCAAAAAACTCCACCAAAAAATTGCTAGAGCTGATATAGGAATTCAGCAGTCACAGGATATAAAATCAATCCACAGAAATCAGTTCCATTTCTATACACTAACAATGAGGCAGAAGAAAGAGATATCAAGGAATTGATCCCATTTACAATTGTACCAAAACTATAAGGTATCTAGGAATAACCCTAACCAAAGAGGTAAAGGATCTGTTCTCTGAAAACTATAGAACACTTATGAAAGAAATTGAGGAAGACACAAAGAAATGGAAAAACATTTCATGCTCATGGATTGGAAGAACAAATACTGTTAAAATGTATATACTACCCAAAGCAATCTACACATTCAATGCAATCCCTATCAAAATACCAACAACATTTTTCACAGAGCTGGAACAAACAATCCTAAAATGTGTATGGAACCACAAAAGACCCTGAATAGCCAAAGCAACCTTGAAAAAGCAAGGCAAAGCTGGCGGCATCACAATTCTGGACTCCAAGGTATATTGCAAAGCTGTAATCATCAAGACAGTATGCTACTGGCATAAAAACAGACACATAGATCAATGGAACAGAATAGAGAACCTAGAAATGTACCCTCAACAATATGGTCAACTAATCTTCAAAAAAGGAAAGACTATCCAATGGAAAAAAGACAATCTCTTCAACAAATGGTATTGGGAAAATTGGACAGCCACACACAGAATGAAACTGGACCACTTTCTTACACCATATACAAAAGCAAATTCAAAATGGATGAAAGACCTAAATGTGAGACAGGAATCCATCAAAATCCTATTGGAGAAAGTAGGCAGGCAACCTCTTTGTTCTTGGCTGCAGCAACTTCTTCCTAGAAACATTTCCAGAGGGAATGGAAACAAAAGCAAAAATGAACTATTGGGACTTCATCAACATAAAAAGCTTCTGCATAGCAAAGGAAACAGTCCACAAAACTAAAAGGTAACCTACAGAATGGGAGAAGATAGTTGCAAATGTCTTATCAGATAAAGGGCTAGTATCCAAAATCTATAAAGAACTTATCAAACTCAACACCCAAAAAAACAAAAAAATCTTGTCAAGAAATGGGAAGACATGAACAAACATTTCTCCAAAGAAGATATACAAAGGCCAAAAGACACATGAAAAATGCTCAACATCACTCAGCATCAGGGAAATACAAATCAAAACCACATTGAGCTACCATTTCACACCCATCAGAATGGCTAAAATTAACAACTTGGGAAACAACAGATGTCAGTGAGAATGTGGAGAAGGGGGAACCGCCTTACACTGTTGGTGGGAATGCAAGCTGGTGTAGCCACTCTGGAAAAGAGTATAGAGGTTCTTCAAAAAGTTAAAAATATAGCTACCCTATGACCCACAATTACACTACTAGGTATTTATCAAAGGATACAAACATAGTGATTTGAAGGGGCACCTGCACCACAATGTTTATAGCAGCAATGTCCACAATAGCCAAACTATGGAAAGAGCCCAGATGTCCATTGACAGATGAATGGATAAAGATGTGGTATGTATAGACACACACACACTATGGAATATTTCTCAGTCGTCAAAAAGAATGAAATCTTGCCACTTGCAACGATGTGGATGGAAGTAGAGGGCATTATGCTAAGTGAAATAAGTCAGTCAGAGAAAGACAAATACCATATGAATTCACTGATATGTGTAATTTAAGAAACAAAACAGATGAATATAAGGGAAGGGAAGGAAAAATAAAATAAGAGGAAAACAGAGAGGGAGGCAAACTGTAAGAGACTCTTAACTACAGGGAACAAACTGAGAGTTGCTGGAGGGGAGGTTGAGTGGGGGGAGGAGGTAACTGGGTGATGGGCATTAAGGAGGGCACTTGAAATAATGTGCACTGGGTGTTGTATGCAACTGATGAATAAATGAATTCTACCTCTGAATCTAATAATATAGTATATGTTAATTAAATTGAATTTAAATAAAAACTTTTTTTAAAAAAAACCTGGCACTTTTTTGCAACTAGACTCAAAGAATGCTAGATACTAATTTTCTACTGTCCCTTTACTAGACTAATCTTTTGGATAATGAAATCCAAGACAATATTTCTATGAGCCTCTGAAAAAGATTTTTGTCTGCTGGGTAAAATTTTTGTTTTCTCAGAGGAGAAGGCTTTTTACACTTCTGCATTACTTTATGCTTGGGATGCTGTTATAAGACTATGATGCCTAGAGTTGCAGCAGCCATATGTGACTGTAAAGTGGCAAATCTGCATATGCTGAAGGTGTTAGGCTGGAAGGATGAAAAAGCCATTTTCTGTGGTAATGTGGTTGGTCGGCTAACAACTCCTATAACTAACTCCTTATATCCAGACTTCGGGGTAAGAAAACAAAGAACCTTTTTTTTTTTTTAAGATTTTTTTAAAAGATTTTTTATTTATTTTATTTGACAAAACGAGAGAGAGAGCACAAGCAGGGGGAGTGGCAGAGGCAGAGGGAGAGGGGGAAGCAGGCTCCCCGCTGAGCAGGGAGCCCGATGTGGGGCTCCATCCCAGGACCCTGAGATCATGACCTGAGCCGAAGGCAGACGCTTAACTGACTGAGCCACCCAGGTGCCCCACAAAGAACCTTTCTTAATCAGGAAAACATTTCTAATTAATACAACCTTAAATTTAATTTACTTGAATTTAATGGAGGAGGAGGGACTAAAAAGTAGGTTGGAATAATTGTTAAATTTAAGATTATGTGTTTTTTACTATAAGGAGATGATACATCTAAAAGATTTCTATGGAGGGGTTCCTGTGGGTGGCTCAGTCAGTTAAGCATCAGACCCTTGATCTCAGCTCAGGTCTTGATCTCAGGGTTGTGAGTTCGCATCTGGCTCCACACTGGGCATGGAACCTACTTAAAAAAAATTTCTATAGAGAGGATTGGAGGGAGAGAAAAGATTATGTCTTTTTAGGAAGTTTGCATCAGTATTAAAACATATAGTAAGTGTAATAAATCAGTTATAGAAGGACAAATGCTACACAATTCCACTCATAGGAGGTATCTAAAGCAGCCAAACTCAAAGAAGCAGAAAGTAGAATGGTGGTTGCCAGGAACTAAGGGGAGAGGAAATGAGGGCTGCTGTTCCATGGGTATAAAATTTCAGTTATACAACATGAAAGAGTTCTAGAGATCTATTGTACAACATTGCACTTATAGTGTACTTTACTGTCCAGTTAAAAATTTGTTAAGAGGATAGATCTCATGTTATACAGTCTTTTTTTCACCACAATAAAAAATAAACACTAAGAATTTGAGTTTTATCATGTACACTTAAAACTGTGATCCACTTTGAGTTAATTTTTGTGTATGGTGTGAGATAAGAGCCTAACTTCTTTTTTTCTTTTTTCACTTGTGGATATCCCATCATCCCAACATCATTTCTTTTTTTCTTCCTCTTTTTAAAATTAAAGTATAATTCCACTACTGTATACTTACCACCCAAAAACAAAGTTGCCAATTCAAAAAGATATATGCACTCCTATATCTTTTGCAGAATTATTTACAATAGCCAAAATATCAGAGCAGCCCAAATGTCCATGGCCAGATGAATGGATAAAGAGATGTGGTATGTGGTACACACACACACACACACACACACACACACACACACACACACACAATGGAATATTACTCAGCCATAAAACAGGATGAGATCATGCCATTTGTGGCCACATGGAGGAACCTAGAGGATATTATGCTAAGTGAAATAAGTTAGTTAGACAAAGACAAATGCCATATGATTTCACTTATTTGTGAAATCTAAAAAACAAAACAAATGAATAAACAAACAAACAAAAATCAGAGTTAGACCTAGAGAGAACAAACTGATGGTTGCCACAGGAGAGGGGTATGGGTAAAACGGGTAAAAGGGAGTGGGAGATACAGGCTTCCAGTCATGCGATGAAGAAGTCGTGGGAATAAAAGGTACAGCACAGGAAATATGGTCAATGTTATTATAATAGTGTTGTATGGTAACAGATGGTGGGTACATACGTGTGAGCAGAGCATAACATATATAGTTGTTGAATCACTATGTTGTATAACTAAAAATAATGTAACTTTGTGTGTCAACTATACTCAAATATCAAAAAAAGGATAATTGACATATAATATTTTGTTAGTTTCATCAGCATCACTTCCTAAAATGACTATCCTTTCCTCATTGCTTTCATTGCCACCTTTGCTGAAAATCAATTGACCATAAATGTAAAGCTTTATTTCTAGACTGTTAATTCTTTTTCATTGAACTCTATGCTTATCCATGAAGCAATACCATACTGCCTTGATTACTATGGCTTTACATAGGTTTTGTAATTGAATAGTGTTTTATTCTTTTTCAATTGTTTTGGCTATTCTAGATCTTTTACTTTTCCACATAAATCTTAGAATCAGCTTGCCAGTTCCTACGTTAACGCCTGCTAGCATTTTGAGAATATCAATCTAAAAAGTAAAAGAGCCATTTATTTTACCAGCATAATGGAATTATTTCAGAATAGCAGAGGAATTACAATTTGGGACATGTAAGCTATTGAAAACCTCTGGCAAGTCCAGAGATCAAAGGAGAGGAACATTACTTTATAGAGAAAAGGAAAAGTTGGGAGGTGCTGCTTTGAAAGAAAGTCCATTGGAGGAAAGCAAGAATTCAAGGTGGTGATGTTTTCTCATTGGCTGACTTGTGGTATTTTCTTATTGGCTGAGCTTATTGCTGGGCAAGGAGAAACTCTTCCTTCTTCCCCCTGGAGGAGTAAAGTAAGGCTTCTTTCTGTTGGTGTCTGCAATTGATGATGAGGGGTAGGGGGTAAGAGCTCCCCATTCTGGCCTCTCAACTCCATTTTAAACGAGGTTTTCTTTATTCAGTTTCACAAGAATTGCCAGAAATTAATAGATCAATTTGGGGAGAATTACCATCTTGACAATATTGAGTCTTCTGATTTATGACTGTCTCCATTAATTTGTTCTTTAATTTATCTCAGAAATATTTTATAGTTTTCAATATACAAATCTTATACTGCTTTTGGTAAATTTACTTCTAAGTTTTTTATTCTGTTTGATACTATTGTGAATTAAATTGCTTCTTCATTTCATTTTTAGAGCGATCATTGCTAATATATAGAAGTACGATTTATTTTCATAGTTTGATCTTATATGCTATGTAAGGGAGAAAAACAATTTTCCCTTTCCCTTTCTAGGTTTTTGGTTGAGACCCCTTATAATAAAAGATAGATTAAAAGGAAAAAAAAAAACAAACAGAAGTTTAATAACATATTAAACATGAGAGAGACCCAGGAAAACTGAGTAACTCCCCAAAATGGCCCAAGCTACTACCTTAAATACCATCTCCAGCTAAACACAAAACAAGATGTTTGGGGGGAGGCAGCTAGTTATGAGAGATTATCAGGCAAAGCACAGTAATGAAGGGTAAGGATGTTATGCAGAATTAAGTCCATGCCCTCTCCATCACCAAAGTTTCTAGAGACTTAGAGTCATTCTTCTCTTCCTGGGACAGAAAGGGCGACACCCTTACAAATAAGGATCTCCCTTATAAATGTAAATGTCCCTTACAAAAGGATAATTTCCACTTGGTTTTCAGAGTTTCTTCAGTGTCTGCTGTTTCTTAAAAAAAAAATAACCAGTTCAAGATAGTCCTTATGCCAGAGAGACATATTTTATAGTGGCAAATTCTGTTCCCCTTCTAAGAAAAATGGCTTATGGCCTGTAGGCACACATGTTTTCCTTTAGCTCCCCTCCCCTGTGGTTCTGTATTATCATACTCTGCAGGGACCTCTTCAACCTTTCCTGTGACATTAGATCTCAAAGTGTTCTAACCAAAGGCACATTGGCAATACCTTTGAGGATATTAGTCCTTAACTTTTAATAGGTCTATTGTGGCACTGGTAACCTTCATCATTGTTTCAGTTCTGACTTCTCACTCTTGGTCATATGGGGTTGAGGAAATTATTTGTTGTATTGTTTATTCTCCAATTTGTTCTTTATATTTTCCTTTTGGAGAGATTTGAGAGAGGATATGTAGCAAAAATTCTCCTACTTTATTACATGTTTAACCAGCAGTCCTAAAGTATGTTTTATTTTCACACTTGCATTCTGAACTACTACCATTAGTAAGTTGGGAAATAAAGAATACAGAGATTAAATCATTTACCTAAGGTAATATAGTTAGCCATGCGGAAAGAAAAAAAATGAATCTTGCTCAAAGTCATTTTTGGCTAACCTACTAATTACTTTATAATCTTGGGAGTTAATTCTTATAGAAACGATTTCCACAACATGACAAGGAAGGCAAAGCAGAAAAAAAGATGTTTAGTATCAAAAAAATTTTTTTCAACAGTCAAAAACAGAAGCTGGGGAGAATGAGCCAAAAAGAACAGTTAACATAAGTTCATATCAAAGTTTAAACCAGTTTTTTAAAACTTAGATTTCATTTTCCAATCTTTTTCCTACACAGCACATATACTATTTAAACTGCTGGATGCTTAGCCTCAATGTATATCTAAGGTTGCCACTCTAAGGTGTGACTTCACAATCATAAGAAATTGCCCAAAAGCAGTAGCTAAGTATAATAGCCCCAAAGCAATCAATGGGCTTTAGCATCTCAAGTATTTTCTTTCAGGTTAAATTGTATTGCAATGCTTTTTAAAGAAATAGTTGCCATGGTAACCTCAGTAATCCATCTTAGAGATTTACATGATTTTTTTTTTATACTATTCCTCTGGTAAATTTATTGTTGCTATGGAACTGAAAGAGTGGAGGGAAGTTGGGGCTAAATGCTATGATTTTATATTCTTACTTGGTGGTTCCAAGTGAGACTAGAGGAAATTATTTTCTGCCATGTAGAGTTTGTTTTTGGGGGGAAAGGAGAAGGCTGCCCTTACACTAACACAGCAGCAGGCTATTAAAATCAAACAGAATGCAATCAAAATAAATTCTGACAACAGAATGAAACACTTTTAAGTTGTTAGCTGTCTTACTCATATACAACTCTTGGAAAATCAAGCATGAGATAAATCTCTCTAACCAATAGTTTTAAAACAATACGTAAGTGATCGATTGACTATATTCTACTATTGGTTCAAAGTGACCTGTGTATACTGGCCTAGACATTGCTAATAATTCATAGAAAACAGAGAGGATTCCCTAGCTTTCTGAGTGGGTAGTTTTTAAATGAATTTTTAAAAACCTACGGAATTTCTCATAATGACGTTTATCCAGATGCTGCTTCATAAATGAGTCTGTTTCTCACCCTCTCTCTCTTCATCTCTCTTTTAAACGGTTTGTACAGCTCTCTTTTTTGTTCCTCAAAATTTTTATGTTTAAATTCATTAGTTATCTCCAAAGAATTTAAAACTAAAGCTTTCCTTTATGCCATATCTAAGTGTGAAGCCCCAACAAGTTACAACAGGTAAAGCGTGACTATGGAGTATACATATGCAGTGTTCACAAATGGAAAATGTCAGGAAATCGTAAGACATTCAGGCAGTTGGATGTTTTCATGACATGTGGCATAACTATTTTCCCTTAAAATAGCACTTTTTTTCTCCAGTCTCTCTATCCATACACAATCATGATGGGAAATGAAAAATCTACCTCCCATTCCAATTACAGTGATGTATATGTCCATTTTTATATGATGTCCTTTGATTGGATGATGTAGGGATCATTTTCACTTTTACTGCAAATAAACTATAGGTCCCAAACCTTTTTACTTAGAAAACTAAAATCATATGTTTTATTTGGACTTGTGTACAGAGTCACTTGAAGTTTTCTACATTTTTTTGAGATTTTTTTTAAATTTTATTATGTTATGTTAATCACCATATGTTACATCATTAGTTTTTGATGTAGTGTTCCATGATTCATTGTTTGTGCATAACACCCAGTGTTCCACGCGGAACGTGCCCTCTTTAATACCCATCACCAGGCTAACCCATCCCCCTACCCCCCTCCCCTCTAGAACCCTCAGTTTGTTTCTACATTTTTAACTATATTTTCATAAGTTGATCTCACATTTTTATTAATATTAGAGTTTAATCTGAAAACATGACCAATATCAAATATGAAATATACGGTTATTTACATCAAAAATTTTGTTTTCAAGTTCATTGGTAGCATGAAAGGAGGGAAGGAGGAAACTACCAAGATAAATACATGTCATATTAAAATCAGTTAAAAAATACTGTCATACACTATGGATATGAACTTTATCAGTTTTCATTTTATAAAGTCACAATGCAGGACTTTTTCCAACTATTCACAAGAATGTTATTCTCATTCTTTTATTATTTTTATTAATAATGTTGAAAACATACTTATTGATACTGATTTTTAATATTTTATTAATGCCCCACTTTATAATGTTTTTCTTCCTTCCCTTCTTTTTGAAGATCCATCCACCCTTTGATTAGGAGAACTATACAATTTTCCATTATTGCAAACTTTCGTTTATTCAGAATTTTAATAAACATTTGTAATTCTAAAATTTTCTATTAATATAAGTTCTTTTGTACATGCAATCTATTCATAATTGATTCTTATTAAGATCATATTCACTTGTAAGCAATAAATGTTCATTCTTAAACAGGAACCAAACAACATTGCTTAATATAGGGTTTTATAATCAGTTATTAAAAATGTGCAGTAATGTTCTCTTCAAAATGACATTTCCTTTATGGTTTTGGTGGGAGCAAGGGTAAAATTACCTACTAAGAGAGCAGCACTCACTAAACAATTACTGTTCTATACAACTCTGATCTAATTTGGATATTGGAAAATAAGGATAAATATTCCTACTTACAGGCTTTGTCTATTATAGTCAGAGCTCACTAAACATTGCTAAGAATGTAGGACATAGGCTTTCTGAGAAGGTAGAATTGGTATTTTAATAAAGTGCTTTATAGCAAGATTTTACTCTGCTGAAAAAAAAATGCTTATGAGAGAGTTCTGAAAATGCACATCTACAGTGAGCTTCAGAAAAGCAAATATGGGGATGTGTTATATTCTCAGAAGTGCTTTGCTTATCCATTATTTAGCATATTTCAGCTGAAGTGTCAATATTTGCTAATTCAGTGAGCTATAGATAGGTAAGGACTTATAAATTCTTTCCCTCTTCTGATTTTAGATGTCCCTGCATCTCTTTTCTCATCCATTATATCATGAAGAATATTAAATTACTGGTCTATCTACAAGGTGGAAAAAGAGGAAATTCACACAATTTTTTTTGTTTTGTTTTTACTTAGTTTGCTAGTTTGTTTCTTTCCCTTCCTCCCTCTCTCCTCCTCCTCTTCTCTTCAAAAGTACATGTATATCAAGTTCTGGATTTTAGTGGTTTTTCTTTCCCTTTTGGATTAATGGTAGATGAAATTTTAGCTAAAATAAAGCCAATATAATTTTAGCATAAACTTTGGCAACTTCCCCATATCAAACACTGATATTTTATATGTTAGTGTCATGTATTATAGTATTGTTTGGTTATATCATTGGCAATATTTTCATCAAAGAAGAAAGAATTAGCAAAGTCATGACCTAAGCTTTTCTTTATACTTCCATTAGCATTTAGTCTCTTTTTTTTCCCATGAGGGACAATGGTCCGGAGTTTTGTTTTCTTTATTTAAAAATTTGAGTACAGTTGACACAAAATGTTACCTTAGTTTCAGATGTACAACTTAGTGATTTGACAAGTTTACACATTATGCTATGTTCACAAGTGTAGCTCCCATCTGTCCCATTACATTGCTATTACAATATCACTGACTATATTCCTTATGTTGTGCCTTTTATTCTCATGACTTATTCATTCCATAAGTGAAAGCCTGAATCTCCTTCATCCATTTCACCCAACTGCCAGCCCCTCCCCTCTGGCAACCATCAGTACTTTACTTGTTTCTTTCCAAGTGTATTTCTGGAATTTTACCGGCCAATGAAAATGCTGGTTTGACTATTTACTAGCTACGTGAATGTGGGCAAATCCCATAACCATTGAAAGCCATGGTTTCCGCATATATATAATGGAGATAATCCTAGAAACAACATCAAACATTATTAGAAAGATTAAATGAAATTAAATCTCACTGACAATGAAATACTAAAAGTATATTAGAAGCAATTGAGGAATGAGTGAACTGAAAATTAGTCCAGCAGATTATATCAAGAATTTAGCATAGAAAAGCAAAAAAGAAGATGGAAAAAAGAGTAAAAGTCATAGAAGATACAATTAGAGAGTCTAATATATCTTTATTTGGAGTCCCAAAAGTTTAGGAGAAATAAGGTGACCAAAGCATTATTCCATGGGAGTATGTCTAAGAATTGTGCAGAATTCATGAAAGATCATAATCCATAAATTCAATAAATCTAATGAATCTCAAACAAGATAAATTTTTAAAAACCCCATGCATAGTAACATCATAGTGAAAACTTATTACAAAGGCAAATATAGTAAAAAAAAAAAAAAAGGTAGAATGAAAGTTTGTCTTCAAATGAACAGCAGTTGCACTTACAGCTGATTTTTCAACAGTAATTAAAGTTGGAAAAGAATATAATAATATCATCAAAGTGCTGAAAAATATACTGCATATCAAAACCTTTGGAATGTTGTTAAAGCTGTAGTTAGATGGAAATTTAGAAACTTGAAAGCATGTATCAAAAAAGAAAGGTTAAAAACTAATAAACTAAATAACCACATCAATATTGTGGGGCAAAAATTAGCAAAATAAGCCTACATGATTCAGAAGAAAGTAAATAGTAATGATAAAATCATATATGAATAAATATAAAATAAATATATATTAGAGATCATGAAAAAGCCAAAAGTTGACTCTTTGAAATAACTAACACAATTTGAAAAAATTTAGTGAAGACTAATAAATTCCATATGTGAGACAACACAAATAATTAATCACAGAAATGAAAAAGGATGTATCTCAACAAAACCTGTAATTATTAAAAAAATAAGAGAATATTTGAATAACTTTATGCCAAAAATTTGAAAAAAATTAAATAAAACTTTCATTTAAATATAAAGTTACAATCACCTAGGAATATATCTAAGCAAAAGGTATCTAATATGTCTACATGTAAAACCATATAATTTCAAAACTCATTAAGGGAAGAGACATAAATGGAGAGGTATACCATGTTTATGGATTGGAAAGTTCAGTAATATAAAGATAGCAATTGTCCCCAAATTTATTTAGAGACTCAATGTAATTCCAGTCAAAATCCGTACAGAATTTTTATGGAATTTCATAAGCTGTTTCTGTAATGTACCTGGAATAAAAAGGGACATATACAGATAAGTGATTTTGGAAATAAAGTTATTAAGTCTTTTGGACACAATGATATATTAACAGACCAAGGGAACAGACTAGAAGGATCCAAAATGACTCTTGTATGTCAAATGGCCACTTAACTCATGACAGACATAGTTCTTGCATAAAAATGGCAAAAAATGGTCATCTTAAATAAATGGTTTTGGGAAAATTGGTTATCCTTATTAAATAAAAGCTAATTGGATCTCTACTTCATGTAATACACAAAAATCAATTCCATACAGATTAGTGCTCTAAAATGTGAAGTGTAAAACAATAAAGCTTTTAAAAGATAATACAGTAGGATATTTTTCAGAATTCTGGGAAGGACATATATCTTAAATAAGACACCAATGATTCAGAAACAGGACTGATAAATTTGAAAATGTTAAAATTAAGAACTTTTTTAAAAAAGGTTTTATTTATTTATTTGAGAGAGAGAGAGAGAGAGAGAGAGCATGAGGAGGGAGGGTCCGAGGGAGGAGACTCCCTGTCAAGCAGGGAGCCTGATGTGGAACTCGATCCCGAGACTCCAGGATCATGACCTGAGCCAAAGGCACGCGCTTAACCAACTGAGCCACCCAGGCGCCCCAAATTAAGAAATTTTGTTTATTAAAAGACAAACAGAGCAAAAAGATACCCTACAGAATAGGAAAATAGACTTATCATATATACAACTGGCAAGTGACTTAAAGAACTCTTAAAAATTAGAAAAAGAAAGACAGACATCTTGATAGAAGAAAAGATGGGAAAAACATTGAACAGGAGTTAATGAAAGAGTTGCTAGAGAAATGGCAAACTTACAGCATATCTCCATATTGCACAGTTTGTTGAAACAATTAAAACTATGACATACCCAAGTGATGGGAATGATATAAAACAATGGAAACTCTCATAAACTGCTGTGTGGAATTTAAATTGTTAAACCATTTTAGAACATAGTTTGTCATCATCTAGTAATTTTGAAGATGCATGTACCTGATGGTTGTGCAATTACATGCCAAACACTTTAGAAAAATGTGCACATAAGCACCAGGATCTCTGTACAATATTTATTTCAGTGTTTGTATAATAGTCTGAAACTGAAAGTAATGCAAATGTACACCAAAAATAAAATGGATAAATTGTAGGCTATTCATATGAGAGAACATTATCAACAATAAAATCAAACAATTTACAGCTGCATTCAAAATTTATATTAAGAGAAAGAAACCAAATATAAAAGAATATGAGTTATATGTTTTTTGCTTATATGAATTTCAAAAGTAGGTAAAAAAGAGAAGTATATTTTCTAGGAATATATGATCAAACTTTAAAAAAAACAATGAAGTATGAGATTGATAAGGGAGCTTCTGGGAAACTGGTCATGTTATACTTGGTTCAGGCATTTATGTTTTCTATTTTCTGTATGTTTGTTGTATTTATCTTACAAAATATTTTTTTAAATATTAGTTAGAGGCCACATGATCTTTTTTTGGCAAAATCTTCAAAGCTACACTGCTGACATACATTTAAATATTAGTTGCTAATAACAGAAGTAGATCTGCTAGCAGTGATGGAGAAATGAGAAGATTGTTTCTGCCCCATCAAGCTCAAATTTCTTTTCTAGCATTGACCTTGAGAGCATTCAGTCAACAAATTCCCTGCCTCCTTAGAAAGATGCAGACATTCTGATGATGACAACTTGGTGATTACTGTTATAACCTTCTTTTCTTGGAAAAATATATAAAAGAATGTAGTAATGAGGGCTTTTCTCAAAAACACTCAATAGAAGAACACACAGAAAAGTTATTCAAAAAGAAAAGAGGTTGAGAAAATGGGGAAAAGAGAGATCATTCAGGAAATGTGAATCATGGAATTATTTTGAACTATACAAAGAAGTCAAATTGGTAGAATAAAAATTGGATATTTCTCAAATAATTTAGGAAGGGGAGCAATACGGTATGTATTTGCAGCATGCATATAATGTGTGTCAGTGAAAAAATTATACTCTGAATAGCCTACCCCAGATTTCTCTTAAAATAAATTATCCTATTTTAGGAAAACATCATGATAAGGGCCCTGATGTTAGCATCACCCAAGAAAACAAAATAGATTTACTGCTTTACTTGCTAGTAAGACAAATATGTGCATGTGTGTGTGTATGTCTTCTCAGAAAATAGTAGGAAGCTAAGGACTAGGTGGAGTGAGGTAACCAGTCAAAATTCTGTGGTAGTGATAGGGTGAAGGGCATTTTATAAATAAGGCCGATTAATGTTTAATGCATAGTGTGTTGCATTGATGTAATGCATTTATTCGGTCTCCTCATGCCCAGATCTGTCTCACTCATGGATACTTTGTGTGTGTGTGTTCACTGAGGTCACTATGACACAGGCTAACCATGAAAAGCTAGATTTATGGACACACTTGAACTAAAAATAACTTTAATATGTAATATTAATATGACTACCACAGCAGTGTGTGCCTTCTTCATAGTATAGTCCAGACAAGTAAATCCACTTTCTCTCCCAAGTCCTACTTGGTCATGGCGCACATTAGGGTCACTGCCCTTTGACTATAAGTCATCCAGTGTCAGGTATTTTACCCCCTGCAAGATCCTATGAACCATACAAGTTATAGAACAGTTTTCTGTTCTTCCACAATTATTTTATAATGTGCACTTCTTCATCAGTGAAGTGCATCAGAACCGTACACTCATATTGTCTAGGCATGTGCAGGCCTGCAGTTATTTGAAGCATACATATAAGGACTGTAATCCCAAATCTTCTAGGACAGTTATTTTCAAAGTGTGGCTCCTGGACAGCAACATCAGCTCCTGGCAACATTTTAGAAATGCGATTTTCTTGGCCCCACTCCAGACCTATTGAAGGAGAAACTCTCAGGAATGGAGACCAGGAATCTGTGTTACGAGCTCTTCAGGGGATTCTGATGTATACTTAAATTTGAGAACCACTGAGCTAGGCTGGTTGGTAATAATGATTAAATTTTCTGTTCGTTTCTGACAGCCACACATCTTTGAGACCTATTTCTCAAGAGTAGCTAAACAAAAACAAGAGCAGACTTGTGCTAGCACATTCCTTACATACCAGATCATTCTCTGGTTAGGCTGCCATGACAATATAACTTAACAATAATAAAGACTTTATATTTTGTAAAGTGATTCTGGACATTTTTTTCAAAGCACAGACTATGAAACTGGTCTATGTGGGTTTGTTTCCTAGTTCTGACTGTACTAATTGTGTTGCCTTGAGCAATTTACTTAACCTCTCTATGCCTCTCGGGCTCCCTGCTTAGTGGGGATAACAATAAAAAGTGGGGATAACAATATAAATTTATTTATAGGATTATGTGAGATTAATATAATTTTTTTAGAACAGTATCTGGATTGACAGCTTTATATAAATACTTGACATCATTAATACTAAGGAGAATATATAAGAAAGAGCAGAGAGCTGACATAGGAGAAAACCAGGTAGGAAATTTGTTGAAAGAACAGACAGCAGTTAATCTGGACAAAGGAAGACTAAGAAAATACATTATAACTGTCTTTACAATGTGTTGCTCCCAATAACAATGTTATAAACAAAGAGAAGTTGTAAGAAGATAATCTTTGGTTCAACATGAGTGTATGTCATATGTTAAAGTGTATTTCAGATGTTAAAATATTGAAATAGGGTAAAACTCAATGATCATGTGCACTGGATATAGCATGATTGGTGATTGCTGTCCCTGATCTCTGTCTTTTGTCCACAACCTGTTCTTAAATGTAACTCGGAAAAGTTCTTGTAAACTCAGAATGGGAGGGAGTGAGAGGATTAGGAAGTGGTAACTACTGGATTCTTTGGGAGTTCCTGACTTGAGTGTACAGTCAGTTATATAAAGCATAAGCTTCATTCTCTTTGCTTTTGTGCTTTTCACAGCTCAGGCTATTTGAAAAACATACTCTTTTCTTAAACTCACAATACAGTGACGCCACATTTTATGTGATTAAAATTTTGGATACCTCATGGCATGTTATAGTGCAGTTTTAAGGAAATCCCATTAAGATTACTAAAGAGCCTCTATTCTAAGTCCCCTGAGGGGACCTCGGTTGCCCAGACTTCTGAACTTCACTCCTGGGACCCCTTAAACCTTTCCATGAACAAGAAACTGCCCAGCAGGTCACCTCAAAGATGCTGCTGCAAAACAAAGTCTGTTGTTCATTTGTCTAATCTGGTTTGTCAATGAATTGTTAAAGATATTGAATAGCACCCAAACTCCCATGCACTTCTTTGTTTTTCTTCATGGCACTTACCAAAAGATACTTACTTCCTACCTACTTAATTATTCATTTAGCACAAAAGGCATGCTCTTGTTCTGTTTGATTTATCACTGTAAAGTCAGCACCAAGAAGAGATATAGCACAAAGAAGTACACTAAATAGGTGTTGAATTAATGGACAATAAATGAATATATATATCTTCTAAGTACAGATGACCACATTTTAAATAATGTACTATATCTAAAATCTGGCAGGGAATTACCAAGAAAATTCAATACATACAATAACTTTAGTGTTGGGTACACTTAATAAACATCATGAACAGACTTAAGATATTAACATTTGCATTTCACTGATATTAAAATTCATGTCATTTTCCTCATAATAGATGAAAAAGCTCACGCCTTACTTTATCGATGCTAATTACAATGTAAAACACATTTTAATGTCATAATGGATGAGAAAATCTCTGCAAACTGGTGAAGCATTATTTAAATTACTAATTGGATTTCAATAAGCGTTTAGTAGATTATCAATGATATTAAGTCTGTGTAATGATTGGAAGCCTTATAGAATATGGCATATTAATAGCAAAGCATGTGAATAACAAAAAGAATTCAAAAGTATGAGATTTTAGGGATCTGTTAAAAAGACATTCAAAGTTTAAGGACATGGAATTCATGTAAAACAACCAAAGTCTACTTATCTAACATGTAGATAATAATTAATTAATGTAGACATGATTATAATAATCACTTTTCAGAATGCAGAGAAATGCAGAAACCTAAGGAAAATTATAACTTCATGGAGAGAGAGCAATAGAAGGAATAATTTGCTGTGGAAATGATACCAGTGATAGAAGTTCTAGAGGCAGTTTGGGTTAGTGATTTGGCATCAGACTTGAATTCAGATTTGACTCTACCACTGACAAACTGAAAGACTTTGGCAAATTATAAGAACTTTCTAAGCCTGTCCACCCTTTCAATACATATCTTCCTTGACTTATGATGGGGTTACATCCTGATAAACCCGTTCTAAATTGAAAATAACGTAAGTCGAAAATGCGTCTAATACACTAACCCACTAATAGCTTAGCTTAGCCTACCTTAAACCTGCTC
The DNA here is from genome assembly GCF_037043125.1 of Eumetopias jubatus. NCBI lineage: Eukaryota > Metazoa > Chordata > Mammalia > Carnivora > Otariidae > Eumetopias > Eumetopias jubatus. Next base: position 97,335,646 of record NW_028274817.1, read on the forward strand.
AGAACACTTGCATTAGCCTACAATTGAGCAAAATCATCTAACAGGAAGTCTAATTTATAATAAAGTGTTGAATAATAATGTAATTGATTGATCACTGTACTGAAAGCGAAAAACAGAATGGTTTAAGTCTATCAGTTGTTTACCCTTGTGATCACGTGGCTGACCGAGAGCTGGGCTCACTACCACTGCCCAGCATAATGGGAGAATATTGTACAATATTCTAGCCCCAGGAAAGAATTAAAATTCAAAATCTGAAGTAAGGTTTCTACTGAATGCATATCATTTTCATACCATTGGTTGAAAAATCTTACATTGAACCATTTTAAGTTGGGGATTGTCTGTTATTTCTCTTTCTTCCTTCATTTTTTCTTTCTCTTTTCCTCCTTTCCTGCCTCCCAGCCTCCTCTGCGACCACCTTCATTCATATGCCCACACATAGAATTTGTGTTTGAGAACTCCAAATTTCTTTCTTTATAAATACAGTGCATTTTTTAGCAATATTATTACCACAGAATCTCATTGCTTAATCCATGCATAAGACCTATTTTCCTTCTGGGGGAGGGGAACATGTTCTCTATAAAAGGCTGGTAAGCATAAGGACAGATACAGTGAAGACCAAATTTAGTGCAGAGAAACATTTTACTCCTTAACTCCCACTGATGTCTTCTGTGCCTGTTTTTGAGCTAATCTAGTTCAGAAGGTTTATTGATCAGATTCAACATTTTTTGATGTATTTAACTCACATCAACATCATTTAAGCTTGACAGACAGATTCTCTTTTTCTCTGCCAGCTCATTTTGTTTCCTAGATTCCAGGAGCAGATTAGGGCTGGTAACAAATACCTGATAAAGACCTGCAAGGAAAATATATTTGAGGATAGTTTCTTCTTCTAGTTCACTCTTTCTTTCAATAAGTATAATTTTTTGGTTGAAAATACCATCCTGGAGCCCAAAAGCATTCAAATATTTGCATTTTACATTTTATGTGAGAGCATATGAAATATCTTTATTTATACCAAATGTGTGCCTGCTTATGGGATATGCAGTAATGGCAGGACATCCAAAATTGACCTTTTATAGGGTGGCACTACTGAATTTGAAAGAAAAACTGAAATAATGGATATAAGTATTGTAATTTTTTTAGACTTTATTTATTTATTTAAGAGAGAATACAGAGAGAGTGAGAGCAGGGTAAAGAGCAAAGGGGGAAAGAATCTCAAGCAGACTTTGTGTTGAGAGTGGAGCCCGACGTGTGGCTCCATCTCATGACCCTAAGATCATGACCTGAGCTGAAATCAAGAGTTGGATGCTTAACCAAGTGAGCCACCCAGACACCCAGTATTGTAATTAAAAGGTAATGAAATAAAGTATCTTGGGGTTCAACAACAAAAATTTCTGTAATGAATATGAATATAGTTAACAAGATGTAAGACACCTCAAGTTATAATTTAATGAAACATTTAACTCCTACAGTAGATTTACATAAAGTCTTCAGAGAATGACATGAAAGTTTTCAAAGATTTATTTAAGTAACCTCCCTTCCTACCCCAACAATTATCACACATTCCTAGCCAGATATTATTTTTGGCAAGGAGAGGGATAAAAACGGTTGTGTCTCAAGGGCCTTCAATGCTTTTTTTTTTTAAAGATTTTATTTATTTATTTGACAGACAGAGAAAGAGAGCACAAGCAGGGGGAGCGGCAGAGGGAAAGGGAGAAGCAGGCTCCCCACTGAGCAGGGAGACCAATGCGGTGGCCCAGAACCCTGGGATCATGACCTGAGCCCAAGGCAGACGTTTAACTGACTGAGCCACCCAGGTGCCCTGGGCCTTCAATGCTTTAAAACAAGAATTAATTTCTTTAGAACACTATCACAGCAATAGGAGCAACACTTGACTCTGCTTTTCAAGGACCTATTTACTGTACTTATTCTTGTTAGAATGAGCCACAGGAATAATTTTAAACCAAAAACTGAGGTCTGGTTTCCATTTTAGCATCGGGCAAATTAGCATTGGTGTAGGGGAGAGGAGTGGTTTTGTTTTTGTTTTTTATCACGTCAATCATCTTAGCTCTGTTTTACAAACTATTTCTGGAAGTACAGTGAAAATTCATGGGCTCAGACAGGCCAGAAATGCGAACTTAACCTAGGAAGATTTGACCAGTTGGTTGAAACTTAATAGTAACGAGACTGAATTATCTGTTATTGACCAATGGATTATGTTCTATTCTACAGCCTCAGGCTAATTCTGAAATTTAACCAATCATCTCAGCATTGCATATCAGACTGAACTGGATGTATGAGCAAAAATATATTTCCATGACTATTAAAATGTCTAAAATATAAGCCCTACTCTTCTGAATTAGTATCATCATGTTCTGATTTGGAGAGAAGCTAATGGATTTGAATATAAACTAATAAACTTTAAGCCGAGCCCATCTCCCAAACTTCCTCTGATATCAATTATTTTCAAGTTTTAAATTATACCTGTAAGTCAGAGTCAGGTCCAGCACAAGAAAAAAAAAAAGGCAGGATAATTCTTAATTAATAAGATCTCCATGTCTGGAAATGATTGATTCTAAGATGCAGCTCATACTAGACTGAGAGCTCATATTTATGATCAGGTTCCTCAAATCCCACTAGCATCCCTAGCATATGCCAAGCACAAAACAGACATTTATTCAGTGACTGATATCATGTCAGAAGGCTTTGGTTGAGCATTTTGTCAAGGATCAACTCCCAAAAGACCACCGGAAATACCTGTTGATCAAGCAAGTCTAAGTTTACTAGATATACTACAATTAGAATATCTTGACAGAAAGTTAGCAGCATCTCAAAGTGAGGAAATTAGGAAAACATATTTAATAGGGTTTGGGGGCCTGAGATAGATGATTTTAAGGCAGGTCTGGCAATGTAGGAAATTGACCAGGAATGGGCAAAGTTTAAAACATAATAGCTTCCAATTAATTGGTAGGCACAGTGAAGCAAGGGCTAGAAATAGTTTAGATGTTAGTCTTCATAAAAAAGCTTATTAATTGGTTCATAGTTTTACCTTTGAGGAATTGGTACTTCTTGGTGCAATGGCTAAGGTATTTTTCCTTGCTATTGGTATAATTTAATATAGGGAAAGAACATGTACCTGGTCCCAGTATTGTTTAACACAGAGACAGGAAATATGATGGTTTTAGTTAATTAAAAATTAAATGAAAAGTAATTAAACCTTTATAGAACCACTTAATGACAAAAATCATCTTCATGTATTAGTCACATCTACCTAATTGCAAAGAAATTACTATCTCAGTGCAAAGAATTCAGTAGTATATTCTTAGTTAATTCTTTCCAGGTTTACTCTATGTCTTCCTGAAAGTAAGTGAACAGACTGGTAGAGTAATCACCCTTTTCTGAGGTAGTCAATGCTTTGTATCAATTTTAATTAATTATTTTTGATACTCAAAAGTTTTTGCATCTGCATATCTGCCTAATTTATTTTTCTATACTCCATGTGGGAGGCATTAAAGGATAAGAGAAGACTGAATGTTTTTCATCTTTCTGCTAATTAGTATTTCTGGCATTTCAAATGTTGGTACTTTATCATGTATAGGTAAAAGTTTCACTTTTTGAGTTAATTATTTCATGTTTTGATTGGAAGATTAATCTCTCTCTGGCTACATTACCTTCCACGCATATTCTAGATTTTTGCTCCCTCCACTTTGCTTCACTAGCCCGTAGCATCCTATCCTGCAGGAAACTTGTAGAAATCCCTTTTCTTCCATTCTCTCTGTTGTTTTGGGTTTTTATATTTTTCTATTCCTTTATTGCTTTACTGTTGTTTAATGGGGTTTTAGGAGGAAATGGAGAAAAGAGTGATACTTGGTCTGTAATTTTCACTGAAAGACTTTTTGGTTAATTTTGTGCACTGATTTGGATATTATAGTTGTTTTTAAATAGTTATTAGGTAATGAAATCTTACTACTCTAAAATATATACATCTTAATGGAAAGCAACACAGAATGGTGAAAAATAAATGTAGATTGAGTTAATTCAGTTCTAGTTACAGTTTTGATGATTCTAGCTTTATGAAGTTGAACAAGTCACTTAACCTTTTTGATTTCAGTACCTTCATCTGTGAAACAGTTGGGTTGTTTTGCATGCCCTTCTAAGTTTCTTCCAATGCTAATATGCTGATTCTATTTAATCCCAAAAGTAGATATCTAAATTAACTACATTGGAGTACAGAACAGTTTGATTATTTTAGCACAAGTTTTCTGACCACTAAATCTCAAATCCCAGGTTTTTGGTCTTAAGTCTCAGGTCTACATGCTTTAAAATATTTTAATACATTTATTGATACAGATATAGGGCAACTAAATATACTATAATTCAATTCAATTCTGACACTATCTGATGTTAGTATCAGACTTCACAGGTATGAGGGCTCAGTCCCACAAGACTGCCTCCACTTCAGATGCCAGTCACAAGTTTCAGGTCCCCAGGTTACCCTCATTTCTGTCAGACTTAGCTACTAAGTTTGAGGTTTTCACTACATCCTCAAGTTCGACAATTTGCATGAATGACTCACATAACTCAAATAAAAGCTGTACTTACTATTATTGTTTGTTATGAAGGATACAGATGAACAGCCAGGTAAGAGGTACATAGAGCAAGGCCTGGAGGTATCCTGAGTGCAGGAGCCTCTGTCTTTTGAAGTTGGGATATGCCATTCTCCCAGCACAGGGATGTGTTCACCAATTCAGAAGCTTCCCAGACTCCTTCATTTAGGGGTTGTTATGGAGGATTCATTGCATAGGCATAATTTTGGCCACTGGCAATTAACTCAATCTCCAGCCCCTCTCCAGTCCCCAGAGGCTGTGCGTGGGGGTGAAATTTCCAAGGTTCTTTTCAAGGCTTGACCAGCCTGGGACCAGTCCCCATCCTGTTTAACTAGCGGCCCATCAAGACTTGCCTCATTAGAACAAAAGATATTCCTATCACCTTCATCACAGAAAATTCCAGTGGTTTTAAGAGCTCTGTGCCAGGAAATGGGGAGAAAGATCAAATATTTTTCTTATTATACTATGTAATATGTATGTATATTTACATATACAGAGAGAAATTTAATGCATATTTCCTTCCCATTTTAAAAAATTGGTAAAAATATCTCTTTACTTAAAAGTCTCGGATTTTGATTCATTTCTTTATTAAAGAAACTTTTACAAGAAACTGATTAGACTACATAAGCAAACAATATCTAGAATTTTATCCACATACACATTTGGTTTCATCAGGGGCATAACTACTCCCTTGTGGTATATTAGATACTTAAGGAAGCTATGTAAGCTCTTCAAATCCCGAGGGTACCATTTAGTAAATTGCAACTTCAATGGTTTATTAACTTTTTACATAATATATTTCAATTAAAACAAAATTGGATCTCAATGAAATCAAATGGTTGATGCTACGTTTAGTCTATGAGCAGGAGAGCAAGCACTAGAAATGTTGCTTGAAGACATATTACCTACAAGAAAGCCAATCACTTTGGAAGTGAGCCCACTCATATTTGACTGCAGGCAAGCACACATAAAATGAGTGGATACATATCTTAACCCTTCATCTTCCTCAGAGATGCTCCCAGATCTTATCTCCAATATGAAGTAATCCGCATCTGAATACTGCAAAAATAACCCTTTTAAAAACCCAACTTGAAAGGTCTTGGTAGTAATTTCCCCTCACATAGTTATTTTGAGTAAGTTAGAACTCTTCAAACCTACTATACTTTTAGAGCTAGATTGTCTCTGTGCACTTAAACTACACTCTCCTAATGACTGACTCATTTTTGAAAGTAGAATTAACTATTTCTTGTCCACTAAGGGTACATTTGAGTGCACTGAAGAACAGTTATTAAAAACCACATCATCTGCACTTTCATAAACTTGCTTATTTTTGAATTGTAATTTAAGGCCTTAGTAGAGTCACTGAATTCTATAGAAAGAAGAGACATTTTGCCATATTTATTTATAGTATTTTTGATTGATTGATTTTTGTTATACTATTTTGTATGGTTTTCCACTATCCACTCCTGTTAGTGTCCTGATTGGCCTGTATACACGTAACCCACTGAGAAATGAGTCCATTAAACTGTGCTCATATTAGTATAATGCAAGTTCTGTACAGTGCCAGCCTAGAGTAAATATTTGATGGAACATTCCTCTCTCTTTTGAGATCTTTTGACTTTATCCTCCACCCACACACATCTGTGCTTCTAATTTAAATAAGCTAGCTCAGTACTTGCTTATTCTGACTGAATTAAGTCTTTGGTGATACCTATTTCTAATGTAGCCAAGTTTATAATTCCATCCTTTAAAAATATAACTCCCGGTTCTGTTTGTAAGCAAATCTTGATAGTAGGAATATTTCTAAGTTTTTTTTAAAGATTTTATTTATTTATTTGACAGAGAGAGACACAGTGAGAGAGGGAACACAAGCAGGGGGAGTGGGAGAGGGAGAAGCAGACTCCCCGCTGAGCAGGGAGCCCGGTGCCGGGCTCGATCCCAGGTCCCTAGGACCATGACCTGAGCCGAAGACAGACGCTTAACAACTGAGCCACCCAGGTGCACTTATTTCTAAGTGTTTAAAGATAATATTCCCTCTTTCCTTCCTTTCTCCCTCTCTGTAAAAGAAAATACAAGTGAAATTTTTACTTCCAAATTACTGTGTCATCATTTGACTATTGTGGGTATATTGTAGTTTTTCTCACTTCACAGAGTAAATGAACTAGTTTATAAAACGTGATGCACTTGAAAAAATTCTAGTCAGTTTAATATAACTTTACTAGGGATGCCTGGGTGGCTCAGTGGATTAAGCATTTGCCTTCAGCTCAGGTCACGATCCCAGGGTCCTGGGACTGAGTCCTGCACTGGGCTCCCTGCTCAGCGGGGAGCCTGCTTTTCCCTCAGCCTGCTGCTCCCCCTGCTATGCTCTCTCTCTGTCTCTCTCTCTCTCTGACAAATAAAATCTTTAAAAAAATATAACTTTTCCAGATGAAAAAGGCCTTTAGGATATGGGATACCAACTGATCATCTGTAGCTAGCATCTCCTGTGGCATGGCTTTTCTAATGTAAGGGAGAACATCCATGTTATATAAATGAGCCAAAGATGGCTTCTGTATATGTTGTTTATTTCTTCACTGCAGGCTGAGATCCATTAGCTTAAAGGCCCACTGAAGTCCACCTCAAATATTTCCACATTCCAGTTATTATTTTTTTAATTGGGATATAATTGACATATAACACTGTACATGTTTGAGGTATATGACATGTTAATTTAATACATTTACATATTATAATCCAAACAAGCAGATTTTCAATTTTTTAGAGCATGCTTGCTTTGAGTATCTCATAAAACCACACCCAACATATGCCAGCCATAGGTAAGGGAAGCCTTGTGGTTAAAAGATCCCAAGCTGCTGCTGTCCATTGGAGTTCTCTGACCCAGGGATTTCCTGCTGTGCTGTTGAATGACATCACCTTGACACTTAGGCACCTTTTCTGAGTCCCCTCTTTCCTGGGAGTTCTCATGATTTCTGTCCCTTCTGAGTAGGGACAATGCCGGTAGCCTCTGGATAGTGTTCTACTATGAGGGACTTCTCTTGAAAGCAAACCTATCAAAGCATTGCCCCATAAAGCCTGTGTGCTACTGTCACCTTGTGGTCATACCTTTCCCCCTGATCAGCTGCCAAATCCCTCAAACCCAAGAGAAATTTTATGATATTTTTCAATGCAGAGCATGCTTACCACAGAGACAATTCTTTTTCTTTTCATTTATTAGATGGGACAAGCTAAGTAGATTTCATTATATTTATCTTGTTTTGAAAGAATACTAAAAAATGGTTAAATACTGAGTATCTTTATGGAAAATAAACTTCTTCCTTTTCTTCCATTATTTTAATGTGTCCTGCTTTTCTTCTATTTTCTCTCTCTATGAAATTTATTATGCATATTCTATGTACACAGAACTCTGCCAAGAGCTATGGCATATACACAGATGATAAATATACAATTCACATTCTCAAAATTTCAGTATAAGTCATTTTAAAATCTTTTATTTACATGAGATATATGAGAGGATTATATTTTCATTTACTCAAATAGACATAATGGTTCTAAATAATTTCTTTTATTTTATTTGAAGCAGTGGCTTTAAAAAAAAAAAGATTTTATTTATTTATTTTCCAGAGAGAGAGAGACAGAGAGCACAAGCAGGGGGAGTGGCAGGGTAGCAGGAGAAGCAGGCTCCCTACCAAGCAAGGAGCCTGATGGGGACTCGATCCCAGGACCCTGGGATCATGATCTGAGCCAAAGGCAGACACTTAACTGACTGAGCCACCCAGGCATCCCTGAAGAAGTAGCTTTAAAAAGGCTTAACATTTTCATTATTTAGAGAAATATCTACCAAGCAAAAGGAAAAATGCCCATATACTTAATTTATAAAGAACAATGATTTTGGAAATTGAAAAGATGTTTGAAATTTACATTATTTTAGGAAAAAAAGGACAAAATAGAGAAGAACAAATAAAAATCCCTTCCACTCTATGTCAATTTTGGTTTACTTCTACACCTAGATTAACTTACACATTAATATACAGCAAAATATGTATGTGCACACTGGCATTTGATTTTGTAAGTTGAAAACTTCTGCTACCTTCTGAAATTCAGATTCATCTTTAGCAACATTTGAGTGTCTCCCATGTGCCAAGCAGAGTTCTAAAAAGCAGCTTATGTGAAACCAGGGCAATGACAGTTTCAAACAGGTCTCCAAAGAAAATGAGATAGTGAAGTCAGCATCATGGGAACATCTGACATTCCTTGTATTTATCTTCCCCTCAAAAATAAAACTTCAGCATCCATCCTCAGCATTCATTCAAAGTGCCTTTGTGGGAGCTGTGGGATTCAACACCATACACCAAGGAACATGGGAGGAGGCCTGACTACTTATGTGTTGGGTAATAGACAGACAGATCTCAGTCACAGCTGTAGAACTTGCAATGACTCATGAACTGGCACCAGCCCCTCTCAGCCAGAGTCTAGGGGCCCGTGGGAAACACTCTTAGACAATCACCTATGGACAAGAGAATCTTTGCAGGAATTTAGGTTTCCAGAAGAGGAGTCCCAGCACATTGCTGGAGGAAAAAGATACAGATTTGGACATACTGGAATGGGTAAGTGAAATGGCTTGACTTTACCTGCATCACCCCTACCCCAAGGCAGCACAGCTTATGGCCAAGAAAGATCTCTTAGCCCATGATTTCTCCTGCAGAGGAAACGGAGAGTGTGTGCATGAGCACCTGGCTTTACAGGATACTGCCAAAGGAGCTCATTTCTCTCTCACCCCATCCAGAGTACTAAATTGTGAGCCACATGACTGGAAGGTGGAAAGAGGCTGTGAGAGCTGCAAATAGGACTCTCAGAAAGCATTTAAGGTACACAGATCCTACTAAATGCATCACAGATTTCATCAAGGAGCCCATCCATGGACAGGTAGGAATGCCTCACTTGCAGATCCCCCCCACCCCAGCTGGTCCACAGGGAACCCCCAGTGTGCAGTGTACCTCATGCACACACCATCCCATCCTGTGACTGGCTCTCTGTGCAAGCTCCTGATGGTGGTGCTGAGAATAAGCTTTGGGAGATGGAAAAGCTGAAAGCTGGCCCAAATCTGCAGGTCAGGGAGAAACCATAAATGTGAGCTTTAGCTCCACCTTTGAGAAAACAAGTGAGGCTGTCAGCACTTGTCCTGGTGCCTTACAGAATCCCGAGAAAGCATACAAGCTTGAGAATTCTGCCACAAGAGGGAGCAAAAAGCACGAAGCATGTGTGCCCATAGAAAGTCTGAGATAGCCCCAGAATCTCTAAAAGGGCTGACAGAAGTTATCTCTTTCCCAAAGGCAGATAGTAAAGACTTGAGGAGGTGACAGCTACTTCAAATGGAAAGAGTAACACAAAACTTCAAGGATTATGAAAAATCAAGGTAATATGACACCACCTAAGATCACAATAAATTCTAGTAACTGAACCCAAAGACAGGAAGAACTATAATTTACTTGATAAAGAATCCAAAATAGCTGGGTTTTTTTTTTCACCTTAAAAATATATATTTATAGGAATGATTCCCCATTCTCTAGGACTCTTAGGAAAAAAGGATCCATTTTGGGGGAAGAAAAACAAACAGTGGACACAGATGTAGCACCATCCCCCAAATCACCAACCCCTAGGTCCCCAGGCCTGAGCTTGGCCAGTGCTGACAGGAGGTGAGCCCATGAGTCCATTGAACCTACTCTCTCCAGCCTGGAATTCAGACAAGACAGGCTTATGTCTCCCATTCCTCTCTCCAAACTCCAGAAACACTTAAAGGGTCCTTTGTACCTGCCCACAGGAAATTAGGGAGCTGTGAAGGGGGGGAGCTGAAAACACACATTTGGTATCAAAAATAGCTGTTTTGGGGCACCTGGGTGGCTCAGTCATTAAGCATCTGCCTTCGGCTCAGGTCATGATCCCGGGGTCCTGGGATCGAGCCCCACATCAGGCTCCCTGCTTGGCAGGAAGCCTGCTTCTCCCTCTTCCACTGCCTCTGCTTGTGTTCCCTCTCTCGCTGTCTCTCTCTGTCAAAAAATAAATAAAATCTTAAAAAAAAATAGCTGTTTTAAGAAAACTCACCGAGCCACAAGAAAACACAGAAAGACAATGCCAGGAAACCAGGAAACCAATACACAAAAAGAGAAGTTAAGCAAAGAGATAAAAATCATATAAATTCTGGAGCTGAAGAATACAATGAAATAAATGAAAAATGCAACACAGACCATCAAGATCAGGATGAATAAAGCAAAGAAAGAATCTGTGAGTTACAAGAAATTTTGAAATTATCCATTCAGAGGAGAACAAAGAAAAAAGATCTGTGGGATACCATCAAAAGTACCAATTTGCAAATTATTAGAGTTCCAGAAGGAGAAGAGAGGGAAAAGAGGGCAGAACGGTTATTTAAATGAATAATGGCTGAGAACTTGCAAAATGTGGGGAGAGATTTGGATATCTAAGTTCCTGAAGCTCATAGTCAACAAAAAAATTCTGCCTAAGGAGATCCTCTTCAAGACACATTATAATAAAATTGTCTACCAGAAACTCACTTCAGCTTTAAGGACACACACAGGTTTAAAGAAAAGGGATGGAAAAAGATATTACAAGAAAATAGAAACCAAAGAGAGCAGGGTAAATTATACTTACATCAGTCAAAATAGACTTTAAGCTAAAAACAGTAACAAGAAACAAAGAAGGTCATTATATAATGATAAAGAGGTCAATTCATCAAGAAGATAAAACAATTGTAAATTTATATGCACCCAACATAGGAACACCAGAATATATTAAGCAAATATTAACAGATATGAAGAAATAACAATGTAATACTAGTAGGGGACTTCAATACCCCACTTTCAGCAATGGATAGATCATCCAGACAGAAAATCAATAAGGAGACATTGGACTTGAACTATACTTTAAACTAAATAAAACTAACAGGTGTAATATAGAATATTCCATACAACACCACAGAATATACATCTCAAGTGTACATGGAATATTCTCAATGATAGATCATATGATAAGTCACAAAACAAGTCTTAATAAATTTAAGAAGACTGAAATCATATCAAATTTTTTATTTTTTGGTTTTGGCCAAACTTTCTATTTCGTATTCTATAGTTGCTTAACACACAGTCAAATGGTCTTACTGGGGGAGGGGAAAGGTGAAGTTCCTGAAGATTCCAAGGAAATGTCAGAATGGCAAAATATGGCCATCATTATCCATTTGCTTTATTGGATTTACTGGGCAAATAGCACTTTCCTTACATAAGCATCTGATCTCAGGTTTTTCATACTGAGAATATTGAGATTTCAGTTTGAAGACACTCTGAAATCCTACCCCTACCACCCTCTAATAGCTAGCTTGTCTGTATAGGCAGAAGGATTTACCTCTCCATTTTAGATGGCTAGATGTTTGTAGAAGGTATCAGAATTGCTTGCATCATTTACTGGGAAAAATCAGACATAGGAAGTGGCCTTTTGGGACACCTTTACCTGGAAAATTACAACACTAGTACACAAGTCAAGTCTTAACACATTTAACATTTGCTCGTTGAAAGCAAAGTCATAAAGTCAAGTACGGTTAAACAGGTTTTACTTTTTTCCCTTACAAGAACATAAAAATTATGGCAGGGGAACTTAATAGGAAATTTTTAAAAGGTAATGCAATTTTTCCTTTTAGTAGTCCTTGGGTGGTTCTGACAGAAAAGGTTCCGTTTTTTTGTTTGTTTCTTTGAATGGGGATTTGGTCCAAAGTTTTGTTTGTTTTTACTATCTGCCTCTCTCTCCCCCTCCATCAGATCAACTTCCCCCACAGCCTCCACCTCTAGGTGCTCTGTGGCTTGAAGTATTATAGGAATCACATGGAGGAGGATACCTCCTTTTCCATAGAAGGGGGAGAACCTCTTTCTTGTCTGCCAACCAGATCATGACCACTTGAGTAGAGATCACTTCCACTGCCTGAGTAAATGTCTTGACTTCCACCATAACCATTATATCAGCTGCTGTAACCATCACAGCAACTGCTTACACCATAAGATGGCGGGGGCCCTCATGTAGGTTGAGCACTATGTGAGCTACCATAACTCTCATATGAATCTCTGTAGGAACCTCCGCTTGGATGATCTGAATAGTTAAGTTCAGGACCATAGCCATTTCCATCACTGTAGCCTCTTGATGGGTAATCAACATGTGAACTGGAATGACCATAATCATGGTAAGTATAATCTCTTGGTGGTGGTGCTTAATCTCTTGTATCACAAGAATTTGGGTAATCTCTGCTTGAATAACTGTCTTTAGTAGAATACCCATCATCTCTTGGAGACAAATAAACATCTCTATGAGAGGGCAGGGGTTCCTTTCAAGGTTTGCCTTCCTTGTTGCACTATCTCTTCCATGTTGCACAGGAGCTCTTCCTTCCATTCCACTGCTGCTGTGAACTGGTCCTGAAAGGGCAGATCTTTTAGGAGGAGGACAGCCACTTCATGGCGGTGGTCCCCTTTTTATTGGAAGTGGTCCCTTGGAAGAATTTATGTTAAAATTCATGGAATAGTCACCATTATCCATGCGGCCTTTGAATGAGGGAGGTCCCCTGGTTCTTCCACTTCCTCCTCTTCCACCTCTAAGACCTCTTGGGGGGCCTCTGCTTCTTGGAGATGGAGGTGGTCCATACCTACCACTTTCAAGTGATGGTTCAGTGGCTTGTTCTACCTGAATGGCTTTTCCATCTAAGGACTTTCTCTGGCTGTATCCTTAGCATCAGCTGGGCTTTTAAACATGACAAAAGCAAATCCTCTTGATTTGTTAGTTTCATGATCTTTCACCAATAGAACTTCTACTATTTGTTCATATTTGTCAAACATGGCTTCAAGGGTTTTCTCATTTGTTTTTGTATTGAGGCCACCAATGAAGAGCTTTCCTGGGTGATCTGCTTCAACTATTTTCATCCCCTGATGAGAGTTGGAGGGGTGATGATGGTTTCATGCTCTTATGAGCTTACTGGCAGTGACACTGTAGCAACTCAGCATGAGGGATAACTGCTGGTTCCAAGAACAGAAGAGGGAAGCTGCTACTGCTACTACACAAGGGCAAACCTGATATCGAATTTTAATTCAATAAGTTAATTGACTATTTGACTTTATGACACTGCTTTCAATAAGCAAATGTTAAGTCTGTTAAGACTTGACTTGTGTACTAGTTTTGTAATTATCCAAGTAAAAGATGAAAACTCTCTTACAACAACATAGAGAATTTCTTCTGCTATAACACAGGAGAAAACAAAAGCATTTTGGCTCCAAATACACTACTGAACTTTATAGTTTTACTATAGCTTATCTGATCAACAGGATATATATGGGTATGCAAAATTCCATTAACTTTGCTAACTCAATACTTATATCCATATTTCAAAGAAGAAAGAACATTTATTTTACTGTTTTTGAAATAAATATAGAAAGAAGTTGAACATATCCTCTTGATACACAATAACTAAACATATTTTTAATTGCAATATTTCTTAAAAGTTAAATTTATTAGAGTCTAGATATAAAGACAATTTACTTAATGTCATACTATCATTTTCTCATATGTACTGTATAGATGTAGATTATAGATGGAATGACCAAAATACTCTTCAAAAATGATTGATTTTTATGTAGAAAAAAATATGTTCAAACCTCAAACAAAATTCTGAAAATGAAAATGGTCTGTCATATTACGGCAGCAAATGGCCATGTAAAGATATCAGGCTTTTCCTATTTTATCAAGGTACCCAATAATTTTAGGTAAATTTATTTTATAAAAGTTAGTCAGTGAGTAAATATTACATATAAGTCCTATGAATTTTTTTCTTGTGGGTCAGGTTATGGCAGCCCTGGCTAACATCTGAACATCATGAGAGATCCTAAGCCAGATCCACCCTGCTAAGCTGCTCTTGAATTTCTGCCTAGCTAAGATTTGAGGTTATGTGCACCACAGATAAATAATATACCATAAAGAAGAACATATGTAACATATATTATAAAACATAATAATAAAATAAACACCTGTGACACCACCCACCCCCCTAATTTGTAAAATCTGACATTATTAAATGGCTTCATCCATCTCCACTTGTTTGCCCCTATGTTAGTATAGCACTTTTAAATGACTACTGATTGGTATTATCTCATTTTCTAGCAGAGTATGTGCCCCCTCCCGCTTTTGTTTTCTCTCTTAATAATAGCTTGGCTATTTCTTTTGCCATTTCCTATAAATTTATTTTCAATTACCAAAAGCTCAAGATCTCAGGATCCATTAAAGACAACTGAGATATTTGTTTGAATTGCATTTCAGACAACTGAATATTTGATACTGAATCCTCCTATCCATTACTTCTATTTGTTTAGGTCTTTCAGTAAATTTTCATAATATTCCTCATACATGTTTCACACAAGTTTTGTTGGATTTTTTTCTTAGGCACCTTACATAGCCATAAAAGTTGCTCTTCATTAGCTTATTCCATTTAAATTTAATTCCTAATTTTCATTGGCTTAATTGCCCCAAAAGTAGGAACATAAATATCATTATTTAATTTTTTTAAGAAAAACAAAAGCATTTATTCAACATTGTATTTTCTTAGCCAAAACATATTACATGTGACCCATGCTTCCCCCCCCGCCCAGGTGAGCTTAAAATAATGTAATCTATGACCTTTCTGATACATTGCCAAATATGATGCTAAAAATGTAGTAATAAAACTACATAAGCTAGGGGTGCCTGGGTGGCTCAGTCAGTTAAGCATCTGCCTTCGGCTCAGGTCATGAGGCCAGGGTCCTGGGATCAAGCCCCGCATCGGGCTCCCTGCTCAGTGGAGAGCCTGCTTCTCGCTCTCCCTCTACGGCTCCCCCTGCTTGTGCTCTCTCTCTCTGTCAAATAAAAAAACAAAAATCTTAAAAAAATCCTACATAATCTAAATCAGAAGGAATCAACCAAAGCAATATGTAAAACATAATATGAGAAAACATCATTTCAGTGGCTATGTTTGATATGCTTTATCATCTATTTCATTATTATCCTGTTTCATTTAGTTATTTACTACTGAAAAGAGAGATAAATACCATTCAATCAACTTATTGGATATCACCTGTAGAATATACATGTATCTGTATTTTGCTTAAGAAAAAAATGGTTCATTTATATAACAATTGCTCTGTGCAGAGTTAATAGTAGTCAACCTTCAGTTCAATTCTGTTTTCAGACCAACCATGAATCTTTGGATCAGAGTACACATGAAATATTGTCTCATAGATGCCCTTCAACAGATGAATGGATAAAGAAGATGTGGTCCATATATACAATGGAATATTACTCAGCCATCAGAAAGGATGAATACCCAACTTTTACATCAACATGGATGGGACTGGAGGAGATTATGCTAAGTGAAATAAGTCAAGCAGAGAAAGTCAATTATCATCTGGTTTCACTTCTTTGTGGAACATAAGGAACAGCATGGAGGACTTTAGGGGAAGGAAGGGAAAACTGAAGGGGGGGAAATCAGAGGAGGAGACGAACCATGAGAGACTCCTGGAAACAATCTGAGGGTTTTAGAGGGGAGGGGTGTGGGGGGTTGCGTTAGCCTGGTGATGGGTATTAAGGAGGGCACGTACTGCATGGAGCACTGGGTGTTATATGCCAACAGTGAATCATGGAACACTACATCAAAAACTAATGATGTAATGTATGGTGACTAACATAACATAATAAAATAAAATTAAAAAAAAAGAAATAGTCTCATAATCTTTAAATTTGTAATAAAGGATTTTTTTTAACAGTAAATATTACGAAACTGGTAAGAAGCTAAAGTAATTTCCTAAGACAAGCCAGCTATGAAACCTAAACAAAAGATTCCTTAGTTTCTTACCTTTAAGGAAAAGCTTTATAAATGACTCAAAAAAAAAATCTAAAGGTAAGTTTAATAAACTGCATGTTCCCCCACTCTTTTTTTTTTTTTTTTGAAAGAGACCATGTGTGCATGTGGGCATGTCTGTGCGAGCAGGATGAGGGAGGAGGAGAGGGATAGAGAGAATCTTAAGTAGGCTCCATGAGCATGGATCCTGGTGCGGGGCTCTATCTCACAACTGTGACATCATGACCTAAGCTGAAATCAAGAGTCCGAGGCTTAACTGACTGAGCCACCCAGGTGCCCCTCCCCCATTCTTGAAGCCAGTCATTCTTGAGAAATAATCTGGCAGCACCTGTCTTTTAATATTACAATAAAGGCTGAACTTGGTATTAAAGTCTTAATTCTGAATCAGTCTGGGAGTGATCAAGAGTCATGTCCTTTTCAGAATCCTCATTAGTGAATTTAAACAAGTATGTGTGAACACTACCTTCTCTTTCAGCTCTGTAGTCTTTTCCTGTAGAGAGGTCCGTTGCGATTCTCCAACTCAGATGCACTTACTATGGCTTATGTTTTTAAGAACTAGCATACCAGAAGGAAGGTAGAAGTAAACTTTCAAAGCAACCAGGGAAGCACTGATGAAGAAAAATGGAAACCAATGGGAAAGACTATAGGTGCTGCCTCTGAGTGAACGTTCAACATCCTGTGGGGAAGGAAAAACAATTTTCCCTCTATCCTAGGTTCTTGGCTGAGACCCTCCTGTAATAAAAAAAATTAACAGGAGAAAAACAAACAAAAGTTTAATAACATGTATACCTCTTGTATACATGGTAGAGACCTATAAAAACTGAGTAACCTCCAAATGGTCCAAGCCACCATCTTTTTTTTTAAGATTTTATTTATTTGTTTGAGAGAGAGAGAGAGATAATGAGAGCACAAGCCCAGGGAGGGGCAGAGGGAGAAGCAGGCTCCCTGCTTAGCAGGGAGCCTGATGCGGGGCTCCATCCCAGGATCTTGGGATCATGACCTGAGCTGAAGACAGATGCTTAACCGACTGAGCCACCCAGGCACCCCAACCAAGCCACCATCTTAAATCTTGTTTCCAGCTAGAGACAAAAGATGTTGTAAGTGGGGAGTCAATTATGAGAGGCTACCAGGAAAAGGATAGTAAACAGGAGTAAGGTTGTTACACAGATTTAAGTCATTTAAGCCTTCTGTATCAATCAGAGTTTCTAGAGATTTAGAGTTAATCTTCTCTTCCTGATATATATAGAGAGAGTTTGACCCTTACAAATGGAGATTTCCATTATAAATGTAAATATATCTTATAAAAGAATAAGTTCTACTCAGTTTTCAGAGCTTCACCTGTGTCTGCTCTTTCTTAAAAATAACTAGCTTAAAATAATCAATATGCCAAAGAGGCATATTTTGGGATGGTATATTTTGCTCTCTTTCAGTCCAATATAAGGGGGTTTCCCAAAGGATGTTATCTCTTATTCTTCTTGGAATGCAGCCAAGGTTTTGAATCCTCAGCCCCCAGTACTGCAGGACCCAGTGGTGGGTATCTCTTTATCATCTGCTTGTCCCACTCCATGAATGTTATAAAAGAAAGTTTGACAATTGCTTTCTTAGTTTCACCATCAAAAGGTCGCCCTGTTGCAACTTAGCATAGCACCATAAATAGTCTTTTGATATCTGAAGAGGTACATTTTTATGTTTCTACATTTTTTACTTATGGGTGAAGTAGAGAAATGAAGCTGTAAGCTCTCTTACCGCCGGGGTATCTATTTGAGAAGAGCCTCTTGCAATCTGAAATATTTTCCTGTCTCCAGAGGGTATTAATGAATTAGGTTATAGAGTCTCCAAAATTAATGGAGCTTTATTTTAATGGGTTTATAGAGATTTATAAATGTGTTTCTATATTTACTATTTCTAAAGGTTTACAGGAAATAAAGAAGCTGAAACTTTAAATAAGCTAGTCTTTTAAGAGAAAAAAACATTTTTCTTTCTTTCTTTCTTTCTTTTCCTTCCTTTCTTTCTTTCTTTCTTTCTTTCTTTCTTTCTTTCTTTCTTTCTTTCTTTCTTCTTTCTTTTCTTTCTTCCTTCCTTCCTTCCTTCCTTTCTTTCCCTTCCTTCCTTCCTTCCTTCCTTCCTTCCCTCCTTCCCTCCTTCCCTCCTTCCCTCCTTCCCTCCTTCCCTCCTTTCTTTCTTTCTTTCTTTCTTTCTTTCTTTCTTTCTTTCTTTCTTTCTTTCTTTCTTTCTTTTCTTCTTTTTATTTGACAGAGAGAGACACAGCGAGAGAGGGAACACAAGCACGGGGAGTGGGAGAGGGAGAAGCAGGCTTCCCACGGAGCAGGGAGCCTGATGCGGGGCTCCATCCCAGGACCCTGGGATTGTGACCTGGGCCGAAGACAGACGCTTAACAACTAAGCCACCCAGGCGCCCCCAAAACATTTTTCTTACAGAAACTGTGAGCATGTTTATGTAAGAACCCAAGTTCACATTTTCAAAATGAATCTTTGTACAAATTAGACTGGTTTCAAAACAATTTTATGACTTCTCAAAATTTTATGTGTTAAATATAATACAATCAATGGATTTTATTTTTTACTGTATTGTTTGTTTTTTCACGAAGACACTAATAATTCTGAAATTCACAAACTTTTTATATTGGCTTATTGATCAGATAGCAAATTTATTTCTATATACTGATTACAATTGTGAAAAATTTAAAACTATATTCATAATTCTGACAAAATTCTTATACAATAGTAATTATGTACAAAGTAGTATGGAATGTCTGTACATAATTTTCCAAGATTCTTATATGGACTCATGAGTTTTGCTCATCTATTAATTATTTTGCATGACAGATGTTTACTTTGTGAAAAAGAAGTTAAGTTTGTTAAGTTATTGTGGGTAACTGAGACTCTATTAAATTAATAATAGAAGAAAAGCACAGAGGTGTGTGCAAGGTAATGGGATGTGTTTTAACAAAAAGAAAAAAAGAAGGAAAGAAAGAAAGAAGTTTGTAAAATAAGGTATGTGTTTCAAAAGATAAATCCTGGATACATAGAGAAAGTTGTGGAATTTTTGCAGTTAGGAAATTTAGTCTTGGTTTATATAACTACAAATAATGGGACTGCAAAGAAGAGTTGAAATGTATTAACATTTTGACAAATTTTGCTCAATGTTGATGAGCTTATTCACAAGATAATTTATAAAGAAGGAGCTGTGAATCTTTTAGTTGGTTTTCTCTTTGTTAAAATGACAATTGATCTTAAAGTTTTAAGTCTTAACAAAGAGGAATAAAAAGGTTACCCTTTGTGTAATCTGCTCAGAAAGCAGAATTCAGTATCTCACTCAAAAATTTTTCAGTGCTTTGTGTTGACTTTATTGAGTTCTAGAACAGTAGTCAGCAATTATTTTTTCTCTGTAAAGGGCCATCTGTTAAATATTTTAGGTTTTGAGGACTATAAGGACTGTAAGATCTGTCACAACTACTCTGTCATTATAGTGGAAAAGCAGCCATTGACTATATGTGGAGGGGGGGAAATTTGCCACCCTAAAATGTATCTCTTTGGCATGTGGATTATTTTAGATTGAATATTTATTTATTTATTTATTTATAGAGAGGGAGAGAGAGAATCTTAAGCAGGCTCCATGCCCAGCACAGAGCCTGATGTAGGGCTCAATCTCACAACCCTGAGATCATGACCATGCTGAAATCAAGAGTCAGAAACTTAACCAACTGAGTCACCCAGGCACCCCTTAGGTTGATTATTTTTAAGAAACAGAAGACTCAATAAATTTTTCCTTTTTGCTTCTCCACTAACTGCCTGAAAGAACTTAGATAGAAGACCTGTTCCAGGAGAGAGCTACCACCATAGATAATGACGGTATAATATGAATTAGGTGTGGTAGACAGGGAGAAACATAGCAAAGGATGTTTGATAAAATTCCTCTCTATGTCCCATTGTTTCTGTATAGCCCAGCAAACATTTGTTTACTAAACATTTACTCTTTTTCATTTTCCTTTGAGTTCTCTTACTTACCTTTGAATCCTCAGACCCCTACCCCCTTCTCCTTAGCTCTGGATGGTGCATAAGTCTCAATTGCCTGATAGCCCATGGGCCTTATATTCTTCTACAGCTCCCATATGTACAGAATTAAATTAGATTTTCTTATTTCAATCTATCTTATGTCAATTTAATTCTTACACCAGCCAAAAGAATCTTAAAAGGTAGTTTTTTTCCTCCCCAACGGTATAAAGAATTAAATGTAGTTGTATTCAGTAATACTTATGAGAATTGAATTTTCATGTCTCACAGAATGTTGTCCCTATTTTAAATTTTTTGAAACATTTGAAAATACAAAAACTAATCTTAGTTTATGAACTGTACCCATGAACTCATGGCTAGGCCTATTGGCATGGTTTGCTAACCTCTGTTTATAGATTATTAAAGGCTAAAAGAACAAAGAGTCCTCATTTTAAAGAGCTAAAATTCTTACAACCATATGTCACCTTCTTCTAGTTTATTTTAAAACAGTCTATTCCCACTTGGATTAAATAGATAAGCAAATATTGTTTCTCAGGTGCCCATCATTCTATCTTAATCAAGTATCTAAATCTCCTTTGATAACTGTTTTGATTTTGTCTTTCCAAGATCAGACCCTTAATTAAAAAAAATTAAGGTATCTTTACACCTGAAAGTATTTTTGAGATTTCCCAGCAGGCCCTAAAACAGCACAAAGATTTCTTCTTTCTCCTTATTAACAAGAAAAAAGATACTATAAAAATTAAGGTTATTTGGTCTGCTCCACATTTATTAATTAGCTCAATACTATTATAAGATGAATAAAAAGAATAACTAAAAAAAATAAAGAAGCTCATCTTTACCTAAGTTACTTTTGCACATAAAATGATTTTATCTATAAAAATTTAAGAGATTTTACACTTCATAGCAAGGCCCTGGGTATTTATCCGGTGTTATTTATAATATTCAGTTATTATCCTCAAATGACAATGAATTAGAGTCTCATGAAGTAGTAGTGGGTTGTACAACCTAATAGCTCACTTCCATTTTTATACTCTCGATTACTGTAATAAATTAACAACAGCCATTTATTCTCTTCTGTAGGTGAACTTTATTTTCCTCTGATTTTTACTTGAAGAAACAAAGGTTAGAACTCCTGTATTCAACAAAGAAGGTCGGTCTCTATGACTCAAGGAAAGGACTCTACTAAATATCTTAACTATTGATACATGAAAGAAAAGACTCTTGACTGAAGATTGTCAAGCTTATATCACTTAGAAATCTTTCCAAGAGGAAATCTTTGCTAGAGGGCTGAATTAGGCTTCCTAAGACTATTTCACAAGAAGATGACTTCATGGAGGCAGACTGCAGATCCAAGGTCCAAGGGAACAAGAATTAATTACATAGGACTGAATAAACTGATGAGAAAGTTTTACTAGTGGTTATTTGTTTGGAATATTGTTGATGTTGTTTTAATACTCTATTTACCGATGAATACATAATCACTTTTTTTCCTTCTAGATCTCTTACCCTCAATTTAGAATTGTTTTATCCTTTTATAAATAGAAATGAAGCATTTTGAAATGCAATCTAATTCTCAATGAAGTCTCATAATTCAGAAACAAATATGTTTAGAGTTTTCTTATTTTTGTGGTAATAGTTATCATCATAAGAACCTGCCTCCATTTTACCTTAAATTGGAAAATTTGATTGTGCAACCAAAAACATACTGGGGTGTTATATTTGGGAATGAATCACTTTTAATCAGGTACATCAAGCTCACCATTAAAGAACAAAGGCACCGATGCCTACAAAACCATAGGAAACTGGCCTGGTACCTAGCTTATAGGGCTTCAACCTTACAAGTGATAAAATCACTTCCCGGCAAGCCAGGAACCAGAGCATATTTCGGGGACCTTGAGCAAAGAGAAATTTACTAGTTCTATGGATACAACAGTAAAATCTAGGAGAGAGATTTTCTTGGCCTTGACTTCCTAGCCTAGACTTTACAGAATCCTTTAAATGGTTCAATCTTGGATTCTTTAATAAAATTTACAAACAAAAGGTAGTAATTTTACTTCAGTATCTATTAAATACTACATGATCAAGAAAGCTTATGGGGTTATTTAACATCTCTTATGGCATTTGTGAAAATAAACAGTCTAAACTATAAACCAACCTTTTTTTTCTGATCAATATTTGGAGATTATTTATGGCCAAAACAGGGAATTCTATGGACTGAATGTTTGTGTCCTCCCAAAATTCATATGTTGAAATCCTAATTCCAGTGTGATGGTATTTGGAGATGAGACTTCTGGAACTCAATTAGATCATGAAGGTGGAGCATTCATGAATGGAATTAGAGCCTTTATAAGAAGAAACATGAGGGAGATAATATCTCTCTTTCTGCCACATGAAGACACAGCAAGAAGATGGCCAACTGCAAACTAGGAAAGGGTCCTCATGGGAACTGCTGACACCTTGACGTTGGTCTTCCCAACCTTCAGTACTGTGAGAAATAAATGTTTAAGCTATCCAGTCTTTTATTTGTTATACTGGCCTGAACTAAGATAGGGAGATTGTTAAGAAAATTATTAAAACTGGAAAAAAGGCAGAAAAGGTGGGTGGCACATCTTTTCAATGTTACTCTGACATTGTTTCATAAACTCAACCTAAGATTATACAGTTTTCTAGGGGAATGTATCTGTGCTTGAGTTTGCTATTTACTATTTGATTAGAATCCAGACACTATGAAGTTACTTGCTAAAATGTAAGTTTCTCTCTGATAGAAATGACAGTCTTGATGGTTATGGTTTGATTGCCCCATAGGACAATAATGAGTTTTGTATCTAACCTAGCAGCCCTACTTTAACAAATTTTAGATGGTTTTCTTGTTAGACTATATAAACCCCTTTTCATGAAATGCTCTTGGAGCCAGTTTTACCATCTTAGTGGTTTTCTTCATTAGTTAATGAGTTGAATAAAATGTTTATTTTATATTTGTATAAGTCATTTTTAACTTTTTAAAAGTCATAATTTGACCCATATAAGATATTCATGATTACAGAAACTGGCATTTTAATATAAATGTAAGAATTCATATGGCTATTCTCATAAGGCTTCAATATCATAGAGAAGAAAATAAGGCCAAAATTTAGTCTCTTTTTACCTTGGGTTATATTTAAATTTTCTGATGCAGACTTTAAATTAATTAGATGTGTATCCTGTAATAGCAAAGAGGATGACAGGCATTCTGGACACAGATTAAATGGTCTTAATGTCATGAACCAGAAATTGTCTCTAGAAATAACTGATCCTATTTTCCAATTACTTTCAGAAATGACAGAATAATAGTAAATCTGCCAAAACCAAAATTGTTTTTGGTAGATATTTTCCAAAGGTCATATTGTGAATACTAATGAAGTCAATGCAGCAATTTGTTTAGTTATTTCAATGTATATTTATTAGCTGACTCAAACCCCACAGGCCACTGAGAAATGGTGTTGCACAAAAATCAGAATTTTTTACCCCCACAGGAGTAATACTGAAATTTTCCTCTGGCCAAGGTGAATCACTAAATATACTTGTACTTAAAACTTTCCTGTGTAAAGATACAAATGTAGGGATCCGAAGGGGTACATGCACCCCAATGTTTATAGAAGCAGTGTCCACAATAGCCAAACTGTGGAAAGAGCCAAGATGTCCATCGACAGATGAATGGATAAAGAAGTTGTGGTATATATACACAATGGAATATTATGCAGCCATCAAAAGGAATGAGATCTTGCCATTTGCAATGACGTGGATGGAACTGGAGGGTGTTATGCTGAGTGAAATAAGTCAATCAGAGAAAGACATGTATCATATGACCTCACTGATATGAGGAATTCTTAATCTCAGGAAACAAACTGAGGGTTGCTGGAGTGGTGGGGGTGGGAGGGATGGGGTGGCTGGGTGATAGACATTGGGGAGGGTATGTGCTATGGTGAGCGCTGTGAATTGTGCAAGACTGTTGAATCACAGATCTGTACTTCTGAAACAAATAATGCAACATATGTTAAGAAAAAAGAAAAAGAAGAAGATAGCAGGAGGGGAAGAATGAAGGGGAGTAAGTCAGAGGGGGAGACGAACCATGAGAGACGATGGACTCTGAAAAACAAACTGAGGGTTCTAGAGGGGAGGAGGGTAGGGGATGGGTTAACCTGGTGATGGGTATTAAGGAGGGTACATTCTGCGTGGAGCACTGGGTGTTATGCACAAACAATGAATCATGGAACACTACATCAAGAACTAATGATGCAATGTATGGTGATTAACATAACAATAAAAATTAAAAAAAAACTTTCCTGTGTAAAGTATGTATACTGTATTCCATAAGATGGAACTCTGGGGTCTTCATCAACCATTTGCTAAGGCATGTGAACTAATGCAAATGTGAACTAATGGTTGTAAGAAAAAAAGCTGACCTTGTCTACAGGCGAAATTATTTGGAGGCAAGAAAGTATTTTGTCACTTCATCTGGGTGAGAATAAAGTTCTCTGCTGTCATAATTTAAACACTCACACTCCCCCCACCCCAGCCTATAGTCCTTAAACCGACCAACAATATCAACATATAACATATATCTTACTTTTTTATTTCTTAATTTTCTCTTTTCCTACTAAAGTATAAACTTCATGATGTCAGAGATTTTTTTTTAAAGATTTTATTTATTTATTTCGCAGAGAGAGACACAGCGAGAGAGGGAACACAAGCAGGGGGAGTGGGAGAGGGAGAAGCAGGCTTCCCGCTGAGCAGGGAGCCCGATGCGGGGCTCGATCCCAGGACCCTGGGATCATGACCCGAGCCGAAGGCAGACGCTTAACTACTGAGCCACCCAGGCACCTGATTGTCAGAGATTTTTGTCTGTATTCTATTTTCCTGCTATAACCTCTAAGTTAATAAATGTGCCTGGTACATAGTAACGGCTCCATACATATATATTTAATAAATTGAATGAAGTAGTTTAATGAATGAATGGATGGGACTTATTTAAGTCCATTTAACACTATGACAAGATAAGAAATTTTTTTTTTCTTAGAGAGGGAGAGATGGGGTGGATGGAGGGACAAAGGGAGAGGGAGAGAGAGAATCTTAAGCAGGCTCCATGTCCAGGGCATTCATATGTTCTAAATCTTACTATTTTTATGTTAGATTCACCTTAGATTTTATGTTTTTATTTTGCTTTAGCAAAGCTTAATGTTTAATAAATGACAGAAACTGTTACCCCCATCATTATTATATATTACTTTCCTACAAATTCAGTAATTTATAAAGTTTTTTCTTTCCATTTTGGTACTTTTCTTGTGTATTTTTATAGGTCCTCTCAAATTCTGTTGTTAATCAGATAAAGTATAAATTAAAAATAAATATCATTTACATCTAACCCAAGAAAAATCTAGTTTTAAAAACTCTGCAATGATTGCTAAAATATTATTCATATACCTATTCTACCAAAACCCTCCAGAAAACAAAATAAGTTTGTAAGAAATACTTCTTTCTACTTTATATCAGTGAACAATTATGAATTTTGAATAATTAAATAATTCCCACAAAACCGTTGCATACATTTAAGTTATTTATTATAGTAATGGGAGTTTTGTTTTAGGATATGTCCTGTAACAACACTGGTAAGAGAAGAGCAGCATTTTCTATTGAGAAAAATATAATCAAAGGCAGTTAGTGTAGAAAAATCCTTAACCATACATAAAAATTACACTCTAATTTCTGGGAGGCTTTGCACAAAAATAAGTTATTAGGTTGTATTACTTCACCATCAATTTACATTGATCAAACATACTCATTTTCCCACAAATGCTAACTAATCAGTGTACAGTTGTTAAATGAAACAAAAGATCTGATATTGCCTATGAATATATATTTTGTCATCTATAGTACATGTTAACATTCTAATTGCTATTTTGAACTGTAAATATAAACACAAAAATATTGGAGTTTAAAATTTAGTTGAAAGTACAAAAAAAGACAAAAATTCAAATACTGATAGGAGGTCTAAACATGACATTTATTTGTGTACCAAAAGAGTCTTTGTCAGTTAGTCTTTAGAATCTGTAATAATGTTCTCCTTAAGAACACTGCAGATATTAAGTAGGGATTTTCAGGTTATAATGGCAGATAATGGCAACTAGTTTGCTCTCCAACCACTGGAATACACATTAAATATTCCAAAAAGTTTCCAACTTGTAGCAGCATTGGAAACTAAGAATCTTTAATCTGCAAGGTTCAAAGAAGTATTTTTATTTACTAAAGCATAAGTGAGCTCATGAGGCCGAATGTAGTAGACAACAGAGATAAGGAGGGACCATAAAAACGTCCATTCATCTATCTGTTAAACTGATTCACTCTCCCCCTCGGAAAGAGAGAACTGTATCATCTTTCCTCCCCAATCTGCCTCATTCATGCCTCTCATTTTACAATCAGTCCCATTCTGAGCTGAGAGAATTACAGGAATGGTGCTCTTTGGAGAATGGTGTTATTTACAATCTCTGCCAATGAAAGAAAAAAAGAAGTTCTAAGAATATCCAGAAACAGATATCTACCTCAGTGAAACCAAGATATCCTTCCTTAGACCAGAAAACTTAAACATTACAAACAGCATTACACCACAAAAACAAAACTTACAATTACAAAACAGCAACAATAGAAACTATTTTCCACCAGCTGCTGGATGGGCTAATCAGTTATCTCTTTGTTTTACAAATTAAGAAAATAATTCTAATAGTAATCTCATGGCTATTATAAGAAAGAAGAATTTACTGATTTAGACCTGAAACTGACCTAATAGCAGATAAAGTTTTATATCTTCTGTTTCATAGATGTCACAAGTCACAAAGCAACAACAATCACAAAACAAACCAAAAACCCGATCTTTAGGAGAAAGATGCACCACATGAGTAGAAATTAGTTTTAAGAAACATACTATATTATGTTCTCAGTAAGAGCATTGAAAGCTATGTGAAAACACAAGAAACCATGATCAAAACTGAGTTGATTTCAAAGTCAGGAAGAAAGGAATAAAGAGCTCAGCGAGACTAGGCAATATGGCAATGATTTAATTAATGAATGACTAAAATTCAGTCTTGAAAACAATGAAGCCTAGTGATGGTGTTGGAGAAACTGATCCATCCTGTGGAGGACAAACCTAGGACACTTTCCCTGAACATAGAATAACAAAAAAGAGAAAGACAATCACAAACTACAGGGTAAGACATGGGGAAGATAGAATGAGAAAATTTATCTTCCCAAGAAGGAAATCAAAACCGAAGCGTAATGAAAGAAAATCAATATAAGATATAATTTAAGAAGACATTATACAACTGAAGAAAGATTTGACTTATAAGACAAAGTGCTTACCAAGAAAAATACCCCATCTTAACCTAGTGAATTTGTAAAACATTTCAAGAATTTCAAGAATTTCAAGAAAAAATTAGTAATTCTAAAATCAAGGAGGCTGGAAATCAGTTTTACTCCAAGGAATAAAAAAAAAATGACCTTTGAAATTTCTGTAATAATAAATGCAGAAGAGAGTAGAGTAAAATCCACAGTATTTTGAGAGAGAAAGAAAGTAAAAAATACTTAATATGCCAGATGGTTTGTCAGTCATGCTAAGTGTGTAGAGAAAGTGAACCACCCATGTTCTCTTACAAGAAACACGTGAAGATATATTCTAGCCAGCACAAACATAGATTATTAATTTAGTAATCAAATATTTAATGATAGCTATGTGTAGTACCATTATTACAGTAGACACTATATTAGGCACTAAGGATAAAAATTTCACATAGTACTAGAAGGTGATACTTGTACCTACACATTGCTAGAGAGAAAACCAGGAGCTATGACCCAGAGAGAGAATCAAGAAAGATCCCGGAGAATGCTTTCATTGTGTTGAGAACAAAAGAATGAATAGTAGTAATCAGAGTCATTGGGATGAAGGAGAAAGTATCTTCAAAGATCCTGGGAAGAAAGTAACTATGACATGGCTCTGGAACTGAAAGACGCCACTGTGGCTATAGAGGAGAAAAGATGATGGTGCCACATGATGCATGGGAAGTAGTAGGGACCAGAATATGCACGGCCTTACAGGCCATATTAACACTTTTGATCTTTATCTGAAAATCATGGGAAACCATTGACTGATTTACGGGGTGTGTGTGTGTGTATTTTGTTTGCATATGAGGTACATGTTCAAATTTACATTTTTAAAAGTTCACACTGGTTGAAGTATTTAGGAATAGATTAAAAGGGGATAATTTGGATATAGGGAAACCATCTATGACATCATTCTATTTGTGCACCTCCAGAGATGATGAATTAGAGTGGTGGTGATGAATACAGAGAACGTATACATCTTAAAGATACACCAGACTGAAAACTAGGTTTTTGATGTGTGCAAGTGATTGGATAGTAGTATCTTTTCACTAAGATAAAACATGTTAGAAGAGGTGGTTTTGGTGTTGGGGAGAAGGTTACATGAATAGGGTTGGGAAATTCTAAGTGTGAATATCCTTTGAGACATTTAATTGAAAATTTCAGATTTCAAGGAAGCAGTTGGGTCTGGATTTCTGAAGAGAGTTCTCAGACAGAAATACAACTCTGTGAGTCATCACATGTGGGATTTATTAAAAACTTTGGAACTGGATAAGACAGAGAAAAGAGCTCACAAATATACAAGCCTGGTAAAGATGAACTGATACTAAGCCCTGAAAAAAAGTTAAAATTAAACTGAGAATAAATATTTTGCAAACATAATTTTTAAAAAGAATTCCTAAGAGAACATCTATAATAAATGGCTTTAATAAGACAGAGGTTTATTTCTTTCTCATCTAAAATAAGATTCACGTGTAGCAATCCGGGCCTTAATTGGTACTGCCAAGGCTATCATCATCCTCAGCAAGTAATTTTGATTCTCAGATTCTCCTTTGGCTCCAAGATTCCTGCTATAGCCCTACTTTATGTCCTTATTCCAAGCAGGAAAAGGAGGAAGAATGTAGAAAATCTGGAAGACTTACTTGATGTATGCTTCAACTCATTGCTCGCTCTTGGGTGCAATGTCACTGGGAAATGTAGTTTTGGGTTGAACACATTGCCATCTGGAATGAAATGTGCTTTCTGTTAGTAAAGAAGATAATAGGCACTTGGGAAGGCAACTGTGGGAAATCACTCTTATACACTACTATTTATGGTATATATTATTACAGACTTTCTGAATGAAATTTTGTCAAACTTTATTTAAATATTTAAATTTGTATACACTTCGGATGGAGTGTTTTCACTTTTAGGAAGCTATTCTAACGAAACAGAGAAATTCTGTCTCACCAAGCAGATTTGGGAAGTTTATAGCTATGGTCATCCTGGTATTTAGATTGGAAACAATCCAGATGTCAAGAAAAGCAGTCAAAGTTGTAGGTTCTGGATATCACCTAATTAATTCTTGACTGGGGCATGGGATATAGTTGTGCCCCTTAAGATAATTGAAATTGGAGTTCCTGGTCCCATTATTTTAATAATTAAGCTTCAGTAACTATGTCAAACTTAAGTCTTTCTCTTAAGTTTTGATATCTTATACTCTGGTCAGCTTTCCCAAAGTAATCTCTTTCACTCTCATTTGTCCAATGCTCTATAGCCTGATGCCAGTTAAACACCGTATATTGCTCTAGTCTGTTATCAGTATTGGAAACAGGTAAGCTTTATCATCATCTAATTATATTTGGTTTGGTCATTGGGAGAGTTCATGTCCTAGTCAGTGAGAAATATGATATTTGGTCCATTCTTCATCTTTCAAAAACCATGTGAAATTTCTTTCCTCCTATCTATGGTCGGAGACCACCAGCTATATTCAGTTTGTTTCCATAGGATCCTAACTTTCCTAAACAATTTGGCTTGCATAACAAATATTGAGAAAGATACAAATTTACTCTTTATAAAAAGATAATTATTTAACAGAAAAAAGAATATTATATACATTACACTCATATCATTAAAATTAACTACTAAATTAAGTTAAAATTACTAAATCACCTTTCATATGTATTATAACTTTCTTGTTAAACTTCATATTAAATTTTCTTCTTATGACTATAAACTAAAGAGTTATGCTTTTATTTACAGACTCAACTTGTTCAAAATAATTATAATATTTTCTCTGTTAGGCACATACCATCAAAATGTAGACAATGAGAATCTTTTTCTAACTGAGTTCATATAATCCTTGCACTATCCCACCTATCTTTGAAATCTTCCTCATTTTTGGGCAGTCATACTATGTTCCAGGTCAAAAGATCAGCTATTATCTAAGAAGTGCTAGTTGTTTTTTAAAAAAAGAAGAGAAAAATTTTAGAAAGTAAATTCTCGGCATTGGGGGCTGCGCATCAGATTTTTGCACATGAGAAAGTCTGGTAGATAGGATGAGATTAATGGTGGGTCAAATTCAAGCTAGGACTAAAAAAGTTACTACTTCTAAAAAGGCCACAAGTTCACAATATATCTAGCTTCATGTTATTAAATCTTTTTTTTATGTGAAGTTGAGTTTATCAGTGACATGCACACTTAAATTATTAATCCTCCCTAAAGTTTTAGTATATGTGCTGCCGAAGCGAGCACCCTCCCTAAAGTTTTAAATGTGCCCTTTTTCTTTAATAATTCTTATGCTTCATTTACTTCTATTTTAGAGTCACTTCATTGTCTTTCACTATTCGTTACAGTAAGAGAAAGAAATGTTCTCTAATGTGTTTTATTCCCTTTAGTCATCTTATTGATAGGCAGTGAAATAAAATATATAGAAATAAAAGTTCATTTTATTTTCATATTGTAGAAATGAAGCTGTAGATAATGAGATTGAAATAATTATTTTTAAAGTAAAATGTTAAAGTGTGTGCTGTTAAAATTATGTTTTGTGACATATGCAATTTAGATTTTAAGTTAGAAAAACTCATTCTATGTAGTTATTTTTAGCAAATAATTAGTGATACCTTTTTGTGCGCTGTTATGAAGGACAGCATTTGTTATTTTGTAGGTCTCAGTAATCCTTGTGCAAATATGAAATGCAAATACATAATTAGCTAATTTATTAATCATTCACTTAAGATATGTACTCTGTGTCAAACATTCTTCAAGGTCTAGGGATATGATAATAAACAAGATACTTATATCTCTCTCCTCCCCTAAGTTACAAAAGCAGTTGAGAAAACACCCAGTTAAATAAATGATTATAATGCAGCTTGATGAATGTTACGGTAGGAGAAACTAGAATTTTATGGGAGCCTATTGCAATGGTACAGACCTGTCTTAGTGATGGTCTTCCTCTGAATGCCACACTTAGGTTAAGAAATAGAGAATGAGTAGGACTTAGCCAGACAGAGGGTAAAGGTTGCATAGTGGAAGTGATGGCCTTGCAGAGTGAGTGTCATCTATATTTAGGAGTCAGACATCTAAAGGGCAAAAGTAAGTCATTGAAGGGACTTAGGTAGTGAATAATTAGATTTGCATTTTTAGAAATATTATTTAGACTGGAAATTTGAAACTGTAAAGGGATAGGGTGAGAGGAAACAGAACAATTAGGAAGCTGTTTCAGAATCTCAGGAAGGGATGATAATGGCCTAGAACAGAGTGGGACAAGTGATGATAGAAGGATAGAAAATAACCCATATCCAAACCATCAAAAAAGCCTGTTGAATTTATTATCAAAATGTTTCCAGAATCTGATCACTGCTCACCATCTGCCTTGCCACCATCCTGGTACAAGCCAACAACACATGTCGTTTCAATTATTGCAAGAGCCTCTTAACTAGAGCCAGATTTAGCCAATAAAAATTTTATCTGGCAACCCTACTCCTAGCTGCTCTCCCACCTCTGCCTCTTCTCCCTTGTCAGTCTCTTCTCAACATGGCAGCCAGAGTACTGTTATAAAAACACAATCTTGGGGCGCCTGGGTGGCTCCGATGGTTAAGCATCTGCCTTCGGCTCAGGTCATGATCCCAGGATCCTGGGATCGAGTCCCGCATCAGGCTCCCTGCTGGGCAGGGAGCCTGCTTCTCCCTCTGCCTCTCTCTCTCTTTCATGAATAAATAAAATATTAAAAAAAGAAAACACAATTTTGAAAAGCTCTTAAAACCCCCAACTGGGCACGATGTATTATATATTTTACAGTGCTTGGTTTAATTTGCTAATAGTGTTTAGGATCTTTGCATTTATGTTAATGAGTGCTTTGGTTTCCAGTTTTTCTTTCTCTTTCTCAGTCTACCATGGTCAGGTTTTGCTATTGATGTTAAAGTCTCATCATTAAATGAATTACGGAGTAATCTATTTTTTTCTGTATTCTCTGAAAATGTGTTTATAAGATTAGATTTATCTTTTCTTCGCAATTTGGCAGAATTTGGCTGAAAACCACTTAGGCCTTGTGTTCTTGTGTTTGTTATTGTTCTACATTTTAAAATACTGATTCAATTTATTTGTGACAAGACAATATTGTGATAAGTCAATTTTTATAACATTATTTTCCAGAAAATTGACTATTTTGTCTACATTTTCAAGCTCATTGTCATAAAATTCTTCATTGCTTTTTCTTCCTGTAATCTGAATTTTATCTGTACTTACTGTTTTTCCCCCTTTTACATCCCTCAAATTATTTATGTGTTGCTGTTCGTAATTTTACCAGTGGTTTTTATTTATGGTTTAAAAATAATCAACTTTTATCTTGTTGATTTTCTCCATTGTGTATTTGTTTTGAATTTCACAAATTTCTTTTTTTTGAATTTCATAAATTTCTGATCTTGTGTTTATTATTTCCTAACTTCCATATTCTTTGGTTTATCGTATTTTCATATACTATTGTTTTTTTGTTTAAAAGTCTCGTTTTTTTAATCAAAATTTCATGTAACTGTTAGATCTAGATGTCCAATTGATTCAGTTTATTTTATTTTGGCAAGAATATTTCATAAGTAGTTCTGTGCAAGTCTCGTTGATTGTTTTACCTTATGTATGAATTTCCTGAATAATGAGCTGCTCACCTAAGTAAAATATCAAGAGATGAACAATGAAGGATTAAGTATAATTATGTTAAGTGTAATTACCAATTTTAATAGATTTGTTACATCTCAGTATTTATTCTTCTTTGTGAACCTCAAACTGTCCTATCTTCAGCTAATGGGGGTCTCTTCACCTTGCCTCCTGTGTCCTTTTCTAGTCTGTGATAGCGCTTAGGTATAGCATTTCAGAAATGACAAGATGACTAGGCTCACCTTGGATATTTTTGATCACAGCTTAGAATCAGATATATCTTCAAGGAGCCCTGCTAGTTCCTTTTTGTGGAAAATAATATTTGGAAATTATATCTAGGTGGTAAGTTTGCATTTTCTACTGGGCTATCAGTTTTTTGAGTATTTTAGTAGAGACCTAAGAGATATACATTTAATTTATTTTAAAAAGAAAAAATAAATTCTATCTTTTCCTGCTACTTACGAGTCCATACAGCATTGTCCTAGGTTCCTGTCAGAAAGGGAAACGTTCACTATATCTGGACCTCGTGGCGTCCTGAAAATTAAGACGAAGGATGTCCTCAAATTCCTTGCAGCAGGAGTCCACTTAGGTGTCACCAACCTTGACTTCCAAATGAAACAGGCCATCTACAAAAGGAAAAGTGATGGCATCTGTATCATAAATCTGAAGAGAACCGGGGAGAATCGTCTTTTGGCAGTTCATGCCACTGTTGCTACTGAAAATCCAGCTGATGTCAGTATCATATCCTTCAAGAATACTGGCCAGCGGCCTGTGCTTTAAGTTGTAGTTGCCAGCGGGGCCACTTCTATTGCGGGCCACTTCACTCCTGGAAATTTTACTAATCAGATCCAGGCAGCGTTCCGGGAACTGCGACTTCCAGAAGTTACTCTATCCCAGGGCTGACCGCTAGCCTCTGAAAGAGGTGTCTTAAGTTAACTTGCCTACCACTGGTCTGTGTAACGCAGATTCACCTCACACAACAACAATAAGCACCTGCTCCATGGGTCAGATGCGGTCGGTGGATTCTGGGCCCGGAGATTCTGCGCATGTGCGGCACCATTTCCCACGCGCACTCTCCGACGGTCCTGTGTGATCTCTACTTTAACAGAAATCCTGACGAAATTGAAGAGTACACTGCTGCTAAAAAGGCTGTGAACCAGGAGGAATTTCAGGGTGAGCGGACCTCTCTAGCACCTGAATTTACTGCTACTAAACTTGAGGTTGCAGCTGTGTCTGCAGGCAGGCAGGCAGGTGCCCCCTGTGCCTGCCAGTGGTTCCCTACGGAAGACTGGAGCATGCAGCCCCCGACCCCCACTGAAGACTGGTCTGCAGGCCCCCTCTGCTCATGCCACTGAATGAACACTGAGTGGTCTTAAGCTGTTCTTCCATGGTCTCTTAAATAGAAAATGGAATATAAAGTTGGCAGAAAAGAAGTTTCTAAAAAAGTAAGTAAATAAACTACAAATTCATAAAATTTATTTCCCAAATTTAAATGGCAATCATAGGATTTTATTTAATTTGTTTGATTTGTATCTTTATCTTGTCTTTTTTGCTGAAAATCTTGGTTCGTAATGATATTAGTATAATAACGTATATGCTGTAATCTATTTTGTGTGTAGTGGAGTATGTGTATATGCTTATAATAGTTTTAAAATTATACTAACATTAAACTTAATAACAAGCCCAGTAGCTGCAACTTAAGATTTAGTGATCTTTATTTTTGGTTTCACTTACGAGTATATTCAGTCAAAATTGTATTTTTAAATTAACTAAGAGAAATATCCTTGCCATTATGCTACCAATTTATTATAAAGTAACATTAGTGAGTTTCAATTTGGTTTTTATTTTAGGGATTGCCTCACTTTTTAAATTTAATGTTATCTTTTAAATACATAAAACATGAGCAAGGTTCTAAGGTCAAAACTATAAAGAAGGCACATTAAAAAAATACCTAGCTTTCATTCTTGTACTTTCCACCACCTCTCTTTTGTCTTCTTCCTATCTAAAGTTTACTATTTCTTCTAAGTAATACTTGGTTTATCCCTTCACTGTTTCTTTTAGAAAGTATTAGCACATATGTGTGTATATGTGAATGAGTGTGTGTATGAATTCTTACACCTTTGTTACCCAAAAGGTACCCAAAGAGGTATAACGTTTTTTCATTCTTTTGTATAACCTTTGTGCTTTTGCAAATAGTAGGGATGTAAATAGCCTTGTGCATTAGTCACTTAATATTTCTGTGAGTGTATCTTCAGGGCAGATCCCAAAAGTGAAATTTCTGGGTCAAAGGGTAAATGTCTGTTTAATTTAGCTAATTAATAATTTGCTAATATCAAATCTTAGAGGTGGTATGGTTTTGAATTTCTACTAGAAGTGTATGAAAGTGATTGTTGGGCGCCTCGGTGGCTCAGTTGGTTAAGTGTCTGCCTTGGGCTCAGGTCATGATCCCGGGATCCTGGGATCGAGCCCCGCATCGGGCTCCTTGCTCAGCGGGGAATCTGCTTCTCCCTCTGCCCCTCCCTGCTGCTCTTGCTCACTTTCTCTCTCTCTCTCACTCTCTTGCAAAAATAAAAATAAATAAATAAAATTCTTAAAAAAAAGTGATTGTTTTCTCACAGCCTTAACAACAGCGTATGTTTTCAAAATGTTTATCTGTTTTTAGATATCATGCCTCACTGTAGTTTCAATTTGTATTTCTCTTGTTATATATGTGATTAAAGGCCATTGCTGGTTCTTTTTCTGTGAACTATTTTCCATGTCATTTACCTATTTTTTTCCTAAAGCTTTTGGACTTTTTCTGCTTATTTCTTAGATTTTTTTTATTTAATAGCAATGTTTATTTAACCTTTCTATGTGATTTAAAATGCAAATATTATATTCAATTTTGTCATTTATCCTTATCGCTCTTACCATCCCTCCCTCCCTTCCTTTCTCTTCTTTATTCATACCATGCACATTTTTAATATCAAAATAATCAGGAATTTCCTTTTTGATTCTAGATTTTGAATCACAGCAAGGAATTTTTTACCTTTCCTAGATAAAAAAGGAATTCACCTGTATAATTCACTAGTACAATTTTATTTTAGCATTTAGATATCTGATAGTATTTTAAAAAATTCTCATGGTCTGCAATGCATCTTTTGATATACAGAATTTTATTATTGGTTAATCGTAAATATTTTTTAAATATCTCTTATGGTTTTTTTTTGATGAATGAGTTATTTAAAAATAGTCTGTATAGGGGCGCCTGGGTGACTCAGTCAGTTAAGCGTCCAACTATTGATCTCAGGGTTGTGAGTTCAAGCCCTGCATTGAGCTCCGTGCTGGGTATGGAAAAAAAAAAATTAAAAGTGGTCTGTATAATACCACTTCTTTGACAATTTTTGAGACTTTATGAATTAGGTGAGACTTCATTTTTCTAAATGTTCAGTATGTACTTAAGTATTCTCCACATGTTGCTCCAGAGTTCTGCATATGACCACTAAGTAAATTGTGTAGACATTTTGTTCAAATTTTCTGTATCTTACTATTTTGTCTGCTTGGCTTGTAAGAACCTGAGTTTTGTCAAAATCTTCTATGTTGTTGGATTTGTCTATTTCAACTTATAGTTCTGGCCAGTTCAGCTTCACATACTATAAGAGTGTTTTACCACATACAAGAATTAGCATTTTTATATATTCTTAGAGAAATGATACTTTTCTCTGTGTAAATATAGTATATGTATTTAATATATACTAAATCCATCCTGCTTAGGTCTGTTTTTTTCTGATGTTAGAATAATAGACTTAACTGTAACTGCATTAGCATTTTCTTGGAATATACTTATTAATTATTTTAATTTCTATTTTTACTTGACCTTGGGTTTTGGGTGCATGTATTATAAAGACCATATAGCTGAAATTTGATATTTTTATATAACCTGAAAATATGTGTCTTAATAAGTTTAGTTCATATATTACTGAGAAGTAAGGGTTAGTTTATCCCAGATTGGTGTACTGCAGGTTGGGCTACAGAAAGATTTGAGTTCATACATTCCTATAAAGCTCTGTGGAGATGAGTTATGGTCTGGTGACTAAGAAAACCACTCCTGGTACATATTAAGGTTGGAGTCCCAGCCCCAGGTTATATGAAGAGAACATGTCAAATCTTGCTGCTAGGTTGACAAATCAAATGGCTGTAGTCACATGGCTTGAACCAGAAGGGGCAGATAATGCCACCTATCTACTACAAATACCGAGATTGCAGGTCAGGGTTAAAGCCAAGGTTCTGCCTTGTCAAATTGCTGATTAGTCTGGCTCCTGATCTAACCATGGAGAGATTTAATGCTTTCCATGGATTAATGATATTTAAAAGCTCCACAGCTCATATCTGAGGACCTTTTTCCAGTCTGAAACCTACCCTGAAATTCTCTTCATTGCCCTAGAATTGAAAGGGTAATGCAGGATATGCACACTAGTTATTGCTTCTATTTTTATGGGTTTTCCCAAAAAAACACTACCCTAGAAATGTCTGGTGTCTGGGCTTCTAGCCATATAAACTTTATATATGACAACACATAAAATAAATACTGAATGCCTGATTAGTTTCTATACATTTACTTTTCCTTTTAAGTTTGTTTTATATTCTCTGAACTACTTTTCTCTCTCTCTCTCTTTCTTTTTTTTTTAATTTGGGGACTATTTGAGCTGCTTTTGTTTGCTTTCACATATCATTTTTCCTTTTAATGGTTTTGAATGTATATTACAATTTTATTTATAATAGTTATTTTATCCTGAATATTTATTTAACACAATTTAAAGTTAATAATTCAAACATCTACTGACCAATGCAAAGACCCTAGAACTCTTTAAATTTTATCATCCCAATTTTTACATGTATTGTATTAAGTATGTTTTATTTGCCCTCTTTTGAGCTCCACAGATTACAACTTGTTGTTATTGTTATTATTCTTATTTTACACAGAAAATACTTGTTAGATATACTTACTTTTTTCCCCACTGTTAAGCATTTTCATCAGTAAGTAGATTACTTAGAAGTCTCTTCAGTGTAGACTTACTTATGGTAAAATCTCTCTGTTTTTATATATCTTAAATTTTTTTTTGTCTGTTTTTCTCTCCCCGTTGAAAGACAGCTTTGCTAGGCACACACTATTAGGTTAACAACAATTTTTCCGTACAGTTAGAAAATAACCTTCCACCATGTTTTGGCTTCCATGCTTGCCATTGAGTTTTTATTTGTTTTTCTAAGTGCTTTTTAAGTTTTTCTATTCATCTTTGGGATTCCTTGACATTACTCTTAATATAAATGGGAATTGATTTTTCTTGACTATGCCGTATGTAGTGTCTGTGCTTTCCAATTACCCATTCATTCTTCATTTCCTTGCAGTTCCATCATTCTTTCCATACTCTCTTTAATTCCATCACTGCCACATTAGCCCACTCAAAAGTCACCATCCTCTACCAGATTGACAATACACTGTCTTTTACATAGTTCTTGACCTCCCTTAGCCTGCCATAGTTACACATACTTGATTTATCCATTTGTTAAAGTCTTTTTTCTTGGGCTATTGGATGTGGTAGGCAAAATTCTAAAGATGCCTCCACCCTAAGATTCCTGCTCTTTGATTATTCACACACTAATCTGGGCACTGTTGTGAAGGGATCTTGCAGATATAATCAGAGTTCCAAGTCAGTTACCCTTAAAATATGGAGATTATCCACGTGGCCTGACCCAATCAAGTGAGCCCTTTTAAAGTAGGGTTTTCTCCAGGTGGCTACAGAAAGGGTAGTCAGAGAGATTTCAAGTGCAAGAAGGAACTCGCTCACCAATACTAGTTTAAAGATGGAGTGGAGAGTAAGGTAGTATGTGTGAAGGAATGTGGACAGCCTTTACTTGCTGAGAGAGACCCCTGACCAACAGCCAGCAAGAAAATGTGGACCTCAGTCCTACAGTCCTGTAGCTATGGGTGAATTCTTCCAACAACTTCAGTGGGTTTGGATATAGATTCTTCTCCACAGTCTCCAGATAATAGACCAATTTGGCTGATACTTTGATTTTAGTCTGTGAGAACTTGTGCCCAGACCAAGATAACTGCGATAGAATAAATAGATATTGGTTTAAGCTGCTAAACTTGTGGTAATTTGTTATGCAGCACTTGTATGCATAAAAATTTGCTAAGAGGACAGATCTTATATTAAGTGCTTTTATAACAAAAAACAGAGGTATTTTGAAAACAACAGAAAATTAATATCTTGGGCCTCCATACTCCTGGCTCTTCTCTAATCATTATGACCACTCTGTCTCTGGCTTATTTTCTGGATTTTCTTCCTCTGTCCAATCCTTAAAAGCTGGGCTTTTCTATTGATCTTCAATCAGTCACTACCTTTATAATTTTGTCACCGAAAACAAGAGAGTCTATCAATCTGTGCAAAAGTTCTTTCTCTTTCCTTCTTTATGAGGTAATGGATCTCACGTTTTTGTGTTTAAATAGCATTTGCAAATCTTGAGTATTCTCTCAATTCTTCAGCTTATCGAAAAAGTTAAGGATAAATATAAAGAAAACAACCCTATACAACATTTTAAATTTGACACTAAAACTTCACTTAAAATTTAACTGAATCCATAATTTTTTAAACTATTCTGTTTTCTCTGATTTCTTTTCCAATCCCATTCTGCCCTTATTGTCTATGTAATAACATGTAGAATTTAATATTTTTATTAGGATTGTTTGCTAGTTGTTTCAAGTATATGTGTCTCCTCTCCCTAAAGGTGAGGAATTCTTAGGTTTCTGAAAGTAGGGACTGTACCCTATTTTGGAACTCCACCCCCAAAGAGAGCACAATTATGGGAACATTAAATATGTTTAATGCAAATTTTCAGACTTACAGAGAAAATGAGAACTAAAAAGGGGACTTCTATAATAAAGGGAGAAATGGGGATGTGTTTGCATTAGTTCCTACCACCACATTATCTTGAATTTCTCTCCACTGTCAACATTTTAACTCAGAAATACCAAGACCACAGTGCAACCACAGAGAAAGATGAGGACCATATTCTATTTTTTTTTTACTTTCCTTACCAAAAAATACATAAATTTATGTCTAGCATCTTCTGTATGTATCTATTCTAGCTATTTTCTTCTGGGCCGTATTAAGACACAGGTTTTTCAAAGCAGAGCCCTTGATTTGTTTTGACAGAGACAGCACAAGGGACATTTGACAAATGCTAAGTAATCAACACCTAAAGATGCCTGACAGAGCTAGCAGATTTTGCCCATTTAACTTGCTTTCTTTAATGCCTAGCCTAGTCTTGTGCACAGCTGAAATCTAATAAACTCTTTATCATGATAGATAAGAATACCCTGAGGGCCATGGACTGTAGAGACCTCAGGTCATATCTGGCCACTATGCTTCTCCTTGTCCCAAATATGAATTTATTCATGATTAGTTCTGCTTGCTACTGCAATCAGAAAAGCTAAGGAGGTCATATGGAGACTGGAGGGAAAAGATGTGATGAATGTAGAAACAATAGGAAATGATGAATGGTCCTACAGCCTCTCTGGGCAAGAGGTTTCAAAAGAATGCATAAGAAAGAATAGATTTTCCTGTGTCTGAATGTATTGTCAAGAAATAAACTACTTAAAATGCACCTTTTTAATGTTCTCATTTGTCTTTTCTACATATCTCAACACACTCTTTTGCAAAAGCAAAATACCACAGCCTGATTAAATATTAAAAATCCCCACACAGAGTCTGTGATAAAATGTTATAAGTGTCATCAAAGGCATTTCAGAATATTATAATACAAGTTAAGTGAAAATAAAGGCCAAGAACTATAGCAATACAATGATTATTGATAATAAGGTAATACTAGCTACTATTTATTAAACATTTTCCACCTTCTAGGCACACTGCTAAGCAGTTTATATAAATTAGCTCATTCACTATTTTTTAAAAGTATGGTTATGTAGACAAATGATAAAATGGAGGAAAAACTTGTCAAAAGTTATATAGCAAATAGTCAGGATTTTTACTCATTGGTGTCTTGCTCAAATTCTTAAAATCCATGATATACTGCCTCTCAAAAAGATTTACCATTGATTTTAAATGTATTTTTAGAAATTGAGGGTTTTTTGTTAAAGATTTATATTTTATTTCATAGTATTTTCCTAGCGTCATCCTAAAAATCAGTGTTTCAGAAAGAGAGATGTGCTTCTGAACTATGTTGTTATGCATTTGCCTTCCATATCTTATGTCAAATGATGCTAATGGATAAATTTTGAGAGGATAATGTGAGGTATATTTAAGCAAGTAACGTGTCTTCATCAGGTTAGATTATAAGTGAAGATGACATAGATTAAGGGAATTAGTGTGAAAAAAGGCTTCATTTTTCTAGACAAAAATATGTTCAAGCATAAATTGAAAATGTGAATCAAATTCAACTCAACCCTAATTTTTAAAATCTATTGATGTTGAAAGAAGCAAGTACGAAGTCATACTTTTTCCTCTCTAATTCTGATGGGTTTTTCTTTGTCTCTGTAGTTCATGTACTAATTTGAATGTCATGTTAATGGAGGTACTAGTTTTGTGGTGTTTAAATTGCTGTCTTTTACATGACAAGCTTATAATGACTCGTTTAAATAAGTAACATGTTTTCATAGATTAAACAGAAATGTTACTATACTTTTTCTGATAGATACATTTTACATGTGGTAAAATAAAGAGATAGTTTTAAAGAATGTGCATATTTTATTTAAATTTTTGTAGCTCTATGTCTACTGGATTTTGGAGATGGAATTCTGTAATTTTCAGAGAGAAGAAAAGATTTGCAGAAAGTTCTGATCAAATAGTATATAATATTAAATGTTGTGATAACCATCTTCAAAGAGATCTTG
The DNA here is from genome assembly GCF_037043125.1 of Eumetopias jubatus. NCBI lineage: Eukaryota > Metazoa > Chordata > Mammalia > Carnivora > Otariidae > Eumetopias > Eumetopias jubatus. Next base: position 97,378,138 of record NW_028274817.1, read on the forward strand.
GAGCAGGTAGTTTTAGCCAGCATGGAAGATTTTGGTTTTCTCTGTAGAATAGTTCTCCACAGAAGGTTTGATTGCAAGACAGGGGGCCAGTCCTAGAGAGTTTGGACCTGGAACTAGATGTACTCACCAGAGAAGTTGCTAGTGAGGTGAGGATGTCCAGCCAGACAAGAAAAGTCAGTTATCTTGAGAAAAACTGACAAGTAACTGGTCAGTCTGAGGAACTACCGTAATAGCAGGTGTACAAGGCAAAAACCAGAAATCTACAGGGAAGTAATATATTAAGATGTGGTAAGCAGACAGGCCAGTTACTTGTCAACAGATGTGAGGAAACAGACTAGCCCTAAAGCATGGAGTTTGAGGTTCAGAATCAGGTCTCAAGTGGCAAGGATGGGGGCATGAGACAATCGGAATCTCAATCCTGAAGAATCCCTTGCTGTGCTGGTTTGCTTATCAAGGTCAGGACAAATTACAGAGTTCAAATAGGAGACAGAATCCCCCTGGGAGGAATCAAGTTACTAGAACTGAAACATAAAGTAGAACTACAGGAGAAACCAGATCAACTGAGTATTGATCACAATCATGACTTCTCTCTCCAGCAAGGATTGAAATCTTTCTAAAATTGAGACAGGGCTTGTAAATTGGCATTAGTGACTATAGGCAGAAGATTACATGAGGCATTTCCCAAGTCTTCTGATTATAATAAACCAGAGCGATTATGGTAAGTTTTCACTTTAGGACTGATACTTAAGGCAATAGACACATCATTCACTTTGGTTTAGGTTGAAATGGTTGAGCAATCATTTTCACTATTAGCAACACATATGCGATAGAAGGAAAACATGGATAGAAAGAGCTACAGCTCAACAAACTAAATTGGAGGGATTGTAAAGAGGAGAGGTACAAGAAGGTCCAAAAGGTCACACTGAAACACCCTTCAGAAATTATGCTCCGGACTCAGCCTGATAGTTTGCTGCTTTAAGAAAAACATTTGTCAACTTTGTATTGAAGAACTTACTTGGCTAGGAGAAGGGAGATTTTACTTTTACTTCTGATTTATTCACTGTATAGGTATGAGAATTATCTGGGCCTTTAGTTGCTTCCTGAACAATAAATAAAAGAAATGAGATCTCTTAGAAATACTTGATTAAGTAGTTCTCTATTTAAGGAAAATTTTTGTAATAATACACACTTGCTAATAGAACAGAACTTTGAAAATGTTATGTTAGCTAAAAAGTTAAATTACCGCCTTAAAATTCTGATCACATATTTGCTTCTCAATCACACCGACACACAAAGATTATGATCACCATCAGAAGAGACAACTTTGAACATGAAGTCCGGTGACAAATAGCTGTAATTTGACAAATATCACTCCATTCTTCAAACTGTAATAATAATTTCAGTTCCCACTGTGGACTTTAGATTCTAATTTATATTTTAGGTTAAATATATTAGTCTCTTCCAACAAAAATGAGATAAGCGTATTATCACAAAGTAAGAGCAATGACATAAATTTGCACATTTTGTAACTTTAATGTACAAACCAACTCATTTTGTTTGATAAGCACATGTGGAAATTTTTTTTTTTTACTTCAACCAATCCAGAATTTTATGTCCCTTTAAAAAAGAAAAATAAATATATCAGTAGCCCTTGGGGATTTTGTACAGCTGGGGAAGGAAACGCTGACCCAGCAAGCATTGAGAATTTGGTGCTGAGATAATGTTTGCACAAATATACATCACTTTCTTTTCACTACTCAGAGCCATGGAATTGCTGCTTGGCCTGGCAGCTCGATTATTTCCCATGCTGGCACCAGCTGTTCTATACTTTGATGGACTTAACCACCCAAGACAAAAGTATACATTTGTTCTCCAAATGACTTCATGGAGTCTTTTGAAGGCAAGTGAGGACCAATTCCCAAACTTCTTGCTTTCTTTAAATAACTCCTAATACATTATATATACTTCCTTTATTCTTTTTCTCTCAGGCCCCAAATCAACTAAATCATGTGTGTTTTGTTTTGTTTTGTTTAATAAACACACTTTAAACTGGCTTTGCTCAAACCTAAGATACATGCTCACAGTCAAATTTTCCAGTTCTAAAAATATCTTCACACCTTACTATCTAACACCTTGACCTCCTCATCTTTCACATTCTTAAGATATTTTGGCATACATGTCTATTCTAACACCAGCAGAAGTCTAGGGTTTTACCTCTGAAGAGGCCTCTGAACTGCAAAATACCAGGCACATAACCTAATACTTACCTAAACCTAGCCCCAACCCCTAACTCTGAATCTAAATTTAACCCTAACCCTAACCTTCTGAAGAGGTCTCGGAATGGCAAAATACCAGGCACATACACTATCCCTAACTCTAGATCTGAAGAAAGTGGCTTCCTGAACACATGATAAGAAAAGCTGAGAAACAGCCAAAAAAAAAAAAAAAAGTTTTGGCGTAGAAAGCAAAATGTCTGAAAGAATTTTACACTTATAATAACAGAGGGTTCTATGTAAGGTAAAAATTAGAAAAAGTGACCACCATGATATCACATTATCAAGTGCTATGGAAATGTAGTTAATTTTTTTCATTATTTTAAGGTCTTGGCATCCTGCAGACATGAAATTCAGAACACAAAGCAGATCACCTAGATGAACAGAAAAGAGCCCATGTTGATGCTAGTGACACTTTTGATAGCCTCTTTGCTCAGTTCCTAGACCTTGTTAACTCCAGTAACCTCCACTTTTCTCCCTTCTATTCATGATCAGGTTCACACTTTTCTGACAGCAGAGCACCACCTCTAAAGTCTCAGTGAATCTTTTTTACCTCTCCATCTTTCTTGTTCTTCACTCCCTTCATCCTCTCTAGTCTCTTATCTTTCAGCACAGTCCTAGAAACACACTCTGCCTTGTCTGAACCTGAAACAGTTTCAGTGATCTCTTCAGTGACATCGTAGATTTGTTCACCCACTTCACCTGGCTTGCCAATTCCCTTTTTAAAAGTACAGACTTGTTTTCTCTGGCAGAAAACAAAAGGTTTAGGTGCATTCTTAGAGAAAGTACTTTATGTAGGTGCATCCTATCATAAATTCATCCTCTGCTTCTTGGCTAATAATGACTCTTGGGACCTGCTATTCCCACTGTTTCTATGATGTTTAGAACCAGAAAAGCAAACTTTGGGGGAATATAGCAAAAAGCAGTGCCATTTTCTAGTACTTTATTAGAGGCCTCTAGAGGAAAGGGATTGAAAATCTTTTTTTCAAAATGTGAGATTCAGATTGGTAGCAATAGAGTAATTATACTCTGTTACTAACCACAGAATGTTGGATTGGGGGCATCTGGGTGGCACAGTCGGTTAAGCATCCAACTCTTGGTTTTGCTCAGGTTGTGATCTCAGTGTTGTGAGATCCAGCCCCATGTTGGGCTCCATGCTCCGTGCTCGGAGTCTGCTTGTGACTCTCTCTGTCCCTCTCCCTCTACCCTTCCCCCACCCCCACTTGCATGTGCTCTCTCTCTAAAAAATAAATTTAAAAAAATGTTGGATTGGAAAATCAATGCTCATTCATGTAATTTTTATTTCTCACTAAGCATTATATTGATTGATTAAATATGCTCACTCTACTAGCCATTTAAAATAATCTTTCTATTTTTATTTCCTAACTCCAATGAATTTCTTTAGAAAATCCCAGCAGTTGACTTCTGCCCAATCACAGCCAGGGTTCACTTTTTTTTGGGTTTGTGCAGTTATATTAATACAAAGTGGAAGGCTCTGTGTCCAAATTTACTACCCTTTGAATAATTCTAGAAGTCTCTTTGACTTTTTAGACCAGAGGCTGTGTCAGTTTGTATTATTGGTACTTACCTGATTAATCTGTTACAGGTATGTCCTGCTGGATTGAGATTTCTGTAAGTACAATCAGGCTTGTAGGATCTCTTCCCTACTAATTTCTCACAGCAAACTTTGTCACATTATCATAACTCATAGGACTTGTAAGATTCTCATTTAGTTATTACCATATAGACTAATGGTTAAGTGCCTAGGTCTTCAAGTTAGACTATGTGTGTTCAATTCAAGTTCAGCCATTTATTGTGAGACATTAGAGACTCAATGTATCTCTGAGTTCACTGTGATCATCTATAAAATGGGGATAACAATAGCACTATCTCTTGTGTGGTTGTGAGGCAGAAATGAGGTAGTTCATATAAATGTCATAACCTGATGCCTGATAAATGGCAAACTCAGTAAGTATAAGCAGTGTTTATTAATGAATGTAAGTAATGATGCTGTAAAAGCCTTCAACAAGTATGTGTATTTTTTTCTTTTGTAAAGACCTGCCATTAAGGCTGCCCTAAATATTTTTTAGGTTATCTTTACCTATAGATTTCTCACAGATTCAAATCTACAGTGGAAATGAGTTTTTTCTTTAACTTTGAAGATGTTTTTGTAGCAGTCCTTAAGAAGACTCCTGTGTGATCCACACGAGTAACATAGACCTTCAAGTGTCTCCTCTCTCCAGGCAACAACAGCATAAAATACGTAAACAAATGAGTAACTTTATTTGCTGAGATTTAATTGATTATTCATGTTACATTATTGTTCTTCCTCAAAGTTTCTGTCCCCCTTAGGTAACATCCCTCATTATCAGAAAGAGGAAATTTCTCAACATGTTACTTTGATGGCATAATTTACCTAGATGATTGTCATTATGATGATGCTTTAGATTTGTTTAGTCCACTGTCCTGAGCAGAAGAATAGCTGGCTTCTATTCTTCTTCATACATTATTGAAAAATGCTACATTCCCATTGGTGAAATTTTGTTGAATGATTGTGTAGCATACCTCTTTGTGAAGTGGAGAGTGATAAATGAAAACACTCTCTGCCTACACTCCTGATTTAATTGGTTATTAAAATAATCTCATATTGGACTTGTATTTTACTCTTAGAAAATTGGCAAAATACTAATACATTTGGTTTAACTAGGCCATGTTCATGTCTTATTTAACTTTGATTCCCTCACATGAACTCATTTATTAAGAATAAATGCCTGCTAAATCAAATTAAGTAGCCAAACAGTAGAGAAATGAAAGTTGTGATTAATAAGATGGGCCAGAATGAGATACTGTTCTTGTTGAGAAGCTTACTTTAATCACCTTGTTATTTTCTAGCATAATATAATCATTTATTAACATGATAGAATATTTTCCATATATAGAAGATAATAGTTTAGTATTATGTTGATATCTGCCTGAGAATAAAATAGGCACTTTATCGAATTCATTGGAGGTGTCATGAGAATTGATATCTAAAACTAGTTGTGGGAACAAATTTAAATTCAAAAATCTGGAAGAGTTCACATTTAGATATTTCCTTATGCCCACTATTGTTTGGGAATAATGCAGTTTCAATTTATAGAACTCCATCGTGTCCTTTAGGACTGGAGAGAAACTTGATAGGTCCTCCATTGAACCTAGAGGGGAACACACTGCAATAGGGTGTTCATCCAAAATCAGTAATGATATAAAGTTGATGATCTCTACTGGAGGAAAAAGGTGGTGGTGTAAGATGCTGCACACTAAGCACATTACTCATTATATATGTATTTAATAATTCTGAACTTGACTAATAAAGTGCTTTGTAGCATATATGCCTTTTTCCCCCCTCAGAATTAAATGTCTGAATTTTGAGGAATTTTAGCATGCTTTGGTGAGAGGAATAGGCAACTCATTTTCAGAAAATTCAGGCACTAACTGCTTTTCACCAAAAGGTATATTATTGACCAAAATTTGGCAGTCTAATCTGGAAAATCAAAATGAAGAATTCTGCTACTGGCGAGAGGAATGCATAGGTAGAGAGAGGTGAAGAATATAAGTTATTTAGCAGCTTTGGACCTTCTCTCAACTTCGATTTAAATATTGGAAAAATATCAGTGTTATCATTTCCAGAAGCCATTCTTTTAGAAATGAAAATTAGAATATGATGGAAAAATACAGTGTTGGGAGTTATCCATCAGGAAACCAAATGAAAGGTGTGTAACATCTATCCACCTTCGTGGTGAGGGCTGTGTATTACACATCTGCCTTAAAACTTACTGTGCTGGAAACTTCACCGCAAAGATTCCAGTTTTTCATAATGACTTTTTAGTGAAAGTGAGTGAAGTTTAGCTGCTAGGTATGTGCTTCTCAAACAACAGACAATGAGATCTTTTAACATTTCCAAAGCTATTTTCTTTGGAATGCTATTCTGTGAGATTTGGTAGAAAAGGGATCCTATGACAGAATGTTTGGGAAACAATGAATATTTTATCCCCTTGTTGTAAATTCACTGTATATATATTTTTTATGTTAAAGACTTAAAATTCCTAGAGTAAATAAAAACTGAAAAATAAAACAAAAAATCCTGCTAATTCAATGAATACAAACATTATATATATATAACGTGTAATGTAAAAAAATATATATCCATGCATATCTATACATATGTGTGTTTATAAATATCCTTGAATCCATTTTTCCCTGAACACCTGCTAATATTTTGTGGCACTGGCTGATACTGAACACAGTCTTGGAAAGGCTGGTCTAAGGAATTAAAACCTGTAAATTATAAAGGAAATACTTTCAGGTGAAAGGGATGCCTGTGGTAGCCGTCTTCAACTACTCTGTATTTCCATCCAGGTCACTTCATAATTTTATTCCTTTCAGTAGACTCTGTCCTAGGGATAAAGAAAAAATGCCACTTACTACTCCAGAGGAGCTATTTACTGCAAATAATTACAGTGGGGCCTGGTAAAGGTGTAATGATAATAAGAAGACATATTAGCTTAGGTTTTCTTGGTAGCAAATAACAAAAGCTAAATCACAGTTGGATTCATGAAACCCAGAGGCAGAAATATAACCAGGCTCAGTAAAGGTCTAGAAAGTAGCTATATCATTTCCAGTAATGCAGTGCTTTTTAACAAAGTATCTTCCTAAGCAAACATTCAGGATCTTGTCTGGAGATTCACAATGAACTCTGTTGCTGATTGGAGTGTATATATATATATACATGTACACATATACATATGATACATATTAAAGAAAACATGTATAAGTGGTTGTTTTGTAACTGCAACATGTATGCCAGGCATTGGTAATCACAGGAAGTTACTGCCAGTGTCTATGTTTAAGCTGGCCTATGACTTGTTTCCTATTATCACTGTTGCCCAGCATGAGTTTGTCAGAGATACTCTCACATTCTGACTTCCAAGATCTCTATCTTGCTATGCAGACTTAACCATTAGTATTTGCAGAATTTAATGAACATAAACATTTCAGATAAAGCCAAGATCCCCTTTAATTTAATCCCTGCCCAATGCCATTCCTTTTCCTTCTTGCCCAGACGCAACTGCAGTCATGATCTTCAGTCCATATTTCTATACTTTTACTATTCACATGCACTTAACATTCACCAGGGCACCACCTCACCCCACTCCACCCCCCAACCTCATATACCCACATTATTTATAATGGGAAAATTGATATTGTATTTTCCAGGGTCCCATGGAATACCTTCTCCATCCATCTCCCGAGATCCTGAGCTGCATGTGGATGGGGCATGGGTGGGTAGAGGGACTCCTGGTTACCATTTTAAAACTTAAAAGGTGAGAGATTTGTACACATGATTCAACCAGAGACCTTTATTTATTTAAGAACCAAATAACTTTATTGAAACCAAATTAACTTTATTTATGGCAGAACTGGAAGAAAAAAACTGGAACGTTTTGCAAAGGCAATACTGCAATATGCAGGCTCGGCATGGTGATCAGGGAAAGTCACCATGCACCCTGTGGCTATAGGGGAAACAGTCCCAACTCAGTTCTTTTTGTCGCTGTCGCCCAGGGTGAGCTTGTCAAAGAGGTACTCTGCCATGCCGGCTTCTGGGGCCCCCATCTTGCACAGGCTGGTGACATAGCCCCCCAGCTCTTTGATGGACTTGACTTGCTCGTGCAGGTAGTGGCTCTCGAGGAAGTCGCACAGGTGGGCGTCGCTCTTGTCGGTGGCCAGCTGGTGCAGGCCGAGCAGGCTCTGGTTCACGTTCTTCTCCAGGTGCAGGGCGCACTCCATGGCGTTCAGGCCGCTCTCCCAGTCGTCGCGGTCTGGCTTCTTGATGTCGCGGAGGCAGATGCGGCCCCCGCGCTGGTTCTGCAGCTGCATCAGCTTCTCGGCATGCTCGGTCTCCTCGCGGGACTGGCGCAGGAAGAACTGGGCGAAGTTCTTCAAGGCCACGTCGTCGCGGTCGAAGTAGAAGGCCATGGACAGGTACACGTAGGAGGCGTAGAGCTCCAGGTTGATCTGGCTGTTGATGGCGGCCTCGCAGTCGGGGTGGTAGTTCTGGCGCACTTGTGAGAGTGGCGAGGTGGCCATGGCTGGCAGCCCGGGCATCAAGGCGAAGGTGGTGCTGAAGCGAGGGCTGCGGGGCCAAAGGCGGTGGCGGCGGGTCCTCGGCGCCTTTTCAGGGTGGGCAACGAGGGAGGCAGGAGGCAGGCAGGCTCCTGGGCTAGCGGCTCACGAGCTCTGGGCTGGAACCGGAAGGTGGGTCCGTTACCCGGGAGTTGGGGGGTGGGGTGAGGATCCGTTAGCAGGTCATTGGGGTCAGAGGGGAGGGTGCCCTGGGCTCTCGTGGGGCTAGGGGGGCGTGACTGGGCGGGGCTGGGGGCGGGGCTGGGGCGGGGCGGAGCGCGAGGGCTGTTCCGGGTTCCAAGGAGCTGGGTGACAGTGCGACTCTGTGCTGAGCGGGTGGCCTACATAATGCTTTTAAATGTTACTCGTGAATAGAAGTGCAACCGTTTTGAGTTAGTCACATGCATGGTTTCTTTGAGCGATGTACTGGAATATTGTCCTGATGGGATTGTTCATTAAATACAGTGTGGACTCATTGGAATATTTAGTATCACAGAGCTTTATTTGGATGGCAGCTATCCTCAGTGACTCAACATCCATATTAATGACACTTCTGATAGCCTCCTTATTCAGTTCCTGGAGGGACCTCCACTTCTCTCCTATTCATGATCAGGTTCAGTCTTTTCCAACAGAGCAGCACCTCCAAAGTCTCAGCGAATCTTTCCACCTCTCAGTCTTCCACTCTTTTTGCACTTGTTCTTCACTCCCTGTATTCCCTCTCATCTCTTACTCTTGCAGCGCAGTGCTAGTAACACATTCCTTCTGCACTGTCTGGACCCCAGTATGGACAGCGTCAGTGATCTCTTCACTGACATCCTAGATTTGCTCACCCCCCTCTCACCTGGCTCGCCAGTTCCCTTCCTCTTGGGTAAATGCAGATTTCTCTTTTCTCTCGCAGAAAACACAAGTTTTAGGTGCATTCTTAGAGAATGCACTGCTAACCATGTGGATGTATCCCTCCCTCCGACCTCATCTGTACTTTCACTGCCACTCAGCAAGCCTCTTTTTTTTTTTTTTTAAACTCCTTCAGTTATATTCTGCGGAATGAACCACAGTGGTAAGAAATACCACTGATCTCAAATTGCCTTTTATTCATTTATTCAGCAAATATTTATTGATTACCTAATATTGCCCAGGCACTGGTCTGTGATTTGGGCATACATTAGTAACAGAGAGAAATTTCTGTTCCACTGGGGTTTGCATTCGAGTGGAGAAGCAGACAAAACTAAACAACCATCTTTCCCCCAACCCCTTATTGTCCCAAGTGCATACATAAAAGATATTACATGTGTATATGTAAATTTTAAAAAACTATATGTTCTATGGAGCCTGGGTGTCTCAGTCTGTTAAGTGGCTGCCTTTGGCTCAGGTCATAATCCCAGGGTTCTGGGATCGAGCCCCTCATCGGGCTCCCTGTTCAGTGAGAGCCTGCTTCTCCCTCTCCCTCTGCCTGCTGCTCTGCCTGCCACTCTGCCTATTTGTGATCTCTCTCTGTCTCTCTGTCAAATAAATAAATAAAATATTTAAAAAAAATAAAAATAAAATAAACTGTATGTTCTTAGATTCAAGGATCTTATAGTGACAAATATAAGACCAATCTAGGTATCTATAACAATTTATGCATTAATTCAACAACCATTTAGATACTCCAAATGTATATCAGACACTGATTCTGGAGATATACAGAAGAATCAAACATGGTCTCTGTTCTCAAGATACAACATAGAGTGACAGAATATTATAAGTGCTCTCAGATAAAGTTAGGATAAAATACCTATTTTTTTAAAGGTTTTATTTATTTATTTGACACAGAGAGAGAGGCAGGCAGAGGGAGAAGCAGACTCCCTGTGCAGGGAGTCCCATGCAGGACTGGATCCCAGGACCTTGTGATCATGACCTGAGCCAAAGGCAGATGCTTAACAGACTGAGCCACCCAGGCGCCCGAAAAGGCCTATTTTCATGGAAGGGTTTAATCTCATGGCTCTAGTTGATGCACCTTTTTTTTGGGGGGGGTCTTTTTATTCCCCTTTGGAAGCTTATGCTATTTTATAATCAGTTTTTATGAAGAAAGCAAAGGATCAAATATCAAATATCACAATGTAAATTTCTCTAAACAGTTTTAGAGGTATATAATTGTTGATTCTGTAAGGAGATAGAATAATAACAATGTCTACTTGATAAGTTGATTTTAATGATAAAATTACACACTAGAGATGGAAAAGAACTATGATAAGTTCTCAATGACATAAAATTTTATTCTATATTTGCTTAACAAGTGCTTTGTCTTTTTTTTGAGATTTATTTATTTATTTTGAGAGAGAGAGATAGAGAGAGAGAGAGAGAAGCAGGAGGGGCAGAGGGAGAAGGAGAGAGAACCCCAAGCGGACTCATTGCTGAGCGTGAGCTGGAGGCAGGGCTTGAGCTCACAAGCCTAAGATCATGACCTGAGCTAAAACCAAGAGTCGGAGGCTTAACCCACTGTGCCACCCAGGCACCCCTACAAGTACTTTATCTTAATATAATTGTAGACTTTAAAAATTTCCTTGGGAGATTCCATTGTAGATTTCAGTGTAAGAATCTATTTAAATAAAAGAGGTCTTGATTTTGTAGAATATTTTCTCATTATATTCCCAAGATTATTTAATAATTAATTTACCCCTATAATTTTACTCTATAAATATTTAAAATAATAATGCTATTGAATAGTTTTATGTGTACCATATACTAAGGGGTGCCAGTGGTGTTTCTCAGATATTTCATCCCTCATAATTACCTCCTAGGGAAGTAGATAACAGTAATATATATGTTATAACTATGAGAAACCCAAGACATAAAAACCAACTCTTCTAAGAGAAAATCAACAAACAAGCATGGACTGGGACTTGAAATTTCCATAAAGGAAATATACATATGTATAAACAGCATTCCATCCAGTTTTTCTTTAGTGAGGAATATAAAACTAAATACAAACATAGAATGGGAACAATATAGAGCAGATTATGTTTTTTAAAAATATGATTATAGGACCATAAAATGAAATGTTTGTGGTCGGTATTTGTGTTAGGGTTCTCCAGGGCAACAGAACCAATAAAATATATATATCTTATTATTATAAGAAGTTGGCTTATATAGAAGTGTTGAATCACTAAATTGTACACCTGAAACTAATATTACACTGTATGTTAACTAACGAATTTAAATTAAAACTAAATAAATAAATTCTGGGGGAAAAAAGGAAATTGGCACATGCAATTAAAGAGGCTGAGAAGTCCCAAGATCTACAGTCAGCAAACTGGAGACCCGGGAGAGATGATGGTGTAGGTACAAAGGCTAGCAGCGTTAAGAACCAGGAGGAACTGAGTTTCAGTTTCAGTTTGAAAGTAAGAAAATACTAATGTCCCAGATGGAAGGCAGTCAGGCAGGAGGAGTTCCCTCAAGGGATAGTCAGCCTTTTTGTTCTTTTCAGGCCTTCAGCTGATTGGATAAGTCTCACCCACATTAAGGAAGGCAATGTACCAATTCAAATTTTTTAAGGCAAGGTGTTTTTTCCAATTTTACTGAGCTATATTGGTATATGACATTGTATTAGTCCAAGATGTACAACATAATGATTTGATACATATATATTTATACTTATATATATTACAATTATATATAATATATATATCGCCAAATGATTACCACAGTAAGTTTAGTTAACATTAATTACCTCACATAGTTATTTTTTCTCTAATTATGAAAACTTTTAAGATTTACTCTCTTGATAACTTTCATATATATAGTACAGTATGTTAACAAAGCACAATGCTGTACATTATATTCCCCAAACTTATTTATCTTATAACTGGACATTTTTATCTTTTGACCACCTTCACCCATTTCCCGTACTCCCCACCCCTTCTTACTGGCAACCATCAGTATGTTCTCTGTATCTGTGAATTTGTTTTTTTTGGATTCCACTTATAAGTGAAATTATATAGTATTTGTCTCTCTCTGACTTATCTCACTTAGCATAATGCCCTCAAAGGCCATCCATGTTATCACAATTGGCAGGATTCCCTCCTTTTGTGGCTGAATAATATTCCATTGTATATATGTTACAATTTCTTTATTCATTCATCAGTGGATAGTTGGGTTGTTTCCATGCCTTGGCTATTTCAGTAATGCTGTGATACATGAGGGTGCAGATATATTTTTGAGATAGTGATTCCATTATCTTTGGATATATACCCAGAAGTGAAATACTAGATCTAGTTCTATATATATGAATAGTAGTTCATATTATATTTAGTAGTTCATAGTAGTATTTAAGTAGTATTTATATGAGCATATGGTAGTTCTCTTTATAATTTTTTGATGAATTGACATACTGTTTTCCATAGAGGAATCTCCATACTATTTTCCATAGTGGTCAACAGTGTACAAGGGTTCCCTATTTTCTACAACTTCACCAGCACTTATTTCTTGTCTTTTTGATGATAGCCATTTTAACAGGTATGAGATGATAACTTGTGGTTTTGATTTGCATTTCTCTTATGATGAGTGATGTTGAACATCTTTTCATGTACCTGTTGGACAGTTGGATGTCTTTGGAAAAAAATGTCCATTCCGTTTCTCTGTCATTTTTTAAATCAGATTGTTTGTTTTTTTGCTATTGAGTTGTATGAGTTCTTTATATATTTTGGATATTAGCCTCTTCTCAGAGATATGACTTGCAACTATTTTCTCCCATTCCTTATGTTGCCCTTTCATTTTGTTAATTGTTTCCTTTACTGTGCAAAAGCTTTTAAGCTTGATGTTCCCTCTTGTTTTTTATTTTGTTGCCTTTGCTTTTGGTGTCAAATCCAAAAAGTCATCACCAAGACTAATGTCAAGAAGCTTACCCCCTATGTTTTCTTCTAGGAATTTCATGGTTTCAGGTCTTATATTTAAATTTTCGACCCAATTTGAGTTGATTTTTTGTGTACGATTTAAGATGGGGATCCAGTTCCATTGTGTTGTGTGTAATTCTAGTTTATCCAGCATCATATATTGAAGTGATTTTTCTTTCCCCATTGTATACTCATGCCCCTTTTGTCATAAATTAATTGACCATTTCTGTGTGGGGTTATTTCTAGGCTCTCTATTCTAGTCCATTGATTTATGTGTCTTTTTATGTCAATACTATATTGTGTTGATTACTATAGCTTTGTTATACAGTATGAAATCAAACTGTGGTACCTCCAGATTTGTTCTTCTTTTTCAAGATTTCTTTGACTATTTGGGTTATTTTGTAGCTCCATGCAAATTTTAGGATTGTTTATTCTACTTCTGTGAAAGATACCATTAGAATTTTGATAGGAACTGCATTGAATCTGAGTCTACATTGCTTTGAGTAGTATGTACATTTTAAAAATAGTAATTCTTTCAGTCTCTGAGCATGGAATATCCAATTATTTCTGTCTTCTTCAATTTCTTTCATCAATGTCTTATTGGTCCAGTGTGTCATTTAAAGTCTTTATTTCCTTTGATCTTTTGCTTAGATGATCTGTCCATTTCAGTCAGGGGGGTGTTAAAGTCCCCCACTATTATTGTATTGTTGTCAATGTGTATCTTTGCTTTTGTTATTAATTGCCTTATAAAAGTGGCTGCTCCCATGTTAGGGGCATAGATATTTACAATTGTAAGATCTTCTTGTTGGATAGACCCTTGAAGTAGGATATAGTGTCCTTCCTCATCTCTTATTACAGTCTTTGGTTTAAAATCTAATTTGTCTGATATAAGAATTGCCACCCCAGCTTTCTTTTGGTGTCCATTAGCATGGTAAATGGTTTTCCACCCTCTCACTTTCAATCTAGGGGTGTCTTTGGGTCTAAAATGAGTCTTTTGCAGACAGCATATTGATGGGTCTTGTTTTTTAATCCAATCTGATAGCCTTTGTCTTTTGATTGGGGCATTTAGCCCATTTACATTCAGGGTAACTATTGGAAGATATGAATTTAGTGCCATTGTATTGCCTGTAAGGTGACTGTTAATGTATATTGTCTGTGTTCCTATCTGGTCTATGCTGCTTTTAGGCTCTCTCTTTGCTTAGAGGACCCCTTTCAATATTTCCTGTAGGGCTGTTTCGTGTTTGCAAATTCCTTTAGTTTTTGTTTGTCCTGGAAGCTTTTGATCTCTCCTTCTCTTTTCAATGACAGCCTAGCTGGATATAGTATTCTTGGCTGCATATTTTTCTCATTTACTGCTCTGAATATATCATGCCAGTCCTTTCTGGCCTGCCAGGTCCCCGTGGATAGGTCTGTTGCCAATCTAATGTTTCTACCATTATAGGTTACATATCTCTTCTCCCGAGCTGCTTTCAGGATTTTCTCTTTGTCTCTGAGACTCATAAGTTTTACTCTTAGATGTCAGGGTGTTGACCTATTTTTATTGATTTTGAGAGGGATTCTCTGTGCCTCCTGGATTTTGATGCCTGTTTCCTTCCCCACATTAGGGAAGTTCTCTGCTATAATTTGCTCCAATATACCTTCTGCCCCTCTCTCTCTTTCTTCTTATTCTGGGATCCCAATTATTCTAATGTTGTTTTGTCTTATGTTATCGCTTATCTCTCGAATTCTGCCCTCGTGATCCTGTAGTTGTTTCTCTCTCTTTTTCTCAGCCTCTTTATTTTCCATCATTTGGTCTTCTATATCGCTGATTCTCTCTTCTGCCTCATTTATCCTAGCAGTTAGTGTCCCCATTTTTTATTGCACCTCATTAATAGCCTTTTTGATTTCGACTTGGTTAGATTTTAGTTCTTTTATTTCTCCAGAAAGCGTTTCTCTAATAACTTCCACGCTTTTTTCAAGCCCAGCTAGTATCTTTAAAATCATGATTCTGAACTCTAGGTCCGACATCGTACTAATGTCTGTATTAAATCCCTGGCAGACGGTACTACCTCTTGTTCTTTTTGCTGAGGTGATTTTTTCCATCTTGTCAT
The DNA here is from genome assembly GCF_037043125.1 of Eumetopias jubatus. Lineage (NCBI taxonomy): Eukaryota > Metazoa > Chordata > Mammalia > Carnivora > Otariidae > Eumetopias > Eumetopias jubatus. The sequence goes on from NW_028274817.1 coordinate 97,393,534, forward strand.
TGTGTCCAGAGGGGAATAGATGAATGAGAAAACAAAATGCTAACAGGGTAACAACGTCCCCAGGAAATATACTCTAAACAAATCAGAAAAGACCTGAAACCAGGGGAAAAGAAAGGAAAAGAAAGAAAAAAAAAAGAAAAAGATAAAAACAAGCGAAAACAGAGCAAAACAAAAAAAGCAGAATATCATCAAATATGATTAGCCTGGTGCATAGATTAGTGCCACACACTAGATTTTGGGTGTATTTTGGCCTGTTTGAAGATAGTGCCTCCCAAAATTTTAAAGAAAGAAAGACATATATCTACAAAATAAAGGGTCAATACGATGAAGGGATGGAATATGAATGTAAAGATGAAAATTATAAAAAAATTTATAAAAGGAATTGATAAGATAAGAAGTTGTTTGGAAAAAGAAAGAAGAGGATAAAAAAAAAGAAAGAAAGTAAAGGGGGGACAGAATGTGATCAGGCAGGAGAGTAGAAGAAAGCCATACACTAGAGATTTAGGGTATATTTTGATCTGTTAGAAGAAACTGTATCTCAAAATTTTAAAGAGAGAACAACTTATATATATATGCCAAAAATAAGGGTAACTACTATGAAGGGATAGAATATGACTCTAAAAATGAAAAATAAAAAAATTTTTTTTAAAAAAGGGATTGATAAGATGTTGGTTGAAAAAGGGGAAAAGAAAAATTTAAAAAAAAAGACAGTTAAAAAACAAATTAACTTTTAAAGACTAAAGAGTCATGGTAAAAAAGCCATGAATTCTATGTGCAGTATTCCCCTAGTGCTGGAGTTCTGCCGTTCTCATTGATCGGTAAACTTGGTCTTGGCTGGCTGTTCTTGCTGATCTTCTGGGGGAGGGGCTTGTTGCCGTGGTTCCCAAATGTCCTTGCCAGAGGCAGGATTGCCCCTCCCTTGCCGGTCCGGGCTAAGTAATCTGCTCGGGTTTGCTCTCGGAAGCTTTTGTTCCCTGCAAGCTTTCCGTATAGCTTTGTAGGGCGAGAGTGAAAATGGCATCCTCCCGATCTCTGCCCTGGAGGAGCCAAGAACTCGGGGCCCCGCTTCTCGAGAAAAGCAGTCAGTCACTCTTGTCTCCCCGGTCTCCGGCCACACTCCATGCTCACCTGGCCTGTCACCGAGCGTTTCTATGGCACACGACTCGGTGTGGATTCTCCAAACCCAGCAGATCCCTGCGGTGCGCTCCCGCGCTTCTCTTCCCCGGGGAGGAAGGGGTGGCACATTTATTCTGAGATTCCTTTCATATTGTAGCTGACATAACTAGATTATTTTTAAATAATTCTTTTATTTATAGTTTTATTTTTACAAATAATTGATATATTCATCTACTTTTCACCATGCTATAAAATTGTAAGAAGAATATATATGAATACTGATTTCATAGCTAATAAAACATGTATGAGCCCAAGCAGAAGGTCACAGAGAAATGTTTATAAACATTAGGTATTAAATTGACAGATGTTGTGGAATCAAAGTTGCACATACACAGTGGGGTACTCGTCATGAATTCTACTTGATGTTAAAATGAGAGATATCAAGTAAGTAGAAAACTGTTTAAACATCTTCATGTGCATCTTCTTCTACATTTGAGTTTATTTTTACTTGGTGTATAGGAGTCCTAACAGAATCATGTTTCCACCCCTTCCTGGTGAACAACTTCTCAAGGAAGCCTGGCATCCTATAGCCCTTGCCTAGAATAAAATCTTTAAAAGCAATTTTTCCATAAAGATCTTCAAGAATATCCTGTTCAGGAAAATTCTTTCCATATCTCCCATCTTGGGCCTCATGTAAGACCTTGGGATCAATCAAATGTTCATCATTTATTAGCTTTTTCCACAACTTGGGCTTCAGGTACCATGCTCCATACCTCATCTTCACCCAGTTGGGTTTGTAAGGATTCTGTGGTGTCTTGAGTTTCCTCTCCCAATTTTCCCACTGTATGGAGAATTTTATATCATCCATTTTATCTAGCCCCATTCTGTACTTTAGATCCAAAGGAACATGGTTTACTTTCTTCGTGTGGCTCATGTCATAGGTTGGTTTGCATTCATAGCCAATGTCAAACTGTTTCATGATGAATTCTTCATCAGTGCCCAAGTCTCCAAAAGTAGCAACACATTTGTAGAATTTCTGGACTCCTGTCAGTACTTTTCTATGAAGGGGAGGGTTTTTGAGCAAATCCTTTGTGCTTGACTTCCTTTCTTCATGAGGCAACTTGTCTGGATGTGACCCAGGAGTCTTCTCACTAAGACTTAGTTTCTCACTAAGCTTTGTGGGGGGCTTCATTCTTTTCTTGGTGTTCTGACAATAAGCCCATGTGTCCTTCAGCTTCTTGTCAGGATCGAGCACTTCCAGCACCTTTAATAAGAGGTCTGGAGGTAGATCTTTCTCCAGACTTGGGTAGAGAGCCAAGGGATGCTCGGTCAGGTGGTCTTCGATATCCTCTACGAATGCCTTCCGCGCTAGCTGGGCCGGTGACAGTGTGGAGAACAGGTCTGCTTTGTGGATCAGCTTTTTCTGATTCTTTGTGAGGGCAGATTTGAGAACTCTGTGAGCAATCATGGGAAGAAAGCCTTCCTTAGGGCCACGTGTGATCAGATCTTCACAAGGTGGACATCCCCTCCTGAAGTCATCCAGCCCTTCTTTCACAAATATCCACCGCCAGCTGTCCAGGGTGGTGGGGAACTTGAGAAGCTTTTTCTTGTGCTTTGCGAAACACTTGGAAGGTAACCTGTCTTTGCAGTTCATGCCCGGGGGTTGGTTCCAGTGGCCCAGGACTTAACAGCCACTTCTTGTCCACCATGGTACCTCTGGTCCCGGGGTGACCACCAGCTTCATTGGTTTGTTTTTCGGTTGCTAGGAGACTGCATAGCCAGGCGCAGTCAGATTCTTCCCAGAGGTGGGTCAACGCAGGTGCCCTCTGCAGCCAGCTTTCTCCTGGAATGGGCAGTGAAGGTTCATTCCTTTTTGTTGCAGGATACTATTCCATTATATGGGCATGCCCCACAGCTTATTTATCCATTTGTCTTTTAACAGACATTTGGGTTGATTCCAATTTGAGGTTATTACAAATAAAGCTGCCACAAATATTTGTGTTCATGTCTTTGTATACATACGTACTTTAATTTCTTTTGGTTAAATTTTAGCGAAGAGAGGAATGGCAGAAGCATATGATAGGTGTTTATTTAACATTTTAGGAAACCACCAAACTTTCTGAAAGTGGTTGTACTATGTAATATTTCTTCTAGTAGTGTATGAGAATTGCACTTCCTCCACATACTCCCCAACACTTGGTATAGTCATTTTAATTTTGGCTATTCTGATAGGTGTGTAGTGGTATCTCACTGTGCTTTTAACCTGCGTTTCCCTAATAACTATCTGTTTGTGTGCTTATTTGCCATTTATCTCTTATGTGGTGAGTATCTGTTCGAATTTTTTACACATTTTAAAATTGTATTGTCTTGGGGCGCCTTGGTGGCTCAGTCGTTTGGGCGTCTGCCTTCGGCTAGGGCTGTGATCTCGGGCTCCCTGCTTGGCGGAGAGTCAGCTCCTCTCTCCCCCACTCCCTCTGTACACTTGCTCTCTCTCACTCTCTCTCAAATAAATAAAATCTTTAAAATAAAATTGTATTGCCTTATATCATTGGGTTTTGAGTTCTTTGTGCTTACTGAATGTAAGCCCTTTGTCAAATATATGATTTGTAAATTTTTCTCTCAATCTTTTCTCTCTATCTATGGCTTACGTTTTCATTGTCTTAACGGTGTTTTTCAACGAGCAGAGTTTTTACATTTGAAGTGCAATGTATCCGTTTATTTTTTTATGGATTGTTCTTTTTGTGTTGTATCTAAGAAACCTTTCCCTATGAAAATGTCATAAAGGTGTTTTTCATTGTGCTAAGTTTTATAATCTTAGGTTTTACATTTAGGTCTGCCCTCTATTTCAATTTAATTTTTTTGGATGATGCAAGAGATGGATCAAAGTTTTTATTTATTCTTTTAAAAGTTTTTATTTATTTAAGTAACTCTACACCCAACTTGGGGTTTGAACTCATGACCCCACAATCAAGAGTCTCACAATCTTCTGACTGAGCCAGTCAGGTGCCCTGTAAGGTTATTTTTTTTACTTTTATTTTTTACCTGTGGATATCCCATAGTTCCAGATTTTTTTTTTTTTTTTAAGAGAAGCTTTTCTCTACTGAGTTACCTTTGCAATTTGGTAGGTATAAGTTGTCCACATTTCTGGACACTTTTCTCTTTCATTGCTTTACACCATTTCCACACTCTGCTGATTACTTTGTATTTTGTAAATCTTAAAATTAGGTTGTATTAGTCCTTCATGTTCTTTCTTCTTTTAGAAGTTGTTTTGACTCTTCTAGGTCCTTTGAATTTCTATAGGAATTTTAGAATCAGTTTGTCAATGTCTGTAAAAATGCCTGATTAGAATCTGGTGGAATAAATAAATCAATTTTAATATCTTAACAATTTTGAATTTCCTGACCATGAAAAAGTTACATCTCTCCATTTATGTATATGTTATTTCATGAATATTTTGTAGTTGTCAGTGCATAGTTCTTTCACATCTTTTTTTCTCTAGGTTTTCCTTAGTATTTTATGTTTTGATACTATTGTAAGTAGTACTGTAATTTTTAGTCAGCATATTCATTGTTGATATATAGAAATATAATTTATTTTTGTGTACTGATCTCGTATTATGCAACCTTTATAAACTAACATTAATTCTAGTAGCTTTTTTTGCAAAGTCTGTTGATTTTTCTACATTGATAGTCATGTCATCTCTTAATAAAGACAGTTTCACTTCTTCCTTTCCAATCAGAAAAACTTTTATCCCTGGCCTTATTACACTGGCTGGAACCTATTTTGTTGAATAAAAGTGATAAGAGCAGTAATTTTTGTGTTATTTCTGATATTAGAGGGGAAGCCATTAAGTGTGATGCTAGCTTTAGGGTTTTTGTACATACCATTTTTCAATTTAAGTTCCCTTCTATTCCTAATGTTCTGAGGCCTTGTGACAAATGCTTTGTTTCAGATACATGGATTGGTCAAATGCCTTTTCTGCACCTATTGAGATATTCACACAGCTTTTACTTTTTAAAGTAAAGTTTGCTAAAATAACAAATAACATTGATTTCTGCATGGCAAAAATACTTTGAATTCCTGAGATAAACCCCACCTGGTCATAATGTATTATCCTTTGTATATATTTTTGGATTAGGTTTGCTAAACTATTCTAAACATATTTGCATCTCTGTTTATGGGGGTATCTGATGTTTCTTTCCCTTTAATGACTTTGTTTAGCTTTGTTACCAGGGTAATGCTGGCATCATAGAATAATTTGGGAAGTATCCCATCTTCTTCATTTTCTATAACTGTAGGATTGGCGTTGTATCTTCCTTAAATATTTTGTAGAAGTCACCAATGAAGCCATCTAAGCTTGAATTTTTCTTTATGGGAAGGTTTTTGTTTTTCTTTTTTTAACTGCAAATTCAATTTCTTTAATAGTTATGGGGATATTTAGGTTATCTAATTTTTCTTAATGAATTTGGTTAGTTTGTGTATTTCAAGTAATATGTTTGTTTTATTTATATGGCCAAAATTACTGCCATAAACTATCCATACTATTCCCATATTGTCCTTTAGGTATCTATGGAATCTGTGGTAATGTCAGCTCTTCCACTGTGGATTTTCATAATTTTTATTTTCTTCCTTTTTCCTTTTTTTCCTAATCATACTCGCTACAGATTAACACGTCTTATTGATCTCCTTAAGTAAACAGCTTTTAATTTCATTACCTTTTCCCAATATTTTTTCTGTTTTCTTTTTGATTGGTTTCTTCTCCTAACTTTGATCTATTGTTGTGTCACCCTTAATGGTCTGTTCATGGCGACCTACAATGCTTTTTCCAGCATGCCCCTCAAAACCCTTCCAGCCTCTATTATTTCTCAATTCTAAAGTCACTTCCACGTTTTTAGGATTTGTTACAGCAGCACCCTATTCTTGGTACCAATTTATTAAAGTCCTTTCAGGTTGCTGTAACAGAACATCATATACCGGCTGGTTTATCAACAACAGAAATCTATTTCTCACAGGTCTGGAGGCTGGGAAGTCCAAGTCTGGGGTGCAGGCATATTCGGTATCTAGTGAGAATGAACTTCTTGGTTCATAGACAACCATCCTTTCCTGTGTCCTCACATGGCAGCCGGGGTGAAGAGTCTCCTAGGACCTCTTTTATAAGGCTTCACCTTCATGACTTAATCACCTCCCTAAGGTCTTTTGTTTTTTTTAAGATTTTATTTATTTATTTGACAGCGAGAGAGGGAACATAAGCAGGGGGAGAGGGAGAGGGAGAAGCAGGCTTTCCGCTGAGCAGGGAGCCTGATGCAGGGCTCAATCCCAGGACCCTGGGATCATGACCTGAGCTGAAGGCAGACATGTAACCGACTGAGCCACCCAGGTGCCCCATCACCTCCCTAAGGTCTTCTGCCCAAATACCATTATATTGAGGATTAAGTTTCAACATGTAAATTTGGGGGAGACATAGTTAGCCTGTAGCATGGGGACATTCATTAATTTTTATATATTTTATAACCTCCACACTATTTTTGAATTACTTTGGCTTAAAGACTACATCATTATTAAATAGATTTTAACATATAAAAATATTTACCCATTTAATGATTAATTTCATAACTATTTACTCCTTTGCGTAGATCAGTATATCTATTGTATCATTTTCCTTCAGGAAGAAGAAAAATAGACTGTACTGTATGTCTGCTGGTGATGAAATTGCTCTTCTGTGTTTGAATTTTTTCTTATTTTGCCTTGGTTTTTTTAAAGATATTTTTAAAGAAAGATTTTTCTCTGTGCATAGAATTCTAGGATGATAGCTTTTGTCTTTCATTACTTTAAAAAAGATGGCTCCAGGAGTGCCTGGGTGGCTCAGTTGGTTAAGCATCTGACTCTTGATTTTGGCTCAGGTCATGGTCTCAGGATTGGGAGGTTGAGCCCTGCGTCAGGCTCCATGCTCAGCAGGGAGTTTGCTTGAGATTCTCTCTCTCCCTCTGCTCCCCCCAAATAAATAAACAAATCTTTAAAAAAAAAAAAAAAAATGATGGCTCTGGTGCGCCTAGATGGCTCAGTCAGTTAAGCGTCTGATTTCGGCTCAGGTCATGATCTCAGGGTCCTGGGACTGAGCCCTGATTCAGGCTCTCTGTTCAGCGGGGAGACTGCTTCTCCCTCTCCCTGCCCCTCCCCCTGCTCATGCTCTCTCTCTCTCTCTCTCTCAAACAAATAAAATCTTTAATAAAAAGATGACTCCATTGTTTTCTCATTTGCATTGTTTTGGAGGAGAGGTATAAAGTCACTCTGGTTTTTGTTTGTTGGTACATAATGTGTCTTTTTCCCCCTTCGATGGCTTTTAAGATGTTCTCTTTATAATTGTTTTTGAGCAAATTGATTATGATGTGTCATGGTATCATTTTTTATGTTTCTTGTAGTTGAGGCTTGTTGAACATCCTGAATTTTGTGTTTATAGTTTCCATCAAATTTGGGGGGAAATTGCCATAATTTCTTCAGATGTGTTTTCCGCCCTGCTTTTTTTCTTCTCTTCTTCATAGGTTCCAGTTATCCATGTATTAGATTACTCTGAAGTTTCATACAGCTCACTGATGCTATGCTCATTTTAAATGTTTTTTTTTCCTTTGTGATGTATTTCAGTTCATTTCTCTTGCTAAGTCTTAAAGTACAGTAGTCTTTTTTTCTGCAATATCTGATCTGTCATGAATGCCTTAAAATATAATTTTCATCTCACACTTTGAAATTCTCATCTCTAGGAGTTTGGTTTAGTTTGATTTTCCATGTCTCTACGTAATTCTTTGAACATTTGGAGTATAGACATTAAAATTGTTCTAATGTCTCCCCGTGATAATTTTAATATTTGTGTCAATTCTGGGCTGGTTTTGATTGATTAGTTCATCTCTTAATTATGAGAAGCATGTTACTATCTCTTGTACCCTAGTAACTTATTATTGGATGCCAGAAATAGTGACTTTTACCCAGATGGGTACTGGATAGTTTTATAAGTATATAAATTTTTTTGAAGATTTTAGAGAGAAAGAGAGAGTACAAGTGGGAGGGAGTAGGAGCAGAGGGAGAGGGACAAGCAGACTCCACGCTGAGCACAGAGCCTGACGTGGGGCTCAATTCCATGACCCTGAGATCATGATCTGAGCCAAAATCAAGAGTCAGATGCTCAACCGACTGAGCTACCCAGGTGCCCCAGTAAATATATAAATATTTTTGACACTTGTTTCTATATGCCATTAAATTACTTGGAGATGGTCTGATTTTTTGGGTCCTTTTCAAGATTTGATAGGCAGAAAGAGAGCAGTGCTCAATCTATGGCAAATGAGTCCCTACTAATGAGGCAAAACTCTTTCATGTACACTAGCTAATGCCTGTGAATCTTGAGGTTTTAAGTCTGGCTAGCAGGAACAGTCACTATTCTAGGCCTAGGATAAGTGCCAGGCACCGTTACTTATAATCTTTTTGCGTAATTCATTTCCTGGCCTTAAGTAACTTCCTTGCAAGCATGAGCAGATCAGTATTAAAGTTTCTGAAGTTCTCTCTTACATGAAATTCTATTTTCTGGTCTTGAGAAGTCTACCCATTTTGTTCTCCAACATCTCTTAGCTTCATCTCCTAAATTTAGAGTGAGCATTGGTTTCTGCCTGGGTTCCTGCTCCCTGAGTCATGGCCTAGAAATTCATTTAGTAATCTGGGGTGACCATAGCACTCACTTCATTTGTTTTCCATCTCTCAGAGATTGACCTCTACTGCCTGATGTCCAGTGTCTTACAAACTGTTGTATATTTTCCCTCTTTTTTTTTTTTTTGGTTGCTTCAAAGGGTAAATCTATACCCTTTTTCTCTATCTTAGCCAGCAGAGAAAATATCATTTTTCTTTTTTTGCTTTGTCTCCCATGAATTTGGGAAGCTGCCCCCTCAAATGTTACCAAAGAATTCTTTTTTTTTAAAGATTTTATTTATTTATTTGAGTGAGAGAGAGCATGAGTGGGGGGGAGGAGAGAGAGGCAGAGGGAGAAGCAGACTCCCCACTGAGCAGGGAGCTTAATGAGCCTAACTCAATCCCAGGACCCTGGGATCATGACCTCAGCCAAAGGCAGATGCTTAATGGACTGAGCAAGCCAAGTGCCCCGTGTTTTTTGTTTTGTTTTGTTTTGTTTTAGAGAGAGAGCATATGCATGTATTCATAGTAGTAGGGGTAGCAGGGAGAGGGGGAGAGAGAATCTATTTTTTAAGATTTTATTTATTTGAGAGAGAGAGAGAGAGAGAGAGCATGAGCATGGAGGAGCGGCAGAGGGAGAAGTAGACTCCCTACTGAGCAAGGAGACCAGTGCAGGGCTCCATCCCAGGACCCTGAGACCATGACCTCAGCCAAAGGCAGATGCTTAACTGACTGAGCTACCCAGGCATGCCAAAATTTACCAAAAAATTCTTTTTTTTTCCAAAAAATTCTTAACCATCAAATACTTATGACATTCTTATCACTGATCTTAATCATTAAAAAGTGTGGATCATACCTACATTTTTGAAACACATTCTTCCTGAAATTTCATACCATTCTATTTTAATTTTTCTCCTAATGCTTATGATATACATCCCTTTTAAAATACACAACATGAATACCAGACACCTCACCTTACCACATTGTTATTTTATAATTCTGATCTAGTATAGCTTTTCTTTTGTCATCATCAAAATTCTCCAATACATAAATTACAGATAAGGGACACCTAGGTGGTTTAGTCTGTTAAGCATCTACCTTCGGCTCAGGTCATGATCCCAGGGTCCTGGGATCAAGCCTTGAGTTGCGCTCCCTGCTCATTGCGGAGCCTGCTTCTCCCTCTCCGTCTGTCTCCCGGCTCATGCTCTCTCTCTCTCTATCTATCTCAAATGAATAAATAAAATCTTTAAAAAAAATTAAAGTTAGAAAATAAAGATTAGAGGGTGCCTGGGTGGCTCAGTTGGTTAAGCGAGTGCCTTCGTCTCAGGTCATGATCCTGGAGTCCTGGGATGGAGTCCCACATCGGGCTCCCTGCTCAGCAGGGAGTCTGCCTCTCCCTCTGACCCTCTTCCCTCTCGTGCTCTCTATCTCTCATTCTCTCTCTCAAATAAATAAATAAAATCTTAAAAAAAAGAAAAGAAAATAAAGATTAGATATCATTTCTCAATTATGGCCTGATAATATGTCTGTTTAAATCCATTTGGTTATTTATACTTCTGTTTACCATACATTTGTTATGTTCTCATTTTGTGCCAGACATTGTGCTGGATCCTCAGAGTATTGCAATTAAAAATATAATTACTGGGGCACCTGGCTGGTAACTCTTAATCTCAGGGTTGTGAGTTCAAGCCCCACACTGGGTGTGGAGCCGACTTAAAATAAAATTTAAAAAAATTTAAAACATATAAATAAAGAAAAGTATAATTACTATATTTTCCCAATAATGAAATTCCCATTATTTCTTGCCGGTGTGTGTTCAAATTTCATCTTTGAGGTAAATTTTTTCTAAGTAATTATTGAGTGGTGTAGGTTAAAATTGCCAATTGATGAAATGGAATTAATTGGATCAGTACAACTAGGGTGAACTAAGATTGGTGTCAGGAGCTAATGTATGAAGCCAGGAAGTAAAAATGTAAATGAGCAAGAAAATAGGAATGTGGTCTAAGTCTAGAGATCATTGCTTGTTTTGTTTTGTTTGTTCGCTGCAGTGTAAATCACTGGCAGACAATCTCCACTTAAATACAAGGACAAAGTGATATTTTCAGATGAGGAAACAAAGACAATTAGTAAGTTCACTAAAGTTTATGGCCACTAATAGGACAAATTCTGATATTCAGATACCTTTAAAAGTTCTATATTTTCCCACTTTGTCATACAACATACAGTTGACCCTTGAACAACTCCAGTCATATCAGCCCTAAGCAACCACTGAGCTACTTTCTGTCTCTTTAGATTTGCATATTCTGGACATTTGATATGAATGAAATCATAGAAATGTGGTAATTTTTGATTGGCTTCTTTAATTTAGCATACTGTTTTCAAGTTTCATCCATATTATCGCATATATTGGTACTTCATTTCTTTTTTATTGTCAAATAATCAACTGTGTGGATATACTATATTCATTAATCAACTGAACATTTGGGTTTCCACTTTTTTGTTATTATGAATAATGTTGCTATAAACATTTATGTACACGTTTTTACTTTCCTATTTAGTGTTTTGAAATTTATTACTCTTATTTACCAAGCTTTATTGAAGTATACTTGAGAATTTAAAATTTTATGTATTTAAGGTGTACAACTTGATAATTTGATATACATATATATTGTAAAACAATCATCATAGTCAAGCTAATTCACATATCCAGCCCCTCACATCATTACCATCTTCTTTTCTTGTGTTTACAACACTTAAGATCTATCCTCTTAGCAAATCACAAATATACAATATGGTATTTTTTTAAAGATTTTATTTATTTTTTGACAGAGAGAGACAGCGAGAGAGAAAACACAAGCAGGGGGAGTGGGAGAGGGAGAAGCAGGCTTCCCACAGAGCAGGGAGCCTGATGAGGGACTCGATCCCAGGACCCTGGGATCATGACCTGAGCTGAAGGCAGACGCTTAACGACTGAGCCACCTAGGCTCTCCTACAATATGGTATTATTAACTGTATTCACAGTGTTGTACATTAGATCTCCTGAATCTGTCTTAAACAACTGAAACTTTGTACTCCTTGACCAATAAGCTTCCCATTCACCCTCCCTCCCCTGCCAGCTTCTGAAAACCAGAACTAGTAGTATTCTCTACTCCTAGGAGTTTGATTATTTTAGATTCTGCATGTAAGTGAAATCATACAGTATTTGTTTTTCTGCATCTGGCTTATTTCACTTGGCATAAAGTTCTCCAGGTTCATTCATACTGTTATAAAAGGCAGGATATTCTTTTTTAAGGCTGACTAATATTCCTGTGTGTGTATGTGTGTCTGTCTCACATTTTCTTTATCTATTCATCTGTGGGTGGACATTTAATTTGTTTCCATATCTTGACTATTGTGAATAATGCTGCAATAAACTTGGGAGTAAATATATCTCAATATCCCTGTGATTTCATTCCTATTGGATATATATACCAAAGTGAGATTGCTGGATCATAAGGTGGTTCTATTTGTAATATTTTGAGGAACTTCCATACTGCTTTCCATAGTGGCTATACCAATTTACTTTCCCACTAACAGTGCACAAGGGTTCTCTTTACTCCACATCCTTGCCAACACTTGTTAACTTTTGTCTTTCTGATGATAGCCCTTCTGGCGGGTGTGAGCTGATATCTCATTGTGGTTTTGATTTGTACGCCCCTAAAAATTAGTGAAGTTGAGCACCCTTTCATACCTGTTGGCCATTTGTATGTCTTCTTTGCAGAAATTCAGGTCTTTTGCCCATTTTTTTATTAAGATTTTTTTTTTTATTTGCGAGAGAGAGAATGAGAGACAGAGAGCATGAGAGGGAGGAGGGTCAGAGGGAGAAGCAGACTCCCTGCTGGGCAGGGAGCCCGACGTGGGACTCGATCCCGGGACTCCAAGATCATGACCTGAGCTGAAGGCAGTCGCTTAACCAACTGAGCCACCCAGGCGCCCTTGCCCACTTTTTAATAGAGGTTTTTTGTTTTGTTTTGCTATTGAGTTGTATATATTTTCAATATTAATCCTTATCAGATATATGGTTTGAAAATATTTTCTCCCATTCTGAAGGTTGCCTTTTCACTATATTGATTGTTTCTTTTGCTTTGCAGAAGATTTTTGTTTGATGCAACCTCACTTGTCTACTTTTGCTTTTGTTGCCTGTGCTTTTGCTGACATAACCCAAAAATAATTGCCCAGACTAATGTCAAGAACCTTTCCTCTATGCTTTCTTCTAGTAGTTTTATAGTTTCCGGTCTTCCATTTAAGTCTTAATCCATTTTGAGTTGATTTTTTTAATATGGTATGAGATAATTTCATTCTTCTGCATGTATGTATCCACTTTTCTCAGCACCATTTATTGAAGAGACTCTGTTCCCATTTGTGTGTTCTTGGCACCTTTGTCAAAGACCAGTTGATCATAGATGTATGGATTTAGTTCTAGGCTTGCTGTTCTGTTCCTTTGGTCTATATGTTTATTTTTATGCCAGTACCATGCTATTTTGATTACTATAGCTTTGCAGTTTATTTTGAAATCAAAAAGTATGAGGGCTCCAGCTTTGTGGTTCTTTCTCAGGATTGCTTTGGCTATTTTGGGGTCTTAAATTCATTAACACTTGTTTTGTGACTTAATATGTAATCTATTCTGGAGAATATTTTGTGTGCACTTGAGAAGAATGTATGTTCTTCTACTTTTGGGTGGTAACTACTGTATATGTCTGTTATGTCTGTTTGGTCTATAGTGTTATAAAATCAGCTGTTTATTGGTTTTCTGTCTGGATATTCTATCCACTATTATTGTACTGCCATCACTTTCTGCCTTTAGATCTGTCAGTATTTGCTTTATGTATTAAGTTCTCCGAAATTGGGTGCCTATGTATTTATAATTACAATATTGTCCTGTTCAATTGACCCTTTTATCATTATGCAATGGCCTTATTTGTCTTCGGAGAGTTTTAGACTTAAAGTCTGTTTTCTCTAAGTATAGTCGCCCTTGCCAGGCTGGAGAAGGGTAAGCCAGGCTGGACAAGGTGAGCAGGACAGGCTCACCACTAACAACAGCATCCCTTTGGGGCCTACCCTGCGGCCCTGCCTTTTAAAATCATGGTGCTGCTAATCCAAGGTCAAGGACAGGAGACTAGTGTTCTCCATACTCCTACCGCATTCCACCTGGTACCAGCATGACATTAAAAAAAAAAAAAGTCAGTGAATAGAATTGACTGTCTTTTTTTTCCTCCTGTAACAACATAAACATAAGTCCAATAAATATATATCCATATCGACCAACTCTTGTGAGAGCAGTAAGTTGACATGACCAAATCATATTATATGAGTTACATGCTAATGAGGTTTGAGAATCTGATAGGCTTTTCTGTTTTTTCATTTTTGTTAGTTTAATAATATATTGACCTCCACTTATCAGTCTGAGCAGCTCATGTGTGTTACAGAACCTAATGGTAGGAAGAACATGCAATCCAAAAAAAAAACAAAAAATGGAGAAGGGGGTGACACGGACCCATCAGAGGAAATATGAGTATGTATTTATCACAGCAATTTGAGGTATTCACTTATATCTTCTTGTGACTGCCATTAGGTCAGCACAGAATTCAGTTCAAGATTTGGTAGCTGGGCATTGTCCTATGTAGTCCTTGCTTACTTAGATATCAGAGTTTCTAGCACTCTCAAACAAGTTGGAGATCCAAAAGATTTCTAAGATCAGCTTGTGTATACTGATAGGAAATGACCTTTGTCCTGCCTTTTCAAGCATATACATTTTTTTTTTAAAGATTTTATTTATTTATTTGACAGACAGAGAGACAGCGAGAGCAGGAACACAAGCAGGGGGAGTGGGAGAGGGAGAAGCAGGCTTCCTGCAGAGCAAGGAGCCCGATGTGGGACTCGATCCCAGGACCCTGAGATCATGACCTGAGCCGAAGGCAGACGCTTAACGACTGAGCCACCCAGGCGCCCCAAGCATATACATTTTTAAAATAGACAATCTAGAGCTATTTCCTTTACCTTTCTGTACCTTTTCTCATGTGTAAAATGAAGTGGTTGAAGCAGATTATCTGGCTTCGTAGACCAAAATAATTTAAATCAGGAAGATTTTTTTCATAAATATCTGAAAAATCTCTGTTTAGGGAGAATTTTAAAGCATCATCTTAATGGTATCTAAGCAGAAACAAAGACCTTTATCCTTCCATTAAGAACAGAATAAAGTTCTTATACCTTAGAAGTAAGCAGACTTTTTAGGAGCTTGGATCAATACATTTAGAAAATAATTTACTCCTCTGTATTAAAGAATTCTTAGTTTCCAGGAAAAGTTGCAGCTGCCTTCCAAAATATAGGCCTTTTGCTCCATTATCTCCCATGATTAGTGCTCTGAGGGATGAGTTGTTTGGTCTCTTTTTAATCAGTCACCTTAATGTTTCTGATGTGGAGAACAAAGGCAAAAACAAAACAAAACAAAACAAAAAAAACCTTAACCTTCCTTACAGCTTGCAGCCCAATGACAAGTAATTGAGACAGGCAGTGATTCCTCCAGGAATTCAACTGCCTTAATGTTAATACTTTGCTAGAGGCAAAAGGCAACCTTAGCTTGATATTAGCCTGACCTCCAGGATCCTGTAAGTCTTTAATATATAGAAATCCCTTTGAAAACTTTCTTTACCTCTACTCCACCCGCCCCCAAGATATATGTTAGCCATCATCCTCCAAGCACATGGCCCACTGATACACATCCGAAGGGTCTCATGACTAAGGTTTTACTAGACAGTAGTAAATGACCTTATCCTAACAATAGCTAGCCCCTCAAGGTCCTGGAAACCTTGCTTCCAGATTCCTTAGAGACTTAAGCTATCCCTTAGGGGTAGCGTACCCCCTCCCAACGTGAAAGTATATAATCAGTCACGCCTCACAATTCCAGTGCAGCTCTTTTTGCCCATGGGTCCTGTTCCCATGCCTTAATAAAACCACCTTTTTGCACTGAAAAAGTCTCAAGAATTCTTTATTGACCATTTCCTCGCGAACTCCAACATTTCATATCAATTTCTTTTCAAATTTTTTTTCTAGCCAGACTTTGGTAATTGAATGAGGTAGTCATTTATCTGCAGTTCAGTCATTGTTACCATCCTGCCTCCATGAGTTTTAAAAGTTCAAATGGATTACTGAAGCAGCACTTTCTGTTTGGGAGAAGCTTACAGTGCCCGTCCCCTCCCACTAAGAACATATTTACTCTACTGTCTCAAAGACCTGCTGCAGTTTTGTTTTGTTTTGCTTTGTTTCCTAGT
The DNA here is from genome assembly GCF_037043125.1 of Eumetopias jubatus. Classification (NCBI taxonomy): domain Eukaryota; kingdom Metazoa; phylum Chordata; class Mammalia; order Carnivora; family Otariidae; genus Eumetopias; species Eumetopias jubatus. Next base: position 97,409,625 of record NW_028274817.1, read on the forward strand.
AAATACCAAGAATAGCATGGGTTGGTGAATAGCTTGATAGGATTGACAGTAAAAGTATTATAGAGCCCTTAATATATGTTTTAATATTTATCAACTATTTATCGATTTTGTATCTCAATGATTCTCTGATTCTTTCATTTATCCATGTATATAGACTAATCAAATTCAATGGAAAATTTGAGTAAGAAGCACTTTGAGTCACCAATATGACAGGAGACTACATTTTAACAGTATGAAATTATCTTTTTTTTTTTAAGATTTATTTATTTTAGAGAGAGAGCACACACCAGGAGTAGAGGGGCAGAGGGAGAGGGAGAGAATCTTCAAGCAGACTGTGCACTGAGCATGGAGCCCAATGCAGGACTCAGTCTCACAAACCTGAGATCATGACCTGAGCTGAAATCAGGAGTCACATGCCCAACCCACTGAGCTACCCAGGTGCCCCATGAAATTGTCTTTAAAAGCAAGAAAAAAGAGATCTGTTTAATTGTCAAAAGCTGATCTGCATTTCAATTTTTAAATACACTCCAGGGTTCCTGATCTGCAAAGCAAAATAAGTAGGGGGGTGGGGGGTTGGGATACAAAATCTTTGATTTCCTTTGCCAGAGATGGTGAACATTGTTAATCCAGCAATACTGCCACAGTTTGAGCCTGGACTCTACATCACCCCCCTCCCCCTCCCCCTTGTCCAGCCTTATAGTCCTGCCCAGATCTTGATTTCCTTAGAGAGTGAGGAAAGATGGGAGCTAGAGAGAATCCTAATATGTCCTGAAGAAGAAAACAAATGAGTCTTGTTGATTTTGGTTTTGTCATTGATATGCAGAGTGCATGCATTAACATGCAGAGAAAAGTGCCAGGAATCTTCACCTGGAGTCATTCTCTAATTCTTTTCTAAAGCAACCTGTTTAACTATATTCACAGATGCACTTTTATATCTCAAAGCAGAAAACAAATGCAATAGTGTAAACAAGTGCTCATACTTTAGAGGTAAAAAGAATCAATGCTGATGGTGCTATTTGATGTGTTGCATGTGTTTCAGAATCTTCGATTCTATATTTTTTCTTAAAATATTTATTTTTCTTGAAGTATACTTGACACACAATGTGACATTAGTTTCAGGTGTACAACATAGTGATTACAAGTCCCGGTATTATGCTGTACTCACTACAGGTGTAGCTACCACGTGTCCCCATACAGTGCTGTTATAATGCCATTGATTATATTCCTTATGCTGTACTTTTCATTCCTGTGATTTCAGAAACTTCTTTTGCATGCCCCCTCAATGGCATTCTCTAAGTTCTTCCTCCAAAGAGGTAACCATTACCTTAAAGTGTAGCTTTTGTTTCCTGTCTGTGTTTTCACACTTTTTCCATCTGTGTAGTTGGTATTGTTTGCGGTGTGTTTAATATTTACAGAAGTTGTTTTGATGTTATTTGTGCAACTTGCTCTTTTGGAGCTATAAAATTTACCCATGTAGGTATGTATAGCCCTTACTTAAATATCTTGACCCTTTTATACAAAGAAATTGTATGCCTGTTTTACCATCTATTTTTTATGGATTTCTCTTGTTTGGGTATTATTTGTTGTTATTGTTGTCGTATTTTGCTATTACAGAAATATTTTGCCATGTATGTCCTAGTAGGAAGTGCCTTGTGTCCATGTGCACTTGAGAGTTTCTCTTTGCCAAATACCTACCAACTGACTTGCCATCTTGGAGAGAATGTACATCTTCTGACATGTGGGAGAAGGGAAATACTAAGCTCCAGCTCACTGTAGAGATCCTGTGCCACCTAAGGGGATAGAAAAAACTAAGGAACACTTGTGAAGTTTACAGTCCAGAGGCGTAGTCTCACTAAAAGATTTTGAGACCTAATCGTAAGACTATAGAATGCTTCCCCTACCCACCCCCCTTAGCACTGTATTACTGAAGGCCTCTTTATAGCAGTTCTTTTTATCCAGTATATCATGTCAGGCAATCAAAAAAAGTTGCAAAGTATACTAAAAGACAAAAAACACAATTTGAAGAGACAAAGGAGGCGTCAGAACCAGTAATGGCAGGTGAGTTGGAATTATCAGACAAGGAATTTAAAACAACCACGATTAATATGCTAAGGGCTCTAATGGGTAAAGTAGACAGCATGCAACAACAGATGGGTAATGTAAGCAAAGAGGTGAAAATCTTAAGACAGAACCAAAAAGTAATGGTAGCAATGAAAAACATTGCAACAGAAATGAAGAGTGCCTTTGGAAGGTTTATTACTACATTGAACATTGCAGAAAAAAGAATCTCTTAGCTGAAAAATGAAACTGAAAAGCAAAGAGAACAAAGGCAAAAAAAGAAAAAGAAAACTGAAAGCAAAGAGAAAAAAGACCGAAAACAAAACAAAACAAAAAAACAGGTCAGAATATCCAAGGAACAAGGACAATTACAAAAGTTGTAACATGTATAATAGGAATACCAGAAGGAAAAGAAAAAGATAAAGGAGCTAAAGAAATATTTGAAGCAATAATGACTGAGAATTTGCCCCATATTAAAGTCTGACACTAAACCACAGATCCAGAGAGCTCAGAAGACTCTAAGCAGCTTAATGCCAAGAAAAAGTATACCTAGGCATATCATTTTCAAATTACAGAAAATCCAAGATAAAAAAAAAATTCCTGAAAGAAGCCAAAGGAAAATAGCTCCCTGCCTATAGTGGAACAAAGATAATAATCACATCAGACTTCTTAGAGACCATGCAAAGAAGAAAATATAGAGAAATAAAATGTTGAAAGAGGAAAAAAAAAACCAACAAACAAAAACCCTGTGAAATTATCCTTCAAAAGAGAAGGAGAAATAAAGACTTTATTAGACAAAAATTGAGAGAATTTGTTGCCAGTAGACAGGCGTGCCTTTCAAAAAATAGTAAAAGAAATTCATTAGAAAGAGAAAAAAATATAGGTTAGAAACTTGGATCTATTTAAAGGAAGAGCATTGAAGAAGGAATAAGGGAAGGTAAAATAAAAACTTGTTTTATTCTTAATTGCTCTAACAGATAACTGTTTAAAATAATAACAACAATGTATTCAGTTGTGGGTGCTTATGTGTGTGTGTGGGTGGGTGTGTGTGTGAGCCAACATATACATGTTTATGTGTGTTTATATATAAATGAAAGGAATGACATCAAAGATACAGAGGACGGGAGGAAAGAAATAGGATTATTGTGTTATAAGATACTCACACTACCCATGAAGTGGTATAGTGTTATTTGAAAGATGACTTGGAGAAGTGATGTCACCAAGATGGTGGAGTAGGAGACCCTAGTCTCTCTCCTCTCACAAAAATCAGCAATTATATAGCTATCCATGAAAAAAATAGTTCTGGGAGAGCTCAGAGATCTACAAAAGGACACACATAAACAGTTTAAGAAAATCAGGAAAATAATACAAAAACAAAATGAGAAGTTTCACTGAGAGAAAACATAAAAAAGAAACAGAAATTTGGGGGCTGAAGAATACAATGAATGAACTCAAGAATTTACTAGAGAGCTTCAACATCAGACTGTATTAAACAGAAGAAGGAATCAGTGAACTCAAAAACAGAGTATTTGAAATTATACAGTCAGAGAACAAAAAGGAAAAGAGAATAAAAAGGAATGAAGACAGGACTTACGGGATCCCATTAAGAGAAACAATGTATGCATCGTTGAAATTCCAGAAGGAGAAGAGAAAGAGAAAGGAGCAGAAAGCTTATTTGAAGAAATAATGCCTAAGAACTTTCGAAACTAGGGAGAGATTTAGATATCCAATTTCATGCAGCTAATGGGTCAACCCCAAAATTTCAATCCAAAATTGTTTTCTCTAAGAAATATTATAATACAGTTGTCTAAAATCAAAGGCAAAAGAGAATTTTTAAAGCAGCAAGAGAAAAAAAAAATTCTCATATAAGGGAACCACTTAGAAGGCTATCAGCAGAGTTTTCATCAGAAATCTTTCAGGTAGGGAGAGAATGGGAAATATTCAAAGTGCTGAAAGAAGAAATATCCAACCAAGAATACTTTACATGGCAAAGTTGTCCTTCAGAAACAAAGGTGAGATAAAGACTTCCCAAAACAAACAAAAGCTGAAGGAGTTATCACCACTCAGCCTGCCTTACAGGAAATGCTAAAAGGAGTGTTTCAAGCTGATATGAAAAGGTGCTAATTAGTTACATGAAAATGTATGAAAATACACAACACACTGGTAAAAGTAATCATGTACGCAGATTCTGAATACTCTGTGTAATATTGTGGTGTGTTAACCACACCACATGAGGTTTATATCCTTCACAAAAATTTAAGGCAGGAGGGTCTGAATAGACATTTTTCCAAAACGACATGCAGATGGCCAACAGATACGTGAAAAGATGCTCAGCATCACTCATCATCAGGGAAATGCAAATCAAAACCACAATGAGGTATCACTTAGCATCTGTTACAATGGCTAGAATCAAAAAGACAAGAAATAACAGGTGTTGGTGAAGGTATAAAGAAAAGGGAACATTTGTTCAATGTTGGTAGGAATATAGATTGTGCAGCTGCTATGGAAAACAGTATGGAGGTTCCTCTAAAAATTAAAAATAAAACTACCATATGATCCAGCCTGTTGCTATTATTTATGATAGCCAACACATGGAAATAACCTAAGTATCTATTAATGGATGAATGGAGAAATAAAATGTGGTATACAGGCATACCTCAGAGATATTGTAGGTTCAGTTCCAGACCATTACAATAAAGCAAGTATGCAATAAATGGAGTTGAATGATTTTTTTGGCTTCCCAGTGCATGTAAACGTTTATGTTTACATTATACTATAGTCTATAAAGTGTGCAACAGCATTATGTCTAAAAAAACGATATATATACCTTAATTTTAAAATACTTTATTGCTGAGCACCTGGGTGGCTCAATTCGTTAAGCGTCTGCCTTCGGCTCAGGTCATGATCCCAGGGTCCTGGGATCGAGCCCTGCATCGGGCTCCCTGCTCCACGGGAAGCCTGCTTCTCCCTCTCCCACTCCCCCTGCTTGTGTTCCCTTTCTTGCTGTCTCTCTCTCTGTCAAATAAATAAAAATCTTTAAAAAAATAAAACACTTTATTGCTAAAAAAATAAATAAAAATAAAAATACTTTTTTGCTAAAAATTGCTAACCATCATCTGAGCTTTCACTGAGTTATTATCTTTTTGCTAGTCCTCGATATTGATGGCTGCTGACTGATCAGGGTGGTGGCTGCTCAAAGATGGGTTGGTGTGGCAATTTCTTAAAAATGAGACAGTGAAGTTTGCCTCATCTTCCTTTCATGAATGATTTCTCTGTAGCATATGTTGCTATTTGATAGCATTTTACCCATGGTAGAAGTTATTTCAAAATTGGCGTCATTCCTCTCAAACTCTGCTTCTGTTTTATCAACTAAATTTATGTAATATTCTAATTTTTTTTTTCATTTCAACAATCTTCACAGCATCTTCACCAGGATTTGATTCCATCTCAAGAAACCACTTTCTTTGCTCATCCAAGAGAAGCAAGTCCTCGGGGTGCCTGGGTGGCTCAGTGGGTTGAGTGTCTGAGTCTTGATCTCAGGGTCATGAATTCAAGCCCCATATTGGGCTTCATGCAGGGCATGGAGCCTACTTAAGAAAAAAAAAAAAAGGCAACTCCTCATCCATTAAAGTTTCATCATGAGATTACAGCAATTCAGTCCCATCTTCAGGCTCCACTTTCTAGTTCTCTTGCTCTTTCTACCACATCTGCAGTTACTTCCTGCACCGAAGTCTTGAACCCCTCAAAATCATCCGTGAAGGTTGGAATCAGCTTCTTCCAAACTCCTGTTAGTGATGATATTTGACCTCTTCCCATGAATCACAAATGTTGTTTCTAAGAATGGTAAATTCTTTACAAAAGATTTACTTTGCCAAAATCCAATAGAAGAATCATAATCTTATGGCAAATAATAGCCTTACAAAATGTATTTCTTAAATAATAAGGCTTGAAAGTCAAAATTGCTCCTTGATCCATGGACCGCAGAATGGATGTTGTGTCAGCAGGCATGAGAAAACATTAATCTTATACATCTCCATCAGAGCTCTTGGGTGACCAAGTGCATTATCAGTAAGAAGTAATACTTTGAAAGGAATCTTTTTTTTCTGAGCAGTAGGTATCAACAGTGGGCTTATTCGGTAAACCATGTTGTAAACACATATGCTGTCATCTGTGTTTTGTTCCATTTATAGAGCACATGCAGAGTAGAGTTGGCATAATTCTTAAGGGCTCTAGGATTTTTGGAATGGTAAATGAGCACTGGCTTCAACTTAGTCACCAACTGGTGACTAAGTTAGCCCCTAACAAGGTAGCCTGTCTTTTAAAGCTTTGAAGCCAGGCATTGACTTCTCCTCTCTAGCTATGAAAGTCCTAGATGGCATCTTCTTCCAATATAAGGTTGTTTTTTATATATTGAAAATCTGTTGTTTAGTGTAGCCACCTTTTCTAATTATTTTAACAAGATCTTCTGGATAACTTGCTGCAGCTTCTCCATCAGCACTTGCTGCTTCACCTTGTACTTTTGTGCTATGGAGATGACTTCTTTCCTTAAACCTCATGAACCAACCTCTGCTAGCTTCCAACTTTTCTTCTGCAGCTTCCTCACCTCTCAGCCTTCATAGAACTGAAGAGAGTTAGGGACTTGCTCTGGATTAGGCTTTGGCTTAAGGGAATGTTATGGCTGGTTTGATCTTCTATTCAGACCACTAAAACTTTCTCCGTATCAGCAAGAAGGCTGTTTCACTTTCTTATTCATGTATTCACTGGAGGAGCACTTTTAATTTTTCAAGCATTTTCCCTTTGCATTCACATCTTGACTAACTGTTTGGCACAAAAGGCATGGCTTTTGGCCTGTCTTGGCTTTTGGCAGGCCTTCCTCACTAAACTTAATCATTATTTCTAGCTTTTGGTTTAGAGAGAGAAATGTATGACTCTTCCTTCAGTTGAACACTTAATGGCTATTGTAGGGTTATTAATTGGCCCAATTTCCTTTTTTTCTTCCGAGTTTTTACTTAAATTCCAGTTAGTTAACATACAGTGTAATATTAGTTTCAGGTGTAGAATTTAGTGATTCATCACTTATACATAAAACACTTGGTGCTTATCACAACAAGTGCACTCCTTAATCCCCATCACCTATTTAACCCATATCCCCACCTACCTCCCCTCTGGTAACCATCAGTTTGTTCTCTACAGTTAAGATCCTGGTTTTTGGTTTTCCTCTCTTTTTTTCCCTCTAATGTTTGTTTGTTTTGTTTCTTAAATTCCACATGAGTAAAATCATGAGTTAAATTTGTCTTTCTCTGACTTTCACTTTAGCATAATACTCTCCAGCTCCATCCGCATCGTTGCAAATGGAAAGATTTCATTCTTTTTTATATTTGGCCCAATTTCAATGCTATTGTGTCTTAGGGAATAGGGAGGCCATGGAGAAGAAGAGAGATGGGAGAACTGCCAGTCCGTGGAGCAGTCAGAACACACATTTATTGATTAAGTTCTCCATCTTATATCGTTCATGGTGCCCCAAAACAATTACAACAGTAACATCAAAGATCACTGACCACAGATCACCATAACAAATTCAACAGTAATGAACAAGTTTGAAATATTATGAGAATTACCAAAAATGTGACATGGAGACACAAAATGAGCAAATGCTATTGGAAAAAATGGTACCAATAGACTTGCTCCATGAAGGATTGCCACAAACTTCCAGTTGTAAAAAACACAATTATCTGTGAAGCACAATAAAACAAAGCACAATAAAATGAGGTATGTCTGTATGTATACTTATATTTGTATTTGTATTTATATTTATTTAGTTATTGTAACGTTTGGCTCATGAAATTATGGAGACTGGCAAGTCCCAAGGTCTGCAGTTGGCAAACTGGAGACCCAGGAGAGCCAATGATATAGTTCCAGTCAGAGGGCCAGCAGGCTTAATGTCCAGGAAGAGCCAATGTTTCAGTTTGAATTCAAAAGCAAGAAAACTTCACCCTTACTCAACGTAGGGTCAGCCCTTTTGTTCTATTCAGGCTTTCAACTGAATGGATGAAGCTTACCCACACTGGTGGGGAGGAGGGGGAGCAGGAACCTGCTTTACTTGGTCTATCAATGTTCAGCTTATCCAGAAGTACCCTCACAAACACATTCAGAATGTTTGACCAAATACTTGGGTGCTCCTTGGCCCTATCGAGTCGACACAAAATTAACCATCACATAAGTCCTTTGTCCTATATATGTATTATAAATATTCTTTTCCGGTCTGTAACTTGTCTTTTAATTTAATTAAAATCCATTTGACCAACTGTCAAATTTTCTTTTACTGTTTGTGGGTTTTGTGTCCTATGTAAGAAATTTTTGTTTACTCCATGTTTGCAAAGATTTTCTGCTATACTTTCTGCTAGAAGTTTTATAGCTTACATTTTATGAGTAGTTTTAAAATCTACTTTTAGTTAATTTTTGTTTATATGATGAGTTAAGGGTTGAGGTTCATCTTTATTGATATTGATAGACAATTGTTCTAGAACTTTTGATGAAAAGATTATCCTTTCCCCACTGAATTGACATTGAAACCCAACCAACCATATGTATGTGGGTCTAGCCTGTTCCATTCATCTAAATGTATATTCTTACACCATCAAATACTACAATGTTTTGATTATTGTTGCTTTCATTTTCCTTTCATGCAAGTATTGAAGTAAAGCAGTATGGGTCCTCCATCTTTGCTTTTTTTTTTTTTTCAAAATTGTTTTGGCTACCCTGAGACCTTTGAATTTCCATATAAATATTAGAATTAAGTTATTAATTTCTTTGGAAAGTCCTGCTGAGATTTTGATTGAAACTATGTTGAATATATAGACCAATTTAGGAAGGATTGTCATTTAAATAATATTTAGTCTTCCAATCTGTTTATCCTATATCTCTCCATCTATTTAGTCTTCTTTAATTTCACTAAGCAGAGTTTTATAATTTTTAGTATATAGGACTTATATATACTTTGTAAAATTTATCCCAAATTATTTAATGTTCTTAATACAATTTTAAGTGATAACTTTTCCATTTTTTAATTTTCCAACTGTTCATTGTTTACTAGCATAGAATACAATTGATTTTGTGTATTGATCTCGTATACTGAAATCTTTTGTTTGTAGATATAATTTAGTAGCTATTAGAACTAATTCCTTAGCGTTATACATAAATCATGTTGTCTGTCAATAAAGAGAGTTTAACTTCTTTCTTTCCAATCTGGATATCTTTTCCCCCTTTCTGCTACCTTGTTTAGCTGGTTAGTATCTCCTAAAAATATAGATTAGAAGTGATGAGAGCAGGCTTGCTTTCCTTGTTTCTGGTCTTAGGGGGAAAGTACCCAATATTTCACCGTTAAAAATAATGTTAACACACGCAGCTGACACGGTTGGTGGTTGCCGGCGGTGTGGGGTTTCTTAAAACTGTTCCCTGCGGAGCCAGTCAGCAGCCAACATGTCTAACAGAAACAATAACAAGCTGCCCAGCAACCTGCCGCAGTTACAGAATCTGATCAAGTGGGATCTGCCAGCCTACGTCGAGGAGTTTCTACAGCAGTATAATCACTACAAATCCAATGTGGAGATTTTCAAATTACAACCAAACAAACCTAGCAGAGAACTGGCAGAGCTGGTGATGTTTATGGCACAGATTGGTCACTGCTATCCAGAACATTTAAGTAATTTTCCTCAAGAGCTGAAAGATCTTCTCTCCTACAATCACGCTGTCTTGGATCCAGGTCTTCGAATGACATTTTGCAAAACTTTGATCTTGCTGAGAAATAAGAATCTCATCAATCCATCAAATTTGCTAGAACTCTTCTTTGAACTTCTGTGTTGCCGTGATAAGCTTCTGCGAAAGACTTTATACACACATATTGTCACTGTTATCAAGAATATAAATGCAAAACACAAGAACAATAAAGTGAATGTAGTGTTGCAGAATTTCATGTACACCATGTTAAGAGACAGCAATGCAACTGCAGCCAAGGTATCTTTGGATGTGATGATTGAACTCTACAGAAGAAACATCTGGAATGATGCCAAAACTGTCAATGGGATCACAACTGCATGTTTCTCCAAGGTTACCAAGATATTAGTTGCTGCTTTGACATTTTTCCTTGGGAAAGATGAAGAGGAGAAACAGGACAGCGACTCAGAATCTGAGGATAAAGGACCAACAGCAAGAGACCTGCTAGTGCAATATGCCACAGGGAAGAAAAGCTCCAAACACAAGAAAAGGTTGGAAAAGGCTATGAAAGTGCTCAAGAAACAAAAAAAGAAGAAAAAACCAGAGGTCTTTAACTTTTCAGTTATTCATTTGATTCATGATCCCCAAGACTTTGCAGAAAATCTCTTAAAGCAGCTAGAGAGCTCTACAGAGAGGTTGGAGGTGAAAATGATGCTCATGAACCTCATCTCCAGATTGGTGGGAATTCACGAGCTTTCTCTCTTTAACTTCTATCCATTTGTGCAAAGGTTTCTGCAGCCCCACCAAAGAGAAGTAACAAAGATCCTTCTGTTTGCTGCCCAAACATCTCATCACTTAGAACCCCCAGAGATCATTCAGTCAGTGCTCATGACTGTGGCCAACAATTTTGTCACCAACAAGAACTCTGGGGAGGTCATGACAGTAGGAATCAATGCTATAAAAGAGCTAACAGCTCGATGTCCTCTAGCCATGACTGAAGAACTTCTCCAAGACCTGGCTCAGTATAAAACACACAGAGATAAGAATGTGATGATGTCTGCTAGAACTTTGATTCAGCTCTTCCAAACACTGAATCCTAAGATGTTGCAGAAGAAATTCTGGGGTAAGCCTACAGAGGCCTCCATAGAAACAAGAGTGCAAGAATATGGAGAATTAGATGCTAAAGATTACATTCCAGGAGCAGAAGTTCTAGAATTTGAAAAAGAAGAGGATGCTGAAAACGATGAAGATGGGTGGGAAAGTACCAGTCTCAGTGAGGAGGCAGATGCCGATGGTGAGTGGGTTGATGTGCGCCACTCTTCAGATGAAGAACAGCCAAGAAATATCCAAGAAGCTCAACAGCATGCCCATGGAGGAGCGGAAAGCCAAAGCTGCAGCCATTAGCACGAGCCGAGTTTTAACTCAGGAAGACTCCAGACTGCATGGCCCAAATGACGAAAGAACTCGACGCTGCCCCAGGGAAAGCCCAAAAGAGGAAATATATTGAAATCGATAGTGATGAGGATCCCAGGGGTGAGTTACTTTCTCTTCGGGACATTGAACGCCTTCTTAAGAAGCCAAAGTCTGACAAGGAGACAAGACTAGCAACGGCAATGGCCAGAAAGACCGGAAAGAATTTGTGAGGAAGAAAACCAAAATGAACCCATTTTCCAGTTCCACAAATAAAGAGAAGAAAAAACAGAAGAACTTTATGATGATGCGATATAGCCATAATGTCCGGTCAAAAAACAAGGGTTCCTTCCGAGAAAAGCAGCTGGCACTATGAGATGCATTTTTGAAAAAGAGAAAAAGAATGAAGTAATCTCAAAGCAAATTTTCCATTCCAAGAAGAATGCTAAATTTGTATCATTATTTTGGAAAATTAGTTAACCAAAAATATTTATTTACACTAAAAAGTCCTGAAGCACTATATTGTGAAAAACATAGTAAACTTGGTAGCAATTTAAAAAAAATAATAATAATAATGTTAGCTTGTGTAGCTGTTTACCAAGTTTATGGTGGTGCCTTCTATTTTCTGTTTGCTGAAAGTTTTTATTGTAAATATATATTACATTATGTGAAATGCTTTTATGTATCTATTGAGATGGTCTCATTTTTCTCCATTACTCTGTTATTATCCTGAATTAATCTGATTGATTATTGAATGTTCTATCAATCTAGCATTCCTGGGTTAAACCATAAATGTTCATACTGTATTATTCTTTGTTATATATTGATGGATTTGATGTACAGTGTTAAGGATTTTTCCTTGAATGTCCATGAGGGATTTTTTCTGTAGTATTTTTCCTTCCTATAATGACTTTGCTTGGTTTTAGTACCATGGTAATGTGGGACTCATAAAGTGAATTAGGAAGTGGTCGCATTTCCTATATTTTCTGAATGACTTTGCACAGAATTATTATTCTTATTTAAATGTGTGATAGGATTCATCAGTGAAGAAAATTATCCTTGGCATTTTCTTAGTGGAAAGGAATTTAATAACAAATTCGATATACATCTATTCAGATTTTATATTTCTTGTGTTTGAGTAATTTTGTCTTTCAAGGAATTTATCCATTTCATCTAAATTTATAAAATATTTTGGCATAGAATTGTAATATTCCCTGATTATACAGTAAAAGAGTATATGGTCTGTAATAATACTATCTCTCATTCCTGATATTGATAATTTCTGTTTTTTTCCTCTTTTACTTGAACAGTCTAATCTAGAGATTTATCAATTTGATTGATTTTTAAAAGAACCAGTGTTTTGTTTCATTACTTTTCTTTATTGTTTATAGCTATAAATTTCCCTCTAAACACTGCTTTAGTTGTGCCCCACAGATTTTTATACATTATTTTTTATATTTGTGTGTTGCTGGTCATTGAGTTCAAAAGAGTTTCTAATTTCCCTGCAAATTTTTCTCTGAGCCATGGCTTATTTATAAGTGTGCTATTTAACTTTCCAATTCTGGAGGACTGCAGATAGCTTTTTGTTGTTGACTTCAGTTTAATTCCATTGTAGTCAGAGAATATGTGTATGATTTAATATTTTTCAAAATTAATTGAGATTCCTTTCACGCATTAGCATATAGTCTATCTTAGTGAATGTTCCAGGCACATTGGAAAAGAATATGCATTCTGCTATTGGGGGGGAGTAGCCTATAAATGTCAATCAGGTCAAATTTGTTGATAGATTTGATCAGGTCTTATATATATTTACTAATTTTCTACCTTCTTGTTTAGTTAATTACTGATAATTGTTATAATCTTAAGGGCGGGCTCCACACTTCGCAGGGAGTCTGCTTCTCTCCCTCTTCCTCTCCCTCTGCCCCTCGCCCCACTCATGTGCATGCACTCTCTTTCTCTAAAATAAATAAATAAATCTTTTTTAAAAAAAGAATTGTTATAATCCTTTAGTTTTTGTTTGTCCTGGAAACTCTTTATCTCTCCTATTCTGAATGACAGCCTTGCTGGATAAAGTATTCTTGGCTGCATATTCTTCCCATTTAGCACATTGAATGTATCATTCCAGTCCTTTCTGGCCTGCCCGGTCTCTGTGGACAAGTTGGCTGCCAGCCTTATGTGTCTACCCTTGTCAGTTAAGAACCTGTTGTCCTGAGCTGCTTTCAGGATTTTCTCTTTATCTTTGAAATGTGTAAGCTTCACTATTATATGTCAAGGTGTTGCCATATTTTTATTGATTTTGAAGGGGGATCTCTGTGCCTCCTGGACCTGAATGCCTGTTTCCTTCCCCAGATTAGGGAAGCTCTCAGCTATAATTTGTTCAAATAAACCTTCTGCTCATCTCTTCCTCTCTTCATCTTCTGGGACCCCTATTATCTGGATATTATTTCACTTTATGGAATTGCTGAGTTCTCAAAGTCTCCCTTCGTGATCCAGTAATTGTCTTTCTCTCTTCTTTTCAGCTTCCTTATTTTCCATCATTTTATATTCTCTATTACTGACTCTTCTGTCTCATTTATCCTTGCTTTTAGAGCTTCTATTTGGGACTGCATCTCAGTAAGAGCATTTTAATTTTGGCCTGACTAGATTTTAGTTCTTTTATTTCTCCAGAAGGGGATTCTCTAGTGTCTTCTATGCTTTTTTCAAGCCCAGCTAGTATCTTTATAATCATTGTTTTAAATTCTAGTTCAGACATCTTACTTATATCCTTATTGATTAAATCCCTGGCAGTGAGTACTACTTCCTGTTCGTTCTTTTGGGATGAATTTCTCCATCTCGTCATTTTGTCCAGAAGAGAATAGAAGAAAAAGACAACAATAACAACAACAGAAAAAAAAGAAAAAGAAAAAACAAAACAAAATAAGAAAAAATCAAGCAACAAACAAAACAGAACAAAACAAAAAACTAGATCCTGGATGTGTTTTGGTCTGCTAGTTAAAAGAAACCAGATCCCAAAATAGGAAGGACAAAAAACTTATATATATACAAAAATAAAATAAAATACAATGAAAGGAAACCCAAAGTAAAATATATAATATATATATATATATAAACTTAAAAATAATAAAGAAAGAATTGAAAAAATAAGAAAATAGTTGAAAAAATAATACTGAAAGACTAAAGCATTAAAAAAAAAAAACCCAGGAATGCTATATATTGTTTTCCCCAAAAGCCGAAGCTTTGCAGTTCTCTATGATCAGTAAACTTGGTGCTAGCCAGTTGTTCCTGCTGGTCTTCTGGGGGAGGAGCCTGTTGCGCTGATTCTCAGGTGCCTTACCCTTGTGGAAAAGCACCTCCCTTGCCAGGGGGCCAGGCTCAGGGTAAGAGGCCCCAGATTCCACTATGTGGCGCTGTTTTGCTCCCTGAAGGCTTTGAGCACCAATGGGCAGGATGAAAATGGTGGCACCCCACTCTCTAGCCCCAGAGCTGAAAGTTTGTGCCCCCTGCTCTTCAGTGAGCCCTCACAGAAAAGCAGTCAATCACTCTTGTCTCCCTGGTTTCCATGGGAACTCTGTGTTCGCCCAGGCTGTGACCAAGCGTTTTTATCTCAGGCACACTACTGAGTTTCAAGACTCCAAATTATAAGGACTCTGCAGTGCAGACCCACGCTGTTCCTCTCAGGGGAGGGAGGGGGGTCTCGCCATTGCTTTCTGCCTTTTGCTGGGCCCCTGCTAGGAGAGATGTCGCAGAATCGTGCAGCACTTCAGTTTATAGCAACACAGAGCAGAAAGCCTGCACCTAGACTCGCTCTTTTCAGCCGGCTTCCCTGCTCTTATACATGGGAACTCTGCCCCACTCGGGCATCTCCATTCTTCCTGTGACCGCACGGAATACTGAGACCACGCTGTCCCGCCTGGGATTCTGCCCCACTTAGCTACCTGAGCACCTTTAAGCCAGGGACGTCCCCCACTGTAGCAGACTTCTAAAAGTTCTGATTTTTCACTCCATTATGATAGTTTGCGGTAGCCTCCTTAAGCCAGCTCCCTCCCCATTGCATTATTCTCTCTCTCTCTCTCTTTCTCTCCCTCTCCCCCTCTCCCTCTCTCTCTCTATATATATATCACCCCAGATTCAAGTCTCTGCACCTCCTACCTTCCAAGAGGTGGTCGCTTTTCTGTTTGTAAAATTGCAGCATTTCTTTTCTCAGATCTCTGATTGATTTTGCAGGTGTTCAGAATGATTTGATAACTACCTACTGGATTCCAGGGACCAGACGAACTTAGGGTCCCCTACTCCTCCACTATCTTAACTCCTCCCCAAAAGGCATTTTCATGTATTACATCTTTATGTAGAGAAATTGGACCCTCACATATTACTGATAGAAATATAAAATAATGTAGACATTTTAGAAAATAGATTAGAGGGGTGCCTGGGTGGCTCAGTCGGTTAAGTGGCTGCATTCGGCTCAGGTCATGATCCCAGAGTCCTGGGATCCAGCCCCGCATCAGGCTCCCTGCTCAGCGGGGAGCCTGCTTCTCCTTCTCCCTCTGCCTGCTACTCCCCCTGCTTGTGCTCTCTCTGTCAAATAAATAAATAAAATCTTTAAAAAAAAAAGAAAACAGATCAGATTAGCAGTTTCTTATAAAGTTGAGTATGTGCTTACCATATGCCACAGCAATATCACTCCGGTATCTGCCCAGGAGAAATGAAAACATGCTTTTAAATTTGTATGTGACTGTTTATAGCAGCAGTATTCCCAACAGCCTAAAAGTAGAGCACATATCTTTCAGCTGGTAAATAAACAGAAGTGGTATATCCATACAGTAGAATGTTACTCAGCAATAAATAATAGAATGAAGTACCAATATATGTTGCAACATGGATGAAACTCAAAAACATTTTGCCCAGTGAAAGAAATACAAAAGAGTACACATTGTATGCTTCCATTTATATTAAATGTCTAGAAAGGGCAAATGTGTAGAATAGATCAGTGTTTGCCAGGGGCTGGGGGTGTTATTGCAGAGTGACTGTAGTTGGGGGGAGGGTAGTGATGAATTGTTCTAAAATTAGATTGTGATGTTAGTTGCACAACTCAGTAAATATATTAAAATATTAATATTAATATATTAAAATCATTGAATTGGGTGATGTCAGGGTCAGTAGCATAGTAGGGAACTCCAAGGGCTTATCCCTCCACAGAAACACCCATTAGGTTGAAATATTTGGGAGGCTGGAGAGATTGACAGAATGAATGATTCACCATAAATCTTTTGATGTATTTTGATTTCTGAATCTTACAGATGTATTACTGCTTCTAAAACTTAACGCAAACAAATTCATTTTTTCAGGGAAGTAAAAAAGCACAAGTGATCCTTTTAAGAAACCTAACTGTGACCTATAAAAGTAAAGAGAGCAGCCAGTTTGTGATACATATGAGGATTAGGGACCTGTGTGTTCAGTGAACACCAAGTGTGAAATAAGTAATTCAGGGCTGGATGCAACAGAGAAGAATAGGACTCTGGGTCTGAACACCAGCAAGGGACATGCAAACACCACCCATAAGCCTGTCATTTTTTAATAAAATAGAGATAGAGATTCATCCCACAGTACCACTGCTTAAATGAAATAATCTATGCAATGTGGATTACATGGCTCAAGGAATTGAGATGACAGCAGAGCAGAAAATATGCAGAGTTTATCCCCTTCTAAAGTCAGATGATTCTAGCCCTATCACTTATCAGCTGTGCTGTCCCAAAAAAATGACGCTACTCTGAACCCAATTTCTCATATTTAAAGTAGGGAGGATCCATACTTCACAAGGTTGATGTGACAACAACACAACGTCTGGAAAGCATCTGAAATAGTACCTCAAATATAGCATGCACTTATAACACTGGGTGTTCAAAAAAGGAGAAAAACTGATGGATTTAACTTTGAGTGAGACTAAAAACGGACTTCTTTAGTCCTCTTATATGTGTTAGATCACCAGTATGTAACAGAATAGCAACGTACATACACACCTGTAAGGTCTGAGACAAATCAGAAAGAGGAGGTCCTCAAAACAGGCAGAGAAGGAAATAAAGGAAAAAGACTAAATTTGACTAAACAGAGTTAAGGGTCAGTAGCTAGTTTCCTGTAAACTGAACTCAGAGAACCATAATCCTCATTCTTAAGGAACTATTGAAGCACAGCCATGGGGAGACGTGGATGTAATTATTGCTTACCTTAACTTCGTTATATTTTTCTAAATGCTTCAAAGCCATCTGCTGGCTTTAAAAAACTATCCATGTGTCTTTGAATATAAGATACAAAGTCTGTAAATTTTTAACTTTTGTCTTTGTAACCCACACATGGCAGAGAGGAAACATAATATTTTGAGTGTTTTTCTCAGATAGATAGCACTAGGGACTACATGGGTGATGATTTCATCTGGTTAAATAGAGAATGGACTGAAAAAGAGGCAGAGTTTTGAAAGGGGAACATAAAAAAGAAAATCATACAAATACATGTCTATCCTTTCCTTTGGAAATCTTTTTTTTTTTTTTTTTTTTTTTTAACTGGGACATAATTTCTTTCTACACATAGCCAGGAAGATTAAAAAAAAAAAAAAAGGCTAAATCTTTACCACATACTGAAGGGAACAATCCAGAGGCCACAGTGAGGTCAGGAACAGGCTGATTTGGGGATACAGTGGGTGTGCACATAAGTGGCCATTCAGTCTGGAATAAGATAATGGTCAAGTTGGGGTCAGCAGCTCTCTGGGTGTTCAAACGCCTCAGTCCCTTCTCTAAATGTTACCTGCCCTGGGCTTGGGGTGGGCTGTGCCATACTCTCTCTACATTCTTTCTAAGTGAATTTATCCAGTCACAATGCTTCCCGTGTGTATATTCCCAAGCTTGACTTCCTATCTGAGCTCCAGATTCATTTTTTTCCCAGCTGCCTGCATGATAGTTCTATTTGGATATCTAATAGGCATCTCAGATTTTATGTGATACGACTTTCCCATTCTTCCAACCCAGATGTGCCTCTGGCAAAAGTCCCCAAATTAATAAATAGCACTATTGTCAACCCAGGTGTTCAAGTCCAAACATCAGAACCTAGATTATTTTCATTTCTCCTTCTTCACCTCTGGTCCATGAGCAAACCTTGTTGACTCATCCAAGTCCAACTAGAATGTGTCTCATCCTCCACTTGTGAGCCTCCCCTCCAATTCAGCCACCAATATCTCTCATTGGACCAACTATAGTATCTCCTGACTGGCCTCCCAGCTTCAGGTCTTCCCCAACCCCCTACATTCTTCAAAGCAGCCAGACTCACTGACTTAACATTCAAGGGGATTTATTGTACTTCATATTCAGTATCACAGATTTGAGTTTCAGCCTTGACCATGTATTCTTCAGCTCTTCTAATAAGGTAATTTTGGTTTTCTGGTACCACATTACTTTCCTGGAAGAAAGGGTACAATTGAAGGAAAAAATATATTTAGATGTTTTGTAAGGGCAGTATGCATGTCCAGCATGGTGACTTATGAACTCACTCCCCTGTCTGTGGGAAAGTGAGCTGAGGCTCAGTTACACTGTCACTTGCGCCCAGGGTAGCTTGTCAAAGAGATACTCTGCCAAGCTGGCTTCTGGTGTCTCCATCATGCTACCCAGTTAACAAAATTTAACATTTGCATATATCAGTAAACTAAAAATTTTCAAGTAAAATTTAAGAACCCTTTATTTTAATGCCTGCCTGATCCCATTCCCTCCACTTTCTCCAGAGGCAACCCCAATTGTGACTGTCAGGTCATGTTTTTATACTTTTACCATGCACTGGCTCCCACATTCACCAGGGCTCCACCTCACCCCACCCCACCCCATTCCACCCCACCCCATTCCACCCCTACATCATTTATAAAGGGAAGATTGATTTTGTGTTTTCCAGGATCCCATAGAATACCTTCTCCCTCCATCTCTGGAGATCCTGAGCTGTGTGTGGTTGGGGCATGGGTGGGTGGAGGGACTGCTGGAAAGGCGAGAGATTTGGACACGAATCAACCAGAGAACTTTAACAAATAATTTTATTGGAAGAAATGGCAAAACTGGAAGAAAAAACCTGGAACGTTTTGCAAAGGCAATACTGCAATATGCAGGCTCGGCATGGTGATCAGGGAAAGTCACCATGCACCCTGTGGCTATAGGGGAAACAGTCCCAACTCAGTTCTTTTTGTCGCTGTCGCCCAGGGTGAGCTTGTCAAAGAGGTACTCTGCCATGCCGGCTTCCGGGGCCCCCATCTTGCTCAGGTTGGTGACATAGGCCCCCAGCTCTTTGATGGACTTGACTTGCTCGTGCAGGTAGTGGCTCTCGAGGAAGTCGCACAGGTGGGCGTCGCTCTTGTCGGTGGCCAGCTGGTGCAGGTCGAGCAGGCTCTGGTTCACGTTCTTCCCCAGGTGCAGGGCGCACTCCATGGCGTTCAGGCCGCTCTCCCAGTCGTCGCGGTCCGGCTTCTTGATGTCGCGGAGGCGGATGCGGCCCCCGCGCTGGTTCTGCAGCTGCATCAGCTTCTCGGCATGCTCGGTCTCCTCGCGGGACTGGCGCAGGAAGAACTGGGCGAAGTTCTTCAAGGCCACGTCGTCGCGGTCGAAGTAGAAGGCCATGGACAGGTACACGTAGGAGGCGTAGAGCTCCAGGTTGATCTGGCTGTTGATGGCGGCCTCGCAGTCGGGGTGGTAGTTCTGGCGCACTTGTGAGAGCGGCGAGGTGGCCATGGCTGGCAGCCCGGGCATCAAGGCGAAGGTGGTGCTGAAGCGAGGGCTGTGGGGCCAAAGGCGGTGGCGGCGGGTCCTCGGCGCCTTTTCAGGGTGGGCGACGAGGGAGGCAGGAGGCAGGCAGGCTCCTGGGCTAGCGGCTCACGAGCTCTGGGCTGGAACCGGAAGGTGGGTCCGTTACCCGGGAGTTGGGGGGTGGGGTGAGGATCCGTTAGCAGGTCATTGGGGTCAGAGGGGAGGGTGCCCTGGGCTCTCGTGGGGCTAGGGGGGCGTGACTGGGCGGGGCTGGGGGCGGGGCTGGGGCGGGGCCGAGCGCGAGCGCTGTTCCAGGTTCCAAGGAGCTGGGTGACAGTGCGACTCTGTGCTGAGCGGGTGGCCTACATAATGCTTTTAAATGTTACTCGTGAATAGAAGTGCAACCGTTTTGAGTTAGTCACATGCATGGTTTCTTTGAGCAATGTACTGGAATATTGTCCTGATGGGATTGTTCATTAAGTACAGTGTGGAATCATTGGAATATTTAGTATCACAGAGCTTTATTTGGATGGCAGCTATCTTCAGTGACTCAACATCCATATTAATGACACTTCTTTTTTTTTTAAGATTTTATTTATTTGAGAGAGAGAATGAGAGAGAGAGAGTACATGAGAGGGGGAGGGTCAGAGGGAGAAGCAGACTCCCTGCCAAGCAGGGAGCCCGATGCGGGACTCGATCCCGGGACTCCAGGATCATGACCTGAGCCGAAGGCAGTCGCTTAACCAACTGAGCCACCCAGGCGTCCCTTAATGACACTTCTGATAGCCTCCTTATTCAGTTCCTGGAGGGACCTCCACTTCTCTCCTATTCATGATCAGGTTCAGTCTTTTCCAACAGAGCAGCACCTCCAAAGTCTCAGCGAATCTTTCCACCTCTCAGTCTTCCACTCTTTTTGCACTTGTTCTTCACTCCCTGTATTCCCTCTTATCTCTTACTCTTGCAGCGCAGTGCTAGTAACACATTCCTTCTGCACTGTCTGGACCCCAGTATGGACAGCGTCAGTGATCTCTTCACTGACATCCTAGATTTGCTCCCCCCCCCCCCCCCCCCGCCGCACCTGGCTCGCCAGTTCCCTTCCTCTTGGGTAAATGCAGATTTCTCTTTTCTCTCGCAGAAAACACAAGTTTTAGGTGCATTCTTAGAGAATGCACTGCTAACCATGTGGATGTATCCCTCCCTCCGACCTCATCTGTACTTTCACTGCCACTCAGCAAGCCTCTTTTTTTTTTTTAACTCCTTCAGTTATATTCTGTGGAATGAACCACAGTGGTAGGAAATACCACTGATCTCAAATTGCCTTTTATTCATTCATTCAACAAATATTTATTGATTACCTAATATTGCCCAGGCACTGGTCTGTGATTTGGGCCTACATTAGTAACAAAGAGACAAATTCTGTTCCCATGGGGTTTGCATTTTAATGGAGAAGCAGACCAAACTAAACAAAGACAAAACTGCCATCTTCCCCCCCTTATTGTTGTAAGTGCATGCATACAAGATACTACACATGTATATGGAAATTTAAAAGGCAATATATCCTCAGAATTAAAGGATATTATAATGGAAGACATAAAACCATCCTAGGTATTGATAATTCATTTATTTGTGCATTAATGCAACAACTGTTTAGATACTCCGAATATGTGTCAGACACTGTTTTTGATTCTGGAGATACACAGAAAAATCAAATGTGGTCTCTGTTCTCAAGGTAGAGGATAGAGTGACAGAATATTATAAGTACTCTCAGATAAAGTTAGAATAACCTATTTTTTAGAAAGGTTTATTCCCATGGCTCTAATTAATGCACCTTTGTTTTTTTGTTTTTTGGTCTCTTTATTTCTCTTTGGAAATTTATACTATTTTATAATCACTGTTTATGATTATACATCATCATTCATACTTTGTTCACCAATAAAATGCAAATATGGCCAATATAAAATTAGTTGCTAATGAGTTGATAATTAATAGAATATATATTAATTTATTTACTTTGAAATATTCACGTGTATTCAAAAATATTTTGTTTCAAATCTTTACTTCTGTTGTCACAGATACGGAAATTTCTACAGGAGTTCTCATACCTTTTCCTACATAGCAATTATGTTTAGGGAAAATATATTTAGTGAAATTAGGTTAGTTAACCTTGTCAACCTTAAAATAAAATGTCCAGTTATTTTACCAGCACAATGAGTTTATATGGGAATAGCAGGGAATTGCAATTCGAGACAGGCAAACTATGACAAACCATTGGCAATTCTGGAGAGCAAAGGAGTGGACTTGCTTTTATTGATGAAAGATGGAAATTGGGAGGGGCGGTATAGAACAAAAGTCCATTATAGGAAGGTGAGAGTTCAAACTTCTAATTGGCTGAGTATGGGAGTTTCTCATTGGCTGTTGCTGTTGATGGGCAAGAAGAAAATTTTCCTTCCTCCTGCTGGGGTAGTAAACTAAGTTTCTTCCTGCTGAGGTCAGATTCTTCCAGTTGGGGTTTGCAATCCACAGTGAGTGGTCGTGTCTGAGAGCTCCCCCTTCAGGGCTTTCCAACTCCATTTTAGATGAGATTTCCATTATTTGTTTCCCAACCTAAAGATCCAGAATGTCTTGGTTGAAGCTCTAGGTGTTTTGTTCATTAAACACAAATGTATGTTTTTCCAAACTAGTTAGGGGAAAAAACATAATCCTTTCAAAATTTTCCTGTGATTCCATACCTTACTCTAATATTAACCCAGAGTGTTAATAGGATAAGCTTATATTTAATGTGATCATTATTCTTCATAATTTGACATGAATAACCAATTTACTCTCAGTTTTTAATTTTCTAAACTTTTCTTCCACATTCTGAATGGCTTATTTGATTTTTTCCTCTTTCATAAAAATGTAATTACCTCAACCAGCAAATATTAAAACTCAGTGAAAAACACAACTTAGAAAAGCAGAAGTTTTTTTGTAAAGAGCTTCCTGTGTATTATTTACATTTATTATCTTCTTTTTGAGCTTTTAATTCTTCAATTCTTGCTTGTCAGGAAAATAAACAATGTCCTTTTGACTTATTTTCTGAAGACTTTTGCCATATTCCAAAAATATCTCTGAATATTTAAGGTCATGGCAGCCTATTTAGGGAATTTCAAATTCCTAGGAAATATCTGATACTTAGTAGCTTTCTGCCAAAATGATCGTAAACCTCATTTATTTCAATATGAATCAGTGGATTGGGATATATTCTTTAGATAAGAAAGATTATTTAACGTTTCACTTTTGCTCATACAGATGGTGCTCTTAAGTTATGATTTCTTGCATGACAAACAACTCTTGAGGAAAGGCTCGTTAATAATCTGCCAAATGCTATTGCCTTTATGACTCAGTTGTCCATTAGTAATGTTACCCCTTGATTTTCTCCTGCCAGAAAAGTGCTGATTCTTTGAAATCATTGGCAGTGATATGAATTTATATAGCACGTGTTTGTGTTTTGTGTGCGCACGCGTGCGTGTGCATGTGCGTGTGCATGTGTGTGTGTGCGTGTGTGTTGGAAGAGGGGTTGAGTGCAAAGACAAAACCTAGCATTTCTTTTCAGGAGATGAATTAAGGATGTGCTGTGGAGGAACTGGTGGATTTGGGAAGGAAGGTGAGGCTAAAGGCGGCCCTCTTGAAAGGATAGAGGCCATTGAAACTGGAAATTGAGTGGGAGAAATCTTTTGAAAAAATTCCTGAGGGATAACACTTTGTGTGTGGTAAAGTCCCTGGCTTAGAGTAGAAGGGGAAAGCTGAGCTGAGAGCAGCTTCTGGTGGCACTGAATATTATTTTCTTTTACCTCCTGCTATTCATACATTCCTTAGCACTCCTTAGAGCCTAACAAACCACCAAAGACTAAAAACATTAATGATAACTAGAAATATCAGTTCCATGTCCAAAATAATGTACTTAAATTGCTTCCTTCCCTATTTTACCATGTCTCTGTCAATTATCAATGCTTTTATTCCCTCCTAAATCATTACTTTGGTCCTTAATCAAATGTATTCCTCAGTTATCCTACAGAGAAATACAATTTTCCCAATGTGGCCCTTCTCCCTTAATTCTTTTTTTCTTTTTCACATTAACAATCCCTAATTTTTAGGGAAAAAAAGTTTATAAATGGATCAAAGTACACAATTCCCCAAATTATGATAATCAATTCTTATATTATTACAGATTGGTAAATACATTGATCACATCAGAGTATTTTAGTTAATCATTTTGTCTGCAGAGATTATAGGTACAAGAGAAAAAACATTCAGTTTATTCAGTTGTTACAAATGTAGGAGGGGAAATGGAGATAGGAATAATAAGATTCTATGCAGAACCAAAAGTCTACTTTCTTTTCTCCCAGAGACACTGTTTTATAAACCATGGTGGTGATTCTCCTAGCCATCCTGTTAAATGTATTTGGTTAGATTACATTCTAAATTAAACCAGTTCATTGGAGTAAGTCTCTGTATGGGACACATGGTTTTATAAAACTGTTTCATAGCTGAATGATGTAGAGCATCTCTCAGGCTATCTTCTTGCAAAGGAGTGTTGTTAGGTCAAATAAACAAGAGAAAACAGGTAATAATATAATAATCAGACTATTTTTGTAAAATAGCAATTCATTTCAAAATTTGTGATAGGTTCAATAACATCTTAGAAAATCATGGTGTGTATGTGTGTACTGAATGCATATATTTGTGTGTACATATTATGATTTAATAGCTAATGTTAATGTTAGCTAAAATTTGGACCTTAATGTGGATTGTGGTATGAATATGTGTTATTCTAAAGAGATATGATTAACATGAATTAATAGCCTGTATTTCATAATTTGGGTTAGAGTGATATAATGTATAAATAATAATAATAACATGGAATATTTTTGCCCACTCTTCCAAAGTTGGACATTAGCCAGGTAAAGTTGAATTAGCAGGAACATGCATTTTATCTGATTATAAGTGTGTTTTTTTGTGAACTTTTAATTATTTAAAAGATACAAATGTTGCTTTAGAAGCCATGGAGTAAGATTAAGCCAATAGAGAACTAAGTTTATTGATTATACTGCATTTTTTGTATCCATAATATGAAGTGATTCTGAAATTTTTTTTTTGCTAGCTACTAGAAAATAAGCTAAGATTTATGGTAGTTCTTTGAATGCTTCCATCAAAGTTCCATCAATAGGAATGTGCAGTCAGCCTTCTTTTGATTAAATCAGTGGACATAACATAGTAACATTTACATGTCCTCTGACAGTTTTATTACTTTAACAACACAATAAATGGTCAAGATTTTAGACCCTTGAGAGATCTTCTAACTACATACCAGAGAATTTCATGTGAACCTGGCATGAACCATCTTATAAAATAGAACTTCATCTGCTTATTACCTAAATCTATCTATATTAGTGAAATGGAGCTGTGGTTCAGGTAATCAAATATGTATACACTGAGATAGGAACAACCTTCATATTTTTTCTGGAATTTATCTATGTAAGAAAATAAACGGAACCTATTACAAATATGAAAAAAATTAGCCTGATGTTCATTCTTATTAAGAATTTGAGTAAGCCATTTGTTCTCCCTTAGCCTCAAGTTCTTTAAAAAAAGTGGTCTTGGACTATATTCTTTCTGAGATTTTGTGGTCAAATGATTATATGCCCAGGGATTTTAACCCTTGGCTGTGAATCAAAATCAACTGAGGGAATTTCGATTGAGCAGATTCAGGATAGAAGTTTGGTATATGTACTTTTAAGAAGTGCCACAAGTGATTGTGATACTCAGCCAGGATATGGAATGGTGATTCTGTGCTATTTGGTGCAAAGAACAAAATGGGACTCTCGAAGTCTACATATTGCTTATAATTTATCTAAATTTCATATTTTGTGAAAAAATGTCAGTGGATATAGCATTGGTAAAATAGCAGTGTATCTCATTAAAAGAAAAGATGCTCACAGTGTTATTGGTAGAAAAAATTATCAGAATGGACAGTGTACTAGTCAGCGTTCTCTAAAGAAACAGAACTAATATATTTTTGTGCTTATGTATATATATACATATGTATATATTATTATTATTTTTTAAAGATTTATTTGACAGAGAGAGACACAGCAAGAGAGGAAACACAAGCAGGGGGGCGTGGAAGAGGGAGAAGCAGGCTTCCCGCTGAGCAGGGAACCCGATGCAGGGCTCCATCCCAGGACCCTGGGATCATGACCTGAGCCAAAGGCAGACGCTTAACGACTGAGCCACCCAGGCGCCCCTATACATATGTGTGTGTGTGTGTGTTTATAAATATATATATACACACATACCACACACACAAACACTTACATATGATGTTTCTTTTTCCTTCCTGCATATACTGAATTTTAACTTTCTCCAGATTTGGTTACCTTAGGTAATACCATTACTACTTTGTTTTTTTAAAGGCTTTGAAAGTCTCTTGGGCCTATAAAAGCCACAGGGCTCTCAAAAAGTAATACTCAGGTTTTGATGTGCATAAGAATAATCTAAAGACCATGTAAAATGCAGATTTTCAGCTTCATTTCTAGAAAATTCTGATGCAGTTTATATGGGGAGAGGGTGCCCACAAATCTGCATTTTAAAGGAGCTGCAGTTTCTCTCTGGTTTGCTCAATAACTATTCTATATTGATGCATCATAATTCAATATGCACTTTAAAGAAAACCTTATCCTTTGGGGTGCCTGCGTGGCTTAGTTGGTTAACTGGCTGACTCTTGATTTCAGCTCAAGTCATCATCTCAGGGTTGTAAAATTGAGCCCCGCATCAGGCTCTGTGCTGAGCATGGAGCCTGCTTAAGTTTCTCTCTCTCCCTCTGCCCCTCCTCACTGACCCCGCTAGCACACTTGCTCACTCTCAAAAAAAAACAAACAAACAACCCCCCCAAAACTAAACCTTTTATTTTGGAATATTAGATTTATAAAACACTTGCAGAGATTTTATGGAGAGTTCCCATGTATTCTCTTCATCCAGCTTTCCCTAATGTTAATATTTTATGTAACACTTATGTTAAAACTTAAAAAAAATTGGTAATTGCTGGGGTGCCTGGGTGGCTCAGTCAGTTAAGCGTCCTACTCTTGGTTTTTGGCTCAGATCATGATCTCAGGGTCGTGAGATGGAGCCCCACGTCAGGGTCGTGAGATTGAGTTCTGTGTCGGGCTTGCACTCAGCATGGAGTCTGCTTGAGATTCTTTCCCCCTCTCTCTCCCTCCACCCCTGCTCCTCCCCCCCTTTCTCTCTCTAAAATAAATAAATTAAATCTTTAAAAAATGGTATATTGCTTTTAGCTTCTCTCAAGAGTTTATTCAGATTTGTAGATTTTTTTTTACAGTAATATACTTTTTCTGTTCCAGAATCTAATCCAGTATATCACATTGAATTAACTTGTCATCATTTATCTTCAATGGTCTTTGACAGGTTCTTAGCCTTTCCTGTTTCCCCATGACCTTTGAGAAGTATTCCCCATGACCTTTGAGAAGAATGATTTTGAGAACTATTGGGCCAAGTATTTTGTAGAGTGATCCTGAATTTGGGTTTGTTAGGTGTTGTTCTCATGATTGACCAGGATTCTGGTTTTTAGGGAAGAACACCGTAAAAGTGAAATGTCTTTCTTATCACGTTGTTTTGGGGGGTACATGATACTAGCATGACTTATAACTGGTGATGTTAACCTTGATTACTTAGTTAAGGTGAAGTCTGCCAGATTTCTTCACTGTAAAGAAAGTTAGTATTGTTCCCTTTACTTTTTTTTTTTTAAGATTTTATTTATTTGACGCAGAGAGTGAGAGCACAAGTAGGGGGAGCATCAGGGGGAGAGGGAGAAGCAGACTCCCCGCTGAGCAGGGAGCCTGTTGTGGGGCTCAATCCCAGGACCCCAGGATTATGACCTGAGGCCAAGGCAGATGCTTAACCAACTGAGTGATCCAGGCACCCCAGTATTATTCCCATTTCATACTCTATCTTTTTGAATCAAGTCCATACTCTGAGGATGGTGTTTAAGACCCACATCCTAAAGGGAGGAGTATCTACATAAATTATTTTAAATTCTTTCCAAAAAAAGATTAGTACCTTCTTCCCCATTTATTTATGTATTCACTTATGTATATCAATTTGGACTCATGGACATTTATTTTGTATTGTGCAATAATCTTAAAATTTAGTTAATTATATTGCTCAAATTGTTCTAACTTAGGCTATCTGGTTCTCCTTTAGTTGGCTCCCATGTTCTTTGATCTGCCTCTGTTCTTTTGCTTTTTGAGCACTTTGTGTTTTTTGGCACTATGTAACGCTCCAGGTTCATCTTGTATTTTCATTGCCCCAGTCCTAGAATTAGTCATTTCTCCAAGGATGTCTTGGATGTTTTTGTTTTCTGTTATTTTGGAGAATGCTATTTAGAAACCAGTGTCTGGATGCTGGATGTGCTTGTTGCTCCTTGGGGGTCATTGTTTCTAGTCTCTTGGCAGACAGAGATGAAATATATGCATGTAAACTAACTGATATATACACACATATCTATAATCATTTCTTTAGGTATCTATCTCTATACATACTAAACATGAGTTTATACTGATGTCTATGACTCTAATCCAGCATCGTACAGTTCATTCTAGCCTTCTCTCTTTGCTTATTTGTAACTTCTTTTACTAATAGTGAGGAACCTGACTCACTTCATTTACCATTTATTTACTTGTTTAGTCTTAGCTTGAATGTAGTTTCATATTTTTTTCTGAAGATTTTATGTGTTTATTTGTCAGAGAGAGAGCACATAAGCAGGGGGAGTGGCAGGCAGAGGGAGAAGCAGGCTCCCCGCTGAGCAGGGAGCCCGATGTGGGACTCGATCCCAGGACTCTGGGATCATGACCTGAGCCAAAGGCGGACGCTTAACTGACTGAGCCACCCAGGCATCGCTGTAGTTTCATATATTTAAACCATACCCCTGTGAGAAACAAACTTACCAACTAAGATTGTGTTTATGTGCAGTTATTTTGTGTTTAGTCTTACATTTCCCAATCAAAACATCATTTTCCAAAGTGACTTATGTCAGCTCCTTTTTCTCAGTGCAGTTATATCATATATAGGTAATACAGTTAGATTTATTTGGCACAGGCTACATTCCATCCTGGGATACTATGATTTTTTTTAATTGCATACATTAAACTTTACCCTGTGATATACTGTTCTGAAGGTTTTGACAAATGCATAGAACCATGTATTTTCCACCTAATAATGTAAAGAACAGTTGCATCACCCTAAAAATTTCCGAGTCCCCTTTGTAGTCAGTCAGTTCCTCCCAACCCCTGACAAATACTGATTTGTTTTCCATCCCTATAATTTGTTTTTTTCCAAAATATTAAATAAATAGAATCATACAATATGTAGGCTTTTGGAGTTGGTATCTTTGACTTAGTAATATTTAAGATGCATCTGGTGTGAATCAATTGTTTCTTTTTATCACTGAACAGTATCCATTGTTTCCAAATCCAAATATGTTTATCCATTCATTTGTTGAAGGACAATTTGGTTATTTCCAGTTTGGGACAATTATGAATAAAGCTGCTATAAATATTTGTGTAGGTTTTTGTGTGAATATAGATTTTCAATTCACTGGGGAGTATGAATGTTGGATCCTATAGCAAGACAGTTTTGCTCTATAAGAAATTGCCAAACTGTTTCCAAGTAAATGTATTATTTTACATTCCCACTAGCAATGAATGTGATTTCCTGTTGTATTAAATCTTCATCACCATTTGGGATTGCCAGTTTTTAGATTTTAGCTATTCTACTAGGTGTGTAGTGATAGCTCATAGTGGCATTATTTGTATTACCCTAATGAAAAATGATGAGCATCTTTTCATATATTTGCTTGCTATATGTATATCTTCCTTGGTGAATACATATATTCACTAGGTTGTTTGATTTCTTATTGTTGACCTTTTACGAGTACTTTATGTATCCTGGATATGAGTCCTTTATACATTATATTCTTGGAAGGTGGAAAAAGATGAAGTGGCCATAAGGTACAAAAATTGTTTTTAATGAACAGTCGTATGAAAAATTTTGAAGATACCCAATTCAACTTTAGTGTATTTTGTTTTAAAATTTTTAATCTATTTTTTAAGTTTTTATTTAAATTCCAGTTAGTTAACATACAGCATAATATTAGTTTCAGGTATACAATATACTGATTCAACACTTCCATACAACACTTGCTGCTTATCACAAGTACATTCCTTAATCCTGGTCACCTATTTAACCTGTCCCCCTCCCCCCAACCTTCCCTCTGCAAACCATCAGTTTGTTCTCTATAGTTAAGAGTCTCTTTTCATGGTTTACCTCTCTCTCTCTTTTCCCCTCTGCTTATTTCTTAAATTCTACATATTAGTGAAATCATATGGTATTTGTCTTTCTCTGACTGACATATTTCACTTAGCGTAATACTCTCTAGCTCCATCCACGTTGTTGCAAATGGAAAGATTCCATTCTTTATTTTGGCTAAGTAATATTCCATTTACATATATATATATAACATCTTCTTTATTCATCAGTTGAAGGATACTTGGGCAGTTTCCATGGTCTGGCTATTGTAGATAATGCTGCTATAAACATTTGGGTGCGTGTATCACTTTGAAATGGTATTTTTGTGTTTTTTGGGTAAATACCTAGTAGTACAAATACCTAGTACCCTAGTAGATCATAGGGTAGTTCTATTTTTAACTTTTTGTGGAACCGCCACACTGTTTTCCACAGTGGCTGCAACAGTTTGCACTTTTACCAACAATGCAGGAGGGTTCCCCCTTCTCCACATCCTCACCAACACCTGTTGTTTCTTGTGTTGTTGATTTTGGCCACTCTGACTTGTGGGAGGTGATACCTCATTGAAGTTTTGATTTGTAGGTCTCTGATGATCAGTGATGTTGAGCATCTTTTTGTGTGTCTATTTGCCATCTGCATGTCTTCTTTGGAAAAATGACTATTCATGTTTTCTGCCCATTTTTAATTGGATTATTCATTTTTGGGGTATTGAGTTTTATAAGTTCTTTATATATTTTGGATACTAACCCTTTAACGGGTCATTTGCAAATATCTTCTTCCATTTCATAGGTTACCTTTTAGTTTTGTTGATTATTTCCTTCGCTGTGCAGAAGCTTTTTATCTTGATGAAGTCCTAAAAGTTTATTTTTACTTTTGTTTCCCTTGCCTCAGGAGACTTATGTAGAAGTTGCTATGACCAATGTCACAGAGGTTGCTGCCTGTGTTCTCCACTAGGATATTTATGGTTCCATGCCTTACATTTAGATCTTTAGTCCATTTTGAATTTGCTTTTGTGTATGGTGTAAGAAAGTGGTCCAGTTTCATTCTTCTTCATGTTGCTGTCCAGTTTTCCCGACACCATTTGTTGAAGAGATTGTCTTTTTCCCATTGGATATACTTAACTACTTTGTTGAAGATTAACTGACTCTAGTTGTGGGTTCATTTGTGGGTTTTCTATTATGCTCCATGGATTTATGTGTCTATTTTTGTGCCAGTACCATACTGTGTTGATCACTACAGCTTTGTAATGTTCCTTGAGGTCCGGAATTGTGATGCTTCCAGCTCAGCTTTTCTTTTTTCAAGGTTTCTTTGGCTATTCGGGGTCTTTGTGGTTTCATATAAATTTTAGGATTGTTTGTTCTAGCTCTGTGAAAAATGCTGGTGGTATTTTGATAGGGATTGCCTTAAATGTGTAGATTGCTTTGGGTTGTATAGACATTTTAACAATAT
This sequence comes from Eumetopias jubatus, assembly GCF_037043125.1. Taxonomy (NCBI): domain Eukaryota; kingdom Metazoa; phylum Chordata; class Mammalia; order Carnivora; family Otariidae; genus Eumetopias; species Eumetopias jubatus. The sequence continues at coordinate 97,441,376 of NW_028274817.1, forward strand.
TTGTTCTTCCAATCCATGAGCATGGAATGTCTTTCCGTTTCTTTGTGTCACCTTCAATTTCTTTCATCTATCAATGTTTGACAGTTTAGGTTTCTCCCTAGGTATCTTATTATTTTTTGTACAATTGTAAATGGGATTGCTTCCTTGAATTCTCTTTCTGCTGCTTCATTATTGGTGTATAGAAATCCAACAGATTTCTGTATGTTGATTTTGTATCCTGACTTTACTAAATTCATGTATCAGTTCTAGCAGTTTTTTGGTGGAGTCTTGTGGGTTTTCTATATTAGAGTATCAAGTCATCTGCAAATAGTGAAAGTTTGTATTCCTTGCTGATTTGGATGCCTTTTTTTATTTTTAATTTTTTATTGTTATGTTAATCACCATATATTACATAATTTGTTTTGGTGTACTGTTCCATGATTCATTGTTTGTTCACAACACCCAGTGCTCCATGCAGAACGTGCCCTCCTCAATACCCATCACCAGGCTAACCCATCTCCCCACCCTCCTCCCCTCCAGAAACCTCAGTTTGTTTTTCAGAGTCCATCATCTCTTCTGGTTCGTCTCCCCCTCTGACTTACTCCCCTTCATTCTTCCTCTCCTGCTATCTTCTTCTTTTTCTTTTTTCTTAAAATATGTTGCCTTATTTGTTTCAGAAGTACAGATCTGTGATTCAACAGTCTTACACAATTCACAGTGCTCACCGTAGCACATATCTTCCCCAATGTCCATCACCCAGCCACCCCATCCCTCCCACCCCCGACCACTCCAGCAACCCTCAGTTTGTTCCTGAGATTAAGAATTCCTCATATCAGTGAGGTCATATGATACCTGTCTTTCTCTGATTGACTTATTTCACTCAGCATAACACCCTCCAGTTCCATCCACGTCGTTGCAAATGGCAAGATCTCATTCCTTTTGATGGCTGCATAATATTCCATTGTGTATATATACCACATCTTCTTTATCCATTCATCTGTCGATGGACATCTTGGCTCTTTCCACAGTTTGGCTATTGTGGACATTGCTGCTATAAACATTGGGGTGCACATACCCCTTCGGGTCCCTACATTTGTATCTTTGGGGTAAATACCTAGAAGTGCAATTGCTGGATCGAATGGTAGCTCTAATTTCAACTGTTTGAGGAACCTGCATACTGTTTTCCAGAGGGGTTGCACCAGCTTGCATTCCCACCAACAGTGTAGGAGGGTTCCCCTTTCTCCGCATCCCCGCCAACATCTGTCGTTTCCTGACTTGTTAATTTTAGCCATTCTGACGGGTGTGAGGTGGTATCTCATTGAGGTTTTGATTTGGATTTCCCTGATGCCGAGCAATGTTGAGCACTTTTTCATGTGCCTGTTGGCCATTTGGATGTCTTCTTTGGAAAAATGTCTGTTCATGTCTTCTGCCCATTTCTTGATTGGATTATTTGTTCTTTGGGTGTTGAGTTTGATAAGTTCTTTATAGATTTTGGATACTAGCCCTTTATCTGATATGTCATTTGCAAATATTTTCTCCCATTCTGTCGGTTGTCTTTTGTGGTTTTGTGGACTGTTTCTTTTGCTGTGCAAAAGCTTTTTATCTTGATGAAATCCCAATAGTTCATGTTTGCCCTGGCTTCCTGTGCCTTTGGTGATGTTTCTAGGAAGAAGTTGCTGCGGCTGAGGTCGAAGAGGTTGCTACCTGTGTTCTCCTTTAGGATTTGGATGGACTCCTGTCTCACGTTTAGGTCTTTCAACCATTTGGAGTCTATTTTTGTGTGTGGTGTAAGGAAATGGTCCAGTTTCATTCTTCTGCATGTGGCTGTCCAATTTTCCCAACACCATTTGTTGAAGAGACTGTCATTTTTCCACTGGACATTCTTTCCTGCTTTGTCAAAGATAAGTTGACCATAGAGTTGAGGGTCCATTTCTGGGCTCTCGATTCTGTTCCATTGATCTATGTGTCTGTGTCTGTGCCAGTACCATACTGTCTTGATGATGACAGCTTTGTAATAGAGCTGGAAGTCCGGAATTGTGATGCCGCCAGCTTTGCTTTTCTTTTTCAATATTCCTCTGGCTATTCGGGGTCTCTTCTGGTTCCATACAAATTTTAGGATTATTTGTTCCATTTCTTTGAAAAAAGTGGATGGTATTTTGATGGGGATTGCACTGAATGTGTAGATTGCTCTAGGTAGCATTGACATCTTCACAATGTTGGTTCTTCCAATCCATGAGCAGGGAACGTTTTTCCATTTCTTTGTGTCTTCTTCAATTTCTTTCCTGAGTATTTTATAGTTTTCTGAGTACAGATCCTTTGCCTCTTTGGTTAAATTTATTCCTAGGTATCTTATGGTTTTGGGTGCAATTGTGAATGGGATCGACTCCTTGATTTGTCTCTCTTCTGTCTTGCTGTTGGTGTATAGGAATGCCACTGATTTCTGTGCATTGATTTTATAGCCTGCTACTTTACTGAATTCCTGTATGAGTTCTAGCAGTTTTGGGGTGGAGTCTTTTGGGTTTTCCACATAAAGTATCATATCATCTGCAAAGAGTGAGAGTTTGACTTCCTCTTTGCCAGTTTGGATGCCTTTTATTTCATTTTGTTGTCTGATTGCTGAGGCTAGGACTTGCAGTATTATGTTATAAAACAGTGATGAGAGTAGACATCCCTGTCTTGCTACTGACCTTAGAGGAAAAGCTCTCAGTTTTTCCTCACTGAGGATGATATCACCTGTGGGGTTTTCATAGATGGCTTTATTATGTTGAGGTATGTTCCCTCTAAACCTACTTTATTGAGGGTTTTTATCATGAATGGATGTTTGTCAAGTGCTTTTTCTGCATCTATTGAGAGGATCATATGGTTTTCATCCTTTCTTTTATAAATGTGGCATATCATATTGATTGATTTGTGAATATTGAACCACCCTTGCAACCCAGGAATAAATCCCACCTGATCTTGGTGAACGAATTTATTAATGTATTGTTGGATTTGGTTTGCTAGTATTTTATTGAGAATTTTTGCGTCCATGTTCATCAGGGATATTGGCCAGTAATTGTCTTTTTTAATGGAGACCTTCTCTGGTTTTGGTATCAGGGTAATGCTAGCCTCATAGAATGAGTTTGGAAGTTTTCCTTCCTTTTATATTTTTTGGAATAGTTTGAGAAGAATAGGTATTAACTCTTCTTTAAATGTTTGGTAGAATTTGCCTGTGAAGCTGTCTGGCCCTGGACTTTTGTTTCTTGGGAGTTTTTTTGATAACTGATTCAGATTCTTTCCTGGTTATCGGTCTGTTCAAACTTTCTATTTCGTCCTGTTTCAGTTTTGCTAGTTTAAATGTTTTTAGGAATTTATCTATTTCTTCCAGGTTGTCCAGTTTGTTGGTATATCATTTTTCATAATATTCTCTTATAATTGTTTGCATTTCTGTGGTGTTGGTTGCTATTTCTCCTTTCTCATTTGTGATTTTGTTTATTTGGGTCATTTCTTTTTTCTTTTTGATGAGTCTGGCTAGAGGTTTGTCAGTTTTATTAATTCTTTCAAAGACCCAGCTCCCAGATGCTCCCTGGTGGTCTAGTGGTTAGGATTTGGCTCTCTCAAAGAAACAGCTCCTAGTTTCATTGATCTGTTCTATTGTGTTTTTAGTTTTGTATCATTTACTTCTGCTCTGACCTTTATTATTTCCTTCCTTCTGCTAGCTTTAGGCTTCTTTTTTTGACCCTTTTCTAGCTCCTACAGGTGTAATGGTAGGTTGTTTACTTGAGATTTTTCTTCCTTCTTGAGGTAGGCCTGTATTGGTATATACTTCCCTCTTAGGACCACTTTTGGGGCATCCCAAAGGTTTTGGACTGTTGTGTTTCCTTTTTCCCTCTGAGCAGGGAGCCTGATGAAGGGCTCGATCCCAGGACCCCAGGACCATGACCTGAGCCAAAGGCAGGCACTTAACTGACTGAGCCCCCCAGATGCCCCTAGACTATCATGTTTTTATTTTCATTTGTTTCCATGTAGTTTTAAAATTTCTTCTTTGATTTCCTGGTTGACTCATACATTGTTTAGTAGCATGTTGTTTAACCTCCATGTATTTCTTTTCTTTCCAGAATTTTTCTTGTGGTTGACTTCTAGTTTCATAGCGATGCATGGTATGATTTTAATCTTTTTGTATTTGTTGAGGCTTGATTTGTGACCTAATATGTGATCTATTCTGGAGAATGTCCCATGTGCACTTGACAAGGATGTGTGTTCTACTTGTTTTAGGATAGAATGTCCTGAATATGTGTGTTCAGTCCATTTGGTCCAGTGTGTCATTCAAAGGCACTGTTTCTTTGTTGATTTTCTGTTTAGATCATCTGTCCATTGATGTAAGTGGGCTGTTAAAGTCCCCTACTATTTTTATATTATTGTAAATGAGTTCCTTTATGTTTTTTTTTGATAGTGTTACATATTCCTGTGTTTCCATGTTGAGTTGGTAAATATTTACAATTGTTAGATATTTTTGTTGGATTGTCCCCTTTATTATGATATAGTGCCCTTCTTTACCTCTTGTTACAGTCTTTCTTTTATCTAGTTCCTCCAATATAAATATTGGTACTCTGGCTTTCTTTTGACATCTGTTTGATAAATGTTTCTCCATCCCCTCACTTTCAATCTGCATGTGTCTTTAGGTCTAAAATGAATCTCTTGTAGGCAACATGCAGATAGGTCTTATTTTTTATCCATTCTGACACCCTACGTTGATTGGAGTGTTAAGTCCATTTACATTCAAAGTAATTATTGATAGATATGTATTTAGTTCCATTTTATTACTTGTTGGTGTTTCTGGAGATGTTACCTGATTCTTTCTTATCTTTGTCACTTTTGGTCTCTCCTTTGCACTCAAAGAGTCCCCTTTAATATTTCTTGCAGGACTGGCTTATTGGTCACGAACTCCTTTCACTTTTGTTTGTTTGGGGAAATTCTATCTCTCCTTTTACTCTGAATGATAGCCTTGCTGAATACAGTATTGTTGGCTGCAGATTTTTCCCATTCAACACTTTGAATATATTGTGCCACTTTCTTCTGGCTTGCCAAGTTTCTGTTGAGAAGTTTCCAGCTAGCCTTATGGGTCTTTCCTTGTAAGTTAAGGACTTCTTTTGTCTTGTTGCTTTTAAGACTTTTTCTTCATCACTATATTTTACAAATTTAATTACAATATGTCTTGTTGTTGACCTGCTTTTGTTGATTTTGATGGGAGTTCTCTATGCCACCTGGATCTGGATGTCTGTTTCCTTCCCCTGATTAGGAAAGTTTTCAGCTATATTTCCTCAAAAAATGTTTCTTCCCCCTTTTCTCTCTCTTCCTCTTCTGGGACTCCTGGAATATGAATGTTATTATATTTGATGGGGTCACTGAGTTCCCTAAGTCTGTTCTCAGGTTGCATAATTCTTCTTTGTCTCTTTTGTTCAGCTTCGTTATTTTTCATTATTTTGTCTTCTCAGTCACTGATTTATTCCTCTGCTTCTTCCAGCCTGGTGTTCATTACATCAGGCCTGTTTCCAATCTCATTTATTGTATTCTTCATCTCTTATTGATTCTCTTCTCTTTAATCTCTGTGGTAAGGGTCTCCCTGAAGTCTTCTATTCTTTTCTCAAGCCCAGTGAGTAGCCTTATGATTGTTGGTTTAAATTCTCCATCAGGCATATTACTTATATCTGTTTTGCTTGGATCTCTGGCTGTGGCCTTATCTTGTTCTTTCATTTGGATAAAATCCTGTGTCTTGGAGTTTTGTTTAAGTTTCTGACTTCTTCTCCACGTTAGAAAAGCCAATTATGTTTCCTCCTGAAAGTAATGGCTTTATGAAGAGTTCATATATTGTCCAGGGCCTGGAGTTTCAGCGAGTGTCTCCCAGGTGTGCCACCTGCATTTTGCTATTGTGTTTTGGCTGCCCTATCCTTTAGGGCAGTTGTCTTCAGAGGCTCTCCTTGCCTGCAGTGGGCAGTGTTTGGTCCTTAGAATGAATGTGGTGAGTTTTAACTAAGTGTGCTCTGGTGTGTTTGTGAGATGAACCTGATACTACTTTCATGAGAACTGAGGCTCTGCACAATGCCCTGGTTGGGAGACATGGTGTGGTCAGGGAGTTGTGATGGTCTTCTGAGGGAGAGACCTACTGTGTTGGGACTGAGGCAAGCTTGGTTAGAGAGGCAGTCCCAACAGAGTGCAGGCGGGTGGTGCTTGGTATCAGCAAGTTAGGCAGCCAGTATGAAGTACTGCACTGCCTCCCTCGCGTGGCTCTGTGTTTGTGCTGAGGGGTGGGGAAGGGAAATGGCACCAGCCAACATAGAGAAAGGTGTCTCCATGAATGCTGCCTTTTAGGGAAGCCCTCCTAGAAGAGTGAATAATCTTCCCTGTGAGCATCAGGCACTCTTCAGATCACTGTTTCCATGCTGTCTGCCTCTGGGTTTTTTTTGCCTGCCTTCTCTCCATGAGCAGTGCCCATAGGCTGTATCCCAGCTAAGCCCACTAACCTTCAAAACTCCAGACTCTAAGCCTCACTGGTTGCAAAAACTCAAGAGAATTCAGCCCCTCTCATTTTTCAAGCCAGCAGCTTTGGGGAAGTATTCTTTTTGTGCATTCCCCTGTATGCTATTCTCTGCTATTCTCTCTTGCCCTTTTCTGTGACCCCACAGCTCCCTCCCCTCTGCAGCACCTATAATTCCCTTCTCCCCTAAATCATGTCTACACACTTCCTAGCTTTTTTGATGTGGCTTCTTCTCTCCATTTACCTGTGGAGTTCTGTCAGTCTTCAGGTGGATTTCAGGGGTATTTAGGATGATTTGATAGTTATCTAGTTGTGTTCTTACAACGAGAAGAGGGGAGGGATCCTCTTACTCTGCTGCCATCTTCCCTCTCTCCAACTTTATTATATTTTATTTTATTTTTTTTATTTTTTATTGTTATGTTAATCACCATATATTACATCATTAGTTTTTGATGTAGTGTTCCATGATTCATTGTTTGTTCATAACACCCAGTGCTCCATGCAGAATGTGCCCTCTTTAATACCCATCACCAGGCTAACCCATCCCCCTACCCTCCTCCCCTCTAGAACCCTCAGTTTGTTTTTCAGAGTCCATCATCTCTCATAGTTCATCTCCCCCTCTGACTTACTCCCCTTCATTCTTCCTCTCCTGCTATGTTCTTCTTTTTCTTTTTTCTTAAAATATGTTGCGTTATTTGTTTCAGAAGTACAGATCTGTGATTCAACAGTCTTGCACAATTCACAGCGCTCACCGTAGCACATACCCTCCCCATTGTCTATCACCCAGCCACCCCATCCCTCCCACCCCCAACCACTCTAGTCACACTCAGTTTGTTTCCTGAGATTAAGAATTCCTCATATCAGTGAGGTCATATGATACATGTCTTTCTCTGATTGACTTATTTCACTCAGCATAACACCCTCCAGTTCCATCCACGTCGTTGCAAATGGCAAGATCTCATTCCTTTTGATGGCTGCATAATATTCCATTGTGTATATATACCACAACTTCTTTATCCATTCATCTGTCGATGGACATCTTGGCTCTTTCCACAGTTTGGCTATTGTGGACAAATTTATTATATTTTAGATAAATACTCCCACTAGCTACTAGTTAGAGTATTGTTATAGGAAATAGTTAAAGCATTGCCTCTTGAATTTAACACAAAGTGTATAGAATTTCTCCAAATAAGAGGGTTAAAGTATACCTATTTCAAAATCTGCCTTACCAATTTAATATTATGAAATCTACTAAATGTACTGAGACTTTAAAGAACATTCTTAAAATCAATAAATGAAAATATTTGTGAGATATAATTAGATCTCTAAGGTTTTTCTTCCCCTTTGTGCATTGACTGTAGCTTAGTTCTGATTATAATTATACTATATAAAATAGCAATATTATACTGAATGCTTATTCTGTGCCTGACACTATGCAAAATCATGTTATGTAGATTATCTTGATTTATACATAATCCATTTGTTTGATTTCATCAAAAACTTAATAAATATTGTGTCTAGTTTACAGAGGAGGAGCCAGAGGCAAAAGAGGCAATTATCATGCCTTATTTACAAGAAGGGCTAAGGCATACTTGCTAGTAATGCTAGAAAACGTTTCATCTATATCCAACAAGGGAAATGAAAAACATTCCCTTGATAAGATAAACACATTCAAAACAATTTATTCTGTCAAGAAAAAGATGGCAAAAGAATAATCCAAAATGAATTTGTCTATATTTAAAATCTTTAAAAAAAACCCAGCTTTATCATAGGCATTGTATAAGCATCATAAAAGAGATAAAAATTTAACTATCATTCATGGAAAAATTAAAGTCTGCAATTGGATCTATAGAGTGAGAAATATAACTCCATAACATTAATTGCCTACTGCTTAAAAAAAAGTCTTAATTTTCAGGGTCTAATGTATTTATTTTTATTTCTTTGGAACTTTCTTTTCTTCTTATAGATCATATTGTGCTACCAGTGTTTAAAATTCTCATATCATTACTTCATTAAAAAAGTAATTTTGTTAAAGCCCTTCTTATAGAATTTTAAAAATATGATTGCATGATGGGAAAGCTTCCTTAGCATTTGCTTATTTGTCTTATTTCATACAATTGATCATCTGAGTGGGTATGAATAGTCAGGACAAAATAGATTTTTCAAGCATTATTTTGTTAACACATAGTATCCAGCATTTCTGTGGTAAAGGGTTTGATGCACATCTGATTCTTATTCCTTAGTAGGTAAGTTGTTTTCTGTTCTGAAATCTTTTTGAAAAGGCTTATTTTTGAGATTCTGAAATTTCAGAAGCATATATTTCTTTTTTTTTAAAGGGTTCCCAAGTCTTTTTTTTTTTTAAGATTTTATTTATTTATTTGGCAGAGAGATAGAGAGCACAAGTAGGCACCGTGACAGGCAGAAGGAGAGGGAGGAGCAGGCCCTCCGCTGAGCAGGGAGTTGGATGCGGGGCTTGATCCCAGGACCCTGAGAACATGACCTGGGGCCAAAGGCAGATGCTTAACAACTGAGCCACCCAGGCGCCCCTCATCAACATATATTTCAATATAGGTTATTTTTTTCATCTTTTTAATTCAGTACTTTATTCCAGAGACCTATTTCATTTTGTAAACTCAGATCTTTCTTCAACTCAGGGATATTTATTAATGTCTCTTTGATGATTGTTTATGTTCTCTGATTTTAGGACATCTGTTAGTATTGTGTTGGACTTAATCACCACACTTCTTAATTATCTCTCATATGATCACTTTACCTTTTGCTCAGTATTTTTTAGTATTTCCTAGATTTTATTTCCCTTTTGCCTGATCCATTGCATTGCTTAGTTCATATACTGAAGATTTAAATTCCAGAAACAGTATTTTATTTTTTTGTTTATAACATATAAATGTAATATATTAATTTCAAAATATTAAGTTATATTACTTGCTTAAACTAAATTGTAAATACAGATAAAACTCTCTTTTTTCTCAAGGGTGTTCCACTTGATCTGTGAAAGTTTAGTACATATTGCTTGAAAAAAAACGTTCTGAGGTCAAATGAGTTTCGGAAACCCTGTGTTTGACAGGTGTCAAACTTATTTCCTGAATCCATCATTTTTATTTTATTTTATTTTATTTTACAGATTTTGTTTATTTATTTGTCAGAGAGAGAGAGAGAGGGAGAGGAAAGCACAAACAGGGGGAGTGACAGGCAGAGGGAGCAGCAGGCTCCCCGCTGAGCAGGAAGCCCAATGCAGAGCTTGATCCTAGGACCCTGGGATTATAACCTGAGCCGAAGGCAGACCCTTAACCAACTGAGTCACCCAGGTGTCCCAAATCCATTTTTTTAAAATAGCATTTAATAAATTCATGGGCATTAGAAACTCTAAGAAGCTGTTTTATACAGAGGATTTTTCAGATTTATTTTACTAAAAATATTTATAAATCAAGAAACAACTTAAGGCACAGGGCAGTCTAAGAAATGGAAAAATACCACTTTAGAATATATGTCATCGGAAATATATTTTTTACAGTGAGATTTAAAAAAATTAATGTGGTGTATTGCTAGAAATTTCTAATATCTTTGTATTAAATACATACATAAGAGCTATTTCTGAGTACAAGAGTAAGGGAATATCACTTATTCCTCCATGCCCCTTTCTATTTCCTCTTGCAGGATTTCAGAACTAATTTTTTTACATTTTTGCTTTGATGAGAGTTTGGAAGTTTGGTTGTATTTTTCTAGATGATGTAATGATATAAATGGGGTAATTCAAGGATTACTGAATGGTTTCCCTAAGTTTATTTCAGCTTTCCTCCTTAATACTACGAAGAGAGCAGTATTCAGTCAAGATCTGTCTTTATGAAGAGTAACTGTCAACAGCATCTAAAAGAAGCACTGTGTGAGATTTTTCTTCTATAAAATTTATTATAATCAGATCAACAGTGGTCCATAGAAATAGCTTTGTAAAAGTAGAACTAGTCAACATGCATATTGATTGATTGCCTTTGTAATAAGGTGAGCTATATGGGATACTGTTTGTTTTGTAGCTAAATTCTAGAAAAATGGCATTTGTTTATAGTGGTGACTTTTCTTCCCCCAACAGGATGGGCAGAATATTCTCAGAAACAATAGAAATATTTCAGCATAGTCAATTTTGGGGTTGTAACTGTATTTATTTTAATTGATTTTTCATATGGTTACATGTTTGCAAGCCCCTTTATATGTAAATCTTTGGTGCATTATAGCTCATTATTTTGAATACAGTTCATTAGATAATGGAATTTTATGAACTTTATTAATTTTTTTTCCTTTTCTTACCCAGGAGTAAATAAATACGGTGCTCATTCTAAATAATAAATTTTGTAAACTATTGGTAAGATGGCTTTGCTAAAAAAAAAAAGCAATCAAAAATAAATGAAAAGCTTGTTGCTATCTTCTGCCATCATCATCTTGCAGAACACAAGTTTCATGTTCACATTAAAAAGACATATTGCTCATGTTGATCATTAACCAGGAAAGTGAGCCATAGGGGATACATTATGCTAAAGAACAGTTAAATGAGACATATTCCCAAGACATTTGCTTCTGGAAAACAGCCTATAACTAAAATCTTTTAAAACAGCATTCTGTCTTCTTATAAACTGTTAGACTGAAAAAGTAAAAGTCAGTACCCAAATTTGAGATGTAACCGCACCTCCACATTGTATAACCTTATATATCTGTAAATTGAAATCCTCCTTTTACATTAATTTTAGTTTCAATAGTATTCTGATAGTTGGCAAAAAAGTTATAAATAATAGCTTTATTATATAATAGCAGACTTGGGAATTGAGATAATTCATGATCTATAATCTCAGTGTACTGCTACTTCCTTTAAGATACATAGATGCAGAATGAATGCAATAATCATTCTTTATTCCCTTCTTAGGAGGTGATTTTGTCAAATAGCCCTCAGTTGAAAAGTCTGACTCTACCCTTTCCAAGCTGTGTGAACTTTTGTATAGTGATTTACTCATCAGAAAAATAGGACTAATAGTACCAGATATTATAAATATTAAATTAGGTGATATATTTAAAATGACACTAATAATTCACTTACCTTATTGGTTTCAGTCGATATGTGGTAGTAATTATTTAAAAGGCTGACTTTGAGAAAGTAGTCTATTTAATTACATAAAAACTGAAGTTAATTTTTTCACTTTAGATTTTTGGGTTTTTTTTTTAAAGATTTATTTATTTATTTTAAAGAGAGAGGGGGAGAGAGAGAGAGCGAGCGAGTACATGAGCTATGGAAGAGAGAGAGAGGAAACAGACTCCCTGCTGAGTGCGGAGCCCTATGTGGAGCCCAGGACACTGAGATCATGACCTGAGCCTAAACTAAGAATTGGATGCTTAACTGACTGAGCCATCCAGGTACCCCTCACTTGAGATTTTTCTAAGTTTGCAAAGCTAATATAATACTTTTTCTCTTCCCTTTCACATTTTTTTTCTTTTCTAGGTAGTCACTGAAATATCATTTATATTTTTTCTGGTAGAAATATTAGTAGGTAATACATTTCCACATATAAATAGCTTTTGGAATCAATAAATCCCAAAGATTACTATAAAAAAGGAACTAGACTTAAAAAATTAACTTAAAAAGGCTTCAGACATTCATATAGGCTTTAGACATTTCTTATGTTATTGTCCTGAATTGCTTAATTTTAAGAATTTCTGTCTTGCCTGTACCCCTGAAACAAATAATACATTATATGTTAATAAAAAAAAGAAAAAAGAAAAGAATATCTGTCTTGTCTAACAACAGCAAAAAAAGGAACCTTAGGATTTGTTTCCATTACAGATTTTTTTCTCCTGCAGGCTCAATAATAACTGTGTAAGAAGTAATAGATCTTGTAAAGTTATTTTAGTCCATTGACTACAGATACCCTAAATACTGGTATTGATACTCTGTATTGTATTGTGAAAATTTTCATAGTTTATAATGCTGAATTTGCTTTTTCTTAAGAAAATGAAGGAAAGATTGTGAATACGCAACATATAGTAGATTTTCGTGATTTTTACTTTTTATTTTTTTTTAAAGATTTTATTTATTTATTTGACAGAGAGAGACACAGCAAGAGAGGGAACACAAGCAGAGGGACTGGTAGAGGGAGAAGCAGGCTTCCCACGGAGCAGGGAGCCCGATGCGGGGCTTGATCCCAGGACCTTGGGATCATGACCTGAGCCGAAGGCAGATGCTTAACAACTGAGCCACCCAGGTGCCCCAATTTTTACTTTTTAATTAAAATATTTGGGGCGCCTGGGTGGCTCAGTCATTAAGCGTCTGCCTTTGGCTCAGGTCATGATCTCGGGGTCCTGGGATCAAGCCCCGTGTTGGGCTCCCTGCTCAGCGGGAAGCCTGCTTCTCCCTCTCCCTCTGCCTCCCCCCTGCTTGTGCACTTTCTCTCTCTCTGTCAAATAAAATAATAAAATCTTAAAAAAAAGAGAAAGTCATTGATAGTAATGCAGTAATAGCAGGGGACTTTAACACCCCACTCACAGCAATGGACAGGTGACCTAAGCAGAAGATCAATAAGGAAGCAATGCCCTTGAATGACACACTGGACCAGATGGACTTAACAGTTATATTCAGAGTATTTCATCCTAAAGCCTCAAAATACACATACTTTTCTAGTGTACATGGAACATTCTCCAGAATAGATCATATACTGGGTCACAAATCAGGCCTCAACCAGCAAAAAAGATAAGATCCTACCATGCATCTTTTCAGGACACAATGCTATGAAACTTGAAGTCAACCACAAGAAAAAAATTGGAAAGATCACAAATACATGGACATTAAAGAACATCCTACTTAATAGGGAGGGAAACTACTGGCCGCCACTGTTCAGGAGGCCCTCATAGAAAAGCGAACTATGTCCCCTCCTGTGTCCCAGGCTTTGGTCGGATCCCTGCCCTCGCCCTGTCTGTGCCTGGGCCATTGGCACTGCCAGTGCCACAGTTATCTTGTGTTTTACCTTTGGTTGGCAGTTAGGATTCAAAATTCTAAATCTTTTAAGATTTATTTATTCTAGAGAGGGGTGGAGAGAGAGAGAATGAGCAGGAGGGGCAAAGGGAGAGGGAGACAGAATCTCAAGCAGACTCTGTGCTGTGCATGGAGCCTGATGAGGGGCTCGATCCCAGGACCCTGAGATCATGACCTGAGTTGAAACCAAGAGTTGGACATTTAACCGACTGAGCCACCCACGCACCTCTCAAAATTCCAAGTCTTAAAGGACCTAACAAGGTGCACCCCTCCCCTGGAGGAGTGCCTTGCAGCACTGCACCTGGCACTGTTCTGTCCCAGAAAAACAGTCGCATGGCCGTACACGTGCCTGGAGTCTATGGTGAAGCACAGCAAAATGCTGCCACCAGGTTATCTGCCATCTGGGTAGGCCTCAGTCCGCTGCTGTTGAACGGCTTCTCAGTGGTGCCCAGTGGGCCTTTTGTCCTTAGAGAGGCAATATACCCTCTTCCAAATATACTCCAGGAAGGGGAACATTCTCTCCCAGTCCGACCCAGGGGTCCCCACTCCATGGCATCTTGCACAAACACTAAGAGCTGCTCCAGTCTCTCCCTCTCTCCCTGACTTCTCTCTGTGAAAAGGGCTCCCTCCCTTCCATGGCACCGTGGCTTTTCTCACCCCCAATTCGTGTCTCCAAACCTTGCATTTGCCATGTTCTCTCTCTCCAATTGTGCAGATTGTTTTCTTAATTCTCAGGTTGATTTCCTAGTTGTTCAAAATGATTTTATGTTGATCTATATCTGTTTGAGGGATGAGCCAAAATCAGGGTCCCCCTACTGCTTCACCATCTTAACTCCTCCCCTTGCTCCGTTTTACAATTTTGATGCAGCATAGCTTTTCTTTTGTCATAACCAATAATACTGTAATACACAAATTACAGATTAGGTATAATTCTCCAACTGTGGGTACATCTTCTGTCTTAAAATCAATTTTTTCATTCATTCATTCATTTAGCACATACTTGTTAAGTTCCATTTTGTGTCAGGCCATGTGCTGCATCCTCAAATTAGTGCAGTTAAAGATACAAACACTATGGTTTCTTTATAATAAGATCCCCGTCAGTTCTTTGCCAGATGAAATAATTTTTTCATATGAATTATTTAAAATTCTTTGTTCAAACTTCATCCTTGAAGTACATCCTTTCTGAGTAAGTGTTGAGTGAGGCAGGTGGAGATTGTAAATCAATGAAGTAGAATTAAATATATCAATGCAACCAAGATGACCAAAGATTGGTGTCAGAAGCTGAAGTATGAAGCAAAAAAGTGAAAATTCAGATTATCATTCAGCGAGGACTTGGTTAGTCTAGCAATTATTGTTTGTAACTGTTTTTACTACTCTTGTTATCTTTCTTTGCAGTTTGAAGCACAGGCAGAATATCTGTGCTTAAGGTCTAGCACAAAGTGACATTTTCATATAAAGAAGAAAATGTGATTAGCAAACTGCCTAAAGTTAATGGCCAGTATAGGAAAACATCTGATACTCCAACATCTTTGAAGGTTCCCTATCTTCCCACTTCATCAAAAGGCATATACTTTTTCCATATAGGAAAGATAGATAGACAACAGAAATTATACATACCCGTTATTATAATTATTAAGTGAAATCTCATGAATAAGCATTATGTGTTCCAAGTAATGCTTCCAGAGCTCACTTCACTCTTAAATGAAAGGGATTGCATTAGTGTATGAAAATCAATATCTGGGGCGCCTGGGTGGCTCAGTCGGTTAAGTGACTGCCTTCGCTCAGGTCATGATCTCGGGGTCCTGGGATCGAGCCCCACATCAGGCTCCCTGCTCCGCGGGAAGCCTGCTTCTCCCCCTCCCACTCCCCCTGCTTGTGTTCCCTCTCTCGCTGTGTCTCTCTCTGTCAAATAAATAAATAAAATCTTTAAAAAAAAAAGAAAATCAATATCTTCCATATCTGGGCTATTATAAATAATGATACAGTAAACAGAGGGGTGCATTTATCCTTCTGAATTAGTCTTTTTGTTTGCTTTGAATAAATACCCAGTGTTCAGTGATAGATGAATAGATAAAGAATATGTGATATATATATACACACACACAATGCAATATTACTCAGCCATAAAAAAGAATGGAATCTTGCCATTTCTGGCAATGTGGATGGGCCTAAAGGGTATTACGCTAAGTGAAATAAGCCAGACAGAGACAAATACCATATAATTTCACTTATATGTTGAATCTGACAAACAAAACAAATGAACAAATAATAACAACAAAGAGAGACAGACTCATAGAGAACAAACTGGTGGTTGCCAGAGGGGAGGGGGTTGGAAGATGGGTAAAAAGGGGGATTAAGAAGTACAAACTTCTAGTAGAATAAGTCATGGAAATAGAAAGTACAGCATAGGGGTGGCACCTGAGTGGCTCAGTCAGTTAAACATCTGACTCTTGATCTCAGCTCAGTTCTTGATCTCAGGGTTGTAAGTTCAAGCCCCATGTTGAGTTCCACCCTGGGTGTGGAGCCTACTTAAAAGAAAAAAAATAAGTACAGCATAGGGAATATAGTCAATAATACTGTAATATGTTTATTGTGGTGAGCCTTTTGTAGTGTATATAATTGTTGAATCATTTTGTTGTACGCCTGAAACTAATTTAATATTGTAGGTCAACTGTACTTCAATTAAAAACAAAACATGGAAAAAGAAGAAAATCAACATCTTCCAATTATCCATCCTACTCTAGCCATGGAATTCAGTGTTAGGAGATATGGCTATTGAAAATTAGCGTACTGAGGTTGTTTAACATCTCCCAAAGTCATAGTTCTGAAAAGTGATTATTGATATATAATGCCAATCTCTTTGCTCACTTGCCTCATTTTTTTGCTTCTTAAAATAATAGGAAGCTTGCTAATGTGTCTTAAAGGTGATTGTTACCCTAACTTTGGTCTTTTATACCAACACACAATAAAAAACATATTTGACATCTTGTAATCTAGGAAAAATTTCAATATCAGATTATTTTATTAGTTTCCCCTTTTAGTTTTCTTTTTAGTTTTTGTTTTTTTTAAATCAGTGTGACATTGTTAATTCTCTGTACTCATGGCTTCTATATATCACTTCTCTCTCCTTTGACATCTATCAAATATTCATATATAATTATGCTTCTAGTTAGGCATCTGCTTTTCCACGTTTTCCAAATTTAGTTTCCCTTGTTTAATAATTTTTCATAAATCGTTCCAGGCATGCATCATCTTGTTCATCTTCTCTGAACTTCAATGTCATCTAATTTTGCCCTTAATTTTCACTCTGGAAACATTGCAAAGTTCATTCTTGCTAAAATCTCAAGAAAGTTCATATTTTATTACTTGAATAATCAAATAAAAGGAACATGGAATTTTAGATTTATATTTGGACTTGCAAAAGAAAACAACCAAAATGCTGTTGTAATGTGCAACTGTATAGGTGAAAAGAATCAGCAAAGTATTATATGCAACTGATGAATCACAGACTTGTACCTCTGAAACCAGTAATACATTGTATGTTAATTAATTGAATTAAAATTAAAAAAAGAATCAGGAAAATTGCAAGCAGAATTCAGTAATCACCAAAACTTTGTGAATTTTAGAAATTAAGTAAAGATAAAGTTCAGCTTTCAACTATTATGAGAAAAGCACAGATTCTTTAATAACACAGTATTTTGTATAGGAGAAATATCAAAGTACAAACTCATTTTTGATTTCTCAAAAGGAAAACATCTTTGTCTTTTCAAAAATATGCTAAGTCTAAGGGCACCTGGGTGGCTCAGTAGGTTAAGCGTCTGCCTTTGGCTCAGGTCATGATCCCCGGGTCCTGGGATCGAGCCCCACATAGGGCCCTCTGCTCTGTGGGGAGCCTGCTTCTCCCTCTCTCTCTGCCTGCCACTCCCCCTGCTTGTGCTGTTTTGTGCTCTCTCTGTCAAATAAATAAATAAAGTCTTTAAAAAATATGCTGTCTTTTTTTTTAAGATTTTATTTATTTGACAGAGAGAGAGAGAACACAAGCAGGGGGAACAGCAGAGGGAGAGTGAGAAGCAGACTCCCTGCTGAGCAGGGAGCCCTATGTGGGGCTCAGTCCTGGGACCCGGATCATGACTTGAGCCAAAGGCACATGCCCAACCAACTCAGCCACCCAGGAGCCCCAAATATGCTAAGTCTTATATGTGTTACTTTACTTACATTTGCTGAGATTTTCAGTGTTGCACATTAGGAAAAACCATAGTATTCTGAAAGCTTTTCCTTCTAGCATGTCTCCTCTGCTTTCTATTTTGATTTAGAACAATCTCCTTTTTAAAAAATAACAGCTTTATTTTGACATCATTCATATACCATACAGTTAACCCATTTCAAATGAATAATTCAATAGTTTTTAGTATATTCACACGGTTGTACAACAATCACCACAATCAATTTGAGAGCATTGTCGTCATCCCCAGGGAAAACATCGTACTTATTAATGCTACTACCTATTTCCCCCAGCTCCCTTAGCCCTTGGCTACCAGAAATCTACTTTTTGTCTATAGATTTGCCTATTCTGAACATTTCATATAAATGTAATTATAGAATATGTGGTCTTTTGTGACTTGTTTTAGTTAGCAAAATGTTTTCAAGGCTCATTCATGTTGTGGCATGTGTCAGTCAATATTTCATTTCTTTCTATTGCCAAATAGTTTTCCATTGCATAGATATTCAATATTTTATTTTTTTCTACTGTGAATAATGCTACTGTAAACATTTACATGCAAATAATTTTTTTGTGTGACATGTTTTTTCATTTTCTCTTGGTTATATACCTAGGAATGAAATTTCTGGGTCATATGCTAACTCTGTATTTAATATTTAGAGGAACTGTGAGACTGTTTCAAAGGAGCTGCACCATTTTACATTCTCAGTAGCAGTGAATTAGAGTTCTAATTTCTTCAGATCCTTACCAGCACTTGCTATTATCTGGTTTTTTTGATGATAGCCATGCCATTGTGTGTGAATTGATATCTGATTGGGATTTCAATTTGCATTTCCCTTATGGTTAATAACATTAAGTATTTTTCTTGTGCTTATAGGCCATTTTGTATGTCTCCTTTGGAGAAATGTTTATTTAGACATATTTTGCCCATTTTTAATTGGATTATTTGTGTATTATTGATCTGTAAGAATTCTTTATATATTCCAGATACAAGCTATATATGATTAGCAAATATTTTTTCCCATTCTCTGGGTTGTCTTTTCATTTCTTTGATGGTGTCCTTTGAAGCACAGGACCTTTTATTTGTGTTGAAATCCAATTTATCTATTTTCTTTTGTTGCTTGTGCTTTAATTTGATGTCATTTTTTTAATCTCTCTTTTTTTTTCTTTTTTAAAAGATTTTATTTACTTTTGACAGAGAAAGCACAGGGGGAGTGGCAGGCAGAGGGAGAAGCAGGCTCCCCACTGAGCAGGGAGCCCAGTGTGGGACTCGATCCCAGGACCCTGGAATCATGACCTGAGTCCAAGGCAGGTGCTTAACCAACTAAGCCACCCAGGCATCCTGATTTTGGTGTCATATTTAAGATACCCATTGCCTAGTCCAAGTACACAAAGATTTATCCCTATCTTTTCTTCTAAGTGCTTAATAGCTTTATCTTTTACACTTCCATTTTGAGTTAATTTTTGTATATGGTATGAGAGATGGGTCCAACTTCATTTTTTGAATGTGGATATTCAGTCATCTTAGCTCCATTCGTTGTAAAGACTATTCTTCCTCCATTGAATTGTCTTGGCAGCCCTGTTGAAAATCAGTTAACTTTAAATGTGAAGGTTTATTTCTGGACTCTCCATTATATTCCATTAATTCATGGGTCTGGCCTTATACCAGTACCAAACTCTAATTTATCATAGCTTTGTTTTAAGCTTTGAAATATAGAAGTGAAGTCGAAGTTTTATACTTCTTTCATTAAATTTATTCCTGAATATTTCATTCTTTTTGATGTTATTGAAAAATATTTTACAAATTTCATTTTAGAATGGATTATTGCTAGTATATAGAAATACAATTGATGTTTCTATATTGATCTTGTACCCTGCTACCTTGATGGACTCATTTATTAGTTCTAACCATTTTTTAGTGGATTCCGTAGGATTTTCTAATATATAAGATTGTATCGTCTGCATATATTTAATTCTTTGCTCACTTGGATGCCTTTTATTTCATTATTTTTCCTAAGTAACCTGACTAGAACCTATAGTATAATGTTTACTAGAAGTAGTAAGAGTGGCCATCCTTGTCTTGCCGTTCTCATCTTGTGGGCAAACCATTCAGTCTTTCACAATTAAGTATACTGTGATACATTCGTAGCTAAATATATCTAGTTTTTTGAGTGTTTTTATCATGAAGGGGTGTTGAATATTGTCAAATTCTTTCCCTGTATTTATTGAAATGATATGTGTTTTTTGTCTTTTGTTCTTTTGATAAAGGTGTATTACATAAGTTCTGTTTTGGATGTTAGTTCAACTTTGCATTCATGACATATATCTTACATGGTCATGGTGTATATTATTTTTATACATTGCAGAGTGTGGTTTGCTAGTATTTTATTGACTTATTATTATTTTTTTTTTTTACAATACCCAAGTAATTTAAGAACATTTGCAGGGGTGATTTTTGAGGCCAGTCCTTGAGGTTTGTTCTGACTCTAGGAGGGATATTCTTAGGTGTCTCTTTTCCTGCTACTAAACTAGTTTGCATATGGTTTAGTTTGAAGTTCTTATTTAGTTACAAGCTTCCTTTTGTTTGTTTACTACTAAAATCTCCATTATTGTCAAAAACACCCATAGGCTTGAACTTTCTCAATCTCAGTTCTTTTGGGGAGAGCTTTGAATATCTGTTTTTATAACCTCTTCCCATTGGGCTAAATCTCTGCACCACTGCTCTAGAGTAGGGACTGGCATAATGGCCCTGCTTTATAAGCAAAGCACTGGACAGAGCAGTAGGCTTTGATCTTCTCTACTTGTTTTTCCTGGTGTGGAACTTCCACCCAATGAATGAACTGGGGCAAGGGTCTCTAGGACCCCAGGATTTTTAGCCTGCTATGCTTAGGTTAGAGCCTCTGCCTATGAGTAGGGGATACGTATATATTGTTGTGATTGTTTTGCTGGAGGAATTTGTCCACTTTTCATATCACCATTCCATAAATGCTAGTGTGAGAATAATCTTGAGCTTGATTCTGACCGTACAACTTTCTTCCTTGAATAATATTGCTTTCTTCTTACTCTATACAAAATTCTCATTTTCTAAATAGAATGATGTGATAGCTGCCTTCCAAGCCTTGTTTTCCATTTTTCCCCATGATAATCGGGGCGCAGAGAATGGCTATGTTTTGAAAACACCTGTACCTTTTAGTATATATACCTTTAAAATGAATCTTTCTGCAATGCTCTTTTATCCACCTCTGTCAAAAAGTTGTCAGTCTTTCAGGGATCCTTCAAATACCACCTTCTCCTTCATGAATCATTTTATAATCTCAGGAGGTAAAAGAAGTATTTCCATCACTGCCTATATTAGCAGTTTGGAAGTCTTCTATAACCATATTGCATTAAACTTTGCTTTAGAGTTATTTTATGTATGCTTTTCTTATGTACTATTCCATTGGCTCTTTGCAGGCAAGATTTCTTTTTTATTGATACATTTCCACAATACTTAGCACAATTCCTTGCATATAATAGGATCTTAAATTTTTGTTGAATCCAAGCGAATACATGTTCTGTCCCAAAGTACACATACTTTGTGTCCCTTAAAGAATTCTAAA
Organism: Eumetopias jubatus; assembly: GCF_037043125.1. Classification (NCBI taxonomy): domain Eukaryota; kingdom Metazoa; phylum Chordata; class Mammalia; order Carnivora; family Otariidae; genus Eumetopias; species Eumetopias jubatus. The sequence goes on from NW_028274817.1 coordinate 97,462,714, forward strand.
ACATAAAACATTCAGAACTGACCATGGGGTAATTTAAATTTGCTTTTCATTCATTCTTTTACTGGACCATTGAAACACTATATTTTATCTTCTAATTATGGGATCTAGCAAAATGAACAAAGCTGATCTTTCAGTCTTCACTATGACTGAAGCAACAGCATGGGTTGCAGGGTAGGTTACATTGATTTACTGCTAAGTAAATGGAGACTTGTGGACTAGTCATGTTAGGTTGCGATATTGCTTCTATTTGGAATAGATTCACTTAGTTAAGGGGAAAATAAAATCTTTTCCTCCTAGGAGCTTTAACAGATTATATTTACTTCTACTTTGGTTAAAATGAATACTTATGAAACAGTAAAATTTTCAAGGAATAGGTAGCATTAATAAACACTGATTTGCATTGATTCAATAATTTAGAGTATGAAATGTGGTCTGAGAAATGTTATGAGTATTCATAGTCATTTAGAGATTTTTGCCAGAGCTATTTGGAAATGTGAAATTGAAAACAGATGAGATTTGGACCTGATGGTAAACAGCCCTTAGATTTGCCATGAGGCAGCATAGGATCTATTTTCTTCTATAATATAAAGGATAATGGGTAATTTGAGTATCATTTTTGCACACTCTTATAGACTTGTTTTCTGATCTATACATTTTGTTTCTGTGGTAAGGCATGATTCATTTCAAATTTGTTATACTTTGTGATGGGTTTTAAAAAATTGGTTCATATTGTTTTGGTTTTGGTTTTTTCCCCCATCTACTAGAATATATTGGCATAGAGTTATGACAAGGGACTATAAGCACATACATACACACAGACACACACCCACAGAAACACAAATAGAACATAAAATAAGAAAAACCCTTAGGGTCTTTCTAATATTATTCTAAAGCCATTTTTCACATTTCACCCTAAAGCTGTGCCTGGACAAATTCATCAAATAAGAGAATAGTTCTTTATGATGAGATCATATTTTTTTCTGATTTCATGTCTGATAAAAATATTGCTCTTACATTCCCAGGATTGCCTTCCTAAAATTGATAATTTTTATTAGTGATACCTAATTGAGTTTTAAAAATGTTTAAAACTGTGACTTTATAAATCAGGTGAAATTGCTACAACACATGGTATATATGTAATCCATAAATAAAAGGTAACAATAAAAATTTGGGGCTCAGGCAAAGCTCAGATTCACTTTAAAACAATTAATAGTTCATTAAGGCATATACAAAGAAAAACCTGGACCTCAGTACCCTCTGACACCAAGTAACTTTTCTTTTTTTAATACTTTTTGTGTCCCTGAAGCTGCCTTTCAAAGTTGCTAATGTCCCTTCCCCTCTAAGGGTCTGGGAAACTGCTGGAGACACTCTGGATGCTGGAAGGAGAAAAGCTGATGAAGTTCAAAATTGGCTAGACTGTGTCATAGTGGTCATGGAATATCTGACAAGCTAAAGGAAGAAAAGATTCCAAATAACCAACACCTTATCTTCCATAGCAAGCTTCCCTCCTTCCTCAGTGCTGACAATGGATCTAGAGCGGATTGATCTGTACTCAGGGGCCTGTTTCTTAAGAAGTCATTGTGCACATTCATGGATAAGAATATGGGTACTAAGCACTTAAATAAGAGTTTCAACAGTCTCTTTCTTAATCTTTCACTTAGCAATAAATGGCTTTGACACACATCTCTGAGCTCTGGTGTGTCATGATCCTGGGGTCCTGGAATCAAGCCCCACATCGGGCTCCCTGCTCAGCGGGAAGCCTGCTTCTTCCTCTCCCACTCCCCCTACTTGTGTTCCCTCTCTTGCTATGTGTCTATCTGTCAAATAAATAAATAAAATCTTTTTTTTAAGAAAAAGAAGAATCAGAACCTCTTTAATAGGAAGAGAGAAGAGAAAAGAATGGGAACACTCATGGAACAGTATTTCTTTTTCAAATATGCATATATTTAAAAAGATTTGAGAAGGAATCTCTGCAGCAGGGAAAAGATATATAAGGGACATCTGGGGAGGAGTCATAGACTTTTGGAGAGAAATGAATTTTGGGGAAATGGAGATGGCCATGATTAGAGTAGGTTTCAGAGATAATGTATGATCATTGGAAGTTTTTGGTGATTATAGTGATCATTTTTGTTACTGGTGTGACCAGAGAAGAAGCTAAATTACAGTGGTTTGGGAAATACATGGGGCTTGAGAAATAGAGGTAGAGAATTTAGATAGCTTTTTAAAAGAAATTAAGGTAGGAGGACCTTAAAAGAAATCGTAAGATTGCTGATGGTGATGGTGGTGATGATGGGGGAGATGCAGAATACATGAGGAATTGCTTTGGAGAATCTGAGTGGTTTAAATGAATATTTTCTTAAATGCTGAGAGGAGAAGAATATAGGATGAGAAGATAATGATATATAAATCATTGCTTGAAGAAGTGAGAACATATGGAATCTAGAACACAGATGGAAGGATTGTCACAGTCATGAGGAAGAATACTTCCTTCATTGGGACAGGAAGGAAAAGTGGGTGTGACTGCAGACATTTTAGGGAGACTCACTAATGACAGTAGTCATTAGTTAGAGAGGTAAGCAATGCCTCCAGACGTTTCTTGCTGGAAAATCATGTGCTTGAAATCTGGTGTGTTGCTTCCCTGAGAAATAATTCAAGGCCACTCGCTAACCCTTTCCTAATTCCGTATATAACACCTCCAAAAGGAGGAGGATAGTTTATGAATAGGTTAGAGTAAATAAGCCTTGCTTACTTTTTTTTTAAAGATTTTTTTTTATTTATTTATTCATGAGAGAGAGAGAGAGAGAGAGAGGCAGAGGGAGAAGCAGGCTTCCCGCTGAGCAGGGAACCTGATGGCGGGCGGGGCTCGATCCCAGGACCCCGGGATCATGACCTGAGCCGAAGGCAGACGCTTAACCATCTGAGCCACCGAGGCGCCTGAACCTTGCTTACTTTTAAAAGTAAATGAAGGATTAAAATTTTAGTTTATCAGAGTGGTTTGTTTCTCTTTTACTCATATGGCTAGAACATTCAGCAAACCAACGGCATACGCTTAGATAAGGCCTATTTTTTTTTCTTCTGCCTTTTCTTGCCACTCAGCTAGAAAGTAAGGAGGCTTGAGTTTGGACACCTGCCATATCATCTACATTTCTGCTTACTTGGTCTGCCCTGGTAGCTTCCTGTGGTTAACTCCTATTGTCAGGACCGGCAAAAATGTCCCTTCTTCAAAGAGATCTAGTCTTACAACTGAATCATGACTAGTGTTTTATTTGTGTGTCTCAAAATAGGCCATTTTTTTGTGTCAATTATCAATATTTATGACTGCATGTTGTTGGTATTGTTATTGTTTCAGTGTTGCTTTCCCACAAGACTATAAACTTTGGAAAGATAGGTATAGAGTATATTTTATGTAAGAATATATATTTAGCTTAGAGCATATAACTGGTCACATTTTAAACTTTCAGTAAAATGTGCGTTGAATAAATTAGAGAAGGATTAAAACAGAGTATGGTCTGCTTTGACATGAAGCTATTTAGGCCTACTTTAGGAAAAATGGAACATTTTTTTATGTGGTCCATTTTAGTTTACCAGACCTCACTGCATTGAGAAAAGGGGCTAGGGATTCAAGTTGATAAGAATCCTACTGTATGCACTCTCTCCATAGTTTGGCTATTGTTGATACTGCTTCTATAAACATCAGGGTGCATGTATCCCTTCCAATCAGTATTTTTGTATCCTTTGGGTAAATATCTAGTACTGCAGTTGGATCGTAGGGTAGTCCTATTTTTAACATTTTCAGAAACCTCCATACTGTTCTGCAGAGTGGCTGCATCAGTTTGCATTCCCACCAACAGTGCAAGCAGGTTCCTCTTTCTCCGCACCCTCACCAATACCTGTTGTTTCTTATGTTGTTAATTTTAGCCATTCTGACAGGTGTGAGATGGTATCTCATTGTGGTTTTGATTTGTATTTTCCTGATGATGAGTGATGTTGAGCATCTTTTTATGTGTCTGTTAGCCACCTGGGTGTCTTTTTTGGAAAAGTGTCTATTCATGTCTTCTGCCCATTTCTTTAGTGGGTTATTTGTTTTTTAGGTGTTGAGTTTGATAAGTTCTTTATAATTTTGGATACAAACCCTTTATCAGATATGTCGTTTGCCAATATCTTCTCCCATTCTGTCGGTTGTCTTTTAGTTTTGTTGATTGTTTCCTTTGCTGTGCGGAAGCTTTTTATCTTGATGAAGTGGCACTAGTTTGGTTTTGCTTTTGTTTCCCTTGCCTATGGTGACATGTTCAGTAAGAAGTTGCTCTGGTCGAGATCAGAGAGGTTGCTGCCCGTGTTCTCCTCTAGGATTTTGATGGTTTCTTGACTCACATTAAGGTCTTTTATCCATTTTGAATTTATTTTTGTTTATGGTGTAAGGAAATGGTCCAATTTCATTCTTCTGAATGTGGGTGACCAGTTTTCCCAACACCATTGGTTGAAGAGACTGTCTTTTTTCCATTGGATAGTCTTCCCTGCTTTGTTGAAGATTAGTTGACCATAATTGTGGGTCCATTTCTGGGTTTTGTATTCTGTTCCATTGATCTCTGTGTTTGTTTTTATGCCAGTATCGTGCTGTCTTGATGACTACAGTTTTGTGATATAGCTTGAAATCTGGAATGGTGATGCCTCCAGTTTTGTTTTTCTTTTTCAGAATTGCTTTGGCTATTCACGGTCTTTTGTGGTTCCATACAAATTTTGTTTTCTTTTCTTTTTTTAAATTTCCTGAGTTTGATTACTCTATTGGTTTTATTTTTTTTAAACATTTTATTCATTTGACACAGAGAGAGAGAGCACAAGCAGGAGGAGAGGCAGGCAGAGGGAGGGGGAGAAGCAGGCTCCCTGCTGAGGAGAGAGCCCAATTTGGGACTCGATCCCAGGACTCTGGGATCATGATCTGAGACAAAGGCAGACACTTAACCCACTAAGCTACCCAGGTGCCCCCCCCATACAAATTTTAGGGTTGTTCTAGCTTTGTGAAAAATGCTGGTGGTATTTTGATGGGTATTGCATGAAATGTATAGATTGCTTTGGGTAGTATAGGCATTTTAAGAATGTTTGTTCTTCCATGCACCCTGATGTTTATAGCAGCCTTATCAACTACTGCAAACTATGGAGAGAGTCCAAATGTCCATCGACTGATGAATGGATAAAGAAGATGTGTATATATACAACAGAATATTACTTAGCCATCGGAAAGAATGAAATCTTGCCATTTGCAATGACATGGATAGAGCTAGTGTGTATTATGTTATATGTTAAGTTAAATAAGTCAGAGAAAGATAAATACTGTACGATCTCACTCATGTGGAATTTAAGAAAGAAAATAGATGAACATATGGGATGGGGAAAAGAAAAAAAGGAGAGAGGGAAACAAACCATAAGAGACTCTTATCAACAGAGAACAAACTGAGGGTTGATGGAGGGAGGTGGGTGGGGGATGGGCTAGATGGGGGATGGGGATTAAGGAGGACACTTGTGATGAGCACTGGGTGTTGTATATAATTCTACTCCAGAAATCAATATTGCATTGTGTGTTAACTACCTAAAATTTAAATTAGATAATAATAAAATAAATGTTTTACCAAAAAAAGTCTTACTATAACTTTAAGATCTCATGGTTTGTTTTATATTTATCTTTTTAGAGCACACAATTCCCCCTGCCCCCCAAAGATATAGCTGTGGTCCACAGCAGGATTAAGATGATTTTGATTCCTCTTTTTGCAATTCTACCAATAAGCACTGCAATATCACTGTAGGTTGTAAACCAGTTGAGGAAAAGGAAATGTTAATGATTTGGCTGACATAATGTAAAACACACTCATTAAACTTTAGGAGGACGTTGGCAATGTCTGATCAGGAAATTTAAATGACTTTAATAAGCTCCTGGGTTTTATTCTATTTAATTGGATGTTCTCAGCATTTCCCAATGTCGTTTGTTTCCTTTCTGTACCCTAACTTGATTTACTGTTTCTTAGTTAAAAACAACGTGTAGGGGAGCAAAATTTGCCACCCCAAAATGTGTACCTTTGGCATGTGGATTGTTTTAGGCTGATTACCTTTAAGAAACAGAAGACTCAAAAAGTTGTTTTTGTTTTGTTTTGTTTTTGCCTCGTCCATAATTGCCTAAAAGGATTTAGATAGAGGACCTGCTCCAGGGGAAGGGAGCTATCAACATAGATAACTATAGTATAATATAAGCTAAATATAGGTAGACAGGGAGGAACTGAGCAAGGCCTGTTTGATCAAAGTCAGCTCTGTGTCCCATTGTTTCTCTATGGCCCAGCAAACATTTGTTTACCAAACATTTATTCTTTCCATTCTTCCTGTGAATTGCGATCCTTTCTTTTGAAGCTGCAGACCCTTACCCCTTCTCCTTAGTCCAGAATGATCTATATGCCTCATTTTTCCTTTATTTGAAATTTGTCATGTTTATGTAGATTCCCTTTATATATGTAGTGAAATGTGATTTTTCTCCTGTTACTCTGTTTCATTTCAATTTAGTTCTTAAGACCAGCCAAAGAACCTCAAAAGTTAGAGGAAAATTTTTCCTCTGCAACAAATGCAATCATCTGATTGCAAATAGCCTAACCAACTGAACACCAGACCCACAGGAAAAGAATTGAGCAACAGATTAAAATTAATTTTTGATGTCTAACACATCATTAGTCAGTAGGCACAAAAGCATGCGATTATTTTTTTTAGTTAATTGGAGTGCTCGACTGAAGAAGAACACAAAATACTTTTTTTATTTGTTTTTATATTTAAAACTTTCATAGCACTGCAAGTAAACCTCAAAAATAAGTAACTTGGTTTAGAGTCATCAACCCTGCTAGAATTAAGTCTAAAGTTACTGAGAATTTTATAGCAAAATTATGTTGCATGTGTTTTTTAAGCCCTTCCCCTTTATGAATAAGGAATAACTCAGGAGGCACAGCAAGATTTGTTTACATAAAACATAAAAATAATTTCAAGCATACAGGGATAATTTCAGACCTTTGAGTTTCTATGCAGTAATAGCAGCTTCTTAAACCCTAATTTTCCAAACATGCTGTAAAACCCATAGAGATCAACAAGGAAGGAAAATAAAACCACATAAAACTTATGTCAACAGAATAACTAGAAGTTAAAGAATACTATAACTTGAGATTACATTTAATAGGAAAACCCCTGAATCCAACACAACTGGGCTTTGAAGCCCAGGCTGATGAGAAGATTCAGATGAGACTGCTTGAAAATCATGAGCATGCAGCAGGATAATGCTGGTGCCAGAACACAGATAACATTTCTCTTGGAAAAATGAGGTCTTCACTCTGAGTGGGAAAATAATAAGAACAGAAATGAAACAAGAAGGATTAGACTTGCTAGTGAGAATCCAAAGGAAGGGACCTTAAAGTGTGGGACCAGTGATGAGAATCATAGGAAGACACTGCTTCTGGGGGAAATGGAAGCAAATTGTAAAGGAGTGAGTATCCCTTGGACTTTTGAAAATGAAGAGAAAGAACAAAGTAAATAAAGGGGATTAGAGATCATACAGGAACAAAATAATAATGCAGAATCCAAATATACGATCCTACCTTAATTGTGTCATTCATTAAAGAAACTACACTTCACTATAGCACTTCTATTCTAACTCTAGAACATAATTAGGAAAATAGGAGTTACAAATGATTGTAGAGTTTTGACATGTTGATAAGCTAGTAACAAAGAACATAAATAACACTGAGATCTTGGTTTCTTTTTTTTTTTAGATTTTTATTTTTTATTTTTTGATAGAGACAGCAAGAGAGGGGACACAAGCAGGGCGAGTGGGAGAGGGAGAAGCAGGTTACCCACTGAGCAGTGAGCCCAATGCGGGGTTTGATCCCAGGACCGTGGGATCATGACCTGAGCCCTGAGCCGAAGGCAGATGCTTAATGATAGTAATTTATTATGTTTAAGTGATTGTGTACATGTTCTCTATTTATGACTACAATTATTTTAAACAACACATACCTAAAATTCTATCACAGAGATCAATAGTGGCCTTTGTGCAGTTTAACAAATCTGACATTCCATTCTCTAGTAGTATTTTTCCTAGACATTTTCAGATTTCCCTAATAAATGTAAATATCCCTTACCAACAGGGTAACTTCTACTTGGTTTTCAGAACTTCTTCTGTGTCTGCTGTTCCTAAAAAAAACCTGCCTAAAATAATACATATGCCAAAAAGGTAAATTTTGGGGTGGCAAATTCTCCTTCCCTTCAGTATAATGGTTAATAGAATTGAATTAATGTTAATTTTCTTAAGTGTGGTAATGGTGATATGGGTTTCCTTAATACAGGGACAGCCATGACGAAGCATTTAGAGGTGAAATATGATATTCTCAGGCTAATTTCAGATTGTTTGTTGAAAGAGGTGTGTATGGGCATGTGTGTGTGTGGAGACAGAGAGGTGGAACTGGCATGGTGATACATTAATAATTAGTATATTTATTCATTATACTGGCCTCTCAACTTTTCTTTGGGTTTGATACTTATACCCCTAAAATGTGAAAAATAAAATATAAATTGAAGATTTGGTTTAAATGCTTACAGACATTGTTAACTGAATGTATATTTATGAAACATAGAGTTTAAAAATTTTATCTCTTTTCCATAAATAATCCTATATTGGAGATCCCTGGAGCATCAATTTGAAGGAAACACTGTATACATGAATACCAAGATTGTTGTGTATAGTGACCATCAGCTTGTGATTTTTTTTATGAATATAGGCTGTTCTCAAGGAGTCTCTCCAGGCACTCAGGATATTCTGATATCAGCGCACACTTCTTCCCTTTTATCCACAAAATAAGTGTATGGAAATCATAGTTGACTATTTTTGAGGAGGAAATATTTTACTTCTACCGTTTTAGTTCCTTTGGCTGTTCTAATAATCAAATTAACATAAGACAGATTAACAGAACAACAAACTTAATTACATATGTATGGGGGCCTCCATAAGAATATGCCATCTAAAGACAAGCTGGACAGTTGAGGTTTATATGCCATTTTGAGCTAGAGAATGGGACAGAAGCCTGAGGCTTCAAAGGGCAGAGAAGAAGATCAGATGTGTGGTAATTAGATGTTTGCCCTGCACCTGGGTCATTTAGATAAAAAAGTTATCTTTTGGTGATAACTCTCTTTCTGCACCAGGCCCCCTATCTGAATGCTTGTAGGTAGTTAAGGAAGAGGTAAAAATCTTTCTTTAGTCTGCTGGTTCTTGATTGCCTTCAGCTCAAATTAGTCCATATACCAAAGTGGCACATTTTGGGGGAGACTTGTTCTGAACCCCTGGACTATGATAGAAGTTTGACTTAGAATAGACTTTTAAGAAGGGTTGACATTATTTTTAAAGGAAGGTCATAAAATTAGTGCTGGAATAGATTAATGCCTATGAATTTGGATTTTCTTTTTGTCTTGAGACCATTAATCTTTTATGAATGTCAAGGGATTGTTGTATAATGTGTTACTCAAGTTGAACTAGCTATAGCATATGGATGTTCATGTTATTTCATTTCTGTTTTGTTCCCTATATACTATGAAATCTCATTATGAGGATATTTGATAATGCTAGACTTTACTCAATTTCACCATAATATTGGGCTTAATATTCTATGCTTATATTCTGTGAAATACTGGTTTATAAGTAAAGTATATTACTTTTAGAAATCATAACCAAATTGGATATACAGAATGCAGTGAAATGAGTATTAAATGATCGGTTAGGACTCTAGCAAGACCTAGTAACCAGAAAGAAAAAAAAAATTCCGTGAAAACTATTGTGTTGTATTTTCAGTTTCATTGCTAATGCATGTATTTCCTACTTTTCTATGAAAAAAAAGCTAAAATGTCCATTATTCTTTTTAGGCCTTGCATACTTGAGAAATCTATTTTTCTATGCCATTCTGTGGTCTATTTTATAATGGTATCTCAAGTGCAATTCTGAGAGCATTTATGCTGTCATAACAATTGTGCATCTACTTTCATCTTATAAATTATACTCTTAGATTAATAGACTGCCTTTGCATGCTACATACTTAATAGTTTCCCACATAAGTTATATATAATTGTTCACTACTAGTTACTTTATTCATAAATGCTTTGCTTCCACCAGTGTTTTATGATGGCAAGTTCACTTATAGAAGTGTTTATTTGCAAAAATATATCTACAGGAATCATGTGTGGGGGAGGAAAAATAATTTTCCTTCTACCCTTCTAGTTTCTTTGGCTGGTCTAATAATTGACAAGACAGATTAACAGGAGAAAGGCAAACAAAAGTTTAATAAAATGTATACCATTTGTATACATGGGAGAGACCGGGGAAAACTCACTCCCCAAAATGGCCAAATCCGTAGCTTAAATACTATCATCAGTTAAGACAAAAGATGTTTGGGGTGGGGAGCCACTTGGGAGAGTTCTAGAAAAAGCACAGTAAAGGAGAGTAAGGTTGTTATGTAGATTTAAATCCTTGTCTTCTCCATTGATAGGAGTTTCTAGGGATTGAGTCATCCCCCTCTTCCTGGTACAGCAAGGGAGACACCCTTACAAATGAAAATTTCCCTTATACATGTAAATGTCTCTTTTAAGGATAACTTATACTCCATTTTCAGAGCTTCTCTCATGTCTGTAGTTTCTTAAAAATAAGTAATAAAGGATAGTTGGAAGAAAGGCAGGGACAAGGGTCCCGCCCCCTCCCCACCCCCCTAAGAGGAAACCACCCTTAAAAGTAATTTATACCACCCTGGAAGGAGCCCTCCACCCTTTCCCATATGAATGAACAAAAACCTGATTGGGTGACAGGCGCATGGAGGGGTAATCAGATTAAAACAGCCCACACCAAAGAGCCCATAAAAAACCCCTAGATTTAACTCCCAAATTGCAAACCCTCTTGGGTCCCTTCCCTCTTTGGGAGCTTTGTACTATTGCTCAATAAACTTTGCTTTACTATCATTCAATAAACTTTGATTTGCTTCCCACCACTCTTCATCTGGTCTACTTCTTCATTCTTAGAAGAGGCATGGCCAAGAACCGCGGGCACTAAAGGAAAAGAAACCCTGCAACATAACCAGCTTAAAGTAATCAATATGACGAAGAGGCATATCTTGGGGTGGCAAAATTTGATCCCCTTAAATTTGTACATATTGTTTTTACATCTTTTAATTTTGAGGTACTCTGTAGAATGTTACAGTTTGTGGTGGTTCATTTCTTGGAAGGAAAATATGCGTTTTTGTGAGAAGCTTATATTTATGATAATGGCTTTAGTTTGCAAAGTATATTCATGTGCATTATTCATGTCAACAAATGTTTGATGTGTACTTAACTATGTTCCATATACAAGGTTATATACTAGAGAGAAATTAGAAAAAAGAGGAGGAAGAGAGGAGAAAGCTTGATCCAAGACTCAGGAGGTAATAAAGGACAGATCCATGACAATTTTAACTTTTACTAATTACAAAGTATTCCAGTCTTACAAAAAATAACAAAGAATCACTAGTCTATCCAAAACCCAGATTCAAGGTGTGATTTTTTTTTCATATTTGATTGGTGTCCTTTTGTTTTAGAAATAAAGTGCTGGCAGTATACTGAGAGCTCTCAAATTCGATGGCATTTTCCTTTCTGCTCAGAGTTATACACAATCTAAAGTTTGACTGTATTCTACCATTCATATTTTTATAAATCTAGGTATTTGTTTCCAGTTAGAAATAATATTCTAGTTTTGTGTATTTTGCCTTTGCATAAAGTGTGTTATTTTTTTTAACTTTCATTTTTCATTCAGGGTTAGGTTTTTCCTCTCAATAGGTTTAGAGGTTATCTATTCTAATTCTAGATTTTTAGTAGTTAAACTGCTAAATTCTTACCTGAATGATCGCATTTTTATGTTTATATCTCTACCCCTTTCAGAAAAAAATTCAGAAGTTTCAAAGCATTTGTTCTGATCATATTTTTATCCTCTTCCATGTAATTATTGTCTAGATTTTAATTGCATTTCATTTTTGACTCAGCTCCCAAATTAGTCACATAGTTACACAATGTTTAATAGTTAATTTTTCTTGGATTTATCTACATGTGTATTAATTTCTTTACCTAGTATTGTTCTTTATCCCAGTTCTTCATGTGGGATTAATTCCCTTCAGTAAAAAACCTATTCCTTAGAAGTTCTCCAGTGAGGGTATGTAAGTAGAAATCTCTACCTTTGTCTGAAAATGTCATTTCTTTAATTTGTTAATATGGTTAGTTGAATTTTGCATTCTACAGTGATTTCTCCATTAGAACTTTAAAGATAGTATTTTTCAGTTATCTTTTGGAGTCTATTGTTACTAATGGGAAGATGGCTACCAGTCTAATTGTTCTTCTTATTTGGTATTCTTTCTTCCAGATTGCTTTTTAGATTTTCCTCTTTGTCATTAATGCACTATAGTTTACCAGCTGTTTTTAGCCTTGCTTCCCCAGAAAGCAGAGCCTTAGGCCAAGGGTTTATGTGTTCTTATTTAATTAGAGAGTACAATCCAAGTGAACAGGATGGCAGGGCAAAAGCAGAGAAGGAGGGTGATCCAATATAAGAATGCATGATCAAGCTGTAACTCGATCCCTAGAAGTCCTATAAACTAGGTCTCAAAGTCATGGGGAAGGGATTGTGAGGAAAGGAGAAAGAATTCACCATGGGCTCAGCATATAGAAGCCCTGAGCAGGTTGCTTTGATAGTATCCTCACCTGCTGGAATGAGGAAAGAGGTTTGAAGTAGATTTAGTGGAATCATGAGTAACAAGACTATCAGGTTGTGTATATAAGTGACCTACCAGAGTTGCACATTCTTTTAATGGGGAATGAGGAAAGGGTAAGGCTGAGGTGAGGTGTCTGGTACAGATGTACAGTTGTATATATGTTTTCATTCATTTTACTGGTGGTTCCATGTACTTCTTCAATTTGAGGATTTATTTCTAATTTCCTGTCTGAAAAGTCCTCACCAAGTATTTTTTAAATAATTACTACCTTCACTCTAGTCTCACCTTCTATAAATACTATTCGATGAATGTGGGTTTTCCATTTTATCATTTATTCCTTTATCATTCATGTTTTCATTTAGTCTCATTATAATTTTCTCTGATTTATTTTCAGTTTATGAAATTCAGCTTCAGTTTTATCTGTTATTTAAACTTTCTCTGGGGTGTCTGGGTGGCTCAGTTAAGCATCTACCTTGGGCTCAGGTCATGATCCCAGAGATGGAGCCCTGCGGCAGGCTCCCTGCTCAGCAGGGAGCCTGCTTCTCCCTCTCCTGCTTCCCCTGCTTGTGCTTTCTCTCAAACAAATAAATAAATAAATCTTTATAAACAAACTTTCTATGACATTTTGAACACCAGTGAACACATTTTATGCCTTTCTTCTGCACTAATTAACATGGTTATGTGGTTTTTGTCATTTATTCTGTTAATGTGGTATATTACATTGATTGGTTGTCATATGTTGAACCATCCTTGGATTTTAGGAATAAATCCCATTTGGTCATGGTATATAGTCCTTTTGATGTGGTGTTCAGTTCATTTTGCTGGTTAATTTACAGTCCATCTTTGCTGGTTCCAGCTTGTCCTTGATCTCCCCACTTCAGTCATCTCCCATTCCTGACTGCCAGCTCTGCTGACTTCAGGACTGGCCTCAGAGTCAGGGGCAATAGACTTATATAGACTGCTTAACAAATTCCCACTATCACGTAAGATTTAATCCCTATAATATAGTCCTTTATTTCACTATAGTGGTTCTAGTTTTCTGATCAAACCCTAATATAGAGATTATGTGATATCCTTAGATACTCCAATCAAGGAAAAAGGAGAAAACCAAAATATAAAATATAAGAAAAGACAGAAAATTTAAAAAATACAAAGGACAATATATTAATTTTAGGATGATGTGTTGAACATAAATATGCTATAAAAATCTAAAACCCTACATGAAATGGATCACTTTCTAGTAAAATATAAAATACCAGAACTGACTCAAGGAGAATGTGAAAAACAAAAGAGAACCATATCTGTTAGAGGACATTCATTTCTACTTCTGGTAAATTGCCCACTTTTTCATCTAATTTGGCTTGGAGATTCCACCTCCATATTCTAGTATTGGACATGCGGCCAAGGCTTAGATAGCTAGGATCCCCTGGACTTGATGTTTGAGCAGAAATCCCAATCCGAGTCAATCTTTTATATAAAGATTCTCTCCTTGTTTGGAATAAGTAAATTGGTATTTTATATAAATGGAGTTGCAATTGGTCATCTGTCCTTGCCACCCTTTGGAGAAAGTTTTCCCAAAAATGAAAATTAAAACAAAAAAACACATTACTATCTGATTTTGTTAACATAAGAATTAAAATTCGAGGCCAAGCCCAAAGTCTAGAAAAATAAATCCAAATGGGGTTTATTCTGTTCATTCAGTGGTAGTAAAAATACTACTACTAATAATTTAATCAGCTCATTATATTCTGAAAAGTCATTTTACAAAATTCAACATCGATTCTAAGTTTTAAGCTGGAAATGATTAACACTTTCTTTTTTAACATGATGGAGAGTATCTTCTTGAAAAGATAAGGAATTTTACCTTTAATGTTAGAACATCGGTGAACTTCCTATTTAATTATAAGCATTAAGGTGGTACGAGATATAAGTCTCTATATTTTATAGTGTTAACTAGAAAAGTTTTATGTGAAAATACATATATTTCAAGAGGATTAAAGAGTTAACATAATAAAAATAAAAATAAACATGAATATTTATCTGATTTTAAAATGAGGAATTACCTTTTACGTATGTGAGAAACAGAAGAAAAAAATGAAAAAAATGACAGGCTTAATTAATATTATGTTGTATTACTTGGAACCTTGACAAAATCATAAACTTAGAAAGGCAGGTGATAAACTGCAACATATGAGCAAACTCTATGATAAAATGGTAACACCCAGTCTGTCACCCATTGGGGAGGGTATGTGCTATGGTGAGCGCTGTGAATTGTGCAAGACTGTTGAATCACAGATCTGTACTTCTGAAACAAATAACGCAACATATTTTAAGAAAAAAAAAAAGAAGAAGATGACAGGAGAGGAAGAAAAGGGGAGTATGTCAGAGGGGGAGACGAACCATGAGAGATGATGGACTCTGAAAAACAAACTGAGGGTTCTAGAGGGGAGGGGGGTAGGGGGATGGGTTAGCCTGGTGATGGGTATTGAGGAGGGCACGTTCTGCATGGAGCACTGGGTGTTATGCACAAACAATGAATCATGGAACACTGCACCAAAAACTAATGATGTAATATATGGTGATTAACATAACAATAAAAATTAAAAAAATGGTAACAGTATATATATATATATTATGAATGCATATATATAATATAAAATACATTTATTTAAAATTGATATACTCTCATACAAAATAAGAAAAAAAATCTATCATATCATTTAATAAGATGACAAATATAACCAGACAGCTCGCCAATTCCAATGTGATATGACAAATAAATGAACCTCACTAGTAATCAGATAAATTAAAATTAAACATTTTTGCCTATCATTTGACAAAGGACTGTTTCCATCTCTCTCTTTCTCTTTATTTTCTGGACAAAGAATTGTTTTCCCTTTTGTAGTAAGAAAAGACAATGTTGGTAATAATATACTGCTTGGTAACTGGCAAATTGTTGGAGAGAATGTAAATAGCTACAAGTTTTTGATGTTTTGGCATTAGAGCATGGCCTTAAAATGGCTTATCCTCTTTGACCTGATAATTTTCCCATCTCTAAATTTTTTTAAGTAAATATACAGATATACCTATGAAGTTTTTTTGATGTTGCTTAAGATAACAAAAATATGTAAATATTTCAAATGTTCACTTTTCTAATTTCTAATAAGTTATATTCATTAGCCATATGTTAGAGTACTAGGCTTTTATCTAAAATCATGTTTTTAAATAGAATATTTTACTTTTTTAAAATGTATATTTAAGCTAGAGAAGTTTCTTCAAATGGACTCTTGGCATTCCCTTCTACAAATGTTCTGTCATCTTGGCTTGTGTCACATTTTAGTTTTATGATTACCATTTTACCTCCCTTTTTCCTGTCTTGACTCTTTGTTACCTCCTTTATGTCTGTCTATAATCGCTCCTTTGCCAAGGGATTCCATCTATTTCCCTCCTCTATTTTTACTAAACATACTTTTACAGACAATACCTTGTACTTCTTTGACTTCAGTTAGCATCTCTGTTTTAATTTTAGAAGCTTACTTGATATCCATAGTAGCCAGATAGACATTGCCGCTAAAATATGACTCTGACATCTCCGATCTCAGAGATCCCAGCTGAATTGTCTTCTGTTCCTCTACCATGACAAACCAGTTATAATACATTTCTTTTATCAGTGCAACTTCCTCCTGTCCACTCAGTCACCTAATGAGAAATTGGACGTCATCTCTAAATTATCCAAACAGTCACCAAATATCATTCTGCTTCTTTAATACTATGTACTTGAATCTATATATTTCCACATCTCATTTGCCACACCATTATTTCAGGACATTATACTTTTTTCAGCCAATTAATGCCATAACTCTATAAGTGGGACAATCTAACTTTTCCACAATCTGTTCTGCGTTTCCCTGCTGACGTGACTGTTCTAGAAATTGAATAATTTTATTCCTCTTACTAAAATCACATCAACTGTGCACTGCTTAGAGGATCTAGTTCAGCTCTTCAGCATGATATACTGAAGCCATTTGTTACCTCTTTGGCCTCATCTCTTCATATTTTGCTAATGTGTGTTTATACCTTTTCCTCTTCTACCCCAGAGTATGATGATTTAGTCACAATGTACTGCTCACTGATTCCTGAATTTTCAGTGTTCTGTTATGCATCTCTACTCTTGCATGCAGTGTTCATTTTGCTTAGAATAAAATTAATGACCTCATTTCATTGGTTAATTACTACTAGTACTACTAGGTACAAATCAGCACCTAACTTTGGGAGTTTTGACTAATTATGTAGATTGTTCCTTCTGGGCCATTCCATTATGCCTTGAATCCAGAAGATATTAGGGCATCCATCTATAAAAGTATCCATCACACAGAGTGTGGGCATATGTTTATTTATCTGCATTCTTTAACATTCAATACATTCCTTAATGGTAAGTGCTATATTTCTTAACTATAATCCTAGCATCCAGCATCAGGCATGGCACATTCTGCACAAGTATATATGTGTTGAATGCATGAAATAATGGTTTGGAAAAGGTTTGGCAGATAATAAAACTTAACAGGCAAGAAATACTACACAAATATGTTAACTAACTGAAAGAAGTCTAGGCTGAAATAGATCAAATCCAGGGTGCTGGATATTGGTAACAATATTAAAATAGTTTTCTCTGGAGAATAAAGGGTGAAAAATAAGTCAGGGATGTTGACATTGGCCAAAAATTCTAAAAATGAACCAAGAAGTTTCTTTGGTAAAATTTTTGTTTGATGTGTTTTAATTGAGTATGTGCTATACACACACAAACATATAGATGCACACATACTCAGTGAGTATGGGGTGTGTATACACACACACACAGATGCACACATACTGAGTATGGGGTGTGTGTGTGTACACAAACACACACGAACACACAGATGCACACATACTGAGTATGGGGTGTGTGTATACACACACACACACAGAAGCACACATACTCACTGAGAATGGGGTGTGTGTATACACACACACAAACATAGATGCACACATACTCAGTATGGGGTATGTGTATACACATACACACAGATATACACATACTCACTATGGGGTGTGTACACACATACAATCACACACAGACACAGATGCACACATACGGAGTATGCGATGTGTACACACACACACACACACACACAGACACAGATGCACACGTACTCACTGAGTATGGGGTGTGTACACACACACACAGATGCACACATATTGAGTATGGGGTGTATATATATATACACACACACAGATGCACACATACTCACTGAGTATGGGGTGTATATAAACACACACACACACACATTAGATACACACATACTAACTGAGTAGGGGTGTACACACACACACACACATAGATGTACACGTACTGAATATGGGTTTTATATATATAAACACACTCAAACAGATGCACACATACTCAGTATGGGGTGTGTACACACACACACAGACAGACACATATGCACACATACTCATGGAGTATGGGGTGTGTACACACACACACAGACAGACACAGATGCACACATACTCACTGAGTATGGGGTGTGTACACACACACACAGACAGACACAGATGCACACATACTGAGTATGGGGTGTGTACACACAGACACAGACACAGATGTACACATACTGAGTTTGGGGTGTATATATATACATACACACACACACATAGATGCACACATACTCACTGAGTACGGGGTGTGTATATATACACATACACACACATAGATGCACACATACTGAGTATGGAGTGTATACACACACACACATATAGATGCACACATACTCATGGAGTATGGGGTGTGCACACCACACACAAACAGATGCACACATACTGCATATGGGGTGTGTACACACACACACACAGACAGATGCACACATATTCAGTATGGGGTGTGTACACACACAAACACACAGACACAGATGCACATGTACTATCTGAGTAGGGGATGTGTACACACACACAGATGCACACATACTCAGTATGTGGTGTGTACACACACAAACACAGACACAGATGCACACATACTCACTGAGTATGGGGTGTGTATACACACACATAGATACACACATACTGAGCATGGGGTGTATATTTATACACACACACACACACACACACACATAGAAGCACACATACTCACTGAGTATGGGGTGTGTATATAAACATGCACACACATAGATGCACACATACCGAGTATGGGGTGTGTATACACATACACACACACACACACTGATGAACACATACTCACTGAGTATGGGGTATGTATACACATAAACACACACACACTGATGCACACATACTCACTGAGTATGGGGTGTGTATACACACACACACACACAGATGCACACATACTCACTGAGTGAAAAAATATGTTTTAGAGATAAGTGCCATAACAACAACAAAATACACTTCCAGGATAAATGACAAGGGCAGAGGTGGTGGATAGCTGTGGTGTGATGTCAGAATGGATAACCCAGTACCCAGAGTTGGCTGATAATTAGTGTCTGTCCTATATGTATGGTGGATGAGAGAAAAAGGAATTTCCTGAAAATGCTTTTCCAAGCCCCCACATTTTTGCGGTGATGTTAAAGATGCTGGTTTCATAACTAAAAATGGGGAGTTCCAACTGTCATACAAAAGGAGCCTCTTATTATTTCACAGTGAAAAAGCCCAAGTTAGGATGGGAAAGAATTTTCAAATGTTAAAGTTACAAAAAATGTGGTTGAGATTTCCATTCAAAATTCTCATACTAGAACATTTCTCATAGAACAGATTATACATTTACCTCTCATATAATAAAAAGATGTAAAATGTTTGGTTAACTATTGTAAAGATACTGCAGATGAAGATACTGAGGTCTCAAAGCAAGTTGATGACGGGTAATATTACTCAACAGAAACACTACATTTCTGTGTGAAATTTTCAGTACATGCAGTGTTTTGATGTTCATATTGTTATGTGCTCAAACTCGTTTGCACTTATGGAAGAATTTTTATACTTCATGGAAGATTGAGAGCTCAACTTATTTTTATGGTTAGCCAAAAATGATAGGCTTTATGTTGCTATCAAAGACCTATCCATTGGCTATAACTGCTTTCAAAAAGAATTTATTATTCGGATAAGGTTTTCTTTTTTTAAGTAGGCCAGAATAAACAAACAAACAAACAAACAAACAAACAAATAACTAGAAAGAAAGTAAAGGAGAAATTTGTTAAGAAGGGACTATTTATGTTCATACTCATGAGTATAATTGATGCTGTGGATTTAAACTGATAAGTTATAATGTAAAAAACAGATCAAGTGGAGATTAGAAAATTCAGGTACAAATCTTCCCAATTTCTGATATTTGGCAGAGCAGATATAGAGGAATGTGATTTGGGAGCTCAGTCTAATACTCAGCAATTGTTTTGAGACAAAAATAAGCCTTATAATTTGAAAATCGGTATTAAATTGTGCTTATGATATAAGCAGCATACACTGGTAGAGTGGGATCAGTTGATGTGAAGTAAAGTTAAACTGTTAAGATATTGGCAGTTTTTCAAACAGGAAGGATATTGTCGTCTTGAAGCTTCGATAGCAAGAATTAGTTAGGGATTCCATTCTAGGGAAAAATGGTGCCCAAAGGTCAAGAATTGTATTTTTTGCAGGACCAAGAATATAATAAATTTATAGTAGGCCTAGAAGTAAGACATTGAGCCATTTAGGACTCATTGTAATACTTTTCTAGGCATAGGGTGGATCGTGGATGAGAAGTTGATTAGTTTTCTGTTCTGCATAAGAAATTGGCACAAGTGTAGTGACTTAAAACAACATCCCTTTATTAGTTCACAGGACTTTAGGTCAGGATACTGGCATGAGGTGACTTTGGTTCTCTGATAAAGGTCTTATTTTTTTTTAAGATTTTATTTATTTATTTGACAGAGAGAGACACAGCGAGAGAGGGAACAGAAGCAGGGGGAGTAGGAGAGGGAGAAGCAGGCTCCCCGCTGAGCAGGGAGCCCGATGTGGGGCTCGATCCCAGGACGCTGGGATCATGACCTGAGCTGAAGGCAGACACTTAACGACTGAGCCACCCAGGCGCCCCTCTGATAAAGGTCTTAAAGGCCTGAAATCAGTATTAAAAACCTTGTCAGATAATTTGAACATCTAATTCATTTTGGGATTGGCATCATTCATCATTTCTCATTCAAGTTGTCATGTATCTGGGTCTCGGTACGAAAGGTGATGTTTTATTGTCTCTTGAACGCTCTGGCTATTATGTTAGGATACTTTGGTTCCTGTTTAAAGTTTGTTTTGTTTTGTTTTGTTTTGTTTAAATTTTAGCAGTGATTTTGTTTAGTTTTGGTACACAGTGCCTCTTCTACTTTTGTGGACTGTGGTTCCATGACACTCTAATTTTCAGAACCTTTGTGGTACTATTTTGTCGGCTTGATTTATCTTGTGCAGGTGGGGTTAGTACAGATCTGTGCCTGTGCTGCTTAAGCGGGCAGAAAAAGCCTTCCAGGCCAGGGCACCTGGTGCTTCTAGATGGGGGAAGGGAAACTCTGGTCAACTTGGATGAAGAGCACTTCCTGGGCCAGGCACTTGTGTCAGGATCTCCCTTGTCTGTAAGGGATGGTGGGTACTTACCAAGTTGAGAGCTTTTTGTGGTGTTGGTAGGTATAGGCAAGTTGCCTGGTATCTCTGGGTATGGGAGAGGAGTCTCGGGCCCGGCTAAGGAGAAGACCACTTTCCAGGTGGGAGCTTTATATGGTAGGATCACTTTTGCTGGTACCCTTGACCACCAGTATGTCTGGGTGGGGAAAGGGGGCCTCAGGCCCAGTGGGGAAGGAAAGCACTTTTCCAGGTCACTTACTGTCGGCTGGGCTTCCAGCTGTTTCTCTTTACAGCTTCTGCAGAGCTCTCCTGATGTTTTCAGTGGGACTCCCAGTTGATGTGGTGGAGGAACAGCCTATTTGAACTGCTTTCTGTTACTCAGTTGGGAGTTAGGAAGTGCTGAGCCTGGGTCACCTTTTTCTTTTGGGAGGGGGTCATAAGATGTCCTGCCACGAAGTTGTTCTTCCATTCCAAGGGTCCCTAGCCAATTCACTTTCTCCTTTCAAACTTTCAGAGTTCTCCTTTGGTTGTCTCATGTTATTTCTAGGACATAGAGTTGTACTTACAGGGGCGCCTGGGTGGCTCGATCGTTAAGCGTCTGCCTTCGGCTCAGGTCATGATCTCAGGATCCTGGGGTCGAGCCCCGCATCGGGCTCCCTGCTCGGTGGGAAGCCTGCTTCTCCCTCTCCCACTCCCCCTGCTTGTGTTCCCTCTCTTGCTGTGTCTCTCTCTGTCAAATAAGTAACTAAAATCTTTATAGTTGTACTTATAGAGGGGGGGAGCAGGAAGAAGGGGTATAAACCACCTTATCTGGACTAGAAATCCTGTGACTTTTAAGGGCTCACGTGATTAGGTCAGGCTCATTCTGGATAATCTCCCAATCAACTGTACCATACATCATAACCTAGGAATGGGAATGATATTCCATCACAGTCACAGGTGATATTCCAGGGGAGGGGCTACTCTAAAAGTCATTGGGGGCCATTCTAGAATTCTACCACCAAGGCATATGTGAATGTTACTGAAACATTGATTAGGCGGTTGTTATCCTCCGGGAGGTTGGAACACGTTAGGATAGCAAGCAGACAAGTACTGCTATAATTATTCTACTCACTTTAAATGAAATAGATGTGGTATCTGAAAGACTTAGTAATAATCAGAATATACAAACAACTTTCAGAATTTAATGTGAATTTCAGAGGTTCATTTAAGACTTCATCTCCAGCCATGCAAATACCGTCTGTGTGAAAAATGTTCTAGCTCAAGGATGTATTAAAAGACTTGGCCAGCACACCCTGTTTATATTTATGTTTCTGTGTAATTACTGTGGCTGCCAGCAATTCACATAGAAAATAAAGGTCAGGGGCGCCTGGGTGGTTCAGCTGGTTAAGCATCTGCCTTGGGCTAAGTCATGATCTCAGGGTCCTGGGATTGAGCCCCACACTGGGGCCACCTGCTCAGCAGGGAGTCTGCTTCTCCCTCTTCCTCTGCCCCTCCCCCTTGCTCGTTCTCGCTCCCAAATAAATGAATAAAATCTTAAAAAAAAAAAAGAAAGAAAACGTCAGTGATGATTCTGACTTTAAATTTTTAGAGAAAGTGTATACTTAACACTGACCATATTTATATAGGTTGCACGCTATACAAAATTTATAACTGTTGCTTTGGTTATAATACAGTGTACTCTCCCCTAAACCAGGATTGAAAACTTTAAGCAAAATTTGCTGGTTTGGCCAATATACAAAAAATGAAAACAAAAACAAAAAATTAAAAAACTCCAGAGTTTCCAGGCTGAATTAGGAGAAAAATCCTTCACTCTGTTTGGATTGGAAAGGAAGCATGACCTAAAATTTGATCTTATGGACGATTTTATGGACAGACAATGCCTTGATTTATCATATAAAATGCCTCACAAGGTACAAATTTGGTAAATTCATTATTTTCCATACCTGGTGATCTGATCACTTGTACCAAGAGTTAGAGGCCAAAAACAATCCTTATGAACAAGAGTGGAGGAGGGCTTACATTAACTGGACCATTGTGACGCAGGCATGATTTTGAAGTGAGAGCAAAATTTTCCTGAAATACTCTGTCATTATCCCCTTTCTATTATTTAATTTCCTTGATTTAAAAATAGGATAAACTTGGGGCACCTGCGTGGCTCAGTCGTTAAGCGTCTGCCTTCCGCTCGGGTCATGATCCCAGGGTCCTGGGATCGAGCCCCGCATCGGGCTCCCTGCTTGGCGGGAAGCCTGCTTCTCTCTCTCCCAATCCCCCTGCTTGTGTTCCCTCTCTCGCTGTGTCTCTCTCTGTCAAATACATAAATCTTAAAAAAAAAAAATAATAAAGTGTCATGGTTTTGGGTGTGATACTTTGTTGGGGACGATTAGAGTTGAATTAAGTAGGCATGTTTTTGAACTCCAGTTTTTCAGATTACAACTTGGGAGGCTCTAAGCAGTAATTGGGTGCTTTGGATCATTCACATAAAGATTAAGATATATAAACCATAAGACACTTTATAAGAATAAAGGATATGTTTTTAAAAAATCATATGAACTAAACTTATAAATGAAAAGAAATTCGGGGCACCTGGGTGACTCAGTCGGTTAAGCGTCGGACTCTTGGTTTTGGCTCAGGTCATGACCTCAGGGTCCGGGGATCGAGCCCAGGGTCCTGGGATCGAGCTCTGAGTCCTGGGATCGAGCCCTGAGTCCGGCTCTGTGCTCAGCACGGAGTCTGCTTGACTTTCTCTCCCTCCACCGCTTTTCCCCGCCCGCGTCCCCCCACCACGTTCTAAAATAAATCTTTAAAAAAAAAAAAGAAATTGAGACTTGAATGTACTTATAAAAAAAACTGAAGAAATACCTATACTGGCTTTTTTCCTTAGTTGTTTACCATCACAGCAAAGCAAAGTGTGACATGTTTAAGAGCAACGCAATTAAATTCTATGGCTTTCTCATCTCATCACTTCTAAAGATAGTGTACTTGTTCTCTTCTTCATGGTACCAGCTCTGAATAGATGAAAGGAAAATTAAAAGAGGATTGTTAAAGAGCTGAGTCGAAGAGCGGAATGGAGGGCAAGGGGAAGAAGCAACTACCACCTCCCTCTACACCTTCAAGCCTAGTGGTGATGATACTGGTTTCTCCCAGTTGCTAGCCTCAGGGTACTTCATCATCTCTTGGTTTCCTTTCATTCTTTACACATTTTTAGTAAATAGTCTCTTCATTAAGCCCTATTCCCTCACCCTTTTCAAGTGTGCCATCAATTTTTGCCCAGGACCCTAACTGATCCATTAGTAGTGGAAAATGGGAGAAACTTTAAGGTAGTATTAAGGGTTGGGATAAACTGCTGGGAAGAAAGATAGGAAGAGAAAGTTTTTAAAGCTTTTTACAGCATACTATGAACGTAATGACTTTTTTATGTGAGTGACTCTCATAAATTCTTAACTTGCTTAATTATTTTGGTTGTGTTCCTGTCTCTTTGCATGCACATCTAAGATGAGCCACGGCTATGAGAGGTCTGGGATTTGCATGACTAGATAAGACTACTAGGCTCTATGTGGATTGATTATATATTAAGACATTGCTCTCATGGAATCAGGAACATCCCACCCTAGTGTTCCTGCTAAGTTTCTTTTGAATTCGGTGATCCATTATGGTGTGAATTTTGTTTCTGCTCTCAGATAGGACAATATTGTTTGGTTTTTTAATGTTTCCTTTTATTTTGTAACAGAAATTGAGGAAAGTCTGGTCATTCCTTCAGGAACCAATGATTCAGTTCAGAGTGTTACACTGGGATTCAATTTTAGATTAGATTCAGATTCTTATATTTAACAGATAGGAAAATATTGTTGTCAGATAGGACAAAATATATATATATATATATATATATATATATATTTAATTCTGGAACAGAATTTGGGGAAAGTCCAGTCATTCCTTCAGGAAACAATTATTCAGTTCAGATTGTTATATCGGGATTCAATTTTAGATGAGATTCAGATTGTTATATTTAAGAATCACTCCAAAAATGGGTATTAGGCAGGCCACTACTGTTTGTCCATCACTATAAACGTTTATATAGCTGAGAATTTAGATCTCAGAATTGTCTCTTTCTCCAGAATCTACTGCTTCCCTACGACAAATAGGACAGGTAGAGTTCTCCGACAGCCAGCGATCGATACAGTGGACATGAAATTCATGGGAGCAAGGTAGGATGCGAAGTCTGTTGCCTTCTGTGTACTCTGTGATGCAAATACTACAGGCTTTCAATGCACCACTTTTACCAACAGATCTTACAGCCAAGTTGTCAATTTGTGCTTTGGTGAGTCCTGTAGTTTCGTCATGATGGTCTTCATTCAAGAGGATAACATGATCCAGATTAAGGGAGGTCCAAGAGTCACTTTCATCAAATATTACTGGGCTCATAGGTCTACTTTCTCGCCTGGTTTCTGATGGTGGGCCTGTTGGTAAGCTTATTTCATTACTGCCTCCAGACATCAGTGATCCAATTTCTGAATTTTCATCACCGGAGCTGGAACTGGAAACAGGACTAGAATTGAAACTAGGTATGTAGCTGGAATTTGAACTAGAAATCAATGAAAAATTTGAATGGAAATCAGGACTAGGATTTGAATTGGAACCAGAACTAGTCCTACCACCAGAACCATCTCTTTCATTTGGTGACTCTGCCCTTTCCCTGTTTTGACTTGAGGGTGAGACCCCGTGCGCTAAATCACTGTCACTGCCCATAAGGTGACTTGAGTCACTGAATCTTGTCACGGTCTGCGTTAATGTGCTCTGAATTGCAATAGATGTTGTATCATTTAAATCAGTATTTAAAATTCTGTGAATGGGACTACTGATGGTACTGACATAAGCTGTTGTATCTGTCTGCTCAAAAGGTGGAAACGTATGCCTAAGTCCTCCTTGTTCACTTTCGAAAGTGACCGTGTTGTTTAGTGTCTCAGATGTTAACAGAGTTCTGCTAGCTATGCTATCACTATCAGAATATGCCCCAAGATGAACTTGTCCGACTTCAAGATTGCACATTATGGTTGAACTTGTCTGTTCCACTTCCCAAGATTCACCATCACTGGTTGGGTCTGAAGAACTTTCTTCTTGAACAGCATTCCTTGTTCCGGAAGTTGAAAAAAGACCCCGATTTTGCAGCTCAGGTTCAGTTATTTGCTGTCTTGATGTTTCTTGGTGCTGAATTCTAGAAAATAACTCGGGCTCCTCTACTAGAAGCTGCTCAAAAATCTCAGGTGCTATATTCTGATGATATCTTAGTAAAAGTTCACTCAGTGAATTTGGAGCTGAACTACTTTCAATTCTTGGTCTGGTTCTCCGATGCTCTGGGCTCCTGCTTCTTGCTCTTCGCTGACCACTGGTAACTGGCACTTCTATTAATGTTTCAGTTGTGCTTTGTTCTGATGTAGGTCGTCTTAAAAATGTTGATCCAGATTGTGTGTTTTCCGCTTGCCTTTGGATGTGTTCTATATTGTCTCCTCTGGGAAGTCTTGTAGATGGTACGTACTCGTTCTCTGGATTTGGGCTCCCATTATTAACATTAAAATTCATTTCTAAGCCAAATCTGGAATTATTGCTATTTGAATTAATTTGGCTCAATTCTTCCCAAGATTGGTTTTCTGTTTGCCCACTTGTCACATTTTCAGTTTGTCCAAAAAAGCTAATCCAGTCTAGTAGAGAGTCACCACTAGATGTATTGTCAGAAGAATCTCCTCTACCTGTTAACAAAAAAAAGTGGGGGCTGAGAGGAACTACCAAAATTAGAACCATCATAAAATAGCACTCTGAAACCTTGTTTCAAAGGCAAACAAAAAATTAGAACTTTAATACTCAGATGTTTTAAACATAGTTCACATTTACAGAGTTAATATTTTGTAAATGACATTTTCTAGATGTACAAGTAGAGGCAGGAAAGTTTGAGTTCCTTCTGAAAAGAGCTAGCTAATCCTAGATAAATTTAGAGAATTTTTTTTTTAAAGGAATCTGGAGGAAGTCTGTTTTCAATATTTCATCATATACATGGCTTGTGTACCACCGTGGGAGGACAGTCGAGAGAACATTTTTTTTATTCCACTGTCAAAACACTAATGCAATTAAACAAGGTTAAGGTACAGTGCTAGTATTTTAGTTCAATTTACATTACAGCCTAATTCTCATTAGCCTACAACATTACTTTCTTCTAGGCTCTTAAGTGCTTATGGTAATACATGAAGTTGTTTTAAAATATAAGACTATTGTAGCCGTGCCCAAATTTAAATAAAGTTTATAGCTTTAAAAGTTTTTGAATACTTCTTAATGTTACCCAGATTTTGAGTTGACGTGAAATTGAAGGTCAGATCAAATGAATGGACTGAACCTAGCATAGTATATATGAGGTTGTATTTAAGAACCAAACTATTATATAGCGTTTTCAGTCGATAGTAAAATTCTCTACTTCACGCTAGGAGAGAAGCACCAGACCTGATTGGAGCAGGATTTCTCCACCTTAGCACTGTTGACATTTTGGTGCTGGATGATTCTTAGTTTTGGGGAGCTATCCTATCCATTGTGAGGCGTTTGGCAGTCTCCTTGGCCTCTGCCCCCTATTTGCCAGTAACACCCAGTCATCATTTTTGACAACCAAAAATATCTCCAGACATTGTCAGATGTCCCTTGGGGATTGGGGGCAGAATTACCCCCAGTTGAATAGAGTATATATATGTTTTTTTTTGCTGGAGAGGAATTCCCTGTCTTTATAGAAAAAATAATTCCGGAAGTAGGAGGGACTTTTAGTTGAGGTAGAAAACCAAGAAAGATATCAATAGGCTGTTTCACACTGTTTCCCATTAAAGTAACCCAAATGTGAACTGGGGAAAAAAAAAATCTTGACATTCTCACCAAAAATCAAGTAAATACCAGTTCTTTTTTAATGAGAAGTTACTTAGCACCAAATTAATGTGTGCCACTTCCGTATCGTCTTTGGCTGACACTACTATAAAGTTCCTTACCCATCCCATTCTATTTTCCCTAAAAGTGAACTATACCTGTATTTTCGTCTAAATTTTGTGGTGGGTCTTTAATTCGTTGAAGTCTCCTCTGCAACTCTTCTAATGTAGTTTCACCTGGGATGCCCAGCAAATTGTTATCCCTCATAAGCGTGTAATCTTCTTCACTCAGGTTATTTACAAATTGAAAGAAATCTTCTTCCTGGACCAATCGGTCCATCTGACTTCTGCGCAGGGCCGCAGATTTATCTTCTTCATCGTCGGAACCTGAATTTTCCATCTTGATGAACGAGTGGAAGGATATCTGACTTTTATGACATGCTGTTGAAAAACAATAACTGGGTCTTAATTTATATACGAATATATCTATATAATATATGAAATACACTAACTGGATTCTCTTTCTGCTTCGGTTAGAGTGCCGGAACCCAACGCGGTTGGATCTGCCTGCGCGTAGGTTTCTCCTCCCCCCGCGTAGGTTTCTCCTCCCCCCGCCCCCCCTCACCACAGTGCTGCGGCGCCTTATGAGTTCCTAGTTGAGACTCGCCTTTATCTGAGAGCGTGCTAGGCGCCGTTGCCTAGGTATCCATTGTATTCCTCATTGTTACCAACTAGGGACTACATTCATTCGAAACCGGCAAATACTGCGGAGGCCTATTGTGTGCCAAGCACTGTCCTTCACCTCCTTTTACCTGCATGAACCTCTTCTCCAGGTTTCAGGAGGCTTTTCCACGTTCTGCTATGCTCTAGTTATTTGTTTGTTAAATTAAAGAACCCAAATACAGCTAGTTATATTACATATGACTGCCTTCTTCAAAAGGTCACAGCGAAGTCACTCTAGTCAAATGTAACAGTTCTCGTTTTCAGGTGCCCAGGGAACTCTGTTTTCTCCTCATGAATTCCTCAAATCATCAGTACTCACTAAGAAAGCCCACAGTTTTTTTTGTTTGTTTGTTTCAAAGATTTTATTTATTTATTTGACAGAGAGACACACAGCGCGAGAGGGAACACAAGCAGGGGGAGTGGGAGAGGGAGAAGCAGGCTTCCCGCTGAGCGGGGAGCCCGATGCGGGACTCGATGTGGGACTCCATCCCAGGATCCCAGGACTCTGGGATCATGACCCGAGCCGAAGGCAGAGGCTTAACGGCTGAGCCACCCAGGCGCCCCCAAGAAAGCCCACAGCCTTTGATAATTTACCAGAGCCGTAGCTGAATTTCTTTAGTTGGGTCTTTTCCTTTTCAATGTTTTATTATCATTTTTATTATTATTTATTATTTTTAAATATTGTTATCCTTTTCACTCTTACTGGCCTCCTCTTTTATTCTACAGTCCCTCAAGCTTCTGTGAAAGCAAAACAAAACAAAACAAAAACCAATAAAAACTTTCGCAGGTTTTCTGGTCAGTTCCTTAAGGAAATTTCCACAAAAGCATAGGTTCATTTTTGTTCTCCTTTCTCATAAATATTATAAATAATCCTGAAATCTGGCCAGAACATCACAGGCACTTTTAAAACAGATCTAAAATAGCTATTTTGCCTGCTGTGATGTGTGCTGATTTTGCTGATTTTGTTCCATGTATGTTAGTGCAGCCAGGATGGCATGGTGAGAATAATGCTCATTTGCAGTGCTATCTGGAGGAGACCTCTCAAGAGTTTTTGGACTCATTAATATTACCAGTCCCACTTAACACTGGTTTTGGAATCCTTCAACTTGTTCGTGTAAAGACAAGATTTGGCTATGGAATTTGAAACACTATTCAGTTGGACTTATTTAACAATGAATCTGTCCAGCATAAACAATCACTTAATGTCCACGAGAGATATGTCAAATATTGCAGAAATCTGTACTCCCAAGTAATTTATTTTCCAGGTGGTGGAAACGTCACGCAGAAACTGCGAAAATATAATATATTATATGCGATAAGAGGTTTATATCTATAATACTGTATAAGTACAAGGAACTGTGTGATGATTATTTAATGGGAGTTGGGGAATATTTCACAGATAGTACATTTAAATCTGGATCTTTATAATTATGAGGTTCTACTGGTGGAAAGTGTCAGTTGGGTATGTGTTGGTGAAGAGAGAGTATGTCGGACTGAAGGAATAGACTTGAAAGACCTTGGCTTCTTTGGGGAACTGTGGCCACAATTTTGGAGTTGGGGTGGAAATGATGTGAAATTTATCCCGGAAGGAATAATTGACACAGACTATAAATTGAGTTTTGAGTTTTTTCCTGTAAGAAATAGGACACAGATTAAGATGTTTTATTATTTTTTGAGAACAGATAATGGATTTGGTTTTTACCTGCTTAGTGTCCACTTAATGATAATAGCACCCTGATTTTCCTGAAGGAAAAACCCATTTCTCAATCTTAGTCCAGCTGGTTTAGGTTCAGCTGAATTGACTGCCACAGATAAAGGAAGGGACACATGATGCAGCCATGTCTAATCAACAGATCTCAAATTGCTGGTTATGGTAGCTGGTTTAAGCATGGGCATGTGACCAAAAAAGTGTGTTTAAAAGTTAAATCTGGGGCGCCTGGGTGGCGCAGTTGGTTGTATATCTGACTCTTGGTTTCGGCTCAGGTCATGATCTCAGGGTCATGGAATCAAGCCCTTGCTCAGCAAGGAGTCTGCTTGGGTTTCTCTTGCCCTCTGCTCCTTCCCCCTCCCTGTGCTCTGTCTCTCTCACACAGATAAATTAGTAAGTCTTTAAAAAAATTTTTTTAAAGTTAAATCTGAGATGTTATCTATAACTATTGAAAATGAAAAATTAGTTTTTAATGTGGTTGCTAAGCTGGTAGGATGTAAACCTGAAGATGAGGAAAATCAACGTAAAGAGACAAACAGATGGAGAAAGGGCCAGATACCTAAGAGAACATTCGAGAAATACCTGAAGCTTGATGTGCCTTAGGATCTTTAGCTCTAGTAAACCAACGTATTTCTTCTTCTTCTTTTTTTAATGTAAAGCTTGTGTAGAATTTCTGTCACTTAAACCTGGAAGGTTCCTAACAGTTGTAACAAGAGAGTGAAAGGATCAGTGATCTAGTCAGATGTCAAAAGGTAATTTTTAATAAATCTACCACCTAAAACTTATTTGCTATTGTCCATTTTATAAAGTTAACTTGTTTATATAAGTTTAATTGGGTTTAGTCTTTTATGAAAATATAAGAATACAGATTTTTTGTCATTTTTTAAGTAAGTATCAGACACTGAAACTGTATATAATTAAGTTGAAATAAACGAGCAGTTATTTTCATTTGATTATGAATCAAATCTGGTTAGGCACATAATGTTAATCTGTTAGATAAATTTCCTACTTCTCTGTACCATGAGATCCTTTTAAAGTGTCCCTATTTTCGTATGTGCTTCACAGATTATACAATGTTTTCTGATACCTTGGCCCAGTAATGCTCATTTGTCAATTGAAGAGAAAATATCCCGAGGTAAATTACCACTGAGCATATGGCTTATATTAAGAAACGGAATGGTTCTGGTGGGAACTAAAATGTCTTTCACTGGTACCTTAATAAAGAGTGAGATAATGTTATGTGACCAGTTAGCTCCCTGGTGGGATTTTTAGGATGCCTAAGTTTGGCAAAGTCTTAATTAGCGTGTGTAGGTATGTGCTTGTGTGTGCACATACGCATATAGGTGTGATGTGTTTAAAAATTTAAACGGATGTTTGGTTAGGTTAATAACCGCTGGCTCAAGTGTAGTTTCTGGGTACTAGTAATAAGTCTATTTCAGTTAAGTCTTGAAGTTTCCTTTGCAGTGTGAATGTACTTCATCTCAAACATCGAGCTCCTACAGCATTATCATTATTGTCTGCTTTAAAGTCTTGTTTTTGATATTTGTTATCAAACACCACAATTGATGTTTCCAAACGTTATTTGAATTCAGTGTATTTAAAAGCAAAATGCTTGAGGCAATTCAGTATGTAAGAAAGAGTATTGAGAATTTAGAGACCCAGGTTGAAGACTAATCATTAATTCGTCATTTGCCCAGTCATTTAAACTCTCTAGACTCCCATTTCTGAAACTTTAATATGACAAAGTTGAATCTATTTTTCAGAGTTTGATTTAGTCAGTTGATTAGACAGAGAATTAGGCAGTGGGAATTGAAAAGGGTACCTGAACCATCGTGGTGCTGGATTGGCAACCATGAAGTAGAGAGGAAAGGTTGAATGGGGATTAAGTTAGTGCAGCAGCGCTGAGCTAACACAGAAGCAAGTGGATATATACACACACACACTGATGCACACATACTCACTGAGTATGGGGTGTGTACACACACACACACACACACACACACACAGATGCACACATACTGAGCATGGGGTGTATATTTATACATACACACAAACACACACACACATAGAAGCACACATACTGAGTATGGGGTGTGTATATATACACACACACACACACATACTCACTGAGTATGGGGTGTGTATACACACACACACACACACACACAGATGCACACATACTCACTGAGTGTGGTGTATATACACACTGATGCCATAACTATGTTAGTCTTTAGAAATGTAGCAATAATAATAAAAAGAAAGCTCTTCTGGAGCTTCTATTTGGAGTAGGAGTGGGGAAGAAAACAGGTTCAAGATAAAGAAAAAATATGTTTTAGAGATAAGTGCCATAACAACAACAAAAATACACTTCCAGGATAAATGACAAGGGCAGAGGTGGTGGATAGCTGTGGTGTGATGTCAGAATGGATAACCCAGTACCCAGAGTTGGCTGATAATTAGTGTCTGTCCTATATGTATGGTGGATGAGAGAAAAAGGAATTTCCTGAAAATGCTTTTCCAAGCCCCCACATTTTTGCGGTGATGTTAAAGATGCTGGTTTCATAACTAAAAATGGGGAGTTCCAACTGTCATACAAAAGGAGCCTCTTATTATTTCACAGTGAAAAAGCCCAAGTTAGGATGGGAAAGAATTTTCAAATGTTAAAGTTACAAAAAATGTGGTTGAGATTTCCATTCAAAATTCTCATACTAGAACATTTCTCATAGAACAGATTATACATTTACCTCTCATATAATAAAAAGATGTAAAATGTTTGGTTAACTATTGTAAAGATACTGCAGATGAAGATACTGAGGTCTCAAAGCAAGTTGATGACGGGTAATATTACTCAACAGAAACACTACATTTCTGTGTGAAATTTTCAGTACATGCAGTGTTTTGATGTTCATATTGTTGTGTGCTCAAACTCGTTTGCACTTATGGAAGAATTTTTATACTTCATGGAAGATTGAGAGCTCAACTTATTTTTATGGTTAGCCAAAAATGATAGGCTTTATGTTGCTATCAAAGACCTATCCATTGGCTATAACTGCTTTCAAAAAGAATTTATTATTCGGATAAGGTTTTCTTTTTTTAAGTAGGCCAGAATAAACAAACAAACAAACAAACAAACAAATAACTAGAAAGAAAGTAAAGGAGAAATTTGTTAAGAAGGGACTATTTATGTTCATACTCATGAGTATAATTGATGCTGTGGATTTAAACTAATAGGTTATAATGTAAAAAACAGATCAAGTGGAGATTAGAAAATTCAGGTACAAATCTTCCCAATTTCTGATATTTGGCAGAGCAGATATAGAGGAATGTGATTTGGGAGCTCAGTCTAATACTCAGCAATTGTTTTGAGACAAAAATAAGCCTTATAATTTGAAAATCGGTATTAAATTGTGCTTATGATATAAGCAGCATACACTGGTAGAGTGGGATCAGTTGATGTGAAGTAAAGTTAAACTGTTAAGATATTGGCAGTTTTTCAAACAGGAAGGATATTGTCGTCTTGAAGCTTCGATAGCAAGAATTAGTTAGGGATTCCATTCTAGGGAAAAATGGTGCCCAAAGGTCAAGAATTGTATTTTTTGCAGGACCAAGAATATAATAAATTTATAGTAGGCCTAGAAGTAAGACATTGAGCCATTTAGGACTCATTGTAATACTTTTCTAGGCATAGGGTGGATCGTGGATGAATTAGTTTTCTGTTCTGCATAAGAAATTGGCACAAGTGTAGTGACTTAAAACAACATCCCTTTATTAGTTCACAGGTCTTTAAGTCAGGATACTGGCATGAGGTGACTTTGGTTCTCTGATAAAGGTCTTTTTTTTTTTTTTTAAAGATTTTATTTATTTATTTGACAGAGAGAGACACAGCGAGAGAGGGAACAGAAGCAGGGGGAGTAGGAGAGGGAGAAGCAGGCTCCCCGCTGAGCAGGGAGCCCGATGTGGGGCTCGATCCCAGGACGCTGGGATCATGACCTGAGCTGAAGGCAGACACTTAACGACTGAGCCACCCAGGCGCCCCTCTGATAAAGGTCTTAAAGGCCTGAAATCAGTATTAAAAACCTTGTCAGATAATTTGAACATCTAATTCATTTTGGGATTGGCATCATTCATCATTTCTCATTCAAGTTGTCATGTATCTGGGTCTCGGTACGAAAGGTGATGTTTTATTGTCTCTTGAACGCTCTGGCTATTATGTTAGGATACTTTGGTTCCTGTTTAAAGTTTGTTTTGTTTTGTTTTGTTTTGTTTTGTTTAAATTTTAGCAGTGATTTTGTTTAGTTTTGGTACACAGTGCCTCTTCTACTTTTGTGGACTGTGGTTCCATGACACTCTAATTTTCAGAACCTTTGTGGTACTATTTTGTCGGCTTGATTTATCTTGTGCAGGTGGGGTTAGTACAGATCTGTGCCTGTGCTGCTTAAGCGGGCAGAAAAAGCCTTCCAGGCCAGGGCACCTGGTGCTTCTAGATGGGGGAAGGGAAACTCTGGTCAACTTGGATGAAGAGCACTTCCTGGGCCAGGCACTTGTGTCAGGATCTCCCTTGTCTGTAAGGGATGGTGGGTACTTACCAAGTTGAGAGCTTTTTGTGGTGTTGGTAGGTATAGGCAAGTTGCCTGGTATCTCTGGGTATGGGAGAGGAGTCTCGGGCCCGGCTAAGGAGAAGACCACTTTCCAGGTGGGAGCTTTATATGGTAGGATCACTTTTGCTGGTACCCTTGACCACCAGTATGTCTGGGTGGGGAAAGGGGGCCTCAGGCCCAGTGGGGAAGGAAAGCACTTTTCCAGGTCACTTACTGTCGGCTGGGCTTCCAGCTGTTTCTCTTTACAGCTTCTGCAGAGCTCTCCTGATGTTTTCAGTGGGACTCCCAGTTGATGTGGTGGAGGAACAGCCTATTTGAACTGCTTTCTGTTACTCAGTTGGGAGTTAGGAAGTGCTGAGCCTGGGTCACCTTTTTCTTTTGGGAGGGGGTC
Organism: Eumetopias jubatus; assembly: GCF_037043125.1. Classification (NCBI taxonomy): domain Eukaryota; kingdom Metazoa; phylum Chordata; class Mammalia; order Carnivora; family Otariidae; genus Eumetopias; species Eumetopias jubatus. Next base: position 97,498,431 of record NW_028274817.1, read on the forward strand.
ATAAGATGTCCTGCCACGAAGTTGTTCTTCCATTCCAAGGGTCCCTAGCCAATTCACTTTCTCCTTTCAAACTTTCAGAGTTCTCCTTTGGTTGTCTCATGTTATTTCTAGGACATAGAGTTGTACTTACAGGGGCGCCTGGGTGGCTCGATCGTTAAGCGTCTGCCTTCGGCTCAGGTCATGATCTCAGGATCCTGGGGTCGAGCCCCGCATCGGGCTCCCTGCTCGGTGGGAAGCCTGCTTCTCCCTCTCCCACTCCCCCTGCTTGTGTTCCCTCTCTTGCTGTGTCTCTCTCTGTCAAATAAGTAACTAAAATCTTTATAGTTGTACTTATAGAGGGGGGGAGCAGGAAGAAGGGGTATAAACCACCTTATCTGGACTAGAAATCCTGTGACTTTTAAGGGCTCACGTGATTAGGTCAGGCTCATTCTGGATAATCTCCCAATCAACTGTACCATACATCATAACCTAGGAATGGGAATGATATTCCATCACAGTCACAGGTGATATTCCAGGGGAGGGGCTACTCTAAAAGTCATTGGGGGCCATTCTAGAATTCTACCACCAAGGCATATGTGAATGTTACTGAAACATTGATTAGGCGGTTGTTATCCTCCGGGAGGTTGGAACACGTTAGGATAGCAAGCAGACAAGTACTGCTATAATTATTCTACTCACTTTAAATGAAATAGATGTGGTATCTGAAAGACTTAGTAATAATCAGAATATACAAACAACTTTCAGAATTTAATGTGAATTTCAGAGGTTCATTTAAGACTTCATCTCCAGCCATGCAAATACCGTCTGTGTGAAAAATGTTCTAGCTCAAGGATGTATTAAAAGACTTGGCCAGCACACCCTGTTTATATTTATGTTTCTGTGTAATTACTGTGGCTGCCAGCAATTCACATAGAAAATAAAGGTCAGGGGCGCCTGGGTGGTTCAGCTGGTTAAGCATCTGCCTTGGGCTAAGTCATGATCTCAGGGTCCTGGGATTGAGCCCCACACTGGGGCCACCTGCTCAGCAGGGAGTCTGCTTCTCCCTCTTCCTCTGCCCCTCCCCCTTGCTCGTTCTCGCTCCCAAATAAATGAATAAAATCTTAAAAAAAAAAAAGAAAGAAAACGTCAGTGATGATTCTGACTTTAAATTTTTAGAGAAAGTGTATACTTAACACTGACCATATTTATATAGGTTGCACGCTATACAAAATTTATAACTGTTGCTTTGGTTATAATACAGTGTACTCTCCCCTAAACCAGGATTGAAAACTTTAAGCAAAATTTGCTGGTTTGGCCAATATACAAAAAATGAAAACAAAAACAAAAAATTAAAAAACTCCAGAGTTTCCAGGCTGAATTAGGAGAAAAATCCTTCACTCTGTTTGGATTGGAAAGGAAGCATGACCTAAAATTTGATCTTATGGACGATTTTATGGACAGACAATGCCTTGATTTATCATATAAAATGCCTCACAAGGTACAAATTTGGTAAATTCATTATTTTCCATACCTGGTGATCTGATCACTTGTACCAAGAGTTAGAGGCCAAAAACAATCCTTATGAACAAGAGTGGAGGAGGGCTTACATTAACTGGACCATTGTGACGCAGGCATGATTTTGAAGTGAGAGCAAAATTTTCCTGAAATACTCTGTCATTATCCCCTTTCTATTATTTAATTTCCTTGATTTAAAAATAGGATAAACTTGGGGCACCTGCGTGGCTCAGTCGTTAAGCGTCTGCCTTCCGCTCGGGTCATGATCCCAGGGTCCTGGGATCGAGCCCCGCATCGGGCTCCCTGCTTGGCGGGAAGCCTGCTTCTCTCTCTCCCAATCCCCCTGCTTGTGTTCCCTCTCTCGCTGTGTCTCTCTCTGTCAAATACATAAATCTTAAAAAAAAAAAATAATAAAGTGTCATGGTTTTGGGTGTGATACTTTGTTGGGGACGATTAGAGTTGAATTAAGTAGGCATGTTTTTGAACTCCAGTTTTTCAGATTACAACTTGGGAGGCTCTAAGCAGTAATTGGGTGCTTTGGATCATTCACATAAAGATTAAGATATATAAACCATAAGACACTTTATAAGAATAAAGGATATGTTTTTAAAAAATCATATGAACTAAACTTATAAATGAAAAGAAATTCGGGGCACCTGGGTGACTCAGTCGGTTAAGCGTCGGACTCTTGGTTTTGGCTCAGGTCATGACCTCAGGGTCCGGGGATCGAGCCCAGGGTCCTGGGATCGAGCTCTGAGTCCTGGGATCGAGCCCTGAGTCCGGCTCTGTGCTCAGCACGGAGTCTGCTTGACTTTCTCTCCCTCCACCGCTTTTCCCCGCCCGCGTCCCCCCACCACGTTCTAAAATAAATCTTTAAAAAAAAAAAAGAAATTGAGACTTGAATGTACTTATAAAAAAAACTGAAGAAATACCTATACTGGCTTTTTTCCTTAGTTGTTTACCATCACAGCAAAGCAAAGTGTGACATGTTTAAGAGCAACGCAATTAAATTCTATGGCTTTCTCATCTCATCACTTCTAAAGATAGTGTACTTGTTCTCTTCTTCATGGTACCAGCTCTGAATAGATGAAAGGAAAATTAAAAGAGGATTGTTAAAGAGCTGAGTCGAAGAGCGGAATGGAGGGCAAGGGGAAGAAGCAACTACCACCTCCCTCTACACCTTCAAGCCTAGTGGTGATGATACTGGTTTCTCCCAGTTGCTAGCCTCAGGGTACTTCATCATCTCTTGGTTTCCTTTCATTCTTTACACATTTTTAGTAAATAGTCTCTTCATTAAGCCCTATTCCCTCACCCTTTTCAAGTGTGCCATCAATTTTTGCCCAGGACCCTAACTGATCCATTAGTAGTGGAAAATGGGAGAAACTTTAAGGTAGTATTAAGGGTTGGGATAAACTGCTGGGAAGAAAGATAGGAAGAGAAAGTTTTTAAAGCTTTTTACAGCATACTATGAACGTAATGACTTTTTTATGTGAGTGACTCTCATAAATTCTTAACTTGCTTAATTATTTTGGTTGTGTTCCTGTCTCTTTGCATGCACATCTAAGATGAGCCACGGCTATGAGAGGTCTGGGATTTGCATGACTAGATAAGACTACTAGGCTCTATGTGGATTGATTATATATTAAGACATTGCTCTCATGGAATCAGGAACATCCCACCCTAGTGTTCCTGCTAAGTTTCTTTTGAATTCGGTGATCCATTATGGTGTGAATTTTGTTTCTGCTCTCAGATAGGACAATATTGTTTGGTTTTTTAATGTTTCCTTTTATTTTGTAACAGAAATTGAGGAAAGTCTGGTCATTCCTTCAGGAACCAATGATTCAGTTCAGAGTGTTACACTGGGATTCAATTTTAGATTAGATTCAGATTCTTATATTTAACAGATAGGAAAATATTGTTGTCAGATAGGACAAAATATATATATATATATATATATATATATATATATTAATTCTGGAACAGAATTTGGGGAAAGTCCAGTCATTCCTTCAGGAAACAATTATTCAGTTCAGATTGTTATATCGGGATTCAATTTTAGATGAGATTCAGATTGTTATATTTAAGAATCACTCCAAAAATGGGTATTAGGCAGGCCACTACTGTTTGTCCATCACTATAAACGTTTATATAGCTGAGAATTTAGATCTCAGAATTGTCTCTTTCTCCAGAATCTACTGCTTCCCTACGACAAATAGGACAGGTAGAGTTCTCCGACAGCCAGCGATCGATACAGTGGACATGAAATTCATGGGAGCAAGGTAGGATGCGAAGTCTGTTGCCTTCTGTGTACTCTGTGATGCAAATACTACAGGCTTTCAATGCACCACTTTTACCAACAGATCTTACAGCCAAGTTGTCAATTTGTGCTTTGGTGAGTCCTGTAGTTTCGTCATGATGGTCTTCATTCAAGAGGATAACATGATCCAGATTAAGGGAGGTCCAAGAGTCACTTTCATCAAATATTACTGGGCTCATAGGTCTACTTTCTCGCCTGGTTTCTGATGGTGGGCCTGTTGGTAAGCTTATTTCATTACTGCCTCCAGACATCAGTGATCCAATTTCTGAATTTTCATCACCGGAGCTGGAACTGGAAACAGGACTAGAATTGAAACTAGGTATGTAGCTGGAATTTGAACTAGAAATCAATGAAAAATTTGAATGGAAATCAGGACTAGGATTTGAATTGGAACCAGAACTAGTCCTACCACCAGAACCATCTCTTTCATTTGGTGACTCTGCCCTTTCCCTGTTTTGACTTGAGGGTGAGACCCCGTGCGCTAAATCACTGTCACTGCCCATAAGGTGACTTGAGTCACTGAATCTTGTCACGGTCTGCGTTAATGTGCTCTGAATTGCAATAGATGTTGTATCATTTAAATCAGTATTTAAAATTCTGTGAATGGGACTACTGATGGTACTGACATAAGCTGTTGTATCTGTCTGCTCAAAAGGTGGAAACGTATGCCTAAGTCCTCCTTGTTCACTTTCGAAAGTGACCGTGTTGTTTAGTGTCTCAGATGTTAACAGAGTTCTGCTAGCTATGCTATCACTATCAGAATATGCCCCAAGATGAACTTGTCCGACTTCAAGATTGCACATTATGGTTGAACTTGTCTGTTCCACTTCCCAAGATTCACCATCACTGGTTGGGTCTGAAGAACTTTCTTCTTGAACAGCATTCCTTGTTCCGGAAGTTGAAAAAAGACCCCGATTTTGCAGCTCAGGTTCAGTTATTTGCTGTCTTGATGTTTCTTGGTGCTGAATTCTAGAAAATAACTCGGGCTCCTCTACTAGAAGCTGCTCAAAAATCTCAGGTGCTATATTCTGATGATATCTTAGTAAAAGTTCACTCAGTGAATTTGGAGCTGAACTACTTTCAATTCTTGGTCTGGTTCTCCGATGCTCTGGGCTCCTGCTTCTTGCTCTTCGCTGACCACTGGTAACTGGCACTTCTATTAATGTTTCAGTTGTGCTTTGTTCTGATGTAGGTCGTCTTAAAAATGTTGATCCAGATTGTGTGTTTTCCGCTTGCCTTTGGATGTGTTCTATATTGTCTCCTCTGGGAAGTCTTGTAGATGGTACGTACTCGTTCTCTGGATTTGGGCTCCCATTATTAACATTAAAATTCATTTCTAAGCCAAATCTGGAATTATTGCTATTTGAATTAATTTGGCTCAATTCTTCCCAAGATTGGTTTTCTGTTTGCCCACTTGTCACATTTTCAGTTTGTCCAAAAAAGCTAATCCAGTCTAGTAGAGAGTCACCACTAGATGTATTGTCAGAAGAATCTCCTCTACCTGTTAACAAAAAAAAGTGGGGGCTGAGAGGAACTACCAAAATTAGAACCATCATAAAATAGCACTCTGAAACCTTGTTTCAAAGGCAAACAAAAAATTAGAACTTTAATACTCAGATGTTTTAAACATAGTTCACATTTACAGAGTTAATATTTTGTAAATGACATTTTCTAGATGTACAAGTAGAGGCAGGAAAGTTTGAGTTCCTTCTGAAAAGAGCTAGCTAATCCTAGATAAATTTAGAGAATTTTTTTTTTAAAGGAATCTGGAGGAAGTCTGTTTTCAATATTTCATCATATACATGGCTTGTGTACCACCGTGGGAGGACAGTCGAGAGAACATTTTTTTTATTCCACTGTCAAAACACTAATGCAATTAAACAAGGTTAAGGTACAGTGCTAGTATTTTAGTTCAATTTACATTACAGCCTAATTCTCATTAGCCTACAACATTACTTTCTTCTAGGCTCTTAAGTGCTTATGGTAATACATGAAGTTGTTTTAAAATATAAGACTATTGTAGCCGTGCCCAAATTTAAATAAAGTTTATAGCTTTAAAAGTTTTTGAATACTTCTTAATGTTACCCAGATTTTGAGTTGACGTGAAATTGAAGGTCAGATCAAATGAATGGACTGAACCTAGCATAGTATATATGAGGTTGTATTTAAGAACCAAACTATTATATAGCGTTTTCAGTCGATAGTAAAATTCTCTACTTCACGCTAGGAGAGAAGCACCAGACCTGATTGGAGCAGGATTTCTCCACCTTAGCACTGTTGACATTTTGGTGCTGGATGATTCTTAGTTTTGGGGAGCTATCCTATCCATTGTGAGGCGTTTGGCAGTCTCCTTGGCCTCTGCCCCCTATTTGCCAGTAACACCCAGTCATCATTTTTGACAACCAAAAATATCTCCAGACATTGTCAGATGTCCCTTGGGGATTGGGGGCAGAATTACCCCCAGTTGAATAGAGTATATATATGTTTTTTTTTGCTGGAGAGGAATTCCCTGTCTTTATAGAAAAAATAATTCCGGAAGTAGGAGGGACTTTTAGTTGAGGTAGAAAACCAAGAAAGATATCAATAGGCTGTTTCACACTGTTTCCCATTAAAGTAACCCAAATGTGAACTGGGGAAAAAAAAAATCTTGACATTCTCACCAAAAATCAAGTAAATACCAGTTCTTTTTTAATGAGAAGTTACTTAGCACCAAATTAATGTGTGCCACTTCCGTATCGTCTTTGGCTGACACTACTATAAAGTTCCTTACCCATCCCATTCTATTTTCCCTAAAAGTGAACTATACCTGTATTTTCGTCTAAATTTTGTGGTGGGTCTTTAATTCGTTGAAGTCTCCTCTGCAACTCTTCTAATGTAGTTTCACCTGGGATGCCCAGCAAATTGTTATCCCTCATAAGCGTGTAATCTTCTTCACTCAGGTTATTTACAAATTGAAAGAAATCTTCTTCCTGGACCAATCGGTCCATCTGACTTCTGCGCAGGGCCGCAGATTTATCTTCTTCATCGTCGGAACCTGAATTTTCCATCTTGATGAACGAGTGGAAGGATATCTGACTTTTATGACATGCTGTTGAAAAACAATAACTGGGTCTTAATTTATATACGAATATATCTATATAATATATGAAATACACTAACTGGATTCTCTTTCTGCTTCGGTTAGAGTGCCGGAACCCAACGCGGTTGGATCTGCCTGCGCGTAGGTTTCTCCTCCCCCCGCGTAGGTTTCTCCTCCCCCCGCCCCCCCTCACCACAGTGCTGCGGCGCCTTATGAGTTCCTAGTTGAGACTCGCCTTTATCTGAGAGCGTGCTAGGCGCCGTTGCCTAGGTATCCATTGTATTCCTCATTGTTACCAACTAGGGACTACATTCATTCGAAACCGGCAAATACTGCGGAGGCCTATTGTGTGCCAAGCACTGTCCTTCACCTCCTTTTACCTGCATGAACCTCTTCTCCAGGTTTCAGGAGGCTTTTCCACGTTCTGCTATGCTCTAGTTATTTGTTTGTTAAATTAAAGAACCCAAATACAGCTAGTTATATTACATATGACTGCCTTCTTCAAAAGGTCACAGCGAAGTCACTCTAGTCAAATGTAACAGTTCTCGTTTTCAGGTGCCCAGGGAACTCTGTTTTCTCCTCATGAATTCCTCAAATCATCAGTACTCACTAAGAAAGCCCACAGTTTTTTTTGTTTGTTTGTTTCAAAGATTTTATTTATTTATTTGACAGAGAGACACACAGCGCGAGAGGGAACACAAGCAGGGGGAGTGGGAGAGGGAGAAGCAGGCTTCCCGCTGAGCGGGGAGCCCGATGCGGGACTCGATGTGGGACTCCATCCCAGGATCCCAGGACTCTGGGATCATGACCCGAGCCGAAGGCAGAGGCTTAACGGCTGAGCCACCCAGGCGCCCCCAAGAAAGCCCACAGCCTTTGATAATTTACCAGAGCCGTAGCTGAATTTCTTTAGTTGGGTCTTTTCCTTTTCAATGTTTTATTATCATTTTTATTATTATTTATTATTTTTAAATATTGTTATCCTTTTCACTCTTACTGGCCTCCTCTTTTATTCTACAGTCCCTCAAGCTTCTGTGAAAGCAAAACAAAACAAAACAAAAACCAATAAAAACTTTCGCAGGTTTTCTGGTCAGTTCCTTAAGGAAATTTCCACAAAAGCATAGGTTCATTTTTGTTCTCCTTTCTCATAAATATTATAAATAATCCTGAAATCTGGCCAGAACATCACAGGCACTTTTAAAACAGATCTAAAATAGCTATTTTGCCTGCTGTGATGTGTGCTGATTTTGCTGATTTTGTTCCATGTATGTTAGTGCAGCCAGGATGGCATGGTGAGAATAATGCTCATTTGCAGTGCTATCTGGAGGAGACCTCTCAAGAGTTTTTGGACTCATTAATATTACCAGTCCCACTTAACACTGGTTTTGGAATCCTTCAACTTGTTCGTGTAAAGACAAGATTTGGCTATGGAATTTGAAACACTATTCAGTTGGACTTATTTAACAATGAATCTGTCCAGCATAAACAATCACTTAATGTCCACGAGAGATATGTCAAATATTGCAGAAATCTGTACTCCCAAGTAATTTATTTTCCAGGTGGTGGAAACGTCACGCAGAAACTGCGAAAATATAATATATTATATGCGATAAGAGGTTTATATCTATAATACTGTATAAGTACAAGGAACTGTGTGATGATTATTTAATGGGAGTTGGGGAATATTTCACAGATAGTACATTTAAATCTGGATCTTTATAATTATGAGGTTCTACTGGTGGAAAGTGTCAGTTGGGTATGTGTTGGTGAAGAGAGAGTATGTCGGACTGAAGGAATAGACTTGAAAGACCTTGGCTTCTTTGGGGAACTGTGGCCACAATTTTGGAGTTGGGGTGGAAATGATGTGAAATTTATCCCGGAAGGAATAATTGACACAGACTATAAATTGAGTTTTGAGTTTTTTCCTGTAAGAAATAGGACACAGATTAAGATGTTTTATTATTTTTTGAGAACAGATAATGGATTTGGTTTTTACCTGCTTAGTGTCCACTTAATGATAATAGCACCCTGATTTTCCTGAAGGAAAAACCCATTTCTCAATCTTAGTCCAGCTGGTTTAGGTTCAGCTGAATTGACTGCCACAGATAAAGGAAGGGACACATGATGCAGCCATGTCTAATCAACAGATCTCAAATTGCTGGTTATGGTAGCTGGTTTAAGCATGGGCATGTGACCAAAAAAGTGTGTTTAAAAGTTAAATCTGGGGCGCCTGGGTGGCGCAGTTGGTTGTATATCTGACTCTTGGTTTCGGCTCAGGTCATGATCTCAGGGTCATGGAATCAAGCCCTTGCTCAGCAAGGAGTCTGCTTGGGTTTCTCTTGCCCTCTGCTCCTTCCCCCTCCCTGTGCTCTGTCTCTCTCACACAGATAAATTAGTAAGTCTTTAAAAAAATTTTTTTAAAGTTAAATCTGAGATGTTATCTATAACTATTGAAAATGAAAAATTAGTTTTTAATGTGGTTGCTAAGCTGGTAGGATGTAAACCTGAAGATGAGGAAAATCAACGTAAAGAGACAAACAGATGGAGAAAGGGCCAGATACCTAAGAGAACATTCGAGAAATACCTGAAGCTTGATGTGCCTTAGGATCTTTAGCTCTAGTAAACCAACGTATTTCTTCTTCTTCTTTTTTTAATGTAAAGCTTGTGTAGAATTTCTGTCACTTAAACCTGGAAGGTTCCTAACAGTTGTAACAAGAGAGTGAAAGGATCAGTGATCTAGTCAGATGTCAAAAGGTAATTTTTAATAAATCTACCACCTAAAACTTATTTGCTATTGTCCATTTTATAAAGTTAACTTGTTTATATAAGTTTAATTGGGTTTAGTCTTTTATGAAAATATAAGAATACAGATTTTTTGTCATTTTTTAAGTAAGTATCAGACACTGAAACTGTATATAATTAAGTTGAAATAAACGAGCAGTTATTTTCATTTGATTATGAATCAAATCTGGTTAGGCACATAATGTTAATCTGTTAGATAAATTTCCTACTTCTCTGTACCATGAGATCCTTTTAAAGTGTCCCTATTTTCGTATGTGCTTCACAGATTATACAATGTTTTCTGATACCTTGGCCCAGTAATGCTCATTTGTCAATTGAAGAGAAAATATCCCGAGGTAAATTACCACTGAGCATATGGCTTATATTAAGAAACGGAATGGTTCTGGTGGGAACTAAAATGTCTTTCACTGGTACCTTAATAAAGAGTGAGATAATGTTATGTGACCAGTTAGCTCCCTGGTGGGATTTTTAGGATGCCTAAGTTTGGCAAAGTCTTAATTAGCGTGTGTAGGTATGTGCTTGTGTGTGCACATACGCATATAGGTGTGATGTGTTTAAAAATTTAAACGGATGTTTGGTTAGGTTAATAACCGCTGGCTCAAGTGTAGTTTCTGGGTACTAGTAATAAGTCTATTTCAGTTAAGTCTTGAAGTTTCCTTTGCAGTGTGAATGTACTTCATCTCAAACATCGAGCTCCTACAGCATTATCATTATTGTCTGCTTTAAAGTCTTGTTTTTGATATTTGTTATCAAACACCACAATTGATGTTTCCAAACGTTATTTGAATTCAGTGTATTTAAAAGCAAAATGCTTGAGGCAATTCAGTATGTAAGAAAGAGTATTGAGAATTTAGAGACCCAGGTTGAAGACTAATCATTAATTCGTCATTTGCCCAGTCATTTAAACTCTCTAGACTCCCATTTCTGAAACTTTAATATGACAAAGTTGAATCTATTTTTCAGAGTTTGATTTAGTCAGTTGATTAGACAGAGAATTAGGCAGTGGGAATTGAAAAGGGTACCTGAACCATCGTGGTGCTGGATTGGCAACCATGAAGTAGAGAGGAAAGGTTGAATGGGGATTAAGTTAGTGCAGCAGCGCTGAGCTAACACAGAAGCAAGTGGATATATACACACACACACTGATGCACACATACTCACTGAGTATGGGGTGTGTACACACACACACACACACACACACACACAGATGCACACATACTGAGCATGGGGTGTATATTTATACATACACACAAACACACACACACATAGAAGCACACATACTGAGTATGGGGTGTGTATATATACACACACACACACACATACTCACTGAGTATGGGGTGTGTATACACACACACACACACACACACAGATGCACACATACTCACTGAGTGTGGTGTATATACACACTGATGCCATAACTATGTTAGTCTTTAGAAATGTAGCAATAATAATAAAAAGAAAGCTCTTCTGGAGCTTCTATTTGGAGTAGGAGTGGGGAAGAAAACAGGTTCAAGATAAAGAAAAAATATGTTTTAGAGATAAGTGCCATAACAACAACAAAAATACACTTCCAGGATAAATGACAAGGGCAGAGGTGGTGGATAGCTGTGGTGTGATGTCAGAATGGATAACCCAGTACCCAGAGTTGGCTGATAATTAGTGTCTGTCCTATATGTATGGTGGATGAGAGAAAAAGGAATTTCCTGAAAATGCTTTTCCAAGCCCCCACATTTTTGCGGTGATGTTAAAGATGCTGGTTTCATAACTAAAAATGGGGAGTTCCAACTGTCATACAAAAGGAGCCTCTTATTATTTCACAGTGAAAAAGCCCAAGTTAGGATGGGAAAGAATTTTCAAATGTTAAAGTTACAAAAAATGTGGTTGAGATTTCCATTCAAAATTCTCATACTAGAACATTTCTCATAGAACAGATTATACATTTACCTCTCATATAATAAAAAGATGTAAAATGTTTGGTTAACTATTGTAAAGATACTGCAGATGAAGATACTGAGGTCTCAAAGCAAGTTGATGACGGGTAATATTACTCAACAGAAACACTACATTTCTGTGTGAAATTTTCAGTACATGCAGTGTTTTGATGTTCATATTGTTGTGTGCTCAAACTCGTTTGCACTTATGGAAGAATTTTTATACTTCATGGAAGATTGAGAGCTCAACTTATTTTTATGGTTAGCCAAAAATGATAGGCTTTATGTTGCTATCAAAGACCTATCCATTGGCTATAACTGCTTTCAAAAAGAATTTATTATTCGGATAAGGTTTTCTTTTTTTAAGTAGGCCAGAATAAACAAACAAACAAACAAACAAACAAATAACTAGAAAGAAAGTAAAGGAGAAATTTGTTAAGAAGGGACTATTTATGTTCATACTCATGAGTATAATTGATGCTGTGGATTTAAACTAATAGGTTATAATGTAAAAAACAGATCAAGTGGAGATTAGAAAATTCAGGTACAAATCTTCCCAATTTCTGATATTTGGCAGAGCAGATATAGAGGAATGTGATTTGGGAGCTCAGTCTAATACTCAGCAATTGTTTTGAGACAAAAATAAGCCTTATAATTTGAAAATCGGTATTAAATTGTGCTTATGATATAAGCAGCATACACTGGTAGAGTGGGATCAGTTGATGTGAAGTAAAGTTAAACTGTTAAGATATTGGCAGTTTTTCAAACAGGAAGGATATTGTCGTCTTGAAGCTTCGATAGCAAGAATTAGTTAGGGATTCCATTCTAGGGAAAAATGGTGCCCAAAGGTCAAGAATTGTATTTTTTGCAGGACCAAGAATATAATAAATTTATAGTAGGCCTAGAAGTAAGACATTGAGCCATTTAGGACTCATTGTAATACTTTTCTAGGCATAGGGTGGATCGTGGATGAATTAGTTTTCTGTTCTGCATAAGAAATTGGCACAAGTGTAGTGACTTAAAACAACATCCCTTTATTAGTTCACAGGTCTTTAAGTCAGGATACTGGCATGAGGTGACTTTGGTTCTCTGATAAAGGTCTTTTTTTTTTTTTTTAAAGATTTTATTTATTTATTTGACAGAGAGAGACACAGCGAGAGAGGGAACAGAAGCAGGGGGAGTAGGAGAGGGAGAAGCAGGCTCCCCGCTGAGCAGGGAGCCCGATGTGGGGCTCGATCCCAGGACGCTGGGATCATGACCTGAGCTGAAGGCAGACACTTAACGACTGAGCCACCCAGGCGCCCCTCTGATAAAGGTCTTAAAGGCCTGAAATCAGTATTAAAAACCTTGTCAGATAATTTGAACATCTAATTCATTTTGGGATTGGCATCATTCATCATTTCTCATTCAAGTTGTCATGTATCTGGGTCTCGGTACGAAAGGTGATGTTTTATTGTCTCTTGAACGCTCTGGCTATTATGTTAGGATACTTTGGTTCCTGTTTAAAGTTTGTTTTGTTTTGTTTTGTTTTGTTTTGTTTAAATTTTAGCAGTGATTTTGTTTAGTTTTGGTACACAGTGCCTCTTCTACTTTTGTGGACTGTGGTTCCATGACACTCTAATTTTCAGAACCTTTGTGGTACTATTTTGTCGGCTTGATTTATCTTGTGCAGGTGGGGTTAGTACAGATCTGTGCCTGTGCTGCTTAAGCGGGCAGAAAAAGCCTTCCAGGCCAGGGCACCTGGTGCTTCTAGATGGGGGAAGGGAAACTCTGGTCAACTTGGATGAAGAGCACTTCCTGGGCCAGGCACTTGTGTCAGGATCTCCCTTGTCTGTAAGGGATGGTGGGTACTTACCAAGTTGAGAGCTTTTTGTGGTGTTGGTAGGTATAGGCAAGTTGCCTGGTATCTCTGGGTATGGGAGAGGAGTCTCGGGCCCGGCTAAGGAGAAGACCACTTTCCAGGTGGGAGCTTTATATGGTAGGATCACTTTTGCTGGTACCCTTGACCACCAGTATGTCTGGGTGGGGAAAGGGGGCCTCAGGCCCAGTGGGGAAGGAAAGCACTTTTCCAGGTCACTTACTGTCGGCTGGGCTTCCAGCTGTTTCTCTTTACAGCTTCTGCAGAGCTCTCCTGATGTTTTCAGTGGGACTCCCAGTTGATGTGGTGGAGGAACAGCCTATTTGAACTGCTTTCTGTTACTCAGTTGGGAGTTAGGAAGTGCTGAGCCTGGGTCACCTTTTTCTTTTGGGAGGGGGTCATAAGATGTCCTGCCACGAAGTTGTTCTTCCATTCCAAGGGTCCCTAGCCAATTCACTTTCTCCTTTCAAACTTTCAGAGTTCTCCTTTGGTTGTCTCATGTTATTTCTAGGACATAGAGTTGTACTTACAGGGGCGCCTGGGTGGCTCGATCGTTAAGCGTCTGCCTTCGGCTCAGGTCATGATCTCAGGATCCTGGGGTCGAGCCCCGCATCGGGCTCCCTGCTCGGTGGGAAGCCTGCTTCTCCCTCTCCCACTCCCCCTGCTTGTGTTCCCTCTCTTGCTGTGTCTCTCTCTGTCAAATAAGTAACTAAAATCTTTATAGTTGTACTTATAGAGGGGGGGAGCAGGAAGAAGGGGTATAAACCACCTTATCTGGACTAGAAATCCTGTGACTTTTAAGGGCTCACGTGATTAGGTCAGGCTCATTCTGGATAATCTCCCAATCAACTGTACCATACATCATAACCTAGGAATGGGAATGATATTCCATCACAGTCACAGGTGATATTCCAGGGGAGGGGCTACTCTAAAAGTCATTGGGGGCCATTCTAGAATTCTACCACCAAGGCATATGTGAATGTTACTGAAACATTGATTAGGCGGTTGTTATCCTCCGGGAGGTTGGAACACGTTAGGATAGCAAGCAGACAAGTACTGCTATAATTATTCTACTCACTTTAAATGAAATAGATGTGGTATCTGAAAGACTTAGTAATAATCAGAATATACAAACAACTTTCAGAATTTAATGTGAATTTCAGAGGTTCATTTAAGACTTCATCTCCAGCCATGCAAATACCGTCTGTGTGAAAAATGTTCTAGCTCAAGGATGTATTAAAAGACTTGGCCAGCACACCCTGTTTATATTTATGTTTCTGTGTAATTACTGTGGCTGCCAGCAATTCACATAGAAAATAAAGGTCAGGGGCGCCTGGGTGGTTCAGCTGGTTAAGCATCTGCCTTGGGCTAAGTCATGATCTCAGGGTCCTGGGATTGAGCCCCACACTGGGGCCACCTGCTCAGCAGGGAGTCTGCTTCTCCCTCTTCCTCTGCCCCTCCCCCTTGCTCGTTCTCGCTCCCAAATAAATGAATAAAATCTTAAAAAAAAAAAAGAAAGAAAACGTCAGTGATGATTCTGACTTTAAATTTTTAGAGAAAGTGTATACTTAACACTGACCATATTTATATAGGTTGCACGCTATACAAAATTTATAACTGTTGCTTTGGTTATAATACAGTGTACTCTCCCCTAAACCAGGATTGAAAACTTTAAGCAAAATTTGCTGGTTTGGCCAATATACAAAAAATGAAAACAAAAACAAAAAATTAAAAAACTCCAGAGTTTCCAGGCTGAATTAGGAGAAAAATCCTTCACTCTGTTTGGATTGGAAAGGAAGCATGACCTAAAATTTGATCTTATGGACGATTTTATGGACAGACAATGCCTTGATTTATCATATAAAATGCCTCACAAGGTACAAATTTGGTAAATTCATTATTTTCCATACCTGGTGATCTGATCACTTGTACCAAGAGTTAGAGGCCAAAAACAATCCTTATGAACAAGAGTGGAGGAGGGCTTACATTAACTGGACCATTGTGACGCAGGCATGATTTTGAAGTGAGAGCAAAATTTTCCTGAAATACTCTGTCATTATCCCCTTTCTATTATTTAATTTCCTTGATTTAAAAATAGGATAAACTTGGGGCACCTGCGTGGCTCAGTCGTTAAGCGTCTGCCTTCCGCTCGGGTCATGATCCCAGGGTCCTGGGATCGAGCCCCGCATCGGGCTCCCTGCTTGGCGGGAAGCCTGCTTCTCTCTCTCCCAATCCCCCTGCTTGTGTTCCCTCTCTCGCTGTGTCTCTCTCTGTCAAATACATAAATCTTAAAAAAAAAAAATAATAAAGTGTCATGGTTTTGGGTGTGATACTTTGTTGGGGACGATTAGAGTTGAATTAAGTAGGCATGTTTTTGAACTCCAGTTTTTCAGATTACAACTTGGGAGGCTCTAAGCAGTAATTGGGTGCTTTGGATCATTCACATAAAGATTAAGATATATAAACCATAAGACACTTTATAAGAATAAAGGATATGTTTTTAAAAAATCATATGAACTAAACTTATAAATGAAAAGAAATTCGGGGCACCTGGGTGACTCAGTCGGTTAAGCGTCGGACTCTTGGTTTTGGCTCAGGTCATGACCTCAGGGTCCGGGGATCGAGCCCAGGGTCCTGGGATCGAGCTCTGAGTCCTGGGATCGAGCCCTGAGTCCGGCTCTGTGCTCAGCACGGAGTCTGCTTGACTTTCTCTCCCTCCACCGCTTTTCCCCGCCCGCGTCCCCCCACCACGTTCTAAAATAAATCTTTAAAAAAAAAAAAGAAATTGAGACTTGAATGTACTTATAAAAAAAACTGAAGAAATACCTATACTGGCTTTTTTCCTTAGTTGTTTACCATCACAGCAAAGCAAAGTGTGACATGTTTAAGAGCAACGCAATTAAATTCTATGGCTTTCTCATCTCATCACTTCTAAAGATAGTGTACTTGTTCTCTTCTTCATGGTACCAGCTCTGAATAGATGAAAGGAAAATTAAAAGAGGATTGTTAAAGAGCTGAGTCGAAGAGCGGAATGGAGGGCAAGGGGAAGAAGCAACTACCACCTCCCTCTACACCTTCAAGCCTAGTGGTGATGATACTGGTTTCTCCCAGTTGCTAGCCTCAGGGTACTTCATCATCTCTTGGTTTCCTTTCATTCTTTACACATTTTTAGTAAATAGTCTCTTCATTAAGCCCTATTCCCTCACCCTTTTCAAGTGTGCCATCAATTTTTGCCCAGGACCCTAACTGATCCATTAGTAGTGGAAAATGGGAGAAACTTTAAGGTAGTATTAAGGGTTGGGATAAACTGCTGGGAAGAAAGATAGGAAGAGAAAGTTTTTAAAGCTTTTTACAGCATACTATGAACGTAATGACTTTTTTATGTGAGTGACTCTCATAAATTCTTAACTTGCTTAATTATTTTGGTTGTGTTCCTGTCTCTTTGCATGCACATCTAAGATGAGCCACGGCTATGAGAGGTCTGGGATTTGCATGACTAGATAAGACTACTAGGCTCTATGTGGATTGATTATATATTAAGACATTGCTCTCATGGAATCAGGAACATCCCACCCTAGTGTTCCTGCTAAGTTTCTTTTGAATTCGGTGATCCATTATGGTGTGAATTTTGTTTCTGCTCTCAGATAGGACAATATTGTTTGGTTTTTTAATGTTTCCTTTTATTTTGTAACAGAAATTGAGGAAAGTCTGGTCATTCCTTCAGGAACCAATGATTCAGTTCAGAGTGTTACACTGGGATTCAATTTTAGATTAGATTCAGATTCTTATATTTAACAGATAGGAAAATATTGTTGTCAGATAGGACAAAATATATATATATATATATATATATATATATATATTAATTCTGGAACAGAATTTGGGGAAAGTCCAGTCATTCCTTCAGGAAACAATTATTCAGTTCAGATTGTTATATCGGGATTCAATTTTAGATGAGATTCAGATTGTTATATTTAAGAATCACTCCAAAAATGGGTATTAGGCAGGCCACTACTGTTTGTCCATCACTATAAACGTTTATATAGCTGAGAATTTAGATCTCAGAATTGTCTCTTTCTCCAGAATCTACTGCTTCCCTACGACAAATAGGACAGGTAGAGTTCTCCGACAGCCAGCGATCGATACAGTGGACATGAAATTCATGGGAGCAAGGTAGGATGCGAAGTCTGTTGCCTTCTGTGTACTCTGTGATGCAAATACTACAGGCTTTCAATGCACCACTTTTACCAACAGATCTTACAGCCAAGTTGTCAATTTGTGCTTTGGTGAGTCCTGTAGTTTCGTCATGATGGTCTTCATTCAAGAGGATAACATGATCCAGATTAAGGGAGGTCCAAGAGTCACTTTCATCAAATATTACTGGGCTCATAGGTCTACTTTCTCGCCTGGTTTCTGATGGTGGGCCTGTTGGTAAGCTTATTTCATTACTGCCTCCAGACATCAGTGATCCAATTTCTGAATTTTCATCACCGGAGCTGGAACTGGAAACAGGACTAGAATTGAAACTAGGTATGTAGCTGGAATTTGAACTAGAAATCAATGAAAAATTTGAATGGAAATCAGGACTAGGATTTGAATTGGAACCAGAACTAGTCCTACCACCAGAACCATCTCTTTCATTTGGTGACTCTGCCCTTTCCCTGTTTTGACTTGAGGGTGAGACCCCGTGCGCTAAATCACTGTCACTGCCCATAAGGTGACTTGAGTCACTGAATCTTGTCACGGTCTGCGTTAATGTGCTCTGAATTGCAATAGATGTTGTATCATTTAAATCAGTATTTAAAATTCTGTGAATGGGACTACTGATGGTACTGACATAAGCTGTTGTATCTGTCTGCTCAAAAGGTGGAAACGTATGCCTAAGTCCTCCTTGTTCACTTTCGAAAGTGACCGTGTTGTTTAGTGTCTCAGATGTTAACAGAGTTCTGCTAGCTATGCTATCACTATCAGAATATGCCCCAAGATGAACTTGTCCGACTTCAAGATTGCACATTATGGTTGAACTTGTCTGTTCCACTTCCCAAGATTCACCATCACTGGTTGGGTCTGAAGAACTTTCTTCTTGAACAGCATTCCTTGTTCCGGAAGTTGAAAAAAGACCCCGATTTTGCAGCTCAGGTTCAGTTATTTGCTGTCTTGATGTTTCTTGGTGCTGAATTCTAGAAAATAACTCGGGCTCCTCTACTAGAAGCTGCTCAAAAATCTCAGGTGCTATATTCTGATGATATCTTAGTAAAAGTTCACTCAGTGAATTTGGAGCTGAACTACTTTCAATTCTTGGTCTGGTTCTCCGATGCTCTGGGCTCCTGCTTCTTGCTCTTCGCTGACCACTGGTAACTGGCACTTCTATTAATGTTTCAGTTGTGCTTTGTTCTGATGTAGGTCGTCTTAAAAATGTTGATCCAGATTGTGTGTTTTCCGCTTGCCTTTGGATGTGTTCTATATTGTCTCCTCTGGGAAGTCTTGTAGATGGTACGTACTCGTTCTCTGGATTTGGGCTCCCATTATTAACATTAAAATTCATTTCTAAGCCAAATCTGGAATTATTGCTATTTGAATTAATTTGGCTCAATTCTTCCCAAGATTGGTTTTCTGTTTGCCCACTTGTCACATTTTCAGTTTGTCCAAAAAAGCTAATCCAGTCTAGTAGAGAGTCACCACTAGATGTATTGTCAGAAGAATCTCCTCTACCTGTTAACAAAAAAAAGTGGGGGCTGAGAGGAACTACCAAAATTAGAACCATCATAAAATAGCACTCTGAAACCTTGTTTCAAAGGCAAACAAAAAATTAGAACTTTAATACTCAGATGTTTTAAACATAGTTCACATTTACAGAGTTAATATTTTGTAAATGACATTTTCTAGATGTACAAGTAGAGGCAGGAAAGTTTGAGTTCCTTCTGAAAAGAGCTAGCTAATCCTAGATAAATTTAGAGAATTTTTTTTTTAAAGGAATCTGGAGGAAGTCTGTTTTCAATATTTCATCATATACATGGCTTGTGTACCACCGTGGGAGGACAGTCGAGAGAACATTTTTTTTATTCCACTGTCAAAACACTAATGCAATTAAACAAGGTTAAGGTACAGTGCTAGTATTTTAGTTCAATTTACATTACAGCCTAATTCTCATTAGCCTACAACATTACTTTCTTCTAGGCTCTTAAGTGCTTATGGTAATACATGAAGTTGTTTTAAAATATAAGACTATTGTAGCCGTGCCCAAATTTAAATAAAGTTTATAGCTTTAAAAGTTTTTGAATACTTCTTAATGTTACCCAGATTTTGAGTTGACGTGAAATTGAAGGTCAGATCAAATGAATGGACTGAACCTAGCATAGTATATATGAGGTTGTATTTAAGAACCAAACTATTATATAGCGTTTTCAGTCGATAGTAAAATTCTCTACTTCACGCTAGGAGAGAAGCACCAGACCTGATTGGAGCAGGATTTCTCCACCTTAGCACTGTTGACATTTTGGTGCTGGATGATTCTTAGTTTTGGGGAGCTATCCTATCCATTGTGAGGCGTTTGGCAGTCTCCTTGGCCTCTGCCCCCTATTTGCCAGTAACACCCAGTCATCATTTTTGACAACCAAAAATATCTCCAGACATTGTCAGATGTCCCTTGGGGATTGGGGGCAGAATTACCCCCAGTTGAATAGAGTATATATATGTTTTTTTTTGCTGGAGAGGAATTCCCTGTCTTTATAGAAAAAATAATTCCGGAAGTAGGAGGGACTTTTAGTTGAGGTAGAAAACCAAGAAAGATATCAATAGGCTGTTTCACACTGTTTCCCATTAAAGTAACCCAAATGTGAACTGGGGAAAAAAAAAATCTTGACATTCTCACCAAAAATCAAGTAAATACCAGTTCTTTTTTAATGAGAAGTTACTTAGCACCAAATTAATGTGTGCCACTTCCGTATCGTCTTTGGCTGACACTACTATAAAGTTCCTTACCCATCCCATTCTATTTTCCCTAAAAGTGAACTATACCTGTATTTTCGTCTAAATTTTGTGGTGGGTCTTTAATTCGTTGAAGTCTCCTCTGCAACTCTTCTAATGTAGTTTCACCTGGGATGCCCAGCAAATTGTTATCCCTCATAAGCGTGTAATCTTCTTCACTCAGGTTATTTACAAATTGAAAGAAATCTTCTTCCTGGACCAATCGGTCCATCTGACTTCTGCGCAGGGCCGCAGATTTATCTTCTTCATCGTCGGAACCTGAATTTTCCATCTTGATGAACGAGTGGAAGGATATCTGACTTTTATGACATGCTGTTGAAAAACAATAACTGGGTCTTAATTTATATACGAATATATCTATATAATATATGAAATACACTAACTGGATTCTCTTTCTGCTTCGGTTAGAGTGCCGGAACCCAACGCGGTTGGATCTGCCTGCGCGTAGGTTTCTCCTCCCCCCGCGTAGGTTTCTCCTCCCCCCGCCCCCCCTCACCACAGTGCTGCGGCGCCTTATGAGTTCCTAGTTGAGACTCGCCTTTATCTGAGAGCGTGCTAGGCGCCGTTGCCTAGGTATCCATTGTATTCCTCATTGTTACCAACTAGGGACTACATTCATTCGAAACCGGCAAATACTGCGGAGGCCTATTGTGTGCCAAGCACTGTCCTTCACCTCCTTTTACCTGCATGAACCTCTTCTCCAGGTTTCAGGAGGCTTTTCCACGTTCTGCTATGCTCTAGTTATTTGTTTGTTAAATTAAAGAACCCAAATACAGCTAGTTATATTACATATGACTGCCTTCTTCAAAAGGTCACAGCGAAGTCACTCTAGTCAAATGTAACAGTTCTCGTTTTCAGGTGCCCAGGGAACTCTGTTTTCTCCTCATGAATTCCTCAAATCATCAGTACTCACTAAGAAAGCCCACAGTTTTTTTTGTTTGTTTGTTTCAAAGATTTTATTTATTTATTTGACAGAGAGACACACAGCGCGAGAGGGAACACAAGCAGGGGGAGTGGGAGAGGGAGAAGCAGGCTTCCCGCTGAGCGGGGAGCCCGATGCGGGACTCGATGTGGGACTCCATCCCAGGATCCCAGGACTCTGGGATCATGACCCGAGCCGAAGGCAGAGGCTTAACGGCTGAGCCACCCAGGCGCCCCCAAGAAAGCCCACAGCCTTTGATAATTTACCAGAGCCGTAGCTGAATTTCTTTAGTTGGGTCTTTTCCTTTTCAATGTTTTATTATCATTTTTATTATTATTTATTATTTTTAAATATTGTTATCCTTTTCACTCTTACTGGCCTCCTCTTTTATTCTACAGTCCCTCAAGCTTCTGTGAAAGCAAAACAAAACAAAACAAAAACCAATAAAAACTTTCGCAGGTTTTCTGGTCAGTTCCTTAAGGAAATTTCCACAAAAGCATAGGTTCATTTTTGTTCTCCTTTCTCATAAATATTATAAATAATCCTGAAATCTGGCCAGAACATCACAGGCACTTTTAAAACAGATCTAAAATAGCTATTTTGCCTGCTGTGATGTGTGCTGATTTTGCTGATTTTGTTCCATGTATGTTAGTGCAGCCAGGATGGCATGGTGAGAATAATGCTCATTTGCAGTGCTATCTGGAGGAGACCTCTCAAGAGTTTTTGGACTCATTAATATTACCAGTCCCACTTAACACTGGTTTTGGAATCCTTCAACTTGTTCGTGTAAAGACAAGATTTGGCTATGGAATTTGAAACACTATTCAGTTGGACTTATTTAACAATGAATCTGTCCAGCATAAACAATCACTTAATGTCCACGAGAGATATGTCAAATATTGCAGAAATCTGTACTCCCAAGTAATTTATTTTCCAGGTGGTGGAAACGTCACGCAGAAACTGCGAAAATATAATATATTATATGCGATAAGAGGTTTATATCTATAATACTGTATAAGTACAAGGAACTGTGTGATGATTATTTAATGGGAGTTGGGGAATATTTCACAGATAGTACATTTAAATCTGGATCTTTATAATTATGAGGTTCTACTGGTGGAAAGTGTCAGTTGGGTATGTGTTGGTGAAGAGAGAGTATGTCGGACTGAAGGAATAGACTTGAAAGACCTTGGCTTCTTTGGGGAACTGTGGCCACAATTTTGGAGTTGGGGTGGAAATGATGTGAAATTTATCCCGGAAGGAATAATTGACACAGACTATAAATTGAGTTTTGAGTTTTTTCCTGTAAGAAATAGGACACAGATTAAGATGTTTTATTATTTTTTGAGAACAGATAATGGATTTGGTTTTTACCTGCTTAGTGTCCACTTAATGATAATAGCACCCTGATTTTCCTGAAGGAAAAACCCATTTCTCAATCTTAGTCCAGCTGGTTTAGGTTCAGCTGAATTGACTGCCACAGATAAAGGAAGGGACACATGATGCAGCCATGTCTAATCAACAGATCTCAAATTGCTGGTTATGGTAGCTGGTTTAAGCATGGGCATGTGACCAAAAAAGTGTGTTTAAAAGTTAAATCTGGGGCGCCTGGGTGGCGCAGTTGGTTGTATATCTGACTCTTGGTTTCGGCTCAGGTCATGATCTCAGGGTCATGGAATCAAGCCCTTGCTCAGCAAGGAGTCTGCTTGGGTTTCTCTTGCCCTCTGCTCCTTCCCCCTCCCTGTGCTCTGTCTCTCTCACACAGATAAATTAGTAAGTCTTTAAAAAAATTTTTTTAAAGTTAAATCTGAGATGTTATCTATAACTATTGAAAATGAAAAATTAGTTTTTAATGTGGTTGCTAAGCTGGTAGGATGTAAACCTGAAGATGAGGAAAATCAACGTAAAGAGACAAACAGATGGAGAAAGGGCCAGATACCTAAGAGAACATTCGAGAAATACCTGAAGCTTGATGTGCCTTAGGATCTTTAGCTCTAGTAAACCAACGTATTTCTTCTTCTTCTTTTTTTAATGTAAAGCTTGTGTAGAATTTCTGTCACTTAAACCTGGAAGGTTCCTAACAGTTGTAACAAGAGAGTGAAAGGATCAGTGATCTAGTCAGATGTCAAAAGGTAATTTTTAATAAATCTACCACCTAAAACTTATTTGCTATTGTCCATTTTATAAAGTTAACTTGTTTATATAAGTTTAATTGGGTTTAGTCTTTTATGAAAATATAAGAATACAGATTTTTTGTCATTTTTTAAGTAAGTATCAGACACTGAAACTGTATATAATTAAGTTGAAATAAACGAGCAGTTATTTTCATTTGATTATGAATCAAATCTGGTTAGGCACATAATGTTAATCTGTTAGATAAATTTCCTACTTCTCTGTACCATGAGATCCTTTTAAAGTGTCCCTATTTTCGTATGTGCTTCACAGATTATACAATGTTTTCTGATACCTTGGCCCAGTAATGCTCATTTGTCAATTGAAGAGAAAATATCCCGAGGTAAATTACCACTGAGCATATGGCTTATATTAAGAAACGGAATGGTTCTGGTGGGAACTAAAATGTCTTTCACTGGTACCTTAATAAAGAGTGAGATAATGTTATGTGACCAGTTAGCTCCCTGGTGGGATTTTTAGGATGCCTAAGTTTGGCAAAGTCTTAATTAGCGTGTGTAGGTATGTGCTTGTGTGTGCACATACGCATATAGGTGTGATGTGTTTAAAAATTTAAACGGATGTTTGGTTAGGTTAATAACCGCTGGCTCAAGTGTAGTTTCTGGGTACTAGTAATAAGTCTATTTCAGTTAAGTCTTGAAGTTTCCTTTGCAGTGTGAATGTACTTCATCTCAAACATCGAGCTCCTACAGCATTATCATTATTGTCTGCTTTAAAGTCTTGTTTTTGATATTTGTTATCAAACACCACAATTGATGTTTCCAAACGTTATTTGAATTCAGTGTATTTAAAAGCAAAATGCTTGAGGCAATTCAGTATGTAAGAAAGAGTATTGAGAATTTAGAGACCCAGGTTGAAGACTAATCATTAATTCGTCATTTGCCCAGTCATTTAAACTCTCTAGACTCCCATTTCTGAAACTTTAATATGACAAAGTTGAATCTATTTTTCAGAGTTTGATTTAGTCAGTTGATTAGACAGAGAATTAGGCAGTGGGAATTGAAAAGGGTACCTGAACCATCGTGGTGCTGGATTGGCAACCATGAAGTAGAGAGGAAAGGTTGAATGGGGATTAAGTTAGTGCAGCAGCGCTGAGCTAACACAGAAGCAAGTGGATATATACACACACACACTGATGCACACATACTCACTGAGTATGGGGTGTGTACACACACACACACACACACACACACACAGATGCACACATACTGAGCATGGGGTGTATATTTATACATACACACAAACACACACACACATAGAAGCACACATACTGAGTATGGGGTGTGTATATATACACACACACACACACATACTCACTGAGTATGGGGTGTGTATACACACACACACACACACACACAGATGCACACATACTCACTGAGTGTGGTGTATATACACACTGATGCCATAACTATGTTAGTCTTTAGAAATGTAGCAATAATAATAAAAAGAAAGCTCTTCTGGAGCTTCTATTTGGAGTAGGAGTGGGGAAGAAAACAGGTTCAAGATAAAGAAAAAATATGTTTTAGAGATAAGTGCCATAACAACAACAAAAATACACTTCCAGGATAAATGACAAGGGCAGAGGTGGTGGATAGCTGTGGTGTGATGTCAGAATGGATAACCCAGTACCCAGAGTTGGCTGATAATTAGTGTCTGTCCTATATGTATGGTGGATGAGAGAAAAAGGAATTTCCTGAAAATGCTTTTCCAAGCCCCCACATTTTTGCGGTGATGTTAAAGATGCTGGTTTCATAACTAAAAATGGGGAGTTCCAACTGTCATACAAAAGGAGCCTCTTATTATTTCACAGTGAAAAAGCCCAAGTTAGGATGGGAAAGAATTTTCAAATGTTAAAGTTACAAAAAATGTGGTTGAGATTTCCATTCAAAATTCTCATACTAGAACATTTCTCATAGAACAGATTATACATTTACCTCTCATATAATAAAAAGATGTAAAATGTTTGGTTAACTATTGTAAAGATACTGCAGATGAAGATACTGAGGTCTCAAAGCAAGTTGATGACGGGTAATATTACTCAACAGAAACACTACATTTCTGTGTGAAATTTTCAGTACATGCAGTGTTTTGATGTTCATATTGTTGTGTGCTCAAACTCGTTTGCACTTATGGAAGAATTTTTATACTTCATGGAAGATTGAGAGCTCAACTTATTTTTATGGTTAGCCAAAAATGATAGGCTTTATGTTGCTATCAAAGACCTATCCATTGGCTATAACTGCTTTCAAAAAGAATTTATTATTCGGATAAGGTTTTCTTTTTTTAAGTAGGCCAGAATAAACAAACAAACAAACAAACAAACAAATAACTAGAAAGAAAGTAAAGGAGAAATTTGTTAAGAAGGGACTATTTATGTTCATACTCATGAGTATAATTGATGCTGTGGATTTAAACTAATAGGTTATAATGTAAAAAACAGATCAAGTGGAGATTAGAAAATTCAGGTACAAATCTTCCCAATTTCTGATATTTGGCAGAGCAGATATAGAGGAATGTGATTTGGGAGCTCAGTCTAATACTCAGCAATTGTTTTGAGACAAAAATAAGCCTTATAATTTGAAAATCGGTATTAAATTGTGCTTATGATATAAGCAGCATACACTGGTAGAGTGGGATCAGTTGATGTGAAGTAAAGTTAAACTGTTAAGATATTGGCAGTTTTTCAAACAGGAAGGATATTGTCGTCTTGAAGCTTCGATAGCAAGAATTAGTTAGGGATTCCATTCTAGGGAAAAATGGTGCCCAAAGGTCAAGAATTGTATTTTTTGCAGGACCAAGAATATAATAAATTTATAGTAGGCCTAGAAGTAAGACATTGAGCCATTTAGGACTCATTGTAATACTTTTCTAGGCATAGGGTGGATCGTGGATGAATTAGTTTTCTGTTCTGCATAAGAAATTGGCACAAGTGTAGTGACTTAAAACAACATCCCTTTATTAGTTCACAGGTCTTTAAGTCAGGATACTGGCATGAGGTGACTTTGGTTCTCTGATAAAGGTCTTTTTTTTTTTTTTTAAAGATTTTATTTATTTATTTGACAGAGAGAGACACAGCGAGAGAGGGAACAGAAGCAGGGGGAGTAGGAGAGGGAGAAGCAGGCTCCCCGCTGAGCAGGGAGCCCGATGTGGGGCTCGATCCCAGGACGCTGGGATCATGACCTGAGCTGAAGGCAGACACTTAACGACTGAGCCACCCAGGCGCCCCTCTGATAAAGGTCTTAAAGGCCTGAAATCAGTATTAAAAACCTTGTCAGATAATTTGAACATCTAATTCATTTTGGGATTGGCATCATTCATCATTTCTCATTCAAGTTGTCATGTATCTGGGTCTCGGTACGAAAGGTGATGTTTTATTGTCTCTTGAACGCTCTGGCTATTATGTTAGGATACTTTGGTTCCTGTTTAAAGTTTGTTTTGTTTTGTTTTGTTTTGTTTAAATTTTAGCAGTGATTTTGTTTAGTTTTGGTACACAGTGCCTCTTCTACTTTTGTGGACTGTGGTTCCATGACACTCTAATTTTCAGAACCTTTGTGGTACTATTTTGTCGGCTTGATTTATCTTGTGCAGGTGGGGTTAGTACAGATCTGTGCCTGTGCTGCTTAAGCGGGC
Source organism: Eumetopias jubatus (assembly GCF_037043125.1). Taxonomy (NCBI): domain Eukaryota; kingdom Metazoa; phylum Chordata; class Mammalia; order Carnivora; family Otariidae; genus Eumetopias; species Eumetopias jubatus. Next base: position 97,525,638 of record NW_028274817.1, read on the forward strand.
AGAAAAAGCCTTCCAGGCCAGGGCACCTGGTGCTTCTAGATGGGGGAAGGGAAACTCTGGTCAACTTGGATGAAGAGCACTTCCTGGGCCAGGCACTTGTGTCAGGATCTCCCTTGTCTGTAAGGGATGGTGGGTACTTACCAAGTTGAGAGCTTTTTGTGGTGTTGGTAGGTATAGGCAAGTTGCCTGGTATCTCTGGGTATGGGAGAGGAGTCTCGGGCCCGGCTAAGGAGAAGACCACTTTCCAGGTGGGAGCTTTATATGGTAGGATCACTTTTGCTGGTACCCTTGACCACCAGTATGTCTGGGTGGGGAAAGGGGGCCTCAGGCCCAGTGGGGAAGGAAAGCACTTTTCCAGGTCACTTACTGTCGGCTGGGCTTCCAGCTGTTTCTCTTTACAGCTTCTGCAGAGCTCTCCTGATGTTTTCAGTGGGACTCCCAGTTGATGTGGTGGAGGAACAGCCTATTTGAACTGCTTTCTGTTACTCAGTTGGGAGTTAGGAAGTGCTGAGCCTGGGTCACCTTTTTCTTTTGGGAGGGGGTCATAAGATGTCCTGCCACGAAGTTGTTCTTCCATTCCAAGGGTCCCTAGCCAATTCACTTTCTCCTTTCAAACTTTCAGAGTTCTCCTTTGGTTGTCTCATGTTATTTCTAGGACATAGAGTTGTACTTACAGGGGCGCCTGGGTGGCTCGATCGTTAAGCGTCTGCCTTCGGCTCAGGTCATGATCTCAGGATCCTGGGGTCGAGCCCCGCATCGGGCTCCCTGCTCGGTGGGAAGCCTGCTTCTCCCTCTCCCACTCCCCCTGCTTGTGTTCCCTCTCTTGCTGTGTCTCTCTCTGTCAAATAAGTAACTAAAATCTTTATAGTTGTACTTATAGAGGGGGGGAGCAGGAAGAAGGGGTATAAACCACCTTATCTGGACTAGAAATCCTGTGACTTTTAAGGGCTCACGTGATTAGGTCAGGCTCATTCTGGATAATCTCCCAATCAACTGTACCATACATCATAACCTAGGAATGGGAATGATATTCCATCACAGTCACAGGTGATATTCCAGGGGAGGGGCTACTCTAAAAGTCATTGGGGGCCATTCTAGAATTCTACCACCAAGGCATATGTGAATGTTACTGAAACATTGATTAGGCGGTTGTTATCCTCCGGGAGGTTGGAACACGTTAGGATAGGAAGCAGACAAGTACTGCTATAATTATTCTACTCACTTTAAATGAAATAGATGTGGTATCTGAAAGACTTAGTAATAATCAGAATATACAAACAACTTTCAGAATTTAATGTGAATTTCAGAGGTTCATTTAAGACTTCATCTCCAGCCATGCAAATACCGTCTGTGTGAAAAATGTTCTAGCTCAAGGATGTATTAAAAGACTTGGCCAGCACACCCTGTTTATATTTATGTTTCTGTGTAATTACTGTGGCTGCCAGCAATTCACATAGAAAATAAAGGTCAGGGGCGCCTGGGTGGTTCAGCTGGTTAAGCATCTGCCTTGGGCTAAGTCATGATCTCAGGGTCCTGGGATTGAGCCCCACACTGGGGCCACCTGCTCAGCAGGGAGTCTGCTTCTCCCTCTTCCTCTGCCCCTCCCCCTTGCTCGTTCTCGCTCCCAAATAAATGAATAAAATCTTAAAAAAAAAAAAGAAAGAAAACGTCAGTGATGATTCTGACTTTAAATTTTTAGAGAAAGTGTATACTTAACACTGACCATATTTATATAGGTTGCACGCTATACAAAATTTATAACTGTTGCTTTGGTTATAATACAGTGTACTCTCCCCTAAACCAGGATTGAAAACTTTAAGCAAAATTTGCTGGTTTGGCCAATATACAAAAAATGAAAACAAAAACAAAAAATTAAAAAACTCCAGAGTTTCCAGGCTGAATTAGGAGAAAAATCCTTCACTCTGTTTGGATTGGAAAGGAAGCATGACCTAAAATTTGATCTTATGGACGATTTTATGGACAGACAATGCCTTGATTTATCATATAAAATGCCTCACAAGGTACAAATTTGGTAAATTCATTATTTTCCATACCTGGTGATCTGATCACTTGTACCAAGAGTTAGAGGCCAAAAACAATCCTTATGAACAAGAGTGGAGGAGGGCTTACATTAACTGGACCATTGTGACGCAGGCATGATTTTGAAGTGAGAGCAAAATTTTCCTGAAATACTCTGTCATTATCCCCTTTCTATTATTTAATTTCCTTGATTTAAAAATAGGATAAACTTGGGGCACCTGCGTGGCTCAGTCGTTAAGCGTCTGCCTTCCGCTCGGGTCATGATCCCAGGGTCCTGGGATCGAGCCCCGCATCGGGCTCCCTGCTTGGCGGGAAGCCTGCTTCTCTCTCTCCCAATCCCCCTGCTTGTGTTCCCTCTCTCGCTGTGTCTCTCTCTGTCAAATACATAAATCTTAAAAAAAAAAATAATAAAGTGTCATGGTTTTGGGTGTGATACTTTGTTGGGGACGATTAGAGTTGAATTAAGTAGGCATGTTTTTGAACTCCAGTTTTTCAGATTACAACTTGGGAGGCTCTAAGCAGTAATTGGGTGCTTTGGATCATTCACATAAAGATTAAGATATATAAACCATAAGACACTTTATAAGAATAAAGGATATGTTTTTAAAAAATCATATGAACTAATAAATGAAAAGAAATTCGGGGCACCTGGGTGACTCAGTCGGTTAAGCGTCGGACTCTTGGTTTTGGCTCAGGTCATGACCTCAGGGTCCGGGGATCGAGCCCAGGGTCCTGGGATCGAGCTCTGAGTCCTGGGATCGAGCCCTGAGTCCGGCTCTGTGCTCAGCACGGAGTCTGCTTGACTTTCTCCCCCTCCACCGCTTTTCCCCGCCCGCGTCCCCCCACCACGTTCTAAAATAAATCTTTAAAAAAAAAAAAGAAATTGAGACTTGAATGTACTTATAAAAAAAACTGAAGAAATACCTATACTGGCTTTTTTCCTTAGTTGTTTACCATCACAGCAAAGCAAAGTGTGACATGTTTAAGAGCAACGCAATTAAATTCTATGGCTTTCTCATCTCATCACTTCTAAAGATAGTGTACTTGTTCTCTTCTTCATGGTACCAGCTCTGAATAGATGAAAGGAAAATTAAAAGAGGATTGTTAAAGAGCTGAGTCGAAGAGCGGAATGGAGGGCAAGGGGAAAAAGCAACTACCACCTCCCTCTACACCTTCAAGCCTAGTGGTGATGATACTGGTTTCTCCCAGTTGCTAGCCTCAGGGTACTTCATCATCTCTTGGTTTCCTTTCATTCTTTACACATTTTTAGTAAATAGTCTCTTCATTAAGCCCTATTCCCTCACCCTTTTCAAGTGTGCCATCAATTTTTGCCCAGGACCCTAACTGATCCATTAGTAGTGGAAAATGGGAGAAACTTTAAGGTAGTATTAAGGGTTGGGATAAACTGCTGGGAAGAAAGATAGGAAGAGAAAGTTTTTAAAGCTTTTTACAGCATACTATGAACGTAATGACTTTTTTATGTGAGTGACTCTCATAAATTCTTAACTTGCTTAATTATTTTGGTTGTGTTCCTGTCTCTTTGCATGCACATCTAAGATGAGCCACGGCTATGAGAGGTCTGGGATTTGCATGACTAGATAAGACTACTAGGCTCTATGTGGATTGATCTCATGAGATTTGGACAACGAGATCTTGGAGGAGTGGATGGGAGCTGGCACGATTCGCCAGGAAATCATGCTTGAGCTCCCTGTGATCTCACGAAATTTTGCCCAAGACAGGGCGAGATTTGGGTGAGATCTCACTAGATTTGGACAGCGAGGTCTTGATAATTTGATGCAAGCTGGCGGGATGTGGCCCAAAATCTTGACCGAGCTCCATGAGATCCGAGGAGGTTTCGTAAAAGACCGGGCGACATTTGGGCAGTAACTCTCGAGATTTGGACCACGATGTTTCAGAGGCTTGATGCGAGCTGGTAAGATGTGGCACAAAAATCTCTCCTAGCTCCGTGACATCTCACGAGACTTCCCCAAGACAAGGTGAGATTTGGGTGAGATTTTACGAGATTTGGCCTGAAATGGTTCAGAGGAATGGATGCACCTGCTGTGTTTGGCTAGGTAACTCAAACAGGCTCTGTAAGATCACGAAATTTTCCCAAGACGTGGCTCGATTTGGGTGAGATCTCACGAGATTTGGACAGTGAGGTCTTGATATTTGGATGCAAGTTGGCGGGATTGGGCCTGAAACCTTGACCAAGCTTCATGCGATCCCAGGAGATTTCAAACAAGTCGGGGCGAGATTGTTGTGTGCTCTTTGCAATTGTTATTTTATAGATATGTGCTCTGGTTATCCACTGTTGCATAACAACTTACATCAAAACTTAGTGGCTAAAACCAATGATTTATCATTATTTTATCACACAATTCTAAGGCACTGGAATTCAGACACAGGATAGTAGGGCTTGTTTCTTTTCCAGTATATCAGCTAAATTAGCTAAGGTGACTGGGATAGCTTCTCTGGAACTAGTGGGTAACAGCTGGTTCCTAACACCCTCCACCACCCCACCTCAGCTCCTTTTCTAGAGCCACACCATGTAGCTAGCCTAGCAATTCTAGTCTTACTAGATTTTTTTAAATAGCAACTCAGGTTTATAAGAAACCATAGTAGAAGCATCGGCCTTCTTAAAGTCTAGGCCCAGGGCAGTATATAGTATCCATTTTGCATTACTTCTAGGATATTCCATTGGTCAAAGCAACTATAGGCCAAACCAGGTTCAAAGGAAGAGAAAAAGAATCATTGAAAGAAGTGTGAAGGATTTACAGCCATCTTTAATCTACCATAATCAATCCTCTGGACAGATAATATTTACATTCTTCTCACTTGAAAAAATACATTCACCCCCTTTCAAGACCATCAAAATATGAATATCCAGGACCTTGTCATATTAATTAGGCCTAGGTTAGAAGAGACTCTTCAGGTACAATTTCTTGAGTCTTACTCCTTTCAGTCAGATCTGTGAAATAAAGAGGCAAGTGATTTGCCTTTCTCCCATGTAACGTACACTTTTTAGCTAGACGTAAGATAGCTTTAATAGATAATTCTGTTCAATAGGAGTACTAGTCCAGGGTAATTCTAAAATTCAACTGGGCACACGTTTCCAGGTTCTTGGTTAAGGCCTAGTCCCATTCCCCGAGTCACTAATTGGTCCTTTGGTATCTTAGTTCAGCCTTCTGAGTCATCCTATCTTTCTTCAAATAAATAGTCCATGTTAGTAGCAGAGTAGCTTTCTTAGTGTTTTGTTGTGTGTACAAGGCTGAGAGTACCAAGAATTTTTCTCATTCTGAACTGTTTCTGTCCCTTTTAATCTAAGCTCACAGTGCTTCTAATAGCACAAATTCTCTGTCAGGTTGCTTATGAATCTTATTGGATGTTCACGCCATTAAACAAAATCCACACCCACATTTCTCTCTGAGACAAGCCCTTACTTACCTTTGGCCATGTGAGGCTGATGTGAGTTGCCTAGCAAAGAATAAGTGAGGGATGTTCTAAAATTTTTCTGAGAACTTCAAAGGGATTGGATAGCTACACCCTTTTCTTCTTTACACTGAGACTGTGTTTTACTGTCCAGGTTTTGTTCTATGCTCTGAGACCATTGTTTACCTTTGGATCTTTTCTTAGCTGGAAATTCTGTCCTAGGCAGCCTTTTTTGTCTACATTTTTGTTCTAAAACTGAACAATTTCTTCTCTAGTTCATCTTCGGTCTTCTCATATATCATCAGAGGCATTTAAAGAAGTCAATTGAATTTTCTTTTTACTCTTTCTAGACATATCCTTAGTCAGATTTATGAATTTATTAGGTACACTTGGCTATTTTCCACAATACTCCAGATGATGGTTTTGCTAATCATTTTGCAGTAGATCATTTAGGTGTCCAGTTCTCCAGGTACTCCTTTACTTTCTTTCAGTTCTTTCAAATTTTAACAATTATGTCATGGCCTACTAAGGGACACACAAGAAGCAATTTTTAGTTGTTCAAACTCCTTTATCACTGTCTCAATAAAAAAGATTTTAGCTCTTAATTACATGACTTCCCTTAAGAGAAACCATTCCAAGGTAAAGGTGAATTGATGGATATTTTGTCTCAATTAACAAAAATAACAGTATACATGTCAGAAGTGTTAAAAATTGTATGGGCTTTTATCCATTTAAAGGACTCTGCCTTTGTATAAATTGGTTTTATGAGAACAAGTCATAGATTCTTCATGAAAATCAGATTTGACTTATGTCAGAGAGTAGAGAGCACTGAATTAGCATTTGGGGACTTAGAGTCCTATCCTGGCTTCACTATAAATAAGCCACATTACCTGAGACAGTCAAACCCTGGGTTTAGGTTTTAATTTTTCTTAAATGAGGGAGTTAGACCAGGTGATCTTTGTTCTATCCCAGCTGTAAAACATCACTTACCTAAAATTGTTGAAATGTTCTTTTTAAAAACTTTGACAAAAATTCAAACAAATTTATTGAAACTAATGTTACAATTAAAATGCTAAAAGTTCTTTTCAAAATGATAGTTTGCAGGCTGTGCTGGATTCAATTCTCTGGTAACAATTTACTCATTGAAAATGATTATCACTGTATGATTTGGATCAATTAAAGAATGACTTCAGAAACTTTAAATGTTTGTTATCTAAGGCATATATCCCTGATTTGAAAGTCAGGAAACATGTGTTCCTGTTTTACTGTCCCCTTTCATTGTCTATAATTTGAGGCAATAATTCTTTTTTTTTTTTAAGATTTTATTTATTTATTTGACAGAGAGAGATAGCAAGAGCAGGAACACAAACAGGGGGAGTGGGAGAGGGAGAGGCAGGTTTCCTCCTGAGCAGGGAGCCTGATGCAGGGCTCGATCCCAGGACCCTGGGATCATGACCCGAGCCAAAGGCAGTTGCTTAACCGACTGAGCCACCCAGGTGCCCACTGAGGCAGTAATTCTTAACAAATTCTAACACCTGTTGTAGTTAACAGGGTCCTGTATTTTGTGAGGTGATTTGAGATTTTCTAAATTCAGCATCAACTTTGCCCTTGCAACTCAAATAATTGGAAGTCTAAGAGAAACTTTTCTCCATGGAGCTTATCCTCCTTTCTCAATATTCCTATTTCCTTATTGTCCACAAATATTTCTAGATTTACTACTACAGACCTTTTCTAGATGCCATATGTTTCTCAGTTTATTTATCTATTAGATGAAAGCATTAAAATGAATTGGTTAAATACGCTCAGTGGCGGGGCGCCTGGGTGGCTCAGTTGTTGAGCATCTGCCTTCGGCTCAGATTATGATCCCTGGGTCCTGGGGTCAAGCCCTGCATTGGGGTCCCTGCTCCCCGGGGAGCCTGCATCTCCTTCCCCTCTCCCTACCACTCCCCCTCCTTGTGCTCTCTCTCTCTAATAAATAAATAAAATCTTTATTAAAAAAAATACTCGGTGGCTCCTCTAAACCTCTTTATTTGATATAAAGGATTGTAAACCTGAGCCACTAGAAGAAAGCCATACTGTACATTGTAGTGGCTTCCCAAGTAGATA